>NC_059107.1:37787501-40278751 GCF_020740685.1 Jaculus jaculus | reverse complement strand
ACATACATCTGTCTTGGTGCAGGGGATTGCAGGACATACCATTATAGGTCCTAAGCAGATATATATAAATATATATGTCATACACACATATATATAATGTCATAGGTACCTGCATATAATAGGTACCTGGCAGGCTGACCCCTGACAACCTGGGCTCAGTCTAGGCCTAAAATCCTGCTGTCCTTGGAAAGGCGGTGGGAACTCCAGGTGTTTGTAGCAAATCAGCCTCATGGAATACCACCAACAGGTAACATTTATTGCTCTCTGTGACCAGGAATTTGGGAGTAGTTCAGCTGGGTGCTTCTGGTTTTGAGTGAGGGAAGGTTGGAGGGTATGTAGTAAAGTCATAGTCAAGGTGTCAACTAGGGCTGTTGTCATCAAAAACTTGGCTGGCACACTGGCTATTTGTGGGAGAACTCAGTTTTCCTATATAGGCGTCTATCTGCCCACAGTGGCTGGCTTCTAGGAGTCCCAGAGAGCAGTCACAATGCGTATGCTGTAACCTTGGGGGTTAAATATCACCCCCTCTGCAATGTACTCTGGACCTCACAGGAGTGTGAGCACAAGGGAGTGCGCATATACATTGTAGGTGCCTGGCCATTAGGTGGCAAGGGACAGAGAGGAGCCTGGGCCACTCTCTGGGCCTCCTCATTGCTGACCACTGGGCTAGGCCTGACCCTGGCCTCATGGACATTCCAGAAAGTACTCCAGCCATCAGAGGGCTAATTCAGTGAACAAGGCATGTGGGCAGAGAGGAAAAGCAGAGCTGCAGAAACCAGGAGGAGCCTTTTGGGCACACATACCAATGCCTCAGACCCCTGGCAGATGTGCCCAGACCTGAGAGGGAGTTGCCCAGCCCCAGAGGAATCAGGGAGGTCCTCCAGATGCAAGTGGTGGGATGTTCAGGACAGCTTAGGACAGGAGGGGGACAGTGCTACGCCACACAGGCAGATAGGGGAGTGAGACTCACCAACACCTCTCTCCCGGCTCCTGTTGGGCACATGTTGTGTATCCTGTTGGTGACATACTATGCCCTGTTCTGGACAATGAGATCTAGCAGTGGAAAACACAAACAAACCTAACAATGGAAAGCATAGACAAATCTCTGACCTCGTGACAGGTAAAATTATGATGCTGGCTTGGGCATGGCGACTCATGTCTGCAATCCCAGCACTCTGGAGGCAGAGGTAGGAGGATAGTCATGAGTTTGAGGCTACCCTGAGACTACATAGCAAATTCCAGGTCAAAGAAAAAAAATAGAAAGAAAGAAAGAAGCTGGGTGTGATGGTGCACACCTTTCATCCCAGCACTTGGGAGGCAGAGATAGGAGAATCACTGAGAGTTCAAGGCCACCCTGAGACTACATAGTTACTTCCAGGTCAGCCTGGACCAAAGTGAGACCCTACCTCGAAAAACAAAACAAAAAAAAAAAAAAAAAAGAAAGAAAGAAAGAAAGGAAAGAAGGGTATTATAGCAATTCAATGTGTCCAGGCTGCCTTACTATGGGCACCACCATATACCCCTGTGATAGATGAAGAAACAGAGGCTTGGGGCTCAAAGTACTAGTTGAGGTCACAGAGCCCAGCCTAGCTCAGGCCCTGCCCATAGACATCCAGAGCCCAGGCAGACACAGCAGGCGCAGTGACCTCAACCTGGCTCTCCAGCACACACAGGGCCTCCCCTGCCTTGGTCAGAGACCTCCAAGCGCAGGGCTTGCCAACAGAGGGAGGAGGTGGGGCAGACTTGCACACGGATCACCCTCTGTGCTCGGGATCAGCCATGTGACTGATTAGTGGGGCTCTGAGTCCCACGGGAGGGACTCTAGGATTTTCAGGGATTGCTGTGGGGCAAAGTTTCTCTGAGGCTGACCTTCCTCCTCAGGGGCTGGGAAGATTCAGTGACTGACAAGGAGCTACCCAGCTGTGGGATCCCAACACTTAGGGACCCCACCTAGCCCATCACCTCATCTGTACCACAGGCTGAGAATGACTACAGTCACTGTGGGTGTGTCATGCATAGTGCATCATCGCCTGGAATTAGTGAGACACTCCATTCAGAAAGGGGGTGTTTCTCCCACTCATGGGTAAGGAAACAGGCCTAGAAGCAAGAATTAAGTCCATTGCTCAAATACATGTGCAACCCCTGAGCATGTCCTTTCAAATTGGACCTTTAAAATTCCTCTTGGGAGCTGAGGATGTAAGTCAGTTGGTAGAGGGCCTGCCTCGCATACACAAAGTCTTAAGTTCAATTCCTAGCAAGACATAAACTGGGTGTGGTGGTATAGATCTGCAATTCCAGCACTCAGGAAGTAGAGACAAGGAAGATCAGGAGCTCAGGTCATGTGCTGGTTTGAGTCAGGTGTCTCCCATAAACTTAGGTGTTCTGGATGCTAGGTTCCCTAGCTAATGGCAATTGGAAATTAATATCTCCTGGAGGCATTGTATTGTTGGGGGCGGGCTTATGGAAGGTTTAGCCAGTTTCCCCATGCCAGTGTTTGGCACACTCTCCTGTTGCTATTGTCCACCTTATGTTGGCCAGGGGGTGATGTCCATCCTCTGCTCATGCCATCATTTTCCCTGCCATTGTGGAGCTTCCCCTCATGCCTGAAAGCCAAAATAAAGCTCTTTTTCCCAGAAGCTGCTCTTGGTTGGGTGATTTCTATGAGCAATGCGAACCTGACTGCAACAGGTCATTCTCAACTACATGGTGACTTTGAAGCCAGCCTTGGATCTATAGCACCTCATTTCAAACCCCTAACTCAAAAAAGTTCTTAAGATCTGCTAGAGAATGATCTTTCTTTGGTTGCCATACTAACCCCATCCAGCAATATCACTAGCCTGGACAGCTAGATAGGTGAGGACAGCTAATGCCAAGAAAGCTCAAATTCTGGCAGATCTGGATCTACCGCTGTGGGCCCACCAAAGCTACGGCTGTCTTTTACTTGATGTATCTCATTCAAAGTATATATTTTCCTAGGCTGGAGAGATTATTTAGTGGTTAAGGCATTTTCCTGCAAAGCCAAAGGACCGAGGTTCAATTCCCCAGGACCTACACAATGTGGCACATGCATCTGGAGTTAGTTTCAGTGGCTAGAGGCCCTGTAGTACCCATTCTCTCTCTCTCTCTCTCTCTCTCTCTCTCTCTCTCTCTCTCTCTCTCTCTCAAACAAACAAATAAAAATAAAATCAAAGTATTTTTCTTCTTTTATTATTAATTCACACATGTCTATGTACAAAGAATATAGGCCAATGTCATTAGTATTTTTTGTATTATGCATTTGGGGTGTTTTGCTTTATTTTGTTGTTGTTTATTTTGTTTTTTTTTTTTTGGGGGGGGAGGGATTTTGAGACAAGGTCTTGTGATGTAACCCAGGCTAGTATGGTACTTCCTATGTACCTCAGGCTGGCCTTGAACTCACAGCAGTTCTATTATCTAAGCTTCCCACAAGCTGGGATTACAGTCATGTGCAGCCATACCTGGCTAGGCGCTGGCAACTGAAGCCAGGGTCTTGTATGTGTCAGGCAAGCACTGTGCCACCCCCTCACTGTTTATGGAAAGAGGATCATGCTGAGTGTGTCCTTATGGAACCTGTCTTTTTTCCCACATACTATATGGCCCTGAGGTTCATCTCTGCTGATATGTGTAGGTACTGCTCATTTATTTTCACTGCTGTATAGTACCCCACAGAAAGTGCTCAATCCATTGTTTCACTTTCACTATCCATGGGGTATGACTTTTGTCTCAGTATTACACATGGGAAAACTGGGGCTCAGAGAGGCTAACAAGCCTGGGTGGGATCAGCCAGCTTCAGAGTGGCAGGAAAGCACCAAATGATTTCCAGATGCTATAGCTCCCATGAGTCTTCACACTGAGTACGTGAACAAAAAGACCTCTGAGCTATCCTTGGAGGCCATCTGATCAGAAAGGGAACTTTGACTAGGGATAGAGTGGTCAGGAAACACCCTCAGCTCCACAGCCATCCATGACCTCTCTCCAGCCCAGAGGCAGGTTGAGGACATGACAAGTGGATCACGGGGGGACTGTGGTTCCCCAGCTTGATGTCATGGTTCATACCTATAGTCCCAGCACCTGTAAGGCTGTGTCAGGAGAATTGTTATGAATTCAAGGCTATCCTGGGCCACATAGTGAGTTCCAGGTCAACTTGAGCTACAGTGCAAGACTCTGTCTCAAGAAAACATCTGCCCCTCCCCCAAAATATACCTATTGCCCAGGACCCTTAATCAGAGCTTCCTGAGCCAGATTCCACTCTGCATCTCAGTTTCCTTAGATGGATCCAGAGCAGGGTGGGACCATCATTCAGAGTGCTGAGATGCAAAGATTTGAGGGGCTTCTGTTATGAGCGGTTTTGTCCAGACTCATTCATTAATCCATTCATCCGTCCATTTATCCATCAAACATGTGCTGGAAATGTGTTATGCCAGGTGCTACGTAGGGCTCTGGGGACACAGTAGGGATTAGAATTAGGAGCTGGAAAGGGACAAGGACACAGTCACCCAAGGCAGCAAGTGAAATTCTCACCACAGTGGGAGACTGGCAGTGATGTTGACGCACTTATCCCTCTGCATGTCCCTCTCCTGTCCTGTGGGATGGGTGAGGAAGAGAGTCTGTCTTCCTGCCTCGATTGTGTGAGGTCTAGCCCAAGCCCTCAGGGAGAAGAAGCTTCTGAAAGCCCCGAAAGCTGTCTCAGAGCTCAGAGTCAAGGCTGTTGGCCATCCCCTCCTCAGCAGGCCACAGGATTCAACGGCAGACACAGTCCAGCGGTAAGCTCGTGTCTCGGGCGGGCAGGTACGTCACCCTCAGGACAGAGGAGGAAACCCCTCCTCTGTTCTGCCTCCCCCTCCTTGGGGGAACAACAGCTGCTTTTCTCAGTCTCCACGGCTGCCCCCCACCCACTATCAACCCTCCATGCCTGGCACAGACCCACCCTTCCCTTCCTGTCAGGGAAAGCACCAGGCACCACTGTGACAAACCTGGCAGGCAGAGCCAATTCCTGGCATTTTTGTAAACTTCCCTGGGCTGAGCCACACATGTCCTCTCTAGGAAACCACATGTGAGGTGGCCCTGAGTGCCAAGGGTCCTGTAAGTAACATCCGATCTTTGCCAGTTGATCTATTTCCGAATAACCCCCAGGATGAGGTGACTTGGGCCAAATAGGAGTCTCACCCAGGACAGAGAGGTGGCAGGTGGGCTCAGAAGCTTGGGTTGTGACTCAGGTAGATTTCGAGGCTCTGGGTTTCAATTCCCAAGTTGGGACAGACAGCCTGCATGTTGACCTTGGTGCCACTGTGTGGCCCTGGGCAGGAGGCTTTGCACTGTCTGTGTTTTCGTCCGCCCTTGCTTTGCCTGGTGGCAGGGTATGATAAAGAGGAGAGTAGTGTCACCCGAAAATGCTAGGATAGGAACAAATGTAGAGCTATGCTGGGCATGGTGGCGCATGCCTTTAATCCCAGTACTTGGGAGGCAGAGGTAGGAGGATCGCTGCCAGTTCAAAGCCACCCTGAGACTACACAGTGAATTCCAGGTCAATGTGGGCTAGAATGAAACTCTACCTCAAAAACACAAAACAAACAAACAAACAAAAAGTTAGGGTTAGGATGGGGAATGTACCACAGCTTCTGTGCTCCTGGGTCATGAGGCCAGGAAGGCTGGGCTGGTGAGATGTGTAGGGGCCAAGGCTGGTTAAATGCCTGGGAAGTATGGCAAAGGAAGGAGCCAGAGGCAAAACCACACCCCTAGCTTTAAAAAAAAAAACTGCTGAAACTTTCATCTACTTTTATTTAGAAGCAGCATGGTCCAGGCTGGCCTTGAAGGTACAATCCTCCTTCCTCGACCTCCCAAGTAGCTGGATATACAGGCACACACTATCAGGCCTGGCTTATCCCATTTTATAGTTGAAATAGGTGAGGTACAGAGCTTAATACCAGGCACTTTGCACCTAGATATTGGGCCATGGAGTATGATTAGCCTCAGTTTCACAGAGGGCCAAGGAAAGGTGCTTCAATTCCCAGTCCTCAAACACAGCAGGCTCTGTTGGGAGGGAGCTGAAGATCAGACAAGATGCAGGCAAGGCAGGGGCTGGACCTTTGAAAATCCCATACAGTCCACAATCACAACCCTCTCTGGGTTTTGGGACCATAGAAGCAGAAAAGATAGAGCCAAGCATGGTGGCACATCACTCAGGAGGCAGAGGTAGGAGGATCACTGTGAGTTTGAGGCCACCCTGAAACTACATAGTGAATTGCAGGTCAGCCTGAGCTAGAGTGAGACCCTACCTCAAAAAACAAAACAAAACAAAAAATTTAAATGAGGGCTGGGGAGATTGCTTAGCATTAAGGTGCTTGCCTACAAAGCCAAAGGACTCAGGTTCAGTTCCCCAGGATCCACATGCACATGCATGTGGAGTTCATTTGCAGCAGCTGGAGGCCCTGATGTGCCCATTCTCTCTCTCTCTCTCTCTCTCTGCTCCTTTCTCTCTCTCACACACAAATTAAGTAAATAAAACTTTAAAATATATATTAAAAAATTAAATGAGGTAGGCGTGGTGGCCCATGTCTTTAATCCTGGAACTTAGGAAGCAGAGGTAGGAGGATCTCCATGAGTTCAAAGCCAGGCTGAGACTACATAGTGAATTCCAGTCAGGTACCCTGGAAAAACAATCCAACAAATTAAATTAAAAGATTTTTTAAAAAAATTACAAGTTATAGCTAAACGTGGTGGTACATGCCTTTAATTCCAACACTTGGGAGGCAGAGGTAGGAGGATCACTGAGAGTTCAAGGCCACCCTGAGACTAATTCCAGGTCAGACTGGGCTAGAGGGAGACCCTTCCTCAAAACAAACAAACAAACAAAAATTACAAATTACAAATTAGGTGTGGTGGTGCATGCCTCTAATCCCAACACTTGGGAGGTGGAAGAAGGAGAATTTGAAATTTCAGGTTATTCTCAGCTAGTTTGAGGTCAGCCTGAGCAACATAACACCCCACCCCAACTCAAAAAAAAAAAAAAAATGTAAAGAACAAGAAATGAGAGTATCTGTGGTCATAGCACACAATGGCTATATTTATGTGCAAATCCTGGCATTAATTATGGTGTGAACATATAGCCAATCCCTCTCCTGCGGCACTCTTAGGGCCAAATAAGGAAGTTCAAGGGGCATGATCACGAGTGCCAGTGTTCCCCTGGTCCTTGCCCTGCTGGGAAGAAAATGAGGTCATGGTGGAAAAGCATTTGGCTGGGTGCCTGGGATGTCAGAGTTGCTCAATATTCTTAATCTCTAATACTACCTAGTCATCCAGGTAGGGAACCGGAGGCTCTGGGGACAGGCAGCACAGCCAAGGTCAGGCAGCACGCAGGTGGCGAAACAGGAGTCAGAGAGGGGCTTCTGAGGTGGACTTGGTCCCTTCCAGTCCCAGCTCTGTCTGGGAGGCAAGCCTGAGGTCCAGAAGGGTGATGGTGGTGGCCGCAGGTGATGGGTGCGGCTGGCCCCAGAGGTCTCTCTGGGGCTGGCAGCTGAGCTGGGAAACATGAGGCACTTTTGAGAATCTTGTGTCATGGGGCCAGGCCTGGGGCCACATGGGAACAGTTACAAGTGGCTTTTGAAGTCTTCCAGTGTGGGGCAAGGACACATTGCTCTAGGAAAGGTGCAGTCAGGTGTTTGAGACAGACAGTGAATGTAGTAACTGGAGCAGTACTGGTAATCCACCGTAATTCATGTGCTGGTCAGAGCTTCAATTCTTGGGAGCTGGGGAGGTGGCTTAGTGGTTAAGGCACTTGCTTATGTAAGCCTAGGGAACCAGGTTCAATTCCCCAGTACCTATGTAAGCCAGATGCAGAAGATGGTGCATGTTTGTTTTGCTTTTTTTTTTTTTTTTTTTTGTGTGTGTGTGTGTGTGTGTGTGTGTGTGTGTGTGTGTGTGTTTTCAAGGTAGGATCTCATTCTAGTCAAGGCTGACCTGCAACTCACTCTGTAGTTCCAGGCTGGCCTCGAACTCACAGCAATCCTCCTACCTCTGCCTTGCAAATGCTGGGATTACAGGCATGTGCCACCACACTAGGCAGAAGATGGCGCTTGTGTCTGGAGTTCCTTTGCCATGGCTAGATGCCCTGGCACACCCATTCTCTCTCTGTGTCTCTGGCCCCTCCCCTCTCTCTCAAATGAACCAATGAATGAGTAAAGAAATGAAAGCTTCAATTCTCTCCACAGCTGAGGTGGGTCTGAGGGGTAGGCTGGTGTCCTTGTGTATTTCAAGAGTGGGAGACCGAGGCTCAGGTCAGGGGCCTTGGGTGTCAGGGATGGTCAGAGTTCTGGTGGGAGGAGGGATGGGCCCAGAGTCTCTGCAAGCAGCAGCACAAAGGCTGCAAAGCTAATCACCTGTTGTTTGTGTTTTTATTTTCTTTGTGGTTTTTCAAAGTAGGATCTAGCTCAAGCCCAGGCTGACCTGGAATTCACTATGAGGTCTCAGGGTGGCCTGGAACTCATGGCAATTCGCCTACCTCTGCCTCCCAGGTGCGGAGATTAAAGGTGTGTGCCACCACACCCAGCTAATCACCTGATGAAGGCAGAGCGTCAGGGAAGGAGGGGCTTGACAGGATGGCGGCCGGTAGCAGCAGGCCTCAGAGCACAGGGTAGGGCAGACCCAGGTAAACTGGGCCACCTTTCACAGGCTGAATGTCTGCAAGCCACCAGACTGGGTCAATCTTTTTTTTTTTTTTGAGACAGGGTGCTCACTCTATAGCCCAGGCTAGCCTAGAACTCCTTTCGTAGCCTAGACTGGCTGGAACTTGCCTTCTGCCTCAGTCTTTCAAGAGCTTGGATTAGAGACATGCACCACCATGCTCACTGTGGGTCCAGTGTTTTTATTTTTATTTTTTAATATTTATTTACTTATGAGAGAGAGACACAGAGAGAGAATGGGCATGCCAGGGCCTCTAGCCACTCCATATGAACTCCAAACACATGTGCCTCCTTGTGCATCTGGCTTACATGGGTCCTGGGGAATCGAGCCCAGGTCCTTAGGTTTTGCAGGCCAATGTCATAACCGCTAACCCATTTCTCCAGTCCCCCAGTGTTTCTGTTTTTAAAATCTTCCCATCAGTAGGCAACACTGGCTAAGCTCCAGGCTTGACTCTGGGTACCTTTTGTGCATTAATCCTCACAACAGTTCTCAGACCGGCAGGACATCCTGGGGCTATCCTTACGCTGCACAGGTGGTGAAACAGAGGCAAAGAACCAGCCTGAGGGCACAGAACTATGAAGAGGCCAACTGGAGATTTGAACTGGGCCTTCTGGCTCTGGAGTCCTTGGGCTCAGCCACTCCACTACCCAGTACTGTTGCCCAGGTTGCTCATTTAAAAAGACTCTCTCTCAGGCTGTAAAGATGGCTTAGTGGTTAAAGACACTTGATTGTCAAGCCTGAATGCCTGATGACTGGAGTTCAATTCCCCAGTACCCAAGTAAAGCCAGATGCACAAAGTGGCCCATGCATCTGGAGTTTGCAGTAGCAGTATGCCCTGGCACACCCATACTCACTCTCTTTCTATCTGCCTCTTTCTCGTCTCTTCCCCCAATTAAATAAATAAAAATAATTTTGAAAATAGATTTTTCTGTAGTGGTGCACTCATTTAATTTCAGTACTCTGGAGGCAGAGGTAGGAGGTTCACTATGAATTTGAAGCCAGCCTGGGACTACATAGTGAATTCCAGGTTAGCTGAGACTAGATAGATTTTCTTAGAATGAACTTGAGGAATGGCCACTACTCTTTGATAAAGTGTATCATAGAAACAAGTATTATGAAAGAAGAAATTATTACTATTACTTTTGGTTTTTCAAGATTGGGTCTCACTCTAGTCCATGCTGACTTGGAATTCACTCTAGTCTAAGGCTTGTCTTAAACTCACAGTGATCTTCCTATCTGTGCCTCCCAGTGCTGGGATTAAAGGAGTGCTCCAGAATATACCCAGCTGGACACATTTACTGCATTGGGGATGTAGCTCAGTTGATAGAATGCTTGCTTAGCATTCATGAAGTCCTGAGCTTGATCCAGTGCTGCATAAACAGGCAACACATACTGTCTTCCTAGCACTTGGGAGGAAAAGGCAGAAAAATCAAAAGTTCAAAGTCACTCTTAGCTACATAGCAAGTTTGAGACCACCTTCAGATACATGAGACCCTGTCTTTAAAAAAAAAAAAAAAAAAAAAAAAAAAACCTCAAGCCAGCACTTGGGAGGCAGAGGTAGGAGGATCGCCATGAGTTCGAGGCCATCCTGAGACTACATAGGGAATTCCAGGTCAGCTTGAAAGGGGGGTAGAGTTAGGGTGACTGGACCCTTGAAGGTGAAAAGCGCAGGAAAGTTTGCGCTTGTGAGAAATCAATGATCATCTGACTTCTTATCTCTTGCCTAGTGCCCCAAACCTGTTTTTCCACAAACAGCCAGGACCCCTCCTGGGAGGGAGGTCTTTCATAGGATTTAAACATTGTGGTTGCTCAGGTTCAGTTCCTAACCTCTTCCAGAAAGAGCCCCTAACCCTAACCAACCAGCTGTCCCTCTGGTTCACCTGAAGACAGTCCGTCCCCATAAGGTCATAAATACCTTTGCCAGGGGAGGCAGCCTCTCTCTCTCATCACTTGAGAACTTCCAGCTGTGGGTGAGTTTTTCCCTCAGCCTAGGCCCTAGCCCAGGCCCAGCTGGGAGGGCCCCTCCTTTATCTTTATCTCCTCCAGCTCCCCACATGGTAGGAGCCCCTTGAACTTTCTTTTTTCTTTTCACGCTTTCCCCGCTAGGACCTCTAGCCACGTGGGTGCCTTTCCTTGGATCTACTTCACTGAACAAATAATTTAATAATTATCCTACTCAGTTTTCTTTTTTATTCAATTCCTTCATTAAAGTTAGAAACAAAACCTAGGGTTTGGGGGTCAAGGACGTTCCTGGACCCCATCACAAGCCTGAGCTAGCATGAGACCCTACCTCGAAAAAACAAACAAAATTCCCCTGGATACTGTTACATGTTCAGCGCCAGAGACTTGCTTTCTATTTGTTGAAAGGATAGAGTAGCAAGTGGCAGATGTGTCAGGCTGTCCAACAGACAATCCCCATTGATAGGTGGCAGACCTGAGACTCCGTGCCATTGGTCACTTGTCAGAGGCCCCTGGCCAGGTGAGGCTGAGCAGCCTGCCTGGATTTCTTGATTCCCTAGAGGTACTTTGGGACCATTCATCATGCAGCCATCTGCCGGGTGGCAAGCTCTCTCTCACTGCAGAAGTAGTCTGAGCTGGGTATTTTTTTTTCTCTCTCTCTCTCTCTCTCTCTCTCTCTCTCTCTCTCTCTCTTTTTTTTGTTTATTTTTATTTATTTATTTGAGAGTGACATGCAAACAGGCAGAGAGAGAGACAGAGAGAGAGAGAATGGGTGCACCAGGGCCTCCAGCCTCTGCAAAGGAACTCCAGACACATGCGCCCCCTTGTGCATCTGGCTTATGTGGGTCCTGGGGAATCGAGCTTCAAATTGGGATCCTTAGGCTTCACAGTTAAGCACTTAACCATTAAGCCATCTCTCCAGCCCAGACTTTAAAAAAAACCTTTGATCATCAGTAACAAGTCACTCTTGTGGGATACAGTGTGATATTTCTGCATATAACCTGTTACATCAAATCAGGGTTCTTAAGTTTCTCTCTCCTATGGTTACATTGTCTCTGGAGGTGATCACAGCTCTGTGTGCTCTGCCCTTTTGGCATCCTCATACTTCCCTTCAAGCAGTCCCTGTAAGTCCTTTCTACTCATTAATTCTACTCACCACCCATCCATCAAGGCCACAGGGCCCCTGCAGCTGCAGCTCTGTCCTTGGAGAGAGATGTGTGGGAGGGAGATAACCAGGAGGCAGCTGGACCATCTCACAGGAAAGGATGCACAGCCCAAGAAGCAGCTGCTTGGCCAGGTCGAGGAAGGCTCCTTGGATGAGGAAGCTCCAGGATCCCTAGCCTGAGCTCCACAGGGCACAGTCTAGCCTCAAGCTTTGCTGATGGTGGTAGGGGAAGAACGCATGTGCCTCAAGACGCAGCTTCCCTGCCTTGGAAAGCAAGTTCAGGATTCTCTAAATTTGTTTGTTTTTATTTATTTATTTGAGAGTGACAGACAGAGAGAAAGAGGCAGATAGAGACAAAGAGAGAGAGAATGGGCGTGCCAGGGGCCTCCAGCCACTGCAAACAAACTCCAGACACGTGTGTCCCCTTGTGCATCTGGCTGACGTGGGTCCTGGGGAATTGAGCCTCAAACCGGGGTCCTTAGGCTTCACAGGCAAGCACTTAACTGCTAAGCCATCTATCCAGCCCTCCAGATTTGCTTATCAAGTCCTCATCAACATCTGCCCCTTGGCTGGAGGCCCACAGATGACCCCCACTAAAGTCTAGTCACAGGTCTATCAAGCCGGGAGGGCGTCCATGAATATGGACAAAGCTATGTGAGTTCAGAGCGAGCACTGGACTTGCTCAAGGTCACAGGACCAAGCAGTAGCTGAAGCAGATTGCGGGCACTGGACTCTCCTTCCTTTCCCACCTTGTGTTCAGGTCCTCTTTGGTTTCAAGGCCAAGGAGTCTGGCCATTACTGTTCCTCTATAGAGTTGCTTGGCATCTGCTCAGGTCCATGGGCATCTTGGAGACTCAGGGAAGAGTGACAGCAACAGGTTTCATTGCTGTTTAGACAGGGTCTTGCAGAGCTTGCAGGCTAGCCTCAAACTAGCTGCATAACTGAGGCTGGTCTTGGATGCCTCACCCTCCCTCCTCCACCTCCCAAGCGTCAGGATTATCGGCTCCCACGCTCATCTGACAATAACAATGATAGCTTGCCTCTCTCAACCCTAACGTTCTCATGTTTTACCCTCAAACCTGAAGAGTTAATACTATTATCTCCTCTCTTGCTGGCTGGAGGCCCAGGGAGGACAAGTAACTGGCCCCAGCTTCATAACAGGCAGGTGTTGTGCATGGCTAAGATCCAAGCTGAGGACATCTGGTTCTGCAGGTCACCCATGGAGTCAAGTGTCTGACTGGTTTCCAAGTCACAGGCACCTAGATAACCTCCACACCCTAGGCCATCGGGAAGACAGACACATCAACAAACACTCTGTAATTACGTGGAGATCCAGTGAGGTTGGGAGTGTGTCCAGGTGACAACACAGTCCCATCCAAATGTGGGGTCATTTCCAGGAGTGAAAAGTGACATGTCTTCTTCAGTAGTATGCTTTCCTTAAGTCACTCTTGGCCCTGAACTTCTAGGTGTGTCACTGAGAAGAAACTAACATGACCTTGGCAGAACTCGGCTACCAGCCCAGAGGCAGGGCAGGGCCAGCTCACAGCCAGTACTGGCTCCCAAAACAGGCACATGTACCCCTCCACATCACCCAGCCAACCATGGCACGGGGGCTGACAGGTGAGATCCTCAGGCTCCAAGCATGTTCTGCTCACACCTGCCTTGACTTGCCTGCTGGAATGTGGAGCCCTAGCAGGGAGGAGCTGAGTGAGGCTTGGGTGCTCCTTGGATGGAGGGTGACTTTGGAACCAGCCACCACTGCGTTTGAATCTGGGCTCGGAGCTTCTCAGCTGGGAACTGCTCAGATATATCTGAACACCTCAGGGTTTAAATGTCCTCTGTGAAATGGGAGCAGCAGTGCCAGACTTCCAGTTTGTGTTGTGAACAATGAGACGAGAGCCTGGAAAGCAACTGGTTAACGGCAGGCCCACAGACCATGATGTCCACCCTGTGTAAACCAACTGCTCCCAAAGCCCTGGGTCTGTGACCTTGACTAGGGCCATGATGACTTGTAGGAATGGGTTAAGATGATCAATCTGGACCCTCCACTAAGGATGCAAGGATGCCCAGTCCAGACCAGGACATATTAGACAGATGGGCTGGTCATGAATGTGCCACCCTCCCCTATCCTCCTCAGTCACACTTCTCCTCTCCCCCGCTTCCCTCCTCACTCTTTCCTCCCTTCCCTGGTCCTTCTTGTCCTTCCTTACAGCGGTCCGTGAGGCCTGTGTGATCTAACCCCTGACACCCCACAGAACTTACTCCTCAGTTCCTACCTCTCGCTCATCCTGCTCCTGCCCCACTGGGCTCCTGGCTGCACCTCCCGAGAGCACGAACAGGGCCTCAGGACTTGTGTACCCGCCCCCCCCGCCCCCCTGCCATGCTCTTCTCCCAAACACTGCGTGACTCCTTCCTTCTACCACCTGTTTGACTTCAGCTCAAATATCCTCCTGTCAGGGCAGGATGGCACCCTCTCCCTCCACTCCTAGTTTCTGGTTTCTCTTTTTATAATTTCATAATCTGTTGTGCCATTTATTTATTTATTTCTCTTGTCATCTGTTCCCTCTCTCACTCTGAGCAGTGCTCACACTTTGTGCTTGGCCTTCTACAGCTCAGCCTTCCCAAGAAGCCCCCGGCTCCCTTCCTTGTGCCTCTGTCAGGAAATTATCCTTCTCTCGTCAATACTGGAGGCCCCGCATAGATGGAGCTATATGGCGAAGTGGGGGTTAGCCAGTAAACCAAGGTGACTGAAGTACGCCCCCCAATCTGAAAATCTGGTTGATGTATTCCCAAGTAGCAGGAGGAAGAAAGGTTCAGGTGGTGGGGTCAAAACAAGGAGAGCAGGCTGGGGAAGCTGGCTCAGTAGATAAAGTGTGAGAGAGTACCTGCATTCAGCACTACTGACTCCATGGAAAAGCCCGAAGTCGTGGAAGGATTCTGTGATCCCAGCACTGATGACGAGATGGGAGGCAGAAACTGCAGATTTTCAGAACTGCAGAAGCTTGTGAACCAGTTAGTGCAGCAAAGAACAGGAATGAATATGACTCTTTCTCTCTCTAATAAATAAAATAAAATAAAAAATAAATTTGGGCTGGAGAGATGGCTTAGCAGTTAAGGGGCATGCCTGTGAAGCCTGAGGACCCAAGTTCAACTCTCCTGAACCCACATAAGCCAGATGCACATGGTGGTGCATGTATCTGGAGTTTGTTTGAAGTAGCTGGAGGCCTTGATGTGCCCATTCTCTCTCTCTGTAATACATAAATAAAAATTTTAAAATATGAATATGAGAGACCCTGCTTCAAATGAGGAGAAAGACAAGAACCAATCCTGGAAAGTTGTTCACTGCCCTCCATACACATGCTGTGGTATGTGTGTGACTGTGTTCACACACACGAACGTATCACACAAGGTCACATACACACCAAATACACCTTTAATCCCAGCACTCAGGAGGCAGAGGTAGGAAGATCACCATGAGTTCGAGGCCACCCTGAGAATACATAGTGAATTCCAGGTCAGCCTGGACTCGAGTGAAACCCTACCTCAAAAAAATAAGATAAAATAAAATAAATGCTGGGTGTGGTGTTGCACACCTTTAATCCCAGCACTCAGGAGGCAATGGTAGGAGGATCACTGTGAGTTCGAGGCTACCTGGAGACTACATAGTGAATTCCAGGCCAGCCTGGGCTCAAGTAAAACCCTACCTTGAAAAACTAAAATAATAATAATAATAATAGTAATGATAATAATAACAAATAAAGAGAGGAAGTGAGCAATGAGTCTGCATACTTCTGCTCCTCAGCATGTTCCTGAAGACCCCAGGGAACCCTCCACTGCACCCTCTTCATAATCCAGAATTTTCTTGGAATTGCAAAGGGAGACACTGGGCAGCTGCTGTTTGTTCTCCCAATAACTTTGAGGTAGGCCAGAGTCCTTGCAGGCCAGGTGTCCTGAGAAAGGGCTCTGCACTGCACTCCGGGCTGCTTAGACGTCACTGTGGCCTACCTAACACTTTCCCACTAGGGGGATGAAGAGCAGCAGAGCTGAAAGCTTTGATGAACACAACACATGAACCTGTTACCGTCCCCACCAAGGACAGAAGCCCCGGACTGGCTGGGCATGCTGTCAACACACGTAAATCCTAGCGTTACAGTTTTCCGGAGGCAGGAAGATTGCCATGAGTTTAAGGTCAGCCTGGGCTGGAGAGTGAGACTTTGTCTTAAAACAAACAAAAACAAACAAACAACAACAAAGAGTACTTGGCAGTCAGTGTAATGGCTAATTTGTCCTGGCCATACCGGGGCCAATGTGCTCTATCAGACATGCAAGGGCAGAGATGTTTGTCCCAGTTCTTCATGTCCCCAGCCACTATGCTACGGAGTTTTTTACATTTATCTCCCTTGGTGACACTTCATGTTTTCCAAGATGGCATCTGGTCCCATGGACTTATCTTGAAAGGATGTGGACACTCCTCTCTGAGAGATAAGTTCTCCTGGTCCCACTGTGACTTTGAGGGGACCAGAGTGATGCTGGGTAACTTCCAGTCTGTCACAAATGCAACATACCCCCACCCTCTGGCTCATTGGAATTTCACTGCCATGTGAGGAAGCCCGGGTTGCCTGCAAAAAAGCTCAACGTCCCGATATTGAGTTGCCTGATGAAGGTCTGCAGAGGAGGGCGGCGCAGAGTTCCCCACAGAAAGAGGGAACAGCGTTGCCAAAGCTCAGAGGCAAAAGAGACCTTAACCCATCTGGGCAGCCCCCAGAGGCACAGGGTGAGTTGAGCATATGGGTACAGTCACGATGATGTAGAAGGTAGAAAAGGCAAGTTCACAAAGGACTTTTTTCTAAAAATGTTTATTTATTCGACAGAGAAAGAGAGAGAGAGAGAGAGAGAGAGAGAGACAGAGAGAGAGAGAGAGAGAGAGAGAGGGCGGGAGAGAACAGGCACGCCAGGGTTTCCAGCTGCTGCAAATGAGCTCCAGATGCGTGTACCCCTTGTGCATGTAGCTTAAGTGGGTCCTGGGGAACCGAGCCTGGGTCCTTTGGCTTTGCAGGCAAATGCCTTAACTGCTAAGCCATCCCTCCAGCCCCACAAAAGGCTTTTGGAGACCGGTGGGAATGGGCACTGGAGCCCCATGCAGGGTTGTAAGCAGGTAGTCATGAGGCCTTCAAACAACTCTGTGATTTCTGCTGGGCAGAGCTCCTAGGAGAGGGCATGAACCTTGAGGCAGGGTGGGAGTGAGGCAGTAGACCCTTCTGGAAACCTGGATGGCGTGGTGGCCATGAGGCTAGAGTGTGAGAGCTTCAGTGTGGGCGTATGAGGCGTGGGAGGTGCTTCATGGTTTTCCCGACCAGGTCTCAGGTCCCTGTACGAATTATTAAAGCTTGTGTGTGCTGTGACCTGGCTGGAGGGGACAGGAAGTGCATGGAGGTGACTGTGCCATAGGACCAGACTGTCCAGCGTGTCTTCTTGGCACCAACTGTCACCTGCATACACACTGCTGGGGAGTAATGGGGATGGAAGGAGCCCGTGTCTGACTCCTTGGAGACCCTGTGATCTCAGGCAGATACCTGCACATCTTTGGGCCTTGGCCTACAGTAGAAGACAGCACAGTGCATGATTGCTTGGGGACTACAGTGGGCTCTGTGGAAGGAATCTTTGTTGACTCACCGGCACACATTTGGGGTTGGGGGGGTTGCACTCACATGGTATAGTGGCCATTCCTCCCTGAGGAAAGGACAAGGTTAGCCACATGAATCACATCTCTCTCTCTCTCTCTCTTTGGACACATCCTTGCCAAACATGGCACATCTATCTTCTAAACTTGTCCTGACTATTTGGCTGCAAGGTAGACTCTTCTGAGCCCTGCAAACACTAGAATCAGCATTTCTGAGGTAGTCTCCAGTCTTGGAACTTTTCATAACCCTCTTCTAAGATGAGGATGTTTAAGAGTCCTGCTTTGGGCTGGGCGTGGTGGTGCACGCCTTTAATCCCAGCACGCGGGAGGCAGAGGTCGGAGGATCACTGGTAGGTTAGTTCGAGGTCACCCTGAGACTCCAAAGTGAATTTCAGGTCAGTCCTGGCCAGAGTGAAACCCTACCTCAAAAAAGAAAAAAAAAAAAAGAAAGAAAGAAAAAGAAAAAGAGGCCTGCTTTGGAGTCAGGCCTCAGTAGGTTCACAGTGCCGGGGGACTGTGGGTATGTTCAGCAACCTCTCAGACCCACAGTCTCCTTCTACAACTGGGAAGGCTACTCCCTTCATAGGGCTACAGGGATTAAATCACCTCATTTGGGCAAATCATTTAGTATGGGAACATAGCAACTAAAATCATTATGCTCACAATATCGACCTTGCCAAGCAGAAGGAACACTTTGATTTGGAACTTGACAGGGAACATTGAAAAGGTGCAAAGGCATTTGTGAATCACAGCTCTGAGGCTGAAAGTCATTAAGATGAACTCCTCTCTCGGCATGACTGGCTTCCTAGTTGCCTCCACCAAAGGCCCCGAAGTGAATGTGATGAACAGTGGCGCAGAGGTTAATGTAATGCTAGTAAAACCGTGCGGCCGGAAGCATTTGGCTCATTTAGGTCTCCAGAGAAGGGATGTGGCTCTCCAGCTCCCCAGAGCCTCCTAGCGCCCACTGTGGATGGCAGGATGGAGGGTGAGGGTGAGAAGGGTGAGAGACGACTCCACGAGACGACCATGTCATATGCTGCTGTCAACACATTTCCTCACTGTAGCCTCAGAACAGCCCTGTGAGATCAGTACAGTTTCTTTCCATTTTAGAAAGCGGGAAAACAAAAGCTCAGTATAATCAAGAAACTTGCCCAAGGTCACACAGCTATTAAGTGACCGAGCCAGGATTTGAATCTAGGCTGGCAGGCTTCATGGACCACACGTTCTCTCTGTTAGCCGTGTGCTTCAAACCTCACACATACTTAGGATGGTTGTCCAAAATCTGCAGAAGGAAGTGAGGTTCAGAGAGCTGAAGTCCCACAGTCACCCATCCAGTGAGAGGCAGAGCTGGGGGCTTGCTGGCTCTGTCTGCCTTCAAAACTTACCTTTGAGCATCTATATTTCTGGGGTCTAAGAATCAAGACATTCACTCACTTTGTATCTGTCTTTTGTTTGTTTGTTTGTTTGTTTTTTGTTTTTTTGTTTTTCAAGGTAGGGTCTTGCTCTAGAATTCACTATGTAGTCTCAGGGTGGCCTTGAGCTCACGACCCTCCTACCTCTGCCTCCTGAGTGCTGGGATTAAAGGTGTGCACCACCACACCTGGCTGTATCTGTCTTTTCTACCCCTTTGATTCTATCAGTTATTTTCTTATTGCTGGGACAAAAATACCCAATCAGAAGCAACTTGGCCGGTGGGAGGAGAGAAGGGGGAGGTTGTGGTGCCAGGCTGGGCAGCACAGCGGCCTGTGCCCCTCTTGCAGCTGCTCTCCGGACCTGGGCAGCCTTGGCTGCAGGGCCACTGAGGGCGGGGGAGGCATGGCTGAGGGGGATGCAGGGAGCAACCAGAGGTGGAATGAGGAAATCGAAGCATTGGCAGTCATTTGTGGCGAGGAGTGGTGTCATTGATAACTATGCCAAAATGTTCTGCATTAGAATTAACAATGATATAGATAACCTCAGATGGACACTTTGCTTGCAAGTGATGCTACCGAGTGAAAACAGGTACAGCCCCACCTAGTTATCTGCTGAGTTCTCCTTGGCTGAAAGGATAAGAACGTGCAGATTTATCCATCTCGAGGAAATGTATGTATTCAGAATATGGTGAAAGCATTCTTTTCCTGTGAGTGGAGAAAATAAGAGATGTTCTGATACAGGAATCTCAGATGAAAGAACCAGGCCCGGATATTTAGAATAAAACGGAAGAGGAACACGTTGAGGTTGAAGATGATCTCATTTTAACATGTCAGCCCGAAAATCCAGTTAAAGCATTAGATTTTGATTATCAGTGAAAATCAGCCAGAAACGGAAGAATTGCCTCCAGTTGATCACAGCATTCCTATGACAGACCAAAGGAGGACTTTTCAGGAACACCAGGTCCAGTAATTTGCCCTAAACAGGTGAAAGTGCTTCTTGCCAAAAGACATGAGACTAAGAAAATAGCCAGAACTACCCACAACTTTCACGCCTATAGAATATCTTGTGAGGATAAACAGAAGCAACTCAGGGAAGGAAAAGGGTCTATCTTGGCTTACAGTTCCAGAGGGTAGAGTCCAGCATGCAGGAAGCCAGTGTCACATGATCACATAAAGGTGAAGAGACAGAATGAGAGAGAACAGCAAGTGGGGCAGGGCTGTCACGCCTCAAGGCCTATCCCTAGGGACACCTTTCCTCCTCCCTCAAAAACCGTTTGCAGTGGCTGGAAGCCCTGGCGCGCCCATTCTCTCTCTCGCTCTTATGTGCCTCTTTCTCTCTCTGTCACTCTCAAATCAATACATAAATAATCTTAAAAAGTGTCCACCTCCTTAGGATTCCACAATCTCCCCAAACAGCACCACTTTACTGGGGACCAAGTAGTCAAACACAAGAGCCTATGGGGGTCATTACATTCAAACCATCACATCAGTCAACAAAAAGTAAATTCCAAATATATACCTGACCCTGTTCTAACCTTGAAAAGGCAGAGATGAGGTAGGCTTTCTATTCCCAAGGCATTCTTGGGGTTCAGAGGAAAGACAGTCTGAATGCAGTAGTCTAGAAGGCATGATTTCCAATTGTGTATCAAGAGGCCAATAGGAGTCCACTGAGAAGAGTAACCTAGGCCGAGAGAATGGCAAATACAAAGTCATGGCCACGGGAAAGTGCGTGCTCTGTTTGGTGACATCAAAAGGTTTGGTGTCACCAAGATAATAGCACAAATGGGGATCGCTGTGACGCACTGTGGAGTGAGCAGCTCAGTTAATTCGGTAATCGAGATGGGGACTAAACTGCAGAGGAAGGAGATTAAGGTTGAATGAAGGTGAGAAGGGAGGTTGACCCCTGAATGCCCCCCAAATGGGATCCGTCAGTCAGAGAAGAGGAGAAATAGGGCGTGGAGACCTCAGGACTGCTTGCTGCAGGTGTGGGAGGAGCCAGGACCTTAGGGCAGAGAGGCAGGGAGGGCGTGAAACTCTGCTACCCAGGATCCCACTGGGGAGTATGACTCCCTTGGAAATCTAGTCCACAGGGGGCCAGGATGACACTGGACCCAGGTAGATGCCATGGACAGAAATGCTGGACTTGAACCCCAGCATCCTATGGCTGCAGGAAAGTCATCTCTCTCCTATGCACCGGTGTGTAGCGTGCATCTAAGGAACACATCTGCCAGCTGGCTGCAGCTGAGGACCTGGCCTGCTGGTGCATTCGTTCTCTGGAGGAACTCAGCCCATTCCTGCTCTGCACCACACTCCAGCGAAGCCCTCATTACAGCCTACCCCAATCTCCCATATGCCACGCTTTATCTGCTCACTTCATCAGCCATTGGCGACCCTCAGGAAGGGTGTTTCGTGGCACACCTTTCCAACTCTCGCACCTGTCTGCTCAACTTTTATGGCTCTTTGTTCCTCCAAGATGAAACACGGGTCATTGCCTCTTGAGCCCTTCTGGAAGCTGGTCATGCCTGTTCTATCTTATGTCCCACACCCACTGGGCAGTATCCTCATGCTCTGGCTATCGAGCACACATACCCCACTCCAAGGAGGATGTACGATGGCCCTGGTGTAATCCTCTGAGCGTAATCCAAGCTGTTCCCCTGCCCAAGATGCTTGTCCTTTCTGTGTCTGCTGAACACCACACAACCTGGGCTAAAACATGTGGGGCTGAAACTTGAGGGGAGAGGCAGTATAGGAAAGAAGAGATGTTGGGATATGGCCAGCACCTTTTGCCACAAACATGGTTCTTATCCAAGCTGGCAGCCAGACCCTAGGGCCTCAGGGAGTGGGCACCAGGCCACCAGGAGGTGGTGAGGTGACCAAGCAGGACTCACAGTACAGTTTCCCAAGCTGCCAGGACTCTGGAATGTGTGGTCCCGTCCTGTCTCGTCTGCGGTTGGGGAAGTATTCAGCTGAAAATAAACAGTCTCATTCCTGGTGAAGGGCGACATGAAGGACCCTCTGACCCACACGAGAGGACTTCACTCTGAGGGCTAAGCCTGGTCACATCCTCTTGAGGTTCACCTGGACCATGCTGTTTGGTATCTGGTGAGCCTCTTCCTGTCTCTCTGCCTCCTGCTCAGGGTACTGAGGCAGGGGAGAGTGGTCCCCACACATGGAAGGATGGTTCCTGTAGATTCTGTTGGGAGAATGTCTACACAAGAAGCCTGGAAGCAAACAGGTCCCTTTGGTGCTCCATTTTATGATGTTTCTCAATTGCCAGTGAATGGGAAAAAGTTTTTCCAAGAGCTGCGAGAGCTTCTGCAAGCTCAGATGTGTAAATTGTGTGGGATCCCAACCCACAGGTACTCCACACTGGCTCCTAACTGCCATCATCCCTGCACCCTCCCTGAGGCAAGCAGCTCATCCAGGCACTAGTCCACGGCTCTGACCTTGCTCGGCTGTCAGCACCCTCGCTGCTACCGTGGGGTCTTCGTCCCCAGGTCTTTCACTTCCTTACCCCACGCCCGAGACAGGCCTGCAGAGGGACCCCTCCCTGCCGCCTTCCCCTGCCTCACTCCCAGGTGAGGGTCTTCCTTCACCGAGGGCCCTAGAGGTTTTCCACTGTGGCCAGGAGCAGGTTTCTACCATGGCTGAGTGGAGTCCGGGGCTCAGGCCAGTTGGCTGGGTTCATGTCAAGCACAAAACAAGTGTGTAGATGCAGCTGCTGGGAGCCCAACAGCCATGGATTCCAACCCCAGTGGTACCACTTCCTAGCTGTTGTTTTGGAAGCTGACTCAAGTTCTTGGAGTCTCAGTTTACTGATCTGGAAGATGGGGTTGATGGAAGCACATAGGTCCTGAGGGCATTGAGAGATGACATGAAGCCAAGCTACCAAGGACTTTCTGGGGCATCGCCACAGCAAACCTCCCCTTGCCTTCGTGCAGGCTCCTCAACTAGGACCCACTGTGGTGTGGGATCAGTACCACCACGAGAAGCAGAATGGCCATTCCCCTCCCCCATGGCCAGAAGAAGAGGAGAAGAAGAAGAGGAGCTGCTACTTGTCTTACGCCAAGGATGAGGGCCCCTTGAGCACAGGTTTGCGTCATCTGAGAAGTGGGGTCAAGACCCCTCCTCTTGCTCTGTGCTCTTGCCCACAACACCCACAGAGGTGACTGCGGCTCACAGGTGCAGCCTCACAGTAGGCACACTTCCTGGAAGCAATTAGCACCTCAGCTTAACCCTCTGGGCCCACTTAGGTTACATAAGTTCCTAAACTTATTTATTTTCCCCCCTTTAATTACAGCAAACTCCTGGACTGAATAGGCCCTGGCCTGGGTCCTTGCTTCTTTACTTGTCGAGACACACACCACCAGCATTTAATTTAATCACCAGCCCGGGCCTCTTTCCAGGTAAGCCCTGCTAGGGCGCCTCCCTCTGGGTCTCATTAAGTTTCCTGTCAACATGGCCCACTCCAAGTGGGCCTGCAGAGACTCGGGAGGGCTGGGCGCCTGCTCCAGCCCTGCCTGATGGATTGTGTTTACTGTCCTCTTCCCACACATTCCTCCCTTAATAACTCTGGAGCCAGGAGTCTCTCTGTAGGAGACAGGAGTTGAGCCCAGGCTGGGCAGCATCCCTGGACAGCGTGGGCAGCCCCAGAGAGTGCTCCCTAGGGGAAGCTGGGTTGTAAAGAATAGAAGGAGCCAGGCACGATGGCACACACACCTTTAATCCCAGCACTTAGGAGGCAGAGGTAGGAGGATCGCTGTGAGTTTAAAGCCACCCTGAGACTACATAGTGAATTCCAGGTCATCCTGGGCTACAGTGAAACTCTACCTTAAAAACCAAAAAGAACAGGAAAATCTAGTTCACTCCAGGGTCCACATTTTGGAAAGAAGTTAAGTGTGAATTCTGTTGTCATCAGGGGGAGAAACAACTGTAGGCTGAGCTCCAGTTCCATTCAGACTGAGCCCTTACCCTTCTCACACTGGGTTATAGGCACAGCCTGACCCTTGTCCCTTACTGAGCCCCATCTTAGTGCCTGAATTTGTCCTCAGACTATGTGCTAATTCTGATCACAGACTTCAGGTGCTGGTCATAGATGTGGCCCTAGTTCTGATTTTCAGCTGATCCCTGATCCTAGCTAGAACAGAAACCATGACTCTGGTCACAGGCAGACTGTATTTTAGGCCAGGATATGGCGTTGGGCAGACTCTCTGGCTACAGACTTGGGCTTAATCCTGGTCTTGTTGCCCAGTTTCTAACTGTTGACTAATACATATCCCTGGTTCATGGGGTGAATGAAGTTCTGGTCCTGACTTTACATGCAAACCTGATCTTTGTCCTGTCAAAGCCCAAACATACAGCAATATGAGAGCTGAAAGCCCTAACTTGACCCCTGGATGACCCTGATCCTGAATCCTGAGTCTGACTCTGGCCATAGACTGAATCTCAACTCCAGACCAGTCCATGTTCAATACCAGATGCTGCCTGGTCATACACCAAGTCACAGCTTCTGTTTTCTCAAGACTCACCATTTTCACCTGTAAAAGGAATCAGGTTGTCCCATTATTGTTCATTCCTCAGTCCAGAGAGAAATAGCGTGGCATGGTGGCTCACACCAATAACCCCAGCAGTTGGGAAGCTAGGCGGTAGAATTACCATGAGTTCAAGGTCAGCCTTGGCTACACAGTGAGACCTTGTCGTGATCTTAATATTATAAATAAATAACGTTGGCATGGTGGCACACATCTGCAATCCTAGAGCAGGAACAAGAGGATCAGAAGTTTAAAGCCAATCTCAGGAAGTTTGAGGCTAGCCGGGGCTTCATGAAACCTGGCTTCAAAAGTAGAATGTTGGGTTGGGAGGAGAGAGAGAATCTGGAGGGATAAGGGGTGGACAGTGGAGCAGCTCGTAAAAGCAGGCACCAAGGGGATCTTCTGAACAGAAAGCACTGAGACAAGGCTCAGTTGGTTCATTAGGGAGAAGAAAGAGAAAAGTGAAAGAATGGGTTGAGACAACTGGAGCTTGGTTTCTCTGAGCCTTAGTTTCTCCACAGTGGGACATAAACAATTAATGCTGGTCAGGACAAAGTAGAAGGATGACCATGTCAGGCCTCAGTGGGGGGGGGGGGTGGGTACACAGCCCACACACTACAAATGCTGGGCAGGATTTCCACTCTGCTTTTCACTGGAGTGTCCTTGGAGGTGAGGAATGGATCCCATCTCCTTTCAAGGGTGTCAGCCTTCTGGTGGCTTATCCAGTGGGCTGATTTCATTTGAAGGAAGGAGATCAAGAGTAAAAATACCACTGCTTAAAAAGTTCAGGTCAGGAGAGGCTTAGTGATTAAGGCACTTGCCTGCGAAGCCTAAGGACCCAGGTTTAATTACCCAGAACCCACATAAGCCAGATGCACATGGTGGCAGTGGCTAGAGGCTCTCATTCTCTCTGTCTCTCTAATAAAAAAAAAAGAGAGAGAGAGAGAGATCAGGGCTAGAGAAATGGCTGAGCAGTTAAGGCACTTGCCTGCAAAGCCAAAGGACCCAGGTTTGATTCCCCAGTACCCATGTAAACAAAGATGTACAAGGTGGCACATGCATTTGGAGTTCTTTCAGTGGCTAGCGGCCTGGGTGAACCCACTGTCTCTTCCTCTATCTTTCCTATATATATAATCAGAGCTGAGCATGGTGGTGCATGCCTTTAATCCCAGCACCCAGGAGGCAGAGGAAGAGGATTGCTTTGAAGCCACCCTGAGATTACATGGTGAATTCCAGGTCAGCCTGGGCTAGAGTGAAACCCTACCTCAAACAACCCCCTACCCCCCGCAAAAAAAAAGAAATAAAAGAGTTCATGCCACTGGATTGATGAATTTCTAGGGCTGAACTGCTGATTGATGGAGGACCAATTGCTTGCCAGGCTCTGGGCAAGCTCCTGGGGGACAGCAAGGGGCTCTCCCCGGGTGGCAGCCAGGCCCTTCTACACTATGGCAGGCGTATGGCTCTCAGGAATGCTGGGCTGCTTGCCACACAGGACTGAGTTCAAGTACTGGCCCTGCCACCTAGTCATGAACTCGATGGGATTTATTCATCCTGAGCACAGGTTTATGGTCTAGAGCATTTTCCAGTAGAGGAGCAAACTAAAAAGAGGGAGACCAGTAAAGACAAGAGTAAGCTGTGTATCAGTCCCTCCTGACTATCCCATAGGTCCCTCCCTGCCTCCACATGGTGAGAAAGGACACTAGAAGGTTAGGAGGTTGAAGATGAATCTCGGGCTTATATCCCTACCAGTAAGCCCAGGGCTAAACCCCAAGCTGGGCATGACGCCACTGGGATGGACTGGGGTGGCACGTTCCCTTTAAGGAGCTCCCTGTCCAAAAGGGGAAGAGGATTAACTCCATTCAATCTGAGAGAGAAGGCAGATACCCCCATTACTCCAAGAGGGGTGCAGGTGGGATTTAGATGCTGTCTAATGAGGTGAGAGAAGACACACCAAGACATTCTGTGGAGGGAGGCCATCCTTCCATGTACCCTAGGTATGAGAGGAAGACTCATCTATCCCAATGGAGAACAAGGCAACTTACTTTTAGGGTTTCCACACTGGTTCAGAACAGAGAGTAGGAACCTAAGGACCCCTATTCCCCATCATTCCACAACTAAGTATAAAGTACCTGCTAGGGCCAGGCCTGCTGGTGCAGCCTGCAATCCCAGCGTTTGGAAGAATCTTGTCTCAGAAAAACAAAGCCAAACCAAAGAAAGAAAAAAAAAGCACAACAAATAAACAAACAAAAGCATCTACTATGTGTTGGCCTCATAGTAAGTGTGAGTATAGGTAAGTTGGCAAGTTTGAATGCTCTGGAAACAGGGAAGACTCTCTTCTGGTCCAGGTGCAGAGGGATGTGATCTCCCCATAATTCCTCTAAACTTCCAGGTAAGATGGCGGCATAGTAGCCACACACTAAGGCAGCCTAGGAAGCAAAAAAAGCAGAAAAACTATGGGTTGCAGTGGAGACCCAGTGGAGATGCCAGGACCACGAGATGGCTGCTAAGGAGAGCTGCCAGCCTCAGATGAAGTTTTCCAGGACTGTGAGAAGCCTAGCTGGAGGGGTGGAATTGGAACTCCAGAGTCTTGTTGCTGGTTAGAATTACCGGACTTGGAGACTTGTTAAAAACTGCTGGCATTGTTGAACTTGGAACTACAGAGTTTGATGTTTGCCCTGTTTAAATTTTGTATTGGTTGAATATTTCTTTTCTATGTCCAATGCCATCTTTTGTAGTGTGTTTATTCTGTGCCATTATGGGCTTTTGGGGGATTTTTTTTTTTTTTTTTTTTTTTTAGTATTATAGCTTAGTTAAAAGATCTGACTAGGGGAATGTTTGAACTTCATTAGCATTGATAAAAACTATAGGGACTCTTAAAGTTGGACTGAATGCATTGCATTTTACATCATGGATGGTTATCAGTTTATGGGGGCCAGGGGCAGAATGTGGTGGGTTTGATTCAGGTGTCCCCCATAAACTTACGTGTTCTGAATGTTAGGTTCCCAGCTAATGGAGATTTGGGAATTAACACCTCTTAGAGGCAGTGTATTGTTGGGGGCGGATTTATAGGTATTATGGCCAGTGTACTTGCCAGTGTTTTGGAGACTCCCCTGTTGCTATTGTCCACCTTATATTGGCCAAGGGGTGATGTCCATCCTCTACTCAGGCCATCATTTTCCCCTGTCATCATGGAGCTTCCCCTCGAGTCTATAAGCCAAATAAATATTTTTTTTTTTCCCCAAAAGCTCCTTTTGGTCAGGTGATTTCTGCCAGCAATGTGAACCCGACTGCAACATGCACCTAATATGGGGCTCCAGCTCCCAATTTCATCAAACAAACACTATTAGAATTAAGGTCACAGATAATACCAAACACAGCTGTAGTAGGTGACTTCAACCTGACTCTTATCAATTGACAGGTCATCCTGGCAAAAAATAAACAGAGAAGCATCTGGATTAAATGAGGTCATGGAACAAATGGACCTAACAGATATCTATAGAATGTTTCATCCAAATGCTAAAGAATACACATTATTTTCAGCAGCACATGGAATAGTCTCTAAAGTAGACCATATATTAGATCACAAAACAAACCTTAACAAATACAGAAAAATTTAAATAATCTCTTGCACTCTATCTGATCACAATGGGATTAAACTACAAATCAACAGCAAGAAAAGCTATAGAGCATACACAAAATCATGGGAACTAAACAATACCTTACTAAATGATGAATAGGTCAATGAGGAAATCAAAAAATTCATACAGTCAAGTGATAATGAGAACACAACATATCAAAACCTTTTGGACACAATGAAGGCAGTCCTAAGAGGGAAATTTATAGCTTTAAGTGCTAATATTAAGAATTTAGAAAGGAAGTGTGTGGGGGGGAGGGAATTACCATGGGATATTTTTTTATAATCATGGAAAACGCTAATAAAAATTTTAAAAAAAAGAATTTAGAAAGGTTGAAAGTGAACAACTTAACACTTTACCTTAAGGCCTTGGAAAAAGAAGAACAAAGCAAACTAAAAATCAGTAGATGGGAAGAAATAATAAAGATTAGGGCTGTGGTAATTTGATTCAGGTGTCCCCATAAATTTAGGTATTCTGAATGCTAGATTCCCAGTTGATGGAGATTTGGGAATTAACACCTCCTGGAGGTGGTGTATTATTGGGGGCCAGTTTCCCCATGCCAGTGTTGGGCACACTCTCCTGTTCCTATTATCCATGTAGGCCAGGGGGTGATGTCTACCCTCTGCTCATGTCATCATTTTCCCCTGCCATTATGGAGCTTCCCCTCAAGTCTGTAAGCCAAAATAAACCTCTTTTTCCCACAAGCTGCTCTTGGTTGGGTGATTTCTACTAGCAGTGCGAACCGGACTGCAACAAGGGCAGAAATTAATGAAATAGAAACAACAACAACAACAAAAATACAAAGAATCAATGAAACAAAGAGTTGGTTCTTTGAAAGGATAAACAAGATTAGTAAAACTTTAGCAAATCTGACCAAAAGAGAGAAGAGACATAAATTAATAAAATAATAGATGAAAAAGGCACCATTACCACAGACACCAAAGAAATTCAGAAAATCATAAGGACATACTTTAAGAACATATACTCCACTATGTTTGAAAGTCTGACAGAAAGGGATGATTTCCTTGATTTATTTGATCTCTGAAAATAAAAAAAAAATAATTACGATGAGATTAACCACTTAAATATACCTATAAGATAGACCTATAACAAGCATAGCGACCCAAGTATCTATCAAAAATTCTCCCAACTAGAAAACATCCAGGCCCAGATGCAATCATCAAAGAATTTTACCAGACCCCCATGGAAGAACTAACATCAATGCTTCTCAAACTTTACCAAAAATTGAAAAGGAAGGAATTCTACCAAACTTCTTCTATGTAGCCAGCATCATCCTGATACCAAAAGCAGACAAAGACAGAACAAAAAAAGAAAATTACAGACCAATTTCCCTCATGAACATAGATGCAAATTCTCAACAGAATATACACAAGCAGAATACAAGAATATATCAGAAAGATCATTCACCCCAACCAAGTAGGCTTTATCCCAGTGCAGGGATGGTTCAACATACACAAACTGATAAATGTAATACACTATATAAATGGACTGAAAGACAAAAATCACAAGATCATCTCAATAGATACACAGAAGGCATATGACAAAACCCAACATCTCTTCATGGTAAAAGTTCTACAGAAGCTGGAACATATCTCAACATAATAAAGGCCATATATGACAAACCTACGGGCAACATAATACTAAATGGGGGAAAACTTGAAACTTTTCCTCTAAAATCTAGGAACAAGAAAAGGGTGTCCACTGTCCCTACTATTTTTAATATTTGATTTTATTTGTTTCCCTGAGAGACACAGAGAGAGAATGAAGCAGATAGAGAGAAAGAATGGGTGTGCCAGGGCCTCTAGCCCTGCAAATGAACTCCAGATACATGTGCCACCTTGTATATCTGGTTTACATGGGTCCTGAGGAATTGAACCTGAGTCCTTCGGCTTTGCAGGCAAGTGCCTTAATTAATATACCATTTTTCCAAGTCCCTATTTTTTCTTTAATATAGTACTGGAAGTCCTAGCTATAGCCAAAAACCAAGAGACACACATAAAAGGGATACAAATTGGAAAGGAAGAGATCAAATTATCATTATTTACAGATGATATGATTCTATACATAAGAGACCCTAATGACTCTACCAGCAAGCTGATAAACACTTTTAGCAACATAGCAGGATACAAAATAAACCCATAGAAATCGGTAGCTTTACTATATACTAACAACAAACTTGCTGAGGATAAAATCAGTCAATAACTCCCATTCACAATTGGCTCAAAAAAATAAAAAACCTAAATAAAGTGGGCTAGAGAGAAGGCTAAAAAGTCAAAGTACCCAGGTTCAGGTCCCCTAGGACCCATGTAAACCAGATGCACAAGGTGGTGCATTCGAAGTGCATTTTTAGCATCTGGTGCTCCCTCTCTTCTATTTGCCTCTTTCTCCTACTCTCAAATAAATAAAAATAAAACTATTTTTTTTCAAAATAATCAAAATAATGCACCTTGGAATAAATATAACCAAGGATGAGAGGGATCTCTACAATTAAAATTTTAAAACAATCAAGACAGAAATTGCAGAATACACTAGGAAATTGAAAGACATCCCATGTTCATGGGTTGGAAGAATAAATATTGTGAAAATGTCAATTTACCAAAAAGCAATTTACACATTTAATGCAATCCCCATCAAAATTCCAATGGCGTTCTTCACAAAAATAGAAACAACAATCCTAAAATTTATATGGAAGCACAAAAAACCTTGAATATCCAAAACAATTTTGAGCAACAAAAGTAAGGCTGGTATTACCATATCTAATTTTAAGCTACATTACAAAGCCATAGTAACAAAAACAGCATGGTACTGGTATAAAAACAGACATGCAGATCAATGGATCAGAATAGAGGACCCAGATGTAAGTCCAGGCAGTTACAGTCACTTTATCTGTGACAAAAATGCCAAACATACTCATTGGAGAAAAGATAGCCTCTTCAACACATGGTTCTAGTAAAACTGGATATCTATATGTAGAAGGATGAAAACAGATGCTTATCTTTCTCTATGCACAAGAATTAAATCCAAATGTATCAAAGGCCTTAATATCAGACCTGAAACTCTGAAACTGCTACAGGAAAAACCCTTCAACATCTTGGCATAGGTGATGACTTTCTGAATATAACCCCAGTTGCTCAGGAAATAAAACCACTAGTCAACCCCTGGGATTTCATGAAATTACAAAGCTTTTGTATAGCAAAGGACACTGTGAATAGAGCAAAAAGACAATCTACAGAATGGGAGGAAATCTTTGCCAGATATATATCTGACAGAGGATTAATATCCAGGACATATGGAGAGCTCAAAAAACTAATAAGGGGCTGGAGAGATGGCTTAGTGGTTAAGCGCTTGCCTGTGAAACCTAAGGACCCTGGCTCAAGGCTCGATTCCCCAGGACCCACGTTAGCCAGATGCACAAGGGGGCACAAGCATCTGGAGTTTGTTTGCAGTGGCTGGAGGCCCTGGCACACCCACTCTCTGTCTTTCTCTCTATCTGCCTCTTTCTCTCTCTGTCTGTCCCTCTCAAATAAATAAATGAAAATATTTAAAAAAAACTAAATAATAAGAAATCAAACAACCCAATTAAAAAATGGGCCATGGAACTACATAGAGCTCTCAAAAGAGCAAATACAAATGGCCTATAAACATCTGAAACAAAATGTTCTACATCCTTAGCCATCAGGGAAATGCAAATTAAAACTACTTTGAGATTCCATCTTACTCCTGTCAGAATGGCTATTATCAAGGAAACAAATGACAATAAATGCTTGTAAGGATGTGGACAAAGAGGAACCCTTCTGCACTGCTGGTGGGAATGTAATCTGGTACAGCCATTGTAACAATCACTGTGGGGATGCCTGAGAGAGCTAAAAATAGATCTACCATATGACCCAGCTATAGCATTCCTAGGCTAATGACTCTTCTCACTACCTTAGAGATACTTGCACATCCATGTTTATTGCCACTCTATTGACAATAGCTAGGAAATGGAACCAGCCTAGATGTCCCTCAACTGAGTGGATAATGAAGATGTGGTACATTTATACATTGAAGTTCTATTCAGCAGTTAAAAAAATGAAATTATGAAAATTGCAGGGAAATGGATGGACCTGGAAAGGATTATACTTAGTGAGATAACCCAGACCCAGAAAGCCAAGTGCCACATGTTCTCTCTCATATGTAGATCCTAGCTACAAATATTTACACTTGCATGTGAGTTGGAATAAAGCTCAGTAGCAGAGGCCAGTAAGCTAGAAAGGGGCTTTAAGGGAGGGAGGAGAGGGGAGGACTTAAGGGGATGATATTGCATATGTATAAGTAGATGAACAGATTATTGGGGCCTAAGTGAGGTCAAAGGAAGAGATTCGGTAAAGGAAGGGTGAGGGTAGGGTTAAACAAAGTCTAAGAGGGTATGAATAAGTCATATGGAAACTTACTTTTCTGAACAATGGCATACCCAGAAGCCATAGAATGTTACTAGAAAATTTCAGTGCCAGGGATGAGTACCTTTCAGTTGGTTATTGGCCAGGGAGGTCCCTGATGCACACCCCCAAACATTACAGGTCATTGATGAGGCTCTTCGTTGCCCACCAGTATAGATGGTAAGACCCTATTGCTGAAGACTTCACATGCTTGGGCTGCAAGGCCACTGGGAAATCTAGCTGGAGCTGAGCTGAAAATTTCCTCCGTGTTGACCAGCTAACAGAAATCTGGAAAAAGCTATGTTGCATGTAGTTCCATGGGAGAGAGAGGACATCAGTGGAGATAAACAACAGTGGATGCTGCAAGCTTTAAGTTTGGCCAGCCAGGGCAAATGAGCCAGTGGGTGCAATAGTGGCATATATGTTATGGTGGAAACCAACTGCTTTCTAATTGGACTGGAAGCCTGCTCCATGGGAAGGTATACATGCTTGATGCTGAAAAACCTATGACAGGGAATGTCATGAGCCCTAGGGGTGTAATGGCTACTGTCTGGCTAAATGCATATATTGTGCTCACCAAACTGCCCAGTAAGCACTCCTCATAATGTTCATACCTGTATATTAATGCTACTTTCACTTTTGATTAGAGAAAATTCTCTTTTCAGTGGAAGTGACCTCTAGGATGACTCTAAAGGCACAATAGAGCTGAGAAGAATTGATAGAGGAGTGCTCAGCACTGAAATATCTCTATCACACCTTCCAAGGCTCAGGGTCCATTGCGGAAGAACTGATTGAAATAATGTAAGAACCAAAGGAAGGATAGGACTCCTTACAATGCACTCTTTTTTTCTTTAATAATTTTATTGGGGCAAAGGAACAATACACAAACATTTCAATTATACACAAGTCTTCACACACATAGTGAAAATCTAAAGACCATGTATTATTTCATACACTCTTCCAGACACAAAATGGCCTGAATATCCATGTCCTCACAGTGCCTGGCATTATCTACTCAGAACCATCATAATAAGAAGAAAAGATAATGACATCAAAATAAAAGAGAGGGACTGATGGAGAGGGGAGGGGATATGATGGAGAGTGGAGTTGTGAAGGAGAAAATTGGGGGAGGTAATTATCATGGTTTATTGTCTATAATTATGAAAATTGTCAATAACAAAAAATAATAACTTAATGTGTTTATTTGAAGGTATAAGGTTTTGCTATGTTGTCCAAATTGGCCTTGAACTCCTGTGCTTAAGTCATTCTCCTGCCTCAGCCTCCCAAGCAGCTGGGATTATAGGTGGAAACCCACTTTGCCCAGCTCCCTTTAATTGTACTTGAGAGGGATATATATATATATATATACATACACATACATATACATACACACACACACACACACACACACACACACACACACACACACACATATATATATAGTTTTGTTTTGTTTTTTGTTTTTCAAGGTAGGATTTCCCTCTAGCCCAGGCTGATCTAGAATTCACTAGATAGTCTCAGAGTGGCCTAGAACTTAAGGAGATCCTCCCATCTCTGCTTCTTGAGAGCTGGGATGAAAGGTGTATACCATTATACCTGGGCTAGAGTGAGACCCCTTCTCAAAAAATGAAAACAAACCAGCCAAACAAACAAAAAGCAAATGAAAATATGAAAGGAGGTTGGTGCTGTAACTCAATAACTCAATGTAACTCAAGTTGGTGCTTGCCTAGTGTTGAGTCAGCTGCATGCTGCTGGGAAGAACATCCAAACCAGACAGATTATGGGAGGAAGGGGTTTATTTTAAGCTCACACTTGGGGGGAGGGCTTCTATCAATGGTGGAGAAAATAGCAGGGACCCCACTAGAACTTAGACTGGTCTGCATACCTTTTAGCTGGCATTCAGTTCCTTCCCCTCCTGTACCCCCAAGTGACATCCTAGGTCTGGAGTCCAGGATCTGCCCCTGATGACCCCTCCTCCAGCTAGGAGGCTAGAGATCCAAGTTAAAAGTTTTATTTTTGGTAGTTTAATTATAATATGACAAGGAGAGTTTCTTTCCAAGTTTTGTCTGGTTGGTGTTCTAAAGGATTCCCGTATCTGCATTGGCACCTCTTTCCCAATTTGGGGGAAGTTTTCTTTTATGATTTTGTTAAAAATGCCCACTATGCCTTTGGAGTAAAATTCTTCTCCTTCTAGTATACCCTGAATTCTTATGTTTGATCTTTTCATAGTGTCCCGAGTATCTTGAAATTCCCATTCATACTTTCCTATTAGTTTGTCTTTCTCTTTGTTGGACTGTATTAGATCTGCCACCTGGTCATCTAGTTTAGATATTGTTCTCTCATTCATCCATTTTACTGGTGAGATTTTCACAGAGTTTTTTATTTCATTAACTGTGTTTTTCCTTGCTAGTAATTCTGACTGGTTTTTCTTTATTATTTCTATTTCCTTATTTATGTTTTGTATTGACCTCTTTATTTCATTAAATTGGTTTCCCGTGTCTTCTTTCATTCCTTTGATTTCCTCTTTGACTTCTTTGAGCATATTCATAATCATTCTTTTGAAATCTTTCTCAGGCATTTCCTCTAACTCATTCTCACTAGAGGTCATTTGTGATGCATTAATACTTTTTGGTGGATTTATATTGTCTTGATTTTTGGTATTTCTTGTGTTATAATGTATATATTTTTGCATCTTGGATTAATTTAATGCTTGGATTTTCTAGTTACTGCGGTATTATTAGATGTATAAATCAATCTGATGTAATATATCTTCAGGATAGGAGTTTAAAGAGCTACGTGTGGCTCTTAAGACTCTCAGAGTATTTACAAAAATGACCCTTGATGTTGGGTTTGCCTTCTATGAGATTATTCAAGTAGGCTGAGTGGAATAAAATACAGGCAGATTCTAAAATTTAACTAAACAATATACACATTCAATGAAAAACAGCACAGAGTATTTATGCAACAGTAGGTACTATGAGAACCAGATGCTCTAACAAAGTCACTTTCCTTTAGGGTGTGTGGTGCCCCACACTCTTAATCCTATCAACTAGGAGGTTAAGATTTCTGGTCTGTGGAGGGTTCCAAGTCAGCTTGTGACCAAGTAAGACCCTTCCCTTGTATAATCCCAATTACCTTTTGGGATTATTTTGGTCTCAATTATGCTGTGCTCCTGCTTGGGTCCCTCTTTGGTGCACTGTGGGTTCAAGTAGACTGGCTGGGCTGCTGGATCACTGCTCTGGTCGCTGGTGCTGGGTGCTGTGAGCTCCCTTCCCCAGGTCTCTGGTGCTTGCTGGTGCTTGTGCTGGTGGTGGGGGAGGGGAGGCTGTGGATGGTGACTCTAGTTCTCCCGCTGGTCCACGTGATCCTCTACCTCGTGATCTGCTTCTCTGTAGTTCTCTGTGGTCTCACTGCATGTTTATTGAGTTTGCAAAGAGCTCCGGTGTGAGTGAAAAAACCCCTCACCTGGCTTTTCCTGCGGATCAAGTCTAGCTTTGCAGCTGTGGCTCCGCAGACCTGACGCTGCCACCGCTGGAGCCAATTCTGCCTGCCTGTGTGGGCTCTGGAGGTTCTGGATCTCTCCTGCTTCTATGCTGCCACTGGTAATTTCTTATACACCTCACTTTTTAGTAGAAGAGTGTATTTTTGTGGGTTTTTTGTTTGTTTGCTTGTTTGTTTTTTAGCTTTTTCTCCCTTAGGCTGTTTTGGCATGGTTCCTACGCTGCCATCTTAACCGGAAGTCCCCAAGTTACAAGTTTTATCTGAGACTATGGGGGGATGTCAAGGCCACCCTGAGACATTCAAACTACCACACCTAGTATGTGCTCTCTCCCCTTGTCTACACAGGGCTGTCACCTCTATATGTGTGGTTTCCTTTGTCTATAAGGCCACCTGTCTTACTGGATTAGGTCCTACCCTAAAAACCTCATTTTTCATCCAATGCCCTTTCAGCATTCTAAATACTCTGTTAAATGAGGTCTTCAGCTATGAATTTTGAAGGAACACACACCTCAACCCATAGCCCACCCCTTTAAACTTTTCAGTCAGGTGTATTTTAGCAAATGTATGTACCTGTGGAGTAGGCATGATAGTCAGGCTGCAGAACTGTCCATTACGCCAAACACTGCAAACTGTCCTTTTGCAATTACAATGTTCATTCTCACCGTAGCACATGCCAGAAATCCTTTTTTCCTTCTTTCCATTTCTTCTCCTCTCTTCTCTTTTCCTTCTCTTCCCCACCCCCTTTATCTTCCTTTCCCTTCCTTTCCCTCCCCTCCTTACTTCCTCAAATTCTTGATCCTCCTGCCTCAACCTCCTGAATTCTCAAAATTACATCTCTAGGACTGGGGAGATTTCTTAGCACTTAAGGCCCTTGCTAATGAAGCCTAAGGCCCCAGATTCTATTCCCCATTACCCACATAAGCTAGATGCATAAGATGATGTGTGCATTTGGAGTTCATTTGCAGTGACTAAAGACCCTGGTGCTTACTCTTGCTCTCTCTCTCTCTCTCTCTCTCTCTCTCTCTCTCTTTCTGCCTCTTTCTTTCTCCTTCTCAAATAAATAAATAAAATATTTTAAAAAACTACAGCTCTAGCTGTGCCTGGTGGTGCACATCTTCAATTTCAGCACTGGGGAAGTAGAGGTAGGAGGATCACCGTGAGTTCAAGGCCACCCTGAGACTACATAGTGTATTACAGGTCAGCCTGAACCAGAGTGAGATCCTAGCTTGAAAAAAAAATTATAGCTCTAGCCAGTTCCTTAATTTGCAAGTAACATTTTTTTTTTGCTTCAAGCAAACACTGTGGCTTCTCTCCCAGCTCACAATTAGGTGAACATTAAGAACCTTGTTATATTGATCTAGAGAAATTGCTTAGTGGTTAAGGCACTTGCCTACAAAGCCAAAGGACCCAGGTTTGATTCCCCAGGGCCTATGTTAGCCAGATGCACAAGGGGGCGCATGCATCTGGAGTTCATTTGCAGTGGCTGGAGGCTCTGGTGTGCCCATACTCTCTCTCCCCCTGCTTATTTCTCTCTCTCAAATAAAGGGGGGGAAAAAGAAAGAAAGAACCTCGTTAAAGCTGGGTGTGGTGGTACATGCCTTTAACCCCAGCATTTGGGAGGCTGAGGGAGGAGGATCACCACAAGTTCGATGCAGCCTGAGACTGCATAATGAATCTAGGCCAGTTGGGATAGAGCAAAACCCTACCTCCAAAAAAAGGCCAAAAAATAACCTTGTTACTGCATGGGATGGACATTAAGACCCTTGTTAGTACATGATACTTTGGCCAGATTAAATGCAGCTGGATTGAGAAAGGGAAGTGAGGTACCAAACTAGGACTGGAAGGACATTGAAGGCAACAGCCTCTGAGTCCCTAAGTGAGTTCCTCACTTGAGCTATATGGTGGGGAGGAGGTGAACTCTATGTTGTTCGCTGGATGCCATCAGTTTGCATCATGCACTTCATGGGGCCTAGCCCTGTGCTCAGAACATATTTAATGACCAGAGTGCAGGGATGTACCCAGCCCCAGCCCTACTGCCCTTCCCAGCTCTGTTTGGGCTCCAGGGCTCATAAAGCCACTTGCCTTGAAGTGTCCTTTGGGCAACTGGGTAGCTTCAGACTAAGTATGTGAAGTCTGTTCCCTGGGTGAAGGGTCTCAGAGTGAGGTGGCTGATTTCTGGGCACTGGTCATGGAAGGAAGAAAGACAGCAATGTGTCCAACAGTGGGGCTCATGGGAAGACCAGAAAGCAAAGCAGAACATGCAAGAGATGCCAAAGGAGCTCTGGTCCCAGCACCCAGGAGCCACCTCTGCCCTGTCATCAGGAAACTACCAAGACGGCCCTTCTAGGTCTTCCTCCCCAAAGCACAAGGATCACGTTCCCCAAACCCTGCTCATGACCTTCTGGCCCTTCATGCCCAGTGACTGGCCTTATCCCCTGCCACTGAAAACCATGTGGGCTCACCACTGTCAGCTTTTACATGGTGGTACCCAATGCCAGGAATGAGTGTCTTGCTCCTCTCCCAGCAGTATTTCTATAGCCTTTGTTCAAAATGCCAAGTCCTGCTTGGGATTTTGTTTTTAAACAAGCATGATGGCATCTGATGCTCGGTGGCCACAAATAGCATATGACTCATTGTGGCATCATAGCCTGGGTCTCCATTTGTGTCTTACATGAATGAGACAGTGTGGGGGGTGGGGACTGGGGTGGGTGTGGAGCAGCTGTGGGCCACATATCTTGCTCAGCCCTAGAGACAGTGACCTTGCTGTCATATCTTGCTGAGACCTGGAGTTTGCAGGACAGAAGATGCAGCAGCCTCTGTCCACAGCCTCATGGCTACAGCCCAGCCTCTGCTTCTACTCAAGCCTATGGGCTTGTTGCTCCAGAGCTGCCTAGGGCTGCATGTACACCATCTTGAGGCTGCATCATTCCCTATGCATCATTCCCTGACCAGAAGTGAGCTCACTGCCACATGTCCTGGTGGTGGATCATAACTTGGACCTCTGGCCTGGGGCACTAGAGCTATAGCATCAGAGGGCAGCTCTAAGCACTGCACCCCCATCCTTGCACACTTTTATCCCATGCCTGAGTTCTCTTTATGATTTGCCCCTGGGGAGGTGGTTCTAGGACTCACATATTCAGTATTCCTCCTGAAATTACAAAAACAAGTGCAAATGGAAAGAATCAAAGTCAAAATTATATAACAAAACAGCCCTCCATCACAAAAGTAAAATTATTAGAACATTATTTTAGACACTGGCACTTTAAGAGAATTATAATCTCAAAACCCACAAAATTTGCCAAATTGTTGCCTAAACTGCTAAGCAGATAAGCATGACTCACATGAATGAGTTTGTGTTTTATAAAGAAAAAGCAAAAAAAAAAAAAAAAAAAAAAAAAAAAAACAATAATTGAGTAGCTGGTACTAAGATGTGAAGTTTGTCTTTCTTGTATCAGATTTATAAAAGAGAAATCACAATATAGGAAACTATCTCCTATTTTAATTTTAAATAAGGCATAATTTTAAAAGCTGGCCCAACTAAATAAAAATACTTATAATAGGGCCAGGCATGGTGGCACACGCTTTTAATCCCAGCGTTCGGGAGGCAGAGGTAGGAGGATTGCCATGAGTTCAAGGCCACCCTGAGACTACATAGCGAATTTCAGGTTAGCTTGAACTAGAGTGAGGCCCTACCTCAAAAAAAGAAAAGAAAAAAAAAAACTCTATAGCTGGGCAGGGTGGTGCATGACTTTCACGGCAGCCCTCGGGAGGCTGAGGTGGGGGAGGATCACTGTGAGTCTGAGGCCAGCCTAAGACTACATAGTGAACTCCAGGCCAGCCTGGGCCGAAGTAAGATCATGCTTTATTGTCTATCATTATGGAAGTTGTCAATAAAAAATTAAAATAAAAAAAAACATTTTAATAGCCTCAAGTTTCCTGAGCAACATATTTAGGGAAATGGGAAAGTGGGTACCTGGAACTAATGTTAACAAAAAGCTTAATATGCAGTCTTGCCATTTAAGGCCACACTTTGGGGTACGTGTTTAAGTTCTCTTTAATGTGGGGCCATCAAAGTATAACTGCCATTACATGGTAGAGGTTAAAGAACACACAGCCTTCACTGAAAGATGAAAACACATTTTTTCTATGAGTCCTTCAAGGACTGACTTTCAAATGCTTTGATTCTAATAACTCCATGTTAGGAAAACAATTAGTTACTCCACTTTGTAAAGTCAAATGGGCTATGCAAACTCTTTTATCAATTGATCAAGATTTTGGAGTTTCAGTTAAGGGTGGAAATGTTCTCAAACTTTTATTAGTCCCATCATGATATGCAAAGTGTGTAGACAAGAGTATTTTACTCAACCTAACTACATGAAAAGATAAGCAGTGTAAAAATCCAAATGACCAAAAATGGGCAAAAGCAAGAGACTAGCTTCCCCTCTAGAAGAAAAATTGCAGACCTATGAAAAGGACAACCATACTAATAAAAAAATCATAAAAAACAAACAACTATAAATGTTGGCAAGGATGCAGGGAAAGAGGAACTGCTGGTGGGAGAGCAAACTTGTACAACCACTATGGAAATCAATATGGAGACTTCTGAGAAAGATGAAAATAGAGCTGCCAACTGACCCAACCATTTCTCTACTGGGCATCTACTCTAACGGCTCCACTCTTGACTGCAGAGATATTTGCTTAACCATGTTTATAGCTGCTCAATTCACCTTAGCTAAAAAGCATAGCTAAAATAAACCCAGATGCCCATCATTTGATGAATGGATAATGAAGATGTGGTACATTTATACAATGGAATTCTACTCAGCAGTAAGGAAAAATGATATGATGAAATTTGTAGGAAAATGGACGGGCTCGGAACAGATCATGTTAAGCGAACTCAAACAAGCACAGAAAGACCAATGCCACATGTTCTTCCTCATCTGTGGCTCCTAAACTTGAGCAGCTTGAGTTGCAGGCACACCTGACAGACAACTGGAGGGACAGATAAGAGGGATGGAAGGGTTTGGGGGAGGGAAATTGTAGGAATCCATAACGAATTGGTTCCATCATAGAAACCTTCCTCTTAGATAGCAGACTAAAAGATACAACCTTCAATAGAATCATGGAGGGGTCATCTGGCAAGAAGGGCCCTGGAGGAGGTAGGATGAAGCCTGACCCTAAAACATTTGGCTCTGGTTTGTGACTCCCAGTACCAGGAATTGGTCACAGCCCACATTGAGCTACTGATCAGAGAGACCTATGTGGTCCCCAAAACAAGACACGCTTCTTTCATAGCACTTGATTACCTGCCTGAGGTGAAAGGTAAGACCCTATTTCTGAAGACACCTCATGCTGCTGACACAGAACATGGAGAGATGCGGCTGAATTGGAAGGATGCCAGCTCTCAGGCAGTTGGCCTGTACGGTGCTGCAAAGCGCTGCATGAGCTGCTCAGTGAAAACGTCCAACAATGTTGTGAGCGAACAGGATAGCGTTATGTGAAAGCAACCAGCCTGACAAGATGTACACACCTGTGCAACGGTGGCACACAGCACAGGTGGGTGGAATCAATGGCTCTCTGATTGGCTGAGACCTGCTCAGTGGAAAGGGATCCATAGCTGGAACTGGGAACCAAGTCAGAATCCTGTGGAGACCAAGATCATGGACTCCAGTGAGAAGATCCTACAAGTCTTCATACAAAAGTGAGGCTATACTCATCAGAATTTTACTACATTGATATTGCTTATCCCCTTTAACCTACCCCGATCTCAACCTCCATTGGAGAAATCTGTTTTTCTTTTTTTTTTAAGTATATTTTATTTATTTATTTGACAGCAAGAAAGGGGGGAGAGAGAGAGAGAGAGAATGGGCACACCAGTACCTCCAGCCTCTGCAAATGAACTCCAAAAGCATGTGCCCCCTTGTGTATCTGGCTTATGTGGGTCCTAGAGAGTCGAACCAGGATCCTTGGGTTTTGCAGGCAAATGTCTTAACTGCTAAGCCATCTCTCCAGACCTGAGAATCTGTTTTTCTTTTTCAGAAAGCAGCAAGAACTGAGGACAACAAGACAAGACAAGACAAGAATAGAGAGCTGACTCCCTGAGAGGAGACAACCAGGCCTGGCACGGCAGCTAGAGCCTGACAACCGGAGCCAGGGCGATGGAGACGGGCTCTGAGGAGACTCAAAGTGCACCAAAGCAGAAATCTCAAAGCTGCTCAGAGCTCAACACTAAAGCAGGAATAAAGCATACTCAGTCAGGCTCAGGGAATTTTGCAGAAGATGGGGAGGGAAGAATGTAAAAGCCATGGGTGGGAGGGACTATCCAGAGACATTGCCTCCCCACACAAAGCCTGACTGCTCTCTCACAACTCACAACCTACAACTCGATGACGAACACCAGCGGTCTCACTAAGAGGGGCCTCAATAGAGTGCGGACAGGGAGGAGGGAATGATCACACCAACACATGATGTGTCCCAACAGTTTCTACTTAATAAAAAAAAAGAAAAGAAAAGTGTATTTACTTAGAAGCATTTAAAATGTCAACAAAACAGTTGCTTTTTTTTTTTTTTTCAATTACAGAGTGGTATTCAGTTCATGGAACAATTTTGTTTGTTTGTTTTTTCAAGGTAGGGTTTCACCCTAACTCGGGCTGACCTAGAATTCATTATGGAGTCTCAGAGTGGCCTCAAACTCATGGCGATCCTCCTACCTCTGCCTCCCAAGTGCTAGGAGTAAAGGCGTGCACCACCACCCCCGGCTTCCAGAACAATTATTTTATAGAAGCTGCATCAAAGACAACTAAAGATGAATAAAATTAAAAAAACACTGTCCCCATATATTACTATTTTGTAATGTGTACCAACAATAACCTGCTTATAATCTCTATGCCAATTTATAACACCCGTACTGTACCAGGCAAGGCTAATGGCTATTGAAAATACCACCAGGACAGGGCTAGCTAAAGACACATTTGGTAGTGTAATTAACTACAAAAACGACACTGTAAAATATAAAACGGAATCTTACATGCCTTACATTTCAATTTTTTCTTTAAACGGAGTTGTGTACAGGGGAGGTTAAATGCTTTATAGGCAAGAAAAAAAAGTGCTAGAACCAATTTATTCACCTTCTTCTTCATCCTCTTCCCTTTTAAAAACTGTGTTTCATAATTGTTTTAAAATATTTTTTTTTGAGAGAAAGAGAGAATGGGCATGCCAGGGCCTCTAGCCACTGCAGACAAACTCCAGATGCATGTGCCACTTTGTGCATCTGGCTTACATGGGTACTGGGGAATCAAACTTGGGTCCTTAGGTTTCCCAGGCAAGTACTGTAACTGCCAAGCCATCTCTCCAGCCCCCCTCTCTTCTTTTTCTAGCTCTTTACAGCCTTGACAACTCCTTTTATTTGCTGCATCAGGTTTTCCTTTAGCTCTGTAGGCAGCAGCAGTATCTTATTCTTTTCTTTTTTATGATTTTTATATTTATTTATTTCTGACAGACAGAAAGAGAAAGAGGCAGAGAGGGAGAGAGAGACAGAGAGAGAGAGAATGGGCACACCAGAGCCTTCTACAAATGAACTCCAGACGCGTGCGCCACTGCGTCCCTCTGGCTTACATGGGTCCCCTTTTCTCTAACAGACGCTGTCCTCCACCTCTCCGAGCACTTCTCAGAGGACGTTGAGAAGTTGATGGCAGCTTCTGGGTCGCACTTGCGCTCCTCCTGGCAGGTTGGCACAAAGAATGCATATGATGACATCTTGCCTCTCGGCTTCTTAGAATTTCTTTTTCTTTTTTTTAAAATTTTTTTGTTCATTTTTTATTAATTTATTTGAGAGTGACAGAGAGAGAGAAAGAGACACAGAGAGAGATTGAGAACGGCATGCCAGGGCTTCCAGCTACTGCAAACAAGCTCCAGACGGTGCACCCCCTTGTGTATCTGGCTAACATGGGTCCTGGGGAACCGAGCCTCGAACTGGGGTCCTTAGGCTTCACAGGCAAGCGCTTAACCGCTAAGCCATCTCTCCAGCCCTTCTTAGAATTTCTTTTGCCCATGTTTAGTTGTTTTTCTTCAGTGAGGCACAGAATCACCCAGTACCCATCCAGCTCTCACTTGCCCTGGCATTGTCTCTATGGAGCTCAATGTACTGTAATGGGTTGTGAGAGTAGGAGCCAGAAAAAGCCCACAAAGGACTCTTTAGACTCATAACTGCTTTACTAACACATTTATATGACCTGGCCCATGAGGGACTCCATGATTTAGTCTGCCATCATTCTATCAGCCCAGGACACACCAGCTCTTTCCCAATCTAGGGCCTTTTCACTAGCTCTTTCCTGAGATTTTGACTGTGCCCAGTCTTTGGGTCTCAGCACAAAGCTAGTCTCTTCAGATAGGCCTATTTTAGCTGTCTAAGGAGATGTACCTTCACTCCCTAGGGTGGCATTAGTATCTGGGAGGGGCCATCTGCTCATTTTCTGGTACAGACTCCCACGTCCAGGACACATGGAGGAGCATAGCCACTGGACTGCAGGATCTTGGGCCCTGCATCTGCCTCTGCGGCTCCCCTAAGATTTGCAACCACCTCCCCTTCCAAACTGGCCAGACTCACAAAGCAAGTCAACAGGCCCAGAGGACAGTGTCTCTCCCAGGAGGAGGCACCGTAACTAGATCTCAGGGTAGCTGCCTCTGAGTTTTGTTTTGTTTTTTTTCAAGGTAGGATCTCATTCTAGCTCAGGCTGACCTGTAATTCACTATGTAGTCTCAGGGTGGCCTTGAACTCATGGCCATCCTCCTACCTCTGCCTCCTGAGTGCCTCTGAGTTTTGATGTCACACTGTGTTCATATCCCCATCTTGAGCGGAGCAGGCAGGGTGAAACTGAGTGGCTTACTATCCCCTCATATCTTCAGTGGCCCCTCTCTGAGCACTAACAATCCTTCACCCTGAGGAGCCTCTCAACTCTCAGCAGGTTGGAGTGTTTGTCATATTCTAGTGAAGGAAGTGTGAAGCAGGGGGACACCAGCCCTGGAAGATAGGGGTGAAAGGGAGTGAGTAGGAGATAGGACTGTGTTGATTTGAGGAAGCCCTACTGGGCTTGGGAAGCAGGGCTGGGAGAGAAAGCTAGATTCCAGGCACTTTGAATGCCAAGCACAACATATGGACATCAGCAACTCACAGAACTTCTTGGTATTTCCTGGAGGAGGAAGACGTTGGGAGAGGAAAATAGTCCTGAAAGTGTTACCTAGGAAAACCTCAGTACATCCTCTAGTTTCATTTGCCCTTAGTTGCCTTGAAAATCACTAATTTGTGCTAGATATGGTGACTTATACTTATAAACCCAGCACTTGCAATATTGAAGTAGGAAGACTGCTGTGACTTCAAAGCCAGCCTGGGCTACATAGTGAGTTCTAGGCCAATCTGGATTGAGTGAAACCTTATCTCAAATAAAATAAAATAGGGCTGGAGAGATAGCTCAGCAGTTAAGGTGCTTGTCTGAAAGGCCTAAGAACCTGAGTTCAATTCCCCAGTACCCACATAGAAAGTCAGAGGGACAAGGTGGCACATGTATCCGGACTTTGTTTGCAGTGACTAGAGACCCTGGTGAGCCCATTCTCTCTCTCTCTCTATCTGCCTCTGTCTCTCTCAAATAAATATAGAAATAAATAAATAAAATATTTTAAACATTAATAAAATAAAATAACCAAAATGACTAATATGTAAATCTCATAGCTGGGCAAGACATTATGGGTTTCCAATGGGATTTTCTGTAGAGACCACTTTGGCTGTAAAGTTACTTTTCTGGGAGCAAAGGGGACCTTTGCTGAAAATACTCTCACCCCACTCTGCAGACATCCTGGTGACTACAGTGAGGGGAGAATGTGCAAACAATGGCTGTCTTTATTTTTTGTCGATCCCTTGCTGCCTTCACTTTTGGGTCAGACCCTAGTCTACTCTGCACAGAGACTCGCGGTGCATTCGGGAAACGTCTGGTCCAGAGCTCTAATGCAGGATTAACTTGACCTAGCCCTCCTCATTCTTCCCCTTCAAGGCTGAGTTAAGGCATCTGTCATCCAGCCTTCAGGGTCAGAAACCCTCGTCCATGACAGGAGGGAACACAGGCGGCACCTATGTTCCTGGAAGATCTCCACCTGTCTTCAGAAAAATCGTGACTGGTTTGTTCCTCAGGTTGATTAGCCGGGTCTCTTACACCATTCCTATTTGTGGAGATCAGCTCACCTCGCCACTCCGGGAGGGGAGAAGCTGCTTTGTGAAGGCGCCTCAGTCTTCCTTTGATCAACATTTTTTTTTTTTTTTTTGAGGTATGGTCTCACTCTAGCTGAGGCTGACCTGGAAATCACTATGTAGTCTCAGGGTGGCCTCAAACGCGCAGCGCTCCTCCTACTTCTGCCTCCTGAGTGCTGGCATTAAAGGTGTGTGTGCACCACCATGCCGAGCTAACAAAATCTTTAAAAAAAATTTTTTTGAAGTTATTTTTATTTATTTGAGAGACAAAGAGGGAGGGGGGGGAGAGAGAGAGAGAGAGAGAGAGAGAGAGAGAGAGAGAGAGAGAGAGAATAGGCACACCAGGGCCTCTAGCCACTGCAAATGAATTCCAGATGTATGGACCACCTTGTGCATCTGGTTTACATGGGTACTGGGGAATTGAACCATGGTCCTTAGACTTTGCAGGCAAGCACTCAACCACAAAGCCACCTCTCCACTCAGGAAAAGTCTTTCTTTGTCCTCAGCCACTCGGGTGTTTTGGTGGGATATGTTTCTGGTCCTTGGTTTGGCAGCAGAACTAGCTGTGGGCTCCCTCACCCTGGATAGGGGAACGGGGACCTATTTTCTGGTTCTGACAGCATCAGGCTGCTGACACAGTGGGTCCTTTCTAAGCCTTAGAGAAGAATTCAGTAAGAAAACACTAAAAATCATCAGTGACTCAGTCCTGGCCAGAGGGGCTTTGCAAGGGGTGGGTAGAGAGATAAGCTAACCTCAAACGGACCAGGCTCTGCTGGAGGTTTGGTTCAGTTTTTCTTTTCTTTTCTTTTTTTTTTCTGGCAATACAGGAATGGAACCCAAATCCTCAAGCATTCTGAGCAGGTGTTTCCCTACTGACCTGCAGCCCAGCCCCTTTTAAGGTTCTGCAGTCTGAATTACTCTCCTGCCACTCCCAAGCCACAGTCCAGGCGGTACGAGGGCCAGATTGGCCCTGAGCGGCTTTCTGTGTGTGTGTGTGGGGGGGGGGATGCACACCTATGGCTCAGAGACACTGGAAGCTAAATCAAGCTGGGTTCTTGGCTGTGAGCCCCAGCAGCCTCGGGGATGTAGGTAAAGTCCTAACCAGGGGGTGTTCACCCTGTTCAGGCAGCACATAACACCTTTGTCACTCCTCACGCAGCTCATTTGAGGATCCAGAAAGGACGCAGGGCAAACCATGTCTTAACCTTGCTGAAAGCTGAGCATGACAGAGACTTGGGAGGTAGAGGCAGGAGGACATATAGGTTCAAGGCCATTCTCAGCCACATAGCAAGCTCAGGGTTACGCTAGAATACAAGAAACCCTTGCCGGGCGTGATGGCACACGCCTTTAATCCCAGCACTCGGGAGGCCGAGGTAGGAGCATCGCTGTGAGTTAGAGGCCACCCTGAGAGTACAGAGTGAGTTCTAGGTCAGCCTGGGCTAGAGTGAGACCTTATCTCAAAAGAAAAAAAAAAAAAAGAAACCCTGTTTCCAAACCAAACAACCAACCAACCAACCAAACAACAGTGTTGCTATCTCTGGCTCAATTCAGGGCTGGCTCAATTCAGAAGAGGTGGAAGGCTAAGCCAATACAGTCCATATGCCCACTGCTGGGCCATAGTTCCATGCCCAGGATTTATGGGTGCTTCACTGCACTCCAAGGTCTCGCTTTGAGGGTCCCTTATGGGGTTTTGAGAAGACAGAATAAGTGGGTCCCTCGACCAGGCGCCACACCACTCGCTCACCCTCCCACCCCCTGTGGTAGGGGGGTTCCAAACTCAGCTAATTCTGGACCAGGTGCAGAAGGCCCTGCGGGCTTCAGAGGCGGCTGCAGGTTAGTTTCCCCACCCCCAATGCCCAAGCAGTCCCGAGGCACTTGCTAATCCCAAGGGGACAGGACTCAGTGGCCATGTGACATTTAAGCACTTCATTCTAACCCACAAAGGGATTAAGTTTGAGGGACCAGCACTGGGGCCAGGTGATAAATCACTGTGGTTTTTTTTTTCCCTGTTTCTCATCTGAATGTTTAGACCAGGCACCCCTGAAATCTCTACCTCAATCTCCCCCTCACCCCTCTATCTCTAGCAGAGCTATGACTATATAAACCCTTCCCAGAACCCCGCCCTGTCCGGGACGGTCACAACACTCAGCCTTGCATTCGAGGCTCTTGGCAAGTCTGACTCCAGCTCAACACGCTGCCCACCTCTTCTGGGACTTCATATGTGTCATTGGCCCTGAAGGTCTTCCTTAGACACACCAGGCCCTCCACACTTCCAGAGGTCTTCTGGGCTGGGCCAGTCCCTCTCACGTCTGTGGGCCAGTCATTGTATCAATTAACTCCTTCCACACAGAGCTTGTCCTGTAATGGCTTGGTCCTTGTTCTCGTGACATCTCCAGTCTGGTGTGGGTGGGTGTGGGTGGGTGGCAGGGAGGAGGGGGGCGGGAAGGAATAGCAGCACCTCCAAGAAAATACTATATGTAGGAAAGGGCAATTCAGACTGAGTGGTCCTGGGATTTTTCTGGCAGGGTGATATCCACGTGAGAGGGAATGAAAGAATGTTCCAAGCAGAGGAAGCATGAAACAGAGGCAGCAGGGCAAAGCCGTCTTGAAATTTGTGATCATGTCTTTGAGCCAGCTTTGCAAGCGATGTCCTATAGGACAACAGAGTAAGCCTGGGTGCTTGACGTTTTGCCCATACCCTGGAATGGTAGGTCCCCACCCAGTGACCTCTACTGCTTTTTGCCAAGGGCTGGCATAGAGAAATCAGAGAAGGGGGAGGTGAAGCTATATTCACCCCAAGCTGACATCAGTAGAACCATTTGGGGGGGCCACCCTAACAGGGCGTCAAGGTACCTAGCATAGAGCCCCCTGCTGAGTCGTGGGGTTACAACCTTATTGTGGATGACCTCCATGCACTGGCAAGATGCCAAACTTGACCTTCTCATCTCATCCAAGGTCCAGCACCTTGTTAGACAGCTGCCAGGAAAGGGAACCTGGTAGTCAGTGGCTACAAGCATGCTTGGGTGGCTGGGCAGAACCCCAACCCCTTCTGAAGTTTCCCCTTGCATGTCCCTGGGTACAAGGTTAAGACATTCAATGTCAAATATGTACCATGATAGGTTGGTCAGTGGGAGTGTGTCACAATGCATCTTACCTTTCACAAGACCATTCACGGATCATGACACTGTCCCGGGATGGACACACTCAAAGGTCTATGACAGACAGGGCACTGGGCAGAGAAGAGTGGAGATATCATGCTGCTACCCTCAGGGGAGGATGACTCTGAAGACCCTCCTCAGAAGTGCAACATAACTCCCTCTTGACGGCAGGGACAGCACAGGCAGAGCCTCTTTCCCTCAGGGTGCCTGGGCTGCCTCTCCACTCAAGCTGCAAACTGGACAGGTCTCTCCTAGGAGACAGGGAGGCCCTTGGGCACCAGGATGTTCTTTGGGCTTAGGTCATAATGGGGTAGCAAGTAGGACTGGGTGGCACAGGAAGTTTAGGGTCTGGTGCCTGCCAAGGCCTGAGCTGCCAGCCCCACCCACCAGCGCCTGGCCTTCGCAGTCTTCCGAGCTTGCCCATCAGATAAAGGGAAAGCTTACATCATGTCTCTCCCAGCACTCGGCACTGGCAATGCCAGCTCTTAGTCAGCCTGAAGGCTGAGTTTCAAAACAACAGAAGAAGAAGTGAAGGATGCTGGATGGGACCTGCCTTCCTCCAACTCTCCTAAACCCACTGGGTCCTCCTCAGGGCTGTGTTTATCTTGCTGAGGACAATGTCAAAGCAGACATTGCAGGCCCCACTGCACTGACCTACCAGGCCAAACCAGGATGCCCTCCCTGTTCAGCTGAATTTCAGACAGACAAGGTCATTTCTCCAGTGTAAGTATGCCTCAACTATCTCATGGGGCATAGTTATGCTAAAAAATAAATGGTTGTTTATCTGAAATTCCAGTAGAACTGGGTGTTCTTTATTTTTATTTATCAATTTGGTAATGGTATTCTTTTTTTTTAAATTTATTTATTTGAGAGCGACAGACACAGAGAGAAAGACAGATAGAGGGAGAGAGAGAGATTGGGCGCGCCAGGGCTTCCAGCCTCTGCAAAGGAACTCCAGACACGTGCGCCCCCTTGTGCATCTGGCTAACGTGGGACCTGGGGAACCGAGCCTCGAACCGGGGTCCTTAGGCTTCACAGGCAAGCGCTTAACCGCTAAGCCATCTCTCCAGCCCGGTAATGGTATTCTTATTGGGCTTGTGAATTTTGTCTCCAGACAGATACCCTGAAACTACAGTAGGGACCACTGCATTCGAAACCAGGGGCACAATTTCAAAAGGCCCTGGATGATGGGCTAAGGTGTGACTCAAGGGTAGAGCCCTTGTTTAGCACGCACAAGTCCCTGGCTTTGTTCCCCTGAGTGGGCTCCAGAGGCCCCTTCTTTTCTGGGCCTCAGTTACTCTTTCTCCAAAGTGAGGCCAGCAGCACCAAACCACCCAGCTGAGAGCATAAGGAACATCTGAAAATGCTGAGCATCATCGATGATTCCAACCGAGCACCACTGGCCTGGGACGAAGCCTCTGCTCTGTGGGCCGGGGCTTACAAACGGGGAAATGCAATTTCTCCACCATTCTCCTCTGGGGCTTATTTTCATTACTTATTTGCTCATTCATTCATTCATTTATTTGAGAGAGAGAGAATGGGCACACTGGGTCTTTTTGCCACTATAAAGGAAATCGACACTTTGTACATCTGGCTTTACATGGGTACTGGAGAATTGAACCAGCAAGCTGTGCAAGTAAGTGTCTTTAACTGCTGAGCTATCTCCCCACCCCTTGTTTATATTTTATTTATTCTGCAGCGCCAAGATTGCAGGAATGTACCATCACATCTGGTTTATGAGGTGTTGGGGATTTAATCTAGGCTTTGTGCACACTAGACAGCTACTTGACCAACTAAGCCACACCCTGCCTCAATCTGAACCATTAGCAGTTCTTCTCCATCCATACTCCCCAGTCCTAGACCACCAATCATCTGCTTTCTGTTCCTCTGGGTCTGTCTATTCTAGACATTTCATACAAATTCAGTCCTAGCTGAGTGTGGTGATTCTCATCAGTAATCTCAGCATTTAGGAGGTAGAGGCAGAGGATTTGAGTTCAAGGCCAACCTGAGCTACATGAGACCTTGGCACAAAAAAATATATATGTGTAAAACAAATGAAATCATAAAATATGACTTCTTTTACTGAATATTTTCATAATGTTTCCACAGTTTATTCATGTGTTACCATCTAAAAATATTCCCTTCCCCTTTTTTTCTTTTTTTCTGTTTTTGGTTTTCTGAGGTAGGGTCTCACTCTAGCCCAGGCTGACCTGGAATTCACTATGCAGTCTCAGGGTGGCTTTAAACTCACAGCAATCCTCCTACTTCTGCCTCCCAAGTACTAGGATTAAAGACATGTGTCACCATGCTCAGGTCAAAATATTTTATTTATTATTTATTTGAGAGAGAGAAAGAGGCAGATAGAGAGAGAATGGGCACACTAGGGCCTCTAGTCATTGCAAAAAACTCCAGATACATGATCTACTTCATGCATCTGGCTTATATGGATACTGGGGAGTCGAACCTGGAACCTTAGGCTTTGCAGGCAAGCCCTTTAACAGCTAAGCCATCTCTCCAGTGCTTGCCCTCTTTTTCTCTTAAAGTAGGGTCTCATTCTAGCCCAGGCTGACCTGGAATTCACTATGAAGGCTCAGGTTGGCCTCGATCTACCAGCAATCCTTCTACCTCTGCTGCCCAAGGGTTGGGATATTTTTTAATTAAAAAATTTATTTATTCATTTGAGAGAGAGACAAAGAGGTAGTTAGAGTGAGAGAAAGAAAATGCCAGGTCCTCTGGCCACTGAAACAAACTCCAGATGCAAGCACCACCTTGTCCATCTGACTTTACATGGATACTAGGGAACTGAACTCAGGTCCTTAGGCTTTGCAGGCATGTACCTTAATGACTAAGCCCTCTTTATTTATTTTTTTTAAATGTTTCATTTATTTATTTGAGAGAGAGTGAAAGAAAGAGGCCATATATATATATATATATATATATATATATATATATATATATATATATATATATATAAACACACACTTATAGAAAGAATGAGCATGTTAGGGCCTTTAACCACTGCAAACGAACTCCAGATGCATGCAGCATCTTGTGCATCTGGCTTACATGGATTCTGGGGAATCAAACCTGGGTCCTTAAGCTTTGTAGGCAAGTGCCTTAACTACTAAGCCATCTCTTCAGCCCTCTTTTTAAGTTTATTTATTTATTTTTGATCTTAAAGGTAGGGCTTTGCCGGGCATGGTGGCACACGCCTTTAATCCCAGCACTTGGGAGGCAGAGGTAGGAGGATCGCCATGAGTTCGAGGCTACCCTGAGACCACATAGTGAATTCCAGGTCAGCCTGGGTTAGAGTGAGAACCTACCTCAAAAAGTAAAAAAATAAATAAATAAATAAAAGGTAGGGCTTCATCTGGCTTATGTTTTATTTATTTATTTATTTTTTGTTTTTGAGATAGGGTTTCACTCCAGCTCAGGCTAGCCTGGAACTCACTATGTAGTCTCAGGGTAGCCTCAAACTCACAGTGATCCTCCTACCTCTGCTTCCTGGGTGCTGGGATTAAAGGTGTGTGCCACCATACCCAGCTTATTTTTATTTTTTGAGATACAGTCTTATGTAGTCCAGGCTGACTTTGAATCTGCTCTGTAACTGAGGATGATCTTGAAATTCTAATCCTCCTGCCTCTGCCTTCCCAGCACTGGCATTACAGACATGTACTACTATTTTCTGTTTATGTGATGATAATTTTTTGTACTATGTATTTATTTGTGAGGAGGGAGAGAGACTGAGAGAGGGAATGGGTGCACCAGAGTCCCTTGCCACTGCAAACAAACTCCAGATGCATACACCACTTTGTGCATCTGGCTTTAGGTGGGTATTGAGGAATGGAATCCAGGTTGGTAGACTTTACAAGCATGTGCATTAAATGCTGAGCCATCTCTCCAGCCCATAATTATATATATGTACTCTCAGGGTGGCCTCAAACTCATGGTGATCCTCCTACCTCTGCCTTGTGAGTGCTGGGATTAAAGGCATATGCCACCATGCCTGGCCCCATAATCATATTTTTTTTGAACAGTTGAAAGATAATATACTACAACCCCAAGCAATCTCATAGCTTCTGCACAACTTAGGCTGAGCTTTAACTGGAGAGTCCTTGAGAGGATCAGCACACCTCAGCAAGTTCAAGTCCTCAATTTGCTACTTGCTGTGTGACATTGTCTAAGTGTCTACATTTTTCAGTTATGACAGTTATAAGAGAGAGATTTAACATACAACCTGAAGGGAATTCATGTGAGGATCACATAAGACATATGAAGACCATGTGGCATGCTATAGGGGCTCAGTACAAGATTGTGGATGCCACCCGACGCAGCAAAGAAGTATTTCTTTTTTCAGAGTGTTAGACATGATCATTTGACAGCTGGAGAATGATGGGCTATGAGAGAGGCTTCGCTGCGCTGGGCATGCAGGATGCACCTGTGGAGTCTGGCCAGCGTGGTGTTCAGGAAGCAGGAGCCATCCAGCATTCAGGAGGGCCTTGTGAGCAAGGGGAAAAGTAAACAATAAGCCTTGGTAGGCAGAGGTAGGAGGATGGCTGTGAGTTCAAGGCTACCCTGAGACTGCTTAGTGAACTCCAGGTCAGCTAGAGTGAAACCCTACCTCCAAAAACCAAGATTTTAAAAAAAGTAAGCAATAAAACAGGGACTACATGACAATACCATTTGCACAAAGTACAAATCCAGACACACCATTGTAATACTGGACAGTTATGATGAAAAGGAAAGATTGCCCCTAGTTGGCAAGATGCAGAGCAAGTAGGACCCTTAGGCCAGCTGATGGGAATAGGAATGAACTGGGCACATTGGAAAATGCTGGCACACTCCAAAGTTCAAGCATGCCCATGCACCATGACCCAGCCCTTCTACCCTAGCTGTTTACCCAGCAGAAATGTGGACTTACCATCACCCAGAGCCCTGCTCAGGAATGTGCAGTGCTGTTTGTGACAGCGCCAAGTTGGAAACAACAACCGCAAGTCTGACAACAGGAGAAACGAGTAAACACAGCACAGTGCCCACAGGAAGCAGCAGGTAGTCGCAAGAGGTGCGTTGCTAGAGGTGAGAGGACGGGCACAGCCACAGGGCTGCACCTCAGCCTCCGCCTCAGCCAGGACACGTGTGCGCAGATGGTGCCCAGGTCTATTCTCCCTCCCTGTCTGGCTCAAGGACAGCCACATCTACACCGAGGACTTGAGGTCAGGGATTTCCCTTGAGCTTCTGAGAGGCGATGTTCATTATGTTTTTTTTATTCTTTACAATGATGGGGCTGGAATCCAGGGCCTCACGCCTGTTCGTGTAAGGCTCCTGCATGGCTCCTTCAACCCCCAAGTGATTATGCACAAAGTGATACATGTGCCATTTTTGTGTGTAGTGTTTTTTTTTTTCCTTTCTGTGAATGTTGTACTTTGAAAAAGCTTCCTGAAAAATAACAGCCTATGCCAGGAGTGGTGGCTCACACCTTAATTCCCAGCACTGGGGAGGCTGAGGTAGAAGAAGGATCCTGGTGAGTTCCAGGTCAGTGTGGGCTACAGAATGAACTCCATGTCATCCTGGGCTAGTGTGAGATCTGGTCTCAAAAACAAACACATGGGCTGGAGAGATGGCTTAGTGGTGAAGGCACTTGCCTGCGAAGCTGAAGGACCCAGGTTTGATTCCCCAGGACCCACGAAAGCCATATACACAAAGTGGCACATGTGTCTGGAGTTCATTTGTAGTGACTAGAGGCCGTGGTGTGCCCATTCTCTCTTGTTCTTTGCCTCTCTCTTTCTTTCTCTCTCAAATAAATAAATATATTAAAAATATAAGAAAGCCAAATATGCTTTTTACACAAATGCATGTAAAATCAAGGATGAAAGGGTTCCACTGTGCAGAAGGACTGGGGAAGACACAAAAGGGAAAAGAGAGGAACAAGGGACCAGGCATGGGGTTCAGCTTGCGTCAACCAGGAAAATCATGTGCTTAGCACAGGGAGAGGATGCGAAGCTAATTTACTATTCAGCCCTGAGCTCTAGAGGAACTGACAGTAACAAGCTTTAAAAAAAGAATACGGTTGAAGGCTGGGGAAATGGCTTAGCTATTAAGGCATTAGCTTGCAAAGCCTGAGGACTCCGGTTCAATTCCCCAGGACCCACATAAGTCAGATGCACAAGGGGGCGCACACATCTGGAGTTTGTTTGCAGTGGCTGGAGGCCCTGGTGCACCCATTCTCTCTTTCTCTCTCTGCGTCTTCCTCTCCCTCCCTCCCAAATAATAAGTAAATAAATAGAATGCTTTAAAAAATACAGTTGATGGCCTGAAGGGATGGCTTAGCCATTAAGGCATTTGCCTGCAAAGCCAAAGGACCTAGGTCTGATTCCCCAGGACCCAGCTTAGTCAGCTGCACAAGGGGGTGCATGCGTCTGGAGTTCGTTTGCAGTGTCTGGAGGCTCTGTTGTGCCCATTCTTCCTCTGTCTCTCTCTCTCTGGTAAATAAGTAAATAAATAAATATTGAAAAAAATACAGTTGGGATTAGCTGTGGTGTAGTGCTAGCCTAGCATGTTCTATTTCCCAGAACCAGGAAAAATGGGGGAAAAAATTAAGTAAATAAGAAGGGAAGATGCTTCTATGGCCAAGCCACATTTCTGGCTTAACACCCTGCTTCTGGGTCAGAGGTGCTGCCGCACACTGTGCAGCGGGCAGTAGCAAGAGCCGGCCTGCTCACTTCCAGAGGGACCTGAGCAGAGCACAGCGCCAGAGCGCCTCTCCCCAGGCTTCGGGAGCTTCTCTCCCTCCCCCCTCTTCCTTCCTTTCTCCTCCTTTCCTCCTTCTCTTGTTTTTTTTTTTTTTTTTCTTTTAAATATTTTATCTTTATCTATTTACTTGAGAGGGAGGGGCGGGGAGGGAAGGAAAGAATGAGCACACCAGGGCATCCAGCCGCTGCAAACAAACTCCAGATGCAGGCGTACCTTGTGCATCTGGCTAATGTGAGCCCTGGGGAATTGAACCTGGATTCTTTGGCTTTGTAGAGAAATACCTTAACCACTAAGCCATCCATCCAGGCCTCTTCTCCTTCTCTCATTCTCCTTTTCCCTCTTTCTTCTCCTTTCCTCCCTCCTTTCCTCTTCCTCCTCCTTATGGTTCTAGGGATGGAATCCAGAGCCTCTGCCATGCTGAGCCACCCCCTCCCCCCCTCGTCTCACACTGACCTCTTTGGCAGGTGGGTAACAGTGCTAGGTTTTATTTTTCCTTTTTATTGTATTTAATTTTTTATAGTACTAGGTTTAAGCTTGCATCTGAAAAAAAAAGAAAAGCTTACATCTGAACTGACAGCTTGTGCAGAGGTGTACATACTGCTTGGCAACAGCCTTTCATTTCACACTTGTACATGAGGACAATGACAGCCTGGCCACCAAGTGCTGCTTTGAGGATTCACAGGCCTTCTGTGCCTGGGCTCAGCCAGGTGGATGGAAAAGAGCAGCCACTATCATTATTACAGGTTTTATTATTCTTTCTCCCCCTCTCTTTCTTTCTTTTCTTTTATTATTTATTTATTTATTTATTTATTTATTTATTTATTTAACAGAGAGGGAGAGAGAGAGAGAGAGAGAGAGAGAGAGAGAATGGGCGTGCCAGGGCTTCCAGCAACTGCAAACTAATGCCAGAGGTGTGCGCCCCCTTGTGCATCTGGCTAACGTGGGTCCTGGGGATCCTTTGGCTTTGCAGGCAAGTGTCTTAACAGCAAGCCATCCCTCCAGGCCCCTCTCTTTCTGTGTGTGTGTGGGGGGGGTGAGGGTATATGCAGTGTGTACATACTATATGCACATGTGTGCAGATGCGCATGCCCTTGGGACCCCTAGGAAGATGCATCTGCCCTTGGAGCATGAAGAGAGAAGGGTCTGTCACCAGCTATTTGCTTGGCTCCTAATGGGACCTGGGGCCAGTGTCTCACTTCCTGTCATAAACTTGAAGCCCTTTCTTCCGTGGCTCTGGGATATAAGGGATATAAGCATGCATCCGATTCCTGTCCCTGGTCCCTGGGAATGTGCCCAAAGCTCTGTTTTGCCGACTCTCATTCATCCCATGGCTAGATTCTATTTCCAGCTTGCCACACTTGGGTTCCCCTGGTGACAAGGTAAGGTAGCACGGAGGGCAGAACCCCTCCCACCTGTGCTCCTCGGGCTCCCCAGTGCACACCCGACAGAGCCACGCCGGAGCCTGGGGAAGGCCACAGAGAGACCAGAAGGCTGACTGGAGGAGGCGAGCAGCTTCCACGCGCACATCCCCTATGGCTGTGGGTCAGAGCCCCCATTTCAGAGTGGGAAGCAATTCGCTGAGGTCACACAGTGGGCCAGTAGCCAAGGGCAGTCTTGTGGTTCCAACCCAAGATTGTGTTAGCCCACAATCCCAACACTGTATGGGGCTGGCCACCCTGGACAAGAGCGCTTGTGTATGCGCCAGGCCCTGGCTTCTGTCCCCAGCACCTAGAGAAAAAAAAAATACCCCAGTGGGGTCAAAGGGAAGGTGAGACACAAGACAGGGAGTAGGATCCAGGTAGTGGGGAGCTCCAGGGAGCCCCAGACTTCACACACAGGGCCCAGCACATGAGTGCAGGTATGTGAAGCACCTACTGTGTGCAGGACCCTGTGTTGGGACCATGGAGTCTGGGATTTACACAGGAAGGCGGGGCTTCCACTCAGAGCTCCTGTGTGTCATAAGCAGCGTGGCTCACATGTCACGCTCTCTTCCACGCAGCTAGATCAGGTACATTTGTGGGCTCGACCCACACTGCCCTGATTCCGGACAGCTCCACATAGCCAGCCCTGCAGACTGGACTCGGTCTCGGTGAACAGGGCTCACTGGGCCCCTGCGTACCTGCTGCGCTGCAGCTTTTAGTCTCGCCTTTAGCTCAAGCCTAAGGAGGGTGTGTCACCACCTCCAGGGCACACAGCAGCCAGTGGAGAGAGGTGCAGCAGCTATGCCTTCCCACACTCAGCATTGCTGGCCATGGACTCTGGTAACTCTGAAGCCCTGCTCCAGGGATTAGCGATGTGAGGATCTGGTCTCCATCTCTTGAGAAGTTGGTTCTGGGATGAGGGAGGGAGTCAGGGATCGTGGCAGATAGTGGAGAGGAAAGAATGAGGCCCACTAGCTCAGTGTGGAAGCATAACTGTCGTGTGTGGGAATTGCTACTTAATAAAAACCTCAGAGAGGACTTTATAGGAGGGTGACGTTAATTCTTGACCTAGAGGCAAAGATTTTGGCACTGTGGAAAGATGGCAGAACACAGCTATGGGGGAGAGACTGACCCATGTCCACCCACAAGCACCCTAGCAATACGAAGAGTGGGCTTCCAGGGAGCCAGGGAGGACCAGCATGTGTCAAAACGCAGTGATGGGCACCTGGTCCAGAGTTTGAAGTGGCCATGGGGGTCAGTGGCAAGGTGGGGTGAGGAGCTGATATCACCAGATTCATGCTGTCAGCCTTATGGGGGTGAGGGGTGGATGAATGAGCAAATGACTTTCTCATACATTGAAATGACTAAGTCTTGTCTTCACAGTGGGCCAGAGCAATACCTCATTTCCTTTGCTCCTGAGTCCCCAGGACTTCTGGAAACCTGAGCTGACTGTATAATGAGCCAAATGAAGAACAGTAGACTCACACGAATGAGGAAAGGCAGCCAAGAGGACACACAATACTTAGGCCATGGAGAATGAGGTGGCTGGCTGCCATCCTAGTTAGTTCTCACTGCTGTGAGTTGAAGGCTTTTTCTTTTACGTTTTGGAGAGAGGAGAGCTGGGGAGTAAGCTCAAGTACTTGTGCATTCTAAGCATGTGTTCCACCACAGAGCTACACCTGTAACAGGGTAATTTGGGCTGGGCTTACAAATGTGCTTGGTCTAGACATAGTTTTATTTACTTATATTTTTGGCGGGGGAGGGGTTGAGGTAGGGTCCTGCTGTAGCCCAGGCTGACCTGGAATTCACTATGTAGTCCCAGGGTGGCCTCGAACTCATGGTGATCCTCCTACCTCTGCCTCCTGAGTACTGGGATTAAAGGAGTGTGCCACACCCGGCTGAGACTTGGTTTTAAATAAATCTGAAGTCATTGAAGGTACTTCAAAATCAGCTTTAAGGTTAAATTTGTATTGCTGAGATCTTTGGAGAACTCCGAAGGGACAGCCCAGGGCCTGTGCTTTGTGCTCACCATGGTGAGTGGGCAAGGCCAAAGCCAGCTCCTTCACACTGGGGATGTGTGCTCTAGTCTCTCGGCCACTCCTAACTACAGACCACGATCCAGCCCAGACACTGAGCCCCAGTGCATTTGAGAATGTTGTGGCTCTCTGTTTTCAAACATATGGCAGTCTAATCCTTTCAAGTCTTGGTGACAATGTAGGGTGACTGGAACTTTAATCATCTGTAGAGGCAGTATAAACTTGGGTGGCCACTTAGCATGCATTAATTTCATCTCCGATTAGAATCTCTTACCTAACTGAAGACATGTTTTCCATGGTTCAGCAATTCCAGTCCTGGTTTTTATACCTTGCAGGTGTGTCCATACTTTTGACATTGTGACATAATTTTGTCATTTCTTTCTACAAAGTTCACACTCAAGAATCACACAATTGAGTTATTTTTTTTCTCAAGGTAGGGTCTCAATCTAGCCCAAGCTAACCTGGAACTCATTATGTAGTCTCAGGGTGGCCTTGAACACATAGTGATCCTCCAACCTCTGCTTCCCAAGTACTGGAATTAAAGGCATAAGCCACCACATCTGGTTTGAGTAACAATTTAGAATTTTTTTTTTATAATTTATTTATCTGAGAGAAAGAAAGGGAGGCAGATAGAAAGAGAAAGAATGGGTGTGACAGTGCCTATAGCCACTGTAAACCAACTCCAGACGCATGCACCACTTTCTGTATCTGGCTTATGTGGGCATTTGAGAATTGAACTTGGATCCTTAGGCTTCACAGGTAAGTACATTAACCACTAAGCCATCTCTCCAGCCCTTGAGTTATTTTTATAAACTCTCTTGATGTTGTAAGTTTATGATTTTGTGTTGAACCACATTCAGAGATACCCTGGTTCAGATGTGGTTTGTGGGCTTCAGGTGGGACATACCTGTTACAAGGACTTGAGCCCTTACTCATGGGAAGATATACGCAAGAACTATTTATTGGCCCATTGTCCATCAAATGGACAGTGGTAAATAAACTATAATATAGATCCATATTAAAATGCTACATTGTTATGAAAATAAATGAGTTACAGCTAGGCAAAACATGAATGAATTATGGATATGGAGATATAATGTATTATGGTTTGGGTTTTGGGTTGTGTTGTTTGACACAGAGTTTTGTGCTTTAATATTTTATTTATTTAAAATATTTTATTTATTTGCCAAAGAAAGAGGGAGAGAGAGAAAGAGAGAGAGGGAGAGAGAGTGACAATGGATGTACCAGGTCCTCCAGCCACTGCAAACAAACTCCAGACACGTGCACCCCCCTCATGCATCTGGTTAATGTAGATCCTGGGGAATTGAACCTGGGTCCTTTGGCTTTGCAGACAAATGTCTTAACTGCTGAGCCATCTCTCCAGCCCTATTTATTTATTTGGGTTTTTTTTTTTTTTTTTTTGAGGTAGGGTCTCACTCAAGCCCAGGCTTATCTGGAATTCAGTCACAGCAATATCTTACCTCTGCCTCTTGAGTGCTGGGTTTAAAGACATGTGCCACTACACATTATTTATTTATTTATTGATTGATTGATTTTTAATTTATTAGTATTCATTCATTATACTTTTGGTCTCATTATGCAGCCTTGGCTAGGCAAGCCTGGAACTTGCTATGTAGATTAATCTAGCCTTGAACTTGTGTGTTCTTATCTCTGCCTTCCAAGTGCTGAGATTACAGGCATGTGCCACTACATCTAACTTGGTCTGGGATTCAAATGTTCCTCAAAAGTTCACATGTTGGCGGCATGTGGTGTTCTTGTGAAGTGGTGGCATCTTAGTACCCACATAAGCCAGATGCACAGAGTGTCGCATGTGTCTGGAGTTTGTTTTCAGTGGCTGGAGGCCCTAGTGTGCCCATTTTCTCTCTCTCTCTATCTGCCTCTTTCTCTCTCCCTCTCCCTCAAATAAATAAATACATAAACAAAATATTTTAAAAACTGGGGCTTAGTGCAGGAAGTGAGCCTGGGAGGCCTATCCCTGGAGGCACAGCCACGTTGTCCCTTTCCCCTCTTTCGGCTGCTGGCTTCCCTGAGGTCAGAGGCTTCGCTCTGCCCTCCAGACCTTGTGCCAGGTCTTCTCTTCACGCAGGTGCTTCTGGAGCCACCACCCCTGGAACAGTCGAGACCTTGGAGTTAGAATCACTTTCCTTCTTGGCTTGATATCCTAGAGACTTGGCCACAGAGAAGGAAAGCTGATGGTATCTGAGTGGAGATAAAGGAGGCCCAATGCTAGGATGTAGTGCATGGGTGAAGGTGCATGTAGTTGGTGAAAGGTCTGCACTTCATCCCCAGCACCATTCCAAAGAAAAGAAGGGCTGGAAATAAAGCTCAGTGCGGAAGACTGTGGTGAGTGCTAGTCTGAAGTCCTGAAACCATCTGAGTTCAATTTTTCAGGATCCATGGAAACAGCTAGGCATGGCCTGTAACCCCAGTCCTTTGAGGGGCAGAGACAGGGAATCACTTGGGCTTGTGAAAGCAGCAAGCTCCAGAATCAGTGAGTGGACCCATCCCAAGGAAATACCCAGATGAGCAATGGAGGGAGAACAACAGAAATTCTGCACACATCTGCACACATGTATGCATATATGTGCATAGACCACACACATCACCACCCCCTGCACACACCCCAAAGAACAAGAAAATACAAGCCTCATTCTGGTGGATATAAAATGATAGCCAACTGGACCCAGGTGAAGTACCATGCTCCTGCAGTCCCAGCTAACTGGGAAGTTGAGGCAGGAGGATCACTTTGAGCACAGGCATTTGAGGCCAACAAGGCAACATAATAAGCCCCTGTTAAAAAAATAAATAAGTAAAGTGCTCTCTGCTTGTAATTTTTGTTGTATCTTTATTTATTTATTTGCAAGCAGAGAGAGAGAGAGAGAAAGAGAGAGACAGAGAGAATGGGTGCACCAGGTCTTCCAGCCACCGCAGATGAACTCCAGATGCTTGTGACACTTTGTGCAACTGTCTTTAACTTAGGCACTGGGGAATTGAACCCAAGTGGTTAGGGCTTACAGCAGGTGCCTTAATTTTGAGCCATCTCTCTAGACCCATGCTTGTATTTTTAATATTATATTTATTTGTTTAAGAGAGAGGAGGAGGAAGATAGAGAGAGAAAATGGGCATGCCAGGGCCTCTACCCACTGCAAATGAACTCCAGACACATACTCCACTTGTGCATCTGGACTTAGGTGGGTACTGGGAAATTGAACCTGGGTCCTTTGGCTTTGTTAGCAAGCATCTTATCCACTAAGCCATCTCTCTAGCTCCCACACTTGTAGTTTTAACATTTTGCACTTCCTTGGTGTTGAACAGCATTTGATGTGCTCACCACCCCATTAGTCTATCTCATTTGTTTTTGCAAATATATCCTTCATCTTGCCAGTTAAGTTGTCATTACTTATGTGTTTGGGGGAATAAATCCTTTATTAAGCTGGGCATGGTGGCTTATGCCTATATTCCCAGCATTAGGGAGGCTGAGGTCAGAAGACCAGGGGAGTTTTGGGCTAGTCTTGATTACAATGTGAGTTCTAGGCCAGCCTGGGCTGGAGCATAAGAACTTGCCTCAAAACACACACACACACACACACACACACACACACACACACACACACACAACGAGAGGGCTAAGGAGAGCTGGAGAGATGATTTAGTAGTTAAGGTGCTTGCCTGCAGCCTAATGGCCTGGGCTCAATTCCCCAGTACCTATGTAAAGTCAGATGCACAAAGTGATGCATGCATCTGGAGTCTGTTTGCAGTGGCTAGAGGCCTCATTCTCTCTCACTCTCTTTGCTTACAAATAATTATTTTTTGAAAAATAAGAGGGCTGAGGAGATTGTTCAGTGGTTAAAGGTGCTTGCTTGCAAAGCCTACTGACTTGGTTCAATTCCCTAGAACTCATGTAAAGCCAGACATGAAATTGGCACAACTATCTGGAGTTCATTTGCCTCAGTAAGAAACCCTGGTATGTGTGTGCACACACATACACAAACATTAAATAAAATAAAACTGAAAAGCAAACAAAAAATCCTTTGTTATGTACCAATGTACACAGTGAAAGTTTTCCCCAGATATTAACTTGCCTTTAGTTTTGTAATGCTGTCTTTCTTTTTAAAAAATTTTTTTTGTTTATTTTTATTTATTTATTTGAAAGTGACAGAGAAAGAAGCAGATCTAGAGAGAATGGGTGTGCCAGGTCCTCCAGCCACTGCAAATGAACTCCAGACACATGCGCCCCCTTGTGCATCTGGTTAACGTGGGTCCTGGGGAATGAAGCCTTGAACTGGGGTCCTTAGGCTTCACAGGCAAGCACTTAACCGCTAAGCCATCTCTCCAGCCCAGAAATGGTATCTTTCAATGGACCAAAAAAAAAAAAAAAAAAAAAAAAACCAAATTAAATTTGAATGAAGTCCAGATGATCCATATTTTTAGGGTTAGTATTTGTGTGTTTTAATCAACAATTTCTTGTCTTCCTATAATTTAAAGATATGTCTTATCTTTTTGTATAAACATGGCTCTGCCTTGTACATTTAGAGCCTTTCAAAAGATTTAGTGGCATATTGAAGTCACTTTTTTTTTTTTTGAGATGGTTGCATTTTAGCCCAAGCTGGCCTTGAACTCCTAAGTACAGGAAAGTGATAATGGGGATGGTTTGTCTGGGTCATTCAGGGAAAGTGATAATTGGAAAGGATAGTTGGGTTACTCCTGGGAAGCAGAGGGTTCCAATGAAATGGCAGTCAGAGTCCAAAGATGGACTTGTGCTGGTTCTAACATTCCCAGCCTAGTCATTATTCAGAAAACCAGGGTAGAACTGTTACAGGAGCTGGTTCCAGTCACTCGGTTTTGATTGTGGGATCGGGGGAGGGTGGGAGTTCAAGGTGGATATGTGGCTTAGTACAGATTGATCTCATCCCAAGAGGTGGCTCTGGAAGTAAAATCATTGGGAGGTAGTCTGAGAATCCCAACAATAATAGCAACAGTACTTCTGAAACCATTTGGAACTGGAGCTGCTGAAACACACTGTACAAGTAGGCAAATAAAAGATTGACTCATGATACTGGAAAGCAGAAAAATCTCAGTAAATGTGAGGGAGGCCTGGAAGACAGAGAATGAGTTTTAACTCAGAGGAAATAAACAAGGTTTTATGTAGAGGTCTAGCTTACTAGGAATATGTCTGTAAAGACTATAACCCAGGGGCTGGAGGGACGGCTTAGCAATTAAGGCATTTGCCTGCAAAGCCAAAGGACCCAGGTTCGATTCCCCAGGACCCACGTTAGCCAGAAGCACAAGGAGGCACATGCGTCTGGAGTATTTTTTGCAGTGGCTGAAGGCCCTGGTGCACCCATTCTCTCTCTCTCTCCCCTTTCTCTCTGTCAAATAAATAAATTTTTAAAGAAGACTATAACCCAGAACAACAGCTGGTCACAGAGATGTCAAGTCATATGCAGAAAAAGATAATTGGGCTAGAGAGATAGCTTAGCAGTTAAGGGGTTTGCCTTCAAATTCAAAGGACCCAGGTTTGATTCCCCAGGACCCATGTAAGGCAAATGCATAAGGTGGTGCATGCATCTGGAGTTTGTTTACAGTGGATGGAGGCTCTGGCATGCCCATTCTTTTACCCTCCGACCTTTTCCTCTTTCTCAAAAAAATAAAAATAATATATTTTATAAAAGATAATAAACTGGCTTTTTGTTTTGTTTTGTTTTGTTTCTCGAGGTAGGGTTTCCCTCTAGCTCAGGCTGACCTGGAGTCCACTACGTAGACTCAAGCTGGCCTCAAACTCATGGTGACCCTCCTAGCTCTGCCTCCCGACTGCTGGGATTAAAGGCGTGCTCCACCACACCTGGCTAAACTGCTATTTTTAAAGACTAATATAGCCCAGAATAATTTTGGCTATGGATTGGTAATGTTTACTTCTCCACAATTGCTTCAGTCTGTCATTGAAGTTCTAGTCACACAGCCTCAACTTTTGGTTCCCCATCTGCCAAATTTCACTTTGCTCTTTGTGCACGTGGCCTGCTGTCGATCCACCTGGCTAAGAGACTCTCTCCTAGACTCTGTTGTAAATGATGCGGAACGGGCAAGGGGGCAGCTCTTCAGGAGAGTGATACTTGTCAGAGCCATTATGAAAGAAACTCCTAGATCCTGTTAAATTTATTAACCAGTATGATCTGGTCATTATATATCTATATATGAATTTTCTTATATGTGACATGACATTTATAGGTAACACAAATCTTACATCTAAGGTTGAAAATAATAACATAGGTGGTAGGTAAGAAAATAAGAAATGTGGTCTGTAACAGTAAGGAAGAAGGAATTGTTAACTTGGATAGGGTATTAATTGAAATTTCTGGAAATATGCAGATTTGGCTTAGGTAAGGTAGGAAGTATAAGAAACTAGTATTGAAGCCCTATTTGAAATATCTTAAACAATTTTAAACATTCTAGAAATTAAGAAATTAACTAATTTTGAAGTTTACTTATCAGGTTTTAAAGTGCTGTGTAAGTCTTTTTTTTTTTTTTTTTTTCCAAAGTAGGATCTCACTCTGGCCCAGGCTGACCTGGAATTCAATACATTTTCAGGGTGGCCTTGAACTCATAGAGATCCTCCTACCTCTGCCTCCAGAGTACTGGGACTCAAGGCATGCACCACCATGCCTGGCCTTTGTAAATCTTTAATTTAGAAAGTTTATAGTTTTTACTTACTCAGTCCAGAGAGCAAAAGGTCTTAGCTTTAGAAGAGCTAGTGAAAGTATGCTAGGCTGAAAAAGCTAAAAGTTTGATTTATTTGTTTGGTTTTCTTTTTTCCAGAGCAGGGTTTCGCTCTAGCTCAGGCTGACCTGGAATTCACTATGTAGTCTCAGGGTGGCCTCGAACTCATGGCAATCCTCCTACCTCTGCCTCCCAAGTGCTGGGATTAAAGGTGTGCACCACCATGCCTGGCAAGCTTGATTAATCTTGATAACTTGTTACTATCAGTTGTTCATTTTACAGGCATGATGAAATTTTATGTTAAGCCCAGTTTTTATTTATTAGAATAAATTTATAACAAACAAATAAAAGTTTTACCCAATAAGAAAACATGTAAAAGAAGAATATTTAAGAAATATACTATTGTAAACAGATATTTATTTCATCAAACAAAATAAAGGCTTTATCAGATGGAAACAAATAAGCTTAGTATTTGGATATAACTTAATTATGTTTTTATTAATTTTATTTTAATATTTGAGAGAGAGAAAGAGGGGGAGAGAGAGAGAGAGAGATAATGGGCCTGCCAGGACCACCAGCCATTGCAAATGAACTCCAGATGTATGTGCCTCCTTGTATATCTGGCTTATGTGGGTCCTGGAGAATCAAACTGTGATCCTTTGGCTTTGCAGGCAAACGCCTTAACTTCTAAGCCATCTCTTCAGCCATTAATTATGTTTAATTATCTCATTTAACACAAAATTCTTGTTTGTAAATCATTTTGTGAGCATTAGGGTAATATTTATGAGATCTATTGTTATAGCAGAATCAGACATTTATAAACACTTTAAGTATAGAATTATATTTAAGAAAACTTTTGAATTTTGACCTTAGAACTTTGTCATTGTTGTTGTTTGTTTTTCAAGGTAGACTTTCACTGTAGTCCAGGCTGACCTGGAATTCATTATGTAATCTCAGGGTGGCCTCAAACTCATGGCGATCCTCCTACCTCTGCCTCCCCAGTGCTGAGATTAAAGGCATGTGCCACCACATCGGCTTGGCCTTAGAACTGTAACAATATTTAAACTTCAAATGTATCTCAGTCAGAAATAATAACCTTCTGAGACTTCTGGTCAAGATGGTGACCTCCTGACCACACTTCAACTCTTAGACAAGCCTGTGGGGCTTTGGTACAAGTAGGTCTTAGTAGACCTCTACTGGGCAGGTTGGGGGAGGAATAGGGAGGAATCTGCTGATTCCCAGGCTCTCAGGAAGCCCCTAGACCCTTGGGACTTGTCAGCACTCCCGCAGCTGGCCTGCATACCCCGTCTCACTGAGTAGGTTTGCTGCTGTGCTGCTCACAGGCTCCCCTGACTGTGCCCTGCGGGCTGTGTGCTCCTCCCTGTCTCACTGCCTGGGTGCACCAGCCTGCGGGCACCACGGAGTGGACTCCTCAGTCCCCACACACATCCCTGTCTTACTGCCCAGGTTTGTAGCCCCTACACACACTGTGCCACCTGAAGGTACCCTTGTGTGGGCCACTTGGCCAGTACCCTTGTTTCCCCCACATGAGCCCTCCCCCTGATCCAGCCTGGTCTGTGGAACTCAGCAACCCCCACAACCTCTTCAAAATGCACCCCCTCCCAGTGAATCACTTCAGCCCCCAAAGTGGAACACAGGAATATCTGACAACCACCTGCCAGGGGAAACCACTGAGTCCTCTATAATCTGCCCACCTGGGTACAGTAGGGTAGCAAGGGCAAGAGCTACATCCCTGGAGCCACAAGCAAGACACAACTGAGACCAGGTTGAAGAGACCCCAGACCTCCAACTGCACCTTTGTGCACCTTTGGTATTAAGAACCAGAGCTGCTGGTGCACTTACACCCTCCACAACTTTTGCATCCCTAAATACAAAGCTATCACACACTTATTCTATTCAAACATAAAACAGAAGACTCACTGAAGACACTACAAGGGAAAATTCTTGCTTCCTCTTTAATTAAATAAGATTCTCACAGTGAGATGAGTAGATCCAAATGCAAAAAACAAAAAAAGAAAGAAAGAAAGAAAGAAACAACAAACTGAGATCTCCAACAAAGTTGTCTAGTCCCATGATGGAAATCACCAATTAAAACATAGAGGAGACAAAAAGAATACATTCCCAAAGTGAAAACAAAACATAACAAGACATATGACCCTGACCAAGCAAATTGCAGAACTGTTAGCAAATCAACAAAAAACCAACAATGGGCCAGGCATGGTGGTTCATGCTTTTAATCCTCACACTCGGAAGGCAGAGGTAGGAGAATCGCCATGAGTTCAAGGCCACCCTGAGACTACATAGTGAATTCCAGGTCAGCATGAACTAGAGTGAGACCATACCTCAAAAAGCAAGCAAACAAACAAACAAACAAAACCCAGCAATTGCATAAATGAAATGCACATTGCTATCTTCACTAGGCTTAACTTAATTGATGAAAACCAGAGAGACCTCAAAAGAGAGATAAATGAAATGAAGGTGAGCTAAAAAATAGAGGATCTCAGTATCCAGCTTGTTAAGCTAAATAAAGACATAATTAAATGCCAGGGTAAATTCCAAGAAGCATTGAGAAAATCAAAACATGATCTGTAATTGGAACTCAACAAAAGGATGGATACTATACAGAAAAAGGCACCAGGATATACAAACCAAATTGAGCTTGTGAAACCTTCTCTAAATACCCTTATCAACAGAGTTAATCATGTGGAGGACAGAACCTCAGAGCTGGAAGACAAGACAAAAGAAAAAGTTCAGGAGTCCAAAAGTTTTGGTAAGTTCAAAAAAGTTTTGTGAAGAGAACATGAGTGGAGAGTGGGACACCCTAAAATAACCTAACATCCAAATCATGGATATACTTGAAGGGAAAGCAATTCAGACCAAAGGCATAGAAAACTTATTCAACAAAATTATTGAAGAAAACTTTCCCATCCTCTCAAAAGAGAGACCCATCCAGACACAAGAAGCTAACAGGACTCCAACAGACTGGACCAAAGAAGAAACTCTCCAAGGCACATCACTGTAAAACTCTAAGCAATGAAAACAAAGAGACAGTGCTCAAAGCAGCAAAAGAGAAGCATCACAATACACACAAAAGCAATCCCATCAGAATTACCTCAGATTTCTCATTGGAAACCCTGAAAGCCAGAAGGGCCTGTAATGGAGCACTTCAAAGTCAAAACAATTATGGCTTTGAACCCAAACTACTGTATTCAGTGAAAGTTTCCCTCATGAAAGATGGTGAAAGGAAAACTTTCCATGATAAAAGCCAGCTCTATGATTATATGAACACAAAGCCAAACCTACAGAGACTACTTCAGGGAATACTCCACACAGAAGAGTCAAATAACCAATCCCAAGAGCCTACAAGATCACAATAACCAAAACTACAGCAGGCTTAAAAAGTACAAAGTACAACAAACCACCAAACCCCATAAGGCACCTAAACATGGCAGGGATTAAACTGAACCTCACCATTATAACCTTAACTATTACAGTCTCAACTCACCCATCAAAGGGCACAAGTTAACAATGTGGATCAGAAAAATGGATGCTTATATCTGGTATCTTCAAGAAACCCAACTCAACACTAAAGACAGATACCTCCTCAGGGTGAAAGGATGGAAAATAATGTTTCAAGCAAAAGGAAATAAGAAACAAGTGGGTTTGGCTATATTCATATCTGATATAATAGACTTCAAACCAAAAGCAAGGAAAAAGGACAAAGAAGGCCACTTCTTACTCATCAAGGAAATGATCCAACAAGAGGGCATCACAATCATAAATCTATGTGCACCAAACACAAGGACACCACAGTTGATAAAACGAAACCTACTTGACAACAAGACAGAAATAAATACCAACACCATCATAGCTGGGGACTTGAATACACCATTATCATCATTCAAGCAGAAAATCAACAGGGAAATAATAGAGCTCAAGACCACCATAGATAAACTATACCTAACACACATCAACAGAACATTCTACCCCAATTCTACAGAATACACATTTTTCTCAGCAGCTCATGGACCTTCTTCAAAATAGATTATATATTAGTCTATAAAGCATGCCTCCATAAATTCTGGAAAATTGATGTAACTTCCTGCATCATATCAGATCCCAATGTTTTAAAGCTAGAAATTAACAACAAGAGACACATTGGAATGTCACCAGCTCCTGGAGACTGAACAACACACTTTAAATAATGGATGGGTTATGGAAGAAATTTAAAAAATTTTAAAATTTCAAGAATTGAATGATAATGAAAACATAAGACACCAAAACTTTTGGGACACAATGACAGCAGTCCTAAGGGGCAAGTTCATAGCACTAAATGCCTTCAAAATAAAGAAAGAGAGATTTCACTGTCTATGTAAAGGCATTGAAAAAACAACAACCCAACCCTAAGAGCTCCAGATGGAAAGAAATAATCAAGATCAGAGAAGAAATTAAGGAACTGGAAACTAAGAAAACAAATGAAACAAAAAGCTGATTCCTTGAAAAAAATAAAAAAGATTGATAAATCCTTGGCCAATTTGATCAAATAAAAAAAAGGGAAGTCTCAAACTAACAAAATCAGAAATGAAAAAGGAGTGGTCACAACAGACATCAATGGAATTGGAAGAATCATCAAGATATACTTCTAAAACCTCTACTCCACAAAATTGGATAATCTGGAAGAAATGGATGAATTTCTAGACACATATCACCTACCAAAACTAAGTTCAGAGCAGATTAATCTCCTAAACAAACCTGTCACATCCATCAAGATTGAAAAGATAATCAAAAACCTCCTCAAAAAGAAAAGTACAGGATGGGCTGGAGAGATGGCTTAGCGGTTAAGTGCTTGCCTGTGAAGCCTAAGGACCCCGGTTTGAGGCTCGATTCCCCAGGACCCACGTTAGCCAGATGCACAAGGGGGCGCACGCGTCTGGAGTTCCTTTGCAGTGGCTGGAGGCCCTGGCGCGCCCATTCTCTCCCTCTCTCTCTCTCCCTCTCTCTCTCTCTGTCACTATCAAATAAATAAATTAAAAAAAAAAAGAAAAGAAAAGTACAGGACTTGGCTGGAGAGATGGCTTAGTGGTTAAACACTTGCCTGTGAAGCCTAAGAACCCTGGTTTGAGGCTCGATTCCCCAGGACCCATGTTAGCCAGATGCACAAGGGGGTGCACGCATCTGGAGTTCGTTTGCAGTGGCTGGAGGCCCTGGCATGCCCATTCTCTCTCTCTGCCTCTTTCTCCCTCTGTCACTCTCAAATAAATAAATAAAAATAAACAAAATTAAAAAAAAAGAAAAGTCCAGGACTGGATGGCTTCTCAGCCGAATTCTATCAAACCTTCATTGAAGAACTGAAACCACTTTTTCTCAAACTATTTCACATAATCAAAGAACAGGGAATGTTCCCCTACTTCTATTATGAAGCTATCATCACCCTAACACACAAACCAGATAGAGATACATCAAGAAAAGAAAGCTTGGGCTGGAGAGATGGCTCAGCAGGTAAGGTGCTTGCCTGGAAAGCCTAAGGACCAGAGTTTTATTGTCGGGAGCTTGTCTGCAATGGCTAGAGGCCCCAGTGCCCATTCTCTTGCTCTTTCTCTCTCTCTCTCAAATAAATAAATATTTTTTTAAAAAAATAAGAATACAGCTATAGGCCTAAACCCCTAATGAACTTAGATGCAAAGATCCTGAACAAGATCCTCACAAACCAAATCCAATAACACATCAAAAGCATTATCCACCTTGATTGAGTAGGCTTTACCCCTGGGATGCAGAGATGGTTCAACATATGGAAATCAGTCAACATAAAACAGCACATAAGCAAACTTAATCATAAGAAGCACATGATCATTTCTATAGATGCAGAGAAGGAACTTGGGCTTTATGTCTCCTTTTTCAGAAGACAGCCCAGCCAGGAGGCCAGTGAAGTTTTGGAAATTTGGGAACCCATGGAAGGTGAGAAATGCTGGGGTATCTGTTTGAGGATGAGGCATTCCTGATCTGAAGACAGAGGCTAGAAACCTTCTCCTTGAGAAGGACACAGGGTTCAGAAGGAAAGTGGACATCCCAGAACAAATTGGTTCTGACCAGAGGCTCCCAGGGAAGTCCTCAGAGGACAAAACAAAGGAGCCAGGTATTGTAGATAGCTTCATATCACTGGCAAAAAACACCTGACCAAGAGCAGCTTGTGGGAGGAAAGGGTTTATTTTGGCTTACAGACTCAAGGGGCAGCTCCATGATGGCAGGGAATAGTGATGGTATGAGCAGAGGGTGGACATCACCTCTTGGTCAACATAAGGTGGACAATAGGAACAGGAGAGTGTGCCAAACACTGGCAAGGGGAAGCTGGCTATAACACCCATAAGCCTGCCCCCAACAATAAATCACCTCCAGGAGGTGCCAATTCCAAAATTGCTACCAGCTGGGAATCTAGCATTCAGAACATGTAAGTTTATGGAGAACCCTTGAATCAAACCACCACACTAGGTCCGTCTCTTCTAGGTACCATAGGAAGACAGATGGACAGAGGCTGACTCACCACCTCCTTGGGCTAAAGATGGTCCAGTGTTGGATGATCCAGTGGATATGGTGAATGGCCTCTCTATAGCTTGAGCTGGCAAGAAAAATCTTTAGGGCAGGTGAATTTCCCTACTGCAATGTCAGGGATCTGGTTCAGCCACCTGGGAGTTTTGAGAGCCCACCAGAGAGTAGCCTTGGTTTTGGCCTTGCAGTTCTTCCCAGGGGAGTTGCAATTCTCATACAATTCACTGTGGTGAAAAAGAGGGAGACAGAGAGAACAGGATGGAGTTCGAGGATACCTCAGGATCCAGGGTTTAGCCAGGGATGTGTGGCCACTGCCCCTTGTTTCCTGGGTTGCAAAGGGATCCCCACTCCAAGCACCTGCCTGGATTTTGGCATCCATTAGAAAAGCAGGGAAAGAAACGAGAGAGGAAAGACTTGGCTCAACATCAGAGACAGGCTTTTTTCAGTGAAAGCGTGAGCCCGGCTGCAACCAGGCAAGGTCAGAAGCCACTTCCCTTACAGACAAGGGGCTACTTATAGGGCTGTGGTGGTCATTAAAATTCCTTGGTTGCAGAGCAGCCCACCTTGCCTCAGGGCTTGGGCCACCATAGGAAAATGATAATGGGGATGGGTGATTTGGGTCATTCAGGGAAAGTGATAATTGGGAGGGGTGGTTGGGTCACTCTTAGAATAAATGGCAGTCAAGAGTCCAAAGATGGAGGCCGCTCACGCGCATCTTCCGCCGCCTGTACTGCGCGCCCGCCATCGGCGCGCACGCCAGCACCAGTCTCGTCCGCCACGAGGTCTTCCTGGACCAGCTGCAGCAGGTGAAAGCTGGGCGTGGTGGCACGTGCCTTTAATCTCATCAGTAGGAGGGTCACCATGAATTCAGGACCAACCTGAGGCCTCATAGTGAATTCCAGGTCAGCCCAAGCTAGAGTGAGACCCTACCTCGATTAAAAAAAAGAAGAAGAAAGAAAGAAAGAAAGGAGAGCTGGAGAAAGCGCACCAGTCAAGATCACTTCCTGTGCACCCATGAGAGCTCGAAGGGGCCCGAGATTGTGGAGTTTAATTCCCCAGCATCAACATAAGCAGCTGAAAGTGGCCATGCATGTCTGTAAACCTAATCCTGTGGGGAGCAGAGACCAGAGAATCACTGGGGCTCACAAACACAGCTCCATAATCAACAGCGAGATTCTGTCTCAAGGAAACAAGCAGATGAGCAGAGGATGGGCCCCCAGCGTTTTCCTCTGGTGTCTGCACGCATGCATGCACGAAGCACTGTGTTTGTGCACGCCACACCTCACACCTACTGTACACAAGCAAATGACAACACCTCACTCTCTGTCAAATAAGCAAAAAATGTTTAAAAAAAAAAAAAGAATCTCAAAAAGGGCTGGAGAGAGGGCTTCGCGGTTAAGGTGCTTGCCTGCAAAGCCTAAGGACCTAGATTCAATTCCCCAGCACCCACACATGGCCAGGTGCACAAAGTGACGTGTGCATCTGGAGTTCGTTTGCAGTGGCTGGAGGTCCCTGTGTGCCTATTCATTCTTTCATGTGCTCCCTCCCTCCATTCCCCCTCTTGTCAAATAAATGAATGAATAAATAAATAAAATGTTTTCTTTTAAAGAAAAAAAAAGAGTCCAAAGATGGAGTCATTCTTACTCTAACACTATTCTCATTCCACCCTTAGCCCTAGTGACTACTAATTTACTTTCTGTCTCCATAGAATGTCCTATTTGGACACTTCATAAAATACCATATATGGTATTCTGTGACTAACTTGTCTCATAGATAATAATGTTTTCAAGGCTTATCCACACTTTAGCATATATAGTCAAAATTTCATTTTTTTGGAGGGGAGTAGGTTGAGGTAGGGTCTAACTTTAGCCCAGGCTGACCTGGAATTCACTCTGTAGTGCCAGGCTGGCTTTGAACTCACTGCGATCATCCTACCTCTGCCTCTTGAATGCTGAGATTAAAGGGGGTGCACCACCATGCCCAGCAATTTTAATTGTTTTCATTTCTTTTTATAACTGAATAGTGTCCATTGAATCAACATTACAACTTTTTACTATTCTCTAAACGGTTGACACTTAGGTTGTTTCCATATCTATGTCATGAATAGCATTACGATAAGCATTTATGCTTTTCTTGTAGGAACATATGTTTTTAGTTCTCCCGAGTGAGGGTGTGTGTGTGTGTGTGTGTGTATGTGTGTGTATGTGTGTGTGTGTATATATATATATATATATATATATATATATATATTTGGATTTTAGAGGTAGGGTCTCACTTTAGCCCAGGCTGACCTGGAATTCACTATGGAGTCTCAGGGTGGCCTTGAACTCACGGCGATCATCCTACCCCTGCCTCCCGAGTGCTGGGATTAAAAGTGTGCACCACCACGCCCGGCTTTTCTCTCCTGAGTATATTCTTTACAAGTAGTCCTGCTGGGCCATATGAAGATACCATGTTTGATTAGTTGAAAAACTGCCAGTATTTTTCCAAAGTAGCAGAACCAGTTTGCATTACCACTAGCAATACTTGAGGGTTCAAATTTCTTTCCATCCTCACAAGTAATTATTTTTTGTGACTTTTACAACCATCTCAGTGAGTATGAAATGACATCTAGTGGCGGTGCATGCTTTTAATTCAGGCACTCAAGAGGCAGCGGTAGGAGGATCGCTGTGAGTTCGAGGCCACCCTAAGATTACATAGTTAATTCCAGTTCTCCCTGGGCTATAGCAAGCCCCTACCTCAAATTAAACCAAAACTAAATAAATAAATGACTTTCTATTTTTTTATTTGCATTTCCCTGTTGACAAATCCTGGCTATTTACATATTTACATATTTACTTCCTTGGAGAAATATCTGTTCATTTCCTTTGCCCAATTTTAGTGGAGTTGTCTTTTATTATTATTTTTAAATATATATATTTATTTGGGAGAGAAAGGGAGGCAGGCAGAGAGACAGAGAGAGAAAGAGAGAGGCACATCAGGGCCTCTAGCCACTGCAAATGAATTCCAGATGCATTTTTTTTTATTTTTGACTTGTAAGAGCTCTGTATATGTTCTAAATTCATCTGAAGGTCTGAGCCACACACTCAACCCAGACCAACAATTTAAGGTACCTTAAGATCACCTCTTCTGCCTCTACTTGGAGTTCATATGTTTATATAGTTTATATGTAGTTTAGTCTCTGTTCAGAAGAGGGGAAGAAGGTCTTCTATATCTGAGACATTCTCCTGTTTGGGTCTCTTTAAGGGTCTGTGTCTCATCTCTGCAAGAGGGACTGAGCAGACAGGGAAAATGTAGAGGGAATTGTGGCCAGGGTCCTGCAGGTCCCAACTGATAGAGCTGAGACATCCTTATCTCCTAGGCAGCACAGAGAGGACCTCAGCTGGAAGCAGGGAAGTTTTATCTTAGGTATGGGCTGTCCAGCATTTCCAGGGGTTTCAGGGAGAAGGGATTATCTGGGAAGTCTTCAGCCATGCTCTCCACTGTGACATAGAATTTGAAGGCTCCCAGGCTTCTCTGCCGTAGAGGACACCTTTGTCCTTAGTTCTGTGGTTGCTGGGTGGGGACCCAGCCCTTCCAGGCTATTTACTGGAAGGTCTTTTGAGCCCCTTCACACTCCAGTCAAGTGGGAGGGCCCGAAGAGACCCTGAGGAATGTGCTGCCAGGCCCTTGGCTCTGTCTGGAATTTCACAGGGACATTTGCAATAACTAAACTTAGCACCTCCGGGTAGGCCCAGGCATGTCAGAGACTGCGAATGAATCATGAATGAGTCCAACAGGAAAACATGCCACCAGCCGGGCTCTGGGAACACATAGCACCCTGGGTGAGAGGTAGGTCCCAGAGACACTAGCTCCAGAGTCACTGGAACTCCTAAGGCCTGTCCTTTCCAGTCCATGGCTCGGAGGAGCAGCTCCTACCCCGGGCAAGGATGTGTGCTCTGAGCTTTTGCTCAGAGAATTTGGTCTGTCACACTCCACAAATATTTACCAAGGGCCTCCTATGTGCCAGGCGTCCTGCCAGACTGAGGGAAGTTACTGGAGTTGACAACCTCCTGGGGAAGACATGTGGGTTCAGACAAAGGGCTCTAAGGAGCTGACAGGTGAAGCCTCAACCAGAAGAAATAAAAATAAAATAGGGAGTATCTGCTGGAGACCTGGAAAGAGAGGAAGGGGCTTGGCTGGAGCGACAGTGGAGGCTGGTTTAGGTTGCTCTCCAAGTACAACTCTGATGTCCATCCAGTGTGACTGCTTCCCAGGCCACCATGACGCCATTTTAATATGTTGCTCATTTCTTGGAGACTAAGTCGCTTAGGAGAAAGAAACTACCTTTTGGGGTTGAACAGATTTGGTCTGGAATCCCAGATTTGCCTGCTATGTGGCCCAGGCAAGCCAGCTCACTGCTCTGAGCCTCTGTTTTCTTTCCTGTACAGTGGAATTAATAAGAGCACTCCTTGCTCTTGGCGGTAGTGGGCAGAAACATCACGAACCTGTGTGAATGTGTTGGCCTTGGTACTTGGTGTCAAGTAGGTCCCTGATCAAGTGAGCTATTCCCACGAGCCTTGTAATCGAGGCCTGTGATCTGTGCCTCACCATCCATCCATGAGCACTGGCCCCACTCCATCCCAACTCAGAGACTGGCCTGCAGTGGTACAAAAAAAAAAAAAAAAAAAGACCTGGTCTATAGGAACTGTGGCCCAAGTGCGAGGGTTGGAACTGCTGTTCACCCATTTGGCCCTTCCTACTTCTCCAGGGGAAAAAGAAGACATTCTTTTGTGGCCAGCAGTTGTCAGCCCCAAGCACTGCCCTTGAGTTCCCTTCCTTGTGTGAACGTGGTCCTGATGGCTGCCAGCCCTCAGATGGACAGGGACAGCCTTCTGCACCCTTCCCTTGGGGACTAACTGGCCCCACTGATTCACATGGCCAGCCAGTCCCATAAGCTTGTGCAGACTGGAGGCAGGGCTCTAGGAGAACCTTCTGTGTCCCCCTGAGCCTTCCAGGACACACCCCACTGGCAGTGGGTGCCAGATTCCACCCATGCAGGGCTCTGGAATTTGTAATGCATTCCCCTGGGGCCACTACCTTTTTATTTTTAGGATTTATTGAGCACCTCCAGTGTGGCCCTGGGGTCATCTCATGTATCCTCCCCAGCAACCTGGGCCTAAAGATGAGAGGTTGTGGCCAGAGAGAGGAGAGATACAAAGTGGCTGGCAGAGGCCACACAGCTGGAAGGGCTGGATTAGGAACGGAATTCAGCCTGCTGGCTTCAAGCTGACTGACGCCAGGCAAACGCTCAAGACCTGTGGTCCAGCAGAGGAGGAGACAGCTAGGGGAGGAAGCAGTCACCACTCAGGATGAGGCACAGCCAGCCTTGACCCCTAACTGTTACCGGAGTCCAAGAGCTAGCCTCAGATAAAGCCAGGTTGCCCTGAGGATCAGGCGATGGAAAAGGACCAGGTCTTGACCTCTGGAACACCCAGTTTCAATTCCAGCCTGTCACAGCAGGGGACAGTGTTGGAGACATGATGGAGTGAATGAAAACCAGAGGGTGACTAGGCATGACCTTCTCAGTACCCTTGATCTGGTGATTGGAGATGGGCCACCCAGAAGCTTCTTACCAGCACGTCCACATGGCCCCACCCACTCACTTTCCTCTGCTCCCTGTTGATTGGTCTGGAGGTTGCCACTGACTGGACCAATCACAGCCCACTCTCCCTGGCCACAGAAGATTGGCACAGGCATAGTTAATCCAAACTGGGCCAATGAGTCCCAACACAGGAATGTTTTGTTATTTTTTTTTTAGACATGGGACTCAGAAAGTTGAACTTTGAGGCTATGAAGTGTAAAACTGGAAGTCAGAGACGAACATGCTTCTTTTCTTTCTTTTTCTTTTCTTTTCCTTTTTTTTTTTTTTTTTTTTTTTTTTGGTTTTTAAGGTAGGGTCTCACTCTGGCCCAGGCTGACCTGGAATTCACCATGTAGTCTCAGGGTGGCCTCAAACTCACAGCGATCCTCCTATCTCTGCCTCCCTAGTGCTGGGATTAAAGGCGTGCACCAACACGCCCAACTTTTTGTTCCTGTTGTTGTTTTGTTTTTATTTTTGTTTTTGAGCCAGGGTCTCACTGTAACTCAGGAAATCAGGCTGACTTGGAACTCACTATGTAGTTTAGGCTGGCCTTGAACTCACAATCACAACAATTCTTCTACCTTGGCCTTCTGAGTGCTGGGATTATAGGCATGAACTACACTGTTCCCTGCCTGGCATATTTCCTTTTTTTTTTTTTTTTGAGTTAGGATTTCACTCTAGCCCAGGCTACCTGGAACTCACTATGTAGTCTCATGCTGGCCTCAAACTTATCGTTCCTCCTACCTTGGCCTCCAAAGTACTACAATTAAAGGCATGCATGACCATTCATTTATTATTATTTACAAGGAGAGACAGAGAGAGCATGAGGGAGAGAGACAGAGAGCCAGGCGAGTGTGCCAGGGCCTGTAGCCACTGCAAAGGAACTCCACATGTATCTGCCACTTTGTGCACCTGGCTTTATGTGGGTACTGGGGAATCAAACCCAGGTTGTTAAAATTTGCAGGCAGGTGCCTAAACCACTGAGCAATCTCTCCAGCCCATGTTCAGTTTTTAAGATGCAATCAAAATGACAGTAATCATCTTCATTAAGATAGCTTTTAGCATGCATGCAATCATAGCACTCAGGAGTCAGAAGCAGGAGGACCAGTTCCAGACCAGTTTTGACCGTACAGTGAGAATCTGTCTTTGGGAAAAAAAACAAACAATAGCTCTCAATTGTGAATCAAAACAAACCTGACCATCAATGGCTTAACAAATAAAGTTGTACGTTTCTCAGAAGATAAAAAATGCTAACTCTGGGCTGGAGAGAAGGCTTACTGGTTAAGGCACTTGCCTACAAAGCCAAAGAACCCAGGTCAATTCCCCAGGACCCACATAAGCCAAATGCACAAAGTGGCACATATGCTTGGAGTTCATTTGCAGCCACTGGAGGCCATGGCGTGGCCTCTTTTGATCTGCTTTCCCCCCTTTCTCTTTGCTTCTCTTTCTCTCTCTCATAAAAAAAAAAAAAAAAATTTAAAGCTAACTGTGATGACCACAGGCGTGACTCAATAGAAATGAGAACAATTCTTGGCCCTGTTTGACAGGTGAGGAAACTGTGAGGCTCAAAGATAACACAAGCCAGACCTTGATAGCAGGTCATTAAATTCTAGAGTACACCATGGCAATTGTGGGGCCACCTGCCCAGATCTCACTGAGCTAAGCAGGGTCACCCACATTTTTCCAGCAGTGGCTTCTGTGTCCCTCGGTCTCTGCTGTTCCCTGCCACTCAGCACATGACTGGTCCCTTCTCTGTCTGGAGGAAGCCTGGGCTGGGCTTCTACCTTTCATGCCATCATCCCAGACTGTCACTGGGGTAGGTCCTGGGGCCTAGCTTACTGGGCCATCCAGACTGACTATTGGCATAGTAATCAAATCATATAAGCCAGGCCATGGGCCCTGATGATGAACTCCCAGCTAGCTCCTGTCTTTAGAAGTGTCTGGCTTCCAGAATGGTCCTGAGCTAGTTTGGTCATCTACTTGAATCAGCTTAGCTCTAAAACAGGGCTTACGGTGTCATAGAATGTAAGCACTCAGATGTCAACAACTATCCCTTGTCTTCTGACTTTTTAAAAAAATTATTTTATTTTACTTATTTATTTGAGAGCAACAGACACACAGAGAGAAAAAGGCAGAGAGAGAGAAAGAATGGGCACGCCAGGGCTTCCAGCCACTGCTCACGAACTCCAGACGTGTGCGCTCCCTTGTGCATCTGGCTTATGTGGGTCCTGGGGAATTGAGCCGCGAACCAGGGTCCTTAGGCTTCACAGGCAAGCGCTTAACTGCTAAACCATCTCTCCAGACCTCTTCTGACTTTTGAAGACTTTTGTAAGACCCCTTGTCCATTACCTCTTTTCCTCTAACAGAATTCTGCCTTTGCTTAGCAATGTGCTCTTTCCAGCTTCCTCTGTGGCAGGCAGGAGACACGGACTTGGTCAAGGAAATGCAAACAGATAACCGCTCTGAGTTCTGCTAAGAGTCTTGTTTTCTTAGGCTGGAGGGAGATGGCTTAGCAATTAAGATGCTTGCCTGCAAAACCTAAGGAACGAGGTTCAATTGCCCAGTAACCACATAAGCCATATGCAAGTGGTGGCATATATGTCTAGAGTTTGTTTGCAGTGGCTAGAGGTCCTGGCATGCCCATTGATTTCCTCTGTTCTGCTCTCTCTTTCTTGGTCTCCCTCTTTCTCTCATAAACATATAAATAAATAAAATTGAAAATAAAAGAATTAGTGGCTGGGAGTGGTGGTGCATGTCTTTAATCCCAGCACTTGGGAAGCAAAAGTAGGAGGATTGCTGTGAGTGCCTGGCGTGAGCAAGAGAACGATACAAGAAAAAGTCATCTTAACGTCACTATTATGATAGGCCCCCAGGAAGTTACTGCTACAAGAAAACAACATCAAAAGTAGAAGACCTTCTCCCAGCATGTCCTTGCTGTGCTTGGAGGCATAGGCGGACATGGCGGTGACCGTGCCAGGCTGGAAAGGAGCAGTCTGTGCTCCCCAGGGCTCCTCAGTAGGGCTGGCCAAGGGCAGGGTGACATGCCACAGACAGATGTTCCCACTGTTTTCTCCGCATGAATGACGAGTGGCCTTTTCTGTGAAGGACAGTTCCCAGAATTACTGCTGGATGGCCTAGTTTGGCACTGGTCAGGCTAAGAGCTTCCGGCTATCTGCGCCCTGGTATCACGATGGAGAAAACTTGGGACCATCCTCCCAGGGTCTTTTCAGCACCTTGTCTATCAGTCAAGGCCTCCACCAGTCAGGAAGACAGGCACAGACCTTGAAGCCTGCTCTTCTTCGCTCTTGCACCTGTCACAAATCCCATGACTCCCCAGAAGGGTGGATTTTTTGTTTTGTTTTTGTCTGCACACCTGTCTTGGATTCAGCCAACTGGCTCTGTCAGGTTAAGGTGACTGCTGTAACAAGCAACACCAGATCTCACAGCTCAACACGAGGAATGGTTTGCCCCTTCCTTCAGAGTCCAGTGGATGGCAATGACAGCCTCTGCTCCACACAGCCATTCAGCTACCCAGGCTCCTCCCAGCTCTTGGCTCTGCTGTTTGAAGCCTTGGCACTCTTCACTGGCTCCTGCACTGAGGCCAGAGGGAAAGGGAAACAGCCAAGCACACTGTATGGCAGGTTTCTATGGGCCAGACCCACATTCTGTTGGCCAGAAGGAAATCACAATGGCCCTACCCATGGGGAAGGAGTCTGGGAAATGTAGTACAGCTGAGTAAGAAGAGGGAAAAAGTAGTGAGGCAAACACATGGCATTATTTCTCAAGAAACACACAGGCCCACATACTGCCTGCATGTGCCTGTTTCTTCACATGCAGTTCAGTCCTTCCTAGGCTCTTCACAGCCAGAGAGATGAGTTCCAAGACCAGCATCTGGTTACAGCTCTTGTCAGCCTCAAAGCCTCAAGGACACAGGTCAGCATCCTTTTCAGCCAGATAGTGTTCAGACTGGCTGCTGCTCACCTCACATGGCCCCATGCCCAACTTCTGAATACAAGCTTCTGGGTTCTTTCTCATTTAAGATTTCCTAGTTCAGTAGGGAAACAATTTAATTAATTAATTAATTTATTATTTTGAAGCAGGATCTCATTTTAACCCAGGCTGATTTAGAATTCACTCTGTAGACCAGACTGGCATTGATCACACAGCAATCATTCTTAGCCTCCTGAGTGCTGGGATTAAAAGCATGAGCCACCATAGCTGACAACATTTTTTAATCAAGGGAGGGTCTTTCTCTAGCCCAAGCTGGCCTGTCATATACTATCATAGTCTCAGACTGGCCTCAAACTCATAGTGATCCACCTACCGTGGCCTCCCAGAGTGCTGGGATTAAAGCATGCACCACAATCCCTAGCCATTTTTTATTTTTAAAGTTAAGTGGCCTGGAGGACATTTTTATACCATGATGTCATGTCTGAGTCATCTTAGAAACTCTAATTCAGGGCTTTAGTTTGTTTTGTTTTTGAGACTGTTTTTTTTTTTTCTTTCTATAACCCCAAATTCACAGTGATTCTCCTGCCTCAGCCTCCTAAGTGCTAGGATTATAGAAATGCACCACCACACTTGGCTCTTTAGGCTAATGAGGATAAACTGTACTTTCTGAAGTTCAATAGACAAGTTTAAATGTGGTCTCAGCAGGTCTTGCTGTTTGGGTCCCTGAAATCCAGTCCTTCCTATTTCCCAGCAGAGAACCGACTCTGAGTGGGCAACTCTGATTGTGATAGTTGCCCAGTGGTGCATGGTGTGCGTACTTCCACAGTGATGCGTGCCAAGCTGCCACGGGAGCATCAGAGAATGCAGAGTGCTCAGAGAGGTGCTGGTTTTCCTGAGCTGTAAGGTCAGCTCTATGCTAGACGATAACACTGAGACAAGGCATCAATCCCAATTTGCTGACAGGAGGTGATCGAGACTGGACACACTGAGGCACTTGGCCTCAGATCTGTTGCTGGAGAAGGGCTGAGTCAGGATTCAAGCCCTGACTGTGTCCATGGATCTCCTGTTCCTTTCTTTTTTCTCTACCAGGCAGGCTCCTGTCATCCCACAAAGCCCGGCTCCAAGGCCACCTCCCTGACCACTGAGAAACTCCTCATACTAAAGGGTGTTTTGAAAAGTGATAAAGAAAGAAGCATGGGTGGGAGAGAGAGACAGAGAGAAAAAGGGGGGAGGAAAAAACAGATCCAGAAACAGAGATGGGAGGGAAAGAACTGGACATATTAGATCCAGAAAGAGAGGAGAGGGAAAGAACTGGACATATTAAAACCAGAGAGAGAGAGGAGAGGGAAAGAACTGGGCATATTAGAAACTGAGAGAGAAGAGAGGGAAAGAACTGGACATCTTAGATCCAGAGAGAGAGGAGAGGGAAAGAACTGGATGTATTAGAAACAGAGAGAGAGGAGAGGGAAAGAACTGGGCATATTAGAAACTGAGAGAGAGGAGAGGGAAAGAACTAGACATATTAGATCCAGAGAGAGAGGAGAGGGAAAGAACTGGATGGATTAGATCCAGGGAGAGAGGATAGGGAAAGAACTGGACGTATTAGAACCAGAGAGAGAGGAGAGGAAAAGATCTGGACGTATTAGATCCAGAGAAAGAGAAGAAAAGAACTGGACATATTAGAACCGGAGAGAAAGGAGAGGGAAAGAACTGGGCATATTAGAACCGGAGAGAGAGGAGAGGAAAAGATCTGGACGTATTAGATCCAGAGAGAGAGGAGAAGAAAAGAACTGGGCATATTAGAAACAGACACAGAGGAGAGGGAAAGAACTGGACATAGTACTACCAAGAAGAGCACATAATTCTGGAGATGCAGGGACCTGCAATGCAACTCAGCCAAGGTGCTTCAGATCTATCAGGTAGCACATAGCAAGTCCTCATGAGGTTACACAGAATAAATTCAACAAAGTAACGCGACCAGTAAGAAGGCAGAGGGCTGGAGAGATGGCTTAGCGGTTAAGCGCTTGCCTATGAAGCCTAAGGACCCTGGTTCCAGGCTCGATGCACAAGGGAGCACACACATCTGGAGTTCGTTTGCAGTGTCTGGAGGCCCTGGCACACCCATTCTCTCTCTCTCTCTCTCTCTCTCTCTCTCTCCCTCTTTCTCTTTCTGTCTCTTTCAAATAAATAAATAAAAATAAACAAAAAAATTAGAAAAAAAATAAAGCAGAAAGGCAGAGTAACAGAGACTTAGGTCTAGCCGCTGAGGTGGAAGGGCAAGGCCTGTGCTCCTGCAGGCGAGATCAACGCCCCCCCACCCTGCCCCACGAATCAGGTGTATGAGGGATTACCACTAGCAGCCAAAAGGGTTGGGAGAGACCATCAGGGCACAAAGTTCAAGATGAAACCCATCATTCCCTGACAGATTCTTCTGGGAGAAATCGCAGACACCCGTACGTGTACATGACAAATGGGAAAACTGAGGTGCAGGGGCAGCAATGCCCCTGGGTGCAATTCTCCCCCATTCATCACCCCTGCTGGCTCCCCCTCTTCACTCAGTGTCACCTCCCTGGGGGCCCTGTGTGACTGACCTTTGCCCACACTGGTAGGTACTCAGCGCACAGAGCTAACTTCAAGCACTGAAGTGGTCTCAGGATTGGGGCTTGTTGCTCCCCGACCACGTGACCCCAGGCCAGCCTATACCTTTGTTTCCTCCTCTGCAGCAGTGATGTGACCTCCTTGAGAATTTCATCAAATGAATCAGGACATGTGCAGAGCTCGTATCGCACTACCTGGCAAAGTGGAAGCTGGCTACATGTTGGATAAGATAATGTACTGGGAAGTCGCGGACAGTGAGGGTACCCTGACAATGCAGACAGTTTTTGGCCAGCTTGGAGCACCAGACACAGCGTGAGTAAGCACTGAAGAGCTGTGGAGAAGCCCAAAGCAGGGGAATGCCTGGCTTGGTCTGGCACTGATTTTTTCTTTTTCAGAGTCTGGGTGAAGACCTTGGCGCCAGTTGAGACACGAGGAATCTGCCAACAGAAGGGGGGCCCCCAGTTAAGCCCTGGGACAATGGCTTCTCAGTGGCCTTTGTGGAGCCAGATTCCTGTTGCCCAAGCCACCCCACTTCCTGCTCCCAACCTGCTGGGAGCTGTAGGAAGCGTCTTTGTCTCCTGGTAATGGAAGAGCTGTTCATTCATCCCTGGCCCTTCCCCGGAACCATCTCCACCCTAGACCTGTGCCAGAGGGACCTGCACAGGCTCATGAGCTTGGCAAGTATGGGCTGCACAGCTTAGAGCAAGCAGGGTTCCCCAAAGGTCTCTTATGTTTCCTTAGATATTCAAACGTGACATGAGCTCCGTCAATTCAAGTTCAAACAAAGTTTAGTAAATCAGAGATTAGCTCCTTCATGGTTAAGGCCCTGCATTGGAAGAGAGGTCTCCTTGTCCTCCCACACAGATGAGGACTGTCAAAGTGCACAGATTAGCTTGGTTTAGAAGCTTAGTGTGGAGTTTTGGTCTTATCTACCCTCTCCCACCATTTGTCATTATGCAAACTGCCAACTAGTGAAAATAAGGCAGGATCCCAGGTCACCAGCTAACAGGGCTGCTGAGTTCTCCTCATTGAGTCTGGAGGTTTTTCCCCCTCCACCCTAAGGAATTAACTGAACTCAACCCTAAACAAGGTAGTCTAGCATCTCCCACTGAGCCACATCTCCAATCTCTGGGTTTCAATATTTAAAGCATTCCATACAACAAACTTGATTAGTCAAGAATAAAAATTGTTGAGAGGGGAAGCAGGTATGAGGTACATGAAGGTTGTTTGCAAAGTCTGTTTTAGATTGAGCAAAATGAAAAAGAATATTCAAACCAGTGAGACCGAGTTAATAATTCAGAAATATTATTTTTGTTTTAATCTGGTCAGTTGTAAGATTGCAGGCTTCAAACATGTTAAAAATCATTATTTGGGGGCTGAAAAGATAGTTTAGTGGTTAAGGTGCTTACCTGAAAAGCCAAAGGACCTAGGCTCAATTTCCCAGTATCAACGTAAAGACAGATGCACAAGGTGGCACAGTCATCTGGAGTTCATTTGGAGGGTCTGGAGGATCTAGCATGCCCATTCTCTCCCCCCACTCAAACAAATAAATAAAATATTTTTTAAAATTTTTAAATTTTTTTGTTTTTTTTTAAATTTATTTATATGAGAGCGACAGAGAGAGAAAGAGGCAGATAGAGGGAGAGAGAGTGAATGGGCACACCAGGGCTTCCAGCCACTGCAAATGAACTCCAGAGGCATGCGCTCCCTTGTGCATCTGGCTAATGTGGGTCCTGGGGAATCAAGCCTTGAACCAGGGTCCTTAAGCTTCACAGGCAAGTGCTTAACCGCTAAGCCATTTCTCCAGCCCTTAAAATTTTTTAAGAAGTTATTATTTTTAAAGAGGATAACTGATTCATAGCTTTTGTAGAAACTGGCTGACAAAGGGTCTGATGCTTCTCTGCCTGGGTCATGATGCCTGGCCAGCTGGTGGACAGCAGCTGCAGTTGCTTGCACCACACAGGTCCAGGAAGGAAAGGGACCAAGGGTAAGCCCCTCCACCCTGCCCCGGGTGCCTGCCCGTGCTGTCTAGGGGGGGTGAGTCTTCATGGACCTGGGGATGACTCAATTCAATTCAATGTGAAGAAATACAGCTCTTGGGAGGCTGAGACAGGAAGATCATGGAAGAGGATATTTGAGTCTGGTCAGATTGTGCCACCAGGAAACCCGAATAACAAGTGAACTATTGTTTAGGTGGGGCAAAGGGAAAGGTCACATGTCTCAATCTACAGGTAAGGCATAAAAGAAACTAAAGAAAGCTTGTGGGAAGGGAGGCTGCCTAACGAGGATCTGACCTGGAACTGGAATCACTTTTTTACCTTAGTCAGTTGTAATGTGTGTGTGCATATATGTGTGTGTGTGTGTGTGTGTGTGTGTTCATATATTTATTTTTGCAAGCAGAAAGAGAGAGAGAGAGAAGAGAGACTGACAGAAAGAGAGAATGGTCACTGGGCACAGCTGTTGCAAATGAACTCCAGATGCATGCACCACTTTGTGCATCTGTCTTTATGTGAAAACTGGGAAATCAAACCTGGGTAATCAGGCTTCACAGGCAAGTACCTTAACCACTGAGCTATTTCTCCAGCTCCCTTTAGTCAGTTTTGCTGCCTACACACAGGCATTATTTTTCCATTAAAGATATTATTCAGGGCTGGAGAAAATGGCTTATAAGTTAAGGCATTTGCCTGCAAAGCCAAGGGACCCCGGTTAGATTCCCCAGGACCCACGCCAGATACACAAGGTTGTGCATACATCTGGAGTTCATTTGCAGTAGCTGGAGGCCCTGGTGCACCCATTCTCTCTTTCTCTCTACCTCTCGCTCTCAAATAAATAAATAAAATTTTTTAAAAAGATGATTGTCCAAGGGCTGGGGAGATGGTCTAGGGGTTAAAGGCGCTTACTTGCACAGCTTGCTTGCCCATGCTCAATTCCCCAGTGCCCATGTACAGCGATATGTGCAACGTGGTGCATGCTGCTATAGTTGATTTACCGTGGCAAGAGGCCTGGTGAGCCCATTCTCTCTCTCTTTTTTTTTAATATTTTTTATTCATGTTTTATTTATTTATTTGAGAGCGACAGACACAGAGAGAAAGACAGATAGAGGGAGAGAGAGAGAATGGGCGCGCCAGGGCTTCCAGGCACTGCAAACAAACTCCAGATGCGTGCGCCCCTTGTGCATCTGGCTAACGTGGGTCCTGGGGAATCGAGCCTCGAACCAGAGTCCTTAGGCTTCACAGGCAAGCGCTTAACCATTAAGCCATCTCTCCAGCCCCCATTCTCTCTTAAATAAATGAAAACATTTAACAAATTTGTTATCCAAGAGAATTAAAAGCATATGTTCACACGGAAACATAAGTGTAGGTGTTCTTCCCAGCACTATTCACACATGCTAACCCTCAAACTAGGGAAAGCTCACATGCCCATCATCTCGTGACTGAATGGGGCCACCATATGTGATCCTGAGGGTGGATGAGTACTCAGTCATCATGGGGGATGAAGTGTGATTCTTGCCCCACACAGATGAAAACACTATGCTGAATGGATGCGGCCAGACACAGAGGGCATATAGCACGTATGACTCAGCGGTCAAAGACACGTGCTTGGGCTGGAGAGATGGCTTAGCGGTTAAGCACTCGCCTGTGAAGCCTAAGGACCCCGGTTTGAGGCTCGATTCCCCAGGACCCACGTTAGCCAGATGCACAAGGGGCCCACGCATCTGGAGTTCATTTGCAGTGGCTGGAGGCCCTGGAGCGCCCATTCTCTCTCACTCTCTCTCTCTCTCTCTCTCTCTCTGCCTCTCTCTCTCTCTGTCTGTCGCTCTTAAGTAAATAAATAAATATAAACAAAAAAAAAATTTTTTAAAGACACGTGCTTGCAAAGCTTTCTAGCTTGGGTTCAAAACCCGGCCATTCACATGAAGCTAGACTGGGTTTTGTTTACAGTAGCAAAAGACTCTGGTATACCCAATCACACACAGATATGCAAAAATAAGTAAATAAATAAAAGTAAAAAATTTAAAAAAGATGGAGCCTCCAAAAATCAAAGCAAAACAAAAAAAAAAAAAAAAATAACTAGTGATAGCCAGGAGTGGGGGAAGGTAAAAGTGGCTGCCAGTGGATGGTGGCTCTCTTAATTATTTTTTATTTTTATTTTTATTTATTTAAAAGAGAGAGAGAGAGGTAGGGAGAGAGAAAGAGAAAATGGGCGCTCCATGGCCTCCTGCCACTACAAATAAACGTGCAACTGGTTTACATGGGTCCTGGGGAATTGTACCGGATCCTTTGGCTTTGCAAGCAAGCACCTTAATTGTGAAGCCATTTCTCCAGTTTTGGTGGCTTTCTTTTTAGAAGGGAAGATGTCCTGAAGTTAGGAAGTGGTGCATGTCTTTGTACATCTGCTAAATACCATCGCCAATATACTGAACTGCACACTTTTTATAGGGTCAATTTTATGTCCTATGAATTGTATTCCAATAAAACAGTTATTTTAAGAAGTCATTACTACATATGGGTTTTCCTGAGTGCTATAACAAAGTTCCCAAAGCCAGATGTCTTAACACACCTGCCTCTGAGCAGCTGGCTGACTAGTGGAGGGCTTCTTTGTTGCCTGCAGCTACATTGTTGGTGATCCTTGACACCCCTTGGCTTGTAGGAACATTACAGGGGCTTCTCCCCATGTAGGAACACCACACGGCCACTGTTACAAAGTGCCCCTTTTTATAAAAACACTAGTCATGATGGATGAGTGCCAACCCTAATAACCTCATCTGGCCTGAGTAAATCTGCAAGCGCATTTACAGATCCCCAAGTTATGACTTCAGTACATCTGTGTGTATCCCTGTAGCTTCCAGGTGAATCCCCTCCCCAACTCCCCCAGAGAGACAGGGTATCATTCTGTAGTCCAGGCTGGCTTCAAACTTGTGGCAGTCTTCTTTCCTCAGCCTCCCAAGTACTAGGATTATAGGCTGCGCCACATGCCTGACTCTTGCATGTGGAAACTGTCTGCCTAGTGGGGAGAGAGGCCCCACATGGAAAAAGATAGCATGAGAGTGTGATTCACGCAGGAGAGGTATGTGTACTGTGTAAGTTCTGGGAATCCAGAGCAGCTTCCTGAAGGAGCATGGGAAGTGGGCCTGTTATGAGATGACCATGGAATCTGCTGCCTAACCCCAGAGAGAGAGCATGCGCTGCAAATGGTCACAACTGTATAGCACAGGCTGCATGGTCATTTTAACCTTGGATGGAGACAAGTTAAACAAGCAGTGGTTAGGGAGGAGAGGGGAAGAGCATGCCAGATGATGGGAACAGCAGCTACAAAGGCTCAGAGTACAATAAGCACAGTATGCATTCTGGAAAGATCTAAGGGCATGTGTGCTGAGAGTGTGGGAAGAGCATCAAATGCCAGCTAAGGAGCCAGTAGCCCTCAGAAGACTCTAATCAGACTATTCCTTGTTGTGCTTTGTGCGTGATTAAACCTGGCCCCTCCTACCCACCTTCTTTTGAAGTCATAGGCCATTGTGCCATGGAGCCACTGTGGGAAAGGCACAAACACTCCAAGCCCGAAGGATGAAACCACCAAGTGAGCCACTTTACCCAAAAGCACAAAGCACACAGGAGGCCTGGACAGAACCCGACACCCTGCAGGTTAATCCTAGGCAGATATGGGCTTGCAGCCCAGGCAAATCGGGCCTTTCTCTGCTCCATTGCTCGGCTCAGATCAGAGTCTGGAAGCCAAGGTGGTGGGGAGTGGGTGTTTTTTCTTTTTGTTTTGCTTTTTTTTTGGGAAACTTTCCTACCTTGGTGTTACCAAACCCTGTGTTGTTGGCATGTTTTTTTCTGTTGTTTTGGAAAGGGGGCCGTTGAATATATAACTTCTGAATCAAGCCAAAACTAGTTTTTTGGTCCTTTGGAAGGCCATCAATCACTTGTTTTCTTATTTCTTTTTAATATTCTGTTTCTTTACTTATTTTGAAACAAAAAGAAAGAGGCAGAGAGAAAGAGAGAGATCGGGTGCAGCAGGACCTCCAGCCACTACAAATGAACTCTAGATGCATGTGCCATCTTATGCATCTGGCTTACATGGGTCCTGGGGCATTGAACCTGGGTCCTTAGGCTTCGCAGGCAAGCGCCTTAACTGCTAAGCCATCTCTCCAGCCCATATGCATATTTTTTTTTATTTAAAGGAAAATGTACAATTTTGGTGGACTGGGCTCTGGAGAAGCAATTTCATGGAGAAAGTGCTAGGAAGCATGTGTGCCAAAAGGAGGAATCTGATACTTCAGGGCATGTATGATCTTCTCCAGGTGCCCAGCTGCCACTATGGTTCCTGCCTCTGCAGCCTCTGTCCTCCACCTGGCACGGCACCCTTTGCATTCTCACAGGCCAGCCCATCCCGTCCGGATGCCCACCAGTCCCACCCACTCCTCCGCTTCCTTTTTTGTCTGTTTGTCAGCATGTGCGTGTTGGGGTGCTGTGCAGGTTATGGAGGAGTCTTCTCTGTCCACACGCTGGTGATCCCCCTGTACTAATTATTTCTTATTGCTGTGACCAAATACCCAGCAGGAAGCAGCTTAAGGAGGGAAAGCATTGTTTGTTTCTTTTCCTGGTTTACAGTCAGGGACATATCCATCACAGCAAGGAAGGCAGGGCACAGAGCAGAGGGCAGACTAGTCACATCCACACAAACGAGGAAGCAGAGCGATGAACGCTGCCGCTCAGCTCACCATCTCCTTTTTCATTCAGTCCGGGATCCCAGCGGGCCCGTGAAATAGTGCCACCCACAACTAGGGTGGGTCCTCTCATCTTAACCTAACTTAGAAACTCTTTTTGCAGGCATGCTCAGAGATTTGTTTCCATGGTGATTCTAAATCCTGTCAAATTGACAACCAGAGATTAACTATCACCCTTCCCCCAAAATTGTGCACCCAGTCTCTAGTCCCAATGCCTCCTGGTTGTCTGATGACATCTCAAGCCCCATGTGTCTCCAAGTGTCCCCTAAATCCCCTACCCAAGTGAGGCCTTCCTTCAGCTGCTTAGATAAAAATCCTGGAATCACCTTTGACCCCTTTATCTCCCCAAAATTCCAGGGGGCATCCTCTAGGCCAGAAAATACTTGAACATACTTTGTCTATGCCCTATTGGTTCTGATGATCTTGACAGTTTACAGTAACTTGGCTCTTACTACCTTTATAGTTTACAGTTACTCTGGCTTGCTCTTTTCTTCCTCCACTCTTTCCTGTGTGTGTGTTACTCAGATGGCATGTGTACTGTGTCCTCATTTTATCTATAAAATCAATACAAATTCCCAAAGTTTGGCAGCTCATGAGACTCTGGGCAGGTGCTTCTTGCAGACCAGACAACCAAAGTTTGGGTGGGAAAGGACATGCCACAATGCCATGGTTTGGATGTGGTTTGAGTCTGTCTCTAAGGTCTCATACATTGTCAGCTTGGCTTCCAGCATGGTGACATGGGAAGTGGGACCTGGATGAGGTAGAACCTAGGGATGTTGCCCTAAAAGGGATCACGATAGCTCGGGATGCTCAGGCTCTCAAGGGAGCTAGGCATTCTCCAGTTTCCCCTTTTCTCCCACAATACTTCTGCATTTCTGACACCATCTGCTTTCAGGCCCTTACCAGAGGCTATATCAATGGGACTATCTGGTTCTAGACTTTCTGCATCCAACCCTGTGAACCAAACAAACCCTTTCTCTCTATAAGATCCACCTTGATGTCTGGTACTTCAGACTGAGCCTGTGCACAGGCTCCTATGTTTTGGCTGGTGTATACTGGGTACCGGAGTAGGGCTGAATAAGTGCTCTATGAGGCTCAGGGTTTCTCAGGCCTGGGGCTTCCAAACTTGTGCATGTATGTGCAGTGAGGGGTACTGAGAGGCCAACGTACATTCCTGGAAGACAGCGGTCTCAGCATTGACTGGGAACACATAGACCTTGCAGAATGCCCACAGCTATGGACTGGAGCCAAGATACAGCCAAGACCAAGAGCATGTTCCTACCTTCACCTTATCCAGTCTAGAGGTCCAGAGACACCAAAAACAGGAGGCAAGGCACCCAACCCCTCCCAAGAATCTGGCCATTTTCCATTTGTAGATAGTGCCCAGAGTTTTCACCTAGCCGTACAGCGCATGTGCAGCCACCACAGACATGAGGCTAGCTTCTGCCTGGCCAGGCCCCTAAGCAATGCCACCACACAGAAGGACCTGCCAAGCCTCAGCTCCCACCTTTGGTTCGGTGCCTGGCGTTTCCCCCTGCACTGTGTCCTGTTCCCAGCACAGCTGCCATTTCAAAATCTGTATCCAAAGTCTTGGGACACAGGACACAGGCCAGGGGAGAAAGAAGAAATGCCTTCTGCATTTCTTAGCCCTCAGTAAAGTCTGCAGCCCTGTCAGGAGCATAAACAGGAGTCTCCAGGCTTGGTTTCAGGTCCTGATCTCCTGTTTACTGGCTGTGCCTCAGGTTTTTATGGTTTTATTTTCTCCCCATTCAATGGGCATGCTATTACTGCTCATCTACCAGTTTACAGTGAGGGCTGAGGTGACGAGCAGAGAACACAGAGATGTATGTGTAAGAAAAAGTTGTGAACCTTGGGAGATCTAAACCTATACACCCAACCAAACTTTGAATCCCAGCTGCACACACACTGGAGAGTTGGAAACTTCCACGACACAGCAGCTTATCATCTTGACGTGTCCGACTTGGACATGGGGATGGGGGCTGTCAGCTGCTAATGAGCCCAGGGGGACCTGATGCACTCAGAACCACCAGAGGTTGTTTTGGAGAGATGTAGGACTGAACATGAGGTGACAAGAGGGGCTAGCATGGGATCTGGATCTGTGGGGGAGAGGTACCAGCCTTGGGCCAGAGGAGAGACATGTCTTGTTTTCTTCAGGGTATGAACTGGGGCTAAGAAGGAAGGAGATGAATATATGGGGTGATGGAAGTTGGATGGGGAAGCGAGTAACAGGAGACCCCCCTGCTCTTGTTCCCATTTATTCCTATACTTATTTTTGAGAGAGAGACAGAGAGAGAAAGAGGAAGATGGGGGGGAGAGAGGGAGAGAATGGACATCAGGGCCTTTCAGCCTCTGTGAACGAACTCCAGAGGCTTGCACCTCCTTGTGCATATGTGTGATATTGCATGCTTATGTTACTATGCATCTGGCTATGCGGGACCTGGTGGTTTGAACATGTGTTCTTAGGCTTCGCAGGCAAGTGCCATAACTGCCAGCCCTATGCCTTGTATTCTTTATTCACTTTGCTCCAGCCAACCACTGCTCCTTCCGGCTGTTCCCCCAGCATCTCTGCTCATTTCTGCCTCAGGACCTTTACACATGCTATATCTTTTGCTTGGAATACCTTCTCACCTTGTCTGCAGGGTTTGCTCCTGTCACTCACCTGGGTTCTCCTTGTTCTTCCTGTCTTCATTATCCCCACTTTACTTTTATCCATCCATGTTACCCTTCTCTCTTCATCCTCTTACTTTTCTTCCTGAGGACTTGACATATTATACACTCACAGACTGATTTGCTTTCCTGTCTCCCTCAGCATGTAACATCCATAGAACTAGTTGGTTTTGCTCATGGCTACATCCCTAGCACCCGGAAGAGGAGCAGGCATTTATTAGGTGCTCAGCAAAATATACTGCTTGAAGAAGCGTGGAACACATGTTAGGTGATGTGGGCCAGTGATAGCCATCTTTTGCCACATCTGGAAATGCTCTTTCCCTCAAGTTCATAGATTGAGCAGGAATATGGCTTTCTCTGAGTTCCGGGTCCCTAGGCCTGACCTCTTTATCTCTATAGTGATCTGGGACCTTTCCCTCGGCTCCTAACGTGGGCAGAAGTGATCAGGCCTGGGAAAGTAAGGTGACTATGGTGTTGCTGGGGTAAAGATGGTATAGACATGGTAGTAATGAGACCCAGGCTAGATTTCATGGAGCATCTGTCTGCTTGGTTCCCAAGACTATGGCCAACTCCTAAAGTTGATTCTCCAGTCAGTTGGCACCAGAAAGGCAGGTGAGACTCTGACAATAGCTGCTGAGAATACAGAGGACAATGGTAGTGGTGATGATGATGGTGGTGGTGGTGATGGCGCTGGTGACGGCAGGTGCTTTCCATTGAACGCTTGTGAAATGTCAGACACTGTGCCCGGAGCCTGTGAGGAATTCTCCCCTAAATTGGATTGCTTGCTTTTGTGGTGTTGGAAAGCAAACACTGCTACTTCTGCATGGTAGAAAAGCGCTTTACCACTGAGCTACTCCCCAGGCAATGCTCCCCCAAATTTAAGAAAACTGAAGCTCAGGCAGAAAGGAGCTTTTTTTTTAGAAGGTGTTAAATCATGTGGTAATTCGTGTGCGAAAGTGAGGGTCTGTCTTCATACTTCATCTAGAATGAGGCATTTAACTGACTAAAATGTCAGTGGAGGCTCAAGTCAAGGCTAAGGACTATGCCAGCTCCAAACATGGGCAACATCACTTAAAAGATTAAGACATAGGCAGAAGAACATGTATTTGGAAAAATAAAAGAAGGTGTGTGTGTGTGTGCGTGTGTGTGTGTGTGCGCGTGTATAGGGCGAAAGAAGGAAAGGGCTCTGACTTTCCACAGGGAGACATGCCTCCCATTCAAAGGCATTTATGCCCAGAGGGTAGTTGTCTAGATCAAAACTTTTTAAACTTTTCCCACTCATGACTCCTTTTTGCCTGAAAAATTTTATGTAATCCCAGATATACAGATGTACAAATGGGTATATGTATCAAAGAGTTACAAATAACAAGTCATAAATTTATTTTACAATCATTCTTTGATAAACATACAACTTTACCACTTATTAAAGATGAAAGCTTATTTATATACTAATGATATGTTTATTTTTATAAAAACAATTAAATCTTGGTTGAATACTTGATACTGCAGGATGTAGAACACCTTCAGTGTTTTCCAGAGTTGATCAATTCTCTTTTTTTTGTTTTGTTTTGTTTTTTTGTTTTTTTGAGGTAGGGTCACACTCTAGCCCAGGCTGACCTGGAACTCACTATGGAGTCTCAGGGTGGCCTCAAACTCACAGTGATCCTCCCAGTTCTGCCTCCTGAGTGCTGGGATTAAAGGCATGCACCACCACACCCGGCGATCAATTGATTTTTTAATTTTATAATTGTCAGTAATGAGAAGACTATCACATAAATACATGGTACAAAGTGGCAAAAAGTATGGCTAGGGCAATTTCAGAAATTGCTGGAAATCTATCCTATTCTCAAACTCAAATTCACTGAATGATTAAAAACAAACAAACAAACAAATAAGACAGCAACGAAAGCAGCAAGGTTTAAACATCCTAGCATTACACAATCCAATAGCGTGCCAATTTGATCCTTACATGCCAGAGGGTGATGGCAGGAAAACATTGAAGGTCTTTGTTTTCTGTGAGAGCAGAAAACTGGGCAACAATAAACACACTGCCCTTCACGGCACCATGTGAACTGAGATATTTCAGACAGGGCACAGGAGCACCATACCCAGAGAGCCACCGGAGCCTGACAGATGTCACCGTGCGGGGCAGAGCAGGGAGAGCGCCGGGCGAGAGGCAGAGCTCTGCTCCTCACCCACCAGCGTTCAACAATCAGGCCCTTCTTGCCCAGCTTGAGGGTTCTTAACCAATCACTCAGCCTTTCGCTCAGTCAGGGTGCTATTATTTGCATCTCTGTCTCTCTCTTTTTGCGACAAAATCTTGCTCTGTAGCCAAGGCTGGCTTCAAGCTCGTGCCCCGCCTCCCTCGTGAGTGCTGAAGGACTGCAGGCCTGTGCGGCCACGTCCAGCCTCTGGTTCGCATTTTGAATGACCCTGAAAGGCCTGTGTGTTAAAAGTTCACTCTCCAGCTTGGCAGTATGGGGATATGATAGGACGTTTAAAAGGCCTCCTGAGAAGCTACAGGTCATTGTGGATGTGTTCTTGAAAGAGATTCTGGGGCCCTCCCCGCTTTGTCTCTCGTTTGCTTCTTGACCATGAGGTAAGTAACTTTGCTCTGCCGCATGCCTTACTCACCCCCCGTCATGATGTGCTGCTCACCACCCTTGCCACAGGCCTAAAAGCACAAGGCCAACTGATTATGAACTACAATGTCAAAAACAGTGAGCCAAAACAACTCTTTTGCTTTCACTTTTTTAAAAAATTTATTCATGAGAGAGAGAGGGGGGATGGATGTGCCGGGGCCTCTAGCCACTGCAAATGAACCCCAAACATATGTGCCAGCATGTGCATCTGGCTTATGTGGGTTCTGGGGAGTTCAACTTGGGTCCTTAGGCATCACAGGCAAGGTTCTTAACCACTAAGCCATCTCTTCAACCCAACCCTTTTCTTTTTTCAAAATATTTTTGCAATAAGAGAGAGAGAGAGAGAGAGTGAAAAAAAGAGCAATAGAGAGAATGATCATGCCAGGGCCTCTAGCTGCTTCAAACAAACTCCACCACTTGGAGCATCTGGCTTTATGTATTGGGGAATTGAACTCAGGTCACTGGGCTTTGCAGGCAAGTGTCTTAACCCTTAAGCCATCTCTCTACTCTCCCTTTCTTTCTTTCTTTCTTTCTTTCTTTTTTTTTTTTTTTTTGTGGTTTTTCTAGGTAGGGTCTCATTCCAGCCCAGACTGACCTGGAATTCACTATGTGCTTTCAGGATGGCCTCAAACTCAAGGCAATTCTCCTACCTCTGCTTCCCAAGCGCTGGGATTAAAAGTGTATGCCACCACACCAGGACCTCCCTTTTTTAATAAGCAGTTTATCTCAGGTATTCTGTGACAGTAGCAGAAAGCTGACTAACACATAGCATTCTTGGCATGATACCTTCATGCTCAACAGAGACAGAGATCTCTTAGGTCAAGATTATGGCAGAGAAGGAAGGCATCTTTGTACAGAGGACCCCAGCCTGTCAGCCCTGGCCATCCTGGGTACCTCATCTGACCTATAGGCCGGCTCGGTTATGTCTCAGTAGCTTAACAGGGTGGGTCGGGGCAGCCACAGGGCAAATACAAGGCCCTCAGAATGGGCAGTGCTCCCAGGCCCCACAGCCAACTTTGGGACTTGATAGGTGAGGAGTGGATTGATCCTGATATCCATCACCCTTCCCAGGTGGCAGACAGCAGCCCCTACCTGTTAGTTTCTGTGCGACCTTGCATGGCTCCCACCTTCTGTGACCCATCAGGTGTATGTATGTGTTTGAAGAGCCACAAGAGCTTCTTTCTAGGCTAGGGTTGGGGTCAGGGTCTGCATGTCAGGGCATGAAGCAAGGGCTTCCCTGGGTGGGCTAGGACCAAGATAGAAGACTCCTGAGTAAGACAGCAATGTGCATGCCCTTCAAAGGGGCTTCAGGCCTCCACACCTCACAAGGGGCTGGGCCTGCAGCTCCAGGCAGATGGGGAGACCATCAGGTACTGGGCCCCAAAGCCAGGCAGGTGGTCACCCTGAAATTTCCAGGAGGAAAATGACAAGGTGATCCTTGAGGCAAGAAGGCTCAGGCCAGGGTGTGGCAGGTATGGTTCTGAGCCCTGCAGCCCAGTTGTTGCCCTGCTCACCTGAAAACCCTGGGGTGAAGGTAGCAGCAGTTACTTAACCTTGTGGTCAGAGACCATAGTTGTCACTTTAGAGTGCAGGCAGGTCACCCTTTCAGGAAGGATCAGCTGTTACACTCTGCCAGCTGTGTCACTGTGACAAGTGACTTCACCTGGCCGGGAACAGTCTTCATCGGTAAAATGGGGATGTCAATGGTCCTGCCTGAGGGATGAAAGGTTTGAATGTGGTCCTCTCAGTCAGTTCCTTGTGCAATCAACTCTCAGTCAACCACAGTGCTATCCCCAGCATGATCCCAGCCTGTCATGACCACCTCCTCGTATCCTGATTGCCTAGGGACAATAAAAGTGCCAGCAGCCTGGGGTCATGGGAAGCTCAAATGCGGACTAGCTTGGCACAGAGAGATCGTGGCAAATGTCATTTCCTCTGTCACTGCTTTGGTCTTAGTCCTGAAAAAGCTCCGCAAGCAGGCGCAGAGCCGAGGGATTGCTGGTGGGGGAAGCTGCGGGGTCACCCTGTGGGGCGCCCCTCCCCCGTCGCTTGCACGTGAGGCTCCGGAGCTGCAGCGAGCGCACGCGGGCCTGCACGTGCCGGGGAGGGGGGAGGTGGAGCACGTGTCTGCCCACGCTGGGGCGCCAGTCTGCAAGAAGCCAGCCAGCAATGATACACTTCCGGCTTGGACGTCCTGGGACCCGGCCAGGGTGCAGAGGCCCGTGCAGTCCTTTCTCCTCCAGAGTTGTCTTTTTGGACGTCTCCTCCTTTCCCAAACTCCCCAAGCTCTTTAGTCCACTCCATCCAGCACTCCTCGAGTGACCCCGGGGTCCCCACTGCACCTCTCGTGCCAGGCGGCAGCCTCCTCCCGCTGACCTGCCCCCGCTAGGGGATGATAGGCAGTGGCTACCTTTTGAGGAAAATGATAGAAAGAGAAAGCGATGGTTTGGGGGTGTTTGCATTGTCTGTGGCCACTGGCAGTGCTGGGCCTGGCTGGTAAGGACCCTTGGGGAGGGGAGGAAAGTGAGGCAAAAGACGGCAGTGACGGCGCGGAACCTGGAAAGCCACAGACACCCCACGCAATGCTTCATTTGCCCCCATTTCACTGTAACCTTTGAGGAATGGTCCTTTATGTGAATTTGGTCTTTCCTCCCACACGGCCTGTGAGGAATTTTTGTTTTAAAGTTTTAGACTGTGTAAGAAGGGTTATTTCCCTCTCACCACTTGTCCTTAGAAACACTTCATTTTTGCTTAATTCAAATCTGTGGGCTGGCTGGGTGTGGTGGCAAGCACTTTGAATCCCAGAACCCCTGAAGGCAGAGGTAGGAGGATCGCTGTGAGGCTACATAGGGAATTCCAGGTCATCCTGGGCTAGAGGGAGAGTCTACCTCAAAAATCCACCTCCCCCCCAAAAAACCTGTGGGCTAGGGAGATGGCTTAGTGACTAAAAGTGCTTGCTTGCAAAGCCTGGCCACAGGACAGTCCATTCCCCAGTACCCAGGTAAAGCCAGATGCACAAAGTTATACATGGATCTGGGGTTCATTTGCAGTGGCTCATTCTGCCCCCTCTTTCAGTTGCAAATAGATAGATTAAAAAAATGCTTTTGGGGACTGGTAAGATGGCTCAGCTTGCAAAACCCATTAGTTCAATTCCCCAGGACCTACATAAAACCTTTATTTTGACTTTTGTCTTTTGAGGTCTCACTCTAGCCTAGGCTGACCTGGAATTCACTATGTAGTCTCAGGGTGGCTTCTAACTCACAACGATCCTCCTACCTCTGACTCCCGAATGCTGGGATTAAAGGTGTGTGCCACTACATCCAGCCCATTTTGATTTTTTAAAATTTATTTTATTTTAGTTATGGGGGGCACACACAGAGAGAATGGGTGTGCCAGGGCCACCAGCTGCCACAAATAAACTTCAGACACATGCGCCACCCTTGTGCATCTGGTTTATGAGGATCCTGGAGAATAGAAACTGGGTCCTTTGGCTTTGCAGGCAAGTGCCTTAACCACTAAGCCATCCCTCCAGCCCCCACTTTTATCTTTTGATACAGGTGTATTATCTAGCACAGGGTGGCCTCAAACTCATGATCTCTTCCCCAGCTTCCTTTGGGTGCTGGGATTACAGGTATTCTTCACCATGCCTAGCTTTACACAATTTTTTAAAAATTTTATTCATTTGCCGGGCGTGGTGGCACATGCCTTTAATCCCAGCACTCGGGAGGCAGAGGTAGGAGGATTGTCGAGAGTTCGAGGCCACCCTGAGACTACATAGTGAATTCCAGGTCAGCCTGAGCCAGAGTGAGACCCTACCTCAAAAAACCAAAAAAAAAAAAAAAAAATTATTCATTTATTTAGAGGATGGGCATGGCAGGGCCCCTTGCCACTGAACATGAACTCCACATGCTGGCGGGTTGAAGCCTAAGCACTCTCCACGCTTTTTGATGTGAGAAGTGCCTTACCTATGTGGGTTTTTGCAATGGACAACTTGAATGATTTCCTTGGTTTTCCCCACAAAATGTTTAGAACAGCAATGCTCTGCATGCTAACAGACAGGAAGCAGCCATGCTTGGCCACACACACAAGCACATGCCGTTCCTGGGGGTGATCTTGACTGTCCAGGTTTTCCTGGCTTTCCTAGCTCAGCTCATGAACTCTGGGTTCCAGTCACTCCCCGTCACCACACCATCCTCACCATGTACTCACGGTGCAAAACGTCTCAGATGGTACTGGATCCTAGCACTTTCTCACAAGTTCCCCCGCACTGTGAGATGAAGCCCTTGAACTTTCCCCTGGAAAGGAAACCCCTCCCCAGCCTTGGGTACCAGGGCTCTCCACCTGCCGGACCCATTCCCCCGTGTGACCAGCACCATCTTCAAATGACAAGGGCTCATGTTTGAAATCTTCCAGCTCCTAAATTTAGAAGCATGGATTACATCCAAACGAATGGTTAGTTACATAACTTCACATCCCGCTTCACGGCCCCCTTCCCTTGGAATAATCAGCCTTAATCAGATAACAATGGGGCCCTGGATGCAGCCTCAATCCCTCGAGAAGCTATTAAGCTTACATAAGGAGTGACATTGGCCTGCTGTGTTATGAAACCTTAAAATACATGGTCTGTCATCCTATCTCCCCCCCCCAATTTGTCCCAATATACACATTTCACCCTCCTTCTCTCTAGCTCAACCCTCACCCCCACCACATGTCCATCAAAATGCTGAGCTGCTTAGCCAGCCTGAGATCAAGCTCAGGCAGGCTGCGAGAAGTCTGCACTCATCAGAAGGTTCAAATTTATCACCTAAAAATAAATTCTCCAAATCTGTAATGACAGCAGATCTAGGGAGGAAGGGGGCTCTCTACCATAGAATTATGAGACTGGGACCAAAAAGAGAGGGGCAGGGAAGGAGGCTGGGGAGTATAATCTTAATGCTCAGTACTTCCCAGCCACAGGATGAGAATGGCCAGCCAAAGGAAGTAGTGAACTAGCTCTCTGTTGTTGGAGGAGAGTAAGCAGATCCTGGACATAGTGGCTAAGGGTTCCTGCACTGAGCAGAGATGGAACAGTGACTGATATTTATAAAGGGTATGTCATGTGCCAGGAATGTGCTCTTCAGACACTGATGGAGAGGGCAAAAAGGTTTCATCTCAAAGGCCAAATCCTGCCAAGTGGCAGTGCCTTCCTGGAGCTCTGAGCACACAAAAGGATTCTGAGACTGGGTGAAATAACATCTTGATCAATTAGCAATATATGTCATGGGTGCAGGAAAAATAGAAGGTATGCTATTTGTCAATGATACATATTGTCATTTATGAATCCCTTTATAAACAAGGAAGCTGAAATCCACAGTTCCCACTTGGTAGGTGGCAGAGCCAAGGTCTGGACCAGGCAGTCTGACTTCAAAGTTTGTGCTCATGGTGTCAGGGCAAGTCCTGGGACTGAATATGTAACCACCAGGTAACAGTATTCCTCATCTTCAAATTTCATTTACATTTGTAATCACTGAGTTGTGAGTTCAAGAAAGTCACCTGCCAGGTCTGAACATTGCCCCAGTGAAAACCTACATGGGCCAGTCCTTGACTCTGGATAGATCCTCCATTCCCTCACCATGTACCCCAGAACCTGGGACGTGGGCCTGTGGATGACCATGCTCACAGTGCAGACGAGGAAGCCGGCCACCAAGCATGCGCTGAACCTGCTTCTCAGACCCCGAGCTTAGACACACACCTGCAGCTAAGGGAAGCACAAGGGGCTGTGGTAAGAACATTCCAGGCATGTGCCTCTTGGCCCGGCTTGCCATGGCAGCTTCCTTCTCAGCCCCATCTGCTCCCCAAGTCCTTTAGCACTACGCCACAAGGCTTCTGATCAGGTTCAGGGGAACTACCAGCCACAGGTAGAAAGAGCCCCTCTCCAGCGGCGTGACACTCCATGTAGACGCCATCTCTCCATCCTCACACTGCAAGCAGTGTGGCTAGGTATCATGACAGCTTTGCTCTTTTCCAGCACTTTCTTACTCCCCTCACCAATCACGAGCACTTTTGTGTCACAGAGGCCTCTCTCGCTAGCCCCAGTCTTGAGTTTTCTCTTCTCCCACTTCCTTCTAGGGGAGGTCTTTCCACCCCTACCCTAGCTCTAAAACACATCTACCAGAGAACAGAGATTTCACAAGGGACCATGTTCAGGTATGAATGCAAAATCCCTTAACAAAAGGGGAATGTGGCTTGGGGCTATCCCAACTATGGATGCTTTGCTTTTATAAAGATGGGGACAAGGACAACAGCAAGGCAGGCACATGGAGGCCATTCAAGAATTTGGTCAGGACCCTAGAGGTGAGGGATCCACAGGACAAGGCAGTTTTTGCATCTTGCCCTTTGGCGCCATGTTGTCCGAGGCAGGAGGGAAAGGTTGTATCCTCTGAGACTGTGAGAGACTGAGAGCCTCCTCCCTGCTGAAATTTAACCCTGGATCATCTTCAAAGCTGGAAAAGAGTTTTTCTGGTATCCACAGAAGTTCTTCCTCCTTTAAGATAAACCCCAAACTCACCCTGGCATGGAGATAAGACGGGAGGTAAGTTTGTTGTTGCAAAACGTGGACCGTGGACTGCAGACTCAAGCATTTCTTCACAGCTGGCCAACTGGACTGTCTGAAAAATCATGGAGACCTCATTTCCAAATTACTGACATCAGATTGCTTTGTGCAAACAAAACCTTCCTAGGAACTCCAGTCTACTGAAACAGAAAAACCCATAAGTTGTCTGGGTGGGCTAGACCAGGGACCCCTCCTAAATGACAGGAAGTATAGATGTGCATGAGTGTCCATTGGGAAGGTGTCCCTGATTATCTTGGGTCTCCAAGAGCTACCTGCCCAGCAAGGGTTAAGAGGGGCTGAGAGTGTTCCTGCTAATAGTCTAGGATACTGTGATTGTCACATCTATTTCTGTCACCTGTTTGCCTTTCTAAGCCCTGTGTTGCTGCAGCTGACATTTAAATGAGTTTGCATTTCAGAGCCTACGCCAACTGGTGCTGTGGGTACTGTGGGGTGTGGGGTAAGGAGGGCCCAAGCTCAACAGATGGAAGGGGAGTGGCTGCTGGAGATTAATCATGGTCTCAGACCATTTGCAGTTGCTTGGGAGCATCAGCAATGCCTTAAAGAGACAAAACAAGGTGTCGCAGAAGGCACTTGGATGTGGGCAGGACGGTACCAGGATCTCTTCACCTGTGCTGTGTGGCCTTGATGAACTCTTCTCTCTGTTTTCACCTGGATTGTGAGGACCAATGTCTTCTGAAATGTGAAATGTGTGTCATGTGCTGTGGCCTTAACCATCAGCTCACACAAGAGAAAGTGCTTCTCTTCTGCTTCCCATGAGACTTTGCTGGTCACTCACCAGGCTCACTGGGGAAGGCCCAGCACTCTGAGTATCCTGTTGATACTTGTCCCAGTGAAGATCCAACTGTCACTGAGCTCAGGGCCAGCTACAACACCTCGCTGGACTGTAATGAGTGGCGTTTTCTTCCTTTCTTTTTTCGAGGTAGGATCCCACTCTAGCCCAGGCTGACTTGGAATTCTCTCTGTATTCTCAGGGTAGCCTCGAACTCATGGCGATCCTCCTACCTCTGCCTTCGAGAGCCGGGATTAAAGACGTGTGCCACCACGCCCGGCTATGAGGGTGCTTTCTGTGCTCACAGTTTTTGCTTCTCAGTGGTGAAACCAGCGCTCTTCCCAGTGGTGACACAAATGAAGCTGTCCAAATTTTTAATGACTCTAAGCAAAATAAATTTTCTAAAATGTGTCAGTTTGACATGTTAAGAAAATGAGGACAGCACAGGAAGGACACAAATGTGACATCAGTAGAGGTGTGAGGTGAAAATGATGGGGCACCTGGTGTGGATAGTTGACCTGCCCATATACCAGCCCCGCCATCGTCTGCCCTAAAGAGAACCCCATAGGGCCAGACTCTGCCAGTGACCCTCGGATAATGGGGTGACTCTGATGAAAGGTTGGGGTTGCAGTGAAGGAGCTGGGTGAGGGGATAAGATACCTCTTGAGCTCTGTAGATAGGAGGGAGGCCCAGGTGAAGACAGACGCTGAGCAGCCATTGCTGAGGAGTTACAGAAGGACACGGCTTTGTCATGGCAGGGATCCATAGTTCTAGACACTTGAGCTGCTCCTTTGCCTGCATAATTGTCCCCAGGCTGCACCCAAGACCCTGCCCTCTGCATTACACCCTCTGGATTCACAGTCTTACAGCCCATACGACCCTGTTGAGCCCTCAAACACTGGCCAGGGCCCAGACCGGCTCTAACTTTAGTTAGAGATCTGTGGCATCACTGAAAAGATAGGAGCGTTGAAGTTGAAGTCTTGACGTGCTTAAGATTCAGATGGGCAAAGATGAGGACCACCAGACAGACAGTGACCCCAGCCTTCCTCCTAGCCTGCTTATGAGTAACATGCTTCAAGAGATAAAGCCAGCCAGGTGTGGTGGCGCACGCCTTTAATCCCAGCACTTGGGAGGCAGAAGTAGGAGGATCACCATGAGTTCAAGGCCATCCTGAGGCAACAGTGAATGCCAGGTCAGCCTGGGCTAGAGTGAGATCCTACCTCAAAAAAGACAAAAGAGAGAGAGGGAAAGAAAGCCTTGGAGACAGTGTATAATTGGCCCAGCCTGGGTCATGTGTCCATCCCCCTTAATCAGAGGAGAGCAGAGGAACTTGATTGACAACTTTGACCCTACTGTCAATAAGATCAGAAGTTCCCCAAAGAAAGGCTACGGTGCCTTTTCTAATAAAAGGAGTAAAGATTACTAGTCAGAAAAGAAACACAGATATCCACTGTCACTTTGCCTCTTTCTTCTCTGTAAACAGGAATGAAAATGACCAGGTCCTTGGAGGACAGTTGAGGAGAGTAAATGATGTAACATGAGTGGGAGCCTGGTCTTAGTAACCAACACCCCATAAATGTCAGCAAGCTTAAAGGAATTTTTTTCTTTTTAAATTAAAGGCACAAAAACAAGCCACAATTAGCCAGATGTGCGTAACAGATACCACACTTTGGTTACAGCTACAGAGGCCTTGAGTTGGCAGACATGGGTTCAAATCCTCACTCCAGCAGAGAGTAGCTACAAGTCACCAGGGAAGTGACCTTAGCCCCTGTGGTCACATCTGGTTGCTAGCTTTGATGGAGCACATAGCCCAGTGTCTAGACACCAGATGTGGGCATAGCCAGGCATGGAGCCTAAGGGCAGGTAGATACTGTTCCTCAGAGGATGGAGAAGAGGCTGCATTCTCACCCCTGTGGTGAGATGAGGCCTGGACACCACACTGTAGCCTCATGCATGTGGAGCTTACCCTAACTGGAACTGAGCGCCCACACCAAGGACAGCTATGTGCAGCTGTTCCCCTGCCTCTGCATTGCATCTTCTCACTTGTCACTGATGATTCAAAGTTTCACAGGTCAGGAGGTTCAGGATTTGTTAAAAAGAAGGTAGAAGCTGGGCATGGTGTTGCTCACCTTTCATTGTAGCAGTGTGGAGGCAGAGGTAGGAGGATCAATCACTGTGAATTCAAGGCCACCCTGAGACTACATAGTGAGTTCAGGTCAGCCTGGACCAGAGTGAAACCCTACCTCAAAAAACTAAAACCATAAAAAAAGGAGGAGGAGGAGGGAATATTTTCAACTTTTTAGCTTCTATAGGCAGAGATGGACCCTGTCTCCCCCACCCTCACCCAGACTCCCTCAGAAAGGGAAGATTTGCAATGGGTAATGGGACCAGAACAAAGAAAGCAGAAGAGACAGCTAAGGAGCTTGCTCCAGCCTCCGAGCGCCAGTCTGTCCAGGAGGGATGTATCAGTCAGTGATACCACAATGCCATATAACAAACCACCCAAAAGCTTAGTGACTTGAGAGAAGTGTAGCTTATTGTCCCAGACCTGTGGGTTGACTGGTGTCTAGGCCGGGCCGGGCTCCACTGGCTGGTTCTGTCCCAGCTGAGGGAAGCGTTGATGGTATGGCCGAGATAACATCTTTCTCACACCTTTCGTCCTCCTGACACTGGGGGACAGTGAAGTTCACATAATGACTTTGGCAGAAGCAGGACAGTGAGGGCATGCTGTGGACCTAGCAAGATGAAGGCTGATAAACATCTGTTGATGGGCTTAGTCAACAGACAGGTCTGGGACCCAATACTCAAGGTCTGGCATGACATTCCCTATGGGATCTTTTAGACTTTACCTCCGTCCCTCCCTTAAGTCTTGCTTCATAGCCTCTTCTTTGTGGCTCTTACCCTGAAATCACTCATATGGGTCCCATGCCAGCCCCATCATCTCCCCTTGGCAGTACCCACTGAAGCTTTCATGTTCTGAGCATACTATGCTCCCCATCCCCCAAATTCATGCTAAAATCCTAACTCCTGATCCCTCAATGTGAACCATTAAACAGAGTCTTTGCAGCAGGGACAAAGTTAAAATGAGGCCATTGAGTTAAGCTCAATCCATTGAGATTGGTGTCCTCATGAGAAGATTTATTCAGGGGCAGACAATGTAAGGTTGCAAGGAGCAGAGAGCCTTCTGAAAGCCATGGGGAGAGATCTTGGGAGAACACATGCCTGCCTGCCAGTTTTTCTCAAGTCTGTATCTTCAGGACCCACAACCATAACCTGACCAGTGGTACTTCTTGCAGGAGTGAGAGAATGGATGGATGAAGCCATGTTCTCAGCACAACTCATCCTCTCCATAGTGCTGCCCCTGGGTCCCAGTGTTGGAGAGGATCAGGGTGTTTTACAGGTTTGCCCTTTCTAATAAACCTTGAGATACAGGTATCTGCTGACCCTCAAGTTCACAGCAAGGAGTTTGTCTCCCAGAATGCTCATATTAGTGCACAAAGATGAGCACACCAAGAAGCCCGACACAGACGCGTTTGTTGCATTGAGATGCAATAATGACCATGAGTAAAGGGCTGGGCAGAAGCACATCAGAGCCAGCTTACTTGAGGGATTTGTGTGTATGGAGGGAGAGAATGTCTGAAACAGTATAAAGTGGAAGAGCAAATTATAGCCAGAATAGTGTGGAAGTTAGGCTCCTAGGTATGTAAAACCCTTCCACAACTGAAAAGATACTTAAAGGGGTGATGAGTGAAGTCAGTGTATTTATCAGCTATTGCCTCAGGAATGGCGTGTAACAAAGAGCACACAGTAGTAAGGGTTTATTCCTCACTCACCTGGGGGCAGCTATACAAATCATGGCTGGTCTTGCTCATGTCAGGAGTAGTCTGGCAGTTGCTGATAGAGAATGGCCTCAGCTAGGGCAACTCGAGTGGCTCAGTAGTTCATTTTCCAGCCTGCTGGCCTGGGTGGTGTTATCATGGTAATGACAGAGGTATATAAATTAGCAAGCTAGCTCTATTATGCAAATGTTGATCAACACTCTGCTTGCTTCACAGTTGCTAATGTCCACCTGGCCAAGGCAAGTCCGGCAGCCCAGTCTATTGATGCGCCAGTGCACAGAGCAGAAGCCAAACACCTTCAGGAAGAAAGTACAGAAAGCCCTTCAAGAAAACGATGCTTAGACCAGGCATGGTGACACACGCCTTTAATCCCAGCACTCGGGAGGCAGAGGTAGGAGAATCACTGTGAATTTGAGGCCAGCCTGAGACCACATAATGAATTCCAGGTCAGCTTGGGCTAGAGTGAGATCCTACCTGGAAAAACCAGCAAAACAAACAAACTAAAACAGTATGCTCACATCCCACGGAGAAACAACTGTTCACGTCTCAATTTGGTGGGGACCAAAAAAAATAATAATCTCATAAACCCTTGTGTTGGTAGGAAGTATTATAGATATTGTAGTGGGAAAGGCGGGAAAAGAAACAATCACATCACATCAGCCACCCCATTTCTAGGAGCTTTTCCCATCAGCACGTGGGGTCACAGTGGGAGAAGAATGGCTGACCAGGGTCACTCATCACTCTTGTTCACACACAAGTCTGGGTGGTGTTGGGTGAAGCAAATTACACTGTGTCTCTATAGTGGCATAGCAAGGGAGCTGTCTTGCTTACACAGAACCATCTAGAAGATGCATTAATGGAAAAAGCAAGGTGTTTAGCTGTGTTGACCTATATAAGAACTAACAAAACAGGGCTTCTCAAAAATGAAGGCGATTGTTGAAGAGCTCTGGGAAGAGGATGCAAGGACCAGCCGGTGTGTGAGGAAGTCTCTGTAAACATACACCCAGCAAAGAACCCTAGCCTTGGCAGGAAGAAGGAAGTAGTTCAGGACCAGTCAAGAGATTTGAACTGATTCTTCACTAAAGAAAAGATGCATTGCTGCCAACAAGCACAGGAAAAGATGTCTGCATCATAAGGCACAAGGAAAAGGCTATGACATCAGAGCCAGGCACAGCTGCACATGCCTGTCACCCAACACTTGGGAGGTGGAAGCCGGAAGATCAGGAGTTCCAGGCTATCTTCAGCTATGTATCAAGTTTGAGGCTAGCCTGGGTTACATGAGATCTTGTCTCAAAAAGCCAAAGCCAGAACCAAACCAAACCAAACAAAAAGCTATGAGACCACAAGAAACCTACTAAAATGGCTAACATAAACATCAGTATGGCTATGGAACTGGGCCTTGAAACCCCCCAGAGCCCACGGGTTGGCTTCATCCCTAGCTCACAGCACTAGTGTAAAGTAGTGAGGCCTTTAAGATAAGCCAGGCCCCTGGCAGATGCTCTTGAAGAGGGCGTGAGGGCCCGAGCCCTTCTTGGCGCTCTTTGCGGCTTTCTCTGCTCCCACCATGATTTGCTGCCTCACCACAGGCCCAAAGCGATAGGACCAACTAACCAGCACAGAGCCGTAATAACACCTTTCCTCTGCTTAAGTTGAGGATCTAAGGTGCTTTGTCCCATTGAGCGGAGAGCTGCGGACACCATACCAAGTGCTGACAGAGATGCAGAGCAGCAGGAACCCTCCGACATCGCTCATGGGCACGGCCCCTAGCTTCCTTCAGGTTAAACATACACTAACATATGACTCAGCGCTTGTACTATTATTTAGCCCTGAAAAAAAAAAAACTTGTGGAAAAACCTGTATATTGACATTCATAGTTACTTCAATTTTTAAAATTTATTTACTTTATTTATTTGAAAGAGAGATAGAAGCAGATAGAGAAAGAAAGAATGAGCATGCTAGGGCCTCCAGCGGCTGTAAATGAACTCCAGATACATGCGTCACCTTGTGCATCTGGCTTCCACAAGTACTGGGGAATTGAACCTGGGTCCTTTGGCTTTGCAGATGCATGCCTTAACCACTAAGCCATCTCTCCAGCCCCATAGTTACTTTATTTATAGGAAATAGTTTCCAATTCCCTCCACAGGTAGATGACTAAACTCTATACAACCATAATATGTAATACTGTACAGTAATAAAAAGGAGTGAACTGTTGGTAACACTATAACTTGAATTGACCTCAAGGGTATTATGCTGAGCAAAAAAAATTGACAACTCAAAAGGTTATATGCTATATGATTATATTTTTATACAACATTGTGAAAGTGGCATAATGAAAAAATAATTGACTGATACATGGTAGATTAGATAGATAGATGGATGGATATAGTTATATGTGGAAGAGAAAGAAAGAGAGAGGGAGGGGGGACAAGAGGGAGAGAAGTGAAAGATTGTTCAGTGGTTGCTAGGTGATGGTATTGGGGAGGGTGTGATTGTAAAGTGTTATCATAAGAAAGTTTCTTTATGGCTGTTGAAACATTCCATAATCCAACGCACAAAGTCTATCCATGTGAGAACATTCTCTAGAACTCTGCAGCAGAAAACACAACCAAGCAAAGCATGTGAAACATGTGAAAGTTGGTAGAATGTAAATAGGGTCTGACTTAAGTTAATAACCCTGTACCCATATTAATTTCTTAGTTCTGACAATGTGCCATGGTTACGCAAGACGTTGCTGCCAGAGGCAGGGTGAAAGGTACACAGAAAGTCTCATGCCTATTTTTGCAACTTCTATGGTCTTAAACTGTTTCAAAATAAAAAAAAAAATAGATATTTTATTTATTTGTTTGTTTGAGAGAGAAAGGCAGGGAGAAGGGAATGGGCCTGTCAGGGCCTCCAGCTGCTGCAAATGAACTGAAGACCCATGTGCATCTGGCTTATGTGGGCCCAGGGGAATCGAACCTGGGTCCTTTGGCTTTGCAGGCAAGCACCTTAACTGCTAAGCCATCTCTCCAGCTTCAAAATAAAAAAATTTAAAGTAGTAATGATTTAGAATTGGAGAGAGACAGAGAGAGAGAAAGGGGGAAGGGAGAGCATAGGTACTCCATAGCCTCTTACCACTGCAAACAAACTCTAAACACATGCACCACTTTGTGCATCTGGCTTTTACAGAGGTACTGGGGAATTGAACCCCAGGCCTTCAGGCTTTGCAAGCAAGCACCTTTAACCACTGAGTGATCTCTTCAGCCCTTATTTATTTTTTTTAGTTGTAAAAACGAATAGAAAGATGAGGATGTATGTAGAGCAAGCTGGTGTGAGAGTAATTCTAAGCCAGAAAACTTCTGAAGTGACGTAGAAAAAACTGAGAACATGAAGTCCATGAAAAAGTAAGGAAAGTCAACACACATACACAGAGAGAGAGAGAGAGAGAGAGATGAAGCCTGATTTCTGTTTCCTCTTTTTGTTGTTTTTGAGGCAGTCTCACTTTAGTCCAAACTGACCTGGAACTCACAACAATCCTTCCATCTCAGCTTCCCAAGTGCTGGCATTACAGTTATGAAGTCTATTTCCTGTTTCTGCCTGAGGGTTTTGAATTTTATACTGTGGTCATCTATCACTGTTGTCATAATAAAATGTCACAGACTGGACATGGCAGAAGCTTATTGCTCACTGTTCTATGAGCTTTAGCATCCAGATAAAGGTCTACAGATTCTGGAGCAGAACATCTGCTGAGGGTGGGCATTTTGTTTCACATATGACATCTCACTGCACCTGCCTTTGGAGCAGAGTAAAAAGGAGCCATCTGGGTCTCTTAATAGGGTCTTTTGGAACAAATTGGGTGGGGCGCACGTATGCCACAGTGCTCGTGTGGGGGTCAGAGGACAATCTCAAAACCTCTGTGCTCTTCTTCCACCTTCTCTGAGACAAGGTCTCTTTACTGTTGGAGACGAATGTCAGACTAGCTGGCCCACAAGCTTCAGGCTTAGGCTTCTGGCTCTGCTTTCCCCATTGCAGGCACATTAGGATCCCAGAGGCAGGCATGCACGCATAGAATCTTCTTCATAATCTAAACCATAAGGACTTCACTGTCATGCTGGGATCATCTCTATAGGTCCCACCAGAAAAACCTTTGGGTGTTAGGATTCCAGTATATGAATTTGGGGGACATCAACATTCAGGAGATAATCACCTTTTTATTGTTGTTGCTGGTTATTTTTTGTTTGGGGGGAGACAAGGCCTTTCTATGGCATTCAGGCTGGCCTTGAACTTATGATGCTGCTGCCTCTTCCTTGTGCATCTTAGCATGACAGGCATGTCCCACCATGCCTATATAAGAAGTTTTATTTTTTTCTCTTATAATATCAGGAATTGAACCCAGGGCTTTTTACATGCTAGCCAGGCAGCTCTGCTACTGAGTTGTTCTTAGCCCCACAGTCACCTTTAAAAAAATATATGAGAGAGAGAGTGAGAGAGAGAGAGAGAATAGGTGTACCAGGGCCTTCAGCCACTGCAAACAAACTCCAGATGCATGTGCCCCCATGTGCAACACTGTGTGTTTACTTCACTGTGTGTCTGGCTTATGTGGGACTGGAGATTTGAACATGAGTTGTTAGGCATCACAGACAAGCGACTTAACCGTTAATCCATCTCTCCAGCCCTACAGTCACCTTCTTTTGTTTCTTTTTTATTTTTTTATTTTTGAGATCGCATCTCATGTAGACCAGGCTGGCCTCAAACTTTCTATGTAGCCAAGGATAAACTTGAACTCTTGATAGTCCCAAGTGCTAGGATTATAGGAGTGACCCATCATGCCTGGCTTTAAGAATTTTTTTTATTGACAACCTTCATAATTATAGACAATAAACCATGGTAATTCCCTCCTACTCCCACTTTCCCCTTTGCAACTCCACTCCCATCATACCCCTCTCCCTCTCAATCAGTCTCTTTTTTATTTTATTTATTTTTATGTCATGATCTTTTTCTCCTATTATGATGGTCTTGTGTAGGTAGTGTCAGGCACTGTGAGGTCATGGATATCCAGGCCATTTTGTGTCTGGAGGGTCATGTTGTAAGGAGTCCTACCCTTCCTTTGGTTCCTACATTCTTCCTACCACTGCTTCCTCAATGGACTCTGAGCCTTGGAAGGTGTGACAGAAATATTTCAGTGCTGAGCACTCCTCTGTCACTTCTTCTCAGCACTATGGTGCCTTCTGAGTCATCCCAAGGTCACTGCCATCTGAAAACCAAAAGTCAGAGTAGCATGAACATATGGGTATGAACATTAAAAGCAGTGCTTGCTGGGCAGTTTTGTGAGGGTAGTATATATATTTAGCCAGACACCAGCAGACTTTACACCCCTAGGGCTCATAACTTTCCCTGTCATAGGTTTTCAGTGTTAGGCATGTATTCCCTGCTGTGGAGTGGGCCTCCTGTCCAATTAGAGAGCAGTTGGTTTCCCCCATAACAGACGTGCCACTATTGCACCCGTTAGTTCATTTGGCCTGGCTGGCCCAATTTAAGGCTTGCAGTATCCACTGTCATTTATCTCAACTGGCAATTTCTCTCTTTACCATGGCACTGCATGCAGCATAGCTTTTTCTAGCTTTCTGTCAGCTGGTCCACATGGAGGAGGTTTTCAGCTCAGCTCCAGCAGGATCACAGTCACCTCTTTAAGCCTTACTTTCTTATAAATCTAAGAGTGGATCCAAGGCAGTGGGGGGATTGAGGAGCCATGGTTCTGGCTCAGAGATCATCAAAAAGCAGTCCAGTAAGGAGAAAGGTAGTATTCTGGGGACAGATGCTATCAAGAAGCCAGTATTTAATAGCTCAAGGGAGGTTCAACACACACACACACACACACACACACACACACACTCAACTTGACTCAGGAGCCTAGAAACCCAGGTCTTCATCTGCATCAGAACCCTGAGCAGGGCTGAGTGATACATGAAAATGCAGTTCACCTGTGGCCCGAGGTTCAGCTCAACTCTTCTCAGGGATTTACTACCATCTTTCTCATGACAATGCTGGATGGGCCAGCGGCTGACGAATGGGGACTTTGAGGCAGACCCCAGGATTTGGACTTCCTCCTGGGAAAGGAACTTGCTGGAAAGGTTGGCAAGGCAGTCAATGAAAAACAGGTTGTCTCCACATCTGCTGAGATGGGCTGCATTAGGGCCGTGCTCAGGCCTTCCAGGCAGAACTTTATCTTTGACTGGGGCATGTGATCTATCTTGTTACTGACCCAGACCCTTTGCATTTGCCACATAGCATGCTGTTCATTAAAATGACAAGGCTTGCAAGAGAAAGGAAACCCAATTTACCAAACAGCCAAGCTTATGGAGATGGAGATTTTCTCACATCTGCCTTTCTTGGGATAGAGCAGGGCATTTATGGATAAAGGAGCAGGTGACCTGAGGTGAGCTAACCACTTACAGCTCTTCCCAACATGCTCAGTAAGAAAATGGTGGCGTTAGCAGGAACTAAAGATGGGGTGTTTGGCCCTCTGACATTAGAAGATCGCCCATCTGGCATCTGCATAAGTCCAGGAGAACAAGTCTGCCCCTTAAGTCCCTAAAAAGTAACCTGTCATCTGTTATCATCCCACCTCACCCATCACAGGTGTTATTTACAGCAAAGCCCATGGGAGACTAGTGATAGATGGCCTCCTTTGAAGCCTCTAATAATGATTTTTTTAATATTTTTATTTATTTACTTGAAAGAGACAGAGAGGGAGAGAATGAGCACACCAGGGCCTCCAGCCACTGCAACCGAACTCCTTGTGCATCTGGCTTACGTGGGTCCTGGAGAGTCAAACTGGGATCCTTTGGCTTTGCAGGCAAATGCCTTAACTGCTAAGCCATCTCTCCAGCCCAATAACAATTTTCTTTTTTTTTTTCCAATAACAATTTTCTAAAACTTTATTTTTTATTTGTTTATTTGAGACAGAGAGAGAAAGAGGCAGAGAGAGGGAGAGAGAGAATGGGTGCACCAGGGCCTCCAGCCACTGCATACAAACTCCAGACGCATGCACCTCCTTGTGCATCTGGCTTATGTGGGTCCTGGGGAATCAAACCAAGGTCCTTTGGTTTTGCAGGCAAATGCCTTAATCACTAAGCCATCGTGCCAGCCCCAATAATGATGTTTTTTAAGTCAACCAAAAGCAGGTAAGTAAAGCAGGTGGAACTGTGCAGTTTACTGGGAGGCTATCTTGATTTCAGGATCTTCTTAGTGTTCTCCTCCATCTAAGAAATGGGTGTCAGGTTAGTACCCAGCTCCCTCTCCTAGGGCCTGCTGCCAGCCTCCAGCTTGCTAAGACAGGGAACGCCCCTCAACGATAACTTTAAAACGTGGGAGGAGCCTCGACGTCCACCAACAGGTGAAGGGGTGATTGGCAGACGCCCACATGGGATATTACACAGCCGCCAACAGGAACCAATCACAGCTGCCGGCAAGACAACGATGAGCCTCCGACTGTTGAGCCAAGGGGAGGACTTCCACTGCCCAGAGCTGAGCCTGTGGTGTTGGGAGTCAGGGTCATGGTGACCTCTTGGGAAACGGCGGGGCTTCAAAGAAGGAGCAGAGTCACACAAGCATGCTCATTTTGTGTCAGCTGCACTGGATGGAAAGTGGTGACCTCAGTTTTCTCACTTTGTAAGTGTTGTGATCAGTGGCCCTGCCTGCTGAAGGTGCCATGAGGGTCACAGGGTGGCAGGTGATCTCGTGTGTGGAGGTGACTCCATGGGAGGCCACTGTGGGGCTGTGAACTTAGGCAGAGCCCCTGGTGGGAAGCGAGCTGGTGAGCACCTCAGGCGAGCCCCTAGTCCACATGGGTCAAGGAGCCCCAGAAGACCTCCTGGGGTGGGTAAGTGACATCATCCTATGTCCTCATGACTTCCATAAAAGGTGTTGGGTGCTTCCCTTCCTGTCCCTGAGTCCTGCCGGTTTCTTCCTGGGGTTACTAGAGGTGTTTTCAGTACTGAGAAGTCCAGCCTGGTCTGAATTAAACCAGTATCTGATTTTTGTATTGTTTTTGTTTTGTTTTCAAGGTAGAGTCTCACTCTAGCCCAGGCTGACCTGGAATTCACTAAGTAGTCTCAGGGTGGACTCGAACTCATGGTGCTCCTCCTACCTCTGCCTCCCCAGTGCTGGCATCAAAGGCATGCAACACCACGCTCAGCTGATTTTTTTTTTTTTTTTTCTGCAGCAGAAGATTGAACCTAGGGCCTTGAACATGCTCTACCACAGAACTACACCTCAGCCCGTCATTTGAATTTTAAATTCAAGCCCAGACCTATGCCCCACAGGAGGCCCTAGGAGAGGGAGCTGGGTACTAACCTGACACCCATTTCTTAGATGGAGGAGAACACTAAGAAGATCCTGAAATCAAGATAGCCTCCCAGTAAACTTGCTGGCTTGCTGGTGAGCCCCACAAACCAGTCTCTGATTCCTCTTGTACAAAGAGCAGGAAAGACCAGGAGCCAGTGGTCAGCCCCTTCCTAAGAGCTCCAACCTGGTCTGGGCTCTCCCAAGGCCCAGTCTGTAACACCTAACCTCCCTTATGGCCCATACCACACAATCTGCTTCTGTTGGGTCCCCTCACTCTATAGGCCACCCTCTCCAGGTGGCCCCCAAGAATGTGCCAATTGGGCTTTCTTAGCTGACCTGCCTGCACACTGCCTCTGTCCTCTCTGCCTGCCTAGAGCCCTCTGAACTGGCTCAGCTAAGTCAGGCAGAGGTCAGGCCCTCACAGTCTGCCCCTTACACTCCAGGAGAGCTGATCACGCTCTCCCTACAATCTCTGTCGACACACTTCCCTGGGCTCTGGGAGACCCTAGAGTCCCGAGGCTGCCTAGGCTAGTGTGAAGTAGCCACATGTCCTTTCTAGCCTCTAGCCTCCAGCTTTATTCCTCTAAACATCCTTTGATCTGAGGCTCCAGATGGGGATGAACCACATTGCGGAATGTTCTCTTGCCCTCTCCTTGAATGTGGAGGTCCTTGTCTCTCCCATTACTCTTAGCCCCAAGGCCTCAAATGAGATAATACACAGCCCCATCTTTTCAGCTGTTTCCCTGACATTCTGATAGGTATCTAACTGGACCCAGGGACCCCTGAAAGGTCAGTTCTATTTTACTGGGCCTCTGAGAAGCAACAATACTCTCCCAATATAGCTAGAAAGTACTTGGATGTGCTGCAAAAGAAAGCTGGTTTCTGATTTTTCTTGGGAGTCTGGTGTGAAAACAAAGTTGTGTCATGTGCTCAAGGACATGGACTCCCTTCCAGCAATCTAGGGATTAAATCCAGCTCCACCATTAGCTGTGTAGCTCTGTGCCTCAGCTTGCTCCTCTTTGAAATGTGAAGAACAGAATGGCCTGGAAGGGTTGCTATGAGGATGGAGTTAATTCACACACATGATTCTCTCAGGGACACAAACACCATGGTCAGTACTGGGCGGGTGTGAGCGCTCAGCGCTGCTGTTTCAGCAAGGAGACAGAGGCCAGCTGACTTGTGCAAGGTCATTATCAGACACGTGCAGTATCCTGCCCAACCCAACATGTACTCTTCTGTCCATTGACCCTGCCTCCCAGGTTGCCATGGTGCAGTAGTCTGGCATGCACAGGATCTCCCCTGGCTGTCCTCAGCTCTCCTGGGCCTGGCTCCCAACCTCTAGCAAACTGCAAGTCCATCTCCATGGAGCCCTGGCTAGGGAGGGCTTTAGGGATCGGTGGGATCCTGAGCCTAGGGACTGAAGGGGCGGAATTGTGTTAGAGAAGCTGAAAGGCTGGGGTGGGTCCAGACCACAAAGGCCTTTACTTTATCTACTCCTGAAAACTCAGAGGGAGGCCAGAGGTGTAGAGCAGGAGCTAAGGGGGCTGGAGCAAGCCTAAGAAGCATGGGGTTCACAGACCACAACATATGCTTTGCAGGGGGGGGGGGGAAGGGCCCAAGACTCAGGCTCCCTAGTCCTCTGCACTGTCAGGGCCACGCAGGCAGCTTCCTGTCTGGCTGCTGGGAGGCAGTATTCTGAACGGGGATGGGGCAGGGCGGGGCAGAAGACCCACCGGGATGAATGCGCACACTCTCACTCCCGGAGTGGCACAGCCAGCGACAGCCTCATTGCTTCCTCGGTTGGTCCTGGGCCTCTTGCGCTAGATGGCCTGGGGGTAGGGTGAGGCACCGCCTCCATCGGTGATGGCCAGAAGTAGGGAGCAGTCCACCCCTGGGCCTTCACCCTTTGCTGGAGGAAATAGACCTGCTCGCCTTAACTAGGGACTGTTTGAAGCTTATTCAGAAATACAGAGACGAAAACCCAAACACCTGCGGACTTCCACTCAGCTCAAATTCTAGCAAGATTCCTCCTCTTGGGCAATGCTGCCGAGCCATGGCATTGGCCCTGACTGAAGCACTCTCCTCCCTCCCTCCCTCCCTCCCTCTCTCTCTCTCTCTCTCTCTCTCTCTCTCTCTCTCTCTCTCTCTCTCTCTGTTTCTCTCTCTGTCCCTACCCCCCCCTCCCCGAACACACACACAAACACCTGGAGTTTACCCTTCCCATATTTGTTTTCACACATGCATCTGTATCCATAACATTCTTGGTTTTGTTTGCTGCCCGACTTTATATAAATGGGATTCTACAGCATGAGTCACCCTGCACCACTCAGCAGGCGCTGCACATGGCTGCACATGGCCCTGATCCACTTGTTTGTAGTATATAAATAAACAACGAAGCAGCCAGCCTTTCTCTCACTGTCTCCTATTATTATTTATCCTCACAAATTAACTGTCCCAGGCATCTGTGAACTTGTCACATGTGCAGACACTGAGCTAGGTTGCGGGAGGTTGCAGGTCAGAGGTCTGATGCTTCCCTCCGCGGTTCCCAACTCTTTTCCAAAGTCGTGTTACCATGCCATTGTCTCACAGTGCTCCAGAAGACCCCTCCGCATTCCCGCTAACACTTCCGGTAAGCCCTAACCTTCATTTCCTAATGGGAAGGCTGGGGTTCATGGAGGAAAACGTCCTGAGATCTCAGAGCTCATGACTAAGGGAGTCATGGACGACAACTGCCCCTCATAACAAATAGAGGCAAGGCTCAAGAGCTCTGGGAATCCACTGCTTGCTTTGCTCAAGAGCACGTGATAATAGCAGTGCTTAGATGGGGACTTGTCTCTGCTCCCTGTGGGTCACCTGGCCTGCTGGCCCAGGTGCTGGAAGGTACCTTCCTGAGGTTGTTCACACATGGAAGTCTGGTGCCGGTTATAGAGGGCCCGGGAGGTCTTAGTTCTGCTCCACAGTTCTCTTCGCGGGCTGCTTCAGCTTCCTGCAGCAAGATGTTGGATTCCAACAGCAGGTAATCCAGACGCTGGCACCCCTCTCCATTGGTGAAGTACTTATGGGGCCCTGACATGAGGAGAAGGAGAATGCACTACATGCCAGCCTCTTAAGGAAAGGACTGCCAGAGAGTTCAGGCTTCATGTTTCAAGTGACACACCTGACTTCTGCCACAGGCTTCAGTAACACAGGGTTCAAGATGCTCTGACAGGCCCCAGGCAAGGGCAACCATCACAGCTGCCAAAAGCTACCCTTTTGTTATAACTGCAGGAACCCAAATGCTCCCAAAACAGCCAGATGCATCCCAAACACTGGCCAAGCAACCCAATCTGTGGGTATGCTTTATTTGGCCCAACAAGAGATTTAAAAAAAACAAACAATTCTATTTATTTATTTGAGAGAGAGAAAAAAGAGGCAGATAGGGAGAGAAAGAGAAAATGGATGTACCAGGGCCTCTAGCCACTGTAAATCACAGATACATGTGCCACCTTGTGCATCTGGCTTACATGGGTACTGAGGAATCGAACCTGGGTCCTTAAGCTTCTCAGGCAAGTGCCTTAACTGCTAAGCCATCTCTCCAGCCCATGAGATTTTTTTAATATATAAAAATAATTACCAACATTTTAAATCAGATAGATAATATTTTAAAAATCTAGATTTCTGGAAAAATCAGAAGACTTGGCAACACTTGGATTCTCATTCTGCACATGTGCTCGGGTGACAAGTTCAAAGTGGTCACTCCAGGAAATTCCTTGATTTACTTCAGTCCCCAACATGTTGACCTGCCCTCTACAGAGCCTTGAGCTGGCCACTCCCAGTCACTAGTTCTCAGATGGCATTGATAGAGGCAGTCAGTCCCCGACAGTGATTATGAGTGAACAGTTTGGCTCACACAGCTGGGAGATAAAATGGGTCCTGCTAAGGATCTGGGAGAATAACCAACTCCACAGGAAGAGCAATCTCAGAGGGCTTCTGAGAGGAAGTGGCATGTGAGCTGCATCTGGAGAGATGAGAAAGATTTGTGAAGGCTCAGGCCTCCAGGAACAAGTGAATGTCACCTTCAGTTGGACACTTGAACATCAAGATCAAGCGAGGTGTGAAGGCAAGAGAACTTCCCTGGAGCCCAGTGTGCAATCCCAAATCCAATCTAAATAAAAAGCCAAGGTGGAGGCTCTAAGTAGGTGACTATTTGAAAGACTCCCTAAGACACTGAGCTGGCTCGGCATCCTGTCTCTGTCTCACCTTCGCCATCAGCACCACCCCCAGCTTGCAACACCCTGGAGAGAGCACGTGTGACTTGCAAGGCAATGCATGTGGTGGCATAAATCAGTCAGTGGCCCATGAACTAGAGGCAGTAGGGATTAATTAACATGTCAGGTTAGCTGGCATGGAGAAGGAGCCCCCAGGATGCAGACAGGACAGATAAGTGCTGATAAGAGCAAAAGAAGAGCTGGCATCAGGGATGCCTGGCTGGGACCCACACTTGGAAGATCTGAGCACCCTGGGCTCTCAGGAACATCTTGGTCCCAGGGAAGGGTTGAGTCAAGAAGGAGAAGGTTAGAGGCCTGAGGGCAGCACTCGTGATGCTTCTTACAAGCCCTTGTCTGCCCAAGAAAGGATGTGGAATAAACTCTTCACACGAGGGCTCTGGGAGGCCCCAAGCTCTCTGGCATTCTTAAAAGTATAAGACCATTTTAGCAAATATTTTCTTTCTGTGATATTTTTGAAAATAGAATGATACTATGGCTCTCAGATGCTACCAGACGTTGTGTTCTCCAAAATCCAAGTTTAAAAAGTGCTGGAGAGGGCTGGAGAGATGGCTTAGCGGTTAAGCGCTTGCCTGTGAAGCCTAAGGACCCCGGTTCGAGGCTCGGTTCCCCAGGTCCCACGTTAGCCAGATGCACAAGGGGGCGCACGCGTCTGGAGTTCGTTTGCAGAGGCTGGAAGCCCTGGCGCGCCCATTCTCTCTCCCTCTATCTGTCTTTCTCTCTGTGTCTGTTGCCCTCAAATAAATAAATTTAAAAAAAAAAGTGCTGGAGAGATGGCTTAGCAGTTAAGGCGCTTGCCTGTGACGCCAAAGGACCCAGGTTCAATTCCCCAGAACCTACATAAACCAGATGCATAAGGGAGTGCATTCCTCTGGAGTTCATTTACAGTGGCTGAAGGCCTTGGCACGCCCATTGTGTCTATCTGCCTGTTTCTCTGTGTGTGCCTGTCGAATAAATAAAATTAAATTTAAAAAATGCCACCAAAGCCGGGCGTGGTGGCGCACGCCTTTAATCCTAGCACTCGGGAGGCAGAGATAGGAGGATCACCGTGAGTTCAAGGCCACCCTGAGACTACAGAGTTAATTCCAGGACAGCCTGGACCAGAGTGAGACCCTACCTCGAAAAACCAAAAAAAAAAAAAAAAAAAAAAAATGCCACCATCCTAAGATTTGTAAATTCCTCACACTTCCTCATTTTGACCCAGAGCTGAAAGCCAGCAATGAAAGACTGGTTCATTTGTGCCCTGCCTGTACTGTGACCTTTCTTTACAGTAAACATTTAAACTAAATTAAGTTTCTTAACACAATACCTTTTTAAGTAACACGGATTTGAAGGGCAGATGCACCTTTTCTGAAAATTTACCAAGGCGCTTTGGTGGTGTAGGTCTTGGTAAGTTCCCGCCAATCCAACACTGCAGCCAGCAGCCCCTTCCTCACTTTCTGCAGGGACGACGGAAACCTCCCTCTGCAAGTAGGCAGCAAGACACCCTTAGGGCAGTTCTCTGGGTGCTGAGGTGGGGCTCGTCCCCCTACAGTTTCCAAGAAGGTTGGCAGTCATGGTGGGTGGAGGTCGAAATTTGGCTTTGGGTGCCTGGCTCCTGAAGGCCCAAGCACCCCCACCCCATCCCAGCGGGGGATACTGGGCAACACCGCCACCTAGTGGCGGCAGTACAAGGCACCAAGGGAGGGTGACGCTCAGAGAGCCCAGTTGTTGAACTTGGAACACTGGGAGACAAGATGGAGGAACAAATGACCCATGCTCAAAGCAAAGATGGCAGACGCCAAGTCCTAAATGGGCAGTGCCACTCTCCCAGGGGTGATGGGCTGGAAAATAGTGATGCCATCTTACAAAGTAGGGTGCAATACATCCAAGGATGGACCCAAGTAAGTCTGGCGGTATGAATGTGGATTATTGAGGTGGAACAATGCTCAGTAAGTAGAGTAGGAAGAAGTTTACTCATAAGAGCCTCAAGCTGAGTGGAATCCATTCTGAGTGCACATCTAAAGAGGATTCCCCGTCTTCCCCGTGGCAGTGAGTGCACAACAGCCACACCACCGCTGCTCAAGCCAGAAACCCACAAACCACTGCACCTGGGTCCTTCACCCTGACCAGAGCGTTGCCAAGACTGCCTCTTCCCGCACCTCCTAAGTCCATCTTGTCTGCCCCGCCCTGCAGCATCCAGTATGCCAAGTGTGGGTGAGCCAGCGCCGCCCAGTCTCCAGCCTCGTTCTCCTGTGGGTGGCTTGTCCCCTGCTACTCCTCCCAGGGCTGTCCTACTGGAGTGCTCAAGCACTTATAAACCAGGACCCTAGTTGTGACCCTCAGGTTAGCCTTGACCTTCACCCCTGGCCCCTCTCTTTCTCTGCTAGCGATCAATGAGCTGTAAATTCTGCAGATCGCGGGGTCTCGGAAACACTCCACACTTGGTCCTCTCCACCAGAATGGTAGTCCTCCACTACACCCTGCGAACCACATCACCTCCACACTGAAATCTCTGTGGGAAATGTAGGACTTTATTTGTATCTTCTTTTGTTGTTGTTGTTGTTTGCTTTTTTATTTTTCCAGGTATGATCTTTCTCTAGCCCAAGATGACCTGGAATTCACTATATAGTCTCAGGCTGGCCTTACATTCACAGTGATCCTCCTATCTCTGCCTCTCAAGTGCTGGGATTAAAGGTATGCATACCACCAGACCCAACTATATTTATTTACTTATTCATTTGAGAGAAAGAGGAAGAGAGAGAGAGAATATGGGTGCACCAGGGCCTTCAGCCAATGCAATCAAACCCCAGGCACATGTGCCACCTTGTGCATCTGGCATTATGTGAGTACTGGGGAATTGAACTCGGATCCTTAGGCTTTGCAGGCAGGTGCCTTAACTGCTTAACCATCTCTCCAGCCATATCTTCATATTTTCTGGGGGAATGACTATTATTCTGATATGATCAGAAAGAAATAAGATTTTTCTTTTTAACTTTAAAATAACATGGGATGAATCCAGTGTGGTTGCAGGAGGATGAGGAGTACAAGGCCAGCCTGGGCTACATTGAAACTATCTCAAACAAAACAAGAACAGCCACAAAACAAAACACCAACATGGTCTGTACAGATTGCAGACCATTGGTAGGTGGAGAGGAAAGAGGAAATCTCTCTGAACTGGAAAGCCAAGGAGGCTGGTACTCAGGAGAGGCTTGGAGGAAGTGAAGCATTAGACCTGAGAGAGAGAATAATCCAGAAATGGAACTTGTCCAAAGTCAGGGCCTGGAGCTACTGGGAGATGTGGCACCTGGAAATTTTGTCTGCCTGACACTTACGTAAGAGAGAAAGAGAGAATGGTTATGCCTAGACCTTTGGCCACTGTGAATGAACCACACCTGGCAAAAATGGATTCTTTAAGTATTGAGTTCTTGAGTTTTCAGATAGCCTGAATATGAGCTATTTTCCTCTTCTTTCTTTCCTTTTTAAAATAAATTTTTGTTTCTTTTCAAAATATTTTATTTATTTAAGAGAAAGAGAGAGAGGAAGAAGCAGATATATAGAGAGAATGGGCACATCAGGGCTTCCAGACACTGTAAACGACCTCCAGGTGCATGCGTCACCTTGTGCATCTGGCTTACATGGGTACTGGGGAATCTAAGTCCTTAGGCTTTGCAGGCAATTACCTTAACTGCTAAGCCATCTCTCCAGCCCTTTCTTTTCTTTTCTTTTTTTTGGGGGGGGGCATGCTGTCATATATCCCATCCAGGCTGGTCTCAAACTTGCTTTGTAGCCAAGGATAGCCTTCTGATCCTTCTGTCTCTCCCTCTCCATTTTGGAGTACTAGAATTACAGACATGCATCATTATTCCCAGTTTAGGAGATGCTAGGGATTGAACCTGGGTCATCATGCACGTTAGGTAAGCCCTCTATCAACTGAGCTATATTCCAAGTCTGATATAAGTTATTTATATAGGCATGGTCCAAACATTTCTTAACCTATTTTAGGAAATTTTTAATTACCCTAAATCAAAAGATATGCTTTTATTTTTTATAAATTTATGGTTTTACTTTGTCTATAACCAATCTTAAATTAGTCTTTGTGTATATTATAAAGTATGTCTATTGTCCCCTCCATATGAATATTGAGTTAATATTCTTTATTGAAGAGACTATCTTTCCCATTAAACTGCATTGTGTCTTTACTGTAAACTAGAAGACTGACTCTAGATGGTTTGTTTTTGATTCCTACCCTATTCTGCTAGCCTATTTGACTAGCTTGTGCTATGTACACGGTGTTGTTATGGGGAACTTATAAAACCTCTAGATATCAGGTAGGATAAGTCCTCCAGCTCTGTTTATTTGAGATCAACTTGTTTCTTCTAAGTCTTTGGAATATCCAGAGAAACTTTACAGTCAGCAAACCAATTGCTTTGTAAATCTTTGCTGGGATTCTGCTTGGGATTTTATTGAGTATATAGATTGATCTGGGGAGACTTGATATCTTAATAACATTAAGTTGGCCAATCAATGAACACAGTACAATCCTCAATCTGTTTAGGTCATCTTTAATCTCTCTGCAGTGGTCTGTCACTTTCATCATTGAAGTTTTCTACTCCTTTTATTAGATTTATTCATACATATTATTATAGGTAGAATTCAAAATTTTCATTTTCTGTTTGTTGCTGGTACATAGAAACTTAGATGATTTATGTTAATTATATTTGGCAACCTTGAATCTTTTGCTTATTAATTTTTAATAGCCTGTCAATTATTTGGGATTTTTCCCCCACACAATATTGTCATCTGAAATGACAGTAATAATGACAGCATGCTTTTTCCAAGTTCTTGTCTTTTTATTTTTATATCTTTTGTCATGAATGGATCCAGTTCCACTGTACAATGTGGATGGAAAATTAAAATGATGATCATCCATTTCTTGATCCTTTCCTTAGGAGAGAAACCACCATTAGTGATGATATGGGCTGTGACTGTGTGTGTGTGTGTGTGTGTGTGTGTGTGTGTGTGTGTGAGAGAGAGAGAGAGAGAGAGAGAGAGAGAGAGATCCCTTTAGCAGATTAAGAGTCTTCTCTTCCATACCTCTTTAGCAAGTCTGACCCTGAAGGGTGATGACCTTTAACATGTATCTCTGTGTCTACTGACTTCAGCTCACTTCTGTATGTGTCTTCCTCACCAAGTCTGTTCTAGCCAGATTACTTTGCAAGTCAGTTTGGGTCACAAGTACCACACACTGACAACAAAGTAGCCCAACTTCCCAGCCCAATTTCTAGAGCTAAAAAGTGCCCAAAGGCTTGTCTCAGGTTAGAGGTTTCAGAAGAACTGTGCCCAAATGGCCTCAGGAAGTGCCCCTAAAAGGTAGGTGGCAGTGATGCTAATGTCACGCACCTCTGTCCTCAGCGGCATTGCTTATCTTTAGCAGGGCTCAAGGTCTGCTTTCTAAATGAAAACCAGTGCCTTCTAGAAGCCCGAGCCAGGTGCTGTGTCAAGTATTGCAGGAGAACACACAGAACAGAAACTGCCTCTCGGGGCTCCTGGTGTCCCAGTCTGTCATCCATCAGGCAGTTCTTAGGATCTGAAACCAAACTCAAAGCTACAACTGACAGGCCTGTCTGTCCTTCACCTCCCCAACCATGGTGTCCCCCTGCCAGGGACCAGAGGCCCTTGGGAGCAGCAGGAGTGTATATACACAGGGAATCTGTATCAAGTGGTCTCCCCCCACCCGATCCGTATTGTCCCCTGGCCAGTTGTCTTGTGGATTGTTGGCCTACTTGATGTGGTCTGGAGAGACTTAGGAAGTTTCTTTCCAGTACCCCCAGGAAGCCAACAGTGGATCTGCTTCAGGCCATTTTTGTCCCTGGGTCTATTTCCAGAGGAGTTCTGGGTCGATGAAGAGACGCTGTGGCTTGTGGGTAGTCAGAGGCCAGGGCCTAGTGTATCATAGTTTCAGACTTTTTGGCTTGGCTCAAATATTTAAAGGCTGCAATTCCCATGCCGGACTCTTCAGACCACTGGGGTAAGAGCTTGGTTTCAAACCTGGCCATGACTGCTTTTGTTTCTGTTGCCTCCGCTCAGCCTCTCTCACTGCCTTCCACAGCAAGCCAGACTAGCGTGCAAGTTGGGGACTTTCAGGTTGCAAGTGATCGACACACAAAGTAGCCCAACTTCCCAGATGCAGAAGATTTATTGGTTCATGGACCTAAAAGGCCTGTGGGAAAGTGGCTTCTGGTGTGGCTGGGTTCAGGTGCTCACAGATTGTTATCAAGACTGTGACTCCTTCCATCTTTGACTCTTCTCCTGAAGTTCTTTCATTTATTTATTTAAGAGGGGTGGAGAGAGAGAAAGAGGCAGATAGAGAGTGAGAATGGGCACACCACAGTCTGTAGCCACTGAAAATGAACTCCACACGGATGTGCCACCTTGTGCATCTGGCTTACATGGGATCTGGGAAATCGAATTTGGGTCCTTTGCTTCACTGGCAAACACCTTAACTGCTAAGCCATCTCTCTAGCCCTTCTCCTGTATTTTTGCCTCCCGTATTCTCAGGCAAAATCCTCCCTTAGGAAGTAGAGAAGGCGTGGGTTTGTATTTTCCCAGCATGGTAACTCCAGTGGAAAGATAGGTGAGGCACTTGTCTTAGAAAAAGATATAATTGGTTTAGCTCAATTTGCCCACCAGACAATCACTCCACTGATGGTATAGGGTCTGAGAATGTAGGAGATCTTGAGAAGAAAACCGGTGTCTCCACCAGCATTAAAGTGTCAGGGTCTGGAGAGATGGCTTAGTAGTTAAGGCATTTGCCTGAGAAGCCAAAGGACCCATATTTGATTCCCCAGGACTAACCCTGGGAATCAGCAGATTCCTCACTAAACCTCACCTGACCTGCCCAGGAGAGGTCTGCTAAGACCTACTTGTACTAAAACCCCCGCAGTCTTGCCTGCTATTATCCTAGGAGTTGAAGCATCTTGACCAGAAGTCTCAAAAGGTTATTAAATTTCTGACTGACATACATTTGAAGTTTAAATACTGTTAAAGTTCTAAGGTCAAGCCAGGTGTGGTGGTGCACGCCTTTAATCCCAGCACTCGGGAGGCAGAGGTAGGAGGATCGCCATGAATTCGAGGGCACCCTGAGACTACATAGTGAATTCCAGGTCAGCCTGGACTAGCACGAGACCCTACCTCAAAAAAAAAAAAAAAATCGATATATACCTATTTTTTAAATGGGCAAAGGGTCATGATCATAGTTAATACAGTCATCATCACAGAAATGCAGAGGAATTTCACAAGAAGACACCATCCATCTCCACTGAATGGCTAGTGTTGCAGGGGAGGGGCTGGTTAGGCAAATGCTCATTAACAGGACCTCCAGCTGTTAGTTCCTACAGCCTTGGCCTTCCCATGCTAAGCTGCTCAGCTGGATGCCAGGCCCTGCTTGGGCAGTCAATTCCAGTGGCCAAGTGAGTCAGTGGTGGGAGGTCTGCTCTGTCCCTTTGCATGTGGGTCACTGCTCGGGCAGTTCTCAACCCAGCACTCTGCCAGGTTAGCTGAGGTTTTGACCTGCACCCCAGCATCTTGCTTTGCCCCATTCTGCCACCACTTCTCCTTTTCTCAAGTGCCTTTAGCCTCCAATGAACAGTGCACAGCCAAAATTCCACCACAGCATTACTCTGGGGAAGCTGTCTGTACCAGTCAGGACATGGGCCCAGAGTAGCGAGCCCTTGTTCATGCTGTGTGGGTCATCACTCAACACAATCAGAGGAACATGTTCGATAGCGTCTTCTATAAGCAAAATGCATGTGCCCCACAATCTAGCACATTCCTTCTGGGTAAATGCCCAGCCCAAACCGTGCTTACGTCCATGGATGTCTTGTTCACAGCAGCTTAATTCATGGCAGCCCAAACTGGCAGCCTACCAAACATCCATCAGCAGAGGAGGGTGAGTACTTGGGCAAGCTCATGCAAGGCAACACGGAACACTACACTCTGTGTGCGTCCTCGAGCTTCAAAATCACATACACCAATTAGTAACCGAGGAAGTCAAAACAGAGAAAGTGAGGCCTAGAGAGCCTGCTGGGGAGCTGGACGCGTCCAGTAACTTGACCAGTCTGGGTGGGTGTTGTGCATGTTTGTACATTCAAAACTGACCCAACTACAACTACAATTCGTGTGCCTCATGGAGTATACTACCTAGATTTCTTATTCTTAAGTGAAGAAGCCGAGCATGGTGGTGCATGTCTTTAATCTCAGCACTCAGGAGGCAGAGGTAGGAGGTTTGCCTTGAGTTCAAGGCCACCCTGAGGCTACATACTGAATTCTAGTTCAGCCTGGGCTAGAGCAAGACCCTACCTTGAAACCCTCACCCACAAAAAGAGTGAAGGAAATACCAGTCCTGTGGCTAGAGAGATGGTCCATTGGTTCAAGGTGCTTGCTTACAAACCTGCTGACCCAAGTTCAATTTCTCAGCACCCACGTAAAACAGCACACAAAGTAGCACGTTCAGCTGAGATCCCAATGCGCCTACAACAATGAGAAGTGGAGCCCGGAGATTCTGGAAGCTCGCGGGCTAGCCAGACTTGTGCGTACATAGGAACATGACAAGAGAGACTCCTCAAAAAGAACAAACCTCTAGATTTTCCTTTCACCGCCACACTCATCACTGTACGTGTACACACACACACACACACACACACACTCCTGAGCCTTCATAATGACCCACATTTATTAGGACTCACTGTATTCAGGCCTTCCACTTTGCATACAGTTCACAAACCCGGAAACATGACACATACTAACACATGAATATACCACAAACACACGCCAGCTCCAAGACACAGGTAAGAGCCGAGCCTCAGGGAAGACTAAGAGCCTGAGGCAGAGCCACAGGGTCCTGTTGCCTAAAGTCTGTCTTCAGAGGTCTGAACTTTTTACGGTGGGAGTGATCGCATGTCTCCTCACAGAGATGTGATCACAGCCCAGGGCCAAGCGTTTCCAAAGCTCCGAATGCAGGGACGGGTCATCACAGCTGGGCTCTGTTCAGGAAGGACCTTCCAGAGCAGCAAGGAGCCCTGGATGGTTTGGAAGAAGCAGGCCAACTGATGGCAACACAGTGCATGGGATGGGAGAGCACGGGATATATGCTCAAGTAAATATTTGCATCACTCATTTCGGTTTGCAAAGTCCCCTCAAGCCAGCTGGTGATAGCATTGATTCTTTCATGTAGCCTGCAGGCTGGAGAGGCAGAGAAAACATGGCCCCAACATTGGGAAGGAGGAAGGGATGCAAAGATTCCACCCAGCTCCTATCTGTGTGGTTGCTGTTTGTCCTTTGCTATGTTTTTTTTTTTTCCTTCAAGGTAGGGTTTCACTCTAGCCCAGGCTGACCTGGAATTCACTATGTACTCTCAGGGTGGCCTCAAACTCAAGGTGATCCTCCTACCTCTGCCTCCCGAGTGCTGGGATTAAAGGTGTGTGGCACCATGCCCACCTGTCCTTTGTTTTTGTTTTTTTAACTATTTTTAAACTATAGTTTTAAATTTTTAACATATTTTTTAATGTTTTATTTATTTATTTGAGAAAGAGAGAGAGACATATGTGCCACCTTGTGCATCTGGCTTACGTGGGTTCTTGGGACTCAAACCTGGGTCCTTTGGCTTGGCAGGCAAACTCCTTAACTGCTAAGCCATCTCTCCAGCCCTGTCTTTTGTTTTTGAACAGCATGAAAAAACAATTTCTTTTAGGGGATTGGCAGGTTTGGAGCCCAGAGAAGCCTTAGATCACAAAGCTGGAAGAAGGGAAAGTTGGATGAGGACTCTGAGGCACAGAGATGGCAGTAGGTGACCCCAGGTTACATAGTAACTTAATGTCAAAACTAGAACCTACTCAAACATGAGATTTTTAACATTACACTCTGAACAGGCTGCCAATGGAGCAACTTGGAAGAAAAGTTGGAAGAGAGAAGTCCAAACAAGTCTTGCTTCTCCCACCCTAGTTTTTCAAGATCCCCTCCCTATTAACTGAAACCCTGAGTTCCCCTGGGAACAAAGATTTAGGACCCCTTACTTGCATGAGGACTCCCAATGATGCAAACAAGCACCAGCTTAAGATAGCTTTCAGCCACTCTTGGACCAAATCCTAGCCAGAGGGGATGGAAGAAAACTCAGATCTGAGTAGTGTCACTCCCAGGGCATGCCCTCAAAGGTCTAGGCCTCTATACCAGGCCACTAGGACCAAAAAGATAGGAAAATTCCAGATGTCTAGGCTAGACTGTCAAGCCAATAACCATCCTCAGATGGGCCCATGGGTTGGGTATACACGGCCCACCATAGTGGGAAGTCCAGGAAACCCCACTTTCCTGGGTACCACCCCAGTCATGGCCAGCAAATAGTTGGGGCTGTCCCCAAAAGAAATGAACTTGGCAGTGGATAAGTGACATCCTAGCAGGATGCAGACTTAGTGCCTTCCTTCAGTCTTAACTTGGTCCTCTTCTGTGATGATTAGGAGTTACCAACTCCGCTGAGATCTGGGAAGGAGGACTAAAGAAGATCTGATCTGGCCACTAAACCCAAGTCCATTGACCACTGGAAAATTGTGCAACAGACCACCAGCCCAAGGGGTCCTTCTGCAGCCTGGCTTCACCCATCAGTCTTGGCCCTGCCTCTCTTGCCCTGAGCAGCAATGCTTTGTAGCTGCCTCTGAGCCACACATCATTTAGGACCCATCTCCCTCCACAAACACAAATCCCTTTCTAAGGTGGGCCTTGAACATCCACTATCCTTTCCCGCCCATGTAGGAGCAGTTCCTTATTGGGGGTGGCCAGGACCTCCTAGATTTTATCTTCAGCCCCACAACCAGGACCTGGCAGAAAGACTCAGGGACCAGAGCCATAGTCCCCAACAACCAAAGGACATGAGTGCCTTGCAGTGTCCTTGAGTTTACCCTTGGGGAAGGAGGAGAGAATGAACCAATCACACAACTCAGCCGCATGACCCACTCCTGCCAGAGACAGGTATGGATGGTTGGGGACAAAAGTGAGTGACAGCAGGTTGTGCCATCCAGACCCTCCTGGTCCTCGGGGAGCTTGACACATAAGAAATGAGCACATGGCATGGGAACTTTGTTTTTTCTTTTTTTTTTTTATTGGCAACTTCCATCATCGTAGACAATAACCTATGGTAATTCCCTCCCTTCCCCCACTTTCCCCTTTGAAACTCCACTCTCCATCATATCCACACCCCCCCCCCATAAGTCTCTGTTTTATTTTGATGTCATCATCTTTCCCTCTGATTATGATGGTCTTGTGTAGGTAGTGTCAGTCACTGTGAGGTCATGGGTATCCAGGCCATTTTGTGTCTGGAGGAGCACGTTGTAAGGAGTCCTACCCTTCCTTTGGCTCTTACATTCTTTCCACCACCTCTTCCGCAATGGACCCTGAGCCTTGGAAGGTGTGATAGAGATATTGCAGTGTTGAGCACTCCTCTGCCACTTCTCAGCACCTGGTGCCTTCTGAGTCATCTCAAGGTCACTGCCATCTGAATAGAGAAGGTTCTCCAACCAAAAGTGAGAGTAGCATTAATATATTTAAGAGAAGTGCTAACTGGGCAGTTTAGTGAGCATAGTATATACATTTAGCCAGACACCAGCAGATATTACACCCCTAGGGCTCATGACTACCCCTGTTGCAGGTTTTCTGTATCAGGCATATATTCCCTCCTGTGGAGCAGGCCTCCAGTCCAATTAGAGAGCAGTTGGTTTCCCCCATAACAGACATGCTACTGTTGTACCCATTGGCTCATTTGGCCTGGCTAGCCAAATTTAAGGCTTGCAGTTTCTACTGTTGAGTATCTCCACTGGTGATTTCTTTCTCTCCCCTCGATCTGCATGCAGTGTAGCTTTTTACAGCTTTCTGTCAGCTGATCTACATGGAAGAGGTTTTCAGCTCAGCCCCAGCAGGATTTCTCAGTGACCTTGAGGACCAAGTATGCGGAGTCATCAGCAATAGGGCCTTATCATCTATTCCTGGTGGGAAACCAAGAGCCTCAGCAATGGCCTGTAATGTTTTGGGGCATCTTGGACTTCCCTGGCCAACAACTCACGGGAAGGATCCCATTCCTGTAGTGCCAGGTTTTTAGGCTCCAACTCCAGCACCCCTCTGATTACATACTACCTACAAAGGAGCTCTGTAAATGAGGGACAGTAGACCCCAGTGCAGAACCCTAAGCTGAAGAAAATTTGAAATGACCTCTAAGGGCTTGAGAAATGGCTCCAAGGGTAAGAGCACTTGCTGTGCAAAGATGAGGCCTTGAGTTGGTCTATAGCTGGGAATGCCCATGCCTACCTGTAACCCCAGTTCTGAGAAAGACAAGACAGGACAACCCTCGGGACTCCCTGGTCAGCCTAAGCAGAAAGTGGTGTGAGCTCCAGGTTCAGTGAGAGACTCTGTCATAAGGAAGTGAGACAGAAGAGTGATAGAATGACACCCAACATCCTCTTCTGGCCTTACACTCAATTTTTTAAAAAGTAAGGATCAACTTAAATACCATAAAATATGAGCATCTTAAAGTGTATTTCATGTGCAGAACCACCAGACAGATTAAGACAAACCTCTCCTGCTCCCCAGAAAGGCCTTCCCATCCCTAGCCAATCAATGCCTACCAACCCAGAGGCAGTATCCATGGAGTCCTGTCTCCATAGTTGTGTGTAGCCATCAGAGAGCTTAGTGGAGTGGGGTCCTGCAGTGTGGAGTCCTCTCATTCTGTTGTATGACCTTCAGTGCCACATCTTGGAGATTCATCCATATGTGGCTTATGGTATAGAGTCTGCCCTGGCTGCTCAGAACTTGGATTCTGGTAAGGGATCCCCCCCACCTTGGAGGATGGAGATATGAGAGGGGACAGACACTGTTGCAGTCAGGTTCACATTGCTGGTAGAAATCACCCAACCAAGAGCAGCTTGTGGGAAAAAGAGGTTTATTTTGGCTTGCAGGCTTGAGGGGAAGCTCAATGATGGCAGGGGGAAACGATGGCATGAGCAGAGGGTGGACACCACCCCCTGGCCCACATAAGGTGGACAATAGCAACAGGAGAGTGTGCCAAACACTGGCAAGGGGAAACTGGCTATAATACCCATAAGCCTGCCCCCAACAATACACTCCCTCTAGGAGGTATTAATTCCTAAATCTCCATCAGCTGGGAACCTAGCAATCAGAGCACCTAAGTTTATAGGGGACACCTGAATCAAACCACCACAGACACTTTCTGGCATTTTCTCTTGTAAGGACACCAAACCCATTGGGTTAGCACCCTACCATCATGACTTTATTTAACCACAATTACTTCCTTATAACGCTCAACTCTAAATCAAAAACATACTGGAGCTTAAGCTTCAGTGTGTGACTTCTAGGTGGGCACAAACATTCAGCCCATAGCGAGTAATTTATTGTTAACCCTTTATTGCTGAGTTGCTAAAGGCATTCCATTATATGGGCTTGTTGTATGGATGTGTTTGAGTTGGTGTATTGGTCACCTGCTGATGAACACTGATTTAGTTTGTCTCTCTTAGGGCTACTATGAATGAAGATGGTGTGAACTTTATGTGCCCCTCTGGTGTGAATCTGGGTTAGCCACAAAGGGGATATTCTAGTGCTAGTGATGAAAACTTCCAGTTGTGGAGAAGACTTCAGGAATGGCTTCATTTAGAGCTCCAAGTCTTATTGACCCTTCACGCCGTTTTTCTACTGTTCTTGCTTTTGAGCCCACTCTCAGGCTCCATTCCTTTTGCCACTCAGCCTTTCTCCTTTGCTTATTGAGTGAGCAAATATTCACAGAGACAACTCCGCTAACAAGCCCCGAGCTCTGAGTGGACAAGGTCTGTCTCTGCCCTCATGGAACTTCTTGTCTCGTGGGAAACAGGAACAAATGGACACTGAAGCTTCCAGATAACTACATTCAAGCCTAAAAGTCCAAATGGGATGAGGGGCGCTATGGGATGAAGGGGAATGATGTCATGAAGGTCTTGTTTGGAGACAGTAGGGCCTGGCTACACAGATTTTTGCTGCTTTCGGCTCCGTTTTTTGGGCATCTTTCAGCTGCCGCTAGATGAAGTCTTGCAAACATCCGATGTCTACACATGTTGTTTGTTTGCTTCTGATCACAGACTTGTTTATGAAACAAGGAAGTCTTGGGAAAACATTCCTTGTTCAAATAGACATTCAGACCCTGCAGGAGAATTCCATGCTCCCGAGGTTAGAGACTTGGTGTTCCAAATTATTGTCATCCTCTCCTTAAGAACTTTCCACTCAGATACCATGGCTGGTGGGATTGGTTATTTATTGACCAGATTAAATGTATCCTCCAGCTATAAAGCTGGTGCCAGAGTCCTGGAAATGCTTCCAGGATGAGACAGATTGTCTCCTAGGAAAAGAGTTCTCAGGACTATGGACTGTTCTCTCCAACACCCTTTCAGGATCTGCATTGATATTCAGCTCCAGAGGGTTTCTACTCATAAGCATCCATTCATTTCTTCATATCAAGTATATGCCAGGAATTGGGCCAGGCTCTGGGGCACAGCTCACAAGCAAGATAGACCTGGCTGTATTTCTGGTGAGCTCACAGTCTGCTAGGAGACAGGTGCCCATCATGTCATTCCTACGTTGCTGATAGTATAACCCATGATGTCTGCCACAAAAGAAAAGCACACAATTTTAGGAGGGTATGGCTGAGTGAGCTGGCTTAGAAGGATTCAAAGACATCAGAGCCATAGAAATCTGTAGGGTGAACACAGTGACACAGGAAGCAGGAAAGGCTGCAGGACAGCAGGAGAAAAGGCACTGGGAGAAAACAAGTCGAGGACATTTGAGGAACCAAGTAAAGCAGAGCAGCAGGCGTGAGTGAAGCAAGGAGGAAATGTGAAAAGGGCAGTTCAAGAGGGTGGAGGCCAAGTGACCCCAGGCCCTGGGTAACTTAGGATGTCTAAGGTTTGTTCTAAACCATGGGGATATGGAGGTTGTAAGCAGGTGGCTGCCATTGCTGCTCCCCTGGAACTCATTACCAGACCTCGCTTAGCTTATCTCTCTCTCGGATCCTCCCTGCCCATGGTAGAGTCTTTCGAAGACACTACTTTAGCCCAATTCTCCCAATCTGAGAACCTGCAAGTATCTCTTCACTGTGGATATAAAGCCAGATAACCTTAGCAGGACTTGCAGTCTTGGTAACTGGTCAAGGCCTTGAAGAATAAATAAGTGGGAGCTCCTCACTCTTGGTTAGAGAAGCTTCTCTTTCCAGATGGCGGTGACCTCTGGGATGACTCAAAAGGCACCCATCGTGCTGAGAAGTGTCAGAGGAGCGCTTAGCACTGAAATATCTCTGTCACACCTTCCAAGGCTCAGGGTCCATTGCCGAAGAGGTGGTAGGAAGAATGTAAGAGCCAAAGGAAGGGCAGGACTCCTTACAACGTGCTCCTCTAGACACAAAATGGCCTGGCTATCCATGACCTCACAGTGCCTGACACTACCTACACAAGACCATCATAATAGGAGGAAAAGATCATGGCATCAAAATGAAAGAGAGACTGATTACAAGGGGGAAGGAATATGATGGAGAATCGACTTGCAAAGCGAAAGTGGGGGGAGGGAATTATGGTTTATTGTCTATAATTAAGGAAGCTGTCAATAAAATTTTTAAATAAATGGGAGTTCATTGGAGGTTATTGTTGTCGTTTTTTTTTCAGTGTTATGCCATGAGGTACTTTAGGATAGAAGTTATGAAATAACGTTTTAAGGTATTGGGCCTGAGGTGGGATAGCACGGTGATTTCCACCGCAGTCATCACGGTTGTTGATTCTGTGCCGAGGTTGGGATTTCCGGGCTGCGCGTTTGGCTTGACGGATCACTTCGCTGCTGCCGCAATGGCCTAGAGCTTCGAGGCTTAGACCGGCCACGTGCGCCCGCGGCTCTGTAGGTGGCGGTGCGGGCTGGGCTCAGCTGGGCCGTTGATGGCTCTCTACAATGCGTCTGTGGGCACCAGCAGGCCAGCAGGCTGGCTGGGTTTCTGGGGACTGCCTATATGTTGGCAGGCCAACAAGGTTGACCAGTCATTTGTCTCTCCTTATCCTTCCCATTAGATTGGGCCTCTTCCTACGGTGGTCTCAGGGTTCTAAAGTAAGAAGAGATGTTCAGTTGACCAAATCTAGGTACTAGGCTGTCCCCATGGAAGGGAGTGAGGAATAGACTCTACCTCTTGACAGAAGCCATCACAAAAAGGGCATGGATATGGGGAAGGGTGAAAATTTGGTTCACTACATCCTCAATAAGATAAGAGTAAAGCCCAGTTTGGCAAGTGGGAAAGCTGAATTGTGGAGATAGTGTACCTTGCTGGTAATATGACTGGAGTTCAAACCCCAGATTTTAGTTTGGGGAGGCAGAGTTTTGGTTTGTAGCCCAAGGTAGCTTTGAACTTGTGATCCCCCTATCTCATCTTTCCAAGTACTGGAATTCTAGATCTGTGCCACCATGCCTGCCTCAAACCACAGAGGACTCCGCAGTGACCAGACCATTGCTGATACGCAAGTGTTTCTGCAGGTCAGGCATCTTCATCATCACTACCATACACACTGTTTGTGACATGCAAACATTAGTTTTTACGTTACTGTTAGTGCTTTACACATATTAGTTAATTTCCCACAGCCCTAGGATGTATAGTCAGTCATGCCTTGGTACTTGGTAACCACAGGGTGTTAGTTTTAGGATCCCCTCCCCCACAGGTATCAAAAATCTATGGATGCTCAAGCTCCTTATATAAATCACAATGTGTTAGCATAAATTACATACACACCCTCCTCTACACTCAGTGTGCCACGTAACAATGTTTCTGTCAACCAGGTGCCACAGATAAGACGGTCATCTCATGATGAACCACCTTGTGATGCTGTAGCCACCCTTATGGGGGTACAAACTATGACGTTCACACAATGACAAAACTGTCTAACAGCACATTTCTCAGAATGTCTTTCTGCTTTTGGGCAATGCATTGCTGTACTTTTAAATCATCTCCAGATAAAATAAAATTTAAAAATCTCCAGATGACTTGTAATCCTCACTACAATGTAAATACCGCATAAGTAGTTGTTACACTGGATTACTTAGGGATCAGTGACAAGGAAAAAAGTCCTTACATGTTTAGTACAGATGCATTTTAAAAACTTTAAAAAATTAACATATTTATTTTGTATTGTGTGTGTATATGTGTACCATAGCATGCATGTGGAAATCAAAGAACAACTTTCAGTCAGTCCTCATTTTCTACCTTGTTTGAGACAGTGTCTCCTTGGTGTTCACTACTCCATTTGCAAGCTCTGGGAAATCCTCCTGCCTCCACCTCCCTAATTGTCATATATGCAATGGGATTTCAGAAGTCTACCACAGCTTCCAGCTTCTACATGGCATCTGGGGATCTGAACTTGAGTATTGAGAGTTGAACAGCAAGTGCTTTTTCCCACTGAGCCACATCTCCAACCTCACATGCAGTTTAAAAAATATATTTATTTATTTATTTAAGAGAGAAAGAGAGGGCTTGAGAGATGGCTTAGTGGTTAAGCGCTTGCCTGTGAAGCTCAAGGACCCCAGTTCGAGGCTCAGTTCCCCAGATCCCACGTTAGCCAAATGCACAAGGGGGCGCACGCGTCTGGAGTTCGTTTGCAGAGGCTGGAAGCCCTGGCACGCCCATTCTCTCTCTCTCTCTCCCTCTATCTGTCTTTCTCTCTGTGTCTGTTGCTCTCAAATAAATAAATAAAAAATAAAATAAAAAAAGAGAGAAAGAGAAGGAGAGAGAGAGAGAGAGAGAATGGGCACGCCAGGACCTCTAGTCACTGCAAACAAACTCCAGACACAAGTACCCCTTAATGCATCTGGCTTACATGAGTACTTGGAAATTGAACCTCCATCTTTAGGATTCACAGGCAAGTGCCTTCACAGCTAAGCCATCTCTCCAGCCCTCATACATTTAAAAATATTTTATTTATTTATTTGCATGGAGAGAGGGGGAGCAAGAGAGAGACAGAGACAGAGGAAGCATGAGCACTCCAGGGCATCTTCCCACTTCAAATGAACTCCAGATGCTTGTGCAATTTTGTGCATCTGGCTTTACAGGGGTACTGGAGAACCAAACATAGACTGGCAGGCTTTGCAAGCAAGTGCCTTTAACCACTGAGCATCCCTCCAGCTCCCACATGCTTTTTTTTTTTTTTTTTTTTTTTTTGGTTTTTTGAGGTAAGGTCTCACTCTAGCTCAGGCTGACCTGGAACTCACTATGTAGTCTCAGGGTGGCCTTGAACTCACGGTGATCTTCCTATCTCTGCCTCCCCAGTGCTGAGATTAAAGGTGTGTACCACCACGCCTGACTACCACATGCATTTTAACGCACGTGTGCCTGTGTGTGTGCCTGTTCATGTTTGTGCATGCACCCTCACACCTGACATTTTACATAGGTTCTAGGGATCAGGTCTTCAAGACCAGTACTTTAAAGACTAAGCTATCTGTCTAGCCCCCTAGATGCAACATATGACAGCATATTTTATTTTCATTTGGTTGAATTTGTGTATGTAGAGCACATAGCTAGGGAGAGCTGACTAGATCAACAATCCTTGCTGTAAAGTGAGTAGGATTAGAAATTGCATAAGGGAGCTGGGGTATGGCTCCTCAGCAAATTCCTTGCTTGGCATGCAGAAGGCCCTGAGTTGGATCCCCTTCCGCAGTGATAATAGACTCCATGATGGCAGGACAATTTGTCTTCATTTTGGGTTCTCCACAGGTCACAAGGCATCTAACACCTAGTGCTTATACTCTGCCCAGTAAGCAAGCAAGCAGAGCCCAAGGGAGGCCATTACCTTCATTGTAAGCCTACTACTATGCCGCACCCCAAGAAGAGCGAAAGGATGATTGGGCGTGTGCTGCTCTGTCCTCCCTATGGTGCCTGAAAGCAAACTGAGACCAGAATGTCGACCTGAGAGCATTTTGCAACTGTGTGTCACAGTGGAAAGAACATGCAGACCAGAGTCCAAAGGCGTCACCCTTGGTTGATGTATAATCTCCAGCAAGTTGACCTGGGAAGTCTGATTTTTTTTTTTTCCAGGAAGGGTTTGCTCTAGCCCAGGCTGACCTGGAATTCACTGTGGAGTCTCAGGGTGACCTTGAACTCAGCAATCCTCCTACCTCTGCCTCTCAGGTGCTGGGATTAAAGATGTGTGAGACCACACCTGGTTGGAAGTCTGATTTTTTTTTAAATTTTATTTATTTATTTATTTTTTGTGGCGGGGTCTCACTGTAACTCAGGCTGACCTGGAATTCACTATGTTGTCTCAGGGTGGCCTCAAACTCATGGCAATCCTCCTGCCTCTGCCTCTGCCTCCTGAGTGCTGGGATTAAAGGCATGCACCACCACGCCCGGCTTGGAAGTCTGAATTTTAATTTGAAATACAGGGCTGCAAATTCTCACCTGCATCCCAGGGCTACATCAAAGGTCAGATGTGTGAGTGGATCTAAACTTGGAATACTGTTTTCCATTGGACTAGTAGACCTGGCCAACATCACTGGGTCTTGTTCTCCTTCTCAGGGAAAACTTAATCCACCACCAGCAGCTCCTCTCCTCACAAAACCAGCTGTGCCTAGCATGAGAGAAATTGGAGCACTTGTACACTACTGATGGGAATGGAACATGGAACACCCACCGTGGAAAACAGGCGGTTTCTTAAATGTATGCCTGTGATATAGTCTGTTTTTTCCACTCCTAAATATTTACCCATGAAATATTGTATGGAGGTACATGCCTGTATTCCTAGCACTTGGGAAGTAGAGACAGGAGGATCAATAGTTCAAGGCCATCTTTGGCTGCATTGTGAGTTCAAGACCTAATCTGAATGAAAGAAAGAGAGAGAAGGAAGGAAGGGGGGGGGAGGGAAAAGGGAAGGAAAGAAGAAGGGAAGGAGGAAGGGAGGGAAGGAAGGAGAGAAGGAAGGAAGGAAGGGGAAGGCAAGGAAAGAAAAAGAAAAGAAAAGAAGAGGGCTGGAGACATGGCTTAGTGGTTAAGTCACTTGCCTGCAAAGCCAAAGGACCTTGGTTTGATTTCCCAGGACCCACATAAAGCCAGAAGCACAAGGTGGCGCATGCATCTGGAGTTTGCAGTAGCTGGAGGCCCTGGTGTGCCCATTCTCTCTCTCTCACTCTCACTCTCTCTTACTCTTTCTCTCTCTCAAATAAATAAATAAAAATAAAAATATTTTTAAAAAAGAAAAGAAAAAAGCTCAAGTGCTTCTCAGCAGGTAAAGGTGTAGACAAATGGTGGTGTTTTCACACCATGAAATTTTGCTCAAGAGAGATAAATGAGCCTTTGATACACACTGCATGGGTAAATCTCAAAATAATTAGTTACTTGCCACATAGGACATTTTGGTCAATGGTAAACCACATGTACACGAAAAATGTCAGAAAACTTTGATTCCATTTACATAAAATTCTAAAACATTCAAACCAATCTGGTATAGCAAGTTAGGGGACACAGAGGGGCCACAAAGGAGCACAGGGAACCTTCTGGAGTGATGGGCATGGTTGTCATCTACCATGAGAATCCCTTAGTACAACGTGTACAAAGGGGACCAAGTCACCAGACCCATAAGTGAACCCATGAGTCTTCAGGGAAATGCTAGTTCCAATGCTATTTAAAGCATTTCAGGGCACAGAGAAAGAAGGAAAGCTTCCAAATTCCTTTCATGAAACCAGCATAACTTTGTTACCAAAATCCTGGCTGGACTAGCACATTCATGAGCGGGTGGCTCGGAGCACGCCACACTTGGGGGATGTTACTGTCAGTCAGTGACACTACAGCTGCCCTAGATTCGCCATTTCTTCTGTCTTTTGCTCTCAGCAGTCTCGTTATAACGTGTATTCCTGTGGATTTCCATTTATCATTTTTTCGAGGGGGTTTGGAGAGGGAAGAGGAGGCACAATGATTTCTGAGGCTAATGCTGGGCAGGGGCTTCTTGTGGGCAGGACCAGGAGCCTTGGCAAGCTGAGCGTGGGCTTTCTGAAGCCCCTCTTAGCACCGCTGATCCCCCAGGCCCCGCTCTACCCTTTGTGGCTTTTGCTCTCACCTTTGTTTATATTTCCAGCCTGCTACCTTTTCTTCATACATCTGCAGCATTTTCTGGGCCATCTGCAATGTGTCCTCACAGCCTGTTGCAATCTAGTAACACATGGCTACACGGTCCTGCCAGTCCACTGCTTGCTCATTACCCCTTAGGGGCTAAATTATGTCCTCACCTCACTTCTCCAACTCATATTTCGGATTCCTCATTTCCAGTGTCTCAGAACTTTACTGGGGAAAGGACCTTTAAGATAGTGTTGAATTAAAACAATCAGGTCAGGTGAACCCCAGTCCATGCTGCCTGGTGGCTTTATAAGAAGACTCGCAGAGAGCTGGTGAGATGTCTCAGAGAATACGTGCTTGCCATATAGGCATAAGGGCCTGAGAGAGACAGATTCCATCTACAGTGACCATGTAGTTTGAGTGGCCACATACATCTGTAACTTCAGTCCTGTGGGGAGTGGAAACGAGAGAATCACTGGGGCTCACTGGTCACATAGTCTGGCTGAATAAAATAGCAACTCTGAGTTCAATGAAAGACTCCATCTCAAGGAAAAAAGTGGAGGAACAATAGAGAACACCCTATGTTCTCTTCTGGCCCTTACATACACGAGCATGGGTCCTACACACATGTATATACTATATACCACACACATCACACATACTACACACACACACATGACAAAAAATTGATTTTACAAAGGGGAGGAGGGCTAGAGACATGGCTTAGGGGTTAAGGTGTTTGCCTGCAAAGGCTAAGGACCCAGGACCCACGTAAAGCCAGATGCACAATGTGGTCTAGAGTTCATTTGTAGTAGTGGCTAGAGGCCCTGGTGTGCCCATTCTCTCTCCCGCTCTCGCTCTCAAATAAATAAATAAAAAAAATATTTTTTTCAAAGGATTGGACCCATAGAGACCCTAGGATGTATGGCATAGAGAAACAACAATGTGAAGCCCAGCAAGAAGGTGGCCATCTACAAGCCAAGGAGGCCTCAGGAAATGTACCAGATGGTCTATAACCACAAAAAAAAAAAAACTGATTATCTATTGTGTAAGTACCCAGTGTGTGGTATTTAATCCTGGCAGCCCCAGCAAACTAGAGGTTGGTGGTACACATCTGTAATCCTAGCAGAGTCTGGACAATTGATGCAGGTTCAAGGCCAGCCTTCATTACACGGTGAGACACTATACACTGTGTCTCAAAAGAAAAAAACCCCCACATATAAGTTAGACAATTTAGGTGAAATGCTCAACTGTTCAGAAAATAAAATGTAAACTACTAAACTCATCCAACCTGAAATAATTTCAATAATATTTCAACTAAGTAAATTAAATTTGTTTTTTGTTTGTTTGTTTGTTTGTTTTGAGGTAGGGTCTCATTCTAGCCCAGGCTGACCTGGAATTCCCTATATAGTCTCAGGGTGGCCTTGAACCTATAGTGATCCTCCTACCTCTGCCTCCTGAGGGCTGTGATTAAAGGTATGCACCACCACACCTGGCAAGTAATTAAATTGTTAATGGAAAAAAATCACAAGATAATTCTCTGACATTCAAGGAATGTCAGTTGTATTCATCAGCTTTCCTTCACTATGATAAAATTCTGTGATAATCAACTTAGAAAGAGAAGTTTGGCTGGATATAGTGGTACCTGTGATCAGAACTCAGTAGGCTGAGTCAGGAAGATCTTGAGTTCAAGGCCAGCCTGGACCTTCTTCTGAGCAAGCCCTATCTCAGAAAAAATACTCCACAACTAGCTGGGTCTTGGTGGCATAAGCCTTTAGTCCCAGCATTTGAAGGCTGGGGCAGGGGAATCCCATGAGTTCAAGGCCATGCTGGGACTACAGAGTGAGTTCCAAATCAGCCTGGTCTAGAATGAGAACCTCACCTCAGAAATAACGATCCAAAACCCACAAACAAATAAAAAGGAAGCACAGAGCTCAAGGTGTAGCTCATTGGTAGAGTATTTGCCTGACACACTTGACTCCATTTAAAAAGAGAAAAGTTTCTTGTCCTTTCTCTTTTTTTTAATCTTTCTTTCTTTTTAAATTTAAGGTATTTCTTTTATTAAATTACAGTGATTTTATACATTGGAAAATGACTGCTTTGTCTAAAGGCAGCAATAGTTCCTACTATTATCTTATAATATTATTTTTTTGGTTTCAAATTTTTTTTATTATTATTATTTGAGAGAGAGAGAGAATGATTGTGCCCAGGCCTCCTGCCACTAATGAACTCCAAACACATGTGCCACTTTGTGGGCCTTGGCTTTATGTGGCTCCTGGGGAACTGAACTCAAGCCATCAGGCTTTATAAGCCAGAGCCTTTCTCTCCTGACCACAGTGCTATACTTAAACCTTGATTTAGTTCTTCCAGATAAATAGGGGAAAGTTTCATATTTCCCTACATGTGTCTACTATGGAGGAATTTCAGAACACTAAGGTAAAATGAAGCAGATGTAAATAAGAGTTTTAGATATAAGATTTCTTTGGAATCTGGTTAAAATTTGGTTTCTTAAAATTCTGTACTCATGGCTGGTCTTGGTGGCTCATACCTCTAATTCCAGCAGTGGGAGGCTGAGATAGGAGGACCATTGTGAGTTTGGGGCCACCTGGGCTACAGAACAAGTTCTAGGCCATCCTGGCTTAACTGACAACCTGCCTCAAAACAAACAAAAAATTCTATACAGAAGTAAATTTCTATCTTAGTCACCTTAAAAGAAATGGGTGGGAAAAGATAGTTACCTGAAACAGTAAGTACTAAAATGTCTTGGCAGGCATGCATACTAGACAAATTAAGCACACCTGTGATCCCTGCCCTGGGAAGGTGGGGTCAGGAGCAAGTATTCAAGGTCATTCTCAGCTACAGAGAAAGTTTCAGGGCTATCTGAGCTGCAGGAGACCTTGGGATGCAGGAAAGAGAGAGAGAATGGCTGTTTGACTGCAGAGTCTGGTGGGCATTAATGGTACTGTAAACATATACCTCCAGCACATGTGGAGATTTATGGAGAAAGTGAGTGCAGCAAAGTGGTGGGAAGCGTAAAACAGAGACAACACAGTTCCTCCAATAACACTGTTCATTTTCACCTAAAAAGGACATCCCCCCGAAGTGTGGGAAGTATTGGGGGATTCTTTTCTGTTATTCAAGACAGTCTTAATGCAGCCTCGGGCTTGCCCACATGTCTAGTAACAGGAAATCATACTCACATTGCCATAGACTTCCTTTAACACACCTTGGCTTCCGGTTCTGGGGGCTCGAAAGCCATTGCATTGCCATGTAGGTATTCTGCAACTTCAGTCAGCAGCGCTTAACATAAACTTCCTGAATATTAGCAGGTGTGGGTAAAGTCTCTCTTGGGCTGTCTTAATCTTCCACTTGACTTGTCAGTACTTTGGCAGCTTCCAGGAAAACACTGTCAGTGATATGTTGTGTTTGACAGAGTCACCCGTGGAAAAATATATACATTGTTTCCTTGAGATGGTGGGAAGACTTGCTCATGGTGCTCACTGGTCCAAGTGAACTTGCAGCCACACACCTCCCGTCCGAGCGGGCACGCTCGCCCGCTGCCCTCCGCCTCTGCTGCAGGATCGCCAGTCTAAGATCGCAGGCCTTTCCTCCTATGAGGCTGCAGCTTTGACCTCAGCACCAGTGAAAAAGCAAGCATACCTGCAACTCCAATCACAGCTGAGGGATTCAGTGTATTCTCAGCCTCTTCAGGAGTAGTAAGACACTCTAGGGTTCGATGAATAAACAATTCCCAATACCTATTTCAGTAGTCTGCCTTTTAGCTACTAACCCATTCTTGTCAAACATTCATGTTTCCTTTTGTGCTTCTGAGAGGTCACCTTGTACTGTAGATAAAACTGTAGGATCTGCAACTCTAAGAACCACATCTCCCCGCCAAGAATTAAGGTTTTGTGTTCTGATATTTGTTTGCTAATGACTCTTAAGAAAACCTGATAAAGCTACTGCAGCCACTGCCATCATCAAAGGTCAAATATTCTCCTTGCTATTTTCTCAAGAACCTGAAAGCGGGGTGATTTCCAGAGCCTTCAAACTGAAGGAGTATATTCTGGCCATATCTGTCAGTAGATGCCCTCATAAATTCATCCATCAAGTCATCATAACGTTGGAAATGTCTCATTTCTGATACAAGCCCCTGCACAGTGGATCTCGTAGAGTGCTGATCAGTTCCCACACAACAGGCGCAGGCAGACATCTACCTCAGGCTGTCCTCCTGCACGGGCTGCATGCACCCAGCCTTCCCACTAGAACCTCCTACGCCACAGACAGATTTCTAGAACTCAGTATTTTTCCAAAGGGCTACTCATTTTTTAATTTTTTCAAAACATATTTTTGAGGCAAGCCCAACAGACTGGCCTTTTTTTTTTTTTTAATGAGACAGTGAGAGACAGCAAGAGAGACAGAGTTGCCATGCCAGGGCCTCCAGCCACTGTCGTCAAACTCCAGACATGTGCACCACCTTGTGCACATATGCAACCTTACCTATGTATCACCTTGTGCATTTGGCTTATGTGGCATCTGGGGAGTCAAACATGGGTCCTTGGGCTTTGCAGGCAAGTACTTTAACTGCTAAGCCATCTCTCCAGCCCAAGTTTTTTTCAAATAAAACATTTTTTAAAAAATTAAGTATGGGGCTGGAGGGGTGGCTTAGCGGTTAAGGTGTTTGCCTGCAAAGCCAAAGGACCCAGGTTTGATTCCCCAGGACCCACGTTAGCCAGATGCACAAGGGGGTGCATGCATCTGGAGTTCGTTTGCAGTGGCTAGAGAGCCCTGGAATGCCCATTCTTTCTCCCCTTTTCTCTGTCAAATAAAAAATTAAATTAAAATATTAAAAATATTAAGTATGACTATACTCAGAATTATTTATAGACCTCAGTTCTACAAATGGCCACATGATTGTGCCTGGCTTTATAACTAACCTCTTCCACTGTGCATGCCATATTACCTCTGCCCACAGCAAACACCTTAGTTGATCATGGCTCTTCAACTGGTGGGGTGGCCGAGACCTTCAACCCTGAAAGGAATGGCCGTCAATAGCGCCACCTGACTTGGGCTATTGTAGTCCTCCATTAATGTTAACCACAGGAGATGGTAGTGCCAAGGGACACCTTAATGAAGCTCTTGTGATTCAGACATACTCTTCCTTACTTTATCAAATTGCAATCTTTAGCATATCTCTTGCCTCATCACATCATGAGCTTATACAAAGAATTGGCTTACAAAAGCCGGGCATGGTGGTGCATGCCTTTAATCCCAGCACTTGGGAGGCAGAGGTAGGAGGATCACCGTGAGTTTGAGGCCACCCTGAGACTACATAGTGAATTCCAGGCCAGCTTGAGCTAGAGTGAGACCCTACCTCGAAACAAACAAACAAACAAAGAATTGGCTTACATGAGTGTTGAAGCAGGCTAGGCAAAGCTAAAGTCTAAGGGCAGGTGAACAGGACTTCAGGCATACCTAACGCTGCAGTCTACAGCACAGCTTCTTTTTTTTTTTTTTTTTTTTTTTTTTTTTTTTTTTTTTTATTTTATTTTTATTTTTTTATTTTATTTTATTTTATTTTATTTTTTTTTTTTAATTTTTATTAACATTTTCCATGATTATAAAATATATCCCATGGTAATTCCCTCCCTCCCCACCCCCACACTTTCCCGTTTGAAATTCCATTCTCAATCATATTACCTCCCCATTACAATCATTGTAATTACATATATACAATATCAACCTATTAAGTATCCTCCTCCCTTCCTTTCTCCACCCTTTATGTCTCCTTTTCAACTTACTGGCCTCTGCTACTAAGTATTTTCATTCTCACACAGAAGCCCAGTCATCTGTAGCTAGGATCCCCATATGAGGGAGAACATGTGGCGCTTGGCTTTCTGGGCCTGGGTTACCTGACTTAGTATAATACTTTCCAGGTCCATCCATTTTTCTGCAAATTTCATAACTTCATTTTTCTTTACCGCTGAGTAGAACTCCATTGTATAAATGTACCACATCTTCATTATCCACTCATCTGTTGAGGGACATCTAGGCTGGTTCCATTTCCCAGCTATTATAAATTGAGCAGCAATAAACATGGTTGAGCATGTACTTCTAAGGAAATGAGATGAGTCCTTTGGATATATGCCTAGGAGTGCTATAGCTGGGTCATATGGTAGATCAATCTCTAGCTGCTTTAGGAACCTCCACACTGTTTTCCACAATGGCTGGACCAGATTGCATTCCCACCAGCAGTGCAGAAGGGTTCCTTTTTTTCCACATCCCCGCCAACATTTATGATCATTTGTTTTCATGATGGTGGCCAATCTGACAGGAGTGAGATGGAATCTCAATGTAGTTTTAATCTGCATTTCCCTGATGACTAGTGACGTAGAACATTTTTTTAGGTGCTTATATGCCATTCGTATTTCTTCCTTTGAGAACTCTCTATTTAGCTCCTTAGCCCATTTTTTGATTGGCCTGTTTGATTCCTTATTAGTTAACTTTTTGAGTTCTTTGTATATCCTAGATATTAATCCTTTATCAGATATATAGCTGGCGAAGATTTTTTCCCATTCTGTAGGTTGCCTCTTTGCTTTTTTCACTGTGTCCTTTGCGGTGCAAAATCTTTGTAATTTCATTAGGTCCCAGTGGTTAATCTGTGGTTTTATTGTCTGAGCAATTGGGGTTGTATTTAGAAAGTCTTTGCCAAGACCAATATGTTGGAGGGTTTCCCCTACTTTTTCCTCTAGCAGTTTCAAAGTTTCCGGTCTGATGTTAAGGTCTTTAATCCATTTGGACTTAATTCTTGTGCATGGCGAGAGAGAAGAATCTATTTTCATCCTTCTGCAGATATTTATCCAGTTTTCAAAACACCATTTGTTGAAGAGGCTGTCTCTTCTCCAATGAGTATTTTTGGCATTTTTATCGAATATCAGGTGGCTATAGCTACTTGGGCTTACATCTGGGTCCTCTATTCTGTTCCACTGATCTACATGTCTGTTTTTGTGCCAGTACCATGCTGTTTTTGTTACTATGGCTCTGTAGTATAGGTTAAAATCAGGTATGGTGATACCACCAGCCTCTTTTTTGTTGCTCAGTATTATTTTAGATATTCGAGGTTTTTTATGATTCCAAATGAATTTTTGGATTGTTTTTTCTATTTCCATGAAGAAAGCCTTTGGAATTTTGATAGGGATTGCATTAAATGTGTAGATTGCTTTAGGTAAGATTGCCATTTTCACGATATTGATTCTCCCAAGCCAGGAACAAGGGATGTTTCTCCACTTTCTAGTGTCTTCTGCAATTTCTCGCTTGAGTGTCTTAAAGTTCTCATTGTATAGATTCTTTACTTCCTTAGTTAGGTTTATTCCAAGGTATTTTATTTTTTTTGATGCAATTGTGAATGGGAGTGATTCTCTGATTTCATCCTCTGTGTGTTTGTTGTTAGCATATATGAAGGCTACTGATTTCTGTACAGCACAGCTTCTTTAGGCAAGCCCCAGTTATGCTCTAAAGGCTTTCCAGAGACTTAAGCAGACCTATCTCTATCGTGTAAGATGTAACCTTTACTTATAGTCAATAAATTATGGACATTTATCACACTTGCAAGGTACCTTATCAGAAACACCTGCTTCTTGGTTTGTTTTTGTTTGTTAATTTATTTTTTCATGGTAGGATCTCACCGTAGCTCAGGCCAACCCAGGAATTCACTCTGTAATCTCAGGGTAGACTCAAACTCATTTTGATCCTCCTACCTCTGACTCCCCAGTGCTGGGATTAAAGGCATGCTCCGCCACACCCAGCTGTGTTTTTGTTTTTTAAAAAATATACTTTATTTATTTACTTGCAAGGAGAGAGTGAGAATATAAATGGGTGTGCTAGGGCCTCTAGGCACTGCAAACAAACTCCAGCTTCATGGACCACTTTGTGCATGTGGCTTTATGTGGGTACTGGGAAATCAAACCCAGGTCATTAGGTATTGCATGCAAGTCCCTTAACTGCTAAGCCATCTCTCCAACCCATGTTTTTTTTATTTTTTTGGACAGGATCTCTGTATGTAATCCAAGCTGGTCTCAAAGTCACAATCCTCTTGTCTCAACCTCCTGAGTTCTGGGATTATAGCATGTGCCACTATACCCAGATAACTAAATTTGTTTTAATAACAGGACCATATGACACATAAAACTCACCATCACAAAGCACCGTTGGTTTTTCACTCTAGTTGGCACAGGGAATAGCTGTTTCTGGTATCTGAAAGGGGATTTCTTCCACATCCTTCCCTATACACTCAAATCTGCACATGCCCAAGTATTTTATATAGAATGGTGTAGAATCATCAGTCATGGGGGGTGTATGCTTGCAATCCTAGCACTCAGGAGGCTGAGACAGGGCAATTTCATGTGCCACTTCAGCCTGGACTACTTGGTAAGCTTGAGACTATCCTGCACTGTATAGTCATATCCTGACTCAAAAACAAAAATTAGGGCTGGAGAGATGGCTTAGCGGTTAAGCGCTTGCCTGTGAAGCCTAAGGACCCCGGTTCGAGGCTCGGTTCTCCAGGTCCCACGTTAGCCAGATGCACAAGGGAGCACATGCGTCTGGAGTTCGTTTGCAGAGGCTGAAAGCTCTGGCGCGCCCATTCTCTCTCTCTCCCTCTATCTGTCTTTCTTTCTGTGTCTGTCGCTCTCAAATAAACAAATTAAAAAAAAAGCAAAAATTAGAGATTCAGAGGCTCCTAAGAGCCCATCACTGAAGTAGACTTAAAACAAACCCAACATGGCTCAGCATGGAAGAGGAGGTGGAAAGATTGTTAGAGCCACAAGTTGGGACATTATGCATTGCCTCTTCCCTATAACTGATGGCTGCCCCCACAGTGCATGACCCACAATTCCCGCGGGGATGACCGGTATTCCCAACAAGAAGGGTCCCTTTGGAGGGAGGGCAGGGATGAGGAAAAGGATGGTACCAACATGTACTGTTTACATACTGAGTATGTCCATAACTAATAAATAAATAAATAAATAAATAAATAAATAAATAAATAAAATTACTTAATAAAAATAATTGGGCTGTATAGATGGCTTAGCCATTAAGGTCCATATCTATGAAGCCTAAGGACCCAGGTTTGATTCTCCAGTGAGAGTAGCATTAACATAGGAGAATAAACATAAGTATTTAGAGGGCAGTTTTGTGGGCATAATATACCTGTTTAGCCAGACAACAGTAGTAGTTGTCCACATAGGGCATATGACCCCCCTCTAAGATATAGGCATTTCATTAGGTTTTCAGTACCAGGCAGAAATTCCCTCCCGTAGAGCAGGCCTCAAGTCCAATCAGAGAGCAGTCAGTTTCCCCCATAACAGACATGCCACCATTGCATCAGTTGGTACATTTGGCCTGGATGGCCAGCTGTAAAGCTTGTAGGGTCCACTGCTGGTTAAGACCATTGATGACTTTTCTTCCCCAACAGGCTGCATAAATCTTTCCAACATCCTGACAACTAGTTAATAGGGAGGAGGCTTCCAGCTCAGCTCCCATTTGATTTCTTGGTGATCTTCAACCTAAGCATATAGAGTCGTCAGCAGTAGGGTCTTCCCATCTAGTTCTAGTGAGTAACCAGAGCCTTAACAATAACCTGTAATGTTTGGGGGTCATCAGGGGCCTCCCTGGCCAACATCTCGCCAGAGGGTATCCCACTCCTGGCACTGTACTGAAATGTTTCTAATAATCTATGGTTTCAGGTACAACATCTGACAATTCCTATTTGTAAACCTGCAACAGTAGTTTACCCAATCTATTGACTTATCTAGTTTTCAGTTGGGAATTTTTTAGGGGGTGTTGTTGTTGTTTAAGCAGGGTCTCACATAACCCAGGATAGTTTTGAACTTGCTAAGTTGCCAAGAACAACCTTGAACTCCTGATCTTCCTGATTCTATCTCCCAAGTTCTGGTATCACAGGCCTGTTCCTGGCTCCCTCACCTGGCTCAACATGTCTACTCCTTACAACAAACTTTTGATACAGATATGACTAATAGTACCTGTTCTAGAGATGAAAATGCAAGATCCTGCCGAAGATCACATAGCTGGTGATAGATGGGGTCAGATCCAAACATCATGTTTTCATGTGCCCACCAGTCCTGACGAAGGCCCTGGCATGTCTTCCTCCTACTCAGCTGTCTCTAATGCAGCCCCTTGACTCCCACTGCCACCCCCACCCTGAGCAGCTGAGGCTGGTCTCTAAATCTCCTATTCTGGCAGCATTTCCATCAGGCCCAGAGCCAGCTTTTTCTGGGAATGCAATGCTGCTTTCTGGGGAGCCGGCTGGAGCAGAAGCTGGAGAGGGCAACCGTCTTGGCCAGATCTTTACAAACAGCACCTTGTCCAAGTGGGCCCTATCCCAGAAGCTCAGTGCCGAGACTCAGCATGCATGTGCAGCCAGCCCTGGCCTGCCTGGTGGCTGTCATCTTGGTTGAATCACTGGCCACCCACCGCATCTTACCTCCAACTGATTTCTGGTCCTGAGGTAGCTGTAGCTTTCCCACAGTCCTTCCTACACTGGTCCTCTCCTGACACTGGGCTTCCTCTCCTGGGCCAGGCATTGTGAAGAGTCTGGCTAATCTTCCCTGTAGGTAGCAAGGAGGGTTCTATGATGCCCTGTTTGTAGATGTGGCTCATAGGAGGATATTTGCTCAAGGTCATGTACTAGGTAATTAGCCAAACCAGTTAAGGTCCAAATCCTCCCTTCTTCCAGGATCCCATGGCATCCCATCCACAGACCCCAAAGAGCCCAGTTTCCATGTAGTTTTTAAAAAACATTTTATTTATTTATTTATTGATGAGAGAGAAGAAGAGAGAGAATGGTCAAGTCAGGGCCTGTAGCCACTGCAAATGAACTCCAGATGCATGCACCCCTTGTGCATCTGTCTAGCTTACATGGATTCTGGAGAAGGCTTCACAGGCAAACACCTTAATTGCTAAGCCATCTCTCCAGCCCCTTCCTTGTAGTTTTAAAAGGAGTTACATTAGAGGAACTTAGGAGGTTGGAGTGGCACATATGTGTGTGTGTGTGTGTGTGTGTATGCACACACATGCTAGTCTATTTTATGTTGCTGTCACAATATACCTGAGGCTAGGTACTTTACATGGAAAAGAGATTTATTAAGTTCACAGTTCTGGGGGCTGAAAGTCCAAGACTCCACAGCTAAGTGTCTGGTGAGGGTCCCTTTTTCTATGTCACATTTTCATGGTGCCATCTTGGCTTATGGAAGGGAGTGTTTACATAGGAAGCCAGAGAGCATGGAGAGGTCAGGACTGCTCTTCGGTAATGTCCCTTGTGTCAGCTTCCCACAAGAACTGCGTAAGTCTCTCAATGCTCTCATACATTTCCCACCAGGCCTCACCTCTTACACGTCTCACCATGCTTCACACCACCACACTGGGGACCAAGCATCCCACACTGGAGCCTTGGAGGGCACAAACCACAACTTCCGGGAGAGGACTGTTCTCAGTTCATGTGGCTTGCTGAGTTTACCCAATGCGAGTCCTATAGACACATGGCTGCATGGTTGTAGGGACTGGCTCAGGAATGGTCATGTCGAGCCTGGATCGTTGGCTTAGTGAGTAAAGCACTTGCCTGAAATGCCAAAGGACCTCGGTTTGAATCCCTAGGACTCATGTAAGCCAGATGCACAAGGTGTCACATGTGTCTGGAATTCATTAGCAGTGGCTGGAGGCCCTGGTGCACACCCCCCTGTCTGTCTGTCTTTCCCTGCATCTTTCTCTCTCCCAAATAAATAAGATTTTAAAAAAGAAGAAGAAGAAGAAATGGTCATGTAACTCAAACCAAGCCCCTCGGAGTTAATCATGAGCTTTGTGCTGAAACTCAGGAAAAGATGCCGTTATTTTGTTGAAAACACGAGGAGGAAGGACCTGCTCAATGCTGAAGTCAGACGAGGAGAGAGTGGAGCTGAGCCACTCTTTCTGACAGTGTTATGGAAGGGTCTGGATCCGCCGTGCCTCTGAAAGCCTCCACTTACACATCACCCTTGGTGCACCACTCACCATCCCTACCTGTTCTCGGGCTGCAGCCTACCTGCCTGGAACTTGTAGTGACGGGTTCAAGTTTTGCTATCTGAAGAGCAAGGAAAGGCTGCAAAGACAAATTGACATGCTTCAAATCTCAGCTCTGTGGAAGCTTCATACCCTAGGTTAAAGCTGAGAGGATAATACCCTTATCAGAGGGGTGTGGGGGACATGAAAGACTTGCGTACGTGCTTGCTTTTGTTATCTTGTCCAGGTGGCCCAGTTGCTTTTGTTACGAACACTGTGAGCCTGGGTCCCTGTGGCAGGGACATGGTCTTTATTCACCTGGGTTCCTAGCACCCAGCAGTGACTGCTACAGAGTAGCTTTCAAATAAATACTTATGGAAGCAAACTTGAAGTACATTCTGACCTTCCAACTATGGTGAGCTACAAGGGGATAGCTCTTCCCAAGTCTTCTTGCCCCTGCCCTAGTCCTCATCATTTCTTTACATAACTCGAGTGGTTTTCCTCCCCCCAAAAATAGACTAATTCAATTATTCTATGACTATTTATCAGTTAAAACCAGAGGAATGAAAATAAGCTGCCACAGCACAAAACCCCAGATGTTTGGGGTTAGTTTTCTTACATAGTGTTCAACTATTTTACTTATTTAATGTTTTTTTTTTTCTTAAGAAACAAAACAAAACCAATCAGCCCTGCGAATTAGAAATGAGATCCCATTCTCACAGCATCCCTCGCTCCCTGTTGGGAGTGGTGTGGGCATACTTGGCAGTCATGACGGGCTGCTAAAACAGGACAAGCAGGTAATGGGGAACAGCTGCTTGGCTCGTGCTGTCTTGTAAGGTCCAAAGTGGTGACGAGGTGCCACAGACAAAGGACAGGCAGTGATGGCTTGGGTGGGGGCTCTGCAAGCAGCAATGAACTCCGCTTGCTAAGTTTATCAGGCGAAGCAGAGTCTGCCCTTCTGGCCACTGTGCGCTGAGCAGTGAGAAGACACCCAGAGAGATGAGCCTGGTGGGCCAAGCCGGCCTCCTTTTCTCTGAGACTGAGGCTAAGGGCACAACTCATCGAGTCTTGTCCTGCAGTGGTCTGTAGCTCTGCACCACGGTGCAGCCCACACAACAGCTGGAATGGACCTTGGACCCAGCAACCTTTCTTGTAAAGGGTCAGAAAGAGAGAAAATAGTTCTGGCTTTGTGGGGCAGGTGGTCCTTGTCACGAGTGCTCAGCAATGCTGTGTGGGGTAAAAGCAGCCGTACATAATATGTGAATAAATGTTCCAGTACTACTTTATTTATAGAAACAGGGTGAACTGGATACGACCATAAGGATGTAGTTGGTTGGCCTCTGCATTTGTCAGTGGCCTCCTTGCTCAAAACACTTAAATGAGTTCTCTTGCCCTCACTGTAAAACCAGAGCTCAGCTTCTCGGTGTGGACACGGAGGATCTGCCAGGGCTGGCCCCTGGTCACCCCTCCACTCCTTGTTTAGGACGCCACTCATCGCTCTGCACTCCCCAGTCACGCGTCACTTTCATTGCTGCCTCGAGCCCTTTGCATTTGCAATTTCCTTTGCGTACAACACGACTCTCATCCCCACTTCACCTTTTCACATGACTCACACTTTCCCACTATTTAGGTCTCGGCACAAGTGTCATTTCCACAAAGAGATTGTCCTTGCAACCTCTGAAGTGACCATTACCTCTCTCCCTGGTCGTGTGTTATCACAGCACCCTGTTTTATTTTCTGCACAGCACTTATCACCGTTGGAAAAACATGTCTTGTGGTTTGCTTGTGTACTTGGTTATTGTCCTTCTCCACCCTGCACCCCACAAACATAAGCTCCAGGAGAGCAAGGAACCCTATTTCTGGTGTCTCCTGCCCATAGAGGACAGTAGATATTTGAATGAATATGTGAGTGATGGATACTTCAGTAGCAACCCTGATGGTCTCCCACAGCTCTCACTCCCCCTTTCTCTCAGCTATATTACTGACAGAGATGTATTTTACAAGTGAGTATCAGATCATGGCCTGTTTCCTGCATTAATTGCTCTAAGAGTCAAATTCAAACTTCTCACCATTGCCCCAGAGAACCTGCAAAGGGGACCCCCTGTCTATTGCCCCCAGACCACCTCTCCCAACCTGAGAAGGAGGTTGCCTGTAGGATCCTCGGACGTGACCCCTAAAGAGTAGCACTTGGCATTGGAGGTGTTTTTGCACTGATAACAGAAAATGGGTGATGTTCCAGGAATTCTCTAGAACAAAAGAATGAGACCATGAACACCTGACTCATGAGAGGCTGGGAAGGCATCCAGTTTCCTCATCTCACCCCACCCAGGTCAAGCTCTCTCCTGTGACATACTTCAGGGTAGAAATAGAGAACTCGATCATTGCCCATGGATGCCAGGACCAGCCCGGCTGGAGCCGTACAGAGGGTGGGGCAGAGAGCTTTCACTGCTCTCTGTGGCCTGGCTGAAAACTACTGCAACTCGAGGGGAGGGAGAGAGGAGGCAGACCTGCCAGCAGAACAGGTTCTTACGGTCAGGAACTCCCTGGACAGCCATGCAGTGTGTACTGCTTCCTCACTATGGCCAGGCTACCTGATGACACCCACCACAGCGCTGGGATGCTGCGGAAGCCCTCATGTATCCGAGAGCTTAGGAAAGATTAAGATGCTGCTGCCTTATGACTTCTTGTAAAAATAAAATGCCCAGAAAATGACATCCAAGTGGCTAAAATGCAATACCATTAAATGGATATTTGAAGCTGCAAGAGTATACAGTTTTTTTTATAGGAGCTCAGAAAAACAATTTAGATGGGAAAACATGGCTGCAAGGCATTTCTGGATTTCTGAATTGGCCTCTCACTGTCACTCTGCAGCAAGCACATACACACACCCACATTTGGTCATTTTTCTTCTTTTCCTTCCTTTCTATTTTTTTTTTTTTTTTTTTTGAGACAGAGTTTTGCTACATAGCCCAGGTTGGTCTTGAACTCAGTATCCTCCTTCCTCCACCTCCAAAGTGCTGAGCTTTCAGGAATGCATCAGCACAACTTGAATTTTCTGGTCATTTTTTTAAAGCCAGGCCAAGGAACAAGGTAGAATAAGCCCTTTTAGGTTTATCAAAAATAACTTTTTAAAATATTTATTTTTTATTTTATTTATTTGAGTGAGTGAGACAGAAAGAGGCAGAGAGAGAGAGAAAAAGAGAAAGAATGGGCATGCCTGGGCCTCCAGCTACTGCAAACGAACTCCAGACACATGTGCCACCTTGTATATCTGGTCTACGTAGGTAGTGGGGAATCGAACCTGGGTCCTCAGGCTTTACAGGCAAGATTTTTAACAACTAAGCAATCTCTCCATACCTAAAAAGAACTTTTTAATACTACTGTCCTCAAATCTTAGTTGTTCTTGACTTGTTTTTGCTTTATCTCATCTTCCCTATGGTGACTTCTTTCATCTCTCTGAATTTTTCTGGCTTCCTGTTTATCTTTGGATGTGACCCCTTCCTGACACCTGTACCCTTGCTCTCCTTGGGATTAAACTCGCTTGTTCCAATCACCTCTCATTTGATTCAATACCCCTGTGACCTAACTGATGTCCTAGCAGATCAGCACTGACCTTGAGTCTCAAGGAAAAAACACAGGACAGTGCTGGGTTGTGATGCCACCAGGGAGGCTGGGATTGATATGACCTTCCCTCCAGGCATGTGCCACCTCATCCACAGCATCCATTGCATACCCCTTTACTGGAGAACCTCCACACACAGGAAACCCCCCTCTTCCTGGGACTGCCCTTTTTCTTTTCTTTTTTTTTTTTTCTGACAACTTTATCTGAAAGCACAAGCTGTCAACAAGCTGGAGAGCCCTGGAGTAATCTACTTCCTGCACAGGACTGACGGTGTGGTGTGAACTCCACGGCAGCTGTCAACATGCATTCTTCCTATCACTTACTAAGACCAGCGCATGTGGCAGAAATTAATCACTTCCACTTTTCATCAGAATGGCTGCTTGAACTTTTTCTGCCTCTGATCATTCATGCTCAGCAGATAACTGATAGCCATAGTAAGGTCTGGAACATGGGCAGGATTCCAGACTGGCCAGATATAGCCCATTATCACTGCAGTTACAGTGTGCAGGCTCATTGAGAAGTTATGGGACACTTTATCAATGAGGAAGACAAGTCCCGGGAACTGTTGTGTTGGGTTTCATGTGAAGGAATGGAGGTGAAGATGAAGGATCCCGAGACAGCCAGGACTCGTATCTGAATGTTTTCCTCAGGGTCAAGCATCAAGACCATGGCCATCACAGGTAGAAACAAACCATAGAACCCCAGGCTGGAAGAAGATTTATAGGAGAAAATCAGAGTATCTAGAGGATCAGACCAAGGTCATGTGGGGAAACAAACAATGGCACAGGCTTTGATCTCCTATGACTAAAAGAAGGGCACTGAGCCCTTGACAAAGAGGCTAGAAGGGAGACAGCAAAAAACACTTCCTTTAGAATCCCAGTTCGTACTTCTAAATGCTATATGATGTCTTGGACATGCCCCTGAGATCCACATGAAAGTGAAGATAGATTTCCTATGTGGATTTTCACTGAGTACAGCCTCATCCATTCCTTCAGCAGGGCTTGTTCCATGCATGGGTGCCACAGAAGGAAACTGGACATGCAATTTCTACTTTCACAGAACTCACGTGCTAGCTGGGAAGAGAGGCAGTAAACAATAAAATATAATGTCAGGTGGGAGATAGATACTATGGGAAAAAATAAAGCAGAGGAAGGGTATAGAAATTCTAAGGCCATGGGCTCACTGGTTTAGGCTCAAGGAGGCATTATACATAAGCTTGCATTTGCATAGAAGTTTGAAGAAGCGAGAGAGCAAGTCTTGCGGCCACCTGCAGAAAGAACTACGGCCAGCTGCCAGGCAGAGAGCTATTTAAGGAATTTCTGGAAAGCCATGGGAGCTGGAGTTGAGGAGAGGAGAAGAGCAGTAGAAGATGAAAGAAAAGGGAAGGGGAGAGAGCTGATCATACAGGGCCCTGTGCGTCATGATTGGAACTTTAGGTTTGCTTTGCAACATGATGGAGAACACTGGAGGTTCTTGAGCCAGGAAGTGAGGGAAACTCGTATCTTTTGAGGGAATTCAAACATTTGCCCATGGGAGCTAGAGGGAAACAGTGAGGTGATCTGTGGTACTGGGGATCAAACCTAGAATCTCACCCTGCTAGGCAAGAGCTCTCCTATTGAGTGTGATGACTAACCTTTTGAAAGGTGATTAAGGCTTTAAGGTTGAGACAGGGAAGGCAAGATTAGAAGCAGAGACCCTTGCCTAGCGTGTTGACAGACTGGATGTGGCAAGGAAGCAGGGGAACACCAAAGCTTTTGGCCTGAGCTCATACACAGAGTTCCTGTTCCCTGAAGCTGGGGAAATAGCAGGAGAGAGAACCAGACCTCAGGCTGTGCTGCAGCTTGTATGTGAAATACTGTGGTTGGGCAGGAGGGAAGTTTTGGTGGTGTAATGGGCAGAAAATCCTGAGACTTTAGGAAGAGAGTAGTCAGAGGCAGGGAGTCATAATGGTTCATTCTTTCTTTTCTTTTTTCCTTTTTTCTTTTTTTTCTTTTCTTTTTTTTTTTTTTTAGGTAGGGGCTCACTCTAACCCAGGCTGTCCTGGAACTCACGGCAATTCTTCTACCTCTGTCCCCCACCCCAAGTGCCTGGCTTCAAAAAGGTTCTTTTGAAGAGTTTTGTTACCAAGAGGAAAAGAGAAATGAAGAACAAGCTAGAAGGGTTATGGAGAAATAGAGTTAGCTCTTGGAGTCCTGGGACCATCCACCTTCAGAGACTAAAGAGCAGCCCTGGGCTCTGTCGGCTTCTGGCAAGGCTCCTGCCTACTGCTTTCAACGCTCACAGCCTTACCGCCTCCACTCATCAGCCTTCAATACCTTCAGGGTCCTTTCCAACATTTCTGTGTGGCTCAGTTGGTAGGAAGATATTGATTAATACATATACCAGAGCCTGTGCCCATGCTTTCTGGTTGGAAAGGAAAGAAAACAGACAAAAGGGAGGAAAGTGTTGTGTTTCAGCCTAGTCTGCCCAAGAAGCAGACGTTGAGCCAAGGAGTTGAGTGCAAATAGTTTATTTCATGCTAAGAAGTACTTGTAGGGTAATAGAACTGAGATAAGGAAGGGAAGGAGCCAAGAAAGCATGCGCAAACAGACAAATCACCTTGGTAAGCAACAAGGGCTGAATCCCACTGGAAATGCCGGGGCCAGTGTGGAACCCAGTGACATTCTGATGACTTTGGTGATGTCCCACCTCGTGGAGGATCAGGACTGCTGCTGGGGCAGATGCTTATGCTCTGGAACTTCTAGACTGTACTGAGAGCAGGCTCTAGCAGCCAGAGGAGGACCTCTGCCAGTGAGATGCAGGTACTGGCAGATAGAAGGTGGACCAGCTTCCATCGAAGCATGAGACCTAGAGGTATGGGCAGGACACTGGTACCTGTGTTGAGTCCACAGCCTTCTGCTATCGATTTTTCTAGGAGGTTGCTGGTCACAACATCTGTCAAGATAAGAGCCAGGTATGTCAACTCACAACTATAATCCCAGCACTCAGGAGGCAGAGACAAGTGAACGCCTACAAGCTCAAGGTCAGCCTGGTCCATTCAGCAAGCACCAGGCCAGCACAGACTACAAAGTGAGACTCTGTCTCAAAAATCAGCAACAAAGGAGGGGGTAAGGAAGAAGAGGTGAGGGGAATATGGGGGGAATATGCTTAGCATACAATATGTACTTGTATGAAACTATCCTTATACAACATAGTGCCATGTAAAACAAATACACACAATGAAAATTTTCAACATGAAAAACCAAACAAACAACAAAGAGTGTTAATGGGACAAGCTATAGTTGGTTTCAAGATATAGTTGGTTTCAAGATAGTAACTGCTAGCCAGGCGTGGTGGCATACACCTTTAATCCCAGCCCTTGAGAGGCAGAGGTAGGAGGGTCACTGTGAGTTCAAGGCTACCCTGAGACTACAGAATGAATTCCAGGTTAGCCTGAGCTAGAGTGAGACCCTACCTCAAAAAAAAAAAAAAAATAAGGATGATAACTGCTGATCATTGTTCCTTGTGTCACCAGTCATTCTGGAAATCTCTCAGTCTTGACTAGCAAGCACTAGGGCATATTGAGGTTGCTGATCTGCAGGCACAGCTGGACCTCTTCTCTGGAGGTCTGGTCAGATTACGGTTGGCTCATCGCCTATAGCCATCATCTTTAGCCATAGAAATATCAGGATGCATCTCTCATGCTTTGGGCCTGGCCATCCCTGACTTCACTCTGCAGCTTTAGCTGACTTCCTCATGATAATTAGTATCCTACATCCCTTTCTTCTCTCAGCGCTCTGCTGGCATGAAGACCCTAACATGACAAGGGGAAACTGTAGATTTATGGGCTCCTGAGAGAAGCGTTTCCTCATTCTCCCCCAGCCACGCTGGAAGACCAAGAGTACTAGTTCAGCAGAGCCTACAGTTACAGGGATTACTGAAGCAAGTGATGATGGTGGAACCATGCTAATTTCCCCTCTTTGTTACTATGGTCACCTGACAGGGTCCTGGCATCAAATAATGGCTGCTTTTTTTGAAAAAAAAAAAAGTATTTTTTTTCTTTTCTTTACTTATTTGGGAAAGAGAGAGAGAAAGAGGCAGATAAAGACTAGGTGTGCCAGGGCCTCCAGCCACTGCAAATGAACTCCAGGTGCATGTGCCACCTTGTGCATCTGGCTTATGTGGGTACTAGGGAATCGAACCTGGGTCTTTAGGTTTCACAGGCAAGTGTTTTAACCACTAAGCCATCTCTCCAGCCCAATGGCTGCTTTTTTGAAGTACACATTGTGTCTTAAGAGACAGAATCAGGGGCTTGAGAGATGGCTCTGTGGTTAAGGCACTTGCCTGCAGAACCTAACAACCTGAATTTGATTTTAAAAAGACAGAAGCTAGGGAGATTGCTCAGTGGTTAAAGGTGCTTGCTTGTAAAGCCTGATGGCCTGCATACAAGTCCCCAGTATCCACATAAAGCCAGATACATAAAGGGGTACATGCTTCTAGAGTTCATTTACAGTGGCAAAAGATCCTGATGCACCCATATCTTTTCTATCTTTCTCTCCCTCCCCCTAACAAATAAATGATTAAAAAAAAGAAAGAAAAAAGAATCCTAGAGTGAGAATGGCAGAGTAAGAAACTACAGAAGCCCATGCTTTCACAAAAGGAGTAAGGAAATAGGTAAGAGCTATCAAAATCAGCTTTATTGGAGCTTGAAAACTAGAGGTTTACAGCAACCAAGAGAATGCTTAATCAAGCAAAAGCAAAAAACAAAGAAACCACCAGAATCTTGATACTAGAACTTTGTGGTATTTAAATTACCCCAGCTCAGCAGTTGTCTTAAAGACATCCACATTCCTGTTATAGGATCTTGGTACATAATGGGGAAAAAGACCTGCTTCTCCAAGGAGTGTGGTGGTTTGCTTTGACCCTTAAGGAACTGGCTTGCTGCTGAGCAGTCTAAGGGCTGACTCAGCTTCCTAGAGGCCATTTGTTAAAAATACACAAATAATAAATAAAAAGGTGCTTCTGCACAGGGAGCACAAGATAATTGCAGCAGACTACAGGGAAACCAAGTCACACAAAGAAAGAATAGACTGGGCTGGAGAGATGGCTTAGCATTTAAGACGCTTGCCTGTGAAGCCTAAGAATTCATGTTCAAGCCTCCAGGTCCCACATAGCCAGATGCACAGTGATGCATGCAGGCAATGTCACACATGCTCAAAAGGGGGTTCATGCATCTGGAGTTCATTCGCAGTGGGCTAAAGGCCCAAGTGTGACCATTCTCTCTCTTTCTCTCTCTCTCCCTCTCTCTCAAAATTAAAAAAAAAAAATAGAAAGTTTAGAGACTAATGCACTTGGAAGAATAAAGGCTTTGAAAAGCTATCAGATATTCCTAGGAATATGGAAGCACACTTTCATGCTAGGATTAGAAAAAGCTGAAAAGGCCTTGAATTCTCATTTCTGGTTGTCCTTGAGGCTCTCCATTTGCAGGAAAGAAAGTCCAAAGTAGAGTTGTAAAATACCTGCCTAAGAAGTGAAGGCATGTCCCAGGAGTCCATTGACAAATACTGAGAACTATTTTCCTTTTTTTGGCTCAGGCAAAATGTTCAAGTCTGATGACTATCAGGCTAATAGAACAAATGCCTCAGTGACTCTACATCACAAAGAACAGAGCCTGTCCCAAATTAATTCAGAAAAGAGGTGAGTAAATAGACAACAACAGTACAACAGAATAATACTCTGATGAAGAAGGGAGAATATGATTTTCAGGGTTGTGACATTATAATACTAAAATATCATTTTCAATAAAATATTATGAGTCATGGAACAAAATAAGAATCTATGGCCCATATGCAAAAATTAATAGAAATGGTCCATGTGGGGCTGGGGGAGGGGGAGAGGGCAGCTCAGTTGCTAGAATGATTGCGTAGCACACATGAGGTCCCAGGTTTGATCCCTGGAACTTCCGGCACAGGGCGTGGAGACACAGGCCTTTGATCCTAGCACATGCGTGAGAGGTGGAAACAGGAGAATCAGAAGTTCAAGGTTATCCTTGGCTATATAGTTAGTTTGAGCCCAGCCTAAGATACATGAAACCCTATTTGGGAAAAGAAAGTAATAGTCAATGTGTGTCTGGGGTGTGGTGGTTCAGGCCTGGCATCTCAGCACGGGAGAGGCTGAGTCACGAGGAGCAAGAGTTTGAGGTTTGAGGCCAGCTTCAGCTGGAACAGCAACACCCTATCTCCAAGAAAGGAAAAATCCATGAGAGGAGGAAGGCTTTGGACTTAGTAAACAAAACCATAAAGATGATCAATCAGCTTAAATTCAAAGAGCTGAAGAAAACTATAAAGTGGGAATTACTCTGATACCAAAGCCAGACACAAATATCACAAGAAAACTACACACTGATATTTCTATGAATTAAAAGATACAAAAATCTTCCACAAATTACAAGTAAATGGGTTTCAGGAGCATAGTAAAAAGATTGTATCGGGCAAGAAAGATGGCATAGAGGTTAAGGCAATTACTACAAACCCTAATGACCTAACTTCGATATTCCAGTGCCCACGTAAAAGCAGATGCACAAAGTGGCGCATTTAATCGCAGCCCTCAGGAGGCTGAAGTAGGAGGATTGCTGTGAGTTTGAGGCTAGCGTGAGCTAGAGTGAGATCCTACCTCAAAAAAAAAAAACCCCAAAAGAACAACACCAAAAAGATTGCACCCCATAAGCAGGTAGGATTTGTTTCAGGAATAAAATTAATTTTTTAAAAAATATTTTGTTTTTCTTTCTTTATTTATTTGATAGAGGGAGGGGGGAGAGAGAGAAAGAGAAAGAGAGAGAATGGGCACACCAGGGCCTCCAGCCACTGCAAACAAACTCCAGATGCATGTGTCCCTTGTGCATCTGGTTATGTGAGTTCTGGGGAATTGAACCTGGGTCCTTTGGCTTTGCAGGCAAGCACCTTAACCACTAAGCCATCCCTCCAGCCCTATTAATTTTTTTTTTAAAAAAAAGAACATAGAAATCATGGTGATACTCCTACTTCTGCCTTCCAAGTGCTGAGATTAAAGGTGTGAGCCACTATGCTGGCTTCTATTTATTTATTTTAAATATTTAAATTTATTCATTTTTGTATGTGTGTAAGAAAGAGAGAGAGACAGAGAATGGGCATGCCAAGGCCTCTTGCTATTCCAGGCAACTCCAGGCCCACATGCCACTTTGTGCATCTGGTTTTACACAGGTAGTGGGAAATTGAACCCTGGTGAACAGGCTTTGTAAGCAAGTGCCTTTAACTACTGAGCCATCTCTCCAGCCCGTCTTTTATTCTTTAGGATAAATGGCCTCACCATGCAGATAGGGCCACTGCTACTTACAAACCTGTATAACTGCTCTGTGATCACAGGCCTAAGAAGTGGAGTTGCCCAAAACTGAGTAGTTGTACTCCATGATCTTTCTGTAATGAAATTTGGCAAATATTTGGCATGTCTCCCGCATTACTTGCTTCAGGGGTCCAGACAGACATAATTCATCAACCAAGGCTTCTTCTTCTTTTCCCTCTGAATCTGAACTTGTTTTTAGTTTTATTTTTTTATTCTTTGGTTTTTCGAGGCAAGGTCTCACTCTAGCTCAGGCTGACCTGGAATTCACTATGTAGTCTCAGGATGTCCTCAAACTCAGGCAATCCTCCTACCTCTGCCTCCCGAGTGCTGGAATTAAAGGTGTGCGCCCCCACGCCCGGCTCTGACTTAGTTTTAGCATACCCTTTGAGGCAGTCCTTAGGTAGCAGCCAGTGTTCATCTTGTAGTTATCCCCCATTGTCTGGAGATTAATTTGCTGAGATTTGAAAATATTAAATAAAAAATTCTAGAAACAAACATTCATAATTTTAATTACATGCTACTCTTTGTAACAAACATGAGGTAATCTCACACTGTCATGCTCTGTCCCTCCCTAAACATGAATCATGCTTTTGTCCAGAGCAGCCACATTGTATATGCTACCTGTAGGCCACTGAGCAGCTATGGTGCATAGCAGGCCGTGATGATGTCATGGTGCTGGTATTCAAGTCACCCCTATTTTACTTCAGAATGGCCTCAGAGTACCAAGTAGAAATGCTGGCAAGTTGTACAAGCAAAGAAGTTATAAAGCACCTTCTCTAAGTGAGAAGGGCAGTTTATATTCCCAATTTAACAGAGAAAGAAAAAAAAATTAGATTCTGAGATTGCCAAGATCTACAGTGCAATAAGATATTAGAGAGAGAACACATTTGCACATCTTTTATTATGTTATATTGTCATAATTGGTTTATTTTATTAATTACCACTGTTCTAATCTCTTACTTTGCCTAATTTTCAAATGAAACTTCCTCCCAGGTATGCATGAGAGGGAACTCAGCATATACAGGGTTTGGTATTGTCTAAGTTTAGGCAGTCACTGGTTCTTAGATGGTACTACCATGGACAAGGGGCACTGCTATGATTGGCATGTAAGATGAAAAGTCTCCCACCATACTGTTTCCACAGAATGCTGCCTCCCTTTATCTGAACTGGCTTCTTTTCACCCTTTCCAACCCTAATTCACAGGCTCCTGGCACGGGCTACTTCTTGCCCGGGCTGAATGAGGTGTGATGGGAAACGGGAGAGCAGCAATTGGACAAGAGTTAGGAATGAAGGAAACAGGAGGAAATGCTAGGCAGGAGACCAAGTTGGCTTCATATTCAGGAGGAAACAAATGACAACAGTCTGGCTAATGAGCCCAGGAAATTGGAAGGGGCATGTGATGTGGGCCAGGCTGAGCATAATGGCTCTGAGGATTGTCACTGGACCTTTGAGAAAGAGCTGTATGGCTAAGCAGCAGAATGTCCAATTGGTGCTGCTGCAGCCATCTTGCCGGCAGGAGGGGAGAGCCTGGCTCAGGGGTCAGCAGCAGAGAACGGAGCAGACAGATTCCTGGCAGTGCTACCTGGACTCCTAGACACGCCCACACCTGCAGTGAGATCTCTGGCTTTTTGTTGTTGTTGTGAATTGCTAATGAAAAAGTCCAGGTTAATATAGTCTATTCATCTCCCATAACTTCTCTTTGCCTCCATTTTCAGGAAAAATACGGCCTCTCTCAGCCCATGGGGGACAAGTTTGAGGCCAGCCTGAACAACTTAGTGAGAGTCTTTGGAAGAAAAAAAAAGCCACCTTGGTCTTCATGATCTCACGGAGGCTGATGCCACCTGCATAATAGGAGGGCAAGAAAAGAAAAAGAAGAAACTGATAACATGAAAACTGGAAAGAAGGGATTCAATGGGAGGGAGATTGGGGGCGGGGAGGTAAGGTGAAGCAAGAGGATTAGGGTCCTGGCTTATTGTCTATATTTATGGAAGTTGTCGATAAAAAGTTGTTAAAATACCTCTTATTTACCTTCGTGATGAAGGCTTGAGTAACTTGTCACTAATGTTCACCCAAGTAACCACCTCCATTCTGGTCTTCCTGTCACACACAGACCAAACACGCACCTCCTGAGCTGCCTACCCGAACCTCCCCGGGGTGATGAGAGCCAGCCCCGTACAACGTTTGAAAATCTCCTCACCAGATCCAGCGACCAAGCAGCCTAGCAGTCCACAGAGCAACCGGGAGGAATCAAGGTGGACACTCGGCACTGGTGAGGCTGAAAGCCATCCCAAAAGGTAACAGGGCCTACTTACACAAAGCCAAAGACGCAAGCCTGCTCTGGAAGTGCTAACCTCACCTTCCATGTCAAGAAAGGTGATGTATTACATTTGAATGATATATTCTTTTTTAAAAAAAATTATTTATTTATTTATTTGAGAGCGACAGACACTGAGAGAAAGACAGATAGAGGGAGAGAGAGAGAATGGGCGCGCCAGGGTTTCCAGCCTCTGCAAACGAACTCCAGATGCGTGCGCCCCCTTGTGCATCTGGCTAACATGGGACCTGGGGAACCGAGCCTCGAACCGGGGTCCTTAGGCTTCACAGGCAAGCGCTTAACCGCTAAGCCATCTCTCCAGCCCTTGAATGATATATTCTTGGTTGGCTTTGCCATTCTCAAATAAACTGTACTTTGGTGTTGCCTATTGTTGCCTTTGATGTTTCCTGATTTTTAGAGTCTTTCTTTCTCTTGTCAAATACCTCCTTCTAAGGAAGGCAGTACTGTTTTTATTTCCCAATGTTCCATGTGAGGGGACCATGACACAAAATTCTCTAAGAGCACAGTGCCAGGAACATGTAAGTACTTTCATTACCCTTTTTCTTTTTTTTTTTTTTAATATATATTTATTTATTTGTTCATTTATGAGAGAGAATGGGCATGCCGGTGTCTCCAGCCACTGCAAACAAACTCCAGACATATGTGCCACCTTGTGCATCTGGCTTACATGGGTTCTGGGGAATTGAACCTGGGTCCTTAGGCTTCGCAGGCAAGCTCCTTAATCACTAAGCCATCTCTCCAGTCCTCTTAGCCCTTTCTCACACTGGGAAACTGGGGCTCTGAGAGATCAAGTTTCTTGTCTAAGAGCACACATGCCATGATGGGGCTGGATTTATACCTGATGTTTCACCTGTGTGGTGTCCTGTCCTACTCAGAACAGGCCTGACTTATTATGGGCTGTGGTGATGGCTTCTTAGCCCTGTCACTGGCCCTTCCATCTTCCCCTATTCCAACTCTTCAAAGCTGCTTTGTGGGAAGCAGTCTGCAGCTGGGCAGAGGTCAAGTGTCTGTCCTTAGAGCTGGAAAGATCACCCAGGAGGAACTGAAATTGGGGTTTCACAATTAATCTTTTTCAGTACAATAGCCTTCAGATGAAACTTGGGTCAAAAGGCACTTTACCACCCAGCTATCTCAGTTATCTTGCTAATAGCTGTTTACAGTTTTACCTGGGAGGGGCAGCTGATAAGCACCGGGATCCTGAGGTCAGAAACACAGAGTTCCAGGCGCAGGTTGTCTGTTAACTATACAGCTCCAGGTCACTGCCTTGCCCTCGCTGCTGTCACTTGCCATATGCAGCAGTGTGATGTGATGGTGGTCTGATTAGAGTGATAGCTCCCAAGTTATTTTCCAGTGGGCATTTTTCAGAAGAAAGAGAGAGAAGAAGGAAGGAAGGAAGGAAGGAAGGAAGGAAGGAAGGAAGGAAGGAAGGAAGGAAGGAAGGAAGGAAGGAAGGAAGGGGAAGGGAAGGGAAGGGAAGGGAAGGGAAGGGAAGGGAAGGGAAGGGAAGGGAAGGGAAGGGAAGGGAAGGGAAGGGAAGGGAAGGGAAGGGAAGGGAAGGGAAGGGAAGGGAAGGGAAGGGAAGGGAAGGGAAGGGAAGGAAGGAAGAAAGAAGGAAGGAAGAGGGAAAACAAGCAAGTGTAGAAGAGATGGCTCAGTGGATAAAGCGCTTGCATGCAAATGGTAAGCACTTGAGTTAGAATCTCCAGACCCCATATAAAAGACTGAAACCCTGAGAGGCATCTGTGATCACAGCACACCAATGGCCAAATATGAGACAGGGACAGGAGAATTTCCCAGAAGATCAGGGACCAGCTAGCCTGCTGAGTAAATGCAACAGTGAATAATGAACAATGAGAGACCCTGCCTCAAACGAGATAGTTGATGAGAACTGATGGCCAAAAGGACTTTCATTTTAAAAATAAGTCTCCCTCTCCCCCAGGTCCACCAGTGCAGTGATGTTGGGAATACCAGGGTGACTCATCAGAGTACCAGATTGGCCATTGTCCTTTCAGGGTGTAATTCATAAGGAGATAGGGGACACTGCAGTCCCCAAACTTAGGGCAAAGGATCCCTTGCTGGGGACTATATCTTGGGAAGTGTCTAACAAACAGACTTTGGGAAAAGTTAGGTTCAGGGATCTGTAGCATCTCTTTCAACTTGGAAAAGCCTCAATTGAAAGTGTATTATTTTGACTTGAGACAATGAGATGTAAAATGACACCGAGAATCCTGAAAACAGCAATAAGGCTGTCACCATCAGTCTATGCAGTTCAGTTGCCCATGTGGGAAAGATGGGGGACTCCAGTAAATATGACACTCAATGAACTTCATGCTGGGCAGGACTGAACTATAACCAACCTCGACATGACTTTCCCTCTTTAGAAACTTGAGGATACGTAGGATACCTGTCCTATCCCACTAAAGTCTGGGTTACATTATGAAGTTGGAAACTCACAGCTTGAGGAAAGCACCTTACAGACTCAAGAGTTACTGTTAGGTTGGGACAGGCTCCCAAAATGGACTCACCATGTGGTGACAGACACAAGGAAGTGGGTCATGCACATTCCTCAAGAAACTGCCCAACCATTACCCTTTCCTTGCCTAACAACGCCCACCACCCAGGTCATGATTTCCTGCCCCCTCATCTTGTCTGGTTCATACCCTGTCTATCTTAAATCTCCCCTAAAGAAACTTTTATTTAAATTTTTCCCCTTCCTCACCTTCCCCCAACTGAAGAAGCCTTATAAAGCCCACTATCTGGAATCTCAGGTTGGCTGTGCTCAGCTCTTGAGAGTCAGTCCTGGCAGCTCATGCTTTTCCTGAATAAAAGCTTCCATCTTTGCCTCAGAGTGGTTTCCATGACCTTGGTCAGCCTCAGAGTAGTTTCCATGATCTTGGTCACTCCAGAACCTTATAGTTACAATATCAAAAAGGCTTGAGCCCTCAGAGAGAGAACTAGACCCAGAAAATCAAATGCCTGCTGCTGTACATGTTGACTGCAGGAAAAGCAAAATGAGCCAACATGCTCCACCAGTCATGCCAGAGGAAGAAGTTAATTCCACAACAGCCTCCACAGGTAATCATGAAAAAGTGTGCCATATGGCCCTGCTCAGGAAGGCTTCTTTATCCTCTTATTTTGTTGAGTATAAAAAGTATCCACAGATAAGGAATTCGCAGATTCATTATTTTTGTTGTTGTTGTTTTGAGACAGGGTCTCATGCTATAGCTCAGGCTGTCCTCAAACTGTGGCAATCCTCTTGCCCCAGCAGCCTGAGTGCTGGGGTGACAAACACAGGGCACTATGCCTGGCTTCATAAACTCATTCCTGATGGAAGTCTTCAGAGTCTACTGTCACTTAAAATTGAATTTTTCTATCATTTGAGTTTTCAAGAAGCACTGAAGCATGGGGCAAAGGGCATGTCGTTGGGTCGGATATTTGTTTAATTATTTGGGGTGCCCTATGAATAGTGCCCAGCATTTGCACTCTACAGTGTACAGTGCTTCCTCACAATATGCCAGGCTGAGATTTGGTGTCAACCAGAACTCGGTTAGTCCATTATTATATCTCCCTTTATGAGCTCAGTTTTTCTCAGTACAAGAAATGAAGTTGACAGCCCCATCTTTTCATTGAAGACTGAAAAACTGGAGGGAATGTGGATTTCAAAGTAGAGTGACTTGAATTTGAATTCTGGCTCCCTAGGGGAATCCAGTGTCTTCTCTAAACCGCACACTTTACTGTACAGAGGGGATGAACCAATAATTGGGAACTGCTATTATTGAGCTGATAAAGTTGACACCATCCCAAATTTATCTTTCCTCTATTTTTTTTTTTTTTTTTTTGGAGACAGGTCTCACCATGTGGCTTAGGCTGAACTAGAGCTTGTTAAGTAGCTCATGCTGGCCTTGAACTCATGATCCTTGTATCTCCACCTCTGGAGTGCTAGGATGACAGGATTATAGGCAAGAACCACCACGTCCAGTTCACTGTTCCCAGTTTCCACCACTGTGTTCACCCTTTTTGGGTTTCTAATGCTGGGTTCCTTCTCCACTCATCAGTAATGGGGCTTCCTGTGACTGATAGCTACCAGAGAGATCTCAGGGGTTTCTAGAATTCCTTTCATGCTCCACAGTGCATACAGCCTTTCCTGTTTAAAAGTGTTTCTTTAAATACATGGTGTCCTGCTATGGTCTAGATTTCTACTCCAAAACTGATGCTAAAATTCAATTGCCACTGCAACAAGACTGAGATATAGGACCTTAAGAAGGTGACTGGGATTAATGCTGCTATAATGGGAGTGGGTAAGTTATCACAGGGTTGGGCTTGTTAGAGACCTCAGTCTCACTGTGGGTATGCTCAGGTGCCCTAGTCCCATGTTAAAATGCAGCAAGGAGACCCTCATCAAATGTTGGTGCCATGATTTTTGACTTTCTAGTGTGAAACCAGCAAACAAACTTTTTTTGTGGTTATAAATTACCCAGTCTGTGGCATTCTGTAATAGCAGTAGAACTGGACTGAAACATTTTCTCCTGTGATCTCCATTCTGATGCTTGTGTTAGAGCAGGAAAAGCCATGCTTTTGTTGTGTGATTTGAACCTCATAGTTTTCAAATTCTTGTGATCCTCCCCTTTGTCCTTGAGCATTGCTTGTCTGTCAGAAGAGTATATGACAGTGGGATCCCTGAGCCTCAGAGTTGGGGGGGGGGGGCACCTAGTTGAAACTTCTTCTATCACCTGAACTTCATCACACCCTCTACCAAGAGGTCTGTTGTTCTGACTTACTTTTGAGGATAGGCACTCACAGGGCCTTTTCATCATCCACATGGCTGTCTTACCCATCCAATGAAAAGAAAAGCTTGTCTCCTGGGTTAACCATCTGTAAACAATACTTCCAGAGAACAACACTTTCTTCTTGAGCATCCCCTCCCCTACTCTGAACTTTATGACCATATGACTTTTTTTTTTCCCCTCTAGAATAACAAAACTTTGTTAATGTGTCTACACATTCCTGTAAGGACTCTGTTGCAGTTGCCCACAGAGAATGCATTTCCAATTCCTAACTTAATTAGCTGGCTTCCAGAAAAAGAAGCATTTATGGGCACAGATAAATCATATCCTTGGCCAAGTACCCTCTTCCAATTTCCAGCAGGGAACTCAGAGCAATCTGCAAACATGACTCTGTAATGTTGTTTTCCTTGTGTAGTCTCTGACTCCCAGGCAGAGAGAAGCGGAGGTCACCTAGTCAGTCCGAGGCAAGGCATGCACTAAATCCCAGGAATCCAAGACCTCCCAGCATGGTGACTGAGCTCCCAAGACAAACATTTGTCTGGCTAACTAGGGAAATTTACTGTGGTCCTTACCCAGGGCTTAGGAGGCTAAAGATATACAGAGGGAAGCAGGGCCTTGTGATGAGCGGAGTGATTGATTGGCAGAGAGCTTCCAGACAGGAAAGGATCAATAAACTGAAGAGAAATAAAGCATCTTTTAAGAAATTCCCAGTTCCCTTATATTGTTCTCATTCTTCACATACAGTCTCTTCCTGAGACATTTTTGAAGTGGGGTTTTTATTTTCTGTTTTTGCCACATCAGTTCTTTGTTTCTGGAGAGGTGATTTGATCACATCTCCAACTTAGATTACTTTTCAAGTTGAGTTGAACTTAACCTTTCCCAGTGAAACAGAACAGTCTCCCGCTTATCTTAAGTAAGAAGGACCAAGGGGCCATGGAAGAATAAGAAACACAACCAGAAATGGCCAACATGGAGCACATTATTGTTCTCTGCCAAGAAGGTTCAGCAAGGCCTCTAGACATAGGTGGGCGTGAAGGCCACTGCCCCCCCCCCCAGGGCTTATCAACTGTCAGTCTTTGGAGTCCCTTGTCACCAGGAGTGGAAAGAGCACAACTGGTACTTGCTGTGTGACACTGGTGAGCTGGGGAAGCTTTTTGGCTTTTCTCAGCCAGCTCCTGCTAACCTGGCACCCTAATCAACCTTAGGGGTTTTCTCAGTACCTAGCTAGCATCAGGCACTCAGCACATATCTGCTCATTATTGGCACTGTTGCAAGATCAGGGTGAGGGTGACATGAGAAATAGTAAATTGAAGCCTAGGACAAGCTAAGACTGGTGGCATGCACTATGGTCCCAGGTACTTGGAGTATGAGGCAGGATGATCAGATCACTTGAACTCCAGAGCTCAGGACTGGCCTGGGTGGAATAGCAGAGCATCTGTTACTCCATTGTAATTCCCACTCCCTTACACTCCTTGCTTCAATGTCAGGCCCAAGAGGGAGTTTGGATATTGGATCTGCAGATAGGAAAACTGAGTCACAGGGGTGTAGATTTGTCATTTTATTCATTCATTCATCTCACAAATACCTAGGAAGTTCCTGCTAGCTGTTTGGTGCCCTTCAAAAGGATACATATATAGGGAAATTGTCCCCATTCTTAGGAAGTTTACGTTCTGGAAGAAAGAGATCCTAAACAAGGAGACAAACATTCTGTGTATCTGAGCATAATTTTACACAGTGCAGTGAGGACACCATAGAGATGTGGCGGAGGAGGACTAGGGGTGTTGTGGGCGACATGAGTAGCTGGGTAGAGAGGACCTCTCTGTGAGCATGGCACAGAGTAGAGACCTGAGTGACTGACAAGAGCCACCCTGAATTCAGAAGCAAGAGGCAGTTCTAGGCCACTGCTTCTCACTTGGCCTATTTTGGTGTTTGCTCTCATCAATATATTTTCTTTTGCAAGAAAAGGAAATGCATTTTGATATAACTTCACACTTATAAGAAAGCTCCAAGAATAGTACAAGAAAGTCTCTCTTAGATTCATGGGATGTTTATGTTTTGACCCATTCTCTCTCCTCTCTGGCTATGCACATGCTTTTATCAGAACCACTTGTAATGCAAACACACTCCCACCCACACACTTAAGTGTGCAGTTCATGGGAAGGAGAGCTGTCTTACGTAAACACAGTGAATATCTAATCTTGAATCTCTTGGAGTCAATAACCTTTTCAAATTACAGTTTTCCAGCTCTAGTATCACATATTACATTCATCCCTCTTGTCCCTTTGGTCAGCTTTGATCTGAAACTATTCCTTGACTGTTCTCTCTCTCTTGACCCTGTGGTGCTTTTGAGAGGGCAGGCTAATTATTTTGTGAAACCTTTTCCCTGTTTGAATTTGCCTATAGTTCCTGAGGATAATGCCATTTTGGGCAGGAAGACCACTGAAGTAGTATTGTATCCTCAGTGCATCTGAGTATAGTGATGGTAATATTGGTTGTGAGGTTAAACCATGGCGTCGTAGTTACCTTATCATTGCTGACACAAAACACCCAACTAAAAGCAGCTGATGGGAGGAATGGATTTATTCTGGTTTACAGTCTTGAGGGGAAACTTCATGACAGCAGGGAAAAACTTGAGCAGAGGCTGAACAACACCTCCTTGCCACAGCTGGTGGAAAGCAGCAGCAGGAGAGTGGGCCGACTAACACTGACAAGCTAGGCCTAATAAATCACAAGGTCCACCCCATGACACATCTCCTCTAGCAAGGCTCCACCTCCCAAATTGCAACTAGTTGGGGACCAAGCATTCAGAACCCATGAGTTCATGGGAGATAGCCGATTCAAACCATTACAGGTGCTCTCCACCACATTCCTCCACTATGAAGTCACTGTTTTCACACTTGTAACTAATAAATCATTTGTGAGTAGTTGTTACTTTTATAGTACAAATATTTTGATGCTCTCTCATTTTATTATTCATAGACAATTTGCTTTAACTTCTATTTCGTCAGCTTTTTCTCACTGTGACAAAACACCTGATGCCAGATGTGGTGGTGCATGCCTTTAATCCAAGCACTTGGGAGGCAGAGGTAAGAGGATCACCATGAATTTGAAGCCAGCCTGAGACTACATAGTGAATTTCAGGTTACCCTGGGCTAGAGTGAGACCCTACCTCAATAAACCAAAAACAAAACAAAATACCACCTGAGATAGACACCTTTAAGGAACACAGATTCATTTTAGTTATTTTGGAAGTTTCAGTCCATAGTCACTTGGATCCATTGCTTTTGGGCCTGTGGTGCAGCATTTGCTAGTGGCAGAAGCATGTTGCAGAGAAGACCTATTTGCTGCAAGGCAGTGGAGAAGAAAAGAAAGAAAATAGGCCAAGGTTGTCTTGCTTTCACACCCCCAATGGCCTAACTTCCTCCGGCTGGCCCCCTCTTCTCAAGTTCCACCACCTCCCAAGGGCACCACAGGCTGACAACCAAGCCTTCAGCACATGAGTGTTTGGGGGACACAACTCATTTCTAAACTCCAAAAGTTAGTATTCTACTATAAGAAATAGGCCAGGCATGATGGTGCACACCTTTAACCCCAGCACTTGGGAGAGGTAGGAAGATCTCTGTGAGTTCAAGGCCACCCTGAGACTACATAGTGAATTCCAGGTCAGCCTGGGCTAGAGTGAGACCCTACCTCAAATAGCCAAAGGGAAAAAAAAAAGAAATAGTTTTTCCCCCCATATTTACTTTTTTAATATTTTTATTTTTTTTACAATATCATACATGGGTGTAATGTATTTCACTCATATTTACCTCCATTACCCTCTCTTGTCTTCTCCCATCTCCACTGAGCTCTGTCTTCTTCCCAACTACTCCCTTTCCTACTTTCATGCCTCTTTGTGTATGTGACCCACTGGGTTAAATTAAGGTTGCTTAAAAGAGCATAGGTGATGGGTAGGAGGTTTATCACTGGAGCACGGGCAACCTACCAGTGGATACACCACGACAGAAAGTTGCTCCCTCTCCCCAGAAGCCATTTGCCAAAGGACTTGTGTCCAGGTTTAGGATAGCAGACATGAATGCCCTCCTCTGGAGTAGGCTTCAGATCCAACCACAGAGCAGTTGGTTACTCCCATAACACTCATGCCACCATTGTATCAGTGAGCACACCTTGCGTGGCAGATCAGTATTGTAGCAGAGTTCACACTTGCACAAGAGCACTGGTGACTTTTCTCCTGCAGCATCTGTAACACCTTCTCACATTTATTGATATAATCATGTGTTTCTTTATATAACCATGAACTCATGGATTTATGTTTTATTCAATAGATTATGTCTACTACTACCAAACTCATTTTAAATGAGGTGAACAAGAGCCCTTGGAACTTGCTTCTGGGTCTTTGTTACAGTTGCCCTCACTCTCAAAGTGTCTCCTTGCTTTGTGAAACACTGATCTGGTGCTTCCTCTGCCTCAGTCAAGGTATCAGCCTTTTATCAAGCGAGCCTTGTTTCTTTGGTGTGAAATGATATCTAGGAACTGTGATCTGGTGTAGGTCAGGTTCCTGCTCCCAGAGTCTTACTGTTTCTGGGTCATCTTGAACCTGAGTGAAGAGGCTTCTTGATGCATCATGTACATGAATATTGCAGTTACCTTCATATTGCTGAGATAAAGCACCTGACCAAAAGTAGCTTGCGAGAGGAAAGGATTTGTTTTGGCTTATATACTCAAGGGGAAACTTGATGATGCAAGAGAAAATGTGGCATGAGCAGAGGCTGGAATCACCTCCTGTCCAACATCAGGTAGACAACAGAGCAGGAGAGTGTGATGAACTCCAGCAAGGGGAAAGTGGCTATATATCCATATCCCTGCCCCCAGCAACATACCTCCTCCAGTAAAGCTGCAATTACCAAAGCGCCACCAGGTATGGATTTAGCATTCAGAACACATGAGTTTATGGGGGACATCTCACTCAAACCACCACATTCTGCCCCTGGCTCCCATAAATTGATGAGCATCCATTATGTAAAATGCAATACATTCAGTTCAACTTTAAAAGTCCCTATAGATTTTATCACTCCAAATGCTATTTAAACATTCCTATAGTCCAAGGTCTCTTGACTGAGCTGTAAACAAACAAAACAAAAACCCAAAACATAATGGCACAGAATAAACATTCACACTGAAAAGAGGGCATTAGGCATAACAAATAAAAACTGAACTAATACAAGATTTTAAACAAACATGGCAAACATCAATTCTTCAACTCCAAGTTTGACAACTCTAATTTGTGACAGGTCTCCAAGTTTGATCATTCTAGCCAGTGCCAAGTCTCTGGAGTTCCAGTTCCACCTCTCTAGCTCACAGCCTAGGGAACAAAGTCCATCCTGAGCTGGCAGCTCTCTTTGGCAGTTGCCCCGTAATCCTGGCATCTCTACTGGGTTTCCATTGCAAACCATGGTTCATCCTCATGGCTCCATAGAGCCTGCACACAGGGACTTCCAACAACGTTGCCTCACATTGCCCATGACCATTTCCAAAATGCAAAACCATGTTGTAAATCTAATGACTTTCTCTTTCTAGCACTTGTTATAGATACTCCATAGTACCAGGTGGGCTACCAACTTTGTTAATCTGGGGGTGGGGGGGAATAAAGCCAACTTTGTAAAGCAGGACACTCCTTCAGCCCTCAGGTCCCTTACTTTCAAAAGAGTCCATGTTCTTTCTGCTGTCCTAATGCAGATTAGCTGGACCTATTTCCATAGCTGAAATCTCTCAAACAACTGCAGCTAAATAGGCAGTAATTTCAGGCCAAAAATTTCATTTCTTTCTGTGCCATATCCTTCTGCCCACACCAGTCCATTTCTACACAATGCAACCCTGAAAAAGTTCTCAAGATATAGGAAGATGCAGTAAATTACTCACACAGACTGCCTGTAGCCCAGTCCAGACAAAGCTCTTTCTTCCCCTCATGAGTCAAACCTCATAGTCCATGATTCTTACTACATTCAAATCTTTCAACTTTGACCAGAATGGTCCATAAAACTCTTCCTTCAGCACTGCAAAGTCTCTGAGATCAAGGTTTCAAATCCTTCCTCTTTCCTCCTGCAAATCAGTTCCAAAAGGCCAAAAGCCACACAGTCAGGTTTCTAGCAGCAATAACCCCACTTCTAGTACCAATTTTACTGTTGTAATTACTTTTTCATCGCTGGCACCAAGCACCTGACCAAAAGCAGATGGAGGGATAAAAGGGTTTATTTTGGTTCACAGACTTTAAAGGAAGCTCCATGAAGGTAGGGAAAAATGTGGCACGAGCAGAGACTGGACATCTCCACGTGGCCAACATCAGGTGAACAACAGCAACAGGAGAGTGTGCCAAACACTGGCAAGGGGAAGCTGGCTGTAACACCCATTAGCTTTTCCCCAACAACATACCTCCAATTCCCAAACTGCCATCAGCTGGAGACCTAGCATTCAGAATACATGAGTTTGTGGAGGACACCTGAATCAAACCACCACAGTGGGTCACTGAGGACTTGGTTGAAGTGAAGATCCTTGCTCAGATGGTACTAGAGGTTCTACACATCTGATAAGCTTCATGGATGTGCCGATGATACTGGTCTGTGGAACACATCCTGAGTATCAAAGTTGCAGGACAGTGGTTCTCATAACAGGGTATGCATGAATCACCTGGAGGACTTGTTCAAATATGTGCTCCTAGACCTTACTCCCAAAGTAACTTTGAAATGGAGACTGAGTGTCTGCTTTTTTCATTTTTCTTTGTTCTGGGATCAAACCCATAGCCTTTAACATGCTAGGCAAGTGCTCTGCTCTGACCTAGACCTCCAGCCAAGAGTCTGCGTGTCTAACATGTCCCCAGGTGCTGCTACAGTTGCTGATCCCAGGTACAAGGTGAGAAATGTTCATCCAGGACAGTAGGAGCAGCTATACATTGTAATTCCCTGTGGAGATATTTTCCCGTTTTTTTTGTTTATTTGTGTGTTTGTAAATATTGATCCTGAAGCCTCCAGAAATAATGACTTAGTTGGTATAGGGCATCCTTGACATCAGGAGATTCATGAGCTCTGTAAGCAATTTTGTTGTCAGCACAATTTAAGATTTTTTTCTAGGAAGAAGCATAAGAAAAATTGAATGATCCATAAGAGGGAAGGAGCTTGATATTTTGTGAGAGTGCACATATGTATAGGTGTGTTTGATTGTGTGCATGCATGTGGAAACCAGAGGTTGATGTTGGGTGTCTGCCATGATTACTCTCCACTTTATTTACTGGGGCAAGGTCTCACTTGAACCCAGAGCTTGCCAAACCAGCTACGCAGCTTGCCTTACAATCCAGCCTCTAGTGCTAGGATCACAGGTGGCAGCCTACTTACCTACTATTTACATGGGTGCTGAGAATCCAAACTCTGGTCTTTATACTCACAGAGCAAGCACTTCTTTCACTGGCCCAGAGCTTGACATTTTTGAGGATAACAAGGAGGCCAGTGTGTTTGGGTTGAAAACGTGAGGTAAGCCAGATGGGCAGGTGAGGTAGGAGGTGGTGAGATGAGCTGTGATATGAGTGTGGGCGCTGCCTGGGTTAGATGGGGAGACTGGAGGAGCTACGAGCAGGGTAGCCATGCTCCTACCAGCCTTGGCACTTTCTACCTACAGAGGTGTAGCTTATGAGAAGGAAGAAAGAATGCGTTAGCTCATAGTTTTCTCTAAGTGAGCCTCGTATTTTATTTATTTTTTTGTGGGAATAATTTTTTTTTTCTCAATTTTTATGAACATTTTCCATGGTTCTAAAAAATATCCCATGGTAATACCCTCCCTCCTCCCCTTCCCCTTTGAAATTCCATTCTCCATCATAACACTTCCCCCTCTCAATCAGTGTCTCTTTTATTTTGATGTCATGATCTTTTCCTCCTCTTATGATGGTCTTGTGTAGGTAGTGTCAGGCATGATGAGGTCATGGATATCCAGGCCACTTTATGTCTGGAGGGAGCACGTTGTAAGGAGTCCCACCCTTCCTTTGGCTCTTACATTCTTTCCGCCACCTCTTCTGCATTAGACCCTGAGCCTTGGAAGGTGTGATTGAGATGTTACTCAGTACTCCAGTCACTTCTTTCCAGCACTATGATACCTTCTGAGTCATCCCAAGGTCACTGCCATCTGAAAAAAGAAGATTTTCTACCCAAAGTGAGAGTAGCATTAATATAAGGGTATAAATATTAAGAGAAGTGCTTACTGGGCAGTTTGATAAGCATAGTATATACATTTTTCCAGACATCAGCAGATGTTACACCCCTAGGGTTCATGGCTACCCCTGTTTTAAGTTTTCAGTATCAGGGATGTGTCCCCCCCCCCCATGGAGCGGGCCTCCATTCCAATTGGAGGGCAGTTGGTTTCCACCATGACAGACGTGCCACTGTTGCACCCGTTGGCTCATTTGGCCTGGATGGACAATTATAAGGCTTGCAGGGTCCACTGTTGAGTATCTTCACTGGTGGTACCTCTTTCTCCCATTGAACTACATGTAGCATGTGAGGCTCGTATTTTAAATACTGTCCATGGATTTTGTTCACAGTTACTTGTCAAATCTTTGAAAACTTTGAAAAGTAAGCATTGGCACAGTAATAAAATATGTTGTGGCACAAGGATGTGGTGGATAGGAACCATGTTCTATAATTTATAAATATATCCATATACTTATATAATTTATAAATATATCTTTGCTTTAAGAAAACCTACAGTACATTACACTATGGTGGGAATATACTTCATGTGGCTTAACTATGTTCTTACACATGGTTAAAGTGGTACATTTTATGTTACATTAAAAAATCACAATAAAAAGTTAAGTTATCAAAATTCATTCACGAGTATTTTCAAATGCCTATTCTATATAGAATACAAAAATACTGATAGTGAGCTAGAGTATGGCTTAGTGATTAAGGCGCTTGCCTGTGAAGCTTAAGCACCCAGGTTTGATTCTCCAGTACCTACATCAGCCAGATGTACATGGTAGTACATGTGTCTGGAGTTTATTAGCAAGGGCTTGAGACACTAGTGCACCCAATCTCTCTCATAAATAAAAATACTCATAGTATAAAAAGTTAAACAAGGTGTGGTGGCACATGTCTTTAATCCCAGCACTTGAGAGGCAAAGGTAGAAGGATCTCTGAGTTCAAGTACAAAGTGAGTTCCAGGTAAGCCTGGGCTACAGTGAGACCCTGCCTTGAAACAAACACACAAACAAAAAGAAGTTAAAATGTTAATTGATAAAATTATGCCCATATGTATCATATATGTGACAGACCTGCCAAGCATTGAATTCTCTCATTTGTTATTTGTTCTTTAGGAAGGTTATCCAAGGTTATTTCCTACCCTGTGAAAAACTGCATTAAAAATTTAAGCCAGGGGCCTGGAGAGATAGCCCAGTGGTTAAGGCATTTGGTTGCAAAGCTTAACAACCTGGATTTGATTCCCCGGTACCCATGTAAAGCCAGATGTACCAAGTGGCATGTGCATTCAGAGTTTCTTTGCAGTGGCAGGAGGGGCTTCATGTGCCCATTTTCTCTCTCTCTCTCTATTTCAAATAAGCAAATATATACATTAAAAAAATTAAATCAGGCACATAATAAAAAGACAATAATGTATGAAAGTATGAAGTTGGTAAATGAATTGGAACAACTATTCACTTTAACAAAATGGTTTCTTACATAGAATTAGTATGTGGCTCAGCTACAAAGCAGGGCTATAGGACACTGAAGACTTGATTTGCTTGACATGCAGCACTGCAGAACATGAGTTCAGAGAGCGACCAGCTGGCTAGAGGCCTTCTGCAATGTCAGTTCCAACAGTGATAATAACTTGGAGGTTTTGCTTATCAACTCCATCCCCCAAAGGGCATTGCACAATGAGTGTGCTTGGATTGGATGTGATTCCTATGACACGATTCACATTCTATTTTGATTCTGGCAGTTGTCCCCTTTCTTCTAGGAAAGGGGGGAAAAGTCCCCCTTGGTGAGATTCTGTTGTTCTGAGCTTGTGAGGACAGAGAGACTGCCCAGTGCAGGCTGAGCGGAGGCAGGTACAGTTCCTGGGTAACTTTCAGCAACACTCCGAAGCCCTGATAGTTGACGGAAGCCTGCCACCAGCTCTGTCACCCTGCCATGAAGATGACTTGCCCTTTCCCTTGGTTATTCAAGCTCTGGGTTTTTGCTGGGCTACAGCTGACAGTGATGTCATCATCTCGTGATGTTGGGTGACCTTGCTCACCAAGCTGGTTCTGTTCATTTCTCTTATACCCTAAAGCTGAACTGAGTAAACCACTGCTGAGAACCAAGGAGTGGGGGAGAGGACAAGGGACCCTGCAAAGGGGAAGCTAGATCTCCAAGCTCGCAACCCCCCAGCATTGGTCTGACTTGGCAAGTCACAAAGGAAAACAAGACAGGAAGACATCAACAAGGGCTAGGGATATAACTCAGTGGCAGAGCTCTTGACTGGCATGCATGAGGCCCTGTGTTCCATCCCCAATACCACAGAAAGGAGGAGGAGGAGGAGGGGCCATTAACATACATTTGTAACCAGACTATAGTAGATGCAGCAGGACAGAACTGAGAACTCAGAGCAGCTTTGATCAGCATGAAGACATACCTATGTGTGCTCTCTAACATGAAGACCATCCAGAGGCCCAAATGGCAGTTGGGAGAGAGACAACATGTTGTGCTGAGGGCAACAACAAGGTTCTGACTTCCTGCTCTGTGCCAGGCTCCAAGCTAGGGCCTTTATGAACATATTCAGCCCTGCTCTCTGAGGTGGGCACTGCTATAGTCCTCCTTATAGGCAAGAACACTGAGGACCAGAGCAGCTAAGTCTGGTGTTCAGAAGGTACACACAAGATGGTGCTAGGTTTTGAATGCAAGGATTCTTGACTAACTTGTATCCTTACCTAGAAGTACATAAATGTTGTTCCTCAGATACTGAGACCAAGATGTTTTTAAAAGCTCCAAATTTTTAATCAATAACAGAGTCCTTCTGGATCTTTCTCTGAGATGCACATCATTCAAGCTAAAAAGGTTTTGGGCAAGTGGGGACGTTAAGACTCAAGTAGAAGCAGAAATGTGCTCTATAGAATCTGAGCTCCAACAAAAGCTCTACTCAACCACTCTCTGACCACATGCACAGGACTCAGCGTCCTGACACAAACTATCCTTCTAGAATGTGTTCTTGTGGACAATCTTGGCTCAGCATCATAGGATGCAGACATCGTTAGGACACTATACCTGGTAACTTTCTCCTGGGATCCATGCACATGTGCTGTTTTCTGTCTCTTGCTCCTGAAAGCAGTATATATATTATGGTCAAATTTCCAAATATTGTTTGAATTAAGAAAAAATAGAGCTGTGCTGGAGAGATGCTTTAGAGGTTAAGTGCTTGCCTGTGAAGCCCAAGGACCCAGTTCGAGGCTTGACTCTCCAGGACCCACATTAGCCAGATGCACAAGGGGGCACACATGTCTGGTGTTCATTTGCAGTGGCTGAAGGCCCTGACATGCCCATTCTCTCTCTCTCTCTCTCTCTCTCTATCTATCTATCTGCCTCTTTCTCTGTCTGTCACTCTCAGATAAATAAATAAAAATAAAAAAAATTTAAAAAATATATCTGAGTTGGGCATGCTGGTCCATGACTTTAGTCCCAGTACTCAGGAGGCAGAGGTAGAATTGCTGTGAGTTTGAGACTAGCCTAGGACTACAGAGTAAGTTCCAAGTCAGCCCAGGCTAGAGTGGGACCCTACCTCAAAAAAAATTAGGGCTGGAGAGGTGACTCAGCAGTCAAAGGTACTTGCTTGCAAGCCTGATGGCCCAGGTTTGATTCCCTACAAAAATCCAGATGCACAAAGTGGCACATGTGTTTGCAGTTCATTTGCAGTGACAGGAGGCCCTGGTGCGTCCATACTCAACACTCTCTGTCTGCCTCTTTCTGTCTCTCATAAATGAATAAAGTGTTTAAGGACTGGGGAGGTGGCTTAGTAGTTAAGGCACTTGCCTGAAAAGCCCCAGGGCCCAGGTTAGATTCCCCAGGACCCATGTAAAGCTGAATGCACATGTGGCTCATGTGTCTGGAGTTTGTTTGCAGTGGCTAGAGACCCTGGCATGCCCATTCTCTCTATCTGCATTTTTATTTCTCTCTCTCTCTCTCAAATAAATAAATAAATAATTTAAACGTATTAAAAAAAAAAACAACTAACCAAATTTGCAGGCCAGTACTTTTCACATGCTGCAAACCAAGGAGGTTGAAAAAAAAGAGAACAGTGCCCTCTGGTGTTGAAATATGAAGTGTTTGTTGAGACAGCAGGTGTGCCCCAGGGTGACAATAGGCAGTGGTGATGTGTACTGCATAAAAAGGATAGAAGAAAGGATTTTGAAAGTTTTAAGGAAGTATATATATTATGCCGATATAAACACTACACATGCATGCATATATTGGAACATTTATGTGTGCAATTTTTATGGTTTTTTTTTTTGAGACAGGTTATTGTTATGTACTCCAGTTTTGCCTAGAACTTGCAATCCTCCTGTCTTTTATTTTTATTTATTTATTTATTTTGGTTTTTCGAGGTAGAGTCTCACTCTAGCCCAGGCTGACCTGGAATTCACTAAGGAGTCTTAGGGTGACCTCAAACTCATGGCGATCCTCCAACTGCTGCCTCCCAAGTGCTTAAAGGCACTTAAAAAAAGAAAAAGAAACAAAACTATTTATTTGAGAGAGAGCAAAAGAAGCAGATATATAGAGAGAATGGGTGCACCAGGGCCTCTAACCACTGCAAACTGCATGCATCACCATGTACATTTGACTTATGTGGGTACCGGGGAATCAAACCTGGGTCCTTAGGCTTCGCAGGCAAACACTTTAACCATTAAGCCATTTCTCCAGCCCCTCCTGCCTGTTTTTTGAATGCTGGTATCTCAGGCATGTGACACTATGCTCAGCTCCAAGTTTTAGTTTTCATGTGCCATTAAAAAATGTGAAGACAGGGCTGGAGAGATGGCGTAGCGGTTAAGCGCTTGCCTGTGAAGCCTAAGGACCCCGGTTCGAGGCTCGGTTCCCCAGGTCCCACGTTAGCCAGATGCACAAGGGGGCGCACGCGTCTGGAGTTCGTTTACAGAGGCTGGAAGCCCTGGCGCGCCCATTCTCTCTCTCCCTCTACCTGTCTTTCTCTCTGTGTCTGTCGCTCTCAAATAAATAAATAAAATTAAAAAAAAATGTGAAGACAAGGGGGGAATACATCCCTGATACTGAAAACTTAAAACCCATAGGGGTGTAACATCTGCTGATGTCTGAGAAATGTATATACTATGCTTATCAAACTGCCCAGTAAGCACTTCTCTTAATATTTATACCCTTATATTAATGCTACTCTCACTTTGGGTAGAGAATCTTCTCTTTTCAGGTGGCAGTGACCTTGGGATGACTCAGAAGGTATCATAGTGCTGGAAAGAAGTGACTGGAGTACTGAGTAACATCTCAATCACACCTTCCAAGGCTCAGGGTCTAATGCAGAAGAGGTGGCGGAAAGAATGTAAGAGCCAAAGGAAGGGTAGGACTCCTTACAACATGCTCCCTCTAGACATAAAATGGCCTGGATATCCATGACCTCATACTGCCTGACACTACCTACACAAGACCATCATAAGAGGAGGAAAAGATCATGACATCAAAATAAAAAGAGACTGATTGAGATGGGGAGGGGATATGATGGAGAATGGAATTTCAAAGGGGAAAGTGGGGGGGGAGGAGGGAATTACCATGGGATATTTTTTATAATCATGGAGAATGTTAATAAAAATTGAGAAAAAAATGTGAAGATGAGCTGGGCGTGGTGGCGCACACCTTTAATCCCAGCACTTGGAAGGCAGAGGTAGGAGGATCACCATCACCATGAGTTCGAGGCCACCCTGAGACTACATAGTTAATTCCAGGTCAGCCTGAGCCAGAGTGGGACCCTACCTCAAAAGACCAAAAAAAAGAAGACAGGCTGGAGGGATGGCTTAGCAGTTAAGGCATTTGCCTAGAAAGCCAAAAAACCAGGTTTGATTTCCCAGGACCCACGTTAGCCAGATGCACAAGGGGGCACACGCATCTGGAGTTCATTGGCAGCAGCTGGTGGCCCTGGCATGCTGTTCTCTCACTCTCTCTCCTTCCCTCTTTCTCTGTCAAATAAAATTATATATATATATATGTTTCAAAATGTGAAGACATGCAGGTTTAGGTGAGCTGTTTTTAGGGGTAAGCTCAGTTCCCTTCATGAGAGCAGGTGAGACCCAGGGTGAGAGACTTTACAATTCACATAGCATGTGAGAATTGGAGCCAGGTCTGGCGGGTTTGCTTCCCACCTCTGCTCTCCCCCTGAGGCAGTGAAGGAAAGCACTCTGTCCATTTTCCTGCTGTGTGCAGGGAAAGCCAGGGCTCATTCGGCCAAATGGTAGCTTTTCAGAAAGAAGACTGTTTCCTCCCAAAGGTGAGATGGTTGGACGTGATCAGAAGGAAGGGGACCACACAGCCTCCAAACCACACCATGGCACTGTGGCAACAAGTGACAGCCCTCTTAGAGCTGAGCCTGCAGCGGCCCTGACTGGGTCTTAGAACTAGACCAGCCCTGGGCTGTGGCCAGGACAGTTTTCTTGTTCCCCTGGGCTTTGCTTCACTATGTGTGAAATGAAGCGCTGAGTGACAGCAGGACTTCTGAGGTATCGGGCCCTCTGTCACCTCATCTGCTGCCTGGTTCCGTGTTCTCCAGCCCACCCAATGACCACCTAACTTTTGCTTTTGTTTTGAGACAAGGTCTTATCCCATCACCCGGACTGGCCTGAGTTCCCTGTGCAGACCTTGAACTGGCCTTGAACTCACACTGATCTGTGGTGTCTTAGCCTGAGTGCTGAGAGCACAGGTGTGACCCACCACATCCAGCTGAACTGACCTTTGACCAGAAAAAAACTGTTCGCACCATTCAGTCAAGTCCCCTCAGGTCCCGCTCAACTGTTGCCTCTCCTGCTGCACTTCCCTTTTCATTGCTGGGACAAAACACCCAACCAGAAACAGCTTATGGAAGGAGAGGATTTATTTCCAGCTTACGGGGTTGGGGAAGTGTGGTGGTGGAGGGGAAAGCACAGCAGGAGCAAACAGCCAGGCATCACACCACCGCAGCGGCAGGGAGAACACAGGGTGTGAGCTGCCTACAGTGAACACTCAGTGGGGCTGGACCTGAAGATCCCACCTGTGGTGGTTTGATTCAGGTGTCCCCCATAAACTTAGGTGTTCTGAATGCTAGGTTCCCAGCTGATGGATATTTGGGAATTAATGCCTCCTGGAGGGAGTGTATCATTGGGGGCGGGCTTATGGGCTTTATAGCCAGTTTCCCCTTGCCAGTGTTTGGCACACCCTCCTGTTGCTGTGTTCCATCTTATGTTGGCCAGGGGGTGATGTCCACCCTCTGCTCATGCCATCGTTTCCCCCTGCCATCGTGAAGCTTCCCCTCAAGCCTGTAAGCCAAAATAAACCTCTTTTTCCCAGAAGCTACTCTTGGTTGGGTGATTTCTACCAGCAATGCGAACCGGACTGCAACACCACCCAAGCACCACACCTCCTCCCAGGGCCCACCTCTCCAAGGCTCTCCCAGCTGGGGGTCTAGTGAAAGCCTTATCACAAACACATAAGGATATGGGGGCCATGCTATACCCAGACCACCTCTCGCCATGTCCTCATGCTCTTCCTGTCCTTCACAGCACTTAGCACTTGGGAGGGTTTAGGCTGGTCCTCTACTGAAAGATCCTGGCATGTAGCAGGATAGTAAATTTTAACTGAATGAATCAAATTATTTCAAAGTTGCGATTCTTCTGAAAAGTAGTCAGGGAGGGACAGCGTGGGGCAGTTGCATGAAGTCAGATGGAGTGAGCTTTTGGTGCTGCTTCTACCCGAGACTTCCATCCTGGGCACAGGTGAGCCAGTACCATGCCAGCACTCTCAGGCTGCTCTCAGAGGTGCCTTCTAATCCCTGCTGCTGACCTCAGGGCACTTCGCTGGTCCAGCTGGCACAGGGCATAGCTGGAATTTGAAGCACACCTGATTCCATCACACTACAAGATCCCAAACCACTGAGGGCAGCTGGGGGCCACCTGTCAACAACTCAACCTTGATCCCACAGCACAGTAGGTGTGAATGGGAAGAGCGTCAAGAAAAAATTCCTCCGGGGTAATCAATATCAGAAACCTCAGTGGGGCATGCTGTTTCCACACCCAAAAAACATCTAGACGAAGCCAGAAAAATGAGAACCCGCATGTTCTGGCTTATTGAAATTGAGCAATGGCCCTGGCAGGAATTTAAAACATTTGGCCACGTCTCCCTTATTTTTGGTGTTTTCCACGTAAACCCATGCCCTGTCAGCCGCTCAGAGCTGGCACCTGCCGTCCTCTGAGGTACACAGCACAGATGGCAGAAGGGTGGAAGGCGGCCCTGCCCAACTGTGGAAAGGACACCATGTGGAGAACTTTGTGCACTTCAACTTCATTCAAACTACCATTCACCCTTTCTACTCATGATTCTCATGCCAAAGCCCCAAGGTCCCTGGCATTGTTACTGAATCTCCATTCATTCAGTATAGATAGAGGACAGACTCTTGGGCAGACCCCATGCCAGGGGATGGGAATACAAGCTGTCACTTGTTGGGAGTTGCTCAGTATTTTTAACTCACACCATTCAAGTATCCTACCCTCTCCTAGAAGATATACTCCCAGCCTATCCCTCCGTGTTAGAGTTCCCCCACATACAGCCTGCCCCAGGGTCCTCCAGTGCTATGGGGCCCATTGCCAGTCATGGAAGGCTGAGCTCCACCCACCTCCACTCTTCTGTTGGGTGTTCAAAGCTCCACCTAAACTTCACAGCAGCAGCTTAAAATCACTCTTGAGATGTTACCAAATTATCTTTCAATATTTAGAGCAGAGTTATCCTACACAAAAGGTGTTCTTGTCCCCAGCGCTCAGGCCCACTTCCCTATGTCCCTTGAAGAAAACCTCCCTCTTCACTAGTTAAGAGGTGGGGAGCATCCTGCTTAGGCCCAGGGACGGACACGAGCCCGCACTCTGAGGGAGAACGAGCCCACTGCAGCTGGCCAACAGGGAGAGTGGACGTGAGGAACTGACACAGCAAAGAGCTTGCCCAAGAGCGAGATCATGAGTAGAGCTGAGAGCCTTTTTGTGTTTTAATACCAAAAATCATTGTGCACCGTGATCCAGCCAGAATGACTCCTAATTTCATCTACCCTCCCCCTCCCACGTCTGGCAAAGGTAAGCACTGCTCACAGCAAGGAGTTGTTCACACAAGGAACATTCCTCTTGGCCATAGCCAGGGACAATGTGTGAGCAACAGTGAAGTATTATGCCACAGAGTATCTGGTTTGGACAGATCTTCAAAATTCACTACTTGAAATTGTTCATTTGTCACTAATGACTTCAGATTAAATCAGTTACATGGGTTTCAACTCGAGCATATTTCATCTCAAAGATGGCTCTGCATTCTTTCCTGTCTCATGAAATGACCAACACATCCAAGTATGACATGTACCGCTGAGGTTTCCCTTGAGCTGAGTGACATTGCACTGCTTTTCTCTTTGCTGTGATCAAATACCTGACAAGAAGCAACTCAAAGGGAAAAGTACTGATTTTGGCTTAGTTTGAGGGTACATCGACGTGGGCGGGGAAGGCAGGGCAGCAAGAGTATGGGGCAGCTTGCTCCCATATCATAGCATGGTCAGATAGCAGACATGACAGAAAGCAGAGATGGGCTTTAAAACCTTGTAAGGGTTATACCATCTCCCAAAACAGCACCAACAACTGGGGACTGAGTGTTCAAATACATGATTCCGTGGGGGACATTTCACACTTAAACCATGGGTCAGTCACCAGTTCCAATGAGCCTGGGTAATGGATCAGCTGAGTGCTCTCTCGTTTCAGAAGTTCAAGCATGGCTGCTGGGGCCCTCCGCTACCCAGCCTGAATAGCACCTCCGCAGGCCTACAGCAGGGCCCTTGATGTTGGGACTGGGGCAAGGGCCCTGTAGAGTGTTGAATCCAAAGGGACTCACTCCCAAACTCACACTTCCTCCTCTCCCTGTTGGATAATAGATGATCGTCCTGTAATAGCATTCTTTCTCCCTCATCTTGGCAACTAGATGGGTGGGTGTTTGTGTGTTGGAGGTGAGTGTGTGGATGAAGAGAGCCATGTCAGATTTTAATGTTCTTAGACTTTAGAAATGTCTTCACAGTCAAAAGTTTTAGAGTAAGCTATCAGTAATATGAAACAAAAGACGGCCAAGCATTGAGTAGTGTCCAGGAATTAAGTGTAGAAATCTTTAGATACACAATGCTGGGGAGAATTGTGGCGGCTGGGGCAGACACTGGGAGCCAATGTTCCGCCCAGAGCTGGGAGCTACATCCTGCTGTTACATACTAGTACCAGCCATGCTTCTTGAAAGACTCCAAAGGAGTAGTGAGATTACTGTGAATGACCTGCCTCAGGCAATTGTTGCTATTACTGTTACCATTTAGTCAAGCATTTGGTCCAAGAAATGGCCACTTGCTATTGTTAGAAATACAAAGTCCCATTTTCTCCAGTGACCAGGTTACCTCCCAGCATCACCAAACCCTAAGGACAATGAGGCAGTAGTTACTGAAGCAAGGGTCTTTCCTGCCAACTTGTGTAAGATAAAACCCCCATACGCTCACTCACACCTGTTTTTCTCTTCCCCACTAACTTGCAGGGACAGGTACAATAAAGATTGAAATCAAAAATGACATCTACTCAAAGGATCTTCCTTGTAGATGGCTTAAAATATCCTGCTTACATGAGCATGTGCTTGGTGATGGATTAGCACACACATTCAGTGTGATACAAGCAAGTCCTGCACAAAACATTTCTACACTTACATACGCTGAACAAGCAAGCGCTCACCCACTGGGCTATTCCTAGCTCAGTTCTCTACATAGATGTAGTACCCTGCTTAGTGGAGGGTGTTGGGTTCAAACCCTGTCCTGATACATTTTACAGATTCTAGCATGTTACATACTGCAAAGGGTGCAGCTGACTGAAGCTAGAAATTAAGTAGCTTTGCTTTTGGCCACCTTCTGCGGACTGCTGAGGCTGTTGCTCTAGACGCCTTGCCATTGGCAAACTGTGATCCAAGAGTGGAAGTGGGTTTCCTCAGTCATAAAGTAAGTGCAGCACCGGGAGCAGAAGCTGCTTTGTGTTCTCCTGGAATGCCAGTGTTGCAGTAACCACCACCTCCCCTGTGGCCTGTCTTGGGCCCTCACCCTTGCACTCTGATGGCATCCTCAATGTGAGCTGTTGCCAGCACTGCTCTCATGTTCTGTAACTGCTGGTGTAGACAGCTGTCTTCTCAGATGAAAGCAAGCGTATAATACTCTTCTTCCTGACACTCAGTTTGGTGCTTCAACAAGGGAGATGCACTGCCTATGTGGATGAAATGAAAGCCAGACATTCACTGAAAGAATTTACAGGAGACACATTACAAAATAAAAAAGGAAACCAAGTTTAATTTTAAAGAAAAAACAATCAGAAGCTGCCTGCAAGAACAATAGCGCAAACCAACTCCTGAAAAAGAGCACCTTGGTGACAACATTTATTGAAAGATTGAAGAAAAACAAAAATGCCATTTAGCTCAAGAAGTTGTAAGCTGCCATGAACTCATTTCCGGTGGGGGAGCCCTCGGGTCTTTGCTTACGATCAACTTGTTCGCAGGCTTCTCTCTCTGAATGTCTTGTCCACATGAAGGGGCAATTATAGTCTCCTACTCTCTACACAGGATAGATATTTGTTTTCAGCCGACTCTCAATGGGGGCGCAACTAGTACGACCCCATCTCCCCGGACAAAGAGCATTGGAATATTCCGTTTTGTTGACTGGAAGAGAAAAACAAAAACGCATTTATATATAAATGTGTGTGTCATTTATTTGTGTTGAGATAAGCTTTAAAACATGGATTACTTTACTCACACACACACAAGTGTGCATGCACGCACACCGCTGGAGAGATGGCTTAATGGTTAAGGCACTTGCCTGCAAAGCCTAACGACCTGAGTTTGATTCCCCAGTACCCATGTAAAGGCAGATGGACAAAGTGACGCATGTGTCTGGAGTCGTTTGCAGTGGCTGGAGGCCCTGGCACACCCATTGTCTCTCCTTGGCAATAAATAAATAAATAAAAACATATATATATATATATACATGTACACACACACACACACACACACACACATATATATATATACATATATACATATATAAAAGCCAGGGGTGGTGGTGCAAGCCTTTAATCCCAGCATTCTCAGAGGCAGAAGTAGTAAACTCACTGTGAGTTTGAGGCCACCCTGGGCTAGAGTGAGACACTACCTCAAAAAAAAAAAAAAAAAAAAAGCCAGACTATAAAAACCAGTCACCTCTGTAACATAAAGAACCCAACTTGCTGGGCATGGTAGCTTACACCTATCACAGCATTTGGGAGGCTGAGATAGGAGAATCACCACAAGTTTACAGCCAGCCTGGACTACAAAGTGAGTTTCAGGTCAGCCTGGGCTAGTGAGAGACCCTGTCTCAAAAGAAAGAAAAAGGGCTGGAGAGATGGTTCAGTGGTCAAAGGCGCTTGCTTTGCAAAGCCTGAAGAGCTGGGTTCCATTTCCCTGTCCCTACATAAAGACAGATGCACAATGTAGTGCTGTGCCTGTTTCCAGTGGCAGGAGGCCCTGGCGTACCCATTTGATCCCCCCACCATGAATAAATAATTAATAAATAAGTAAAAATGTTTTTATAGAGAGATATGGACTTTGTGGCTGGGGAGATTACCCAGCAGATAAAAGTACTTCTCATGCAAATCTAAGTTCCCACGCTCACATGGAGGGAGGGGGAGCGTGAGAGCACAAGACAGAGCAAGCATGGGCATGCCAAGACCTCCTGCCACCGTAAATGAACTCCAGAAGCATAACACATGACATTATGCATCTGGCTTTAAGTGGGTACTGGGGAATTGGACCCAGGCTGGTAGGGTCTGCAAGCAAGCATCTTTAACTGTTGAGCCATCTTCCCAGCCCCAAAACACTTTCTTTAAAATAATATTATTAACAATAATAAAAACAACTTGTTAGTTTTTGCTTTTTATTTTCTGGAATAATGACAATTGTGGCAGAGACCAGAGCTACTCACCCAAATCCACTCTCCTCTTCCTGGGCATGTAGCTAGACTGTATTTCAGAGGTTCCCTTGGAACTACATCTAGCCACAGGGTAAAAGTTTTTTTTTTTGTTTGTTTGTTTGTTTTTGGAGACAGGGGCTTTCTCTCTGTGTGGCCCAGACCGGCCTGGTACTCATGCCTCAGCTGCTTGAGTGCTGGATTACAGGAGTGTGTCTAGTTAGGAATGACGTTTTTTGAATGCTGGGGACTAAACCCAGAGAGCCTGCATATACTAAGCAAGTGCTCTCCAACTGAGTGTCAGCCCCAATCCCAGCACAGACTGAGTTTTAACCACTGCGTTAGCCTCATCCAGACTGACCCATGTACTTCCCATGAATGCCAATTTGTGTCATTCCTTTACCACTGAATGGTCTCTGAAACACTGAGAACTTAGGGGATAGCAGAGCCATTGACAGAAACCTGCACCTGAAAGAGAGCTGTCGTGCTGACCTAAAACTTCACGGACTGTCCTGTGGGCAGAAAATCTGCCCCCATTCAGCCATTACACGTGCTCCTATAGGCACATATACACAATGCAGACATGGAGACTTCAGCTTAGTGGTCAGGCTTTGGGCAGCCAGACACATGGCATGTTTGGAGTCTTCATTGTGCCTTGGCAAGATGTAAGGTAAAACTAGGAGTAGCTCAAAGACTTCCCATAGCTACAGACTCAAGCAAGTGGTTGGAAAAAGTCAAATGTTAACAGGTATTGCTAGTAACCTGAAGCATTCAGCAAGTAAGTATAAGAGAGGAGCTCAGGCAAGAAGTGGCTGGTTTTTTTGGACAAAGATGAAAAGAAATAGGACCCAGAGGGTTAGAATAGCCAGCTGCTTTTAGAGCCCAAACTAAAGAAGTACAAAAACAACAAACCAAAATATGAACAAGGGGGAGGTAATATGATGGAGAATGGAATTTCAAATGGGAAAGTGTGGGGGTGGGGAGGGAGGGAATTATCATGGGATATATTTTATAATCATGGAAAATGTTAATAAAAATTTAAAAAAAAATATGAACAAGGCTGGTAAAATTTCTCAAAGGAACTCAGCCCCTGAGGCAAAAATCAGATTAAACGTGTTGCCTTTACACACAAACTTGGTGAAACTAATGGTGGACATTAATGTGGGGGGGGGGGGCGGGTGCGGGGGTCTGAGACCCCCTGAAAGGTGAGGGAGGGTGCTGCAGGCCTAGGTACAAGGTTGCTCTGTTACAAAAAGGCACAGCATATCCCAGAGAAACCAGTGGCGAGCCAAACTGAATTCTATGAAGGAAGGTGGTTAATGTGATGGACGGCTGGAGTATGCTGGAGCCAAGCATAACTTTAGCAATTAACAAAACAAACACTCTATGGAGAAGTGGAAGAAAGAAGAGCAAGGCTAACTGCTTTCTGCTGTCCCATGAGCAAATCACTAAGCCATCACTGTAAGTTATAGGGGAAAGTCCCATGAAATACCTATGGCCTGTGGGTTTGCATCCGTTTTGGGACTGTTGATCCTTCCTTCAGCTTTTGCTGAGAAAACATGAGAACCTGATTTCAATCGCTGGCACCTATTTAAAAAAAAAAGCCAGCCATGGCTGTGTAAACTGTAACCCAGTGCTAAGAGGCTGGGGCTTGCTAGCCATCCGGTCCAACTGAAAAACTGTAGGTGCAGTGAGAGAATTTGTGTGAAGGAAATGAGGCAGAAGAGAGAGAGAAAAGGACATCCAGGGCTGGAGGGACGGCTCAGTGGTTAAGACTGCTTGCCTGCAAAACCTAACAACCCTGGTTCAATTCCTTGGTACCCATTTAAAGCCAGATGCATAAATTGGTGCATGCATCTGGAGTGCATTTGCAGAGGATGGCATCCCTGGTGTGCTCATTCACTGTCTCTCTTCTATCTCTCTGCTTGCAAATAATTTTTTAAATATTTTATTTATTTATTTGAGAACAAAAGACAGAGAAACAGGCGGGGAGGGGGGGGGAGAATGAGTGCTCTAGGGCCTCCAGCCACTGAAAATGAACTCCAGATGCATGTGACACCTTGTGCATCTGGCTGACATGGGTACTGGGGAATGGAGCCTTGAACTGGGGTCCCTAGGCTTCACAGGCAAGCACTTAACTACTAAGCCATCTCTCTAGCCTAATTTTTTTAAAGGAAGAAAGAACAGAGCCAGGTATGGTGGCACACACCTTTACTCACAGCACTTAGGAGGTTGAGGAAGGAGGATTGCTGTGAGTTCGAGGCCAACCTGAGCCTACATAGTGAATAGGTGCTTGTTACATCTGAAAGCTTGTGTGTGTGTGTTTTGAAATAGGGTCCCACTCTAGCCCAGGCTGACCTGGAATTCACTATATAATCTCAGGGTGGCCTTGAAGTCATGGTAGTCCTTCTACCTCTGCCTCTCTGCTAGGATTAAAGGTTTGTCGTGTATCCGGCTCTAAAGGCTTTTTAAATGTAATCTCTCAATGCCTTCATGGTCAGATTTTGTTTAACTTACAACAACATGTCCCAATATACTTAATGTGGGGGAAAAAAAGATGTGTAAGTCTTATTATCAATTAAGCCAGGCATTAAACAACTCTTACCTAAATATTTCACTTCAAAAAATATAGTTATTGTTCATAAAACTGTTATTTATGAACCAGGTATGATGGTGTATGCCTGTGACTACATTTAGGAGGCAGACAGGAGGATTGGGAGTTTGAGCCTGGGCAATATATGTGTGTGCGTGTGCATGTGTGTGTATATATACATATATATATAAAGAAGGAGAGAGGGAGGGAGGGAGGGAGGGGGGAACTTGCCAAATAAACAAACATATGCTAACCATCTTACAGGTTTATAGTTCTGACAGCATGAATAGTTTAAAGATTTCTCACTTTTGGACCTCACAAAATTACAAAGATTTTGCACTGCAAAGGACACAGTGAAAAAAGCAAAGAGGCAACCTACAGAATGGGAAAAAAATCTTCACCAGCTATATATCTGATAGAGGATTAATATCTAGGATATACAAAGAACTCAAAAAGTTAAATAATAAGGAATCAAACAAGCCAATCAAAAAATGGGCTTTGGAGCTAAATAGAGCATTCTCAGAGGAAGAAATACGAATGGCATATAAGCATCTAAAAAAATGTTCTACGTCACTAGTCATCAGGGAAATGCAGATTAAAACTACATTGAGATTCCATCTCACTCCTGTCAGATTGGCCACCATCATGAAAACAAATGATCATAAATATTGGCGGGGATGTGGAAAAAGAGGAACCCTTCTACACTGCTGGTGGGAATGCAATCTGGTCCAGCCATTGTGGAAATCAGTGTGGAGGTTCCTAAAACAGCTAAAGATTGATCTACCATATGACCCAGCTATAGCACTCCTAGGCATATATCCTAAGGACTCATCTCATTTCCTTAGTACATGCTCAACCATGTTTATTGCTGCTCAATTTATAATAGCTGGGAAATGGAACCAGACTAGATGTCCCTCAACAGATGAGTGGATAATGAAGATGTGGCACATTTATACAATGGAGTTCTACTCAGCAGTAAAGAAAAATGAAGTTACAAAATTTGCAGAAAAATGGATGGATCTGGAAAGGATTATACTGAGTGAGGTAAACCAGGCCCAGAAAGCCAAGCGCCACATGTTCTCCCTCATATGTGGATCCTAGCTACAGATGACTGGGCTTCTGCATGAGAAGGAAAATACTTAGTAGCAGACGCCAGTAAGTTAAAAAGAAGATATAAAGGGAAGAGAAAGAAAGGGAGGAGGGTACTTAATAGGCTGATATTGTATATATGTAAGTACAATGATTGTAATGGGGAGGTAATATGATGGAGAATGGAATTTCAAATGGGAAAGTGTGGAGGGGGAGGGAGGGAATTACCATGGGATTTTTTTTATAACCATGGAAAATGTTAATACAAATTAAATAAATTTAAAAAAATTAAAATTAACAAAAAAGATTTCCCAGTTTTAGTTTCTTTTTCTTTTTATTCATTTATTTGAGAGAGGGAAAGAGGCAGACAGAGAGAATGGGCACACCAGGGCCTCCAGCTACTGCAAATGAACTCCAGATGCATGTTCTGGGGAATGGAACCAAAGTCCTTTGGCTTTGCAGGCAAAAGCCTTAACCACTAAGTCATCTCTCTAGTCCCCCAGTTTTAGTTTCTTATAAAGTAAGTACTGATAGGTCAAATCCATGTGACATGAAAGACTGTTATCCTGTACTACTGTTATATAAAATCTCACTGAATCTGGTAAACCTGAGATAAATAGTAGCATTCCTGCTCACCAGTGAGAAGCCTACCAAGTTAATTCTCTTGTCCAAGGAAATCCACATAGGAACAAGCCAAGTCCTCCCTGAAAGCAGGTATCTGTGACCCCCAAGCCTTTGCACTGAACTACTATATTGTAACAGTAAAGTTTATAAATAGTTATCTAAACATGACAGTTTCCATAAATGTGTTATGCTGCTACACACTGAGAACTGACATTTTCAAAGTGATAGGTAGAAATTGTATAACTTACTTACTTTATATATCTCTTCATATGTCTCTTCATCAATTTCTATAGTAGTCACAGTTTCTTCTACATCTCCCAGTATCATATTCAAGTGTTGGTCATAAGCCTGAAGTTGTGACAGGATGAAAACTGGGCTTATAATATGTAAATGGATCAGTTATAAGCAACATATTCAATAACAATATTACAAATTTTTACACATAACTAAAAAATACTCTTGCTGCATTAATATAACATTTATTATATACATGATCAAAAATAAATCTGCTTGGGAGTTGAAGAGATGGCTTAGTGCCTGCAAAACCTAAGGACTCAGGTTCAATTCCCCAGTACCCACGTAAGCCAGATGTGCAAGGGTGCACGCATCTGGAGTTCGTTTGTAGTACCTGGAGGCCTTGGTATACCCATTCTCTCTCTCAAATAGATAAGTATTTTAAAAAGTGAATCTGTTCAAAATAACTCAGTTACTTTTAAAATATTTGCCCTTCTTGATATCCAAAGCAGTCACATAATTTATAATATTTAATTATGAACAATGCCAGATTCTTCACTGACCAGTTTTCTTTCAGTTCTGAATGTAATGATGTGAGAGCAAGGAAGCAGCAAGTGGTATAAGATGTGTATCTATTAAATTAATTAATTAAATTAAATTAAATGTGTACCTATTAAGATGACAGCTCTGCAGTTCTCCAGACAGAACAGTCACTGACCCACTAATCCCAGAGTAGTAGATGAACCAGGTAGAGCACACTATGCCTGCATATAACCTATCCAGAATGTGGATTTGGCAGGTGGGCTTAGTAAATATCAAAGGCATTCAGTGAAACCTCTGAAGTTCATTCATTTTACTTAAAAGGAAAACTCTCTGGGGCCTCTTCAGACCCACATACATTTTACCTCTAACAAAGTGTTAAATGATTTGTCTTCTCACATCAAGATAAAAACAGTCTACCAGCCATGTGGGGAACTGCTAGGCGGAGTATGCAAATAAGTAGACAGAAAATTGGGGCCACTTAATACAGAGGCAAGAACTAGCCAGGCGTGGTGGTGCTTTAATCCCAGCACTTGGGAAGCAGAGGTATAAGGACTGCCATGAGTTTGAGACCACCTTAAGACTACTAGGTCAGCCTGAGCTAGAATGAGACCCTACTTCAGAAAACCAAAAAAAAAAAAAAAAAAAAAAAAACCCAAAAACCAAAAACCAAAAAACCAAGTCAAGAACTCAAGAAGCCTCCAAATTAAGGGTAACATGTCTTTCCATGTGGCATAAACCCAGATAATTAAGATCCATTCTATTTTTCTCCTCAGGGTTGACTCTATTACATTTCCCAGAGTTCTTCCTCCCTTAAGTCTAGATGTAGATTAAGACCACTGTCTCCTTCCCAAACTCGGAGGTTCTTTATGCTCAAGTGTCAAGGAAGGAAAACTACAGGTTTTCTTTAAAATATATTTTAATTTTATTAGTTTGAGACAGAAAGAATATGAATGGGTGCACTGGGGCCTCTAGCCACTGCAAACAAACCCCAGACACAAGGGCCACCATGTGCATCTGGCTTATGTGGATACTGGGGACTTGAACCTGGGTTCTGAGGCTTCCCAGGCAATCGTCTTAACCACTAAGCCATCTCTCCAGCACCAACTAAAGATCTTGTCTTTTTAATATTTTTTACTTATTTGAGAGAGTGAGAGAAAGTGAGACAGGGGGTGGGTGGGAGAGAGGGAGAGAGAGGGAGGGGGAAAGAAGGGAGGGAGAGAGAGGGAGAGAATGGGCATGCCAGGGCCTCTAACCACGACAAATGAACTCGTGTATCTGGCTTATGTGGGTACTGGGGAATTGAACCTGAGTCTTTTGCTTCACAGGCAGCATCTAAGCCATCACCCCAGCCCCCAACTATAGTTTTTTGTTTGTTTGTTTTTTGAAGTAGGGTCTCACTCTATCCCAGGCTGACCTGGAACTCACTATGTAGTCTCAGGGTGGCCTGTAACTCATGGCGATCCTCCTACCTCTGCCTCATGAGTGCTGGGATTAAAGGCATGCGCCACCATGCGTGGCTTCCAACTATAGTTCTTTTTTTTTTTTTTTTTTTTTTGTTTTTGCTTTTTTGAGGTAGGGTCTCACTCTGGTCCAGGCTGACCTGGAATTAACTCTGTACTCTCAGGGTGGCCTTGAACTCACGGCGATCCTACCTCTGCCTCCCAAGTGCTGGGATTAAAGGCGTGCGCCACCACGCCTGGCCCAACTATAGCTCTTAATAGTGACTCTGAAGTGAGACTGCTAGGTTCATGTTGTAGCTCTGACAACTCTACAGAACTTTCAGAACTTTTTCTAAGCTTGGGTTTCCTAAACTGTAAGAAGGGGTCTGGTCTGGAGAGATGGTTTAGCAGTTAAGGCATCTGCCTGCAAAGTCAGAAAGACCCAGGTTCAATTCCCCAGGACCCACTTAAGCCAGATGCATCTGGAGTTGGTTTGCAGTGGCTAGAGGCACTGGCACACCCATTCTCTCTCTCCTCTTCTCAAATAAATAGAAATATGCAGAGTAATAGTACCCAGCATGTAATTAATGCTCAATAGATATTAGCTATTTTTCTCAGTTTAGGTTAGAGTGATAACAAAAGTAACAAACCAGGGGCGGTTGGTACACATGCCCATAATACCAGCTACTTGAGAATGAGGTAGGAGGATTATGAGTTTGAGATCAGCACATGCAACTTAGGGAGACTGTCTCAAATTAAATACAAAAATCTGCATTTAGCATAGTACTACACTGCTTTCTTAGCATCAAGTGAGGCCCTGGTTCAATCCCCAGTATTACAAAGATATCCACTCCTACCATTTTATAAAAATAATACTTACAATGGTATTATTTATAATGACAAAAAAAATAGAAAACAGTGCAAATATCATACCATCTTAGAGAATGCTATGCAGTCATTAGGCTGCTGGGCTCCTGCCCACGCGTCCCCTCATGTTAGACAGGGAGGCTTGTATGTGCTCACGAGCCATAACTTTCACAAATGATTAAATGAAAAAGAAAGACATCCTACAGCTTGAGACAGAGCCCCAACATGCAGCCCAGGATAGCACTCCAACACATGAGCCTCCTGCATGTGACACTACATCCAACTAAGGTTACATTTGTTTTGTATGGATGATATACACAGTTATGTATATATGGTTAGTCTACAAAAAAGAGGGCTTATAAACCACCTTCAATAGTAGTCATCAATTAAATAAAAGTCATTTCAGCTTTTATTCTATGTTTTCTGTAGCGTTTAATCAGGTGTTGTTTTAATTTGTTTGTTTTGTTTCTTTGTCATGTGAGGGCTTGAATGTAGGGCCTTGTAATAGCCAGGCAAGCACTTACCAGCAAGCGACATTCCTAGCCTGTTTTAATTTTTTCCATGTGCACGTCAACAGGTAAAAAGCAAGACAAAACTCTTTAAATACAAAGAACGAAGCCAGGAGTGGTAGGGCATGCCCATCCCAGCACTTGGCAGGTTGAAGGAGGAGAATCATGAGTTTGATACATGGCAAGACTGTTTCAAACAAAAAGTTACAAGTAAACAGAAACTGAAGGGGATAAAATGTTCTATACTAAATATTCCTATTAAGAGAAAGGATATTAAAAATATGAATAAAGGATAGTTACATTTGGCTAAAAGTGAGTTTCCACCTTCCTTTCTTACACAACTTAAAACAGTCAACTAAGGGCTGCAGAGATAGGTTAGCGGTTAAGGTACTTCCCTGAGAAGCCTAAGGATCCAGGTTTGATTCTCCAGGTCCCACGTAAGCCAGATGCACAAGGTGGCACATGCATCTGGAGTTCATTTGCAGTGGCTAGAGGCCCTGGCGCACCCCACCCATTCTGACTTGCTCTGTCTCTAACAAATAAATATTAAAATAGTCAACTAACACTGCAGATTTCAATGGAATAAGAGTAGGAAGGAAACATCTGGTACCAAGGTAATTTAACACACTTACATGTAATCTACCTCGAAGCTCTCGGTCATTTCTCATCTTCACATAAATTCGCTCATCCAGGCTGAGCCTGATGAGATCCAGGGGCTCTTCTACGGTATTGGTGGTCTGTTGCTGATAAGAGAAGCAGGCTTATGAGGTACTAATACTAAAGAGCAGTTTGAATGACTACTATGTTGTGATCGTGGGCAAGTTGCTTTAATCTTTCTATGTCTTAGTCTTCTAATTTCTCCAAGAAAACAAAAATATCTGCCTAATATTGTTATCAGGCTTAAGTGATGTATACAAAGGGACCTTAGTTTTATCTTCAATGTTATTTAATCATTTGAAAAACAGTCACAGAATACTTACAACATGCACTAGTCACAGCATTAAGCAGAGGTGAAGATTTAAGGGGAGACTTTGAATCTAGCACAGGGCCAGTTGAGTTTGGGGTGACAATAGGTCAGTACAATAAACAGTAGGCAGCACAGAGGGCTGTTGAAAACACTGGTTTTGGAATCAGGCAATCTGGGTTCAACTCCTGGATCTTCTGAACTAGGATTAAAAACCTTGCCATCTCGGCGATGACCACTGGGATGATCCAAAAGGCAACACAGTGCTAAGAAGTAGTGAGGGAGAAGTGTCCAGCACTGAAACATCTCTATCACACCTTCCAAGGCGCGGTCCATTAAGGAAGAGGTGTGTGTATGGGAGGGGAGGTATATACATTGGTTACCTGGGAAAGGCAAAACACATCTGAGGAAGCGGGAAGCTTAGATGAAAAAGCCTTAGGCCCCTTGGGCTGGAGAAATGGCTTAGCGGTTAAGCGCTTGCCTGTGAAATTTAAGGACCCTGGTTCAAGGCTCGATTCCCCAGGACCCACGTTAGCCAGATGCACAAGGAGGCGCACGCATCTGCTGTTCGTTTGCAGAGGCTGGAAGCCCTGGCGCGCGCGGGCTCTCTCTCTGCCTCTTTCTCTCTGTCTGTAGCTCTTAAATAAATGAACAGAAAAGTTTTTTAAAAGCCTTAGGCCCCGCTGTTATTGTGCACCCCAGGTTTCTGCTCGCTTGACTTCCTCCACAACACAGACTCTAAGTGAGTCATGACCAGTGTCCCTGGTGCTTAGAACCACACAAAGCTGGTGGGCTATATCCGCTGGTTACAAGTGAAATTAACTGCTGAGTTCGAAAGTGAAAACTCCTTCACTTTATCTTGATCTTGACAGCTAGACGGGCGGGAATAAGCGTTTGCACACTACTGATAAAGGCTCAAGAGACATAAAGGGCGCCAGGGGTAAGCTGTCAGGCGGGCTGACACTCCTCATTCTCCCAGCCTGAGGGGCAAGGAGAAGAGCGTGAGGGCACAGAGTGTGGAGGAGATGGCCCGGAAAGAGGCCCCTTCCCGGCGGGCACGGAGAGGAGCGCGGGCACAGAATGTGGAGGAGATGGCCCGGGAAGAGGCCCCTTCCCGGCGGGCACAGAATGTGGAGGAGATGGCCCGGGAAGAGGCCCCGTCCCGGCGGGCACGGAGAGGAGCGCGGGCACAGAATGTGGAGGAGATGGCCCGGAAAGAGGCCCCTTCCCGGCGGGCACGGAGAGGAGCGCGGGCACAGAATGTGGAGGAGATGGCCCGGGAAGAGGCCCCTTCCCGGCGGGCACAGAATGTGGACGAGATGGCCCTGACGTGCGAGGCCGAGCAGGACCGGGGCTGGGCGCGGGAAGCCCTCTCCGGAGCCCACTTACCTGATCGACGTCGTCCGCCATGTCCGCAGCCCCGCGGCCCTCTCCGGCGGCTCGCGAGAACGCACGGGCACTTCCGGTGCTCAGGAGCGGAAGGGCGCCGTGCGCCGGAAGCACAACTGGTTCGTCCTTTCCGCGTTCCCGTGGGGCGGGGCAGCGGCGCAGGCGGGGCTCGGCTCTCCGCGGAGGGGTGTCGCTCGGCCGCGGGGCGGGCCCGCACGCCTCGGCTTGCCCTGGGGTCGGGCTGTCGTGCCACGCCGGGGCATGGCTCGGAAGCGCGCGGTCGGCGGAAGGTCGCGGCGCCGCGAAACCGGCGGGCCGGAAGCGGAGGGCGTGAGCACCGGCCCGCCCGGTAAGGAGGCAGGTGAGAGCCGGGCCGGGCCGGGCCGCTCGCGAGGCCGGGGGATGCTCCCGAGGGCGGAGCCGCCGCGCGCCTGTGCGCTGCGGGCCCGGGTCCTCGCCGGCATCCCGGCCGCCCGGGTCCTCCGGAGCCCACCCCGGCCCCGCCCTCGCCCCCGCGTAGCCCCGTTTCCTGTTGCTGTGGCCCAGGGGGTGAAAGCCCTGCCTCTTGGCAGGTGTTGAGCGGAAACCGCAGCGGAGTTAGTTGGGGGCCGGGACTGACTGAAATAGGACGCAGAGTGCTGTGATCTGCCAACTTCCAGAACAAGTTGAATCTCACCTCAGAGCTCTCAGTTTCTCCCTTTAAACACGCCTTTTCCCATGTCAGTAGAGATGCCTTTGCCTTGTTAAAGTACACCCTTCCTCCCGCTTTTCCTTACCTGGTCATCGTCAAGTCCACTTCAGCCCTGGGTCTACCTAAGTCTGTGCCCTATCCTTTGTTTTTATGGCTATTAAGTCTGTTGTCGTCTTTGAGTTAAATGAGTGAAGTTGCCTCTTCCTGGCTTGTCTTCATCCCTTTCCACACATCAGTCCAAATTATAGTGACAAGAAAAGTCATGTGCCATGCTTCTACTTCAAGCCTCTTTGTTTTCCCCTTTTCTAAGCATAAAATCAAACGCATTTAGAATGGCCTAAGTGTCTCTCCCCTACCCCATAATTTGTATAGTATTATAACTCTCCTGCTGTCCCTACTACCGTTTTTTCATTCTAGATCCCCTGCTTCCTTATTGCAACATGTTTGTTTGTTTGAACCGGGCTGGCCTTGAACTCTAGATCCTTCTGGATCCAACCTCCCAGGGACTGGGGTTACATATGTGTGCCACCGTGCTCAGCCCTAAATGGCCTTTCTGTTCTCAAATATGCCAAGTTTATTCCTCAGTTGGAGCCTTTGCCTTTCATGTTTCTTTTTGGCAGAATGTTCTTCCATAGCATGGGGTTAATAATTTCGCTACTTCAGGTTTAAGACATGCCATCTAATTTAAGGTTGTCATTTCCATTTCTGTGACAATTTCACCACAATTATTGCCCTGCCAGCCTCTGTGGTGGTCTTCATTTTTATTTTTGATTGCCTATATAAGCCTTGTTAAATCATGTTTTTTTTAATGTGTCCTATCTTATTCTTCCTTTTGCTTGTCTCCTTACTTATGCTCAAAACGATTTTAAATATGTACAAAATACATATGATGATGGAGAAGGGATATCTGGATCTTCTGAAATAACTGGGTAGGAAATTAGACTAGGTAACCCCAGAAGCTTGTACAACACTAGGCTCTGTGATTATGCAGATTTTAAGATCATTGTTCATTAGGAAATAAGCAATAGTAATTCCTAAACTTAGGAGGTGGCTTACTCCACTCAAGTTTCATTTTGTCCATTTACTTATTCAGATATGGTGGGGAGGTCATTGGAGATAAGGTCTTCCTCTATACCAGGCTAACCTGGAATTCACAAAATAGTCTCAGGGTGGCCTGGAACTCACTGTGATCCTCCTACCTCTGCCTCACGAGTGCTGAGATTAAAGGTGTGCGCCACCATGCCCGACCACAGATGATATTTTTGAGCATATGCTATGTGCTGCTCACCAGTTAGGTGACAGGTAGTAAAGGAATCTTGGAAGAGTTTACAGAGTACTGTTAACATATACTTGCATGTACATCATCCAAGGTAAAGCATGTGAAATATCACAGGAGAAGATACAGACCTTTGAAGCTTCCAGAGTAGCAATCAAGTTTGACAGGTGACATTGATTGGGAAATGTTTTCTGGAAAAGTTGAGTTGTTTAATGTGTGACTTTCATGATAGTTACTCTTTCAGCAAGAGATGTGCGAGAAAGCTGGCATTGTGCTCAGTTTGTATTTTGTTGTGATAATTCAAAGAGTAAAAGTTTTAAACAAATGGAAATGCCTTTGGCCTGAGAAGCATTTCTCCAAGGTTATTGCTTCACCTGGACACCAGCTTTGTGCATCTGCAATATTTTAGTAGTTATGTGCACATGGATCTGTTGCCAAAAGTAATTTAGCCCTTGGACTTCCGCTGTGGATCATACTACAGCCTGCAGGGTGGTTGTGAGTTTTCAGTGAGGCAGCCCATAAAGCTCTTGGCATGGTCCCATGTTAGATGTTCAGTTTGGCTAGCTCAAGAGTAGCATACAGGTCGAAATGATACACCCAAACATAGTCTAAGTTCTTCCAGCTAGCAGAGTTTGCAATGTTTCCAAGCAGTTTCCAGGATTTGAAGTTGAACATATTAGTTGTGGTTGCAAAGACCTTACAGTTGTGATTTAGGCCACAGAACAGTAATCTGGGGACTTTTCAGTGAAGTTTCTTCACTATAGCCTTTAAAAAACATTTTTATGGCTGGAGAGATGGCTCAGAGTTTGTCTTTTGCTTGCAATACCTAATGACCAGCCTGATGCTGGGTAGCCTATGCATCTGGAGTTCATTTGCAGTAGCTAGAGGCCCTAGTATACCCATTCTCCCTGTTTCTCTGTTCTCTCTCTGCTTGCAAAGAAAAAAAATTTTTTTTAATTTGAGACAGAGAGAATGAGTATGCCAGCAACTTATAGGAAAAAGGGTTTATTTATTTCAGGCTGACCATTCCCAGGGTAAGTTTCCTCCTGGTGGAAGAAACTGGCTCACTTCAGCATCCATGGCACAGAGAAAGAAATCAGCACCAGCAAGCATGAGCTCATACTGCTTCGTTACACACCAACTAGGGCTGTACTCAAGATCCACCTCCAGTGACACACCTCTTCCAGCAGGCTGCTGGGGACTTAAGGAGGAAGCTTAATCTTAATCAGAAATATCTGAGTTGGCTCTCTATCTGCGCCCCCCCCCCATAAATAGAAAAAAAAATTTAAGGGCTGGAGAGAGAGCTTAGTGGTTAAGGTGCTTGCCTGAAAAGCCAAGGAATGCAGATTCAGTTCCCCAGGACCCAGGTAAGCCAGATGCACATGATGGGGCATGCGTCTAGAGTTTGTTTGCAGTGGCTGAAGGCCTTGGTGTGCCCATTCTTTCTTTCTATCTGCCTCTTTCTTTACTTCTCAAGTAAATAAATTAAAATTAAATTAAAAAATAAACACTGAGTTGTGCTGGCAAGATGGCTTAATGATTAAGGCGCTTGCCTGCAAAGCCAAAGGACCCAGGTTCAATTTCCCAGTACCCACATAAGTCAGATGCACAGGCGGTGCATGTGTCTGGAGTTCGTTTGTAGTGACTAGAGGTCATGGTGCACCTAATTCTTTCTCTACCCCCCCCCCAAATAAATAAATAATAAATAAATACCCAAGTCTATGGGGGACATACATTTACATTCAAACCACCATAGCCAGTAAGTGCACATAACAAGATAAAAAGGAAAAGAGCAATGGCCAGAGTAAACAGGTTGGTATAATACAACTTCCATTCGTGTCAACAACAGGCAGCATCTGTGGTCAGTTGAATGTTGACCTGTTCATAGGAAGTTCTGGGGAAAGTGTTCTGTGTAGAGGGAACAGGAAGCTTACAGCCTCCTGGCTGGACAGAGTAGTGAAGGGGGTGAGTGGGAGGAGTTGAGGTAAAGAAAGGGAAGGACCCTTAGCATGGAGTTAAGCTAAGGAGTTTGAATTTCATTCTGAGTGCATTGAGAGGTTGCTAGAAGCCATATACAACTGTTCATGGTAAATCTCATTTGCTGGAAAAGCAAGCACAGTGGCCATTTCTTTTGCTTTTTAATTATTTGTGTGCGCTTGTGTGTGTGTTCATCTGGCTTTACATAGGTGCTGGGGACTTGAACCCAGGCTGTCAGCTTTCCATGTAGTATGTTTAACTGCTGAGCCATCTCTCCAGCCCCCCACCCATTGTTTTTGGTTTTTCAAGGTAGGGTCTCACTCTAGCCCAGGATGACCTGGAACTCACTATGTTGTCTCAGGGTGGCCTTGAACTCATGACAATCTTCCTACCTCTTCCTCCCAAGTGCGGGGATTAAAGGCGTGCGCCACCACGCCTGGCTTTCAGCCCCTTTTTTGTTTTGGGGACAGTCTTGTTCTGTAGCCCAGGTTTGCCTGGAATTCATAATCGTCCTGTCTCAGCATACCAGGTTGTTGGAATTACAGGTATATGCTCTCATATCTGGCTGAAATACTGTCTTTCTTTCATTTTACATATGAAATATTTTTCACTTTTGCTTATTGATAGAAGCTGAAGATTCTTGGAGTTCGTTTGCAATGGCTAGAGGTCCTTGTGTGTCCATTCTCTCTGTATCTCTGTATGCTTGCAAATAAATAAATATAATTTTTTAAAAGAATTGCTGAGTGTGGTGGTGCACACCTGTACTCAGCATTTGTTAAGAATTTCTGAGTGGTGGTGCACACCTGTACACTCAGACTTGGGAGGCTACAGCAGGAGGCTTATTACAAGTTTGAGGCCTTTCTTTGAAACATTTTTTAAAATTGTGTGGGTCTCTTGCTACTGCAGATGTGTACATGTAGAAGCTAGAAGCTGACGTAGAGGGTGTTCTGCTATTACTCTTCTCCTTAATTTTCGAGACAGTGTTTTTCACTGAAACTAGAGTTCACTAATTCTGCTAGACGCTAGCCAGTGAGCCCTGGGGATCCTATCTTCACCTCTTCCACTCCTGACATTTTTAAAAATTTTTTTTATTTATTTATTTGTTTGAGAACGATAGACACAGAGAGAAAGACAGAGAGAGAGAGAGAGAGAGAGAGAGAGAACGGGCGCGCCAGGGCTTTCAGCCTCTGCTAACGAACTCCAGACGCGTGCGCCCCCTTGTGCATCTGGCTAACATGGGACCTGGGGAACCGAGCCTCGAACCGGGGTCCTTAGGCTTCACAGGCAAGCGCTTAACCGCTAAGCCATCTCTCCAGCCCCACTCCTGACATTTTATGTGCATTTGGGGATCCAACCACAGGTCCTCGTGCTTGTGCAGCAATCACTTTACCCACTGAACTATCTTCCTAGCCCGGAAACTTTTTTAAAACAAAACATGACTGAATTAATGATTCATCTAGTATTAAAACAAATATGAACTTCAGTTAAATTATTTCATTTAGATGAAAAGTGAATGAGAGAGGGCTGGAGAGATGGATCAGTGGTTAAAGGCACTTGCTTGCAAAGCCTGATGGTCTGGGTTGGATTTCCCAGTGCCCATGTAAAGCCAGATACACAAATTGGTGCATGAAGGAGTTCATGAGTTCAGTAGCAAGAGGCCCTGGCACACCCAGTCTTCTTCTCCCACCTCCTTGAAAATATATATGTGTGTGTATCTTTTAAGTGAGGCCAGGCCTGGAAGCACACATCTTTAATCCCAGCACTCTGTAAGCAGAGGATTGCTGTAACTTTGAGGCCAGCCCAAGACTACATGGTGAATTCCAGGTCAGCCTGGGCTAGAGTGAGACCCTACCTCAAAAACAAACAACAACAAAAAAAAAGGGTAAGAGTTTTCACCCCTTTCACATAAACATGCAAAAAATATATGTTCAGGGAATGTAAATGCCTGTCCAGAAAGTCAACTGGACAAATGATGAATGGAGGGAATGAATGAATTTGATAATTCCCTTTCGGAACCTTAAAAACTAGATTATCAGTTCCCAAAATAAATTGAAGTAGAGTCATGGAAAAGCAAAGGAATATTTATTTATCATTTTTATGAATATATTTGCAAAAAAGGAGAAAATATCCTTCCTTGCTATATTATTTATAAGTTACTTAATAATAATATGTAAATAAACAGATTGTTTAGATACCCTAGGTTAACTAAAATCAATAGTTCATGGACTTTTAATTTTCTCCTTAACAGAAAACAAGCTATTTTAAGAGCGCGTGCAAGGCCCTGGATTTTATTTCTAGCTTGAAAAATGGATGCTTTTTAATTAATTTGTTTGAGAGAGAGAATGGGTGTGCCAGGCACTGCAAACAAACTCCAGACTCATGTGCCACCTTGTGCATCTGGCTTATGTGGGCCCTGGGGAACTGAACCTGGGTACTTTGGCTTTGCAGACAAGCACCTTAACTGCTAAGCCATCTCTCCAGCCTGATTTTTTTTTTTTTTTTTTAATTGTGAACCTAGTATAGGCTGCAGGTGAAGAAAGTGTGAGAGCACATGATGGTGCAGGATTATGTAGCTTGAGATGGGTTACAGGGCCTCTCATGAACCTGATCATAAGCCATACTCCCTTCACCTTTCCTCTCACTGCTTGCTTCTTGTTTTATGTTGTTACCTAGATGTCCTTGAAGATGAGAGACTGAAACAGATAAAGAAATGCTTACCCTCAAAAGTGTCACAAGGAAAGAGGAAGAGAGGCTGCAGTCACCTAGAAGGCCCAGCAGGTGGTCCAGCCAAAAACAAAGTGGCCAAGGTGTCTGTTAAATCTGGGAGCCACAAGGTTATGCAGGATGAAGCCCTCAGTGAAGGCGATGATTTCAGGTGAGATGGCAGAACTTGGGACCCAGGATTGATTGTTCCCAGCAGAGAAGTGTGGGTAATAAACCCACTCTTTTCTTTGTCACTGGGATCTGGGGAGGAGGGATCTTGAAGCTTTTCTGGATAGAGCTCAACTAAAAAGAGCTGAACCTGTTCCTGTTCTTCAGATGAGCACAGTGACAGCGCATAGTGGTTTACTTGTGCTTACACAGTTCACTAGCAGCAAACTCAGTAGAAGCCAGGACCTCTGACCTGAAGATTCAGCAGAGAGGTAGAAGATACTCACCTGCCATTCAGTCTGATTTTGTACTGCTCTTCTCAAGCTCCTGCTCCTTCTGCCAAGCTGGGCTTCTCAGCATTCACTGAGCACTTCTGGTGTCCTTCTTGGGGTTTTTTGTTTTTGTTTTCTTACTGTACTAGGGATCAAACCAAAGGCCATAATTATGCATAACACGCAAGTGCCGTACCACTGAGCTGCACCTCCAGCCTCTTGCTGCCCCTCAGTTGTGTTCATGTTCCCCTTTCTACCTGAAGTGCTTTTTTCCACCTTGAGGATACATGTCTGAAGTCATCCTCCAATCTTTTATTCTTCCTATTTTCTCTTCTCATTTTCCTGTTTCTAAAGAGTATAAAATGTCTGCCAGTATTTTGTTTTTATTTATTTATTTATTTATTTATTTATTTATTTGACAGAGAAAGAGAGAGCGAGAAAATGGACACGCCAGGCCCTCTAGCCACTGCAAACGAACTCCAGATGCATGTGCCCCCTTGTGCATCTGGCTAATGTGGATCCTGGGGCATCAAACCTGGGTCCTTTGACTTTGCAGGCAAACACCCGGTATTATGTTTGTTTTTTGTTTTTAATGACCATGCCAGATCTTCAGGTTTGCAACTCTCTTAGGTGTTAGAGAAGTAGAACTTTGTTTGGTCCATTCCCATGGGTCGTGTGACATCTAGGGCAGATACCAACTGTTTTTTTTTTGTTCTTGATGAATATTCACATTTGTATGTGGTTAACAGTGAACATAAGAATAGTTGACTTTCTGGTGCCTAAGAAAGTTTGAGAGTAGTTGAATAGAGAAAAAACGGATTTTTTTTCCCTCTGCTTCAAAGGAAATCCTTGCTGAGTGCAGTAGCACGTGCCTTTAATCTCAGCACTAGGGAGGCAGAGGCAGTAGGACGATCGCTGTAAGTTCGAGGCCACCCTGAGACTACATAGTGAATTACAGGTTGGGCTGGAGAGATAGCCTATCAGTTAAAGTGCTTGCCTGTGAATTCCAGTTCAGCCTGGGCTACAGTGAGACCCTACCTTGAAAAAAGAAAAACCCAAATCCTCTCTTATACTGTTGCCTTTTCCAGATCATGGAATCCTGGTTTAAGAGAGAAGTTCAGCAGTGGAAAGGAATGGGTGCAGATTTCCCACCATGGTCCATCTTCCCTTGGCCTTTGTAAAGAATGCCACTGAGCTCACTGCCTCTCTGTTGCCTCTCATCAGTTGTGGAATGGAGATTTCCATTGTATCCACACAAAGATAGGTCAGAATGCCACCCACAAACACTCAGTCCTCCTTTCCCTTTCATCGGAGAGTTAACTGTGGCCAAACCTGTAGTTACGAATGTTTCTGATATTTACCACAGAAGTTGCTATTGCCCAGATGGTGAGAGGAAGTAGTAGGCTGAAAAGAATGTGTTACTGGACCTCAAAGCAGGAGTATTTTAAAAGTCTGCTGAAAGCTTAGGTATTTTCACTTAATACCAGATTTATATAAGCTAAAAGTAATTCAGTACTGCAGACATAATTTATATATGAATTACATTAGCAACCATTTAATTTGAGTCATTGTTTAGCTAGTAGCTGTCCATGTTTCTGTTGCTTATGACATGCTAAATATAACCTCCTCACTTATCTTGACACTAGAATTTTAACTTCTAGTCTTCCACATTTCCTAATGATGGAAAAGACTCTCTGACTTGATTCATAGGAGGACTGGCAACTATGAATTCCTTTCTCTTATCTATGGCCTTAGCTGTGTGTATAAACACAGATAACGCAACCTAAGTCAACTGTTTCTTTTTAACTTTTTCCTTAACATTTCCAGACACTCCATTTTCTTCACATGGATTATAAGTTAATAAGTTATTTTGGCATTTTGTTTGTTTTTTATAAGACAGGATCTTGCTGTGTAGCTCAGGCTGGCCTCAATTTCACAAGCTTCCTGCTTTAGCCTCCCAAACTGGGATCACTGGTGTGTACCAGTTTGCTCTACTTCTCTTTTGACAGCACATCTCGTATTCGTTAGATTAGTTCAGTTTCACATGTCTTGATGGGCTTTTTAGTCCCAGGTTGATGGAGGAAATAACTCAGTGCTCACTAATTATCTTAAACCCCCCTCCCCTGAGGTAGGATCTCACTGTAGCCCAGGCTGACCTGGAATTCACTATGGAGTCTTGGTGGCCTCGAATTCACGGTGATCCTCCTCCCCTTGCTTCCCGCGTGCTGGGATGAAAGTCGTGGCTTCCACCACGCCCGGGCCACTAACCATCTTTATGTACCTAGTTTCCACAGATTCTCAGCAAACAGAAGGAGTCCTGGACAAGCCATTCAGCCCCAGTATGACATTAGGGTGTCTGAGCCTTCTTCATCTTTCTTTACCCAGGGACTTTACAGGCAACATCAGGAAGGGGAAGCATCCAAAGAGAGAGGTCACAGTGGACAAAGGCAGTGACAAAGATGAGGAAGAAAGTGAGGATGAGTGGGAAGAGGTTGAAGGTAAAGCATCTCTTTCTTTTAGAGCTGTTGGACTGTTCTGTTTAAGGCCATGCCAGTTACTGCAATACCGTTGTTTTCTTTGAAACCAAGAGCAAATAAAGTTGCAGTAGGGAACTGTCTTTCATTTAAAGGTTCATCCATGGGTGGGTGTTGCAGTCCGGTTTGCATTGCTGGTAGAAGTCACCCAACGAAGAGCAGCTTCTGGGAAAAAGAGATTTATTTTGGCTTACAGGCTCGAGGGGAAGCTCCACGATGGCAGGGGAAAATGGTGGCATGAGCAGAGGGTGGACATCACCCCCTGGCCAACATAAGGTGGACCACAGCAACAGGAGTATGTGCCAAACACTGGCATGAGGAAACTGACTATAAAACCCATAAGCCCGCCCCCAACAATACACTCCCTCTAGGAGGCATTAATTCCCAAATATCCATCAGCTGGGGATCTAGCATTCACAACACCTAAGTTTATGAGGGTCACCTGAATCAAACCACCACAGTGGGATACCAAAGAAGGTTGTATGTTCTCTTCCTCAGAGAGAGCAATGTCCATAGGTGAGGTATAGCTTGGGAAGCTGTTGGTTGGTCCTGAGCTCAGAGCCCATTGTAGCCACCTGCATAGCCTTGTATGAGCAGGTACTTTGCTCTCTGACGAGAGTTTCCTCACTGACCCTGCTTTGTAAGTACCCAGTGGAGATTTGAGCCGCACATGGACTAGACTCCAGGGCAGTTATGGAAAGGCTGCAGATGTAATAGACCTGAGGCATCATATACACACAGTGAGCGGCAGCTAATGATAGCTCCCTAGTTCCCTCTGTACAGCATGCTTTCCCCCTGGTGCTTTATTTTGATTTCAAATCTGTGAGAGAAAAAAAAAAAGAAAGAAAAGTTGCTAATTTACTTCTTTTTTAACATGGAATGTATCTTTCTATAAATATACATTGTGGAAGCATTTAAATGTTACATATGTCCTGACACTTGCCTTCTAAATATTTGAGTATGCATGTCCTTAGAGGATGCCATGCTTTTACGTGGCAGAATAACCTTACCACTCCTAAGAAAATGAAAAATAGGCCTTGTATTTGGCTTTTAAGTGTCTGTAAACTTTTTATTTATCTTATTATTATTGTTTTTTCAAGGTAGGGTCTCACTCTAGCTCAGGCTGACCTGGAATTCACTATGTAGTATCAGGGTGGCCTTGAACTCATGGTGATCCTCCTACCCCTGCCTCCGAAGTGCTAGGACTGCCTCCCAAGTGCAAGGACTAAAGGCATGTGCCACCAAGCCCAGCTTTTGTTTTTGTTTTTTTGAGGTAGAGTTTCACTCTATTCACTCTGGCCCAGTCTGAGCTGGAATACACTATGTAGGCTGGCCTCAAACTCACAGAGTTTCCTACCTTAACCTCCTTCCAAGTGCCAGGATCAAAGGTGTGCATCACCATACCAAGTTGGATTTTTGTTCTTCAAAGGGTAGGTATTTACCAAAGCCCATGTACAGGCACTAGCTCTTCATTGGGAGGAATGTGTATTTGATTCAGCTGAGTGTGTCTGTGCTTCAGTTTTCTCATCTGAAGAAGCTATTCCTGGGTTGTCGTGTGGCTTAAGTGAGACAAGTAAATGAGAACACTTAGCACAGTAACCAGTGTACTACTGAAGCCTTAAACGTGGCTGGCTTAGTGGTCTGTGCATCCATTTGTCACTTCATGCTTCTGAGCAGAACCCCCATTTTGTTTAGTGTATTAACTATTACTACTATTAACTTAAAAAAAAAACGATTGTTAATAGAACTTACTGAGCCTGTTCTGGGTGATTCTGCCTCCTGTCCATCTGTTCTGCCTGTGAAGCCAGTGGAGATAGAAATTGAAACACCAGAGCAGGCGAAAACAAGAGAAAGAAGGTAAGAGTAGACCCTTGCTTGTGGGTTCTGGTTCTACATAATAGGCAATAGCAACCTTTAAGAAACACATAAGTGAGCAAGACTGAGTATCAGAGTGGTCAGGAATCACAGGTGAGAGCCCTGGGTTTGCCTTTAGGACTGGAATAAGAAACACTGGTGTCCTGGCTTGCTGAGAGATAGAAAGAAGAAACACCTGTGCGCCGAGAACTAAGCCGTTTAGCCATCTCTTGGTTTACCTAGTTCTTAGTGTTATAAACAAGGCTTCAGAGACTCAGAGAGTTCACATTCCATTAGCCACTCAGCCAGAAAGTGGAGAATTTAGGACCTAAATCCCTATTGATTGACTCACACTTCCCACTACTCCATAAAATGAGTCTGTGCCACTGTTGTTAGAAGCTTCCACCCTTCCCAGGACCCCCAGTCCTCTAGACTGTAGGGAGAGAGAGAGTAAAGTCTGGTTAACGTGTAAGAGGAACATGATTAGCAGGGAGGAGGGAGGAGGTGAAGTGCCATCCAGGAAGTTTTCTTGCACGTTCCTGTGACTCAGATGATGCATGAGAGCAGTGTCAGATAAACAGCTAATACCGAGGCGGTGTTTCCGAGGAGAAAGTCTAGACAGGAAGTCGGTGTGGCTTCTGGGGAGGCACGCTTGGAGGCCTGTGGGTGGGCATAGTTTGCTGGCCTAGAGGACAGTGGACTGGATGCACAGTGTCCTGAGTGCAAGTTGCAAATGAGGAACAGAAAATGGTCACTTGTATATTTGCCTGAGTAGTGCAGCAAAACATGATGAGTGCTGGGCCTGGTGGTGCACACCTTTAATCCCAGCACCCTGGAGGCAGGCAGAGATAAGAGGATCACTATGAGTTCAAGGGCACCCTGAGAATACATAGCAAATTCCAGGTCATTCTGGGCTACAGAGAGAGCCTACCTTGAAAAACAGAAACAAACAAACATGATGGGTGATTCTCATGGTAAGGGTGGCTTGGGGCAGTGAGGTTTCTTTTCAGTTTCCCACCTCACTCTCAGATTTTCCATTGTATGCAACAGTGAGAAGATAAAAATGGAGTTTGAGACGTATATTCGGAGGATGATGAAACGTTTCAATAAAGAAGTACAAGAGAACACACATAAGGTAAAGACAAGGAGTGCTGGGAAAGGACAAACTCTGGAGTTAAAAGACCTGGATAAAGTTAAGGTGACATCTGCTTCCCAGAGGCCTGCAGGTTAGAGGAGGTACTTTAGCTTTGTTTGTTTGTTTGTTTTGCTTCTTAATGAATGCTGGAGATGAATGAGAAGAATCAAGATGACTATAAAGTTTGAAGCTTAAGTGAGGGGTGAGAGATAGCACCATTCATTAAAAATAGAGGAAGCCAGACATGATGGCACATGTCTTTAATCCCAGCACTTGAGAGGCAAGGGTAGGAGGACCGCCATGAGTTTGAGGCCATCCTGAAACTACATAGTGAATTCCAGGTCAGCCTGGACTAGATTGCGACACCTACCTTGAAGAACCAAAAAAAACAAGTAGAGGCTGTTAGGGAGAAAGATGACCAACTTTGAGGGAAGCTAGCATTTGGCTTTTTGGGGGGCAGGGGGCCAGAGACAATCATGTAATACTGTAGCTTTTTGGTAAGGTGACAGATATAGATAGGTCAGGAGAGGAGAGATTATGGGGGTTGGGTTCAGACACACAGGAGAGAGCAGTCAGTGAGTCCTGCCCCTCGCCTAACGTCCAGTCATGCCTCTGAGTAGTCCTGCTTGGCTCACCCTGCTTACTTTTTTCTGCTGGCCTCATTGGAGTAAACCTCAGGTGTTAGAGCCTTTCATCCAGAAATCCTGCATATGTGTCGTAAAAGACAAGACTGTTTGAAAGAAAGGGTATTTTGAGTATACATGGAGGGAAGAGAGGCTAATGTTAGTTTTTGTTTTTTCTGGTGTGTAGGTAGAAATGACAGTGGATATTTTCTGCCCACAGTGTGCCTGAATTTGACAGCAAAATTTCAGATAGCTTTTTGTTTTATTTTTTCTTTCTTTCATTTTTTTTTATTTATTTGAGAGAGAAAGGCAGATAGAGAAAGAATGGGCGCTCCAGGGCCTCCAGCCTCTGCAAACGAACTCCAGACATGTACGCCCCCTTTAGCATCTGGCTAATGTGGGTCCTGGGGAATCGAACCTCAAATTGGTGTCCTTAGGCATCACAGGCAAGCGCTTAACCACTAAGCCATCTCTCCAGCCCTTGTTTTGTATTTTTGAGGTAGGGTTTTGCTCTAGCCCATGCTGACCTGGAATTCACTGTGTAGTCTCAGGCTGGCCTTGAACTCTCAGAGAAGCTCCCTACCTTGGTCTCCTCCCAAGTGCTGGGATTAAAAACATGTGCCACCACACCTGGCTCTGCTGGCTTTTAGCCTTCTCTCCATGTTTGTCCCTTCTCCTCTGCAGGTTCACCTCCTATGCCTGCTGGCAAACGGCTTCTATCGAAGTAGCATTTGCAGCCAGCCAGATCTGCTTGCCATTGGCCTCTCCATCATTCCAACTCACTTTACCAAAGTGCCACCTCAGGATGTGGACATCCACTACCTCTGTGACCTGGTGAAGTGGTAAGGCCATCCATCCATCCTCCAGAGCTGGAATATAGGGTTGGGTGGATGCAAGTCAGTCCCATAGACCTCTTCTGCTTAAGGCGAAGCGTGCATCAGGTTGGGGTGGGAGCATAGCATTGAAGAGAAGGAAACACTAGGATGATTCCAACCCTTGGAAAAGCTCCCAGGCTGGCAGGAAACCTGCCTAAACTAGTTAACATAGGATATTGTGAGGGGTGCTCTGAAAGAGAGGGGTGCCAGGGCTAGAGTGCTTCCCTCAGGTGGCCAGTCCAGGAACCTGTCCAAAGAGGTTCCATCTGCTTTGGGGTCTCAGTGATGGTAGGAATTAGCTAGCTAAGCAGGGAAGAGCCAAATGCAAGCAGGTGGGTCTTAGGAATCACTACCCCTTTCAGTTTTCTTGGCTGTAAAAGACAACAGAATTCCTCTTTGCTCTGACAACAAGGGAATGCTTGCTTTTCCTCAGGTTCATTGGAACATTTACAGTTAATGCAGACCTTTCAAGCAGTGAGCAAGATAGCCTGCAGACAACACTGGAAAGGAGGTTCGCTATTTACTCTGCACGGGATGAAGAAGAGTTGGTCCATGTAAGTGATTCTTCCAGCAGCACTGTTTTATTACTACTGTCAACTAATGGTAATAAAAACATGGTTCATCCTTAGATTACTGTTAATCCATACACTTATACTTGGGAACTCTAAATTCCCAGAGAATTTGGAGAAAGACCAGACATCATTTTTGTAGAGGCCAAATGATGTAGAGACATCAAATAGTGTCTTTGATCCTCTTCAGGTTTGGCTATAAGCCAGAGAAATCAAGCAGGGTCAGTAATGAATGCTACATAATACCACCACCCAGGAGAAAACATTAATATTTTACTCTTGTTCTCCCAGACTTTATTCCTATATACTTTTACATATGTTTTTGTTTCATTGGTTGGACAGTTTTTTTTAAAGAAGGGAGCAGTTTAGTGACAGTACATTTACAGAGTTGTGCAACCAAATCAGCTGTGTCACCCCTAAGGTAAGCCCTATATACAACTGTTAAATGCCCTCTGTTACCCAGCCTCTCTCCTGGCTCATGTACCAACCAAAAGCCAGTCTGCTTTCTTGTCTGTGGATCTACCTCTTGTGATTATTTAAAATCATAACATACAGCCAGGCATGGTGGTGCACACCTTTTATCCCAGCACTCGGTAGGTAAGTTTGAAGCCAGCCTGGGACTACAGAATGAGTTCTAGGTCAGCCTGGCCTACAGTGAAGCCTTACCATAAAAAAGGGTTGGGGGTGGAGAGATGATTTAGTGGTCAAGGCACTTGCCTACAAAGCCTAAGGACCCATGTTTGATTCCCTAGTACCCACATAATCTAGATGCACAAGGTGACTCATGAATCTGTAGTTCATTCGCAGTGGCTGGGGGCCCTGGCATGCCCATTCCTTTTTTTTTTTTTTTTTTTTTCCACTGCCCTTTATTCAAAATCACTGTTATTTCCATAAGCTACATACTTATTTAACAGAGTCTGAGAGACAAAGGTTGAAAAACATGTAAATAGGATAGAAAACAAATAAAAATTTAATAAATGGTTTATTTCTTCATCTTATTCACATTTTGATTCTGGAGATTTCTAAACTCCATTTAGATACTTCTGTTTATTGAAAAGCACATTAGATGAAACTAAATTCAGAAATGGAAGCTGTTTATTGGATGTGTGGCTTCACCCAGTTCATTCCTCTATGGAGTAGAAGTACAGGGAAAAATCAAGTTAGTTCAGAAAGGTCAAGGTCGATGGAGAAGCCCAGAAGTTCCCAAGTCATGAGTCTGATTCAAAAGATGAGAGGATAAAAGAAAAAAGAAAAAGAAAAGAAGATGGAAAGAAAAAGAAAAGAAATTAGTCAGGCATGGTGGCACACACCTTTGATCCCAGCACTCGGGAGACAGAGGTAGGAAGATTTTCATGAGTTCAAGGCCACCCTGAGACTACACAGTGAATTCCAGGTCAGCCTGGGTTAGAGTGAGACCCTACCTTGAGAAAAATAAACAAATAACAACAACAAAAAGAAAAAAAAAGGAAAAGAAAAACAGATGAAAATGTCTTATCGCACAAAACTCAATGATGGGGTCTCTGACAGCCACCAGTCATTAGGCAGCAGGACAAAAGGGGAAACCCACCTGCTAGCTTTAGGATTTATTGAAGGCTGCTAGGACAGCCCAGATCATCTCTTTGGCATTGTGTTTTGCGCCCTCCACTTCAGGGTCCAATTCTACTAGGTCCTTGGTTCGATTCATTGCCACATCATACTTGTCATCTGTCAGCGAGAAGACGACATTCTCTAGCTCATCGGACGAGTGGGCTAGGACCAGGAGTGCTAGAGTTCGCTTGTCCATGCGCTGAGGATCATTTACCCACTGCTCTAGCACACTATCTTGAAGTTTTTTCACAAGTCGTCGTTTTTCTGTTGTATTTGTCACTGGATGAGTGGTCATATCAAATAGCAGGAAATTCTGCCTCTCGGTCGTTAGAATACCTTTCTCCACTAGATTCTTTGCAATTCGTTCTCGTACATTTCTCAGCTGATACTGTAATTTGAAGGGGTTCCATGTCTCACCAGTGAGCAGCTCTATCCAGGTTTGGACAGTTTGTATTGGTTCAGTTGCTTTGATGTGCTTGAGAGTTTCATCCAGTAAGACATCACCTGTTGGGCTGTCTGACTTTAGCAGTACCTTTCTGTCCAGTAATCTCTTCTTACGCATGGTGGGGGGTTCCAGATGGACTCGACCCCTCATGGCCAGCTCTATTAAGATGCCTCCTCGTAAGCCAGATGATATACAGTCAATCCAGAAAGATATGTATCCCTGGAAATCACTCTGTAGTCTCAGGGTGGCCTAGAACTCATGGCAATCCTCCTACCTCTGCCTCCTGGGTGCTGGGATTCCCATTCCTTCTATATATCTGCTTCTGTTTCTCTCCCAATAATGAATAAATAAAACATTTTTAAGAATTAATATAACATGCAGCTTTTTATGTCTGACTTTGCAGTTTTTGTGTTTTCAATTGTCATATATTCATATGTGTGTGTGTGTGTGTGTGTGTGTGTGTGTGTGTGTATGTATGATATACATACATACATATATATGGTTTTTGTTTTTTGAAGGTAGGGTCTCAGTCTAGCCCAGGCTGACCTGGAATTTACAATGTAGTCTCAGGGTGGCCTTAAACTCATGGTGCTCCTTCTACTTCTGCCTCCCAAGTGCTGGGATTAAAGGTGTGTGCCACTATGCCTGGCCTCGATTATAATATATTTTAAATATTACGTATGTTATCTTCCTTTTTATGGCCCAGGCTGGCATGGAATCATTGATCATCCTGCCTCAGAATCCCAAGTGCTAGGAGCTGGGATTACAGGCCTGTGCACCATGCCTAGCATCTCACACTATTTTTTTAAAGATTTATTTTTTTTTTTTTTTATTAGAGACACAGAGAGAAATCGGGCATGCCAGGGCCTCTAGCTACTGCAAACGAACTCCAGATGTATATGCCACCATGTGTATCTGGCTTACATGGGACCTGGAGAATCGACCCTGGGTCCTTAGGCTTTGCAGGCAAGCACCTTAACCATTAAGCCATCTCTCCAGCCCACACTTTTTTTTAAGCCTCAGAAGATAAAAGACAAAAATTGCTATTTTTAACCTATCATAGCTTCTGATAGTAACTTATCTTCCTATTTCTTTTTTTTAATATTTACTTATTTATTTGAGAGAGGAAGAGGGGGAAAGAGAGAGAGAAAGAGAGTAAATGGGGCTTGTTAATGTTCTCTCATAGAGGGTTGAGGTAGGGAGGATCATGAGACCCTCACCTTAGATGTCAGCCACTCTTTCTGGAGTCTTTCTGCCAGCTGTGATTGTACCCCAGCTGCACATGGATTCGTGGTCTTGGGAGAGGTGTTAAGAGTGTACTGTGTGAAGGCTAACTGATGTGGGGTTCTCCATCTGTGCAGCTACAGGAAAGGTCATTCCTGCTGAGAATGTGGTTGCTTTGGGCTTACCCATGCTCCTTTAGCCTCTCACTCACACTGTTTAAATAAGCTCATTAAACTCACTGGTTCACCAAGTTAGACTTTGATGGAATTGTTACTTTGCTCTGTTGTTGGTGCTCTATCTGGGGGCACAGACATTTGTTCTTACCTCTCCGTGAAAAGTTCACTCAACAGCAGAAAAAAGTATTATCCTGTAAACATCTGTAACTTGATAGGTGGATATCTTTTCAAGCATGCATCTATGTCTGTATACTTTTTTATGTAGTGTGTGTGTGTGTGTGTGTGTGTACACATTGACCCTAGGAGCTTATTACGCATGCTAGGCAAGCACTTTACCATTGACCTATACTCCTGCCCCATATTTATAGTCACAGTTTTTCTTATAAAAATGTGATCAAGGGGCTGGAGGGATGGCTTAGGAGTTAAGGCATTTGCCTACAAAGCCAAAGGACCCATGTTCAATAACCCAGGACCCATGTTAGCCAGATGCACAAGGGGGTGCAAGTATCTGGAGTTTGTATGCTGTGGCTGGAGGCCCTGGCATGCTCATTCTCATTTATTCTCTCTCTCTCTCTCAAATAAATAAATAAAAATAAAATATTTTAAAAGTCCATGCAATTTTAAAAAATATGTGATTAGGGCTGGGAAAATGGCTTAGTGGTTAAGGCAAAGGACCCCAATTTGATTACCCAGGACCCATGTAAGCCAGATGCACAAGGGTGTGCATGAGTGTGGAGTTTGTTTGTAGTGGCTGGAGGCCCTGGCTTGCCCATTTTCTCTTTCTCTCTGCCTCTTCCTCTCTCTCTCAAATAAATAATATTTTTTTATGTGATCACATTGTACTTATAAAAATACACCACCAGGGGTAGTGTCACATGCCTTTAATCCCATCACTCAGGCAGACATAGGAGGATTACTGTGAGTTCTGAGTTCAGGGCCACCCTGAGACTACATAGCAAATTCCAGGTCAACCTGGGCTACAGCAAGACCCTACATTGAAAAAATAAAAAAATAAAAAAAAAAAAATTATACACATACACACACCTTTCTTTTTCTTTAAGATGTAGTAAACATTTTCTGTGAAGATAGATCTTATAGTGCTGGTTTTGGTTTGGTTTGGTTTGTTTGTTTTTCTTTTTTCTTTTGGTTGTTGAGGTAGGGTCTCACTCGAGCCCAGGTTGACCTGGAATTCACTGTAGAGTCTCAGAGTGGCCTTGGACTCATGGCAATCCTCCTAACTATGCTTCCCAAGTGCTGGCATTAAAGGCGTGTGCCACACACTCAGCTTCTAGTGCTATTTCTAATAGCGTACAGGGTGCCATTGTCAGTGACAGCTATTTCACCACCACCCAGCTGCCAGCATTGTTTCTAATAGTGTGCAGGGTGCCAGTGTCAATGACAGCTGCTTCACCACCACCCAGCTGCCAGCATTGTTTCTAATAGTGTGCAGGGTGCCAGTGTCAATGACAGCTGCTTCACCACCACACCCAGGTTCCAGCGTTGTTTCTAATAGTGTGCAGGGTGCCAGTGTCAGTGACGCCTGCTTCACCACCACACCCAGCTTCCAGCGTTGCTTCTAATAGTGTACAGGGTGCCAGTGTCAGTGACGGCTGCTTCACCACCACACGCAGTTCCAGCGTTGTTTCTAATAGTGTGCAGGATGCCAGTGTCAGTGACAGCTGTTTCACCACCACACTCAGCTTCCAGCGTTGTTTCGAATAGTGTGCAGGGTGCCAGTGTCAGTGACGGCTGCTTCTCCACCACACCCAGCTTCCAGCGTTGGTTCTAATAGTGTGCAGGGTGCCAGTGTCAGTGACGGCTGTTTCTCCACCACACCCAGTTCCAGCATTGTTTCTAATAGTGTGCAGGGTGCCAGTGTCAGTGACGGCTGCTTCTCCACCACACCCAGCTTCCAGCGTTGGTTCTAATAGTGTGCAGGATGCCAGTGTCAGTGACGGCTGCCTCACCACCACACCCAGTTCCAGCGTTGTTTCTAATAGTGTGCAGGGTGTCAGTGTCAGTGACAGCTGCCTCACCACCACACCCAGGTTCCAGCGTTGTTTCTAATAGTGTGCAGGGTGTCAGTGTCAGTGACGGCTGCCTCACCACCACATCCAGCGTTGTTTCTAATAGTGTGCAGGGTGTCAGTGTCAGTGACGGCTGCTTCACCACCACACCCAGCATCCAGCGTTGTTTCTAATAGTGTGCAGGGTGCCAGTATCAGTAACATCTGCTTCACCACCACACCCAGCTTCCAGCGTTGTTTCTAATAGTGTGCAGGGTGCCAGTGTCAGTGACGGCTGTTTCACCACCATACCCAGCTTCCAGTGTTGTTTCTAACAGTGTGCAGGGTGCCAGTGTCAGTGACGGCTGCCTCTCCACTACACCCAGCTTCCAGCGTTGTTTCTAATAGTGTGCAGGGTGCCAGTGTCAATGACAGCTGCTTCACCACCACACCCAGTTCCAGCACTGTTTCTAATAGTGTGCAGGGTGCCAGTGTCAGTGACAGCTGCCTCACCACCACACCCAGCTTCCAGCATTGTTTCTAATAGTGTGCAGGGTGCCAGTGTCAGTGACGGCTGCTTCTCCACCACACCCAGCTTCCATCGTTGTTTCTAATAGTGTGCAGGGTGCCAGTGTCAGTGACAGCTGCTTCTCCACCACACCCAGGTTCCAGCGTTGTTTCTAATAGTGTGCAGGGTGCCAGTGTCAGTGACAGCTGCCTCACCACCACACCCAGCATCCAGTGTTGTTTCTAATAGGTGCAGGGTGCCAGTGTCAATGACAGCTGCCTCACCACCACACCCAGCTTCCAGCGTTGTTTCTAATAGTGTGCAGGGTGCCAGTGTCAGTGACGGCTGCCTCACCACCACACCCAGCTTCCAGTGTTGTTTCTAATAGTGTGCAGGGTGCCAGTGTCAGTGACAGCTGCCTCACCACCATACCCAGCTTCCAGTGTTGTTTCGAATAGTGTGCAGGGTGCCAGTGTCAGTGATGGCTGTTTCACCACCACACCCAGCTTCCAGCATTGTTTTGAATAGTGTGCAGGGTACCAGTGTCCTGTGACAGCTGCCTCTCTTTCCCATGTTGCAAACAAGCAGTATGCAACACTGAATTATTTAGTCCTGAATATCTTAAAGTTTTTCTCTGTTTTTATCATAGATATTTCTCCTGATTCTCCGTTCTCTGCAACTGCTGACCAGGTTGGTGGTGTCTCTGCAGCCCATTCCTCTGAAGTTATCTGTTGCAAAGGTGAGGTGTTCAGAGCTTCCACAGAAGAGGGAATAGAGAAATTATCAAATTGGAATTTGGGCATTATGATGTTTCTAAAACCTAGTATTCATGGAGTCTGAGTTCCACTGAGCCTGTGTTGCAGATCCTCTGTGTTAGAAGATTGTTGTACATACAAGTAGGTAGTTACCACTCTGAGCTCTGTGTGCTCATTCACTTGGCAGAGGTCTGGGCTCCAGGGTCCTGTAGTTTGTGTTCTGTAAACTGGGTAGAGTGCTGCTGGTCCTCAGTAGCTGTGTGGAGTGCTGATAGTGAAGGACTCTGCATTTTTAGATACTCAGGGAAGTAGGCTCAGTGCTGCCTTATTGAGGTGTGGGCACTGTCTGAAACTTCGCACTTTGGAAATGGCGTAATTCCTATGTTAAAACCACAGCATATTAAGTTCTGAAGTGATTTGCAAAATGGGTATGTACACGTGAGGGTGCTAAGACTTGAAGGTTTCCCTGTTTTTAGTTATGACCTAAGTTAAGGTGAAAAGAACGATATTGTGGCTCACCTGAGTCTTCAGTACTCTATATTATAGTGTGGTAGGGCAATCAGTAAGGTAGTCTGATGTCTGTAGTCTGATGTCTGATCTGGGGATGTGTTACTTTACTTATTCTCTAGCCAGAGATTTGGATGTATTAAATTATAGGATTTCTTTGCTGGGCATGGTGGCATATGCCTTTAATCCTAGCACTCAAGATGCAGAGAGAGGAGGATCACTGTCAGTTTGAGCCAGCCTGAGACTCCATAGTGAATTCCAGGTCAGCCTGGGCTAAAGTGAGACCCTACCTTGAAAAAACAACAGCAAAAAAATATAGAATTTCTGCCATATGATAGGGAAAGAGGGAGGGAGACAAAAAAAAAAAAAAGAAAGAAAGAAACAGAAATAGCAAAATCTCTTGTAGGCTAGAGAGGTGGATCAGCTATTATAGGCACCTGCTTGCAAAGCTTGACTATCCGGGTTCAACTCCTCAGTACCCACATAAAGCCAGTTATACAAAGTGGCACATGCATCTGGAGTTTGTTTACAGAAGCACACCCATATCCACTCCCTGTGTGTCTGCCTTTTTCTCTGTCTCTATAGCTTTCTCAAGTGAAGGAAAATATTTTTAAAATGTTCTTTTGTAGGTGCATGTGTACATAAGCATGCATGTGCCATGGTGTATGTGTGGAGGTTAGAGGACAACTCTGGTGTCAGTCCTTGCCTTCTGCTTTGTTTGAGGCAGAGTCTTTTTTGTTTGCCTGCAAAACACTGGCACTGCAAATGCCAGACTAGCTAGCTATGGGATTCTCCTAACTCTGCTTCATATTGCCCTAGGCACATTGGCATTACAGATGCATGTGTTAATTTCATTTGGTTTTACATAGGTTCTGGGAATCTGAATTCCAGTCAGTAGGCAAGCGCAAGAAATTTTTTAAATGATTGAGCCATGTCCTAGCGCTGTTGTGTTTTTTGTTGGTGGTGGCGGTGGTGGTGTGTATGTGTGGTAGGGTCTCATGCAGCTCAGGCTAGCCTCAGACTCACTAGTAGCTAAGGATGACCCTGAACTCCTGATCTTCCTCCCTCTACCTCCCAAGTGTTGAGATTACAGGCTGGCTAACAAAATTTCTTGATCTGTTTCAGGGGAAGAAACCTTCCAAGGAAAGATCTATAGATGGTCCTGGAGCCTCCTCAGAACCTTCCTGCCATATTCTAAAAAGCCACGATAAACCCAAGACAAGCAAAAGAACCAAACAAGAGGAAACATTTTGTAAAGGCAATAGCAAGACAAGTGCCAAATGGAAGAGAAGCAAGTCTACTGCACGTGACAAGGAGCCGAGAAGGCTCTCCTCCAGTGAGGAAGATGGGGAACAGCCAGAGGAAACTCAGAGTCATCCATGTGCTCAAAAGAATGCCCGAGGACGGCGGGTGGCATCCAGAGTGTCTTACAAAGAGGAGAGTGGAAGTGACGCAGCCGGCAGCGGGTCTGACTTTGAACTTTCCAGTGGGGAAGCCCATCATTCCTCAGAGGATTCTGAACCTGGCCCTGCTAGGCAGAAGAGGGTTGTAGCTCCTCAGAGGACAAAGACTGGGTCCAAGAGAAATTCCAGGACCCAACATGGAAGCTACTGTAAGCTTTCAGAGTTTCCAGCAGTATCTTCAAGCTTATCGACCAGTAAGAGAAGCAAGAAGATTTCCAGTGGTGGCCCAGAGGAAGAAGACAGGAAAGCTGGGGCAGACCAGTGGCTGGAGGTGTTCTGTGAGCCAGAGGAAAAGTGGGTGTGTGTGGACTGTGTGCACGGTGTGGTGAACCAGCCTGTGGTTTGTTATAGATATGCCACCAAGCCCGTGACCTATGTTGTAGGCATAGACAGTGATGGCTGGGTCCGAGATGTTACTCAGAGATACGACCCAGCCTGGATGACAGCAACGCGCAAGTGTAGGGTTGATGCTGAGTGGTGGACCAAAACCTTGAGACCCTACCAGAGCCCATTTATGAAAAGAGAAAAGAAAGAAGACTTGGAGGTAAGGCACTGACAGCCCAGGGCTCAAAGACCCAATCAGGTTATTAAAATTATTTCCTTTTTAAAAATTTTATTTAATCTATTTATTTGAGAGAACAAGAGAGAAAAGGAGGCAGAGAGAGAGAGAAGAATGGTTCCACCAGGGCCTCCAGCCACTGCAAATGAACTCTAGAAGCATATGCCACCTTGTGCATCTAGCTTATGTGGGTCCTGGGGAATCAAACCTGGGTCCTTTAGCTTTGTAGGCAAATGCCTTAACCACTAAGCCATCTCTCCAGCCCAATTACTTCTTTCTTTATTTTTTTTTTTTGATCATCATATGTATCTAGCAGTATTGTTGGTGTTTTTTATGTGGTATTTTATTTAATTGTCATGCCAACATTAAAGAGCTAGCTAGAGTTATAGCCATCATTTTACTGGTAAAACGTTGGAAGAGCCAAGTGGCTGACAAGGTATTTAAAAACCTGTCTACTTGGCTTTGAAGTCTGTGTACCTCCATTAGTACTAGTTGTGAGTTTGGAGCTTGAAAGTAGTTTGAGCAAGTTGTGTAAGTCATACTAAGGGAAAGAAAGACTCATTTTTATATGATGGCCTCTTTCTCATTGTGCTTGCACAGACACACATCCCACTAAATTTGTCTCCTCAGAAAGAAGGGACTTAGAGCCAGGCATGGTGGCACATGCCTTTAATCCCAACACTCAGGAGGCCAAGGTAGGAGGATTGCTATGAGATTGAGGCTAGCCTGAGACTACATAGTGATTTCCAGATCAGCCTGGGCTAGAGCAAAACCCTACCTTGAAAAACCAAAAAAAGAAAAAGACAAGTGCAGAAGGACCTGTGTTAATTGTGGTTGCATCTGTGTGTGGAACACCTCTTGTAGGTGTTAACAGCTCAGTTTCCTGTAAGTAGAGTCAAGTAAGCTTGTGCTACAGGACATCAGTGTTGCTTTGAAGTAAGACGTCCTTGCAGAAGAAAACTGACGCTAGCCAGGCGTGCTAGCACTCACTTTTAATCCTAGCACTTGGGAGGTGGAGGTAGGAAGATGAGTTCAAGGCCACCCTGAGACTAGAGAATTCTAGGTTAGCTTGGGCTAGCCTGAGACACTACCTGGAAAACCAAACAAAAGAAAAAGAAAACATAGGCTGTCTCCTTGCCATACCCAATAGAACAGGTACTGCCAAAACTGGTTAAAGTATATTAGGATTGAAAAAAGGATAGCATTCTGAAGTTGCTGCAAGGCGCAAAATTGCTTAATTCTTCATGGTATTTGACTGATCTATGGGGCACCTAATGGCTAGAGCTACAGGTGTAACGTTACAAAGCCAGTGTTCATAATCATAAATCTAGACTGTCATTTGTTGTCAACTCAAGCTAGGAGATTGTCTACCTCAAACTTCACTTCCACTTAAAATACCATGTTCACCTATGTCTGTCTGGCCTCTTCAGTTTCAGGAGAAGCACCTAGACCAGCCTTTGCCCACTGCCATTGGCACATATAAGAACCATCCTCTGTATGCCCTGAAGCGGCACCTTTTGAAATACGAAGCCATCTATCCTGAGACAGCTGCCATCCTTGGGTATTGTCGTGGAGAAGCTGTCTACTCCAGGTATGTAAGGCAGCCTGGTTGGGCTCCTGGTGGCCTAGGATTTACTACTGTTCACATAGACTAACCACACTGGTTAACAGCATTCTCAGGTGAGCTAGTATGTGTGTGAGTACTATGGAGAAGAGACTAAAGTTGAAAGCTCAATAAGGATTAAAAGACCACAAAGGGACTGGAGAGATGGATATCTCAGTGGATAAGGTGCTTCTCTGCAAAGCCTAATGCCTCAGGCTCGATTCCCCAGTACCCATATAAAGCCAGTGATGTATGCATCTGAAGTTCATTTGCAATGGCTAGAGGTCCTGGCCCCCATTCCCCCTTTCTCTTTTATCTTTCTCTGCTTGCAATACATATGTTTGTGGGCGCGCACACACACACACACACACATTTTTCTCTCAAAGCAGGGCTGGAGAAATGGTGCATGTGTCTGCAGGTCATCTGCAGTGGCATGAGTTCTTTGTGCACACTCTTTTTTTAAAAAAATGAATGAAGAAGTGATTTACTCATTTTTTATTTATTTATTTGTGAGGGGAGAGAGAATATGGGCACTCGAGGGCCTCTTGCCCTGCAAATGAATTCCAGACCCATATACTACTTTGTGCATCTGGCTTTATAGTACTAGGGAGTTGGACCCAGACAGGCACACTTTGCAAATAAGCTCCTTTAGCCACTGAGCTATTTCCACAACCCAGAGTAGATTTTTTGGAAATACTGAAATGTTAGGCTAGAAAATAAAAGCTGTTTTTTCGAAGCTATTTTATTTATTTATTTATTTGAGGAGTAGCAGATAGAATGGAGGTGCCAGAGCCATTGTAAACAAACTCCAAATAGATGTGATACGTTGTGCATCTGGCCTAAGTGGGTACTGGGGAATCAAGCCTGGGTATTTATGCCTTGCAAACAGGTGCCTTAATTGCTAAGCTATCTCTCTAGCCCAAAGCTTTTTAATTTTTTTTTTAATTTTTATTTATTTATTTGAGAGTGACAGACACAGAGAGAAAGACAGATAGAGGGAGAGAGAGAGAATGGGCGCGCCAGGGCTTCCAGCCTCTGCAAACGAACTCCAGACGCATGTGCCCCCTTGTGCATCTGGCTAACGTGGGACCTGGGGAACCGAGCCTCGAACCGGGGTCCTTAGGCTTCACAGGCAAGCGCTTAACCGCTAAGCCATCTCTCCAGCCCCCAAGGCTTTTTTAATGAATGTGAAAACAGAACCAGGAAGATGCTTAGTTGGTAAATTGCTTGCCTTGCAAGCATGAGGTTCTGAGTTTAATCTCCAAAGCATTCATTAAAAAGATAATTCCAGGGCTGGGGAGATGGCTTAGCAGTTAAGGCATTTGCCTGCAAGGCCAAAGGACTTCAGTTCGATTCCCCAGGACCCACGTAAGCCAGATGCACAAGGTGGCACATGTGTCTGGAGTTCATTTGCAATGGCTGGAGGCCCTGGCTTGCCCATTCTCTCTCCCTCCCTCTCTCCCTCCCTCCCTCTCTCTCTCTGCCTCTTTCCCTCTCTCAAAATTTTTTTTAAAAAACATTCTTTTCCCTTAAAAAAAAAAAACCTAATAATTCCAGGCTTAGTGGCACATGTTTATGATCCCAGAGCATTTATGTTGTTGTTGTTTTTGTTTTTAATATATTTATTTACTTAAGAGAGAGAATAGGTAAGCTGGAACCTCTTACACTACAAACAAGCTCCAGATCATGAGTCACTGTGTGTGTGGCTTTATGTGGGTCCTGTATGAACATCATCGGAATTCATAAAAACTATGGGAACTTTTAAAGTTGCATGAATGCATTGCATTTTACATCAGTTTATGGGGGCCAAGGGTGAAATGTGGTGGTTTCATTCAGGTGTCCCCCATAAACTTAGGTGTTCTGAATGCTAGGTTCCCAGCTGGTGGAGATTTGGGAATTAATGCTTCCTGGAGGCAGTGTATTATTGGGGGTGAGCTTATGGGTATTATTGCCAGTTTCCCCATGACAGTGTTTGGCACACTGTCCTGTTGCTATGGTCCACCTTATGTTGGCCAGGGGGTGATGTCCACCCTCTACCCATGCCATCGTTATCCCTGCCATCATGAGCTTCCCCTTGAACCTGTAAACCAAAATAAACCTTTTTTTCCCCACAAACTGCTCTTGGTTGGGTGATTTCTACCAGCAATGCAAACCTGACTGCAACAGCCCCCTTATGCATCTGGCTTATGTGGGTCCTGGGGAATCGAACTGGGGTCCTTAGGCTTCGCAGGCAAGCAATTAACCACTAGGCCATTTCCCCAGCCCCAACCGCTAGTGTTTTTGAGGAACCACTGTACTGTTTCCATAGTGGTCCACTCCATTTACATTTCCCCCAGCAATGCAGAAAGATCCTAGTTACACCATGTCCTCACTAACATTTGCTATATTTGAGACTTTTAATAATAACTGAATATCCTAATGGTATGAAATGGCTAGTCATTGGCATTTACTCAGAGAGGACTGTTTGTCTTTCCCTGCTACTTTCCTTAGGATGTTCAGATGATACCTACCGTTCAGCATCCCTGACTCTCCCTTCTCTGTTCCAACCTGCCTGACCATGACTCAGTCACTTCTGTGGGCAGTCAAGGATGTTCAGCCTCCATTGTGCATGGTAGAGCTTTGAGCCCTGACACAGAGTTAGTGGTAGAGAAACACTGCACCAGCACTTAAGGTGTAAGGTGGAAGGGATGATGACCTTATTCCCCATTACTGGGTGACTATAATGTAGCTCAGGGAGTAGATCAACTAGAGCAGGTCACCAGCCAGGCTGTTGTATAGGCAGGATCCAGTCTTGTCTACTATGCTGTACTACAATTTTGTTTTTTTTTTTTTTTTGCAGGGGGGATGGAGGTAGGGTCTCACTCTAGTCCAGGCTGACCAGGAATTCACTGTATCGTCTCAGGGTGGCCTTGAACTTACGGTGATCATTCTCCCTCTCTGCCTCCCAAGCACTGGGATTAAAGGTGTGCGCCACCATGCCCGGCTTTGTACTACTGTTTTGAGAATCAGCAGTGGAAAGCAAAAGAGAAACATTCAGCTTTAAGCAGTAGTACATGCTGTCAGCACTAGGAGACCTGATAGATGTGCTTGTAGGAGCCCCTGTCCCCATATAGAGGTTAGGGGTACAAGCTGAAGAAGAAGTGGTGTGCTTCTTACAAAAGGCTTGACAAGGGAAGCAGTTGAGCCTCCTGACAAAGGGAGAAGAATGATGGCCTCTGCAATGTCACAGCGCCCTGAGTGGCTTGCTTCATGTGTATGGTTTAATTTCCTTTAAAGCTCCCCACTCCTGTTTGCGCATGCATTTCCTCCCTGTGTTGTTTTGCAGCAGATCACATTTTAAGCAGGCACTGCTTGGTAGTGAGTAATGGCACCTGCTCATGCTGACTTTTTGTTGTTGTTGTTGTTCATTTATTTATTTATTTATTTGAGAACGACAGACACATGTGTCCCCTTGTGCATCTGGCTAACGTGGGTCCCGGGGAACTGAGCCTTGAACTGGAGTCCTTAGGCTTCACAGGCAAGCGCTTAACCGCTAAGCTATCTCTCCAGCCATCATGCTGACTTTTAGCTTCCACGTGCCACAGAGAGAGCTTAGCTTGCATTGTGGCTGTGGCTGGCAGAGGAGAGGAAAGCTGGCAAAGGGGGTGGCCACGACCACCAAGCCTCATAAGGAACAGATCTTCTACACAGCAGTGTTTGTCAGTGGGAACAGGCAGCCATGCTTCTGTTGGGGTCAAGGGCATTTGTCCCCACAGCCTGCAGTGGACTGAGCTCATCCTTGTCTCCCCATGTTGCTTCTTTAGGGATTGTGTGCATACTCTGCACTCAAAGGACACGTGGCTGAAACAAGCAAGAGTGGTGCGGCTTGGAGAAGTACCCTACAAGGTAACCAGCGAGCACACTGCAGGGGGTGAGTGCTCAGGGCTCAGGAGCTGGGGGTGGAAGAGTGGTGAGGAGCTACCCTACCCTGTGCATGCCTGGGATTGGCAGCCAGAAATGGCTCACTTTTTGGCTTGAGGGGTTTGAAGAAAAGACAAGTGTTTATCTTCCAACCAAAGAACAGAAAACAATGCTTTAACATGCTTTGAACAGTGCCTGGATGGCGAGAGCCTGGCCCTGCTCTGCAAGTGATGCCTGGTTGCAGATTTGTCCACATGGCATGAATGAGCTAACAAAAGGGTGCAGTCCTTGTGTAGGGTAATGCTCTGGGATGGAAGTCTGTGTAAACTGGCTCTTTCCTCTGGAGTAGATGGTGAAAGGCTACTCTAACCGGGCCCGGAAAGCTCGGCTTGCAGAACCTCAGCTACAGGACCAAAACGACCTGGGCCTCTTTGGCCACTGGCAGACAGAGGAGTATCAGCCCCCCGTAGCAGTGGGCGGGAAGGTAAGGAGAGCCCTAGGGGGTTCAGAGCCAGGCTGCCTGTTCTAGTGGCCACACCCTGGAACACCTATCCTTTGCAGGTGCCACGGAATGAGTTTGGGAATGTGTACCTTTTCCTGCCCAGCATGATGCCCATTGGCTGTGTCCAGCTGAATCTTCCCAATCTGCACCGTGTGGCCCGCAAGCTGGACATTGATTGCGTGCAGGCCATCACTGGCTTCGATTTCCATGGAGGCTACTCCCACCCCGTGTGTGTGAGAGGCCATTGATGGCGAGTGGGGAGGCCATAGAAATAGATGGCGGGCTAGGGCTGGTGGTTCTTTCAAGGTTTGACACTCCACGTTTAAAGTCAGCCTTAACAGTGGAAGCATCCTGAGTTCTTAGAAGGTAGCAAATCCAGTGTAGCCAGTGTCGCAGTGCTGCTGAATTAAAGCACTGTCCCTTCATGGTGGCCACATCCTGGCGGCCAAAATAGGGTCAGCATCCTTCCTAGTTCTGAGCTGTCTTGTGTGGGGTGGAGCTAGAGATGGGTCTCCAGATCCTAGATAGGCTCCCTCAGGCCTGCCTTCTGCATGGGTGGCCTGAAATGTTAGGGTCTCAGTCAGGACCACTGACCTGAACAGAGGAGGAGGAGGGGCAGGGCTGGAAGCAGGCTCAGGGAAGGTCATCCCTATTGTGTCCCACAGAACTGATGGGTACATTGTCTGCGAGGAATTCAAAGACGTGCTCTTGGCTGCCTGGGAAAACGAGCAGGCCCTCATTGAAAAGAAGGAGAAGGAGGTAGGCAGAGCCTGGGAGAAGGGAGGGGTGGTGAGCACACAGTTAGGGTGCATCTCCCCTGTCCAAGCTTTCTCCCTGTGCTCTGAAATTCTGACTTCACAGAAGGGCCCTAGGGGACAAGGACTGGGTAAAACTGGTTCCTGATGATCTTCCATGTTCACTGCCTTGTGTACTACTGCCTGGGTGCAGGTTCCAAGACTGGCTGTACTTAAAAGGCTCAGTTCTAGACCACATCGAGTGAGAATTTCAGTCTGTGACAGTTAAGAAGGCTTGATTTTTGATGACCTTGAGACTTAGGGCATGCAATTGTCTTTAACCTAAGCTGCATGGATATTAAAGTCTCAGGTTCTGTCTTCATTTTCCCACAATTTTAGTGCCTCACATTTTCTCCAATTGGTTTCTTCAGAAAAAGGAAAAGCGGGCTCTGGGAAACTGGAAGCTGCTGGTCAAAGGACTGCTGATCAGGGAGAGACTGAAACTCCGCTATGGGACTGGGGCTGAGGTCTGTATGGGGTCTTTGCAAACAAAGCAAGCCTGACGTAAATTCCTCGGATTGGGGGGACTAATTGCCTGACCGATTCTGCCAACATCATGTTGTAGACAGCTTTATGCTCAGATGCCTGCCTGTTGGCAGAGGTGTCCCTGGAAGGAGGCCTCAGCTGTCTGTTTCCTAGCCTCTTAAGTCTGTACTGGGCCTGATTTGTTAAGCCCCACCTAGGCAGTGTCTAGTGTGCTGAGCAGCAGTGACTATGACCACTTTCCAGCCTACACGTTTGCTTGATAGACCTTCTATAGCACCTGTCTTGTGCCATGCCTAGCTGATGTCAGTTTGACCCACAGTTCCAAGGGGTGCCCATCTGGGTACAGGCAGGCCCTGGAGCAGTTGCATTATATGACAGGTACTGTTTCAGACTCAGCAGGGTCATGTTCTGGAATGTTCTATTCCTTTTCAAGCCTCCTACACTGCCTATTTCCCTACAAAGTATACTGACCTCTTGAATTCCACTAAGGGCCTCTTCATCCGGCTTTTTCTTCTTACTGGCTCCTGGCCACGCATGTGCTATTTCCCCCTGCATCTAAGATCCCTTCCCTAGCTAATCCAGCCAGCATTCAGGGGAGCTGCCTTACATCCCTAGGGGCTGCGTTCACCTTGTGTGTGTAGAACCTGAGACATAATGTGCCTTTGTCTAGAGGTGACACACACAGTGGCAGCTATTTATGCCTGGACTAGACTAAGCTGCTGGAGGGTGGCTGCCTACCTGGCCATTGTGTTTACAGCACTGCTTGCTGGCAGTTCTCAAATCTGAATGAGTGAGTCCCCAGGATGAGGAAGGCCAGTGTCACCCAGGACCCTCATCCTCCAGATTACCTGGCTTAGAGAAGGTTCGAGGCTGTGTTGGTTGCTGGCAGCTTCATTGCCTCCTGAAGGCAATTTTTAGGTGCCCATTTCTGACTGTGGCCCCTTCACTTTCCCCCTCCAGATCAAGGCAGAAGCTCCCCACACAGCTGTAGGAGATGGACTCTCTTCTGATGAAGAAGGGACCAGCTCGAAAGCAGAAGCAGCCAGAATCCTGGCTGCCTCTTGGCCTCAAAACCGAGAAGCTGAAGAGCAGAAGCCCAAGTGCCCCAGGAAGACCAGAAGAGGGACAGTGGCAGCTTCCCACCTGTTCCCATTTGAGAAGCTGTGATCCTGCCACCCCACTGCAGGTCTCCACCAGCCAGCGCTGGTTCTTCTCTGCCTACACAGGTAGCCAGACGGGGCTTGGGCACTACAGGCCAAATGGAAGTCCTGCTCAGGATGGGTCTGGTACCACCTCTTTTCAGGTCCATGCAGGGTAGGGCTTTTGAAGCTTAGCAAAGCCCATTCTGAAATATGGAGCGCTTCCTGACTCTGTCCCAGCCTGTCAGCCTTGCTACTCTCATCTCTTTAGATTTTTCACTGTAGCTCAGGCTGACCTGGAATTCACTGTGGAGTCTCAGGATGGCCTTGAACTCACAGTGATCCTCCTGCCCCTGCCTCCCGAGTGCTGGGATTAAAGGCGTGCACCACCACACTCAGATAATTTTTTTTTTAAAGATAGAGTCTCAACCAGGCTGGCTTTGAACTCCAAATCCTTCTGCCTCCACCTCCTAAGGTCTGGGATTACTGGCTTGTGCCACCTCCCCCTGCCTTATTATTATTTTTTTAAACATAGAAATCACTGGGAAATTTCTGGGTGTTTGGCCATTTAGTAAGGCTGAGGTCTTTACCTGTCAAGGGTTTGTTCTCTCACCTCTTCTGCAGACCATGTAGTTTTTCTATGTCAAGTTTCTCTGCTTCACTAGTCAGGAACAGCAAATGAGCAGAACAAATTTGTTCATGTCAGAGCACTTTAGGGCTCTATTTTGTGGCAGAAGACTACAACAAAAAGAATTAAAATCAAGAAAGAAGGGGAAAGCCTTATTCAGAATTATGGAAATGTTAGTAAAAGTGGATCTGTCTTAGATTTTATTCATCGCTGAATGAATTTACCAAGCTCTGTGCTACAGATTCTCAGGAGAACTTTTGTAAAATTTTGAGGAAAACAAAATAAAAAGCATTTACCTAAGTATGTTTAACTACACGTTTTCTTTCAGAGTTTCTATTAGCTAAGAACACCCAGAAGACAGTGAAAGTTGTTTTCATGTAGGTTGCTAACTCATCACAGTCTTATGTGTGTGACTGATGTTACTTCATCTTTGAGCATAGCCTCTGACATGTTGAGTCACTCTTACCAAGGCAAACAAACAAAACACTAGAGTATGACTCATGTAGCAAGAGCCTGGCTGGACTCATGTGGTAGAGAAACAGATGGTTGCCATGGAAGTTGTTCTCATACTTCCTGCGCCAGAGTCTGCCAGGTTTTCAAGAGGTGAACACCTTTTCTGGGGTTCTGAAGTGTGGACAGCAGCTACAAGGAGGCATGGGAATGAAATTGCAGGTTTGAGAAGTCAGCCTGTTAGCCTGAGTACAGTTAGCAGTGTTACACTGCAATGGTTTTTTCAAGGTAGGGGTCACTCTAGCTCAGGCTGACCTGGAACTCCCCAAGGCTGGCCTCAAACGCACAGTGATCCTCCTACCTTAGCCTCTAGAGTGCTGGGATTAAAGGCCATCACACCAGGCATTACACTGCTTCGGGCTGGAGGGAAGATGAATGAAAAAGTACCCTATGTGTCAGGCACATGGGTTTCAGCTTATTCATGCCTCTTGATAACCTTGTGCAAGAGAAAGGCATCCTCATTTTACAGATAAGACTGACAGCCTGCCCAACATGAACCAATTATAGGCAGGCTTCATCTGTCCCAGATTAAAGTCAGCACCTGCTGCGCAGGATCCTCTTTCTACCTCTTCTGGCACACACTGAAGGTTTATGAAGTGTGAGTCAGTTTTAACACAGCCAAAACAAAGTGGGCTTTAGTAAGCACTAGGAAGGTTCAGTTGCTCTTTCTTTTTTTAAAGAATTGAGGGCTGGAGAAAAAGGCTCAGCAATTTAGGCATTTGTTTGAAAAGCCTGATGGCCAGAGTTCACGTCCCCAGTATCCACATACAAAGCCAGATACATAAAGCAGTGCATGTATCTGGAGTTCATTTACAATGGCAAGAGGCCATGGTGTGGCATTCCCATTCTCTTCTCTGCTTGCCAAGGTATATATTTTTTAAACTACATTGAGGGGAATGGGGAAATGGCTCAGTGGTAAAAGGTGCTTGCTTACAAAGCCTGCCATCCCAGCTCAATTCCCCAGCCACCATGTCAAGCCAAATGTCTGTGCATTTGCAGTGACAAGAGACCCTGACTTACATGCACACACACACACATGTGCAAGTAATTTTTTTCAAAGTTTACAAAAAAAAAAAAAAAAGTAAAAGGAGGTGGAGAGATAGTGGTTAAGGTGCTTGTCTGTGCAGACTAAAGACCCAGGTTTGATTCTCCAGTACCCACAAAAGCCAGATGCAGTGTCTCATGTATCTGGAGTTCATTTGCAGTGGCTAGAGGCCCTGCTGTGCCCATTCTCTCTTTCCTTTTCCCTCAAATAAATGAATGAATGAATGAAATAAAACTAAGGTGCTGCAGAGATGGCTTAGCAGTTAAGGTGCTGCAGAGATGGCTTAGCAGTTAAGGTGCTTGCCTGCAAAGCCCTAAGAACCCATGTTCAACTCTCCAGATCCCAGTAAGTTAGACAGAAAGGTGAGGCAAGCGCAAGGTCGCACATGCCCACTAGGTGGCGCAAACACTTGGAATTTGATTTTCAGCGGCTAAGGCCCTGGCTTGCCAATTCTCTCTCTCTCTAAAATATAAAAAAGTAGGATAGAACTGAATGATTAAAATTCATATAGTTAATCTAATGGTTCAATTTTCATTTTATTTTTTTTCAAGGTAGGGTTTCACTCTTGCTCAGGCTGAGCTGGAATTCACTATGTGGTCTCAGGGTGACCTCGAACTCATGGTCATCCACCTACCTCTGTCTTCCAAGTGCTAGAATTAAAGGCGTGTGCTGCCACGCCCGGTTTAATGGCTCAATTCTTTAAATGAACACAACAAACCCCTCCCAGCTTTATAAACCAGGCTAATGGCAAGGTCCTATACCAAAAGTTACATAGAAATTTATTTCAAATTTTAACAAAGAATACAAATCTCAGTGTGCTTTCTATACATCAGATTATTCTTGGTATCATTTTGTTCTTCAAGAGCGTGTTGAATTGACAGGCAAAGTCTATGTAAGAAAAAAAATCACAGTCCCAAGGATTTTCTACTTTACTGATTGTAAAGCATCTTTTATGAGCGTAGAGATTTAATGAAATCTCTGCAGCATTCACCAAGCAGTAACTGTAATCATAAAACCAGATTAGTCCCTTTTGGCTGTTTTTAACAAGAATCCCAACTGACAGCACTGATGTCCCAGGACAGCAAGAAGGGCTATTACAGATACTAGTGTTAGAGGTTCTGACACCTTACTTAGCTACCAAATACTGTGTGCCAAAGCAACCATTCCCAGCAAAGGCAAAATAATTTACAAATACATACAAAGTAAAGGACTACAAACGTAATTCCAGCTTTTTAACAGTGTGTTTTAGAAGGGGTAAGAGTAGCTAGTGAACTTAGAAATTATGTAAATTAAGTGTGGGTGAACTTTATTCAGGACAAGCAAAGAGGTGACTATCAAACACAAAAGTGACCACTTTGTGGCAGCAACTTGAGGCTAAGGTGCCAACAACCAAAAATGAAGAAAAAGGCTAGGACACACATTGGAGTCTTTAATAAGCCTTAGTCCACTGATTCTTGGTTTTGGTTGACCAGAAATCACCACGAAGGAGCCCTGTTTATGTATGTGAAGTCTTTTCCTTGAAAAGCTAAAACCTCAAAACCATCTTTAGGCAAACAGGTGGTTTCTGATGACAGAGGTAACTAAAATCAGTAAGCCACAGATTTAACATCTTTCTGTGCTCTGAATCTCAATATGTTATGACATGTTTTCAGTGGGCACAGTGGTACATGCCTTTAATCCCACCATTCAGGAGGCCAAGGTAGGAGGATTGCTGTTAGTGTGAGGCTAGCTTGAAACTACATGGTGAATTCCAGGTCAGCCTGGGCTAGAACGAGACCTTACCTTGAAAGCCAAAAAAAGTGGGGGAGGGCATTGGAGAGATGGTCAGCGGTTAGGGCACTTGCATCCAGAGTATAGTAACCTGGGTTTGTTTTCCCAGTACCCACATAAGTCAAATGCACAAAGTGGCACATGAATCCATTTGTAGTGGCTTGAGTCCTGGGTTCACCCAAACTCTCCTGTCTGTACTTCTCTGTTTACTAATAAATAAAATCATATATATACTTTTAAAAAAAAGTCAAATGTTAACTACTTAGGAGGATCTTGTTTTCATTTTTCAGACAAGCTAACCAGTTCTAGGAATCCTCCTGTCCCAACTCAGTGCTGGATTTACAGGCCCATGCTACTACACCTAGCATTTTATGTGGATTCTGGGGATCTGAACTCGTGTCTCAGGCTTTCATGGCAGGACAGCAAGCACTTTACCCACTGAAACACCTCCCGAGCCTGATTTTTCTTTTTTCTTGCTTTTTTTTGTTTGTTTGTTTTGTTTTGTTTTTCAAGGTAGGGTCTTGCTGTAGCCCAAGCTGACCTGGGATTCACTATGTAGGCTCAGGGTGGCCTTGAACTCACAGTGATCCTCCTACCTCTGCCTTCCAAGTACTGGGATTAAAGGCATATGCCACCACACCCAGCCCAAGCCTGATTTTTTTATTTTTTTAAGGTTTGTAGAGGTAGGGTCTTATGCTCAGACTGACCTGGAATTCACTATGTAGTCTCAGGGTGGCCTCAAACTCACAGCGATCCTACTACCTATGCCTCCCAAGTGCTGAGATTAAAGGCATGTGCCACCACGCCCGGCTCCAAGCCTGAATTTTAAATCCTCAGTCCTTAGGAAAGAGTTCATGAGAACATGGAACAAAAGAATTAAGGCCTTGGAGGGCTCACACATGCTAAGTAATGTTCAGCCAAACTATACAGTGAACATAAAGCCCAGCAAATGCCATTTCTCCATCACCACATTTTTGGTGTTCTGTTAGGTACCGAATCAAGTTCTAAGCGCAAATTTGGCTTCAGGTCTGCCTGCTTCACCTGGCCATGTAGTCTCTAATCCAGTGAAGCTAGCAGTACTGGATGAAGGCTGCCTTTTAGGGTCACAGATGTGGCTGGTGGGTGTGGCTGTCCTGCTGCCTGGTTACAGTGATGAGAAGTGGGAAGCATGGCTGAGCTCATTATCAAGTCTGCAGAGGGTCCCTGCATTGTCTCAGAAGTGCCTGCCTACCACACCCACTCAGCCAAGAGAGGGGAGGAAATAAGCAGGGCAGCACTTGCTGGGTCGCTGTCCTCGAGCTGTTGCTGCTGCCCACCAAAGCTGCATTCTGGTAAGAAAAAGGCTGAGGAAGATGTGAGACACACCACCAAACTTGACGTGCATGCTATCACCGCTGGCCCCTCTAAGAGTTGGGTATGCAGTCTTGTGCCATGAAGCTGGACAGCAGCCAGAGTGACCTGGACGCTGAGGTCCACACGGGTTGGGCAGGTGTTCAGGTCTCCTTCACTCTAGCTTTTTAGCAGGCACTCGGGTCCGTGCAATGATGATGGGTACCAGGGCCAGACAGCCTATGAGGGCGGCCCACAATGGTCGGTAGAAGAGCCAGCCAGCAGCCACGGTCAGCAGGGTCAGTGAGGTAGCCATGCAGAAGGCAAAAGCCTTCAAGCCAATGTTGACCAGATCCCGGAAGACAGGAAACCAGTCCACTGTGGGGAAAAGAAAGACCATGAGGTACCAAGGCCACCATGCTCCTCTCTGCCCACAGAGAAAGGCAAGCCCTTGTCATGCGCAGGAGGAAGAGGTCAATGTGGAAGGTAAACAGCCTCATGCTGAAGCTAGACCTCCTTAAGCCTACTAGCCAGGCACACCCTTAGTCCCTGCTCTTCCCAGTCCCAGGAAAGCAGATGTATGAGAGTGTTTTGAGATTTCACAGTCCATGCTGAGGCCACTGAAAAGACACACTCCATCATATGGTAAATGCCCTGTATCCTGCATTCCCAGAGTCAGGACTTAAGCTCTAGACTGCCAGGCCAGAGCCTGAGTGCTGCCCTAGGCCTGTAGAGCACAGGGCCTTGTCTATCCTGTTCACTGGCTGGCCCAGTACTTGCTCCGTCAGGGCATGGTTACTGATGGATAGGGAGGTGCATGTGCATCCTGCAGCAGGTCCTGTGGGCTCTACACTCCACATCTGTCCCAAGTGGCCCTGTTCCACCAGCAGAAGAATCAGGACCACAGACTGAGGCAAATGGTGAGGTACTGAGGCTCAGAGAAAACATGGTCTGTCTACAATCACACAGCAAATATTCTGATCACTCCATAATGTACCCGTGATATGGTTGATTTTTGTCAGCACAACTTGGATGTCCAGGGAAAATCTCAGGCCATAGCTTTAGATTTCCCATCTGTAAATGAAGATGCTCTCACATCCCTGGCTCTGACTGCAGCCACATTTCCCCCCAATTTGTAAATGTGTAAGGGAATGGGTTTCTGCTGCTACTCTAAGAAGGCTACAGAGGGCCATACAATAGTGCAAAGACTTGAGTAGAAAGTTCCCTGACAAACCCCAGAGGAAGGGAAGCTTGAATGGGAAACATAACGGCCCAGTGTCTAGTCATTCCATAGACTGGCCAGCCTCCTCCCCATGGCGATTCAACTGGAGCAAATGATGAGCAAGCGAGTAAGCCAACAGCCAGAGCTGGCCAGACCTCCAGATCACAGAACTAGATGAGCACCTCCATTCCTTAACAGGTGTGAACACTATCTTCCATGCTTGGCCTTGCTCTGACTTTTATCCTAAAGCTCCCTAGTGGGACACAGAGAGGCCTAGTCTTTGCCCAGGGAGCCTGCAAAGGTTTACAGATGACAGTGGGACCTCCCCCACACCTACCCAGGGTATAGAGGATCCGAGTCATAAGGTTGAGGCCCATGAACATGGCCATCCAGCCAGCCGCCCGTAGGCCCCATGTCTTCAAGGAGTTGCTCTTCTGTTCTCTACGGAACACCTCCTGTAGGACAAAGTTGGGTGGGTGTCAGGACTCGGAGTTACCAGCCTGTTCAGCCAGCAGGGCAGACACTGCAGAAGGCTGTTGGCTATTTCTGAACAAACCACAGGGAAATGCCAGACTTCTCATCTGCATCTTCCTACCTGCCTGGCACAACAGAGTATGATGTTAGAGATCCTTGTGTTAAGAAGTAGCTTAGCTCACGGTCTCACCTGGAATGGCCATCCTACTTCCCACTGGACAATGGCGAGGGTGCGGATTAGTGCTAAGAATCAGAACTTGGATGCCATCACTCACCTGGGCCCTTGTACTAGCCTCCCCTCATTTGACTCCCTGCTTCACCCAACCCCCCCCCCCCAGCAACCTGCTGAGGCCTTGCCACCCTCTAAGCCTGCTACTGGGACCCACTGGCTGTCTGTGCTGAGACCAGGTCAAGTAATCTGTCACATCAGGCCTCTGCACATGCTAATTGCCCACAGCCATACCCAGCAAGCTTTGCACTTTTCCAGCCTTGTTTCAAGTCCCATTTCTTCTGAGAGCCTTTCCGGACATGATTTAAACAGTACCCACTCCTGTCAAAATCTGTATCACAAAGGGTTGGTCAGTAAAGTGCTTATCTTGTAAGCAAGAAGACCTGAATCTAATCCCAAGCACCCATGTAAAAATATTGGGTGTGTCTATAATCCTAGCCCTGGAGAGGCAGAGACAGAAGGATCTCTGGGTTCCCTAGCCAACAGTCTAGCCTAATTGGTGACTCCAAGCCAATGAGACCCTACCTCAAAAAAAACAGTAGAAAAAAGGATGGTGGCTCATGCCTTTAATCTAGCACTTGGGAGGCAGAGGAAGGAGGATCACTGTGAGTTTGAGACCAGCCTGAGACTACATAGTGAATTCCAGGTCAGCCTGGGCTAGAGTGAGACCCTACCTTGAAAAACAAAACAATGGCAGAAAAAAAACAATATTAAAGGGCTAGGAAGATGGCTTAGCAGTTAAGGTTCTTGCCTATGAAGCCTAAGGACCCAGGTTTGATTCCCCAGTGCCCATGTAAGCCAGATGCACATGACAGTGCATGCATCTGGAGATGTTTGCAATGGCTAGAGGCCCTGGAATGCCCATCCTCTCTTTTAAAATATTTTATTCATTTATTTGAGAGACACACGCAAAATTTTTGAGGTAGGGTCTCACTCCAGCCCAGGCTGACCTGGAATTTACCATGTAGTCTTGAACTCATGGCGATCCTCCTACTTCTGCCTCCTTAGTGCTGTGATTAAAGGTATATACAACCATGCCTAGCTAAATAAAATACTTTTAAGATGTCAATAGAAAAGTTTAAAAAAATACTTTTAAGAGAAAGGGTGGCCAGGCATGGTGGTACACGCCTTTAATCCCAGCACTCGGGAGGCAGAGGTAGGAGGAGCTACATAGTGAATTCCTGGTCAGCCTGGGCTAGAGTGAGACCCTACCTTGAAAAAAAAAAAAAAAAAGAAAGAAAGAAAGGAAAGAAAAAGGGTAGAGAGATGGCTCAGTGGTAAAAGGCACTTGCTTGCTTGCCAGACCTGAAAGCCCGACCCAGGCTCAGACAGGGTAAGAAACTGGCACAGCCAGGACTGGGCAGGGGCCCATGTGCTATGTCCTAATCTGGGTGTTGGAACTTTCCTGCCCTGGCACTGGAGTCTTGGCACCCTGACTTTGTATGGTGTCCTGGTCTGGGTTCCCTGGTGCTGGAGTCCAGGCATCCTAACTTCAGGCCCAGCTTTCTCCTCAGTGACACATGCCAATCTGCACTGGCAGAGCTTCTCTACTGGGCCTCAGTAACCATGTGTTCCACCTATAGCTCTGTGTGAGACAGCTCTGAGACCTGGCACTCTACCTTGGAAGGTTAGAAGCTGGGAGCTGAACAAGAGTCCCAGCAGAGAGAAGAGGGCCTCCTGATTTTAGAATGTCCCCTAGGATGACTCATGGCCCACCAGGCTGGGAGGTAGCAGCTCCACCCTGAGGCTGGTAAGCAGACTTTTGTGCAACAGCTCGACCACACCCTGTCTTGGCCAGGACAAGGACCAGGTGGGGCCCAGACAGTACCACAACTGTGGCTATGAGGCAGGGGTGTAGAGAGAGGCAACAACTGGATGGACAGAGGGCAGCTGAGAGCCCAAAAATAGAAACGAAAGGGCCATAGTGATTTCTTCATGATGGCCACATTCCTGACCCTTTGTGACCCTTCTGGATGGAAACCCAAGCAGTCTGGCTTATGGCATATATAGAAGTAGATTTACCATCAACACTTTTTCTGTTGGTAAGGACTTCTTGCCTAGGCAGAGGCTAGCTCATGAGACACAGGGCTGAGTTATCAGTGTCATCCTCCTTAGCACTAGGTGAGACATGACCTTCCCTATATGTAGCTTGGAAAAGCATTCCCATAAGACTATGGGAACATCTGTATATGGGATGCTTGCTCTCGCTCACCTGGCCCCAACACTCCATCGTCCCAATGCCCTAGAGGAGAAAAGGCACCTCAGAGTAACCTCTGCTTTGTGGCAATCTTACTGTCCATACTGCCCCTGCATTTCTGGGGCCCACTGACAAGGCAAACCCTTTCCTGCCCTAATCTTTATTGCTCCAGGATGTACCTCTGCAAAACTATCTGGTCACAGAGGCCCTGAGCACAGAAACTAATTTCTATTAGAAATCCATCAGGCTAAAGCAGTGGCTTCTGCTTTGTGGCACTGCACAGCCATCCTTACTTCCTGGTCCACCTCACTGTTCTCCCTGTAAGGCCAAGAGCCTGAAAGCTCTGCTCTGCACAGTCCTCAGGGGCCAGCACTGCCCTCCCAGAGGAGGCTGCTGTCCTATCTTTTTTTCTTGCCACATTGCACTGGCTATAACTTCTAGTGGTGACACCTTCTTCAACAGCACTGGGAGGAAGGAGGGATGAATGTACCCGTCCTATTTTACAGCCAAGACAGCAGCAACTCACCTCTGCTGAGAAGTCCCCATGATGCAAGAGCAACAAGGTCTCCCCAGACTTGGTAGAGTATGGGACTAGCTGGTCACCCCGCTGCCGGGCAATCACAGTGACCTGATTAGAGAGGACAGTGTTAAGGTGAGTGAGGCAATCAGAGGGGCAGAAGGTGAGCCCCACAGCCTACCCTGCAGAGTCCATTCCAGCCAGGAAGGAAATGAGCAGACCCTGAGCAGTCTCTCCATGCTTCGACTGGGTGCAGCTGAGCTGCTTCACTCAATGATCCCAGAAGGACTTAGGCAGAAGCTCATGTTGGGGCAGAACAGGGGCTAAGCTGGGCTGGTTTCCCAGACTGAGAGCTTCTTGTGGGCAGGACTGTGGTGACAACAGGGACTGGCTGTGGAGCAGAACACATAAGGCAGCCAGACTGCTGCCCTGTCTACCTCTCCTCTCTCACCTTGGCTACCTGGACCCCAAATGTCTTCTCTTTCACCCTTCTAGGTCAGGCCCCGGCATCGAGTTCCTGACTGCATATGGAGCATGAGAAGAATACAGACCAAAAGTTGTGACTGGGAGAAAGGAGCTGCAGGAGACTAGAATAACTCTCTGGGGATGTAGTTCCAGCCTGGGACCAAGGGACAGCTGCAGGGCACACAGGTACCTGAAAGCACTCAAAAGCATGCCTGCTGCTTGTATGAGTGCATATGCATGTGTATGCATGTCCAGAGGGAGGTGCAAAGCACCCCAGACATTCCCCCAGGAAGTTGTGAAACCCTGACCTGAGCTTAGCCCAGGGAAAGCCAAGTTACCACATGAGCTGGGCCCAAGTCAGGGTCATCACTGCTCAGTCCCGCGTAGGAAAAGCAGACACGCAGGTCGCCAACCTGAGAATGGAAGAGAAGTGGGGCATTACAGGATGCCATCAACCCACCAGTAACTGACTCTTCCCACCTCCCCACCTTGTGCAAGCTGCCCTGTCCACTAAGTTTCACTCAGTACATTCCCTGTGTATTGTCCTCATGGCCACTCCAAGGCCGTGGCCTCTGTTTTGTAAGAAGCCCCCAACTCTATGTACCTCTGGGTACTTGGGGTTTTCACTGTGGTAGAAAAAGTCTCCACGGCGAATGATGTCCACATGAGGGTCCTCTAGCTTGGCCAGGCTCAGTGGCTTGAAATTGTCAATTTTGTCAATGAGGCCTGAAAGAAGCAGAGTACTCAGAAACCATGGAATCCATGGAGATCCCTGATCTACAAACCCTGCAACTTGGTACCTCCCCCATGGCACCCTCAGACAGCCTATCCACACGCCACCACTAAGCCCACACCCTCAGCCCTTCACCCCACTTGGCTCTCCCACTTGTAATATGATTTTCTTTTTTGTGTTGAAACAAGGTCTTCCTATGTAGCCAGATTGGCCCTGAACTTTTTTTTTGAGGCAGGGTGTTGCCTTGGCTGGCCTGGAACTCACTCTATAGCTCAGGCTGGTCTCAAACACCCAGAAATCCTACCTCAGCCTCCCAAGTGCTGGGCTTAAAGCATGCCCTACCACACCGCGCCCGATTCCATCTCTTGCAGAAAGGGCTTCTCTGTGCTGGTCAACCCATCTCAGTCTCTGACTTCTTCAGGAAAACTTCCCTGTGCCACCTCCTGCCAAGCCGGACTGGCCTCAGCTCTGAGGTGACTTGGTCTTTGACCATGTGATCCACACCTAAGCTGGGCTGACATCTTGGACTAAGACCCTGCTGTGGGTAGCACTTGGCTGCCACAAGTGGTAGAGCTGACAGGTGGCCAGTGAGGGCACGGCCTCTCCCCCCTTACCTTGGCTATCTGGACCCCCCAAATATCTTCTCCATCACCCTCCTCAGCCCAGGGATGGAGCCCCAGGGTTGCTGTGGCCAATGGTGCCACCTCATCCCTTGACGATTTCTCAAGATACTGCAGGGATAGTGATAGGCTCCTTCTTCCTGCCAAAGAGCTGCATGCCAGGTCAGGCTCACAAGGGGAATCACTCACGAGTTAGAGGGAGGAACCAAGAGACAGCCTTGTCTAAAATCCTGGCCAAGGGATGCCTAAGACAAGGCTGGGTTCTGGGGCTCTGTTTCTGGGAGGGGCCCAGAGGATAGGGTCTCTGGATAGCACTGAGACTTACCTGCAGAGAGAAAAAACCTGCCAATCTGGACAAAGGGGGCTGTAGCTGTGAAAGACTCTACTGCCATGGCACTGTGGAAAAGAGGGGAAGCTGTTAGTGATGGGGCACTAGTAGGTCCCCACTCAAGGGATACCTGGAAGTACAAACTAGCCCAGGTGCAGCAGACATCTTGTCTTTACCACCCACAGAGAACTCCTGTTTCCCTCCTGTGAGCTGAGTACTCCTCCTCTGTCCTGTCACCTAGAGCTTCATACCTTCTTTCTCAGACACCTGACAGCCTGTCCTACCCCACCAGCTATCAGATAAGACCTCTCTGGACCACATAGCCCTCCTTGCCCATTTCAAGCCTGGGGTGCCTCCAAGCACCTGACCATCTTTCTGGCCCATCCTGGATAATTGCTATATCCAGCCCATGCTCCAGCCACACCCAAGTGATACCACCATGGCCCCATCTCATGCATCTGAGGATCCTAAGAAAGGCCAAGTCAAACGCCACTCTTCCTAGAGCCCTTCTGTCAGGCCTCATTCTGTGTTCTTGATGGCCAGCACATGGCTTAGCCTTAAAACTATCTCCCACATTTTCACCACTCATGGAACAAAAGAACTCAATTCCAGATGAAGAAATAGGCTGGAGACCTACAGAAGTAGAAAGGCTGGACTTAGGCCTGAGCCCAGCTCACCTGGGGTTTTTATGGCCAATCTCTCGGTCAAAGTTTTTGCTATTGATGATTTCCGACCTCCACTCAGGATCTGTGTGGAGAGAGAACAACTCAGGTAAGAGTGCCTCACAGTCCTCTTAACAGAACCCATGACTCCTGGGCCAGGAGGGTGGGGGCCAGCTCGTGAGGCCTCTCTGCGTGGTTGGGCATGCAGGGGATCTGAGGACTGGCATCTAGGAACTACACTGGGTGTTGTATTCTTCCCACAGCCCCACTGTTGCCAGGCGTGGGGCCGAGTACTCACTGTAGGAGTATTTCGTCTCCTTCTTCACCTGCCCATCTTCTGTGTACTCCCTGCAGAGAAAACACAGGCAGGAAGGAGTCAATCCAGTCTCCTAAGGGCTTCTGGTCTCCAAACATCTTGGGATGAAAGTAGATTCAGCGTCCACTCCCTCCAAAGGACAGAAGTCTTGGAGTAGCAGCTCAGGGACAGGAGCTCCCCACCTACCACATAGCAGGTGGCATTCCTTGAAGGCTGCCTAATGGGACGTGCTTTTTCAGCCAAGTGAATACCTACCTCCACCTGACTCACCCAAAGGCACCCAGCCCAGCCTATGGGTTCAGGTATCTACTTGCACCATCTAGTAGAGCCCAGGGAGATGGGGAATCATCCAGAGGAGGACCCCTAAAGCTCTCCCCCATGTCTCCCAGGCACTCTCTCTCACTCACATGTGACTAAGGTGGGGCTGACCCAGCCCTGGCTACAGTACCACACCTCAACCACCAAAAGCCTACTCTGGGGCTTCCAATAGGATATAAGAAGGCAAGCCGGGCGTGGTGGCGCACGCCTTTAATCCCAGCACTCAGGAGGCAGAGGTAGGAGGATTGCCATGAGTTCAAGGACCCCCTGAGACTCCACAGTGAATTCCAGGTCAGCCTGGGATAGTGAGAACCTACCTCAAAAAAATCAAAAAACCAAAAAAAAAAAAAAAAAAAAAAAAGAATGCCACCTGCTCACTGTGGCAGAGAAAGGGCCAATTCAGGGGAAAGCTGAGCAGGGACTGTCAGTGTGAGAGCCACTCAGAGCCAAGTGACACCATTTGAGAGCTCCATCTAGTCACGCCTCAGGCTGAGCAGTGCCAGAGCATCCCAGGTAAAGGAGCTGAGCAACCTTACTTCTGCCTTGGGCCACTCTGCCCTGGATTTTTGCCACCTCCAAATAAAAAGGTTACTGTCTACTCATGAGATAATATAACATTCTTCTAATAGGCAGACCCTATACTTTTGATTTTGTCAAATGGCATTAACATGAAAACCACCACACTCTCTCCTCATAGACGTATGTCCTTTACCCCAAGGTGACATCTCATTGCCTGGCACCTCAGCAGAACTCTTCTGTTTCTAACCACTGGTACATCTCCATATGCCACCCTCACTGCCTGGCACCTCACCTGGACTCCTCTGTTTCTACCCACTGGTACATCTCCACATGTCGACGCAGTTTCACAGCCGGAAGATTCACCCCATAGTTTGGGTCAGACAAGAGCTTCAAAAGAAACAAACAAACAAACAAACAAAAAATGAAGTGAGGGCTGGAGAGAAGGCTCAATGGTTAAAAGTGCTTGCCTGCAAAGCCTGACTGCCCAGGTTTGATTCCCCAGTACCCACGTACAGCCAGATGCACAAAGTGGCCCATGCATAGGGAGTTTATTTGCAGTGACAAGAGACCCTAATGTACCCACTTTCTCTTTCTCTCTTTTTTTTCTGTCCCTCTCACTGCTTGCAAACAAATCAATATTTAAAAAAAAAAACAATGAAGTGAGGGCTGGGCGTGGTGGTGCACATCTTTAACCCAACACTCGGGAGACACAGGTAGGAGGATCACCGTGAGTTTGAAGCAACCCTGAGACTACATAGTAAATTCCAGGCCAGTCTGAGCTAAAGTGAGACCCTACCTCAAAAAACAAAAGAAAGAAAGAAAAAAAACTCAAATGAGACTCCTATCAGTCCAGAATCCCTGGCTCAGCAGACTTGGAAGAGAAATAAAAATAGGGAATAGGGATAAGAATGAAAATTGCACAGCTATTACACAAGGGAGCAGAGCTACCTGTCCAGAGTTCTCAACACCATACTCAGGAGAACAACCCTCAGGGTACAAGCAGTTCTTTGCACGTTCAAGATACAACAGAACTCCCAAAACCAGAGTGGCTACACACTAGTCATAGTTAAAATGGCACTTAACCTGTAAAGTTCACACTGAAACTGGCCATTAGACTATCAGTATTATCACCCCTATCTTATAGGTGAAGACTGGGGGACTGAAAAGTCATGAGTCCACACAGCTACAGAGCAGTGAAGTCACATCCACATCCAAGACTCAGGCCCTAAGCCTCATTGTCAGCAATCACACCAAGCCTACCTTAGACGTCCGCAGGGCCCCGATGATATGCACCAGCCTCCCTTCATTCTCCGGAGCCACAGTGTGAATGCTGTCGGGTGATACCACCAGTGAGAGCCCCTCTGCCAGTGAGGTGGCTGTCTTTAATGCACGGCCCTGGGAGAGGGAGGAGGGCGGTACAACTCAGGTTCTGTTGGATACCTGTGCTTGCTGGGAGGCACTGGGCAAGCAAGGAGCACAGACCACCTCACTTTACCATTAGGTCTAGCAAGTGTAGACTCAGGATTGAAAAGGACTCCTCCTGCTTTCCCAGGAAGACCTCTTCCCATCAGTCCCCATCAATCTCAGCATTGCCCCCATGTTGGGAATAGCTGGTGTCGCTGTGTACCCTGTACCCATCCCTCCATTTTCTGTTCTCCCTGGCTCTCAGCCCATGTGACTTATACAAGCCGAATCATGTGATCCAGGCTGAGCCAATCAGAATGTATTCCCTGGTCACAGGGGTTGGTTCAGAGGACTGAGACCCAAACCAAAATACTGAGAGATCTCTGGAACTTCTGCTAAACTGATTTTAAAAAGACAGTTCCACCACTCAGGAAGCAGAGGTAGGAGGATCATTGTGAGTTCGAGGCAGCCTGGGACTAGAGTGAGTTCCAGGTCAGCCTGAGTGAGACTCTACTTCAGAAAACAGACAGACAAAAAGTTCCTTTTTTCTCTATATATTCTTGATAACCCAGCATGGTCACAACTAGATCCCACCATGCCTGAAGCAGAATTCTCAGGTTTGTAAAGTAGTTTGCTTCCCCTTCTTGCTTGCATTGTGAGCTTGATCACAGCAGAAAGAATTCTGATTAACTCAGCATCCCTCTTTCTCTTCTGTCAAATCACAGCCCTGGATTATCAAACACAGACTTAGACACTATGGAGACCCTCACTCTGCCCAGGGGGACTGCAAACTCTTTACCTCATTGGTGAAAATTAAGTAGAAGGAGAGCAGGAAGGTCACGAGGCCCACAAACACGCCACCAGAGGTCTCGCTCAGCCTCTCCAGAAAGCCTGGCTGGGCATCGGATGTTATTTTGACATGCTCTTTCCTGGTACTTGTACTGGAATACTGAGGGGGAAAAACATTAAAAATCAGAATAATTAGCTTTAAAAATATATTATAAGCAAGGAAGGGTTGGCATATGCCTTGAATCCCAGAACTCCAGAGGCTGAGGTAGGAAGAGGACTGCCACAAGTTTGAGGCCGGTCAGGACTACACACAGAGTGAGTTCAAAGTCAGCCCAGGATAGAATAAGACCCTGCTTGAAAAAAACATATACACATATATAGAATTTTGCAAACTGGAGTTGTTGCTCAGTATTAGAGCACTTACATGGGATGCACAAAGTCCCTGGTTCAATCTCCAGCACTGCAAAACTAAACAACCACTAAAAATACTGAACTTTGCTATTTATTTATACATAGTTTTTATTAAGTTTTTACATATAATAGGAATGTTCAGATATTACATGCTGACCTTGATAGGTTCTGGCAAACAACTTTCATATCCAAGGAGGTTCTTGGAAGTCCTCTGCAGACACTGAGGAGCAACCAGACCTTGGAGCAGAATGGCTGGATCACAGGGAAGATAACTGTCTAACTTTTAACAAAACTGACATGCTATGTTACAAAAAAGTTCTTAGGACTGTACTTTTAATGAAATTTGAGTAGTAAGTGGCTAGACTTCCTGAGGTTCCTGCTACATCCCATGGTGCTGGAAGAGCTACAGATGGCCTTCAGGGAAGTCAGATCACAGCCATAAGCAGCACTAGGAGGTTGTACTGGGTGTCTAACTGAAGGCAACCTCCCTGGAGGAGGAGGCACTGAGTGGAGTGCAGAGGCAGAGCCAGGAGAAGAGTGTCCTTAGTAAGGGAACTGTGTGAGCGATGGTGTAGAGGGAGAGGCTCTAGGGAGCATGAACCTGCCTGCTCTAGCTGTGGAGGACCAGCAGGATGATGGAGTTACGAGGCATGCCCAGGCAGCTTCCTATAGGTCTCAAATGGTAGGTCACCAGGAGCAGGCTGTGCTCATCCTATGAACAGTATAATCTGGGATATGTTCACTGCTCATCACCCAGGACAGAGGGACTGGGCTTCAACCCTGGCTCTGCCACCCACCAGCTGTGGGCCCTTTGCATGCAACTGAAACTCTCTGTAGTGCCTCCCACATTTCCTCATGGGTCAAATGGAGGTATAGTCCAATGATGGGCTGGAGGCTCTCAGTGCCCTGGCCTGGTAGGCACTTTGTGGGAGTTAGCTAATAGGAATGTTGTCGGATTTCTCCATATCTGATAACCAGGGCTAGCCACCAAGCTGTGGGTGTGCTGACAAAAATCAGAGATAGCAATTCTAACTTGAGGACTGTTGATTTAGTCTTAAAAATAATAATAAAACTAGGTATGTGTGGCATACACCTTTAATCCCAGCACTTGGGAGGCAGAGGTAGAAGAGCACTGTGAGTTCGAGGCCACCCTGAGACAAGATAGTAAATTTCAGGTCAGCCTGGGCTAGAGTGACACCCTACGTTGAAAAACCAAAAAAAAAAAAAAAAGAAAAGAAAAGAAAAAGAAGTTTCTATGTAAAATTTTGACATTCAAATCATTCTTCTTCAAATAACCATCAAGGTATTCATGAGCTAACAGTGGCCTGCATAATAGGAGGAAAACAAAACGATGGCATCAGAATAGAAGACAGACTGGTTGGAAAGAAGGGAGGGGAGGGGGGAAGAAAAAACTCACTGCCTTACCAAACTGGACTTGGATGGAATATTACTTTTGTCTGTTGTTAGGTTCTATCAAGGGTAAATAGATGTTTGTTCAAATTCTCCCAGAAAAATAATGTAACAATGGACAAACAAAAGGCCTGTGGTAACTTATCCAAATGTGTACATGTTCCTTGGTGTGAGGGATTAGACAACATACTCAAGATGGTCTCTGCCTACCAGGACCATCTGTGCTAGCCTATGAAAATGGATTTTTTCATACATTAAGTACCTCCTGAGCACTAGGCTCTGTGCCAAGTGGCCTTCCTTCAACTTCATAGTCACCGATTTCATGAGAAAATGAACACAGAGCTTAAGAAATAGAAGAGTCTAAATTTGCCCTCCTCAGCACCATCCCATGCTGTGCATAGAATGCCAGGCTGGTAGACAGCCCTGGACAGGGGTTTTCTCCTGCTGGGAACTGTAAAATACAACAGTGATGAATGGGTGTAGGCAGGGGTGCTGGTGTACTGACTGCCCTCTCCTCTGACAGACCCAGTCTAGTCGCAGTATTCCTTGTCCCCCTCCTCTGGCCAGGGCCTAACAGTGTACCAGACGGAGCTCGCTAGGGCAATGAGTGACACAAACTATGGCCTCTAAGTAACTGGAGGAGGCGTGGGGACAAGGGATGGGCCTCAAAAGAGGGTGTAACAGGCCAGAGCAGAGGAGGGCTACGAGGACACTCCACCAAAGCTTGAGGGAGGGTGTGCCTGGGGCTGGCAGTGCTACCAGGCTGGCTCGTGAGGCGCTTTCCCAGAGGAGGCGGTGGGTGGTGAGTCATCAGCTTTTCCCACACCCAATACCCTTAGTAGGCAATGCTGCTCAGTTTGTTAAATCAATGTTGGGCTTAACTGGAAAAAAATCTCAAGGAAGACGACTGGTTACGATGGGAAGAGACCAGCAAACTGGAAGTAACCATCATCAGTCACAGAGCCTTGTAACCAAATCCACACTTGACATGTCCAGAGATAACAAAATGCCCCCTCTACTGATATCCCGAAGTCCTCTGCTCCAGCCCAAGCTAGGCCGGCTGCAGCATCCCAACCTCGGTTTACCCCTTTACTGGACAGCTCCATCCCGGCAGCTCCCGCAGGTTTCAGGAGCAGCCCTGGGGCCCGCGCGGGCACCGGGGATGGAAGTGGCGCGCGCGAGGAGAGCCCACGGCGGGGAGCGGGGAGCGACGACCCCGGCCTCGCCCCCACAAACACGCGCGGCCTGCGGACAGGGTGGAGCAAAGAACCCGAAAAAGAAAGAGGACGGGACACTGGGAGACCGGGGCCGGCCACACACACGGGGTCGGACCGCTAAAGGACTTACGCGTCCCCAGAAAGAGGCAGCCCCGAGTGACGGGAGTCTGGGTGTGACCCGGCAGACCAAAAAACACTCACGTTCGCGGCCATGGTGGACCCCGCTCGCAGCCGCCGCCGCCGCGCTCCGCTTGGCTAGGAAGAGTGTAGACCAGAGTAAGGACGAGCAGTAACCTCCCGCGGCTTCCACTCAGCTACCCAGACTCGGCGTGGAATCCAGGACCGGGCGGGACTCTCCGGTTACCGCCCCGCGGCTGGGGACGGGACGGGAGGGAGAGTCCAAGTTGTCTGAGCGTGCGCACCGCAAGACCTTCTGGATAATGTAGTCTGAAGCCAAACGCCTTCGACCACAAAATTGCGACAGGCATTTGTACGTCACTGATGCGCCTCCGCTCTGCAGGATTTCTGGGAAATGTAGTTTCTTCCGCCTGGAGGGCGCGCGCGGGCTGTTGGGAAATGTAGTTTCTTGGCTGAGCGGCAGCGCCGCGGCTGAGCCGGAGCCGAGGCAGGCGCGCGGCGGGCAGGCCTGGAGGGGGCGGGTTTGCGCGGGCCTCACTAGCGGCCCGGCGCGCCTGAGGAGAAGGGAGGTCACGGCGTGAAGGTGTACCCGCTACCGCGCCTGCCGCCTTGCCAGTGTTCCGAGCGCCGGGAGCAACCATGTCCTACTGCCGGCAGGAAGGTGGGTAGGATGGGCAGCTGCCATGGAGACCGGCCTGCCAGGGCCTGTGCAAGACCTGCGGTCCGTTCATCCCGGCCACAGGCCCCGGGGCACCCCGCGTCCTCACAACCCGCGGGGGCAGGCGACGCGAGGGACCTTTGGAGGCAGAGTGTGCGGCCTGTTCGAAGACCTTGTTTGACTGATGAGAAACCAAGAGGCTTCCTGGGGAAGAGGGCTAGTCCAAGGTCATGGTGAAGCTCGAACCCAACTCTCAGAGGGGCCTCACGTGGGAGATGGCGCAAATGGCCTGCAAGGGGTTGTGGAAGTGTATCTGACTCGTAATTGGATAGTGTTAGCAATTAGCCACGATCGCTCCTAGCACGCCCCACGTGGTTCCTTCGTGCACGGGCTTCCTAACTGTCCCGGGCTAGAGCGAGCTGTGCCGGAGTGAATGAAGATCCACCCACGGGAGGACTTCTGAGCTCCTAGTACGTATCGGGCATTGTTTAAATTTAATGAGGCTGGTTCATCTAGCCGATCTTGCAGTGACTTTATAAGTCAAGACTCTGTTAGTGTTCACGTCTTATCAAACAGTAAACTTAATACAGGTAGGGACTTGGCCAAAGTCAAGAAACGCGCTTTTGGTTCCCCACTGCTACCTTTTACGTAACAGCCCCGAAGAATTGAGGACTATCCAGGTCTGTGGCAAGATTTCTTTTTCACTGACTGCCTCCTGGTTCCTTAGCTGCCACTCTGGGCCCTTTCCTGTATTGCAAATTGAAAGGTTGGGCTTTATTCATTCAGATATTCAAGAGGCCAATCTCCTGGCCAGAAAAGGGGGATGTTCGGTTGGAGAATGTAAAGCTACCAAGAAAATTGGAGCTATTCAAAATTCTGTGGTGAGGAGTCTAGTCTAGAGAGGAACTGCCCCATTCAAAACAATTCACTGACATCTTTAGTGAGAACAGTTTTTTTTTCGGTTTTTCAAGGTAAGGTCTCCCTCTAGCCCAGGATGACTCGGAATTTACTCTTTAGTCTCAGGCTGGCCTTGATCTAACAGCGATCCTCCTACCTCTGCTTTCCCAGTGCTGGACTAAAGGCGTGCACCACGTGGCAAAAATAAAATAAATAGGTAGGGTCTCACTCTGGCTCAGGCACTCTTCCTGCCTCAGGTTCCTCATGTTGGGATCAAAGGTGTGTGCCACCACGCCCAGCTACTTATCATGTTTTTCATTTCCTCCCAAGTCTGCTGCCCTTCTTCATTGGGCTAGTCAGTTTTGAGCCTTTGGGGCAATGAGGCCAGGCAGGTGAATACCACCTCTCTCTCTGGGAGGGTTCAGAGGCTACAGAATGGGTGTGCAGCTGCCTCTGCAGCAAGGAGTCCTATCTCCTGATTCAAAGATCTTTCCATTTCATGGTTTGGGGATGGGAATTAACAGCACTCACTTTTAGACCTTTATTTTTGCCATATATGTGTATATATATGGCAAATATATATTATATAAATATATATATATATTAAAGGATAAGGAATTATGTAAAGGCTTATTCTTCCAGCCTCATCTTTTCCCATCTTCCCATTGCTACTCAACGACTCTATTGCCTTTTCTCTCTTCCTCTATTTGAGAGAAAGAGGCAGACACAGAGAGAATGTGGGCATGGCAGAGTCTACTGCCACTGCAAATGAACTCCAGATGCATTGCCACTTTGTGGCATCTGTCTTTACGTGGGTTCTAAGGGATCAAACCCGTGTTGTCAGGCTTTACAAGCAAGTGCCTTTAACCACTGAGTCATATCTCCAGCCCTCTTCCAGCTTTTATTTTCACGTTGCTAATTCCTTATCCTGTAAGATCCCACTCAAATGTCACCTCCTCAGAGAGGCCTTCCCTGAACCTTTCCATCATTCATATCTCAAAGTTACCTTTTCTTTTTTTTTTTTTGAATATTGTATATCCTGCCTCTCCTCCCACCAAGCTGAGAGCTAGCAGAAGACTTGATATATAGTGAGTGCTCAGATCATTATGGAACAAACCCAGGCACATGCCTGTCTTCTTTTCTGAGCAGATTACTTACCTGTAGACAGTTACTTCAGAGGTCTACCCACTCTCCAGGTTAAAGGTCAGCTTGGCATTCATGATATTCCACAGTGTGTGCATAGCCTCATTCTTTGGCCTTCTGTTGGCTACATTTCTCTGTAAGTGTCATACTATTCCTTTCCTTAGTTTTCTGTTTGTGCTAGTTCCCTTTGTTTGGATTGGGTCTTTTCGTGACCTTTTTTTTTTTTTTTTTTTTCTGAGGTAGGATCTCACTCTAGCCCAGGCTGACCTGGAATTCACTACCTCTGCCTCCTCCTACCTCTGCCTCCCAAGTGCTGGGATTAAAGGCGTGCGCCACCACGCCCAGCTTCATGGCTACAGAATGGGTGTGTCGATCCAGCTGCCACTGCAGCAAGGAGTCCTATCTTTCCTGATTCAAAGATCTTTCCATTTCATAGTTTGGGGAAATTAGCCTTCTTATTTTTGACTGCTCAGGTCTGAACCTTGGGCTAAATCCCCAAACCACTAGTTTTCTCTTTGTAATAAAGAACCTACCTTCTGTTCATTTAGCAAACATTTACTGCACACTTGTGATATACCAGTCATTGGGCATATAGAAGTGAGAAAAGTGGTACATTCATTGTCTGTCTTTATGACATGAGAAGTAATTGGCATTAAGACATCACCAGATGAATGGATAATTTCATGCTGTGATAGATGACATGAAGAAAAGGCTGCCGGTGTCTTCCCAGGGCTTTAGAGATATTACAAGTGCTGCTTTCCAGTCCTCTGACTATGTGGGAATGAGCATTGTGTCATCTTGCCTCCCAGTCTTTGCCTGTGCAGTTCTTTAAGGAATGTCTTATTTACTCCTTCCCTCCCTAAACTCTTATCAAACACCTACCTCCAGATTGGATCCTACCTCTGAGTTTCTCTTCTTCAGTGGAAATCTGCGTCCCCACCAGGCTTCTCCACTAGCGTGCCTGTGTCATAGCTCTGATCCACAAGCCCTGGTACAGAGCAGGAGCTGATGAGGGCTAGACACATACTCTTATTACAGGGAGCTTTTTATTATTCAGATACATGCTCCTTCATCCCCTCCAGTCTTGAGGTTCTAAAGAGTGAGTGGAGGCTGGAGAAATGGCTTAGCAATTAAGGCGCTTGCCTGCGAAGCCTAAGGACCCAGGTTTGATTCCCCAGAACCCACATAAGCCAGATGCACTTGGTGCTGCTTGAAATTCACTATGTAGTCTCAGGGTGGCCTTAGATTCACATTGCTCCTCCTACCTCTGCTTCCCAAGTGCTGAGAATAAAGGCGTGCACCACTGTGCTCAGCAGAGGTTGCTTTTGAGAGGACTGTGTAACCCTGGCTGCCCTGGCACTTGCTATGCTGCCCATGCTGTTTTGAACTCATGGCAGTTAGCCTCCTGAGTGCCAGGTGTGCACCACCATGCCTGACTGAGAGAGGTGTTTTGACTTTTGCCCCTAAAACTCCAGAAAGGTCCCTGGAACAGAGGAGTTTAGTATTTGTTGAGTTTCCTTCCAAAAATCCTAGGCATTTGAGGAAGTCAGATTTTAAAGGTGAAAGTGCTAAGCAGTCAAATATATCAAACTCTTTAACTTGGGGCTGGAGAGATGGCCCAGTAGTTAAGATGCCTACAAAGTTTACAGATCCAGGTACGACACCCCAGTACCCACATAAGCCAGATGCACAAGGTGGCACACACATCTAGAGTTCATTTGCAGTAGCTAGATGCCCTTGTGCGCCCACCCTCTCCTCTGTATCTTTGCAGCTTCTCTGTCTCTGCTCATAAATATATTTAAAAAAAAAAACTCAGCTAGGCATGGTGATGCACGCCTTTAATCCCAGCACTCGGGAGGCAGAGGTAGGAGGATAACCATGAGTTCAAGGCCACCCTGAGACTACATAGTGAATTTCAGGTCAGCCTGGACCAGAGTGAGACCCTACTTCGAAAAACAAAAAACAACCCTGGCTGCATATTGCAGTCCCCTAAGAAACAGGAGTTTGAGACAGAAGGATTGTGAGTTCAAATTCAGTGTGGTTTTTTTTTTTGTTGTTGTTTGTTTGTTTTTGGTTTTGTTTTTCGAGGTAGGGTCTCACTCTGGTCCAGGCTGACCTGGAATTAACTCTGTCATTTCAGGGTGGCCTTGAACTCATGGCGATCCTTCTACCTCTGCCTCCCGAGTGCTGGGATTAAAGGCGTGCACCACCACACCCGACTTTCAAATTCAGTTTTAATTTTGTGCTGGTTCTTGCATCTACTTTTTATTTATTTTTTCAGTTCTGGAGACAACTCAATACTTTACAAATGCTAGGCAAGTGCTCTTCTCCTGAGCTGTATCCCCAACCCCCTAGCATATTCACTTCAGAAAGCATAGGCCTTGTGGAACAGGTGTTGAGTGCACAGCATATAAGGTGACATATTTGGGATCCTTCAGAGCAGAGGTACTATTCTTGCTGTGCCTTCACTGTTATTTCGGGTCTGTTTCCCATCTATGGAGAAAGGAGAATGGGTAATTACTGCCCTGCGATGATGTGAGGACTAACCGAACCCACGGGTATAAAGGCATTGCACAGGGTACAAATGTGCAAAAGATGTTGCAGATACTATTCTTCCCTGGATTCAGTATGAAGCATGTGCCAAGGGGGAGTCCAAGAGCTTGGTATTCCAGGAGGAGCATGGGTTTTTTTCTGTAGAACTGTGCTAGGCAGCTGAGTCCTAACCTGGCTGGGTATCACAGTCCCCTGGGAAGTCCAGGAGCAACATGGCTGTGTCCGAGAGCTTGATTTGGCTTTGTCTCTGGACTATGCCCAGTTTTGTGCTCCTTCCTTTTGAACCTATGACAGTCTCAGCTTTAGGCTGTGCTGAGCTGAGGTCTGGGGCAGCACAGCTGTCAGAGCTGAGCTGAGAACTTCTGTGTCAGCTAATTTTGCTTAGCATTCAGCAGTTTTGCAGGCTGCTTTTGAGTGTTGAAAACTGGCCAGAGTTTCCAAGGTCAGTCCATGTCTAAATGCTTCCCAAGCCACATTGGAGAAGGACTTGAGATAGATACTGTGAAGTGTTGAGGCAGAGACCACCTGTGTGATCATAGCACCCAGGTGGTCAGCGCTCCAGGCCCTGTGTGTGCCAAGACCTAGTTATTGTTGCTGTCTGCCTGTGTGGGAGACCCTGTGCAGACGTGGCTAGAGAGTCACTTTGCTACCTCCCCTGTGTCAAATGCCACTAAACTGAGGTACTACTGTCTCTTAGGAAGTTGTGGGGAGAAGGGACTAGATAGCACATAGGACCCAAAGTTGGCTCAATCTAGTCTGTCCTCCAGGGACTGCCAGGGAAGTGGATGACCCACTGTAAACTGTGGGTGCTGATATGAAACATACCTGCTATGGGGTTAACGGGTGGTCAAAGATTATAGGCAGGTGAGATGAAGTCCTCATAAGTACCAGGCATTCAGGAGCGAGAGTCAAGGGATTTGGCTAGGTGAGGGGTCTGTTTTGCCTATCTCCTGTTAATCTTGGGTAACCTCTTGGAGCCTTTTGTCTGTCTGTCTCTTTCTAAATTTACTTTTCTTTTCTTTTTTTTAAAAAAACACATGGTAGCCGAGGCAAGCCTTGAACTTTCTAACCTGCTTCAACCTTTTGAGTAGTTGGGATTCCAGGTGTGCATCACCATACCTGGCTGAGCCTTTGCTTTCTGCTGTACTTAGTGGGTGACGTCATTGCAGGATTCAGATAAAGTGAGGCATCCAGTATCCTTACACTGTTAGAAACAAGTCCCAATAATGCACCTGCCTCCTGTGTCTGTTTCCCTGGAGGCCTCAGGACCCTCTGACAGCCAGGCCCAAGGGTGGAGACCCTGAAGAAGCTGAACTGTGCCTTCTCTGGGCTATTCATGGAAGGTGAAAACATTAGCACTTTTGTTACATGTCCCCTATTTCCCATGCCATGATTGGAAACCAGAAGTCCTAGAGGGTACTCAGCTGTTTGTGGTCTTTTTTTTATTTTCCCAGAGGCTGGTGCTAGGGCATTTCCCAGGCTCTCTTCTGGGAGGTCCATCATGGCTGCTTCACTGTGGGCCCTACAGTGTTCTTGCTTCTCAGTTGTCCCCAGGCTCTTTGAGGGATACCTGAAAGCATGTTTTTTGTTTTTTTCTGTAGTGCCCTTTTTTCCACCTTCCAGCCTGTGAGCAGCTTGTGCAGCAGGGTCAGGTGAGGCACCTGGTTTCAAGTACCCTGAGAACTTCTGGCCCTCAATTTGCAGGACTCCTTGTGACCTAGGCCTGGAGGGAGGGAAGTGTTGTTCCTTTCCTGGTGGAAAGAAGAAGAGACTTACAACAGAGGACTGGTGGCAGATTTGGGGACCAGAACAGACACATTTGGCTGGATTGTGTATTTTTGTCTCCTACAAGTTTAGAAGGCAGGGTATGTCACCTTCCTCTTTACCTACTGCCCAGGTAGTGCTTTGGCTCCAGCTCAAGCTGTCAGGAGGAGTGTCTGCTAGGCTGTCCTCCAAAGCCAGTGCCGCAGTCCAGGGGGAGGCTTTGAGAGCAGTTGGGGGCTGCATGTCGGACAGTCTTCAAACTGGCTGCTCTGAGTTTGAGGTGTCATCATTGCTCTTAAGTGAAATGTGTCTTTCTCCTCTCTAAACATTAGGGAAGGATCGAATTATTTTTGTGACCAAAGAAGACCATGAAACTCCCAGCAGTGCTGAGCTAGTAGCTGACGACCCCAATGATCCATACGAGGAACATGGTAAGTGATGCAGAGACCCATAGATGTGCTCAAAAGGAGGCTCGGTGTTGAGTTCCTTTCCCACTTTGTCCCATCTCAGGCTGGGTTGGAGGTGTCCACCTTAGTGACAGCCAGCTCTCTGGTCCTGTGGATGCTATGTCTGTCTCCAAGAGGTTGGAGCTGCCCTGAGCCATCAAGCAGCAGTTTGTCCCTACTGAAACCCTTGCCCCTTCTCTCTGGAATGTTTACACTGACTTGAGACAGCTGTGTTCAATGGTGGTTAAGCTGTGAGGAGTCTTGTCTAGATTTCAGTAGTTAAAAGTATCAGGTTACCAACGTGAATACTACCATTCTACCCAGTGTATTTACAGGCAGCACACAGCAGTCGGGTGGCTGATCCTATGAGATTGCTGAAGTCCCTGCTAGGTCCCCTTAAGTGCTCCTGTAGCATTTGGGTTGTCAAGGTCACTGGACATAGATGCAATTTCCAAAACCTGGCTCAACTAAGATAGTCAGAGCACTTACTCCTGGGCTTATGGTTGAATACAGAAATGGTTACTTGGCCTAAGACATTGCTCTAAAGGTTCTAGGTTGCCAGACTCATGAGATGCTTAACCCCAGCCTGTGTAAGTAAGGTAGGTTTGTTAGAACCAACAATCTACACACTAATTCACTAGTCATAAACCTTGTTGATGTAGATTTATGTGGGCACTGGGGAATTGAACTTGGGTCCTTAGGCTTTGCAGGTAAGCACTTTAACTGCTGAGCCATCTCTCCAGCCCCCTCCATATGTTTAAAATGAATATCTGGGCTTTAACTACTGAAGCTACTGTTTTTATTGTGGGTTTGTATTGTGTGCCCTAATGCCTATTAGCACCAGGTGTTCTTGGCTGGTGACTGTTTCATTTTACCTTCCCAGAGAAGGAATAAAGCAAGGACTCTGTAGACCTAGATGTAATTTTGTTGTTGTTGTTCTGTTTTTGATGAGATCACTGTATAGCCTAACCTGGCTGTGAATTTGGGATCCTCTTGCCTTAGCCTTCTGAATATTTGAATTATAGACATGCATCACAACACTTGGCTTCTGGGCTGTAGTTTTTGTTGTTGTTGTTGTTGTTGTTTTAATGAGAGAGGAGAGAAAATTGGTGCAGCAGGGCCTCCAGTCACTGCAGTCGAATTCCAGACATGTGCATCACTTTGTGTGTCTGGCTTACATGGGGTCTGAAGAGTTAAACCTGGGTCCTTAGGTTTCTTAGGCAAGTGCCATAACCACTAAGCCATCTCTCCAGCCCTATTCTTGTTTTTGTAATATCTTATTTATTTGCAAGCAGAGAGCAGACAAACTTCAGATACATGTGCCACTCTGTACATGTGGCTTTACATTGCGCCTGGGGAATCAAACCTGGGACAGCAGCCTTTGGTAGTAGTCCCATTAACTGCTGAGCCATCTCCCTAGCCCAAATTTTTTGTTTGTTTTTTTAATTAATTGAGTTGTAGTTTCTCAATGTCCGTATTCTTTCTTTGGGAAACTCATTGTGCAGGTTAGTAGACTTGAACCTCCAGGGGTCAGCATTTGCACTGTTTTTGTTGTTGGTGTGTGTGTTTCTGCATTGAGATGCTAGGGTAGTAGGGAGAGGTAGTAAATTGTAGGGGAGACTTGGGCTCTGGGAATCCTGTGGGTCATGGCTATAGTCCAGACTTGGTCTCCATGAAGCCCAGAAACCACACTGCAGACAGATATCAGAAAGTTTGCTCAAATCAGACAGACAGGAAGAGATGAGACAGATAAATGGATGATTGATTGATTGATTGATTGATTGACTAACTGACAGATAGATGGATAGACAGTTGATTGATAGAATGGTCTATAGAAGGACTGAACATAGCAGAGCCTCTTGACGGTGCAAATGAATTTCATATGTATGTGCCACTTTGGGCATCTTTTTTTCCATGGACACAGTGGAATCAAATCTGAGCTGTCAGACTTTGCAAGCAAGCACTTAAAAACCAATGAGCCTTCTCTATAGCCCCATATTTTCTTTTTATCTCAATAAAATATACTGATTGAAAAAAAAGAAAAAGTTTGCTCAAGATGATGGCTAAAGAAAGGCATTTTAGGGCTGAAGAGATGGCTCAGCAGTCAAGGTACTTGCCTGCAAAACCTAATGACCCAAGTTCAATTCCCCAGTACCCATGTAAAGCCAGATACACAAAAACTTGTGCTTGCATCTAGAGTTTGTTTGCAGTAGCTAGAGGCCCTGGTGTGCCCATTCTCTCTAACTCCCTACATACCTGCCTCTCTCTCTCTGCTTGCAAATAAATATATAAAAATATTAAAAGCCAAGCGTGGTGGCACACGCCTTTAATCCCAGCACTCGGGAGGCAGGAGGATCACCATGAATTCAAGGCAACCCTGAGACTACATAGTGAATTCCAGATCAGCCTGAGCAAGAGTGAGATCCAACCTCGAAAAAAAGAGAGAGAAAAGAAAAGAGCATTTATAAAGAAAAGTAGCAGCACATCTATTGACTGGTAAAGCTTCCCCAGCTGGGACTTACGTGGGACTCTGCTCCATCCCTGGAGTGCAGGGTCATGGGTCATTTCAGTGGGTATTTTAAAGGCTTTGTTTTCTCTGTGTCTCTCCTTTTTTTATTTTTATTTTTTGGCCATATTGGGGCTTGAAGCTGAAACCTTGCACTTGCTAAGCAAGTATTACATTCCCAGTCTTAAAGGCACTCTTAGTGTTCCCTGTCTCAAGAAATCTCATGTAAGAAGCTTTTTTATTTTTCAAAGACATCTTTAAATATTTTATTTTTATTTATTTGAGAGAGGCAGATAGAGAAAATGGACACACCAGGGCCTCTAGCCACAGCAAACGAAGTCCAGACGCATGTACCACCTTGTGTATCTGACTTATGTGGGTCCCAGAGAATTAAACCTTTCTCCCTTGGCTTTGCAGGTAAATACCTTAACCACTAAGCTTTTTTTGTTTGTTTGTTTTTCAAGACAGGATCTCACTCTAGCTCAGGCTGGCCTGGAATTCACTATGTAGTCTCAGCCGGGCTCAAACTCATGGCAATCCACCTACTTCTCCCTCTTTAGTGCTGGGATTAAAGGCGTGCACCACCACACCCAGCTAGAAGCTTCTTTATTAATCACATTTGTATGATCATCATATACTGAAAATGAAATAATCCTCTTTGAACCATTTTGGAAAACAGGAACATTCCATTAAGATGTAAAGGGCTGGAGAGATGGCTTATCAGTTAAGGTGTTTGCCTGCGAAGCATAAAGACCCAGGTTCAATTCCCTACTGCCCACATAAGCCAGATGCACGAGGTGGCCACATGCATTTGGAGTTCCTTTGTAGTGGCTAAATTGCAGTGGCCCATTCTCACTCTCTCTCAAATAAATGAGTAAATAGTAATAATAATAATAAGATGTGAACAGTTCAAAGATAAGACAACCAAAGTTAAGCACAGAGGCACAGGCTTTAATCCCAACAGTCGGGAAGCTAAGGTAGTTCAAGGTCAGCCTGGGCAAGAGTGAAACTCAAAAGAGAGTTGGTGTTGGGAGGAGGAAAAGAAAGGTAAAATCAAAGGAAAGAGGCCAATGCAGTTTTCCTACTTAGAGCCATCTGTAACCTCACTTCCTTCAGCTCATGGTTAAATGGCTTGTTTGGAGCCAAATGTGTTGGTTTATGCCTTTAATCCCAGCACTGGAAGGCTGAGGTAGGATAACCATGAGTTCAAGGCCAGCCTGGCCTACAGAATGAATTCTAGGTCTTGCCTCAAGTGGGAGAATTTGTTTTTTGTTTGTTTGTTTTGTTTATTTTTACAAGAGTGCTATCACAGCACTTGCTTTTCATTGTACAGCATGTGCTGTGCTGAGCTAAACTGTGACACATGGCATGGGCACCTGTGTGAGGGGAGCAGAGACTGGAAGGAGAGTAGTACTTAAGTCCCTTAACAAGTTTCTCACTAAGTAATCACTGCTTCTTTTGTTTGTGTGGGGTTTGTTTTGTTATTGTTGTTTGTTTGTTTTTGACCCCATGCTCCCCCAGGTGGGGTCTCACTCTAGCCTAGACTGACCTGGAACACATTTTGTACCCCAGGCTGGCCTTGAACTCATGGAGATCCTACTACCTCAGCCTCCTGAGCACTGGTACTAAAGTTATGTGTCACCACACCCAGCTTCCCATGTTTTCTTTTCCTTAAGTGGTTTCCAGCATTTAAGTCTCAGAGTTAAGTCTCCCAGCACTGGGAGGTGGCTTACAATATAAGCTAGTGCTCCATATGAGGAGAAGTGCCAGGAGCTACTTTGTCCAGCTGGGCCTGGGATTGCTGGTTTTGTACTATACATCTGAACCTAATCCCAATCAAAAGGTAGGTCCACAGGGTAGGGCCTGCCCAGCACTGTGAGAACTGGACTGGCTTTACATGTTCTGAAAGTGAGAACATCTCTCAACCATACCTTGCCTGTCTTCTATTCCAGGATTGATACTGCCAAATGGAGACATTAACTGGAATTGCCCATGCCTTGGAGGAATGGCCAGCGGACCCTGTGGGGAACAGTTCAAGTCAGCCTTTTCCTGCTTCCACTATAGCACAGAGGACATCAAGGGTTCAGACTGTGTAGACCAGTTCCGAGCCATGCAGGAGTGCATGCAGAAATACCCGGACCTCTATCCCCAAGACGACGAGGAGGAGGAGGAGAAGCCAGCAAAACATGCTGAGGAAGCAGCTTCTGCCGAGGGCCCTGCAGTCAAAGAGGAGGGGTCAAGCTCATGAAGGCCACAGGCCCTGGGCTCCAGTCCTTCCGCTTCAGAGCAACATGGACCTTTGGCACAATGCTTTTCAGTTGCCCTGTGAAAAGTGTCTTTCCTTCTGTTGTTCTGTGCACTGTAATGTACAAAATAAGTTATTTTGATGATCAGGGGGTTTGGCTGTTTGCCATATACACTGAAAAAAAAAAAGAGGTGTGTGTATCCATGTGTCCTACATAAACCTGTTGGTGAATGTGGCTGTCACTGTTGAATTGCCTTTTCTCTGATTGCCTGAATGTTTCTAATGATAATGTGCTGAATATTCTCAGCAACCAAAAACTATCATTCAGGAATATTTTTTGTGAGTAAGCTCATTTGTTCTGATCCATTGTATCCTTTAGTAGATTTTATACCTCTAGGAAATTAAATACAAGCCAAAACATCTTCCTGTGGAACGGTGGAGTGGGGACATTCCTAATCAGAGGCCAGTGGTTATATACTCACCTTGAAGTGTTTGAGTGGTTACTGTGCTTCGTGCCTAACATGTTTGGTTTCCATGTCTGCATTGAGCTCCAGGCCTCATAGTTTCTTTGTTTGGATGCTGTGATTCTCAATCCCTTTCAAAGGAAAAGGAAAGGTGAGCTCTTAAGAGCTCTTCCTTGTTTTACTTTTCCAAAGTCCTGGTTTGGGACCCATGTTCACACCAGCTCAGTGTAGTCAGATGAACTATTCCTGAGAGGTAGGGACCTGTTGCCAGAGCAACAAGCAAGAGAGAAAATGTTGTGAATGAAGTAGTCAATTAAAAGGAAATATGATTTCTACCTGATTTTTTTAATGTGTCTTTTGTTTTTACTAGTCAGAATTTATTTTTATTTTATTTTATTTTATTTTAGAGCTAGAGAGATGGCTTAGAGGTTAAGACACTTGCCTGCAAAGTCTAAGGACCCAGGTTCAATTCTCCAGTATCCATGTAAGCAGGATGCACAAAGTGGTGCATGTGTCTGGAGTTCATTTGCAGTGGCTAGAGGCCCTAGTGTGCCCATTCTATCTGCCTCTTTTTCTCTCTCTTTCTCAAATAAGTAATAAGATATTTTTTAAAACCCTAAATTTCAATAAACTTTACACATAATTCCTTCAAAGAAATATAGAAGCATGGCAAAGATTGCTCACAAATGTTCAGAAATGTTCACAAATTTTAAAAAATGATCATTTAGAAATTCTTAAAAACTTATTCCAGCTCTACTAAGGATTGAACCTAGGGACTAGTTCATGCTATGCTCTATCATGGAGCTGCATCCCCAGTCCTTTTTTTTAACTTTTGTATTGACAGTTTTCATAATTACAGACAATAAATCATGATAATTCCCTCTCATCCCCACTTTCCCCCTCACAAATCCACCCTCCATCATATTCCCTACTCTCTCATTTAGTCGTTTTGATGCCATCCTCTTTTCCTCCTTTTATGAAGATGTGTAGGTAGCCATGCCCCGTGAGGTCATGGCTATCCAGGCCATTGTGTATCTGGAAGAGTGCATTGTAAGCAGTCCTACCCCTTTGACTACATTTTGCCACCTCTTCTGCAATGGACCCTGAGCCTTGGAAGGTGTCATATAGATGTTTCAGTGCTGAGCTCTCCACTGTCATTCATTTCTTCTCAGCACTGTGGTGATTTGAATCATCTCAGTGGTCGTTTGCTACCATCTGAGAAGAGAAGCTTCTCTAACCAAAAGGGAGAGTAGCATTTATACATGGGTATGAACATTAAGAAAACTGTTCACAGGGCAGTTTGATGGGCATAATATATGCATTTATCCAGACAACAGGTATTACATCCCTAGGACTCATGACCTTCCCCACCATAGGCTTTTGAATACGTTTTCAGTACTAGGCATGTTTTCCCTTCCACAAAGTGGGCCTCTAGTCTCATTAGAGAGTGGTTAGTTTCACCTGTAACAGACATGCCACTATTGGCACCATTTGGCCTGGCTGGCCAATCTTAAGACTTGCAATGTCCACTGTTCTCCACCGTTGATGACTTATGCCTCCCATAAAGCTGCATGCAGTGGTGTTCTTTCCAGCTTTCTGTCAGCTGGTCCACAGGGAGGAGGCTTTCAGCTCAGCTCCAACTTGATTTCACAGTGACCTGCAGCCCAAGCATGTGGAATCTTCAGCAGTAGGGTCTTACCATCTACTGCTCAGTGGGAGGAGGGGGGGAGACCCAAGAGCCTTGGCAATGCCTGTAATGTTTTGGGGACATCAGGGGCCTCCCTGGCTAACAACTCCCCAGCCCTTTTTATTTTGAGAAAAGGCCTTATGCTAAATTGTTCAGGGTGGTCATGAACTTGTGGTCCTCCTGCTTCAGCCTCCCAGGTTTCTGGGATTACAGTTACTTAAGTAGTCCTTAGCAGGACACAGTTGGTTGAGTCTTTATGAATTGTGGATCTCACCTTAAGGTCACCTCACAATGTGTGTGACTTCGATCAGAGCAAAGGAGAACAAGATGAGAGGCAGAGTCATTTTGTAAACTCATCTTGAACTCAGGACCTTACACGGCTACATCGAGCCCGCAGTCAATGGTATTCCATCTATAACTACTGCAGCTTTTGTTAGAAGTGCCTCAGCCCACACTACAGGGGAAGGCCTAGGAGGTCTGAGTACCAAGATGCTACCTGCCACACTGGAGGCAGGTGTCACTGTGGAAAAGCTCAAGAGCACAGTTTAAAAAAAAAAAAAAGTTTGTGAAGTTAAAAGATGAGCTCTTGGGCCTGGCCAAGTATGACAAGTGTAACCATCCTATAGAGAGTCTTGTGACTTTTTTCTAATAGGAATGTACACATTAAAACAAACCATAGGGCTAGAGAGATGGCTTAGCAATTACAGTGCTTGCCAGCAAAGCCAAAGGACCCAGGTTCAATTCCTCAGTACCCATGTAAAGCCAGATGCAATCTGGAGTTCATTTGCAGTGGCTAGAGGCCCTGGTGTGCCCATTATCTATCTGCCCCCCTTAAATAAATAAAATACTAAAAAAAAAAAATTATTGACAAGTTCCTTAATGTTAACCCTCCAATCACCTTCCCTTTTCCCCCTCCCAAATCCCCTGTCCTTTTTTTCTTTTTTCTTTCCTTTTTTTTTTTTTTTCTTCTTTTTGCATTCATTTGCAAGGGAAGAGAAAAACTGGGCACACTAGGGCCTCTAGCGACTGCAAGCAAACTCCAGACACATGCCCACTTTGTGCATCTGGCTTTATGTGGCTACCGGGGAATCGAGCCCCAGTCACTAGGCTTTGCAGGCAAGCACCTTAAACACTGAGAATCCCCCTTTCTTTTCAAATGGTCTGTTTTCTATTTTGATGTCATATTTTTTTCCCTCTTATTACTCGGGTCTTGTATATGTAGCATCAGCCACTGTGAGGTCATGAATGTCAAAGGCACTTAGGAAGTCAGTGTTGCTAGCCCTCTTCCCCTTCCTTTGGCTCTTACACTCTTTCTTCCACCTCTTGTACAGTGGTCCCTGAACTTTGGGGGATATAATAGTGATGTATCATTTAGTACTGAACACTCCATTGTCACTTCTCAGCACTTTGATGAGTTTTGAGTCACCCTGGTGGTCACTGCCATCTGAAAAGAAGTTTGTTTAGGGCTGGAGAGATGGCTTAGTGGTTAAGCGCTTACCTGTGAAGCCTAAGGACCCCGGTTCGAGGCTCGGTTCTCCAGGTCCCACGTTAGCCAGATGCACAAGGGGGCGCACGTGTCTGGAGTTCGTTTGCAGAGGCTGGAAGCCCTGGCGCGCCCATTCTCCCTCTCCCTCTATCTGTCTTTCTCTCTGTGTCTGTCTCTCTCAAATAAATAAATAAAAATTAAAAAAAAAAAGAAGTTTGTTTAACCAAAAGTTAATATATGAGTATAAATATAAGTGTTTATATGGCAGTTTGGTGGCTATATCTATTTAGCCAAACAACAGAAGTAGTTCCCCCTTAGAACTAAGGACCTCTCCAGCCATAGACTTTTGATTAGATTTTCAGTACCAGGCCTCAAGTCCAGTCAGAGAGCAGCTGGTTTCCCCGTTAGGAGACATGCCACTATTGCGCCAGTTGTTACATATGGAACAGCTGCATTCTTACAGATAAAGAGACTGAGTTAGAGGTGAGAGGACAGCCCCAAGATCATCCAGCTGTGACATGGGCCAGGTGTATAAGGATCCTCCAGATCCAGGTTTTCCCCTCAACCAAGGGGCCCCTCCTGTGTCTTCCCGGAAGAAGCTCCCGGGACGCTAGTGAAAGAGAATGTGGGGGTGAACAGGTGTGCTTCTGAGGTGACTAAATAGGAAAAGGGCAGTCAGGGTTGAGCTGAGCTGTGCTGAGTAAGCAGAATCGGGCCTAGGGACTAGATGGCATATCTGCAGGATGATGCACCAGTGGGCAAAGTCAAACAGAGAAAGCTGAGTGGAATGGAATGGGCAGGGTGGAAGCTGGACACAGCCTATGATGCTTGGACCTGGAGGTCGCAGTTTGCAGCTCAGACCATGGCGCTGAAGGAGAACTGCACTGAGACTGACTTCTATACAATGTTTAAAATTGAAACAGAAAACAGTTTAATTATAAAATGTTAGTAGTGGGCTAGAGAGATGGTTTAGCAGTTAAGGCGCTTGCATGTGAAGCCTAAGGACCCAGGCTTGATTCCCCATTACCCACATAAACCTGCACAAGGTGGCGCATGTGTCTAGAGTTCACTTGCAGGGGCTAGAGGCTCTGGCACACCCATTCTCCTCCCCCCACCCCGCCTCTCTCTTTCTCTCTCTCTCTCTCTCTCTCTCAAATAAATAAAAATTTATTTTTTAGTAATGCGAGGGTTACCTCTCTACACTATTTGTATGAAGAACTTTATTTCTAACGACACTAATTACTCAAACTGTATAAATCAATTATGTTATTAACAATTCTATGAGTTAAAAATATAAAAAAACAAAACTAAAGACCTTCCATCAAATTGTGAAATGAAGTCATCACTTTTCTGATAATAGGTATAAAAAAGAGGGCTGGTGAGATGGCTTAGCAATTAAGGTAATTGCTTGCAAAGCTAAAGGACCCCAGTTTGATTCCCCAGGATCCATGTAAGCCAGATGTACAAGGTAATGCATGTGTCTGAGTTCGTTTGCAGTGGCTAGAGACCCTGGCACACTCATTCTCTCTCTCTCTCTCTCTCTCTCTCTCTCTCTCTCTCTCTCTCTCTCAAATAAATCAATAAAAATAAAATATTAGCCAGGCATGGTGGCACATGCTTTTAATCCCAGCACTTGGGAGGTAGAGGTAAGAGGACTGCTGTGAGTTCAAGGCCACTCTGAGACTATATAGTTAACTCCAGGTTGGCCTGAGCTAGAGTGAAACCCTACCTCAAATAAAAAAAAAAAAAAAAAATTAAAAACTAGAGCCGGGTGTGGTGTGCACACCTTTCATCTCAGCACTCAGGAGACAGAGGTAGGAGGATCACTGTGAGTTTGAGGCCACTCTAAGACTACATAGAGAATTCCAGGTCAGCCTGGACTAGAATGAGGCCCTACCTTGAAAAAGCAACCAAAAATATTAAAAATTTAAAAATAAAACATCAAAAAAGGAATGTTTTATGAAATCACTAAAAATGTCCTATAAGTGACCTGAATGATAGGGGTAGTCAATGTGAGTCATTAAATTCAGAAAAATAAATGCAAGCCTAAAATTAATTGATGTTTCCTGTGAAAAGATTGACTAATCTTACGAGTTTAAGAAAACAAATGTTTTGGTTTTTTTTTTTAATTTTTATTAACATTTTTCATGATTATAAAATATATCCCATGGTAATTCCCTCCCTCCCCAGTGTTTTTTTTTTTTTTAACTCGTATTTATTTGCAAACAGAGAGATAAAAGAGAGACAGAGAGAATGGGTACACCAGACCTCTGATGCATGTGCCACCTTGTGCATCTGGCTTTACGTGGGAACTAGAAAATTGAACTCCAATCATTATGCTTTGCAGGCAAGCACCTTAACAGCTAAGCCATCTCGCCAGCCCCACCCACCCCCCTTTTTTAGGGGGGTTGAGGTTAGGTCTCACTCTATATAGTTCAGGCTGACCTGGAATTCATACGTGGTCCCAGGCTGGCCTTGAACTCACAGCTATTCTACCTCTGCCTCCCACGTGCTGGGATTAAAGGTGTGCACCACCATGCTCAAACAGGACATAAATGTCTTAAAAAGACCATTTTCTCATTGCGTGTACAGAATGTAATCCTCTGGGTCAAGTAGAACTTTTGAAATTCCATATTTCCTCTGAAGTTACTGCAAACCTCACAATCAGGCCTGATTTTTCTCCTCCTACAGCCTTCTTAGGAGCCCACCTGCCCACTGGCTCTGCACCTGTGGGCACAGAGCACTTTCCCAGACGCATGTGGCAGGGGATGACTCAGTGCACCTGAGGAGGGCCTGCACAGGTGTAGATAGAGTGCCTTGACTCACCTCTCTGCCACTGGCAATTTTGGGGTCCATAGAAGGTGACAAGATCCCGCTGGGAGCACGCAAACTTGGCATCCCCAGGGGAGCATTTTACCTGCCTGTTTTGTTTTGTTTTTTAATCTCCCCTCTGTCTTGGATAATAGCAATCTGGGGAGAGATGGGCTCCAAACTGTTCTGAGTTCCCCTGACAGCTACATGGAAGGTCAGAAGGTCACATTAGGTAGAAAACTCCAACTTCATTCATTTTAATTCACAGACTTAATTAGTTCAAACTTATGTTATTTATTTTTTAAAGCCTAGAGAGACTTTATTAGACTAAGAGAAGGAAAGGGGAAAGCTTATGAAGAACTCCTATCCATGAGAGGACAAGAAGGGGTAAGAGCCCACCTATAGACCCAAATTTGGGTCATTTATTGCTTCTGAATGGGGGCTGTGCTAACCAGCCATGACACCAAGTTCAGGTATAATCCTTCCAGGATTTAAAAGTTTTTTTTTCATTTATTTTTATTTATTTATTTGAGAGCAACAGACAAAGAGACAAAGAGGCAGAGAGAAAATTGGTGCACCAGGGTCTCTAGCCACTGCAAATGAACTCCAGATACATGAATCACTTTATGCATCTGACTTACGTGGGTCCTGGGGAATCAAGCCTCGAACTGAGGTCCTTAGGCTTCACAGGCAAATGCTTAACCACTAAGTCATCTCCCCAGCCCCCTTCCAGGATTTCTAATTATAGGAAAGGAGAACTCTCTCCTCAAGAGAGACTTGGGTGATTTATGGAAAAGCAGATCTAGGGAACTCCTTTAGGCAAGAGATAAGGAAAAGCCAGATCCTTCTCTGACCTCTAGCAAAGAGGACGTTGCATGGGCAGGCTCATAGACATTCCCTGTTTTCACTTTCAGGGGCCCAGTCGCCCTAAACTGCATCAGTTCCCCCCTCTGAAGAAGCAACCCTAACTGTCATTAGGGAATTGGGGCCATGACTTGTAATGAGGTGCTAGAAGTTCGGGAAAGTCCTTGAACCCCCAAACCCTAAGTTAGTGTCTAATTATAATCAAAGAATTGAATAAAATGAGACTGAGAGGATAATTATTAAATTATTATTTTTATTTGGGTAAGTAGAGAACCAAGGAAAGACACCCATGTGGCTTGAGAGCCCACATGGAGGGCCTGGGAAAACCAAAAAAAAAAAAAAAATGTCTGCCGTGTGGAGAAAGTGCCCGTGTGAAAAGCAAGGGTCAGGGTTCTCCCTTGGCCAGTCCAGCTGGGCAGAGCTGAGGAGAAATTCACCAGAACTGGAGGTTCAGGAGAGGTCAGCAAACATCTGGATACCCTTATGGTGGTGGGCCCTACCTTCCAGCTCAGGTGAGCTGAGGGACAGCTGATTGATTTGGGCTAGGGGCTAGGAAGAGAAAAAGGCTAGCCATGACCCCAACTTCTGGGGTCTGAACTTGACAACCACAATGTTAGGGCTGGAAGAACAGGTCTAGGGTACTAGGCAAGACATAAGTCAAATCATCCCTTGATCCCTAGCAAGTGCAGACTGCTTGGATTGGCTCAAGGACATTCCTATTTCTTAGTTTCAGGGACCACCCTAAGTTCCTAACAAAGCTACCCCCCACCCCTGCCACCCGCCAGAATGACCTGGCTTCTTCGAGTTAGTCAGGTGTGGCAGTTGGAAAACTTCTCCAGTGGGTCTATCTAAGGGACTCTGAAAGTGCTTTAGTTCAATGGGAAGATAGTCCTGGACAAAGACATTGGCAAGGGGGGATGGAAAACAATAAAGCAAGGAGTTAAGGGGAAGTAACTGGAGGTCTTTAGGGTTCCCATGCACAGACTTTTAGACTATTGAGGGCAATCAAGGGGATCCAGGTAGGTGGGGTTAGATTGTCACATGACCATCTAACTGTGACTTGACTTTACAGTCAATTTATGCAAGAGGAGATACAGTTAATCTTTTGTTATTGCTGTTGTTGTCAATATTTTTAAATATTATTAAAGTACACTTTTGTTTATTTATTTGGTTTTTCAGGGTAGGGTCTCTCTCTAGTTCAGGCTGACCTAGAATTTGCTGTGTAATCTCAGGGTGGCCTCAAGCTCACAACAATCCTTCTACCTTAAGTGCTGGGATTAAAGGTGTACACCATCATGCATGGTAGGAGATACTTAAAACAGCAGCTTAGTTAGTATACAAGGTCCTACAATTAACAGAGTTACTATTACTAAAAGTGATATGCATAATTTTCGTGGACCATGAAGATCCAGAAATCTATTTCTTTTTTTAAAAATTTTTTATTTATTTATTTGAGAGCGACAGACACAGAGAGAAAGACAGGTAGAGGGAGAGAGAGAGAATGGGCACGCCAGGGCTTCCAGCCTCTGCAAACGAACTCCAGACACATGCGCCCCCTTGTGCATCTGGCTAACGTGGGACCTGGGGAACCGAGCCTTGAACCGGGGTCCTTAGGCTTCACAGGCAAGCGCTTAACCGCTAAGCCATCTCTCCAGCCCCAGAAATCTATTTCTAAAGCCAAGTGGCATGGTCTATACCTGTTCTTATGAATCTTGTAAAGCAGATGAGAAATTATCAGAATTGTCAAGGATATACCATGTTGGCCTGGAGAGGTGGCTTGTGGTTAAAAGCACTTGCCTGAGAAACCTAAGGACCTAGGTTCTATTCCCCATTACCCACGTGTGGTGGTTTGATCCAGGTGACTCCCCTAAACTTAGGTATTCTGAATGCTAGGTTCCCAGCTCATGGAGATTTGGGAATTAACACCTCCCGGACACAGTGTCTTGTTGGGGGTGGGCTTATGGGTAAGATGGGGATGGCAGGGCCTGCTTCCTATGGCTGTGGGGGGAACAGTGGACAGTAGGTGCTCTGGGCCCAGGGATTGTTGCCTAAGTAAACCAGGAGAGGACAAGCCTTTCTGTGTTACCTTTGTTATTCTCTATGGTGTCACCATTAGACACCTGACAGCAAGTTCTGTGCCTGGCCTACAGTGGGTGCTTCAAACAAATACCTATGAATGAATGAATATGGCTGTTGTCATTGTAGACAAAGCAGTGATGAAGAAATCCAAGTTACTGCAAAACATAAAGCTTCTGTCATTTTCTGGCTTTAAAAACTGCATTTCCCAACAACCTCTGAAGGCAGAAGCTCATGGCACCTCTAGTTAAAGAGAAGTAGAAGGGAGCCACTGGGTCTTCAGCTCTTGGCTCTCCTTTACCTCTGCCCCTTGAGCAGAATGGTGGTGGCATGGAAAAGGAGTGTCCCAGGGCATAACTGCCTCCTGAGCACCATGGCAGCCCAGACTATCTAACCTCTGCTAGCTTTTCCAGGTGAAAGGAAAATCAGTGCTTGAGGGTTTGCAATTTTCTCATGAAAGGAAGACAAGCATTGGATTTCCTTATTGTCCTTCTTCCTGGTCTTGGGTCTTAAGCACTGAAACAATCTAGAGGACTGGGAGCCTGATTCACTAAACCTCTCTTCAGATATCTGTGGTCAAAATAGAGGTACCACAGGAGCCTGTCCAGCCCTCTCCTGAGGCCAGTCCAGGCTACTCTGGCCTCTCCAGGAGGATCACATGCAGAAAGTCTCTCCTCCAGATACAACACCCAAGTCCAAGGCAGTGCTTTGTGATTCTCACAGGCACTGCTGCTCAGCATCTTGTACTGATTTACCAGGCTTTGAGCAAGTCTTGCTCTTTCCGTGAAGCAGAACTGAGGCAACCAAGAGAGAAATCTAAACAAGGAACTCAGGAAAAAGCCAAGGCCACAGTGATACAGGATTTGGGGCCCCTATCCTATTTTAACAAAGAATTGATAAAGTGAACTCAAGAAGCCTAAATTAGGAATTATTGAGCTTATTTAGGGAGAAATAACAATTTGTGAGGTTTTTTAAATTTTGCTTTTATTAATTGACAACTTCCATAATAATAGACAATAATCCATGGTAATTCCCTCCCTGCCCCCACTTTCCCTTTGAAAACTCCACTCTCCATCATACCTCTCCCCCCTCTCAATCAGTCTTTTTCTTTTAATGTTATCATTTTTTCTTCCTATTGTGATGGTCTTTATGTAGGTAGTGTCAGTTAATGCAATATCATGGATATCCAGGCCATTTTGCATCTGGAGGAGCACATTGTAAGGAGTCCTACCCTCCCTTTGGCTCTTACATTCTTTCTGCCACCTCTTCTGCAATGGACCCTGAACCTTGGAAGGTGTGATAGAGATACTGTAGTGCTGAGCACTCCTCTGTCACTTCTTTGCAGCACCAAGGTGCCTTCTGAGTCATCCCAAGGTCACTGCCATCTGAAAAGAGAAGGTTCTCTAGCCAAAAGTGAGAGGAGCATTAATATATGAGTGTGAACAATAAGAGAAGTGACCATAGTATAGACATTTGGCCAGATAGCAGCAGACGCTCCACCCTCAGAGCTCATGACTACCCCATTTCAGGTTTCCAGTATCAGGCATGTATTCCCTCCTAAGGAGTGGGCCTCCAGTCAACTTAGAGGGCAGTTGGTTTCCACCATAACAGACATGCCACTATTGCACCCATTGGCTCATTTGGCCTAGCAGGCCAAATTTAAGGCTTGCATTGTCCACTGTTGAGTATCTTCACTGGTGATTTCTCTCTCTCCCACTGAACTTCATGCAATGTAACATTTCCCAGCTTTCTATCAGCTGGTTTGCATGGAGGAAATTTTTAACTCAGTTCTAGCAGGATTTCTCGGTGACCTTGCAGCCCAAGTATGTGGAGTCTTCAAGAATAGGGTCCTCCCATATATTCCTGGTGGGAAACCAAGAGCCTCAGCAATGGCCAAGAATGTTTTGGAGGCATCAGGGATCTCCCTGGCCAACAATTCACTGGAAGGTATCCTATCCCTGTCACTGAAAATTTTCTAGTAAAAATCTATGGTTTCTGGGTGTTCCATTGTCCAAAAAAGTAGGTTTCCATATGGCTTATTCACAGCCTCTTAGATTTTGATTAACCCTCCTCCCACCCTTCCTTTACTCAATCTCTTCCCCTGACCTCACTTAGATCTTTCCACCCCATATACCTGTTCTTCTACTTACATATATACAATACCATCCTATTGGGTCCCCCCTCTCCCTTTCTATTCCATTTATATCCCCTTCCTAGCTTACTGGCCTCTGCTATTGAGTTTTATTCCAACTTACATAGAAGTCCAATCATTTGTAGCTGGGATCCACAGATGAGAGAGAACATGTGATGTTTGGCTTTCTGGGTCTGGGTTATCTCACTGAGTATAAACCTTTCCATATATCCATCCATTTTCCTGAAAATTTCATAATTTCATTTTTCTCTACCACTGAGTAGAACTACATTGTAAAAATGTTCCACATCTTCATTATCCACTTATCAGTTAAGGGACATCTAGGCTGGTTCCATTTCCTAGCTATTGTGAATAGAGCAGCAATAAATATGGTTGAGCAAGTATCTCTAAGGTAGTGTGATAAGTCCTTAGGCTATATGCCTAGGAGTGGTATAACTGGGTTATATGGTAGATCTATTTTTACCTGTCTCAGGAACTCCACGCTGATCTCTACAATGACTAGACCAGATTGCATTCCCACCAGCAGTGTAGAAGGGTTCCTCTTTTTCTGTAGCCTTGCCAGCATTTATTGTCATTCGTTTTCACGATGGTAGCCAATCGGACAGGTGTGAGATGGAATCTGAAAGTAGTTTTAATTTCCATTTCCCTGATGGCTAGGGATATAGAACATTTTTTTATATTCCATCTTTATTTCTTCTTTTGACAACTCTCTAGTTCCCTAACCCATTTTTTAATTGTATTGTTTGATTTCTTATTATTTAGTTTTTTGAGTATATCCTGGATATTAATCCTCTATCAGATGTATAGCTGATAAAGATTTTCTCCCATTGTGTAGGCTGCATCCTTGCTCTATTCACAGTGTCCTTTGCTGTGCAAAAGCTTTGCAATTTCATCAGGTCCCAGAAGTTGATCAGTGGTTTTATTTCCTGAGTAACTGGGGTTATATTCAGAATGTCTTTGCAAATACCAATATGTTGAAGGATTTCCCTGCTTTTTCCTCTAGCAGTTTCAGAGTTTCAGGTATGACATTAAGGTCTTTGATCCTTATGGACTTAATTCTTGTGCATGGAGAGAGATAAGGATCTATTTTCATCCTTCTATATATAGATAACCGGTTTTCCCAGCACCATTTGTTGAAGAGGCTGTCTTTTCTCCAGTGAATATTGGCATTTTTGTCAAAGATCAGGTGGCTGTAGCTACCTGGACTTACATCTGGGTCCTGTATTCTGTTCCATTGATCTACATGTCTGTTTTTGTGCCAGTAACGTGCTGGTTTTCTTACTAGGGCTCTGTAATATAGGTTAAAATCCAATGCAGTGATAACACCAGCCTTATTTTTGTTGCTCAAAATTGTTTTAGATATTTGAAGTTTTTTGTCCTTCCAGATGAATTTTTGTATTTTTTTTTGTTGTTGTTGTTTTTCTGTGAAGAACACCATTGGAATTTTGATGGGGATTGCATTAAATGTGTAGATTGCTTTTGGTAAGATTGCCATTTTCACAATATTGATTCTTCCAATCCAAGAACAAGGGATGTCCTTCCATTTTCCAGTGTCTTCTGCAATTACTCTCTTGAGTGTTTTAAAATTTACACTGTAGAGATCCTTCATTTCTGTGGTGGTGTTCCCCATAAACTTAGGTATTCTGAATGCTAGGTTACTGCATCCATGGTGGTGGTTTGGGAATTAATGCCTCCTGGGGGCAGTGTATTGTTGGGAGTGGGCTTATGGGTATTATAGCCAGTTTTCCCTTGCCAGTGTTTGGCACACTCTCCTGTTGCTATTGTCCACCTTATGTTGGCCAGGGGGCGATGTCCACCCTCTGTTCATGCCATTGTTTTTCCCTGTCATCATGGAGCTTCCCCTCTGGTCTATAAGCCAAAATCAACCCCCTTTTCCCCACAAGCTGCTCTTGGTCAAGTGTTTTCTGGCAGCAACATGAACCTGACTACAACAGTAAAGTTGGTACCGAGGAGTGGTGTCATTTGCTGCTAGACACCTGACTGTGTGGTTTGGCCTTTTGAAGATGATTTTCAAGAGGAATGTAGATGAATTTGAAACCTTGGCCTAAGAGATGCTTTGCAATGCTGTAAGTACGGCTTGATGGACTATACCAGTCAGAATCGAAAGACCTGAATGCAGTAAGAACTATGGACTGTGAGGGCTGGCTTATGAGGGTGAAAAGGAGCTTTGCCTAGACTGGGCTAGAAGAAGTTTGTGTGAGAGGCTTGTTTTTGTCCCATGTCCTGAGAACGTGTGCAGGGTTGCAGTGCGTAGAAATGGACTGGTGTGTGCAGAGGGATATGGCACAGAAAAAAATGAATACTTTGGGCTGCAACTTCTGTCGGTTCAGTTGGAATTGTATGAGTGATTAAAACTTTTGAGATTGGGGCAATAGGAAGAATGTAAACTCTTTTAAAGGGGCCTGAGTGCTCAAGGAGTGTCCTGTTCTTCAAAGTCTGCTTTATTCCCTCCTAGATTAATAAATTGGCACTCTACTTGGAATTGTGGAGCATAAGAAATGCAGGAAAGAGAGGGTCATTGAGTTTGCAACATGGTCTTGAGTTTGCAACATGGTCTTGTGTTTTGGAAATGGCCATGTGAAGCCAGTTTGCTGGATGCCTGCATGGAGACCCAATGGAGCCTTGAAAATGAACCGTGGATTGCAGTAGATGTCCAGTGGAGACACTAGGTCCACCAGATGGCTGCCAAGGACAGCTGCCAGCCCTGGATGAAGTTTTCCAGGACTCTGTGCAGCCTAGCTGGAGGGGCACAATTGGAACTCCAGAGGCTTGTTGCTGGTTAGAATTATCAGACTTGGAGATTTGTCACTGACTAGAGTTGTTGGACTTGGAACTACAGAGTTTGTTTAAATCTTGTATTTGTTGAATATTTCGTTGCTATTCCCAGTGTCATCTTTTGCTGTATGAATGTTGATTCTATGCCATTATGGGTTTTTGGAGGATTTTTTGGTATTATGGCTCAGTTAAAAGACCTTGGATCAAGGGGATGTTTGAACACATTAGGATTGATAAAAACTATGGGGACTTTTAAAGTTGGAGTGAATGCATTGCATTTTAAATCATGTGTGGTTATCAGTTTATGGGGGTCAGGGCCAAATGTGGTGGTTTGATTCAGGTGTCTCCCATAAACTTAGGTGTTCTGAATGCTAGGTTTTCAGCTGATGGAGATTTGGGAACTAATGCCTCCTGGAGACAGTATATTGCTGGGGGTGGGCTTATGGGTATTATAGCTAGTTTCTCCTTGCCAGGCTTTGGCACACCCTCCTGCTGCTATTGTCCACCTTATGTTGGCCAGGGAGTTATGTCCACCCTCTTCTCATGCCATCATTTTTCCCTGTCATCATGGAGCTTCCCCTCAAGTCTATAAGCCAAAAACAAAAACAAAAAAAACCCTTTTCCCCACAAGTTGCTCTTGGTCAAGTGTTTGCTGGCATCAATGTATCAATGTGAATCTCCTGACTGCAACAACTTCCTAGATTAGGTTTATTCCAAGGCACTTCATTTTTTTTTTTTTTTGATGCAATTGTGAATGGGAATGATTCTCTGATTTTTATCCTCTGTGTATTTATTGTTATCATATAGGAAGGCTACTGATTTCTGTGTATTTACTTTGTATCCTGCTACATTGCTATAGGTGTTTATCAGCTCTAACAGTTTGCTGGTAGAGTCTTTAAGGTCCTTTATGTATAGAATCATGTCATCTGCAAATAATGATAACTTGATCTCTTCCTTTCCAATTTGTATCCCTTTGATGTGTGTCTCTTGCCTTGTTGCTATGGCTAAGCCTTCCAAAACTATATTAAATAAAAATTGAGACAGTGGACACCCTTGTCTTCTTCCTGATTTTAGTGGAAAAGCTTCAAATTTTTCTCCATTTAGTATTATGTTGACTGTAGGTTTGTCACAAATAGCCTTTATTATGCTAAGATATGTTCCTTCGATTTCCAGTTTCTGTAGGACATTTAATCATGAAGTATGTTGAATTTTGTCAAATTAATTTTCTTCATCTATTGAGATGATCATGTGATTTTTGTTCTTCAGTCCATTTACATATTTATTGATTTGCATATGTTGAAACATCCCCACATAAAGCCTACTTGGTTAGGGTGAATGATCTTTCTGATATATTCTTGTATTCTGTTTGCCATTATTTTGTTGAAAATTTTTGCATCTATGTTCATGAGGAAGATTGGTCTGTAATTTTTTTTTTTCTATCTTTGTCTGGTTTTGGTATCAGGGTGATACTGGCTTCATCAAACGAGTTTGGTAGAAATCCTTACTTTTCTATTTTTATGGAAAAGTTTGAGAAGCATTGGTGTTAGTTCTTCCATGAAGGTCTGGTAAAATTCACCAGTGAATCCATCTGGACTTAGACTTCTTGATTTTTGATAACTACATGGATCTCCATACTTGTTATAGGTCTACTTAAGTGGTTAATATCATCTTGATTCAATTTTGCTAGGTCATATAAGTCAATGAAATCATCCATTTCTTTCAGATTTTCAAACTTAATAGAGTATATGTTCTTATAGTATGTCCCTATGATATTTTTGAATTTTTCTAGTATCTGTTGTGATGTCTTTTTCATCTCTAATTTTGTTATTTTGTGTCTCTTCTCTTTTTTGGTTAGATTTCTAAGGGCTTATTAATCTTGTTTATACTTTCAAAGAACCAACACTTTTTTCACTGACTCTTTGGATTGGTTTTATTTATTTATTTACTTACTTACTTACTTATTTTGGTTTCTATTTCATTAATTCCTGTCCTAATCTTTATTATTTCTTCCAGCCTACTGATTTTTGGTTTGCCTTGTTCTTCTTTTTCTAAGGCCTTAAGGTAAAGTATTAATTTGTTTGCTTGTGACCTTTCTAATTTCTTAATATAGGCATTTAAAGCTATAAATTTCCCCTTAGGACTGCCTTCATTGTGTCCCAAAGGTTTTGTTATGTTGTGTTCTCATTGTCATTTGATTTTATGATTTTTTAGTTCATTTTTGTTTAACTATTAAATCATTCATCATTTAGTAATGTAGTTTTTCATTTCCATGATTTTGTGTATGCTCTATAGCTTTTCTTTTTTTGCTACTGATTTGTAGTTTAATCCCATTGTGATCATCTAGAGTGCAAGGGATTATTTCAGTTTTCCTGCATTTGTTAAGATTTTCTTTGTGTCATAACATAAGTCTATTTTAGAGAATGATCCATGTGCTGCTGAAAAGAATGTAGATTCTGCAGTATTTGGGTGAAATGATCTGTAGATATTTGTTAGGTCCGTTTGTTCTATGACATCATTTAATCCAGATGCCTCTGCTTATTTTTATCCAGGATGACCTGTCAATTGATCAGAGTGGGGTGTTAAAATCACCCACTACAACTGTGTTTAGTGTTATCTGTGACCTTAGTTCTAAGAGTGTTTGTTTGATGATATTGAGAGTCCAAATGTTAGGTGCATATGTGTTTAGGATTCTAATGTCCTTCTGTTGGAGTGTTCCTTTAATCAATATAAAGTGACCTTTCTTATCTTTCCTAACTAATGTTGGTCTGAAATCTACCCTATCTGATATTAGGATAGCAACCCATGCTTGTTTTCTAGGCCCATTTTGCTTGAAACACCATTTTCCAACCTTTCACACTAAGATGGTGTACATCTTTTGTGGAAAGGTGAGTTTCTTTTAGGCAACAAATTGAAGAATCCTGCTTTCTAATGCAGTGTGCAAACCTATATCTTTTGTTTGGGGCATTGAGGCCATGATGTTAAAAGTTATCATTGAAAGATATGTATTTATTTTTGCCATTTTTATTGTTTTGTAGTTCATCTGATTTTACCTTTACTCTCTTATATTAAGTAGCATTTGACTATGGTTTGTTTTTTCCAGGTTCCTTATGTGTGTGCTTTTCGTTCTCTTTAGCATGGAGGATCCCTTCAAGTATTTTCTGTTGAGCTGGTTTGGTATTCATATATTCCTTTAGCCTGCTTTTGTTGTGGAATGTCCTTATTTCTCCATTTGTTTGAATGGATAGCTTTGCAGGATAAAGTAACCTTGGTTGACAGTTGTTATCTTTCAGAACTTGAAAAACATCATTTTGAGCCCTTCTGGCTTTTAAGGCTTGTGCTGAGTAATCTGTTATCCTGATGGGCTTGCCTTTGTTTGTGACTTGCTTTTTCTTTCTAACTGCTTTCAATATATTTTCTTTGCTTTGTGTGTTGTGTAATTTAATTAAAATATAACAGTGAGAGTTTCTTTCCTTATTTTGTCTGTTTGGTATTCTATAGTCTTCCTGTGTCTGTATTAGCATCCCTTTCCATACTTGGGGGAAGTTTTCTTCTATGATCTTGTTGAAAATGCCTGTTATGCCTTTGGAGTGAATTTCTTTTCCTTCTACTATTCCTTGAATTCTTATGTTTGGTCTCTTCATAGTTTCCCTACTATCTTGAAATTCACATTCATGCCTTCCTTTTAGTGTGTCTTTCTCTTTTTTGGACTGTATTAGATTTGCCACCTGGTCTTCTAGTTTAGATATTCTGTCCTCTCTTTACATTCTACTGGTGAGACTTTCTACATAGATTTCTATCTGGCTTACTCTGTATTGCATCTCTAGTATTTAGATTAGTATTTTTTCATTTTTTCTATTTCCTTACTCATGTTTTGTATTGATGTACTTATTTCATTAAGTTGATTCCCTGTGTTCTCTTGGGATTCCTTCAGGAGTTTTTTTTTATTATTAACAAAATCCATAATTGTAAACAATATCCCATGGTAATGCCCTCTCTCCCCCTACTTTCCCCTTTGAAACTCCATTCTCTATCATATCCCCTCCACCTCTCAATCAGTCTCTCTTTTATTTTGATGTCATGACCCTTTCCTCCTATTATGATGGTATTGTGTAGGTAGTGTCAGGCACTATGAGGTCATGGATATCCAGGCCATTTTGTGTCTGGGGTGGACACCTTTGGCTCTTACATTCTTTACACCACCTCTTCCACAATAGACCCTGAGCTTTGGAAGGTATGATAGAGATATTGCAGTGCTAAGCACTCCTGTCACTTTTTTCTAGCACCATGATGCTTTCTGAGTCATCCCAAGGTCACTGCCATCTGAAAAGAGAAGATTCTCTACCAAAAGTGAGAGTATCATCAGTATATGGGTATGAACATTAAGAGAAGTACTTATTAGGAAGTTTGATAAGCACAGTATATACATTTAGCCAGACAGCAGCAGATGTTACACCCAAGGGCTCATGACTACCCCTGTCTTAAGTTTTCAGTATCAGGGATGTATTCCATCCATGGAGCATGCCTCCAGTCCAATTAGAAGGCAGTTGGTTTCCACCATAACAAACATGTCACTATTGCACCCATTGGCTCATTTGGCCTGGCTGGCATTTCCCTGATGACTAGGGATGTAGACCTTTTATTTTTAAACAATGTTTATATGCCATCTGTATTTCTTCTTTTGAGATCTCTCTATTTAGTTCCATGGCCCATTTTTAAATTGACTTGTTTGATTTCTTTTTTTTTGGTTTTTTCGAGGTAGGGTCTCACTCTGGTCCAGGCTGACCTGGAATTAACTCTGTAGTCTCAGGGTGGCCTTGAACTCACAGCGGTCCTCCTACCTCTGCCTCCCGAGTGCTGGGATTAAAGGCGTGAGCCACCACGCCCAGCTGATTTCTTATTATTTAATTTTTTGAGTTCTTTGTATATCCTACATATTAATCATCTATCAGATGTATAGCTGGCAAAGATTTTTTTCCCATTATGTAGGTTGCCTCTTTGTTTTATTTGCAGTGTCCTTTACCATACAAAATCTTTGTAATTTCATGAGGTCCCAGCGGTTAATCTGTAGTTTTATTGCCTGAGCAACTGAGGTTATATTCAGAAAGACTTTGCCAAGACCAATATATTGAAGGGTTTCCCCTAATATTTCCTCTAGCAGTTTTAGAGTTTCAGGTCTGATGTTAAGGTCTTTAATAAATTTGGACATAATTCTTATTCATAGACAGAGAGAAGAATCTATTTTCAACTTTCTACAGACACCTATCCAGTTTTCACAGCACCATTTGTTGAAGAGACTGTCTTTTCTCCAATGAGTATTTTTGGCATTTTAATCAAATATCAGGTGGCTACAGCTACCAAGACTTACATCTGGGTCCTATATTCTGTTCCATTGATCTACATGTCTGCTTTTGTGCCAGTACCATGCTGTTTTTGATACTATGGCTCTGTAATATAGGTTAAAATCAGGTATGGTGATAACACAAGTGTTGCTCAGTATTGTTTTAGTTATTTGGGATTTTTTGTGATTCCAAATGAATTTTTGGATTTTTTTTTTATATTTCTGTGAAGAATTCCATTGGAATTTTGATGGGGATTGCATTAAATGTGTAGATTGCTTTTAGTATGATTGCCATTTTCACAATATTGATTCTTCTGATCCAGGAACAAGGAATGTTTTTCCATTTCCTAGTATCTTCTGCAATTTCCCACTTGATTGTTTTAAAATTTTTACTGTAGATATCCTTCACTTCCTTGGTTAGGTTTATTAAAAGGTATTTTATTTTATTTGGTGCAATTGTGAATGGGAGTGATTCTCTGATTTCATCCTCGGTGTGTTTGTTGCTAGCCTATAAGAAGGCTACTGATTTCTGTGTATTTATATTGTATCCTGCTACATGGCTACAGGTGTTTATCAGCTCTAACACTTTACTGGTAGAGTTTTTAGGGTCCTTTATATCTAGAATCATGTCATCTGCAAATAATGATAACTTGGTCTCTTCCTTTCCAATTTGTATCCCTTTTATATGTGTCTTTTGCCTTATTTCTATGGCTAAGACTTCCAGTACTATATTAAGTAAAAGTGGGGACAGTGGACACACTTGTCTTGTTTCTGATTTTAGTGGAAAAGCTTCCAGTTTTTCTCCATTTAGTAATATGTTGGCTGTAGGTTTGTCATAAATAGCCTTTATTATGTTGAGATATGTTCCTTCTATTCCCAGTCTCTGCAGGACTTTTATCATGAAGGGATGCTGGATTTTGTCAAACGCTTTCTCTGCATCTATTGAGATGATCATGTGATTTTTGTCCTTCAGTCCATTTATATAGTGTATTATATTAATGAATTTGCATATGTTGAGCCAGCTGTACATCTCTGGGATAAAGCCGACTTGGATGGGGTGAATGATTTTTCTGAGATATTCTTATATTCTTTTTCCCAATATTTTGTTGATAATTTTTTCATCTATGTTCATGAGGGAGATTGGTCTGTAATTTTCCTTTTTTGTTCTGTCTTTGCCTGATTTTGGTATCAGGGTGATGCAGGCTTTGCAGAAGAAATTTAGTACGATTCCTTCTTTATCTATTTTATGGAAAAGCTTAAGAAGCAATGGTCTTAGTTCTTCCCTGAAGTTCTGGTAAAATTCACCAGTGAATCCATCTAGGCCTGGACTTTTTAGTTGAGAGATTTTTGATAACTACTTGGATCTCCATACTTGTTATAGGCCTACTTAAGTGATTAATCTCATCTTCATTTAATTTAGGTATAAATTAAAAATCAAGGAAATCATCCATTTCTTTCAGATTCTCATATTTAGTGGAGAATATGCTTTTATAGTATGTCCCTATGATTCTTTGAATTTCTCTGGTATCTGTCGTGATGCTTCCTTTTTAATCTCTGATTTTATTAATTTGTATCTCTTCTCTTTTTCTTTTGGTCCAGTTTGCTAAGGGTTTATCAATCTTGTTTACCCTTTCAAAGAACCAATTATTTGTTTCATATATTCGTTGGATTGTTGTATTGGTTTCTATTTCATTAATTTCTGCCCTAATCTTTATTATTTCTTCCAGGCTACTGATTTTTGGCTTGCCTTGTTCTTTTTCCAAGGCTTTAAAGTGAAGCATTAGGTCATTTACTTGAGACCTTTCTAGTTTCTTAATATAGGCATTTAAAGCTGTAAATTTCCCTTTTAGGACTACCTTCATTTTGTCCCAAAGATTTTGGTATGGTGTGTTATCATTATCATTTGATTCTGTGAATTTTTTGACTTCTTCTTGATTTCCTCATTGACCCATTCATCATTTAGTAGCATGTTGTTTAGTTTCCATGATTTTGTGTATGCTCTGCAGCTTTTCTTGCTATTGATTTGTAGTTTTATTCCACTGTGGTTAGATAGAATGCAAGGAATTATTTCAATTTGCCTGTATTTGTGAAGATTTGCTTTGTGTCCTAATATATGGTGTATTTTAGAGAATGTTCCATGTGCTGCTGAAAAGAATGTATATTCCACAGCATTTGGATGAAATGTCCTGTATATATCTGTTAGGTCCATTCCTTCTATGACCTCATTTAGTCCAGATGCCTCTATTTATTTTTGCCCAGAATGACCTGTCAATTGATGAGTGTGGGGTGTTGAAGTCACCCACTACAGCTGTGTTTGGTGTTATCTGTGACCTTAGTTCTAATAGCATTTGTTTGGTGAAATTGGGAGCCCCCATGTTAGGTGCATATGTTTAGGATTGTAATGTCCTCCTGCTGGAGTGTGCCTTTAATCAATATAAAGTGACCTTCCTTGTCTTTGCTAACTAATGTTGGACTGAAGTCTATCTTATCAGATATTAGGATAGCAACCCCTGCTTGTTTTCTAGGCCCGTTTGCTTGAAAAACCGTTTTTGTTTTCCAACCTTTCACCCTTAGATAGTGTCCATCCTCTGTGGAAAGGTGAGTTTCTTGTAGGCAACAAATTAAAGGATCCTGCTGTTTAATCTGGTCTGCAAACCTATGTGTTTTGGTTGGGGCATTGAGGCTGTTGATATTAAGAGATATTATTGAAATGTGTTTTACTTTTGCCATTTTTTTGTAGTTGTTCCAGTTTTACCTTTGCTCTCTTGTATTAACTAGTATTTGAGTATTGTTTGTTTTTTCCCAGTTCCTTATATGTTAGCTTTTCTTTCTCTTCAGCATGGAGGAGTCTTTCAAGTATTTTCTGTAGAGCTGGTTTTGTCTTCAAATATTCCTTTTTCCTGCTTTTCTTGTGCAATGTCCTTATTTCTCCATCTATTTGAATGGATAGCTTTGCAGGATAAAGTAACCTTGGTTGACATTTGTTATCTTTCATAACTTGGAATATATCACTCCAAGCCATTATGGCTTTGAAAGTTTGTGTTTGTAATCTGCTGTGATCCTGATGGGCTTGCCCTTACAGGTAACTTGATTTTTCTCTGTATCTGCTTTCAATATATTTTCTTTGGTTTATGTTTGGTAGTTAAATTATAATATGGCAAGGAGAGGTTCTTGCCAGGTTTTGTCCATTTGGTGTTCTAAAGGCTTCCTGTATCTGCATTGGCACCTCTTTCCCAATTTTGGGGAAGTTTTCTTCTATGATTTTGTTGAAGACGCCTACTATGCCTTTGGAGTGGAATTCTTCTCTTTCTACTATGCCCTGAATTCTTATATTTGATCTTTTCATAGTGTCCCGAATATCTTGAAATTCCCACTCATACTTTTCTATAAGTTTGTCTTTCTCTTTGTTGGCCTGTAGTACATCTGCCACCTGGTCTTCTAGCTTAGATATTCTGTCCTCTCCTTCATCCATTCTACTGGTGAGATTTTCTACAGGGCTCTTTTATTTCATTAACTGTGTTCTTCATTGTTAGTAATTCTGACTGGTTTTTCTTTATTATTTCTATTTCCTTATTTATGTCTTGTATTGACCTCTTTCATTAAATTGGTGTCCTGTGTCTTCTTTGATTCCTTTGATTTCCTCTTTGACTTCTTTGAGAATATTTATAATCATTCTTTTGAAATCTTTCTCAGACATTTCCTCTAACTCATTGTCAATGGATGTCATTTATGATGCATAGTATTAATTTATATTGTCTTGCTTTTTAGTGTTTCTTGTATTATAATGTATATATTTTTGTGTCTTGGATTAATTTAATACTTGGATTTTCTAGTTAGCTGCAGTATTATTAGATGTATCAATCAATCTGATGTTATATATCTTCAGGGTAGGAGTTTAAGGTGCTAGGTATGGCACTTAGGACTCTCAGAGTATCTACAAAAGTGACCCTTGATGTTGGGTTTGCCTGCTATGAGACTATTCAAGTAGGCTGAGTGGAACAAAATATAGCCAGATTCTAATATTTAACTAAACACTGTCCACATTCAATGAAAAACAGCACAAAGTATTTATACAAAATTAGGTATTATGACAACTAGATCCTCTAACAAAGTCACTGTCCCTTAGGTTGTATGTTGCTCCACACCCTTAATCTTGTAAACTAGCAGGTTAAGATTTCTGGTCTGTTGAGGGTTCCAAGTCAGCTTGTGACCAAGTGAGACCCCTCCCTAATGAACAATATAAGAGGAAACAAAGCCACTATAGATCAAAAAGCAACAAATGGAAAGCCCCAAATATAGCTTTTTTAAGAATGGCAAATCAGACCATCCATCAGATTTAACATATAATTTACCCTGACATGGAAGGTGCAATTAGCACTTCCAGTTCAGGCCTATATACCAGCCTTATTTGGTGGGTACTGACCTGGTATTACCCCAGTTACCTTTTGGGATGATTTTGGTCTTAGTTATGCTGTGCTCCTTCTTGGGTCCCTCTTTGGTGCACTGTGGGTTCAAGTAGGCTGGCTGGGTTGCTGGATTGCTGCTCTGGTTGCCAGTGGTGGGTGCTGTGAGCTCCCTTCCCCAGGTCTCTGGTGCTTGCTGGTGCTTGTGTAGCTTTGGGGTGGGGAAGCTGTGGGTAGTGGATCTAGTTCTCCTGCTGGTCCACATGATCCCCTACTTGATGATCTGCTCCTCCATTGTTTGCTGCAGTCCTACCTTCATATTTCTTGAGTTTGCGAGATCTTTGATGTGAGTGGAAAATCTACTCATCTGGCTTTTCCTGTGGCTGAAGCCGAAACTTGCATCTCTTTTTTGTTTGCTTTTTTGATGTAGGGTCTTACTCTAGCTCAGGCTGACCTAGAATTCACTATGTAGTCTCAAGGTGGCCTCGTATTCAAGGCAATTCTCCTACCTCTGCCTTTCAAGTGCTGGGATTAAAGGCATGCACCACCATACCTGGCTTTGGTTTTCTTCTTTGATTCCTTTGATTTTTTTTGAGCATAGGTATAATCTTGGTTTTTTTTTTTGAAATTTTTGTCAGGCATTTCATCTAAAGCAATCTCACTGGAGGTCATTTATGATGGATTTATAATTTTTTGTGGAATTGTATTTTCTTGAATTTTTTGTGTTTCTTGTATTATAATGCAGATTTTTGCATTGTGAGTTAATTTGATGCTTGACTTTTGTAATTATCTGCTGTGTTCTTAGCTGTATAAATCCAACTTTATATATCTCCAAATAGGAATTTAAGGTGTCAGGTGTAGCTTTTATACTCCAAGAGAAACAGCAGAAGTGACTCTAGGTTTTGAGTTTGCCTGCTATTCAAGTGTTGTAGTAGACTGGGAGAAGCAAATTAATGGCATTTCTAAAATTCAACTAAGCAATATAGACATTCAATCAAAACCAGCACAGAGTATTTACGCAAGTGTGGGGATTAAACTAAACAGATAATCTAGTAAAGCCAAAGTCCATAAGGGTATGTGTTGGCCCACACCCTTAATCCTGTCAACTGGGAAGTTGTGATTTCTAGTGTGAAACTGGTTCCAAGTCAGCCTGGGGCCAGTCAGTTCCTGCCCCCAATGGTGACTTAACCAAAAGACAAAGACTCTAAAAATCAGGAAACCTCAAAGCCATCATAGTCAACACCAAATTACAGCTATTTGAAAAGGGTAAAGCCAATCAATAACATATCATTCAAATGTCATACATAACCTTTCCTGACATGAAACGAGAGATTAACACTTCCAGTGCAGGCCTATGTATCTGGCTTTGTACAAGTAGGCCCTATTACCTTTTTGGATGGCTTCAAATCTCACCAATTCTGTGTGCCCACTTCAGTCTCTCTTGGTGCCAGGCGGCCGGGGGTGAATGTGTTCTCTGGATGCTCACGGCCCTGATAATTGGGGTATGGGAGACTTTGCCAGGTGCCACGAGTCAGACCAGAGCTGCTCACCTGGTTCCATTTGTGTCTCCTTTAGCAGCTGCTCAGCTGGTTTCTGATATCTTCCCTTTCAGGTTTCTTGCCTGTGCGAGGAGGCTGAAGTGAGGGGAAAATCCCCTCACCTTGTTTCTGCTCCTGCCTCCTGTGCCACCTGCTGGGCAGAAGAAATTGATCAGGAGGCTAAAAACTTCACTAAATTCAAAAATCTCATGTGAACAAAATAGGAGGGAACTGTGGATACCCTAAAACAACCAAACATCTTGATTATGGGTATACCAGAAGGAGAGGAAATCCAGGCCAGAGACATAGAGAACAAAATTACTAAAGAAAACTTTCTGAATCTCTCAAAAGAGAGGCTCATCCAGATACAAGAAGCCCACAGAACACCAAACAGTAAGGACCAAAGAAGAAATTCTCCAAGACACATCATAGTTAAAACTCTTAACAGGGCTGGAGAGATGGCTTAGCGGTTAAGCGCTTGCCTGTGAAGCCTAAGGACCCCGGTTCAAGGCTCGGTTCCCCAGGTCCCACGTTAGCCAGATGCACAAGGGGGCACACGCGTCTGGAGTTCGTTTGCAGAGGCTGGAAGCCCTGGCGCGCCCATTCTCTCTCTCTCCCTCTATCTGTCTTTCTCTCTGTGTCTGTCGCTCTCAAATAAATAAATTAAAAAAAAAAAAAAAAACTCTTAACAACAAAACCAGAGAGTGTTAAAGCAACAAGAGAGAAACAACTCACAACTCACATCATACAAATGCAATTCCATCAGAATTATGTCAGAATTCTCAATGGAAACCCTGAAAGCCAGAAGGCCTGGAATGCAACAGTTCAAAGTCTAAAAAACCATGGCTTCCAACCCAAGCTACTTTACCCAGAAAAAGTATATGCCTAGGAGTGCTACAACTAGGCCATATGTTAAATCTATTTTCAGTTGTCTCAGGAACCTCTACACTGGTTTCCACAGTGGCGGTACAAGATTGCATTCCAACCAACAGTGTAGAAGGGTTCCTCTTTCTCTGAATCCTTGCCAGCATTTATTGTCATTTGTTTTCATGATGATAGCCATTCTAAGAGGAGTGAGATGGAATTTCAAGGTAGTTTTAATTTGCATTTCCCTGATGGTTAAGAGTTTTCCCTAATTGACCCTAAAACAAATAAGTAAACAAAAAGTACTGTTGTGTTACTTTTTCAGTAGAAATGTGAACAAATATCTACCCACCCCAAGGCACTGACAGAGCACAAAGAGACAATTCCACCCAGGTCTCCTGTGATGAGCTAGAGTTTATGGGGAGCTGGGGATGGTGGTGCATGCCTTTAATCCCAGCACTCTGGAGGGAGAGGTAGGAGGATTGCCTTGAGTTCGAGGCCACCCTGAAATTACATAGTGAATTTCAGGTCAGCCAGACAAGAGTGAGACCCTTACCACGGAAACAAACAACAAACAAACAAACTAGAGTTTATGGGGTTGCTTACAGGAGCATGGAAGACTCAAAGGAGCTACCCCACAGAGAAGCCCACCCCAGCAAGGGTGAAAACTCACAAGCTGCATCTGGGTACTCCCTTACAACCTGAAGGCACCTTAGCCAATCGGAGACTCTCTTCTCCCAAGCAAATGTTACCACTCATAACTTGGGGAGGGACCTTGTGACACTTGTAAATATCAGGAGCTTTCAGAGATGTGGTGTGAGTTTTGTTGACTTCCTGAGCATTTTTCTTTAGAGCCCAACTCTAGGAAGTAATGATTCAATTCAGAGAAGGTAGCTAAACACCAAACCCAAAGAACTCTAGCCTTACAAACACACTGCATGTAAAACAGTGGATTAGGGTTAGGGTTTTACATGTCGTGTGAAAGGAAACCAGGGTGCTGGACTATATTGTCTTCAGTGTTCTTCAGAAACTCAAGCCCTGCGAGCTAAATGATGTAGGAAAATCAGCAGAGTACAGGTGCCACAAATTTTTCTTTTTCTAAAGTTTTCCTATTTCCTAAGCCTCCCAGTGCTGGAATTGCAAGCATGTACCACCACCATACCTGGTTTAACATGAATTTTCAGTAACATTCCAGAAATTGTAGTTTCAGTGAATCATTGCTTTAAAAATACTAGGAATCTGTATGTTTTTAAAGATCAAATTCCTCAGGGAAAGTTTGCCTCCTTTCTTCAGAGTACAAATCAAAGAAAGTGACCTGATTTCTTGTAATTGTAAGTAAGAACTTACCAGGGGAGACCTCAGAAAACTGTTCTGTAGTCAGCTTGCTGTATCTAAAGTTTTTCATCACACTCAAATGTGTCAATAAACATATATATCACACAAATATGCTATGTATATTTAAATATTAAGCCAGAATCAGTCTAAAGAAAGGTACATAGATATTTATAGGCTGTCATTAAGCCAGAAGGCATTCTGCTGAATAGAAACAATCTAAAAGGAATCCTTATTCCTGCCAGGTATGCCCCAGAAGCTCACACCTGTCTAGCTCAGCATGGTCCAAAGGAGGTCAGAGGGCAAACACTTTGTTTTTTAAGAGATGCTCCTTGTACATAGCAGTTAGGACTGAGAATGCAATGGGATAGCCCATTGTACCATATACAAAATTTTCATTTTATACCCTGAAAAAAAAAATGGCTTCAGAGAGCTGGGTGTGGTGGTATATGCCTTTAATCCCAGTACTTGGGAGGCAGAGGTAGGACAGTCGCCCTGAGTTCGAGGCCACCCTGAGACTACAGACTACATAGTGAATTCCAGGCCAACCTAGATAGAGCAAGACCCTACCTCCAAAAGCCAAAAAAAAAAAAAAAAAAAGAATAGCATCAAAGACACTTGATATTCTATATGTAAAGACATGAGACACAGGAAAAATGACATGATTTGTGAAACTGGTCTGCAAGGAGAGATAACACTGGGGAAGAGGAAAGAAAGGCTTAGTGTATAGATTAAGAAAGCAAAGCCTGCATGGAGCAAGAAAGATGAAGAGAAATCTGGGCTTTCCTTTGTTAGAGCTACAGAAAAGGCCAGGCCTCTCAGAAGAACAGAGCTTAGATTCCCTATACTATGTGGATCAAGAATGCAATGACAGAGCAGGATGGGGTGGCACACACCTTTAACCCCAGCACTTGGGAGGCAGAGGTAGGAGGATTGCCATGAGTTTGAGGCCACCCTGAGACTACATAGTGAATTCCAGGTCAGCCTGGGCTAGAGCACAAAAAGAATGCAATGACAGGACTGGAGAGATGGCTTAGCAGTTAAGGTGTTCACCTGCAAAGCCAAAAGGACCCAGGCTCAATTCCCCAGTGCCCATGTAAAGCCAAATACACAAGGTGACATAGGCGTCTGGAATGCATTTGTAGTGACTAGAGGCCCTGGCACACTCATTTTCTCTCTAATTAAAAATAAAAATAAAAATAGGGCTGAAAAGATTGCTTAGTAGTTAAGGGGGGCTTTGAGGTAGGGTCTCACTCTAGCTCAGGCTGACCTAGAACTCACTATGTAGTCTCAGGGTGGCCTCAAACTCACAGCACTCCTCCTACTTCTGCCTCCCTAGAGTTGGGATTAAAGGCATGCGTCACCATGCTCAGCTTTTTTTTTTTTTTTGGTAGAACAATTTTTTTTTTGAATTTGTTTCATAAGAGAGAGAGAAAGAGACTCATAAGGAGGTGGGGAGAGAGGCAGATAGAGAGAATGGGTGTGCCAGAGCCTCCAGCTACTGCAAATGAACTCCATACACATGCATGCCCTTGTGCATCTGGCTTAGGTGGTTTCTGGGGAGTCAAACCTGGGTCCTTAGGCTTCACAGGAAGGTGCCTTAACTGCTAAGCCATCTCCCTAGTCCTAGAACAATTTTTTTTTTAACCTTCCTGATATCTATGCTTAAGTGTCAGAGTCTCTCATCTCCTGCCCAAAATTGATTACTGAAGTATTTATATATATTTATTTACTTATTTGGTTTTTCAAGGTAGGGTCTCCCTCTAGCTCAGGCTGACTTGGAATTCACAATGTCATCTCAGGTTGGCCTCGAACTCTCGGAAATGCCTCCCCAGTGCTGGGATTAAAGGCATGGGCAACCACGCCCGGATGAAGTATTTATTATAAGTAGGTAAATGTGAGCTAATTTCCTTTTCTTGCTAATAAATTACAAAGGTGATATACGAAAGTGCAGTCTCAGGCGGGGTGTGGTAGTGCATGCCTTTCATCTCAGCACTTGGAAGCAGAGGTAAGAGGACCACTGTGAGTTCCAGGCCAACCTGGGCTACAGTGAGACTCTACCCTGAAAAAAAAAAAAAAAGGTGCAGTCTCTTTACAGAGAACACCAACTGGCCCTCACTTCATCAGAGGGATCAGAGAAACCTCCCATAGTAGTAGTGCCCTATCTGGATTTTTCTCAGATAGTTGCTGGAAATACTGACAAGTAAAGCGAGCACCCTGAGCAGTTGGTGCTGATCCTTGGAACGCGCATGCTCAGTGGGTCGTTCTCGTGCGTGTTTCTGGGCTCTGGCTCAGAACATCTTGCTTCCGCAGAGCTGGTGCCCCTTATTCTCCGCGGCTTCCCAGCTCTGGGTCTGCGGGAGGCGCATCCCGGCCCCAGGACGCCAGCCGGCCTGAGCTCTCCCAGGTGCGCGGTCAGCTTCACTTCCCGGCCCTTTGCCTTCTGCCCACCAGTTACACACGCGACGAGCGTGATGACAGCGACGTTGGCCCGCGTGGCACAGTCGTAATGAGCTCAGGCACGGGCTTTCATCACCTTAGTCACCTGCATAAGGTCCGGGCATGGATCACAGACCCTCGTGCCATTTCCGCCCTGAGTGACAGGCCGATTGTGCCCCTGTTGCGGTGAGAACAGGCGCTCCCTGCCGTCCTCCCTTCTCCCCGGAATCTGTCCACCCACAAAGCCAGCAGTGCCCAAGCTTACACTGGCTCTGCCGAGGCCTCTGTCAGTGTCCTCTCCTGAGCACCTGCTCAGGCAGGCGTGGGCCTGAGCACTCTTCACCACTTCCTGGCTGGTTTGATGAGGCCATGGTCTCAGCAAGTGCGAGGTAACTCTCAAGAAAATCCTCGCAAGGCGTGGTGGTGCATGCCTTTAATCCCAGCGCTTGGGAGGCAGAGGTAGGAGAATCGCCGTGAGTTTGAGGACACCTGAGACTACAAAGTGAATTCCAGGTCAACCTGGGCTAGACACCCTACGTGAAAAAAAACCAAAAAGAAAAAAAGAAAATCCTTCCTTGCTCCAGATTCTAAGAGGAACCTCTCAGGGTCCCCAGCTTCACGGAGTTATGACAGCATCCAGTGGTGCTGGTTCAAATTGAATGCATGGTGTAGCAGACAGATTCAGGTTCGCTGAGATGAACTTTCAGACCAGGCACAGTTATGGAGGAAGGGATATTTATTGATGCTTACAGATCCAGGGGAAGTTCCATAAATGGCAGAAGAAGCTGGCCTGCCTCCACAGGACCAAGCAGAGAGAAGCACAAGCCTAAAGGTCAAAAGCCACAGCACACTTCAGGAACTCCAGCGAGGCACACTTTGCATATCTTTAGGTTGAAATCTGAAACCTACCACCACAACTTAAGATCCACCCAGTGACACTGCCTCCAGCCAGGTAGCCAGCAGATGCAATCTACAAACAATAAAGAACTGAATATATTGGGGGCCATCTATTCAAACCACCACCCATGGATTTCTCTTGGCACTTTTCACTCCATTTATTTTGCTCACCTGATGTACACTTGACTTTTACTTTCTCTTTTCCACTGTTGCCTATTAGTTTCCTGTTGCTGAGAATGGTTGGTTGGTTGACTATCTCATCTCACTGGGAGAAGCATGCTTTCTCCAACACGTAAACTGAGATTTTTGTGCTTTGTATTTTGGGCCAGCTGGGTGTCACCTGAGGACTGGCACCCCTGAGAGTGCTCTGTCAGGAGGGCCTCCTGGATAACTGCCTGAGGGGAAGGCTTTCTGTCTGGTCCCCTGATCGCCTGGACTCGCTGTTCTGGTAAAGGGCGACAGTGATGAGGCAGGGACGGGACAGGACACACGAGAGGACTGGCACGTTTTCATGAAATGTTCACTCTCCACAACGTATTTCCTAAGGTAAAAACTTATTAGCGCAAAAATAGCTGAATATCATTGCTAATAATACTATCATACAAACGCAGTGTCAAGATATATGCTGTGAATGACTCACCATCCAGATCAGATGTGTATGATCCACAAAATTTAGAGACAGCTGAGCGAGTGGTCGAGCGTCTGTCATTTCTCTGAGCATGCCACAGGCGCTAGGATAAGTGGGAACTCATGAATGGGTCAAATTTTCTGCTCCAAAGATTTCCCAGTTTGGGGTGAGTCTTGGGTACATACATGGCATCAGCACACATCTGCCATGCCTTAGTAATTTATCTTTATAGATCCTAAATCCTAAAGAAGTGCTGAAAATAACATAGATTTACCCTTAGTTTACAAGTGGGTCATACATGCCACTTGATCAGCTTCATGAGGTTATATAATTTGTAAGATTCAGGTTTTTTTGTTTTTGTTTTTTGTATTTTTGAGGTAGGGTCTCACTCTAACTCAGGCTGAGATCCTCCCACCTCTGCCTCCCAATGCTGGGATTAAAGGCATGTGCCACCACACCTGGAAAGATTCAATTTTTTTTTTTTTTTTTTTTTTTTGAGGAAGGGTCTCACTTTAGCCCAGGCTGATCTGGAATTCACTATGTGTTCTCAGGCTAAACTCATAGTGATCCTCCTACCTAAGCCTCCCAAGTGCTGGAATTAAAGGCACACACCACCACACTGGGCTGTAAGATTCATTTTTTAAAATGATTTTTTGTTTATTTTTATTTATTTATTTGAGAGTTACAGAGAAAGAGGCAGATAGAGAATGGGCATACCAGGGCCTCCAGCCACTGCAAATGAACTCCAGACACGTGCGCCCCCTTGTGCATCTGGCTAACGTGGGTCCTGGGGAATCAAGCCTTAAACCAGAGTCCTTAGGCTTCACAGGCAAGTGCTTAACCGCTAAGCCATCTCTCCAGCCCTGTAAGATTCAATTTTTAAAGACATAAATAAAATCTGAATTTCACAGAAATAACACAAGAAGACACAAATATGCGCGCGCGTGCGTGCGCACACCCACGCACACACATGCGCACATATACATATTGTTTTTTTCCAGGTAGGGTCTCAGTCTAGTCAAGGCTGACCTGGAACTCATTCTGAAGCTGCAGGCTGGCCTTGAAATCACTGCAATCTTCCTACCTCCAGCCTCCCTAGGGCTGGGATTTCCTTATTTTATATTTATTATGAGAAAGAGAGAATCGGCATGCCAGGACCTGCAGCCACTGAAATCGAACTCCAGATGTGTGTGCCATCTTGTACACATATGTGACCTTGCATACTTGCATCACCTTGTGTGTCTGGCTTACTTGGAACCTAGAGAGTTGAACATGGGTCCTTAGCCTTAACCATTAAGCAATCTCTCCAGCCCCTTTTTCTTTTCTTTCTTTTCTTTATTTTATCAAGGCAGAGTTTTACTGTAGCTGAGGCTTTCCTGGAGTCCCAAGCTGGCCTTGCACTTGCAGTGATTGTCCTACCTCTGCATCCTGAGTTCTGGGATTAAAGTCATGCATCACCACACCTAGCTGTTTATTTTTTTAATTTTTTTCTGATAGTATATAACATATAAACACACTGTTGATTTTTAAAATGTTTTGTTTTGTTTTGTTTTTTGGTTTTTCGAGGTAGGGTCTCACTCTGGTCCAGGCTGACCTGGAATTAACTCTGTAGTCTCAGGGTGGCCTTGAACTCATGGCGATCCTCCTACCTCTGCCTCCCGAGTGCTAGGATTAAAGGCATGCGCCACCACGCCCTGCTAAAATGTATTTTTATTTATTTGCAAGGAGAGAGACACAGAGAGAGAACAGAGGGAAAGAGAGAGAGAGAGGAAGAAAGAAAGAAAGAAAGAAAGAAAGAAAGAAAGAAAGAAAGAAAGAAAGAGAGAAAGAAAGAGAGAAAGAAAGAGAGAAAGAAAGAAGGAAAGAAAGAAATAAAGAAGGAAAGAAAAGGTGTGCCAGGGCCTTTTACCTTTGCAAACTGATTGAACTCCAGGTGCACATGCTATTTTGTGCATCTGGCTTTATGTAAGTACTAGGGAATCAGATCCTGACCAGCAGGCTCAGCAAGCACATTTAACTGTTGAGCCATCTCTTCTGCCCCCCTTTCACACTGCTTATTTCTGTATGCTGATTTCTTGTTTATTTCTTTTGTACTGAGGATTAAACCTAGGCCTTCAAGCATGCTCAGTAAGCACTCTATATCCTCAGCCCTGTATGTTGAGTTTTTAACCTGAAAGTACCATACTTGCTTATCAGTTCTATAGTTTATTAGAAGAGTTTTTAGAGTTTTTTATATATAAAACTATGTCATCAGCAAGATAATGCAATTTTACTTCTTCCCTGTATGAAGGCTTTTTATTTCTTTTTCTTTTCTCATTGCTCTGGTTCCAAGTTGTAGTGGCATGTTGAAAAGAAAGTGTACATCCTAATCTTGTCCTCAATCTTCGGGGAAAAGGTTTCAACTTTTTAATATCGCATATGTTAGTGGTGAACTTGTCATATACAGGCTCAATTGTGCCTGTCTCTTATAAGTGATGTTGGGAGAATGATATTGGAACTTGCATGTACAACATGAAATGGAACAGCTTGTAGAAGAGGCAACTGAAGAGCATTGTAGCATTTAAATAATGATTTCTTGAAGAGGGTTCCAAAAGAGTGGAAACAGACAAATGGTATACATCACACTAAAGAGCTTCTTACAGCAAAGGAAACAACAGAATGAGACACAATCCATAGGTAGAGAGATAATATTGCAAACCACTCATCACATAGGTGTGTTAATATATAAAATATGTAAGGAATTCAATTCAATAATTCATAATATAATCCAATTTAAATTAGAGTCTGAATAGAAATTTCTCAAAAGGAGAGATATGAATGGCTAACAGATATATGAAAAAGGCTCAACATCATGCTCATGAAGGGAACCCTTGCATATTGTCACTAGGGATATAAATTAGTACAAATGTTTTTAAAATAAAATGCTCCTGACCACCCTTAGTAATAAGGTATGTCCTATTTTCAAATATATATAAAATAAGCTTCCATATTCTTACCAGAAAAAAAGACAACCTGGTAAGGTTATGGATTTCTTAATCAGTTTGTTCAATCTTTCTCTAATTCTTTCTGCTGTCGTTACTTTTTCATTGCTGGGATAAAATACCCAATCAAAAGCAGTTTATGGGAAGTGTTGCAGTCTGGGTTGCATTGCTGTTAGAAATCACCCAACCAAGAGTAGCTTCTGGGAAAAAGAGATTTATTTTGGCTTACAGGCTTGAGGGGAAGCTCCACGATGGCAGGGGAAAACGATGGCATGAGCAGAGGGTGGACATCACCCCCTGGCCAACATAAGGTGGACTACAGCAACAGGAGGGTGTGCCAAACACTGGCATGGGGAAACTGGCTATAAAGCCCATAAGCCCACCCCAACAATACACTCCCTCCAGGAGGCATTAATTCCCAAATATCCATCAGCTGGGAACCTAGCATTCAGAACACCTAAGTTTATGGGGGACACCTGAATCAAACCACCACATTCTGCCCCTGGCCCCCATAAACTGATAATCATACATGATGTAAAATACAATGCTTTCAGTCTGACTTTAAAAGTCCCCATAGTTTTTATCAATCTCAATGATGTTCATACATCCCCATAGTTCAAGATCTTTTAACTGAGCCATAATACCAAAATATAACCTCAAAAAACCCATAATGACACAGAATAAATATTCACACTGCAAAAGATGGCATTGGGCATAGCAAAGAAACATTCAACCAATACAAGATTTAAAACAACCAGGGCAAACATCAAACTCTGTAGCTTCAAGTACAGCAACTCTAGCCATTGACAAATTTTCAAGTTCGATCAACAAGTCTCTGGCATTCCAATTCCACCCCTCCAGCTAGGCTACTCACAGTCCTGGAAAACTTCATCGGGGCCGGCAGCTCCTCGGCAGCCATCTCATGGTCCCGGCATCTCCACTGGGTCTCCACTGCAAGCCACAGTTCATCTTCATGGCCCCATGGGGTCTCTATGCAGGCAACCAGCAAACCTGCTTCACACTGCCCATGGCCATTTCCAAAACACAAGACCATGTTGCAAACTCAATGACCCTCTTTCCAGCATTTCTTATACTCCAGGATACCAGGTAGGGTGCCAATTTGTTAATCCAGGGGGGAATAAAGCAGACTTTGAAGAACAGGACACTCCTTGAGCACTCAGGCCCCTTCTAAAGAGTCTACATTCTTCTTGTTGCCCCAGCGCAGGTCAGCTAGCCCAGTCTCAAAGGTTGTAATCTCTCAGTTGCAGCTGAATGGGCAAGAGTTCACCCAAAGATTTTTCTTTCTGTGCCATATCCCTCTGCACACACCAGTTAATTTCTACGCAAAGCAACCCTGCACAACTTCTCAGGACACGGGCACAAGAGCAAGCTTCTCACACAAACTGCTAGCCCAGTCCAGGCAAAGCTTTTTCTCACCCTCATAAGCCAAACCTCACAGTCCATAGTTCTTACTGCCTTCAGGTCTTTCAGCTCTGACCAGGATAGACCATCAAGCTGTACTTACAGCACTGCAAGGCATCTCTTAGGCCAAGGTTTCAACTCCTTCCACTTTCCTCTTGAAAATCAGCTACAAAAGGCTGAAGCCACATAGTCAGGTGTCTAGCAGCAATCCCACTCCTCGGTACCACTTTACTGTTGCAGTCTGGGTTGCAATGCTGTTAGAAATCACCCAACCAAGAGCAGCTTCTGGGAAAAAGAGATTTATTTTGGCTTACAGGCTCGAGGGGAAGCTCCACGATGGCAGGGGAAAACGATGTCATGAGCAGAGGGTGGACATCACCCCCTGGCCAACATAAGGTGGACTACAGCAACAGTGCCAAACACTGGCATGGGGAAACTGGCTATAAAGCCCATAAGCCCACCCCCAACAATACACTCCCTCCAGGAGGCATTAATTCCCAAATATCCATCAGCTGGGAACCTAGCATTCAGAACACCTAAGCATGAGTAGAGGCTGGACATCACCTCTGCCACAGCAGGTGGAAGGAAGCAGCAAAAGAGTGATCGAACTCACCCTGGAAAGCTAGGGGCTAGCACACCTCAAGATCCACTCCCTTTGTGTTAATAAGTGCTGAGACACGTGTGTCTTTCCTTGTGAAATACTTGTGAGAAGAGAGTAAATGTTTAAATATTGAAAGGTGGATAAATGCTCTTCATGAGTCAGTGTCCAACTTTGCAATGACTATGAGGGCACAGAGTATGGAAAATTTCTATCATATCTATGTATAGAGAGCCTCTTAAATCAATTTGTTTACTTTACAATATAGATGTCCATATACATAATAAATAATGGGATCATATGCATTTGAAATAACAAAAGGACTTCATTTATATTTTGAGCAGTATCAGGAAAGGATACCTGGAATTTGCAAATTACTTTCTTTTTCTTTTTTTTTTTTTATGAAATAGGCTTTCACTCTAGCTCAGGCTGACCTGGAATTCACTATGTAGTCTCAGGGTGTCCTTAAACTCAGGGTACACCTTTAATCCCAGAACTTGGGAGGCAGAGGTAGGAGGATTACCAAGAGTTTAAGGCCACCCTGAGACTACACAGTGAATTCCAGGAAAGCCTGGGCTAGAGTGAGACCCTGCCTTGAAAACAACAACAACAAAATGCAAGTACAAAAGTAAATGTATTAAATCATATAAAAACAAAATAAATTATAAAGGAAATGACCAAGAGAGAAAAATGATCATACCTGACATGTTGAGAGCTATGGCCATATTATGTCTTTACTCAGGTAACTAGTGATATTTGACCTCAGTATCTGTCACCCTGTGACACACTGGAGCAGAGAGAACCATAGGGAAGACACTGGATACCTCAGATGATTGATATGGGGTCAGTGTCATTTGAGGACATATCTGTGGGTTTCTAGCATGAGTGGAGAGATCAAGATGCTGCTCAGAGGACCCTTTATAAAGATGTGATACTGGAGAACTACAACAGGCTGGTGCTCTTGGGGCACAGCTTGTCTGAACCTGAATAGGTCTTTAAATGATAGGATCAAGAATGTGGACCATGAATTTTAGCATAAGCCTTAGTTATGAGCCTCAGAAATGTTTTTAAAGTGGCTCTCCTGGCTGAGATGGGTCAGAAAAATCACAAGAGAGATTTGTGGCAAGTTTGAATCACCATCAGCAATAAACCAAGTGCAGAGATGTTGAAGCACAACTAAAAGTCATATAGAAAATCCACTGAGAGGCAAAATGCTATGAATTAAAGGATGTGCAAAGACATTTTCCAGAACTTACCATATTCCAGGAATCAGAGGGTTCACACATTTAAAACTATAAATATAGGGAGGATTTCTTCTATAAATAAGTTCTTTCTAATATCAGCGGCTTCATAGAGCAGAGATATATTATGAATGTAAAGAATACAGGAAAAAGTTCTCATGGATGTGACATCTTACTTTACACCAGAGAACTCATACAAGTAAGAATCTCTCTGAATGTGAAGAATATGAGAAATCTTTATACTAGAAGTCACAAATCATTCTGTATCAGAAAACTCATGCATCCTGTGGATATAGCAAATATCAAAAGCTTTTACTGAAACTCAAATTCATTGTGCTTAAGAAACCTCATACAACTGAGAAGCCCTATGAATGTACAGAATGTAGGGAAACTTTCAACTGAAATTGAGAACTTGCTGTGTAGTAGAGAACTCATATAGCTAAGGAGAATTGTGAATGTGCAAAAGCAGTAAAGCTTTCCCCTTCAAGTCATAAATCACTCTAAATCAGAAAATTGATAATGGTGAGAGACCATATGCATGAAAAGTACGAGAAAGCTTTCACCTGCATGTAGCACCTCATGCAACATCAGAGAACTCATATAGGTGATAAGACCTAAAAATGTAAAAAAGTGTGGTTAAGCTTTCTAATGTAAGTAAAACTTTACTGCGTATCAGTGAACTCAGAAGTGAGAAACCCTGAGACTAAGGAAAACAGGATAGTTTAGTTATGCTTAAATGGCATCTGGGAGCATATACAAGTAAGAAGACTAATGAAGGAATAGAATTCATCAGTGTTCTACAGTAAGTCCCATGTCACAGTACAAAAGAGAATTCATACAAATAATAATTTCTATAAATGAAAAAAATACAAGAAATCATTTTCATGGAAATCAAAACTCACTATACATCAGAGAAATCATACTTACTACATAGAAACCTACCAAATATAAAGAATGCTTTCTTCCATAAATATACCTCATTGAACATGAGACTCTTAGATAAAGTCTAATGATGTAAAGAATACATGAAAGTTTTGAGGAAATTGATGAATATAAATAATTCATGAAAGCTTACTTCAACATGTCATTTCTCACTTGACATGAAACAGTCAATGTACTTGAGGAAACTGATGAATGTAAAGAATGTATGAAAACTTTTCACTATAAGTTGGATTTTACTTCACATGAGTGATTGCATGTAGGTATGACAAATATTTGTAAAGAATGGTTGGGGGCTGGAGAAATGGCTTATTGGTTAAAGTGCTTGCCTGCAATGCCTAAGGACACAGGTTTGATTCCCCAGGACCCACATCAGCCAGATGTACAAGGTGGCACATGTGTCTACAGTTTGTTTGCAGTAGATGGAGGCCCTGGTAAACCCATTCTATCTCCCTTTTTTGCTCACTCTCTCTCTCTGTCTCCAATAAGTAAAAATTTTAATTAAAAAATATATTTAAAAATGAAAAAACAATTGTTGGTATTCAAAGTTGAACTTTGAATCTATTCCATGCTTGCCTTGTTGGCACAATGCTAATTCTCAGCAGTAGTCACATTATGTTAATATTATATATTTGGACTTCATGTATTCCCTGCTTTTCTGGTCTTTCTAAAAGGCTGATCCACTGGCCATATTTTTTCTCTGCCAACTCTGAATATGGAATTTCTAACTCTGAACTCATCACAGCATCTTTTCCTACATAGCATAAGTCACACTTTAGTTCAAGGATAAACTCCTTTGATGATTAGCTTTTAGAAGAAATCCACAGATGTACTCTCTGTAAGTTCCTTAATTAGTTGCCTAATTGAACTTTTTATTATAAACTTCAGAGTAAGCAACATACTTTTTTCCCTAATAAGAGGCAAGCTCCCCTTTCAGTTGGGCACTTATCTGGTTAGAGTTAACCCTGTGGGATTGCTCAGTTACAAATTCTGTTTGTCTGAGATCATTTTGTGTCATTGTCTGAAAGATTATTCTTTTACATTTGTCCCTAATCTAATACAAAAATTTTACAAAATTTTTTATGTAAAAGAAATCATACACGTGAAAAGTTTCTATAAGTTAAGGAATGAGTCAGGCATGGTGGTGCATGCTTTTAATCCTAGCAATTGGGAGGTAGAGGTAGGAGGATTGCTGAGTTTGAGGCCAGCCTGAGATTACGTAGTGAATAAGCCTGGGCTAGAGCAAGACCCTACCTCAAAAAAACAAAAAGAAAAAATTAATGAATATAGGAAAGATTTGTTAAGGGCTGGAGTGATGGCTTAGTGGTTAAGGTGTTTGCTTTCTTTGAAAGGACCTTGGTTCAATTCCCCAGGACCCACATAAGTCAGATGCACAAGGTGACACATGAATTTGGAGTTCATTTGCAGTGACTTCAAGGCCTGACACTCCCATTCAGATCCTCTCTTTCTTTCTCTCTCTCTCTCTCTCTCTCTCTCTCTCTCTCTCTCTCTCTCTGCCTCTTTCCCTCTCTAGTAGCAGTTGTCTTCTCTTTTCTGGGACAAAATACCCAGCAGAAGCTCTTTATGGGTGGAAAGGGTTTATTTTGCCTTACTGTTTAAAGATGAAGTTTCATCATGACAGGGAAAGCATGTAAGAACAGGTAACCAGGGTATCACATCCTTTTACAGTCACAGGAATGGCGCAGTTGCAGTAAGCGTGCTCTGAATACCCAGTGGGCTGGACTGAAAACCTCAATCCCTAACCAACTAACCCCCAGTGACACACCTCCTCCAGCAAGGCTCTGCAGCCCAAGGACTCCACCATTTTATGGAAATTTTTGAGAAGCCTTAGTGTTAGCTCTTCCATGAAGGTTGGGTAAAATTCACCAGTGAATTCATCTGGGTCTGGACTGCTTTTAGTTGGGAGATTTTCTTTGAAATTATTATATTTATTGGGGTAAGTACAGAGGCAAGAAATGGCATCCATGTGGCTAGAGATCGCATGTGGAGGGCTTTTACAAAACTGTGGAAAGTAAAGAGAGAAAAGAAAGTTCAAGGAGATCCTGCCATGTGGGGAGCTTGAAGGGATAAAAAATCCATGTGGAGAGTAAGGGTTAGGGGGCCCCTCATTAGCTCAAACTAGCTGAGGCTGGGCCAAACCAGCCCAGGCCCAGCTGAGGGAAAAGTTCACCCACATCTGGAAGTTCCCAAGTGGTCAGAGTGCTTGTCCTCCCTTTGCAAAGGCATTTATAACCTCATAGTGGTGGGCTGTCTTCTGGCCCAGGTGAACCAGAGGGACAGCTGGTTGGTTAGGGCTAGAGGCTATCTCTGGAAGAGGCTAGCTCTAACACCAAGTCCCAGGGGCTGAACTTAACTAACTACAATGTTCAAATCCTATGAAAGACCTCCCTCCCAGGAGGGGTCCTGGTTGATTGTAGAAAAACAAGTCTAGGGAACTAGGTAACAGATAAGAAGTCAGATCTTCTTTGATTTCTGGCAAGTGCAGACTTTCCTGCCTCATTTTTACTTTCAGGGGTCCAGTTATCCAACTATACTCCCTTTCATTTCTCCTCTCATAAGAAAGACACTCTAACTGCTGTTAGAGGAAAGGGGATGATGACGTCAGTTCTTGAACCACATCTGGCTGAACAAGAGAGTAGGAATGTGGCAGTTAAAGAGTCTCTCCCAAAGAGGGGAACTATTATAAAGGACTCCAAAATTGTATTGATGGGGTGGAGGAAGATAGTCTTGGAAGAAAATCATGGGGAGAAAGAATAAAAGTAAGGAGTTAATGAGAAGTGAGCACACGGCAAACTGGTCACCTTCAGGGTTTTTCCTTCTTGTGGACTTCTAGGCCTTGGGGAGCATTTAAAGGAACCCAGGTCAATGGGGTTGGATTGTCTCAGAACAATCTGAGCATGAGCTACTGAGATTTTACTTCTGAACTGTTCATCGAATGGCTTATTTGTGTCTAACATGGTCTGAATCTGTTTCTGTATGGCTTATAAAACAGAAGAGATATTAGCAGAGCTATCAGGAATATAGACATAACATTTAATCTTGATAATGGCAACTATATCCTATTTTGTATAATATCCTTGCAGAATATACCTCTTTTAATTTGTCCTGGGGGTACCCATGGCCAAAGGTTGGTACCATAGAGCCATTAGTTTCCAGTAGGGGCTGTGCAATATATTTTTGACCTTACAACTTATTTAATGATATCCTGGCACAAGTTAAAAGGGACTCACCATTGTTTCCAGTATAAGGAAGTCTTCTGAACTAAGTAACCCTTGGTCAGACTCATCTGTATGTATTTTAGATTTGAAAATAACCTTTTTTTTTTTTTTGACATTTGTGGTTGTTTTTCCTTATTGTAGAATTAGTACATTAGAGATGGGGACAACATTATCTTAAGGCCTTGTTTGTTTCACCTCTTGGAAAGCTCTTGTTATGTTATTTAATAGGCCATTTGCGGTGTCTCTTCCTCTTTGGTTATACATTTCTCTCTGCTTATAACCAAACAGGTAGCTAAAATTTATCAAGGATTAATTTTGGAGGTCTCTAATGGTTCTGCAATGAAGACTTTAGGGACCTGGAAGTAGCCCCACAGCTTCTCCAATACTGCTGCTATCTGTTAGGATGAGTCAGGACCAGGCTGGCCAAGTAGTTTTTCCTTCCTTGGAAACCAGGAGGACTGATTTCTCCTCACTTGTGACTCTCCTGTTTCAGACCATATACCATTTTTTTTTTTTTTTTGTTTCTATGTCTTAGTATCCTCCCTGAACAAGAGGACAGGTAACTTACCAGGGGGCCACTGTAAAAGGGTCCCATCATCTCCAGTGGCCTCATGACCTGGGAGCACAGGCCAAAATATTGACACTTTTTATTCCGATGATTCCAATTGGCTTTGGCTTCTACATAGGTGATTAATACACTTAGAAAGGATGTTACACCAACCTTGAAGGGCTTACATATGTAGCACATATGATTAGTAAAACCTGTCCAGTTAAAGAATGACATAAATGTTTAAAGTTATTTTGTCTAACCTCTAAGTTTAGTTATCCTGTAATGGCATAGACCATATCTGCAGCATAGAAAGCAGGCATGTCTTATCCTTTAACTCTCTAATAGCTATAAATACAGGCAGAACCTGTTACCAGTTCTGAAAATAATATATATCTAAACCAACTAATGCAGCCTAGAAATTGTCAACAAAAGGACAAGTAGGACAGCATGAACTCGGCATTTGTTTTGAAGATACCTTTAATTAGTTCAGATACCTGTGTGGGTACCAATTACCCAGAGAACATTGGAAACAGAATGACAGGGCTTGAAATTATTTCTCTCAGATGAGGACCATTGTTTGAGCATGAGGCTGTACCTTAAAGTAGGGAATAAGTCTTAGAAGTTAATTTTGTTATAAGTACTGGACATGAGACATCAGAAAGGAGACAGACATTATATTACATAGAATAGATCAGAATTTGGTCATTGTTGAGCCAAAACAGCTAAGCTCTAATACAACCCTGCCAAAGCTGTTTTGAAAGAGAAGAACACTGTTTGACAGCCAGTGTTTTTAGCTTAATTTCACGTATCAATTGATCTTATATATAATGGGAATTTTTATTAACATAAAACAATTTTATGTCTTACCCATGACTTAAAATTGGTAAAGCTTAGCCAAGCTATCCCAACATATTTTACCTAATAGGAGGATAAAAATTATACTTAGTGAAATTAAATCACTTAAACTTAAGTGATTAAACCTAGTGATTTTTGGGCATGGTGGAACATGCCTTTAATCCCAGCACTTGGGAGGCAGAGGTAGGGGATTGCTGAGTTTGAGGCCACCCTGAGACTACATAGAGAATTCCAGGTTAGCTTGGGCTAGAGTAAGGTCCTACCTTGAAAAACCAAAACAACAACAACAACAACAAAAACTCTAGTGATGACCAATGAAAGCAGAGAATTTCCTCCTATAGGTTCAGTCCAACACCACTCGGCAGCCTTGCTTTAGGTATCACCAGTATCATGACCTTATGGATAAAGTAGTTTTGGTTTTTTCCTCTTCTTTTTGATTTACCTATTTCTGTGGGAGGGGGGAGGGAGGGAGAGAAGAAATAGGCAGATAGAAAGAGAATAGGTGCACCAGGACCTCTCGCCACTGAAAATGAATACCAACCAGATCCATGCACCACCATGTGCATCTGGCTTTACATGGGTATGGGAAAATTGAACCTGTGTCCTTTTCTCCTTTGGCTTTGCTGGCAAGAGCCTTAACAGCTAAGCTATCTCTCCAGTGCCTTGTTTGTTTTTCGAAGTAGGGTCTCACTCTAGCCCAGGCTGACCTGAAATTCATTATGTAGTCTCAGGGTGCCTCAAAGTGTTTCATATGTGGTTAAAACTCCAAATCTAGTGAATCAGATTTGGAAGACTCATAGCTTTTATATCTATGTCATGAAAACTAATAATATAGTGAAATATAAGATACTATCAGAGGTGTGTACTTTTATATCAGTGATAGTATCATAGGTCAGTATTTTAAAAGGACAATTGGGGGAAATATTATGAAACTAAATACCACTTACATTCTCTCATCTGGCAATATTATTACTTTGATATCATTATTTTGCTTCATAATTGTTATTTAAAGAAATAACTAAGTTTGGCTGTGAGAAGCAGCCATTTGGAGAAATATTAAGTTATATGGACTTTTCATTTTTAAAAAAATATTTTATTTTTATTTATTTATTACAGTCAGGGAAAGAGAGAGAGAGCACACACAAAGGCTTCTAGCCACTGCAAATAAACTCCAGACACATGCGCCACTATGAGCATCTGGTTTATGTGGGACCTGGAGAGTTAACTTGGGTTCTTAGGCTTTGCAGGCATGCACCTTAACCACTAAGTCATCTCTCCACCCCTGAACTTTTCATTTTGTGTTAGTTGAAATTCCTGACAATGGCCATATGTCAACAAAGTGGAACATTACTTAATTGACATGATGTAATATTTACAACTATTAAAAATCCAAGTGCAAAAAATAGAAATGAAAAAAAAAAAACATCACTGTGAGTTCAAGGCCAGTGTGAAACTACAGAGTGAGATACAGGTCAGCCTGGGTGACAGTGAAACCCTACCTCAAAAAAAAAAAAAAAAAGTCAAGTGTATGGAGGAAATGAAATAAACAATCTGAGCTATGTTTAAGACATAAACAGCACATGGTATAGTAGGACACATTTTTAATCTCAGCACTGGGGACTTTGAGACAGGAAAATGGAAACTTCAAGGCCACCTTAGACTGCATAGCAAAGAAAACATTTGACAAACTTCAAAATGGTTTCATGAGCTAGGGAGATGGCTCAGTGGTTAAAGGTGATTGCTTGCAAAGTCTGCTAGTCTGCGTTTTCATGCCTGGTCAACACATAGAGCCAGATACACAAAGAAGCACAGTCCTATAAAGTTTCTGGGGGCATCAAGGACCTCCCTGGCCAACAATTCCCTGGAAAGTATCCCATTCTTGGCACTGAAAATTTTCTAGCAATAATCTATGGCTCTCGAGTGTTCCATTGTCTAATAAAGTAGGTTTCCATATGACTTATTTATATCCTCTTAGATTTTGATTAGCCCTCCCTCCACTTCTCCTTTACTGTCTCTTCCCCTGACCTCACTTGAGCCTTTACACCCCCATTAATCTATTCTTTTACTTACATATACACAATAACATCCTATTAAGTACCCCCCTCCCTTCCTTTCTCTTCCCTGTATGTCTCTTTTCTAGCTTACTGGCCTTTGCTGCTGAGTTTTCTTCCTACTCACACAGAAGTCCAGTAATCTGTAGCTAGCTAGCATCTACATATTAGAGAGAACATTTGATGCTTGGCTTTCTGGGCCTGGGTTACCTCACATAGTATAATCCTTTCCAGATCCATCCATTTTCCTACAAACTTCATAACTTCATTTTTCTTTATTATTGAGGAGAACTTCATTGTATAAATGTGCCACATCTTCCTTATGTACTCATCAGTTGAGGGATATCTAGGCTAGTTCCATTTCCCAGCTATTATGAATTGAGTGGCAATAAACATGGTTGAGCATGTACTTCTAAGGAAATGGGATGAGTCCTTAGGATATATGCCTAGGAGTGCTATAGCTGGGTCATAGGGTAGATCAATTTTTAGCTGTTTTAGGAACCTCCACACTGATTTCCACAATGGCTGGGCCAGATTGCATTCCCATCAATAGTGTAGAAGGGTTACTCTTTTTCCACAGCCCCACCAGCATTTATGATCATTTGTTTTCATGATGGTAACAATCTGACAGGAGTGAGGTTGAATCTCAGTGTAGTTTTAATTTGCATTTCCCTGATGACTAGGGATGTAGAACATTTTTTAAGATGCTTATATGCCATTCGTATTTCTTCCTTTGAGAATGCTCTATTTAGCTCCATAGCCCATTATTAAATTGGCTTGGTTGATTTCTTATCATTTAACTTTTTGAGTTCTTTGTATATCCTAGATATCAATCCTCTATCAGATGTAGAGCTGGCAAAGATATTTTTCCCATTCTGTAGGTTGCTTCTTTAATTTCTTCACAGTGTTCTTTGCAGTACAAAATCTTTGTAATTTCATGAGGTCCCAGTGGTTAATCTGTGGTTTTATTTCCTGAGCAATTGGGGTTATATTCAAAAAGTCTTTGCCAAGACCAATATGTTGAAGGGTTTCCCCTACGTTTTCCTCTAGCAATTTCAGAGTTTCAGGTCTGATGTTAAGGTCTTTAATCCATTTGGATTTAATTCTTGTGCATGGAGAGAGAGAAGAATCTATTTTCATCCTTCTACAGATACATATCCAGTTTTCCCAGCACCATTTGCGGAAGAGACTGTCTTTTCTCCAATGAATATTTTTTGCATTTTTATCGAATATCAGATGGCTATAGCTACCTGGACTTATATCTTGATCCCCTATTCTGTTCCATTAATCGACATATCTGCTTTTGTGTCAGTAACATGCTGTTTTTGTTACTATGGCTCTGTAGTATAGGTTGAAATCAGGTATGGTGATATCCCCCTGACTTATTTTTGTTGCTCAGTATTATTTTAGATATTCGAGGTTTTTTGGGATTCTATATGAATTTTTGGATTGTTTTTCTATTTCCATGAAGAATGCCTTTGGGATTTTGATGGGGATTGCATTAAATGTGTAGATTGCTTTTGGTAAGATTGCCATTTTCACAATATTGATTCTTCCAATCCAGGAACAAGGGATGTTTTTCCATTTCCTAGTCTCTTCTGCAATTTCTCACTTGAGTGTTTTATAGTTTTCATTGTAGAGATCCTTTACTTCCTTGGTTAGGTTTATTCCAAGGTACTTTATTTTCCTTGATGAAATTGTGAATGGGAGTGATCCTCTGATTTCATCCTCTGTTTGTTTGTTGTTAGCATATAGGAATGCTACTGATTTCTGTGCATTTATTTTTCATCCTGCTACATGGCTGTAGGTGTTTATCAGCTCTAATAGTTTGCTGGTAGAGTCTGTAGGGTCTTTTATATATAGAATCATGTCATCTGCAAATAATGATCACCTGATTTCTTCCTTTCCAATTTGTATCGCTTTTATGTGCATCTCTTGCCTTATTGCTATGGCTAAGACTTCCAGCACTATATTAAATTAAAATGGGGACAGTGGAACCCTTGTCTTGTTCCTGATTTTAGTGGAAAAGCTTCATTTCTCCCCCACTTAGTAATATGTTGGCTGTAGGCTTGTCATAAATAGCCTTTATTATTTCGGATATGTTCCTTCTATTCCCAGTCTCTGTAGGACTTTTATCATGAAGGGATGTTAGATTTTGTCAAACACTTTCTCTGTGTTTAATGAGATGATCATATGATTTTTGTCCTTCAGTCCATTTCTATAATGTATTACATTTATAGATTTGCATATGTTGGACCATCCCTGAATCTCTGGGATAAAGTGTACTTGGTCAGGGTGAGTGATCTTTCTGATATATTCTTGTATTCTGTTTGCCAATATTTTGTTGAGAATTTTTGCATCTATGTTCATGAGGGAGATTACCTGTAAATTTCATTTTTTGTTCTATCTTTGCCTGATTTTGGTATCAGGGTGATGCTGGCTTCATAGAAGGAATTTGGGAGGATTCCTTCTTTTTCTATTTATGGAAAAGCTTAAGAAGCAATGGCATTAGTTCTTCCCTGAAGGTCTGGAAAAATTCAGCAGTGAATCCATCTGGGCCTGAGCTTTTTTTAGTTGGGAGATTTTTGATAACTGTTCAGATCTCCATGCTTGTTATTGGTCTATTTAAGTGATTAATCTCATCTTGATTTAATTTAGGTAGGTCATATAAATCAAGGAAATTATCCATTTCCTTCAGATTTTCATACTTTGTGGAGTATATGCTTTTATAGTATGTCCCTATGATTTTTAAAATTTCTCTGACATCTATTGTGATGTTACCTTTTTCATCTCTAGTTTTATTAATTTGTGTCTCTTCTCTCTTTCTTTTGGTCAGATTTGCTAAGGTTTTATCAATCTTGTTTATCCTTTCAAAGAACCAACTCTTTGTTTCATTGATTCTTTGGATTGTTTTTTGTTGTTGTTTCTATTTCATTAATTTCTGGCCTAATCTTTATTATTTCTTCCCATCTACTGATTTTTGGTTTGCCTCGTTCTTCTTTTTCCAAGGCTTTAAGGTGAAGCATTAGGTCGTTTACTTGCGACCTTTCTAATTTCTTAATATAGGCACTTAAAGCTATAAATTTACCTCTTAGCACTGCCTTCATTGTGTCCTAGAGATTTTGGTATGTTGTGTTCTCATTATTGTTTGACTCTATAAATTTTTTTGTTTTTTAATATTTTTATTGACAATTTCCATAATGGTAGGCAATAACCCATGGTAATTCTCTTCTCTCTCCCCCCCTTTGAAACTCCATTCTCCATCATATACCGTCCCCCTCTCAATCAGTCTTTTATTTTGAAGTCATCACCTTTTTCTCCTATTATGATAGTCTTGTGTAGGTAGTATCAGCCACTGTGAAGTCATGGATATCCGGGCCATTTTGTGTCTGGAGGAGCACGTTGTAAGCAGTTCTACCCTTCCTTTGGCTCTTACATCATATTAAGTCCCCCTTCCCTCCCTTTCTATTCTGTTTTTATCCCTTTACTACCTTACCAGCCTCTGCTACTAAGTTTTATACCTACTCTAACTCTATAAGTTTTTTTGATTTCCTTCTTGATTTCTTCATTGACCCATTCATCATTTAGTACTGTGTTGCTTAATTTCCATGATTTTGTGTATGCTCTATAACCTTTCTTGCTATTGATTTGTAGTTTGATTCCACTGTGGTCAGCTAGAATGCAAGGAATTATTTCAATTTTCCTGTATTTGTTAAGATTTGCTTTGTGTCCTAATATATAGTGTATTTTAGAGAATGTTCCATGTGCTGCTGAAAAGAAAGTATATTCTGCAGCATTTGGATGAAATGTCCTGTACATATCTGTTAGGTCCATTCCTTCTATGACCTCATTTAGTCCAGATGCCTCTCTGTTTATTTTTGCCTGGGATGAACTATCAATTGATGAGAGTGGGTTGTTAAAGTCACCCACCACCACTGTGTTTGGTGTTATCTGTGAGCTAATAGCATTTGTTTGATGAATTTTGGGGCTCCCATGTTAGGTGCATATATATTTAGGATTGTAATGTCATCCTGTTGGAAGGTGCCTTTAATCAATATAAAGTGACCTTACTTATGTTCTTAATTAATGTTGGACTGAAGTCTACCTTGTCAGATATTAGGATAGCAACCCCTGCTTGTTTTCTAGGTCCATTTGCTTGGAACACTGTTTTCCAACCTTCCACCCTAAAATAGTGTCCATCCTTTGTAGAAAGGTGGGTTTCTTGGAGGCAACAAACTAAAAGATCCTGCTTTTTAACCCAGTCTGCGAACATATGCCTTTTGGTTGGGGCATTGAGGCTGTTGATATTAAGAGATAATATTGAAAGGTGTGTATTCATTTTTGCCATTTTTTTTGGTAATTCTTGTGGTTTTACCTTTGCTCTCTTGTGTTAACTAGTATTTGAGTATTGTTTGTTTTTTCCCAGTTCCTTATATGCGTGCTTTTCTTTCTCTTCAGCATGGAGGATTCTTTCAAGTATTTTCTGTAGAGCTGGTTTTGCCTTCAAATACTCCTTTAGCCTGCTTTTGTCGTGGAATGTCCTTATTTCTCTGTCTATTTGAGTGGATAGTTTTTCAGGATAAAGTATCCTTGGTTGACAGTTGTTATCTTTCAGGACTTGGAATACATCACTCTATGCCCTTCTGGCTTTTAAAGTTTGTGTTGAGTAACCTGCTGTAATCCTGATAGGCTTGCCTTTGTATGTAACTTGATTTTTCTCTCTGATTGCTTTCAATATTTTTTCTTTGGTTTGTGCGTTTGGTAGTTTGATTATAATATGGCAAGGAGAGGTTCTTTCCAGGTTTTGTCTGGTGTTCTAAAGCATTCCTGTATCTGTATTGGCACCTCTTTCCCAATTTGGGGGAAGTTTTCTTCTATGATTTTGTTGAAAACGCCTACTATGTCTTTGGAATGAAATTCTTCTCCTTCTACTATGCCCTGAATTCTTATGTTTGATCTTTTCATAGTGTACCGAATATCTTGAAATTCCCACTCATACTTTCCTATAAGTTTGTCTTTCTCTTTGTTGGACTGTATTAGATCTGCCACCTGGTCTTCTAGCTTAGATATTCTGTCCTCTCCTTCATCCATTCATTTGGTAAGATTTTCTATAGAGTTTTTTTTTTTTTTAATTTCATTAACTGTGTTCTTCATTGCTAGTAATTCTGACTTGTTTTTCTTTATTATTTCTATTTCCTTATTTATGTGTAGTATTGACCTCTTTATTTCATTTAATCGGTGTCCTGTGTTTTCTTTGAATCCTTTGATTTCCTCTTCTATTCCTTTGATTTCTTCTTTGACTTCTTTGAACATATTTATACTCATTCTTTTGAAATCTTTCTCAGGCATTTCCTCTAACTCGTTCTCACTGGAGGTCATTTCTGATGCATTAATACCTTTTGGTGGATTTATATTGTCCTGATTTTTGGTGTTTCTTGTGTTATAATGTATATATTTTTGCATCCTGGATTATTTAATGATTAGATTTTCTAGTTAGCTGGGTATTATTAGATGTATCAGACAATCTGATGTTATATAACTTCAGGGTTGGAGCTTAAGGTTTTAGGTGTGGCTCTCAAGACTCTCAGAGTATCTACAAAAGTGACCCTAGGTGTTGGGTTTGCCTGCTAAGAGAGTATTCAAGTAGGCTGAGTGGAACAAAATACAGGCAGATTCTAACATTTAACTAAACAATGTTCACTTTCAATGAAAAATAGCTCAGAGTATTTATTCAAGAGTAGGTATTATGACAACCAGATTCTCTAACTGTCCCTTAGGGTGTGTGGTGCCACACCAACTCCCTTAATCCTGACAACAAGGAGGTTAAGATTTCTGATCTGTTGAGGGTTCCAAGTCAGCTTGTGACCATGTGAGACCCTTCCCTGGTATAATTCCAGTTACCTCTGCTCCTGCTTGGGTCCTGCTGTCGGTTCAAGTTTGCATGGCCAGGTCCCTGGACCGCTGCTCTGTTTGCTGGGGCTGGGCACTGGCGGTGGAGGAGGGGAGGCTGCCAATGCTGCTCTAGTTCTCTCACTGTTCCATGTGTTCTTCTACCTTGTAATCTGCTCTTCTGTTGTTCATTGCCGCTCTCCCTTCATGTTTCTTGAGTTTGCAGAGAGCACTTGTGTGAGTGGAAACTCCTCTCACCTGGCTTTTCCTGCAGCTCAAGCCAAGCCTGGCGGCTTTCTGGTGTGCCACGGCCACCACCGCGGTCAGCGGACCTACCGGAGCTGCTTCTGCCGGCCTGTGTGGGCTCCGGATGGTCTGGATCTCTCCTACTTCTGCGCTGCTATTTCAATTTCCTATACACCTCACTTTTTAGTAAAAGTATATATTTTGCTGAGATTTTTTTTGGCTTTGCCCCACTAGACTGCTTTGGTGTGGTACCTATGCTGCCATCTTCTGGAATATATATTTAAATATAAGTCTTAATCTAAGATTCCTAAAAGCAGACATAGTGAGAATTTCATAAATATTGGTCAAGATAATGACTTTTTTAATTGCATATGTTATGCGTGTGTAGAGTATTTATGGAATACATACATGTGTACAGGTGTGCATGAAGAGGTCAGAAAAGAACTTCAGGTGCTCTTTTCTATCACTCATTTGTGTAACTTCCTTGAGTCAGGGTCTCTCCTTCAACCCTGAGCTGCCAGTTTTGGTTAGAAAGTTCCAGATATTCTCCAAACTTATGGGACATGTGTGGCCATGGCCAGCTTTTTATATGGGCTCTAGGACTCTGCAGTCTCAGACCCTTCCCAGGCCCTTGTGCTTGAAAGGCAAGCATTCTTAACCACTGAGCCATTTCCCCAGCCTAGAAAATGATTTATTTATAGTATACTAAAAGTATAAGTGACACATAATACATAAATGTGGTGGCATCAAACTAAAAATATTCTACACAGCAATGTAAATACTCAAAAAGGGAAGAGAGGGCCGGAGCGATGGCTTAGCAGTTAAGGTACTTGCCTGCAAGGCCAAAAGACCCAGGTTTGATTCCCCAGAACCCACGTAAGCCAGATGCACAAGGTGGAGCATGCATCTGGAGTTTGTTTGAAGCAGCTGGAGGCCCTGGCATACCCTTCTCTCTCTCTTAAATAAATATTTTTTTTTTCATAAAGGGAAGAGATAAACTATGGAATGGAGAAGATATATTAAAATACCCTATTAGATAAGAAATGTTAATTTAAAACTACTGGAACTAGGGCTGGAGAGATGGCTTAGGGGTTCAGAAGTTTGCTTGCAAAGCCTAAGGACTCAGGTTCAATTACTCAGTACCCACGTAAGCCAGATACACAAGGTGGCACATGTGTCTGGACTTCATTTGCAGTGGCTAGAGCACCTGGTATGCCTATTTCCTCTCTGTATCTGCCTCTTTCTCTCTCAAAAAATAAGTGAATAAATCAAATATTAAACAAATTTAAAAAAATTAAAATGCTGGAATTACATTTTGCTTTGAGACCAGAAAAAAGTATTTGATTTTTATGTAATATGCTCTTGGATAGAAAATAAATGGATTATTTCTATTTTTTGTAAGGGAGGGAAACCCCTTTTGACTGAATTCTCTTACATATTAGAAAATCTGATCTAGAAAGAAGGAAAGGCCTACCACCTTGGAATTCCCAAAACCTGGCAACAACAGCTGGAGGAAGCCCAGGAATGGATTCAGACCCTCAATTAGTTTGAGTGAACCAGTGTGACTGGATCTCCAAGTAGCAAGGAACCATGCAGGACTGAGTGTCCTAACATTCCCCTCCCTTTTCACACCTAGAGAATTAATTCCATACCGAATATTCACTGAGAGTTGTGCTAAAAATATAGGCTGTTTATAAAGTGCTCATAGCCTCTCAGAAGCTTCCAGGAAACAAGACATGTCAGTTAGCCAATAGGCCAATACACTCATGGACACTACACTAGATGGACACTACAAAAAGCCTTAAGCACAGATCTTGTGCCATCTAGTGACACATAAAGAGAATAGCAGTTTTGGGGCCGGGGAAATGGCTTAGCAGTTCCGGCTTTTGTCTGTGAAGCCTAAGGACGGTGGATTCATTCCCCAGGACCCATGTAAGCCAAATGCACAAGGGGGCGCATGCATGTGGAGTTCGATTTTAGTGGATAGAGGCCGTGGCATGCCCATTCTCTCTTTCTCTCTATCTTCCTCTTCCTCTTTTTATCTCTATCTCCCTCTCTCTCAAATATATATAAAAAATACAGCAGTTTTAAGAACTAAGCCACTCTCTTCCTGTCTGCTTACAAATAAATAGAACAAAAAAGCTTTTTAAAAAGGGATGAAGCTGAATGTGGTGGCACATGCCTTTAATCCCAGCACTTGGAAGGCAGAGGTAGGAGGATTGCCATGAGTTTGAGGCTACCCCGTGACGACACAGATTAGCCTGAGCTAGAGCAAGACCCTATCTCAAAAAACCAAAAACCAATATGAAGAAAGAAAGAAACAAACAAAGAAAGGGGGGGGTGAAGAGCTGACTCACTGGTTAAGAGTACCTTGCATTCAGGGTTCAAATCTCCAGTGCCCAGGTAAAGCCAGATATACCAAGTGATGCATGTGTTTGGAATTCAATAGGCCCTGGCACACCCATTTTCTCTCCCACCCTGACCCTTCAGCTTGCATACAAACGATAAAATATTTAGGGTTGGAGAGATGGCATAAAGGTTAAGGCACTTGTCTGCAAAGGACCCAGGTTCAATTCTCCATGTAAACCAGGTGTACAAGGTGGGTCATATGTCTGGAGTCCGCAGCAGCTGGAGGCCCTAGCACACTCATTCTCTATCTGCCTTTCTCTCAAATAAATAAATAAAAATGTATTTAAAGATATTTTTGTACACATTTAGTTTTTTTTAATTATTTATTTATTTATTTGAGAACGACAGACACAGAGAGAAAGACAGATAGAGGGAGAGAGAGAGAATGGGCACGCCAGGGCTTCCAGCTTCTGCAAACGAACTCCAGACGCATGCGCCCCCTTGTGCATCTGGCTAACGTGGGATCTGGGGAACCGAGCCTTGAACCGGGGTCCTTAGGCTTCACAGGCAAGCGCTTAACCGTTAAGCCCTCTCTCCAGCCCCACATTTAGTTTTATTGTAACCAAGCAACTGGCACACTTAATGTTTAAAAACTGAGCAGTATCTTTTTCCTTTCCAGTGAAAGCAAAGAAAATTTAAAAATAAAACAGAATTACAATAGAGAATGTCAATTCCAAATAAATCCTACAGGTTCTGCTGATCCTGCTATAGAGTGGCAGGGCTCAAGTCATCATTAGGAGAGAATTTTATTTTAAAAAGTGTCATCTTAGGGCTGGAGAGATGGCTTAGCGGTTAAGAGCTTGCCTGTGAAGCCTAAGAACCCCAGTTCGAGGCTCGATTCCCCAGGACCCACGTTAGCCATATGCACAAGGGGCACACGCCTCTGGAGTTTGTTTACAGTGGCTTGAGGCTCTGGCGCACCCATTCTATCTATGTGCCTTTTTCTTTCTCTATCACTCTCAAAATAAATAAATAAATAAATAAATAAATAAATAAAGTGTCATCTTAAACTGCAAGGAGATCCATTAAACATCACAATAAAATATGCCAAAAGAGAAAACATGTTGTCAAAATGCCCTCTTTACCCACCCAGACATCTCAAATCCACCCTTTGCTGACCTTCTATACCCCATTTAAAAAAAAAAAAAACAGATACATTTCTTTTTATTAAACAAGAGAAAGTAGACAGGTACATATTGGTAAATGCTAACTGTCCATTCTCTGAGCCCGATATACAGAGAAAGGAGGAAAGAAGCTAGAATCTATGCACTACTACACAGGACCAGCACCCTCCAGCTTCTGTCAGTGAAGGGAGCAGCAGACATCTTTTTTTTCCCCACAGAGCAAGGTGGTGTTGTTGAAGGGTTAAAAATGAATTTAGAACAATTTTTTAAAATAGCTTATTTTCCTGTTGTATTCTGATGAGGATATTTTCCCCCAAATAAGTTGAGAACCATGATGTTGAGAAAAACAGACCTCAAACATAGGACTACTGAGCATGACAGGTTGTGGGGAGAAAAGATTGCAACTTGCTCCTAGGGACTGGAGAAAATTTTAATAAATAAATAATAAAAGGTTGGAATCCATCGGTGTTCTTTTCTATTAGTCATCTTCTTCATCCTCCTCTCCTTCTTCCCCTTCATCACCATCTTCATCTTCTTCACCTTCATCCTCATCCCCTTCTTCATCAGTATCTTCCAATCCCTCGTCTTCCTCCTCCCCTCCCTCCTCCTCCTCCTCCTCCTCCTCCTCCCTCTCCTTCTTCCTCATCAGTATCAGGAACCAAGTAGTACTGCCAGGGATTTGGCCAAGTGTCCTTTGCTGACCTCTCCTAACTCATCCGTACCTGCCTCAGAACGGTCTGTAAACCAGGTCAAGAAGCTCTCTGGCTCTTCGCGCTGCCTCTTCCTACTGGCTTTATTCTGTGTCTGACTCGAGCGGTTCGTCAAATCCTCTCCAGATTTCCATCTGATTTCAGTGGATTGTGAAGATGGGTCACCACTCTCATTCAGATGAAATTCTTTGGAGAGGAATTTGTCTTCAAAGTAAGGATTTTCATCAAAATAAAAATCTATTCTGTAACCTGATTTTATATCTTCAAATTCTGTCCCCTCAACTCTGTTCAGGTAATGCAGCGCCTCTTCGTCTCCCTCCCCAAACAGTGCAGACACTTGTGGAAATGTGCAAATGTTGTTACCCAAAAACTTGGGATGTTGGCGATCAATTCTGGCCCCTTCTGGGGGGAAAAGAAAAAAAAAAACAACAACAACGGTGGGCGAAGTTTGTTCTATTTCTGTTCTGTTTTCAAATTGTCCTCACGGGCCAATTATTAAGTCTGTCTATTTCGTACTTCGTCGATATGCTCAGTTGCTCCTCGCTGTGCTTGTTCTCTCAGCGCAAGGGCTGATCTGGCTTCTCAGTTGAGGCAGGAGCGGAGATCGGCTTTCGCGGCCATGCCCCCAGGAGAGTCCCGCAGCCACCAGCCAGCCCCGGAGCCCGTGGGGCGCGGAGCTGGGGGAAGCTGGGCCAAGGGAGGCTGCCCGAGGCAGCGGAGAGGTGCCTAACGACGCTTTCAAAAGAATCAATCCACAGCCGCAGTGAGTGTGCGTGTATGTGCGCGCGCGCGGGTGTGTACACGCGTGGCAAGGGTCAAACTCCACACTCGGCCGCCCTTCCCCAGGCGAGTCCTTCACGTCCAGTCTCCAAGGCCCCGGAGGGTCCGGGGTAGCCCCGGGGAGACAAAGCCCACTGGTCCTCGGAGCAGAGCAGCCCGGGGCCCGCGTCTCCCATGAGCCAGGTCTCCACAGAGACACGGCAGGACCCGCCCGGGCGCGGGCCCACTCCACCGGAAGCCGCGCCCCCGGCCCGCGCCCTCCTCCTCGTCCTCCTCCCCGTCGTGCTCCTACCTCTCGCCCTCCTCCTCGCCGGGCTGCAGGAACCGCGACGGCGCGGCGGGAGGAGAACGCGCTCAGGACCGCGGAGAAGCCGACTTGTGACCCGCGGCCATCTCCCGCCAACCCGCCTCCTCCCAAACCCTCACGGCCTCCCCAGCTCAGTGCGCGCCTTCCCCCGGCCCCGCCCCCAGCCAAGGCCTGGCCCCGCCCACCAGGTCGCTCCGCCCAATCGTGTGCTAGCTCCACCGTTCATCCCACCCACTCGGCCCTCCGCCCCGCCCCGCCCCTGCGCTCTACCTATAATATCGTCCCGCCCACCCTAGGAAACCGGCTTCCTCTAGAGGCGCCTTTGCCCACTGGAGCCTCATCTGCAGGCGTGCCGTGAGCCCGCGCTCTCGCCCTCTGCGTGCCGGCCAGTGTGGACGGCGGCGAGACCTGGAGCGGTCAGCAGTGAGCCCGAGCGCTGCACGTGGAGCCCGCACAGCTCCGGCCTCTGCTTTCACCAGCGGTGTGGCCTCGAGTGCGTGGTCAGCGTCTCCGCCCTTTCCTTACTTAGCTGGGGCACAGTTCCTTGGCAAGCAAGAACTTTCTGGAGCTAGCCTCACTCTCCCAGGGAGGCAGAGAGAGGTCGGGCCCATCCTGGGACATAAGAATTCAGGCTGCGGAGCAAACCCTCAGCCCTTTCCTTCCTGCTTCCCAGGAAATGGTAGCTAGGGCTGAGGTCCAGGTCAACCACAGAGGACCTTTTCTGCAGCCGCAGAGAGTTTCTAGTGATCTCTTCTGTTTACAGAACCCAAATCTTGGCTATGAAATGTGTGGGTGTGGATGGCGCATGGTGCATGGCGCTGAGGAGGCAGCCAAGCTCTGCCACTGGCAGCTCTCTTCACAGCCACTCCCTAATCTAGGGTGGGGCTCTGGCTGGAGTCAGAGCCCCTGGGACCGCCAGCTTCTGTGTCATTGTGACTTTAGAGGCGCTGACCTTGCGATGGGTCTATGAGGCCTACCTGCCCAGAATCAGGCGGCAGTGGCTCCCTTGCTGGCCTGGCAGTCAGGACCATGGCCAGAGTCAGGCCCCACGGAGTCAGGTAGGCTAGTGCCTGGCGCTCTGCTGTTGAGGTTTGTAGCTCCTCACATACCCTGGGCCTCCCCTTCTGACTGAGGCTTCTGAGTGCGAAAACCAGACTCAGCAGTGGGGAGGTCACGACCACCCTCAGGAGCTGTTCTGGGGTTTTCTGAACCCAGTCTCCAATCTTTTTTTTTGAGGTAGGGTCTCACTCTAGCCCAGGCTGACCTGGGATTCACTATGTAGTCTCAGGGTGACCTCGAACTCACTGTGCTCACCAATAATTCTTACATTCAGGATTTAAGATGGGCTGCCTGTGGTCTCCCGCTCCATGCCCACCTTGGTAGCTCTTGTATTCTAGCCATGGCTGGGAGGGCCACATCCTGACTCCCACCGTGATGGAACTGAAAGACCCCAAGAAGCCTCACCAGGCTAAGAAATGGATCAAGACTAAGAAGAGCTTCGCCAACAAGTTCCCATTCAGGTACAAGATGCTCAGACCCTTAAGACCGAGTCGTGCTGCCCTCTGAACTATACTAGGGTCCCCAAGAACACTGAGGAGCTCAAGCTGGGCAGATAGTCTCCCATCCACAGGGGCCCTTGAGAAACTCGTGCTGTGCAACAGCCTGGGGTCTCCCTCCATCCCCCTTGCCCCAGCCCAGCTACAGTCAAGGGTCCCCTGCAGAGGTACCCATGAGCCACTGGGTTAGTCTTTGCAAAGCCCTCATGTTGGAGCCTGAAAGACAGAATGCTCCAGGTGAGGAGAGCTTTTGTGTGGCTGGTGGCTGCAGCACCTCACCACTCAAGGGCCTCGTAGAGTCTCCTGGCCGATGGAGCCCACCTCCGAGTCCCCGCAACCCTGGGAGGTCAGGAACAAGCCACTGGAGGAACAGCTCCCCCTACAGAAGAATCTGGTGCCAAGGAGGTCCATCCCATCCCATGGGTAAGTTCCTGTGCTGGTCTTCCCTCAGTGGCCACAAACGTGTCCCCATCATCACCATATATGGGGAGACCTCAGTCACCTCACAGATCCTCCCATGGACAGTGGACACATGGTGCCACATGCTTCCCCCAGAGGCACAGGGAGTGAGAGAATCCATCAGGCTGCAGCCCAGCATGTACATAGGCTGTGGGCTAGCTGCTCCATCTTAGCGACTCCTAGGAACAGGTGTCTGGGGACCTCCTGACACCCCAGTCACACCCCATTGCTTCTACCACTTCCTCCTGCTTCAGTCAATCCTGGCATGGCTGGAGTCTTGAGACCAAGGGCACAGTCCTTCCTGATTGGCTCATGGCCATCTTTCAGTCTGCGTACCAGCTCTGCCCAGTCACCCGGATGTACACCTCAGCATTCCTAGAGATGATTTGGATGCACAAACGCACACACACGGGCATGTGCACCTCAGCCCCAGGCCTCGAACACCAGATGTCCAGGATTCTAACCCAGTTCTCCTAACAGAACCTGAGAGGCTGAGCTGCTGAGTCTGGGCAGAGAGCTGCTGAGACCCTGTATCTCAGTTTCCATTTGGGAAGCAGTCAGGAGTGACTGGAAATCAAGAACAGTTGAGGTGGAGCAAGGGATGCAGGCAAGACTGGCCCTACATGCCCCAAACCAGGTCTGGGCAGGGTTTGGCCAAGGCCCCCATCACAGATGTAAGAGTACTGTAGTTGCACCCTGGGCATGGAGGGCAGAGAGCCAAGGATGAGTGTCAGGCAGTTGGCAAAGGCTTCAGGGAGCACCGAGGCTGTGGGCAACAGTGAGGTCAGGCTGAGGACCTCCCAGAGGCAGGGCAGCATTGAGGCCAGGTGCTATCGAGAAATAAGCCCTCCCCAGATGAAGGGGCAGGCAGGGCACAGGAACTAGGAAAAAGTGGGGTTGGGAGACCCACCAGACCACAGCAGATGGGTAGGGTGCAAATGGAAGAGACCCCAATCCAGCTCTTGAAACCCTTGCCTGCCTCTTGCTAGGAACCCATCCATGGAGGCCACGCATGGGGCCCAAAGCTCAGAGAAGGAAGGGGAATGTATGGAGGAGGGAGAGAAACGGACCTTGGAGGAGATGCTCGGGGTGGGGGCTGCAACTGCAAATGCCATATGGGGGAAGAGAGCAAGGTTCCGCCTAAAAATCTTTAAAGGTGCTTCCCAGGTGGGGGCATTCTTTTGTTGGGATATGGAGTCCTTGGATGGGCAGGGGCATCATGGACAAGCTGGCATGACAGGCACTGAAAGGCTACTCACCTACTCACCAGTGTGAGATGCTTCCTGGACCATCATGAGCTGCAAAAGGCTGTGTGTGGGAGGGGGCTTGGGACAGGCCTGGCTCGGTGGGGATATGGTGGTAGCCCTCCCAGATGCAGCACTGGCCCACCTTCTGGAAAGTGCTGGCTGCAACCAACAGTTTCCCTAGGGTCAGGAGTGGATCTGTGTGGCTTCTCTAGGCTCCCCGCTCTGGAATTTACCTTGCCAACCAGCTACTACTCCCCTCTCCCTCCACGCCCACCATGGAACCCCTGGGAACTCAAGTTGGTGAGCCTCCGCTTCCCCAAACAAGGCCCCAGAAGCTTCCCTCTCTGCAGTCTGACGTGGACTGGCTCTGCTCCAGTGAGGCGGCAGGGCAGTTCAAGAGACTCTCCTAGAAGCCCTGCTCTGAGTGGCATACCTCTCGACCACCACACCACCTCTCTGCTCCAGACAGTGGCCACAGAGAAGTGAGAGGATGTTACCAAAACTCAGGGGTGGTTGGTTGACCTCCAACCCAGAGACCACACAGAACTAATAAACTTTTCAGGTTCAAATCCTACTTCCACTCGTCCTGTGTGGTACTTTGAATCAGATGTCCCCCATAAGCTTATATATTCTGAATGTTTGGTCCCCAACTTATGGCAATTTGGGAGGCAGAGCCTTACTGGAGGAGGTGTGATGGGGGGGGGTTATAGATGTTATGGTATGGAATACCCATAGCCAGCTTCCCTTTGCAAGAACATGGCTCACTCTCCTGCTGCTGCTTTCCACCTGTGGGAGGGGCGATGTCCAGTCTCTGCTCATGCTGTGCTTTCCTCTGCCATCATGAAGCTTCCCTACAGATTGGAAGCCAGAATAAAAACTTCCACCCATCAGCTGTTTTTGGTCAAGTTCTTTGTTCTGGCAACAAGAAGATAACTCCAACAGCCTGATCATCTTGGCTGTCTGAGAATCTAGTTCCTTTTATTTCTTTCTTTTCTTTTGTTTTATTTGAGATAAGCTCTCACTCTAGCCCAGGCTGACCTGGAACTCACTCTGAACTCCAAACTCACAGAGATCCTCCTACCTCAGCCTCCAAAGTGCTGGGATTAAAGGCATTTGCCACCATGCCTGGTTTATCTAGTTTCTTGTCTGAAAAATAGCTCTAATATTTAACTTTGAGGCTTTGGCTATGAAGATTAACAAGACAAAATACTTTCACTTCTGTAACTTTATCCAAACACTCACACATGTGAGGCAAGATACTGGGACAATGCTAGTCATTTCAGCAGTTGGAAAGTGCAAGCTTGGAAATCACTCATTTAGGGACTATTGATGTTGGGAGCAGACCTAAAGTCCTGGGCAGCCATGGGAACACTGGAGCAGCCCCATGTATTGAGGTGGAATGGTCTACAAAGTAGAGTAAAATTTCTTTTAAAGCACAGAGTGGCTAATGAGGTACCATTTTGTGTATATTACAAACTGGCTGTGTGTGTGTGTGTGTGTGTGTGTGTGTGTGTGTGTGTGTGTTGGTGTGGAGCAGGTAGTAACCACTGCCTTTGCAAAGTAAAATTTAGGGATAAAGGGGGAGGATATCCTTTTATGCAGTTTTCACACATGAATGTAATGTCACATTATTCTTTTATTATAAATTTGGTAATTTAATGAGAAATTGCCTGTGATAAAACAGGAATACCCATAGCCTGTGACAACTAGAGACTGGGATAATAATACCTTTTGGAATGCAGAATAGCAGCACTATTTAGTACAGGAAAGGAGCCCCCCCCCCAACACACACACTGTAGGAGCCCACAAGCAGGGCTCAAGGAAAACAAAACAAATGTAAATGGATTTGCTACCTGCATTTTTTTGTGTTTTTTATGGTGGGTGTTGGTGGAGAGAATTGGTGTGATAGAGCCTCCAGCCACTGACATATGTGTCACCTTGTGTGTCTGGCTTATGTGGGATCTGGATAGTAAAACATGGGTTCTTTGGCTTCACAGACAAGCACTTTAATCATTAAGCCATCTCTCCAGCCATTTCCTCGCTTTTTAATCATTTAAAAATACTTTTTTATTTTTATCTCCAGGCATGATCTCATTCTCACCCAGGCTGACCTGCAACACACTGTAGCCCAGGCTGACCTCAAACTCAGAGGGATATTCCTACCTTAGCCTCCGAGTGCTGAGATGAAAGGAGTGGACCACCACTTGCAACTTTTCTCTCAATAGCTACTGCCCCTCCACACATCCAGGAACAAGGACTCCCTCTGCCCCTCTACTCTGCTATTGTACACTCTGCTGTCGTTTTAAAAAGAAAAGCCTGGCTCTCTGGTCACCATGGTGATAGATAAAGGGGCACACTTAGAAACAGGGGCCTGTGTACTTTTGGCAAGCTAATGGGCTTTTCTTGTTGGTCCCAGTGGTTTTCAACTAATTTTCATGACTAAGCAGGGCCCCCAACCTGTGGCTATGTAAACTTCCTCTCTTAGCTCCTCAGGAAAGGCTCCCCTCAACTCTGAATAGGGAGGACATGCTTGAAGAATGAAGATCTGAAGACCAGAGGAAAGATGGATCCTGCTCCAGCACAGGGATGAGTTCCTGACTCAGCTCTGGGCAGACCTCACCCAGATCATCAGGCTGTTCCTACCTCTGAAACTGTGTCCAGTTTTAGAAGGACTCCTCTTGGTTGGTCTTCCAAAGCCTGCTGAAGACCTTGAGTTGTAACATTTCACAACAAGCTTCTTTTATTTTTATTTATTTTTAATTTTTATGGACAACTTCCATAACTAAACAATATCACATGATAATTCCCTCCTTCCCCCCAGTTTCCCCTTTGAAATTCCACTCTTCATCATACCCCTGCCCCCTCTCAATCAGTCTATCTTTTATTTTGATGCCATGATATTTTCCTCCAATTATGATGGTCTTATGTAGGTAGTGTCAGACACTGTGAGGTCATGGATATCCAGGCCATTTTGTGTCTGGAGGAGCATGTTGTAAGGAGTCCTACCCTTCCTTTGGCTCTTACATTCTTTCCACCATCTCTTTTCCAATGGACCCTGAGCCTTGGAAGGTGTGATAGAGATATTTCAGTGCTGAACACTCTTGTCACTTATTCTCAGCACCATGGTGCTTTCTGAGTCATCCAAAGGTCACTGCCATCTAAAAAGAGAAGGTTCTCTAACCAAAAGTGAGAGTACCATCTGGATATGAACATCAAGAGAAGTGCTTACTGGGCAGTTTGAAGAGCATAGTATATACATTTAGCCAGACACCAGCAGATATTACACCCCTAGGGCTCATGACTACCCCTATTGTAGTTTTTCAGTATCAGGGATATATTCTTTCCCATGGATCAGGCCTCCAGTCAAATTGGAGGGCGGTTGGTTTCTTCCATAACAGATGTGCCACTATTGCATCAGTTGGCTCATTTGGCCTGGCTGGCCAAATATAAGTCTTGCAGTGTCCACTGTGGAGTATCTTCACTAGTGGTTTCTCTCTCGTCCATTGAACTGCATACAGCATTGCTTTTTCTAGCTTTCTGTCAGCTGGTCTACATGGAGGAGGTTTTCAGCTCAGCTCCAGCAGGATTTCTCAGTGACCTTGCAGCCCAAGTATGTGGGGTCTTCAGCAAAAGGGTCTTACCATTGATTCTTGGTGGGAAACCAAGGAAGGGCCATGACCACGACAATGGCCTGTAATGTTTGGGGGTATTAGGGATCTCCCTGGCCAACAACTCACTGGAAGGCATCCCATCCCTGGCACTGAAAATTTTCTAGTAACAATCTATGGCTTCTGAGTGTTCCATTGTCCCAAAAAGTAAGTTTCCATATGACTTCTTTATATCCTTTTAGATTTTGATTAGCCCTCTCTCCACCTTTCCTTTATTCAGTTCCCCTGACCTCACTTAGACTTCCAGAGATCTGTCATGAATTGGAGCTATAACTGTCACTCACTATTGTGGTTGGTAGTTTCACCATGGCCAAGTTTTGTTGTTGTTGTTATTCAGGTTTTTGCATTCTCATGTAAATAAACCCTCATTTGTTCACTCTTCAGAGTGTGTCCATCCCATTTTTGGAGTGGGTCAACAGGGACCCATTTTCACTATGGTACAGGATGCCAGCTGAAGATCTAAGGGGTTTCCTCACCCTATCCCATTCTACCAAGAGAGGGCACAGAATGTCCTCTTGGAGTTTGGGGGAAGGTAAATTGAGCACACTTCTGATTAGAAGCTTGAGAGATAGCTACCCAATTTTTAGAAAGTAGACATGAGCCAGGCATGATGGCACACACCTTTAATCCCAGCACTCAGAAGGTAGAGGTAGGAGGATCACCATGAGTTTGAGGCCAGCCCGAGACTACATAGTAAATTCCAGGTCAGCCTGTACTAGAGTGAGAATCTACTTCTAAAAACCAATGATAATAATTAATAATAATAATGATAAAAAAGAAGAAAGAAAGTAGGCAGTCCCTGGGGAAGGGTACAGAAGGTATGCTGTGATTCAGCCCATAGGGGTGGCGCAAAGACACACTTACCTGGTGGTAGACCCCACCTTCCAGCAGCCCTGGTCCAGGATTCATGGGAAAGATGCAGGGTGCTGGGTTCTGTGACCCTCCATCAGGGAAAAGGGTCCAGCAGCAGCTCCTTCCCACTCTGTCGGGGCAGGACCCCCTGTACATAGCTCCAAACTGGTGACTAAGCCTTCAACACAGGAGCCTGTGGGTAACACTGCATATTCAAATGACCTTCATATTGCTGTATTTTACATTAATCAAGTAGCACATGCTTAAGCATTGGAGCAATCCATCTGGGAGCAGCTATAGTCCAAATGGAACTGATTTGCTCTGCCCATGAGGAGACTCCTTTTCCCTGCTGGAGGGGCACAGAACCCAGAGCCCTGCATCTTTCCCATGAATCCTGGACCATAGCACTGCTATTCTATCCAGGCTACAGAGGCTGGTGTCTGTGGTCATGCCAGGGGCCAGTGTCTTTGCTAGAAGCACTATGGCCCTCACACACCATTACAGGTCACTAGGTGCTCAGATGTTGCACACCTGTTTCAATGTACCTCACCTTGGTTCCCAGCTCAGTCTCCACACAACTCCTGTTGGAATCTGTTTGCTGAGGCTGAGAATCAGCTAGAATGTCACACCCAAATTGTGTTACAGCTAGAAAGTCTTCCTGTGCTGTTGCAGTCCCCTCAGTGCTTCTACAAGCCCATGCTTGTTTCATACACGATCTTCTGTGTGTCCCTCTGCAGGACAGCATTGCAGACACAGATGTTACCACACAGCCCTGTACCCTCTCCTGTCCACACAGGACCAACGCCAGGCTTCTGAGGCATGGAGCTCACTTGGGCAGTGCTGGAAGCTGCTTCTTCCTCAATGATTGTTTCCCTGGCTGGTTTCCTCTCTGCTGTGTCAGAACATGTGTCCTCATCAACTGTAAGCTGATCACCACCTTCACATAGTCAGGTCCTCTGCTGAGTCAGTCAGTGACACCGGAAAAGCAAGATTGATATCAGGATATGTTGTTGTGGTGGTAAATAATAATAATGACAAATTCTGTATTTACAAATAGGCACATTCCCTTTTTTTTTTTTAACGTAGTGTCTCACTCTAGCCTGGGATGACCTAGAATTCACTATGCAGTGTCAGGGTGGTCTCAAACTCACAGACACCCTCCTATCTCTGCCTCTTGAGTGCTAGGATTAAAGGCATGTACCATCGCACCTGACTTCCTTTCAGTCTTGGCTGAAATTTTTTTTTAGCTCCAGTAAATTTTAATCTTAATCCTTGGGCTGGAAGCTTTCCCAGCCTGTTTCTCCTCTGTGAAATAACCACCAGCATTTATCTAGCACTTCCTGTATGCCAACTACTGTGCAAAGTATTATACAGCTCTGTGAGTTGGGTCACGTTGGGAGAACCATGTGTAAGGAAAGTGTAAGAGAAAAGCAAAAGAGAACACTGGACTTGAGGTCTACACACAAGACTAGAGAAAACAGCGAGGGGCCTCAGCTTTCCCGCGGGATGAAGGCTGAAGCATTGAGTCAGGCTAGGGTGTAAGTTTATAAGGAGAATCCTAAGAAAAACAGACTGGACCAGGTGCAGTCAACAAGAAAACTGTAGCTGTTTGTGTCCTTGTTCAGAATAGGCTTCTTCAGCCAGGAATGTCTAAGGGAGGATACTCAGATGGTCTCTGGTCCTTCAAGGCCATCTAGGCTAAAGGGAGTACATCAGTCAGGGAAGGGTGCCAAACTGCTTTATTGCCCGCCAGCTTTAGGGATAGCTATTAGCTCTTTATTTCCCTTTAGTTTTCAGGGAAGGCTATTAACCCTTCATCATGGTTTTTCCTGCTTACTCAGTCGTACAGAGACCCAGGCTGTGCCTCCACACTGCCCTTCAAAATACTTTTGCCTAAAATGAGAGCCGAATCTCTAAGATTAACTGCCACTACCTTAGCCCCATGGTTTTGAGACAGGGAATGGGTGCACACTTCTCCCTGGAGCACTGGGTCTTAAACATGAATGAAACACTGGCCAGCGTTAAGCGTTAAGGAATCCTGACTTGTGCGCAGAGAGCAGCGGGCACACTAGAAGGGCAGAAGGGCCCAGTTCCCCGGACTACACTACTGGGACTAGAACACTAGAGGGCGCCATCGCCACCTGCTGCTGCCCCCAAGCCCAGCCCAGCTCACAGTGGCCAAACACCCAAATACTAACACCCGGAGCACGTGCCCTTGCCCTCGCTCCATTGCCACGTGGGTAGAGCAAAAGGTCACCTCACGCTAACAGTGAAAGCGGAAAGAGGAACTCGTGGCAGTGACTGAAGCATGCAGGAGGGCTCAAAAATCCCCTCCCGGCCCCCACCCTCTCTGGCTGGATTTGAAAAGCATCCCAGCTTTCCTCTGTATCTAGGAGAGGAGATTACACCGTCCCAGCGCAACTCTGCTGCTCCAATCAGCCTCCTTAACCCCAAAGGGAGCATCGGTGGGAACTTTACAATTCTTGTGCTGAAAGGACGATTGGTTGCCGGGATGGTCACCTAATTTGCGTAACCAATCAGGGCCCGGCTGTGTCGACATAACCTTGAACACTCTGCTCCGGTACTCTGAAGGCTTCTTTCCTGCGCAGCGCCTGCCGACTCCGCGCAGATTGCCCAGTGTCGGCCTTGGGAGCCGCCATCAGTCCTGGGAGCCTGCCAAGGAACGAGAGCACACTTCCCCGTCACCCCTCCTGAGGGACAGACATCCCGCCAGGAGTCGGTGTTGGGACTGCCACCTGTCACCGCTCACAGTGTAGGGCCCCGCGTAAATAATCCTCATACCTTCACTGCCTGTCCCATTCTTTGTGTGACTAGAAAAAGAGCCGGGGAGAGGAACCAACCATTCCACTATGAAGCAGCTGAACATTTGCGAGGTTTCCTTGCCCGATGATCCCATTCTACCAAGAGAGGCACCCTTAGATTCTTTTAGGGTGCTGTGAGTAAATTGGAAATCCTGACTAGCCCTCTCCTGGAGAAGGAACATAGGAACTACATAGTTGAGTGAGCTCTTGGCAAAGGAGGGTTCTTTTGATTAGAAGGCTGAGGGATGTCTTTCCCATTTGCAGAGCCCGGAGTCAGATCTGCTGCAGTACCTGGGAAAGGCAGCAGAAGTTATGTGGCACCCAGCCTATAGGGACCTGGCAGGGGCACTCAAGTGTCTCGTGGTGGAGCCCAGCTTCCAGCAGCAGCCTCAAGAAGCCGAGGAGACCCGCAGGACCTGCACCTCTTAGGGGAAGAGCCCATTTGAGTTCCATGTGCACTGCAGCTGCCTGCAGATGGCTGTCTCCAAGGTTAACCTGCGTGCTATATGATCCGTGTAAAATAAAGTAAGGGGATGTTGTGGTTTGAATATGAAATGTCACCCTGGAGCTCATGCATTGAAGATTTGAACACCAGTTTGTGGTGGTATTTTGGGAAATTCAGGAACTTTAGTTGGGGGTTTCTGCCTTGAGGAAACAAATCATTAGGGGCTTTTTCTTGCCCTAACCACTATCTTTATCTATCTCTGTGCTTCCCAGTACTGTTGAGGTGAGCAGCTCCAGTCCACCTCATTACCACCACCATGATATCTTCTTGCCTCAGGCCCCACACGATGGAGTCAGCAGAACTTGGATTGAAACTTATGAAACTGTGAACCAAATTAATTAAGATTCCTTCTTTAAGTTGTTTTGTCAGGTATTTAGTCATGACTGATGGTTTTTCAGGTTATAGTAGTGTGGGTTGGCAGTTGTGATATTTCAGAACGTTAAATATAACATCCTGAGCCCTTCTTGCTTAAAAAATATTTATTTATTTACTTATCAGAGAGAGGCAGATAAACAGAGACAGAGAAAATGGGCACTCTAGGGCTTCTAGCCACTGCAAACGATCGCCAGACCCATGCACCACCTTGTGCATCTAGCTTACATGGGTCCTGGGGAATCGAACCTGGGTCCTTAGACTTCATAGGCAAGTTCCTTAACCACTAAGCAATCTTTCCAGCCCTCTTCTGGCTTTTTAACTTTTCATTGACAAGCCCACTGTTATTCTTATGGGCTTGCAAAGCTTTATATGTGACTGGGAGTTTCTCTCTTATAGTTCTCAATAGTCTTCCTTTGTTCTTTAATTTAGTATTTTAACTATAATGTGACATGGGGAGTTTATTTTCTGTTCCCATGTACTTCGTGTTCTACATGCCTCTTGTACTTGGATGGCATCTCACTCCCCAGAGATGGGAAAGTTTCTGCTATGATTGTATTGAAATATCCTCTAGGGTCTGGAGAGATGGCTCAGCAGTTAAAGTGCTTGCCTACAATTCCGAGTGATCTGGGTTTGATTCCTCAGTACCCACATAAAGCCAGATGCACAAAGTGGTGCATGAATCTGGAGTTCATTTGCAGTAACTAGAGGCCCTGGCATACCCATTCTCCTTGCAAGTAAATAAATAAAATATTATAAAACAAAATGCTCTCTATTCATCAGGCATGATGTTCTTCTCCTTCTTCTATGCCCATAATTTGTAGATATGATCTTTTCATGGTCCCAAAGATCTTGCATATCCCATCATATATATATATATATGTATGTGTATGTGTATGTGTTTGTGTTTGTGTATATGTATATGTATATGTATATGTATATGTATATGTATATGTATATGTATATGTATATGTATTCCAAGGTAAGGTCTGACACTAGCAACCTGGAATTCATTAAGTAGTCTCATGGTAGCCTCAAACTCATGGCGATCTTTCTACCTTTGCCTCCTAAGTGCTGAGGTTAAAGGCGTGTGCCATCAAACCCAGCCCATCCATATGTTTTAAACTATTTATTGTTTTTGTTGACTGAACATATCCTTCTACCTTGTCTTCAGGTCCTGATATCTGGTCTCCCCATGAACCATCTTATTTCTGAGCTTTCCACTGAGTCTTTTTTTTTTTTAAATTTTTTATTTATTTATTTGAGAGAGAAAGACAGATAGAGGGAGAGGAAGAGAATGGGCGCCCCAGGGCTTCCAGCCTCTGCAAACGAACTCCAGACGCGTGCGCCCCCTTGTGCATCTGGCTAACGTGGGACCTGCGGAACCGAGCCTCAAACCGGGGTCCTTAGGCTTCACAGGCAAGCGCTTAACCGCTAAGCCATCTCTCCAGCCCTCCACTGAGTCTTTTTAATTTCACCTTTGGTCATTTGTCGAGAATCGTTTCAGTTTTTTTCTTATTGTTTCTATCTCTTCATGGAATTCCATGTTCATCTCTTTCATTGGCTTCCTTATTTCATTCAGTTGATTGTGTTCTCTTAGAATTCTTTCATTTCTTTATATATTTTTTTATAATATTCATCATCATTCTTTTGAGTTTTTGATCTGGATTTTCACCTTAGTCTGTCATCATGGGCTTTCACTCTTGGATTGGTGGATTTTAGAGGGCTGTATTGTCTTGATTTTTATATTATTTATTTAATTTTTTTTTGCCCTGGAACCTTGACATTAGAGTTTATGTTGTTGTTTGAGTTATTTATATATTTAGAGCACTTTTTTTTTTAATTTCAGTGGAGGTGTTTGCAGTATCCAGGAGGGACTAGTTTGTTGTAGGCTTGAAGTGTTATCTTCTGCTAGACTGCTGTTCAGGGCACCAGGTCCTCTCTGCAGTCTTCTTTGATTTAGAATACAGCTTGTTAACAACAATCACTATTGTGGGATAGACTCAGTACAAAAATAGTGATATTTTATTGTAAACAATCAGTTCTTACATGCTAACCATTTTAGAGAGCAAGGAAACATTGACAGTGATGTATGTACGAATATATTAGTTATTGTGGATTTGTGAGGAGAGAAAAAGGTAAAGAAGGAAAAGCTCTTAGAGTAAGTAGCATTGGGATCATAGAGAATTTTGGGCAATGGTAGAGTGAAGAGGGAAAGTGAAGGTATGCTAACAGGTAATGTTGAGTAGTTTCATGTGAAGATGAGGCTCAGACTCTGCAAACTAGGAAAATCTAGAGGGAAAGAGTAAGGAGAAAAAGGAGACTAAACAAAACAAGAAACAAGATATACAGAAACAGTGCACACACACACACACACACACACACACACACAGAGAGAGAGAGAGAGAGAGGGAGAGAGAGAAAGGAAATGACACACAGAGAGAGAGAGTAGAGTGAGGGCCAAACTGACCTGCTACAATGACCACAGGTGCTGGAAACAGGCTAGGTGTGGAGAAAGAGCTGGTTGGAGATAAGAGGATTTTAAAACTGACTGGCAGGGATACTTGGATCTTGCATGGGTTTCCTCACCTTGGAATGTTTGCTCCTCCACTGGCTCTTTATTTCTTGTATTGAGTGGGTACTTCTTCCTACCTTCAGAGTCGCAGTCCTGTGGCCAGGCCACCACACAGAATTCTGTGGCGAACCTTCTCTTCTCTGGAGCTCAGTCAGTGGGTGTGGGTAGTTCAGTGGTTATTCTCTTCTTGGGCGTTAATCTGTTCCTCAGGTGTCTGAAGTGTTTGTTTTTTTTTTCTCCTCTGGACTCTGGCAGGGTGGGGGACAGGGTTTTGTTCATTGGAAATCTTTTAATTTCAAATTTCCAAACCTCTCATCTGCTGCTCACCTATGTTCTCCTGAGGACTTTCCAAAAATGCTTGTGATTTTCATCTTTTTTTCTTTTTGGTGATAGAGTCTGTCCATGAAGCCAGGGATAGCCTTGAATTCACAATTCTCCTGCCTCCACCTACAAAGTGCTGTAATAACAGGTGCTTGCCACCATGACCCGCAACTTTCACTATAGGCTACAGGGTGTCTTTGGGGCCCCAAGGCTTATGATGCTTTGTTCAGTGGTGGTGTGAGCTACCGGGGAGACTGACACTCTCTGCACTTAGTCTGTGACAATAGGTCCCAGCAGGCAATGAGGCTGAGGCTGGTCCTTGACACTCCTTAGGAACTGGAGTCCAGCTTGGCCTCTGCCTCAGTTATGTTCAATCTGCCTGTGATTGCCTTGTCCCCAACCTCCAGATCAGCTTCCAGTTCCCTATTTGTCACTTTAATCTTTTCAAATTGACTTGAAAATTTCACTAGCAGCTTGAATCCTGAAACTTAGCATCTGGAAATCTCAGACTACAAAACTAACACTATTTGGAAACCATGTGAGGCTAAGGACCAGAAAAAGGTTTCCTGTCACACACAGCAAGGAGAAAACCCTCAGAGTCTTAGAGACCTCAGTGGAGGCACCAGGACTCTCTCAGGCCACAACAGAGGCATCACAAAGTATAAAGTAGGTTTGAACTAATTAACCCTGAGGATTAAGTTGGGAACAGTTGTAATTGTCTACCTGATGTAAGCCTTGTGATCCTTGATCATAGATGTGTGTCAAGGGGACTTAGAAAATAGTTTTGAGCTCAGCTCTCCCTAGACTGCTATTATCCAGGAGAGGGGAAACTAAAATCACCAGGCAGGTAAAACGCTCCACTGGGGACACCACGTTTCTGCACTCCCTCGCGGAATCTTGTCACTTTCTAGACACTAAAGTTATCAGCCGCTACAAGGATGAGTTAAAGCCATTCTCTACCTAAACCTGCGCAGGTTCTCCTCAGGTGCAGAGTGCTTCCCTGATGCCTAGGTCTGGGTAAGTGCTCTGTTCTCACGGGTGCAGATCAGCGAGCAGGCAGGCTAGGGGGCAGGTCTGGTGGGAAGAAAATAGGAGGGCCTGGTGGTGAGGTGTTCAGAGGAGTCCTTGAGCCACAACAGTTCCACTCACAGCAGAGGATGGCATTCTGTATATTCAATGAGGAAATTACTGCTCAGTCTTAGGATATTTATTTATTTTATATTTTATTTATTTGAGAGTGAGAGACATATATTATACATATATATATATATATGAGATATATATATATATATATATATATATATATATATATATATATATATGGAGAGAGAGAGAGAGAGAGAGAATGGAAGCACCAGGACATCTAACCACTGCAAACAAACTCTAGAGGCATGCACCACCTTGTGCATCTGATGTACGTGGGTACTGGGAACTCAACCCTGGGTTCACAGGCAAGTGCCTTAACTGCTAAGCCATGTCTCCAACCTGTATATTTGTTTTTATTAAATAATTTTTTCTTTATTTTTCTTTATTTATGAGAAGGGGGGAGAGAAACAGAGAGAGAGAGAGACAGAGAGAAAGAGAGAGAAAATGGGCACACCAGGTCCTCTAGCCCCTTCAAATTAACTCCAAACACATGTGACACCATACGCATCTGGCTTACATGGATTCTGGGGAGTCGATCCTGGATTCTTAGGCTTCACAGGTGAGCACCTTAACTGCTAAGCCATCTCTCCATCCCAGATATTTATTTCTTTAAGCTCCTTAAATGAGTCAGTTTTAATAGGAAATATCAATTAATTTTAGGCTGGCATTTATTTTTCTGAATTTAATGACTAACAGTGACTAGTGGTATCAGTACTCAAGTAACATATAGGGTATTTTTAGTGAATTACTTGTTCCTGTCAATCATCAGATCATCAGAGAAAATTGCTGTTTTAAATTTATATTTTAATTAAATATCTTTAGTTTTTCATTCATCATTTTTACAAACCAATCAGATTATTGGTATAAGTGATTTTTATAGCTAAAGCAAAATTTTTAACTTTTAAAAAGGAAATAAGATTTTAGGTTCAAAATCTCATCCCATTCCGTGAACTCTCAGACCATAGGAAGTTCCTAGTAGTATTTGCTCATGAACCTTTTTCTCCCAATTCAGTTTCAGAAGTTGCAAGTTAGTGGTTAGCTTGTGCCCCACAATTTAGGAAATGTCAGCTACATGGATCATCATGATGTGGTCACCAGGACATTATTAAATACACACTGCACGTGACAGCAGTGTCCTTCCTCTGCCAGGCTATGAAAAACTCAGCAAGTTTTACCCTCCAAGAGCTTGGGAGAAACATTTGTGTCTGTTCATCTTTTCTCTATGTTCTATTCCTTTGAAAAAGATGCTCCAGTTTCTCAGAGCATGGAAATGCCTGCATTTTATTTGGTTTGGAGGAAGGCACTCCATCCTGCCCTGGCCTCTGAGCTTAGTTTCCAGATTCTCCAGAGCCCATGTTTTCATGAGTTACCAAGAACAGACACTTCCGCATGATGGCGTGGGTCTCCCAGCAGTGACAGCCGGGTGACTGTGCTGAAGCCCCTCTGAGCCTTCCTGATTCTCTCTTGTAAAGAATGCCTCCCCTCTTCTGTTAGTTCTAAGATGTGTCTTAAACACTGGCAAGCATTCTGATTGTAAGGGGTCCCTGAGAAGAACCTAGAACCCTTTCAGTATACGAGAGTAAGTTTCACACTATTTCTCAGAAGTGATGTTTCTTAGTCCAAATTTTCTCCAGTTCAGTTGCTCGTATTTCTGGTAGTCATTTATTCCATGGCATCTCTGCACACAGCACTGGCATCTACTTGGTGATGGTTTTGTCTTCCCTGAGGCACCAGCCATCTCGCCTAGTGTCTTCCTACCACTTCAGTTATAATTGTATCACACATAGAGTATTTTGCCCCAGTTTCACCCCATCGGAACCCTACCTGCATGGGGCAGGAGCCTCGCCTTGCATTACTGTATAGAGGCGCTGATAGTGACACAAACAATGGTAAAGTCAAGCTGTATGACAATGACAATTTAGTGTATACACTAATAAATATAAAAATGGACATTACTGCTCAGTCCTGAACACACAACATGTTCTTTACAGATCCCGTCACACTAGGAGATGGGCATGCTGACCTCATGTGCAGTGGAGGAAACAATGTTCTTCCTCAGCTTTCTTCACCCTGGAATAAGTGCACCCCCAGGAACTTAAGCATTGCAGCTGGCACTGGGCTCTGCAGACAGGTTTCCTCTTTCCATCCCAATCTCTCCTTCCTTTCTGATCACAAGTTCAGGCCACTGTCCTGAGCTCATGTCACTTGTTTGGGGGTTATGCAATGCCCACAGGGCTGTCCATTGATTAGGTAATCTTAGAATGATACAGTGCCTACAGCCATTTAAGTATCAGGAATGTTTTCAAATATCACCTACCTCACATATATGATGGCTTAATTAAAGGAAATGCATGTATTCTGCAAGAATTATTCACCATATTTTGTACTATATATTTTAGGCCTGAGCCTCTGGAGTCTGAAGAAAGATCAGTCCCTACTTTAAGGAGACACAATCTTAGACTTTTCTCAAGTCCATCTTTCAAGATTTTGTTGGGCAATTTCCCTTTAGTTCATTACTTAAAATGGAATGGCCCTGAACCTATTAAGTATAATCCTTTTTTTTTTTTTTTGATTTCACATGTTAAAAGAAAATAATTGGAACATGCGCCTGATAATACTTGATAACTGGATTCCTCTTACAAAGGATTGTGTTCTGCCATGATATTAAAGCATGTAAGATGTTCAGTTACTTAAAAGAATCCCAAGAAAAGACCTAAATTCTTTAGATTTCTCTGAACAGGGAGTGCTCAAATGTCAAATGTTCTACTATTTTCTAATTTTTATCTTCTCTGATTCATGCAGGAACAGAGGTGATCAATTAACAAAAGAACTACATTAACTCTCCCAAGTCACATGCGCAAGGAATTGCATGGGGATGAAATTTCTACAGAGATCCTTATGTGCCAGAAATACTTCCGTTTCTGGCATGCATACTTCCTCATGTTTCATACGTAGTCTTTCCATGACAAAGGCTCATGTGCTCCAGGTGAGATGACTGAGGCTCAGCCTCACAGAGGGGCTCTGGGTCACACTCTTAGTAAGCAGCAGATTGTAGGTGTAATTGAGGAAGTCTGAATACAACATTCACACTTTTCAAGATTTCATCCAGAAATATGTTACAATATTTTTTCTGACAATGTAAACAGAACAAAGACAGCACTGACATAACCTTGGGCATGTTTAATCCATGCAGTCTCTCTTCAGAAGGCCTCGTTTCTAATGTTCTAGAATTGTCCTTGTTAAAATTCACCAAAATAGTAAAGCTATTTAGTACCTGACAAAATGATGTAGATGAAAACCAAGTGAGACACTGCTCTTAGCCCAGAAAAAAACTCACACATGAGGTAATAGGAATGGAAATATTTTCTATGATATACAGCATTTTTGTTTTCATGGGGTAGGATTTCACTCTAGCCCAGGCTGACCTGGAATTCACCATATAGTCTTAGGATGGCCTCAGACTCATGGAAATCCTCCTACCTCTGCCTCCTGAGTGCTGGGCTTAAGGTGTGCACCACCACGCCTGCCCAGTGATATACAGCATTTTTTTAATGTGCAAGAAAGTTAGATGCTGAAGGGGCTTCACAATGGGAGCCAGGATGCAGCTTACACGGGGAAGTGTCAAGACAAGGACAAGAGTAGAAATGATGGATGGGGTTGAACTGCAATTTTAAGTGGAATAACAATAAACTGGGACAAATCTTCATATTTTCATGGGGTCAATAATGTTCAGGTTGGTGAATAAGGATATATATGTAATACTGATTTTTTTTTTTTTGCTTTTACCTTCAGACATTCACTATTTGCTTCTTTTCTCCATAAGATGAATAAAAACTATGAAATGTACACTAATATTAATATGAGGAACACTTTTTACTCTGGAGTGGGCATTGGAATCTTAGCCAACACCATGCTTCTTCTCTTCCATGTTGCCATGTTCGTTTGTGGGCACAGACCCAGACCCAGGCCCGCTGACCTGCCCATTCGTCTCTTGGCCCTAGTTCACCTAGTGATGACAGTGATCACGGGCATCATCTCTACAGACATTTTTGTGTCTCAAGGAGGATGGGATGACATCACATGTAGGTCTCTTCTCTACTTGTACAGATCTTTGAGGGGCCTTTCCCTTTGTGTCACCTGCTTACTGAGCATCCTTCAGGCCATCACCCTCAGTCCCAAAAGCTCTCTTTTAGCAAAGTTGAAAAATATATCCCCAAAGTACAATTTATGCTACTTTTTCTTCCTATGTGCCTTCTATACATCCATTGGTGGTCACCTCTTCGTATCAATTATTGCCACCCGCAATTTGACCTCAGCTAACCTCGTGTATGTTACTGAATCTTGCTCTTTTGTACTCATGAGTTACTCCATGCAACACACATTTTCCATTCTCTTGACCTTCAGGGAAGCCTTCCTTATAGGTGTCATGGCTCTGTCAACTGTGTACATGGCCACTGTCTTGTGTAGACATAAGAAACAGTCCAAACATCTTCACAGCACCAGCTTTTCTCCAAAAGCATCCCCAGAAATCAGGGCCACCTGGGCCATTCTGGTGCTCATGAGTTTCTTTGTAGTCATGTCCACTTTGGATGGCATAATCTCCTATAAAAGAACTATGATGAAAGATTATCCAATATTTTATTGCATCAAGCTTCTTGTGGCCCATAGTTATGCTGCAGTCAGTCCTTTGGTATTCATAAGTATTGATAAAGGTATAATTAACTTTTTAAGGCATATGTGTGGAAGGAAAGCAAATATTTGATTACTCGGTGTTTTTTTTTTGTTGTTGTTGTTTGTTTGATTTGTTTTGTTTTGTTTTTTTTTTGAGGTAGGATCTCACTCTGGCTCAGGCTGACCTGGAATTCACTATGTAGTCTCAGGGTAGCCTCGAACTCATGGTGATCCTCCTACCTCTGTCTCCTGAGTGCTGGGATTAAAGGCATGTGGCACTATGCCTGGCTTTGTGTATGTAATTCTAAGACCAGCCAATGTACTGGTATCAGAACTATGGATCATGGTATAGTGTGTATGCACCTTAGTTTAAATGAACATATGAAGTTGTGTTTTTTCTGTTAAAACTACTTACTATGATATGTGTGCATGGCAGTTGTAAGGAAAATTTAAACTACAATCCTTTTGAGATATCATAAGGGTTTTATAGGTCCTAATTGGTGTTCAAGATAGACCTGTGAGGTGGCACTCTTTTAATATTCTGAGATAGCCCACACTACTTTTAAATATGTGCTGGCTTAAGATAGTTTTCATAACTCAATTTCCTCATTGATTTTTTTTTGGGGGGGTAAGGTCTCACTCTAGCTCAGGCTAACCTGGAATTCACTATGTAGTCTCAGGGTGGCCTTGAACTCACGGCAATCCTCCTACATCTACCTCCTGGGATTAAAGTTGTGCATCACCATGCCTGGCTTCATTACCTTTTTGAGGCAGGGTTTCTCACTGGATCTAAGACTTGCCAATTAAGCTAGATTTGCTACCCAGCAAGTCCCATGGAGCCTCCTGTCTTTGTCTCCCCAACTCCAGTATTATAAGCATGCACCACCCAGTGTTTAGTCAGTGTGGGTTCTGGGGTTCAAACAGGCCTTCTACTAACAAAGTAAGAAGTTCACTGGTTGTGCTATCTCCTCATTCAAGGTATTTTTATTTTTCCAAACCACATACATAAATGTTTATATATGGTATGTCCATACTCTCTCTCTTTACAAATAAATTATAACATGATCAACAAAATATGCACACACACACACACACACACACACACACACACTCCCCCCCAAAATGTCATGTAATAAACCATACAGTTATTTGTGCAAAAGTGCTCATAACAATAGGATTTAAACTAAAGGGTAGAAATGACCTAGCCTCTAGAATTGTAAGAATGTATAACCAGAACACTGTCTGTACATGCAGTGAAAGGTTATGCATCTTGGGCTGGAGGCATGGCTTAGCATTTAAGGTGCTTACCTGAAAAGCCTAATGATTCAGGACCAATTCCCCAGTACCCATGTAAAGCCAGATGCACAAAGTGGTGCATGCATCTGGAGTTCATTTGCAGTGGCTGGAGGCTCTGGCATGCCCATTCTCTCTCTCTCTCTCTCTCTCTCTCCCTCCCTCTCTCTCTCTCTGTATGTATATGTATATGTATATGTATATGTATATGTATATGTATATGTATATATATGTGTGTGTATATATATGTATATATACATACATATATACATATATATAAACCATCTCTCCTGCCCTAGTATTATTCTTAATTGTAAAAACAACTCATAACTGAGGAGATGATTCAGTAGTTAAAGGTGTTGCTTTCAAAGCCTGTTGGCCCAGATTCAGTTCCGCAGCCACCACATAAAGCTGGATGGGCATGTGGTTACAGTGGCAAAAGACCTTAGCATTCCCACACATATGTACATACACACATGTGAAAATAAATAAATTTTAAACATGAAATGTGAGATACTATCAGAAGTATACTTGTACATCAGTGATAATATATGTCAAGATTTTGAACAGCAATTGAGGGAAATCTTACAAAAACAAATACCATTTACATTCTATCATCTGACAATACTGTTACATTGCATCATATTTAGCTTTTATGACTGACTATTATTTAAAGGAAAAAGTTATACTAGACAATGGGAAGAAGTAATTTGGAGACTGACCATTATGTGGTACTCTCTATATTTTGAGTTGGTTAAAATGACATAATTGACATAGGTTAACAAACTGGAATATTATTTAATTAGTTGACATGATTATATATTTGTGAGGAATAAAAGGTCACTATGTGGGGGAAAATGAAGGAAACAATCAAATTGATAAATGTCTAAAAACACCATGAATAAAACCAGGCATGGTGGTGAGCCTATGTATTGTAGTCAGGTTGACATTGCTGGCATAAATCACCTGATCAAGAGCAGCTTTTGGGGGGAAAAAGGCTTATTTTGGCCTACAGACTTGAGAGGAAGCTCCATGATGGCAGGGGAAAACAATGGCATGAACAGAGGGTGGATATCACTTCCTGGCCAACAACAAATGGACAATAGCAACAGGAGAGTATGCCAAACACTGGCAAGGGGAAACTGGCTAAATACCCATAAGCCTGCCCCCAACAATATTCTACCTTCAGAGGCATTTATTCCCAAATTTCTATCAGCTGGAGACTTAGCATTCAGAACACATAAGCTTATGGGGGGACACCTGAATCAAACCACATTCTGCCCCTGGCTCCCATAAACTGATAACCATCCATGATACAAAATGCAATGTATTCAGTCCATCTTTAAAAGTCCCCATAGTTTTTATCAATCTTAATAATGTTCAAACATTCCCGTAATCCAATGTCTTCTTAAAATTTTTTTGGTTTATTTATATTTATTTATTTGAGAGCAACAGAAAAAAAGGCAGAGAGAGAATGGACGCACCAGGGCTTCCAGCCACTGCAGATGAATTCCAGATGTGTGCACCCCCTTGTGCATCTGGCTAACGTGGGTCCTGGGAAATCGAGCCTCGAACCGGGGTCCTTAGGCTTCACAGGCAAGCACTTAACCACTAAGCCATTTCTCCAGCCCCCAATGTCTTTTAACTGAGCCATAATATATAAAAAAAAAATCCCCCCAAAGTCCATAATGACACAGAATAAACATTTATATTGCAAAAGATGACACTGGGCATAGCAAAGAAATATTCAAGCAATCCAAGGTTTATATTATATTTATTTATTTAAATAAACATAGAGAAAGAGGCAGATAGAAAGAGAGTGAGACAATGGGCACACCAGGGCCTCCAACCACTGCAAATGAACTCCAGACACAGCTGGCTAACATGGGTTCTGGAGAGTCAAACCCAGATCCTTTGGCTTTCAAGACAAACACCTTAACCACTAAGCCATCTCTCCAGCCCACAATATAAGATTTAAACAGGGCAAACACCAAACCCTGTATCTCCAAGTCCAGCAACTCTAGCTAATGACAAGTCTCCAAGTCCAATAATTCTAACCACTGACAAGTCTCTGGAGTTCCAATTGCACCCCTCAAGCTAGGCTACTCACAGTAGTTTCCTGGAAAACATCATCAGGGCTGTCAGCTCTCCTTATCAGCCACCTCATGGTCCTGGCATCTCCACTGGGTCTCCACTGCAACCCACGGTCCATCCTCATATTCCAACAGGTCTTCATGTAGGCATCCAACAAACATGCTTCACATTGCCCATGGCTGTTTCCAAAACACAAGACCGTGTTGCAAACTCAATGACTCTCTCTTTCCTACATTTCTTATACTCCACAACACCAGGTAGGGTGCCAGTTTGTTAATCCAAGGGGGGAATAAAGCAAACTTTGCAAAACAGGACACTCCTAGAGCACTCAGGCCCCTTCAAAAGAGTCGACATTCTTCCTGTTGACCCAGTGCAGGTCAGCTGGCCCAATCTCAAAGGTTGTAATCTCATATAATTGCAGCAGAATGGGCAGAAGTTTCAGCCCAGTCATTTTATTTCTGTGCCATATCCCTCTACTCATACCATTTCTACACAAGGAAACCCTGCACAAATTCTCAGGACAGGGGCATAACAGGAAGCCTCTCACACAAACTGCCTTTAGCCCAGTACAAGCTCTTTCTCACCCTCACAAACCAAACCTCACAGTCCATAGTTCTTACTGCATTCAGGTCTTGCAACTCTGGCTAGAATAGTCCATCAAGCTGTACTTACAGCATTATAAGGCCAGAAAGAATGTAAGAGCCAAAAGAAGGCTAGGACTCCTTACAATGCACTCTTCCAGATGCAAAATGGCCTGGATATCCATGGCTTCACAGTGTCTGGCAATACCTACACAAGACCCTCATAAAAGGAGAAAAAGATGATGACGTCAAAATAAAAGGAGACTGATTGAGAAGGGGAGGGGATATGATGGAAAGCACAGTTGCAAAGGGGAAAGTGGGGACTGGGAGGGAATTACTAAGGGCTATTGTCTATAATTATGGAAGTTGTCAATAAAAATGAATAATTAATTACAAAAAGAAAACTAGGTAATACACATCCAAATCAGAATAAAGAGATAAAATTATCTTTATGGATGTCATATAATATAAACCCAACAGACCACAAGAAAAGCCTGTTGGGAGTTACTCTATCATCTCAGCAGAATATCAGAGCAGCAGACCAAGGTATCTGTTTCACTTCTCCATAATTACTGCAAAATATGTGAAGAAGAATTTCAGAAAGCAATTATCATTAACAATAAATGTCATTCAAAAAATAAAATTCTTGTAAATAAACCAGGGAAGTGAATGGTATGTATTCTGTGAACTATAATGACAGAAATTGCAGCAGATACAAGTGGGAAAAAAAATCTCATGTTTATGGATTAAAAGAATTAATATTATTAAAACATACAAAGTCTTAAAGGGGATCTATGGATCAAACACAATCTTGTCCAAATTCCACTGGCAAATTTTCACATAAATGGAAAAAAATAAATCCTAAAATCCATACAGAATCATGAAAGATCCAGAGCAGCTAAAGTAATTTTGAGAAAGAACAAAGATGATGACGTAATACTTTCTGATTTCAAAATGTATTACAAAGCTACAGTGATGAAAACACTAATAATACCCGCATAGTAGTGTACATTTAGACCAATGGAATGCAATGAACTACCAAGAAACACTTGGTTGATGGAGTTTTGAAAGCAATGCCCAAAATGCTCCATGGGAAAAGGACATTCTATCTCACAGGTAATGTTGGGGAACTGTATATTCACATGCAAAAGAAAACCTAGAACTTTGTCATAGAAAAAAAGCAATTCAAAATGGATTATAGATTAACATATTGTTGGGCTCTGAAAGGCCCAGGCGTGAGGCCTAGTGGAACTTCCTGAGTCTAGCTAAGGTTTGGCGACCTGTCTCTGGCCAGCTAGGACTCAGCAAGATGCCTAATGGCTTCTGGCCTGTCACTTCCACAGGGCAATTGTAATTACCATTTCAATAGTTAAAGTTTACTATTGGCCCTTACCTCTTCCCCCATCCTAAAATCCCTGCCTTTGTCCCCAACATGATATAGGCAACTGCTCAGAGTAATAAAGTGAGTTGTTTCTGCGAGTTTCTGCATCGAAAAGACTCCCGACTCAGTGTGGTTTTTCTCCGGTGGCCACAAGAGGTTTCTGGGTCATCCGACATTCATCTTCCCCTCAACCCCTAGGGGGGAACCAGCAGGCCTGGTTCTTCCCTCGGCACTACCTGACCGGGTAGGAGCCCCGCAACATATAAGCCCAAATCTATAAAATCTTAAGAGAAAACATAGTAAAGAAGCTCTATAAACCTTGGTTAGACAATTATTTATTGGATAGTATATTAAGAATAGGTAAAAAGAAAATACCACATGAGTTTGGTGATCTCAAATGAAAAAGTTCCACATGATGTAAACAGTCAACAGAGAAGAGTAAATCTGTGCATAGGAGGATATACTTTTAAATCTCATATTGATCAAAAGGTTATTTTTCAGTTTTAAAAATTATTTTAAATTTTGTTGAGAAATAAAAGGGAATATGTGATTTTTTTTAACCTAATATGAGCTTAGGTAGGACATAAATGAGACCTTTTTGTGTCAAGGGAGAGGGAAATCTTACTGATTTCTATTACATAGATTAAGAAAACCAGATCCAGGGGCTGGGGAGATGGTTCAGTCGTTAAGGGTGCTGGCTCAAAAAACCTGCTGACCCCAGTGCATCCCCAGAACCTACTCAAAGCCAGAAGCAAAACGGCACACTTTTCTGTAATCCTAATGAACCTTTAGCAACGGGATGTAAAGCCAGGACAACCTGAAGCTCACTGGTCGGCTAGACTGGCCTTCCTAGTGGCAAAACCAAGAAATTCCACACCTAAGCCAGGCATGGTAGCGTACACCTTTAATCCCAGCACTCGGGTGGCAGAGGTAGGAGGATCACAGAGTTCAAGGCCATCCTGAGACTACATAGTGAATTCCAGGTCAGCACAGCTTAGCTCAACCCTGACTCTTTTCCTCTCCTGTTTAATCACCTCAGAAGCATACCTGTGCACCTGCCCAACCTTCACCTATAGGCTCCCTGGGAGCTTCTCCCAGAATGACACAGGAGGGGTCTTGCAGAGAGTCCTTTGGCTGAGGGAAGAACCTGGTTTCTTCATAGTATCCTCACAAACTGGCCCCCAAGTCCCAGCTGGATGACCTTGGGGCCATCCTCTCACTTCTGACTAGGCCCTGCATGCAGAGCTGGCACAGCTCCGGCCTCTGCTTTCACCAGCAGTGTGGCCTCAAGTGCGTGGTCAGCGTCTCCATCCTTTCCTTACATAGCTGGGGCACAGTTCCTTGGCAAGCAAGAATATTCTGGAGCTAGCCTCACCCTCTCAACTGCAGGCATGTGATATGAGGCTGCTCAAGTACGGCCACGTCTTGCTTCATAGATGGGAGGAGTAAGGCTTGCTTGAAGCCACGTTGTGCCTGGCTAATCAGGGCAGGAGATGAGATTCTACTGTCACATACTCTCCCACTGAGACACATGTGCCCCCAAGGAGTTGAGATTATAAAGAGCATTAGCAGACAGTGCTCAGGGGAGCTATGGGAGCACTGAGATCCTGGACTTGGTTGTTGGCAACTAGAGGAGAGAGTTGCTCTCCGCATGGGAGATCAGAGCAGCTTGGGACAGGACTCCAGGGAGAGGCAGACAGGCTCTTGTGGAACTCCTGCCCTGACCCCAGATATCTGAAAAGGGGATCAGTCAGTCAGACAGGTGGTCCTCTGGGGGTAGATTTTTCCAGAGCCCGTAAGCTAAGAACTGGAAGGACAATGAGGAAAACTGCTTCTCATTACATCTTTGTCTACAGTGAACACAGCCATACATATGTTTAACGTACCCACCGTGGGTCAGGCACAGAGTTCCCAGCCAGCTGTCCACTGGTGAGGAAAGCACACCGAGCTCATCCTTCCCTGACATACTTAGGGAGTAGCGTTTGAGCACAAATACCCCACTGCCCACTACTTCCTTGAATTCACACAACAGCGCTGGGAAGATTAGCACTGTCATCTCCAAGGCTGAGGGACCGTTCATTGGTTCATGGCTCCATCACACAGTCTGGTGGTTTCAGTTGATGTCACCCACAAACTCATGTGTTTCGAAGACTTGGTCACCAGCTAGTGACAACTCTGGAGGCAGGGCCTTGCTTGAGGAGGCGTGTAGCTGGGATGGGCCTTGACGTTGGTTAGCTCCTAGCTTGCCAGGATTAGTTCAGTTCACTCTTCTGCTGTTGTTTTCTACCTGCCATCATGACGCTTCCCTACAGATTGGAAGCCAAAATAAAAACAATTCCTCCCATTGTCTGCTTTTGGCTGGGTGCTTTGTTCCAGCGATGAGAAGGTAACTATAAAGCACAACCAGGTTCGTATCCATGCTCCCCTACGCCACATCTCTGGCTATTAGCATGCATTTCACACGAGTGGCCATGTCTTGGAAATTCCCTGAAAGCTTTGTATAAAATCTGTGATTTCAGTCCTTCTCCCTAAGGCCTTAGTTTCATTGGCAAGGTAGGGGGCAGGCATCAAAATGTTTATGACACCATATTTATTCCTTTAAGTACAATGAGGAAAACTTAGACCAATGGTGGTGGGGTTATTCTCCCAGCCACACAGTTAGAATACAGTGAAACTGGGATGTACGTTTATTTCTGCAAATAGTTGTATTTGGTCTTACAAAAAGGAGCTCCATTTCTGCCACACCACCCCCAGAGATTCTGAGGGACTGTGTATGCGTGAGGGGCAGCATGTTGGTGGCACATGAGCAATCCAATCGGCCATGCCACATCAGCGTAGGTGGTGCTTAGACTCCTGGAGACAAAGGAGTGCCTGGAGTGGGATGATGAGGCAGGACCGTGGGAACCCTCTCTTTCCCCAGCACAAGAAGCTGAGCGCCTCCTCCTCCAATGATGAGTCCTGCCTGATGACAGATGTGTGATCCATCAGCGAGGCAAATATAGCCGTTCAGGCTCCTAAGACGGTGGAGTTCAGCACAGGCTCAACTTCATCCCATTTTGCTCAATCTCCCTCTGCTTCAGCTTCTAAGCCCGACTCCTACTTATCTACGTTTTTAAAAAAAAATACTTTTACTTATTTGCAAGGAGAGAGAGAGAAAAAAAGAAAGATGGAGAGAGAGAGAGAGAAAGAAAGACAGAGGACAGAGAATGAATACGGGCATGTCAGGGCCTCTTGCTCCAGTAAACAAACTCTAAGCACATTAGCCATTTTGTGCATCTGGCCTTACGTGGGTTCTGGGGAATCAAACCTGGGCTGTCAGGCCTTCCAAGCAAGCCACCTAATCACTGACCCATCTCTCCACCCCCTTTATATATTTTCATTTTCCTTTTAAATTCCACTCATAGCTGGAATCCTGAAACTAGCAGTTCAAAATCATGGAATACAAAACCAATCCTTCCTGGAAACGAGGTGCTCCACGTGAGCATGGACCCAGGAAGAGGCTGCCCATCTCACTTAAATGAGAGGGCCCTTGGAGCCATGGGGAAATGATGGAGGAACCAGGAGTCTCTCACTGCTGAGAAGAGACATTGAAAACTACAAAACATGTTGAACTAATTAAGTCTGAGGATTAAAATAAGCAAGGTTGGGGTTGTCTATATGATTGCCCATGTATGTGTGTCAAGGGAACTTAGAGAAAAGTTTGAGCCCATTGCTCCCCAGATTACCATTATCCAGGACAGAGTAAAGTAACATCAGAAGGCGGGTAAAATGCTCCACCGGGGACGCCACGTTTCTACCCTCCCCAGCGGGCTCTTGTCACCTTCTACAGACACCAAAATTACTGGCTGGAGAGAAGAGAAAAAGACACCTACCTAAACCTGTATGGGTTTTCCCTGAGTCCCCCATGCCCTGTCCATCCGGGTAAGTGCTCGTCATGCTCACTGGTGCAGAACCAGGGCTGGTGGACTCCCGGGCAGGTGTTGAAGGAGGAAGATTGGGCCTGGTGGTGAGAATTTTTAATATCTGCTGAGGAGGCACTGAGCTCCAACCATCTCTTTCCACCCAGAGGACTGTATTCTCTACATGTGATGAGGAAATGGTTTTCTTAGGCTATTTATTTCCTTAACTCCTAAAAGTAGTCAAATTTTCATAGGCAACATCAATTAACTTTAGGCTTGCAGTTCTTTTTCTGAATTTAATGACTTAGTTATTCTACATACATGATCAGAGCATTACTGTTTTAATTTTATATTTTAATCAAATATCATCAGTCTTGCATTAATGATTTTCACTAACTAAATATAATTATTATTGGTGCTGGTGACTTCTATAGTTTGGTTAATTTTTTAAAAACTATTTAGAAGGAAATGAGTCTGTAGGTTCACAATCTCATCCCTTGCAGAAGACTGTCATGTTATAAAAAGTGCCAACTAGTATTTGTTCATGAGTCCTTTTTCTCCTAATCACATTTTAGAGATTATAAATTAGTGATGTTTCCCTTAGCCTGGGTTCCATAAGTTAGAAAATGTCAACTGAGGAGTTAGATAGAAGTTAGATAGTTCACGAGGACAAGAACTATTAAGTAAGCAGTGGACATGATGCCAGCTCTCCTTTTTCTGCTACTAAAGACCCAGCAAGTGTCACTTGGGAGAACCAATATTCATATCCACTCATCTTTTTAAAAATTTTTATTCCTTGACAATGATGTTCTTTCCAGTTTCTCAGATACTGTATATTCATGAGACTTCATGCTACTCTCTTATAAAGAATACCTTTTCCTTTTCTTTCTTTTAAAGAATACCTTTTCCTTTTCCTTATTTTCCTTCCTTCCTTCATTCCTTTCTTTCTTTCTTTCTTTTTTTTTTTTTTTGTTTTGAGGTAGTGTCTCACTCTGGTCCAGGCTGACCTGGAATTAACTATGTAGTCTCAGGGTGGCCTCAAACTCACGGCAGTCCTCCTACTTCTGCTTCCTGAGTGCTGGGATTAAAGGCTTGTGCCACCACACCTGGCTGTTTTTTTTTTTTTTTTTCTTGAGGTATGGTCTCACTTTAGTCCAGGCTGACCTGGAATTCACTATGTAGTCTCAGGTTGGCCTTGATCTCACAGTGATCCTTCTACCTCTGCCTCCCAAGCACTGGGATTAAAGGCATGTGCTACCACACCCAGCTCTTTTCTTTTTCTGTTGCTTCTGAAGATGTATTTATTTATTCATTGAGAGAGGAACGGAGGGAGAGAGAGAGAATTGGCAGGGCCTCAGCCACTGCAATTAAACGTCAGATTGTGCCACCTAGTGGGCATGTGTGACCTTGCACTTGCCTCATCTTTGTGTGTCTGGATAAGGTGGGATCTGGAGAGTCAAACATGAGTCATTAGGCTTCACTGGCAAGCACCTTAACTGCTAAGCAATCTCTCCAGCCCTGAAGATGTATTTGTACATGTTGGTGAACATTCTAATTGAACATGTGAATCCTGAGGAGGACCTATCATCCTTTCAATAAAGTTAAGTCTCACCCTAATTTTCAGAAATAACTGCCACACCTTAGCTAAATATTCATGTTGTTTTGCTCATCATATTCCAGGAGATCACTTAGTCCATGGCATCCCTGCACATAGCACTGGCATCTGCTTGGTGATGGTTTTCCTTCCCTGATGTACCCTCCATCTCCTACCATCTTCTTAGTTTTCTAGCTAGAATTATGAATTAAGCCACACATAGAGCAAGTCACTCAACATCACCCCATCCGAAACCCACCTGCATGAAGCAGATAGAGTCACCTTCCAAACCTCTCTGTCCGTGGTACATGAATGCTAGGAGGCGATAATAGTGACAACCATAATGGTAAAGTCACATTGCATGATAATGACAAACTAAAGTTCACTGTAGTAAATGTGAGGGAGGGGGCTGGAGAGAGGGCTCAGTACTTAAGGCACTTACCAGCAAACCCTAAAATCCTGGGTCCAGTTCCCCAGCACCCACATAAAGCCAGATGCACAAGGTGGCACGTTAGTCTGGAGTTCGTTTGCAGTGGCTAGAGGCCCTAGCGTGCCCATTCTCCCTCCCCCCCACTCTCTCTCTTTGTCCCTCTCAAATAAGTAAATAAATAAATAATAAATAAAGTGTGAGGGTGGACATGTACTGCTTGGTCCTGACTATGAGTCATGTACTTTACACGTCCTGACAGCGCTAGGAGACGGGCATGCTTACCTCGTGAGCAGAGGAGGAAACAGATGCTGCTCCGGCCTGGCTTCACTGTGGAACCGCTGCATGCACAGGGCCATAAGCACAGGGCTGTCAACAGGGTCTGCAGAGGAGTTTCTTCCCTCAACCCCAAACTCCACTTCTCTCTAGATCACAAGTTCGGGTCACTGTCCTGAGCTCTCATCCACAGGGTTGGGGCCCATTTGATGACACCTTGGACTTCAGGGCTGTCACTGACTGGGGTTGCGGGCTGGTAATATCTGCATTCATTGCTTCCCTGACCCGCGCAGAAGTCTGGGATCTGTTGTTCTTCTGCGGGGCCTGGACTTCTCTGCAGCTCTACCCGAGGAAAGCCCAGGTTTCTCTTCCACCTTTGTAGCTCCATGCGGGCTTTGCTTTCTTGACCTGCACACCAAGCCTTCCTTTTCTTTCTCACACTTCGGTCTCTTAAAATCCAAGCAGCCTCACAAACGCATGTCCTCCTCCCTGTGTCTTATGTCCTAATATTCAGAATATTAAATCTTTCTGAAGGCACCTTCCTGTTTTTTTAAACAACAAATATGTGAATTTTATTTATTTTTTTCTTTTCAAATTGTTTAAAATTCATTTATTTGAGAGTGACAGGGAGAGAAAGAGGCAGAGAGAATGGGCACGCCAGGGCCTCCAGCCAGTGCAAATGAACTCCAGACACGTGCGCCCCCTTGTGCATCTGGCTAATGTGGGTCGTGGGGAATTGAGCCTCGAACCCGAGTCCTTAGGCTTCAAGGGCTTAACCGCTAAGCCATCTCTCCAGCCCTCAAATATTTTTATATTAACAACTTCCATGATTATAAAAAATATCCCATGGTAATGCCCTCCCCCCCTCACTTTCCCCTTTGAAACTCCAATCTCCATCATATCTCCTCCCCTTCTCAATCAGTCTCTCTTTTTGTTGTCCCCCCCCCCCGCAATGTAAAATGCAATTTCAGTGCATGGTAAAATAGGGTTATCCCAGTACCATCATATCAAGCTCACTCCTAACTGGCCCTGTGTTCTAGATGAGATGACTGGAGCTCAGCCTCAGAGTGCTCCAGGTCACACTCATAGTAAGTAGTAGATTGTAAGTAGATTGTAACTGAAAAAGTGGATATAGCATTCACACTTTCAATATTTATCTGGGAATTTATTACAATATGTGGTCTGGCAATATAAATAGAACAAAGACAGAACTAAAATAAAATAATCCTGTGTATATCTAATCCATGCTTCTCTTTCCTTCAGACAATTTCATTTCTACTGTTCTGCAATTCTTTGTTCAAATTCACCAAAAGTAGTAAAACTATCAAGTACATGACAAAAGGATGCTGACAAAAACCAAGTGAGACTCTGATCTTGCCCAGAAAAAAAGTCAAACATGAGGCAATAGGAAAGGAAATATTCTTATGATATATGGTATTTTAAAAGCTTTTTAAAATTATTTATTTATTTATATATTCGACAGAGAAAGAGGGAGAGACAGAGAGAGAGAGAGGGGGGGGGGGAATGGGCACTCCAGGGCCTCTAGCCACTGCAAACGAATTCCAGATGTGTGTGCCACCATGTGCATCTGGCTAATGTGGGTCCTAGGGAACTGAACCTGGGTCCTTTGGGTTTGCAGACAAATGCCTTAACTGCTAAGCTATCCCTCCAGCCCAATATATGGTACTTTTAATGTATAAGAAAGTTTATATATTGAGAGAGCCTCACCGTGGGATACATAAACTACCCATGATTGGTGTTAGGACAAGGAATAGAGTGGGACAGGAGGTGGAATTGAGTTTTTTATTGGAATAAAGATGAATTGAATCTATTTTCATGAGGAACTAGGAACATAAGCTTATGGGGGACACTTGAATCAAACCACCACAGTGCCTATTAATATTTTTTCATTAAACTGTTTGGTCTCATTTCCATTTAAAAATTACACAGTAACATTATCTACCCTTAGCTTGTGCTCTGCCTGGAAAGCAATGTCTCTGTGAGTACTATGATGATGAGGTTGCCAGAACATTAACTATTAAATTCACAGTGAATATGATAGTAATTTTCCCTCCCTGGTTTCTAAAAGACCCAGAAATACAACTTCCAAGAGTATGAAAGGAACAATATTTACATCCATTAATCTTTTCTCTACATTGCATTCATGGTGGGGGAGCTTTTAAATTTAAATTTCTTTGATATTGGAGAACTGAATCTAATTTTGTTTGCAAGGAAACTTATGGCAATTGATCCCCATCATGTCTTGGTGTCTATGCCTGGTTTCAGATTTTTCCCTAACCTGCATCTTTTCATGATCATGGGACCTGTCTACTTTTCTTGTTCTTTACATAGTGAGGAACAGAATGAGATGAGAATGGAAAGGTAAGCTGATTCGCTAGAAGACTGAGGCTGACTGTTGCTCCATCACTGTGCTGGTGGGCAGGAGGGTCTCCTGCAGGGCTGTGTGCGGTTCCCAGTGTTAGAGAGGGTGCGTGTGAAGAAGTTCCTCTGGACCTTCTTTCTGTACCTTAACGGAATTCTCTCCCTATTGCTATTTCTAGCAGCATATCTTCAAATATTGGTAACTATTCCAGCTTCAAATTTGAATCCTGAGAGATGCCTGCAGTCCTTTTAACTACAACAAAAAATATAATTCACAAATAAATTCTCAAAAATGAATGTCTTATTTGGCCAAAAATTCTTCATGCTTTTGTCCATTGTATTCCCGGAAGCCATTTACTCCATGGCATCTCCGCACCCAGCACTGTCATCTGTTCGGTTATTATTTTACCAACTCTCCCGGCGCCTCTCAGTTTTCCAGCTAGAATTGTGCCAAACATAGGGCATGCTACTCAATTTCACACCATCCTAATCCTACCTACCAGAAGCAGGCACAGTCTCACTTCCCAAACCCTTCTTCCCATGGTACGCTAATTTTCAGAGGGGACAACAGTGATGAGAGCAGCTATAAAGTCGAGCTGAAGTGCACTCTTTAATAACTGTGAGGGTGAACACGTATTGCTTCGTCCTGAACATGCATCATGCTCTTTACACGTCCTGTCAGCCCGGGGAGATATACACGCTCACTCCGTGAGAATAGGAGAAGAGATGTTTCTCCCCATCATTTTGTACCCTGGAATCAGTGCACACCTGACAGCACCATAAGCTCCCCAGCTTATGGAGAGGGGTTTTCTCTTTCCATTCCACTCTCCACTTCCTTCCAGATCACAAGATAAAGTCATGGTTCTGAATGTTCTCTTGTCACTTGCTTGACATGGACCCCAGGGCTGTCCATGACTTGGGTAGTTGCAGGTTGACACAGGTCTACAGTCACTGACTCTTTGCTCTGTGCAGCATAGGGAGCCTAAGCTTTGTTGTTCCTCTGAGTGGCCTGGCCTTCTCTGCAGCTCTAACAAAGAAAACCCTGAGATTTCTCTTTGATATTTCTTGCTCTATGCTCTTATTATCTACACAATAAGCCTTCTCTCCTTCCCCACTATTAAGACAGGAATCTTAGGGTTCCTCTATCAGTATACCAATGCAATGATAGTTTGAGGGTGGTCCTAGGTCCTTGTCTTATAAATTAAAAGAATGAAATTCATAGACCAAAGGAAAGATTTTATTTTAGCTGAGAGATTTAAGGGGCTTTTAGAAACAGACAGGCAGACATAGCTCTTGTCCAAGGAGGCAAGACAGGATTTGGGAAGCCATATACTTAAGAGAAGGAAAGCTATTGCCCAGGGAGATGAGAGGTGGTTTGAGAAGCCTACCTCCAGACTCGGTTTTTTTTTAATTTATTTTATTATTATTATTATTATTATTATTTTTAATGAGCTCCATGGATGGGCGGCTGATTTAGCCAATCTAGTCCTGACCTGACACCAGGTGTCTGGGGTCAGGACTTCTGGAAAAGGGCAATCTTAATTCCCTAGGAAAGGCCTTCTTGGAAGGGAGTGGAAGAACTCCCTAAGGGGGAGAGATAAGGAAAGCCAAGATCATTTTGACATTTCTGACCTGTAGTAAAGTGTAATAACCCAGATTTTCACCTACTAATCTATAGACAATTCCCACATTTAGCCAAGAGAAAGCTATTCTCTTTTAGGTCCTGTTACCCTAAACTACCTAGCCAGTTTTTGTTTCCTATGCTGTGATCTCTTTGAATGGGACCAATTTCACAAATCCACGTGGTTTTTTCCCCTGTGCCTTGTGTCCTTATAGGCAGAATGACAACTATCTCTGAAGTAGATCTGTTATTTTTCAGTATATAAAAGATAATTTTACTTTATTTATGTTTTAAAATTTATTTATTAGAGACAGAGGGACAGAGAAGAGAGTGAGTGAATGAAAGAATAGGCTTACCAGGGCCTCTAGCCACTGCAAACGAAATTCAGATGCATGTGCCACCTTGTGCATCTGGCTTACATGGGACCTGGAGAATTGAACCTGGGTCCTTAGGCTTCACAGGCGAACACCTTTACCACTAAGCCATCTCTCCAGCCTTGAAAGGTAATTTTAAAGCATGATACAATTGTATCCCAGTATTATGAGCTATCCCATCAGCACACTCACCCCCAACTGCCAATATACTGGCATCAGAAGTACTACTCATGATACGATAAAAGTTATTTTTTTCTGTTAAACTTATTTATTTTAATGAAGGACATATAAAAGAAAAACCACATGGCATCTGAGATTTCATAAGCTGTGCATTTCTTCGTGGTTTTAAGGGCGACCTAGGAGGTGACTTTCACTTGTGCTAGCACATAATATTTATAAGTAGACAATAGCTCATCGCTCTTTTCAAAATTTGAATTTTCTGTTTTCTGTATCTTGTCAAACTTGATGTGTAAATACTTGTTACAATAAATTACACAATAACCAGAAAGTATACACAGACTTACACAAGTAATACATAGAGAAATGAATCATATGTGCAACAATGCTTGTAATAATAAGAGTGGAAAGCACAAACAGCAGTGTTTAGAACCATCAGAATATGCAAACAAAATTTAGCCTCTTCATACACTGGGCTATTTATTATTCTGTCTAAAACAGAGGGAAATAGTGGCACATGTAATAATATAGATTAACTCTGAGTCTACTATACTAACTGAAATGTAAGTCACACAGAAACAAATATTGTATGAATCTATTTATAGTAGGCAGATCTTAGAAGACTCACATTGGTAATGAAAAAATAGAGTTTCAGTCTATCTCAGGGGAGAGGATAATGGAGCTCTCTTGATAGAGATAGAATTTTAGTTCAGGAAGAAGAAAAAAGGGCCAAGAGGGATGTGTTTATAGTTGTACAGTTATGTGAATGTACTGACTACACTCATTTGCACACTAAAACAGCAAATGTGTATATTATGTGCACATTCTCACAATAAAATTGTGTTCAGTTACCTTGATCCAACCATGAATAGTAGTATTCTCTCTGACATTAAACTATGAAAATATTCTGAAAGTTCCTAAACTACAGGTTTCAAATTGTGAAATATTATAAGAGGTTTGTCCCAAAGAGCAATTTGAAAAATTTCTAATAGTCCAAATCTTATTTTCAGATTCTCCAACGAAAGTGGAAAAGTCCTTTGAATAGAGTGAGGTAATCACAGTTTTGTGCTGCTCAGCCTTTAAGAGGTTATCAGCTTAGCCAGCCTTGTTTGCAGAGTAACTATAAACCAGCGTAGACCTTGTCTAAAACACAAAATAAGTCCCAAGGGCCATCCATGCTCACAAATTGTGGCCATAGACCTAGGTCCCGCACCCTGTGTCAGGGCTGCAGATGCAGACTTCAGGCCTCTGCCTTGGCTAGGTGCTCCTGGGCTTAGGCTTCCTGGCACAGAGGTACCCCATGGCCACTCCAGCGGGCAGCACCTCTTTCTGCAGCTCTAGTTTCCCAGACCTTACAGCCAATTTAAGGGCTTGTCTATACAGTGCAATTGAGTGCAAACAACCCCTCCCTTCAGCTAAGACTTTCTGCAGCAGGAGATGTACTTCTGTATATCTTTAAAGCAGGAAATTACTACACAGCTATCACATTTTTATTAGATTTCCTTTGATTTATCCTGACATATATATGAAAATGATGTGCACTGCCAAGAAATGTGGAGTTAGGTTACAGCCTCCAGCTGTCATCTTAATTTATGAGAATGAAGCCATGCATAGGACAGAGTTGCCAGCAGATCATGCCAGTAAGGAACTTTTCCAAGTTTTCAGAGTGCACCGGAGCTGGTGAACAATTAAAGAATAATCCATGGCACAAGAGATACCTGGAACAGGTGTCCCTGAAGCAACTAGAGAAACTATTCAGATATGGTCATTTGCAGGGACACAGCTTGGCAAAAAAGATGGAACAAGGTCAACTGGTAATCACTGTTGATCCGGTGAAGGCCTGAACAAACAAGATGACCAGGAGCTAGCCGAAAGAAAGAGAGACATGGGTTAACTTTCTGAGAACAATCAGAAGAAGGAGGATCCAAATTTCGTTTGTGACACTGAGGTTGAGTTTCTGCAGGATGAACACCTGCTGGCCTGTGGCTGGGACAGTGTCAGTGAGTTCTGATTCCTGACACTGAGCTTACTGGCTAGCAGAATATCCATGTTTCTACAAAGAATGAAGATTTGTTGTAGAAAAATTGTTTACTACATGTATATATGCTGAGTCATAAGAGATTCAGTAAAGGAAAGGTAGAGGGAGGGCTAATCAAAAGCTAGGAGGATATAAATAAGTTATATGGAAACCTACTTTTTTGGACAATGGAACACTCAGGAGACATAGATTGTTACTAGAGAATTTTCAATGCCAGGCTTGGGATATCTTCCAGTGAGTTGTTGGCCAGGCAGGTCAGACAGAGGACAGAGGAGTGCTCAGCACTGAAATATCTCTATTACACCTTTCAAGGCTCAGGGTCCATTGTGGAAGAGATGGCAGAAAGAATGTAAGAGCCAAAGGAAGGGTAGGACTCCTTACAACATGCTCCTCCAGACACAAAATGGCCTGGATATCCATGACCTCACAGTGCCTGACATTAACACAAGACCATGATAGTAAGAGGAAAAGGTCATGACATCAAGAAAGAAAGAGACTGATTGAGAGGGAGAGGGGATATGATGGAGAATGGAGTTTCAAAGGGGAAAGTGGGGGGAAGGAGGGATTACCATGAGATATTGTTTACAATTATGGATGTTGTTAATAAAAAATTGAAATAAAAACCCCTCATAATAGGAAGGAAAGGAGATAATGTCAAAATAAAAGTCTGAGAGGGGGAGGAGATATGATGAGTGGATTTCTGAAGGAGAAAGTGGGGGAAGGGAGGGAGTTATCATGGTTTATTGTCTATAATTACGGAAACTGTCGATTAAAAAAGGTTTCTATTTTTTAAATATATATTTTTAATATTTGAGAGAGAGAGAGAGAGTGAATGGGTGCACCAGAGCCTCCAGCCACTGCAAAGAACTCCAGACACATGCACCACCTTGTGCATCTGGTTTACGTGGGTCCTGGAGAATCAAACCGGGATCCTTTGGCTTTACAGGCAAACTCTTAACTGCTAAGCCACCTCTCCAGCCCTCAAAAAGTTTTCTTAAGGGCTGGAGAGATGGCTTAGCAGTGAAGCGCTTGCCTGTGAAGCCTAAGGACCCCGGTTCAAGGCTCGGTCCCCCAGGTCCCACGTTAGCCAGATGCGCAAGGGGGCCCACACATCTGGAGTTCGTTTGCAGAGGCTGGAAGCCCTGGCGCGCCCATTCTCTCTCTCCCTCTATCTGTCTTTCTCTCTGTGTCTGTCGCTCTCAAATAAATAAATAAAAAAATTTTTAAAAAGTTTTCTTAAAAAAAAATCATAGAATAGGCACTGGCAAGCGCCAGCCTCATCCTCCCACCCACAAAATCTCAGATGAGGCTGCATGCCTCTATGGAGGCCTGCTTCATAAATGGGAAGAGCAAGACTTGTTCAAAATCATGTAGTCCCTTGCAAATTTCAGTGCAGGGATTAGGATTCTAAACAGCTCTTCCTAAATCCAGAGCGTGTGCTGGCGGCACTGACGTCCTGTACCTGGGTGTTCTATCAAGAACAGAAACTCACTCTCTGCATGTGCGTGCCTTCTGGGGAGATCAGAGCAGCATGGACAGACTTCTGGACCGGGATTGTCAAGCTCCCATGGAGCCTGTATCTTCACCCCAGATATCTGGAAAGGCAATTAGTTACCCAGACTTAATGTCCTCTAGAAATAGAATTTTCCAGAGCCTTGGGACTAAGAACACTGATGAGATCCATTGTTTTTTTCTTTCTTGTTTTGTTCCACTTGGGGGGGCATCACCGCCACAGCTCCTAAGCACTAAGAGATTTTCTTCTCCTGGAGAGGGAAATACAGAAGTGAGTCATCTGGGCTGCCATCAGTTCTCAACATGCCATGCTGTACAGGATGCCACTGCTTCCACTCCACCATCTGCTCTCAACAGCTGCCAGCAGAAGAGGAAGGAAGGGATCACTGCCTAGTGCATGGCACGTACCTCTGTTATCATCCAAATAACCAAGACTACTCAAGAATGTTGGGAAAATCATTTACTTTATTTATTTTATTTGCTTGCCCGTGTGTGTGTATGTGTCTGAAACACCAGTGTCTTTTGTTACTGCACACCAGCAGTAGATGGTTGCAGCCTTTTAATGTCTGACTTACATGAGTGGCTTGGGAATTGAACCCAGGATGACACAGGCTTTGCATGCAAGTGTTGCTACCACTGAGGTAGCTTCCCAAAGCCCTGGGAAATAAAGTGTTTATACTCAGCCCAAAAGACAAGACAGCATAGTAACTGATATGTGACATAAAATCATTGTCTTCAAAGTTAACATCCACATTTGTCATTTATAGGGATTCATTTGAAGCGCCCAGCATGGGTCAGGCATGGATTTCCAACCAGGAATCTGTCTGCTAAGAAAATACACAAATCCCATCCTTCACAGGTGTACTCAGAGAACACTATCTGAGCACAAATTACATGCTTTCCACTACATCCTTCAATTGTTGCAAAAAACCTGAGAAGTAAGCACTGCTGTCCCATTTTACAGAAGAGGAATAGCAGTCAGAGAGGCTGCTGTGTGAGGACAGCCATGACACAGCCAGATTCTCATCCGTGCTTACCTCTGCACATCTCAGCTACTATTGCTATTACTGCTCAACTGCTATTGCACACCTCTGGGTGCCTTCTGGAAAGCTTTTATAAAATCCATCATTTCAGTGATATACTCAAGGGTCTCTTGATTTCATTGGTCAAGGAATGGGACAGACATTGTGTGTTTGTGGCATCTTCTTTCAACCTCACAATTACTACAACTGCTGGAGATCTCTTTCTCTGTTCACAATCAGGAAAACTCAGGCCCATGTCAGTGCGTTCACTTTCCCAAAGTTACACAGTAAATCCACAGGAGAACTGAAATAGGTTTTCATTTCTCCAATTAGTTGTTTTTAAGTTTTATTTCGAAGGAGCTAAAAAGAGGTAGAGAGAGGCCACTGCAAAAGAACTCCAGACATGTGTGTCCCCTTATGTGCATGTGTGACATTGTATGGTTGTGTCACTGTGCATCTGGCTTACATGGGATCTGGAGATTTGAAACTGAGTTCCTAGGCTTTGCAGATAAGCATCTTAACTGCTAAGCCACCTCTCCAGCCCCAAATAATTGTTCTTGACTCTATAAAAAGCAGTGTCACTTCTTCCCACCATCTCCAAAGACTCCCAGGGACTGTGCATATGTGAAGGGCAGCACATAGATGGCACATGGGTTGTCAGCATGGCATGCCACATCAAAATGAAGGTGGTCCCTAGTCTCCTGGAGACAGCAGAACGCCTGGTGTGCGACGTGGATGGACTATGGGAATCCTCTACTTCCTCAGCACAAGAAGCTGTGAGCTTCTTCCTCCACTGATGAGCCCTGCCTTAATTCATATGTGTAATCCATCAGCAAGAATGATGCTGGACATTTCAGCTCATCAAGGAGCAGTGTCCATTTCAATCTTGACTTTGGCCTGTTATGTTCAATTTTCCTGTCATTGCCTCAGGCTCCCAAACCCAGCTCGGCCTCTACCTCTCAATTTTTCATTTTCTTTTAAATTCACTTTAAAATTTCATTCACAATTTCAATCCTGAAAGCAGTAGTTCAAAGGCATGGAATATGGAACCAACTCTAACTGGAAACAAGGTGTTCTACATGATCATGAACTGCCTCGCACTGTCAGAAGACCATCAGAGTCACAGAGAACTCAAGGGAGGATCAAAGAGTCTTCCACCTCAAAACACAGACATTAACAACTAAGAAATAGGTTGAACGAATTAAATGTGAAGATTAATATGAAAACTTGGAGTTGTCTGTATGATGCAACCTTCTCATCCTCAGGTAGGTGTGCCAAGCGAACTTTGAGAAATGTTTGGGAACAGTGTTCCCAGGATTGCTATTATCTGGGACAGAGTAAAGTAAAATCAACAAGTGAGTCAAATGCTCTACTGGGAATGCCAGGTTTCTATATTCCCCAGTGGATCTTGTCACTTTCTACAGACGCCAGAATTACCAGCAACAGAAAGATGAGTTAAAGACACCCTCTACCTAAACATGTTCAGGCTTCTGCAGGTGCCATGTTTGTCTGGGTAAGTTCTCCGTGCCCATAGAGGCAGAATCAGTGAGCAGGCCAGTACTTGGGTAGGCGTGGAAGGAGAGAAATCAAGCCTGTGTAAAGGGTTTCAGTAGTGCCCAAGAATTCACTGAGCTCCAACAGCCCCACTTGGCTCAGAGGACTGTGTTCTATACGGGTGATGAGAAATAGGCTTCTTAAGATATTTATTTCCTTAAATGCCTAAAATTGGTGCTTTCATAGGAAACACCAATTCATTTTAGGATTGTACTTATTTTTCTGAATTTAATAACTCACATAGACTGGTTATATCAGTACTCAAGTTACATATAGGATATTTTTTAGTGATTTTTAAACATTCTTTGTTCCTATGCCTAGTACCAGAAAAAGGAGACTTTCATTTTAAATTTTATTTAACAGTCTGTAGTTTTGCTTAGGCCATGTTAATAATTCAAGTGAACTGTTGATACACACATGTATGTGTATATATGATTTATATAGTTTATATAACTAAACATAAATTTAGCATCTGTAGAAGAAATTTCTTTGTAAAAAAAGATGTAGAGTTAGAGGTTAAAACTCACACTATGCAAAATATATGCTACTATTTTTATTTATTTGCTTTGGATTTTTATTTTTCTTTATTTATTTGAGAGAAAGAAATAGGCAGGGAAAGAGAGGGAGAGAATGGGCATGCCAGGACTTCCAGCCACTGAAAACAAACTACAGATGCATGCACGCATGCACACCCTTGTGCATCTGGCTTACATTAGTCCTAGGGAATAGGACCTGGGTCCTTCAGCTTTGCAGGCAAATGCCTTAAATACTAATCCATTGCTCCTGCCCATACTTTGGATTTTTTGAGGTAGGGTCTCATTGTAACACAGGCTGATCAGGAACTCATTCTGTAGTCCCAGGCTAGCCTTGAACACACAGAGATCTTCCTACCTCTGCTTCCTCAGCGCTGGGATTAAAGGTATGGACTATCACACCTGGCTTCTAGTAGTATTTTCTCTGTCTTTTTTAGGTCTTGTTTCAGTTTCAAAAATTGCACAGTAATGATATCAAATCTTAATCTGTTGTCTACATGGAGGGAAATGTCACTGTGAGGACTGTGATATTGAGGTTGCCAGTATATTACATATTAAATACACAATGAACATGATGGCGATTTCCTCTTCCAGGATCCCCAAGACCAAGAAATAGAACTTCCAAGTGCTTGAAAGGAAATATATTTGCATCCATTAATATATTCTACATATTCCATTCACTCAAAAAAGCCTTCTAATTTCTTTGATATTAGAGATACCTAAGTCTCATTTCATTTGAAGAAAAACTGAAGGCAATCTATTTCCATTCTGTCCTGATCTTCTTACTTGGATCTTAGCCTTTCCCCAAACTGTATCTCCTCATGAACTTGATAAGAACTGATAAACATGGACCTGCCTGTCTCACTGGTTCCTCACATGCAGGGAATGGGATGAGAAGGGAAAGGTAAGCTGATGAGCTAGAAAGCCCGCGCTGACTGTGGCTCCACCACTGTGTTGATGGGCAGGAGGCTTTCCTGCAGGGCTGTGGGTTTCCCTGGACTAGAGCTGGCTGTGTGTGAAGAAGCGCCTCTAGGACTTCCTATTTCTGTATTTTAACAGAATTAGTACCCTACTTCTGCTGTTTCTGGAGACATATTTTCAAACTGGGTAAACATTCTAGCTGCAAGTCTGAAGCCTTAGAGAGAACTACAATCTATTCAATAATTTTTTTGTTGTCTATTTTTATTTATTTATTTGATTGAGAACAACAGACAGAGAGAGAAAGAGGCAGAGAGAGAGAGAGAGAGAGAGAGAGAGAGAGAGAGAGAGGGAGAGAGAGAGAATGGGCGCACCAGGTCAATAATTTTTTTTAACAAAGATAATTCTCACAGGAATTTTCAGAAATGTCTTCTATTCTTTAACACAGTCTTCATGTTTTTGCCCATTATATTCCTAGAGGTCATTTATTCCATGGCATCTCTGCACACGGCACTGGCACCTGCTTGGTGATGGTTCTGCCTTCCCTGAGGCACTAGCCATCTCTTCTGGTGTTTTCCTGGGTTTCCAGCTAGAATTAAGCCACACATAGAGCAAGGTGCCTAATTTCACCCCATCCTAAACCCACCTGCATGAAACAGGTGCAGTCTCACCTTCCAAACCCTCTGTCCCTGGTACATGAATGTACAGAGGAGATGATAGCGATGACAATAACTGTAAAGTCCAGTTGGATTATGATGGCACACTACTGAAAACCCTCTAATAAGGTGAGGGTGGACATACACTGCTCAGTCCTGAGACTTTCACTTTCTTTTTAAATTTTTTTTAAAAAAATTTTTAAATTTTTATTAGCATTTTCTATGATTATAAAAAAAATCCCATGGTAATTCCCTCCCTCCCCACTCTTTAATTTTTTAAAAACAATTTATTTATTAAAGAGAGAAATAAGGAGAGAGAGAGAGAGAGAGAGAGAGAGAGAGAGAATGGGCATGCCAGTGCTTCCAGCCACTGTAAATGAATTCCAGATGTGTGTGCCCCCTTGTGCATCTGGCTTATGTGGGTTCTGGGGAATCGAACCTGGGTCCTGTGGCTTTGCAGGCAAGTGCCTTAAGCACTAAGCCATTTCTCCAGCCCCTTTACTTTCTTTATACATGCTGTTGACACTAGGAAATGGGCATGCTTACGGTACATGCAGAGAAGGAAACACATTCTTATCTTCTTCACCATGGAATCAGTGCACACACAGGGCCATAAGGACCACAGCTGGCACAGAAGAAGGTCTCCTCCTTAAATCCCACTTTATACTTGCCTCCAGGTCACAAATTCCCATTACGGTCCTGAGCTCCTATAGCTTGCTTGACATGGACCACAGGGCTGTCTATGCTTTGGGTGACTATAGGATGACACGCCTACAGTCATTGCTTCCTTGATGCCTGCAGTGTAGGGAGTCTTAGCTGTGTTTTCCTTCTGAGGGATCCCAGTCTCACTATCACCTGTAACAAAGAAAAACTGAGATTCCTCATTGACTTTTTTGTTCCATACATGCTTTGCTTTTCTGATTGATGCAATAAGCCTTACCCTCCTCTTTCCCACTGTGCTCTCTTTGAATGAGACCAATTTCACAAATCCATGTGGGTTTTCCTGTAACTTCGTCCTATATACAGAGTGTTGAGTATCTATGCAGAAAGTCTGTTTTATTTTCCACTATGTGAATGGTAGGTTGAGGCCATGGTACAATTGTATCTATAGGTTATCTCCTCAGCATATTCACCCCTAATGCCATGTTTAAGGAGTTGCTCTAAAATCATTCTGCTGGTGGAAAACAGCTTCTTCTCTGCCTCCCGATCTCCTAAACCATGCTGAGCTATTCAAGTGTGATTGAAATGAGGGAACGTGGTAAATGATCCTTTGTAGTTTTTTTTTTTTTTTTCTGAAGGGTTAATGTTCAATAGGATATGAATAGTCATTCAAATGGCAAACTAAAAATTTCTAATCTACACTAATTTCTTAATATTTCTCATATAAAATTTAAATAATTTTACATCTTATATGTTTGATACAGTTAAATGTGATACAAATTTAGGAGTAGCAATGTGACGCCAGTCACGCTGATACTTGTGATAACTGGAAATTATGTCTCTCCTTGGTCTGTACTCTGCAGAAATGACCCTAATTTTTCTTGTTGCTACTGAAGAATTTCATATGCACAAAAGTAATGTTTCTCTCTAATTTCAACCCAATTATCCATTGAAGTCATGGCTTTTTGAATATTACATAACATTCATAGCATTTCTACACTCCTGATTTTTATAAATCATTTACAATTTGCAGGACTAAAGATTTTGAAGTGACATTGAAAATAATGTAGTCCAGTACTCTGATGTATGGGTAATTAAAACATACTACTTGGGTATTTTACAATGTCATGTGTTGGTAAGAATCATGTTTTTGTTGCTTTTGTTTGTCTTTCTTTCTTTCTGTTTTTCTTTTTCTTCAAAATAGGGTCTTGCTCTAGTCTAGGCTGACCTGGTATTAGTCTCAGGCTGGCCTTGAACTCACAGCGATCCTCCTACCTCAGCCTCCTGAGTGTTGGGTAAAGCCATGCATCACCACACCTGGCTATTTTTTCTTTTTATTAACTAAATAGTTAAATACCTGCAATCCACAAAAATACTAAAGTAATTTTAGTTTTTGTTAAATGTTAGTATTTAAATGCTAATATGAGTCTGTTTCAAGTTATCTTTTAATATTGTATAAGTATAGTTCCTTATCTTACATGAGTGATATATAGAAAAATAATTATCTGCCATTATAGCACATATAGGACAAAAATGGCATTGGGTCTGTGTGCTTATGACTGCATGTGTCCTATAAAGCTTTGAAATGAAATTTGGTTAGAATTTTAATGTTTTTCTGAACAAAATCAAGCATGTTGAATGTAGAGGAGGATGTTATTTTCCCTGACAATCACTTGGAAAAACTGAATCTCTTTACTCTTTCTTCCTTTCCATCCTTTTCCTCTTGTTTCTATTCTTACTTCTTTCCCTTTATTGAAACTAAGATTGGGCTGGAGAGATGGCTTAGCAGTTAAGCGCTTGCCTGTGAAGCCTAAGGACCCCGGTTCAAGGCTCGGTTCCCCAGGTCCCACGTTAGCCAGATGCACAAGGGGGCGCACGCATCTGGAGTTCGTTTGCAGTGGCTGGAAGCCCTGGCGCGCCCATTCTATCTCTCTCCCTCTATCTGTCTTTCTCCCTGTGTCTGTCGCTCTCAAATAAATAAATAAATAAATAAATGAAACTAAGATTAAGGATTCAAGTCTGGAAGTTATATAAAGAACTTCACAATTCCATGGGAGTAATTCAGGAAATCTTACTTAGACTCTATTACTACCTAGGACATATTAGTAATTAATCTTATCAAAGATGAAATTTTGCTGGGCTGGGTAGCATATGCCTTTAATTTCAGCACTTGGGAGGCAGAGGTAAGAGGATCACTGTGAATTTAAGGCCAACATGAGACTACATATCAGCCTGGGCTAGAGTGAAACTCTACGTTGAAAAAAATTTGGTTTGTCAAATGACAATAGTATATCCTACATAAGTGAAAGATTTTGTAATATTTTAGCATTCATATAATGATGCTATAGTTAAATCTTGGGCATGCATCCTGTAAGAAATATTCTATCTATAGAATATGAAATTTTGTACACATTAGTCTTGGGTTTCTGGAGTCTGGAGAAATATCACTGCTAGCTTGAGGAAGGGATGACATCATAGACTCCAATGGGAGTCATATTTCAGGCTTTTATGGGCATTTCCCTTTAAAATTTTAAAATGGAATGGTCCTGACTTATTGTAACTAAAATTCTATTTCCTACTCTGATGCTGAGAGAGAAATACTTTGGAATATATTCCAGCTAGTATTTGATAACTGGGCTCTACTCATGGAAGCTAATTTTGTTGTTGCCTTTCAAGAGAGGGTCTCATTCTAATCCAGGCTCACCTGGAATTTTCTATGCAGTCTCATGGTGGCCTCAAACTGACAGTGATCCACCTACCTCTGCCTCCCAAGTATGGGGATTAAGGGCGTGTGCCACCATGCCCGGCTAGAAGCTACTTGTTTTGACATGATGTAAATATATGTAAGATGTACTGTTATTTGATAAGATTCAAAGAAAAACAAAACAAATTCCACCAGTGTTCTTTATAAAGGCATTGCTCAAATGTTCAACCATTTTCTAATTTTTATTTTCTGTATTTCAGGCAGGGACAAAGATGACCAAGTACTAAAACAACTGCATTAATTGCCAAGTCATTCGTGCAAGAAACTGCATGAAAATGAAATCAGTAGCTTACATATCTGTAAAGATCATTATGTGCCAGAAACAATTCCATGTTTGGTATGTACACTTCATCTTGTTTCATGCATAGTCTCTCTATGATACATGCTCAGGACTGTCCATAGAACACTAGATGAGATGACTGGAGCTTTACTTCATAGAAAGCTACAGATCATGTTAATAGTAAATGGTAGATTGTAGGAGTAAGTTGAAAAGGTCTGGATTAGGAGAGGTGTACTTATCAACATTTCCTCTGAAAACATATTAAGAATATCTGGTCTGGCAATTTAAAAAAAAAAAAAAACAGAATAGAAGCCAGGATGGTGGTACATGCCTTTAATCCCAATACTTGGGAGGCAGAGGTAGGAGGATCACCCTTAGTTCAAGACCAGCCTGAGACTACATAGTAAGTTCAGGTCAGCCTGGGCTAGACTGCAACCCTACCTCAAAAAACAAAACAAAAAAAAAAAAACAGAATAAAGACATAACTAAAATAAAATAAAATAACTGTGAGTGTATAATTCATGACTATCTTTCCTTGAGAAAGTCTTATTTGTACTTTCATTCAAACCTCTTAAGTTTAAAAAGTAGGGTTGTTTACAATCAAGATGAAGCAAATGAAAAGCATTTTATGTTGCTCTGACCTTAGACAAACAAACATGAATAGGAAATATTATTTTATGATATATGGGAATTGTTAATGTGGAATAAATCTTGTATATTGAGGGATCTCAAAGTAGGATTCACAGTCCAGCTATGATTGGGAAATGTTAGGAAAATGGAGTCTGTGGATGGAGCATGGTATGAGGTAGAACTGAGGCTTTCAGGGTAATAAGGATGAATTAGGAGTTGTCTACATGTTTTCAAAAGAGCAATAATGTTGGTTGAGAATGAAGTAGAAACTTATAACTGTGACACAGAATTTTTCTTGGGTTGGAGAGATGACTCAGTGCTTGAAGGCACTTGCTTGCAAAGCCTGCTATCCTGGCTTTGATTCCTGAGTACCCACATAAAACCAGATTACAAATTATCACATGTTCATTTGTAGTGGCAAGAGGCCCTGGGGAGCTCATATTCATTCTCTCAATCTCAAATAAATTTAAAAATTTTTAAGATTTTTCTTACATTTCTTATCAGTTGCTATATGTCTTTTTCCCCCTACAAAATGAATAAAATCAATAAATATTATAGTAATACTAACATAATAATTACCATTTATTTGGAAGCAGGAATTGGTGTTTTAGCAAACACCATCCTTCTTCTCTTCTACATCCTTCTGCGTATTCAAGGGCACAGGCCCAAGCTCACTGATTTTCCCATTGCTCTTCTGGCTATAGTCCACCTAATAAGGCTGGTGATCATGGGATTGATAGCTACAGACATTTTTTTGTCATGGAGGGGGTGGGATGACATCACGTGTAAGCTCATTATGTTCTTGTTCAGGTTTTTCAGGGGGCTCTCTCTCTGTGCCACCTGCCTGCTGAGTGTCCTCCAGGCCGTCACTCTCAGCCCCAGAAACTCCTGTTTAGCAAATTTCAAACATAAATCCCAACAATACATATTCTTTGCCTTTCTTCTTGTGACTGTCCTCTATACATGCATTGGCAGTCATCTCTTAGTGTATGTAATTGCTACCCCTAATTTGACCTCACATAATTTCACATACCTCACTGAGTCTTGCTCCCTTTTACCCATAAATTACCGTGACCAGCATACATTTGTCATATTGTTGACCTTCAGGGATGTTGTCCTTATAGGTCTCATGGCGCTCTCAAGTGTGTACATGGTAACTTTCTTACACAGGCATAAGAGACAGAGCCAGCATCTTCACAGCACCATCCTTTCTTCAAAAGCATCCCCAGAGCAAAGAGCCACCCAGACCATTCTAGTGCTCATGAGTTTCTTTGTCATGATGTCTGCTTTTGACAGCGTTATCTCCTACTTAAGAACTTTGACTGGTGACCCAATATTCCATTTTATCCTATATCTTGTGGCCCATAGCTATGCCACAGGCAGTCCTTTGGTGATCCTCAGCACTGAAAAACGGTTTACTAACATCTTGAGATCAATGCGTTTAAGGATAGTAAGCATACGATTATTCAGGGAAGGGTAGCTCCCTGTCGATGAGCCCATGGACTGGCATTAGAACATGACATGATAGTTGTTTAAACACAGAGTTATGTCTTTTTTTCTGCTAAGCTTTTTTACTTTCATGTGTGTGAATGGTCAGCATATAAAAGAAAACCCACATGCCACCTGAGATTTCATAAGATTTGCATTTTACTCAGTGGTTTCAAGAGAGACCAATAAGGTGGCTCTCACTTGTCATTGCATGTGTTAGCCCACTCTGCTCTTAAATATGGGTTATTTTATGTCATTTTTCACTAATTCAATTGTCTCAATTACCACTATTTTGTCAAACTAGAGATGTATTATATTATTTATATCTCAATATATAACATATTATAATGTAAACAAAGATTCATGCTAACAGGCTTCTCTGTTGGATGTTTAATATAGCTATCCACTTCTCTTGGTCATATGCTATGGCTCTGCTTTACTAAGCTCTTATATTGACTTATGCCTCCCTACACCAGGACCAGGTCCTCTTTTACTGTCTTGGTGAAATCATACTGTTCCTAACTATTGATCTTTTATAAATGTTACTCCAGGTTCAAAGAATGGACCAAAGTGAAAGGTCTACATCCCGATCATGATGAGATATCAGGCTGGCTCATAGGAACCAGTCTTTCAACTGCTGACTTCTAGATAAGCTTCCTGCTAAGGACTCCTAACTGTCATGCTCTACTTCCCTATCCAGCATGAAGAGGTTAGAATGGGCTTTGCCCAATATCTCTAAGAGCAGTTAGTTTCATGTCAGGAGAGGGAGCTGATACAAGTTAGGAGCAAGATAGTTTTTCTCCTGATAGGTAGTCAGGGACTAGGCCACAGAAGCATGGATATCACCTTGCCTTCCCTGGCAAGGCTGGAACCCGCATCTAATCCAGTCTCATCCAAGATGGCTGCAAGCATCACCTCCTGTGAAACTTCCTCCTTTTTCCTCAACTTTTTCCAGATTTAACTCACCTCTGGCTGGCCCTTCGTGAGGCAGCCTCCTGAGCCCACCAACCAATCAAGCCTCCCCTGTACACACCTGAGCCTGATGGTGAGGTTCATCTTGATTGGATGCTTGATGGAAATAAATGGACCTGGGCCATGTATGTGAGCTCTGTTGGCTCCTTTGCAGATGTGGCCAGGGAGGTCCTATAGATTCACCACAGCTGAATGAAACCGGCCTCTACTAATGAGTGGGAGTACATTTCTGATCATCAGCTCCATGCAGGCTAACCATCCAGAAGAAGCCCTAGTTGTAACCCCAGGAACCCCAGAGCACCGTAGTCCTATTTTAGTCACTCCAGTGACTGAGTAATCCACCGAAGCTTGAGGAATCCCTTGTGCAATGAGATAAACGAACTGTGTTCTATGTCTGCCGTCTTAGTGCAATGCCTGGTCGGCCCTTGTCTGTACACATCGCTGTGGTTTTTCACCCTAGCCTTTGCTATAAGTTTGACAAAGCATGCTCCAGCCAACTGAATCCATGACGCAAAGTTCCTAATAGTTCTCCTCTATCTCTTTTGAGCAGTATGCATGGCTACTATGTGCTGCTACTGATCTGGCCCCTTTTTGGTTGTCATAACCCTCCTCCTGTGACCCAGGTTTTTGCATATCTCAGTCAGGTCAGGGAGTTACTCGGACCCTACTTTCTCACAACCATTTCTTTTGCCAGGGAAAGATCTCAGGGACCTGCAGGTATGATAAGACCACCTACTCCATCTGCCAACAGGGTAATCAATATACTTGTTTCAACCTACAGGACTCAGGACTCCCCAAATGAAGAGTGTTTAGAGATCTGATACACCCAAGATGGGGCACTTAATTAACCAAACCCAGTTTACTAATCCTTGCATGCCAGTGTTGGCACTTTTTGATGTACACATGGCCATTAGTCACCAAATGTGGAGGCTTATTGTGGGAGCAGAAATAGAGACACAATAATAAGTATGCTTGTGAACAACAACAACAACAAATCCTTGAGATTAAAAACTGCCCACTAGGGCTGGAGAGATGGCTTAGCAGTTAAGTGATTGCCTGTGAAGCCTAAGGACCCTGCCTCGAGGCTCGATTCTCCAGGACCCACGTTAGCCAGATGCACAAGGGGGCGCACGCGTCTGGAGTTCATTTGCAGTGGCTGGAGGCCCTGGCATGCCTATTCTCTCTCCCTCTCTCTATCTGCCTCTTTCTATCTCTGCCTGTCACTCTCAAATAAATAAATAAAAATTAAAAAAAAACCTGCCCACTAGACTGACATTTATGTATAGCGCTGACCCAAGAACCATACTATACCTCAAGAGGTTCACAGTGCCCCCCTGAGCTTTCTAACATAGGTCTTTCTTTCCTTTTATGAAGAATAAAAATTAATCCTCCTCTCCTCCCCACCACACACACTAAAATTAAAAAAAAAAAAAACCTGTTTCTAGGCATACAGATCAGTGGAATAGAATTGAAGAGCCAGGTATGACTTTGAGTAACTACAGCTACCCAATCTTTGACAAAGGGATAAAAATGCTCACTGGATCAAAGACAGCAAATGGGGCTGGAGAAAATGGATAGCCACATGTAGAAGAATGAATTTGGAACCTCTCTTCTCACCCTGCACAAAATCAACTCCAAATGGATCAAAGACCTCGATATAAAACCTGAAACTCCAAAACAGCTAGAATAAAAATTAGGGAGAACACTGCAAGAGAGAGATGTAGGGAAAGCCTTTCTAAATAAGACTCCAATAGCTCAGGGAATTGGGCAACCACTCAACAACTGGACCTCATGAAATTGAAAAGCTATTGTACAGATAAGCAAACCATCAACATAGCCAATAGATAACCTACTGAATAGGAGAAATTCTTCACCAGTTATACATCCAACAAGGGTTTGATATCTAGAATCTACAAAGAACTCAAAAACCTAAACAATAAAAATTCAAGCACCCCATTCAAAAAACCGAATGAGACAGGGAATTAAACAGAGTACTCTACAAGGAAGAAATAAAAAATGTCTATTTAACACTTAAAGAGATGGTCAACATTTCCACTCATCAGGGAAATGAAAATTAAAATAACTGAGATTCCATCTTACTCTAGTCAGATTGACAACCATCAAAAAAAAAAAAAAAAATCAAATAATAACACATGCTGGCTGGGATGTGGGAAAAGAGAAACACTCATTTACTGCTGGAGGGAGTGAAAACATGTACAGTTACTATGGAAATCAGTATGGAGACTCCTAAAGATGCCGAACTACTATTGCATCTGGCTAAAACTTTTGGGTAAATATCCTAAAGACTCTACTATGTACTACAGAGACATGTGCCACACCATTTTTATTACTGTTCTATTCACATAGCCAGGCACTGGAAGCATCCAGAGGCCCATAAATAAACGAGTAGTTAATGCAGATGTGGTACATATACACAATGAAATTCTACTCAGTGATAAGGTCAAACAAAATAATAAAATTTATAGGAAAATGGATGGACTTGGAAAAAACTATGCGAAGTGAGGTCACACAGGCTCAGAAAGACAAACACTGTACGTTGTCCCATATGAGGCTCCTAACCTACATCAGCTTCAGTTAATTGTTCCTGTACTAGAATGCAGCTCTTGCTCTTTTATAAAGAAAAAGTAAAATATTTTAGGGGCTGGATAGATGGCTTAGCAGTTAAGGCACTTGCCCGCAAAGCCAAAGGACCCGGGTTTGAACCCCCAAGACCCACATAAGCCAGATGCACAAGATGACACATGTGTCTGGAGTTTGTTTGCAGGGGCTGGAGGCCCTGACGTGCCCATTCTCTTTCTATCTGCCTCTTCTTCTCTCTCACTCTCTTTCTCTCTCAAATAAATAAATAAAGCTGGTTAAGAAATAAAATATTTAAATTAAAATAAATTTTGCTGTGGAAAGAAACATAATAACTCATTTTTGTTTGTTTTCAAGGGGGTTCTTACTCTGCCTCTGAACTGACCTGACACTCAGTCTGTAGTTCCAGGCTGGCCTCAGCTCACAGTGCTCCTCTTACCTCTGCTTCCCAAGTGCTGGGATTAGAGGTGCCACCACATGGGGCTAAGAGTAACTTTTTTTTTATTAACAGCTTCCATGATTATTAAAAAAAAAAAAAAAATCCAGCCTGGCGTGGTGGCACACGCCTTTAATCCCAGCACTCGGGAGGCAGAGGTAGGAGGATCACCGTGAGTTCGAGGCCACCCTGAGACTCCATAGTGAATTCCAGGTCAGCCTGGGCTAGAGTGAGACCTTACCTCGAAAAACCAAAAAAAAAAAAAAGAAAAATCCCATGGTAATACCCTCCCGCCCCCCACTTTCCCCTTTGAAACTCTCTTCTCCCATCTCAATCAGTCTCTAAGAGTAACTTTGTTATTTTTTTTTATTGTTAGTAACAACATATTTCCTACGGACCCAGCATGTGTTGGTACCCTATTTTCCTTCGTTCTTGCCCCCATTCTTCTGAGGGACTCTCCTCTGTGGGGTTGCAGGTATTCCCTATGGGGTTGTGGTTTATGCACTGTGGGAGTAGCACTCAGTTATTTGGGGGGGGGGGGCAGGATGCCTCTGGGCACCATGCCTCAACCTGTGGCTCTTATGATCTTTCCACCCGCTGTTCCTCAAAATTCCCTGAGCCGGGGTGGGTGAGTTTTAAGTCTACTTCAGTGATGAGCTCTTAGGAGCCTCTCGATCTTTGCTTTGGTAGGTGTTGAGTAATCTAATACTTGCTTGGATAGGATATAACCTTGAACTGGTGGGGAGAGGCGTCCTTGTGCCTGAACTGTTACCTAGCTTCTGAAAATCAAGGCCTAACAAAGAAAAAGGAACGCTTTCAACCTTAGCAGAGTTACTCAAGGCGGGCTGGCAACAACAGCTGTAGGATGAGGCCAGCAGGGAATGCAGACTCTTGCTGGCTTCTAAATCAAATTGTGTGGCTTGGTCTCTGAGTAGCTGATGGCCTTGAAACAAGCAGGGAACTAAGTGTCCTAATGCTACCCTGCCTTTTCATTCCTGGAAAATAAGTTCCATACTTAATATTAACTGAGAGTTGTACTGGAATTACAGGTATAAAACTACTGCTAAGGGTCTTTCTAAAAGTTTCCCTACCCAAGCCACTTAACCAGTAGGCAGGGCTGCATTAAGGGGGAAATCCTTACATACAAGCGGTTCTGGCGCCATCTAGTGTCACATGAAGCGTCCAGCAGTTTTAAGAAGGAAATCAACCACCTAACAGAGGTTTACACTGGGAGGGGTGAAGAGCTGGATGTTCTGGAAGATTAAAGGAAAGGATGGAGAAGTAGGGGCTGGCTCCATTGAGGTTCCTGTCTGGCTCTGCCCACCGGCTCAGGGATTGGCCGTCTTGGAGCCTCCTCTTTCCTCCTCTGGTGGTGTTGCAAGCCTCCACTCTGCTCCTCCCCAGCGCAGCTGAGTGCAACCATGACTGCGGCCTCCCGTCGAGTCACCCGAGAAGCACACCTGTGCCCCATCAGCCTCCCTGGGAACTCCTTCCAGGAAGACACAGGCGGGGTCTTGCAGGGCGTCCCTCCGCTGGGGGAAGAACCTGGCTTCTCTAGAGTATCCTCACAAACTGACCCCCATCTTCAAACCGGGTGAGCTGAGGGTAATTTTCTCACCTCTGATTCAGGGTCTCCACCTACAAAACAATGTAGCTGCTGACAGTACAGGATTAGCATACCTGTGAGCCCGTAGGGACACGCACTGTGTGGCCAGGCAGTGTGGAAACAAGTAAGTCGAACAGCGAGCGCCATGCCCTGCATGTGGAGCATGCGCAGCTCTGTCCCGTGATTTGCACGAGCTGTGTGACCTTGAACTTGTTCAGCTTCCCACTGCATAGGCTGGGCAGAGCTCCTTGGGGAGCAAGTACATTCTGAAGCTAGCCTCACCCTCCTATCTCGGGCACCTCAGATCGAGGCTCCATAGGTGGGTGCCTGTGACCAGCTTCACAGATGGGAAGAGCAAGGCTTGCTTAAAGTCACTCCATCCCTGGAAAATCAGCACAGGAGTTGGAATTCTGAGAAATGTCTGTCAGATGTAGAGACGCTGCTCGGGAGAGCCATCGGAGTCTTGAGCTCTTGGACTCTGGTGTTAGCGTCTGGAGAAGAGGTTCGCTGTCTTACACATATGTGAGCCTCCCGGGCAGCTAGAACAGCCTCCACAGGGCTTCAGTGAAAGCTTGGACATGCACCTGTGGCACCTCCATTCTGACGCCCGGATGTGTGAAGAGGGAATCAGTGAACCAGACTCCCGGTCCTGTGCACCTAGATTTTTCCAGAGCCTGATGTCACTGAGGAAAATTAATACTTGTTTTCCTTCTACTGAAAGAACCCCCTCCAGCACTGATAGATCTTCCTCTGTTTGGAAAAGCAAGCACAGAGGTGGGCTGTCTGGGCTGCCATGTTCTCATCTCATGCCATGATGCACCAGGATCCTTCCATTTCAATTCCACTGTACTGCTTACGAAAGCTGCCACCAGAAGGGGAAGGAAGGGAACCAAAGTCTACTTATCTCATTGTCCAGAACAGTCATGCCTTACAGAGGGTGTGTTGGCAAATGTAGTTTTCATAGTCAAGCAAAAGACAAAAAAAAAAAAAAAAGCTTTGTCTTCATTGTAAGTAGTATTTCTTTATCACATCTCTGTCTATAATGTTAACAGCCTAAATGTCTAAATGTTAACATTTCTCATTTATAGGTATTTGTTTGAAGTGTCCACTTATACCTAGGCATAACCTGCACTGAACAAAACACACACCAAGTTAAGGCTAGGAAGATGGCTCAGCAGTTAAGGTGCTTGCCTGAAAAGCCTAACAACTGGGGTTCAATTCCCCAGTACCCATGTAAAGCCAGACGCACAAAGGGGCACTTGCATTGGGAGTTCATTTGCAGTGGCTAGATGCCCTTGCACATGTCATTCCTCTCTTTTTCTCTCTCTCCTTGCAAATAAGTAACTAATATTTTAAAAGAAAACCAATACACAAAGCTAACCCAGCTTAAGGAAGACTCCCTTTTTACAATGCATGTATTATCTACTAATTCCTTTAATCCTGGAACAGCTCTGGGAAGGACATGTGGCCATCTCCATTCTTACAAACGAGTAACAGAGGCTCTCAGAGGCCTCAGATCACTTCACAGCTCCTTCAATGCATAATAGAGCCAGATTCACATTTGTTGCAGTCAGGCTCACATTGCTGGCAGAAATCACCCAACCAAGAGCAGCTTGTGGGGAAAAAAAGAGGTTTATTTTGGCTTATAGGCTTGAGGGGACGCTTCACAATGCCAAGGAAAATGATGCCACGAACAGAGGGTGGACATCACTTCCTGGCCAACATCAGGTGGACAACAGGAACAGGAGAGTGTGCCAAACACTGGCAAGGAGGAACTGATTATAACACCCATAAGCCTGCCCCCAACAATACACTTCCTCCAGGAGTCTTTAATTTCCAATTGCCATCAGCTGGAAACCTAGCATTCATAAGACCTAAGTTTATGGGGGACACCTGAATTAAACCATCACATTCCACCCCTGGCCCCCATAAACTGATAACCATACATGATGTAAAATTAAATGCATTCAGTTCAACTTTAAAAGTCCCCATAGTTTTTCTCAATTCCAATGGTGTTCATACATCCCCATAGTTCAAGATCTTTTAACTGAGCCATAATACCAAAAAATCCCCCCCCCAAACCCATAATGGTACAGAATAAACATTCACACTGCAAAAGATGGCGTTGGGCTTAGCCAACACAAGATTTAGAACAACCAGGGCAAACATCAAACTCTGTAAATCCAAGACCAACAACTCTAGCCAATGACAAATCTCCAAGACCGATAATTCTAATTAGCAACAATTCTCTGAAGCTCCAATTCTTCCCCTCCAGCTAGGCTACTCACAGACCTGGAAAACTTTATTGGGGCCAGCAGCTTTCCTCAGTAGCCTTCTGGTGGTCCCAGCATCTCCACTGGGTCTCCACTGCAAGCCACGGTTCATTTTCATGGCCCCATGGGGTCCATGCAGGCAACCAGCAAACCTGCTTCCTACTGCCCATGGCCATTTCCAAAACACAAGACTGTGTTGCAAACTCAATGCCCCTCTCTTTCTTGCATTTCTTATACTCCATAATACCAGGTAGGGTGCCAATTTGTTAATCTAGGTGGAAATAATGCAGACTTTGAAGAACAGGACACTCCTTAAGCATTCAGCTCCTTTAAAAAGAGTTTATATTCTTCCTGTTGCCCCAGTGAAGGTCAGCTGGCCCAATCTCAAAAGTTATAATCTCTCAATTGCAGCTGAGCAGGCAGCAGTTTTGGCCCAAAGATTTCATTTTTTTCTGTGCCATATCCCTCTGCTCACACCAGTTCATTTCTATACAATGCAACCCTGCACAACTTCTCAGGACAAGGCCATAACAGCAAGCCTCACACACAAACTGCTTCTAGCCCAGTCCAAGCAAAGCTCTTTCTCACCCTCATAAGCCAAACTTCACAGTCCATAGTTCTTACTACATTCAGGCCTTTCAACTCAGGCTAGAATAGTCCATCAAGCTGTACTTACAGCATTATAAGGCATTTCTTAGTCCAAGGTTTCAAATCCTCCCACATTCCTCTTGAAAATCAGCTCCAAAAGGCCACAGCCACACAGTCAGGTGTCTAGCAGCAACCCCACTCCTCAGTATCAACATTATTGCTGCAGTCAAGTTTGTATTGCTGGCAGAAATCACCCAACAAAGAGCAGCTTTGGAGGGGGTGGCAAGGGGTTTGTTTTGCTTACAGGCTCAAGGGGAAATGATGGCATGAGCAGAGGGTGGACAACAGGAACAGGAGAGTGTGCCAAACACTGGCAAAGGGATACTGACTATAATTCCCATAAGCCTGCCCCCAGTAATACACTTCCACCATCAATTCCCAAACATCCATCATGTGGGAACCTAGCATTCAGAATACCCAAGTTTACGGCAGACAACTGAATAAAAACACCACAGCACCCATGCTGACCTCTTCAGAACTCTGCCCATTAACAAGTTCTCCACACTAGGAATTACATCCTGGAACCTCCCTGAAAGCTTTTGGCCACTACAGCATCTGAGACCCATTTCCCAGGGCATCTTATTTAATTCACTGGAGGTAGGGTACAGCCATCAGTGTGCATGGATTATATTCTTAATCCTCTCAACTACTAGAGGTAGGGTTATCCTCCTCTGTATTCAACATCAGCAAAACTAAGACACACAGAGGAGGACTATCTGCCAGTCACAGAACAAGCCTCTCCAAATAGCTGTTCATATCTCCAGAGAATGGAGTCATCATCAAGCTGGGGGGACACATCCCCCAATGCCTCCCAGGGCTCTTGTATGAATTAGGGACAAGGAGTCAGGCAGTAGATGAGTGGCAGATAACTCAAGTAATGCCAAGATGTGGGACTGGCCCCAGCCCTGGGAGACAGAGGAGTGGCTGGCCCAGGTGGGGCCAGATGTAGGGATCATCGTTTCTCAGCTAGTTAAGCTGTGGGCTCCCTCACCTCAGCTAAGCCCTTCTTGGTATGTTCTGTCCTGAATGAGTCACTAGCTAAGGACTGGAGAACTGGTGTGTGGGTAAGGACTCAGGGAAGGTCCCCAGGGGAAGTCGCATGGCCAGGGACCCAGGCTTCACCCAGAACTGCTGAAGGCGAAGAGGAAAGGTGCAGCCCAGGAGGTAAACTGCCTGGGGGCAGAGCTGAGGAAGAGCTTGACCCTGGGACTATGACTAGGGCCTTCCTCCCAAGGTGACAGGGACCAGGGAGGCAAAATCTCGAAAAGCTTCTGGCTCCAGTGCTCTGCACCTCTCAGTGCCCTGCCACAGCTGGATGACATTGGATGAGTCACATGCTCAAGGGCACATGGCTGGGGATGGAATTTTGACTGGGAATTGTCTTTCTCCTGCTGTCAGCTGCTCCACCCAGCAGAGTGTACAGCCTGCCCTGTTCCCTCCCCTTGCATGATCCTGGTGCCACAGTTACTTCACAGACGAAGTTCCAGGGCAGAGATTCCGAGGGCAAACCCATAGTCTAGGCAGATGCTCACTTCTGGTCTTCTGGGTGAGGTGCTAGACTGGTTTAAGCCCCACATCCTTCCAGTCTGGAGTGTGGGGACTGGAGAGGGCAAAGAGTTTGCCTGACATTTCAGAAGAAGTTGGTCAGAGGCTTGCAGATCTCATGCCTGGCCCTCAACCCACTGCAAACAGTTTCTCATTCTCTGAATGTGGCCATCAGCATCACATGGACACACAGGCTCGGGCCTCCCCAGATGGGCTGCGTCTAACTTGCAGGGTAGTCAACCCTGTGTATATGACCAAGGCTGCTTGTAACAAATTCTTATGCCAGTATGCCTTGAAGTCCACACACATATGCATATGTGTACACACACACACACACACACACACACACACACACACACACACACACAAACTGTAATTACTTACTGTAAAATGGCCTCTGTAAAGTGGCCTTAGCTTCAAGTTCAATAGAAAATCCAATTCATCAGGTGGCTCATTGATGGGCTCATAGGTGAACAAGGTCTTTGGAAATCAACAGGGTTTATTTCTCAGACCTGAGGACCAAGCAGGCACCTTGACAAGGGAAAGCAGATGTGGTAACTCCTCTCATGCACATGATGCTTTAATTTACTTTCATGAAATCACTGCTTAATTACATCCATGCTTGTAACCTCTTCCATAGTGAATAGCTCCACATGAACAAGAATCATCAGCACTACACGACCCATCAAAGACGTGGGGTGTTGATCTGCTGAGGGCCAATGGTACCTCATAGCCTGGCCTGCCATCTCTTGCTATTGCACAGGGCTCTTTAAATTGGGCTCCATGTAGTCTTGCATCCTGAGATGAGTCGGTTGCCCCCAGCCCTTTCCTCTAGTCTGACTCCTACACACAGCATGTGGTTTCAACCAGCTTCCTTCACCAGAGCTGCACTGGGTTAACTGCAAGCTCATAAGAACCAATGCAGACTACCACAGGGGAGCCAGGAGGGCGAGTCTTGGCCATAATGTTCTCCCAAAAGTTCAGAACATGTCTGTATTGGGCTTGTGTTCATCTGAAATCAAGAAGACTTTTAAGTCTCACTCCCAGAGTCCCGAGAATGACTTTTGGGACATGTAAAGGCTGATATTGCCTTTGGGGGGAACACAGAAGCAATGGCACACCTGGCCCCTTGCCAGCTGGAGAAGTTGGGGCCCAGTGGACAATGAGGACCTGTTCTTCTTCTCTGGTCCCTCTGATGGCAACTTGATGGTTGCTCATCCGTATTAGGAAGCATGTTCCAGCCATAGTCGGCCTCCATGCAAGGGGCTCACCTGAAATACAGTGGACTGTTGTCCCTGAGAGCCTTGGGCATGTTGGCCACTACGCAGGAGAGATAGCACATCCTCTGGCCCTATGGGGAGACTAGGCCAAGAAGGAATGCAATGGCCTGAGACCTGAGGAAGCTGGTCTTGGCTGCTCCTGGGGAGCTTTGCAGGAAGCCCAGCTTTGGAATCTGTATTTATTAGTGACTCTGATGCACATAACAGTGGGAAACACAGTGGCCTAGATTCCTTCTGATCCCAGATTCCAACACAATATGATGACAATAGTCATCATTGTCAAAGGCAGGTGAGAGTGTGGCCCATGCCTGTGATACACTCTGCTAATGCTTTAGATGTATGACGGTCTAGGATATATGAGGTGGCACTGTTGTATTCCCTGTACAGATGAGGAAACCGAGGCCAAGTGAGAACCCTCAAACCAGACAGCAAGAAGTTGAAAAGGTGCTCAAACTGTGCTTGCCAAGCAGATCCCTCCACCCACCTCTACCCACATCCTGCTGCCTGTATGTCTTGAGCATCACCCGTCTGCACACCTGCTAGGGATTTGGTCATCATCTGCCAATGAGTCACCTTGCACCTCTCCTGCCTCAAATTCACAGCAGGCTTACGGTCAAGCAAGACAGTCTCCAGGACTTTGGCTGCGAAAGCAATGAAGAAACAGAATGGGTCACTCAAGGGGCTGACTCCAGGAGGTGCCAATAACCCTGTGCGTTGTCACGGCTTAGAGAGAGGAGTTGTTCCCTCCTTCTCCCAGATGGAAGATGCTCATTATAATCTTACGGGTTCATAAAGGCCCATGTGTTGAAGGCTTAGTCCCCAGCTGTGACACTATTGGGAGGTGATGGAACCTTCAGTGGGAGGAAGTTAGGTCGTTGTAGATGCATCCCTACAGAGGGGATAGTGGGACCCCAACTCAGCCTTGAGTTTGGACCCAACTCTCACCTCACTGCTTGGCTGTCATGAGGAGAGCGGCATTGCTCTACCACGCACTGCTCCCATGATGGGCTGCCTCCTCACAGGGCCAAGAACCACGGGCCTCTGAGATCATGAGCCCAAGTAAAGCTCTTTAAGTTAAATGTCTTTAAGTTAAAGTTCTGTCATAGTGACCAAAAGCTAACTGCCACAAGCTCTGGGTTCCAGCTACTCTCCAGGTATGGGAGTAGGGTCTGAATATCCCATGTTCTTGTCCACCTACTCCTATCCTGAGAGACAGGACGTGGAGGCAACAGCTCCAAGGCAGGAGGAGGACAAGGACCTTTAATGACGGCGACCACAAGCTCTTTCACCATCTAGCGCACAGTGGGGTCTTTCCACACAGAGCAAGTCATGGGGGGCTAGAATGCTAGATAACCAAGAATATGCAGAGGCGCCCCTTACCTGTGAGTCCCACATGAGGTGAGGCCACAGCACTGCAGAAACCTCTTGGGTGCCCTCCACACTTACAGTAGGAAGCCCTCAGCCCTTTATAATGTGCTCAAGAATGGGTCCTGCAACCTTCCTTCCAACCATTCCTTTATGACTTTTTCTACCCATAGGATGGATGCTCAGGGTCCTGGAGCATCACCTGGGTCCCTCTGCCTCAGGCTTTCCCTGCAGGTGCTCATGTGAAACAGGTAGGACAGGCCACAGGGATACAACACAGCAGATGCTGTGATGGGGAGAAGGGTCTCAATGCAGGGCCTCAAGGTGGCTTGGAGAGGAGGTGAAATCAGTCTTGATGGTGTTTGAAGTTTTCCTCACCTTGTTCTCAGCCCGTCTCCTCACCAGAGGGTTATCTACAGCACCTTAGTGAGAATTATAGCAAACCATTCTGGACAGCACCCGAGCTCTCCTGAGCACTGTTCCAGTGTGTCTTTCCTCCATCCATCTCTTTAACAATGACATTGCCAGCACAGTGCCCCTAGCAGCTGCAGGAACCTTTTTTTTTAGGTTTCCATATGATTTATTTATATCCTCTTAGATTTTGATAAGCCCTTCCTCCACTTTTCCTTTACTCAATCTCTTTCCCTGACCTCACTTTGGGCCTTTTCAGTCCCATTAATCCATTCTTCAACTTACATATATACAATATCATCCTATTAAGTACCCACTCCCTTCCTTTCTCTTCCATTTATATCTCTTTTCTAGCTTACTGGCCTTTGCTACTGAGTTTTCTTCCTACTCACACAGAAGTCCAATCATCTGTAGCCATTATCCACATATGAGAGAGTACATTTGATGCTTGGTTTTCTGGGCCTGGCTTACCTCACTTACTATAATCCTTTCCAGATCCACCCATTTTTCCTGCAAATTTCATACCTTCATTTTTCTTTACCACTGAGTAGAACTCCATTGTATAAATGTGCCATATATTCATTATCCACTCATCAGTTGAGGGACATCTAGGCTGCTATTGTGAATTGAATGGCAATAAACATGGTTGAGCAAGCATCTATAAGGTAATGAGATGAGTTCTTAGGATATATGCCGAGGAGTGCTATAGCTGGGTCATGTGGTAGATCTATTTTTAGCTGTCTTAGGAACCTCCACACTGATTTCCAGAATAGTTGGACCAGATTGCATTCCCACTAACAGTGTAGAAGGGTTCCTCTTTTTCCACATCTTCACCAGCATCTATGGACATTTGTTTTCATGATGGTAGCCAATCTGACAGGAGTGAGATGGAATCTCAACATAGTTTTAATCTGCATTTCCCTGATGAATAGGGATGTAGGACATTTTTTAGATGCTTATATGCCATCTGTAATTCTTTTTTTTTTTTTTTTGAGAGCTCTCTATGTAGTTCCATAGCCCAGTTTTTAATTGCCTTGTTTGATTTCTTATTATTTAATTTTTTGAGTTCTTTGTAAATCCTAGATATTAATCCTCTATCAGATGTAGAGCTGGAAAATATTTTTTCCCATTCTGTAGGTTACCTCTTTACTTTATTCACAGTGTCCTTTGCCATACAAAATCTTTGTAGTTTCATGAGGTCCCAGTGATTAATCTGTGGTTTTATTGCCTGAGCAATTGGGGTTGTATTCAGAAAGTCTTTTCCAAGACCAATATGTCAAAGGGTTTCCCTAATACTTCCTCTAGCAGTTTCAGAGTTTCAGGTCTGATGTTAAGGCCTTTGATCAATTTGGACTTAATTCTTGTGCATGGAAAGAGAGAAGAATCCATTTTCATTCTTCTACACATAAATATCCAGTTTTCCCAGCACCATTTCCTGAAGAGGCTGTCTTTTCTCTAATGAATATTTTTTTTGGCACTTTTATCGAATATCAACTGGCTATAGGTACCCAGACTTACATCTGAGTCTTCTATTCTGTTTCATTGATCTACATGTCTGTTTTTGTGCCAGTACCATGCTGTTTTTGTTACTATGGCTCTGTAGTATAGGTTAAAATCAGGTATGGTGATACCACCAGACTTATTTTTGTTGTTCAGTATTGTTTTAGATATTTGAGAATTTTTGTGATTCCAAATGAATGAATTTTTTTTCTATTTCTGAGAAGAATGCCATTGGAATTTTGATGTGGATTGCATTAAATGTGTAGATTCCTTTCGGTAAGATTGCCATTGTCACAATATTGATTCTTCCAATCCAGAAACAAGGGATGTTTTTCCATTTCCTAGTGTCTTCTGCAATTTCTCATTTGAGTGTTTTAAAGTGTTCATTGTAGATATCCTTCACTTCCTTGGTTAGGTTTACTCCAAAGTACCAGATAGATAGATAGATAGATAGATAAATAGATAGATAGATAGATAGATAGATAGATAGATAGATAGATAGATGGATGGATGGATGGATGAATGCAATTGTGAATGGGAGCGATTCTCTGATCTCATCCTCTGTGTGTTTTTTGTTAGCATATAGGAAGGCTCCTGATTTCTGTGTATTTATTTTGTATCCTGCTACATGGCTATAGGTGTTTATCAGCTCTAACAGTTTGCTGGTAGTCTTTAGGGTCCTTTATGTATAGAATCATGTCATCTGCAAATAGTGATAACTTGATCTCTTCCTTTCCAATTAGTATCCTTTTTATGTGCATCTCTTGCCTTATTACTATGGCTAAGATTTCCAGTACTATATTTTTTAAAAAGTAGGGACACTGAACACCCTTGTCTTGTTCCTGATTTTAGTGGAAAACCTTCCAGTTTTCCCCATTTAGTAATATGTTGGCTGTAGGCTTGTCATAAATAGCCTTTATTATATTGAGATATGTTTCTTCTATTCCCAGTCTCTGTAGGACTTTTATCATGAAGGGATGTTGGAATTTGTCAAATGCTTTCTCTGCATCAAATGAGATGATCATGGGATTTTTGTCCTTTAGTCATTTATATAATGTATTACATTTATCAATTTGCATATGTTGAACCATCCCTGCATCTCTGGGATGAAGCCTACTTTGATGGGGTGAATGATCGTTCTGGTATATTCTTGTATTCTGTGTGCCAATATTCTGTTGAAAAATTTTGCATCTATGTTCATGAGGAAGATTGGTCTGTAATTTGTCTTTTTTGTTCTAACTTTGCCTGGTTTTGGAATCAGGGTGAGGCTGGCTTTATAGAAGGAATTTGGTTGGATTCCTTCTTTTTCTATTTTATGGAAAACCTACAAAGCAATGGTGTTAGTTCTTCTGTGAAGGTCTGGTAAAATTCAGCAGTGAATCCATCTGGTCTTGGGCTTTTTTTCGTTGGGAGATTTTTGTTAACTGCTTGGATGTCCATACTTGCTATAGGTCTATTTAAGTGGTTAATCTCATCTTGATTTAATTTTGGTAGGTCATATAAATGAAGGAAATCATCTATTTCTTTCAGATTTTCATACTTAGTGGAGTACATGTTCTTATAGTGTGTCCCTATGATTTTTTGAACTTCTCTGGTATCTTTTGTAATGTTATGTTTTTCATCTCTACTTTTATTGATTTGTGTCTCTTCTCTCTCTCTTTTGGTCAGAGTTGCTAAGGGTTTATCAATCTCATTTATCCTTTCAAAGAACCAACTCTTTGTTTCATTGATTCTTTGGATTTTGGGGGGGGGGTTCTATTTGATTAATTTTGGCCCTAATCTTTATTATTTCTTCCCATCTACTGATTTTTGGTTTGCCTTGCTCTTCTTTATCCAAAGCTTTAAGGCGAAGCATTAAGTTATTTACTTGCAACCTTTCTAATCTCTTAATATAGGCACTTAAAACTATAAATTTCCCTTGTAGGGAAATTTTCATTGTGTGCCAAAGGATTTGGTATGTTATGTTCTCATTATCATTAGGCCCTATGAAATTTTAATTTTCTTCTTGATTTGTTCATTGACCCTTTCATCATTTAGTAGTGTATTGTTTAGTTTCCATAATTTTGTGTATGCTCTATAGCTTTTCTTGCTATTGATTTGTAGTTTGATCCCATTGTGACCAGATAGAATGCAAGCAATTCTTTCATTTTTCATGTATTTGTTAAAATTTGCTTTATGACCTAATATATGGTCTATTTTAGAGAATGTTCCATGTTCTGCTGAAAAGAATGTGTATTTTGCAGCATTTGGATGAAATGTCCTGTGTATATCTGTTAGGTCTATTTGTTCTATGATCTCATTTAATCCAGATGCCTCTCTGTTTATTTTTTGCTGGGATGACCTGTCGATAGATGAGAGTGGGGTGTTGAAGTCCCCCACTACAACTATGCAGCATTTGTTTGATGATGTTGGGAGCCCCCATGTTAGGTGCATATATGTTTAAGATTGTAATGTCCTCCTGTTGGAGTATGTCTTTGATCAATATAAAGTGACCTTCCTTATCTTTCCTAACTAATATTGTACTGAAGTCTACCTTGTCAGAGTATAGCAACCCCTGACTGTTTTCTAGGCCCACTTCCTTGAAACTCCGTTTTCCAACCTTTCACCCTAAGATAGTGTCTATCCTTTATAGAAAGGTGAGTTTCTTGGAGGCAACATATTGAAGGATCCTGCTTTTTTAAAAATTTTTTTGTTTATTTTTATTATTTTATTTGAAAGTGACAGAGAGAGAAAGAGGCAGATAGAGAGAGAGAAAGAGAGAGAGAGAAATATGAATGGGCGCTCCAGGGCCTCCAGCCACTGCAAATGAACTCCAGATGCACATGCCCCCTTGTGCATCTGGCTAACATGGGTCCTGGGGAACCAAGCCTCAAACCAGGGTCCTTAGGCTTCACAGGCAAGCGCTTAACTGCTAAGCCATCTCTCCAGCCCTGGATTCTGCTTTTTAACCCAGTCTGAAAACCTATGCCTTTTGGTTGGGGCATTGAGGCTGTTGATATTAAGAGCTATTATTGAAAGGTGTGTATTTATTTTTTGACATTTTTTGTAGTTCTTCCAGTTTTACCATTGCTCTCTTGTGTTAGCTAGTATTTGGGTATGGTTTGTTTTTCCAGGTTCCTTATAAGTGTGTTTTTCTTTCTCTTCAGCATGGAGGATTCTTTCAAGTATTTTCTGTAGAGCTGGTTTTGTCTTCAAATACTCCTTTAGCCTGCTTTTGTCATGGAATGTCCTTATTTCTCCGTCTATGAACAGATAGCTTTGCAGGATAAAGTAACTTTGGTTGAAAGTTGTTATCTTTCAGAACTTGGAATATATCACTCCAAGCCCTTCTGGCTTTTAAAGTTTGTGTTGAGTAATCTGCTGTGATCCTGATGGCCTTGCATTTGTAGGTAACTTGATTTTTCTCTCTAACTGCTTTCAATATTTTTCTTTGGTTTGTAGGTTTGGTAGTTTAATTATAATGTGGTGAGGAGAGTTTCTTTCCAGGTTTTTCCTGGTTGGTGTTATAAAGGCTTCCTGTATCTGCATTGGCACCTCTTTCCCAATTTGGGGGAAGTTTTCTTCTATGATTTTGTTGAAAACACCTACTATGTCTTTGGAGTGAAATTCTTCTCCTTCTACTATACCCTGAATTCTTACGTTTGATCTTTTCATAGTGTCCCGAATATATTGAAATTCCCATTCATACTTTCCTATTAGTTTGTCTTTCTCTTTGTTGGACTGTAGTAGATCCACCACCTGGTCTTCTAGCTTAGATATTCTGTCCTCTCCTTCATCCATTCTACTGGTGAGATTTTCTACAGAGTTTTTTATTTCATTAACTGTGTTCTTCATTGCTAGTAATTCTGACTGGTTTTTCCTTATAATTTCTATTTCCTTATTTATTTCATTAATTGGTTTCCTTAATTTTCTTTGATTCCTTTGATTTCCTCTTTGACTTCTTTGAGCAAATTTATAATCAAAATATATATATATATATATATATACATACATATATATATATATATATTGTTATTTATTTTTATTTATTTGAGAGCAACAGACAGAGAGAGAAAGAGGGAGAGAGAGAGAGAGAGAAAATGGGCTTGCCAGGGCCTCCAGCCACTGCAAATGAACTCCAGATGCGTGCACCCCCTTGTTCATCTGGCTAACGTGGGTCCCAGGGAATCAAGCCTCGAACTGGGGTTCTTAGTCTTCACAGGCAAGTGCTTAACCACTAAGCCATCTCTCCAGCCCTATAATCATTCTTTTGAAATCTTTCTCAGGCATTTCCTCTAACTCATTCTCACTAGAGGTCATTTCTGATGCATCAATACTTTTTGGTGGATTTCTGTTGTCTTGATTTTTGGTGGTATAATGTATATATTTTTGCATCTTGGGTTAATTTAATGCTTGGATTTTCCAGTTAGCTGCAGTATTATTAGATGTATCAATCAATCTGATGTTATATATCTTCAGGGTAGGAGCTTAAGGTGCCAGGTGTGGCTCTTAAGACTCTCAGAGTGTCTACAAAAGTGACCCTAGGTGTTGGGTTTGCCTGCTATGAGAGTATTCAAGTAGGCTGAGTGGAACAAAATACAGACAGATTCTAAAATTTAACTAAACAATGTATACATCCAGTGAAAAACAGCACAGAGTATTTATACATGAATAGGTATTATGACAACCAGATCCTCTAACAAAGCCACTGTCCCTTAGGGTGTGTGGTCCCCTACACCCTTAATCCTGTCAACAAGGGGGTTCAGGTTTCTCATCTGTTGAGGGTTCCAAGTCAGCATATGACCAAGTGAGATCCTTCTCTAAAATACAACAGAAAAGGAAACGAAGCCACTATAAACCAAGAAGCAGCAAATAATAAGCCCAAAATATAGCTTTTTTAAGAATGGCAAATCCGACCATCTATCAGGTTTAACATAATTTATCCTGATATGGAAGGTGCAATTAGCACTTCCTGTTCAGGCCTACATACCAGGTGTATTTGGCGGGTACTGACCTAGTGTAATCCCAGTTACCTTTTCCCATCATTTTGGTCTCAGTTATGCTGTGCTCCTGCTTGGGTCCCTATTTGGGCACTGTGGGTTCAAGTAGACTGGTTGGGTCATGGAATCACTCTGGCAGCCTGTGCTGGGTGCTATGAGCTCCCTTCCCCTGGTCTCTTGTGCTTGCCCACGCTTGTGCTGGCGGTGGGGGGAGGGGAGGCTGTGGATGGTGGTTCTAGTTCTCCTGCTGGTCCACGTGATCCTCTACCTGGTGATCTGCTCCTCAGTTGTTCGCTGTGGTTCTCCACCTTTCTTGAGTTTGCGAAGAGCTCCGGTGTGAGTGGAAAATCCCCTGGCCTGGCTTTTCCTGCAGTTCAAGCCAAGCCTGGCAGCTGTGGCCCGGTAGACCTGGTCAGCTCCAGGAGCTTTAGTAATGCAAGGCTTTCCTATGCTCTGATGTTTCCCTAAGGGCACAAACAAAGAAGACAAAGGAGCAAAAAACAAGTGGGAAAAGCACATGCCACTAGAGGCAAAGGGCTTTTGTCACCAGGAGGTTACATTCTAAAAGAATGCAGACAGGGTGAGCCCAGATGTAATTTGGGATGAAAGAGTTATGCTAAGGCCAGCTCAGGGCAATGGAAACCAAAGGAAGAAGTGCACTAAAGTGTGTTCCCATCAGAAGTGTCCTGTGTAGGGATCTGCATCTGATTCTCTCAAAGTTCCATAGTAGGGATCAGGTCCTGTCACCCTCATAACTGTCACAGGGCATGACACACTTTAATCCTCAGTGAATATCCGACCATGGGATGAAGGAAGAAGATACAAAGGATCAAGACTGGTTCCCAGGTGAACAGAGATGGGCTTTGGCATTAGACATGTGCCAAGTGAGAAAGAAACGCAAAGGCATTCTGGGTTCATGCAGAGGAAGGATGCATGACATCCTCTCATTACATCACAATACATGGGCTTCCACACTCACACAGACACAATATATATCCAACACCACACATACACACACACACACACACACACACACACACACACACACCCTAGACACAAACCGGGGCCTGGTGCTGGATGTTCCCCTGTATTGCTTTGTCTCCAAGGTGTCCAACTCACATTTTAGATCAAGTGATGGCCCATTCCTCACTGTGGAGTCTCCAGTTGTTCTCAACATCCCAAACCCTCTGCTACAGTGGGATCTGAAATGTCTCACAATGACCCATGTATGTGGCATAACTGGGAGGCAATGGAACCTTTAGAAGATGGGCTTAATGGGAGGAATTAGGTCACTGCAGTCATGTCCAGGTCATGAGTATCCCCCAACGTCTGTGACATGGATGCCTCTGCTTTTAGGGTAATGATGGAGCATGTTGGAAAGACAGGACACATCTGAGAAATGTTCTGAAAGAGAGTCCACAGGCCTTGATGCTCACTGTGTCTGAGGGTGACAGGAGAAGAAGTACATACATGTGTGCTATGCAATCTGGAGAGGTCACATGCAAGGTGACACACAGATCACTCTCCACAGTGCCTCCTCTCGGAAGAGCTTGGTGACCAGCATGACTCTGGACGGCTGGGACCAACCGCAGGGGGTCTTCACACATCTGTCCACCATCCAGGTTGGGTTGATTCCAGTCAGGGACTCAATGGGAACTGTGGGCTGGAGTGGCTTCTAAATATTCCTGTCTTTCTTCCTCGCAGCATGGAAGCTGCCAGGCACCTTGTACAGTGGCCCAGGACACCAGCATGAGCATTCCAGCCAACAGAACAAACCATTATCCATTATCACCCAGACCTGTGATTCCTACAGCATCACTTCCTCCCCACTCTTAGGAAAACCACCCTAAGCCGGCTCAGAGCCAAGGAGAAGAGGACACAGAGAACCCCTCTCAATGGGTGGCTGCATTCTAAAGGCACCCTCCAACCAAACAGCCCAAGGAGTTTTGGATCCCACACACGGGACCTGTCGTTTTGATTACTCCCCCCCACCACCACATCTTCCCACTGGAATCTAAGCTGTTGTGCCTACACACCTTTTGGGGTCTGCACTGACCCTTTCTTCCCTTCTACTTTACTCACCTTGTCTCTCTCCAGCATAGCCCTGCCCTCTCTCACTTTTCACCTTCTGTCCTGGTGGGTGCCCAGATGCTGTGACCTGAAGACTTTGCCCAGCCAGCTTCTCAGATCTAAGAGCCTTGGACACCTAGTGTTCTCTGTCCTGTCACCTTGTTTTGTCATCTTTACATGAGCGTGTAATATCTGAAGGTGTGTGTGTGTGTGTGTGTGTGTGTGTGTGTGTGTGTAGAAAGGTTATCTTGAAGTCTAGGCAGGTCTGGGGGTATGGGGAGAAATAATTCACTAGAGTTGAGGGTCACCTTGTTCCAATCTAGCTCTGTCATTCAGCAACTGATGACTTCGGGGAAAAAACCCGTCACCTCCATGAGCCTTAGTTTCTTCAGCTCTCATTTGAGTCCTGTATCTTCTAGCTCCCTGAGTTGGGGTGTACATCAAAGAATCTCTGGTTAGCTTCCACTCAAGTGCAGGAAGCACTACCTCCTGTGCCCGCCAGGTGTCGCCAGGAGAACTCTCTGAACAGCCACCTGCACCCCGCACTAACCCGCCTCTGGCGCCCCAGGACTTGGTCCCGCTCGCGGCCATCTGGCTTTAGCCCAATTCCAACTGTCCGAGGGTCGTGGGATTCCAGCTTAACCTGTCCCATCTGAGCCCTAGGGTCGCCAGTTCCCGGCGCCGATGAGGGTGGGGAAAGACCCCAGCGGCTGCGCAGAAGGGGGCGTCCTCCCCTGAAGTAGGGCTGCTGCGCAGGGTGCTGGGCAGCCTAGGTGCCCTTCCACCCAGTTCGCTGTCCCCGGTGGAGGTGACCGGGCGCTAGATAAGGCGCGAGATTGCTGGACGGGTCCAGCTCTAGTCCATCTCTCAGAGCACGGTCCCTGGGCACCTGCTCGCCCCAGCCAGCGAATTAGCGAAGCCAGGCTGCGGAGCGGGGTTCCTCTGGCCCGAGCCCACCCCGCGACGGCCCCCGCCGCCCGCGAGCACAGAGCAGAGCCGCGGGAGCGCGCCCGGGGCCGACGGCCGGGACCCGGGGCGCTGGGGCGCGGGGCGGGCGCTCCGGGAGGCGGGGAGGCGGGCAGGGCTGGGGGAGGGGAGGGGCGGGGGCGGGCGGGCGGCGGCGCCCCGCAGTCCCCGCGCCACCTCCGACACTCACAGCGCTCCCTCGCCGGCGCCGCGTCCCCGCGCCGCGCTCCTCGCTCCCGCCTCCCTCCGTGGCGCCCGCGCTCCAGGCGGCGAGGCTCGGGTGTCCAGCGCGGACGGACGGGCGCGCGAACAGACGTCCCGGGACGCCGCGGCCCGCACCTCCCGGGCGGGCTATGTGGATTGTTCTGCCGGGCCCGGTCGGCGGGATCAGCACAGCCCGGTCCGCGGCCCCGGCCACCAGCGGGGACTATGACCCGGAAAGCGCGGCGCTGCCTCGGCCACCTCCTCCTCAGCCTGGGCATGGTCTACCTGCGGATCGGGTAAGCGACGCCCGTGCCCCTCTGCGCCCGCCCGTCGCCGCGAAGTTGGCTCTCCCGCCCCCGGGAAAGAGCCTCGCAGCCCGCCGCCCGCTTTAGCCTTTAGAGGCGGTGGCGATGCGGGATCCCCGGGGCGCACAAAGGCCTCCCGCAGGCGGATGCTCCTGGGGCGCGCTGAGCTCTACAGGCACAGACCGGGGACCGGCTATCCCGAGGACGTCTCAGTCTAGGAGTCCCCCAGAACAGAAGGCCAGACGGGACGCTCCAGCCTGGGGACTCTGGAGTAAGGCTGGCTGCTGCACAGGGCCAGCTTCTCGCAGGTCCACAGGGACAGCGATCCTTCAGGAACACCAAGTCAGGACCGCAGCCTCCTCAGACAGCCCATCTCCTGGAGCCCAGAGGACCTGCGCGCGAGGCAGGTGCCCAGGGACCTTGCGGCGGCTCTGGACACAGAGCAGCCCCAGGTCCGCGGGCTTAGAGTCCTAGCACCCCCTCTATTTCCATCGGCCTTCGCCCGCCCAGATCCCCATCCCCAAGCCAGGACACAGAGCCTTCCACTCCAGTACACAGCAGCCAGGTAGAACTCGAGAGCGTGGGAGACACCCAGTGAGAGATGCTCCCCAGAGCCAGCGCCAAGGGGGCGGCGCGGAGTAGCACTGGGTCTGGCCAGCAGCGAGGTGGGGAGCACGGGTACTGTCGCGGGAAAGTGGAAGCAGGTGGCTCTGGGCGCCACTTGCGCTGCATGCGTGGTCTGTGTCCCTTTGTACTTAGGAGGTACTGTGTGCTGCACGAGTGGGTGCATATTTAGGGGTTTTCGTGATGGATAGAGGTGCCAGCGCCACCGGACCACTTTGGCACATTTCATACACCTGCCTATCTACACTGCCCCCATCACTGAACCCCCTTATTGTCTCTTTTGAGGAGGAACCAACTGAAGGGCCAAGGCGAGTGGGTGTGTGCGCGTATGTGTGTAGCACAGCCGTTAGTGTGGGGTTTTTTTTTTCACCGTCACCCCTCTGCACCCCTACATCCCCAGCCCCACCTCTGTAGAGCGAGATTTCGAAACCAAGTGTCCGCAGAGCTAGGTGGCCTCCAGCCCGGACCTCGGTGGGTCTGAGAGGCGGCTGCTGGGCTCCTGCGCTGCCTGCCTGCCTGCCTGCGGGTGCGTTTTAAGTGTTATTGATTCTCACCCGCCCGCCCGCGTCTGGGTGGCTTTTCTCTTTTCCCTTGCTTTAATCTTCATCTTGGCCCGTGCCCCGTCGCCCTTCGCTCATCCAGTATCCAGGAAGCGGGTCAGGCCTATAGGCTCTGGCCGCCACCATAGGCATTATCTCCTTTTTAATTAGAATCCAGGCGGAGACAACCAGAAACTGGAGAAATAAAAAGAAAAGGCTGTAGAAAATAACCTCGGTGGCTGCTTCAGGCCAGGAAGCTTCATTGGCCCACAGGCTGCCCTAAGGAATAAAGGGGCGTGGCCTTCAGCCCATGGGCTGCCCTCTCTGGCCGCTAAGAGATGGGAGTTACTGTGGGACTTTGGACCCTCTTGCAGGCTCCCTAGGCATCCCAGTTATCCCTTCAGAAAAATGGGCATGAGGAAAAGGTCCCAAAGCCACTGGAACGTCTCCCAGTCCCATAGATTGGTCTGGCTCCCGTGTCTTCCAGGGCATAGAAGAGCATCAGCGATGTTTTAATTCTTTTCTTTTTTTAAGCGTGTGCCACCATGCCCCGCAAAAATGTTTTATTTGCAAGGAGAAAGAGAGAGAGAGAGAGAGAGAGAGAGAGAGAGAGAGAGAGAGAGAGGAGAGAGACAGAATAGGCACACCACAGCCTCCAGCCACTACAAGTGAGCTCCAGATGCATGTGTCACCTTGTGCATCTTGCTTTATATGGGTACTGGGGAATTGACCCATGGGTCATTAGGCTTTGCAGGCAAATGCCTTAACCACTGAGCCCACTTTCCATTTTCATGAAGGACAAATACTTTACCCAGATGATTTATTTAATATGCTAAAGTTCCTTCTATGCTATATTGTGAATCGCGGTGTTCTAATTCCATATGAATAGCTCAGGTTACCCTAGGCCTAGCCCCTTGGAGTCATCACATCCATAAATGTTAGTAATTCTCCCTGGCTTGTGCCTCACACCTCCCGCACGTTCCAGGTTTTAGTCCGACAACCTCTGAGGTGAAGACGTATTGTCATAGGCCTGGTTGTAGCAATGAACTCGCTGAAAGACACCGAGGGTCACACAGCCAGAGAGCAAAGGCAAGCTTAGATGGCAACAGAGGCCAGCCGCACGGGTGCTAGAAAGTCGCTCCTCAGAAGCCTGTGCCTTACTGTGTCATCGCAGTCTGCGCCGGGGACATTCCACGGGGGCCATCTAGGTGTTCAGAGGTGCGTCTGGGCCTACGGCCGAAATCTAACCATGCTGTTGCCCTGCGTGCCCTTCCTCAAGCCTCTCTGTAGTCCTGGCTCTGTGGTCAGCCTGTTTTAGTGCCTGAGATGAGACTCTGCCACCTCCAGCACCTGCCAGCCCAGGGCTTTCCTCCACATCTCATACGCTGTCTCTGTGTCCCCATCCAGTGGCTTCTCCTCGGTGGTAGCTCTGGGCGCAAGTATCATCTGTAACAAGATCCCAGGCCTGGCTCCCAGACAGCGGGCGATCTGCCAGAGTCGGCCGGACGCCATCATCGTCATAGGAGAAGGCTCCCAAATGGGCCTCGACGAGTGTCAGTTTCAATTCCGCAATGGCCGCTGGAATTGCTCAGCGCTGGGGGAGCGCACTGTCTTCGGGAAAGAGCTCAAAGTGGGTATGTGTTCACCCTAACACTCCAAGAAGGGTCTTCCAGGTGATGGGGAGAGTCAGTGCCCTTGGCCCTCTGGGACCCTCCCCCTCACCCGCCCATGCTCCAGTGTCCCTGCATCAGGGTTCCTGCAGGTGTCATGACTTGAACTCAGGTCTCTGTATAAAGACCAGGATTGTGGCTGGAAGCCATGCCATTTCATTGGTTATAGGCAAAGCTGCAGATCAGCAGCTAGCCTCTCAAAGGCCCTTGGCTGATCTAATACTGGTGTCTTGAACCAAAGCCCACCTAAAATAGGACTTGTAGCATCTTTTAAAAAGTTGAGCAGAGGTACTGAACACATGACTGTGATGGCCTAGAGCTTCAAACACAGCTTCCTGTGTAAGCTAGATGGCTTGTTTTCTGCCATGGTTCTGATAGGTCTTTTACTGCTGCCAGCCTATGCCATCCTGTGACATGACTCACCTGGCCCCAGTGCTTTAAGGGATGACGTATGCCTGTGAAAACTGCATGCATGTGTACACACACACACACACACACACACACACACACACACACATGCAACATTGATCATGAGCAGTCGTGGAGGTGGAGAATGATGCTGGTCTTCAGGAGGTCCTTGTAGGCGGGAGGAAGCTGTGCATGTATCTTTTGTGTATGTGGACTTGGAGTGGCCAAGAAGGGAGCAGACATGTTTTTGTACTATGGACTTTCCTGAAAGTCGGGTCAACACGGGGCTCTCGGGTCTGGGTTTGCCTGTCCAGCTGGACAACTGCAAAGGCATCCTTGGACTCTGCCCTGCTCAGCCTGAGAGCCAGCGAATCCAGTGGGATGCTGAAAATCACACCCCAAACCCAGCCATCTCTGTTCCCTTGCTGCCTTCCCCTCAGGTAGCTCTGCTCTTACACCAGGGTTCCCAGGATGCCTGTGGGGCACTCCCATCTCCCCTCTGCCCTCAGCAGGCAAAGGTCTTTTTCTGCATGGCAACCAGAGCAGGTCCTTACTCTGCTTAAGATGTCTGGTGGCTACTTGCAGCCCACTTGAAACCACTGTTCACCTGCTACTGAGATCTCTGTCCCTTCCTTCCCTCCCCTCCCCCCCTTCCCTGCCCACTCAGCCTTTCTAAACACAGCATGCTGGCTCCTGCTTTGAGGCCTTAGCACCTTTCCAGAGCCCCAAACCCCAACTCTTGACCTTTGTGTGAATTTGGGTCTCCTGCCACCCCCTCCTGGACTGTCCAGTCTGTCCTATCAATCAGCACCTTGTGGTATCTCAGTCCATTCCCATCAGCTCCAAGAGGGTAGGGGCTCCAGGCCAGCTCACATTGATCTGCTCCAGGTCTGCTCTGGTCACCAGATTCTGCAGTGTGATTTGGGCGGGCAGACAGTGGTGTGGCCTCTCTCCTGCAGAGTCCCTTTCTAGGCATTCCTTGTCTAGGATCTTGTCTACTTGGAATTTTGCCCCATATCTTCTCCCACTTCCTGGCCTTAGAGTCATTTGCAGGTAAAAAGAGAGAGGAGCCCAGGAAGAGGAGGGGACTCCCCCAGCTCAAGCAGCAGAGTGATGTCAACATTGTGACTGCTATTGAGGTCCAGAAATGCCAGTTTCCTGAGTTCTCTGCTTGTCACCTGATGGCCTTTTTCTGCTCAAGTCTCATCCCTCCTTCCATTCCTGGGACCCAGACTGGGGCTCTGCCATTAAACTCAATAGCTTTTACTGGCACATGAAATGTTACAGATGAGGAAACCATGAGTCAGAAGGGATTTGTCCAAAGTCAGCCAAAGTGAGCCTTACTGCAGGCCCAGGAGGAAGGGCACCACCAGTATCACCAGGGAGGAGCACAGACCAAGAGCCATAGGCCCACAACTGGTGACAGTAGACAGAGGCGACCATGGAGAGATCTGTGAAACAGTGATGCTGGCACACAGGAGGGAGGGACTGGGAGATGGAGCCGGAAGGCATGGGGGCCCAGTCTAAGGAGTGCGGATATCTAGACTGTTTTTCCTTTTTAAAACCTTTTTATTGACAGATTCCATAATTATAGATAATAAATCATGATAATTCCTTCCCCACCTCCACTTTCCCTCTCACAAATCTACCCTTTATCATGTCCCCTTTTCCATCAGTCTCTCTTTTTTTTCTCAATTTTTATTAACATTTTCCATGATTATAAAAAGTATCCCATGGTATATCTGGAATTTTTGGAGCTGTTGAAAGATTAGAGGGCATGCATGATTGCTAAAGTGTGGGTAGGACCATTTGAACATGCTAGTATTCAATGATTATTGGCCCACAAAATGACGACATCAGGGGCTGGGGAGATGGCTCAGTGGTTAAAAGCACTTGCTTGCAAAGCCTGATGGCCCAGGTTTGTTTCCCCAGTACTCACATAAAGCCAGATACACAAAGTGGCACTGACGTGCCCATGCTGTCCCTTTATCCCTCTCTTACTTAAATAAATAAATGAAACATCATATGATTCGACCTAATTACAATTTTGGAAGACTCATTACAAGGAAAGTAGACAATTCAGTTATTCATGTCTTCACCAAATAGTCGCTGGCTGCCCCGTTGTGGCTGAAGGCTCTGCTCCAGCATGAATGGTCAGGGAAGCCTTTGGACCCATGAGGGAGGAAAGCCATGGGCCTGACTGGGAGAACGGCACGTCAGGCAAAGGAACAGAACTGGTGGATGCCCTGAGGTAGAAATGGGTTTCTTGGGAGGCATGAGGTGCAGCGATGAAGCCTGCACAGCTGGAGTTTGGTGAAGGGGCAGGAAGAGGCGGCTCAGGTGGCATCTGTCAGGCCAGGGCAGGGAGTTGGGCTTTCCTTCACATGAGTGGACAGCCACAGGTAGAAAGAGATAGGATCCATCTTCAGATTGAGCAGCCATGCTCTGAGCACTGGGAAGACAATTAATTGCCAAGGAGTAAGGGTGACACTTAAGTGTTGACCGTGGCTTGGACCTTGAGCAGTGGCAGTGAAGTTCTACTTTGAGGTGAGCTACCTGGATGGGGGAGGCTGATAACCCAGGGACCATCTAGGAAAGAGGAATCCTGGCCTAGACTGAGGAATAGAGTAGGAATGAGTGACATCCCAGGAAGATGCGTCAAGATGAGAACCCAAGCATTCTGGAAGTCACTTTCCTGCTGGGCTTCAGTGGGCTCTTCTGTGAGCAAGGGTCTTGCTTAGGATGCCAAGAAGCATGCCTTGGGGCTGGGAGATGGCTCAGCAGTTAAAGAGACTTGCTTGAAAAGCCTGCTTACATGGATTCAATTCCCCAGCCACCCATGTAAAGCCATTCATTTGCAGTGGGAAGAGATCTCAATACACGTGTGTGCATGTGCACATGCAAGTGCGTGTGTGCACACACCCACCCCCACACGCATTCAAATATATTTTTCAGATAGAAGCATGCCTCAGATTTAGGATTTGGGCTCCTCATCTGAGCTCCTATCCCCATGAAGTTGCCTTAGCTGACTAGGGCTGCTTTGTAAGGGTGAAGGTCAGGTTCTTTGGCATGTGGAGCTCCTCTGGCACTCTGAATCACAAAACACATGACCTGCCTGTAGAGAGATTTCCCCGAAACCACCATATGCATCTGCTTACACCCATTAGCCTGAACTTGCTCATTTGGCCACTTCTAGCTGCAAGGGAAGCTGAAAAATGCAGTGGTGTATTCAAAGCAACCATGAAACCAGGTAAGGCTCAGAAGGAAGGGACAGAGGGTGTGGCAGTGGGCATCCAGCCCCTACTACTAGTTTCTCACTCTGTGTTGTGACCTGAGGGCTCCCTTCCACCTACCTGGTGCTCCACTGGGCCTGAGATTCCTAGCTCTGCCTTCCCTCCTGAGTGTCTGGAATTTCTGAAGAGATTTAAAGGGAAGCCTATGGGCATATGCCAAGCAAGCTACCTTCTAGAAATCCAGACTCATGTCCTGCATGAAATAGTATTCTTTCTTTCCTTTTGCCTGCCTGCCTTCCTTCCTTCCTTCCTTCCTTCCTTCCTTCCTTCCTTCCTTCCTTCCATTCTTTCTTTCTTTTTTGTTTGCTTTTTTAAGGTAGGGTCTCACTGTAGCCCAGGCTGACCTGGAACTCTGTAGTCTCAGGCTGGCCTTGAACCCACAGATCTTCCTACCTCTGTCTCCCAAGTGCTGGGATTAAAGCTGTGTGCCACTGTGCCTGGCTAGTCCTGTTGGTTCTCCAACAGCACCTGAAAAAGTCCCAAGTCTCACTCTACTTATACAGCTATGAGGCTTGACCTTTGGCCATGTGTTCATCCCAGGGCAAGATGTTTTTGCTGGCCAGACTGGGAGCTCCACCTTGACCATCTCTCAGGGGAGATGAACTGCTCACCAGTGTCTTCCAGGGAAGCAGAAATAAAACCCATTGCTGAGGACTTAAGTAGCAAGCATTTGTTAATTACCTTTCCAGAACCTGGAAGTCTAAGATCAAGGTGCCAACCAGGATGGTTTCTCCCAAGGCCCCTCCCCTTAGCTCCATAAGGCTTTTATTTTTTCTAGTGCTAGAGACCAAACTCAGGGCCTTGTTCTTGCTTGGCAATCACTCTGTCCCCTGAACATAAGGCTGTTTTGTCCCTGTGTCCTCACCTGGTCTTTCCTTTGTGCACGTGCCTCTGGTGGCTCTCTTTTGTAAGGATACCTGTTCCATGAGATTAGGTTGACGTTAATGATCTCATTTTAACTTAATCACCTTTTTAAAAAGAGATTCTTTCCTAAATACGGCCACATTCTTGGTCGCTAGGGATGAGAGCTTCAGCATATGAATCGTGGAGAACAGAACTAATCCCATAGCAATAAACAAGGAGAGAGCAGCGTAGCACATGACTTGGGGGAAGATGTGAAGCATGGATGGGACTCAGATGTGGGATCCCAAGATGGAGTGATCTGTACATTTTGAGACAACTCCTGATTTCGGTCTGGAAGAGTAGAAAGAGACTCACTGGACAGTGAATGGGACCGCAGGCAGGGGGGAGAGCAGAGCAAAGACATGGCCAAGGATCAGTTGAGGGCACCATTAGCAGTGTTCAGGAAATGAGGTGGGGCTCCAGTGCGAAGATGGGGACTGCTACCAAGAGTCTTGGATGTGGATTCTAGGGACTCTTTGTGTGTAAGGTATGGCATCAATAAATTTGATCAAGGATACCTCCAGGGGTCCTACAAAAGTCCTCTTCTCCCTTTTTGTGCTTTCTGTGCTGGGGATTGAACTCGGAACCTTAAACATGCTAAGCAGTTGCTCTCCCACTGACAGTATCCCCAGTTCTCCTATTCCTTAAATGATAGTAACCCTGTCTCAAACTCACCATCCCACAAAACGATGGATGAACCATGGTGCTCCATTCTGAGCACACTCTCTCTCGCCCTCCCCCCGACCCTCTCACGCAAGCCTTGGGCGGCCGGGATGGGGCGGGGTTCTCTGTCCTCGCTGTCCTACTTAAGTCGCCATACAGATGTATCCTCCCCAAATCAATGACTGCATCTCGTTCTGATTGTGCCAGGTGCCACCCTGTGCAGCTCACAGACTCCCCAGCCACAGCGATTACCCAGACCTCTGCATTCCTGCCCAATTAAATGGGTGATTTTCTTTTCCCAGGGAAGTGATGAGCTTGCATTCTCTTCTCTACTTAGTCAACCCTGTGCTGCCTGTTCTTGCCTTTCACCCGTTCTCTTGCTGTGGTGTGGGTTTTCCTATCAAGGTGGGATGACATGTTGGCATGGAAGTCATGGAGTAGGGAATCGAGGGTTATATCAGGGAGTGCCTGGGTGGAGGGGGGTGCGCCTTCATTCTCCAGCTGCTTCTCACTAAGGACCTACATGGCCTGAAGCTGAGACAGCCCTCCTTGTCCGTGCCTCACAAGGTCCTCATCCCTCCTGGCCAGAGGGATGACCCTCTTCGTTCAGTCTCATGACTGGGTCCTGTGGCTGTTTCATGGCAGGGCTGAGGTGGGTAGCGAGTTCCCTGTTCCCGGCCTGAGCCAGATGAGAGCCTCATGGGGGCCGTGTGTTTAAGACCTCTTGTCTTGTTGCTGGGCTGTGGGGTAGCCAGATGTGCTCTGGAGTCAGCGTCACATGGTCACATGTCTATCCCAGCTCCCACTGATGACTCTAGACAAAGAGGTGACCTTTCTGCCTTCAGTCTGCAGGATGGAAGTCACACAGCCCACTGTGCCGATGGCACCTGGTGGGTTGGAGTAATCAGAAGATGTCCCTTTCCATCTTCACAGAGCTCTCTGTGCTATCCCATATGGCCATGAGCCCCAGGAATTCAGGTTGCTGATCAGAACTCGCTGGACTGACTGCAAGTCGTCCTCCCCAATCTGTCCATGTCTCACCGCTTCCAGGTCCAGGTCACCATCTTCAGAGAATCACTACCGGGATATCTTTGTCAGTTCCCTGGTCGCAGAATACATCTACCCAGTGCCAGTCTTAGCGTAACGTCCTGGTGTCCTTTGCTCTGAGAAGAATGTGTAGACTTGCCTCTGCTGCTTTGTCAGCTTGCCTAAGTCCTCCCTCTTCCACAGCCTTTGCTGGTCCCTCTGTCTGGATGTTGCTCCCCAGATGTTGGTTGGATTCACTCCCTTTTGTGTAGTCCATGCCTCTGTACTTGCCCCTTACCATCCGGTGCCCTCCTTGTACCATCGCTGCTGGAGCACTTACCCTATGCTGTCTGCTATTTGGGAGACTATGTGCTTCATTATTGCAAAGGTCCCAACTATAGACCTTGATTGCATGGCATTGCTGAGGCTGCCTGTCTTCTAGGTTGTGATAGGCTGTGAGTACTTACCCCCCAGAGCACGGAGCTCTCACACAGGAAGGACTCCGTGAGTTTCACGTGTGTCAGGATCATTGCTGTCTGTCCAGTCAGGAGGAATTCCCATAGGGAGCAGAGGCCTCTGTTCCAGTGACTGGCGTGTGGAGGGTCCCGTGACCATGGTGGGCCAGTGGGTGTCAGGACACTGGAGCAGGAAGTCATGCTAGGGAACACACGGGACAAGCATACAGGAAGTGGTAACTTGCCCTTCTAGCATCATGCAGATGTCTCCTCAAGGGCCACCTTCTCCAGGAAGCCTTCCTTGTCTGTGACAGGTGTCTGCGTCCCACGGGTCACGGTGCACTGTGGTGTCACCACCACTTATCACTTTGGAAAATGGCTTTCTTTACTTTGGCCAAACTGCTCCACATTAGTCTCTCCCTCAACCACAGTCCGAGAAGCCATGGAGCCTAGACCTCTGCCAAACTAGCCTGCTTCTCCCAGGACCCGCAGGACCCTAGCACACAGCAGGTGTCATGGAGTGCCTAGGCTGCTCCTTTCCATCTTGCATCCATAGGGCTCTGAACCCCGGAAGGCAGGCTGACCCTGCTCATCTTCCGAACACCTGGCCAGGAATCCACTCGCAAGGGTTCTAAGTGCCTGTTTTCTCTGTTGGAAAGGTGAATATTTATTTCTGACCCAAATGCAGCTGAACATACCTTATCATGCATGTTCATTGTGTCCTTTGAAGACTGCTGCTGCTCGTGCTGGCCTTTTTGAATAGGAGTTTGATCACCTCCCCTGTGAGCTCTCTTCCCTTCATTCTGTGTTGCCTCCCAGTGGGAGGAGTGTTGACTAGGTCATGAAAGGTCATGGAAGACCCTTCAGCATAACTTAAGATGAGTCCTGTCCAAGGTCTGTTCAGCACCTCTGCCTTCCCCCATTTGTGGCTTCCGTGCAGGGAAAGAACAAGGCAGGGAATTAACGACGGTTGTCTTTGGGGAACTCAGCAGATTATACTCCATGCTTCTAGAGGATAAGCGTGCCCACACCAGCATATTATAGGCACTGGAAAGTTGTACAGACAAGAAGCATCTTGAGCATGTTACTCTTGGGGGATCAGTCTCCCAACTGTCCCATGATGCCGTGCTGCACAGGATCACCACTCTAATTGCTGCTCTGCATTCCCTCCCAGGTGGATCACACTCAGAACATAGTTTGGAAGCCACCCTGGAAACCACTAAAAGTATATTAACACATCCTCAGATTGAACATCTTCCCATGGGTACAGCAGAGGCACATGCTAGCCTCCAGCACGACAGGGCTGGTGAAATTGGTTTAGTCAGTCTTCCTCTGGCAAGTCCCATAAGGAAACCTGCTTCAGAGTTTCCACACAAGTGCAATAAAACTCACAGACATGTCCAGTGTGCATACAGGAACATACAACACCAGAGGAAGAGCACAGACTCAAAAGTCCAAGTCTATGGGATTTTATGCTTTTGGCGAGACATGTTTGCTTCAATGCATGGAAGTTACCTGCTTATGTTTGTCCACCTCTCTACTCACTCTCCTGTCCCGCAGGATCTCTGTACAGTAAGATCTTCTGAGTAACACACCAGTGAGATCCAGAGGGGACAGGCCACTGGGACTCTCTAGGGCTACAGGTAGAAAAAGATGAGGACCAAGGAGTTCCTTGGGTTTGTTTTGGTTTTGGTCTGCTTTTTGTGTCATTTTTGAGATAGGTTTTCATGTAGTCCATGCTGGTCTCAAGCTTTCTGAGGATGGCCTTGCACTCCTGATCTCTGCCTACTGAGTGCTTGGGCATGTTCCACCACACCTGGCCTTCCAAAGGGGGTTTGCAAACCAGATTCAGAGGATTTGTTCAGGAGAGGAATTTTCTGAAAGTTTTGATCAGTGTGTAGAATGATAATCACATTTTTTTGTGCACATGGAAACTTTCTTTGTCGCCAGCATGATCCTTGATAAAGAAGTGGTGGTTTCCTATCGTGTGTCAGGGGATGCCACATTCCTTTCCACATGCTCACAGCCTCCTGTTTGGTCCTCTCCTGCAGAATTTTCCAGGGATGGGCACAAATGACCTAGGATTCTGCCCACAGCACCCACTTACCCCTAACAACTGGGAAACTGGTGCACTTATATCAGATGCGCCACCCTTCCTCCACAGGGCACACTTGAACCACTCATTCCTTTCCTTGAAGTGATATCTGGGCCCAGGCTCCTTGCCTGAGAACCCCCGCCAGTCTCTAACATGCTCCATCTTCTTCCCCATGTCAGTCTGCAAGCGTGGAGCCTGTGTCTGGGGAGTGGCTGGCTGTTTGGTGGGATGGATGGGAAGCCCTTTCCAGGGAGGGAGACAGAACAAGGGACGGCCAGCTCCACTTTCTCTCTGCCATTTCTTAACAATGCGCCATCTTGCCCAAGCAAAAGCCCTATTCTTCCCCCATTTTCGCTTAGAACACAGCCAACAAAGAGCTTTTTGTCTCGTTTGCATTTTTTTTGCAAGGCTCAGTTCATCCTGGATTTTAGCTCTCCTGACGCTATTCTTTGAGATGAGCCTTTTGTTACACCATTCTCATTCCAGCTTTCCTATGGTAGACACAAACACACACACACACACATATGCACACACATATGCACACTTGCACGTGCACACATGCATGCACACTCTTGGTCACTTTTACACACATTCATTCAACTTGGAAACTTCACAGAGAAACAATCCAGGCCCCCATAATCTTTTGGGGAGAGAAAGATGATTCAAGTTAGCACAAAATCCAGCTGGATAAGGTGCTGGCCCAGAACAGTGGGAGAAGACGTCAGGAAAAGCCTCAGATTGTGGAGGGGGGCACACTTCAGCCACATCTTGGTGGACATGAAGCTAAGCAACAATGCCTCTACCCAGACCTCCTGTTTCCTACCCCCTGCCAGGTGTGCTCTAACTTCCCAACAACCTTATCAGGAAGGCAGTTCATGATTCCCACTTTACAGATGAGGAAACTGAGACCTGGGTAGGGAGTTAACTTGCCCAAGATGCCACTGTGCTGGGATCACAGGCCTCCGCCTACTGCATTCCCAGCCTGAACCAGGCAGAGAGGCGGGCAGGGCGTTTGCAGCCTGATGGGCGATCCCAGGGGCAGCACGAAGGTGGCAGGAGCGGATGCCCACTGGTGGCCACTCAGCAGTGTGCTTTGACCTGACTCTGGGAAGAGGGCCCGTGGATGGAGCTGGGGCAGGAGAGCAAGGCGAAGTAGGAAGTCTGGCACACTCTCCCTCCTCATTTCATGCTCTGTGTCCTACAACTTAACTAGCTTAGCCTAACACAAGCTCCTGAGCCCCCAAATCTTCTGGTGGTGCATTGAGATTTTCAATTCCCTGTGTGGAATTCTGAGTCCAGAGGGGCCGGGACCTGCTACCACATGGGCCTGGCGAGAGCAACTTTTTTCCATCTGTCTGTTTTCCAAATCATCATATATTTCAGCTTGTGTCACTGCAGATTGCTCGCTCTCTGACCCATTGGCTTTAAATAGCAAAAGAGAAAAAAAAAATACAATGCACTTTGTGGTTTCCAGTCAGATACCGTAAATACACCCAGATAATATTCCGGTGCAAACCACGGGCAGTGGCTGCACAGGGCGGTGGATGGAATCTTTGGGGCCGGCTTGGACATGGGCTCATTTCCTCTGTCCCCATGGGATTGTTATGGAGTTGAGTACAGAGGGCGTCAGCCAGGTCCCTGCTTTCACCTTAGTGATAAGTCTTGCCATCCTTTATTGAGATCTTCCTGGGTTGCCTGAGACTAAGTCACATTAATCTTCAGGACAACATGGGAGAGGCCTCCAGGGCTTCCCAGTTTACAGATGGGAAAACGGAGGCAGAGTGTCAGGGAGCAAAGTCTGGGCTCAGAGTCACCCAGCTGAGTGAGGAAAAGAGAGAAGAGAGGAGAGGAGAGAAGAAGGGAGGAGAGGAGAAGGTGGCAAGCTCCTTGTTACCACATTTGAGCTGAAAATAGACAGGATATTCCAAGAGGTGATTGATTTCCTGGGCTTCTGTCTGGAAAGTTCTGCTGAGATGTAGCTGGCAAGAGTTGAGGAGGGTGTGGTGGAGGGTCAGAACACTGCACTAGGAGCTTGGAGACCCTGGTGCTTGTCATGGTCCTGTGAGTCGCTGGTGACCTTGGGAAAGTTCTGAAGCCACCATTGTGTGTGGCTCTGGGGACAGGAGAGGACTCTACCCAGGGATCATGGGAGTAGGTAGTTGTTGTTCCTGGCAAATTCTTTATGACCAAAGAGGGGCACAGTCAGCCCTGGCAGGGCTGTGCCGAAATTCTAACAGAGAAGTGGACCGTAAGTCAGCAGGAATGGAATGGGTATCAGGGCCAGGAGCCAGGAGAGCGAGTCACACTCTGGAGTCTGGCTGGAGAATCTTGTCTTTGGGTCTCACCATCTGCACCTGTGAAAAGGAAGTTACCATGATCAGCCTGCACCTGGTGAAACTGTTACCTGGACGCGTTGGTCTCTACGGGATGCTGAGGACGGAGCCTCACCAGCAGGCCACGGGGAAAATACTCCGCATGCTCTGTATGAACACGGTGTCGTGGGCCTCACCCATTCCATTTCTGCAGGAGCTGAATGGACAGCTCAGAAACCCTGTGCGGATAACCAGCAGGAGAGGATGAGGTGCACTCAGCAAGCGTCTCAGGAGGCATTTGGAGCGAATGGGGACAGTTTGTGAACTCGGGATTTGTCTCTGGCTCTGCCTAGAAAGTCAGTGTCTATCTCTGAGCCTGTTTCCCCATCCTGCCAATGAAGGAGACATGGGTAGGATTGTTTCTGGAGAATAGGACCTAAGGTTCCAGGACTCTTTCCTGGTATTTGCTATGCTGAGTAAGAAGCCAGCCTATTTAAGCAAGCCTGATAATTGACTTATTGACAAGTGTTAACTGATAACCAGATGCCATCTCTTGACAGAAATAAGTGTGCTCTGAGATGGGCCAACACCGACCTCTGTCTGTGGTACTCGATTGTCAGTGACAGGGCAGGGCGGGAGGCAGAGGTAGGGCGCTGTCCAGCATGGGCCTTGAGTCCTAGGCCTAGGTTTTTAGGTGTAGGACACCAGCAAATCATTTTTTCTTCTTAAATCCTCTGTTTCCTCAATTTTAAATTTGCCTAATGTTGGGGCTGTTGCAAAATACAGCATAGAGAGCCAAGAGCAAGTCTGGCACCATGTAGGTGCTCAACAAATGCCATTTTCTCTCCACCCCCCCCGTCGCTTCCACTCCACAGAGCCTTGGCTGAAAGCTGGCTCCCCGGGGGCAGCATTGCTGGCTGGGCCAGCAGGTGAGCTATAGGCTAGAGTCCACCACAGGAGCTGCTGCCACTATTTGGAGCTGGCCTCCACTCATCCTCCATTCGAAAAGACATTCTCTAAGACTTGCTGTGTGACAGGTCCTGGGATTGGGACGAAGCACTTTACTGAAGAAAGTAATATTCTAGGGAGATAGTGGGGTGAGTGCCAGGAACAGATAGTACACAGGTTTAAAGTGACTGGGAGTGAGGAAGACTTTAGGGAAACTAAGGAATCAGTTGCTTCATCAATCACAAAGCTTCCACTGTTCACTACCATTTATTTAAGTACGTGCTGTGTCCAGGTGACTCCTCATATTTTCAACCTGAGTTATTCCCAGATGAGGAATGATAGCAAGCTCTCATAGCCACGGGCAGGTTGAGATGGACCCACATGCCTGTCTTGTTCGCCCGTCATGCATGATGGAGGAGGTTAGACCGAAAGAGGCACGGTCTTGGTGGACTCGTGAACCCGAAGTCAGCTGAGCGGGCAGGCACGGAATCACTCCTGTCCCCACCACAGCCCCTGGGCCTGAGGCTGACTTGTCCCCGAGGGGCGACACTGAAGTCTGAGGCTGAGATCGGTTCTTTGACTATGACAGCAGCAGCCCCAGTGCTGCTGCCGCTACTGACCGCTGACCGTGTGCCAGCGCTGGCCGCTCACCCGCCCCTCCCTCTGTGACCCAACCCACTCGATCACACCGTCGTCGTACCCACTTCCCGAGCCTGACGTGGGCTCACAGCCCACAGGCGCCCAGGGCAGCTCCTGTGGGTGCTTAGTGGGGCACTAGGACCTGACAGTTCTCATCTGATATTGGAGGTCAAGGCCAGCACTGGTGTGGGGGGTGGCGGTCAGCAGTGACTCCTCAGCATCCCAAAGGGTTGGACTTGGCTACCAGGTAGCACCCGGGCCCTGGGAGCTCTGACACACAGAGTAGCTGTCTCTCCTTACTTCTTGGCCTTCAGAGGAGTGGGTGCTGAGAGCCAGCTTGTGCGGAGGGCGAGGCCATGGGGCAGGAAAACTCAGCTCTGGCTAGGTCCACAGTGAACTAGGGGGAGAGCTGCCTTCCCCTACCTCCGGGCAAGTACTAGGCTGGTGCTTGGGAGCAGAAGCCACGACATTGTTAATGTCTTCAGCTAGCTGACCATTCCTTGTCATCTGTATGGCTCCATGCTGCTCAGGGACTCGACAGGAATGGCCACCTGCTGGGTGGCAGGTAGGTAAAGTGTTGTACGCACAAAAGAGGCCACAAGAGCCAGTGCTGGGCATGCCCCACCCCTGGGGAGGAGCTCAGGAGAATGGCAAGGCTCTGGAACTGGAGGCTCCTGGTTCTCTCTCAGTTCGTTTGGTCTCCTTTCAGCTACTTTCTTTTTTTTTCTTGATTTTTATTTTTATTTATTCATTTGAAATAGAGAAAGAGAGTGAGAATGGGCATGTCAGGGCTTCTAGCCACTGCAAACATGTGCATCTGGCTTACGTGGGACCTGGAGAATTGAACCTGGGTCCTTAGGTTTTGCAGGCATGCGCCTTAACTGCTAAGTCATCTCTGCAGCCATCAGCTGCTGATTTCTGCCAGTGGTGACCGTCCCTGCACCCTGGAGTCATTTACTCCCTGGCACAGCTCTCAGTGTACGGAGTACCCAGAGAGTGGGTTCATAACTCAGCTCTGGGCACCCTGGACAAGCTGAGCCTTTCTCCTGGCCTCAGTTTCTACAAATGTCAGTGAAGATAAATGAAGACTATCTGGTGCTCTGTCTTCAGCCCTCTTGTAGAAAGAACAGCTACTGCTGTCAAACACTGAGAAGTAGTGGTTTGGGGACACATGCTCCCACCAAGGTCTGTGCTAAGTGATTTGACATTGGGAAGGTTTTCTGCTTACTAGAACCGCCATGAGAAAGTGAGTACCCTTACCATTCCCTTTAATGTGGGAGGAAGGACTAGCCCATGACAGTCAATAAATAGTAGAATTGGGATATGCACCCCAGAATCCTGGTTTAAAAGTCCCTACATTGACAGGGACACCATGGGTGGGCTGTGTGAATGCGAGAGCCAAGTCTGTCCCATCCAGGCCAGCAGGCATAGGACCAGCAACGGTGATCTGGGCAGGCGGTGTGCATCGAAGCAGCCTGGTGAGGCTGAGGTGGATGAGAAAGAGTGTGGGAAAGGCATCCAGGCCACCTGAAGGATGCCCTGCCTGCCTGCCCAGCAGCCCCTGGCCACTTCTGCCCCAGTCCCTGAAACACATTCTCCCACCAGCAGGATCCTTGCTTAGCCCACCTCTGCACAACCTCTAGGTGACTTGCCAGAGACCCAGACATCCAAATCAGGCCTATCTCACCAACAGAGCTTGTATCCCAATCCTTCCCGCCTGCACCCTGATTTCAGACACTGCTCTTGAACCCATTTGGTTGTGGGGGGGATGGGAGGCAGGCCCCAAAGAAGCCAAGCAAATAAGTGGCTAAACCACCCTTGTACCTGCCCAGCATTCTATCTCCTACGCCCCACTGCTAAGACTCCTCCACTCCTCCCAGAGGACAAAGTGGGGGCCATCCAATAGCATGTGAGCGTTGCATGGATGATGAATTCATTGTTCTCGGCCAATGCCATGGCTGAGGAGAATAAGGCACGGGGATGGGGGCGGGAGGGGGACTGGGGAGTCACTGCTCAGAAATCACAGAGCCAGGGACTGAGTCCAATCTTCAGACTACTCCAGAAGTGCCTCTTTAAGATGGTGTGAACATGTGTACACGTGGCATGGTCTTGCTGAGTGTGCTGGAAGAGGAGTATAGTGATTGGAAATGGGTTAAAAGCCCATATCACTGGCCTTCCAGAGCCTGGGCAACCAGCCCCAAATGTCTGATTCCCCAGCTGCCCAGTCAGTTTCCTGATAGTGGGGAATGGTTAGGTGCATGATGGGGTGCCTGGGCGGTTACAACCCACAAGGCAGCCTTTGGACAGCTATTGCGTTGAGCCCTGCCCCAAAATGCCCTGGACTGAGGGATCCCCAAATCAGCTATACTAAGCTCTTCTCACTCTTCTGCCCTCAGGGAGCCGGGAAGCGGCCTTCACCTATGCCATCATTGCTGCTGGCGTAGCCCACGCCATCACAGCCGCCTGCACGCAGGGCAACTTGAGCGACTGTGGCTGCGACAAGGAGAAGCAAGGCCAGTACCACCGAGACGAGGGCTGGAAGTGGGGCGGCTGCTCCGCCGACATCCGCTATGGCATCGGCTTTGCCAAGGTCTTCGTGGATGCCCGGGAGATCAAGCAGAATGCCCGGACTCTCATGAACTTACACAACAACGAGGCGGGCCGCAAGGTAGGCAGCCAGGATGGGAGCCGGGTGGCCCTTCTCAGATGCTCCGTGGTTCCTTAGTCATGGTGGCGCTGGGGGCTGGGGAGAGCTTGGGCTCTGCCTTTAACTTGCTCTGCTCTACTCTGGGTCCACTTGCTGCTGGTCGTGTGTGTGTGTGTGTGTGTGTGTGTGTGTGTGTGTGTGTGTGTGTGTGATGAAGCTTGTTGGTTTCCAGAAAAGTCAAATTTCCACAAAGACAAATTGGACGCTGCTCAGCAGAAGGGAAGAGGAGGGCTCTTCCCCAGAGGTCAGCTATATCATCTCTGACTGGGATAGGACAAAGGAATCATCCATGCAGAGCAATTCACTTGCCCCTGGTCTCCTTCACCAAGATCTGGAGCTCAAGTTAAAGGGGGCAAGCTTTCCCTCTATTGCCTCTTCAGACCCCCTTGGGTTCTAAGCCGAACTTGAAAGGCCAAGGAGGAGCCTGCATGTTGCCAAATTCTGCACTAGCTGGGATGGGATGGGGGCTAGATGAGTCTGTAGGCCCACAGTGCAAGGCAAGGGGCTCTGGGGTGGTGGTGGCCCAGGCAGGCTGCTCTTGTCAGAGCGAGAACCAGTCACGGCCATTGAGAAATGCACAGAAGTACCAACAAGCATTGGCAGCTTGACCAGGCTCCATGGGGCACTCAGTGCCACATTTCATTGCTACCCTGGGGCGGGAGGGGTAGTATCCTGAGCTGGGGTGGGCTGTTGGAAGACCTCCGAAGGATGGGAGGGCTTTTAGCTGTGCTCTGTGAAGTGTCTGTGAGGCAGGATGACTAGGAAGGAATGGGGTATAGAGTCATGGTGAAACAGGGGGCCAGGTCCCCTCATAGGCCTGACTGTGGCCAGCTCATTATAGTCATGTGGGCTCTGGGTGCAGGGTGGCCAGACCCTCTAATTTTAAGCCTAGTTTTTTTTTTTTTTTTTTTTTTTTTTTTTTTTTTTTTTGAGTTTCAAAGTAGGGTCTCACTCTAGCCCAGGCTGACCTGGAATTCACTATGGAGTCTCAGGGTGGCCTCGAACTCACGGCAATCCTCCTACCTCTGCCTCCCGGGTGCTGGGATTAAAGGCATGCACCACCACACCCAGCCTAGTTTTTTTTTTTTTTTAATGTGCAATCACTTCTATAAAACTGATCTTTAAAAGAAAAAACTAGGAATAGCATAGAACAAGGAAGATTAGCCTTGGGACCCAAATATATGCATCTACTATGGGGCCTTGGGTGTTATAGTGGAATAGTTCACAGGACCAGGCATCTTCTGGCCTGGATGTGTCTGTTAGCTCACTGAATCTTCACAGCATCTCTAGGAGATGGTGCCATCAGCGCTTTCCTTTTACAGGCAAAGAAACAGGCAATGTAGCCATGTGCTAAGGACCCCACCTCTGGTAAGAATCAAAGCCAGAATTTGAGTCCAGTGCGTCTGGCTGGAACATTCACATTCTTTCCACGTCATTGGAGGCTGTGGTGGTGGCTCCGTTGGGCTCTTGCTGTCCATTCTTGCATCGATGGTCAGTGCTGAGCGAGGACAGAGGCGGTTCACCATAGGCCTAGCCTGGCATCCTTAGCACTCAGCTGAGTAGGCCTGAGTCCAAGCTGCTCACGGCCACGTCACGCGGAGGGAGCTTGTCTCGCCACTGTGGCTCACAGCCTGCGCACTTGGAAAGGGCCACGTGCATGTGCATGTTTAGTGGGATGAGAAAGGGCAACCTTCTCTACGTGGTCCCTCCCCACCTCAGGCCTCTGGTCATGCAGCCTTCATGTCACAGCCTCCAGGGCAGCCCCAGTGAGTAATACTGACCTGGTCTGACCCAGAATGGGGTCCCAGTAAATCAGGAGGCCCTAAGGGTCTAGCCTCCAGGTGGAACAACCCACAGGATTCTCAACTGCCCCTTCCTCCATTTTCTGCACTCTCACCCCTTAGATCATGGGTCAGAAGTCATAGGCTCACTCCTCAGCAAGAGACAGAAACCTTCCTCTCACACCTTCAGTTTCCTCCTCCCCAGCTGCCTGCTTGGGCTTAGGTGTAAGGCAGAGTGCAGGCTACACCCATGTCTGCAGTTAGCCAGGCTAGGCAGATCGGGTTCAAGTTTCACAAAGCCACATGGCTTGTTCCACCAAGCACAAGTCTCCTGGCTGCTGTTCAGTTGTCTTTCGCTGAGCTCATGGGCAGTGCAGACACCAGGAGCTGCCACAGTCATAGGAAAATCTCAGCGGGCTTCCTAGAGGAGATGAGCCCAAAAAAGCAAAGTCTGCCTGAGCAGAGAAGACAATTGAAAGGCACAGGTCTGGCATATGCGTGACGGAGGGCAAAAGCCAGGAGGAGAGTGCCTGGGGCCCGAGTGTGGTACAGACTGGCTGTTCTGTGGCTCTCTGAAGGGACTTACCAAACTACTCAGATCTTCCTTCAGTGCCCTCTCCTCACTCAAGTCTGAGCCATGATATCCCCTCTCAGAGAAGCCCCCTTCCCATGACTTCCTTGCGTCTTCTGGGCCATGGTCTTGTTCTGCAGTGCTCTCCCTCAGGGCAGACTCTCTACATCCCCATCACAGAGGCACTCCAGACCCTGGCAAACAGGGCCACAATACACATGCCAGCCCAGGTGGATCTTGGGGGTGGGGGGCACTGACAGTTGCAGTTCAGGGAGAGGCAGAAATCGCAAAATCGCTGGGAATCCAAGGCCCAAGGCAAGCCCGCCCAAGGTTTAGGGAACCCAGTAGGAGGGATGCTCCCCATCTGCCAGCAAGTGCCCAGGGCAGGGACCGCACAGCTGAGCCTTGTCACAACTCCCAGCCTGGCCCCAGGTGACCTGACCCTCCCTCAACACCACAAGGATCCACAAGGGCCCAGACATAAATCTGCCTTGGCAGGAGTGAGGTGAGCCGCTAGCTACTGTAGGATATATAGCTCTTCTTGTGATCTCAGTTTCCCCATCTGTCAACTAGGCCTTTGACTATGGCCTGGGTGTGGATCCCACAGAATGCCATCAACTGCAAGGCATGGGACAGCCAGACCTCCCCTAGCATGTCCCAGGCCATGTTGGGTGTCTGGACTGCACGGGGTCCCATGCACAGGGCGAATGAAGAAAGCTGCTGTCTGCCACCAAGTGTCCCGAGTTAGGGGCACAGAACTGTCGATCATGCCTCACTCTGGCTGCTGCGAGGAGACAAGACTCAACCTGACCAAAGGCTCTGGGGCTTGTCAGCAGCTGGTGAGAGAGAAAAGGGGGGTAGGGGAGTCAAGAGGATGAACACATGCCTTTCACAGACCCCTGAGGGGATGTCCAGGGCTATAGGAATGCCCACTGCCCATCTGACAGAGGAGGGAAAACCAATGTGGGGGTGTCCATCTTCAGGGGTGCCCAGTGCAGTAGATGCCAGGCATAGCCAGGCCTTGGTGGGCAGATGTGCCTCAGCCTCACCCACTGCAGGTGGCAGTTACAGAAAGGCTGGGTCAGGAAGCTGCAGACATCCTCTGGGGACAGTGGCATGAGAAGTGGAGTCTCTCTTGTTGGCCACAGTAGTTTTGGACTGAAATCACAGATCAATTGGCTCAGGGTTGTGGAATATTAGCTCAAATCCAGGCAGGTGGGTTTGGAACCACAGGACAGTTGGGAGGGGGGCAGGAGCCAGCTTTGTGTTGAAATTTCTGGATGGCAGAGGCTGTGGCTTTGAATCATTACTTTGTACTCTTCTGGGAGCAGGAAGATGAACTATCCCGTGGCTCATGCCCTCAAAGTGCTCAGTCTAGTGAGAGTTAGAGAGAAGAGGCAACATTTTTTGATTCATGGTTGTACATTCTAGGATAACTATGATTCAGAGACCAGAGGAGTGTAGTTTCCTATGGGAGATATCAGAAGATAGCTAAAGAGAGAAGGGGACTTTCGGCTGGGCACTGAGGGAAAGGTAGAGTACTCCAGGTGGATGAGGTGGTGGGATGGGAGAGGGCAGGGTGAAGCAGGCACAGTGAATGCATGCAGAAGGCCCTGGCTCAGTTAGTAACATAAAGTACAAGCCATGAAGTGCTAAGACAGCAGCATTGTGGGTGCTGTGCATCTGCGATTGGGGCGACAGGTAATGAGGCCACTTCTATGTCAGGCTGAGGGCTGGGACTTGCTCCTTAATGCCAGAAGTAGCTGGAAGTGGCTTGGCAAGAAGAGCTATGAGAAGGTTCCTGGCAACTCTCTGTGACTGGCCTTGGAGGTGGCAGGAGCTAAAACCCAGCAGGGACCCAAGAGTTGGGGGCTGCTTGGGAGCATAATAGGGTTGTGTTTGGGGGGCCCTCACTGGGCCTGAAGATGGGGCAGAAGAGACTGGTGTCAGAGAGCACAATGAGGGTGCTCCTGGGCATGGTAGTGGGAGTATAGGTGGGTACACTTAGATCTCTGGCACTTGACCTTAGCTTTGGAGATGACCTGGCTGGAGTGCATTTTTGCAGCTACCAGTTAGAGGTGGCAATAGGAGCTGGTGAGGAGCCCTGACCTCTTAGAGTTACAGGGAGGGAAGAGTAAAGTGGGGGACAGGAAGAGGAAAGACCAGGCAGGGAGGTGACCAGGAGAACCAAGAGAACTCCAGTTTGCACATGCTTGGGAAATGCCCCCCTGGGCCTGTGCTCTGCAGTGGTCTTTGCTATTTCCCAGTGCAGGAACAGCATCTCCAAGACCCCTTGATGACAATTCACATGCCTATCGACTGTTGGGATCTGGCTGTATCCTGAACATGAGACTCACAGCATCCATGTCTTTGAGCGTGGGGACTGAGACCCAGACAGGCAGTCTGGAGACTGGCCCTGCTGGAATGCACGCTTGCTCTAGGGGAGTGAGCTAAGGGGGATGGAATTCCACCTGAGCACAAAGTCACCTGTTGCTCACTAAGGGGTGTGGGTCTTGTCCCTTCCTGCCCTACCCCGTCTGGTCTGGGTGCTCCACGGAGCTGGATTTCCACTCCCAGCCTGGCTACAGGAAAGCCAATGAGTCAGGGGACGGCAGGGAACCAGCCCCTGGCACCTGGGGCGAGGCCCAGATAAGAATGACTTTACTATGCTGCTGCCAAGGGCCACTTGCATATTTGACCCAAGAGAGAGAGTGGACAGCATGGCATGTTGAGGGCTTGAGAAGCCAGGCCCTGCCTCACTTGCAGCCAGCTGAGCAGGCCAGGCTAGAGGGAGGTGTCCTTCGGCCACTGTGCTCTTGATCCCTGCCTTACACCCAGGGAAGACATGGGCTCTCAGCTTCAGAATGAAGCCTGGAATCAGGGGGTTTGGACTAGGGCTGGTCTTGGAAAGCCATACCTTAAGAACCAGGCTTTCCTCCAGGGGCCTCAGAAGGTCTTTCAGATTTGACATATGGAATGAGAACGCTGAGCTCTTAGGACCTTGTCTGCAGCGTCCCGGTCCTGCTCACCAGTGACCAGTCTCCATCTTGTTCCCACCCAGGGCCTGTCGTGGACTGCCCCAGCAGTGTACAGTACCCTTCCCTCAAACCTTTGCACAGGCAGCTCCTTCTCAGGAAGGGCCCTTCGGACATCCCCCCCCCCCCCCGCCCCACAGCATCCACCACCCTGCATTTACTGCTTCACATAACTTCATCAGATGCACTTGTCCTCCATGCACAGGCCTCCATGTCTTTATTGCCTGTCACCTTCCACTGTAAGGTCAGTACCAGGATGGCCAAAGTCCTCTGTACCTATGATGATGCCTGGCACACAATAGGGATTCGGAAGGATTTGTTGAGGGGTCAGGGAGACAGCTCAGAACCACACAAGTGTGAGGACCTGAGTGTGGATTCTCAGAATTTGCATGAAGCCAGAAGCGGTAGTGTGTGTGTGTAATTCCAGTACACCTATGGCAAGATGGGAGGCTGATGCAGGAGAATCCTGGGGAGCTCATGGGTTAGATAGCCTGGCATCCTAGGTGAGGAATGACATACAAGGTTGTCCTCTGACTTGAACATACACACCATGGCACACATGTCCCCACACCCGCACACACACACAAGGTTTGTTGAATGAATGAATGAATGGCAAGTGTTTACTCTTTCCTGGGAGTTCTCAGGAGCAGAAGTAATCTGAGATGCCCAGTTAAATTTGAATTTGGAATGAATAAGAAGTCATTTTTATTATAAGTATGCCCCAGATATTTTGTGGGATGTGCACTTCTAATTATTCCTCGTTTACCTCAGATTCCAATGTAACTAGGTTTCTTGTATTCTGATGAGAGTTCGTGTGAAGACGATCATGGGTTCACATATAGTTGCAGGATCATAGAGTCCCTGAGCACCCTTTGTCCACTGCAGCTTGCAGGACTACTGGTCAGGGTGCCATCAGAACAGCAATGCTGGTAGCGATACACAGACACCGGGACCCCGTGCCACCCTCCACAGCCACTTCAACTGCCGTTTGCCCTCCATTCCCCGGGCACCACTCCTCTGCTTTCCTCTTGCTATAACTTTGTCCTGTTAAGGTTATATAATGGAATCTCATGGTGTACTCCCCAGTGGGATTCGCCTTTACTTGACATAATCCCCTTGATTCATTCAAGTCTTCATATGCGTCGGTAGTTCTTTCCTTCTAGGTGCCCTGTGATGGTCTGCAGAGCAGATGGAGCACACTTTGTTTAACTGTTCACCTGCTGAAGGATGGCTGGGTTGCTGGCAGGTTTGGGCTGTCATGAAGACTCAATGGACCTGTGTGCACAGGCTCTTGCATAAATGTACACTTCCAGTTCTCCAGGACAAATGCTCAGATGTGCCAGTATATTGTGGCTCTAAGTTTAGCTTTATAATAAAGCAGAAAACTATTCTGCACAGGGGCTGTTAGGTTTCTACTCTTAAATGACGTAGTCCTGAGTCCATGGACTTACAAAGGGAAGGGGAGTTTGGGCTCACAGATTTGGGGTTTCGGCTCATGGTTGGTTGGCGCTATTGCTTTAAACCTATGAGAGCACATCATAGCAGGAAGGTGTGATAGGGCAAAACTGCTCACCTTATGTCCAGGAGGGGAGAAGGGCTGCAAGGGGCCCATGTCACAGTATCCCCTTCAAGAACACCCCTGCGATGACCTAAAGACCTCCCCTTGGGCCTCACCTCTTAACGGTCCCACTAGCTCCTAAGAACCAGTCCTCATGAGCAGCTGAAGGATATCCAATGTCTAAATACAGCAGCGCCATTGCCATTTTCCACTCCCATCAGCCATCTGTGAGTGACCCAGGGTCTCAACATCCTTGCCCACATTTAGTGATAGCCCTCTGTTTTTATGTCTGCCATTCAGATGGGTGTATGTGGTTGGATTTTGAGCTATCACACCTCCAATGGTGGTAAAATAAACACCCTTCCTGTTCTCATCTGCCGTGTGTACCCCCCAGGAGATACAAGGGACACATGTATGCTCATGACTTTTGCCCATTTCTAGTTAGACTGTTTATGATTTTACCATTTGAACTTGGGCATTTCTTCATGTATTCAGATGTGAGGCTTCTATCTGGTATGATTTTGTCAGTGTCTTTCTCAATCCATAGGTTGTCTTCCTCCCTTCTTAGGCTCCTTTACAGAGAAAAGCCTTTCTATCATGAATATGCTTTTATTTTTTTTAAGTTTTTTGTCAAAGTGTCTTGCTACATAGTCCAGGTTGGCCTGAGACTCTTGAGAGGATCGTGCTTCCAAGACCTCCTCCCCAATATTTTTTAAATACTTTTATGTACAGAGAGGGGGACTGAGTATGAATACAGGTATGCCAAAGCCTCTTGCCAACTGCCAATGAACTCCAGACATATGAGCTACTTTTGACATCTGGCTTTATGTGGGTACTGAGGAAATGAACCCAGGCCAACAGGCTTTGCAAGCAAGTACATTTAATAGCTGAGAAATCTCCTGAGCCCCTTTCCTTTATATTTTTAATAAAAGATTGACACTTTACATTTAAATGTAGATTTTTCTGAGAAGAATCTACCTGGTTTTGGGTTTTTTTTTGTTTGTTTGTTTATTGGTTTATTGGTGTTTTTTTTTTTTTGAGGTAGGGTCTCACTCTAGCCCAGGCTGACCTGGAATTTACTATGTAGTCTCAGGGTGGCCTTGAACTCACAGCAGTCCTCCTTCCTTAGCATCCCAAGTGCTGAGATTAAAGGCATGCACCACCACACCCGGCCACTTTACAGTTAAGTTGCCTGGTGTTGGGGATACATATCTGTAATCCTGGGAGGATGAGCAGGAGGATTGAGAGTTTAAGGAGAGCCTGGGCTATATAGAGCAAGATGCTGACTCAAATAATAATAGATAATAATACTTTAAAGCCCAGGATCCATTTTTATAATTAAATTATTTTAAGTCAACAACTTTTCCTTTGTAAAATGTAACCTTTTCTTTATTTTTAAAAGAGCAAAAACATACCTGTGGTTGGGGAGATGGCCGGGTGGTCATAAGCTCTTGCTGTACAAGCCTGGTGACTAAAGTTCTATAAACCCAGTGTGCCCTCAGCAGTGTGGGGTGGAGTCAGGGGAATCCAGAAGCTTGCCCGCCAGCTAGCCTTTCGCGGTGGTAAATGACAACAGAGGTTTGAGACCCTGTCTCCAACCAGGTGTAAGGCGAGGACCTGCAGCAGAAGGTCATGTGACTAGGGCTCCTGATGGGGAGGAGATGGGGCATCCCAGGGGGACAAGCCAGCTGAATGATAAGGGCAGAGAGGAAGGAGCCAGACTGGGCCCGGAGAAGTCACTGAGCACGGGCCAGATGGGGATCAGCCCAGGCAGGGGTGGAGTTGGCCCATGAGGCCTGAGGTTTTTCCATTTTGCCCAGTGACAACCAGGGCTGGGCCCAGCCAGCCCCTGTCATGGATGCCACAGTGATAGCAGCGGCTGGTGCCCAGGAAGGGAGGGACGAGATAAGCAAGGCCATGAGGTGGGGTGTCAGGGCAGGACAGGGGCAGCTTTTCCCAGGGAGAAAGATAACGCCCCTGGGTCCTCAACTCCCACTGTGAACAGGGCAGCCAGGACCTTCAATCTCACGTTGACCCGGCAGACTGGGGCTGGCCCAAAAGAGGTGGCCCAACACCCTAGTCCTAAGGAAGCTTGGGCTGCTTAAGCAGGAGGAGGACAGTGTAGGGAGCTTGCACTGTCCCTGGGCTCCTCGGGCAGACTCAGGATGCCCAGGATGGAATAGTGTGGGGAGCGACCAGGGAGTGCCATCAGGCTCCTGCTGGGAGGTGATGTAGGCTGATGGATTGTTGTCAGCTGCTGGATGACACAGGGCAGTCTGAGATTAATACTGTTGGTACAGGTCCTAATTTAATCCCACACAGAGAAATTCTCTGTCCTCTGCATTTTAGAAATGAGGAAATGGAGGCACCGAGATTCTAAGAAAGTGGCCCAAGGCTACACATCTGGCAGGTGCTACCCTGGGGTCCCAACTCAAAGCAGCTTTAGATTCGGTTACATAACCATTAAGCTGTCCACACGGTCCCTGGGACTTGGGGTTGGACACCTTCATCCCTGATCCTCCCAATCCTGACATTTATGTGATTCTACAATATCATCTGAGATTCCTAGATCCTCTGATTTTGGCAACTTGGAGGCTTTTGCCTCAGCTCTCAAGATCCCACTCTTTGGTCACTTGAGGACTGTGGATCACTCAGGTACTAGGTCCACTTTGGTCCTGTGGCCCCAGGACAGTCCTTTCCACCATCTTCTGCCTGGGAGAGGACACCTGAGGGCCAGGGGAAACTCGGCTGTGCTTGGAGGGCTCTTCATGTGGCCTCTCAGCAAGTGAAAGTCTCGAGGTATCATGGAGAGTTCTAGGGGTGCTACAGATCAGCCCATACCTGGGCATGGCCATGCCTTCAGGGTCTTCCTCATTTGCCTAGACAGCCATGAGGCACAGTACAGCGTCGTCCACAGCCAGCCTGGCATAATGACCATGGCACAGGGTGACATGCGTTCAAGGCTAGTATCTCAAAACACCACCAAGCAGTTGGAAACACCGGCCATAATTCACAGCTTGGTCTATGCTATGTGCCCCTGCCTTGTCACTTTCTGCCCTTGAAGATGTTGCTCGGGAGCTCTGTGCCTTGGTTTTTCCATCTATGAAATGGACACAATGTCATCCCCATAGAGTATGATGGTGATTAAATGATCACACGAACTTAAAGTACAGACAGTTATACTGTGAAACACAGTTGCCACAATTCACATACAACTACTTAAATAAGTGATACCTAGTGGCATCGTGTGTCCTGAGGCTACCACCTAAAATAGTCCTTTGGTGCAGGAAGTCCCACTGGAAAGCTATGACCAGGGTGCTGGCGGGCAAAGTACTTAGACTTTGGCATTGCTGGGAAGGCCTAGGTAGTAGTGGCTGTCAATCAGTCCCCCTTTGGCCTCCAGCCAGCCTGAGGGTCTCCAGGCCTGGCCATCTGATTTCTCCTGGAAGGAATCCCCTGTGTGGCTGCTGGCCCTGGCTGGAGTTCTCTCAAAAGCAACCTAAGGCTGGGAGGGACAAGGTGGAGAGGCAGAGGCGGGGCTCAGTTACACCACAGTGAGACCAAGTCAGAAGGCACTCACTGGGCACAATGGCCTCCTTTGTCCTCTGGAGGGGCACTGGGACTCCTGGGTGTTATCAAATCTGCAGAGGGGAGGGGAGGGGAAAGGGATTCCAGAGTTGGAGGGGGTGGTAAGGGGAGAGCAGGGAATGGGGGAGCCTGGCACCTGAGAGCCTCACTCTCACCTCTCCTGATCCTGAACACTTGTGTCCCTTGAGGAGAAAGGCAGCTGCAGGGGTGTGTGCAAGAGGACGGCCTGCCTGGCAGAGGGTGTCTCCACCATCCCATTCAGTGCGCATCCACCGCTCCCTAGACCACTGAAGGCTTTTCCTGCTCCCTGTGAGGTGACGGGTCACTTGCCCAGTATCCTCGGGGGAGGGTGTTAACTCCATTGCATGGGAGGTTCATGCAGAGACCGGAGCAACACACAGGCCCCTGCGGTCTCCTGATGTCAGGGCCTTTTCAGGGAAGGGCCTATCTGACCCCCGAGAAAACTGAGACACTGAATGACAGTGTGTCATGCTTGAGGTGGTCCAGGCAGAAGGTATCTGAGCCAGGATTCCCTGCAGACACCCCATCACAATCCCCTCTCTGCCTGTCTTGTGCATTCGTTTCTTAGCCCTCAAGTGTGTGTGTGTATCACACACAGTGTGTGTTTAGACCTGGAGGGCTCATTAGTAATAACTCTCAACAACTTGCAAATGCCTTATAACCATCAAGATTTCGGTTGTTTTCAACACTGTTTCCTGGCCAAGCCTTGCAGCTCTCGTCCAGGGGCGCAATCTCACTGGGCCATCTTGTAGGCAGGTGAGGCAGATGATAATGTGGTGGGCTCTGGGCCCTGGGAGGGTCACTGTGTGGGAGCTGTTCCCCCTTGGTCCCTGAGAGTCCTGGACAGACGGTGAGGTGCCAGTTACACCCTGCTCTTGACTGAAGAACTCTAGCTGGACCTTTGTCCTGTGCTGGTGTTGGGAATGGCCTGGGTATGGAAAGAGATTCCATGAAGCCCAGAGTGAATACTTGTTTATTTTGTGACTTGTGGCTTCACTGGTCTCTAACCTCAGTTTCCCCACTGGGATCAAAAGGTTCTAAGAATGGACTTCTGAGGTCCATTTTGAGGGTTCAGCTCCACAATGCCTACAGTCCTTGCCAGCCTCTGTCTCGTACCACAGAGAGCTGTGACCTATAGCTGCTGTTCTGATGACGTGTTAGTCTGAACAGCAGTTGTTGCAGAGGAAATCTGAAAGGCAGAGTCACACATTAGTCTCTGTGTTCTGTTCCTGAGGCTTTTTCTAGCTCTAACTCCATCTTCTTTTAATCCCCAGACATGTAGCATGTTCAAAGGGTTCAGGGAGAAGAAGCTATCTAGGAAGCCATTGATATTTGTCACTGAATAGGGAGGGCCATACACTGGTCCCTCCTGAGATGGGCCTCCCAGTCAGTCACATCTGGACATCCAGCTCCACAGAGGGCCCTGCCCTTGTCTTCCCCACACCCCCACCTAGTATACTCAGTGTCCCAGGATCTACAAAGTCGTCCACAAAGTCCCATCATAGCCCAGATCTGCCCAGGAGCTGTTGCCCCCTGCAGGCCGCCTGCTGGTTCTGAATACTTGCCTTCACAAACCTGACCTGCTCCCATTTCATCTCCCCGCCCTACTTCAGGAAGCAGCAGCTCCAAGGACAGGACCTTGGCCTTGCCGCTGACTGTGCCCTTCCTTTAATGCTCACAAATAGGATATCACTCCAGCCTACACCATTTGCCTACAATCTGTTCCTATGCTCCAGATCCTGAGTCCAAAATTCCCCCTGAACCAGGAACTGCCCCCCACTTAGGGCTCAAGGCCACCAGCATCCCTTCTTGGCAGCACTACGATAGTCTCCTAACTTGGCCTCCTACAGTCTTTTCAAGTATGACCTAAACCCTGTCCTCCATCCATAACCTCACTCAGAGTCCCATCTCCCAGAGGTCTTCTCAATGCCCAAGAAACCAACAAAGTCCTGCATGACTTGAGTCCCTCACCCCTCTGATCTCATCTTCTCCTTCCTCTTTGCCTACTGTCTTCCACCTGTGCTGCCCTCCTTACTGTTCCTCAAGCACACTGGCACAGCCCTGCCTGAGGGCCTTTGCACATGCCTCTTTCTCTACCTGGAATGCCATTACTTCCCATCGCTCTGCTCTTCCCCTCATATCCTCCAGTCTTCATTCAAATACCACCTCTCAAGGAGGTCTTTCCTGACCCCCCCATTGGAGATCGTCTCCCATCTGTTTCACCACTTCCTGCTCCCTCCCATGTTTTGTTTTCCGACAGCACTTTTGACCACCTGACATAATATTGGTAGTGTGCCAGAAAACCTCAGTGCCAGTAAAAATGGAATGCTTTCTGTCGAAGGCCTGCTGAGAGAGGAGCACAGACTCAGACCTCACACTTTTTCTCCGCCATTGTCAAGGGTCTGTGTCATCCAACCTTGTTCCAGCAACCTGCAGTAAATGTGCATTTTATTTTAAGCCACCTATGCAGCTCTTGTCCTGCTTTGGAATTATACTAATTACTTCATAGATATTACCTCATAGAATTATCCTAAGAACCCAGTGAAGGAAATTCCATTATAATCTTCCTTTTGGAAATGGGGAAGCTGAGGCACAGGTTCAGTGGCTTGCCTAAGTTATACCTTAATAAATAGAGCTGGAATATGAACCTTAAAAAAAAAACTAGCTCCAAAATTTACACCTTTTCATGCTCATTCCTTCTTTGGCATTCATTCATTCTTCATTACTACATACAAGCTGTCCTTCGTTAGGCACAAGACTTTGGAGATCAGTGGTGACTGAAAAGTGGTCCCTGCCACCAAGTAGATCATTGTCCAGCAGGGAATGCTGGACAAGTAACAAAAATGAAAGGAAGATATTCTCATTTGGCAAGCATTTGCTGACAAGATGGGTCAGCTCTGGACATGAGAGATCAATAAGACACAATTGCTGATTTGCAGGACCATACACTATAGCACCAGAGTGAGAAAGTGAATTACAGCATTAGACACGACAGCCTGATCTAGACCTGTGGGAATAGGGCCTTATGAGACCAAAAGAGAGCTATGCTTAGGGAGTGGTTTAGATGGCTGGCAGTATGATGGGTGCACACGTATGTGAGTGGATGGAAGGGTGGGTGGATAAAAGGATGGTTGTATAGAAGGATGGATACATAAATGGGTGGAGAGATGAGTGGGAAGATGAATACATGGATGAATAAATAGATAGATATTTGTAAACACATAGAAAAGTAGGATTTGGCAGGATACTTGGATGGATGGATGGATGGATGGATGGATGGATGGATGGATGGATATAGTGATTGGTGAGTGAATAGATGAGTATGTGGATCTATGAGTGGATGGGTGGATGGGTGGGTAATGGATAGAAGGATAGATGGATATGTGTGTGTGTGAATGAGTGAGTAGACATATGAAGGGAAAATGCGTATGTGGGTGGATAGATATTTTAAATATAGATAAGTTAGATTTGGAAAGATGAGTGGATGGATATGTGCATAGTTGAGTGGAGAGATGAGTCGGGGATGGATGGATGGATGGATGGATGGATGGATGGATGGATGAATTAGTAGGTTGGTGGATGGAATGGTAAGTATATAGACATTTGAAATATGTAGAGATAGGATTCAGAAGGATGGCTGGATGAATGAGTCAATTGGCTGGATGGATAGGTAGATAGATGGATAGTTATTTGGAAGGATAGTTGATTGAATGAATGAGTAAAAAGCTGAGCTCATTGCTGGAAAGTTGGACATTTTCCCAGTGAGATCACCAGACCAGCTGAAAGAAAAGGTTGGAAATCCACACATTCATTCATTCAACAAATATTTTTAAGCACCTATTTGTGTGTCCGGTACTGTTTTAGGCTGTGGGATTATGGCGCTGACATTCCAGGGGAAGTCAGACAAAAACGACCAAACAGAGAGAGAATCCATTGTCAGTGAGTAATCAATTCTATGATGAGAAACTAGAGCAGGGGGAAAGGGCAGAGATGACAGGAAGGGGACATTATTTGGAGTGGTTGGAAAAAACTTCTATGAGAAGGTGAGTTTGGAGCAGAATGTGAGCCATCTGGGGAATCCCACTGAGTCAGAAGATTCAAAAGCCAAGAGGCACAGAGGCCAGGGTAGCCTCAACAAGTGAGTAGTAGAGAGTTAAGGGGTGGCAAGGTCACGGGTAGGTGCGCTGGGGGTGGGGTTAGGGAGATGGACAACTAGCCCCTCGCCTCTAGACCTCCTGGCCCGTGACAGGAGTTTGCATCTGGCTGTGACCTGGAAGCTATGGAGCTGTGGAAGCAGGCCTGTATTGCTTGTGGAGAGGCCCCCTCTAGTTCCCTGGATGTGTTCCCAGTTGGGAGGCCATCAGCATTTTAATTACAGTTCCCAGTTCTCAATGGTTTGCAGCTCAACCGTGAAACAGGCCTTGGGCAACGTGTGGCACCTCTGAGTGATTTACTTGCTCACCATTTCTATATTTAGTGCCTCTGAATGCCGTTGGCCAAGTTTTCAGAGAGAAAAAGAAGAGAGGAATGTGGGAAGGGGAGGTTGGTTAAGTTTTGGGTTTTGTACACAGACTGATTTTTTCAGTTGTTGTCTGAGATCATTTCCCAGCTGTTAAGAAGTCACTGGGTGCCCACTAATGGTGTGTGGCAAGACACTATTCACTCTCCTGCTTTTCTCTGATTTGGTGCATGCTTCCTGATGACGGGTGGCTCTCAAGGCCACCACAGATAAAATATATCTTCAGGAATGGGCTCAATTCCTTGCCTGAGGCTGGTACCCCTGAGACCTCCATCCCAGTCCCTGTAGGGATTCTCAGAGTTGACCAAGTCCACAAACCACCTGGCAGGTGAAAATGCTCTCTGACTCCATGAGCAGGTCTGGACAGGGCTTGAGGCTCCGCACCCCCAGCAGCCTTGCCGAGACTGCCCGGGCTGCCGGTGCTGTGGTTGGAATGTGTGCTCAAAAGTTCACGTGTTGGAAACTTAATCCCCAAATCCCAAATGGGGATTTGGAGGTAGTGCCCTTGGAAGGTGATGAGGGTTAGATGAGGTCATGAGGAGGGCCTCTCATAGTGGCATTAATGGCTTTATAAGTAGAGGAAGAGCTGACCTTGCACACGGCTTTGTTTCCATGTGATGCCCTCCGCCATGTTGCAATGCAGCCCGAGGTTTTCGCCAGATGCTGCTACCATATCATGCTCTTGGGCTTCCAGCCCCAGAACATTGAGCCAAACAGTCCTGTGTTCTTTATAAATTACCCAACTTCTAGTATTCAGTTGCAGACACAGAAAACAGATTCAGACATTGATCCTAAAACCATACTAAGCAGTCAGGCTTTTGACCCACACTGTCCGATGGAAATCTGAGACACACCACATATGTAATGTAACATGTTCTAGTAATCTCATCACGAAGGTGAAAGAGGCCTGGGATGTCGTTTGGTAGCAGAGCACTTGTCTAACATGTACAAGACCCAGCACTGAAAAGAAAAATAAGCAGTGACATTCAACGGAATAATATATTTTATTTGATCTAGCATATCTAAACTATTATCACTTAAATATGTAACTAATATGAAAATAATGAGGTCATTTTTACCTTTTTAATGATAAGCCCTTGGTGTCTGGTGTCGTGAGGCCATGGCTCCTGGTTTTGGCAGATCTGAAGTGAGCTTGAGTATCTCTGATGCTGAGGACCTCACTATCTTCTGGGATGCCCACTCTGTCCCAACAAACTCTGAGTTGGAAGTTGCCCTTAGGGAGATCCAGCTCACTCTCATGGTTGCTGAGGCAGCTGACATTCTTTGCTGAGGACAGTCCTGGAGAAATGGGAAGCTCTGACCAGGTCTCTGAAGCCCCTTCTCCTGCTGCTGGTAAACCAATGTATCATGTCAGGAACTTGGCCTTCGGTAGCCTACAGCAGCCCAGAGATGGCTTCTGTTATCAATCCTTGACTTTGTGGTGGAAGACGCAGGCACAGAGAGGTTAAACAATGTCCTCAGGGTGACCTGGCCAGAAGATGACAGAGCTGGGATATGAATTAAGATTTTGAAAGCTCTTTTTCCCTCTACCATAAGAGGCTCCAGGTCCTTTAGGCTGACATGGCTTCAGAGGACATTTCAGGCCGATGCACTACTGTGGACACACTAGACTGATCTGGACTATTCCAGAAAGCCTCAGGGATGAGAGGACAGGCAGCGTCAACAGCACCTGGCATACAACCTTCTCATAGCTGGGCTGACCAACCCAAGTCCCTGGGAGCTCTGAGTCCCGCTCTGGTGGGCAACAGCTGCTATAACTCAGGGTACTAAGGAAAGAGTGACCCCTCAGCCATGCCCACCACCTCTGACCAAGGGAAAAGCCCATGCCACTCATCTGGAAACTGCCAGAGGGTTGCGACCAGACAGCCAGCTTGAAAAGCCCTATCTCCACCAGGGTCCAAAAAAAAGGGTGTCTCAGAAGAGACATCCCAACATATATGTCCCCAGATGGCTGAGGCCAGCCACCCTCCTGGGCAGGAGCACACCATAGGGAGAGGCTAGGGCTGCCCACCTGCCTCGGGCAGCTCCTGTGGTGGGGTGAGGATTGTTGACGGTTGGACACCTGAAAGCAGTGGTGGGGTCAGAATAGTTTAGCTGGGCCTACTTTGGCTCCTGGTCAGAACCAGTCAGCTCCCCTGAGCTTCTACCAATGTTTCTGTCAGCTCAGTTCCTCCTTCACGGCCTCATTCTGCAGATACTTGTTGCATATCCCCCAGGAGGGGGCTTCTTCCAGATGCCTCGTGAACCACATGGCACAGGGCTTTGCATGGAAACACCAGAAAGACCTCTAAAAGCAGGAAGTGGCTGGGAAGAGAGAAGCCAGGATGGTGTAAGAGGCCAATAGAGGAGAGTGTCTGGGGCTGCCCGAGGCTTGGGAAGAGAGGTCACACGGAGGGTGACTTTAAGTTGCAGAGCCAGGACCAAGGAACCGGAAAAAGGGTGTCACAGGCAGAGGGAACAGTAGCTGTGGCCAACTGTGAGTGAAAATGGCCTGGTGACACAGGAATGCCAGACACTAACTTTGCACTGAGTGTCCAGCAGGGCTGAGGGGTAGCAGATGCCCTAGGACCAGAGGGTTGGGTGGAGCTGTTCTCCTAGTAGGCTGCCACCTGGCCTCTGCCTCCAGTGCTTCCAGTTATTCCCAGCTGTGAGCTGAGCTCCAGCTAGGAGGAACGTGCACCCACCCAGTCTCATCACAAGTCCACCCAGGGCTCTGTTCTCTCTTCACACGCCTGACTTCGTTACCTTGATCTGTCACTGCTGCCCACCCACCCTTCCTGACGCGGCCTCCTCCCCCTTTGGTCCCTCCAGCCTCTGACTTCTGCTCAGGCACTCCTGCTTTTCTGCAAACCCATACGTCACCTCCAGAAAGCCTCTCAGACACACAGCTTACTTGGCCCACAGAGCATGCAGAGGCCTCTATTTCGTCCAGGACTGAGGAAGAAGGACTCACTGGCCCGCTTGTTTTCCCTAACTGCACCGCACAGAGTTTCCTTAGGATGGTGCCCTTGTTTGAGCAGCCTCAACTCATCAGCACTGGCACAAGCCCTAGGTGAGGGCACATCCCACGAGAAGACTTTGGAAAGTCAGACCAGGGCTCATGAGCACATGGAAGAATCATGGGAAGAGCTTTGAATGCTCTGACCCCTGACTATAGCATAAACCAATGAGTTTATGACCTGCATGAGGGTGGGCCAGCCTTGCACATATCCTCAAGCTCTGACTCTAAAAGTTCAGCTTGAAAGGAGAGACAGGAGCTGACGGCACATGGTGGCGGGCCACATCCCACAGACCCAGAGTCCTGGCAGAGCTGGGATATGAATTAAGATTTCCTTTTTTTAAAAAAAATGGTATTTATTTATTAGAGAGAGAGAAAGAAGCGGGGGGAAGGAGAGATGGAGAATGGGTTGCAGGGCCTCTAGCTGCTGCAAATGAACTCCAGACACATGTGCCACCTTGCGCATATGGCTTTACATGGGTCCTGGGGAATTGAACCTGGGTCCTTTGGCCTTGCAGGCAGGTGCCTTAACAATTAAGCCATCTCTCCAGCCACCATTTTTTTTTTCCAATTCAACATTTCTCATTATGTTTATAGGAATACACACCCTCTGCATCCCTCAATTTTGAAACTTTATTATTCCCCAAAGAGGAATGATGTAACCACTGGCAGTCATAAACCAAAAAGCAAACTGGCTATATCCTAGCATTTGGGAAGTAGAAGCAGGAGGATTAGGAGTTCAAAGTCATCCTTAGCTATATGGGACTTAGAACCAGCTTGGGCTTCATGAGACCCTGTCTCAAAATAACAACAACAAAACAGCTGAGTGTGGTGGTGCAGGCCTTTAGTCCTAGTACTGAGGAGTCAAAGGTAGGAGGATTGCCATGAGTTCAAGGCCAGCCTGGGGTCATAGAATGAGATCCAGGTCAGTCTGGGCTAGAGCGAGACCCAACCTTGAAAACAACAACAACTAAAATAACTCAAACAACCAACCACTGGTGCACTCACTCCTCATTCCCCTCCCCCCAATTTCTGGTAATTCCTAATCGACTTTCCTTCTATGTGGACTTTCCTATTCTAGAAAGTCCATAGAATGGACTCACAGTGCATGCAGCTTTTGTCACCAATTGGTCTATTTCTTTCACTGCTGTTTTACTGTGTTGTACAAGTTGGGTCTGGAGTGACCCCAAAAGCCCATCTGTGCAAGCCTGTGGTGCTGCTGGGAGGTGGTTGGAACTTTTTGGAGGTGGAGCCTAGTGAGAGGCTGCTAGGCAATAGAGGACATGTCCTTGCAGGTGATACTGGGACCCCTGCCCTTCCTGTCTCTCCACTCATGATTCCATCACAGCTCCAAAGCAATAGGACCCAGCCATCATGGACTAAGATGTCTGGAACCATGAGCCTTAAAACAAGCCCTTCTTCATTGAAGCTTAGGAATTTTGTCACAGTAACAAAGCTGGCAGTCCTCCATTCCTTTATATGGCATAAGAATATTCCACTGTATGGATAAGTCACAGTTTGCTTGTAATGTCAAAGTCAAACAAACTGCAGAGATGAATCTCTGGCAAAGGCTCTTATCGTTGGGAATAAACAAAGAATAGGATCACAACTGAAAATGTACAAGTGCAGGCCATGGCGACCTCTGGTTTGTTGGGAGAACAGAGGGAAGTTTGGGAAATGAAGAAGGACAGCAAGGGGGTGGGGAAATGGCTTAGCAGTTAAGGCGTTTGCCTGTAAAGCCTAAGGACTTTGATTCAGTTCTCCAGTACCCATGTGGGCCAGATGCAAAGGGGGGCACATGTGTCTGAAGTTTGTTTGCAGTGGCTAGAGGCCCTGGTGTGCCCATTCTCACTTTCTCTATCTACCTTGTTCTCTGTCTCAAATAATAATTTTTAAAAATCCTCTCTTAAAAAAAAAAAAAAAAAGGACAGCAAGATCTACACAAGTCAGTTTGGTGCTAGTGGAAGCTGACTAACAAGTCTTCCTTAAAGCTCATCTTCAGGTCACAGATGGCTAATCTGTGGTCAGCTGCTAGGGAAACATAGTCCTAATGTAGCAGTTACACTTTCATTGCTGGGACAAAACCAGAGCAGCTTATGGGAGGAGAGGGCTTATTTCAGGCTTACAGTTTTGAGGGGAGGCTTTGCATTGGAGAAAGCCATTAGACTGAGTGCACGGAGGTGCACAGTCTGTGTGAGCCAGCTCTGAACACATGGCGAGCTCAGCTACCCAGACCCAAGGTCCACCCCCAGCAGCACACCTCCTCCAGCAAAGCTCTACCTTCCAATGGCTCCAGCAACTGGTAACAAAGTAGGAAGTTTAATCACAAACACTCTCAGCTGGAGACGGAGGCATTTTGCATTCCAACCACCATACTGAAGAAGTCAGGAATTTCAGTGGATCGGTTCTGTGAAGGAGTTCCCAGAACAGGAGTCTATGACCTGTTTCCCCTTCTTTTCAATGCCCCCCTCGACTCTATTTTAGCAGAATGTGAAAGAATTCCTCTGCTTTGTGACTTAATTTTCATAACTCATGCATCCACTGGAGGATGTTGGAGCTGTTCTACTTTGCACCGTAGTGACTGTTGCTTACTAAGATCGTGGGGGGGGGGCATTTGTGTGGACATCTTTCTGGTCAGCCCTTTGTACAGTCCTTGTGCCTAGAGCACCCCACATCTTTGAAGTGCACCACCTTCTGATTGTCTCCCAAAGTGCCTAGGTCTCTGACCAAGAGAGTAAGAGGGATTGGACGCACGCTGGGTTGCACAGACCAGCCGAGCTTTGTTTCCTGGGGTCGGTCTGCGTCCCCCTGGGCTGGCCATAGCCGCGCAGGCCAGCGGGTACTGTAGGCACCGTCTTTCTCACCTCTGCTCCGGCTCCCACCCTCAATGGAGAGGGTTCAGGACAAATCTCAGGCAGTGTGTTATTCCACTCATAAGCCCCTCTGTGATAGTAAAGACTTTTGAAAGCCCAGCCCCAGTGCTGTGAGCACTCCAAGAAAAGTGAGCAGAGGCCTAATGCTGCATGCTGCCTCATCTGTTTGGATCATCCCCTGTCTTACAAGCATCTTCCAGGCAGGGTATTGAAGAAGATCTGCTTTCCTTCAGAGCCACCATTGCTGGAGGCTCATGCCAGCTTCCTGTCTGTGTGACAGCTGATGTCTGGTCATCTCCCCACTCCAGAGGATAAGTCTCCTTCTACCCACTTGGCTGTCAATCCAAAAGCCTAGCCCAGGAGATTAAGTTAGCATGTAGCGCAAAGATGAATGAGTGAATGGACGAATGAGAAGGTAGGTAGGTATCAAGGCTACTCCAGGATGCTCCAAAAGGATCAGGAGTTCGAGGCCAGCCTGGGTGACACATTTTGGGTTAAAGCCACTTTTTTTGCAAGGGTTTGACTCTCCAATGCCCATGTAAAGCCATATGTATAAAGTGTTACATACAACTGAAGTTTATTCACTGTGGCAAAAGGCCATAGTACACCCACTCTCTTCTTTTCTGTCTGTCTGTCTGTCTCTCCCAAAGAAATAAATAAAAATGATGTTTAAAAAAGAGTGTGGGAGGGTTGTGGGTGTCACTGTGTGGGGAAATGTTTGTGAACATGAGGCTCATGCATGGCTGTGAGGGAGGAGGTGAGTGTACTTGCGTGTGAGGTCAGGCTCTGTGTGTGCTGGTGAATGTGAGGTTATGTAGTAATGAGCCCATAGTTGTATCTGGCTCTTTGCACTATTGAAGCAGAGAGAACCTAGCAACAGACAAGTCCAGGAATGAAAGGACACTCAAGAGATACAGGTTCTTTCAATAACTGAGTTAGGTGGAAAACAGAACACAGAAGCTTCCAGAACTGGCCCTAGACTGCATTTTATCCCAAGGACAAGGCGCCAGAAACAGTAGCCATTGCAACCTCAGATTCCGACTTTGAAAAGACTCAAGTCTAGACCATAGCTGCTCTGGGCGCTTCCTGTGCTCTCAGGTCTGCCTCTTCCTTGTGCTGCAGTGACCCAGGTCTGTGGAATGCAGCTGTGCCTGCACGCACCTGAGCCAGACAGGGACACTGGCCTGAAGTCAGCGCACCCAGCATGGCTTAAAGAAGACAACCAACGAGAACACACCCCAGTTGTTTACAGAAAAAGCCATTTCTCTCTTTCATCTGAGTTGCCCAGAGGAATACAGCTGCAGCTAAGTGGAAGGCAACTTTTGGCACTTGATGGATGGGCAGGAGGGAGAGGAGAGGGAGTATAGTGAGGAAGAGCAGGAGGAAGAGGAGGGAGAGGAGAAGGAGGAGGAGAGGACAAGGGGAGGAGTGGTGGGAAGAAGGAGAACAGGATGAAGAGGAGGAACGGTGGGAGGAGGGTGAACACGATGAAGAGGAGGAGCAGTGAGAAGAGGGTGATCAGGTTGAAGAGGAGGAGCGGAGGGAGGAGGGTGATCAGGATGAAGCGGAGGAGCAGTGGCAGCAGGGGGAGCAGGATGAAGAGGAGGAACTGTGGGAGGAGGGGAGCAGGATGAAGAGGAGGAACTGTGGGTGGAGGGGAGAAGGATGAAGAGGAGGAGTTGTGGGTGGAGTATGAGCAGGATGAAGAGGAGGAGGGTTGGGAGGAGGGGAGCAGGAAGAAGAGGAGGAGGGTTGGGAGGAGGGGAGCAGGAAGAAGAGGAGGAGGGTTGGGAGGAGGGGAGCAGGATGAAGAGAAGGAGGGTTGGGAGGAGGGGAGCAGGGTGAAGAGGAGGAGTGGGAGGAGGGGAACAGGATGAAGAGGAGGAGGGTTGGGAGGAGGGGAGCAGGATGAAGAGGAGGAGTGGGAGGAGGGGAACAGGATGGAGGAGGAGTGGGAGGAGGGGAGCAGGATGAAGAGAAGGAGTGGGAGGAGGGGAGCAGGATGAAGAGGAGGAGTGGGAGGAGGGGAACAGGATGAAGAGGAGGAGGGTTGGGAGGAGGGGAGCAGGATGAAGAGGAGGAGTGGGAGGAGGAGAGCAGGATGAAGAGGAGGAGTGGGAGGAGGGGAGCAGGATGAAGAGGAGGAGTGGGAGGAGGGGAGCAGGATGAAGAGGAGGAGTGGGAGGAGGGGAGCAGAATGAAGAGGAGGAGTGGGAGGAGGGGAGCAGGGTGAAGAGGAGGAGCGGGAGGAGGGGAGCAGGATGAAGAGGAGGGTTGGGAGGAGGGGAGCAGGATGAAGAGGAGGAGTGGGAGGAGGGGAGCAGGATGAAGAGGAGGAGTGGGAGGAGGGGAGCAGGGCGAAGAGGAGGAGTGGGAGGAGGGGAGCAGGGTGAAGAGGAGGAGTGAGAGGAGGGAAGCAGGGTGAAGAGGAGGAGTGGGAGGAGGGGAGCAGGATGAAGAGGAGGAGTGGGAGGAGGGGAGCAGAATGAAGAGGAGGAGTGGGAGGAGGGGAGCAGGGTGAAGAGGAGGAGTGGGAGGAGGGGAGCAGGGTGAAGAGGAGGAGTGGGAGAAGGGGAGCAGGGTGAACAGGAGGAGTGGGAGGAGGGGAGCATGATGAAGAGGAGGAGTGGGAGGAGGGGAGCAGGATGAAGAGGAGGAGTGGGAGGAGGGGAGCAGAATGAAGAGGAGGAGTGGGAGAAGGGGAGCAGGATGAAGAGGAGGAGTGGGAGGAGAGGAGCAGAATGAAGAGGAGGAGTGGGAGGAGGGGAGCAGGGTGAAGAGGAGGAGTGGGAGGAGGGGGCAGGGTGAAGAGGAGGAGTGGGAGGAGGGGAGCAGGATGAAGAGGAGGAGTGGGAGGAGGGGAGCAGGATGAAGAGGAGGAGTGGGAGGAGGGGAGCATGATGAAGAGGACGAGTGGGAGGAGGGGAGCAGGGTGAAGAGGAAGAGTGGAAGGAGGGGAGCAGGATGAAGAGGAGGAGTGGGAGGAGGGGAGCAGGATGAAGAGGAGGAGTGGGAGGAGGGGAGCAGGATGAAGGGGAGGAGTGGCAGTTGGGGATCAGGATGAAGAGGAGGAGTGGGAGGAGGGGAGCAGGATGAAGAGGAGTGGGAGGAGGGGAGCAGGGTGAAGAGGAGGAGAGGTCGGAGGGGAGCAGTATGAAGAGGAGGAGTGGGAGGAGGGGAGCAGATGAAGAGGAGGAGTGGGAGGAGGGGAGCAGGATGAAGAGGAGGGGTGGGAGGAGGGGAGCAGGATGAAGAGGACAAGTGGGAGGAGGGCAGCAGGATGAAGAGGAGGAGTGGGAGGAGGGGATCAGGATGAAGAGGAGGAGTGGGAGGAGGGGATCAGGATGAAGAGGAGGAGTGGGAGGAGGGGAGCAGGGTGAAGAGGAGTGGGAGGAGGGGATCAGGATGAAGAGGAGGAGTGGGAGGAGGGGAGCAGGGTGAAGAGGAGTGGGAGGAGGGAAACAGGATGAAGAGGAGGAGTGGGAGGAGGGGAGCAGGATGAAGAGGAGGAGTGGGAGGAGGGGATCAGGATGAAGAGGAGGAGTGGGAGGAGGGGAGCAGGATGAAGAGGAGGAGTGGGAGGAGGGGAGCAGGGTGAAGAGGAAGAGTGGAAGGAGGGGAGCAGGATGAAGTGGAGGAGTGGGAGGAGGAGAGCAGGATGAAGAGGAGGAGTGGGAGGAGGGGAGCAGGGTGAAGAGGAGTGGGAGGAGGGGAGCAGGGTGAAGAGGAGGGTTGGGAGGAGGGGAGCAGGATGAAGAGGAGGAGTGGGAGGAGGGGAGCAGGATGAAGAGGAGGAGAGGGAGGAGAGGAGCAGGATGAAGAGGAGGAGTGGGAGGAGGGGAGCAGGGTGAAGAGGAGGAGTGGGAGGAGGGGAGCAGGATGAAGAGAAGGAGTGGGAGGAGGGGAACAGGACGAAGAGGAGGAGTGGGATGAGGGGAGCAGAATGCAGAGGAGGAGTGGGAGGAGGGGAGCAGGGTTAAGAGGAGGAGTGGGAGGAGGGGAGCAGGATGAAGAGTAGGAGTGGGAGGAGGGGAACAGGACGAAGAGGAGGAGTGGGATGAGGGGAGCAGAATGAAGAGGAGGAGTGGGAGGAGGGGAGCAGGATGAAGAGGAGGAGTGGGAGGAGGGGAGCAGCATGAAGAGGAGGAGTGGGAGGAGGGGAGCAGCATGAAGAGTAGGAGTGGGAGGAGGGGAGCAGGATGAAGAGGAAGAGTGGTGGAGGGGAGCAGGGTGAAGAGGAGGAGTGGGAGGAGGGGAGCAGGATGAAGAGGAGGAGTGGGAGGAGGGGAGCATGATGAAGAGGAGGAGTGGGAGGAGGGGAGCAGGGTGAAGAGGAGGGTTGGGAGGAGGGGAGCAGGATGAAGAGGAGGAGTGGGAGGAGGGGAGCAGGATGAAGAGGAGGAGTCGGAGGAGGGGAGCAGGATGAAGAGGAGGAGTGGGAGGAGGGGAGCAGGGTGAAGAGGAAGAGTGGAAGGAGGGGAGCAGGATGAAGAGGAGGAGTGGGAGGAGGGGAGCAGGATGAAGAGGAGGAGTGGGAGGAGGGGAGCAGGATGAAGAGGAGGAGTGGGAGGAGGGGAGCAGGGTGAAGAGGACGAGTGGGAGGAGGGGAGCAGGATGAAGTGGAGGAGTGGGAGGAGGAGAGCAGGATGAAGAGGAGGAGTGGGAGGAAGGGAGCAGGGTGAAGAGGAGTGGGAGGAGGGGAGCAGGGTGAAGAGGAGGGTTGGGAGGAGGGGAGCAGGATGAAGAGGAGGAGTGGGAGGAGGGGAGCAGGATGAAGAGGAGGAGAGGGAGGAGAGGAGCAGGATGAAGAGGAGGAGTGGGAGGAGGGGAGCAGGGTGAAGAGGAGGAGTGGGAGGAGGGGAGCAGGATGAAGAGAAGGAGTGGGAGGAGGGGAACAGGACGAAGAGGAGGAGTGGGAGGAGGGGAGCAGAATGCAGAGGAGGAGTGGGAGGAGGGGAGCAGGGTTAAGAGGAGGAGTGGGAGGAGGGGAGCAGGATGAAGAGTAGGAGTGGGAGGAGGGGAACAGGACGAAGAGGAGGAGTGGGATGAGGGGAGCAGAATGAAGAGGAGGAGTGGGAGGAGGGGAGCAGGATGAAGAGGAGGAGTGGGAGGAGGGGAGCAGCATGAAGAGGAGGAGTGGGAGGAGGGGAGCAGGATGAAGAGGAAGAGTGGTGGAGGGGAGCAGGGTGAAGAGGAGGAGTGGGAGGAGGAGAGCAGGATGAAGAGGAGGAGTGGGAGGAGGGGAGCATGATGAAGAGGAGGAGTGGGAGGAGGAGAGCAGGATGAAGAGGAGGAGTGGGAGGAGGGGAGCAGGATGAAGAGGAAGAGTGGTGGAGGGGAGCAGGGTGAAGAGGAGGAGTGGGAGGAGGGGAGCAGGATGAAGAGGACGAGTGGGAGGAGGGGAGCAGGATGAGGAGGAGTGGGAGGAGGGGAGCAGGATGAAGAGGAAGAGTGGTGGAGGGGAGCAGGGTGAAGAGGAGGAGTGGGAGGAGGGGAGCAGGGTGAAGAGGACGAGTGGGAGGAGGGGAGCAGGATGAAGAGGACGAGTGGGAGGAGGGGAGCAGGATGAAGAGGAGGAGTGGGAGGAGGGGAGCAGGATGAAGAGGAGGAGTGGGAGTTGGGGATCAGGATGAAGTGGAGGAGTGGGAGGAGGGGAGCAGGATGAAGAGGAGGAGTGGGAGGAGGGGAGCAGGGTGAAGAGGAGGAGTGGGAGGAGGGGAGCAGGATGAAGAGGAGGAGTGGGAGGAGGGGAGCAGGATGAAGAGGACGAGTGGGAGGAGGGGAGCAGGATGAAGAGGACGAGTGGGAGGAGGGGAGCAGGATGAAGAGGAGGAGTGGGAGGAGGGGAGCATGATGAAGAGGAGGAGTGGGAGGAGGGGAGCAGGATGAAGAGGAAGAGTGGTGGAGGGGAGCAGGGTGAAGAGGAGGAGTGGGAGGAGGGGAGCATGATGAAGAGGAGGAGTGGGAGGAGGGGAGCAGGATGAAGAGGAAGAGTGGTGGAGGGGAGCAGGGTGAAGAGGAGGAGTGGGAGGAGGGGAGCAGGGTGAAGAGGAGGAGTGGGAGGAGGGGAGCAGGATGAAGAGGACGAGTGGGAGGAGGGGAGCAGGATGAGGAGGAGTGGGAGGAGGGGAGCAGGATGAAAAGGAGGAGTGGGAGGAGGGGAGCAGGATGAAGAGGAGGAGTGGGAGGAGGGGAGCAGGATGAAGAGGAGGAGTGGGAGTTGGGGATCAGGATGAAGTGGAGGAGTGGGAGGAGGGGAGCAGGATGAAGAGGAGGAGTGGGAGTTGGGGATCAGGATGAAGTGGAGGAGTGGGAGGAGGGGAGCAGGATGAAGAGGAGGAGTGGGAGGAGGGGAGCAGGGTGAAGAGGAGGAGTGGGAGGAGGGGAGCAGGATGAAGAGGAGGAGTGGGAGTTGGGGATCAGGATGAAGTGGAGGAGTGGGAGGAGGGGATCAGGATGAAGTGGAGGAGTGGGAGGAGGGGAGCAGGGTGAAGAGGAGGAGTGGGAGGAGGGGAGCAGGGTGAAGAGGAGGGTTGGGAGGAGGGGAAGAGGGTGAAGAGGAGGAGTGGGAGGAGGGGAGCAGGATGAAGAGGAGGAGTGGGAGGAGGGGAACAGGATGGAGGAGGAGTGGGAGGAGGGGAGCAGGATGAAGAGGACGAGTGGGAGGAGGGGAGCAGGATGATGAGGACGAGTGGGAGGAGGGGAGCAGGATGAAGAGGAGGAGTGGGAGGAGGGGAACAGGATGGAGGAGGAGTGGGAGGAGGGGAGCAGGATGAAGAGGACGAGTGGGAGGAGGGGAGCAGGATGAAGAGGAGGAGTGGGAGGAGGGGAGCAGGATGAGGAGGAGTGGGAGGAGGGGAGCAGGATGAAGAGGAGGAGTGGGAGGAGGGGAGCAGGATGAAGAGGAGGAGTGGGAGTTGGGGATCAGGATGAAGAGGAGGAGTGGGAGGAGGGGAGCAGGATGAAGAGGAGGAGTGGGAGTTGGGGATCAGGATGAAGAGGAGGAGTGGGAGGAGGGGAGCAGGATGAAGAGGACGAGTGGGAGGAGGCGAGCAGGATGAAGAGGAGGAGTGGGAGGAGGGGAGCAGGATGAAGAGGAGGAGTGGGAGGAGGGGAACAGGATGAGGAGGAGTGGGAGGAGGGGAGCAGGATGAAGAGGAGGAGTGGGAGGAGGGGAGCAGGATGAAGAGGACGAGTGGGAGGAGGGGAGCAGGATGAAGAGGACGAGTGGGAGGAGGGGAGCAGGATGAGGAGGAGTGGGAGGAGGGGAGCAGGATGAAGAGGAGGAGTGGGAGGAGGGGATCAGGATGAAGAGGACGAGTGGGAGGAGGGGAGCAGGATGAAGAGGAGGAGTGGGAGGAGGGGATCAGGATGAAGAGGACGAGTGGGAGGAGGGGAGCAGGATGAGGAGGAGTGGGAGGAGGGGAGCAGGATGAAGAGGAGGAGTGGGAGGAGGGGATCAGGATGAAGAGGACGAGTGGGAGGAGGGGAGCAGGATGAAGAGGAGGAGTGGGAGGAGGGGATCAGGATGAAGAGGACGAGTGGGAGGAGGGGAGCAGGATGAAGAGGACGAGTGGGAGGAGGGGAGCAGGATGAAGAGGAGGAGTGGGAGGAGGGGAACAGGATGGAGGAGGAGTGGGAGGAGGGGAGCAGGATGAAGAGGACGAGTGGGAGGAGGGGAGCAGGATGAAGAGGACGAGTGGGAGGAGGGGAGCAGGATGAAGAGGAGGAGTGGGAGGAGGGGAGCAGGATGAGGAGGAGTGGGAGGAGGGGAGCAGGATGAAGAGGAGGAGTGGGAGGAGGGGAGCAGGATGAAGAGGAGGAGTGGGAGTTGGGGATCAGGATGAAGAGGAGGAGTGGAGGAGGGGAACAGGATGGAGGAGGAGTGGGAGGAGGGGAGCAGGATGAAGAGGACGAGTGGGAGGAGGGGAGCAGGGTGAAGAGGAGGAGTGGGAGGAGGGGAGCAGGATGAAGAGGAGGAGTGGGAGGAGGGGAGCAGGATGAGGAGGAGTGGGAGGAGGGGAGCAGGATGAAGAGGAGGAGTGGGAGGAGGGGAGCAGGATGAAGAGGAGGAGTGGGAGTTGGGGATCAGGATGAAGAGGAGGAGTGGGAGGAGGGGAGCAGGATGAAGAGGAGGAGTGGGAGGAGGGGAGCAGGGTGAAGAGGAGGGTTGGGAGGAGGGGAAGAGGGTGAAGAGGAGGAGTGGGAGGAGGGGAGCAGGATGAAGTGGAGGAGTGGGAGGAGGGGAACAGGATGGAGGAGGAGTGGGAGGAGGGGAGCAGGATGAGGAGGAGTGGGAGGAGGGGAGCAGGATGAAGAGGAGGAGTGGGAGGAGGGGAGCAGGATGAAGAGGAGGAGTGGGAGGAGGGGAGCAGGGTGAAGCGGAGGAGTTGTAGGAAGGGAGCAGGACGAAGAGGAGGAGTGGGAGGAGGGGAGCAGGACGAAGAGGAGGAGTGGGAGGAGGGTACAGGGTGAAGAGGAGGAGTGGGAGGAGGGGAGCAGGGTGAAGAGGAGTGGGAGGAGGGGAGCAGGGTGAAGAGGAGGAGTGGGAGGAGGGTACAGGGTGAAGAGGAGGAGTGGGAGGAGGGGAGCAGGATGAAGAGGAGGAGAGGGAGGAGGGGAACAGGGTGAAGAGGATGAGTGGGAGGAGGGGAGCAGGGTGAAGAGGAGGAGTGGGAGGAAGGGAGCAGGATGAAGAGGAGGAGTGGAGGAGGGGAGCAGCGTGAAGAGGAGGAGTGGGAGGAGGGAAGCATGATGATGAGGAGGAGTGGGAGCAGGGGAGCAGGATGAAGAGGAGGACGTTTGGGAGGAGGGGATCAGGATGGAGAGGAGGAGTTATGGGAGGAGAGGGAGCAAGATTAAGAGGAGCAACGGTGGGAGGAGGGGAGCAGTAATCAGGTCTGGATCACTGCTCACCACCTCGGGTACGAATAGCCCAATACTGATGACAAGGTAGAGGATGAAGCAGCTGCCCAGTGACTCTGACCCTCAGTCTCCAGCCCTCAATGTCCTGGTCTTCCCACAGCCTGCTGGGTACTGGGAGAGGTGATTGGTGGGACCTGGGAGAGGTGGCTAGTGAGAACCTGTAATGTGACTGGTGGGAACTGAGGGATAACTAGTGGGGACTAGGAGAAGTGACTTATGGGAGGTGGGCATAATGGCTGGTAGGAACTGGCACTGAGGATCGAATATCTGCTGAGCTCCAGAGCCATGCCAGGCTTGCTAGGAAACAAAATACCAAAGAACAGTGTCCTGGAGAGGGATGGGGTGAGGCAGGATGCATCTGAGGGAAAGGTGGTACTTGTGAGGTTCTTGAAAGGCCTGAGCCCTAAAAAAAAAAATAAACAAGAAAGAAGAAATGCTTTTGGTTTTGGGTGTGGTGGCACACACCTTTAATCCCAGCACTTGGGAGGCAGAGGTAAGAGGATCACCTTGAGTTCAAGGCCACCCTGAGAATACAGAGTGAATTCCAGGTCAGCCTGCACTAGAGTGAAACCTTACCTCGGGGGCGGAGGGGAAGCCGGTTGGTCCAGGCTCTGTGGAGATGGGACACAGGAAGGCTGATCTATCCCAGGAGGCAAGAAAGCCTGATCATATGGCCAGTGGCTCTGGGCTGAGGGTCATGGACAGAAACACTGATGCCCAGTGTGGGAGCAGTATTGAAAATCGAATGGCCCTGTGAATGTTGTGGAGGGTGACAGGTGCTTTCAGTAATGGGTGCCCTGTGGCATGGAGCAAGTGGAAACTACAGGTCATGACCACTTTCCCTCCCCTCAAAACCCATTCCTGCCTCTAGGAGGTTCACCTGAATCTTCTGGGCTGCATGAGGGCCTGGCCGGCTTCGATAGTATGCATTGTTTGGTATTATGTATGAATCAAGGCATTTTTCAGAGCCGAGCTTGCCCCCAGGCTTGAGAACCCCACCCCAAGTAGTTGTGGGTTCTGGGCAGCACCTGGTACATTGTTGGCACTTCCTGGAGGACCTGTCATAGAGAGATTGATGTTTCTCCCTCTGGCGATGTGGAAAATCCTTCCTGCTTCTCCAGACAAGTTTAGGACACTGCTAGGAGACACAGCAGACTCCCACCTGCAGCCCCGCCCAGCCGGTGCGGGAACCCCCTCTTCACGGGCAGGGAGCTCACCCCTCCCCATCCAGTTCTGGTGGGCTTGGTGGAAAAGACTGCCCTATCACTGAGCAGAGCTCTGAGGCTCAGGACTGCCCCTCCTGCCAGGGCCCAGGCTCTGCCCATTAGGTACCCAGTTCACCTTTTCACCCTGTGCCAGGACAGGAATACAGAGCTTGTGGGGTAACGTGCTCAAGGACTCAAAATTACTTTTTCTAGGCTAAGCAGCGTCAACATCCTTTTCTAGGCATTCTCTCTCTCTCTTCTCTCTCTCTCTTTGAGGGGAACAGAGGCAGTCTCTTAAATTAACAATCCTCTTGTCTCAGCCAAGTTCAATTACAGGTGTGCCCCACCACACTTGGCTGCACTATTTCTATGTGTAGAGGCATCGCCTAGTTCTAGAAATCACAAAGAGGAACATCCCCTCCCTTTTGTGTATATTACACCTCAGTTAACATGGCCTCAGCCCATTGGCACTTTAGCATCTCAGCCAATACTAGGCTTGTGGTCATTTAAGGCTTTCTCAGTCTCTCATTCTGTGCTCTGGAAACCTAGTTTTTATACCAGTTTCTTTTTAGTGCTCACTCCTCTTCTGCCTAGATTCACACATTTCAGTTTGTGGAAGGGACTGATTTCTTCCTAGGACACCCCTCACATGTTCCTCTTCAGGCATACCAGGTGACTAGAGCCAGAGTTCAGACCCTTCTACCCAGATGCCCCTCTTCTTGGTCAACGGCCGTGCCTGGATGTCTGCACAGTAGCCTCAGTACACCTCGCTGTCAACCCGGATCTCTCTGCCTGCTTCCTGTTTCAGTGCAGAGCCTCCCATCTGCCAGACCCCAGTGCTGCTTCCCAGTCTACTACACTTTCAGCCCCTTCTCTTCCCCTGATGGCCCCCACCTGCCTCGGATCATATCAAGTCTGGCCTGGCCACTGGGGACCATGTTCCTTTAGGCCTCAAACCTCCTACTCTGCCCACCTGACCACCATCCAGATTGAGCTCTTGTCTGCTCTGCATGGTCACCCACATGCCTCCCTGCCCGTCTCTCAGGTTTGTCACCCTGACCATCTGCCCTCAGCACATTGCCTCTATCTCCTTCCTCCAAAGGACCACATTCCACCCCTGTAAGTGTTGGTGATCGGGGTTGAAAATGCCCCTTCCTATCCCTGTCAGTCTAGCCAGTTCTGGTGGTCCACGTGGGACCTGCACAGCACAGATCTTCTCTCCTGGAGCTGTTCCTCCTTCGCCCTGGCTCCTCGCTGGCCCTTCCTGCCCACGGTGACCAGGGGTTTCTAAGTGCACCGGGGACAGGATGAATTCCATGTCTGCTTTGGTTTAGAACTACAAGCTCAGAGGTGGCACGGGCTATACCTCAAGCTATTAGGCCTTCCAGGACCCTAGCAAGGGCGAGGCCAGCAGCACCCAGCAGGCGCTCATCATGTGAGCAGATGAAAAACACATGGGGACAGATGGCATTTTGTTCTCTTTGCAAGCAGGGGCCACACCAGTTGTCAAAGGTGGTGGGTCCCAAGGGCTGTCACAGGTGAGGCTCTCTGAAGCAGAGGCTGGGATGGTGATTCAGGACCCATCCCTACTGGAGACAGTAGACACCAAGCCTCAGAGGGGTGCTGGGGACATCTACTGCACATCTGTGCACCCTGCTTCAGGCAGGAAGGGAGACGTTCTTGTCCCCTCCTTCTTGGCGTCCAGAGGCAGTTGCCAGGGAAAGCTGCTGCTCTCTGAGCTAGGCAGGCCCTCAGGCTTCTGCACAGTGGAAGACCCTGTGTGGTCACATGCCCAGCCAGCCAGTGGGAAGGTGAAGCCTGATCCTGTGGGCTTGAGGACTCAGGACTAAATATGTACTGGACACAGGTGATGGGAAACTGCTTACAACCAGCCACGGCAAGAGTGTGTTTGCCCCACGGGAACTGGAAGCACTTGGCCAGGAGGGTTGGCTTACACTGGATGCAGAGGGCTAGTTCACAGTATCTCCTACTGCAACTGGCGGGAGGGCGGGGGGAGCTTCCTTGGAGGCAAAGTAGAATAGTCTCCCTGTGTCCATTGCAAAGAGCTCCTGGTTTCATGGGGGACACTGATAGATGGACAGCTCATCACTGTCCCCAGAGGACAGGTCTCCAACAGCCCAGGACAGCTGCAGAAATGAGGGAAGGATCCTACGACAATCAGGGGAGGCTTCACGGAGGAGGTGGCTTTTTTCCGGACATGGTAGAGTATTCGAAAGGTCTAGGTCAGGAGAGTAGTTCAGTGGCTGAGTACATGCTAAGTGAGGCCTTGGCTTTCTGCTCAGTACCACACACAAAACGAAACAAATAAACAAAAATGACCCAGAAAGCTGAGTCCAGGAGAAGTAAGGCTCCTGTTCATCTACCTTGCATGTGATTCTGGAGAACGTGTGTTGTGCATTCTGTGCAGGTCTTTTCTCCATGAAGGCACACAGCGTGATTTGTGAACCTCCTTTATTCTCCTAATGGACTTGCAGACTGGCCCTCCTCAGGAAGGGCTGGGCTGCTTCATGCTCCTCAAAAGCCACAGGAAGGGCTGAGGAGATTATTCAGAGGGAACAAGTGCTGGATTACAAAGCCTGCTGGCCTGGGTTTGATTCCCCAGAACTAGGGTAAAAAGCAGGGGGCAAAGTGGCACGTGCATCTGTGATCCCAGTGCGCCTGTGACAGCGGAAGGCAGAGCCAGGAGAATCCAAAGCTCAAGGGCTAGACTCCTTCACAGCAGCAAGAGACCCTGCTGCAAAGAAGGTGGGGCACAGTCAAGGTTGTCCTCTGACCTCTACATACGTGCTGTGATATGCACATGCAAGTACGCATATGCACTTATATGTGCACACAAACGGACACACTCATCAATAAAGACCATTGTTTTAAGCTGAGAGTGTCCACATTTGTTGAGCCCAAAGCTGCAGATGCTGCCTCTGTGAGGTTGGGTAACATGCAGGACAAGCTTCCCCATGGCCTTACAGTCTGAAGCAGCTATATGGGTTGCATTTGGACTTTCTAAAATAGTGACAAAAAAATCAACCTTCTGGGGCAGGAGAGATGGCTTAGAGGTTAAGGCACTTGCCTGTAAAGCCTAAGGACCCAATTTCGATTCCCCAGTACCCACATAAGCCAGATGCACAAAGTGGCACATGCATCTGGAGTTTGTTTGCAGTGGCTAGAGGCCCTGGCACTCCCATTCACTCTATCTTTCTCTCTCTCAAAATAAGTAAATAAAATTTTAAAAAGTAAAAAAAAAAAAAAAAATCAACCTTCCAGATAAGCAATGGGCAGGTACAGAACCAGAGGCCTGGGAAGGGCATAGCCATACAGATCCCCTCAGTCAGGGGTGGACTCTACCATCCTGGCCACGGAGAAGCCACACAGATCCCCCCAGTCGGGGAACATGACAGGGAAGGAGCTTGTGGCACAGGTTAGCACGTGGACGAGCCTAGAACTCTTCACAAAATGAGAACAGAGCTGGATGCACAAAAGGCTCCTTTAATAGGGATGCTTGAACAGGCCAGTCCATAAAGTAGGAAAGTAGCTTAGTGCTTGGCTAGAATGAAATAAGGGAAACAAGGTGTTACTGGAATTGGCAGGGGGGTTCTTTGGGAGTGATACATGCAGTCTAAAATTGTACTGAAGTGATGATGGCACTGCTCTGAGGACGCAGTAGTATTGACTTGTGTATCTGACATGGGAGAACCATCTCCCATATGAAGCCATTGCAAAAGGTTTTGCTAACCCCATAGCACAAAGCTAATGGTTCCAAAGAATGCCACAGTACCTGTGGTGGCTGAATTGGTAGAATTCAGACAGGATGTCCCAGCAGGAGCTATGGTCTTTGATAAGTGGCATAGCCTAATGAGGCCCAATGGGCAGCAACTGCCAGAACATTCTTCTTGCCCTCTGACCTCTCCCAGTATGTTCCAGGGGCCAATCCCACCTGATGGGCCTGCCGAGGCCAGACCTAGACTCGTGCATTATTCTCTCCTGCATTTCCCTATAGCCTTGGAGGACACTGGGTTGAGTGGTAGACATCAGCATGCTTTATACAGTGGATCTGAGACCCAGAAGTGCAGCCTGGTAAGGGAATAGTCTACAACGCCCCTGATAAACTAACTACCTTTGAGTATTTCCTGAGCATCTGCTGAGTGCCAGCCCTGGGCAGATGCCAGAGACAGGTCACTATGGGGCTGCAAAGCCTCCGCCAGCTGAACCTGAAGCATGGGTAAGAGGGCAATGAATCAATCTTCTCAGGCAGCTCAGAACAGGCAGCCGACCTGGCTTTGAGGGGTGCAAGCTGTGATGAAAGAATTCAGATGTGACCTGGACACATTGTTGTCCCCTGCTTCGGGGAGAAGGCTGGCTGCCCGCTGGGTGACCAGCCCTGGCCAGGGCAGCTGTGATCCTCTCCAGCTTTCTGTGGATATAATGTGATCCCTGAGGCTCTCAGAATGCAGGGTCAGCAGAGTTGGGCTGGGTGTCACCTGATTAAGGGCCCATTCAATGCCACCACAGCCCCAGGCCATCTATCAGTGGCTGCAGAGGAAGAGGAAGGCCACGTGCATGGGGGATGCTGTCTGAGGCAGGAGTGGCCTCTATACCTGTAGGGCCCTGGAGCCCGGCCTTTAGCTCAGGACCCATTGCCCAGGGTTGTGGCAGAAAGAGTAAACAGACGGCTTTCTCACTAAAACCTTCTAAGTCTACCTACTGCCTTTTCAAATCAAGGTGGTTTTTCTAGTATAAGGACATACGACATGATTCAGCCATTTAGCCCTTTTGATGAAAACATTCAAGATCTTTTTCTAGCCATCATCTCTGAAAACCACCATTCTCAGCCGCCACAAGACGAACTTTCAGGCTCCATGCATGAAGAAGACCACGTAGCATTGGCCTCTCTGTGCCTGCTTGTTTCCCTTCCTACTATGGTCTTCTGTTCCACCTGCATTGTTACAAATGACAATAGTTTGCTCTGTTTGTGGCTGAGTAGTATTCCCTGTGCCTGTGGACTGCCGTCCATCAGCTCACAGACACTTGGCTGGTTTCCAGTCCTTGGCCGTTATGTCTAAGTGCAGCAGTGAGCATGGGTGTGCAGGGTCTGTCACGCTGATTTGGAGGGACACCCAGCAGCAGGGTTTCCTGGGAATGCTCTGTTTAATTTTATGAGGAGTGTCCATGCTGACTGACATTATAGTCGTACCAATTCACATTCTCACCAACAATGTGCATAGGGCCCCCTTCCTCCGCATCTCTGCTAGCACTTGCTAACTTTTGTCTGTCTGGTTAAAATGGAGTGAGATCACAATCAGCTTTACACTCTGAAACCTATTCCCTTTGGTAGGCTCCTTCCATTTCCTCCAAGCCCCTCATACCCACTAATCCACCTTCCATCTCCATGGGTTTGGCTCTTCTGAATGTTGCCCATAAATGGACTCTGGCAATACGCAGCCTTCTGAGACCAGTTTCTTTCATTCAAAATGTTTCCAAGGTCCATCTATGTTGCAAATGTATCAGCACCTCATTTCTGTGCATGGCTAATTAATATCTCATTACATAGTATACATGTCTGTTTGTCAGGCATCAGGTAGTAGATATTCGTGATTTTCCCCAACCTGGTAGCTATTAGAATTGCCAGTGTTCACATTCACATACAGGCTTTTAGGTAGGTGTGATTTCTCTTTGCGGGCGGGTATATGCTGTGAGAAGAATTGCTGGGTTGGAGACAACTCTACATGCACATTTCTGAGGAAGTGCGGACTATTTTCCAAAGGGACTGTGCAGTTCTCCCTCCCACCAGCAGCGCCGAGGGCTCTCATTGGCCGCAGGCTCGCCCACACTTGGGACTGTTTGCTGTGCCGCGTGCTGAGTGTGAAGCAGGACCTCGTTGTGATTTGATTTGCATTTTCCTGTTAGCCTGTGTGCTCAGCACTTTTCATGTGCTTGGCTATTATACCCTTTGCAGTTTCACAAATTGAAAGAGACTGTTTATGTGCAAAAATGTAGAGAGCATCGTGTTCATTTAAAGAATAATTATCAAGCAGAATTCTTGTCATACTTGATCATGAAAGAGAACACTGCCACTCCGACTTCAGGGACCTGGGGTGGCCCCTGGACAGCCACATCCCCTCTCCTTGAAATCTGTGAACCTCGTTTCTTTACTGTTAATTATTTTTTAAAAATATTTTTATTAACTTATTTGAGAGAGATACAGAGATAAGCAGGTAGAGAGAAAGAGAATGGTCTTGACAGAACCTCCAGACACTGCAAACAAACTCCAGACACAGGCGCCCCCTCGTGCATTTGGCTTACATGGGTCCTGGGGAGTCGAACCCAGATCCTTTGGCTTTTGCAGGCAAGCACCTTAACTGCTAAGCCATCTCTCCAGCCCCTACTGTTAATTATTTTGAATGGGAAATACCCCCAACAGCTTCACGTGATTAAACCTCAGACTTGGTTCTCAGCTGGTGGAGCCCGCAGGAAGTGGAGCCCTGCTGGAAGGGACACGTTACTGGAGACAGGCCTTGGGGAATCATGGCCCCGCCTCACTGGCCAATGCTAGCAAGCTCTACTTCTTCCCCGCTGGTGTGGAGATGCGGTGCCCAGTGGTCTTGCTCCTGCCATGCTTTCCCCGCCATGATGAAACTTCCCCTCAAAGCTGTAAGCCAGCAATAAGCCCTTTCCTTCCATCAGCTGCTTCTGGTCAGGCGTTTTGTCCAGGCAATGAGAAGGTACCTGGAGCGGTGTAACTGTCTCCCATCAAGACTCCTCAGCAATCACAGTTCAGGTCTGCTGCCCTTTGCGCTTGACTCAAATGAAACTATTCTGCAGATGTCTGTTGTGACTAACTTTTTTTTTTCCACTCTGTTTCTGGGGCTGTTTCTGTGCGTGGGGCTCACTGTCTCTGCCCTGCCAGGTTCCCTTGTGGGCTTGTATAGCTACCTGGCCATTCTTCCACCAGCAGGCATCACTTGTGCCTGGGCTGGAGCTGCTAGGGCTCGGCTGCTTCACGCATTCTTGGCCCTGCCTCTTGGCATAGGCCGTGTGTGTCTGCGGGGTGTGCAGGAGAGGAGAAAGCTGCCTGGGTCAGAGGAGTTGGCGTTTTTGTCTTTGTAAGATAAGGGAAGTGAGATACGTGCCTGTGCCGGATTTGCGTATCTCAGACAGGGTCTGAGCCACACCGAGGCAGGACGCAGTGGATAGCCATCCCGGCTTTGGGGCCAGCTTCTACCCCAGTGGTCAGGACAAGTGCAACGGGTCACTACTTTGATTCTCACCCAGTGTTGCCAGGCGCTGCAGGTTTACCAAGAAGCCCATCTTTTACAGTGAACCCTTCTAGGTTACGAATGTGGTCTGCAATTGCTCTTAGACCTATACAGGCCATAGAGCACCAATGTGTCCTTGGACAAGGCTGGGCTGGTATTATGGAACTAAGCAGGACGTAGGAGCCAAAGAGTAACAGGGCATACAATCCAGGTGAGGCATTGTTGCCAGGATGGGAGGTAAAGGGACTGGGGCCCGCGTGTCTTGTACCAAAAATAAAGCTACAGCTGGCTGAAGGGGCCAGGAGGGGTGGGCTGGGGTCCACCCTTGGCCAGGCCTGCAGTGACGGAATGCTGTGCTCTTTCCCGCCTGCCCCAGATCCTGGAGGAGAACATGAAGCTGGAGTGTAAGTGTCACGGGGTGTCTGGCTCCTGCACCACCAAGACATGCTGGACCACACTGCCGCAGTTTCGCGAGCTGGGCTATGTGCTCAAGGACAAGTACAACGAGGCCGTCCACGTGGAACCCGTGCGCGCCAGCCGCAACAAGCGGCCCACCTTCCTGAAGATCAAGAAGCCCCTGTCCTACCGCAAGCCCATGGACACAGACCTAGTGTACATTGAGAAGTCGCCTAACTACTGTGAAGAGGACCCAGTGACGGGCAGCGTGGGCACGCAGGGCCGGGCCTGCAACAAGACAGCCCCCCAGGCCAGCGGCTGTGACCTCATGTGCTGCGGCCGTGGCTACAACACGCACCAGTATGCCCGCGTGTGGCAGTGTAACTGCAAGTTCCACTGGTGCTGCTACGTCAAGTGCAACACGTGCAGCGAGCGCACCGAGATGTACACGTGCAAGTGAGCGGCCGCTGGGCCGCCGCAGGCAGATGGCCGAGAGGACCCGGCTCCTCCGAGCTGCAGTGTCCCTGAGGCCACTGCCTGAATACTCACAGGGAGCCACAGAAGCACTGAGCTTGTCTTTTCTGCTGAGAGGGGGCCTGTGGGAAGAATGTCTCAGAGCCTTAGCCCATTCTGTTCCACATCCAATGCTGCTCCACCCTTCCCCAGACACCGCCCAGGACAACTCCGTGGCGGGAACAAAGTTTTCTGCGGCAGGAGCTCTGGATCCCTGGGCCTCGTCATAGCAATATTTAACAATTTATTCTGATAAGAAATAATATTAATTTATTTAATTAAAACAGAATTCTTCCAACTCATCGGGATCCGTTTTCTGCAATCAAAGTGGACTGTGGGATTTCCTGGTGGGATGATTGTGTTGCTAGGACTGTGAGCCAGGTAGAAGTGTATAGACTGACTCCTCATGCAGACATTTCTACTAGCTGATTTTGCAAGCACCCTCTTTGCAGCACTAGATGTTTAAGTATGAAGAGCAGGCATCCTTTATACATATATAGATATATATATACACACACATTTATATTTTTTTGCTGTTTGCTGCTACTTGTCCAGAATTTAAGATGGTCCAGATTTGGAGACATTCTTCTCCCAGATATGTCCCCCATCGTTTTGCCCTCCCCAGTTTACACCTTGCCATTAGAAAAAGTCCCCTTTGGAATAGAGTGCCCGAAGGAACAATAATAATAAACTCTAGCAGTTTCCATCTTCTGGAAAGTGAGCCACTGGATAAGAGGTTTTGTAAGAGACTATTTTTCTATGAATATTTTATTTATATGGAGTCTGACTGTGTTGTCCCATGGCCTGTGATTCTTCTTAACACTGGTTATCACTGGGGGCGGGGGGAGTCTGGGTGTGGGGGCATGTCATTCAGGGATCCTCACACAGCTGTGCTTTCTATCGAGTTCCATCTGCTGGGGGACCACAGCAGTTCCCAGAGGCCTGAGGCTGGGGTGTCATTAACCAGGAAGAAGTCAAGCCTCCCACCAGCCTCAGCCTGCTTAATCTCAGGCCTTTAAGTGGGATCACTCTACAGTGACCTTGGGACATGGCCTCATGATGAGCTATTGTGGTGGGCAGGTCTTTGTCCTACAATACTGTGTGACCAACAGAGAGATCACCGGGATCTGCAGGCAGAGGCCAGCTCAGGGACCCAAACACTCCACTAGAATAGCCCAGCGACCACCTGTGTCCCTTCAAATGAGGTATAGTTCTCAGAGCAGGGGGCGGAAGGTGGGGCCTGAGCAGCCTGGGGTGACTGCTGGGAGGGGGAGGGGGTGCACTGGGCCTCTGTGGCAAGCCCAGCTGCACGGGTGCCTCTCATCTGAAAGCCCGCTTCAGAACTCTGTGGGTGTTCTCACGTGTGTCCACTTGTATTCCCACCTGTGTGTGCATACACACATGCACACACGCAGCCACTCGTGTGAGTACACCTGTCCAGAGTACTTGTGTGTCTGTGTGTCCAGGTGCCTGGGTGAGTAGGTCATCTGCATGGAGCTGTTCATGTGCCTGAGCACCTGGAGTCCCCACAGTGTTATTGGGGTGTCTGTGCTTGCAGGCGACATGAAAAGCAGATGGTAGGGAACTGTTTTGATTGTGTTGAGCTGCCAAGAGATGGCACCTCTGAACTCTATTTACATCTGCTAGTGAAACAAAGACACCTGTGAGATCACAGCCCAGAGCCTTATGGCCTTGTGAGATGGAAACTCTTCAGTGCCTGGGCCATGTCCAATTCCTTCTCTGGGTTACAGCATGGCAAATAAGCATGGCCAGATAGTTGGTTTCTTCCCTTGAGTGACATTTTATATACATGTATATGTTGTGTATATAGTATGAGTGGCATGTATATGTGTATACGTAAGTACAGACACACATGTTGCACGTGTAGAAGCCACAGGAAATTACTCTTTCACTATCACTAATCAGTGTGCTTCCTTAAGACAGAGTCTCACTGAAACCAGAACTGCCTTCCCCCGCCCCCCCACCTGCCGAGGTAGGGTCTCACTCTAGCCCAGGCTGACCTGGAATTCACTATGTAGTTTTGGGGTGGCCTCAAACTCACGGCAATCCCCTACCTCTGCCTCTCCCTCTGCCTCCCAAGTGCTGGGACTAAAGGCATGTGCCACCACGCCAGGCCACTAGAAGTGTCATTTGTGGTCAGGCTGGCTGATCAGCAAGCCTGAGAAATTCTCCAGTCTCCACTCCCCACAGGACTGGAGTCACAAGGGTGTGTGTCCACACCCGCTTGTTCACATGAGTGCTGGAGAAATGAGCTCAGAGGGAGTCAGGCCCGCATGCTTGTGTGGCGTTGTATTATTCGCTTCGTGCTACTGAGACAAAGCACCCGACCAAAAGCAGCTGATGGGAAGAAGGGTTTTATCTTGGCTCACAGTCTCAGGGAAGCTTCATGATGGCAGGGGAAGGCATGACATGGGCAGAGGCCAGACATCACCTCTGCCACAGCAGGTAGGAAATAGCAGGAGAATGAGGGCATCTAGACCCATGAGGATAACACCAGAGTGAGCTTCCAGCCTGGGCCCATAGCACACTATAGGTATCCAGCCCTGAGACCTGCCTTCTCTTTAGATCCCCAGCCTAACCATGCTCTCTGCCTGGGCTTTTCTCTATATGACATCAGGATCATAATGCCCACCCCAGGTCTGTTGTGACTGTGGGGAACTTTGAGTTGCAAAACAGTGGATGAAGGCAAGAGATTGTTAGCATCAGTCATGATAATAGCTATTACTATTCATCCCACAGTGACAGAATTCTTCTTGTCCAGCTTAAGGTAAAGGCAGTTGTCTCTGTAATGGCAAAACCTATTCTTTCTTCCCTCTGTTTTATTCCTAATGTGACTTTTCAACAAAACTAATGTTAAGAAGGTCAGAATTTTAAGAAGCTAAATCGTAACATCAGGCCCAAGTCTGATGCTGAAAGCATAGATGGCCAGGATCTGATAGGAATGCACTTTAGGTAAGTGGTCAATATAGACCAATTTTGGCTTGGGGAAATGTGTACTTGTAGAATAAATAATCCATGGCTGATTTTCTCAGAGCTAAAGGCTGAAATAGGGCCTTATATATGCTGGGCAAGTGTTCTCCCACTAATCCAAATCCCCAGCTCTGGTTTATCAAGAATGGCCTAATGTCAGGGTCTCCAAGTACAACCTCCCACTTTGGGCATATTGACAAAAACCCCATGGAGGTGTGAGGCAAAACATGACTGCAGACTGAATCTTGCCTCTGTGTCATCAGCTCAAGCCTGACCTGGACCAACTCTCTTGTTTTAGAGATGGAAAAACTGGAGCTCGGAGAGGAGCAGGTCTAACTTGCAAGCCACACAGCATGATCAGACCAGGAGAGATTGTGCCCAGGCTTTGTGCTTCCTGGCCATGGCCTTTTGTCACCACACCACACCAGCTAAGGGGACACACTCAGTTTGGAGGAGGGGAGGTTTAAAAGGATAAAATTCCCCTAGTCATACACAGAAGCCTCGAGTTTAAAACTAGCTCAAGGCTCCATAGAGCAAGAAGTGGGCTTTCCCAGGAGTCCCGAAAAGACGAGCTGGTGCCTGACCCATGCTGCACAGTGGCTCTTTATGTGGGTGCCCGCGTAAGTAGCATGTGAAGGAATAGGGCATGAAGAGAGGGTAGGAAAGAGAGAGTGAGGAAGAATGAAGCAGGGGCATGGATGGGAGGGTAGAGGAGTAGGTGGGTAGAAAAGGGGAAGCAAGGATGGACAGATGTGAAGGGAATCCCTCAGCAAGACCTAGAGTCAAGAGAGTCTGGGTGAAGCTTTTCCATACAGAAGCAGGGTGCCCCCTGCACACCTGCAGACAAGTCCAAACGACATGTCCCGAGCTTCCAGGGATCCTCTTATTCCCACTTCACAGAAGAGGGAAGGACAGATACGCTGCAGGGAAGGGAGGAGCGAGGGCTGTAGCCTGATTGGCTGCACCTCAACACCTGAGCCTGGGCTTTCCGCCACCTCCAACACAGGCTTGAGGGCTACGGAGAGAACTACGCAGCAGACTGCCTGGGATAGTTAGAGCCTCTCTTCTGCATTTGGCACATCTATCCGGACAGTGAGCTCTGGCTCGGCCTCCAAAGGCATTCAGTGGCTGCCCGCCCCTTCCCGCCACACACACACCTGGAAGAGCAGCACAGCCAGCTCCCAGGGCGCTCCGCTTCACACACGTACATCAAGCCAGCCTCCAAGCTCTGGCCAGACCAGTCCGTACCCCGCCCACCGACAGCTGGTAGATAAAATAAACACCCTCTGACACACCCAGCCAGTAGCCTTCTGCACAGCAGGAGAAATGCCATTCATGAGTTAAGTGCTCGGGGCCAAACAAGTGCTGGGGATTTCTATGCTTCCCCACTGCCACAACTACTGTCTGCAGCCTGGAACCACTATGGCCCTTGGCCCCTTGTATATCCTGCATCTTTCTTATTCCCCCTACCCAAAGCACAGGCCTGCTTTTCCCCATCTGAGCAACACTAGTCCTCTGAGCCGCCTCTGTACACTGCTGCTGGAGTAGAAATTATGAGGACACCCACACAAAGCCCCGGTTGCCAGGCCACTGCAACAGAGCATGCTCCCTCACAGGGCTCCAGAGCCAGCTAGAAGGCAGAGAGATGCAGAGAGTCACCCACATGACAAGTCATTGAGGCACAGACCCGGAACCTAAATCCTTGACTCCATGACCAGGGCTTTCTTCCTACTTGGGAATCAGTCGGCTGTGTTGAGTAAGAAATCACCCCAGGGCTCACTGTCTTTAAACAGTAAAGATGGTGACGTGTTCCCTCACAATGGAGACACCTACTGAGCAAAGCATTGCTAAGTAATTCTGCCGTGGTATGTGCGTGTCACAGAGTGCTTGGACATAGTCTTCGTGGTATAGCACCGCACATGGAAACCACACGCTAGACTCTGCTCTGGTCTGCAGACCTTATTTCATGGGACTGTGGTTTGATGGACAGATGACATACAGAAAACAAACAGGTGGTGGGCACTTGTAACCCAGTGTCTGTGTATCTAAACACAGAAGATACAGTAGTGAGCTGGCACGTACCTGTAGTTATGTGAGGAAGGAAGATTAAGAGGTTCAAGGCAGGGCTGGAGAGATGGCTCAGAGGTTAAGGCACTTGCCTGCGAAGCCTAAGAACTCATGTTCAAATCTCCAGGTCCCACGTAGCCAGACGTACAGTGACGCAAGCACGCAATGTCGCACATGTGCACGAGGGGCATGTGTGTCTGGAGTTTGTTCACAGGGTTGAAAGTCCTGGCATGCCCATTCCCTCTCTCTCTCTCTCTCTCTCTCTCTCTCTCTCTCTCTCTCTCTCTCTCTCCAACATTAAAAAAAAATAAAAAGAGGTTCAAGGCCAAGTGAGGCTACATAGTAAGTTTGAAGGGAGCCTGGACTATATAGTAAGAGCCTGTGTCAAAATTTAAAAAGTTGAGGACTGGAAAGATTGCTGAGTTGGCTAAAGTCACTTGCTTGCAAAGCCTGCTGGCCCAGATTGTTGATTTCTCAGTACCTATGTAAGGCCAGATGCACAAAGTGGTGCATTGTTTGGGGTTCATTTATAGCAGCAAGAGATCCTGGCACACCCATACCATCCCCCCCCCCCGGCAAATTAAAAATACAAATAAATAACTTTTTAAAGATAAGAGAAAATGAAGAAAAAGTACAGTAAAAACAGGAGATAATAGTTATTTTGAGCTATGTTATAATTTCATGGAAGCACCATGGGGCATACAGTCCCTGTTAACCAAAGCATCATGATATGGCACATGACCATAGACTTCGTTCCTGAGTCCTGGGTGTGATGAGCAGTTCTGGGTTGGGCCAGCTTCCTTTAGGTACCTACAGTGCATCAGATGTGGGCCAGGTAGGCACCATGCTGATCTGGGCAGAACTCTCATGTTAAGCTGGTTTGGAAGCACGTCCTCCAAGACAACTAGGTCTCTCTTCCACATGGCTTCATCCTCCAGCAGACCACTGCTTCCCATCTGAGGCCAAGGAGCCCACTGTGGAAACACATGTCCCCAGGCTCCTCAAGACCCAGGCTCAGAACAGGCACCAAGGCAGCTGAAGCAGGTGCCAGGGTCAGCCCAAAGTCAAGGCATGGAAGCAGATGCATGGGGACAGGAACGAGAGCCATTTCTACTTGACCACACACCTGGTGTGAAGACGATGTCAGAGAAGAGTGCCTTGTCACGGACTGCAGAAATGTAGCTGCACTCCAGATCTCAGCCTCTCACCATCCTGCCTTTACTCCTAGATCTTGTCACCCTCCACCCCAGCCATCAGCAGAATGCACTTGATTGTATCTCAAACTCCACCTAAACCTAATCTCTCTCTCTGTCTCTCCAAACCCACCAACTATTCAAGGGTCTGAGGCTGTCTTGCTTCCCAGAACTTTTAGAGTAGAGATGATAGGCTCAACTTCCTATCCCTCTACACCTTCCCACTCTTTCCTTTAACATGGCCTGCAGCAGCCACCCAAGGGGGGCGGGGCACAGGATACAGGCAATAGAGCCAGAAAAGAAAGGCCCTTGAGTCCCTGAATGGTCACCTGGAAGATAGCCACCTACTGACCGGGCTCACCAACAGGGAAGAAACCTATGTCTACCATGGGATCAGAAAGGCTCGTTAAGCTCCAGCCCCCATGGCCTGCCTTTTCCTTTTGTCCTTCACAAGCCCACTTCCATCTGCCCTGAACTTCTGAAGTGTTGTTCCCCCTAAACAGGGCTTGACTCAAACACAAGCATCTCAGTGTCCACGTCCCAGCTTCCTGACCTTTGTTCATCTGCCTTTCTTTCTTCCTTTTTTCTCTTTCTTTCTTCCTTCCTTCCTTTCCTCCTGTCTGTTTTTCTTTCTTGGAGGCAGTCACCGCCAGCCACCCATTTATAAGAAAAAGGGCAGCCCGGTTATGAAGAGCACAGAGCAGGGTGTGGCGGCGCACGCCTGTGTTCCCAGCACTTATGAGGTGGAGGCAGGAGGGTTAAGAGTTCAAGGAGGTCTTCCTTAGTTACTTAGTGGGTTTAAGGCCAACCTAGGTTACATGAATGTTCTCAAAAAAAAAGCCAGGCGTGGTGGCGCGCGCCTTTAATCCCAGCACCCAGGAGGCAGAGGTGGGAGGATGGCTGTGAGTTTGAGGCCACCCTGAGGCTCCATAGTGAATTCCAGGTCAGCCTGAGCTAGAGTGAGACCCTACCTCAAAAAAAAAAAAAAAAACCACACACACACAGAAAAGGAGATAAATAAATAGTATGAACAGTGAAGCCAAATTCCCTGGGTTCCCACGTGGCTGTGTGTTCTAGGGCAGCTCATATAACCTCTCTGTGCCTGCATTTCTCTAATGGTGAAATAGAGGCAACAATAGGCCTATGGTGATGATTGTCTGGCCATTGCAAGACCAGAAGGGTGAGCTGTTGGAAGTTCATGGTCACTAGGCTTCATGGAACAGAACTGTAATGCAGCTCTGGGACCCATGCCCAGCACATGGTGGAGATAGCGAGCATTTGTTGATTAGGAATAAAGTGACGCTCCTCAGGCCCCTGCCTAATGGGCCCTGGAGTGCCCAAAGCGGGCATGAGGGGCGAGGATCTGGAAGACTAGAGGCCTGCCCGTCTTCAGGGCTGTCAACTGCTCCAGGGCTGACTGGGGCCCCTTGACACAGCCAGAGGCACATCTGCTCCGCTGGCAGGGCTACTGGTAGCCACAGTAACGCTCTTGGGCCCAGAAGAATGTGCTACAGACAACAGGAGAGTGCAGTCGCCACCCCCAGCTTAGTTCGAGGTGGCAGAGAAGGCCTCCCGCCACCCATACACACACATACGCACAGAGCCACAGTCTCACACACACACACACACACACACACACACACAGAGCCACAGTCACACAAAGACACTGAGCTAGAGGCCCAGAGGGACCCCAGAGCCAAGGCGCAGAGCAGACACTTGAAAGGGAAATGGGAAACACAACGAGCCAACAGTCCAGTCCCAGGCGAACAACACCAGTGGCTCCCAGAAACACATAGCAGCCAACTGACGGATATCAAGGCACCAGCCATGTTGGCTCACACCTATGAGCCCAGCCTCAGAGGTTAGGAGGCGGAGGTGAGAGGATGGGGCGTTTGAGCTCAGCCTGAGTTATATGGTGCAATCCTGTCTTTAAAGGTGGACGAACAGATCTTATATTCACAAGGGACGCAATGTGGGTATCTATGCAGATGGAAGATGCTGACAGGGCCAGAGGAGGCTGAGCCGGACTCTCACGTGAGAACTGCAGCTTGGCCTTCACTCTGCCTATGATTCCTGGTCCCCAGTGTCCATACACCCACGTTCATGAAGGGACTGGGGGATATAAGGTTGGAGTGATACCCGTGCCATGTTCCTTAGCAGGCTACATTCTCACAACAGACACTTGGATATGAAGAGACACCATCTGAGGCCCAAGAGTGTTCAGAGCCTTGCTTGGCCTCTGCCTTAAATATATATATTTTATTTATTTATTTGAGAGAGAAAGAGGCAGTGAGACAGGGTCAGAGAGAGAGAGAGAGAGAGAGAGAGAGAGAGAGAATGGGCACACCAGGGCCACCAGCCACTGCAAACAAATTCCAGATGCATGCGCCCCCTTGTCCATCTGGCTTATGTGGGTCCTGGGGAATCAAACTGGGGTCCTTTGGCTTTGTAGGCAAATGCCTTAGCCACTAAATCCCCTCTCCAGCCCTTGGCCTCTGCCTTTTAAGAGTAACATGCTTCCCCAAAACCCTGCACCCAGTGCATAACTCTGGACTCTACTCCTAGATCTTCCCTCCCTTATGTGGAAAAGCCGGCATGTGAATCAGCATTCCATTACTGTAACAGAACACCAGAGATGATGACTCATGAGGAGGAAAGGGTTATCTGGGTGAGTTCAGTCCTACCCCCTTGACCTCCTTGCTTTGGGCCTATAAGGAGGCAGCGCACCATGTGGGAGCATGTGAGAGGACAAAACTGCTTGCCACACTGGCTCACCATTAAAATGAAAGAATTCAACTCCCCTGAGACCACACACACACACAGTGTCCAGAGGGTCCAAATGGCCCAGCCCTGCTTCCCCGGCATCGCCACATCCTCACTTGCTTGCTAAATCCAGTTGGGTTTCCTGGTCCCCTTTAGCAATCACTGCCTGACATGCCAGTGTGTCACTCCCTTTTGCCACCTCAACCCCTGCCCCATTCCATCTGTCTTCCTGCCCCTAACCAAGCTGGTCATCAAGCCGCACACGTGCTTATTGACTGGCTTTGGGGGACGAGGCATATGCGTGTGGTGGTTTATATCAATTTGACGGGACTTAAAATCACCTAGGACCCTTTGGGCAAGCCTGTGAGGAATTGTCTGGATTAAATGAATTGACGTGAGAAGATCTTAACTATGGGCAGCATTGCCCCAGGGGCCGAGGGTCCTGGACTGCCTAACAAGAAGAGGGCTGGCTGGGCAGCAGTGCCCATCACTCTGCACCACCTCCTGTGGACTGGATGTGACCAGCTGCTCATTCTCCTGCTGTCCCCAATGGGATGGACTGCAATCCCAAACTGTAAAAGCCAAAATAAACGCTTTCTCCCTTGAGCTGATTTTTTTCCAGGACTTATCCCAGCCCCATGATGGAAGCCCAGAGCAGAGCCTGTGTGCCTTCCCAACATTCCCTGAAGGAACTCGGAGGCTGGATAACTTAGGGCCACCCTGGCACTTAGGAGCGCCCACTCAACTTCTTCCCAGAGCCCCAATGGCTGCCATGAGTCACAGTGGTGTTCTTAACGGGAAACAAGGCGTAGGCGGTAGAGGTAGAGGAGCCAACAGCATGTGTGCTTGAACCACTCCCCACAGGCCCAGCACCCTCTCCTCCCTGCAACTAGAAGGCTCTATAAGAGAGTCCCTGGGGAACAGTGGGTAGGAGCGGGGCCCTTTCATGCCCCCATCCAGATGGGAAGAAGCAAAAGTGCCTTGCCCTCCTCTTCAATGGAAGAGCCATAAGGGGAGCCCGGGCCTGCCTAGTCTCTCCACGTGCTTTCCCAGATGGCTACAAGCCAATAGCAATGGTACAAAGCCATTGAGAGCCTAGGTTTAGCTACTAGAGCCACTGGGATGATCAACTAAAACACCAGGGTGGAGACATGGCCATCTCAGTAGAGGAGGCAGTGCCAAGCAAAGGCAGCCATCTTAGGGAGGAAAGGACAGACTGGATGGGTGAGCTAGCTTAGTCCTCTCTCCGCACATTCTCAATGGGGGGACAGAGAGACATCCTTTATATTTTTTAATGAAAGAAGCTTCCTGGGGGCTGGAGAGATGGCTTAGAGGTCAAGGCACTTGCCTGCAGAGCCAAAGGACTCAGGTTCTATTCCCTAGAGGACCCACATAAGCCAGATGCATAAGGTGGCACATGTGTCTGGAGTTCATTTGCAGTGGCTAGAGGACCTGGCATGCCTATTCTTTCTCTCTCTCTCTTTCTTACTCTCTCTCCCAGCCTCTTTCTCTTAAATAAAAATATAAAAATAGAAATATTTTTGAGAAAGAAGCTTCCTGACTTAAAAAATCCACGTACGTGGGTTGAGGAGATGGCTCAGAGGTTAAGAGCACTTGCTGCTGAAGACGAGTTTCTCAGGTGGAGACAACCAAGTTCTCCTCCCCAAATCTCACGCACGGCCATGCTCATCTATAACCCCGGTCTGTAGGAGACAGAGATCAGATCACTGTTGGGGCCAGCTGACAGACCACAGCTCTGGGTTGAAGGAGGGACCTCATTCATTTCAAGGATCTACTTAGATGAGCATAAGAGAAAGACGCCCAACATCTCCTCTGGTCTCCTCATGCACCCACATGGGGTGCATGCATCTGCGTGCGCACACAAACACACACACACACACACAGAAGTGCCTAAAATAAAAAATGAAAATACAGGGCTGGCGAGATGGCTCAGCAGTTAAGACCCTTGCATGCAAAGCCAAAGGACCCCACTTTGAATCCCCAGGACCCACGTAAGCCAGATGCACAAGGTGGTACCTTCATCTGGAGTTCATTTGCAGTGGCTAGAGCCTCTGGCACACCCATTCTCCCTCCCTCTCTCTCTCTCTCTCTCTCCCTCCCTCCCTCTTTTTATTTCAAAAATAACTAAATAAAAATAAAATATTTTAAAAATTGAAAATACACACATTTTCTCTGATACCCCACTGCTCAAAAGTGGCTATAGTGGCCAGACCTACCAGTAGAAAGAGACTTATCCATGTGGCCCCTTAATATGACTACTCCCCAGGCTGCCTTCTGCACATCAAATCAAACACAAGTCACCGCACCTCATGCTCCTGTCACAGTAGTTCCTGGAGGGAAGGTGCCCAGTTTGCTTCAGTGGGCCCCAAGTGATGGCTGTTGGAGCAGATCATCTGTCTGTCAACCCTCAGTCACAAGCACTGTCCCGAGCACAGTCTTTCTGCACAAGCACGCAGCCTTACACAATGCCTGCGTCCTAGAAGACAGAACTAGTTCTGACCTTTTTGATAACCTCCCCCCGCCCACTGACACACTGCCTAACAGAATATCAGCCATGGGCAGGCAACAGGCCTGCAGAGCCTCTACCAGAGGTGCAGATACCACATGCCAGGACACTGTGGAGGGGTTCCTTGGATGCCCTGTGTGACCTTTCTTTTGTCCCCACTAGCAGATCTTGTTTACATGCAAACTTTTTGGGGTTTGGACCCCAAGGCTAGGACCTGCCTGAGATTCCTTCATAGCTGGGAGGGAGCCACATAGTCAGCTAGCAGATGGGCCCTGCCCCAACCTCCCTAGAACTCCTATGCAATGCACAGTAGAAAGGCACAGCTTTTGAGACTGAATCTGCCATTGCTTGCTACCAGAAGATCGTAGGCAGGGGTGCTAATTTATGCAAGCCAGCAGGAAGGGAGATGTGAGAGGAGAGGACAGAAGGTGGGAAGGAGGCTGCAAGCTGGGATCAGCTGTAGAGGCACAATTCCAGCCAGGCCTCAGCAGCTTGGGAAGGATGGGGGTGTGAGGTGAGAGCCTGATGCTGGAGGCCACAGGAAAATGCATTCATAGGAGGGGCAGGGACATGGGAGATTGAGGGAATTCTTCTAGCCTGGGGATGTGGTGAAGAATGGAAAATTCTGATTACATGCTCCTGAGACACATCTGAGATTGTATCATCAGTGCTGGGTTCAGGCTTTTCCTCTGAGAAGCTCACATGCAAGTTCAGAGCCTCTCATAGCTCAGGCAAGATGCCAAGGTTAAGCTTTGAGGAGCAAATGTAACTTCTGCTTACTTAGAGAACCTGGGCTGCAGCCTGCACACTGCAAACCCCCATTTCTGGAGTTGTACGCAGGGCTGGCACAATGGGCTCAGTTTCTGTGATTTGAGAAGCATCACTTCGTGGATCCTAAGCGGGGACAAGATGCTTTGGTAGCTCTCAGATGCAGCGTGAGTGAGTCCAAGAGTGGATTCTGGATATGTTCCAGGAGGCTTCCCTGGGAGGGGATCGGGAGGTATCCAGGGCTCCGGGGCTCAGGGCCACCAGGTGGCCAGCCCTGTGCACCAGGCAGGGGCTAGAATGCACAGCAAACAGCCAAGGGCAGGAAGCTCCTGGGCCGCAGGAAAGCAAACACAAGATTCTTCCTTCTGCCGCATGCGGCCGACACCAACCTTTCCCAGGGCTGGTCCTTGGGAGTCCTCCTTGGGTGCCCGGCCTTTGTTTGGACAGCTTGATGGAGAGCAGGAGCAGAGAGTGGAGAGGCAGATTAAGGCTCAGCTGACTGAGCCCCCAGCTTGTACTCCAGTTGCCCAGTTTCTTGTCAGGGCACTGCTGGTTGGACAGCCTTCTCAGTCGGTGCCCACCTTGGGCCGCAGGCTCTGCTGTCATGGGGCAGGTTGGTGTGTGGCCACAGGAAGAAATAAACATGGAAATAAAATAGCAATCAACCAGGGTTGGTAAAACGCTCCCCGGAGGCCTGCCACCATTCTTTGTGCTGTCTGCAGATCATCTTGATCCCCACAGCACCCTGTCATTACCTTAATTTTGCAAAGAAACAAGTGCAGGACAATTGTTCTATAGGCTATAGGGGCTGGTGCCGTGTCTCACGCAATCAGTAAGGCAGGCATCGACTTTCTAGAGACTACTGTGTGGACTTCAGAGAGCACTTCCAGGAGAAAAGCACCTGCGGTCGTTCTCTCCCTCAAGTCCTTGTGACTCAGAGGTGGGTGTCATGTTGATCCCAGCCTGCTGGTGATGGTGGTGGCATTTTCTTCTTTCAGTGCTAGAGATGGAACCCAGGCCCTCAAACATGCTAAGCTACCCTTCTTCCATCAAACTGCACACTTGTGTCCGTAACTCCTACATGTTAGTTAAGCCTGAAACAGAGGCACAGATAAGTGGAGCCACTCACCCAAGATTATCCAGTCACAAAAGAAAATTTCCCCCTTGTGCCAAAACCTGTGCTTTTAGCCTGCATGCTAGCGTATGAGTTTCCTCCTGATGCTAAGACAAGCTGTCACTGTGCTTTGAGCCTGCATGCTAGCGTATGAGTTTCCTCTTGATGCTAAAACAAGCTGTCAGAAACTCAGTTGCTCAACACAACATGAGCCAGCTGTCTGGCAGGTCTGGAGTCAGAAGTTTGGAATTAGGCTCTCCGGGCTAAAGTCTAGGAGAGGGACAGGCTGGCTCCATCTGGATGCTCTGAGAGGAGAATCCCTTGCTCTGCTCACAGAGGCTACATGCAACTCTTCACTCACGGTCCCTCCCCCAGCTTCAGGGCCCATCATTCCAACCCCAGACTCTGACCTCCTGAGTCCCTGTAATGAAGATCGTTGCGATGACATCAGTTCACATGTATAACCCAGAACAAAGTCTGTCTTATGCCTTTTTCTAATCTACATACACGATTTGTTTACATACATGATTTATATACATACATAAAATCTGGAAACCACAAATGAGAGAAAATGTACAATGTTTATCTTTCTGAGACTGACTTAATTTGCTTACTATGATAATCTCCAGTTTCTTCCATTTTCCTGTAAATAGCATGACTTCATTCTTCTCTATTGATGAAAAAATTCCATTGTCTATAGAAACTACGTTTTTTAATTCATTTCTCTGTTGTTGGACATCTAGGTTGGTTCTATAACTTAGCTATTGTGAATAGTGCTGGAATAAACTTGATGTGCAAATATCTCCGATATGTTGACTTTGATATGTTTGATGTGATACAGCTGGGACGTATGGAAGATCTATTTTTTAGTTGTTTGAGAAACCTCCATACTGTCTTCTATCATGGCTAGACTAGCTTACATTCCCACAAGCAGTGTCTAAGGGCTCCCCTTTTTTTCACATCTTCACCAGCATTTACTGTGTGTTGTTTTCCTAATGACTACCACTGTCTTTATTCACATAGCCAAAGTCCCTTTTAGTGTAGTCACAGGTTTCAAGGATTAGGACATGGACATACTAAGTAGCCATTAATCTGCCTACCCAATGACTGGATATGTGCACATACTGGTCCCACAGAAACACCCTAGAGGGGAAAACAGAGGCACAGAGGGTTAGATCACTCATTGAAAACCTGGGGCTTGTTCTGGGCTCTCCCCCCACCCCTGCACATTGGAGAGACAGAAGCCTCCCTGGCCCTGCAGAGGTGACCCCTCCCCACCAGGCCTTGGCACTTGGGCTGCCTCCCTCTGAGACCCAGCACGCCCTGAGTGTCATGTTTTGTGTCGTGTCTGTCTGAGAGCTTCTGAGGGCGAAGCCTGCCACCCTCCAGCACTGACCCATATAGTCATGCATGCAAACAGCAAGCGACAGAAAGCAGTGGGCTATGTGGCTGTCACACCCATGACTGGCACCGTGTGTGTGGGGGTACAGGAACACTGTAGGTGCTCTACAGGTATGTGCTGATCCCCTGCCAGGCTCTGGAGTACTTTCTATGATGATAAAAATGCCTCATAGCTGCTCTGACACTAGGGCTTGGATGTGGTATGAGTGAGGCCATGAAGGTTTGTGCGTTGGTAGCTTGGTCCTCAGTGTGGTGGGGCTGGGAGCTGGTTAGGTCATGGAGGCATTGCCTGTGCAGCCCTGAATCCTTGCATCTTCCTCTGTCACCATGTGCCCTGCCATCATGATGCCATCCACTAAGAGGCTGAACTGATAGAAACACCTGACCATGAACTTTCAGTCTTTCAAAATTATGAGCCAATATGCCTCTTTTCTTTCCCTTCCTTCCTTCCTTCCTTCCTTCCTTCCTTCCTTCCTTCCTTTCTTTCTTTCTTTCTTTCTTTCTTTCTTTCTTCCTTTCTCTCTTTTTTTCTTTCTGAAATAGGATCTCATGGATCCCAGGCTAGCCTCAAACCTCAAACTATATAGCCAAGAAACTTTAAAAAAATCTTTATTTATTAATTTGCAAGAGAGAGAAAAAAAGTACAGTCACATTGAGGCCTCTTGCTGCTGCTGCAACATACTCCAGACGCATGCACCATTTTGTGGACCTTGCTGCGCACTGCCAGGAGCCAGGGTCACATCATCCCCATCTTGCAGATGAAGAAGAGTCATCAAGGGACAAAGCTTCCCTAACCCAAGCCCAACTCTCCTGGGTGCTGCTACAAAGAAATTTCTAGAACAAAGCAGCCTAGCCTCTTGGGAAAAAGGAAAAGTCAGGGTTACCTGACTGGTGTGACAGCAGCGTGCCCATGCCCTCAGCCTTTATCCCAGCCAACTCCTGCTCCAGCGCTGGTGCCCAGGGAGAGTGGGCCATGGCCCGAGGGACTACCCATGGGCTGATGGCTACCTTGGCAGAGACTAGTAGGCCTTTTGCAGTGCCCAGCCCAGCTTCATCCAGGGCTGGGGAACAAAGGGCTTTCACAGAGTAATCCAGGCCAAGGGGAGGAGGAAGAGTCAGGTGTATGGAGAACAGGTTCACATAGAGAAAAGGGCGAGCCACACAGGCCCGGCTGGCACAGGGGCAGGGTTCCGGCCTGCACTCCCAGGGCGGCAGACGGTCCCTGGCAGCGACTGAAGGCCCCATTTGTGCGATATGTCAGCAGGGAGGGCAGGCCTTTTAAGGGGTGAGATCATGTGGCCCGATAGCATGCCGAGGCCTCTCCCTGGGGGAGCTGGGCCCCCTGTAAGGACTGTTGACCATTGTTTACTGCATCCCTATGTGAAGGAGAACGGGACACTAGCAGTCATCGATACCTGTGCGATCTGGCCGCTGGGACTCGGCTGCTCTGCAGTAGCTCCAGTTACAGGCCGGATGGGTGAGGGGGCACGCCAGCTCTGGGAAGCCCGTGGACCTGTCACCCAACTGAAGACCCTGGCATGCCCACAGCAGGTGACAGGGCCTGAAGAGTAAGCAGTGTGAGGCCACAGGGTGGTATAGCATGAAGAGGGCACGCCATGATGCCTCCTTGTACAAGGTCACATACCATGCAGGGCTCCCTGGCTATACCCAGCTATCAAAGGAAGAAGAGGGTCTGAAAGGAGTGTGGAGGGTGAGGCTCTGAAAGAGTAGAGGGCACAGGGGACTCCCAGATGTGAGTTGCAAACCTACTGCCAGCGTACCTATCACAGCATGCCACTAAAGCTAACTGCTACCCACTTTTCCGGGGCTTCACAAGCCCTCAGCAATGGCAGTGGCCAAGAACCGGTGAAGCACTGAGCATTTATTCAGCATTTTCTATGTACCAGCACTTGTTGTTAATGTGTTCAGCGACGTTATGGGGCTTAGTCCTCACAGGGGGGTCCGTGTGATAGGAATTATCACTACAATGGAGGCACGGAGAAACTGAACAATTCTCTAAGGCCACACAGCTGTGATAGAAGCTGTGACAGACCAGGATCCGGAGGAGCTGGGATTAGAACCCAGACCATCTGGCTCCAGAATGTAGGCTTTTTATCCTGACCTTCCCAGCCCCTCACCTCGGGGTTGATAACTCCTCAGCGCTGGTGATGAGACCGCCATAGTGCTACCTGAAGTCTCCTAACCTGTGCAAAGCTCTGTCAGGTGACAATTGTCTCCCCCACCTCACAGACTCAGAGCCTCCCTCACCTCCAGGAACAGGGTTCGGGTGGCAACAGCACAGTGGGGTGGAAAATGAAAGGGCTCCTCACGGAGGCTGCCCGTCAGGGCTGTGGTAGGGCAGCGTGGGATGTGAGCTCTCCAGGTCTGGCAGCGGAGGGGCAAGAGAGCCAGGTGCCCGCCCACAGCTCCCTGCGGCCATGGAGGTAGTCGCCAGCTTAAATCTAGCCTTCTAAGGACAGCCGAGCCACAGACTTGGATCCAGTCACAGAGGCCACCGGGGGCAATCCCCAGGCACAGTGCAGGTGGCTTAGGGCCCAGACAAGGCTGGAGTGCTGGAGAACCACCACCACGGCTGCCTCACAGCATGATGCCATCCATAGCTGTGGCACACAGCAGCCCAGTCGTGTGCTTCCTGCCCACCCACCTGCTTGCCACTAAATGAGCAGAACTGCATGGCACTGGCCATGGAGAGATGCCAATCCCACTGACCTCAAGAGGGCACGTTCATCCCCATACTAAACTTCTCCATGCCTGGGGGCTGCAGCCCATGCTGGATGCTTCGTGGGCACAGAGAGAACCAGACCAGTTCTGTGGGCTGAGAGGGTACCTTCGCTGCAAACCTGTGACTTCAGTAGGCATATGCAGGGTGTCCATGAAGTCCGGATCCTATATTGAGCTGACTCTGACATTAAACCTGGGTACTGCAGGCATGGCATATCTATACAGTCATGCTTGTCATGACATTGAACCTGGTTACAGTAACACACATTATGTGTTTACCGTAACTATGTCATCTTCTGATCAGACATACAAGAGCCCTATCTTGTAGATCCAGTTTTATAGTTTGTGACCCATCATCAACTGTGGACTGAAAATATTACATAGAAAATTCTAGAAAAAAAAAACCAGCACATTTTAAACTGTCCATTGTTTTAAATATCATAAGAAAATATCACACCATCCCACTCTATCCTGCCTGGTTATGTGAATTTATTAAACAAACCTCACTATAGGCATGTGTGCCTGGGAAAGCGCATTACAGGATTCCCTGTTACACATAGGCTCAGGCATTTTGGGGGTTTGGGGAATGTCCACCAGCCATAACGGGGCTTGTGAGCACACCAAACATACACTTGTGCATACACACATGAGCACATGCACACACATATTCAATCTCCAGATTTTGACTATTTTGTGCTCGGTGAGCCCATCAATTATTAGAATACCTTGAGGTCAGTGGAGGACCGGGCCTGGGATAAAGATGAGAAGACAGAGCCCAGGACCACTGTCCCTGAGAAGCCATTGATCCTAGTCAAGGACCTTGTCACCAAGTGATGCTGAGTACCTGGCAGCTGTAAGACCCGGCCCACTCCTCAGGCCTCAGAAGCTGAGGAAGCAAGGACTCACAGGCCCTGCTGCCGAGCAGATGTGGTGGCAAGGCCAGGAGGCCAGCAGCCTCACAGCGAGCAAGGCCAGGCTCAGACCTTGGGTATGTAGTAGATAGACTAACGTAGGGCTATAGGGTGTAGGGCTGAGCAGAAAGGTCACAGTCCCTCAGAAAGGGCTGAGGGAGGCCTTTTTAGAGGTGTGAGAGCTGAAGGCTACAGGGGACAGAGCAGCCACTGATGGTAGCCATCACCTCCCTAGGTGGAAGAGACAGGGGAGAAAGGGGTCATAGCCCTCAGCAGGGGTTGGAATCATGGGGATGTAAGGCCTTTCCCTGCTGGCTCCATCTAGGCAAAAGCAGAGCAGACAAGCCAGAGTGTATGATGTCCAAGGCTGTGGTTCTGAGCAGACTGCCTCTTGTGTGTGGAAGTGGGGGGCAAGGGAAATTAGTGGGTCCAGGGCACAGCTAAGCAGCTGTATGAAGCATTTAGGCCAGGTCTAGGTGGGGACAGCTTTCCACTGGGAGGACTGTGGCCCTGCTGCTCCCTTCCAGACACGAGTGGCCTCCAAAGCTTTGAACCAAATGCCCTCAAAGACCAGGGTACCACACAAAGCTTCCAGGAAGCTGTGTACCCGTGCAACTGTGGCAGAATAGCAGTGGGCTCTGTGTGGTATGGCTGGCCTCAGGGTGTAATAGAGCTGGAGTTCTGAGGTCATGTGACTGAGAGTTAAAGCTAGGTCATACTCTTAAGTGACCACATCTGACAGCCTGGATGTCTGCTCAGTCACTGACCATCACTGTGAACCCGAGTGCTGCCAGCAACTACGATGTAAGGAGATGATGGAGACAGGAGGGAGGGTGTCATTGAAGGATGATGGGAAATGTGGAGAAGGCTCAGCAGTTACAGGCACTGTTAGCCTGGATTCAATTCCCAGGACCTAAGTAGAGTTGGAAATAAAGTGTCATATGCATCTGTGATATGGTACCAGCAGGCCTATGACAATGGGAGGCAGAGCTGGGAGAATCCGAAGCCCGTGGACCAGCTGGTCTGACAGGCTTTGCAATCTGCCCATTTGTCTGCAGTGGCAGGAAAACTTGTGTCAAAGACGGTGGAGCACAGACTCCTTGAAGTTGTCCTGTGACTTCTACATATGCTCTGGGCATGCTCACCCATACACACAACTAAATATCCATCTTTAAAAACATGAGGAAAGCCGGGCGTGGTGGCACACGCCTTTAATCCCAGCACTTGGGAGACAGAGGTAGGAGGATCACTGTGAGTTCAAGGCCACCCTGAGGCTCATTAGTGAATTCCAGGTCAGCCTGAGCTAGAATGAGACCCTACCTCGAAAAACAACAACAACAACAAAAAAAATGAGGCAAGCTGAAGAGATGACTTAGTGATTAAGGCGTTTGCCTGAAAAGCCAAAGGACCCAGGTTCAGCCCCCCACCCCCGGCCCATGTAAGCCAGATGCACAAGGTAGCACATGCTTCTGGAATTCGTTTGCAGTGGCTGGAGGCCTTGGCATGCCCATTTTCTCTCTCAAATAAATAAACACTAAAAGAAAACATGAGGCATGAAAGAAGGAGGAAATGAATGGATGAAGGGATTATGGAGAGAAGATAATGAAGGATGGAAGAATGAATGAGGAAATGACGGAGACAGTGATAGAATAAATGAGGGAAAGGGTACTGGAGGGAAAAGAGGAATGAATGGATGAGTAATGAATGAGGGAATGATAGAAAGAAGGGAAGAACAAATGAAGGGATAGTGGAGGGAGGGTGAGGGAAAGGGAATGAAGGAAGGAAGGGGATGAGGAGAAAGAAGGGAGGGAGGGAATGAGCTAGTGCAATGTGAACAGAGGAAAGGAGACAGGGAGGGCAAGGAAGGAGAAAGGACTTAAGGAACCTCAGAGGCCTTTAAAGATCCAGCTGCATCCTACTGCTGCTTAAGATGCTAGGCCTGCCGTCGCCATGGTAACGGAAGAAAAATCACAGAGCAATTTGTAATCTGCAGAGGAGGGGGCACTCTGAGTAGAAAGGTCCCAGACTGAGCTTCCACTCAAGCCCCCAGTTTACACACCCCTGAAAATGAAGCCCCCTCCTCATTGGTCAGCCTGCCCACCCCCAAGGCATCTGCCTGGAGGCAGCTTTTCTGTCACCACACTGGAGCCATCTCTGTGCCCTAAACACTCTTTCTGGTTCTGTTCTCTGGGCCCATGACTCCACCCTGCTCCAGAGAAGCCTTTGAGGCTCTGTCTGGTACCACATCCTCTAGATGGAGGATAAACACTCCTAGGCCGCACTTTCCAGTTGTGACTACAGACTCCTCTCAGTCCTGGTGAGGTCCTCTCAGCCAGTCCCAGAGACAAGATCCAGGGAAAAAAATCTGAGCAATACAATGCATAAAAGTCACCAGTCTTATTCTAGGCATAACCTTGATTAATGCGATCTGAGTCCAAGTTGGACCAATCATGGGCATTCTACCTGCTCTGTCCCCTGTCCTGCTCACTGAGCATCTCGTGGGCATTTCCAACACCAGGAGGCCAAAATGGAACTCCTGAGAAATCATCTGGTCAAAGCCACATAGTGCATGAAGCTAGAAAGTAGCAAAGTCAGCCTCCTGAAGCAGATAGACTTGAACATGGATCAGAACCAAACTGAGAAATCCCATAGTGGAACCAGTGCTCAGGGCTGCTCAGATGGTCCCCAAGATCATTTGGCCTGGGGAAGAAGGGGCTCAGCCTCTGGAGTTCACCTGTCATGTGACCTTATATGAGGCTTTTTCATTATCTAGGCCTCAGTCTCCAATTCTGGAAAGTGGAGTTTACAAACCAAGATGAAGGAAAGAGGGTGGGAAGTTCCTAGGAGGAAAGCAGAGCTCTGAGGCTGCCTCCGTGGTCCACAACTCAGCCTGTGGTCCATTATTGTCCATCCTAACTCTGGCCCTGGGAGTTGTCCAGCACAAATGGAAAAGAGCTGGGAGCTGGCAAAGCAAGCCAGCCTATGGCTCAGAGGCCAGGAGTCTCCTCTGTCAATTGGCAGGGTGGTATAGGAATGGTGATTAGCATCTAGCCACTAGCTGTACCCTTTACTTCAGCTTGAGAGCTGACATACATGGCTAGCAAGTGTGGACTTCTGCCCTGCTTGGAGGATTGCAGCCTTGCTTGCTGGGCACACACTGGGGCACCTGGGAAAGATATTTGCCTGAATTGACTCCACAGTTGGGACCTGTGGAGCTGAGGTGGGCAGCTCTGACTCCTTGCCCTGTGACGCTGTGGTCCCTAGGGCAGAGCTATTCTGTTACTTGCATTTGAAAGAGCTCAAAGATCCTTGAAAAAAGGAGGTGGCAAGACCCTTCAGCTAGACCACAGGAGGCAGGAGTGAGTTCCACTCAGCTGAGCCCTCTCTGTGCCTTTGAGTCTTTACTTCCACTGCTGCCAGATGGGCTCCCTGGAAAGTCCACCCAGTTCACCCTACCTGCCACCCATCCAAGTTGCCATGTCAGAAGCTGTTGAGGTCTGGGAAAAGGCCAGAACTCCCTGAGAGGCCCTTACCAGGATATGTTCCCCCGGGAGCCACCTGATAGGCCCAGAGCTCACTGGGACCTTGTTCGTCACTCAACATGGGGAGAAAGCTTCATGGGGAAACTATCTCCAGATAGTCAGAATGGCAACCCAGGCAAGGATAAGGGCTTTTGCTGGACCCTTTAAGTGTCACTACCAAAGCAGCAGCTACCAGGGATACATGCCGATCCACCAGGATGTGCTCCAGGGCCAGTCATCATGGATTCCAGGGCCAGGAGGGAAGAGGGAAAGCCAAGCATCCCACCTATTGTTTTCAAGTAGAAAAACAGGCCCATCTGCAGTAGCTTGAGGGACATCAGCTGTACTGTTAAACTTCACTTTGCCCGTCTCTCACATGTTTTCAGAGCAGCTATCAGGAACAGGGACTTCTGCTGGGGTGCACACATGGGTCCCTGGAGAGCAGTGCATGTCAGATGCGTCCCACAATCATGGCCCAGCTCATGGCCACCTGGGCCCTCGACTTCCAGAGCTGGTAGGCTTATCTACAGGCTGAAGCAAGCACAGCTCCCTCCCAGGGCTGCCATGAGAGCTGGTAAGAGAAAGCATGCTCAGCGCCAAGACGAACAATCTTCTCCTCGCCTTGTCATTGCTGTTGCTGCCAACTTAGCCCAGAAAGGGAAGCACCCATCCTGAGGCACACAGCAAAGCTACAGGACCAACAGCCTTCTTGAGGCTGAGTCCAGGAGACAAGGGAGGGGTGGCAGCAGGGAAGCCCTGTGAGCTGCTCAGATCCAAGCACCTAGCATAATGGGGTCACTTTGCCAGGCCAAGGAAGGCTGCTGGGGTGGGCTTGGCCCTATCTGTTTAGCATAGGAGGCGGAGGCCCTCCCGCCCCTTCCTGAGTGGGCTCCAGGGCCAACTATAATGTCCCAATTGTTGCACAAGACCATGATGGAGGGCCTTGTCACATTTTTGTCCCCGTTACTGGGGTCCCCATTCATGGCCACTGTCACCATGCTCAGAACAAGCCAGGCCTGGCAGCCTCCTTTGCATTAAAATGGGGTGAGAAATAAGCCTTCTCCCTGCTCAGCTGGGCAGAAAACGGGATTAGGCCAAGGAAGGCTGAGGGCCCCTGGTGGGGGCTGCCCTAGAAGGCCACTGTTGACCACTATGCACTGGCCTGCATCGTGCATCAGCCCTGTAGCTTATGCCCCTCACGGAGTAGAGTCTATGCCCCTTCAGTTTCTCTAGCTCACACTGGGATTTGGACAGGAAGCCCCAAGAAAATGAGTGCCTTGGATTTTATGTTGCAGCTCAGAAACCCATTAATAGTAAAAATCAATACAGAATAAGAGACATGTTGCCTATAGAAGTAGGAACAAGGATGTGTCTTAGTATTCCATCCAGGGGGTGCCTATGTGGCTGTAACAAAGTACCTGAGAAGAGTCACTTATAATGAGAAAAGGTTTGCTCAGACTCATCCTGTCAGAAATCCCAGGCTTGACCTCTGTGGAGGAACAGCAACCATGGAGGGGGAAGGGAAGTCAAAGCTGATCTTGTCATGGTGAAAAACAGAAGAAAAGAGAGGAAGGGGCTGTGGTCCCACTATGTACTTCAAGGACAAGCTCCAGGGGCCAGAATAATTCCCATTAGGTTCTTCCCTCATAAAAGCTCTACACTGCGATTGAGACACGAACACATGTGCCTTTAAGGGACAGTCAGCATCCACTGTACAGCAGTGAGGGACAGTCAGTCTACATATTACAGCAGTGAGGGACAGCCAGCATCCACTCTAAAGCAGTGAGGGACAGCCAGCATCCTCAGTACAGCAGTGAGGGACAGTCAGCATCCTCATTACAGCAGTGAGGGACAGTCAGCATCCACACTACAGCAGTGAGGGACAGTCAGCATCCTCACTACAGCAGTTAGGGATGGTCAGCATCCACACTACAGCAGTGAGGGTCAGTCAGCAGTCACACTGCAACCTTTTCTTTCATGAAGTTTGCAGCCAACAGAGAGATGCTTTAAGGGATGCCTAATCCCAGGTGGTTTGGAATCTGCATTCTGCAGCTGAAGATGTGGTTAAATCAGCAGGTCAGAAATCACTGCGGAGACCAGCCTGCTCCCCTGAACAGGCCACTAGTCACGAATTGCATATGCTGTGGTGCATATCCTGGGCTCATGCAAAAAATCCAGAATCATGACTCAGCATTTCAGGTGCTAGCCTGGAAAGCCTGAAGGCCTGGTTTCGATTCCCCAGTACCCATGTAAAGCCAGATGCACAAAACCTGGCGTGTGCCTACAATTTGTTTGCAGTGGCTCGAGGGTCTGAGGCACTCTTTCTAATTCTCTCTCTCTCTCTCTCTCCTTGCAAATAAATAAATAAAATTATTTTTAAAATTTCAGAATGAACCAGGCATGTTGGTGCATGCCTTTAAGCCCAGCACTTGGGAGGCAAAGGGAGGAGGACCACTGTGAGTTCGAGGCCACCCTGAGAATACATAGTAAATTCCAAATCAGCCTGGGCCAGAGTGAGACCCTACCTCAAAAAAAAAAAACATCAGACTAAGCCCAAATGTCCACACAATGAGGGCAGCTGCATACGCTCTGAGCCATCCATGCTTTGGAGCCCCGCAAAGCATGCGATGGTGTGTGAAATGGCTGGATGTCTGAGACTCCTAGAGAATGAGCAAGGACAGCTGTGGACAGGTACATCAGTGGATCTGTTTACAGAGAAAGGCGAGCGTCACAGAAGAGGCCTGTAGCCAAGAAGCTAAGAAACTGCTAATGTGGCTGCTTCTAAAAGCATTCGAGAGGCTGTGGAAGAAGACATCTTTGCTTGGTATCTATGTACATGTCTACTGCTGTGCAGATGGTCCCTGACTTAAGATGGCCCAGCTTGTTATTTTGATATAAGGCTCATGCAAAGGCATTCCCATTTAATAGAAACTATACTTGGAATGTACTAGAACCGCAGCCAGTGTAAAAGGACTTCATACTGCAAGGCATGGCACTCACTACTGCTCACACTTGGTAAGCGCCTCCTGGGTGCCAGCCACCACTCTGCATCAGCAAACACCTCACTGGGCCTCTGCAGGGAAGCACCCCGGGTACAGATGAGGACACGCAACATGGCAGGTGCAAGCACAGGACACCCAGCAGCTGGGCCGGGCTGCCATTCGTGGTCTGTACCACAACTCTGGCTGATCATGGACTACAGGTCTCTTGCCAGAGCTCTGCAAGCCTGGCTTTGCATATCTGCTCATCTTCCATTGCGCACGTACGGGGATATAAGAGAGAGAGAAAGAGAGAGTGATCCCTTCCTCACCCACACCAGGGCAAAGACAGAGTGCAGACACCAGGGGCAGAGGCTGTTCAGCTTCCAAGCCCACATTCCTGTGACCCCAGACCCTGTCTGTGATGTGGAGGTGAAGTGGAAGGACGTAGGCTGCTGGGGTGCAATGGAGGTTAAGAGTGTGCATCCTGCCTAACGTCTTCACGTGTACTCTTTGAAGGCTCAGGGAAAGTACCAGAGAAATGGTTCCTGACTGAAAGCTCAGACTATCCCCTACTAGGACAGAAGCAGCCAGCTTAGCTGTGTCCCTTCCTCTGCACTCTCTCGGCCCAGGCCCAAAAGCTTAGTCTGGCTGACCCAAGTCCTGTGTGCTAGGAATGGCTACTTGTTGCAGTTCAGCCTGGGGCTCCTGAGGATGCCACACTTCTTGAGGGGCAGCAAGCTTCACGCCTTCACCTTGTCCTGGCATCATGAGCCCCTGTCCTCTTTACCTGAGCCCCAAAGGCACTGGTTGGGTAAACCAAGCACAATCAAGTGGATTGCCCTGTAATTTATACATTATTGCAGGTCATTACCAAAGGGATAATGGAATGCTGGCTCCCTATAATTAGAGGTCTTTATATATTAGGTTCCCGAGATCCTGATGGCTAAGCTATTGGTTTTTCTCCTTGCCCAACTCCTTCCTCATCCATCTCTGGCCAGCCAAGGGCCCAAGGGACACTTTGGCTCTTCTGAGGCTCTCAACTGGCTCCAGCCAAAGGCCACATCTTGGATGCGAATCACTGTTGCAGAGGTTTGTGGCTCAGAAGAGCAAACCTCAGAACCAGCCTAAACTACAAATGCTGTCTACAAATGTCTACAAATGCTGAGGGTGTGACTAAGTAAATCCTGGGCATCCAGACCTTGGAACACAGTGTAGCCATGACTGTGAAGGTAAGGGAGTAAAATGGGGGCTGGAGGGATGGCTGAGCAGTTAAGGTGCTTGCTCGATACCCCAGGACCCATGTAAGCCAGATGCACAAGATGGTGCATGTGTCTTGAGTTCGCTTGCAGTGGCTGAAGGCCCTGGTGTACCCATTCTCTATCTGTCACTTTCTCTCTCTCTTTGTCTCACCAACAAATAATATAATTATTAAAAAAAAGAAAGAAAGAAAAGAAAAGAAAGTGAAATGGAAGGGTGCCCAGAGTAAACCAGGAAGTGAACAAGGAAGAAAGGAAAGATGTCGGCTGGCCATGGCTTGGTGGCATGGCACATGCCTAGCATGTGTTAGGCCCTGGATTTCAGCTGTGAAGATAGAGGGAGAGAGGGGAGGTGAGAGAGAGAGTGAGAAGCCTGAGTACACAGCACACATTCATCCCATGTTTGATGGAGAGCCTTCCTTCTCAGGACAGGAACTTGACAGACGTGAGGTCATAGCAGTGAATGCATCCAGTGGAAGTCCCTTGTGCTGGTGATGCTGACCACCCCTTGACAGTCACCGCGCAGTGAGGGGCGGGTTTGGTGCTGTGGAGCACAGTAAAGCTTGCAGGAAAAGGACGTGCACTGTGTTGCATAGGTCTGGTTGAAATGCCAGGCATGGTCGCACAAAACAGTCTCCCTGAGAAGTGAAAAGTCTTGGGAAATGAGGCAGTGAGCCAAGAGGACATCTGGGGAAGATCGTCCTGAGATAAAGAGCAAACAACACCAGAGTCCTGAGGGAGAGTATGCCAGACAATGCCAAGGGACAGGAGGCGGGCCACGTGGCAGGTGCAGTGGAGAAAGAAAATGAAGAAAGTAAGGTCACAGGACCCAGGTCACAGACGCCTCAGAGTGTTCATGGTGAGGGCGGGGGTGCTGGAAGCAGAACCCAGTGCAAGGTGGACTTGTCTTCTGCTGACCGCTCCAGGACTTGGGTTTGGAGAGGCAAGGGGCAGGCAGTGTGGCCAGCAGGTCAGACCAACCTCTTTAAGGGCCTGATGGTAGATTTGAGTCCTGGCTTCTCTGATAGTGCCAGTGCATAGCTTGTGAACACCAATAGGTTGAGAACAGAAAAACGGTGCCTGGCACTGAAACCTGGATGGGGTCTGGGGCTGCAGGCCTTAGCGGGCAACATTCTTGGGGGAACAAAGCAAGACAGCTCACTACTGCACCATGCCACGCTGGCCGTGGAGCCATCTCCTGGACACTAGCTGTTGAGGGATCTCCTGTGAGTCAGCACTTCCCTAAGGTGTGAACAGTGTTGTGTGTCCCCAACCAGCCTGTTGCTGTGACCCCAACATACTCCACTAGCATCTGGATCTCCCACAGAGGCCCTTCCCAACCCCAGGTCAGGAAGCACCCCTTCTTCACCCACAACAGGGCACGTCTGACCAGGCCTATTCACACCTCAGGCAGAAGTAGCCTAGCTTCCAGACAGCGGATGGGCGGCGTCCAATCACTTTGTGTCCAGAGAGCACCCCCACACCTCACCATTGCCCTGGCTTGGGTGGGACTCTCCAGCCCCAGCACAATTGCCCTGTCCTCTGCTCCTCATCTACCCCTTGCTGGGACATGGTGGCGACCCTGTGTGGCTGAGCCAAGGGGAAGTTTGGGCCCATGCAGATCTCTAGGGCACTGGCTGGCAGCAACCTGATGAAAAGGTCTCAATGCCAGCTCCAGGCCCTGGCCCAGACCTACAGAGCGCAAAGTGCAGGATGTAAATAGGGACCATGGATCTGAGATTCTAACCACTTTAACTGAAAATGCTGGACAGACCGCCCAGTACCAGGACACCCTCCTGGGACTGCAGCCTCTCTTCAGCACTCAGGAGTTGTTGGCAATGAGAGAGCTTTGAGCCTTTTAATATATTTAGACCTCCCAAGGACATTGTGATTTGGTTTTCTTTATTCTTAAAAGTCTGATTTAGGAGAGAAGGGAGAATGTCTAGATTCCTTAAACCTACCAGTGTTTTGATTTCGACAGGATTGTTTAAACGTATTAAGCTCTTTGGAACAGGGATTTATGACACTTTGCCAGCTTCTGCCCTCCATATCCAACTTTACTGTGTGTTTTTGTGTGTTGGGGTTTTTTAAACCACATTTTCAATTTAGATGTCATTTATTTCCTTGTCAACCTATTGTTTTAGAATGATTTGTACACACACAAAGATTGCCTATAAAACCTTCACCTAGCTTCCCCTAATGTAAATATTTTGCATCATAAAATACCATTATTAAAACCAGGAAGTTATCATGGATAAACTACCTTAAATTTAGATAAGACACTCTTATCTAAATTTTGCCAATTTGCTTATTATTCTTTCTCTAGTTCAGAATCTCACATTGCTTGTAATTGTTGTGTCTCCTTACTCTCTGCCCATTTGGAACCATTCTTCAGCTTCGTCCTGTCACTGGGGTTTTGTGAAAATTTTTTACTTTCTTTTTATTGACAACTTTCAACATGTACGTAATACATTTTGGTCATAATCCCCTCCCATTACCTTCTTCTGACCCTTCCCTTGTCCTCCTTCCACTGAATCCCTTCCTTCTACCTAGTCCTGCTTCTATTTATTAATGTTTTATTTACTTATTTGAGATAGAGAAAGACAGACAGACAGAAGCAGATAAGAGAGAGAGAGAACAGGTGCACCAGGGCCTCTAGCTACTGCAAGTGAACTCCAGACGCGTGTACCACCTTGTGCATCTAGCTTTACATGGGTACTGAGGAATCAATCTTAAAGTTCCTTTCCCCAATTAGTCATGTAATATTATGGTTTGGATATAAAATGTCCTCTCCATAGCTGGTGTCACACTTTTTTAATATCTTCCTGTTCAACTTGCTCCTCTCTCACACTGTAAGCCTCGCTAAGGGCAATGAGCAATAATAACCCAGCCACACTCTGAGGCTATGCTGTTTTGACATTTCCACCACCAGACAAATTAGTCCATCACTTTTGAATTCAGCCTTATTAAAATTTTCAGGAACTAAGTAGACCACCACCAGATGCTTTGTCAGAATATAACACAAATGGCCTGTAGCCTAGTTCCCAATAGAGACCTGTCCCCCTTTGAAGCCTTTCATTGTCCATATTTTTCTTGCCACTCTGATCTTCTGAACTGCTTCCAGAATCACCTACTAACTCTGCTTACAATGTCTAGGGCATCTCTAGTTGCACATTCCAAAATCTTCCACGTTCCTCTCAAACCAGTTCCAAAGGTTTACAAGCCATGTAACTGGGAAGTCAAAGAAATGACTCCACTTCTTAATACTAATTTGCTATAACAGTTACTGTTCTCACTTCTGTGACCAAAATATCTGACAGAAGCAACTTGAAGGATGAGGGATTTATTTGGCTAAGGGTTTGAGGGGACACAGACCACCATGTTCAGCGTTACTCCATGAAAGGAAGGGGATGAGTCAACTGCTTATCACATCTCTGTGGACCAGGAATTACAGAGATTGAGTTGGAGTTAAGGTTAAGGTATAAACCTCAAAATCCAGTCCCAGTTACCCACTTTTTTCAGAAAACTCATAGAAGTATGAGATATTTTAAAGTTAAAGAAAAGATAGATATAGATAAAGTAATTGTTAAAGAGACCTGTGCCATTAAAGAAAAACCAAGGACTTTTCACTGGGACAATAGGAAATGTACCTTAGGGAAAGACCTCTTACCCATTAAAAACTCCAGAGTAAAATAATGCAAATTCATATGCTCAAGCCTGGCCTAGGGATGCGTTTTCCCAGGTTCAGCTATGAAGGTATACAGAGGCGATTGTAGTTGTGGTCACAGAGGTTTTGGTCCCAGCTACATTTCAAGCTGGCAGCAAAACTTAGCAGTGTTGTCTGCACAATGCTGTTTTTACAAGCATGCAAGATGCAAGTTAGAAGCTTACACCAATGTTTCAGAAAGCTGCTGAGACCAGGCAACATGCATCGGGGTTGTCTCCCTTGCATGGAGCTCCTAAATAGGCTGTCCGTGCAGCTGTGAAGGGGTAGCCCAAGTTGCAATGGAGACCCCAGGACATTGGTGCTGCCAGGAACTGAGTGAAGCTACTCCAAGAGAGAGGCTGCGTGTGCCACCAGTAGCAAGCTGTATGGGCAAAGCTACTCAAGCCTGGGGCTGGAGAGCTCTCTCAGTGGTTAAGGCACTTGCCTACAAAGCCTAACAACCAGAGTTCAATTCCCCAGGACCTATAGAAAGCCATATTCACAAAGTGGCACATGCATCTGCTATTCATTTACAGGGGCTGGAGGCCCTGGCATGCCTATTCTCTCTTCATCTCTCTCTCTCACTCTCTTTCTCTCTCTCTCTCTTTCTAATAAATAAATAAATAAAAGTATTTTTTAAAGCTACTCAAGCCTTTTGGAGACTAGATATTTCCACAAAAGCCCCAGATGCTAGACATGAAGCTGTAGACTTTGGCGTTTGTCTTGCTGGGTTTCAGTCTTGCTTCGATCTCATCTTTCCTTGCTATACCTCATTCATCTAGTAGTTGAAATGGGAATGTCTGTCCTGTGCCATTATATACCAGAAATATATAACTTTTTATTTAGTTATTTATTTATTTGACAGAGAAAGAGGGAGAGAGAGAGAGAGAATGGATGCGCCAGGACCTCCAGCCACCGCAAACGCACGCCAGACACGTGCGCTCCCTTGTGCATCTGGCTAACGTGGGTCCTGGAGAATTGAACCTGGGTCCTTTGGCTTCACAGGCAAATGCCTTAACAACTAAGCCATCCCTCCAGCCCATAACTTTTTTTTCTTAATTTTACATGGACTCACAGTTCAGAGACTATCTTGAGCCTCAGAAGAAACTCTGAACTTTTGAACAGTGTTTGAACTGTCAGACTGTGGGGACCTTTGCAGTTACACTGGAAGAACTTTTCATTATGAGATGGCCACGAGCCTATGGTGGCTAGGACAGAACATTATGGTGTGAATGTGAGATGTCCTCCGTATGAGCATGTGTTTGAACACTTGGACCCCAGCTGGTGATGCTGTTTGGAGAAGTTATAGAACCTTTAGGAGGTGAAGCCTTGATGGAGGAGGTGAATCTTTGCTGGCCTTGAGGGCTATAGCGGGCTCAGTTCTGGCCTGAGGGGTCTCAGCTTTCCCACTTATGGCTGTGCTGTGGCCAGTCCCAAGGTACAACCTCCATGAACTCCACCATGATGGACTGTTCCCCCTCAAACTATGAGTCATAATAAACCTCTCCTTCCTTCAGCAGCTTCTGTCAGCATTTGGTCACAAAAATGAGAAAGAAACATGCATGCTGTCTCTTCCCATCCCATGCCCTTCAGGCCCTCAGTTTCTTCCCAGCCTGGCAGCTGCCTTCCTAAAGGTGTTTTGTTAGCTCTAGTTCTTTCTGCACCAGGCAGATGTGGTTTTTCTGTCATCCCCAGGGCATGGAGTGCCAAGAGATGCCCAGAGACCCTAAGTGCTTACTGTGCTCCTTCTACTGCTGACTAGATTAAAGTATCATCAGCTGTCTGTAGGAAACACCTTTCCTTCCTGTTCCTGTTAGGGGCAGGTGGACCTGGAGGGCCATTTCAACCCCAGAGCAGTACGACTATTTTTGTGGTGAAAGTAGCTCTTCCCTAAGAACCACACCCTACTCCAGTAAGCACAGTGGGGACAGGAGGTGGACAGGTGACAGGGGGAGGATCCATGCCCATTTCCTGCCCCAACTCCCAGGTCGGTGGTTGCTGTAGAACCAAGAGCGCCGTCCGTTGATCTCCACGTCTGCACACGCACCACAAATCACTGTTACCCAATGGCGAGTCTTCAGAAGACCATTCCTGGATCCTAATCAGGCCATTTGCTTCGGGGAGATGGGCCCATGTAGAGACCATAGACTTCCAGACGCCTAAGTCCACAGCTGCTCTTAATGTGCTGTGAGAGGAGCTCTTGTGGCCTCTTGTGCTGAACTCTACTGCAAATGGGATGGCTGGGCACAGTACCACAGCCGTGGTTTGAGAAGACACAGTGAGGAGCAAAAAATTCAAACCAGTGGAAGTGTCGAGTCCCTGCCGCGATGGGAGTGGTCCAACACAGCCCACTTTCCACCAGGGGTCCAGCAGCTGTCCCAGCAAGTCAAGAGAACGTCTGCATTGGCCCTGTTCTGGAAGGCTGGCAGGCCAGCAGTGATGCAGCCAATCCCTCGATGAACAGTTTGTGTCCCATCCGGCTCAAACATGCTCTCCACCTGCTGCCGTGGCCACTTTGTCCCCATACCCTCTGGGCAAGGACAGGTGGGCTGGGGAAAGAGGATGACGAGTACTCTTGGACAGCTCATCTTGCCACCGGAGTGCTGAGAGGCCCCTCTGCCGCTGAGGTTGTCCTGTCGTGGACATTACCTTGGGATAACCACCTGGCTCATCCGGAGAGTTCCACCATGATGTCCCTCCAGAACTCCTTGTCATTCGTTTGTCAAGCACTCCTTCTATCCTACAGCAAATCATCTATATGACAGAGCACTGGCTGCTGCCTGCACATCCACCTCTAGAGAGAGGGACAGACAGACAGACAAGAGAATGCCAGCGGATTGCACTGCTCTTCACATGTCCTTAGGGATATGTCCGATCTCTCTGTCCCAGCTACAACCTCCTCGCCTCTCTCGGGACCTGCGTCTTAGAGCCGTATTTCACAACCTAGCACCTCCCAGATCCCTCCCAGCACAGACTCACCCACAGGCTGGGGACTCCTCCTCCAAGACCCACTGAGACACTTATTCTCTGTCCTGAGAAACCCCCTCACGCAGGTGGCCACCTGCTCAAGAAACCCCTGCCCTGCATCAGGCACTCTGCGAGCTCCCTTCCCCTTCTGGGACAGTCAGGTCTCCACTGTCTTTGCCAGGCTTCCCCCTTCCCAAGTGAGCCATGGGCGCTGCTGAGTGGTGGGACTGGACAAACCCCGGTGCTGAGTGCTCTTGACAGGGTGATGGTGAGGGACAGGGGCCTCTCCCACTTCCCAGGCCTTTCTGGGCTGGCTCTCAATCTATTTGGAACCCAATTAAAGATTGAGGAAAAATAATTCCAGGAGGTGATCATTTGCTAATTATGTGCTAAATCATTCCTGACTCATTGGCAGGCCTTTTATGGAAGGGAGGGGGGGTGATCATTCCAGAACTGCTGCTCCCTTTCTCATAATGGGCCATGTTTGACTACCTACCTGCCTGTCTGGTGGCCCATGCTCAAAACCAGCTCCCAAGACAGAAGGGGAGCACAAGGGTATCACATTCCCTGTCACAATCTAAGAACTGTGACCTGCCTGGTCCTGCAGGGAGGCTTTTGTCCCATTTGGCATTTGCATGTGGCTACTCTGATGGACAGTGTAGGTTGGGGGAGGTGGGGAGAACATGGGTGTAACTTAAGGGTGGTCAAGAAGACCTCTAAAAGTAAGTTATTATGAGCGTGAACAGAGGGGGGAGGGGAGGGGAGGGGAGGGGCGGGGAAGGGAAGGGAAGGGAGGAGAGGAGAGAGAGGAGAGAGGCAGCTACCTAGGAAATTATCCCAGGTGAGGGCACAACAAACGCAAAGGCCCCAAAGCAGGTATGAGTCCGCAGCTAGAGCAGCGAGAACAAGAAGAAGTGGAAGAGGCCAGAGGGACACTGGTTCAGTAAATACTGTGGCTACTATAACAACCTAGGCTTTTCCTCTGACAGGGACACTCTCCTCTGAGAGCCAGGCACAGCATCAGACAGAGGGGGTGGGGGGCAGGCCCAGCCTAGCTTGGGTTCTAAGCAGGACATGCTACCTCACTGTGCAGACAGGCCCTAGCTCCAGACTTCTGGTGTTTACCAGACATTCGCCAGGGTGATGACCTTGGGGGTTTACAGGAGCTGATACAGTAGCCGTGTTGTGTATAGGGCCTGGCATGTGGTGGTCATCCCAAAGCAAAAGCTCACCAATAAGAGCTGGGTGTGGCAGCACATGCCTGATATCCGAGCGAGTTGGACTACTTAGGAAGGAAGAGAGGGAGGCATGGAAGGCAGAAAGGGAGGGAAGAAGGGAGCTCAGAGAGACAGGAAAGAAAAGAGGAAGAAAGGGAGCGAGGGGGAGAGGGAGGACTGCTCTTGGCTTCTCTGCTTGTGGAGAAGAGCACACCGCTGCCCTGGCCTCGGGCTCCCTCCCCACCCTCTGCCTTTGGCCTCTCTCTCACATTCCCGGGATAGCTGCAGGTGATAGATGGCTCTGGAGAAAGGCCGCCTGCAGGCGTCTCACTTGACAGCTTCCACTTCCTTTGCCCACATGGAGCGAGGTGCAAGGGGAAGCCTTCCGACCCTACCCTACCGGGAAGCCCTATCCCACACACTCTGCCCCCATCTTGGCTCCAGACTCCTACCCTCACCACATCTGGTGGGCATAGCCCGGCCTCTGGCTCTTGGTCACAGAACCATGAGCAAGGCCAGCTCCTCTCTGCTCCATGTTTCTCCTCCCTCCACATAATGTGCTCACTTAGCCATTGCACAAGGACACATGGAACATTTGCCCACATTTGCCCTGGACCACAGGGAGACAGCAGTAGACCACACAGAGACCTCAGGCACCAAGTCTTCCCAAGTGAGGGGGGCGGCTACTTGGAGATCCCCAGTCTTCATTTTACAGAACACCTGGAAGAAAACCTGACCTCTCTGACCAGATACCAGTAAAGAGCCTGTCCTCCATACCTCATAGCTGCAGCTGTTTAGGGGTCTGCCACTTTGGAGGGCATAGTCTTCTAGCATTCCATGAAAGAGGGAGGTAGGCTGAGTGGAAAGAGAACTTACTGATCTCCTAGGGAGAAATAACCCTGAAACAGGAAAGGGAAAGGTGGACCCTTCACTGCCTGTGGAAGTGTAAGTCGATACTTTGAAAAGGATGCATTAACTAAGCAAAGATCAAGGAAACGTGGGATGCCTGAGAGTCAGCCCCATCCATGAACAGGGCTGGCTTAGGGAGGGGAAAGCCTATGAACTGTCCTCCCACTTCTTTCTCTTTCAGATGCTCTGCAGTCCACACCGACCTACTATGTATGCAGGGCTTTAAGAAGAAAAGGCCAGAGGGGGATTCAACAACCCTGCTTTTCAACCTAGCACCTCTCCACACTCCCCTGCACAGCCTCAGGACCAGAGGCAGCCCTGGAGCCGGGCTTGTGGGTAGAGCCACATGGGGAAGGAAGGAGCAGGCAGCGGAGGGCAAGGCTAAGGAGAGGCAGGGCCTGGGAGCCTAGGGTCCAATACTGATCCTTAGACACTGGGAGCCATTGAAAGTGTGAGCAGAGGGTTGAGCATCTCCCAGATTCCTCTCCCATTCTCTTTCATGACACAGAAGTACACGTAGTTCAGAAATCCTCTGCCCTCTCCAGGAAAAAAAAAAAAAAAAACCCGCATGATTCAGTGGCTCTAAATGAGGATTCTAGAGCCCTACAGCCTGGGCTCACACCCCAGCTCTGAACCATGCTTATTGTGCATGGTGTGCTCAGGCCCTGGCCCAACCCATGATCTGCCCTAATGCTGAGAATGGTCACAGACTATCACCCTCCTGGGTGGTTGAGGGTGCTAGATGAGTTACCAGTCAAGCATCTGAAACAGAGCCTGGCATACAGTAGGTGCCCAGGGAATACCAGTTCCCATCCCTGCCATCATGTTTCAGGGCTAAATTCACACTTTCTCAACGTCACCGAGAGCTCCTTGTTTCCCTGCGGAGGGGGAAGCCAAGCACCTCCCCTCGTTACTCCCAGGCTCAGCCCAGGGGTGGGCCATGGCCGCAGTGACCAGTGCCTGACGTCCTGGATGTCATCATCTCATCACATCTTTTCCTCCAAATCCTTACATCTCCTCCTCAGCAATCCTGGCCAAGGCTACTGTTGTCCCCACTTTACGGAGCGGAGAGGTCCCGAACATGGCCATTCTGTCAGAGAACTTTGCATGTCCATTAAGGCCTAGCACCTGCCAGGCACTTAGAATCCATCTTGGCAAAAGGAACCCGTATGGAGAGGTTGGGTGGGGTGGGATAAAAGGGATTGTCCCAGTATGTCCCAGGTCAAGGAGCTGGGGCCCCAGCTGGGGGTGATGAAGATGGGGCACCATGGCCTTTCATCTGGAGCTGTGGCCCAGGTTCCTTCCTCTAGCCCGCAGTGGGAGGCCCAGAAGTGCTCACCTGGAGGTGGTTCTGAGGCCCACCTGTTGCCTGGCAGGGTCCCCAAGAAAGCAGCATCACCCACCTCGAGGTGCCCATGCCAAACTTTTGAAGCCCTATTAAAGCCTCCAGACCTTCACTCTGCCAAACCTCACCTGTTTGCCTGTCAGCCACCCCTCCTCCAGCCCAGCTGGGGGTGGAAGTCAGGAAGCCTGGCTGAGTCTCTGTAACCAGAGGCGGCCAAGGACAGGGGGAACGTTCCGGGGCATCTCAAAGGATGTCCTCCAGAGTCTAGGGAGGAATGTCTCTGCCCTGCTGTGTGACCTGTCTGAGGCGTGCGATGAACACGAGGGCTTTCCAACAGGGCCTGGGAGTTGGCACCCTTGCCACCCAGGGCTCTCAGCTGTTCTGTGGCTCTGAGCAGGAGTTTGCCCTGCAGCGGGTAGGCCAGCTGGGTGGTCCCAGGGAGGCAGCTGGAAACCCAGGCCCAGACAGCAGGCCCAGCCTCTACCTTAGGGCCATGTGGACTCTGTCTACCCATCTGTGGTGGGAGGAGAGCCTCAGAGTTCTAGTTGCTCAGGGCTGCTTTATGCGCAGGCTCCTGCCCAGGCTGGGAGGCCAGCTCCTCCCCCAGTTCTGAGGTCCAAGTCCAGCATAATGGGGAGTCTCTTTTCAATAGTGGGCCCAGAGAAGGTACAAATACCCATTCTCTTGCACCATAGGCCAGGGTGCCTACATTCTAGAGGCTGGATTTTTCTAGAAAAACAGGTAGAAGGTAGAAAAGGTGCAGCTGGTGCCCTAGCAACGGGGAAAGTTAAGCCTCAGAGATAAGGGACAGCATGAGAGAGCGTGTGTTCTTCCTTTTCTTCTTCTTCTTCCTCTTTTTTCTTTCTTCCATCTTCAAAGTGATTTGCGGAACCTGGCTAATTAATTTTCCCAGAGAAGCAGAGTCAGCACCTGCCTCCCTTCTGAACCCCGCCCCAGCCCCCGAGCAGCCGGGGGAAGACAGCAAAAGGGGGTAACTCAGCTGGCAAAGGCAGGGGAAAAGGGAGGGTGGGCCAACCGGAGCAGCCCAGATGCGGGGAGAGGAGATTAGAGGAGGCTGGGCGGCGGGCAGGCCTCCACCTGCCCGTCCAGAAGCAGGCCTCAGCCCAGCTCTGCCGTCGGCTCTGCGCCCTCCCCCAAGTCACTGCTCCAACACCACCAGGGCCGCAGAGAACCATCCTGGCCTCTGCCCTGGGTCTGGCACCGGAGCTCATTCATTCATTCACTCCCTCACTAATCTCCCTCTTTTAGCTAGCCAACAAACACTTTGGCCCTGCTCTGAGGGCTCCTGTTCCCACACTGGGAACAGGGACAGCACATTTGGAAATGAGCCCCAGGCCCTGGCTTAGGGAGCACCTGTTGTAGAGCAGGAGAGACTCTTCAGTCAGCGGAGATGGGTGGTGGGCAGAGGAGACTAAAGGCCCAGAGGTGTGCTGCAGCTGCCCCGAGGAGGCAACATTTGGTCTCCCGCAGGGTTTTGGTGCATGAATACACGTTTGCCAAAAAGAGATGCGTTAGCCGATCACACGTGTAAGCGGCGAATGGTAAACAGAACCACGGACTTAGAAGAGTCCAGAGAAGTGAGAATCTCTAAATGACAGTGGGAGAGAAACCACTAAAGACAAAAAAGTGTCCACTGGGGGACACTGGGCTTGCGGGGCCTCAGGCAGCATTCCAGTCTCCACCCATTCCTCCATGGTACACAGAAGTGACGGGAAAGCTGGCTGCTGTAGACAACAGAAAACACTAGGTGAAGTCAGAGGCGGCCCAGGAACAAGAGCTGAGCAGGGTGTGCTCAGGACTTGAGCCTGGTTTGCACCAGCACACTGCAGCAACAGAACAGGATGCTCCAAGATAAGGACCACAGGCTGACTCGGGAGTTCAGCGATGTCACCTGGGGCCTACACCTTTCTAATCTCTCTCGCTCTTCCACTAATTGCAACCCTGAGATCTGCCTATCTCAGCTTCCCAAGTGCTTGGACTATAGGTTTGGGTCTTTCCCCAGACTGAAAAATCCCTCATGTGTTTGTTTCTGATGATGTCAGGCAGGGCAGCAAGCTGTAGCTATCAGTCTGGTGCTCCTGTGGTCGTGGGACAAATAACCAGTGCTCTGCAACAAACCACACGCATAGCCAACATTTATAGCTAACATATGCCTGGCAAACTTAGACATACTAATACTTTTTAGCCTGATACTAGAAAGTGTTACATTGTCCAGTTAGAATGTCTTCTTTCTCCAAAATCTAAACTTTGGGGCTAGAGAGATGGCTTAGTGATTAAGGCACTTGCCTGCAAAGCCTAAGGACCCAGGTTCAACTCCCCAGAATCCATGTAAGCCAGATGTACATGGTGGCACATGTATCTGGAGTTTATTTACAGTGGCTAGAGGACCTGGTGTGACCATTTTTCTCTGTCTCTCATACATAAATAAATATTAAAATCTAAACTATTTATTGTTAAATAGACATAATCAGTTGACAACTTTATCTTCTTCTTCAGAGTAATCCCACCCAAGCACTTGTACCACAAAGTATTTGTTTCATTAAAAATTACTCTTGCTGGGCATGGTGGCGCACACCTTTAATCCCAGCACTCGGGAGGCAGAAGTAGGAGGATTGCTGTGAGTTTGAGGCCACCCTGAGACTCCATAGTGAATTCCAGGTCAGCCTGGGTTAGAGTGAGACCCTGCCTCGAAAAACCAAAAAATAAAAAATTACTCTTCCTAGAACTTCACTATCATGTTGCAGCTGTAGGAGAACGCTGACGTGTTAGTCAAGGAGTAGAGCTCAGGTGGTCAGTGTTCCCTATGGATGTGATGTGGGAGATAAGAGAACCTCCACAATGTGCTCATGCAGAAAGAGAAGGCGGGGCATGGTGGTGCATGCCTTTGACTCCAGCACTAGGAAGGCTAAGGTAGGAAGATCACAGTGAGTCTGAGGCCAGAATGGAGCTACGGAGTAACTTCCAGGTCAGCCTGGGCTACAGGGAGACTGTGCCTTGAAAAAGAACAAAATGAAAGAAAAAGAAAAGAAAGAGAAGCAGGCTGGAGCTCACCCCAGGTGGAGGATGCTGAGGGACATAGGCAGCCACATGCTTAAGAGGAGGTGAGACCATGTATGCGCATACGTGTAGATGGCCAAAGACCCTCTATCTCGGGGCTTTGATGCTGAATGCTGTACAGTTTATATATGTGACTTAAGTTCTATTAAAATGATGTAGGAATGTATATACAACTGCATATAAATTTAATGTGTCGTGCAGGCTTTGAGTCACATTTGCTTAGGACCCATTTAAGCTGCATTTGATTGAAAACCTAACCTAGGGGCTGAGAAGGTAGCTCTGTGGCTAAAGGCACTTACTTGCAAGCCTGCTGACCCAAATTCAACTTCCCAGCAGCCACATAAAGACAGACACAAGTGGTCCACATGTCTATGATCCCAGTGGCAATAAGAGGTGGAGCCAGGCGAATCCCAGAGCTCACAGGCTAGCTAGACTGGGGCACACCAAGCAAAGCAGCAACATCAAGGGAGAGCTTGTCTCAAGCAGAGCGGAAGGAGAGGACAGACACTCTGAGGTTGTCCTCAGACCTCCACATGCGAGCCATGGCATTCATGCACCCACATGTACATCCACACATGCATACAGATACACATATAGACATAATTCTTACTGACTTTAAAAAAACCTAACCTAAGCAGGAAGAAGTTAATTTTACTTTAATTAATTATTTCATTTTTATTACTTTTCTCACATCATCGAGAATGCATAGGTTTCCCTTAAAATTTAAATAAAATATACTTATTAATTTATGTATTGCAGAGCTGGGGCTAGAACCCAGGCTCTCACACATGCTAAGCAAGCACTGCCACCAAGCTGCACCCACATGTGTGAAGCTTTGTGAAAAGGACCAACTGTGTCACCGGCTCTGATTCCCTCTACAGGGTCCACCCCTCTGACGGATGAGGAGTCATGATCAAACTCACAGACACCACTGTTGCAATGGTAAATTCTGAGTTCATGTGATGTATAAAATGTCTTTGACAAGATTTCACTACGATTTGCCACTGCCATGGAAAGTTATTGTCACATAAACATGACCTGGAAATGAGAGGAGACAAGAAAGGGGACATAAGCAAAACCAATGCATGCCACAGAAGGAATACCGATATTTCCTTGCTGACCAACTGACTCCCGAACGTGGCCCCAGTGAAGGAAGAACTCCACAGTCACGTCTCTGCCATGTCTGTCCCTGACAATGGGAGACAGATGTTCATCGCAAGTGGGGGCGGAGGGGCAATACTGAAGCTCGCAGGTGGTGCCACGGGTGAAAGGAACCCTGATACTATGGGGGACCATCCTTTTGACAAGTGCCATGCCAGTGGTCTTGAGCACACAAGGACAATAGTCTACGGGGCCCGCTGTCATCAACAACTCATGCAAAAATTATGCAGAAGTCAGCCTCGGAATGTAAAAGTTTTAGGACTAACCTAACTGACACATTTCTCTTGTGTCTTTTTTTTTTTTGCACAAAATGATAAATAATAAAGTCTCTGTTGCAATGACAGTAAAAGTTCCAACTAAATTTTTACAGTGAGCAATAATGCTAATGCTTTCAAAAGGAAGTATGTCCAAGTTTAACCAGGAGAACGCTTTCTTTCTCAGATGGATGTCAATAAAGAAGCATATTTACCTTTTTTTTTTTTTGTTTTTTGTTTTTTGTTGTTGTTGTTTCTTTTTTTTTTTTTTGAGGTAGGGTCTCACTCTGGTCCAGACTGACCTGGAATTAACTCTGTAGTCTCAGGGTGGCCTTGAACTCACGGCGATCCTCCTACCTCTGCCTCCCAAGTGCTGGGATTAAAGGCGTGCACCACCATGCCCTGAAAGAAGCATATTTATCATTGGCAATAATTTATATTTGAAGGAACATATTAGGTTTTGAAGTGTGCTTTTCAGCTCCAGGCCAGTGAGAGGCTCTGCCTCAAAAAAGAAAAAAAAGGTAGGTTGTGCTTTTGAGGATGACACCCAAGGTTGTCCTTTGGCCTCCACTCACACGCAGCCCACAACACACACGCACGCACACACGCACGCACACACGCACGCACACAAGACAACTTCAAATGTCTGTACTCTTGGGTTAGGCGATAGTTCCTTTAAAGACAGATATAATAGACTTGATCAATCATAAAAAGTTGTGCCTCACAGAAAACTGTTTAGAAAGTAAAAAGGCAGAAAACCCACAGAATGGATAAAATATTTATCTGACAAAGGTATGATATTCCAAAAAAAAAAAAGTCTTGGGCTGGAGAGATGGCTTAGTGGTTAAGTGCTTGCCTGTGAAGCTTTAGGACCCCAGTTCTAGCACCCACGTTAGCCAGATGCACAAGGGGGCGCACACATCTGGAGTTCATTTGCAGTGGCTAGAGGCCCTGGCACACCCATTCTCTCTCTCTCTCTCTCTCTCTCTCTCTCTCTCTCTCTCTTTCTCTCTATATATCTATCTGCCTCTTTCTCTTTCTGTCTGTCATTCTCAAATAAATAAACAAAAATGTCTTGTGTTGGAGAGATGACTCAATGGTAGTAGTTAAGGCACTCGCTTGCAAAGCCTGATAGTCCAGGTTTGATTTCCCAGTACTCATGTAAAGCCAAATGCACAAAGTGGTGCATGCATCTTCAGTTAGTTTGCAGCTGCAAGAGGCCCTGGTGCACCCATTCTCTCTTCTCTCTCTCTTTCCTTGCAAATTAATGAATAAAAAATTTAGCGGGGCGTGGTGGTGCACGCCTTTAATCCCAGCACTCAGGGAGGCAGAGGTAGGAGGATTGCCATAAGTTCGAGGCCACCCTGAGACTCCATAGTGAATTCCAGGTCAGCCTAAGCTAGAGTGAGACCCTACCTCGAAAAACCAAAACAAAAAAAAAATTAAAAATAACTCTTACAATTCAACAGCAAAATGACAAATGATCAAATTTAAAATACAAAAAAAATTTGAATAAATATTCCTCCAAGAAAGGTAGACAGCAATAAGCACGTGAAAAGATACATATCCCTAGCCATAAGGGAAATGCAAATCAAAACCACAATGAAATGCTATATCACACCCACTGGAATGACTGTAACCACCACAACAGATAATAGCTGGTACTACAAGGACTTAGGAAATTAGAACCCTCACTCCTCCCTGCAGCTACCTGAAATGGTGCCTCCACTGTGGGAAAGTCTGGCAGTTCCTCAAAAATTAAACATTAAATTTGGCACATGACCCAGCAATGCCACTCCTAGGTATATATTCAAGAGAGCCATAGACATGCTCATACAGAAGTTTATGCTCTACATATTCATAACATGTCTATTCACAATAACAAAAGGTGCAAATAAGTTAATTGTCCATTAACTGGTTAACAGTTGATCCACATAATAGAATACTTTATGCGCATGAAAAGAAGTTAAATATACCATGCTGCAGCACAGAAGAACCTTGGGAACATTAAGTAAAAGCCAGGCTCAGGCTGCAGAGCACATGCTTGATACCACCCAGGCCAGGCAGAAAACAGAAATGAGGAGTGTTGCTAGTGGAAACCGGGTTCCTTGTAGAGGTGACAGTGTTCTGGTGTGCCATTGCTCACACAATACCATGAGTAAACAAAACAAATGGTATAATTTTAAAATGACGAGTTGTATGGAATATGGACTAAATCTCTCTCTCTCTCTCTCTCTCTCTTTTACTTATTTGAGAGAGAAAGACAGAGAGGCAGAGAGAGAGAGAGAACGGGCTCATCAGGATCTTTAGCTGCAGCAAACAAACTCCAGACGTGTGCTCCCCCTTGTGTGCATGTGTGACATTGCATGCTTGCATCATTGCATCTGGCTTACATGGGACCTGGAGATTCAAACATGAGTTCTTAGGCTTCATAGGCAAGCACCTTAACCGCTAAGCCAACTCTCCAGGCCCAGGCCTCTTTTTTTTTTTAATAAAGAGAAAAGGATAAATAATGGGCATGTGTGTGCACTTGCATGTGTGCATGCCAGCATGCATGAATGCGCCTATTGAAAGCTATGAGAGTAAAGAAGACAGGCTGAGTCAACATGGAGATCAGGCATCACGCTCCACTGCTGTAGAAAGGATTCCTGGGTTTTTGCTAAAACTGGATTTTTCTGTCACCTCGCTACTGTGTGTGTCCTCATTAAGCTTCTGTGAGACTTCCACAAATATTTGTGTGCACCACTCTTTCTTGACTCACAGTGTAATAACTCACTTTAGCAGTGGTTCAGTAATATTAAAGCCCCATCCTCCAGACCATCAGTGGGTTGAGCACACCCAGCACTCAAGGAAGCACAGGCAGGAGCTAGCCAACACCATGCCTGTTTCCCAAAGTGTAGTCAGTCCCTGTGCTCTGAAGAGGACTCACCAGGAGAGATGGGGAGAGCAGGAGACTGGGGTACCATTCTGAATAACTTATGACAGAAATTTAGGTTGGAGAACAAGTCTTGATGCCTCAGGATGCCTGTGGGATTCTTCTGTAAGGCACCAGGAACCACAGATGCAAAGGTTACCACAGCAACAACCAGGTCAAGTTCAAGTTCAAGGAGGTAGTGCAGTTGAAATTTCTCAGAAGGGCAAAAGACAAAATGACAGCAGCTTGCCTTGGTGTCTATGAGATGTAAAATGTTGGGATGCATTCCTCCAGCATGTTGAAGAGCCAGAGGGTTTACTTAGCCTTCAAAAATTATAAGAGAAGGCCCTCTAGGCATTGACAGCCACTGGGCAGGTACATGGCCAAATAGACCTTCAGAACTCTGCTGGGATTGTGGATTGATTCCTAAGGGCAGCCTGCCTAAGAAGTGCATGAGAAATATCATCTTAAACACACCTCACCTACATCTCATACTCATGGACAAAATTTTGATGGGTGTGGAATGAAGCTTCTTATGCCTGTAATCCTGCCACCACTAGAGGAAAGCCTAGATGCCGAGCCCTGGAACTTGGGCTGATTTTTAGAGGCACCTTTCATTGTGCCCTTAACATTGTAAAGACACTAACTAGACAGAGCACAATATCAGGGCGGAGTATTCTTTTGCAGTTTTGTCCCAATCATACTTGCTTGGAAAACAGATTCTTTTTTCTTTTTAAAAGCATACTTTTTAAAAACTTATTTGGAGAGAGAGAGAAAGAAAGCAGGGTAGAGAGTGGGTGCACCAGGTACTCTTTCCATCACAAGTGAACTCCAGATGCATGTTCTACTCTGTGTGTCTGCCTTTATGTGGGTCCTAGGGAAATTGAACCTGGGCTGGCAGGCTTTGCAGGCAAAGTTCTTTAGTCTCTGAGCCATTCCCCAGCTCCAGAGTTTTTTTTCACAAGAGCTTCAGGATCCTAATGAATGCCATGGCATCTTGTCATGAAGTCATTTTGAAATCCCATGAGAAAGCTTTAGACAATTCTCGAGAGGAACAAGAGGGCATCCGTAATCCCAAGGCCCATCTTCCCACCTTCCTTCATAGACTCTTGGTTCCTTATTGCTAGTTCCCATCAAGGTGCTCTTCCACCTAATTAAAAATCGCTTATAACGTACTGATGAGGAGGGAAGGGATGCAGCTGAGAGCCCGGGCAATGAAAATCCAAGAGTTGCTATACCTGCCCAGGACTTGCTAACATCCATTCTGTGGGCCGACAAGTTTAAAATGTGTTTGCCCCACATAGTGTGTCTTGATATACTGTCATAGTTCTCTGCAGCCTTTGCTTTGTTTATGTGGCCATTCTTTCACTGAAAAGAAAGCACAGTGGCCAGTGGGCTCCGACCCTCCCAGAATTGTGTGATGGAGGTAGGAAGGCACTTGGCACACATTTACAGCAGGCGACTCCCATGCCAGTTTGCTCGAGTCTGGTCGAGAAAGCTTCTTTTCTATGTCACCCAACCTCCCTTTGTCCCCACTGAGCTGAAGTTCTTGGAAGAAATACTTAACTGCAGCCACTCAGAGCATTGTTAAAGAGGAGATGGCACCAATCCTGATGGCAGCACCATGCTGCTTATTTCCCATGTGCGAGCATGTGTGTGTGTGTGTGTGTGTGTGTTTCATGTATACACATTTGTGTGGAGGCCAGAGGACAAACTTGGCGTCTTTCTCAATCACACTCCATCTTGTTCTTTGAGACAGGGTCTGTCCCTGAATCCAGAGCTCACTGATTCGGCTAGACTACCTGGCCAGCAAGCTCGAGGTATTTTCTGTCTCCACGTCCCCAGTGCTGGGATCACAGGCACACAATCAATGGCTCAGCAATATGATTCATATCTGGAATTTTATGTTATCATACCTGGAATTTTATGTGGGTTCTGGTGACCTGAATGCAGATCCTCATGCTTGCACACTTTATCCAGTGAGCCATCTCCCAGCCTCTTAGAACTTGAATGTATATGTTTAAGTGTATGCACTTGTGTGTGCAGATGTGTGTGGTGCACGCGTGTGTGTGTGTGCATGTGTGTGTAGGCCAAAGGAGTACATGTTGGGTTGTTTTCATTCATCCGCGTATTTCCTTGAGACTCACACTGGACCTGAAGCTGCTGTTTTCCGTCAGCTTGGCTTCTCCCATCTTGGCTCCCCATAGGACTGGGGTTACAGGCATGCGTGGCTATGCTCAGCTGTTTATGTGGATGCTAGGGCTCGAACTAAGGGCAGATCAGGTCCTCATGCTTGATCAGCAAGTAATTTTACCTGCTGAGCTGTTTTCTCAGCCCTGAAAGTGGGTGATTTATAAAGAAAAGAAGTTCATTTACTTCACAGTTCTGAAAGCTGCAAGTCCAAGGTAAGTTAACTACCTAGAGGGGACCCCAGGCTGTGTCTTAACAAGGCAGAAAGCAGGCAGGTAAGTGAATGCATTGGAAACAAAACCTAAGGAACAGCCTCCTATTGAAACAATATACTAATTGCAATTACTAACCCAGTCCCATGAGAACTTCATTAACCCCTCTTAAAGGGCCCACCACCTCACAGCATGCTTATACACTGGGGACCAAATTCCAACAGAGAATAAACCATGTTCAACCCAAAGCATGCTATCAAACTTTGGACCCCACTGGTTAAAGGAATGGCTATACAATGGGGAGTTAAGAAGATTCCCTGCCTCATGGGCTGTCTGCAGGTGAGTTGGTGCACATGACCTGGCAGCAGAAAACTCTGGATTCACTTTAGGGTCAGTTACTGTGTCACAGTGTGGTTCCACCACACTCCTGGTCACACATTCTCTTAATCCTGTTCAGCTCACCAGTGCCTTGGTGGGACCCGCCAGTCCTGAGGAGTTCATGGTGACAGACCAAGCGCAGATGGTGACTGTAGACACAGCAAGGGTCTCCAGCAGAGCTTGGTGGGTTAGGGCGGTCCACGCTGGCCTCCTGGAGGGAGGGGCCTCTGTGAGAGCTTCGACATCCAGACCTTCAGGTGAAACAGAGAAGCAAACAAGCCATAGGTCTGAGCCAGGATGCGCCATTAATGGGCACCTGTTGTCCGTCAGGCACTGCTTTGGACCTTGGGGTACACCAGTGAGCCAGACAGACAAAATCTTCTGGCCTCACAGAGCTGGCAGTGAGGTTGGGGAAAACGGTCATAAGTAAAGCACGTGGTAGTTAGATGCTCACTCACTGAGAAAGCCCTGACGAAGTAGGGTGGATGAACAGCAAGTCTGGAGGTCCTAGAGGATGTTCCCCAGAAGAAGTGGCCCCAGGGCCTGAAGGAGGAAAAGGAACAGTGTGACAGAGGTGACTGGAGGAGAGGACAGTGAGCGCAAAGGCCCTGGGGCGAGGGGAATGTGCTGAAGAAATAGCAGGGACATCAGGGGGTGAGGTGGAGGGACTGGCCAGAGGATGCAGGCTTTGAGGCCCTCAACAGGGCTCCGTCTAGTCTCTGAGGAAGGTAGCGGCCATGGAGGTTGCAAAGTAAAGGAAGGGCGGGGTATCCTTCCAGTTCAGTGGCATAGTCTCAGCTGGGCGAGAAGGGGGCATTGCAGGGGGAGGAGTCACAGGAAGGCTGAGAAGCGGGGGCCATGGCCCAGGCTGAGGCTGTAGACCTGGCCCTGGACAGGACAGCCCCTCACCCCATCTCCTCAGGAGGTTCCTCCGGACTCGCCCCACTCACTCCCACCCAGCCCAGGCAACATTAGCTCAGAAAGCCCTGCCAGCTCCCTGCCCCCCCACCCCCCAGGAAAGGCCCAGGTTAGCGGAAAGAGACATTCAGAGTCCGCCAACCCTGCAATTAGCACTAAGATGGATTCTTCTCCCTGACAGGGTGCAGGAGATACGGAGCCTGTTATTACCCAGCCTAATTACAGCGTCTAGGCTGCAGCGCCCTGCAAAAGGGGCAGCCACAGCCTGCAGAGCAGGGTGCTTGCTGCTCCTCCTCCCTGCTCATCCTCTGAGGCACTCAAAAGATCTAAATAGGTACCCCATCTTTCCCCGGGGACTCCAAGGCATTCTGTTCTTCTCCAGTACTGGAAATCAGCTCTCTGTACTTGAAATTGGCAACAGACACTTTGAGAGTCCGCATCGAGGCTGAGTGGCCTTGGAGGGGACTCTTCTCCAGGTCCCAAGTCAGGCCCAGTGCTAGCCAGACGACTACAGCTTATTGGCTGTCCCAAGCATGTCTTAGTGCCTGAATGAATGATATCACATGACCCAATAGCCTCCACTTTCCTAAGTTAAATGGGTATCCAGGACCTGACCTATGGTGGGGGGAGGTTAAATGGCCCCAAGAAGGCTGAACAATGGTGTGTGTTAGTGCTAAGCAGGCACCAATGTCTGTTCCTTTTATGTTATACAGGGCCTCTCTTGAGAAGTGAAGGGGTCCAAAAATTGAGTGTCTAATGTGTGTGTTCACACTCAGTGTTGGATGCCTATTGAGCAGTCTTCTCACACCCACTGAGGAAAGAGGAATTGTGTTCCTATTTGCAGATGAAAGGGCAGGTGCTTATCTGAGGGCCACTGCCATACATGCACATGTATGCACATGTATGCACATGTGTGTGTGTGTGTGTGTGTGTGTGTGTGTGTGTGTGTGTGTGTCTAACAGACTGTTCTTACCAGACTCAGCTCACATCAGGTCCAGGTTCCCCACTAAACTTAGTATTCCCCCATAAAGTGATATGGGACAGAACTTGGTTGCTAAGAAATGTTGGCACGTCATATAATCCTTTCTTCTGCCCCATGGCTACATGAAAAATTCTTGTTTGGTGCTTGTCTGTCTCTGGCGCCCTCCCTGCTGACCTCTGGCCTTATTACTCAAGAAGACGGGGCTGGATTCAGTCCACGGTGCTGCTCAGCAAGCATCACTACAATCCAGAGTCCAGTGAGCTCGCTGCTATTGCTGCCCTGCCCACGCGAGCACGCCGGGGCTTCACACATGTGCGCATGCTCTACAATGGTTTAATCGAGACTCTTGTGTCGGTGAGAAAGAAAGGCAAGTGCTCGGAGATCACTATGTGCAAAGGCAAGTGCTCCGCGAATGTGCAAACTGGGAAGAACAGGGCAGCTCTACAGGAGAACCTGGAGCGGCCATGGGTTGGAAATACCCAGGAGGTCCCCAGTAACACCGAGGGTGCCGGCATCCCCGCTACTGGGACTGACGCCTGCTGCAGTCTCTGCCTGACCCTTCTAGCACCTCCAGTGTGGACCAGGGAGTCGTCACTGCAAAGGGGCAGGACTGACCTCAGGCCTGCATCAAAGCCCTCTCCCGGGTCCCAGTGGATGGTGTAGACGTGGGTCCCCTGTCAAGTGCCATGGCTAAGTGAGATATCAGTGGAGATGGCTCCCTTCAGGCTGAAGGGCTAATGAGGGGGCACCTGACAGCCTTGAAGACCTGACATGTCTATTTTCAGGAAAGGGAACATCTGGTTCCTGGCCCTGTCCTTCTCTGCACCATCTGTGGCCCAGCAGTGTCTGTACCTGACAGATCACCATCCTGATATCTTTATTATGGCTTTGAAAAGTTGCAATGGGGGCTCCTGACCCCCGTCATCTCCTGGAAATGCTCCCCAGGGCTTTCCGATGTCAGCCAGGTTAGGGACATGACACTACCCGCACTTCCTGGGCAGAAGCTCCTCTGTCACCCGGACATCTCCATAAATAACGCCCAGCCTCTCTGAAAAGCCCTGTTTGGCTGGGGAGGTGCAGATGCTCACAGGACATAACTTGCTGCCATTTCTACATTTTCTGACAGAGGTCAGCTCCTGGGAGAAACTGTAGGAAGGAAGGATTTCCACGATCTCTAAGTAGACTCAAGCCCACGGGCTGGGCTGGGCTGGGCATGCCCTCCCTCCCAGCTGGTTTGTCTCACTTAGATACTTTCAGAAAGACACCTATACACCATCATTTGTTCTTTCACTCGTTCATTCCAAAGTGTAACTGAACTTCTAGAATGAACAACCGTGTGTTCAAGAAAAAAAAAAAGTAGCATAAAAATGAAGGCGGGGGGGGGGACATGATGTAGAAAAGACTCAAAACGAATGTGCGGGTCAGCACTGAGGTGCAGACAGCAACAGACCCTTGGTGAGAAATTCCCAGGATTAGCAGCCACAACGGAGCATCACCTGGGAAAGAGGATGCTAAGAAAGAGTGTCAACCTCTATAGAGACCACTGTAATTTTCTGGTTAGTTTTTTTTTTCTTTTTCTTTTTCTTTTTCTTTTTCTTTTTCTTTTTCTTTTTCTTTTTAGAGGTGAGATCTCATTCTAGCCCAGGCTGATCTGGACTCAGGTTGGCCTCCAACTCACAGTGATCCTCCTACCTCAGAAGTGCTGGGATTAAAGGCATTGACCATGCCTGGAGACGGAGGAAAGAGAGAGAAAGAGAGAGGGAGGCACCAGGGCCTGTAGCTTCTGCCAACAAACCACAGATGCATGCACCACTCTGAGCATGGGTACTGAGGGCTGAACAGGCTTTGCAGGAAAGTATCTTAACCACTGAGCCATCTCTCCAGTTCCTTTTGGTTAGTTTTAAATGACCTTATCTATAAAGTTTTAGATTTCCTTGGGTATATTCCAACCCCCCTCTAAATCTACACACAACCAAAGCACAAAATTCTGGGTGAAACAAGAGAGGCAGGCTTTGCTGCTGGCTGGTACAGGGGAGAAGAGTGATAGAGCTCGGGGTGGCAGTGTGCCTTGCATGCCTTGGGGTTCCCTAACCAACTGCGGGTGGAAAATAAACCTGGGGGTGAAGCCATGCCTGTACTAAATATGTGTCGTCTTCTCCTCGTCGCTGTCCCCACACAATGTGGTGTGACAGCTCTGTCTGGGCACTGCTCCATGTCATTATTCCCTAGCAATTCAGGGGAGCAGTTATTTACACAGATTTACATTGCAGTGGTGTGGGAAGCAATCCAGGAGTGATTTAAAGAGTACAAAAGGGTGTGTGCAGGTTACATGCAAAAGTGCCACACAGTCTCATAAAGGACAAGAGCATCTGCAGAATGCGATGTTCAGGGAGTCAAGAGACAAGTACGCATTCTTCACACCTGCAGTAGCCATTAGTCACAAGGAACAAGGACTCTGGCCATGTCGGATGACGACCAAGTCTCAAGCTGCTTAGAGGGCAAGTCCAGTGCCACCCAGTAGGTGCTCGTCTTCCCTCAGTCCTCTTCATGTGGTCGTCCACTCAGCTTCAGGCAGGTACACCCTGTGCAGAGGAGGAGCTGAGTTCAGAGACGTAGTGGTAGCCACAGGACTGTAGCTAGGGCTAAGGTTTCACCTTAGTCTCAGGGATCAAAGGCACTTCTTGTCGCCTTGGAACGCTGGCCCTAGCCTGCCTGCTAGAGGCAGAACTCCACAGGAATGAGTAGGCTAGCACACATACCACAGATTGCTAAAGAGAACTGCCTTACATTGTTTCCTGTATCTATAATTATAGTTATAAGTACCCACAGGTTATCCTTTAAGATTATGTTACATACTATATTATATAATGTTATAATATGTAGTCAGCCTGCTATGGTCCTGGGTTCTGTATCTGAAGATTTTTACCAACCTCAAATTGAAAATGTAAAAAAATAGTGTCTTTGGGCTAGAGAGATGGCTCAGTGGATAAAGTGCTTGCCATACAAGCATGGGGAACTGAGCTCAGATCCCTAGCACCCACAGAAAAGCCAGATGCTGTGGCAGGCATCTGTAACCCCAGTGCACCTATGATAGCAACAGGAAGAAACAACAATGAGAATGAGAGATCCTGCTCCGAACCAAGTGGAAGAGGACCAGCATTCTCTGACCTCCAGACATGTGCTGTGGACCGTGTGTGCCCGCCTCCCCCCATGCTGCACACACACACACACACACACACACACACACACACACACACACACACACCCAAAACAGAGAAATAATGAATAGAACATTTAAAATCTTTGGGACACCATTATATTACATCTGTATCTCTGGCACAGTTGAAGGTAAGGTATTAAAGATTGTGGACAATGAAAATGCATTCAAAGAAGGGATAGCAAAATCTTCCTTAGTCATGGAAAGGGTGTGGGATTCATGCAAAGGAGGATTCTAGAACTTCAAATAGACAGATCTAGAAAACACCTTTACCATGACATATAGTAAAACTGTCACAAATACAAAGATAGAGTTTATTTATTTATTTTTATTTGAAACAGAGAGAAAGGGAGAGGAGGAGAGAGAGAGAATTGGCATACTAGGGCCTCTAGCCACTGATAATGAACTCCAGACACATGCACCACCTTGTGTGTCTAGTTTATGTGGGAACCAAAATTGGGTCCTTAGGCTTTTCAGGCAAGTGCCATAACCGTTAAGCCATCTCTCCAGCCCCAAAGATAGAATTTTTAAATGTGCAAGAGAAAAGCACCAAATAACAACCAAGGATATCTCCCCCAGACAAATAGCAGGCATCTCTTCAGACACCCCTGCAGGCCAGGAAGGGATGTAATTCCTGAACAGAAATGAGTGTCAACCCAGATTGCTATAGCCAGCAAGGCTGTTTCTCAGAAATTACAAAGAGAGCCTTGTGAGTAAACAGAATTAAGGAGGGTGCTGAGGAGGGTGAGGGAATGGGCGCATGTCTCCAAAGCCAAAACCCCTGGAAGCCTGAGACCGTATCCAGAATTTGCCAGTACCAGTTTGTCATTTCAGAACCTCACTTCACCCCATTAAAGAGCTGGGGCTGGGCTGGAGAGATGGCTTAGTGGTTAAGCGCTTGCCTGTGAAGCCGAAGGACCCCAGTTCGAGTCTCAGTTCCCCAGGTCCCACGTTAGCCAGATGCACAAGGGGGCGCACGCGTCTGGAGTTCGTTTGCAGAGGCTGGAAGCCCTGGCGCGCCCATTCTCTCTCTCTCCCTCTATCTGTCTTTCTCTCTGTGTCTATCGCTCTCAAATAAATAAATAAATAATTTTTTTAAAAAAAAAGAGCTGGGGCTATTGGACCAGTGATCCCCTGAACTGTGACTTTGCACCACAGATGGAATGGCCATGTGCCCTGAGTTGTGAGGTGGGAAAGATGTTTCCTAAACAAACCTTCTGTCCCTGTGATGATTCCTCACCAGAAGCATCAGCAGGATGCATTCTGTCCCTTCTTACATTCACTAGATCCTCTAGAACAGTGAGCATGGAACCTTGAGCTCAGGGCCCCAGTCCCACAGGACCCACTGGGAAAATCAGCAGCCTTGTCTTGTTGCCCTGAGCTGTTAACACAGCCACCTCTGTACAGACTCGGTTTCACTTACTTAGAAAAGCTGATTAGAGATAATATTAAGGGAAAGAAAATATTTTTTAAAAAAAGAATTAAAAGGGCGAGAGAGATGGCTTAGCAGTTAAGGTGCTTGCCTTTGAAACCTAAGGACCTAGGTTCAATTCCCCAGTACCCATGTAAGCCAGATGTACAAGGTGGCACATGAGTCTGGAGTTCATTGGCAGTGGTTAGAGGTCTTGATACACCCATTCTCTCTCTCTCTCTCTCTCTCTCTCTCTCTCTCTCTCTATATATATATATATATATATATATATATATATATATATATATATATATACACACACATATATATACACACATATATATACATATGGTTCTCTTTCTCAAATAGAATAGAAAAAATATTTTAAAATAGTAATAATAATAATAATAATAATAATAATAATAATAATATTAAGGGGCTGGTGAAATGGCTCAGTGGGTAAAAGTGCTTGTTGGGTGAGCATGAGAACCTGAATTTGATCCCCAGCACCCACTTAAAAAGTCCGGCATGGGGCTGGATAGATGGCTTAGCGGTTAAGGTGCTTGCCTACAAAGCCTCAGGACTCAAGCTCGACTCTCCAGGTCCCACATAAGCCAGATGCACAGTGCACACAAGCACACAAGGTCACCCACGCACACAAAGGGGCGCACACATCTGAAGTTTGATTGCAGTAGCTGGAAGCCCTGGAGCACCAACTTTCTCTCACTCTCGCTCTCTCATATAAAAAAAATAAAGGCAGTTGGGCTTGCCTCAAAAGAAAGAAAGAAAGAAAGAAAGAAAGAAAGAAAGAAAGAAAGAAAGAAAGAAAGAAAGAAAGAAAGAAAGAAAGAAGGAAGGAAAGGAAGGAAGAAGAGAGGGGAGGGAAGGGGAGGGGAGGGGAGAGGAGGGGAGGGAGGGAAGGGGAAAGGAAAAAGGAAAGGAAAGGAAAGGAAAGGAAAGGAAAGGAAAGGAAAGGAAAGGAAAGGAAAGGAAAGGAAAGGAAAGGAAAGGAAAGGAAAGGAAAGGAAAGGAAAGGAGAGACAGAAGAAGACAGACAGGCACGGCTGCACACACTGGTAACCCTAGCACTGAAGGGGAAGTGACAAGAGGAGCATGGGGTCCCCCTGGTCGGCCAGTATAGCAGAAAACAGGAGCTCCAGGCTCAGTCAGAGATTCTGTCTCAGAGAGATATTTAAGACAGAAGAGGACATCCAGTGAGCTCCTCTGGCCTCTGCACACGCGCATGGGGCACATGCATCTACAACACGAGCCTCTGCACACACATGCACGGACACCACACACACACGCTTTATGCACACTACACACACCAAAAAATTAATAATAATATTAAGTGAAGAAAAACAGCTGGGTGTGGTGGCTCATGCCTATAATCTCAGCATGTGGGAGGCGGAGGCAGGAGGATTGCTATGAGTCTGAGGCCAGCCTGAGACTGTATTGTGAGTTCCAGGTCAGCCTGGGCTACACTGACACTGCCTCAAACATAAATAAATAAATACTCATAATCAAGCCAGCATGCTGTGGGGCAGTATCTATTTGTTGGATGCGATGAAGTGTCTTTACGTTGAAGAAGCCGGTCCCATGCATGCACTTTCCATGTGCCGTGCTCAAATAGTAAGCAGGCTTGGCTTTAGGGAGTGGGCGGGTGATGGGAGAGTACATGAAGGCCAACTCGCTCCAAACTTTTAAGCTTTTGATTTTTGAACCATATGATCACAGCTCAGATCCAAAGGAAAAAAAAGTAAATCAAAAAATAAATTTTAAATTAAGACAAGCATGAAATAAATTGGAGCAATGCTCACTCATGAGGCAACGGCCTCAGTAGTGGCGCCTAAGTGACGGAGGTTGACCAGACACCGCCTGGTTGGGGGCTACTGTCCCCTAGCCACTGGCTGTGACAGTGGGTGGGGCTCCTGGGCACTCGGGCCTCCACCATCAACCTGGCTCCTGGCAGGTGCTGGCAGAGCTCTCTCTGCTTGCGGGGCCCCCATCGATGCATAAGGTCCTGTCTGTTTCTAGGGCACAATTGAGTCAGGCCTGTCCACTATCACATACTCCTCCCGCACCCCAGGGTCCTCACCTGCCAGCCAACCCCTGGTTTGGGGCTGGAACTTTGACCTGAAGATAGGGTGACTGGAGTCGGTGCGTGATGTGCAGACTTTTGTCCAGGGCAGGCTGCATCTCCCTCTGGGAGTCTATTTTCTCATGTTCACTCCCAAAAGGAATGGTTAATCCAGATTCTCCTGTGAGTAGGCACCGTGCCCAGCGTTCTACATATACTGACTGGCTTCGTCTGCATGGCAACCCAGTAGGAATCCCCTTTCCCTCCTCTGCTCTTCCACAAATGACGGTGGGAGTGAGGTGACAGAAGCTGCCAATTAACAGCCATGGACGCCAGCCGAAAGTCCTGCAAGGTCCTGCTGGCAGGAAAGGCTGAAGATGGCTCAAAGGCTGGCTAAGGTATGCCCCTGAGCCAGGCTGCCTTCCCCACACGAATGCATCAGAGGCTCTTCGCTCTCCTTCACCATAGCCCTCACTCTGGCATAGCTTCACAGCCGTCCCAGCCCCCAGAATCCCCAGGGGCAAGGTCACTGGCCAGCCTCTGAGTCCCAGTCTCAGCTCTGGCTCATCATCCTTCATAAACCCTGCTTGTGCCCGTGTCCACAGTGAGCAGAGTGGGAGGTTGCAGGCAGGCCTTTCAGTCCGCGTGGCAGAGGTCTGGGAGGAAGTTTTCTGTTGGCAACCTGGGGCCTGGTCTATAGGAGACTAAGACAGAGGCAGTTGGCCCAGGTGAGGGGGCTGCATAAACAGCTGGGGGGTAGGCACCAGTGTGATGTTTACATTTGTAAGCAGTGTGCACCTAGCCGTCTGTTTGGGCAGATGGTGGTTCTCGGTAGAGGTTAATTAGATGACCATTGTCTGGGAGCTGAACACACCCAACCTTCTGCTTAGAGCCAGCAAAGACACTACTGTGGCTTCCTAGCTTGCTGCAGGTTCCCAGAAAGAGAAAGACAATACAGATGTCCCATGTGAGGGGAACTGAGAGAGGGGAAGGGGGCAAGTTCAAGGACAAACATCTACCATGTCTGGCTTCTTCTTCAGCCCTGTAACAAAGATAGGACTACCACTGTGTGAGTCAGCTTTCCATTGCTGTGACAGGATACCTGAGAAAATCAACTTACACAAATGAAAGGTTCACTTGGGCTCATGGTTTCAGAGGTTGCTTGTTCCTGGTCACTTAGGACCATTGTTGGGGGGCTTGTGGTGAGGCAACAAAGCATAGGCATTGCATGAAGTAGAGGAAACCAATCACCTCAGGGCCATCAAGAAGCAAAGAGAGATAGGAAGGGAGGATCGCACTTCCTCATACTAGGTCTCCTCTGAAAGATCCACCATCTTACTAGATCAGCACAGGCTGGTGACCAAGCCTTTAACACATGACCATTGGGGACAATTGGCATCCAAATGCAACAATCATTCTCTTCTTTTTATGGGTGGGAAAGCTGAGATCATATGGTCAAAAGAAGGTGTCAGGCTGGAGAGATGGCTTAGCAGTTAAGGTGCTTGCCTGCAAAGCCTAAGGACCCAGGTTCAATTCCCCAGTATCCACATAAGCCAGATACACAGGTGACGCATGTGTCTGGAGTTTATTTGCAGTGGCTAGAGGCCCTGGTGTGCCATCCAGCCCCTTCCTCCAGGAACCCACAGCTCCCTCTGTCTGGCCCTGGCCTACAACTGGGAGGGCTGCTCTCCTCTTCCCCTGCAAGGGTGGAGCAGAGACAGCTGAGAGCAGAGAGACCCAGGGGCTGGTGCCTGAGCTGAGCTTATTCCCACCTCCAGATGGCTGAGTCAGGCACAAGTCCAGCCCAAGCACATAACAGCCTCACTTACATGCCTCCCCTGCTGGGGAGCTCAGTCCTGGCCCAGCTGTACCCTCTGCCTACTCCACTCACCACAGGAGAGCCCTCTTGAGGCTGGAGTCAGAACCAGACTCCACTGGTACTGGAACGTCAGGAGGAATCCAACCTTCATCCCAGCACAAGAAGCAGGGAAGACATAAACTGAGGTGTGGTCAAGTTTTAGGTGGGGTGTTGAGGAAAGAGCCTCCAGAGGTAGGCAGCCCAGGCTTAAGTCCAGATCAGCACCAGGAAACAGGTCCTGGGGCCAGGACCAAAGCAAGAGATATGTTGGGAAGGTAGCCCAGAGGAGGGAAGGACAGCCCGGGTGGAGAGTAGAACTGACCCCAAGGGACAAGGAAGGTGTCTAGCCACCCGAAGAGGGTGCCTAGCTCTGCCCTTGATGTCCCCAGCCAGGCCACCCGAAGGCAAGCAGCAATGTGGCAGCTGAGCCAAGCGCCTGGGTTCAAAGCCTCCGGTTAGCTGCCGTCTGCCCTTGGTCACTGTCCTGTGGGTTCCTCAACCATAAAAGTGGATAAACCATGAAGAGAGCTTAGCCCTGTGCCTGGCACAAAGGAAGCCTCCAACAAACACAAAGTTGTTCTGACTTTTGGTGTTCCGAATTCAGGACTGAATGAATGGCTCCAGCACCCAAGCAATGATTGGCATGGGATGGCTGGCACAGGGCTGAGGCAAGCTACTTGGGCAGATGGGGGCCCCAGGCCCCCAGGCTCACTCACTCATCAGCTCCAACAATGCACTACCAGCTCATTGATGCCCAGGGGAGGCCACTTAGCTGACATTTAAAACATTTTATTTAGGGCTGGAGAGGTGGCTTAGCAATTAAGCACTTGCCTGTGAAGCCTAAGGACCCCAGTTCAAGGCTCAATTCTCCAGGACCCACGTTAGCCAGATTCACAAGGGGGCACACGCATCTGGAGTTTGTTTGCAGTGGCTGGAATCCCTGGAGCGCCCACTCTCCTCTCTCTCTCTCTCTCTCTCTCTCTCTCTCTCTCTCTCTCTCTCTCTCTCTCTGCCTCTTTCTCTCTCTGTCTGTCACTCTCAAATAAATAAACAAAAATTTTTTTAACATTTTATTTATTTATTTATTTTATTTATTTGAGAGAGAAAAAAATGGGCATGTCAGGGCCTTCAGCCATTGCAAACGAACTCCAGAAGCATGCGCCACCATGTGCATCTGGCTTACATGGGTTCTGGGAATCGAACCTGGGTCCTTTGATATTGCAGGCAAGTGCCTTAACCACTAAGCAATCCTTCCAGCCCTTAGCTGACATTTAAATGTGAAAGGGTTAGTTCGGGCTAAAGAAGTAGGTCCTGGTGCACCTGCATGCAACATGCAAGTATGCGTGCACATGTGTGTGCACACACAGAGACGCATGTATATAAAAAGGAACACACATAGAGCTGTGTATGCATAGTCATGAAATACACAAATACAAATACACCCAAGCTTACAAAGAAGCACATTCGTGCACATAACATATACCAGTTCCATCTTGCCCACACACTTGTGGCTTGACAGCCGTAACACGATACTAATGGACCTTTGTACAGCACAAAGTCTAGAGAGTACTCAATCCACAACCTGGGATATTCCAAAAAGTAATACTTTTTAAAAATTTTATAAATTTTTTTGTTAGTTTTCTATTCAGCAAATACAGGCAGTTTGGTACCATTATTAGGCTCATCCATGACATACTCCCTCCCCATTGGCCCCTCCTTGTTGAAGTATATGGGTCATGCCTTGTGGAGTTAGCCCACAGTTATTGGTGCGATAAATGTCTCTGCATATCCTGACCCAACATGTGGCTCTGACATTCTTTCCGCCCCCTCTTCCACAAAATATCCCTGAGCCATGTTGGGTTCATTTTTGGTCTGCCAACACAGAGAAAAATCAACTCCTGCCAAATCAGAGAGCCAGAGCCTCAGAGGCCCCCAACAGCTCATCACTGAAGCAGACCAAAAACTAATACTTTTTAAAGATTTTTTGAGATCTCAACTTTTCAGAAATTTGGTCTGTTGGCTGAACATATGGACCTTTCCAGAAGTGGGTGGGTGCTTTCAGTGGTAGACTACAGGCAGAGCCCATGGGTTATCCACAAATTCCCATTCAATCTATCCTGCCAGCTTCTGGAGACTGTATCTCCCAACTTCCCTTGCAGCTACTTAAGGTAGCCTCAGGAAGGCAAGGAGGGTTAATGGGAAGTGAGCCAAAGATAAGTGCCACTTGCATTCCATGAAGAAATGGACATGACGTGCTCCTGGCTGAGGAAAGGTGAGCTTGGAGTGGAGTTTTTCAGGATTCCAGAGTCCCCTCCCAGCCCAAGAATACCTTACCGCACTGTAAACTGGAAGAAACCACTCTCACCACCCCATACCTACTCCCATTTTGTCTTATTTAAGCCACTGCATTTAGCCATAGAGTCTTTCTATTCCAGCAGTAAGCCTACACCCCGTATGATACAACCAAGGAGAAAGAGAGGTCCCCAGAGTGGCACAGCCTCAGAATTTCAGGAAAGGGCTCTTTCCATCCTCAACGTAGGGGAGGCATGCTGAGTGCCTAGCCGTACTGCGGGGGAGATGCGCTGGGGAGAGAGCGACAGAGCAAGCTCTTCTCGCTCAGACCTGCGCTGTACACCGAAGCGCTTGTATCTCCTCCCCTGGCATCACTGGTGTTCTGTATTGCGAACTCAACTTCCAATGTGTTTATACTTTGTTCTTCCTCACCTCAGTAAGTGGCACCCTGGGCACTTATGGGCTCAGGCCACAATCTTTTCTCCCTCATCTCCGCTTGCTGTACCCAAATCATCACTCATTGATTTTACTCTCCAAATTTCTCCCCGTTGTATGATTTCCCACTGTGCGTCCCAGTCACAATTCTCTGCCAAGCTCTTTGGTCTCCCCGCTGTCAACCTCACTGCAGTTCCTCCCCCACTCAGCAGCAAGACAGGCTCTTTTCAAATCCCTACCTAAGGGGCTAGAGAGGTAGCTCTAAGGTTAAGTACACTTCCTGCTCAAGCATGAGGTCCGGAGATCACCAAAGTTCGAATCTTCAGGTCCCATGTGTGGTGGTTTGAATCATATTTTCCCCCCATAAACCCATGTGTTCTGAATGCTTGGTCCCCAGCTGGTGGCAGTTTTTTAGGTGGCACCTTGCTGGAGGAGGTATGTTATTGGGAATGGGCTTTGGTGTTTTGTAGCCAATTCTGCTTTGCTAGAGATAGGCTCATACTCTTGCTATTTCACCTACTGTAGCAGGAAGTGATGACCAGCCTCGGATCATGCTGTAATTTCCGCTGTTGTGAAGCTTCTCCTCAAGACTGCAAGCCACGAGAAGCCCTTTCCTCCCATCGGCTGCTGCTGTGTGGGTGTTTGGGTCCAGTAAAGTGAAGGTAACTACAACAGAATATCCAGAACCCACGTAAGCAGCTGGATGTGGCCATGCATTCCTGTAAACCCACTCCCACAGAGGAGCAGAGACTCAAGACTCTGAAGTCCCCTAAGTCCAGAATAGGCAAAAGAGACTCCAGGTGGATGAGTGGTGGAGCTGGACACCCAACCTTATGATCCAGCCACCACAGGGTAGCACCATCCACTGCAGGTGAGCATGTGGGCATCATACCACACCACAGACCATACCACACACTACACCACACCACACACACACACACACACACACACACACACCACACACCACACAACACACACCACACACACATACACAACACACACCACACCACACCACACACACATAAATACACACAGCCAGAATGTGATGGTGGGAACCTCAACACAACTCCCATTTGAGGAAAGGAGACAATGGCGGCCACGAAGCAGCAAGTGGGCCATGGACCAGGGCACCCTCAAGGACATACAGAGCTTCCCACCCTGGCAGCAAAAGCTGTCTCCAGACTGGTGGTTAGGGAAAATTCCCTGCCCATTGGTCCCCACATCCATGGCTCTTCCTTTATGGGTTTTCCTTGTGTGTCCTTTGCCTCCACATCTGGTGGAGCAGGGCACTGTGCTCTCTAGGCTTCTCAGAGCCTTTCTCCTGGTCGGTACACTGGGGCCCAAGGGATATTTTCAGTGCTGGCCCAAAACCATCATCATCTCTACCAGTACAACACCCTTCTCACCTAAGTTTCTCATCTCTTTCTCTCCCATCAAGTCTACATGCCAACCATTACTACTCTGGGGCTTTTCTACACTTGATTGTCAAGACCACTAATTCTTTCCCTGCTTCCTGGCCACCCCCTGCCTTTCCTCTTCCTCTCAACCTTATCATGACAACCCTGAGGTCATGTCACTGAGAGGAGCTGTCTTCTTCTGCATTTGCCCTTCACTGGCAACTGAGGCCTTAATCTTATTTCCCACTAGTTCAGGTCCCAAAGCAGTTGGTTTGTGCAATGCTGAAAACACCCTTGTCTGTTTCCTTTTCTTTTGCTAGCTCAGACCAGCCACTACCATCCTGGGCTCCACTCTGTCACACACGCAGCGGACAGTAGCAAGAGCACACTGCATTATTTCCAGCAGCCTCTCCTAGAGTCATGCCTAAAGTTACAGACCTGGTGCCCCGTGCTCTGCCTTCCAAGTCATCTCGGGCTACACTCTTCCCAAATCTGTAGCCACTTCCTCACGTGGGCTGTGGTACTTCAAAGAATTGGTGCTCAGTCTCCCCACCATGCTTCTGCATGCCAGTACTACCTTGCTTGAATGCCCTCACTCTAGATTGCCCACCTCTGCATTAGTAAGCGACAGCTAGCTGCTCATCTCAGCGGTTTACCACTAAAGAAGTCTATGTCTCACTCTTGCTGGAATTCTTCAGCTCCTCGCATTTGCTCTGGCACTGAGTCCCTTCTGTCTTGGGCACCAGAATCTTCACTATTCAGGCTGCCTTGTCACCATCCAGCTAGTGGATGGAATCAGGCCACATACGCACAGGAGAACACCTTTCTAGAACAGACTCAGCAGCAGCCGGCTGCGCATTGTCAAGTGGCCAGAAATCGATTGCTACCACACATAGGCCTGAGGGACGCCTTTCAGGGTGCCCAAAGCCTGCAGATGCCAAATATGTATCTAACCTCAGTCCCTTTTCCCTCTACCTTGAGGCCTGAATGTTCAGGCCTTCTTACCCTCCAGGGCTCTCTGATCCAGCACAGGCAGAACTGGCAAGTCCCTGCTCTATGCTGTCCTGTTTGTACAGCCTCCTCCCACCATTCCTCACCCAGGACCAAAATTATTCCGAAGGCCCTTCTGGACCTCCTGCTGCGCAGGCACACATGACTAGTGCCCATGTGGCCAGCCAGCCGTGGTACTAGGCCAGGCATGGAAGAGACACTGCTAGGAGCCTATCCAAAGTGAATGACAGCCGGCAATGGGGTTCCCACTAGCACCTTGTTATAGTCCGGTTCGCCTTGCTGGTAGAAATCACCCAACCAAGAGCAGCTTCTGGGAAAAAGAGATTTGTTTTGGCTTACAGGCTCAAGGGGAAGCTTCACGATGGCAGGGGAAAATGATGACATGAACAGAGGGTAGACATCATTCCCTGGCCAACATAAGGTGGACCACAGCAACAGGAGGGTGTGCCAAACACTGGCACAGAGAAACTGGCTATAAAGCCCATAAGCCCGCCCCCAACAATACACTCCCTCCAGGAGGCACTAATTCCAAAATCTCCATCATCTGGGAACCTAGCATTCAGAACGCCTAAGTTATGGGGGACACCTGACTCAAACCACCACATTCCGCCCCTGGCCCCCATAAACGGATAACCATACATGATGTAAAATGCAATGCATTCTTCTAACTTTAAAAGTCCCCATAGTTTTTATCAACTCCAATGATGTTCATACATCCCCATAGTCCAGGATCTTTTAACTGGGCCATAATATCAAAAAATAACCTCAAAAAAAAAACCATAATGGCACACAATTAATATTCACACTGCAAAAGATGGCATTGGGCATAGCAAAGAAACATTCAACCAATACAAGATTTAAAACAACCAGGGCAAACATCAAACTCTGTAGCTTCAAGTCTAGCAACTCTAGCCAGTGACAAATCTTCAAGCCCGATAATTCTAACCAGCAACAAGTCTCTGGCATTCCAATTCCCCCCCTCCAACTAGGCTACTCACAGACCTGGAAAACTTCATCGGGACTGGCAGCTCCTTGGCAGCCATCTCATGGTACTGGCATCTCCACTGGGTCTCCACTGCAAGCCACGGTTCATCCTCATGGCCCCATGGGGTCTCTATGCAGGCAACCAGCAAACCTGCTTCACACTGCCCATGGCCATTTCCAAAACACAAGACCGTGTTTCAAACTCAATGACCCTCTCATTCCTGCATTTCTTATACTCCACGATACCAGGTAGGGTGCCAATTTGTTAATCCAGGGGGGAATAAAGCAGACTTTGAAGAACAGGACACTCCTTGAGCACTCAGGCCCCTTTAAAAGAGTCGACATTCTTCTTGTTGCCCCAGCACAGGTCAGCTAGCCCAGTCTTAAAGGTTGTAATCTCTCAGTTGCAGCTGAACGGGCAACAGTTCACCCAAAGATTTTTCTTTCTGTGCCATATCCCTCTGCTCACACCAGTTCATTTCTATGCAAAGCAACCCTGCACAACTTCTCAGGACATGGGCATAAGAGCAAGCTTCTCACATAAGCTGCCAGCCCAGTCCAAGCAAAGCTCTTTCTCACCCTCATAAGCCAAACCTCACAGTCCATAGTTCTTACTGTATTCAGATCTTGCAGCTCAGACCAGAACAGTCCATCAAGCTGTACTTACAGCACTGCAAGGCATCTCTTAGGCAAGGTTTCAACTCCTTCCACATTCCTCTTGAAAATCAGCTACAAAAGGCTGGAGCCACACAGTCAGGTGTCTAGCAGCAATCCCAGTCCTCAGTACCACTTTACTGTTGCAGTCCAGTTCACCTTGCTGGTAGAAATCACCCAACCAAGAGCAGCTTCTGGGAAAAAAAGATTTATTTTGGCTTACAGGCTCGAGGGGAAGCTCCATGATGGCAGGGGAAAACGATGGCATGAGAAGAGGGTGGACATCACCCCCTGGCCAACATAAGGTGAACCATAGCAACAGGAGAGTGTGCCAAACACTGGCATGGGGACACTGGCTATAACACCCATAAGCCCGCCCCCAACAATACACTCCCTCCAGGAGGCGCTAATTCCCAAATCTCCATCAGCTGGGAACCTAGCATTCACAACACCTAAGTTTATGGGGGGCTCCTGACTCAAACCACCACACCCCCCATGACAGGATACACTGTGACAGGCTGAGCTACCCTCAAATTCATATACTGAAATCCCAACCCATGTGACCTCAGATGGGAATATGTTTGGAGACAGGGTCTTTGCTCAAGTGACGAAGCTAAAATGAGGTCATTAGCATGGAGCGTGACACAGTTCTGGGTGTCCATCCACGCAGAGGCAACGCAGACCTCCACTGAGGGAATGCCACGTGAAGATGCAGAATAAAGTGGCATCACAAGCCACAGAGAGAGGCGTAGGAAGAAAGCCATCTGTAGTGTGTCTTGACCTTAGACTCTGACCTCTGGTGCTGTGAGGAGCAAGGCTCTGGGTTAAGCTCCCAGTCCATGACGTGGTGTAATGGCGGTCTGATCAAATGTGTACGCTCCTCCGAACCTTTGTTCCCATTTCTGTCGTACGCACCCAGCCCCGTCCCACGCGGGTGTCTCACTCTCATTGACCTCTGACCTGCCCCCTTGGAGCAAGTGACTTTTCCTCTCCTTATCTCCCACCCTCACAGTCAAAGGCAAGGTGACACAAACACCTAGTGGGACAAATCACATTTCAGTATTTTCAAAACCAAGGGAAGCCATCTCGACAGCCCTCCGTAGAGAACACTGTGTCTGACAGACAGAGCTGAGATCCATTCTCCATAGCAGCTCAGTCCTGGGTGGGCACCCGCAGAGCCATCGGGGGGACATCCTGTGGAGACTTGTGTTCAGCCACGGCCACGGCTGGTCAGCACAGCCCTTCACCCCACCAGAGCAGCACAACTGAGACCCTTTCATCCTGTCATGTAGGTTGAGCGACAAGGCGCTCACTCTGTCAGCTGGCCTGTTCTGGGAGAATCCAGGAACATTACTGGATATGCAAATAGAATGCAAATGAGCCACTTCTGAGCAGAAAGTGCTTCCCTTGGCATCCTTTGAGGGCTGTGCTAGTGAATAGAGAAAAATGCTTGTGAGTGGCACAGCAATGGTTGGCATGGAAACAGGGTTCCCTAGGTGCTGAGGAGGACTTCAAATCAACCCCCATCCAACTATGTTATGCATCCCCTCTCAGCAATCCTGCTCGCACTCTGAGTCTCCACTTGAGCCAGAAAGCACTGCCAACACTACAGATAAGCCTGGGACCTCAGCACAGCACCGAGGGCAGAGTGGGCATGTGTGGCCCTAAGGAGCAGAGCACAAGCTAGAGAACCACACGGGCTGAGGTTTAGAACGGGACTCCTGCCAGCTGCTCTCTGATTGGACTTGAGGCCTGCTCCATGGGAGGGGCTGGAGGGAACTCCCGCCTGGTACTGAAAACCAAATCAAAAGCCTCTAGCTGGGAAAGTCATAAACCTTAGGGGGGACTGTTGTCTGGCTAAATTGCTCTATTATGCCCATCAAACTGCCCTCTAAATACTTATGTTTATGTCCATATATTAATGCTACTCTTGCCTTTTGCATAGAGAAGCTTCTCTTTTCAGATGCTGATGACCACTGAAATGACACAAAACTCACCAAAGTGCTGAGAAGAAGGGACAGTGGAGCGCTCAGCATTAAGTGCGACGTCTCTATCACACCCTCCAAGGCTCAGCGACTATTTTGGAAGAAGTGGCAGAAAGAACGAAATGTAGGGGAGGAGCACTTACAACAACACTGTCTTCCAGACACAAAGGGGCTGTGGTGCTCAGGGCCTCACAGTGGCTAATGCTGCCTACACAAGACCTGCATCATAGGAGGGGGAAAGATGACATCAAAAGAGAAGAGAGACTAGTTGGAAAGAATCAGGGATTCAGTGGACGATAAATTCAGGAGGGGAAAAAGAGAATATAATGGGAGGGGATTATGATCATGGTATATCATCTGCATGTATAGAAGTTGTCAATAAAATGTTTAAAAATACAATAAAAATAATACAGGTCTCCCAAAACTCCTGGCTGGGAGATAGCAGCAGGTTGCCACATGCCACTGGAGTGTCCTCCTTAATCTTGGATGTGTCATGAATTCCCTGATCTGGAGGTATCGCCCCACTCGGCCCTGGACGAGGACTGTCACCTGGGGCAGGGATCCGTGCCACAGGGCCCGGAACAAGACTGGCACAGAATGAATGCTCAGCAAGCACCGCATGCTCCAGAGGAAGGAATGACCCTCTCAGCTTCATCCATATATCTTGTGGGCTATTTTTATTTGTGTTCCGGGTGAAATCAAACAAGTTAAAGCAGAACATGAAATCTGAGGATTCCACCTGAAGGGGGAAAAAAATTCCCCCTTGCAATAACAAATCTCTGGAGCTGGTGCACTAGCGGGTGAAGCCACCCTCCAAGACAAGTCCAAACTCTTCAGCGTTATGAAAAGTTGGAGGACTGCTTTGCCACCGAAAATTTATGACCCCCAAATCATTCCTGAAAGACAGCACACATTCCCCACTGAGGGCTGCATTCTGGTGCAACCAGCTCCTCTCCTAGCGAGTCAGTCAGTGGGGCCTGCCACATCAGACACTCTTGGGGCGCCCAAGGCATCTGCTCTGTGGGGCCCAGAACATTCCCTTTGTATACTTCTGCCTAGCAGTAACACACACAAACACATACACACACACACATACACAATGGCTTGAGAAAGTTCTGCTCCCTAGAAATCCTTGTCACCCTCCCATCCCCCACCACAACACAGAGAATTTCAGTTCAGGACACATGTTCTCTGGAGAGGAGCTAAGGTGACCCTTCTGAAATACACTTTCCCCTTGGAAGACAACATACCAGGACTGAAAGGGAACATCCGGGTCCAGAGGCTCCCTGAGCTTTAACAGAGGTGAAAACTGAGGCTCAGGGGAACATGGAAATCCACCAAGGGCAGGTGGGGGTAGCACTGAAATTGAACTCCAATCAGCTTGAACCCCAAACCCTGGTTTCCTCACCCAGCAGGTGCTCAGCACATACCAGATGCCCAACCAAAGCAGGACAGCAGACAGGGATTCAATCAAGGTTACAGACAGGCCCACACTTCTCAGACCAGTCTGTCCCCAACACAGGAAAATATCATCCAAGAGGAGATGTGCGTGGTGTGTATGCATATGGTATGTGTGTGTGCCCATATGCGGGTGCATGTGTGCACAAGTGGAAACCGGAGGCCAGCCTACAGCATCTTCCTCTATCGTTCTCTGCCTTAGTCTTTCAGACAGGGTCTCTTGCTGAATCTCGAGCTCATCCCTTTGGCTAGACTAGCATACTAGTAAGCCCCAGGCACCCCCGGGCTCACTGCCCTGGTACTGGGGTCATACACACACACTAGGTTTTTATGTGAATACTGGGAGTTCCAAACTCAGGTCCTCATGCGTGTGCACAAGGCACTTTATCCACTGAGTCATCTCTCCAGTCCTCAGGAGGATATTTTGTATCAATTCACAAAGGAAAGGCATTAGAATATCCGTCCTTTTGCAGTGAAAGTGACTGCAGAGACAAGTGCTCAAGAGTTTCCAAAGTTTCACTGCCACAGTTTGGTTTCAGAGTCACAGTAACTTCCTGGCCTCTACCCATCCCACACGGCACATCTCCCTCCCTGACTAGGTGCAGACTGCTCGAGATCCTCTTTGTCTGTCTACCCACACTGGCCCCATTCCTTGACCCAGCAAGACTTCGGTCCTTAATTTAACTGGCCCTGCTGAGTACCTGGCACTATCCCTTAATAGCTCCTGGAACCTTCAATCACCTCACTGTGAGGCTTAAAGCAAGAGAAGCCCACAGAGATGGAGGCCTTAAAAAGTTGGGAAATTGCCCAATCTAGCCCAGCTACGAAGTACTAGCTAGGGCTCTGCTCTAGCTCCCTCTGGGTTCCCAGCCTAAGTAGACAGCCCAACCCATCGCTTCGATGAGGCCATGAGCTCTCCTACTGTCCTCACCCACATCAGCAACAGACAACCCAACAGACAAAACGCCAAGAGGCCTGTGCTGAGCAGTCTCCTGCCCATACTCTCCCATCCACTGTGAGGTTCAGACAGGCTACATGACTTGCCCAAGGCCATGATGGAGGTTAAAAAAAAAAAGCAGGGGGGATTCTAAACAGGTCAGTTTGGGTGAGAAGGGGTCAAAATTCAGGCAACTTTGAGCCAGGCGGAGGGCACTGGCAGGAAGGAGTGTGAAGCCCACAGAATATGTCTTCCTGTATAAGAGAGTCCAGCCTGCAGTCAGCGGACAAAGACACGTAGGATCAGAGTTTCTGAATGTTCAAGACAAAGTAAGGACTGAGGTGTGGCTGTGTGCAGTGCTGGGATAGTGTGCACGAAGCTCTAGGCTCCCTCCAGAGCACTAAATGAAAAAACAAAAAAGGGCTGGAGAGATGGCTTAGCAGTTAAGGCATTTGCCTGCCAAGCCTAAGGACCTCAGTTCAATTCCCCACGACCCACATAAGCCAGATGCACAAGGGGGCGCATGTGTCTGAAGTTCATTTGCAGTAGCTAGAGGCCCTGGCATGCCCATTCTCCCTCTCTTTCTCTCTCTCTCTGCTTCTTTCTCTTGCTCTCTCAAATTAAAAAAAAAAAAAATTAAATACGTTTAAAAAACAAAAACCAAAAGAGAAGTTAAGAGGATCATGAGAAGCCTGCCATGAAACGGATGGACCCTGCCAAGTGTCTTACACAACAGAAAACACACGTGCAGCCCCCGCCCCCCCCCCCCAGCACAAAGCCACCAGCACGGACCCGGGGCTCTTCACGTAGAGTTTCACAGACGAGGAAACTGAGGCTCTGCAATGGCGAAGGCAGCAGTGCTGAGACTGGCCAGCGCCGGAGCCCAGGTCAGCTGTCCCTTCAACAAAAGGTTTAAAAACTCAGCAGACCAACACTGGCCTGGCTCTGAACTCCACGCACATAGGCCTTGGGGCAACTTCAGAGGGGGGTGGGGGACCTAATGCCTCAAAGTGAGAAAGAACAAAACTGACACTGGCTCCCTTGCGCCTGTCTTTATGAACACGCTAAGGGGGTGACAGGTTTAAACAACAAATGCTTCTGCCTTTATGAAGACAACAAGGAGGTGGTGGGCTTAAGTAAATGTTCCTAAAAACACAAGATGGAGCAGATCCCCTCTGTCCTGGACAAACTTGACTGGTCCAAGAAGCTGGAACAGACCCTGCCATCATAGCCCTTAGCACCTAGAACATGCCAAGGAGCTTGGCCCTGCGTGGTGTTCTTGGGGACTGGTGCTGGGCCTGCATGGTGCAGATGAGAAGGCTGAGTTGGGCAATGCTCAGGAAGTGGAGGGAGACCCATGGCCAGTGGCCTCTCGGGCTGAACTGGCCAGCCTCCAACTCCCTGGCTGTCACCATAGCACAGGCTCACTCCCTGCCACTTTGAAGTTCAAAGAATGGGCCTCACCCCTCTGAAGCAGGCAGTAAATCAGGCAGGAGAAAGAACCTGTCCATCCCAGTTGAGTTATGGCAGCCGAGGGGAGACAGCCTTCACCGGAGGCCAGCCAGCCCCACCCTCCCTGTGCCTTCTGCCCCTTACCAGGGCCCACCCAGCTCCTCTATCCCCTGCCAGCCCAGCCCAGGATCCCTGTAGGACCCTGCCTCCAGCTCCTTCTTTTCCAGGATAGACCTACCTTCTCTGTCTGGGAGTAGGTTAGCTCTTGCTTACGTATTGTCTGTGATGGGGAGCTCACTCCCATGCCCAGCTACCTCTGACCTGGGCAAAGCTCTCTCTTCCACTGGGGGGCTTGCTGTTGGCTTGTCGTGACTGTCCCATCTCTCTGCATGTCACGACCCTCTTCCTTCCTCTACCCCAAGGTAACCCTGCAGAGATGCAAAGGCAATAATTGCGATCTCTGGGACTTCTTAGTGCCTCAGCACTATCTGGGGAGGAAGGAGCACCTCCTCACAAGCGACCTAAGGGTCTGCTGGTGTAAATGCAAGGATATACGTGCACATGGCTCATGTACACATAGGGAGGGGAGTGCGTGGGCCAGAACAACTGTGTGCACATGCTGAAGATGAGGAGTATGTGGCTATGTGTGATCTTGGGGCAAGGCAGTGATATAAGCAGCCTCTGAGACAGTGGAGGGGAGAGAGCAGGTACAGCTGTGCACGTTGGTAAGTAGGGGCCAGTGGGTGGGTTTATGGGGAGTCTGACCGCTGAGTGTGTGAGCAGGAGCTAAGGGGGTAGGGAAAGCAAAGCACAGGTGTGCCCGAGGATGAAGGCAAAAGTATGGAAGTTCAGCAGCCTCCAAGTGTGCGAGAGTGTGAAAGGGAGAGTGTTGTGAAACAGTACTAGTCTGTGAGATAGGACACGTGTGTGCAAGAATTGTGTGAGGCCGGGGCAACTCCAAGAGACTACAGGTACAAGCGGGGTCAGTTCGCGTCAATGCACGCATGAGAATATGTGTGTCAAGAATGTGGGACGATGTGCACGTGTGGGAATGTACATGAGTGTGACGGTGCATTGTGAGAATGTGTGTGGGTGAGTGTATCAAATGTGCAAATGTACAGGTGTGAGAGGATGCATGAGTGTGAGCTTTGAGAGGTACAACTTGTGAGTCAGGAGCAGAGCGACAGGGTGAGGTTACTCACGGGCACGGTGCTGATGCTGAGCACACATCCCCGGCTCTGAGAGAAGCCCTCAGAGGACACAGGGAAGAGCTGAGCCACCGGAGTGTGCGCCCCAGAGCAAGGCTCCGGCCTCGGGGATGCCCGGGAGCTCTTCAGGGATCCAGACCCATGGGGCAGAGGAGTACAAAGGGGAGAAGTCACAGATCAGAGGCTGAGACCCAAGTGGTGACTCCAAACAGGCTCCTGCCCCATCATGCTGCCACACTGCCTTCCTCTGGCCCCATCTCTAGCCCACCAGCAAGCACCCTGAGAAGTCTCCTCACTCCTGGGTGCAACCCCCCCCCCCCCGAGCTCTCCATCTCCACGGCAACCATCACTGATGTCGTCATCACCTTCCAGAAAGACTATGCAACAGCCCTTTCCTGGTCTGCTCCCCCTGCCCTGCCCCATCAAACATGCACATGTCAGCTACAGGCATACATGTGTGCATGCACCCAAAGGGCACAGACAGGTGACAATTCACACTGCTTCATGCACCAGGGCCAGCACCTCATGCCTGGCTTCTGTCTTTCTGGAGTCTATGGCATGTGGGGACAGAGCAGACACCCAAAGACATCATCTGGCTCCACTTCCAGATAAGGGGCTAGAAGTCCTGCTAGGGAAGGCTAGAAGCCATGAAAGTGACTTTGAGGTAGGTCCTGACCTGGGGACACATGAGGCCAACCCACTGCCCTCACACCAACATCACAGAAGACCGGGGTATTGAGTATGTCTTTCTTGCCCTGAAGGTCCACCATTCCCTGCCTCCTGTGAGGGCTTTACCCCCCTTGGTTCCAGGCTGCTCTTGTCCCAAAGTACAGAAAGGGAAGTTCGTGCTTGTTGCGAAGCTCCTGGCTCAGTAGCCCTCTCTTCAGTCACTGCCTGCCTGCCCTCGAGGCCTATATAGTGGGATCCTAACACCCAGCCCTTATTTCCAAAAGTGATTGCCTTAGTGTATCCATTTCCTGTTGGGGTCTTGCAGCGGCATTCCAGGCTTCCCCAGTCACAAACACCTCGGTTGGCAGAAATCTGGGGTGCTCCCTGGCTGGAGTAGCAAGGATAGCAGGTGCCCCTGGTGTCCAGCCTAGATCCCCCTTGCAGGCACTGCAGGGGTCCCCACGGTCTGCTCACCGCCACACTATTGGGAAGCACCCTAAAGCCCTAAGCCCTAGAATGAGGCAGACTATGTGCGTCCAACCTGGTCGCCCAGGGCCCACCTGCAGCCAGCCGCTGACTGTTCATCCTGACATCTGGATGCCGGCTCCATGGCTCCCTTCACTCTCCACAGCCTCTGTGGACAGGACCCTGCCCCTGCAGCCACTTCCTCTCCTTAGCTGGCATCAACCCATCCTGGGCTGTGCTTCTGGGAACTCAGACTAGCAGCAGGTAGGGGCAGCAGAGGCCTGAGTGTCCCCAAGCCAGAGGAGCCTGTGGAGCGCAGGATGGTGAGCTGTGCCCTGGGAGTCAGACGACAGGTTCAAGACAGAGAGAAACTGCGGGTCAGACATTACTGCCACCAGCTCAAAGGCCCTCTTGAGTAAACCCATCCCCCAAACGCAAGGGCGCTGGGCACCGTGGCCTGCACAGAGCCTGTGCAGACGGAGGAGCCTGGCTTCCTCTTCCTGCCTCTCTTTGCATCCTTTCTTCTTTCCTTCTTTCCTTCTTCCCTCCTTCTTTCCTCCTGCCCTTTATTTCCAGAAACCCACCACCAGATGACTCTGTTTTTGAAAAATATTTTATTTTTGTTTATCTATTTGAGAGAGAATGGGCACATCAGGGCCTCCAGCTGCTGCAAACGAACCCCAGACACATGGGCCACCTTGTGCCTCTGACGGATGTGGGTCCTGGGGGACTGAACCTGGGTCCTTAGGCTTTGCAGACAAGCACCTTAACCACCAAGTCATCTGTCCAGCCCCAGATGACTCTGTTTACAGTAGATCGGCATATGAAGAACATGGGGCATTCCTTGGCTCCTAGGAAGGACAACAGACAACATGCTCCAGAAAAAGGCCAGAAGAGGGGCAGACTTCCAAGGCAGGGCAGTGACTGGTGGACTAGGATCTGGATGTGGTTAAGCAGACAGTCATTCCCTGCCAACAGCTAATCTCTCTCCTCATACCTCCAGATGTCTTCTAGAACCTCTCCTGTCCATTCAAATGGTATTCTTGATACAAGAGGTGGACATCCCTTTCTGTAGAGGTCTAGACCCCAGTGAGCCCTCTCTCTGTCCTAGGACCTGAGATGGCATGGATGGACACTCCAGCCCAGGATGCTGGTCTTGAAAGAGACACCTACCATCTGATCATGTCAAAGAAAGGCTGGGGAAGGAATCCTTGGGACACAAGTGAGTCCTACAGGGTCTCTGATGGCACTCTGGAGAGTCTATCGGACTGGCCCTTTCTCTTCCTTCCTTTTTCTGGTTTTGTTGTCATTGTTTGCTTGTTCGGAAGCGTAATGCCAGATTTCATTCCTGTCAAGGTCACTGGTGCTGCTTTCCCCCTAAGAGATCTGGGAACTCTGAACAGCCTGTATTGACTGCCTTGGAATTTCATATGCAGATATACTTAAATTTTAAGCATCTACTTTGTATCTTACTTCCTCTAGTCCAAGGTTATATATTTTCAGATTAATTCATGAGGTTAACTCTTGCTGATGTTGATGGCTCAAGTCATTCAAGTTAGTAGCTGTATAATTAATTATCTCAAAACGTGCGTCCCTCAGAACCACAGGTTCAAGAGCTGTTGCAGAAGCTTAAGTTTTAACAACTGGTGCGGTTGCTCTGTTACACAGCAATAGCAAGCTGACGTGGGTGCTCCGGCTTCAGCGGCAGCAACGAATGCCACTCTGTCTCTCGGAGCTTCCGCTCTTAGGGGCATCACTGTGGGTGGCGCTGAGACATTGTTATCTTGCCCAGACAATCTGGCCTGCTTTCCTCACAAGGCCTCCACAAGCATCATGGTCTCTGCAACTCACTCTAATCCCCTCCAGTCAACCAACTGACCACCACCACCCAGCTGACCACAGATTTGTAAGCCATACTAAATAGTTGTTGTCAAACTTCCTTTTAAGAAGTTGTTTCTGGACTGGAGAGATGGCTTAGCAGTAAAGGCACATGCCTGCGAAGCCTAAAGGATCCAGGTTCGATTCTCCAAGTCCCACATAAGCCAGATACACAAGGGGGCACACACTTCTGGAGTTTGTTTGCAGTGGCTGGAAGCCCTAGCATGCCCATTCTCACTCTCTATCTCTCTGTGTGTCTCTAATAAATAGATAAAAATAAATCAAATAAATAAATAAAATATTTTTTTAAGTTGCCGATTTGGAGGATAGTCTGTGACACAGCTGTGACTGATCCAGAGCAACCCTCAGCCCCTTGCCAGAAAGCAGCCACGAAGCTCCTTGGATACAAGCCTTCAAGAGCAGAAGGGACAGGGCATTGAGAACAGTGAGACCTGGGAAGAGCTCCCCATGACACGCTCCTCACAGATGTGACCATCAGAAATCTTTAGCTCACATCTCCACATGCGCTCAGCATGGCTAAGTGACCAAGCGTTAACTCAGAGGCAGTTGGAAGAAGTGAGGGACACAAGAAGGAGATAGCTCAGTTTCTCTGTGCCGATGACCTAGGACCTGGAACAAGTCCCCATCTGTCCTGAACCTCTTCATCTGGAGCTCAGGAGTAGTCACTGCTGCCATCCGAGGTGATGGCAGAGTGGATGTCAGATGTCAAATCAAGAAAGATGCTTTTGGTAGCAAGTAGCAGAAAGCTCAATCTTCACTAAATACCAGGGGAGCTTATAGAAGATTGCCACATCATTTGGCTTGAGGCACATTCAATCAAGGCTCCAGCTGTTTCTCTCTCTCTCTCTCTCTCTCTTTGTGTTATTTTTTTGGGGGGGTCTTGTTTTCTGAAGTAGGGTCTCACTCTAGCTCAGGCTGACCTGGAATTAGTCTCGGGGTAGCCTCAAACTCATGCTGATCCTCCTACCTCTGCCTCCTGAGTGCTGGGATCAAAGGCGTGCGCCACCACACCCAGCGTCGTTTCTCTTTTATAAACTGTGTGGTGTTGGCTTTGCTCTCAGAGTGACTTGTCCCCATGCAGTTGTTGGGTTAGGCATACCCTACAAAGCTATCATTTTGACCAAAGGGAGAAGACTGAGGCTGGCGAGATGGCTCAGCGCCTAAGGCAACTTGCCTGCAAAGCCTAACAACCTTGGTTCAGTTTCCCAGGATCCATGTAAAGCCAGATGCACAATGTGGCACATGCATCTGGAGTTCACTTGCAGCAGTTAGAGGCCCTTGTGCATTCAGCCTCTCTCTCTCTCTCTCTTTTCTGTCTCCCTCTGCTTGCAAATAAATAAATAAAAGCATTTAAAAAGTGTGGGGTGGGGACTGTGCCTCCTGTCTTGGCCTAGGCAGTGCCCATTCTAGAGCTGAGGTGGAGTCACCTTAACAGATTAGAACTGTGGCTCCATGGCAGGGAAGGGCTGAGCGCTGAAAACACACAAAGACGCTGACAGTGCCCACCTTGGGTTCACTCGTAGTGATACCAGCAGCTGCTGGACAGTGTTTCTAGGCCCCCATGCAGCTCCCAGAGCCCAGGCCCTGGCATCCATCTTGAGTCTTGGTAGGACTGAGAGCTGAGTTCTCCATGGGCACATGGCTCTGGGCAAATGGAAGCACTAGTGGTCTTATTCTCCTCAGTCCAGTGCTTACAGGACGTGATGGGCACGTGAATAGTTTCCCAGCCCTGCCAAACCCTTCTCAATATTGTAATCACATTTCTAGTGACATGCTCTCAACCAGAGCCCCCCAGCCAGGCCAGGACATGGCAACCTCATGTTCATGCATTTTGAAGCCATCTGTCTGTCTGCTGCCTGCTCACCTCCTGCCCAAAGCCTGGGGTCCAGCCAAACCCTGTGGGCTGCAGCAGAAGAGCCGGTTATCCCACCACTCCACCCAGTCATCACCAGCCACATGAGGCCATTTCAGTTAGAAGTCAGGGTTTGGGACCCTCGCCAGGCATCAGGTGCTCAGTGGCCACACCACTGGTGGCTATCCTGCACAGTGCAGACATGGAACAATGACATAATCTCAGAATATTCTAGCAACCAGCTGGCCTACAGCAGCAATGTAATAGGAGTTCCCAAGCCAGCCCCTTCTCCCTCTGTCTTTTCTGGCTCTGAACCTTAGTTTCCCCTCTGTAAATGGGAATGATAATCCTACCCACAGACAAAGGATGAGAATATGAGACAGCAACTGAGAAACACAATCCCGGGGCCAGTAGCAACTGGACTGTGGTCTGGGGTCAGGCTCTAGCCTCTCTAGGGAAGGGGACAGTGTCACAGGCAGGGAGAGTTTATGCATATGCCACGCAAGCGATTGAGCTGGGACCCACACAACAGTCATGGCTTTTCTTTGCTTGTTAATAAGACCCTCACTTTTCAGTGAGGTGAAAACACAGTCCCAGGAGATGACTTATGACTGGGCCACCCTCCTCTCATGATCATCTGTCCACCACTGGTCAAGGAGTGACCATGTGACATGAGGGGAAATCAGCTGGAGGCTTGCGGACCGTGTGTCCTCCCTGATAACAGAGAAACACAGAGAAAGCCTGTTTGTACCCTATGCCTCCACTTCCTGCTTTGAGTCCACAGTGACTGGTGTTTGGCAGTCTTTTGGGGGCCTATAAAGCACAACCCTGGAAGGGAAAATAAACACGTCAAGGCAGTTCCATGGCAGGGTGAAAAGAACTGGGTCCCTGATGTCTTTGTTGAGTCCTTGAATCCCATACTGCCTCTCACTGCCTGAGCTCTTGCACAGTAGAATTAAGTGTCCATGGTGACCAGGCTTCCCGAATTCCATTCAGGATGAGTTGGAGTTCTCCAGGTGGGTGGGGCTGCAGAAGTGCATCCCAAGAAGAGAGCAATTGGGGGGGGCGGGTGCAGCACTGCACCTTGGCACAGCTCAGCAGGTGGTAAGGCCATGGGTGAAATGGAAACCACTCAACCTGGTGTGGATTTGGGACATCCACCTGCATAAGGGGACACTGGGTACTGTGAGGAACAGCCGTGAGCTGTGGGGTGAAATGTGGGTTGAAGGTGGGTTAGCAGTACAGATTGGAGGTGGGGAGGCCAGGAGGGAGATGGAATGAAAGAGCCACTGAGAGACGGGATGTGGATCAGGGAAAAAGAGTCCAGGAGCCAATGGAGGAAGAAGGGACAGAGGACAAGAGAGCCTAAAGAAAGCACAGAGGAGCAGTCCGAGACACCCGGGAGACAAGTGTGAGGGGCTCTGCAGGAAGGGGGGGCACCTGCAACCAACACTGAGCCATCAGCAGAGGACAGGGGCAGCCCTGGCCGGCAGCACGCTTGGAGGGAGCAGGTGGAAGGAAGTCATTACAATACCCCACTAAAGGGGTCTCTGCCATGGTGACGCATACCTGGAGCACACAGAACCAGCTAGTCTATGTCAGCATGGTTCGTCAGCAGGTCAAAGGGCCACACAAACAGGACAGTTGATAGTGGCATCTCCCAACATCTATCAGATGCCCACTTTATGCCAGGCACTGGGGACAACCCAGCTGTGACAATGAAAACAAGCACTATAAGAACTTGGGACTGTCTTGCCAACCAGCGTCTTTAGGAGCAATAACGAGCCTGTCAGGGTTGATGTCTGCCCCTTTAGATGGCTACTAGGAAGCTCAAAGCCAAAATTGCAGATAAATCGACTTTTAAACCATGTGGAGCACTGCGGCTTCTGTGGGTGCACTCTTCCTTCCTCCCTAGACTTGATAGCTGCTTAGGCTTTTATTTTGTCTGATTTTCTTGTTTGTCTCTGCATTTGTGTGCGGGCTAGTAGAATGCACAGAAAACCTCAGTGGCAGCCACTTAAAATATGATAGTCTTTCTTGGTTACAGCTAACAGATAGGATCTATACAGGCTGGATCCAGGTAGATGTTCCACACACTCAGCAATGTGGGTTTTCTTCCATCCTAGTCTGCCTTCTTTCAGGTGTGCCGTTGTACATTACAAGGTACCTGCAGAGTTCCACTCACCACATCCACATCCAACACAGGAAGGAGAACAGGTGTCAGAACACCTGGCTTAGTGGATAAGGCACTCACGTATAAAGCCTACGGACCCATGTTCAACTCTCCAGATCCCACATAAGCCAGAATCACAAAAGTGAGGCAAGTTCAAGGTCACACATGCCCACTAGGTGGCGCAAGCATCTGGAGTTGGATTGAAATGACTGAGGCCCTGGCATGCCAATTTTCTCTCTCTCTGTCTCTCTCTCTCTCTCAAAAGAAAATCCTTGCCGGGCGTGGTGGCGCACGCCTTTAATCCCAGCACTTGGGAGGCAGAGGTAGGAGGATCGCCATGAGTTTGAGGCCACCCTGAGACTACAGAGTTAATTCCAGGTCAGCCTGGACCAGAGTGAGACCCTACCTCAAAAAAACAAAAAAAAAAATCCTTAAACAGGCGTATGCCTTTAATCTCAGCACTTGGGAGGCAGAGGTAGGAGGATCACCATGAGTTCGAGGCCACCCTGATATTACAGAGTGAATTCCAGGTCAGCCTGGGCTAGAGTGAAACCATACCTCAAAAAACCAAATTAAAAAAAAAAGTCTTTAAAAGGCTGGAGAGATGGCTTAGCAGTTAAGATGTTTGCCTGTAAAGCCAAAGGATCCTGGTTCAATTCTTCAGGACTCACAGAAGCCAGATGCACAAAGGGGCGCATACATCTAGAGTTCGTTTGCAGTGGCTAGAGGCCCTGGTGCTCTCTCGCTCACTTGCTCACTCGCTCTTGCTCTCTCTCAAATAAATAAATAAAATATATTTTTAAAAAATGATTCTTACAGAAGTCCTCTAGCAGCTTCTATTTGGACCATATGTGAACCAAGGTCACCGCTATTAACTATAAGGAAAGTGGAGAATATGAGATTTTTTTTTTTCCCCTGACATAGGTCAGTGTTGGGCCAAATCCACATCTTCCAGAGCAGTGGAGGCAGTGGGTCCTAGAGAGGAAATGAGCAGCGATGACCACTCTTCTCTGTGAGGAATCTCCCATGGTACAGTGGGGTCCACGCATGCTACGGGGTTCTACAGCTATAAGCACTGTGCTTGCCCCACCTGTGCTTAGCCAGCAGTCCAGAGCACAGCCTAGAACGTAGTTGGTTCAACAAATACTTCTTGACTCTAAAGAGGCTGGAGAGATGGCTTAGTGGTTAAGGCGCTTGCCTACAAAGCCTAAGGACCCAGGTTCAATTCTCCAGGTCCCATGTAAGCCAGATACACAAGGTGGTGTATGCATCTGGATTTCATTTGCAGTGACAAGAGGCCCTGGTGCGCCCATTCGCTCTCTCTTTCTCTCTCCCTCTCTCTCTCTTTCTCAAATAAAAATAAATTAAAAAAAAATGTTTTAAAGGAACCAAGCCCATCTTGCAGGTAGAAAACGTTATTGTTCCCATTTTACAGGAGAGGAAACAACCTCTTCTCTAGACCTTACAAGACAGATCCCCAGAGCCGTCATGCTTGCGTCTTGTCACTTCATAGGTAGGAAATATGGCCCAGAAATAGTAAGGGACTTGTCAAGATCACATTGCAAACTCATGGCAAAATGAGATCCTGAATCTGCAGAGGCACATTTCAGAGCAAATCTGGTGCAGCCTGAAGGCATGTAAGGCCCCTAGGGCTCCGGCTTCCCCAGTCTCTCTCTCACGGCCTTAGACGCAGCTCCAAGGACTAGGAGCCTGCGGTTGTCGTTGAGTTGCAGAGCTGCTGTAAGGTGAGGACAATGAGGAAAATAATTAATAACTTTCGACCAGATTCAGGGCGAAACTTGCAAACAATGAACCTGAGGTAGAAGGCGGGGGAGGAGGGTCTCCTACCAGTCCATTTCCTCGGGTCACAGAGTTTTCAGCGGCAAGGTTTTCCAGTAGACCATGAAGACCTGCACATGCCCGAAATATGTAATCCCTTAATAAGTGCCGGAGAAACTCCACACTGGCGCCCTGACAAGTTGCCACCGGAGTCACAATAACAGTTTCAGCCCCCAGAGAGAAATCAAAGTTCTCATTATTAAAATAAGTTATTTATGGCTTAAAGCAAGTCCTCCAGACCCCTGACAGCTCTGGAATGAGCACAGAAATAAACTCTTTGATATTATCATGGTCCATCCATCTCCCTGGTGTCTCTTACCATGCGCTCATGGGTTTTATATTTTTTTTTTTCCCCTGAAAGGCATGTACGGAAGAGGAATTTCATTCAGAGCACAAAGGAATGACAGAGCCAGAATTGCATTAATTCTTTTGCTGAGCTGCCCTCTGATTCATCTGTCCTTTCCGAAAGGACAGAAATGACTTGTCCTTCCACTGAAGGTGGTCAGAGGACAGAGAACCCAGGGTTGGTTGGACAGCTCCTGGAGACCCCTCCCACAGAGTCTTGGAGAGGGCTGGACACCTGCCTATAGGCAGGCAGCAAGCCTGTGCCCCAAGGGGCCCTGGGGTTGATTCTCCTTCCTGTGAATGACTTCTAACAAGAACCCAATGCTTGGCAAACTCGTTTTAATGGTCAAACCCCTATTTATTTTTTCAAGCAATGCCATTCCAGGAATCCCCAAAACATTTATATATTTTTTTGAAAACTCCTATACTTACAGACAACAAACCATGGTATTTCCCTCCCCTCCCCTGCCCTCCCCATCATAACTCTGCTCTCCGTCATATCCTCTCCCAAAGTATTTTAAAAGAAAGAAAAGAATGAACAGATGGAAGAGATTGGGGAGGAGGAGAGAAAGGAAAACTAACGAGAAAAGCAAACAAAACCAGAAAAGTTAGGTTCTTTTCTTCCAGGCCCACTGACGCCAATGGTAAGGATCCCCAAGAACTCTGGGGCACTCACAGAGGGGATTCTGGGAAGGCCTGGAAGCCCTCTGCCTCTTCCACACGGGTCATGCACACTCACCAGCCTCAGGAACCAGTTTCTTCAGAGACAGGAGACTTCCCATAAGACAGGTATCTGTGACTGGCCAACTGGGTGATTCTGGGCAGCCCATTTTCCATCTCAGGGCTTCAATTTCTCCACAGAAACAAGGCTAAGGCTCTCACCAGCCAGGGTTGTTTGCTGCAAAGGACTCTACCGTGAGTGCCCTTTGGAGTCATGAAAAAACCTACCCAATTCACCAAGATGCCCTCAGAATGTGCCTCCCATCAGTCCCTCAGAGATTCTCCCCTCCAGCAGCCTCAGACCCAATAGTCTCAGGAGGTCGCCCATTGACTTGTCCAGTCACTGTGGCTGGCTAGTCACACTGTTCTCCAATTGACCATCTTGACCATATGCTCACCCCTGGGGCACTGAAAGGTGATAATACATGTGTACTGCCCACACCTATGATTCCAAAAGCAATCATCTTTACTCTAAGCAATGTGGGAAGTCTAGTGGTTATTGCCATAATCCTAGCACTCAGGAGGCTGAGGCAGGAGGATCTGTGTTCTGGGCCAGCCTGGGCAATATAGTGAGATCCTGTCTCAAGAAGGGGGGAGTGAGGGAAGGAAGAGACAGTGGAGGAGGATGGAGGTAAAATGGTTACTGGTCAGTCCAGATCCATGGGAGGCTCACTGTAGCAGCCCAAGGCCATCAATTTGGTAAGCCATGGAACTCGTGATGCCCAGGAAAGTTCAAACGTGCTTGGTTGAGGAAACATGATGCCTCAGGCCCCGTGCACCTGCTGTCTCTCTTTCCCCTCCTAGAAACATTCTGGGCCCTTGCCTGTCCACTGTCTCCAGCCTGCATGTTGAAGAACCTATTTGACTCACTAGGTGAGTTGTGCTGGGTGGCCTCTGGGGCTAGGAATTGGGTGTGTGTGGGGGGTTGTGCCCCTAATGACAGCCTTAAGTCAGGGACACTGCATTGACTTGCCCTTTCCTGCTGAGTAACCCCAAGGGCATCTCACCCACCTTATCTGATGGTTCACTGCTTGCTGTGTCCCCTTGGAGAGCACTCACTCTGTACACTCATCCACTCACTGTGACTGTTTAGTCTTCCTTCCAGCTGGGTAATGTGCTTAATGCAGCCAGAGCAATGCCTACGTCCACCTCTGTCTCCTGCCCAGTACAAAATGGCTAAATATTAGATGGATGGGTGAGTGGGCAAGTGGATGGGTAGATGTAGATGGATTGATGGGTGATGGATGAAGGGAAGGATAGATACATGCCTACAGGAATGGGTGGATGGATGGATGCATTGAAAGATGAAAGGGCAGATGATGGATGGACAGAAGGAGGGATGGATGCATGCATGGTCAGGTAGATGAATGCATGTATGGAAGGATGGGTGGGCAAATGGATGGGTGAGCGAGTGTGGCTAGATAAGTGGGTGAATCAGTAATCAGTATGTGGGTTTGTGGAAGACATATCTTCCAAGGTAGACTATCTCAAGGTAGCCCAGAAACTAGGACTGGGAACAAGCACTTAGTCGGGACTGCCACCCTCCTTCTGTGTCAGACCATAGGCACAGAGAGCCCCAGGCCACACGTGTACACGCTTCCCCAGCCCCAACCATTCTGATGCAGCCCTGCACCCCCAAGGGGAAAGAGTGACTAGGTCTCTGAAGCTGCCCTCTCTTAGCTGAGCAGTCCCCATTGCTTCTCATAAAGTGTCTCCTGTCTGTCCCTTCCAAACATACTCCTATACTCTCCTCAAGAATCCCACCTACAGAATTTAGTGGGTTCAAAAGAGTTGAGGGGGCTGGAGAGATGGCTTAGTGATTAAGGCACTTGCCTGAAAAGCCTAAGGACCCACGTTTGACTCTCCAGATCCCACTTAAGCTTGAATCACAAAGGTGAGGCAAGCACAAGGCCGCACATGCCCACTAGGTGGTGGAAGCACCTGGAGTTCGATTGCATTGGCTGAGGACCTGGCACACCAAACTCACTCTCTCTCTCTCTCAATCTCTCTCTCTCTCTCTCTCTCTCTCTCTGTGTGTGTGTGTGTGTGTGTGTGTGTGTGTGTGTGTGTGTGTCACTCTCTCTCTCTAAAAAATTAAAACAATAACAAAATAAAATAAAAGTGTTGAAGGGTAGAAGCAGCAATCTCCTCCCTCCTTGGAGGTTCTATGCCTTGGGTAATGTGCCAGATACTGAGTTTTTGACTGCCTTGACAATTCTAGGCCCTGTCTTCCTATTCCAGCCTTGTGTGGCCTACAGGAGTAGAGAACTTATTTACTGATGGTCAGTTTTATTTTACACAACTTTGTGCAAGCATGTCAAAACCATTGAGTCCTGTGGTTTCAGGCCAACTTCACCTCCTCCATCCACCCAGCTTTCTCATTCTTCACGCAGACACAGGCTGGACAAGGTAGCCTTTCCCCAGACACCCATGGGTCTCTCCACTGTTCTCTGCCTCTGGCCTCTCTATCAGGGCTCATTTTTGTCCAGATGTGAAATAAGAATGAAAGAGCCCTTCCCACCATGTATGCACCATACAGGTGAATTGATGTCATCCACGGGGGTGCTCAAAATATGGTGCCCTGATCAGAAATGGGCCCCAATGCCATACGTGCCAGGCAGCATCTTGGGCACCTGACCCACATCTTCCTCCATTGCCACACACACACACACGCACACTGGTTAGAAAAAGTCATCTCCATTGTACAGGTAGGGGAACTGAGTCTCAAAGAGGGACTCCAGATATGCTACACTCCTGCCCCCAAACCACCATGGTACGTCCTGATGAACAAGAAAACTAGAGCGTCCCTGCACACCTGCTCCTAAGTTCATGACCATCCCCATTCTGTTTCCAGAGCTGGCGAAGATGGCACAGATGAGGCCCCTGCTTTCTCTGTTGTGAGGAGACCAGGGCTGAGCCACAGCTACTACCCATAACAACCTTTCCTGTGTGTCCCAGTTCCCAGAGTGATGAAACCATGTTGACAACCACTAGGACAATGAAGAGCCAGGGAAGGCAGGTGGTCAGGGAAGACCTCCCCAGAATTATATATAGCTTCAAAGCACAGGAACTGCTTGGCAGAGGGGTTTGAGCAAGCAAAGGCTCTGTCCTCCTACTGCTGGGGAGGGTGAGGATTCCCACTTGCTCGCTCCCTGCCTTCTGGGAGCCGGAGGCGGGTGGTGGGTCGATGTGCTGGGGAGGGCGGCAGGGAGTGGGGGCAGGAAGACAAGGGGACTTGGGCTCTGCTGAGAGTATTGATTCAAGGCACCAGGCGCTGGGCTGGGGCCCAGCCAAGAGATGAGGTCATGAAGGACGGTGACGGTGACTCCGGGGGCGGAGGTGTCCGGGCCGATGACGTGATTGCTGGACGTGAGGAATCTCTGCCTGGAAGATGTAGGCTCTCCTTCCTTCTCCTTGACTGCCTTCTTGCCCATCCCAGCCTAGCTAGGAAGGGAGGTCCAGCAGGGTCCGGCTTGCTTTTGTACTATGTGACTTGGGGCAAGTGGCCACCTCTCTGGGCTTTTCATGGTACTTCCTGGCTTGGAACAAACCTCCAGAGGAGACCTTTGGTCAGTGTTGCCCAAGGCTGTCCGTCTCTGAAAATGGTCAGTTGAGTAGGATGGGGTGCTGGGAATAGGATCATTGGCTGCTAGTAGCAACCACCAAAGCTGTCTCAGTTTCCCCACCATGTCCTTAGAAATAGGCAATATGTGTCTTCCCAGCTCCACCTGGACTGTCCCCCTGTGGCGGCTGGAAGAGGCAGTGAGGAGTCGCTGCCTGGCTCTGTCACTCGTGGGCTGTGTAGTGTCAGGCAAGCTGCTTCACCTCTCTGTACCTAGTCATGAGGCTGTGGTGAGGGCATACAGTGAGCTTCCTTGCTCGGGTCCCAGCACCTGGCTGTGGCTGAGAGGCAGGAGTGGTGAGTGGGAACTCTAGCAATGCCATCCTGTCACGTCATGCCCTCCAGGGCCCATCCACCTAGCCTGTCTGGGTCCAGACTTTCCCTTTTGTGAACTTCAGCCTCCCTATCTGTCAGTTGGGAACACTGTTGTTGAGGACAAAAAGGAGATTGCACACGGTGAGTTTTGACACAGGGCTTGGCATCCAGGCTTGGCACCATCCCCACAGTGGCTGTCATGGTCCCAGCCCTGCACCACACCTGTCCCTCGTTCTGCTCAGCCGAGAGAAGTATGGTCTCCACCTGCAAGAGTGTGGGTATTGCACTGCCAGGAGGTGGCAATAAGGGACCAACTCCAGAGCCATGTGACCAGGGTCACAGTGCAGTCCCCACCAGCCCCCAGAACCCCGCTCAACTACTGAACCAGAAAGCCTCTAATCTCTTTAACTTCCTCTAACATGGGCTGGAGAGATGGCTCAGTGGTTAAAGGCATGTGCTTGCAAAGCTTGTCTGAGTTCCATTCCCCAGTGCCCACATAAAGCCAGATGCACAAAGTAGTGCATTCATAGTTCGGTGGCAATGACAAGAGACCCTGGCATGTTCATTCTCTTCCCCACTGTCCCCTCAAACAAATAAATAGAAATTTTTAAACTCCTCTAACTTAATTTGTACCCCCAGGGGAGCAGAGCCAGGGAACCAGGAGAGACACGAGCCCATCCTGCCTGCAAAGGGTGACCAGTGTGTTCAAGTCTCCCACCCCGCCCCCCACCCACCCACCCTGGGCTGTGTGTGTGGAAAGTAGTCAGTGCTGCGTGTCACTTCACAGGGCGCACACGGCCTCATGCCTCCATCCGGAGCCTCTTCAGCATCATTTCCCACAGTCATGCAATAGCCCAGGTGAGAGGGCTGCAGCCGAACCCTTGATGGGTTTGGTCAAGTATTTGTTGGGTTCTCCTGCTGTGGGGAACCTGACCCTGTCGGCCCCTCAGCAAGAGCTGTGCCTCCACCGAACACCGTGCTTTCCATGGTGCCATCAAGTCTCCTCGCTTGTTTGCAGGGTGTGTGTGTTTGCTGTGTGACTCTTGATTCCAGTTCAGACCCTCAGCAGCCACGTACTGGGTTTTTTTTTTTTCTTTTTTTATTTTATTTATTTATTTATTTATTTATTTATTGCAAAACGTTTGGTGGTTAAAAGCAATCCATGGACCCTTGATTTGCTCTCTCAAATACAGTTCCTCACACTTTGGAAGAACTGAGACTGGGCGGAGGCAGGCTCCCCAAGTGGGGGGTTAGTAATGGTACTCTCATCTCCTGCTCTCTGCCTCTTCTCTGTCATTCTGGAAGCTTCCATGACAGCCATCTACAGCTCCTAAAACATATCAAGTACATTCCTGCCTTGGGCTTTTATTTTATTTTTTTATTTTATAGAGAGACAGAGACAGACAGACAGGCAGAGAATTGGTGCACCAGGGCCTCAGTCATTGCAACCAAACTCCAGACACTTATGCCACCTAGTGGTCATGTGTGACCTTGCACTTGCCTCACCTTAGTGCATCTGGATGATGTGGGATCTGGGGAGTTGAACATGGGTCCTTAGGCTTCGCAGGCAAGCACCTTAGTGGCCAAGCCCCTGCCTCAGGTTTTTGCATTTCTTTCTTCTACCTAGAATCTCCTTCATTAATCATTTCAGGGGGCCAGACTGACTCCCTTCTTCAACATGCTGCCTAGAGCTAAGTGCCTACCAGGTGAAGGAAGGAGCCACCACTCAAATCCAGTTGATCCTGCACTGCCCACCCTTGGAGGACACTCCTGTGGAGGCTTAGCTTCATCTTGTCTCATGCAGTGAAGGAACCAACTTACAAAGTGGCTGAGGGTTCACTGCCAACCACACCTGGCAAATAACAGGTATTTAACCTGTGCTAAGTCCCTCCTCCCTTTAGTGTGGAAGCTTAATAAATCATGCTTAGGGCTCTTATCACAGTAAGCAGAGCCATGTGGCATAAACCCCACTTCACAGAGAGAAGAAAGACTCCAGAACCAAAGTGGAGACCAGCTTAGAACACAGCCCCCCATGACATTTGGCTCAGGGTTGCCTGGCAGAGCCTGGCTGGAAGGTACTGAGGAACAAGGTACCAACCCACCACCTGGCATGTTCTGTGGTCACCTCTCACTTGACTGCAAATATCAGCAAGCAACCCAGCGCCTGTCTTCATCCCTCCAAGAGGACAATGTCCCTCCCACTGCTATGCTTTGCCAGGACACTTGGCTTTTTCAGGGCTTGTCGGCATGTCTCTGGTATACAGCTTCTGGGTACCATGGGGTCCAAGGTGGGTTAAGAGATGAGGCCATGCCCAAGCTGGGCTGTAAAGGGAAGGTCAGGCCCAGGCAAGCAGCAGGCCAGAGCTGAGCCGGAGCTCAGTGCCACTCCCAGGACAGTGGACTGGCAAGGGACAGAGGCTGATGCCAGTGTCTCTGGTTTTTGTGTTTGAAAGAAGCAACTATCGAGTGAGCAGATGATGCACACCTGTGATCCCAGCATGGGTGACTGGGACATGAGGCTCTGGAGCTTGAGGCCAGCTTGGGTGGCTATCTCTAACTAAACCAACATCAAGTCCAGACTTTTCCATAAAATCTTGCATGGGCCACTGTAGAACCCGGCCTCAGATGAAGCCCAGTTGAGATGGAAGGACACCTCCCCTCCCCATACTGTAGCATAGCAGTAGACAAGGGCCATCGGCTGAGTGACCAGGACTTGGTCGCCCAGCCCACACTGTTCCCAAGGTGAAGGAGGTCCCTCACCAATGGTGAATAGGGCTGCCTGGCCATAGTGGAAGGAAGAGAACAGCTCTTCACCCGCACGTCCTGATTTGCCATGGAGCATGTCACCTCACAGGACAGAGGCGGGTGTGTCTGAATTAAGGATGCTGAGATGGGAGAGCAATAGCCCTCCGGGTGAACCAGGAAACTCAGGAACCCTCAGAGGTGGGAGAGAGTGCAGGAGGCCAGAGGGGAAGGGCAAGGCTATACTCTGCAAACCGTGGCAGCCAAGAACCCAGCCCAATGGACACCTGGCTTTGGGCCCTACAAGATGCATTTTGGACGTCTGGCTCCAGAGCTGTGAAAAAAATCCATGTGGGGTTTGGGGGACTTTGGGTTTAGAACCACTACTTACAGGAAAGGGAAAATGACACAGACACCACCTCAGCCTAGAGAGGGTGTGAATCAGAGCAACAGGGCTGGGGGAACGTAAGACGCAACCCCACAGGGAAGTACTCAGTCCCATAAGCAAAGCATTCCACCCCGGGGCACAGGCACCAGTGGGCTAGCCTCACTAGGGCATGATGGATACCGGCTGGGAGGGACTGACCAGGCCCAGCCCAGGGTTATTCACTGACTGGACAAAGAGGTTTACAACAAAGCCGGGTGTGGTGGCACACACCTTTAATCCCAAGACTCGGGAGGCAGAGGTAGGAGGATCGCCGTGAGTTCGAGGCCACCCTGAGACTACATAGTGAATTCCAGGTCAGCCTGGGCTACAGTGAGACCCTACCTTGAAAAGAAGGGGGAAAAAAGAGGTTTACAACACCCACACCCTTGCTTGGTGACTGGTCTGGGTAAGGCAGTCAGAGTCTGGGACCCTCCTTGCCCGGAAGCTGGCACAGAAGCTGCCAAATCTGTGAAAAGGCCAGAACTTCTGTGGGCTTGTGGTGGTTTGATTCAGGTGTCCCTTGTAAACTTCCGTGTTCTGAACGCTAGGTTCCCAGCTGACGCAGATTTGGGAATTAACACCTCCAGGAGGAAGTGTATTGTTGGGGACGGGGTGTTATAGCCAGTTTCCCCATGCCAGTGTTTCGCACATTCTACTTTTGCTATGGTCCACATGATGTCGGCCAGGGCTGATGTCCACCCTCTGCTCATGCCATCATTTTCCCTGCCATCATGGAGCTTCCCCCTCCAGCCTGTAAGTCAAAATAAACCTTTTATTTCCCCCACAAGCTGCTTTTGGTTGGGTGATTTCTACCAGTAATATGAACCTGACTGCAACAGGGCTCTACTAGAAACCCTATGAGGATGGGTGTGAGAGCCATTTGCCATCCTGAGGCAAGAGTGGAATCATGGGAGAAAAGGAGGGCTGAGCTGGCTGTGGAGAAGGCCAGGAGTCCTTAGGAGAGAGACTGGGGGACCTGGAGCTCCATGGTGCTGGATGGAGAAGGACAGCCTGTGGAGAACTGAGCCACCATTATCTATCTCGTGGGCATCCTCCCCTGGTACCTGAGAGCACCCACCCAAATGTCCTACGCAGGAAGCTGTGCCCTACTGCAGCTGGCCCAGGTAAGCTTGCCAACTCTACGGCCTCATCTCCGCCCCCTTGACCCAGTGTGTTTCCCCGTCCTGCCCCGGCTGTAACTCTAACGCACCAGGCACAGCCCATGGTATGCCCTCTTCCTAGCACACCTTGCACAGAGACCTGGTTTTTCCCTTTCCTCTTGAAGGACTTTGCTCTGATGACACCTTCCCAGCAAGCTCCGGGCCATCACATCACTGAGTCGCTGACCATCACCCCAGATGCGTGTTCAGGGTCTGCTCTGATGTCTTATACTGAGTTGCTGCAAAATACACACCTGAGCCACAGCCAGAGGCCTTGGAGTGGGAACTGAGCCCTGACCCCAGTCCCCACCTCCCCCGCACGCCCCCTCACCCCAATGCCCCAACAACATTGCTTCCCTACAGCCCCATCCCAGCCAGAGCCTCTGGAGTCTGCACCGACAACCCAGCCCCTGGAGAGCAGGCGTTCCTGGGCGCCCCTCCCGTGCCTCAGGCGGAGGGCTGCAGTACACAGGCGCGTGTGCGAACAAGTGGATTCCGGGAGTAAAGGGAGCAACCCTTCGCCAGAGCGGCAGCCCACCAAGGGGCACCGCCAGCCCCACAGTGGGAGCCCCTCCTTCCCCACCCCACTGCTCCACAGCCTGGGCCTGTGTTCCAGTGCAACCTGTGCTCTGTTGTTGACAATCTGGGACAGAGCAACTCATGTACCTTTCCGTAGCTCAAACCCCTGGCAGTCTGAGTAGCAAGCCCCCAGGCCGTTTTATAGCAGTCAGCTGAGAGCCCCTTGATTGTCTTCTGGGCTTCCAGCAGGAGGCTATCCTTGTCTTTCACTCTCTCTTGCATCCAGGAGTGATTTGGAATTACGCTCCAACCCATGAGATGCTCACAACAGCTTCTAGGAGCCCTTCTCAGGAGCCTTTGATGCCCACACCTGCCCCCTCCTTCCTCTGACAAGTCCTCTGAGAATTCCCACGTGGTGGCTGAAATCTGGCAGCCATATGCAGAGGTGGGAGAGAGCCCGGGCTGTGTGACAGGACAGGAGCTAGTGACCCAGTTGTGGCAAACAAACTTTTTTATCCTCACTTTACCTCCCCCCTCCCCCCCATCCACCTTAACACCCAGGGAGAAGAGCAGGTGGGACAGAGGACCTAATTGAGAACCCTTTTGGTGGGCTTTTTTTCTGCGTTTGGTAGGCTCTCTCTGGATTGGGTCTTAATTTTTCACCTAATTTGCATAAACACAGCCAATCAGAGCCCACCTGAGTCTATAAAAAGCCTTAAACACAGCCACTTCCTGGAAAACTTGCTTTCCTGTACTCTCTGGGCCGGTAGCTACTTTGCTCGGCCTTCTAACGAGTGCACAACTGAAGCCTCTCCCTTCTTCATGGTCACAAGACAGGAACCTGAGAGAAAAGGAAGGCTTCGGCAATTTGGGCTGCAAGGACCAGCCGTCCTCCTTGGTTTGTTACAACCAGGAGCTAGAAGGAGGCTGGTTCCTGGGTTTACCTACCTCAGGGTTTAAAAAGGAGAGAGAAGTTCCTCTGTGTGGAATCAATGCTCTTTGAGGCCTTCATTCACAGTCCAACCCTTCTACTGTACAGAGGTGCCCATGTGGGCCACGTAAAACTTGTCCTGTATAAAGCCTGAAGATGACCCCGGGCACAGCTGAGGCACCTTTTTTTCTATTGGGTCATAAGGCCCTATTATTCCCTTCAAGTCATCCTGGCCAGGCCTCTGCCTCCCTCCTCCCCATAGGGACATTAGGAAGCCTGTGCTCTGCCAGGGTGTCTGTGAACCTGTATAAGGCTCTGCTTATCTCTGGGCCCTGGTGCTTCACCTGCCTCCCATCACTTCTGCCAAGACAGAGCACTCCTGGGTCGGGATTCATACTTCATTCTAAGGACTGAGGTCCTGGGGTCCTTACCCTGCCAAATGATCACCAAGATACTATACTGCTTTGGCAACTCATGTGACAATGTGACAGAGATCACTCGTTCTTCTTTTTTTTTTTCTTTGTTTGTTTGTTTTTCGTGGTAGGGGGTTTCACTGTAGCCCAGGCTGACCTGAAATTCACTGTGTAGTCTCAGGATGGCCTTGAACTCATGGCCATCCTCCTACCTCTGCCTCCATGTGCTTGGATTAAAGGCGTGTGCCACCATGTCCGGCCCACTCTTCCTTCTTAATAGTCTAGTCACTGCTGCTGGACTGAGACCATGGACGCTGGGCCACCCTCAGAGTTGACTACAGACCTCAATTCTGGGCCTTGCTCACCCCAGGCTCATCCCTGACCAAGACCAGGTCTCTGAAGCTGAGACGCACCCCTATCACCCCGCTGGCTGCTGTGAAGTCTGTTTCCCAAGCTGGGGGCCTGCTGAGTGTGCCTCTGGCCCCTTGGGACAAAGAAAGAGACCCTGGCTGTGCTGGTACAGACCCATTGGGTCTCCTCACATCTCACCTGCTTTAATTTCTTCTCGAGGCTTTGAAATGGGCCAACCATGAGCCCAATTCACTGATAAGGAAACTGAGCTGGGAGAAATCAGTGCATGGCAGGCCCTTCGGTCTGGAGCCCCAGCCGCCTGCAGTGGGGTCTGAGTGGTCGCCCCGCCTCCACACCTCACCCCGCCCCCGCCGCAGTCCCAGTCGGGACAAGACTCCAACTTGCAGGAGAAATTAGGAATAAGGCGAAAGAACGCGGTCCTGGCCCCCGCGCATGCCTTAAGTATTTAAATTCTTTTTCATAATTATCTCAAATAGTAATTATTGCAGAAGCAGATGTGCTTATCGCAGACAAGAAACCACCTGCCTTCCCATTTTTGTCAAAAGTGGAAACTGACATTATTTTTTGCGATTCGTCTCAATGGCTGTTTTCACTGTAAATACCACCTTAACCGCAAGGGTGCTCGAGGCTGTTGGGGGGGGGGGGTTGGGGTGGGGAAGGACTCCAGTCCCGCCGCGGGCGGCGCTGGAGGCTCGAGGAGGTGCGCTGGGAAAGAAAGGAACTCCTGGCCCGGGGCAGGGCGCTGGGGCTCGGGTCCTCTCCCGGGAGAAGTCCCACCCCGGGCTGCCGCTGGCGGGAATCCCCCTTCCCCCAAAGCGTCACCATCCCGGGCGTCAGCTCCAGCCAGGAGGGCACGGCTGCAAGCCCCGGGTCTGGGGGTCAGGAGCAAGGGACAGATGTGTAGGTTTCGGGGTGCATGCAGTAGTAGGGCGGCCGTGGGCGGGCTGTCAACCTCTCTGGTAGCCTGTGTCCCCCTCTGTCAACAGGTCCTCCTGTTCCCCGCGAAGACTGCTCGTGGCAAGCTTCATGAACGAGTGCGGGGGAGACTGGGGGGGATCTCTCCCTCTAGTTTGCAAAGCGCCAGGTGGCGTGCCTCGCGTCCGACATGAGCTGTGTATTTAGTCAGCTTTCTAACATAATTCCCATGCTGTTTTCCCTCTCATCGTTGAATGGAGAAGCTGAAACTAAAGCGGTCTGCGAGTTGTCCAAAGCCACAGGGGCTGTTCCGCTGAAGCGCACGTGCCGCTGACCGCTTAAGTTTGTGCTCCCCAGACGAAAGACTGTTCCCTGCTACCCTTTCCTAGATGGGGACGATGGGATTCAAAGACTTGCCGCTGACTAGGAGGGAAGGGAGAGCCCATTCTGGGAACAGAGGAGAGAACGGCGTCCCATTTCCAGCTTTGCGGGGACCCCCAAGAACCTGCACCCGCTGAGCTGTCCACCTGTCCTGCCTCCCAGCGGCGTCCTCTGCTGCCCCCGTGTGGTCAGCGAGCCCCTCGCGACTTCCTGAGCTGCACAGCTCGGGCGCTGGAGGGGCTGGCCTGAGCGTGAGGGACGCCTTCTCTGGACATCCGGCAAAAGATCTCTGGGGTTCAGAGCGTGGGGCGAATCCCGCTCACTTACCCTCGCCACCCGCCACCTTGCAAGCCAGCCACTTGCCAGCCTTTGCTCTTAGCAGGTCCTTCCGGTGCCTGGGTCACTTCAGATCTCAACCTGGACCCCTCACTGTTGCTGTCTGTCCCCAAGCCTGCTGCACACTATTCGTTCTTATATTTGTCACCATGTCATATCACATGGTGAGTTTGTCGACTGTCTGTTGTCTGCAGAAATAAGGCTGGCCTGGAGTGGGGAGGGTCCCTCGTCGTGAGAAGACTGGCTGGGCACGCTCCATCCTGTGCGAGGCTGCCTTGAGGCCTTAAGCTAGTCCCTTAGCTGACGGGCTTCAGTATGTAGGTTTTAGGCGTCTGGCCACACGCTCCCACGCCCCTGCCAGCCGCAGAGCTGTCCCTGCTCTGAACCTGAGCCTGACCAGCACCCACCTGCTGCGCACTGCTTGCCCGCCTCGCGCCTGCGCCCAGGGGTCACCAGCGTGGAGGGAAGAGCCAATCTATGTAGTTCAAGGGGGGGGGGCACCAGGAAGAGGGCGCAGGGAGCACAAGGTTGTCTGACTCTCTTCTGAGAGGCAGGGGATATCCTGGCATTGGCTTCAGCTCCAGTGCTAACTTGTGAACGAGAAATGCCTGGCTCTCCTATCTCCTGGGGCCCCCACGGCTACATGCCCCACCTTCTTTTCAGTGCGCTGAGATGGAAGGAACATGCTCACATCCACCCCTTCCAGGAGGTGCTCCAGCATCTCTGGTGTCCTTGGTCGCAATCCGTGAGGTTGTTGCTACTCTTTGTTGCTACTCTGAGTACAGGGAAGGAAGCCTGGGCCCGGACAGACGTGAAGGGATTTATTTGCCTAGGTTCGCACAGCTGGGAGAGGACGGGGCCCTGCAGCCCGCGCTTGGCTGAGGCTTCCCCATACTGAAACCCAGGGTGCACCGGCCCTGGCTTGCTGCGGGGACATCTGCAATCAGCAAGGTTAAAACACCTGACAGCCCGTGAGCTCCTAATGGCAAGTTCCGGGGGGCCTCCACCTCTGCTCTCCGGGGCACGCTTAGGCCGAGCTCACCCACAACCTAAGTGGCCAAGTGGCCGAAGCTGCGGAGGGCACCGGGGCCGGCATGGATTCGCACACCGGGCACAGCCAGGCGCGGCTGCGAGGAAGGGGCCGTCGGTCCCGCCCGCAAAGGCCCGGAAGCGACCGCGGGAGGGCGGGGTGGACTGAAGGTGCCCGGAGGCCGCAGTGTCCCCGGGCGCGCGCTCTTCCTGCGCGGGCTGAGCTCCGGGCGGGCAGGGCAGGGCGCGCCCCGGGAAGGGAAGAGGCGCCCAAGGCCGGGACCGCGACGTTTCGGGACGGTCGTGGGGCAGGCGGAAGGCGGCAGGAGCGGGAGGGACCGGCGTCCGGCGGCTGAGCCTCGCCACCTGTGGCTGTTGGGTAGGGTTCCTCCCGAAGTGGTTCGATGTGACCTTTTCCCGGTGGCTCCCAGCCAGGCCCCGGGTCTGGACCACCTTCCCACCTCTGAGACGCCTGGGGTCAGTGCCGCGAGCGCGCAGAGGCTCGACACCCCCCGCCCCGCCCAACCGTGCTCTGATGGACCGTCGGGGTCGCCTCTGAGACAGGGGATGTCACCAGGAGTGGCCGTGCCGAGGGCTGCGGTGATGCGCATCCCGCCGATCCCACATCCTGCCCCGGTGGGCGTGAACGTGCTTATCACAGCACAGCCATGCGCGGTGGAAATGCCAGGGTCAAGGGTACGGGAAAAGGCGGGGAATCTGGCCCTAAAGCTTAGGGACATGAGTGTCCCTGGGTCGTGATATCCCAGACCCTCCACCCCTACCTGGCTAGACTGTCCTTTCCCCGTGGCCTCACATTGCTAGTGACGCAAACCGCACTGGGGGGGGGAGGGGGAGAGGGAGGGAAGTGTCCAGCTGGATCAGGGGTCCCCAGTCTTGACCGCTGGCCCCTTCCACTGCACAGAACTTAGGCAGCGTGGGGCGGGGAACCCAAGGCAGGCCAGGGTATAACAAAGAGCTGCACGCTCCCTTTGCTGGAACCTAGAGCCCCCCGTTTCCATGGCAACATTCTTTCAGGACAAAGCAAAGGCTCCATTTTCTACATCTCCCCCACCCCCGCAATGACTCTTTTTATTGAAAACTTCCATAATTATAGACAATAAACCATGATCATTCCCTCTTTCCCACTTTCGCACCCTCCACCATATCCCTTCTCCCTCTCAATTGCTCTCTTTCACTTTGATGTCATCTTTTCCTTCTATTGTACTGGTCTTGCGTAGGTGTCAGGCACTGGAAGGTCATGGATATCCAGGCCACTTTGTGTCTGAAGGAGCACGTTGTAAGCAGTCCTACCCTTTGGCTCTTACATTCTTTCCAACACCTCTTCTTGCAATGGACCCTGAGCCTTAAAAAGTGTGATAGAGATGTCTCAGTGTTGAACACTCCTCTGTCACTTCTTCTCAGCACTATCGTGCCTTTTGAGTCAACCCAGTGGTCACTGCCATCTGAAAAAAAGTAGTTTCTCAAACCAAAAGTGAGAATAGCATTAATATATATTAATATATGGGTATGGGACTGGAGAGATTGCTTAGCAGTTAAGGCACCTGCCAATTCTCTCTCTCTCTCACACACTCTCAATTTTTTTAAAAAAAAAATATGGGTATGAGCATTAATAAAACTGCTTACAGGGCAATTTGGTGAGCATAATGTATGCAGTTAGCCAGACAACAGCAGACATTACTCTCCTAGGGCTCATGACCTTCCCTCACCATAGGCTTTTGACAAGGTTTTCAGTACTAAGCATTTATTTCCTCCCATGGAGCTGGCCTTCATGCGGTTGGTTTCTCCCATAACAGACATGCCACTATTGCACCCATTGGCTCATTTGGCCTGGATGGCCAAACTTAAGGCTTGCAATGTCCACTGATGTTTATGCTAATGACTTTTGTTTCCCATAGGGTTGCATGCAGCATAAATTTTTCCAGCTTTCTGTCAGCTGGTCTACAGGAAGGAGGTTTTCAGCTCAGCTCCAGCAAGATTTCTCAGTATCCTGTAGCCCAAACATGTGGAATCTTCAGTATTAGTGTCTTACTTTCTATTTCTGATGGGAAACCAAGAGCCTTGGCAATGGCCTATGATGTTTGGGGGGCAACAGGAATCTCCCTGGTCACCAAGTCACTGGAAGGTATCCTGTCCCTGACACTGAAACATTTCTAGTAATAATCCATGGCTTTTGGGTGTACCATTATTTTAAAAAAGCTAGCCATAGTGGCGCACGTCTTTAATCCCAGCACCTGGGAGGCAGAGGCAGGAGGATCGTCATGAGTTTGAGGCCACCCTAGACTACATAGTGAATTCCAGGTCAGCCTGCGCTAGAGCAAGACCCTTCCTCAAAAAAAAAAAAAAATAGGTTTCCATACGGTTTATTCATAACATCCTAAATTTTGATTAACCCTCCTCCCGCCCTTCCTTTACTCAATCTCTTCCCCTGACCTCACTTAAGCCATTGCATCCTTTGTCATCTGTTCATCTGTTTACATATATGCACTACCCTCTTCTTAAGTTCTCCCCTCTCCTCCCTTCCTTATAGCCTCTTTCTGGCTTGCTGGTCTCTGCTATGGATTTTTACTCCAAGTCACATATTAATCTAAACATTTATAGCTAGGATCCACCTATAAGAGAGAATATGTGGCATTTGGCTTTCTGGGCCTGGGTTACCTCACTTAGTACAATTCTTTCCAGATCCATCCATTTCCCTGAACACTTCATAATTTCGTATTTCTTTACCACTGAGTAGAACTCCGTCGTATAACTGTACATCTTCATTACCCATTCATCAGGTGAGGGACATCTAGACCTGTTCCATTTCCTAGTTATAGTGAAGGGAGCGGCAATAACATGGGCGGGCAAGTATCTCTAAGGTGGTAAGAAGAGTCCTTAGTGCCTGTGAGAGAGGGAGGCTAGGTCTCAAAGCACAGGTGGGGAAACTGAGTCCAAGAAAGAAGCAGTAACTTGCAAGTACCTCCCCCCACCTCAGACACCCAAGCTTCCCGCTGCAAACACATCACACCACAGCTCTGTTCCCTAGAGACCCCCCGCCCCCGACGATTACTGCACACACATCAGTAACACAAGCGAGCAGAGAACCATAAAAGGGTTAGAAGACAGTGTGGGAGGTGGTGGGTAGAGAGACATCACTGTGTTCAGGGAAAGCCTGCCTGAAGAGGTGAGGCTTGAGGAGAGACCTAAGCAAGAAAAGGGAGGAGGGGTGTGGACACCTGGGGAAGCGACCCTGCGGAGCAGATGCAAAGTTTTGCTCTAGCAGTGTCCCGGTGAGGCCTGGACTTCTGCCCTCTGGTGGATCTAGACCAGAGCAGCTGTTTAAACCAGAGGAATAGTTGGTCTGTCCGGCCCAGGAAGCAAAGGGAGAGTGAGGCCGGGAGCTGGGCTTCCAGAATCTTGAGGTCTCTATAAGGGAGTAAAGGGAAGTATGAGGAGAGGGGCAAGTGTAGGAAGGGCTGGACCTCTCCAGACAGGTGCAGGAGCACTGCACCTTGAACCCCAGCTGTCTGCCATGGAGCAGGGGCTAGACCTGAGGGTGTAGCACACACGGATGACCCCTGGTTGTATTGGGGGGGGATTACAGAAGCTTAGGGAAGGAAGGGGTCAAGTTCTGGGGTGTTCTCAGAGTTAGGAGAATAGAGGCAGTGAAAGAGACCAGGTTCTGGAATGTTCTGGGACCCTTGAGGCAGCATGTGGGAGGGTGAGTGTCAGGTTTCTACCCCAGCGATGTGGTGGCCAATGATGCCATTTCCCTCCCTCCCACCCCAGCTTGGACTCACCATCTCCCACACAGTATTACCCAAACCACACCTTCCTTCAACTCTGGTCCCAGCCTGGACCCTTGAATTGCCGAAAAAGACATGCCTTCCTCTGAGGCAGCTTGTGCCCAGTTGCTTATCCACTCCGCAAACATCTTACTGGAGCTTACTCTGTGCTTCTTCTCGTGCTAGATGCTAAGACTCCATTTATCACCAGCATAACTCTCACCCAGCCCTCCCCTTTCTCTTCCCCACAGAGCCCTGGCACGCTTCCCCCTATGGAAGACCCTTGTCTTCAGTGCTCATGCTATGCCTGGAGCCTTTGATGGGATGGGTGTTAAGGGACAATCCAGCAAAGGCTAAGTATGTTAAGGAGGGGGCTCTCCATGAGAAAAGGGGGGGGGTCTGGTACACACACTAGGGCATGCAGGTGGGCCATACAGTGAGTGCCAGAGGATGACTTTAAGATTGTGCCCTTCAGGGTGGAGAGATTGCTTAGAAGTTGAGGCCTGTGAAGCCAAAGGACTCGTGTTCAATTCTCCAGGACCCTCATAAGCCAGATACACAGGTGGCACATGCATCTGGAGTTCGTTTACAGTGGCTGAAGGCCCTGGCATGTCCATTCTCTCTCTATCTCTATCTGCCTCTCTCTTTCTCTCTCTCTCTCAAATAAATAAAGTATAAAAATAGAGGACTGTGCCATTCACAGTAGGGAAGCTGAGTCCCCGAAAGGCAGCATGGTCCAGCAGAGACCTCCTGCTGGACAAAGGTCAACCTGTCTTTGGCCACCACTAAGGCATAGTTCTCCCTCCCTGAGGTAAGAGACTTCCCCAGGAGTCCTCACATCCTAGTGTTGATAAGGTGACTTCTGTTCCCTTTTGGCTCAACCTATAGTAAGTGGCAGGCTGGTTTTCAGAATGCCTTGTCCACTCCTGCCCCGAGCCACTGGCCCTCAGGCTCTGCTGGTCTCCTGCAGGGATGGCTCAGCCAGCCCAAGGGCATTGGCCTGGGGACCAGGACCCAGGGTGGAAGCTTCAGGCATAAATCCTGACCCAGCTGACAGTGCCCTGGAGCCAGCACAGGAGTCACTGCTGTCCCTTTCCTGTCCCCACCCTTCCTGGCTTACTGCACAAGAGGTCAGAGTCTTTGGGTGGGGAGGACAACTACAGAAACCTTGACCCCAGATAGGCCAGACCAGCCTTGAGCTTCCAATCTGATAAATGGACAGAAATGCAGATTAGGCTGGCCCCAACTGACGTAGTGCTAAGTTACAGTGAGCCTCAGAGGCCAAATCCCAGGGGGTTACTAGAGTCCTATGCTGAGACAACAGCATCAACCACGTGGAAGAAGATAGGGGCCCATCCTTTTTTTTTTTTTTTTTTTTTTTTTTTTTGGTTTTTCAAGGTAGGGTCTCACTGTAGCCCAGACTGACCTGGAATTCACTATGTATTCTCAGGGTAGCCTCGAACTCATGGCGATCCTCCTACCTCTGCCTCCCAAGTGCTGAGATTAAAGGCGTGTGCCACCACGCCTGGCCAGGAGGGCCCATCCTCTTAACTGCCACCACCACTACCATCAGCTTGGACATTTTAGCAAATGCCTGAATAGCTTGAAAATATCCAGCCATCCTCGCAGGCAGTTTGTGTAAGGGTAGAGGCCTGCACACCTGAGGGTTGCTCCCCTGCTTATTAGAGCCCACCTTGAGTGGCGCCTGATGCCAGGGCCTCAGAGATGTTCCTCTGCATATGTCCTGAGAAGGGCTACTCTACGGGCAGGGTGAAAGAGGTTGGGACATATGGCAGGGGGGTACTTACTCTGTGGAGGGGGGTCAGAGCTGGGCATTGCAGGATGAATAGGAGTTTGCCAGGGGCTTCAAGCCAAAGGTTAAGGACGAGCAGAGGGACTCAGAGGGGGCTGGGAAGGAGTAGTGGCCAAGGTGGCTGCAGCCCAGGGACCACACAAGGAGCGAGGGCAGAGCCAGAGTGACAGGCCATGGTATTGACTTGAATGTTACAGCCACTGGGAGTCATGGTAAGATCTACCTAGGAAGGGGAAACTGAGACTTACTTTGTTGGTTCCCTTCCAGACACCTCCCTCTCACCTCCTGATACAGCAAGTGGGCACACGAAGGCTCAGGAGGACCCGTCCCCAGCTCTTATCAGTCATAGCTGGATTTCTTGTGTGGCAACTTGCCAACCTCCTCAGGTCTCGAGCACAGATGAGGGATGAGGCCCACAAGAAGGTCATGCATGAGCAGTACTACCTGTCTCTCCCAGGGGACACAAAGGAGACCAGCCCCTGACTACTTCCCACACCTAGCAGTGGCTAGGTGAGTCCCCTACCCAGGGCTAGAATGCCCAGTCTGAGCAAAGCTGTGGGTCAGGTATCAGCAGACCGCCCACGAGATGCCATCCACCAAGCTCCCCACCCTCATGCCCACTTACCCACAGTGATGCACAGGCAGAGTGCAGGCCCCCAGAGTAGGATGGGCCCCAGTGTGCCCTGCCCTCAAGTGCCCAGATCTGAACAGCACACATGTGGTCAGCGTCTCGGCTCGGTGCACACCAGTGTGACCTTTCCTCCCCACCCAGCCTCTCCCGCTGTGTGTGCACACGCCCATGCACGTGCCTGGACACGTGCACACCTGTGTGCAAGCACAAGCATGCATGTGCCAGAGATGCCTATGGTGAGTGGGTACGTCTGTAGCTTCTTAAATGCCAGTTACACGGAAATTACAGTCATCGAGATGCTGAGAGGCCTGTGGTGGGGCTCCAGTGGGCTTCTTAACCCCTAAATGACAAGCTCTGGTTGCGTCTTGTATCCACTGTAATTTCAAGGTGCGGGGGAGTAACTGAGATGTGGGGCTCCGTGAACTCTCATGTGAGCACAGTCACAGCTGCTGTGGTTTGTCACAGGAAACACTACATTTCTGTCAGCTTAGTAACAAACAAAAGGTGTCATTTTGGCTTGGATGCATCTGTCTCTGCCCCTGCCAGGCGCAATGCCCACTCCGGCTATCCCTGCCCGCCTGCTGGCAATCCTGTCTTCCACAGCTAGGTGTCGCTGCTCCCGCACTGTGGCCTGGAGAGATGCGGGCGCAGGAGACCTGGAAGGGGGTGGGTAGGCTACACTCAGTGAGCAAGACAGAACTCTCTGCGGGAGGCACCCACTGTCCTGCTGTTACTGGTCAGCAATGGGGTCTATCTTTAATCAGATAGAAACGCCAAGGGCTCTTCAGTGCTGCCTGTCCTAGCCCTTGAGTGCCTGAGGCCCAGGGGCTGGACTAGGCAGAGCCAGAGTCTTGTAGCTCAAGCCTTGAGAAGCAGAGACCTATTCCTCCAGGCTTCAGAAAAGAGACGTAGAGCTCCCTCGGGTGCTCAGCGTGGAGGCTTTGCTGTCCCGGGGCCTTAAGCACTGGTGGCCGGGCACTGGGCAGCTATGGTAGTCCTCAGCCTCAGCAGCCGTGAACAGCAGCGGCAGGCAAAACCTGCTACTGTGAGAGTGCCCTGGTGTTGGCACGCTCAGCTTCTATAGCCGTTAAGTGATGTGACTCCTGAGCCCAGGGCACGGGACCCTCAGCCCTTGGGCGCAGCCAGTGTTACAGCTCTGGGGCCTTAAGACGCGCAGGGCCCAGGGTCTCACTCTCCGGCCCAGCGCTCCCATCTGCTTCTCCCACGTCTCCTCACCCCTCGTTGTTTCCACCGTGATTCCTGATGTCTCGGGAACTCTTCAGTTCCCATCTTGTCACTACTGTCACCTCCTCTGTGAGCACGAATGCAGTGGCTACTGCAGGCCACGGGCCAGACAGGACGCGGGTTGTTCTAAGCCAGCAAAGAAGAGACCACTGATGAAAGGCGTGACGTTATTGCACCTGGGGACAGCAGCCTGCTTATCTATCCAGAAAGGGGGCACGGCAAGTGTATCTGCACCAATCACAAACAATCCTTCACGCACCAATCATAGCACCATCCTGCATCCTGGGCTGGCCAGGTAAAAGTGCTCCCACACGACCTTGGCCAAATGGAGAGATGGCTCAGCAGTTCAGAGCCTTGCTTGCAGGTTCTAACAGTGCGGGTTTGATTCCCCAGTACCCCAAAGGTCTGAAGAAACAGGTTGGCGGTGTCTGTGCATCACTGTGGGCAAGTGGGCATGAGCGTGGGGAGCTTGATGGATAGCATCTCACAGGGATTCCGCTGACACCCGAGGCTGGAGATGATAAAAAGTTCAACACACGCTATGTGTAAAACCACCATGGCTTTTAATTGCTTCAGCTGCTAGCAGCTCTGTCAAAAGTGCAACTCCTCAAGGTGTGTGCAGAGGTTTCAAAGTGTGCCAGAGAGGGCTCAAAGTGGCCAGGGCAACATGAGGCAGTGAGGCCCTGTGGCTGACAGAGCACAAAGGAAGGGCTCAGCAATGGGTCAATCGGGCAGGCAGAGTCTCCAGGCCTCCAGCTCTTCAGCTTACTTAAAGGAAAAGGAAACGCTGAAAGGGGTGCTTACAGCCAAAGCCTCTCTGACCACGGGCAGTCTGTAACCCTACTTTGCTCTTAGCCAAATGCCCTCGGGGTGCGTTGGGTTACTCACTCTCACTGGACTTGCTTTTTTGCTTACCTCTGCGTGGAGCATTCCCAACTCTGCATCTGGGGACTGCTGCTGTCCCCCCAAACCTCACACCTCAGCACCCCACCCCACCTTTGCCTTACTACTCCATGGGGAGACCCTACTTTGAGACAGTACCTCCTCCAGAAAGCCTTCCCTCAGGCTTTCAGCTTCTCTCTGGCATACTTCGGCAGGGCAGTGACAGGAGCTGTTTTGTTTTTAAGTAGACTATCTTACAGAGCAGTTTTAGGTGTACCCCAAAACTGGATGGGAGGCATGGAGAGTTTCCATGCACCCTCAGTCCCACGCATGCGCAGCCTCCCACACCACAACCACCACCTAAATGGGCATTTACAGCGATGGCTGAGACCACGTAAGAGCCTAGAGAGCCCACGGCTCTCTGGAGGATTCACTCTTGGTATTGACATTCTCTGGGTAACATCCCATTGTCCCGGTAGACCACAGGAACTTTGCTACCCACTACCTGCTTCATGGTGTCTCGGCTGCTCCCAAGTTTTAGCAGTTATCAATAAGACTGCCAAGGACATCTCCACTCCGTGCTTTGTGTGGTGTGCGGACATGGACTTCAGTCCATTTAGGTGAATCCTGAAGAGCTTGTCTGTCAGATGAAATGCTAAGAGGTAATGTCAAAGACTGGAGAGATGGCTCAGTGATTAAGGGCCTTGCTTGCCAAGCCTAACAATGCGGATTCAATTCCCAGTACCCACATAAGCCAGATGCACAGAGTGGTACATGTATCTGGAGTTCAATTGCAGTAGTAGGAGGCCCTGGAGCACCCATTTTTTTTCTCTCTCTCTCCTTTAAGTAAAATATCGAAAACAACAAGAAGGCATGAATTACAGGTGTTTTAGGAAGTGGGTGTTCATCCTGTGAGGGACTGCATGCTGTCCTCCAACGTGGCTATCGTGCCGTGCTCCCCACACACAACGGACCAGAGTCCCTGTGCTCCCATTTTCATCAGCACTAGAGCCAGAGCTTAGATCTTGGCCAGTCCAGTAGATGTATACAGGGGTCACCATTACCTGGGGCTATATTCCACAACCCCTAAATCCAAAGCTTCAGCGGTCCCGATTCCTGTACAACCTATGTTGTTCTCATACACATATACTTATGATGATCAATTTATAAATTTAATTAATTATATTTATTATTATTTTATAAATGAAGCATGGTAAGATATTAAAACAACAAGGCTAATGCAAAACAATCATAACAAGAAATTGTAATAAAAGTAATGTGATGGTCTGAGAAGACGACTCAGTGGTTAAAGGTGCTTGCTTGCAAAGCGTGCCAGCCCAGGTTCAGTTCCCAAGCCACCGTATAAGCCAGAGCAAAAAGTGGTGCAAATGTTTTACAGAGGCAAGAGACCCTGACGCGCATGCCTACACTATTGCTCCTCCCCCCCCCTCTCTCTCTCTTTCCCACGAAGGAAGCACTGTGGCTTCTCTCAGGCATACCTCGATTTCCAGCCTCACACCTGTCTCTCACCCTCTGGGGCCATTGCTAAGAAAAGGCTTACTTGAACGCCAGCGTTGGGATAGGGCAGTAGCTCCCATAACCAAGATGGGACGTAAATGGAATGCAAGCAGTACCTAGCAGCCCAGCAGCCAGGACAAGGGCTAACACATCCCAGGAAAGACATTGCAGGCAGCAGGAAACTGAATCACTTTGCCCAGAAGCGTTCAAACCCTTTTCTGTGACGTTGTGTGTGTCAGTTGACCACAGGTAACTGACATCTCTTAAGAGGACTAGGACAGTTGTCTCACTGTGTCTTCTGGTAGTCCCCGATGGCAAACACTGAGGTGTCTGTTCAGCTGTTTGTCCATTTTTTAAATTTTTATTTATTTATTAGAGAGAAAGAAAGGGAGAGGGAGAAAATGGGCACGCCAGGGCCTCTAGCCACTGTAAACTCCAGACACATAGGTCGCCATGTATATCTGACTTATGTGGGTTCTGGGGACTCAAACCTGGATCCTTGGGCTCTGCAGGCAATGGCCTTAACCACTGAGCCCTTTTGTCCATGTTTAAATGGGTTTAATCATTTTTATTTTTTCATTCTTTTTTTTTTTTTTTTTTTTTTTTTTTTGATGCAGGGCCTCATTCTCACCTAGGCTGGTCTCAAACCTCAGCCTCCCAAATGCTGGAATTAAAGGTATATGCCACCACGCCCAGTTCATTTTCCTACTGTTGAATCTTCTGAGCAGGAAGATTCTTGCTGCTTGAAATCCCTTGATCCCAGATGGGACAGAGAAGATGAACTCAAGAGGACTGCAGGGAAAACATATGGCCACTTATGCTTCAAGGAAGGATTGTTCGCTCTGCCAAAGGTAGGGCTCCGGATTCCCTCAAGGACCACACCTCACTTGGCATCCAGTGCTTGCTCCACCTGGTTCACATGGGTCTTTGGTGTTTGCTCCCACTGTGCAGCCATGCGCAGCCACCATGTGAGGCCTGGCAACCCTCCCTGCCACCAGCCAACCTTCTCCCCTAGCCTATCTGTCCAAATTGTCCTTCCCTTTTAGTGGCTGTCAGAGCGACCATGCTGAGATTCAGCCACGAGGGGGCGCCATCGCCCTGCAGATGAGCCAGAACTCTGCCTGCTGCTCTATCTGGCCAGACCTGAATCTAAGGACCCCCCCCCCCATCTGTGCTCTGGACTTTCTGCAATCCATACCCCCATTCACTGGGGAAAAGGGGTGTGGAGAAACACCCCGTCCACCTCAGGGCTTCTCTATATGTGTGCAAAGAGCCTTTCAATGGTTCAAGGCTGTCGTCCTGAAGAAGGGGCTATGGGTCAACCAAATCAAAAACTTAAAAGAAAAACTTAACTCCAGAAACCAGAAAACTTGAAGCTTCCAGGAAAACTCAGCACCTCAAAGCATATGTGAAATTTCTCATTGTTTACGTGATGCTCAGAACTCAATGTCACCTGGTCCCTCAGTCACAGGATGAACCCTGGTTTACGGCATAACACAGTGACTTAGACTCAGTGACTCAAGGGGCTGGAGAGATGACTCAGCGGTTAAGACACTGGCCTGTAAAGCCTGATGAGTCCATTATCCATGTCAAGCCAGCTGCACAAAGTGACGCCTGCAACTGGAGTTCATTTTCAGCATCTGGAGGGCCTGCCATGCCCATTCTCTGTCTGTCTCTCTCTCTCTCTCTCCTTGTAAATAAACTACATTAAAAAAAATTTTTTTAAATAAATGACTCAAATGTCCATATGTCTCAAAAAGAAGGTAGAAGAAAAGAGCAAACACCACAAGGTTGTCCTCTGACATCCCCACTACTGTGTGTATCCCACTTGCACATAATTTTTCTAAAGAAAAACAGAAGGAAGCAATGGCTCTAACTCCAGAGGCGCTAGTCTGCTTTCAAAGGAAATGCGAAGAAACAAAAGTGAAACCTGCGATCCTTGAAGATTGTCATGGGAATCACTGAGTATAAGGAAGGGCAAGTGCTAGGTGGCTCCTAACCCGGGGAAAGTGTGGACCATAGCCTCGGTCCTCAGGTCACTTCCACAGGGCCACCTTGGGGGAGATTCTGGTATTAGTCAGGGTAGAGACTTCAGGGCCTGAGGGGCAGCTGCTGGCCTCAGAGCCTCCTCGTGAGGAAAACAGGGCAGGACAGTGAAGACCTTGATCCGAGTGGGCAAGCCAGGAGGAGCGTGGGAGAGGGGCAAGAGCTCACCCAGCATAACGAGCAGTCCTTTCTCATTGTTTGCATGTGTATGTGTGTGTGCTGTGCATGGTGCATGTGTGTATGTATGTATAGATGCTTACATGTATGTGCAGACTGGATGTGTGTGTGTGCACACGCGTGTGTGTGTGTAGAGGCAGAGACTGACACTGGGTGTCTCGCTCAGTCATTCTTCACCTGATTTATTGAGACAGGATCACTCACTGAACCCAGAGCTCATTTGTTCTGATAGTTAAGACTCTCATTTTGCCCTCAGAGATCCCCTAAACTCTGCCTTCCAAAGGCTAGGGTTTCAAGTGAGTCCCCCTGGCAGGGGATCTGGACTCAGGTCCTCAAGCTTACACAGCAGGTGTTTGGCCCACGAGCCCTCTCCCAGCCTCTTCTAATGCCTCCCTTCCCCTTTTCTCCCTTTCCTTTCCTTAAGTAGACATTTCTAAAAAGGGGGATGGATAAAGTGGACATCAGTAGGGTCAGAACAATACCACAGTAGGTATTCTCAGATGTGGGGTGAACCTTGAAGGGCCCTAAACAACTCTGTTTTGCTCCAAGTGTGGAAGGCGTTAAAGTCAGGCACAGGAAGACAGCAGGTTGGTCTCTCTCATGAGAGAACTCTTCGGCAGCTGACCTCACAAAAGCTCAGAGCAGAATGTGGTTCCCAGTAAAAGGGTGCGAAGTTGTTGTTTGATCAGGGAGAGATTCTGGTATTTTATACACAGTAGGGGAATAGTTAAGGTAATGCACTGCATATCACAAAGTAGATCTGAACATGCTCACCATAGAGAAACAATCAAATTTAAATCTAATGACCCAAGTCTATGTTTATACAAGTCAAAGCATCATGCAGTGGGCTGGTGATGGAGCTCGGAGGTAGAGCACTGCCTAGCATGTGCAAGGCCCTGCACTGAAAAAAGCAAGTAACAAAAAGAGGATGTATATAGGGGAATATATATAGAGAGAAGGCCTAAAATAAGATGAGAAATCTGACTTTGAGTTGCTTGAGGCCATAGTCCCCAAATCGCATTGATACACACCTGAGAGACCTGGGGACCCAGAAGCTACATGAACAGGAATGGAGGTGGCCAGAGGCTGGAGACAAAATCTACTGGGACAACTTGTGAGAGAGCCAAAACGCCATGGTTCCACGTGGTAAAGCCCTCTGCAAGGCTACGCTACGCTAGGGCAAGGGGCACGGCGACAGGGTATGAGTGCCACAGTGAGGACTGGGTGTGTGTGTGCACGCGCGTGTGAGCGTGGGGGCTTGAAGTGAAGTCTGTGAGGCGAGGATAGTGACAGAGGGATGTGCCTTCACCTGGAGCTCTAGAACAGCAGCCTCGGGAGCACTCTGGCAAGACTGGCTGAAGACCAGCATCTGCCTGCTTGGCTCCTTCAAGGCCCGTATTCCCCACTCAGGAATACTGCTGGCTGGAGCCATAACACTGCTCTGAAGGAGCTCTGAAGGCCATGGGTACAGAGGATTCATGGCAAAAGTCTGTCAATGGCACCAGAGGTGACACTGGGATTGGGTTAAACTATCGTTTGAACTTAAGACTGTGCCCACGCTGTGCTGAAGGCCATAAAATAAGCTTAGAGCCTGAAACACACGCGCGCACACACACATGAAGGGCCAGGCGCACAGAGCTCTCATAAGGAAAAGGAAATGATTTGTGCAAGAGACACCCCTGGGGGAAGTGGAGAGTCCTTGTCTGATTTCTTCCCTAGGGTGGATCTGGAACTGTGGAGCAGTTGACCCTATGCTTACTGGGATAGGGCTCTGTGAAAGCTCTCGATTATCCAGCAAAGAGCAGCTTCGCTGGAAGCCATGGGCCCACGATTGGGAGACAGCATCCTACACAGAAGGTCACCTCCGATTGAAGATTTGCACATGCTACTGCTCCAGCGTCTGTATTTTTAGTGGCTCCTGGGTGGTAGCCCATGATCTGTTAAAGGGACAGCCATGAGGGGCGCACACAGCCCTGTAGCAAGCACCCTGGGAGCCTGGGGACAGCATTAGAAGAAGACACGGCCAGCCTAGCAGTTTAGAGGCTGCAGGACTGCAGAGATGAGGCAGCTGCCCATATTCCTCTAGTACCTTCCGAGGTAATGCACGTCAACAAGGACAGTGTCCCTGACAACCAGAGGGACAGGGCCTGCAGGTGGCTGAGGCAGCCACCCCAGAGGGAAGGCCCCAAAGAGCCCCGTGAGAAGACAGACAAAGGATGGAAATCCCCAGAGGCCACAAACAGACCCACACAACAGCAGCCATGGACTCCACACTGGGCTCTGCTGAGCCAGCAGAGATCGCACAGACCCTGTGGAAGTACGTGCACGGCAACTATTGTACCAATGTGGACCAAGTTCTTTCTGCAAACAGCCACCACCCTGCCCAGGGTGGTGAAACATGGCTTGTCAGAAATGAGGGGTGTACAGAGCTGGCTCCTGAGACTTCAGAGGGCACTGCTCAGCCTCAGCAGGAGGAGGGTGAGGATGGCGTCCCCCAGAAGCTTCCTGCGCCCCATCTAAGTGAACAGGTGGCTGGCAGGGCCATGTTGTCCTCTTCCCTCCCAGCTGGCATAGTGGTCCAGGGACCAAGGCTGCAACTCATCTCCAGCCACCACAGCAGGGGTTGCCTAAACGGAGAATTGTCACTACCCACCGACACTTTCAGGTCACAATTCCTCATGGTCTCACTTTTGCTGGCAAGTCCAGGGCTGACAGCAAAAGCAGCCAGCTAGCCTCCAACCTCCATGATGTCGCCCTGCATGAAGGGGAGTGTAGGCTGGAGGGATGGCTCAGTGGTTAAGGTATTATCCTGCAAAGCCAAAGGACCCAGGTCCAATTCCCCAGGACCCATGTAAGCTGGATGCACAAGGTGACACATACATCTGGAGTTCGTTTGTAGTGGCTAGAGGCTCTGGTGCATGCCCATTCTCTCTCTTCCTCTCTCTGTGTCTCTAATAAATAAATAAAAATAAATAAAATTTTAAAAAATATTTAAAAAAACATGAAGAAGGGGAGTATGCTAAGGGTCCTTGCTAAATGAATGTTGCTGTTCCAATAAGGACCAGCACAGTGGATAGGCTTAATACTCCAGAGAAGGAAGCAGACCCAAATGCAGCAGGGGGAATGCCAGGAGATGACACATAAATGAGTGGGTTATGCAGAGGAAATCAGAACTCACTCACATGAATTCACCTTCACTGAAACACTGGGGGGTGGGGAGAGTCCCATAGCAAGAGGCAACATTGTTTGAGAGCTTTATTATGATTTATTAGGAGAGATTTATTATTTAAGGTGCCTTAAAGGCCCACAGCCTGCTTTGGGGACCTTACAAGGCCAAGCTATAGCTTGGAGACCTGGGAGTCATAGGCAAGGATGGTGGGTTGAGCTTAGTGTAAACTTCTGAGCAGGTAACAGGATCCATTCTGCCCCCGAGAATCTCACTGATGCCACTGGGGAGGCTCAAACACCGATGACAGCCACATAACCTAGAAAACTGGGTTTCAGCCTACTCACAGCGTAATCCAACAGAAAATGGCCCATCTGGGGAAGAATTGGATGTACGTAGCTGGTATAATGTAAATGTTCATGGTCAACTTGAATTTAGAATCACCCAGGACACACACCCCTGGGCATATCTGTAAAGAGAGGCTTCACCAAGGAGGGAAGGCTCACCCTGATGTGGTGGCACTAGCCCATGGACTGGGGGTCCTGGCTGATCTAAAAGGGGGATGGGAGCTGAGCCAGCGTTCATCTCGCTCTGCTTCCTCACTGCGGATGCAATGTAACCAGCTGCCTCGTATGCCTGTCACTGTGCCTTCCCGCTGGGAAGGACGGGATTCTTTGAGACCATCAGCCAAAAGAAAACCTTCCTTAAGCTGCTCTTGCAGGTACTTTGTCCCAGCAATGAGGAAAGAAACTGGTATGACTGACCAGCAGCACATGCCTATGCCAGACGCTTACACGCGGCACCATAAGGCGCAGACAGCAGCAGAACACAGGAGGGAACAGGACGTGTGTACCCACGTGACTGATGGAGGTCAGGACTGGGGAGCAGATGACCTGAGAGGGCAGCTTGTGACCCTCAGGGTGTCCTGCTGCCTGACAAGTGTTTGGACTTCCTGGAGGCTTCATGCCAAGCTATGGCAGCCCAATTTGTGGCAGGGTATGACCAAATGCCAACAAAAATGTACACCAACTGAAAACAAAAACAAAAACAAAAACACCAGATGTGGTGGCGCACACCTTTAATCCCAGCACTCGGGAGGCAGAGGTAGGAGGACTGCCACGGGTTCAAGGCCACCCTGAGACTACATAGTAAATTCCAGGTCAGCCTGGGCTACAGCGAGACTCTAACTGGAAAAAAAAAAATGCTGTACACAAAGGGCCCCTAGTTGGCAACATTCTGTCTGTCCTGTCACAGATCCATGCCACGGAGGTGACATATCCTGAGGACATGAGCCCACTGTGTCTCACCACTCCAGAACCTACCATGTCTCACTGTCCTTCCTTTATGTCTTTTTCAGTGAAATCAAACTGTAATGGCAAGCCTCTCTTTGGTGAGTCATGTAGGGGAAGGAGAAGGTTTGTAGCCAACTAGTCAGGTGCCAAGGTGGATCTAGCATCTGAGGTGAAGGTGGTCCTGTCGGACGGTTTGTTAGTTTATTTTTGAGTGTGAGTGTGAGTGTGTGTGGGTGTGTGTGTGTGCGTGTGTTATGCATGCACACTGGTATGTGTGTGAGTGCATGTGTCTGTGCAGATGTGAGTATACTTGTGGAGGCCAAAGGTTGACGTTAGGTGCTTTCTTCACTTGCTTTCCACCTCATGTTTTGAGAATGGGTCTCGCGCTAAAATCAGAACTCACTGGTTTCACTAGACTAGCTACCAGCTCGGCCCGAGGGTCCACCTATCTCTGTCTCCTGAGCATAGGGATTACACCTGGCATTTACTTGGGTAGAGGGAATCCAAAGCCAGGTCCTCATGCTTACGCAGCAAGCACTTTTCCTAGTGAGCCCCTCCCCAGCCCCTCATAGGACAGCTCTCCAGTGAACCCCTTCCCAGCACCTCATAGGACTGCTCTGCAATGACCCCGCCCCAATCCCTCATAGGACTACAGTGAGCCCCTCCCCATCACCTCATCGGACTGCTCTCCAGTGAGCCCCTCCCTAGCTCCGCGTAAGACTGCTCTCTGCAACAGTTCACTAGACTCCTCACCGGAGTGGAATTCTAGAATTGCTGAATCCTACACTCAAGTCAAAACTGCTTTCTGAGGTCTATGGGTATGCCAGGCACCAAGCTAGAGGACTTACACATGCTGTTCATGTTATTGTCACAGCAGTCCTGTGACAGAATTGCCAGTGTCCTGTTCATAGTAGAGGGAAAGGAAGTCCAGGGAGGTGCTGTCTCCTGGCTGAGACTCTTGGGGAGTGACCATGAGCTGAAGGAATGACGATGGCTGTGCGGTAACAGAAGCCACCAGCTGGGGATGGTCTATACCTCCAGGAATCCCTAACATGCCCATCAGTGGAAGCCCACTGGGTCCTGGGCCCAACCAGGAGATGGCTATGACAACAGGCTGCTAGCTCTAGGATTCTGAAGGCCAAAGAAATAGAAGGAGGGAGAGAGGTGGGCTAATGGCAAGCAAGCAGCTTCTTCTGCACACTCTTGGGGACAGGGGACAGTGAGAAGCAGGGTGATAAAAGGCCACCAGGCAGTGACTCTCTGTGAAGGCTATGGCAGCAGGCCCTGCTTGGCTTATTTTATTTTCTTAGTTTTCAATTGATTACATTGAAACTGGGAGGTTTTTGTTTTGTTTTGTTTTTGTGTTTTTGAGGTAGGGTCCAGCCTGACCTGGAATTCACTATGTAGTCTCAGGGTGACCTCGAACTCTTGCCAATCTTCCTACCTCTGCCTCCCGAGTGATGGGATTAAAGGTGTGTGCCACCACGCCCAGCTAAAACTGGGAGATTTTTATACCAAACTGTAGTTGGGGAACCTGACTTAAAGAATATCTAGGGCTGGAGAGATGGCCTGGGGGGAATGTGCAAGACCTGAGTTTGATCCCGAGTGACCCATGTTAGAATGCCAAGCATCGTGGCATGTGCCTGTAATCCCAGTCTAGTCTACTTGGTGGGTTCCAGGACAATGAGAGACCCATTTTCAGCGTTCCTGAGGAAGACACTCAAGGTCATTCTTGCCCTTCCCATGTGTGCGCATGCATACACATGCACATGTACATGCGTGCACACACACACACAAAATACACACACAAACATGTGAGGCACTCAGCTATCTGCTCTATTCTATGTCATTTGTTTTTCTTTTGTGATGCTGGGAACTGACTCTAAGGCCTCATACATGCCAAGCAAGTGCTTTGCCACTGAGCTACTTCCCCAACTCTCCTTCTCCCTTTATCTATTTATTATTACTCATTTATTTTTACTTTTCGCAACAGGGTCTAGCTTTTGGTCCTCTCTCAGCCTCCCAAGCAGGGACTGCCAGTCTGTGTAACTCAACCAGCTTCCATGTCATGTTTCACACTCTGGCTGCCACCCAACACATTTAACTTAAGACCTCTAAGTCCCTTCTGGTCGTAGAAGGAAAGGCCCTGGCTCAGGGGATGCAGAGGGTCGGCGTGGGTGTGAGGTCCTTAGGAATGGGCCAGAGTGACATTCCAACCCCCATCGCAAGCCCTTGCCCCCGTTTCCAGAGCTCTCATAGTTACCTCCAGCCCACCAGAATCAGAAACCACTCTGCACTCCAAGAAAGCTTGCCTCCTTCCTGCCCCACCTGACTCCACCCTGCAGCAGCTGTCCAGACCCCAGCCACAGGGACCAGTCCAAGAGTATGGAGGACTCCTGAGGTGACAAGCCAGCTACTGAGGTCCACATTAGGGGGAAAGGCAGCAAGGAGACAGTAGCAATAGAAGGATCACGGCCAGCAGGTCTGTGATCGCACCTCCCAGTGCGCCTGGTTGGGGTCTAATTAATTAAGCAGGACATAAAGAAAGTGCTTAACCAACACACTGGCCAGGCTGGGGACCCTGTGATGTTCAGACATTATTATCGAACCCCAAAAACTCATGAAAGGCAGGGGACAAGAGGCATTTGACTTTTTTACTGAATAGCCCTTTTGTGTTATTTGAAAAAAATTGTCTTTTTTTTAAACAATGTATATGTACTACTCTTAGAATTAAACAAAGAAAAATTAAAATGACTTTTTTTATGTGAAGAACTAATCCCAGTGGAGCAGGAGACGGAATGTCAGCTTTGGGGATTTGTGATCCAGTTGAGCCCAGCAGCCCCAACATGGTGGCTGTTTCCAGCCTGCAGGGCTTCATCCAACCTCTGCCCTCCACCTCCAGGGCCCCGGGTGACTTTGACCTCCACCCAGTGCCTGTGTGGGACACACCTCCCTCCATCCTGGGGCAGAGGGGAAGGCAGAGACTCAAGACCCACTGAGTCAGTAATTAAGTTACAGAGTTGCAGGGGAAAGCCCCACAGTGGCCATGGGCATTGGGTGCCACCTGCACAAAGCCCCTCAGGGGGCAAAGGTGGTGAAGAAAATGTGCATCTTGGCCAGGAAGGTGGTGACGGAGCCCTGTCTCCAGAGCTTCATCTCCACGTCCAGGGCGAAGTCCCGTGGCTCCAGCACCGACCGCTGAAGGGACACGACGCCCGTGTAGGCGTTGAGCCTGCGCGTGATGAAGTAACCCTCCTCGTTGCCCTTGGTGATGGTCAGGGAGATGGTGTCCCCCGTGAAGGCGGGCGCAGGGCCGATGCGGAAGATGTGCGCGGGCACCAGCAGGCCTGTCTGGAAGTTGAGCTGGTAGTGCGTGATGCGTGCTGGTGAGTTCTGACACTCAGCGATGTCCTGGCATGTGGTGCGCTCGCATTTCCTAGGAGAGAATGGCTCCGGGTCAGTAGACGAGGACCCTGATCCCATCCCAGACATGGCTCACACCCCAGAAGCAGCTCGAGGGCATGCGGGCCTAGGATCACATGCCTGTAGGGACCCAGCAGCTTTGCTCTCCAGACCCTAGTGTCCCCATTTTGGAACATGAGCTATTTAGAACGTTGGGTGGGGGGGCTTCCCTGGGATGGTGGGGGAGTTCATAGACACAGTGCTAGCCCAGGTCCTGACAGATTTGTCGGTGGCTCTTCCCATCCCATTTCTACCCCCTTCCTCTCCTCTCTCCCTCTTTCCCAGGATAGCCATGGTCCCACCTGCTAGTTCCCTCTCAGTTCTGTCACTGCCAAGTGCTCTTCTGATGGCTTGCACTGGGGAGGCCACATCCCAAACAGCCCTTTAGAGGCCCCAGTGGGAAGAGCTGAGGCCTCCTGTCCAGAGCCAGGTAAGTACAGCCCCAGTGCAGCAGTCAGATGACAGGGTGGGGACAGACACTGCTGGACTGTGATTTCTGGAGAGCCGAGTGGGGAGCACTTGGAGAAGCTGCTTAGTGCTCTCAGGGCCTCCGGGAGGCGGGGGATGGGGCGTTGTGCTGTGGGTGGTTGGGAGCTGGGAGACTGTTACACAGCAGCAAGAAATGGAAAAGTTACAAAACGGGGCAAAGAGCTGGACAGGCAGTTCACAGAGGAAGACACACAAATGGCAAACACACACTTAAGAAAATGTTCATCATCCCTAATCATCAGAGAAATGCAAATTAAAACAACTATGAGATTCCACCTTACCCCAATAAGGATAGCCAACATCAAAAAATCAAACAAAAATAAATGCTGGCGAGGATGTGGAGAAGTAGGAACACTCATTCACTGTTGGTGGGAATGTAAGATGGTACAACCACTTTGGAAAGCAATATGGAGACTCCTGAAAAGGCTGACTATAGAGATACCAACAGATCCAGTTATTCCCTTACTGGGCATCTACCCTAAAACCTTCAAACCACAGGCCAGAGAGATTTGCTCAACCATGTTTGTAGCGGCTCAATTCATAATAGCTAAGAGCTGGAATCAGTCCAGATGTCCATCACTAGAAGAATGGATAACTAAGATGTGGTATATCTACACAATGGAATTCTACACAGCAGTAAGAAAAAATGACACAAAGAAATTTGAGGAAAAATGGGTGAACCTGGAACAGATAATTCTCAGTGAACTTACCCAATCACAGAAAAACATAATCACCACATAGTCTCACTCATCTACAGCACCTAACCTGAATCTACCCATGATACCTTACATACCCAGCAAGCATCTCATGGACTAGACACTAGGATGGATGGGGAAGGAGGGGAGGGCATCGAAGGGGTGGGAAACACTAATCTAGACCCAAACAGCAATGGTACCATAAAATGCTACTTCCTAAAAGGCAGACCAAATGGTTGAACCTTCACCAGACCCTTACAGGAAACACCTGAACCACAAGACACTGGAGAGAGTAGGATCAAGTCTAACCTAAACCTTCTATATCTTCCCTCCCTCCCTTTCCCTCTCCCCCCTCTCTCTCTCCTCTCTAACTCCTGTATATTAGTTATATTTTTCCTCATTTTCTTAGTGGGCACTGCCCTGTAACTCCCAGTACCAGCATGGGGCTACCATCCACAATGAGCTTTTGATCAGAAAAACCTACAAGGCTTCCTAAAAGAATGACAGATTTCTGTCAGAGTACTTGATGACCCACCAAAGGTTAGTGGTAAGACCCTATTGCTGAAGACACCATATGCAGCTGACACGTAAAATGGAACAGTATGGCTGGAAGCCAGGAGAGAGTCAGTCCCCAGACAATCAGCGTATCTAGTGCCAGAAGGTGCTACATGGGTGACTGGGGGAAATGACCAATATCTGTCCAAGCAACTCATGGTCTAACCTACTTAGCAACAAATAACCGGTTGTTATGCCCACACAAGTGCAATAGTGGCACACAGCCATGGTGGGAAACCAACTGCTCTTGATTTGGCTAACTGATCCCCTCAGTGGTACGGGACCCATAGCTGGAGCTGGGAAACAAGTCAGAACCATATCCAAATATAAGCCTTCTCTCCAATATCAAGATACCATCAATCATGGGCTACAAGAGGGCCTACTATTAAACTCTCTATAAAAAAATGTAAGGGTTATTTCATTTGTCCTGGTGCTAACTTACTTTCTGCTGGAGAATCTGCTTCTCTTTTTCAGATAGATGCAGATCCTAAGGAGAGAGCCACCCCACCATACCTCAAAAGGGCCCTGGCTGAAACTAAGGAAAATTGGAGAAACAAGCAAGGGTGCTGTTTTCCTGATGAACCGGATACCAGCACAAGGGGGAAGGAGACCAACAGAGAAAATCAACTCCTACCAAATCAGAGAGCCAGAGCCTCAGAGGCCCCCAACACCTCATCACTAAAGCAGACCAAAAATGAACCCAACATGGCTCAGGGAAATTCTGCAGAAGAGGGGGCGGAAAGAATGTCAGAGCCACATGTTGGGTCAGGATATGCAGAGACATTTATCATACCAATAACTGTGGGCTAACTCCACAATGCATGACCAATATACCTCAAGAAGGAGGGGCCAATGGGGAGGGGGTATGTCATGGATGAGCCTAATAATGGTACCAAACTACCTGTATTTGCTGAATAGAAAACTTATATATATATATATATATATATATATTTTAAAGAAATGGAAAAGTTGTGAGCAGGTCATGAAACTTGTGAACTAAAGTACCCAGGAAACAGTTAAATGTCTTACACGCTGGTCAACTGATTAGCACTTCTATGCCTGTGGATAGCTAGCATGTTACTTGTGCAAAGCCAAATAATCTTGGGCTATGTATCAGGTATCAGGTAAAATCTTTTTTGGAATACACCAGCAGATCTCTTCCACCTATCCAAAGGCTAATGTCATTGGATAGTATCTGAGGCAAACTGCACAGACTTCCCCACTTCACTGTGACTCAATTACCTGATGTTCCTATCAATGTATTTGAAAAGTCCCTTGATTTATGACTTTATATTATTCTATAACTATAAAATCTTTAAAAATAAACTAGCACATTGGAATATGGTATTTAGGGCAACCTGACCTCATGATCCTGGGCCAGAGTTACTCACATTTGGCTCTAGAATAAACTATCTTCTATTCCCTTTGAGGTGAGGAGAGTTTTTGTGTTGACTGGTGGCTTATTTTTTCTTTTCCTTTCTGTACTCCACCTGCTCTGTTTCTGCAAAAGCTTCTATCTGCTTCCTGTTGGCCAGAATCAGTAGCCAGGGGGCTGTAACAGGCAGGAGGTGACTATCCACGACCTCGCAGTGCCTAGCACTACCTTCACAAGACCCTCCTAATAGGAGAAAAAGATGACATCAAAATAAAAGAGAAGCAAATGGAGAAAGGGAGGGGATATGATGGAGAGTGGAGTTTTGAAAGGGATAGCAGGGAGGGGAAGGAATTATTATGGTTTATTGTCTGTAAGGATAGAAGTTGTCAATAAAAAAAACTGAAAGACCAAAGGGCAGGAGGTCGCTAAGGCAGGTGCCACCTGCCACTGGGCCTGGGTGGCATGGCGGCAGTGTAGGACCCTGGGTCCCACAGCGCTGAGGGCACTCACATTTCGGAGACGCGGACATAGTTGGGAGGGCACTCGAAGCGCAGGCAGCGGAAGCCTCCCTGGATGTTGTGGCAGGTCTCTGCCTCAGAGCAGTTGTGGGTGCCCAGCGCGCACTCATCCAGGTCTGCAGAGGAGAGCGAGGGTGTTGAGAGGGCACACAGCCAGGACCCCGAGCTGAGCGCCCCCAGCCCACACCAGGCCAGAGGTCTGGGCTTCATTCAGCGCAGCCATGCTAGCTGTGAGAACAGCTCACAGGCCGCCCGGAACACAGCAGGCTACCTGAGCCCTGCGCACAACAACAGGGTGCTTGCTTTAAAATGAAAATCATCTGTTATCCTGACCGTTGACTTCTCAGCTCCCAGAATAAAGCTCATGCCAAGTCTCTGGCACCTTCTGAGCCCCTCCACTTCCACGTGTGCTGCAGTGCTGGATGCCCCTGGGCAGCCTCAATAACCTCATCCTTACCCAAACCCCAGGGCCTTGCTCATGCTGTGGCCGCTGAGAGACCTTTTCCACATCTTTTCACATGCCTTCGTCATGTGTGAGGCATTGTGTCAGCGTGTCAGAGTACCTCCTCCCCACTACCCCCTGCCACCCATCCCACCCTGCTTTCTTTTCCAATCTGCTTCTCTCTACAGCTGTTCTATATCCATTCTGGTCCTCCATTGGCCCCAGCGGAAGGTGACGGGTGCTTGTCTGTCTCGTGTAGGCACTGGGAAGAATGCCTGAGCAGAAGGAGACTCGGCACGCGCCCCTGGATGAAGGTGCAGGACCGTTTATCAAGAGACTCCACGATACACATCTACCCACACGCTCCGTGAGGCAGACACGCACTCCTGCACATTCTCAGAAGCAGATATGCACACGCAAATACCAATAGGTACATGGGCCAAGCCTTCACACTGACCCAAGACTTCACATACAGGTACATAGACACACGCATCCACACATGGGGGCGGGGGGAAGGCGTGGAGAGAGGTGAATATTCCTCTCCAAAAAAGAAGCTTAAAGAAGCAGCCTTTAATCCCAGCACTTGGGAGGCAGAGGTAGAAGGAAGTTCGAGGCCACACTGAGACTACATAATGAATTCCAAAACAGTCTAAGCTAGATTAAGACTCTACCTGGGGGGGGGGGAGCAACCAGGTGGGTGTAAACGTGTGTGTGTGTGTGTGTGTGTAACAAACCCTACCAGAACTAGCCATACAGCGTTGGTGTCACACACAAGAATACTTTCAGGAAACCACATGCCATGTTTCATGCCCACTGAGCTGATGGTGGATCAATCCCTTTCCCTCAGCAGTCCATAAAATGGGGACTGGGGACATGGTTCAGTAGATCAAGTGTCTGCTGCACAAGCATGAGGACCTGAGCTCAGAGCCCCAGCACCCACATAAAAAAGGGGTGGCGGTACATTTCTAGAATCTCAGCACTGGAGAGGCTGTGACGGGAGTACTTGCTGGCTAGCTTAGTTTAGCTGAATTGGTGAATGTTGGGTTCAGTAAGAGATATCCTGTCTCAAAGAATACAAAGAAGGGCAATTGACAACGACACCCAACATTGATGTCTGGCCTCCACAAGCATGCGCACGTGCATGTACAACCCCGCCCCCCGCACACACCCACACCACACTCTCACCCTACAGCGCCACCCCCCAGTCCATAAACTAGAAGCAAAGAACTTTGTAGCCAGAGATCATAGCCCAGCTCCTGTAAGCCCAGCATGGCCACTTACAAGGCTACTTAGGGCCTTGTGACCTACTATGTTACTACAGTAAGGAGTCCTTTCATGCTAGGAGCCAGTGCACATTAGGACTGGAGTGACAGTCAGATACACACTGTCCTCTGACCTAAGTCCCACCTTGCCCCCTGTCGGGCCCATCTGCACTGTTAGCCTGCAGCAGGCCGATTAATGAACCTGACCCAGAGTCCATAAGAGGCGGGCCATCAGTGGACTTCAGTGCACTGACCTGACACCTTCTGGGTGCTAACCTCTCGGGCCCCAGCCCACCTGGAGGCAGCTGCTCAGGAACTAGAAGCGGGACCCCGTGATGCAGCTTCCGTGAGGTCACTCTCCAGGATGAGGCAGGACTTTGTGGTGACACAGCTGCCTTTAAGTCACCTAAGGCCCTGAAAGCAACCACTGGCCCCTGGCCTATAAGTAATCCCACAACACTCATTGGCTCACAAAGTTGCGTTTTGGTACAACGGTGCTTTGGTCTGTCATCTGCGCTCTATCAGTGGTGAAGAGCTGTGTGGTCACATCTTCCCAGGGAAGCAGTTTCACACAACGGCTCTGCACCCCTCCTGTTCCACGTACCCCTGCTTAGAACTGCAGAGATGTGGAAGCCATGCTCAGGACTCCCGGGGCTATGCTTCCTCAGTCCTCAGGGGACAGTCCCCTGCCTCCTTATACCATTCTCCAATATCCCTGTCTCACTCCCAGGGCAAGGTCCAGAGCTGAGCCCAAGCCTGGAAGATCAGAAAGCATGTCACCTTCTTCATCCCAGACCTGGACTCTGTGACAGCGGCCCTGATGACATGGCCACCCTGTGCTTATGTGCTTAGCACTGTGCTCTAAGCATGGAGTTCACAGCACTTGCAAGTAGCTGACTGAAGCCTGGCGGACTGCGGTACGTCACTCACCTTTGCAAGACCTGCCATTGGCCATCATGGTGTAGCCCTGCTCCGGACACGCACACTGGTAGCTCCCCGGCACATTGACACAGCGAAAGGTGCAGAGGATGCCCGCGCCCTGTGCGCACTCATCAATATCTGCCAGAGAGAAGGTTGGCCAGTGACCCTCGCAGGCCCATGGGCCCAGCCTCTGACTGCAAGCCTGTCCCTGGCACAGTCATGGACAAGGGCACCAACAATGGAAGTGAGTTGCTCAAAGCCACACAGCCAACTGGACTCGTACTGGAGTGCTGGCCCACATGGCTGTGAGCCACCAATAACTGCTGCTACCACTGAGGGCCAGTCAGGTGCCAGTCATGGGCCTGGGCATGCTCACATCAGAGAGGTCAGGACCACGACCTCATTTTAAAGAGAATAAGCCTGAGGTTGGAGTACAGAGGCAATTGATCTAAGGACGTGTAGCAGAAAACTGCAGGGCTGTGATGTGAACAGTGTTATTAAAGCCCCAAACATGGGGAAGGGGTGTCTCCCTAGAAGCGTCTCAGGAGAGGAAATGTACCTACCTGTGCATGTGTGCCCATCCTCTGCCAGCTGGTAGCCCTGGCGGCAGTAGCACTGGTAGGAGCCATAGATGTTGGCGCATTCCTGGCTGCAGCGCTGGGCCTCACATTCATTCACATCTGTGGGGACAGTGACCAGCATGACAGGACAGTGGCCCAGCCAAGAGCAAGGCCTGGCTCAGCAGCCTCCACTCAGACACCATCCATTGCAACCAGCCTCTGGGCTAATGAGAGGAAGGCCCAGAAGGAGACAGAGCCAAGTGAAACAGGGGGGCAGAGCTGAGCCCCTGCTCCAGATCTAGCCACAGGTCAGCTCAAAGTCCCCCCAAAAGCCTGATGCTTCCCTACTAGGGGTGTCCAGCACCGGGACAGACGGCTCTTGAAGGTTAACTGGGGGCTGCCATGGACCGTCTCAGGACCAGGTCCTGGTCCCTGGAACTGGCATTGCACAGGGCTGGGTGACAAGAACCATATGTGAGGGTGATGAGCATGTAAGTAGGGAGAGTTTACTCATAGGCTCTGTGGAACACCTCCAGGACCAAGTAGCTGCAGGCTGGGATGTGTCTTTTATTACCAAGTCCCTTGGATATGCCAGGCCTGTGCCAGACTTGGGGCGTCGTCATAAATAAGATGGACAAAAAGAAAATCCCCATTAGGCAGGGCTGATATGCTTGCATAAAGGAGAAGGGAGGAGAGAAGTGAGACCAAAAGATGGCAAGTGCTGGGCTGGAGAGATGGCTTAGCAGTTAAGGCGCTTGCCTGCGAAACCTAAGAACTCATGTTCGAGTCTCCAGGTCCCATGTAAGCCAGACTCACAGTGATGCAAGCATGCACACAAGGGGGTGCACACATCTGGAGTTCACAGTGACTGCAGCCTGTGTGAATGCTTGGAGGTGAATGAATAAACTGTGTCCGTGTGGAATGCCTGGGAGACAGAGGCCCCATTCCAAGCTATCCACTCTGGCCTTGCATGAGGAATGCCCACATGTACAAATAACACCAATGGATGAGTGAGAATGTCCACACATCCCCAGTAACTGAGCCAACTCATGTAATGGGAGGGCAGCTCTCTGGCAAGCAGGTGACGGGGAAGGAACCATAGTTCTACAAAAGCCTCAGCATTCCTCCCATCCAGAAGGAAGTGAGGAAGTGCCTATGGACAGGGGATAGACCAGGGAAGGCAATGCCAGGCAGAAGGGCCCACCTGCCCTGGGCTCAGGCCCTAATTCTATCTCATGGCCTTCCTCCTCACTCATCCTCACCAGGCCTCAGCCAACTGTGCCAGGAGCACATGTGACAACTTTGTGGTATCCCCCTTCAGCCACAGGTGCACCCCACTTGGGAAGGACATGGATTGCAGAAGCGGCCTGTGGACCGTGCCCAGCCTATGCATATACTTGGTTTAACTCGGTGTGTTGTTCAGAAGCTTAAACCCAACAGCAGTATGTAGGAAACCAGCTTAAGATTTCTGGTTTCCAGAAAGCCAGAAAGATCGAGCCACCTTTGCCTTGAGTGCTTGATAGTACACCCATGGGTGCCAAGTGGCCACTGCTTTCATGGCTACTGTGTCTCATCTTAGCATCACCTGCTTCCATTCCCTAGCATCTTCCTGTGATAATGATGGGGGGCCCAGGCCTACCAGTAGCCATTTGCCTGGGGAACCCAGAGGTCAGAGGCTGGGGCGGGCAGTACCTTCACAGTGCTTGCCATCAGCAGCCAGCAGGAAACCAGCAGCACAGGAGCATCGGTAGGAGCCGAGCGTGTTTTCACACGTGTGCTGGCACAGGCGGCCTGGAGAGGCCCAGCACTCGTTCACATCTGCAGGGAAGATGGGACGGGAGGCCCCGGTGGGTGGCCATCAGAAGTGGCTTGGAAACACTGGGATCACAGTAAGGAGGGCTCATAGGCACACGTGGGACAACACAGCGGGGTGGGGGGGCTGGTGCATAGGCCCATGCCTGGAAGGAGAGGGCTGACTTGAAGGCTGGCATCTAGGAGGAGCCTGGGAAGGTAGCTGGGGGCACAGAGGGCCAGGGTTTTTGCGCCCAGAGGATCCTCCCCAGCCCTGAGTGCCCCCTACCGATGCAGGTCCTGCCGAAAGCATCCCGCTGAAAGCCGACCTTGCAGTCACAGCGGTAGGAGCCCGGAAGGTTGTGGCACACCTGTCCTTCACCACAGCGGTGCACTCCTGTCTCACACTCGTTCACATCTGTCGGGCAGGACAGCAGGGCACGCTGAGCCTCAGCACTTCCTTGTGGGTCCTCCCAGGTAGGCATACAGGTAGGGAGGCTGAGTGAGCCCAGGGAAGTGCCGACCTTACCCACACACACAGTGCCATCCTCGTTGGCATGGTAGCCACGTCCACAGATCAGCGGGTCCTTCTGGCAGGTATAGGAGCCCACCGTGTTAATGCAGCTGAAGCCCCGGCGGCAGGGCTCTGGCAACGAGGCACACTCGTTGATGTCTGCAGACGAGATCGGCGTGATGGAGGGCCCAGCGCAGTCGCTGCCAGACCCCAGCGTCCAGCCAGCCTGGGCTCCAGGTCAGCCCTGAGCAGGACTTCACTACCCCTTCGCCCTAAGACCAGAGGGATCCACCTACAAAAGCCCAGAGCCACTGGGCTGCGTCCACAATTTGCTTAAATCCGATGGAGCAGCTAGAGGCCGAGTGGAAGTCAGGGCTGAGTCCCAGGTCACTGGAGCAGGTCATGCTCCTGCTCTCGCTTTTCTCCTTTATCAGGATTTATTTTTATTTATTAGAGACAGAGAGGGAGGGAGAGAGAGAGGGAGAATGGGAGCACCAGGGCCTCTAGCCATTGCAAACAAACTCCAGACTCATGTGCCACCATGCGTGTCTGGCTTACATAGGACCTGGAGAATTGAACCTGGGTCCTTAGGCTTCGCAAGCAATTGCCTTAACCACTAAGCCATCTCTCTAGCCCTACTCTCTTTTTTCTCGTAGCTTCCTACCCTACCTAGAATACTAGGGACTGCACGCTATTTCACCTAACTCCCCAGCTCCCCTCATCCACGTCACCTGGCCCCACTGGCCTCCTGCTTGGACACGGCCCCACCCCAAGGCCTCTGCACACAACCCTGTGTCTCCAGTACACACTGCCCTGCCTTCACGGTTTCCTCCCTCCCTCCCATCCTTCCTCCTTCCCTTATTCCTTCTCTCCTTTTCTTCCTTCCTTCCTCCCTTTCCCCAATATCACCTCCTCAAGATTTTCCTACATCAATCAAGTAAAAGGGCCCAACTTATTATTTATCAAACACACATGAATTACTGGTGCTTCTATAAACCTGCCTCCTATTTTTTTAATGTTTTTTAAAATATTTTATTTAATTATTGTTTTTATTTGAAAGAGAGAATGAATGGCATACCAGGCTCTCCTGCCATTTCAACAGAATTGCAGATGCATGTGCTGCTTTGTGAATCTGACTTTACGAGGACTGCTAAGTCATCTCTCCAGTCCCAGGATTTTATTTTTAAAAAACACTGAGGGCTGGAGAGATGGCTCAGCATTTAAGGCACTTGCCTACAAAGCCTAAGGACTCGTGTCCAGGTCTCACATAAGCCAGATACACAGTGATGCAAGGGTGCAAGGTCACACATGGGCACAAGGGGGTGCACACATCTGGAGTTTGATTGCAGTGGCTGAGGTCCTGGAGTGCCAATTTTCTCTCTCTCTCTCACGCGCATTAAAAAAAGGCCAGCCTGTTGGGCTTTCCTCAAAAAAAAAAAAATTGAGATTCATGTGTACGTGTTCATGCATGCTGATGTATGTAGAGAACAGAGGACAACCCTGGGTGTCATTCCTCAGAAATACTTTTTTTGGGGGGGGGATTCAAGGTAGGGTCTCACTCGAGCTCAGGTTGACCTGGAATTCACTATGGAGTCTCAGGGTGGCCTCAAACTCACAGCAATCCTCCTACCTCAGGCTCCCAAGTGCTGGGATTAAAGGTGTGTGCCACCACACCTGGCTAGGAATACATTTTAAAAAATATTTTTATTTCTTTATTTGCAAGAAAGACAAGGAGGGAGGGAGGAAGAGGAGAGAAAGAAAGAAAGGGACAGAATGGGCATGCCAGGTCCTCCACCTACTGTAAATGAACACCAGACGCATGTAATACCTTGTGCATCTGGCTTACGAGGATGGATCCTAAGAAATCGAACCTGGGTCCTTTGGCTTTAAAGGTAAGTGCCTTAACTGCTAAGCCATCTCTCCAGCTCAGGAATATCACTTTTGAGACATGGTTTCTCATCGATTGCATGCCAGTTAGGCTAGAATGGCTGGCTAGGAGTCCACCTGTCTCTGCCTCCCCAGTGCTAGGATTACAAGTGTGCACCACCATGCTTGGCATTGTTACATGAGTTCTGGGGATTGAACTCAAGTCCTTATGCTTGCAAGGCAAGCATTTACCAACTAAACCATCTCTCCAGCCTACATCCAAGCTTCTCCTCCCCTCCAAATGGCTCTAACCACTTGGCAGGCGCTGTATCCCCCCCCCCATCTTAAACCCTGACACACAGTAGAACTCAAGAAACTCTGTTCATAAGTCATTGAGGAACTGTGTGAATTTAGGTCCTTGTGCTGACCCTAGCCTGGAGGGATGGTCTCAGGGCCTACAGGGTCCCAAAGATACCCTGCTCCCTAGGGCACACTGGTGACCAGGGAACCCTGGAGTCTAAATGGTGCTTAAACAGAGGCAGAAGCCCTTCTGCACCTTGGTCTCTTCCTCCTGACAAGCTGATGTCATCACAAGGAAGGTCCCCATAGCACTGTGACCTAACCCGTCCTTTGTCTTGCACACTCAACAGCCGGTCTTCCACCTGCAGCGCCCACCCTGTCTCTCCTGCAATATTCACCCCCATGATCGGGTATGGCTTTGGTCACCCCTCCTCCAGCTGCAGCCTGGCCTAAGGAGCCTGGGTACCCAGCCCTGGGGACGTGAGGTTGAGAGAGTAAGAATGAGGTCAGCATCTGACATATGGCATGTTAATCTTGAGCACAGCTTGAAGCCATTCCAGTGGGTTTCATTAGCATTGTCTGGAAGGAAAGGTCTTGCTGGGTTTCACATGCAGTTATGAACTACTCTGTGAAATTTGTGTCCCTGAGTGTGTGTGTGTGTACCCAGTCATTTTATCACATACAATTTTTCCTGTCATCTGAACAAACAGAAACATATAAATGTCATATGCATTCTTCCAGTCCAACCCCACAAGTAGGTAAACTGAGGCCATAGGAGAAACAATTCCACCAAGGTCAGAGAGCGAGGACAAGTGGAGCAGCTATCAGGTGCAAGAGCCTCCTGGGACAGGCACTTGTCACATCCAACCAAGGTGGAGACACTGAGGCTGGAAGGAGGAAGGAGCAGCAAGCCAGGCTCACTTGCCCTCAAAGTCTGCTATGCCCCAGTGAAGCCTCCAAGGAGCCATGCCCGGACAGCCTGAGGAGGGGGCTCACTCACCCACACAGTTGCCCTCGGGGTCCTGCAGGAAGCCATCCATGCAACGCTGCCGAGCCTGGCAGTAGAAGGAGCCCTTGGTGTTCTGGCACAAGAAGCCTGGCTGGCAGTTGTGTGTGCCCATCTCACACTCATCGACGTCTGCCACAAAGAGGCTGGATGTCAGGAGCAAACAGGAAGGTGGCCCCTGGCCCTCACACTCAACTATCCTGCCCATACTTCCTGTCCTCTCCACTTGGGAGTCACAAAGATCTACTTCTGGGGAAGGTAGCAGAGCTGGGTCGCTGGCTTGGCCTCTAACCCAGTAGTAACCATGACATAACCCTGCATCCTGCACTGCTCTGGGGTCCCAGCCACTGCTCAAAGCATTTGAGGGGCTTTGATTCACCTGCTCCTCACAGCAACCCAGGAAGTAGACGCCACACTTGCCTGTATTACAGGGTTGGGGGGGGGTAACTATTGCATGGGCAATCTTCCATGGAGCATCAGGCTGGGACCAGAATCCAGACAGTCTAGGTCCCTACCACTCACCATCCCACACTTCCAGGAGGCGGACAGGTCACATGTCAACACCTTTTATTGGAAGTACTTGTAGTTCAGAAGCTCCAACTTGAGTCACATGCCATGATCCTTCCTCTGGCATGCTGTGGGCCTCTGCTCTCCCTCGGCCTGGAACACCCTTCTCCAAAGGCTCTCATGTTCCAGGTCCCAACACCATCACCTCCACAGGGGCCTCCTTAGACCTCACAGCTAAAGGTGCACTTCTCCCACCTCCCACAGTTTCTCTGCCATCTCTTGTATTTCCCATGTCCCCTACCATGAGGTCAGAAAGGACACCATGTCTCAGTTTTCCTGGCACCCAGAACCCTGCCAGGCACATAAAAGAAACATGGGAAATATTTGTTAAAACAGTTGAAAGCTTCACTTTTTCGAAGGCTAGACCTCTCCAGGGAAGGGAACAGAAACAATGCTTCATGAGATGTGGCACATTTATACAATGGAGTTCTACTCAGCGGTAAAGAAAAATGAAGTTATGAAATTTGCAGAAAAATGGATGGACCTGGAAAGGATTATACTAAGTGAGGTAACCCAGGCCCAGAAAGCCAAGCGCCACATGTTCTCTCTCATATGTGGATCCTAGCTACCGATGATTGGGCTTCTGCGTGAGAAGGAAAATACTTAGTAGCAGAGGCCATTAAGTTAAAAAGGAGACATAAAGGGAAGAGAAAGGAAGGGAGGAGGGTACTTAATAGGTTGGTATTGTATATATGTAAGTACAATGATTGAGATGGGGAGGTAATATGATGGAGAATGGAATTTCAAAGGAGAAAGTGTGGGGGAGGGAGGGAATTAACATGGGTTTTTTTTTATAATCATGGAAAATGCTAATAAAAATTAAAAATGAAAAGAAATAATGCTTCACGGAGTCCCATCCCGGGGTGTAAACAGAGGAGCTGAGGCACAGCACAGATACCAGCAGGTGACAAGAAAGCTGAGGGCAGACCCTGGTCTCCCCACAACTCCAACCCCAGCGCCCAGCCTCAGACTCCTCGGCTTCTTCCCCACGCAGCCTTATCCCAAAGACCGAAAAGCTGAGTGCCGGAGTTTGCTGGGAGGTGGAAGGCTCTGGACAGGACAGCAGCAGCATCGGTCTTGGGGGGGGTAATGCCAACCTGGGGTGGCCCTGGGGCACAGCCTCAGCTCTTTCTCACCTGTGCATTCCCCGTCTGTGAGGATGTAGCCAGGTTCACACGTGAGCGCCTTGTAGCAGCGGAAGGAGCCCAGCGTGTTCACACAGTGCTCTCCCCGGCTGCACGTGTGCAGGTCCGTCACACACTCATTAATGTCTGCGGGGAGAAGGAGGCAGCCATCAGGGCCCACAGGGTGCTCCAGGGCAGCGGCCGAGCACAGCCAAGCGCCTGGACACCAGGAGGCAGGGAGCACCGGGCCATGCTCTCGGATACTCACCATGCAGGGAGAAGTACGAGGCGGACGTCCCCTTATTCAAGTATCCCTTCATTCAACAAAGATGAATTACATCCCACTACATGCCAAGCGGGGTTCTTGGCAAGGGCAGGTGAGTAAACAAGACAGACAGAACAGCCTGCCTTGGAGCAGACACTACGGAACACATACGATAAAGACACTCATGGCGGCTACGGGGACCCGAGCAGGACAGAGCAGACTACCAGGGTGCAGACGAGGCAGACAGGTGGGAGCAGGGAAGGTGGCGTCAGAAGAGAACAGTTGAGCAAGAATTTGGAGAGGTGACAGCAGGAGCCATCCCGAGAGTCCAGGCAGAGGGGACAGGCAAGCTGAAGGACCAGCTGGGAGGCAGGTGAGGCTGTAGGAGAGACAAAGAAGAGTGTGAGCAGATGAGGTCAGGCCAAAAGGGAGCCACTGAACGTTCTCGACAGAGGAAGGGAGGGTCCGTGGGCTATGGCTAGTGGTGAATGATCCGGGGAGGAAGTGGGGTGTTGGCACTTGGGATGGGGCTGTCAGCAGAAGCAGGTGTGCAGGGGAAGGTCCTGGAGCCCTTAGGAGGGTCAGGAAACAGCTGGAGATCTACCTGAGTTCACTGAAGGGACCCAGGGGGAGATGCTCGCTTGGGTGTGGTTAGATGCCCAAGGTCACTGGGGTGGGGGCGGTGAGGGTACATGGAGAAGAAGCTAAGGAAGATCCTTGGGACACTCTAGGAATAAGGAGCTAGGGTAGAGGGTCACCAACATAGGAGAGAGAGAATCAGGAGGTGACAGGGGAAGCAGAGGTCACCAACCAAAAGTGACCTCAAGAGCAGTGCTAAGAATATGCCAGGCATAACGCAGTCCCTCCTCCTGCTCCTGCTATATGGCAGGCAAGGGTGCCAGGCTTACTTGCTCAGTAGCCAGTGACGCAAACTAGCATCTACTGTGCTGTGGGTCAGTCCCGGCCCGCCCTCGAGGAGGTTCTGCCATGGAAGATGCTTCCCAAGGGATGGTGACGTTGGCACTGCATCTGCAAGGATGAGCTAGGGGACCAGGCAGAGACGTGGGGGCAGGGAGAGGAGGTCCTCCCAGGCCTAGCCACTGTGGGTTGGAATGGAGTGGAGGACATGAGAAAGTTCTGGACCAGTGGTTTCCAAGGGAGGCCGTGGTGAAAGGCTTTGGGAAGCAGGCCCTCAGGAGCCCAGCCCAGCAGAACCCCAGGAAAGTCACAGCGGCTACTGCTAACCCAGACTCACGAGGAGGCAGGGAGTCACTGTACCCCGAGCAGGCCCACGTTCCTGGACAGCGTGGCCAGCCCCATGTCATGGATACGGGAGCAGATCTCCCAGAAGGGGCATCGTTGGCATAATCATGCAGCCAGCATGTGGCAGCCAGAGCATCTCAGTAGAAGCCAGCGCATCTGGCCCCAGGCTGGACCTTTGGCCCAGGCTTACTCCCTGCTGCAGAGAAGCCCCAGAGCCAGAGAGCATTCCGCGCTGTTCCCCGGCTCCCACGCCTCCAGGCTGCACAGACTCACCATCTCTGCTCAGTGCGATACACTCAGAATGCTGACAGCGAATGGGAACATGAATCCCGGGCCAGGTCTCACATGGATTAGTTCATCTAATCACCATGACCTTCTAGGGTGGATGCTGCTATCTCATTTTATAGACGAGGAAGCTGAGGTCCAGCGAGGTCACGTGAGTAGAGATTAGATTAGGGATCAGAAACCAGGCTGTGTGGTTGCAAGGCCACACCTCATCCTAGTGAGGCCCCGTCCTTCACCTGTGGGTTACTAACTCTGCATGGGGCCAGCAGGAGACTGTAGTGTCCCCAGGTGATGCACAGGTGGGACAGGAAGAGAGTGGCTGACAATTTGCAAAGAATAAAGGTGAAAGAAACACCGACAGTGTGCTCATCAATCCTACTGAACAGAACGCAGCATTCCCAGGCCCACTGCCAGGGGCTCTCGCGCATGCCAGCTCAGGCCTCAGGAAGCCTAAAGACAAAGCCAGGGCACGGCACAGGGGAAGGAAACATGAGAGGGGCTGGCACATCTTCCCAACAGATACACACAGACCTGGCCCACCCAGAAGGAGCTGCCCACCACTGGCAAGCAGGTCAGAAGGGCCATGTTGTACCCGTAGCTGAGGCCCAGGGCAAACATGTCTGCCATCACTGAGGCTGAGCCGTCCAGTGGTAGGAGAGAAGGAAGGGGCATATCCAAGCTAGACATGGTCTCCAAGCACAGGAAAGACAGACAGGACTCCGGTCACATGCCCTGAGCACAACTATTCTGTTCCTACCTCCACGGGGCCTTTTTCCAAGATATTTCTTCCCCCTGCCTGCCCATCCCCATTGCTAAGTCCTGCCTGCCCGTCCCTGCGCACAGATACATAGTCTACCTCTCCAGAAAGGGCACCCACACACCGCGGGCAGGAATATCGTTTCCCTCTGCCTGTGTCCCTGTTGAAGCACTTGCCAATCTGCTGAAGTCCCCACTGTCCCGAGTCTCCCTCTGGGATGCAGAGGGTCGGGGCTAATGTTTCCTCTGTGAGGATACTAGACAACCCAGACACAGGAGTCCCCACCCCTGTACAGAGCACCCTGGAGTCCTGGCCCCAGCCCACACTGGGCCAAGGAGCAAAGAAGAAGAGCTGCTTCCCAGCACAGATCCGAGACCAGTGCAGGCCAGGCACGGGGTCCAGGCCCTCCTGTCCTCTGAGTCCTATGAAGGCTCACAGAGGAGCACACTGCAATTCAGGGCCACACAGCAGGCGATGCCAAGGCAAGGGGCAGAGCCAGCTCGTGTGCACTCAGCATCGTCCACTCCCCTCTCAAAAGAGTCTTGATGCACCTAAGAGGCACAGGTGGCAGGCGCACCAGGCTCTGCTATACTGCACAGTTCCTACCATCATCGGAGAGGGTCAGCAGCCTTTTTTTTTTTTTTTTTTAACAGAAGAGGATATAGTAGCTGGGAGAGAACAGAATACAGTGCCAGTGAGGGTCCCACTTTGAGCCCAGACTTCCCTGGCTTTTGACTTCTGTACACTCTCCTTCTGCCCACATCTGGCCTCCTTTTTCCTTGACTCACCAGGGCATGTCCCTTTTTGACTTGCAGGCATGTCTCTGGGGCAGCAGGCTCCCAGAGGACAAGCGGAACAAGACACCAGGACAGAAAGGGTGTGACGACAGAGCACAGCGGGTTGCTGTGTGGGAGCTCACATGCGAAGGGTGAACCCTTTAACATGTGGCATGACGTGGCGGGCTGGCGTGGAGCAGAGCAGAGAGCCGTGACGAGGGTGGCAGGCGGGGGCTCTGGCTTACCCACACACTTCCTGTGTGCATTGAGGATAAAGCCCTCGGCACAGAGCACTGTGTGGTTGACACAGTAGAAGGATCCCAGGGTGTTCACACAGAACTGTCGCCGGCTACAATCGTGAGTGCCCATCAGACACTCGTCTTGGTCTAGTGGCAGCCGCGGAAGGAAAAACAGAAGGGCTGTTAGAGAGGATGGCTGTCTGCCAGGAACATCCAAGGACGGAAGGATGAAGGGACCTACCTGCCCTTCAGCGAGATGGCAGAGCCTTGGGCTCAAGTTGAGTGTGTGCCCCACTGCCCTAGTAAGGGCAGCTGGAGTGAGACTTGAGAGAGAGAGAGAGAGAGACTGTGGGCAGGCTCACAGTCATGCAGGGGACAGGACAGACTTCCTTCCATCCACACTCTGCCCACACCCCATATCCACCAGCCGCCAAGGGAACCGCACAAAAGGCGCTACAAACTCAAGGTCCTTGGGTTCAGGCCACAGCAGCCTCAACAGAGGGCTAGGGACACAGGTAAGGATCTACACAGGCACAGGGTTAAGGACAATCCAGAGGGGCTGAAGTGTGGGCCCCAGTGGGCAGATTTTATGATGCTCAAGACAAACCCCAATCTGGAAGTGTTTTGAAATTTTTTGAGCTGACACAGTTGGTGATTCATGTGATGATTCCAAATACAACAGAGAGGAGAGGGCCTCCTTCCCAGGAGCTGGGGGCTCTGTGCACCCTCATGAGGGCTTGCTTATAACCTCTGGCCCGCATCCCTCAGCTCTTCCTGCTTGGGCACTCCTGAGAAAATGAAACACTTAAAGGGAGGTGGATACTAGCCAGATCCCAGGTCTATCACGGGAGCAAGGCCTGAGGAGTCCTAGTCCAGGAGTTCCTAATCCCTGAAATGAAAGGACAGAGCCCAGAAGACACAATGTTCTCTGGGCCTGCCCTGCCACCCCCATCAAAAAGGCCAATCACCGTATTGCTGTGTGCCTTGGGCAAGTGTGCTGCCCTCTCTGGGTCCAAAGGATGGTTTTACCATATCCAGTTCTGGTCCCAGTGGAAGGACTGGTATGGAATCTGTGCTTCTGGAAGGAAAGTGGGCATTCTACTGGATAAGTTTGGTCATTGTCTTCAGATATTCAGGCCAATATATGTCAAACCATACAGGAAGGGTTGAAGTCCTGGGGCCACTCAGGTTGGTCCACACATAACTCACTGGGAGAGTCAACCAGCAGGTGTCAGCTCTAATGTTGCCAATGTACAATGAGCAGGTCTCTCCCCACAGGGGCCCCACAGAGATAAGATCCCATCTCAGGGTCACTGGGTGGGATTTTTAATTTTTTAATGTATTTTTGAAAGAGAGAATGGATGCACCAGGGCCTTTTGCTGCTACAAACCAACTCCAGGCACATGTATCATTTTGTGGATCTGTCTTTTCATGAGTCCTGGGCAATCAAACCTGGGCCAGCAGGCTTTGCAAGCAAGCAGCTTTAATCCCTGAGCCATCTACTCAGCCACAGATGTGTTTTGTGGGGCCTCTTGGTGTCCTTGTGGCTGGCAACGACAGCTCACTGTCATCGATACTGATTTGTGAGTCCACCTGGGGCCCTCCAACCCACTGAAGGCAAGTGGAAGGAAACAGGACCATTTCTGGATGCTGCCTTTAACACAGCTCGGTATCACTCCCTTCCCCTTCCTCCACTCAGAGCTGAAACATGGGTGGACATGGGTGTCAACAAAGCAAGTGAGACCATGCAGATAGGGCCAAACCTCTCAGCACAGAGAGTTTAATGTAGTCCGTAGCCCAGCCTGTGATCTTGTTAGACATACACGTTCTCAGGCCCATCCCGACCCACTAGTCAAGAGTGCTAGGGAGTCTCTGGGTCCAGGGATCTTTAAGTGACTTGCATGCATGGTCAAGTCTGAGAAGCCCCGTCCGAGGAATCAGGAGAGGGCAGACTCGGCCCTAGATCCCTACAGCAACATGGTGGGCCCAGCCCAAGGGTTGGTACACACTCCTTGGTGACACCAGAGGGAACCACCTAAGCTGCTCTACTGGGACTCTTTGTCACAGTAACCAAACCTGTTGAACATACTGAGTTGAGGTCCTGGCTATGCCCACCCTGATTCCCCAGCACAGGCAAAGGTAGGAAGATGGCCCCAGGGTACTCACCCTCACAGGACACACCGTCCGCCATGATGGCGTAGCCAGGGAAGCAGGAGCACATCGCTGCGCCCCCGACGATGCGGCACACTTGTCTGCAGGGTCCATTGTCTGAGGAAAGCACTGGGGTCAGAGTTCACAGGACACAGCCCTGGCCACAGGTCTCGTCCCCCGGCACTGAGATATGGATGGGGTCTCCTCCAGTAGCCCAGGGAGGCAAACACACTGCAGACAAGAGCCCTACACCTGCATCTTCTCACAGGGTCCCCAGGTAAGTCTGCTCCAGTGATGGCTGGTAGACAGTGTTCTTGATCTCCACCCAACTCAGATTCACAACCGTCCCGTGAGTGACAGGGATGACAGAGAAAGAACCAGAGTTGGAGGGAGAGAAGGGGGAAGGGAGTGGAGGGAGCAACAACGGAGGAACTTTCTAGGCATTCCTGAGTGCAGCTTCGGTATTACAGGACTGAGACAGAAAGCAGATCGTCACACACAGGTGCTAAGCTCCCCTGTTGTCATCTCCTCAGCTACACCAGTGGGCTCCTCACTCCCCCTTGGGTGGGCGAGTCTCAACAACCTCAAAGCACAAGGACCGCATGGCAGGGTCTAGCTTGCACATGCCCAGAAGCCACAGCCCACCGCCCCGCACAGCCCAGACCCAGTGTGACCTGGGGCACGCACAGGACACACCCCTCCACTCACCTTTGCAGGTGTTGGGCTGTGGCACAGGCAATGGGATGGTGTTGGGGGGCTGCTGGACAGACTCCGACCTCTGTGAAGGCTCCCGTGAAGCACCCGGCAGCGGGGCACCTCCATCTGTCACAGACATAGCAGATGGCTCAGTCTTCCACCAAGCCTCGGGCGCTCATTGACACCGCACTGGGCCCTTTGGACAGCTTCATTGAACCTCTCTCCTACTCTCTGAAGAGGAAACTGAGGCTCAGGGCATAATGATACTTTGGGCAAGAACCATCTCACAGATACTGGAGTACAGCAGGGGAAGGGAAATGGGGGGATCTAAATTATAAATAACTGACCATGTGTGGCTGGCAGGGAGAAAGCCTGGGATCTATCTGGGTTGATGAGAGCTCTGAAGCATGAGCCTGTACCCAAACAGCTCCTGGCAGACACTATGATCGGCCTGCAGGGGGAGCTCCAGGAAGTCTCCAAAATGCCCAGAGATTTTTTTTTGGGGGGGGGGAGGGTCTGCTCCTGCTGGTACCTACACATGTGGAGCAGAATGTGAAGCCGTGCAGAAAGGCCACCATCCATAAGCAGGACAAGTCACGGCTCACCTGCACGGCAGGTGCGGCCATCATCCTGCAGCACAAAGCCCGGAAAGCAGGCACAGCGGTAGGAGCCCACGGTGTTGATGCACAGGTGCTGGCATAGCTCCCCGGGGAGCAGCAGACACTCGTCCTGGTCATCTCCCGGCAAGCTATTAGGCAGCTCGGCCTCCGTGCCCAACGACAGGGCCTCCCGACTCGCCATCTCTGCCTCTGAAACTGGGGTGGGTGGTCAGTACTTGGGACACTTGCCAAAGCCGGTGGCAGGCCCACAGGATCCAGGAAAGTGGTCTAGGTCCAGCAGATGGTGAGGTTGGAAGGAGGGAGAGAGGGAAGTATGAATGAGTAGGCTGGTAGATGAAAGGATAGACAGGTGGTTGGGCAGATGGAAAGATAAATGAGTGGCTGGATGGACAGATGGATGGATTGGTAGACAAGTGGTTAGGCATCTGGATGGATGGATAGATAAATGTGGCTGGATGGATGGATTGACAGACAGATGTTTGGGCAGGTGGATGGTTGAATGGGCAGATGGATGAATGGATGGATGGACAGATGGATGGGCAGGTAGATAGGTGGTGGGCAGATGAATAGATAAATGAGTGGATGGTGGGATGGATGGGTGGATTGACAGATGGATGAGTTGGCAGACAAGTGGGTGAGCAGGTGGATAGATGGTTGAATGAGTGGGTGGATGGATGACAGATGGATGGGTGGGTAGACAGTGGTTGAGCAATCGGATAGATGGATGGGTGGATAGGTGAGTGGATGGATGAACAGGTGGTTGGGCAGGTGGAGAGATGAATGTGCAGATGGAAGAATGGATGGATGGATGGATGGGTAGACAAGTGGTTGGGCAGGTGGATAGATGGGTACCTGGGTGGATGGATTGGTGGTGGATCTCCACTAACAAGAACCAACCCATTAGAACTAGGTCTGGGTCTTTGTCACCTGAATCCCTTATAGGAGTATAGATACAGGCCCACCAGAGGTTCTTGCTAAAGTGCTAAACTGGATTCAGACCCTGGAACTCATGCCATCAGGGAGGATGTCCCCTAACAATAGTGAGGGTGCTTACTAGGACCCAGCACACCAGGATCTAAGCTCTGGCTTGGCCCTTTCTTAGCTGTAACATCTGGGGCAGTGCTAGGCCTCTTGTGCTTGCAGATTTGTTCTGGGACCAACCCACCTACGCTGCAGAGAACAGCAGCTGAGCGGGAAGGAGGCTCCTGGTGCAGCGCTACCTCGGCAGCCTCTTTCCACAACCTTCATGGGCAGGCACAGAGCCAGGACTGAGGGACGGCCTGTAGCCCCACCAAGCTCTGTGCCAGCCTGAAGCCTCGGCCCTCCTGACCAGGGAGGCAGCCAAGCCCAAGAATAAAGCAGCTGCATGAAGTCACATTCGAGGAACGTGTTTCATTGGGAGGGTGTGGCATTAGGCCCCAGTCCAAAGAGCCCTGAACTTGTGCCAACAGCTATGTCCTGGAGACCTGGTCCTGGAGGAGGGCAGAGACAACCCCGGATCACTTAGCATACCAGGACACATCTTCAGGGGCCCAGACCAAGCTCATTGTCATCAACACGTTCCCCTTGACCATCCCACACACACACACATAGCACTGGGGAAATGTCGGGGAGGGGTTTCCCACAATCATTTGAACAAGGTGTGAAGCCAGACCAATCTGCTCCTATTGCCTGCACAGCTATGACTAGGTTGCTCAAGAGGCTCCTCACAGAAGGGCACTACAGTATTATTGTGGGTGGGTATGTAGATGGATGGAAAACCCTGTCCAGCCACGTTGTCCGTTTGGTCCCCTCCTGTCCATTTCTGACCCCTGCTGAACCCTACCTTGAGTCACTTACTCTTCACATAACCTGTTCTTCACATCAGTCCTCAGCCAACTCCCTGGATGACTGGTTGATAGGTGAATGAGAGGCATGCAGGTATGATGGGTGGGGCAGGTGAACAGATGAATGGAAAGATGAATGGATGAATGGATTATTGGATGGATGGATGGACGCACAGATGGATAGATGGAATAGGTGAATGGATGGGAGGGTGAATAGACAGATTAGGGGATGAATTGAGGAATAAAAGGATGAATAGCTAGAGAGACAGGCAGAGGAATAGGTGAAAAGGATGGATGGACAAGTGATAGGATAAAGAGTTGTCAAGATGGAAGGATGGCTGGGTCGAAAAGAATGGTGAATGGATGAGGAGGAAGTGGAGGGTGAGGTGGCCCAAGCAGGCAGGTTGGTGGAAGATGATGCATGGGTAGCAGGTGGTCACTGGTGATTAGTGGATGGTGCAGAGATCACCACGTCAGCACAAAGCGGGTGGAGTATAGTCAGTGGCCACAAAATTCTGTATGGAGCAAAGCTCAGACTTCAAGCCACAGACACAATGGACCAGGGACCCCAAAGAGGCCTCCACCTGGGAGGGCAGCACCCACCTCTGCGCGGGGAAGCCTCGGTCTCTGGTGGCCGACGGACCTCAGGCACCATGAGGGGATCTTCATCCTCACAGCAGGAGAGCATGACATGGTTGCAGGGGTAGCCCAGGTTGGGGTTGGACTCACACGATTGGCCCTCAGCGCGCACACGGAGTCCCAGACCACAGCAGTCACAGCATTGCTGGAGAGAGAGAGTCAGGCATCACTTCCTGCCCCAGCCATCAGCGCCAGCAGGGGACGGAGAGCTGAGCCAGACACAGCCCGAGGCCAGGCTGGCAAATGGGGGTGAGTTAACATTGTCTAGTCTCTGCCTGCCTGTGAGCTCTCCAAGAAAGCAAGGTGGCCCACCTCCGTGTCCCAAGTTCAATGTAGTATAGGGCTAACGCTCATTTTCTTTAAAAAATAAATCAATGGCCGTCTGTTCAGCCCCACCCTGCAAGCAGACCCCAATATCCCAATTCTGATTCAGTTGGCTATAAGACAGCTAGCTGCCCAGGAGCCTTGCAGCTCCAGGCACTGGGTAGCCTATTTGGAAGCATACTCTGTCCATTCTCCCTTGTCTTCTTGAAGCAGGCATGCGTGTTGGGAACTTTTGCCCATGTCAGATGATGAAGGGACCTACAGACAGATGCTCCACGCTGAGATGATTAACCAGAGAGAAAAAAGGCTGAGTCCTAGAGTAAGTGTACAACCCCCATCTCAGCCTATCTCCACAGAGAAAACTGATTTCCTACCCAAAGCTATGGTGGTAGGCTGGTCTTAATAACAGGACTCTGATCTACTACCTAAAGCTGCCATGGTAGAGTTCTCATAATGACCACGCTTCTCTGTCTGCTGTCTTTGAAGCCGTCCAGGTCTTCTTAATAAGACAGTGAGCGCATGGTCTGATTCTTGCTTTGGCCATTAGCATGAGATACAAGTGACTATGTGCCAGTTCTGTGCGATGCTCTAGTCTGAGTTTGTAATGTGTCCCCAAAAGTGTGGCCCTGTTGGAAAGTGGTGGACCTTTAAGAGGTGGTGGCAGGTCTTAGGTCACTGGAGACATGCCCTTGAAAGGGATTGCGTGACACTGGTCCTTTCCTCTCTTTTGACTACCTGGTCACCGTGAAGCAAGCAACCAGCTTCTACATACACTCCCTGCTACATCATGCTGCCTCACCACAGGCCCAGAGGCCAGTGAGCCCCGACTGAGACCTCCTAAACTTGGAGCCAAAATAAACCTTTCCTTTTCACAAGAGGCTTTTCCCAGTGTGCTGTCACAGCGACGGAAGCTGACATACGCTTTCAATCTGTTTCTTGGAGTGTTGCTCAGCTACTATACGAACAAGGCCAAGCAAGCCACTGTGGGAGTGACCACAGGGCACAGAAATTGGCCAGCTCAGCTGAGGCCTGCAGAGATCCATCCAGGAGGCACCATCAGCTGGCGGCAACCACACAAGCGCAGCCAGGCCAGGCTGAGCAGACGGTGGCACCAAGTCAGCTGTGGGCCCCGTGGGTCTGGATGGTGGTTGTGGAGTTATGGTGGGGTACAGCATCATGACGGCTTCCTCACTCGAATGGGCACACACCCACGGCACAAGACCTGGGGTACTCAGAGCATGCTCCTAGTACTGATGCTGGTCTGAACCCTAGGACATGGGTTCTTAGCCCATTTCATGGACGGCTGAAGCTGAGAGAAGGGGATTAATCTGGGAATAAACATGACCACAGAAGTGGGACCCTACACCTGCCTGCCTCCTTATTCCTCCCTCTAATATCAGGCCTTCTCCTGTCCCTGCCTGGAGCTTGTGTCACTGACATTGGCAGGACAACAGTCAGCAGGAGCCGGCAGCCCTGCCCCTGATGGCTGTGAGCTGCCAACTCTTCCAACTTGGGTCTCCAGCCTCTGGCGTATGTGTAAGAAAAGAAAAAACAAAACAAAACAGGCAGTGTTCTAGGGATTTCCACTGCTACCCAACAGCTAGCATGCACTTCAGCACACAAAGTGACCTCCTTCTAGAAGCCCCTTCAGCCCCCATCATCGGGAACACCGGTCCCCAGTGCACTCATCCTGACTTGCCTCACAGAGAGCAGATGGCACCCAGACCTCACCCACAGCATCCCTAATGCCCACAGCAGAGCCCATACATGTGGGGATCAACACACACATTGCACCTCAGCTGACCAATGCTACAACTTCTTATTGTTTCCTTTGCGCATCCGGGTGACAAACTGCTCAAGGAGCCAACCCCTCCTTCATCACAGCCACGACTGCCCCAGATGGAACTTGCCTTGTACAGGGAGACGCCACATGTATCATTGTCTTCGGTCCCACAGGTCTCACCCTCCTTGGCCCCCATGACACCAGCCACACAGCTCTTCTCCTTCAGGTAGGACACGCAGCAGTGCCTCTGGGCCGTCCTGGAATAGGGGACCACCTCAGCACCCAACACCCACATGTCTTCCTAAGACCCTCCCTCCAGGAAGGCGGTGGTCCTCATGTATAAGAGGGGAGATGGAGTGAGCACAAAGCAGGGAAGTCCCCACCCAAAGTCCTCAGCGAGCCAGGCCAGTGTTGGTGGCAGGCCAGGCCACATAGGGCTGTCTCATGGCTTCACTAAGAAGACTTGAGCTTGGGTTCTACAGGTCTCAGAGCTGCGTCCTTGCCATGGAAGTAGTTGGCATTCAGAGCCCTGCTGCAAGACCTGAACAAGATGGAGAGAGTAGCCTCTGTGTCCCTGGTCATTGCCTATCCCTCTGTGCAGAGGTTCTTTGGGGCAAAAAATGGCTGAACCCGAATAGCAAAGTTGGAGGGGTCATGGAAGGCAGGATTCAGCACTACTTAGGAGGGACATACCCTGTTCCACCCTGTGGGAGTTCAGCTACCCAAGGATGAACTGCTACCCATGAGGTGGTGAGTTTCCTATCTCCAGAAGGATGGTAAGTATACACTATTGACTACTGAGCTCAAAATTGGAGCATGTTCTAATTATTCAGCAGCCCCAAATTAGTGGGATAGCAAAAAGGAAAGGGGAGGGACAAGGCTAGAATTTAAATTTCTGTAAAACAGGCAGAGTGGTATGGACATTAGAGGACACGGGCTCTAATCCTTCACAACCCACTGGCAGCATGGCTGTGTCTCTTCCCTCTGGTCACCTGGTGCACCTGGGGTCCAGAGCAGTCAGTGGTCCAGGGAAGGCGAAGGCAGCTCCGCCTGCCTCAGGCCACCTCACCTGCACACATCTCCCTCGGCGCCGCTCTCAGGAATCTCCACGCACTCATCGTTGTCAATGGCCCATTGCTGGCCAGCTGCACAGCAGGACTCGATCAGGTCCTTGGTAGAGCCTGTAGGTGGCAGCAAGGAGGCATGCGTGGGCATCTGAAGGCTGTCCAGATGCTGGGTCCCAGGCAGGAAAACTTTCTACTGCTGCTATGCACTGAGCCTTCCAGCCATAGCCAGTTCAGTCCTCCTACAGGGTGGAACCACTGGCTCCAAGGGCATAGCTTGGAGGGCACTTACTCTGGAGCCCAGAAGACCAGGCTGCACACCCCGGAGCTAACTGTTGCTTTGTCCAGCTTCCCCGACAGTTTCTCCCAAGATGTGTCTCTTAATGAACCATCAGGACCCTAACTCAGCTTCTAGGGAGTCTGATCCAAGCTGTCAAGACTGGACAGGAGGTAGGAAGACAGAAGCCACAGCAGGGACCCAGGGGAGGAAGTGACTGGGGAGAAGGGAGGACTTGGTGCAGGAACTTTTTAAGTTTAGGTTGCCACAGTGGGTATGTGTCTTGGTGACAGTGCACCCGCTTGGCCCTGCAAGACCCAGGGCTCCATTCTCAGCAAAAACCAAACCAAACCAAACAAACAAAAAACTCGTTCATGGTTTCTATACAGCAAAGAACTTCATGGACAGAAACAACAGAATAGCTAGCTGACCAATGAAGAGCTAATTCTGAATATCTAAAACAAGACATGCTAAACTCCTGAAACAAGAAAAAAAAATCAATGTCAAAGTAAAATACCTAGTAAGATGAAAAAATGAGAGTAATAATCACTATACACTAGGGAGTGAAGGCTGGGAACGGTGACGCAGCATCATGTGCACAAATGTCAGGCAAGCATATTGTCCTAACCCAAGAGCTCTGCTCCTGGAGAGTCCTTTCCCAGCACAAGTCCAGACCGGGATTAGCTGTGGAGGGGGCTGGAGCCATCCCTGTATCTGTCATGAGGGGTGTGGGGCAGTAAAATTAGGGGATGTCCTATAGAGAATTCTGCAAGCTGCCAAAACACATGACTAAATGTATACACGACAACATTAAGCCAGACATGCGGACTCACAGCAATGCAGGATGACACACACAGGCAAGAGGCACCAAAGGAGTGAAATCAGCTTAAAAATGAAAAATTCTTGGGCTTGAGACATGGCTTAATGGTTAAGGTGCATGCTTGTGAAGCCTAAGGACCCAGGTTCAATTCTCCAGGTCCCACATAAGCCAGATGCACCTGGTGGCACATGTATTTGGGGTTCGTTTGCAGTGGCTAGAGGCCCTGGCATGCCCATTCTCACTCTCTCTCTCTCTCTCTTCCTCCCTCTCTTTGTCTCTAATAATTAAATAAAGGAAAATAAAATCTTTAAAAATGAAAAATTCTGCATGCAGAGACTGGGAGTGTAGCTTGATGGTACAGAGTGTACTCCACACGTAGGAGGCCCTGGGTTCAAGCTCCAGTTCTGAAGAATACATAACAATGTGCCTGCATGTTCAGCACAAAATAGACATGCACATTGTGTGGGAACACCTGAAAAGCCACACACACACAAAAAAGAGTGACTGGAATTGCTGCCGGAAGGGGAGGCAGTGGTGGCTTGGAGAGGGATAGAAGGATAAAAACACATGAATAAAACAAGAAGGCTTTCTCCAGAGCTTGCCAGGACATGATGAATGGAATTCACCCAAGCCTTTGCTGCTGAGATCTGTGCATAAAGGACATTCTCAGGCCAAGCCCATGTGGAACACCTGGGCCATACACACAGAGGGTCAGCAGGGGTGAGAGAGTATCTCTGAGCCTCGTGCATCCACATCTCAGCTCCACCGCTGACAGCTGCTTCTGTCACCGAAGACATGTTCTCTGCATGGAAACGGAATGGCTGCACAGGTGTGAAGATGAGGGCTCTAAATGTCCTGAGCAACTCACTGTCTCTTGCCAGTGCTGAGGAGCAGATGCCCCAAGGAGTGTCATCAGCCTGCACTGTTCTAGACAGAGCAGGATCCTGCTAAAGACTGATGGCTTCGTCTGCTTAATGGGCATGGCAAGTCATTAAGATTTCATGTTTCAACTCCTCTTTGGAAAAATGGGCTTCAAAAGCAACTTGTTACTGTCTTACTCTGAGGCACCAGCAGAAGAGACTTCTTGAAATAAACAGTGTGAAACATATTTAGCAAATATATTCAATAGATGTGGTAGCTTGAATGTAACATGTCCCCCATAGTCTCATGTGTTTGTGGTGAAGCCTCATACTCAAGCCCCAGCTGGTGGAGCCTTTGGGAGGTGGAGCCCTGCTGGAGGAGGTGTGTCGCTGGAGGATTTTAGTCTTGAGGGTTTTTAGTCCAGCCCGACTGCATGTTAGCTAGCCAGCTCACTCTTACTGCTACCTCCCAGCTGTGTGATGCCCAGCCTCTACTCTGCCACACCATGATGAAACTTCCCCTCAAAACTGTAAGCCTGAAATAAACCCCTTCCTCCCATAAGCTGCTTCTGGCCAGGTGTCTTGTCCCAGCAATGAGATCACTGTGACAATAGGGAAACATCTGATACGTCCCCCACAGAAAACTTCAGCATGAGAAAAATGTGCATAGTCCTAGAAATATTAGCAAATACAGCAAAACAATATATATATATGTATATGTATATGTATATATACACACACACATATATGTATGTATATATATGTACACACATACATGTATGGCACAGGAAATAAGAAGAAACACAAGCCATTGCATGCTGGTATTATTTGATCTTCCTAGACAATCTAAGGTAATGAAAACTAACAAGGTATTACAATTGTGTTACAATTTGAATATGAACTGTCTCTCCACATGTTCACCTGTTGAATGCTTGGTCACCACCTGTTGATACTGTTTTGGGAGGTTCTGAAAACTTTAGGAAGTGGATTCTACTTGAAGGAAATAGGTTGCTAGGAGCCTGGCTTTGAAGGTTAGACTTGTTCCCCAGTCCCTTCCTCACTCTGCTCCCTGTCTGCCACAAGGCGCAGACTCTGCTACACACTTCTATGACCATCACGTTCTGCCTCAGAAACATGGAAGCAAGTGACCGTGGACTGAACCCTCTGCAACCATGAGCCAAAAGAAATCCTTCCTCTCTTGGGCTGGAGAGATGGCTTAGCGGTTAAGCACTTGCCTGTGAAGCCTAAGAACCCCGGTTCGAGGCTCAGTTCCCCAGGTCCTACGTTAGCCAGATGCACAAGGGGGCGCACGTGTCTGGAGTTCGTTTGCAGTGGCTGGAAGCCCTGGCACACCCATTCTCTTCCTCTCCCTCTATCTGTCTTTCTCTCTGTGTCTGTCGCTCTCACATAAATAAATAAAAAATGAATAAAAAATATTAAAAAAAAAATCCTTCCTCTCTTAAGTCGCTTTTCTCAGTATTTGGTCATAGCAACAAAGTCTGAATAATACAAATTAATACTAATTAACATTTTTATTTAATTAATAATAAAATGGCAAAAACAAAATTAGCATATTCAAATAGTAACTCTCCTATATACTAGTAATAGGAAAATCAGTAGAAAAATGTTCTATTTGAAAGAGAAACAAATCTAGAAATAAATCAGCAGTATCCATGCTTGACCAACACACAGAGAAAATGTTAACAGTACTTTATTTGAAATACCATGTGTGTTTACCTCTAGATCAGACAGTCCTTACCTTAAAGACATAAATTCTTTTATACGTAATCTACAACTTCAGTACAATTATAATCAAAGACCCAATTTAATTTGTCAAGATGTTCTAAAACTCATGTAAAAGGCCAGACCTTAAAAGAATACTTTAAGAAAATGAGCTACAGAGATGGCTTAGCAGTTAAGGCACTTGCCTGTGAAGTCTAAGGACCCAGGTTCGATTCCCCAGGACCCACATAAGCCAGATGCACAAGGTTGTGCATGTATCTGGAGTTCATTTGCAGTGGCCTATGTGCCCATTCTCTTTCTCTTTCTCTCTCTCTCTACATATGTATGCATATAAATATATAAATAAATATATATGTGTGTGTGTGTATATATATGTATGTATGTGTATATATATATGTATATATGCATATATGTATGTATGTGTATATATATATATATATATACACACACACACACACATATATATATACACATACATACATATACACATAACCTCTTTCTCTCTCTCAAGTAAATAAATTAAATTAAATAAATACTTAAAAAGAAACAGGCCTGATGGCACAGGCCTAAATTCCTCACTACTCAGGAGGCCAGGCAGAAGGATTTCAAGTCCAAGGCCAGCATGAACAACGTAGTGAGGTCCTGTCTCAAATGAAAAGCTTAAAGGGGAGACTGGGGTACAACTCAGCGATAAAGTCATAGCTTGGCATGCACAAGTACCACAAAAAACCAAAATAATTATAAATAATGTACAAGTAAAACACACATACACATACAAAGAAATACCTACAAATACCCAGGAAAATGTCTTAGAAAGAAGAACTGGCTTGGGGGAACAGCTCAGTTGGTAAAGTGTTTGCCTTGTGATCATGATGGCCAGAGCTCAGTCCCTAGAACTCACATCAGAGAAGCCAAGCATAGTGGCGTGCATTGGGGCGGTGGTGACAGATGGATCCCCGGGACTCCTGGCCAGTCCAGCCTATTGGCAAGTTCCAGGCCAATGGAACACCTTGTCTCCACAAAGGTGGACAGAGCCTGAGGAACAACACAACACCCAGGCTGTTCTCTGGCCTCCACATGGATGTGAACATATGTGTGTGCATGCACACCTGCATCCACACCTATGCCACAAACAAGAACACACACACGCACACAAGAACAAAGACTAAAAGGCCTTTCTCCACTAGTATCAAAGCACAGGGTGTGGTGGCACATGCCTTTTATCCCAGCACTTGAGAGACAGAGGTACAAGGATTGCTATGAGTTCGAGGCCAGCCTGAGAGTACAGAGTGAGTTCATAAAAACAAAAAAATAGCAAACAAAAAATAAATAAATATACTTTAATGTTCTGATCATCAAAACAAGAAATGAGGGCTGGAGATGGCTAAGGACACGTTTGACTCTCCAGGTCCCACATAAACCAGACACACAGTGAAACAAGAGTGCAGGTCGCACATGTGCATAAGGGGGTGCACGCATCTAGAGCTCAAGTGCAGTGGCTGAAAGCCCTGGCATGCCAATTCTCTCTCTCTCTCTCTCTCACACACACACACACACAAAGGCAGTCCTTTGGGCTTGCCCCCCCCCCCAAAAAAAAGAAAAAACAAGAAATGTGATCATGAACCAGAAAAAAATTCAGAAACACAAGTGTGGTGGGCATATGGCCCCAGTCTACAATAAAGAGTATTCAAATTTGTCAGGGAAGGTGTGACTGGACCCCAAATGTCCCTCAAAGGTTTGTATATAAAGGCCTGGTTGCCAGCCTCTGCCACTGCAGGGAGTTAGAGCCTATTGAGAGGTCAGTGGGGATGTACCCTTGAGGTACCTATGACCCTGGCTTCTTCTCTGTCTCTGCTTTCTCTGCCACGAGAGGAGACACTCTCCCACTATGTGCTCCAGTCAAGAGCAGCCTCGCTACACGGCCACAACAATGGAGCCAGGATACCATGGACTGAACCCATGAGCCACACAGAGCTTTCCTCCTTTTAAGTCCTTTGTTAATATTTTTATTTTTATTTATTTAAGAGAAAGAAACAGAGAGAGAGAGAGAGATGGAGAGACAGAGAATGGGCATGCCAGGGCCTCCAGCCACTGCAAACAATTCCAGACACATGCGCCACCTTGTGCATCTGGCTTGCATGGGTCCTGGCAAATCAAACCTGAGTCCTTTGGCTTTGCAGGTAAATGCCTTAACCACTAAGCCATCCCAACAGCCTCTGTTAAGTCTTCCCGCATATTTTACCGCACTGATGGAAAGCTGATCAATACATAAAGGACCCTACTACCCTCGACACAAAAATAAATTCTAAACTCAGAGCCGGGCGTGGTGGCGCACGCCTTTAATCCCAGCTCTCAGGAGGCAGAGGTAGGAGGATCGCCGTGAGTTCAAGGCCATCCTGAGACCCTATAGTGAATTCCAGGTCAGCCTGGGCTAGCATGAGACCTTACCTCAAAAAACCAATAAATAAATAACTTCTAAACTTATAAAGGCAAACAACTAAGAAAATAATTTTAGGATGATCAGAGCTTTCTTCTACGGAGGCATGGACCTATAAATCAGGCAGTTTGAGGCTGAGGCAGGAGGACCAGGAAGAGATCTAACTCAAACAAGCAAACACACCCCATGCGTGTGGCAGAGGATACACACTGACCTGCCTCAGAAATGGTCGTGGCTCTTTTGTCTCCAGTTTCATCACCGCATCGGACCTTCCTGTGAGTTTGTGAGTTTATTTCCTCATGGGTTGGGTTCCTGCTCTACCATCTCAGCTCCACGAGGGAGGGATCCTACCAACTGTGTCTGAGCCCCCTTCAGCATCTGCCTGGCACACGTTGAGTTTGGTGAGTCAGTGAATCCCCGGAAATTGGGAATCACTGTATCGGTAGACTTAATCAATACAGACCATTTGAATCCAACCTGGTCCAGGACTCAGCACTGTCTCCTCCTGCTCAATGCCACAGAGTCAGGACTTGAGTCTCCATGACCACTGGAAGTGACAGTGACACCACTCTTCCCGCTACACTCTGGGCATGTGGGCACCTCATCTCCCCTAACTTGAATGCCTCTGGTGATGGAGGACTCACTCCCCCCTGGCAGTTTGTTCTCTCTGTGCGCAGCTCAGACATAGCATCTTAGTCACTATCACAAAATACCTGAAGATAAACAAATTAAAAGGAGGAAAGGCTTAAATTTGGCTCACAGTTTCAGAATTTTCAATCCATGGTGAGCTGGCTCCATTGCCTTGGGTCAGAGGCAAGGCAGGATGTCATGGCCGTGGGAATACGGCAAAGAGGTTCACCTCATAGCTCGCAGGAGGCTGTGAAGGGGCCAAGGACAGGGCATGGCTCTGGTGACCAGACTCCATCTTCTAGCTTCTAACTCTTCCCAGTAAGACCATCAAAGCCTGACTCCATCAGGGGATTAGTCCACTGATTAGGTCACATCCCTCAGGATCCCATCACTTCTAAAAGGCCCATCATCTGGTGACCAAGACTTTAACAGGAACCTTTAGGGACACATTTTATATCCAAACATCACACACAACATTCTTTCTTTTATAGCCCCAAATCCTCTCTCCCTAAGGCTTTTCCAAGATCGCCTTATGGAGATTAGCAGACTGTGCCAGATCCTGGGGTCCCAGCCAGGCGGCTGTGATGGATGCCAGAGTAAGATAACCGTGATAGCCAAACTGTACCGTGTGCTAGAACAGCCAGGCACGGGGCCAAGCATTCAAATATTCAGCTAACAAGAGTGAGTACTGTTATCGGTCCCATTGTCCACAGGAAGTGGGGTTGGAAGTCCCAGCCTCACTTGCTCCTCTATCTTTTCCCACTCCAGACCTCAGCTTCCCCAGGGTGGTATGGCACCGGCTCCCAGATCCAGCCAATCCTGGATGCAGCTACCAGCAAGCAAGGAGGAGCTTTCCCAAGGACTCGGGGGTGCTGTCTTCCTGTCCCTCCTTCATCACAGGCCAGATTTTGCCCGGTGCTGGCAGACTGCCCATCATTCTCTTGGCCTTCCCCACCCTGGCTCCTCTCCTTCAAAGTTGATCAGGGGCTGTGGCCTCACGTCAGGAGGGCTACTCACTGGGAAGAAAATGGGGACTGGGTCCCAGGCCAATGTGGAGTCATCACCCAGGACAGGGGAGGCAGGCCACAGAGAACTCAACAAGATGGAGACTCCCCTACCATGAAGCCCTCCCCCAGGTCTCTCTCTCCCTGACCCCAATACCCCACCCTCTGCCTCTGCTGACTGCTCAGCCCCTGAGCTTCAGACCTACAAAGGCCACCTTGGGGCTTCCCTCCTCTTTCATGCCCTGTTCTCGTGGTGCCTCTCCACCTCCAGGCTTCCCGTACCATCTTGGCTCAGCCCTTCCTATATTTCTAGTCACTCAAATGTACATGCAGCTGGCAAAAAACCAATGCTGTGAGTTCCTCCCACCCACCCCAGCTTCCCAAGGTCAGAATCTGTCTGCCTCTTGTTCTTTCCTAAGCCACTACACCCCCAGATCATCGTGAGACAGATCCACTGGCTCAACTACCAACTGTGTCTGAGCCCCCTTCAGCATCTGCCTGGCACACGTTGAGTTTGGTGAGTCAGTGAATCCCCGGAAATTGGGAATCACTGTATCGGTAGACTTAATCAATACAGACCATTTGAATCCAACCTGGTCCAGGACTCAGCACTGTCTCCCCCCCACCACGCCTGCCCCACATCACGCTGCTCCACCTCCTGATCCTCTGCTTCCACCATGCCCACCTTACTCACCTTGAGATGGTGCCGGACTGACGGCCCACACAGGTGAATCCGATGGGGTCTCCCCACCCCCATGCTTACACAACATGGCCAAAATGGCCATCTTTCCAACCTCACCTCATTCCTTTTCTGATCTTTCCCCAGTCGCTGTCCACTCAGTCCTTGAACTCTTTCAGGCTCACACTGTTCCAGGGCCTCTGCACTTGCTATGTTGTCTGTCAGGAATCTTCCCTGCCTTGCCCCTCCCCTACTCTCAACCATCGGGCTTCTCTCTTTTCAGGAACCACACCTCTTTGGAGGAGGTCTCTCTGACCTCTGTGTACCCCAAAACTCATCATATCACCCTGCTTAGTCTCCCTCATAATGCCTTCGCCTTGAGTAGCCTTGAATCATCCTGAAGAACTGTGGGGTTCTAGAAAGCCACCACAGGGCAAGTGCCCATCCCTACAGTGATACCAAAGACGTCACGGGAGAGTCCAGACTTGTGTCCCAGTGCTTACCCCATACTTGTTGCTATGAGCTGGTCATGCTGGTTCATGCTGGGAATGCCCTTCTCCCACCACCCTGACAAAAGTCCAGCCACTGAGCCTTGTGGGGCATCCAAATGTGACTCCCTGCCTGTCCATCAAACCACAGAGCTCTGGCCAGCACCCACCTGTCCTCTTATAGGACAATGGACTCTCCTTTGGCTTTGCTCTCACACTTGTATCATAGACCCAACAGGTGACACACCTGTTCCAATACCAGCCTGGGAGGGTCTCATGCCAAGAATGAGTCAGAATCACCTCTGGGCCGCTAGTGGGCAGCACAATGCCCAGCACAGATCCAGGATGTCATTACTGCATGGATGGGGTATTCAGACCCTTGCTGTTCACATCACTAAAAGCTCACATTGCACAGGCAACCCATGTTCCCATATCCCTCCCAACATACTGAAAACAGGGCTTGTGAGCTTAAGATCACAGCCACAGAGGGATACAAACTTCACACTGCCTATGGGCTATGGCTCCTACTGAGGTAAGATAGAAAAATGAGGGAAATTATGGGGACATGACAAGGGAAAAGAGTCTCCTCCTGGGAGTCTGAGTGAAGCATCTCACCAGCAAAGAAACCAGAATTCTGGCGAAATTAACATTTGCTCTGAAGACTGCTGACACAAAGATTGTTGATTTCACGTATACATGGTTTATGTCAAAATAGCCATGGACCAGGAAGGGATCTCATTCCTTTCCCAGGCATTCTCTGGGAATCACAAACAAGAATGCTAACCATTTGCAGTAAAGATCTACAACTGTCCTTCACTGCTGTGTGGTGTACAGTTTTACCAAATCAACTGTAATCCTGCCAGGCACCATGCTGAGCAGTCCTCAGACGATAATAGCTCCAAAGCCCTCTGCATGACACTTGTAAAGATAGTGGAGCATTACTCTCCCTTGAGAAGTCCACACCCACGGCCTTTCCTTTTGAGTATCTATTTCTTTGAGCCCTCATGCTTAAAGTCTAGGTTAAAATGTCTCTGATAAAACCCCAAGTTGGGTTCATATTGCCTATATCCGAAATTCTTTTCTGCTTCAGAGTCATGGATCCTGGATTTAGCCTGAATCAAGGTCCCTAGAAGATTAAGAACACCTCAGGCTGCTAAGGTGACAGAATGGAGATGTGCTTTTGTCCCCATCTGTCCCCTGACACAATCATGGGTCACAGAAAGAAACACAGGCATGCCAATAGCATCTGGTGCACACAGGCTTCCAGCAGGCCACCATCCATCGTCTGGGGACCGGGCCAAGTCACTTGTGCCCTGACCTGTAACATGAACCAATGACTTGCCCACACACACTTCACATCGTGGGAGGCTGAGGAGATTCAGTGTGTGAAGAAGGAATCAGAGTATGTTCCCCCGTGCACAGGGACACACAGGGTGTTTGTCAGCTCTTTTGTGAAGGAACTAACCCGTCACAAGCAAAACAAGCAATACCTAGGGGAGGACAGGACAATTGCCCTTGCTGCAATGTATGCATGCTTTTCTGCTTCCTTTGGGCCAGCTGGCCTCCACAGTCCTGCCAACAAGGGTGCAGCTTCCTCACTAGCCCATTGCTCAAAGACACTGGAGAAGGGATAGCCCTAGCCTGGAGGCCTTCCTGGCACCTGGGATGGCTGTGAAATGGTCTGGCATTGCCCCAGCTCTGGAATGTTCCGTGGTGGTCTGCTTGACAGCATCAGGCTCCAGGGTCCTGCCAGCAGGCAGCAGGTAGGGTCCCTATCTCACTCAGTAGAAGCTTGCCTCTCATAGCCTGGCTCGTACAGAGAGCAAACCCACTCTGGAGAACCATGCACGTGCTGAAGTGAAGATGTGTAAAGCCATGGGGTAACAGTTTCATTCGGGTGAATGAGGAATAGGTGCCTAGGGTCCCCAGGCCCACTCACCATGGCCCCATGCTGAAAACACCAGGAGCCCATCACAGGAGGAAGGGCCTCTACACCACAGCGAAACCACAAGATGCCAAGGATATGCTAGGACCACATAAGTGACGTGCACAAGTCTCATGCAGCCTGGGGAAAGAGGCTGGTCATGGGTGAAAGCAAAAACAGTGCCTGAAAAGGTAATATGACTAGAAAATTCCAGGATGAAGACTGAAGCCTAAACCTCTGAAACTGGACACAGCTCAGCGCAGCAAGCCAGACACACGATTCCACATACACGAGGCTCCTGCAGTAGTCCAGTTCACAGAGACAGAAATAAGTGTGGTGGGTGGCGCAGGAGGATGGAGAGTTTCAGCTTGGGAAGGCAGAAAAGCTTTGGAGATGGGTGCTGGGCATGGGCACACTCCAGTCTAATGCCACAGAGCCACGCCCTCAAACACTTATAAATTCCACATTAAGTAATTTTGAAAAGTGTAATTTTAACAAGCATGACCTGGTTCTTCTTCTTCTAGGAATCTTCCTTCTAGATGCTTTATGAACACAGGCCAGGGAGTCCCAGATGCTTGATGTACTATACAGTTGAAGTTCCACAAAAAAATGAAATGTTAGTAATAAAACAAGTAGTGCTATACCCATCCAATCGAGTGTCTGCTTAAAATGCCAGAGGTTCCTGCAGGACATGAAATAATTTGAGTGGACTATGGAAAAGGTGTAACATTATCTTTTGTTTTTTTACCATTGTCTTTTTAAAAGAGTGTGCACACACAAGAAACCTTTCAGAAAGGAGACCCAAGATCCTGCAACAGAGGTTATCTTAGGTGTGTGTTGGGGGGAGGGAGTCTTTTGTATTCTGGATCTGTGTCCTGGGCAGGCAAACATTACCCATTCGAAGCCTTCCTTATAGATTCCCAGATTCCTGGGATTTTAACGTCCTTTGATCACAGAACAGTGGGTATCCAGAACAATCCAGCCTAGAGGTCATGACCTCCTTGACAGTCCCTTCTCCCTGACATGAAAGCCCTAAAGAATTCTGGCTTTGGAAATGTTGCAGATTTCTAGGCTAGCAGACGGGCAATGATGATCAGGCACCACCCGGTCCATGTTCCACAGGATGTTTGTGGGGCCTCAGCGCACAGCTCAGAGAATGGCACAGCCCTGCAGTTCACAGTCCTGCACTCTTGGGCCACCTGAGGCGCCTTGTGTGTATTGAGAGACCTGTGAAGTGATCAAACCAGTGGAGTCCTGAGCTCAGCTGCCTTCTGCCCCAGAATCAGGGAAATAAGTGGGGAATCATGGACACCCAGCAGGAGCAGCTGGGATGAAAACACCACCTGAGCCCATCCAACTCAGCCTCCAGGGGCCTTCTCCCCACCCTGCCTTGCAGCATCCCTCTGCTTTTTCTTATTGTTTTTTAATTTTAAAAATGATTTTATTTATTTATTTGAGAGGGAAGGAGAGAGAATGGGCACGCCAGGGCCTCTAGCCACTACAAACAAACCCTGCGCTACTTTGTGCATCTGGTTTATGTGGGTACTGGGGAATTGAACTTAGGTCCTTAGGCTTTGCAGGCAAGTACCTTAACCACTGAGCCATCTCTCTAGCCCTCCCACTGCTCTTTCCACCCCCCGCCCCGTCAAGCCCCATGGCAGGTGTTTGCCTTTGCCTCAACTCCTAGCAGGCTCATGGGTGTCTGGCCCATGGGGGTGCCAGCCACTCCTACAGCTCCACTGAGCTCAGGTACAGCAGTCACCTGCTGGACTTCAGACAACACCAGGGTGCCTCTCCTCCCTCTCACCGGAAGGTCCTGCCCTTTTACAGACTCAGGCCTGCCTTGCTCCAGACTGCACATACTCATTGGCAAATAAGAATGAAATGGTCAGCTACAGTACTATCAAAAGGTACCTAACCTCCATCTCTGAGGGAATGTTGCTTAAAACCACAAACAGAGGGCTGGAGAGATAGTTTAATGGTTAAAGTGCTTGCCTGCAAAGCCAAGGGACCCAGGTTCAATTCCCCAGGACCCACATACAGCCAGATGCACAAGGTGGCACATGCATCTGGAGTTTGTTTACAGAAGCTGGAAGCTCTGGTGTGCCTATTCCCCCCCCCCCATCTCTCTCTCTCTCTCTCTCTCTCTCTCTCTCTCTGTTTGCTCTCAAATAAATAGTAAATAAAAAAATTTTAAAAAAACACAAAGAGAGGCTGCTGCCCAATGCCAGGTGTGAAGATGAAAGGATGGCGACACCCACACGGGCCAAGATGAGGGCTGTAGGAACTCTCACCCATGTAAACCACAGGGCACACTGGAAAATGCATGTGGCAGCATCAGCCAATGCTAAACATCTGCTGGTATGGATATGATACACAGGATGCCTCAGACTTCCCAAAGACCCACCAAAAGGCCCCCAGAGACTGCATGCATCACAGCTCCAGACCATAAACAACCCAATTGTCTATCAGCACCAGACTCGATCAACAAGCTATGATTTACTCCGCCAGAGACACAGCTCGGAGCCATCTCAGTTTCTCTGTGCTGGATCTGCAATTAAGAGCATCAACAGCAATTTAACTGCTGTGTGCTCGAACACGAATGGGTCCCAAATGCATCCTCTTGCAAATGACACAGGTTAAACCCGTTCTATAAAATCAACTCAAGAACAGGCAAGAGTCGCTGGTAAGTCAGGACAGTGATTTTCAACGGGGCTAAGAAGGGTTAAAACTAACCTAGAAGAAGCAACAGGAGAGGCCAGTACTGCCAGGTGTGACCTAATGACTGCTCCTCTAAGCTGGGCAGCTTCACTGTCTGCTCGGCACTCTAATGGGAAGCTTAAGAGGACTGTTTGTTTCATTGTGCTAGATTAAAAGACACTTGAGGTCTAGTGTGCTTCAGCGGAAACGTTCAAAAAAGACGCTCGAGGGGTATAAACCAAAAGCTATCTAACCTTCCTTCATCAGATGCTTCTTTTACAGAACAAACTCCATGATCCACTTCGGAGGGAGTTAGAAAAATAGGAAAGTGGTCTGAGAATTGGACGACATTAGGGAACCGGGTTAGGTTAGAGTTGTAGTATGTGGTAATGATGCAGGCAAATGTCTTTATTTTTAGAGTTTGAAGATACAGGGCCTAGATGGAAATGTTTCCAGCGCACGTACACATGTGTACACAGTTGGCCCTTCTAGCCACCGACTCAACCAACATGATATTTGGGGGGAAAAAAACTGTCCATACTAAACATGTACAGATCTTTTTCTTATCATTGCTCCCTAGACAACAGTGTAACAAACATTATTACATGGCATTTGCATTATTTGTAATAAACTACAGGTGATTTCAAGTAGGAAGAGCATTGGTTTTATGCAAACACCGCTATTTTATACATAAGGAGCTTAAGCATCCTTGAATGATGGCATCCAAGGGGAGTCCTAGAGCCAATTCCCTGGAGATACTGAGAGATGCTGGATGTGTAAGTGTTATATACAGAATGCTGCCCTCCTGGCATGGCATGGCCATGGCCCTCATGAAATCAGAGCAGCTGTGATTACCTGCATGGCACCCTCATGAGAATGGAACCCCTAATATTCCTTCATAGAAGTGGGGCATAAGCCCTACTCCTCTCTGGGATAGATCAGTGGTCAACAATTATTGGGAAACTCTCTTCTTTGGTGATCACCACCCATAAGTTTCCTAAGCTCCTATAAGGAACCTCAGATAACCTCATGGGCACACCACGTGAGACTGGGGTAGAATGGATTCTTTGGTCTGTGTTGGTTCCTTATCTGGGGTGAATAGATTTCACTTTTCCCAAGAAAAGTTCATGCACAGCCAGGTGTGGTGGTGCATGCCTTCAATCCCAGCACTCAGGAGGGAGAGACAGGAGGATTGCCACGCAGTAAAGGCCAGCCTGGGACTAGAGTGTACAGAGTGTATTCCATGTCAGCCTGGACTACAGTGAGACCCTACTACAAAAAAAAAAAAAAAAAAAGTGCCAGGCATGCACAGCTTTAATCTTAGCACTTGTGAGACAGAGGTAGGAGGATTGTAGTGAGTTTGAGGCCACTTGAGACTACACAGTGAATCCCATGTCAGCCTGGGCTACAGTAAGACCCTATCCCCCCCCAAAAAAAAAGTTCATGCAAAAAAAAAAAAAAGTTCATGCAAGAGCATGTGCATGCACATGAATCTATCAAACAGGAGATAGAAATGAACAATAAATAATGGCTCCTCAAACAGCCCTGTTTGGGGTCTGTCCCACTGTGGGTGGAATTCCAGATGGCCCTGGAATGAGGTGGAGCAGTGGCTATTCCAGCCCTGATGGGACTCCATGGTGGGCTCCAACAGCACACAGGGAGAGTGCCAGGAGCTTCTGTCACCAGAATTCTAACGAAATGATTGTTCACATGCCACTGAGCAGCAGACCCAGTGAAAGAGAAAAGCCACGAAGCTACCGCAGCTGCCCTGGTCCGGGGAAGTGCACAGATCTATGATAATCTTAGCTCTGACTCAGGGCAGTGGCCGCTTACAGATACCATGGCCTGTGTACTGGCCCTCCTCGGAAAGCAATAGGGATTCACTTGCACCACTTAAGAAACTACAGCCACTTAAGATTGTTTCTGCTCAGGCTGAAAGTTGATGGAATTCTGGTTCTTGGGACACTCTTGTGAGCATTATTTATAGGTGAATCTTATTATGCAATTGTATTTTATTTTTCTTTCTTTTTAGTTCAACGCAATCACAATTCATCACACATACCAGTGAATAAGAGATGTTTCACTAAAAGGCAATTTTGGTTTGACAAGCCAGTGCTTACTATGAGAGAGATGTAACCATACTTCTTTATTCTTGCAGAACTGGGGATGACCCATGGTTTTAAATACACTAGGCAAACTGACTGTACTCCTGGTCTATCATATGCTCATGCGTATGTGTATGCATGGACAGGTAGAGGCCAGAGGACCTCAGGTGTCATTCCTAAGGTACGCTATCTAACTCTTTTGGAGATAGGGTCTCTCACAGGCCCTGGGAACTCACCTAATTGGCTACACTGGCTGGCCAGTGAGCCCCAGGGGTCCTCCTCTCTCTGCCTCCCCAACACTGGGAATGTAAGCATGCACCACTCTGAATTTATGTCAGTGCTGGGGATTTAACTCAGGTCTTGTCTCCCCAGCTCCAATGATACTTGGGGGGGCGTTGAGGTATGGTCTTGCTATAGCCCAGGCTGACCTAGAATTCACTATATTTGTCTCAGGCTGCCCTTGGATTCACAGCAAGCCTCCTACCCTGGCCTCTCGAGTGTTAGGGTTAAAGGTGTGAACCATCATGCCTGGCCAATCATACTTTTCTAAACATTAATAATTCACAATTTTATGAATACTATTAGACAGCTGGTCATAGTGGCACACACCTTTAAACCTAGCACACGGGAGGTAGAGGTAGGAAGATCGCTGTCAGTTCTTGTCCATCCTGCAATGACATAGTGAATTCCAGGTCACTCTGGGCTACAGTGAGATCCTACCTAGAAAAAAACTTTAAAAAAAAAAAAAGAAAAAAAGTGTGAAAAAAAAGAATAATAGATATATCACACTGGAAAAGACTGGAATTGGGTTTTCCTTTCAGAGACAGCCAGGAAGTCGGGTACTGGTGCCATCCAGCACAACTGCTGCAAAGCCCCTGGGGACAGCGCTGGGCTGGGAGCTGTCGCCTCAGAAATCCTGCTTGGATAAGAGTCAGCAGGGGCCCTACAGAGATTGCTCAGTGGATAAAGGCACTTGCTTGCAAAGCCTGATAGCCCAGCTTAGATTCCCCAGTTCCCACATAAAGCTAGATGCACAAAGGGACACATGCTTCTGGAGTTCATCTGCAGTGGCAGGAAGCTCTGGCATGCCCGTTCCTATTCTCTCTCTCTCTTGCTGTCTCCATCAAATAATAAATAAATAAATTTTGCTGAGTGTGGTGGCACACGACTTTAACCCCAGCACTCGGGAGGCAGAGGTAGGAGGATCTCTGTGAGGTCAAGGCCACCCTGAGTCTCCATAGTGAATTCCAGGTCAGCCTGGGCTAGGTAGGTAGAGACCCTACCTCAAAAAAAAAAACCAGATAAATAAATAAATAATTTTTAAAATATTTAAGGAAAACAAAATCAGCAGGGTTCTGAGAGCATCCATCAGATGCAGCTCTACCAGGGCAAGTAGACAGATAGGCTTGGCGAGTCATTTGGGGCTATGAGCCAAGTCAGTGAGAAGCCACAGGGCAGGCTGGGTCTATTCCAGACCACATTTCCAGTGCCTCCACTAGCCCCTTCCCACTATGTTCACCTACATTCTGGAGATGGTAGCCACACCAGACCTACATGCCTATGCCTTGACCAGGTATTGACCTGTCCAACTCCCCACCCCTCTTCCACTAAAACGTGCCCATCCCATCAGTCTCCAGCAGCCTGAAGGACAAGTGGTCACTGTGACTCTAGTGGCAGCAAGACTTTACTCACTGCAAGCTATGCTGGTGCTTTATGGTCTGTGAATTAACAGCCAGTATTTACATACTGGGACCATGTACATGCACTTGCAGACATCAGGCTTCCTGCACCCACTCTTTCTCTATCTGAAGACAACCCTGCCTGCAGCCTGCCAGCCCTGTGCCAGCCCCACTCTGCCCTCACAGAGCCAGGGACGTGAAACAGTCCCGGCGCTCCTGCGTGGGTAATGAAAATACATCTGCTGACACAGTGAAGATGGGCAGTTAGGAAAATGGCATGCGAGTCTGGAAGGTGTCAGGGCAAAGAACCAAGTAGGTGGTTAGTGTTTATCACTGCTCTGTTGACCTCAGGACCTCGGACAGTTCCCTGCTTCCCTGGGCCTCAGTCGTCTCATCTACAAAATGGGCTTAGTAGGGTATTCCCCTTCCTGGGAAGAGTCAAGAGGCTGACTGAATCCATACACGGGCAGGAATGAAGCCAGAATCTAGCATGCAATCCACACCCCACCCTGTGCAGACATAGTTGAGGACCATACACCTCCCTTGATAATGGGGTGTCATGTCATAGCCAGACTGCACAATATAAGAAAGGACTCAGGACCAGGCATTTATGGTCTCATTTGGCTGAAAAAGGAGTTCAGCATGAGAAAACAGGCAAGGGGAGCACATGGCAGATGGGAAGCACAGTCAGGGGGCAGCTAGGAAGGCGCATGCAGCTGGAAGGGGAGCACCGTGTGGGACAGACGGGGAGGAACACGCGGCTGGAAGGGGAGCACCGTGTGGGACGGACGGGTAGGAACACGCAGCTGGAAGGGGAGCACAATGTGGGACGGACGGGGAGGAACACGCAGCTGGAAGGGGAGCACCGTGTGGGACGGACGGGGAGGAACACGCAGCTGGACGGGGAGCACATTGTGGGACGGACGGGGAGGAACACGCAGCTGGAAGGGGAGCACCGTGTGGGACGGACGGGGAGGAACACGCAGCTGGAAGGGGAGCACAGTGTGGGACGGACGGGGAGGAACACGCAGCTGGACGGGGAGCACAGTGTGGGACGGACGGGGAGGAACACGCAGCTGGAAGGGGAGCACCGTGTGGGACAGACGGGGAGGAACACGCGGCTGGAAGGGGAGCACCGTGGAGGGATGGACGGGGAGGAACACGCAGCTGCACATCTGGACTCAACTGTAATGACAAACACATGGGAGGGGCAGGAAGTGAGCAGCTGAGCACCCCAGCCCAACCCCAGCAGGCCTGACCCTTGGCTCTGTTACCCTAAGAAACAGCTTCTGGCGAGCAGAGAAAAAAGCGACACCAATTTGTTCAAACAAAATCACAAGTGCACCTTTGGCACACACGCTTGGCACACACCCGAACCCAGCAAGCCTTGTACAGCCCCAAGCGGCCCTCCCGTGCTAGCTGACACCTTGTCTGGTCCTATCAGTAACCCTGAGATGACTCCCCACATCTTCCAGAAGCAGGAAGGACTCCCCTGCCTGAGCCAGGAGGCCAGGGGTGGGAATTTGTTCCCCAAGGAGAGACCAGGGCTCCTCCCCAGCGTGACTCAGCTTGAAGCGTGGAAAGCCTGGCTGGAGGGTCCAGCAGCCTCCTGGCCCACGTACGCTGGCGAGGTGGAGGCCTCCACCGAAGGCCAGGCGCTGCAGAGCAATGGACCTAACGGACCCAACGCTTCATGGGCTGCCATTGAGAAGAGATGCTGAGGGACAGGCTGACACCATCCCCGTGGAGGCCACAGTGCGGAGGGAACAATAAGCAAAGGCAGGGTGTTCAGAACAGTCATTCCTACCCACTCCAAGGCACAGCTGCGCTGAAGCACTGAGCTGTCTCCAGGGAGTCCTGAGACCCCCCACACCCATTTAAAACCTTGGCAGACCCAAATCTTTTTGGGGGGAGTTATTTTTATTTATTTATTTGAAAGCCACACAGAGAGAAAGTGGCACAGAGAGAGAGAGAGAAAGGGGGGGGGAAGAATGGGCACGCCAGGGCCTGCAGCCACTGCCAACAAACTCCAGACGCATGCGCCCCCTGTTCATCTGGCTAACGTGGGTATGATTAATCAAGCCTTGAACCGGGGTCCTTAGGCTTCACAGGCAAGCGCTTAACCGCTAAGCCATCTCTCCTGCCCCCAAATCTTTTTTTGTGGGGAGGAGCTTACTGAAGATTGAACCCAGAGCCTTCCACTCTATGACTGAGCTACACCCTCAGCCACTCTTATAAAACATTTTATTTCAAGACAGGGTTTAACTAAGTTGTCCGGTTGGCCTTGAACTTGCAATCCTGCTGCCTGAGCCTGAGTAGCTAGGATGGCAGGCATGGGCCAGCAGACCTTTTGCTAGGCTCAAAGCTTCACTCTACTCTTGTTGCCCTGGGTCTGGCTTCTGTTCCCTCCCCTAATGCTTTCTCATACCAGCCAAAGGGCCTCTTCTCCATCTAGTTTCATTACCACTGGCTGCAGGGCCTCTGCGCAAGCCGTTCTGTCTGACTGGAGCTTCTCTTCTCACTATTCCTTAACAGCCACCACACTACAACGCAGACGTCACCTCCTCCAGGAAGCCTTCCCTGATTCCCATAAGGAGTCACACTCTCCAGGCAGGTGTGAAGAGCACTGATGCCTCATCACCACTGGTATCTTCACACATGTGACTACCCAGCTCTTGAGCACTCCCAGAGATAAGCTGGGCTAGGCTTGACTTAACACTATAGACTCAGCATTTACCCCAGGCCAGGAGAGTAGGCACTCAGAAGTGACTCTCAAGGGATGTAGAATGCAGAATGCAAAAGAAACTCAGTTCTAACCACTCCCTTCCCACATGTCTGTAGACTGGTGACCTGAGCCCTCTAGCCCAGTAGACTGTTTGGGGGGGATGAAAGAACTCAATAACCCCTGGGTTCTTTCACAGTGCCTGGAAGATGGTGCTGACAGTGGGTAGAAACTGCCATTTGAACTTGAGTGTCCCCATGTTCAGAAACACCTGCCCTGCAGACTGTGGTGACAGGGGCTCTGAGGAAGGGCCCTTGTCCTGCCAGGCTTTCCTGGGGCCTCCTCCAGGTCAGGACCTCCTCCTGCTCCTAGAGATCCCCGCTCCCTCCACCATACCAGCTCCTGAGCCACAGAAGACGCCAGGCCCCTTCCCCCGGCCTAAGGAGATGGGCATGTGGCTTCCATTAGGCCACATCTGGACATGCTCAGAGGCAGGGACAGCCCAGCTGAGGCAGCCGGGATCCCTGGCATGGCTCCGGCTCCCAGGCAGGACCCCCGCCCTAGTCAGGCCTGGGGCGATAGATGGAAACCTCCTTCTCAGGGCCCCAGGGTAGCCATGGCAACAGGGCTGGGGGGTCATTTCCGGCCCTTTGCCAGCTTCTCAGCAGACCAAAGACTCAGCAAGCCGAAGCTTAACACCTCCCAAGCTTTGCCCCATCCAAGCCTCCTTCCCCCAACACAACACACACACACACACACACACACACACACACACGCACGCACGCACGCACACACACGCGCGCACACACACACAAAACTTCCCTCCAGATAGGTGCTCAGCAGGCCACCAAACCCCACTGTAAGTCTCACTGTCACCCATTCTTCCCAGCTGCACACCCCAGGCTATGTCTTTTTCTGCTTTAGGCCCCTAAAAGGGGCAGGGCAGAGCCTGCCTGGCTCACCAGCACAATCCCTGGCACAGAGAGGACCAGCAATGCCCGCAGAAGATGGGTAGTGAAGAACGGGTGGTAGATAATATCTCTAACACTTCTGGACAAAGCACTTCATGAATTCACTCATTTCATTCTCAAAAACACCCTGAAGCCTGGCTTCTGAGAAACTGAGGCACAAAAGGCTGGGCCTGTTTCCCAAGTTCCATGGATCACGAAGTCAGAGACCATGAAGTTGTACTGAAAGTGGGCCCGGGATGGGTAGAAGGGCAAAAGATTGAGGGGGACAGTGGCTGTGATCCTGGCCAGACTGGACCCTGGGGCCCATTTAAGTCCATCCCTCCATGACTCCCCTTACTTTCCTCTCCCTGAACAAATGGCAGCTGCAAGCAAGACACTGTTGACTAATCTCTGGGCCTTTGCATGTGCTGGGCCCGTGCCAGGGCGGCCTCCAGCTATGAGGGACACTTGTTCATGCTCGGCCTTCAGCAGCCAACATCAAAGTCACACACGCCCCAAATGCAGCTGAGAAAGCCCAGGGCAGAGAAGAGCCACCAAACTAGAGGCTCAGGAGGACAGGCCTGCATCGATTTTGGAATCCCCAGCGGCTGAATGCCCACTCGTCTGCATCCACATGTGGGTTTCATCAGACCATCCCCAGCCCTGGCACTCCCAAGCTCAAGGCTGGGTGGAGAGCTGGTAGGGCCCACTGCTCCAGTCCCATGTGGTCACTGGCCCTCTCCAGCAGGGATCAAGTCCCAAGCAGGGGAGCCTGGCTCCTTACAGGGCTCCCGAGAAGACTTCTGTGCTGTGCTACTTGGTGGAAGTGGGCTGAAGCAGGTTTTGGAGATGAGTCCTGAAAAGCATCGTTGCTGCCCGTTTGCAGACCCCACACGTAGCCACGAGCACCCACAGGGAACAAACAGGCAGCTGGCTGAGCAACTGCCTGAGGCCACACAGCTTTGGGCAGCCCAATGGGAGGTGACTACACCCTGGACATCCCAGAGCTCTCTTGTAAAAGCCATGGCCCATAGCCCAGTGTCACCTGGTCCACTCCTGCCTTCCCAGGGCCAAAGGGGCTTGCTCACAGATGCCACATAAATAAACGTGAATAGACTGAATGGTAAATGGCAAGAGAATTAACAAGACATGGTTCCTGCCATAGGTGCCATGCAACTTCCCCAGGGACCCTTGGAGGAGAGGAGAAAGGAAAATGGAGCTGGGGGAGAGGTGGTCAGAGGTAAGACTCAAAGATCCAGTCAAGGCTTCCTGGACAAGGTCTGAGCTATGTGGAAACAGTGTGAGCAGATGCTCTGAAGAGAGGGGAGATGGCTCAGGGGATGGTGAGGGAACTAGGGTGAAGGCGGATGACTAACAGGGGAGATGGACTGATTCTCTTAATCACCCAACATATTGAGGACATACTGGAGGTCATGAGCTCAGCTCAGGTATGGTCACCTCATGGGGCTAACTGACAGAAAAACGATCAGCAAATACCCAAGTAATCACATAGTAGAATGTCAGATCTTGCTAAGAGTAATTAAAACAGGATAAAAAAGGAAAGTGGGGCCGGGCGTGGTGGTGCACACCTTTAATACCAGCACTCGGGAGGCAGAGGTAGGAGGATCACCGTGAGTTCGAGCCACCCTGATACTCCATAGTGAATTCCAGGTCAGCCTGGGCTAGAGTGAGACCCTACCTCAGAAAAAAAAAAAAAGAAAAAAAAGGAAGGTGGGTGGCATGGAAGACAACCTCCAAGGAGGTGTCCTGCACATAGAGGGAAGGAGTGAGCTTCCTGGACCCTTGGGAGTGCATCTCAGGAAGAGGTAGTGTCAAATGCAAAGGCCCTGGGGGCAGGAAGCTACTTAGCAGGGAGGTCCATAAAAATGGCGGGAGGAGAGTGGACGGGAGAGGAGGACTGGAAAACCACCAGGCAGAGCTGTGACCACGGAGGGGAGGCTGACTTCGACTCTACATGAGGGGTGAAGCACTGCAGGTTGTGGGGAGGTGGGGGCTGACGTGCTAACGTTTTGGAAGGAGCAGCAGAGTTGGGACCTCCACAGGAGACTACGTCCCCTCTTGCAAGCACTGTAGAGCCAGGGCTTGCGGCCAGGCGGGTCCTCCGTGAGACGGTGTGCATGGGCAGCCACCTCAGGTCTACAGAGCCTTGCGTTTCCTGCTGAGACACCCCTGGACCCCAGCAGGAGTAGGCCTGATGTGACCCCAGCATGATGAGGGACACCTTCCAGACCCTCCATCAGAGTCTGCTAGGGAGCCCAGCACCTTCTAGAACAAGGTACCTCACCCCCCATGCCACCCTGGCTCATCGCCTCAGGCCTTTTTTTTTTTTTGTGCATCTGCACAAAAAGCAGTGACAGCTGCTTCCCCTGCTTAATGGCACTGCCAGGTGACCAAAAAAATAAATAAATAAATAAAAATAAATAAATAAATAAAAGCCTTACCTTCAGGGCTGCCTCTGGGAATAGAATGCACAGAGTTGGGGTCCGTGTCCTCTTCGGCTCGGGAGCGGGGCATCACCTGTGGGTGCTCAGGCTTCTCCTCAGACAGCTCTGAGGTGGGGGAGGCCTGGGCTTCGTCAAACAGCGGCATGGATAGTGTGGGGCTGCTGCTGGACTCAACAGGGTCCTCGGGAGAGCTAGCTGTGGTCCTCAGTGGGATGAAACCCACAGGGCCTGACCTGGGCAGGGGTATAGCACCCTCCTGTCCCATGCTTCGAGCTGTGGCCTGGGCTTCAGGAATAAGGTTCTCCTCAGGCCCTGCCTTGGCTTCAGCTTCCTTTTCCAGGATAGGTAGGCCAAGTCTGGCTGGGGCTGTGGTGGGTGGCCTGTCCAGCCCCGTGGGACCACTTGTTGCCGGCTGCTCAGTTACCATCGGCTCCTCCGCCACATCCTCGCCTTCCTCTTCAACGTCCTCCGTGACTCTCCTGGCTTTAGCTTGCACGGGGGCTGGAGGACCCAGGGCAGCAGCTGCTGTGGGCCTGGGGAGAGCTGCTGGCCCATGAGTTGCCCGGATGGAAGACGGAGGCTGATTCCCACCTCCCAGAGCGGCTGGAGGACCCCCCACACCTGCCTGGGCCTCACCCCTGAGGGTCTCAGCAGCTTCGGCCTCGGCCACCTCCTGGTCATAGCTGTAGGGGTCTTCATACTGCCGCTCTGGGTCACCCTCCTCAGCATCTGAGAAGTTCCCGTGGCAACCAGGGAGCTGGTAGCAGATGAGCTCACCCCCAACATCAGGACAGTGGCAAGCCTGGCAGGGCGAAAGGTGGATGGTGTGGCCGGCGGCATATTTACGGCCAGTGTGGACACAGCCCACCTGGCCACACTGAGGGCAGCTGTCAGCCACCACCACAGCCTCGATGCAGTTAGGTGGCAGCTCAGGGCACAACATGAACTGGCAGCTGATCTTGCCGCCACCTGGCGGACAGGAGCACTCAGTACTGCCAAAGTCCACAAAGTATGACTGGCCAGCAGGCACCCGGCCATCCACAAAGCCCCCCTGCACGCAGTCGTAGTACTGGTAGCCTTCGCAGGCACAGCCCTGCCGCACACACGTGGCGCAGCAGGCGCCAGGCTCCAGCGCCTCTTCGATGCAGTTCTCCAGAGGTGAGCACTCCACACCCGTGCAATCCTGCCAGGGCACTGCCACGCCAGGCCTCGGGGCCAGTGCCACAGCCAAGAGTAGTGCCAGCCATGCTCCTGCAGAATCCTGGAGCAGTGCCATAATCCCGAGAGGCCCTGAGGGGACAGAGGAGAATCCTGTCACATCAGGGCATGCGCTTGGACAGGGTGAGGAACTCTAACATGTGCACATGCAGGGCACAGCACCGCCCTCTGCCCCCAGGCATGCCCGGCTTCACATGTTCACACATGCTCAGACACTCATGAACACCACATGCAAGGATGATCCACAGACAGGTAAGCCAACAGATGTTGACGCAGGGTCACCAATGTGACTACACATCTGTTTGCTCAGGGACACTTGAGCCTCCTTGATCAGCAAACTGATCTCACACCCACCATCTCCTACATACACACGAAGGCATGCACGTACAACCACACACTCAGTCACCCTCACATCCAGCAACGTGGCCTCCCCCTGCCTCCCCGCGCTCCATGCATGATTACAGGCTCGGCCAGCCACACCCACATGCCGGATATACCCACGGTGGGTCTTGCTCACACAGTCTTGCCCATGTGTATACATACGACCCCCAAAACAATTTCTCCTCCAAACATTTGGCTGGGCTCCCAGCCACAGTTACTGGAGGGGGAGGGGTTGGGTGGAGTGAAAGGGTTGCTGGGCAGAGACAGACCCTTCCCAGGCTTTCACACAACTGCCCAGCCCCCACATACACTACAGCCTCAGCCCTCAAACTCCAGGGCTCAGAACCATCTCACGAGACCCCGGGGCTGTAATGTCAGCCGAAGACACTCCTGCCACCTTCCCCCAGTGCCAGGTGCCCCGTACACCTTCTATCTCTGGCACCCCGAAGCCCTGAGTCCTGTCAGTACTCCCCCAGAAAGCTCTACCTCCCATCCGCCCGGCCACATGCCCACCCCAGCCATGTCCCTCTCCTGTCCTTGTCTTTCCCTGCAGTGCCAAATCCCGTCCGGCTTCCATCGCCAGCAAGGACAGGCTGGCAGTCCTCACTGTGCCTGGTGCTGGAAGGGGTTCAGCAAAAGAGCGCTCGCTCGCTCCCTCTCTCTCTCTCTCTGAGGCAGAATCTCATTCTAGCCCAGGCTCTGATCTGAACTCACTCTGTAGTCCCAGGCTATCTCAAACTCACATGGATCCTCCTACCTCTGTCTCCTGGGTGCTGGAATTAAAGGCATGTGCCACCACACCTGGTATTTTTATTGTTTGTTTGTTTTTTCGAGGTCGGGTTTCACTCTAGCCCAAGCTGACCTGGAATTCACTATGTAGTCCCAGGGTGGCCTTGAACTTACAGAGATCCTCCTACCTCTGCTAAAGGCATATGCCGCCATGCCCGGCTCTCTTTTTTACTTGAGAGAAAGAAAGAGAGAGGATGAGTGCCTCAGGGCTTTCAGCTGCTACAAACGAACTCCAGACATGTGTGCCCCTTGTGTGCATGGGAAACACTGTGTGGTTGCATCACTGTGCATCTGGCTTATGTGAGACCCAGAGATTAGAACGGGAGTTCTTGGGCTTTGCAGGCAAGCACCTTAACCGCTAAGCCATCTCTCCAGACCTACTCAAATGCCACCTTCCCACCAGTCCTCACTCCTGCAAAAGCCACATATTCTCATAGGTGATAACTCAGAGGTCAGGCCAGGCCCCTGGAGACACATTCCCAAGAAGTCACAGACAGGGTCTCTTTTCCCCCAAGCCCTAGTGATGCTGATAGAAGTAACATTGCAAACGCTTTATGGTTTTTATTTTTAAGAAAACAATGAAATGGTATCTCTAGTCCTAAGCATTTATCACTTTAAATGTTTCTCTTTTTTTGTGGTAGGGTCTCACTCTAGCTCAGGCTGACCTGGAATTCACTATGGAGTCTCAGGGCGGGCTCAAACTCACAGCCATCCACCTACCTCTGCCTCCCGAGTGCTGGGATTAAAGGTGTGAGCCAGCACGCCTGGCTCAAATGTTTCTTTTTGTGTGAGAGGGTATAGATTTTTTTAAAAACAGGCCTTATACTATAGTTTAACCCAGCCCAGAACTCAAAACGATCCCCTTATGCACCACCACACCTGGCTCTCATTTCAGACTTTAAGACAGTAATTTTTAAAGGTTCAAAGAACAGACAGCCTTGGAAATCTCCAGAGGATTCTGGGCTGCCTGGCTTCCCCTGAGTCCAGATCAAGGGAGCAGAAGTGGGGCATGGCCTGTCAGCATCCTGTACTTCAAGGTCAATGAGGGAATGACAGCTGAGGCCACAGCGCTCCAGCCCAGACAGTTAGCCTGTACTGGCCAGGGGCCTCCTCTGTGCCAGGTACCTCCAGAAGCTAGGGGGTTGTCAGCCACCTGACTATCCTCCCAGAGCTGACCATCCAAGGGCAGACAGTGAGTGTGAAGTGGTGCCAGGCACTCACAGCAGCATGAAGCAGTCAGTAAATGGGGGGGAGGGGAGGGAGCCAGGAACGATCTGGGCAGGAAGAGCCTTCCTCCTCTGGGGTGGCCAGCGAAGGCTTCTCCCAGGAGGTGGCATCGGAGCTAAGACCTAATGGCCTGGCTGGAGGTTCGAGGTTCAGAGACTTGGTCGAGAAAAGTGAGCATTTAGGTGAGATGCTAGGACAGACGTGAGCCATCCAACACACCACACCAAAGGATTTGTTAGAGGGCAGTGGGCTCACACCTGAAGTTATGCGCTGTTTTGGTTTGAATGTGAAATGTGCCCCACAGGTTCATGTGTCTGAACATTTAAACAGTGCTGGTAGTGTTGCTCTGCTAGTGTGCGGAACATGTTGGACATGGGGTCTAAATGGCAGACATAAGACCTCAGGGACCAAACTTGAGGCCAGCTCTACTTCTGGGCTGATCTCTCAGGGACCAGGCTTGACAGCTCCAGGCCAGCTCTACTTCTAGGCTGATCCCTCAGGGACCAGACTTGACGGCTCCAGGCCAGCTCTACATCTGGGCTGATCCCTCAGGGACCAGGTTTGATGGCTACAGGCCAGCTCTACTTCTGGGATGATCCCTCAGGGACCAGACTTGACGGCTATAGGGCAGCTCTACTTCTGGGATGATCCCTCAGGGACCAGACTTGACGGCTACAGGCCAGCTCTACTTCTGGGTTGATCCCTCAGGGACCAGACTTGATGGCTATAGGCCAGCTCTCTTCTGGGTTGATTCCTCAGGGACCAGGTTTGATGGCTACAGGCCAGCTTTATTTTGGGGGTGAGCTCCTTGCTTCCTGATCCCCTGATATGTAAGCAAGTAACCTTATACTCTCACCACCAGTGACCAAGCCACTTCCCAGTCATACCTTCCTAGCCACGATGGACTGATAACCTCTGAACTGCGAGCCAGAACAAGTCTTCTCTCCCTTAAGGTGGATATATGAGGTATGTCACAGCACCATAAAACTAAACAGCACATGTGCTCAGGGCTTTCAACTTGAACATGGACGGGGCTATTCAACAGTAGCATCCAGAAGGGACATGTGCATTATGGGCCCCTTTGGGAGATCCTCTCTCCACAGTTCTCCACACAGGGCACCCGGTTCAGCAGGATGCCGGAGCAGGCAGGTCTCGAGCATGCCAGTCACAGGTGTCTCGCGATATTGCTTAGATCCCTGTTTCCCTCCTGCCACTGAACTCAAGCTCTATGGCTTCATTGTCCCCCTTCCCTCCACAGTCTGAGCCCCTCCAGTGAGCGACTGACAACTTAACCTTTGCAGTGGTCCATAAAAGGGCGCCCAGAAGGAAACGGACTCTGGGCTTGCAGCACACTGGAAGTTCAAGGTGGCTTCAGGAAAATCTCACTAGCTCCACCATGGTGAAAATGGGGGCCTTCCCTGGTGAGAGCTCAGACCACCTTACAGTAGTTCTCAGCAGCACCCCCTTACCCCCAGGGAAAGTGTTCCTATGACTGAAGCCACAGATGGCTCTGAGTCCTATAGACTATGTTCTCATGTTTTGTCCTTATTATAGACCATCATTCTCAATTCGCAACCTCTCCCCTCCATTGAGAACTTCCCTCCAAGGAGCATTTCACAGCTTCTCTCTGGCATATCTGTAAGAGGTGGGAAATTTGGGTTCTGGGGAGCTCTCTGGAAACCCAAGCCCTGAGTTCATATCCACAAACTAACCAAAGAATTGGCAATTCCAGATTCAAGAAAATGATTTTTTTTAATGCCACATTTGGGCTAGAGAGATGGCTAGGCCGTTAAAGCACTTGACTGCAAAGCCTAAGGACCCACGTTCGACTCTCCAGATCCCACGTGAGCCAGACACACAAAGGCATGGTCGCACATGCCCACTAGGCAGCAAAAGTGTCTGCAGTTCGATTGCAGTGGCTGAGGACCTGGCATGCCAATTCTCTCTCTCCCTCTCTCTCTAATAAAAAAATAAAAATAAGCCAGGTGTGGTGGTGCATGCCTTTAATCTCAGCACTCGGGAGGCAGAGGTAGGAGGATCGCCATGAGTTCGAGGCCACCCTGTGACTCCATAGTGAATTCCAGGTCAGCCTGGGCTAGAGTGAGACCCTACCTCAAAAAATCGAAACAACAAAAATAAAATAAAATGCCACATTTTATTCAGATGTTACAAAGATGTGAGGAGGGGAGAAATCTAGGGGTTAAGGAAGAGAAGGTAAAGTGGAAGAGGCTTTCACCACGTGGAACCCTAAAGTCCATGTAGACTACGTGTAGCCCAGGAGCCCATGTGAACGAACATGGATCTTAGAAAAATAAAAATAAAAAGGTATTTTGAAAAGTGTGCTTCCAAGATTAAAAGTAAAGTTGGTAATAAAATATAAAAAGTGTCTCTTCCCACCCTTACATGGCTGCCAACATGAGAGAGGTATCTTACCCATCCAAAGACCCCCAAAAACACTGCTGCCAGTTCCACAGAGAGAAAAAAATGTCTGACCTTCTCAGTGGATCTAGGGGGATACTTTAGAATTTGGGCCACTGTTACTGAACACCCATACACCAGGTGTCCCAGCCAGTCAGCCTGGGCTTAGAGCAGAAATCCACCTATACCTGGACAGGTTGCACGCTCAACAGAGAACCTATTGGAGCCGGGCATGGTGGTGCACGCCTTTAATACCAGCACTCAGGAGACAGAGGTAGGAGGATCGCCATGAGTTCAAGGCCACCCTGAGACTACAAAATGAATTTCAGATCAGCCTGGACTAGAGTGAAACCCTAGCTTGGAAAAAAAAAAATAGAAAGAGGGAGAGAGAGAGAGAGAGAGAGCTAATTGGATGGATGGGCAAGCATTAAATCCCATGGCTGACACAGGTGAGGTGAGGGTGTGATGTCCTAAAATCCTGTCCTTTAAGGGCCGTCCTGGTCCAGCCTAAGTGCCACCTCTGGCCCCACCACTCATCCCCCGCCCATATCCAGCTTGCCACTGTCACTACTCTCGTTCCCCTTGATTCTGCCAAGTGTACTGAGCAACTAAAGGGTGGGTAGTTAACACAATGCAAAGCTGTCAGACAGAGAGAGGTGGCTCTGGTCCCAAATGGGAGGGCCCCAAAATTTCACCATAGCAAATGGCACACAGTCTAAACCTATAATCTGTTTATTCCTGGAATTTTCTACTTAATATCTGGAACTATGGTTGGCTGTAGATAATTGAGCCATGAGAAACAAAACTATAAACAAGGGGGTTCCTTTTGCATCTGACATCATACCACATGGTAAGAAAAGTTCTTTCCTTCTCCAGTTCTCTGATAACCTCTGATTCTGCCAGGAAAAGGCTCGTTAGGTCTAGTATACAAAAACATGGGGCATTCAGTCACACTGAGATTTCATATACATGATGAACACCTGGTTTTGTTTCTTGGTTTTTGTTTTTGCCTTTGAGGCAAGCCCAACAAACTGGCCTTTTTTTTTTTTTTTTAATGAGAGAGAGAGGGAGAGAACTGGTGTGCCAGGGCCTCTAGCCACTGTAATCGAACTCCAGACGCATGTGCCACCTAGTGTGCATGTACAACCTTACGCACTTTTGTCACCTTGTGCATCTGGCTTACGTGGGACCTGGAGAGTAGAACATGAGTCCTTACGCTTGGCAGGCAAGCGCCTTAACCACTAAGCCATCTTTCCAGCACCCACTTGTTTTATATAAGCATGCCCTATGAGATGTTTAGGACATGTTCATCTGCTGTGTACCTGAAATCCCAAGGTCCCTGCACAAGAGGAGTCCTGATAAGGTCCTGGCACTGTATGACCCTAACTCCTTTCAAACACTTGGAGGGAATGTCTTTTAAACAACAGGCAGCAAAAGCAAAACACTGGACTTCCAAACAGCTGGGATGACCACTGGGAAGTAAACACAGGAGTCATTCTAGATGCTTCAGTCAGAAGCATGAGTCATGTGTTCCACCTGGCCCTGGGCTCCACCCTCAAGGCTGCCTTTCCCTCCCCCAGGCCCAGCCAAAGGGTAGCACTCGCCAGCAGCAGAGAGAGTCCCTTTGCACGCCAGACCCACCCATGGGGGCGCTGAGCACTAGCATGCATTCCACACTGACTGATGTCTTGGGGCTAACTCTGCCTCACTTGCACTCTCGGTGGGTGTCCAGGAGCTTCCCGGTTCTTGGCCAGCAGCCTGGACTCTCCATCACCACAGAGGAAAGAAGCCAGAGGAGGTCGTGTTTTCCCCTCCTGCAGCCCCAGGATCATCTGAGCAACTGGGGTCCAGTGTTAGGACCCGCCTTTTCTAGACATGGAGGGCACTGGGAGTTCTTACCCTCTTTCCAGTGGCTACCATGTGTAGCCACATGGTCTAATCGTTGTCAGTATGCCAGTTCAATCAAAATCCAGACAGTGAGTTGCAACCACAGTTTCATGAGACCTACGGGGGTGACCCCTGTCTCTGGTCAGCCAGTGCCTGGGATGGGGATGTGGGCATGTGACTCGGCAGAGCAGAGCTCTGGGAAGAAGGGAGAGAAGAGACAGGACGAGTAAAGCCAGGTCTCACCTGGAGCCTGCCTACCCCATAGCAGCCCTGCATGAGGAGGATCCCAGGGGATCATCCCATCACCCCAAAGATCAGGGAGCACAGGGAGAGGGACACCTGCCAGGTGATAGCCAGCAGCTGGAGTGGACACAGGTTTGTGCCATCAGCAGCCAACACCTGCCGGCTGGAGCAGTTGCCTCCAGGTGAGACCAGGTGAGAGGGAACTGGGGCCTGGACAGGACTATGTCTAACACACATACACAAAAGTACACATCTACACACATAACCACACAGACACGCATACAAAAATCACAGGTGCACATACAGAGGCAAAAACAGGTTTAATAATGACACATGTACTCCAAAGCCAAAAGTGAGTAACAGGTTATAGGGCAGGGAAGAAAGCACTGAGGACCTGGCAGGAAATAAAGGCTGCTCCTAAAACCTTCCTTTAGTAGTAAGCTTCCTGGCAGCCAAGGCCAAGAGGGAAATTACACAGTGACACAGTGAGCCTTGTCTGATAAGGGCAGGTCATCGAGTTCAGTGGGAAACACAATGTTTTTTTTTTTTTGGCACAAGCTATACATTAGGATTTTAGCTGTTGATTAAATTCCATTTAATATCACTTCCTCAGAGCCAACACCAGACTGTGAATTTCCAGGGATGTTTATTGTCTTTAACTATAATCCACTGATAAGGAAACTGAGACTCAGTTGAGGTAAATGATCTGCTGCAGGTCACACACCAGAAAAGGGAGGCACAGGGACATGAGCCCTGGTCTGAATTGCATGAGTCCTTCAACTATTCATCAATCACCAGCCCCTGCCAGCCCCCAGGGCCAGTGTGGGATGGACCTGTGCACAAGATCAATGGAAATCCCACCCTCTGGTTCACATCTGTCTTTCCAACACCTAGAAGGCGGCCGCAGGAAAATCATGAGTTCAAAGCTAGTCAGGGTTATAAAGTGAGGCTATCTCCCTGCAAAAGAAGGAGGAGGAGGAAGAAGAGAAGAGGAAAAAGAAGGAGAGGAGGAGAAATACGATGAAAGAAAAGTCCTAACCTCACAAGAAAAGATAAGGAACAAAGTAATAAGACAATCTGAGCACTGAGACAGAAAGCGACTGGACACTTCCCTGGCAAAAGAGGTCAAAGCGGGCCTGAGAAATGATGTCAGCTGAGACCCACCAGGCAAAAGTGCAGCTATGTGAAGGTCTGCAGAATACACCAGGCAAAGAGCATGTGCAAAGGCCCCAAGGCAGGAACCAGCTTAACACTTTGGCTGGCACATGAGGAATAGAAAAGACAGAAGTTAGGACTGCTGAGTGATGACATGCCTGAAATTCAAGAAGGAACTACAGGCGTTGAGAATGGCTCAAGGGATAAAATGCTTCCCTGTGCAAGCAGGAGGACCCGAATTCTATTCCCAGCACCCGTGTGAAAAGCCAGACATGGTAGCATGCACTTATAGTTCCAGCCCTGGGGAGACAGAGACAGAAGGATTCCTGGCACTTGCTGGCCAGCTAGTCTAGCCATAAAGGTAGTGCTGGACGTGGTGGCGCACGCCTTTAGTCCCAGCACTCAGGAGGCAGAGGTAGGAGGACTGCCATGAGTTTGAGGCTGCCATGAGACTCCATAGGAATTCCACGTTAGCCTGGGCTACAGCGAGACCCTACCTTGAGAAAACTAAAAGAAAAGGTAGTGAGCAACTAAAAAAGACACTTGATTCCCACATGCATGTGCACACATGTGTGTGTACAGACATACAAACACTGCAGCCACCTCTTTCCCAGAAGACTGAGGGAGATCTCTGTCATAGGAAACCCAACCAGGGAAACTTAAACAGCATCATACAGAGAATACAGGTGAAGGAGGCGGTGACCAGGTCCCCCTGGGAGAAGGATGAGAGGAGCCACACGGCCTTCCAGTGACAGCCCTGTCCTCTTGATTCACAAAGGCAGTGGTGCTCCAGGAGTTGGCTCTGCCACACTATGCTAGGCTGACACTGAAGCACAATGGTGGGTGGGTGTGTGTGTGTGTGTGTGTGTTCACAATAAGAGATGCTTGAGAAAAGAAAACCAAAGAAGTAGTTCAGGAAAACGCAACACAAGAAAGAGGGCAGCAGGCTAGAGAGATGGCCCAGTGGTTAAAGGCGATTGCTTGCTTGCTTAGAAAGAGGACGCTGGCAGGTGGCCAAGAGGGAAGGGAATTGAAAGCCACGGATGATCGACAGCCGAGTGACTGAGCTTGGCTTCTATCTGAAAGGCCTATTTCCCTCACTTCCTGCGGTCTAATTGGATGCCGGATGGAGGGACTGGCCATGAGTCAAGCCTAGCTGCAGAGTGAAGGGTCCAGCAAAAGCTTGGAGAGGGATCTGGGGGTCTTCTGGAGCACAGAGCTCAGGCAAAGGGCAGGCTAGGAAGAACAGGACAGGCTGAACACGGGATCCTGTAGGAGGAGGAGAGAGAGGCTGAGTCCACAGCCAGGCCTGGGCTCCAAGCTGTGTCCCAGTCAGGTAAGGTGGCACATGCCTGTGTTCTCAGTTACTTGGGAGACTGAGGTGGAAGATCACTGGAGCCCAGGATCTTGAGATACACAGTAATACACCATGTCTTTAAAAAGGAAAACCAGGGGCTAGAGAGATGGCTTAGTGGTTAAGTGCTTGCCTGTGAAGGCTAAGGAGTCCGGTTCAAGGCTCAATTCCCCAGGACCCACATTAGCCAGATGCAAAAGGGGGCACGTGCATCTGGAATTCGTCTGCAGTGGCTGGAAGCCCTGGCACACCCATTCTCTCTCTCTGCCTCTTTCTCTGTCTGTTGCTCTCAAATAAATAAATAAAAATAAACCAAAAAAATTAAAAAAAAGAAAAAGAAAAACCAGGGCTGGAGAGATGGCTCAGTGGTTAAGGCACTTGCCTACAAAGCCTAACAACCTGGGTTCAATTCCTCAGTACCTATGTAAAGTCAGGTACACAAAGTGGACATGCATCTGGAGTTTGTTTACAGTGGCTAGAGGCCCTGGTGTGCCCATTCTCATTCTTCATTTTCTATCTATCTATCTATCTATCTATCTATCTATCTATCTATCTATCTATCTCTCCTCTCTCTGTATATACATAAATAAATAAATAAATATTTTTAAAGTATTGAAAAATAAAACACTAAAACAAAAAGCAGGATGACCCAGCCTCTCCCCCATGGAACTTAGGATGCTTGTGCCCATGCTCATTACGTGCTAGCTGGTCACTGGAGATTTTCTTCAACAGGTTGCGCTTATAAGAATGCTGGAAAAATAACACTTTAAATGGAGCAGCTGAGTTTCTGGCCCTCCCTTCCTACTCCTCCCTAAGAAAGAGAAGACGAAAACTCCCCTTATGTCTAGGGTAAGGGCTTGAACTATACTTTTACCCAGTCAATAATCTCATTACCAGCATAAGCAGGTGGAAAGCCACAGTTTGATATCCATGCTTCTTAATCAAACTTTGACAAAAGAAAATGTTGGCTTTGGCACAGGAGCCCCAATCTTTCCCTCCCCACAGTTACTACCCTGAAAAAAGGAAGTGCTCCCAGGGTGGAGCGGTGAGAAGAGCCTGCCAAGGCCAAGGCTGAGCTCAGTGCCCCATACCTGGCTCTCAATGAGACCACGGCAGTGGACCCTTGACCTCCACCCTGTGGAATGCCAAGTCGCCGCCCACCGTCACGCAGCAGCTAGCTCACTGACCTGCCTACCGGAGAACCTCTGCTGTTCACCCTCACCCTGCTCAAAAGTGGCTCCCTTCTGCCCCCTCCATCCTACCTCCATCAAATGCCAAGCTTCTACAGGGCATGCTGGGTGGTCACTGATCACACCCCCTTCCTGCCAGGGTCCACCTCAGCACAGTAAGTCCTTCCCCCCCCCCACCTTTGCAGTGATGCTCAGGCCATTCACAACCCACCAGACCCAACATGGGAGACAGCAACAAGCCTCTCTGTGTCCCACTGCATAAGGCATAAAATGACTTAACAATGAGCAAGGGTCCCTGAAGCCATCCTGTCCTCAGGAGGAGGCTCTGGAAGGTGCAGCCAACTCCACTCAAAAAAAAGTCGAGCAAGGGATGGAGAAACAGGGGCAGAGCCACAGTTGCTGGGCACATGAACTAGCCACAACTGAAACTAAATGAAAAGATAGACTCTGCAATGAGCTAAGCTTGAGTTAACTTGGACCACATTTTCTGCCACTAACGACCAAGTCTTAGCAGACATATGGGCATGTATCTAAGACTTTCAAGATAGAAACCTCCAAACTCCCTCACAACTTACTCCTGGCACCCTGGTTGAAATGGAAAATCCCCAAAGGTCACTTACAAAGCCCATCACCATCTTTCCTATGTACCTCTCGTAACTCATCTTCTTCTGTTGTCCCCTAAGCACCCAATCTTTGAAAACCTAGAAGAGTCTCTCAGGTTCACAACCCCTCTTTGTTCATATCATTACCCAAACCTGGGATTCCCTTCCTCCTGAAACTGCACAGTCGAATCCCATGTCCTGCCTAAGACCAAGGCTAAGAGTGGGAAAACAGGTGACTGGCAGGTAGATGGATAGGTGAGTGGGTGCATAGATGGATGGATGGGGACACATGACTGGACGGGTGGTTGGGTGGACAGATGCATGGGTAGATGGACAAGTAAGATGGATAAAATGGGATAAACAGATGGTTAAGTGAGTGGATAGATGGATGGACAGATGGGTTGGGTGGATGGATGTACAGATGGACAGGTAGGTGTAGGTGTGTGTGTGTGTATGTATGTGAATGGGTTGGTGGGTATTTTGATGGAGGGAGTGGATGTAAAGATTGGTGGGTTGAGCGTGTGGACAGATTTACAGAAAAACAAACGGCTGGGCAGGAGGGTGAGCGGACAAGCGAATGGATGGGGAGGCGGTGCGGTTGACTGGATTGGTGAATGGGTGATGTGTGGGTTTATGAGTGAAGAGGTGGATGACTAAACGTTTGAGTAGATGGGTGGGTAGGTGGATGGATGCATAGAGAGGAAATGAGCAGGCAGGCAGACAGGCGAGTGGATGGGCAGATAAGCAGCTGGGTGAGTGGTGGAAGGACGGATGGGTGCGTGAGCAGATGGCCATAGGGGTGGATGGGGGATGGGTAGATGAGTGGATGAGTGAGTAGGCAGTTAGAGGAGTGGGTCATATGGGGGAACAGATGGATGAGGAGGTGGGTCAGTGGATGGATACTTGCACTGGTGTGGGAAGAACTGATGAAGAGACGGATGGGCAAGCTGGTGGGCAGATCATGGAGAGTTGTGGGGGTGGCTGGTGGCGGAGGGGGTTGGTGTGCTGAGAGATGGATTGATGGGCAGATGGGGAGACTGGCAGTACGCTGACAGGTGACAGGTGGATGGCAGGCAAGCAGGTACGTGAAGAGATGGACAGAAGGCGGGTGGATGGATGGGTGCGTGCACATAGCTATGAGGACTGCAGCGATGACTGAAGAAGGGGCAGTAGCTACATGAATGGCTGGCGGGTGGGGAGCAGACCAGGAGACCCCTGAGTCAGTGTTCTTCCATTTCCCCAGTAAAGCCCAGACCAAGGCCCAGGGCTCCACCACAGGCCAGCACCTCAGACAGCTCCCTGCCCTGGGGACCAGCACCATGCCCTCAGGCCCTGGAGTCAGACTAGCCACTATTCAGGTCCTAGCAGTCACCTCCGGACTGTGTGAGCCTCAGGGACTCCGGCTCGCTAAGCTTCATTCTCCCTATCTGTCGCATGCGAACATCAACTCTCCTCCCAGGGGACTGAGAAATCAACCTTTCTTTAGAGGCCAGCACAATATGCAATATGTAGGGCCCCCAATAATTTCCATCCAATTGAAAGATTGTTAAAATGCTCCAGGCCTAGAAAGAGGAATATGCCTCCCCTCCCCTGTTATAAAACCAGGAATCTCGAAACCAAAAGCAGACATGAATAGACAAGAGAAGACCCTGGCTGCCGAGTCCTGGATCCAGCATCAGAATGCAGAGCTCAGAGCACAGCACAAGGATAAAAGCACAGAGCCAAAGAGGGCTGGAGCCCAGCGTGATTAGCTGTGCCGCCTAGTAAGAGACTGGAAGGAAAAGTCGACACGAAAATCTCTAGATGCTGGAAAAAGTGAGCAGTAAGGCTCAACACCACAGAGGCCAAAGCCTTGGAGAAGGGCTCGCCCATGTCCCTCCTGAAGAATAAACTGGACTTCGGGTGGAGGGGACTTGAAACCTGCGGAAGAAGCCCTGGGGGCAGGACTAGAAGTGGAGTGGCAAGCTAGTGACTTCAGACCACGGGGTTCCTCGCAGCCCCGAGAGGAGGCAGCGGTCCCAAAGCCCTCCTCTACCCCTGACTCGAGCAGAAGTACAAGACAAGCCAGAGCCCATCGGTGCCAACAATCTACGCAGGCTCGCCTGCTCCTGGGATGGACAGCAACCTCAGCGGGGGTTTGGGCCAGACCCTTGTTCATCTCTGGATTTCACCAGATATCCCCATGCTTTGTCTTTTTCAAGAGGTCTTCTGAAGGAAAGCCTGAAGAACCGCCCCCTCTCCAGGAAAGATCTGGGCAGGCAGCGACGACGCAGGGGTTGGGTTGCTGTCACCTGGCTGCTTCTCACCTCTTCTCCTTCAGCCAAGCTCTGTTGGGGCTGGAGAGATGGCTCAGCGGTTAAGGTGCTTGCCTGGGAAACCTAAGGACCCAGGTTTGATTCTCCAGTACCCATATGAAGCCAGACGCACAAGGTAGTGCATGAATCTGGAAGCAAGGGCTGGAGGCCCTGGTATGCCCAGCCTTCACCCCCTCTGTATTTAGCTACCTATTTATCTCTCTCTCTCTCTCTCTCTCTCTCTCTCTCTCTCTCTCTCTCTCTCTCTCTCAAATAAATAAATAAAATATATTAAAAAAAATTTTTTAAAGAACCAAGCTCTCCAGTAGTGGGTAACTGTCCCTACACTGCCCAAACCACTCCCCTCCCTGTCCCCGACTGCCCTGCTCCTTTCTGCCCAGACCACACTCCCTCCTTCGGTGACTTGCTTCCCGCCCCATTCCTGTACCCACCGTCATCAGCTGCCACCACATCTGGAAGGAAGCGCTAGCCAGGGGAGCAGGCAGCCGGCCTCTCTGCGACTCCCAGGGGCCTCTGCCACATGACAATTTATTTACACAGCCCCTGAAGTTGAGATATTTCTCAGGACTGCCAGAGTGGCGGGCAGGGTGCAGGAACAGGCAATGTCTGGCCCCAGCTGTGGTACGGCCATCGGGCCCAGGAGTCTGGGAGGCTCCCCAAGGCGGTCAGCCACCACTGAAGAAGCCAAGGGGGACAAGTGAGCAGGACTAAGCGGGGCGCTCCTAGAGCCTGAACTCAAAATCAAATGCAAGTTAACTTCTTCTAGCTGCTGGGCAACTTGGGGAAGGTGATCCCAGGCAGCAATGTTTTTGTTTGCAAAATGGGCACATCCCTAGCAGAATCCAGCCAGGAGGTAGCACAGTGAATGAAGAACCCAGTGGTCTCCACTACAAAGGGCCAGGGACACCATCTGATGGTCCTAGTGAGAAACATGGCCTTCAGCATGTGTGCATGTGTATGAGAGAAAGAGTATATATTGGGTGGTTGGCATACTGTGTATTGTGTACAGGAATAAGTGTTGGGGTGTGAAAGTACATGCGTGTGTGGAGGTGTGTATTTGTGGGTGCCTCTGTATGTGAGAATGTGTGTCTGTGAGGGCTTCCATCTGTCCTTTGGTCTCCACCAGCCCCAAGGGAGGTGCTGTCAGCCAGCTCATTCTCAAATGGAGAAGCAGAGGGTAAGAGGGAACCCTTATGGTCCAGGCTGGTGCCCAGCATCTTTCTCAAGGCATTCCATATACACTACCAAGACCTTGCCACACCTTAGAGCCTTTACCTACATGTAGGCTAGTCCTCAGCATGAAAGGTCAACAAAGCCAAAGGGCTGTCCAAACCTCACAAATGGGTCAAATGAGGGTTGACATGGTGAGACAACCTGGGGCCAGCAGGTGCCCTAGGCAATGGCCACTCATGGGTGTGGCACATGGCCCTCAGTGCCCACATTCCTTCTTCGCCTGCTGAGGGTCCCACGGTCCCCAGCCTCAGCCGACAGTTGGGAGGTGACACCATTTCCTCACCAGCTAGAAGACCTGGGTGGGGACACTGGCTGCGGACAATACTGTAGCGCTACCCACCCTCCAGGAAGGAAACAACCTTCCCCCAGACCTGCACTTTCTCTGCAACAACCCGTGCACGTGAAGCGAGGCAGCTCTGTAATGTTTCCAGATTACAGTAGCTGTGAGTACAATAGCTCAAATGACGCACAGCCTGACCCGCGCGGCGCCCTGGGAAAGGACATGCCCAAAGCGGGGGACTGGCAGAGGCAGCCAGCAGTGCCTGGCACTGAGGACCTGGAGGAGAGACTGGCCTCCACCCTACTCTCCTTTCTTACTTGCTATGTGACTGCAAACGGGCGTGCCCTCCCAGAGCCTCGGTTTCCCTGTCCTGCCACTTCACAGGCTTGTTTTCAAGTCCCACCCTGACACCTGAGTTGCGGAGGGACTCCCCAACACCCCCAAGCCGCCTTTGCTCCTCCCATGCTCAGAGTACGCTGAGTGTCTGTCACCAGCCATTGAGCCAAAACTGAGGAACCCAGCATCTTCAGGGACCTGTCTACCAGCCCCAGCTTGACCTCCCTCTCTCCCCCTACCCACTCCCCAAGAGAAGCAGGCTTTTTTTTTTTGTTTTGCTTTGTTTTTGGTTTTTTTTGTTTTTCTTTTCCGAGGTAGGGTCTCGCTTTAATCCAGGCTGATCTGGAATTCACTATGTAGTCTCAGGGTGGCCTCGAACTCGTGGTGATCCTCCTACCTCTGCCAGACTTTTTCTGGGCTCCATGCTTCCCTCACTCTTCCTGGCCATCACAGAGACAGTTACACCTTGTCTAGGATGCTCTCCCTGGCCATCCAAGAGGTGCCTTCAGGCTCAATGACCTTGATACTCTCATCTAAAGAACTATGCAGCATCTCTGGGATCTGCAGACAGCCCCAGAGGCATCACCTGCTCCTCCTCTCCCTATACCTCCCTGGACAGCTCAGAAAGCTACTAACCCACAAGCCAGCAAGCACCTCCCAGGTTGCTCCCAGAGCCAGGCCTTTAGTCCGAGCACTCAAGAGGCAGAGGTAGGAGGATCGCTGTGAGTTGGAGACCATCTGAGATTACGCAGTGAATTCCAGGTCAGCCTGGGATAGAGTGAGACCCTACCTCGAAAAAACAATTCATCTGAGCTCCTAACCCTCCCCAAGTGTGCGTAACCCACTACTGTTATTACCCCCTGAGGCCCAGCCAAAGCCCCAGCTCAGTCAGGAGGGAATATGGAGAAAACATGGGGCAGAGAGGCCTATGGGCCTTGGGAAGAATGCAAGGGTTCAGATCGATGGTCAAGTAGGACCCTGGGTCTTCCCCCAGCCTCCTCTCACCATTTTTTAAAATATTTTATTTTTGTTTATTTGAGAGTGACAGAGAGAGAGAGAGAGAGAGAGAGAATGGGCGCGCCAGGGCCTCCAGCCACAGCCAAATAAACTCCAGACGCATGCGCCCCCTTGTGCATCTGGCTAACGTGGTCCTGGGGAATCGAGCCTCGAACCGGGGTCCTTAGGCTTCACAGGCAAGCGCTTAACCACTAAGCCATCTCTCCAGCCCCCTCTCACCATTTTGATCCAGCAGAAAACCCAGCAAGAGCCCAGAGCCTGATGCTTCCAACAGCCAATGTTTCTACCACCCTGGTCTCAGCTCTACCTTCCAACAGCAGTGGGGACACATGCTGCCACTGCCAGCCTACTCCCCAGACAGTAGCCCGGGGGACCTTACCATCTCAAGTAGACCTGCCCAGTTCCCTGACTGCCCTCTTCCCAGATCATGGGGGTCTTATTTTCCATCTGGTCCTGGTCACTTGTCCTTGCCCTCTATCTGAATGTTCCTTCTCCCAGAAATGGCCAGGGCAGGGCTCTGCCATCACTGATTACCAAAACCTACCCTGTCCTGGGCCGGTCCCCTGCCTCTCCTTGCTTGTGTGGCCTGCACAGAACAAGACAGGGTACAAGGGACTATGTCACCAAGCAGAATCAAGCTCCATGGTGGTGAAGGAAGATGTGCACTGAGTTACCCCAGCACTGAGAACATGCCCCACTCCCATGGGTGCTGGATGAATGTCTGCCGAGTGAAGGGATGAGCGGTCTCATCTCTCCACAGCACTAGGTTGGGAGAGACTGAGGCCCACATAGAGGTGAATTACTGGCCCTGCAGGTCACAGTGTGTGTGCAGCAGAGCTGTGAAGCTTGTACAGGACCAAACGGGACAAGCGTGGGGTCTCATGAGCTCCGTAAATTCATAACGTGCAAGACAGCCAGGAGCAACCTTCCAACGGAAGTTTCACCTCCACAAAGCCTCCCGCAGACAGCCATGAATCACCAGGAGAACCCACGCCCCAGAACCAGGGGCGAGCAGAAAGGGAGAGAAATACACCAAGGGGGAGATTCTGTGTCTTTACACAGAACTGCATCTCTTAGCTCCCTAGCTCAAAACTTCCAGAACTTTCCAGCTCCCTTCCACACACCTTTCTACGTCCTCCACCCTCACTGTCTCCCTCCTTGCATCCACTGACCACACTTTGTAAAACATGACTCTGGCACCAGATAATTCAATTGCCATGGAAACCTTTACAGGCAGTACCAGGGAGAACTCCGTCTGTTTATCAAGGTCATGAACACAGTGGATGTGAAAAGCTTTTTTCACTCTTCCACCTAGCACAAGTCAACGGCCCCTCTCACAGCCCCCTTTTTATCCTCATGTACTGTTTGGGGGATGATTTTTCATGGTGCTGTGGATGGAATGTAGAGCCCTCGTACATGCTAAGCACATACTCTACCACTGAGCCACACCCCCAAGCCCTCATGTGATGTCCTCAGCAGTGCAAGCAGGGACCAGGCTCAAAGACACCCTCGAGGATAAGAAGACACACCTTGGGACGTCTCCTCCCTAGGTGAGCACAGCTCACGCTTCCTCGCAGATTAGTGGACGCATACAGAGGTGTGTGTGAATTTATATTCTGATTTTACATGACAGGCACCGGGCTTTACATACCGTGTTACCTCCTTGTTTTCTCCTCCCAGCAGATCTTCTGGATCTTTCCACAGATTGTGTCCTTCAGTTTTTATAGCTACGTAATATTCCATAAGAGTCTGCTGGCTTCCATTAAGCCATTATGTATCAGGGGAACTCAATGTCCACCACCAGGTCTGACTCCCCGTCTACCTGTGTTTTCTCAGGACGAGGCCTGTCCCAGCCCAGGGCTGACTCTAGCAAGGGCTTGGCAGCAACATGGCGCCCCTTCTGTGGAGATACAAAGCCTTTGGATCCTGCTGTCAGCCAGGGTGTCTTTACACAGAATTGCATCTCTTAGTTCCCTAGCTCAAAACTTCCAGAACTTTCCCAGCTCCCTTCCACACACCTTTCTACTTCCCCTGCCCTCACTGTCTCCTTCCCACTCAGCTCTACCTCGCTCCCCTTTCCTGTCCCTCACACATATCAATCAAGTAGGGTCTTTCGTACTAGGTGCACCCTCTAGTCCCAGCTGAGCTCTGAAACCCTTCTTCGAGGAGCCCTCCCACCAGCCTGCTCTATACAAAGTTCCAGATCCAGGCCAGCCAAAGCTACATAGCAAGACCTAGCCCTTCCCCCTCTATACACACACACAAAAAAAAGCCTAACCTCCCAGTTGGGTATGTGCTGGCTGGCTGGCTTTATCTCCTCCACAGTACCTGCACATGTCTAAAGTCATCTCCACTCATTAATTTGTTGACTACCTCCCTCCCACCTAGAAAATGGGATCAAGGACAGAGTTCTGCTTGTCCCCTATGTGCCTCCCCAATCTGCCTGGGGAAGGATCACTCGACATCCTGATGACAGCTGTCTCCAGAATCCATATTCACCTCCCCACTGCAGGTCCATGAGCAGTGAAAAGCCATCAGAAACACCCACTTTACAGAACGGAAGCCTGAGGCCCAGAGAAGCAAGGGGTAGGGCCCATAGTGGCAGTGGGAGGCATGAGGAAGAGGCCAGCGACTGCACCTCCACCATGTGCCGCAGACAAGCAGCCACATGTCACAGAGACACTTAGTGCACCTACAGACGCATGCAGATGGCAGGGGAAAGGAGGGGCACAGAAACTGGAACTTAGAGTAACACCCCATGCTACCCACCCGATGAGTCCCTGCAGGAATGTGAGCCAGGAGGGGAGCTCTGTTACTCCTCTACCTGGGTGGTGTCTCAAGTCCCTTCTTGGGTGGCATCTCAATTGCCATGGCCAGCCGTAAGGTTCAGGAGGAAATAAACCACAACCCAGTTTCTAAATACAAGTGAAGAGCCAGTAGGTATCTAAGAGGGCACAGGTATATAGTCCCGAGGCCACATGGGTTCACCAAGACACTTGGTGGGCTCACCTCATGGTTACAGGGAAAGTGACCATCACATTCATACAGGCATCATGTTCTGCAATCCCTAAAGGCCACATAGGTCAAGCTGCAACCTTCCTCGTGGGTCCTGGATTTGGCTCCAGCACAATCCTTCAGACAGTCTCCTCACCTTAGTCAGGCCTGGAGCATTTATTGGGCACCTAATATATCAGCTGTAGGAGGTTCAGAGAACTCCAGAGTCACTGCCACTAAGCCCTCGCTTTCTCCTGGTGCCCAAAGGAGGACAGAGCTTTACTCTAGGGTTCAAAAAAGCTGAGCTGCAGGAGTTAAAGGTGCTTGCTTGCAAAGCCTGGCAGCTCAGGTTCGATGCCTCAGTAGCCATGTAAAGACAGATGCACAAAGTGGCCCGTGTGTTTGGAGCTCATCTGCAGTGGCAGGAGGCCCTTGGCATGTCCATCCTTTCCCTCTCTTGCTCTCCTCTCTTCCTCTCAAATAAATAAGTATTATGGAAAAAAAAAGATAATGTTGAACTGACAGCTCTACCCTTGCTTAGGGAGCCTTTTCTGAGCCTCCTTCCCTATCTATCAATGAAGGGCACAAATGTGGCCTCACAGAATGGCTACCAGTATCTGGGTAGAAAAGACCACCCCCACAGCCCGGCAGAAAAAGTCTGCTGTCTGGCCAGAGAGATGGCTCAGTAGTTAAAGGCACTTGCTTGCAAAGCCTGAGGGCCAGGGTTCAATTCCCCTGTACCCACATAAAGCCAGATGCACAAGGTAGCACATGAGTTTGGAGTTCATTTGCAGTGGCAGGAGGCCTGGACATACCCATATATTCCCTCCCTCCTTGCAAATAAACAATAAATGAATTTTTTTTGAAATGCTATCTTTTTAAAAATTTTACTTATTGGGCTGGAGAGATGGCTTAGTGGTTAAGCGCTTGCCTGTGAAGCCTAAGGACCCCGGTTCGAGGCTCGGTTCCCCAGGACCCACATTAGCCAGATGCACAGGGGGCACACACGTCTGGAGTTCGTTTGCAGTGCCTGGAAGCCCTGATGCACCCATTCTCTCTCTCTCTCTCTTTCTCTCTCCCTCCCTCCCTCCCTCTTTCTCTCTGTCGCTCTCAAATAAATAAATAAATATAAACAAAATTAAAATTTTTCCTTATTTATTACAGTCAGAGAGAGAGAGAGTGAAATGGCACACCAGGGCTTCCAGCCACTGCAAACAAACTCCAGACGTGTGTGCGTCCTGTGTGTCTGGCTAATGTGAGTCCTGCGGAATTGAACCTGGGTCCTCTGGCTTTGCAGGCAAGCGCCTTAACCACTAAGCCATCCCTCCAGCCCTGGACTCCTCACATTGCTGCAGTGACTATGGTTCTGAATAGCAGAAAGCTTCACTACCACTGGTGGGGGGCAAGCCTGGGCCCATCCTGGAGGTGACAATGCAGCGCAAGAGCCACGGCCAACATGGCTCAAGCAGGCCAGGCAGGAGCCAAAAAAGAGCAAGAAGATCAGGAGGGGGCTGCAACGAAAGGGCACTCCCAGCCCATCCCTAGGGTGGCAGGCAAGCTGCAGCAGACAAACGGCTCACAAGGGCATGTGGACCCCAAACCACCAGAGTTTGTGATGTTTCACGAGAAGACGGAAATCCTGCCTTTTGTGTGAGATCTGCCAATCTGTGAATGCTGGCAGCTAATTAAATTTTTTAAAATAATAATAACGTATCGGGAGCCAAACAAAACACGCAGGGCCAGCCACAGCCAGGGCTGGCAGGTCTGCGCCTCCGGAATCAGATGCCTTGACTTCACACTGCGAGGAGGGGAAGGCGGGAAGTTAGGGGGCACCCAACCCTGGCAATAGCTCTCCATCCTTCTTTCCTCCCAGGGAGTCCTCACCCTCACTTGACACCTGGAAAAGCTGAGGCCCGATCTCCAGCCATTCAGTCACAAACAGCATGGGTTTCCACTAGATGCCAATCCCAGGGAGCCCCCTGCTGTGCCCCAAGTAAGGACATTTCAGCTGTATCTCAAAGCAAGGATGACCCAGCTCTGGGCACCTGAGGGAAGAGTTTTTCAGATAGAGGGAACAGCCCACGCAAAGGCCCTGAGTAAAAACCCTGTGAGGGTCTGATCAGCAACAAGTACCCAATCCACAGGCCTTCTTTTCTTCTCTCTGTGGCCCGTCACAGGACACTGGCTCTGACCAGCTTCCGATGGCCCAAGTGCCCATCACAGAGGTGATGGGCAAGATCTTACTTAGGACAGCAGAAGAGGGAAGGAAGACACTCCCAGCTGGGAGATCAGGTTAAAAAGAAGCAGGGGATACTGAAAGAGCCAAGCCCACCCCTGAAGGCTGAGCCCCTCACCCACTCCTACACACACACACACACACACACACACACACACACACAGCCACCCAGGCTACAGCAAGAGCCCCCTGAGCCAACAGCAACACTCCCAGCCACCTCCCTACCCCAAGCCTGGGGAACCCACCTTCCCACCTACCCAGGTACGGGAACCATGAAGCTCAGTGCACATGGCTAAGATACCATGTGCTGGCACCCGAGTGTGTATGGCTGTCTTCAGGTGACAGACAGGCCTGTGTGGGACACACGTGTGGCGCACGTGATGTGATATGCACGTGATACATATATCGGCGCTGGGCTACCTTATAAGTGTGTTAGAGGCATGAATGTTTAATAGCAACACACCGTCAGTGTCTGAGGGTCACCTGTGTGCAAGGCCAGTGTGTAGGAAGCACGTGTGTGCAGAGATGAGCCAGAGGAGCCCTTGCGTGTGAGAGATTCAGCACTGTGGATGGGGTGGGGGTGCGCGTCCGCAGAGCATACACGAACTTCTGCTGGCATGCGTGCGTGTGTGGCAGTATGTGACTGGGGGAGGGGGGCGACAGGAGTGGTGCCAGACTGGAAGGCTTTAGAGGGTCGGCGACCCAGGAGGACCCTGCGGGACAAGGGTAGAGGTGGGGGACCAGCAGGACCCGGCCCAGGAGTAGGGAGGAGGCGACTGATCCGGTGGGTAGGAGATCAGCCCGTGCTGGTCTCAGTGCCTGCATCTGTGCAATGGGGCCCCAGCTGCCCTGAGCTGCAACCCGAGAGAGTGAACCCCAGCGGGCAGGCGACGCTGAGAGGCTGGGCACCGGCCGTCCGTGGTCCGCCGACCCATCGGGCCCGAGCGCGCCGACCCGAGCCCAGGGGCGGCCCAGAGGCCTGGGGCACTCACCGCCGTGCGCTCCGCTGCGCCGCCGTCCGTCCGTCCGTCCGTGCAGCCCGCCGCCGTCCGCGGGTCGAGAGCCCGGCGCCCAGGCTGCGCGCGGCGCGGGGCGGGGCGGGGCGGGGCGGGGCTGGCGCAGCTCGAGGCTCCGCCCCTCCAGGCTCCGCCTGTGATCCGGGTCTAGGATCCCGCCGAGGAGGGGGCCGCCCCAGCGGCTCCTAGCCCGGATATCATTGCAAAGCCCAAGTCTACCCTACGAATGGCCGCGGAACCCACAACTCTCCCGACTCCCTCCCTGCGGCCCCTTTCCCTCCACTTTGAGTTTCAGATGTCACAGTGCAGCTCTGGAAATGGCTGGGGGGGGGGGGTGTACTATTGTCCAGCCTGAACCTTAGGATCTTCACCTGGACGATGACCCGCAGCCCATGGGCACCCTGTGATGGCTAAAAGATACCTAGGTATAAAACTGCCCTATCAGAGACTAGTTCCCTACTAGGCTGCCCCTTATCTCCAAGCCCACCTGGGCAACCTGTGATCCCAACAGCTTGCCCTAGTCTAGGCCTGTCGTTTTTCAACACACTTCCATTGCTTGTACTGCTGTGTGGCCTTAGCAAAGGTCTCTGGCCTCTAGAGCCTGGCTGGGCAGGGCCTCGTCATCTCTTGCGGTGGCCCTCCTGTTGATGGTGAATGTAGAGAACCCAGTGGTAGCTCACAGGGTCCAAGCGTCAGTAGTAACACTCAAGTTATAAACCCAAATCATTAATCACTGGGACTCTGACTCTCCTACACCCTCTAGTATCTGGCTCCTGCTGCCCACCACCAGCAGCCCCAGAGAGTAGGTATGGTAACAGGTCCTGCAGGGTGCAGAAACTGGGCAAGTGGCTGCCCCTCCAGGTCTTCTTCATAGACCAAGGCTCAAAATCTGCACCCAAACCCACACATGCAAAGCTCAGACTGTGTCTGAAACTGTTTTGGCACCAGGCAGCCTCAGAGTAAGGCTTGGGCCAGAGCCCATGGGCTGCAGGCCTGGCTCTGGCTCAGAAGTCCAAGTCCCCAGTTCCTCCCCAGCACCAGCCTCAGGTCCCAGAACCAGCCAGGCCTGACACTGTCCGTCTGGGTGGCTGTCTCTTCTTGTGTCTCCATCAGTGTCTCTGCCAACCCCTCCCCCACCTGTTGCTCTTCTCCTTTTTTTTTTTTCATTTTATTTATTTATTTGTGTGGGTGTGTGTGTTGGCATGTATATGTGGAGGTCATCTTTTCTTATCTTTCATTGCAGTCAAACTGACCAGCGTGAAGTGTGCCATCCAGTGGCATTTAGCAACACTTTCACATATTTCTCTCTAGGTCTTTCTGTCCTTGTGGTTGAACTTGACTCTCTGTAGCTCCCCATGTCTCGTGCTGAAGGTCCTGGACTCCCCTCCATGTCTCTTGCCCTCCCCCCTACCTGTCTCTTTCTTCTGTGCATCTCTATCTGATTTATTTACGTATGAGCACAGAGGAAGTGAGAGACAGATTGGGTAGGGGCACATCAGGGCCTCTTACAGTGCAAATGAACTCCAGATGCATGGTTTTACATGGGTCCTGGGGAATCAAACCTGGGCTCCCAGGCTTTGCAAGCAACTGCCTTTAACCTCTGAGCCATCTCTCCAGCCCTCTTTCTCGGTTTTAGTTTCCACCTGTCTCTCTGCCCAATTCTGTCCCTCCTGATCTCTTTACTCTCCAACTCGGTGTCTTGGTTTCTGTGTCTCTGCCAGTTGTGGGCCTCAGTCCAGAGATTAATGGATCCGCAGCCACTACCCCACATCCAAGCAGCAGCAACTATCCTAGAGTGTGGTCCCATCCCCGCCCCCAAAGCCCCCTAAAGCCCAGGATAGGAAGGGGACAGCCAAGAACAAAAACTCAGAGAAAGGAAGCCACTTGCTGAGGGCTACACAGCTGGGAAAATGTAGCACCAGGAAGGGCCCAGGGGCTTCCAGAAAAGCCAGGAAGGGATGAGGGGCCAAAGTCTGAAGGAGAATCTAGACCAGCCTGCCTCAAATTTCTGCCCAAACCTGGACAGGCCTTTGCTCAATGGGCTCTTTCTGTTTCTATATTGGCATGTGTTTTTACTCAGGGCTTTGGCGTGGGCTTTTCCCTCTATCTGAAAAACTCTTCCCTCAGGTGCCCAGAGCTGGATCATCCTTGCTTTGAGATAGAGATGAAATGTCCTTACTCAAGAGCCCTCTCTGAGACCCCAAAAGAGCCATTCTGATGTAGTCTCCCAGAATGCTCACCTCTGGCTAACATTTTAAGATTTATTTATAAGTGACTATTGGTAGAATAACCTGGTAGATAAGAATTCTACCACGTGACAGCTATATGACCTTGGGAAAGTTACTTCACCTCTCTGGGGCTTGATTTCCTCAACATTAAAAAAAAAAAAATAATAACAACCCAGTGACATCAAAGTTTAGCCGAGAAATTGGTGGAGAGATTAAGTGAACTGAGATCTCAAAGTGTTTGCGATGGGTCTTCCCCTCACAGGGGTGCTCAACATGTGAGAGAGTGAACAGAAGATCTAACCCTCCTCCTATCACAGAAAAAGAGGTGATCTGGGACAGGAAGGGACCAGATATGCGGCCACCACTCTGGGTGGTTCAGGGGTCAGAACTACCACAAATCCTGGGCCCAGGGAGAAGAGGCAGGGTGCCAAATTTCAGGCTTAGAGTGTATCCAAGGATCCCTGGCGACCTTTCTACCAGATAAAGTGGAGGCCCTTCCACACCTCTGTCATCTGAGCCGGAGATGCAGCTGGTCTCCTGTGCTGCCAGGACTCTTATCGCAGACAGGGTGAGCATCACCCACCAGGAATTTGAGGCCTGGGCTGTCTGACACACAGTTGGAGGAAGTTACAAGCTGATAAGGTGGAGACAGAGTGTCACAGGGGGCAGCAGAGTTATTCACATTGGTGACAATCTCACCAGTTCCCTGGGCACTGAGACGCCAGGACCAACGGGCGTGGACTCGCCTCCACCACCTGGCCAGCCAGAGAAGAAGGAGCAGGCCCGGGGCTTTCTTGGGCCTTAAAGAGGCCACCACCTCTCTCCAAGCCTCAGTCCTGGCATCTAAACAATGGGAAGAACAGTTATCATAACCCCACAAGACATAGCCTGAAAGTTCAGGATCGTGAGCTCTGGAGCCACAGCTTAAAACCACATCTTCCCCGTGTGAGCTTCTGCCAGAGCTTTCTCCGCTGGCCTCGGTGTCCCGCGTACAAAACAGATGCTTGGAGCAGTAGCCTAGCATGTGGTGCCCTCAGTTCCATGGTTGTGGCCCATCAGTTGCAAACCTAAGCCAATTTGAGCCATCTGAGGGAGACAGAGCACTGGTGAACACAGCATCGCCAGGAATCAAACTCAGAGGACAAAAAGTCTCAACCAGGCACAGAATCTCGCGGGTCTCCTGCCTGCAGGCAGTTTGGGAGCTGAGCTTCTGTTAAAAGCTCTTCTTCTGCCTCTGGGTGTTGCCTCTGGTGTCAGGAGGGACAGAATTGAGCAGAGAGACAGGTGGAAACCAAAATAAAGAAAGAGGGCTGGGGAGATGGCTCAGAGGTTAAAGCACCCCAAAACAGTTCTGTACTTAGCCCACACTGCCTGGTCAACTTATGTGCAGCCAGTGAGGCAGAGGTGCCGCCTTCATACAGCTACAGAGAAAAAGAGGAAAGTCAGTGTCAAGGCCATCAAGACCCTCCAGGGAAAGTTTCATGTTTCCCTAAATCCAGGAACATCTCTGTCATGGTTTGGATTTGCTCTGAGTAGCCCCGAGGCTCATGGACCTGCAGGAGAATGCTGTGGACATGGTGGAACCTTCAGCAAGTAGGCCCACATGGAGGATGATTAGGTCATGCAGGTTCTGCCCTAGGATGGGACTAACGTACTTCTCTCAGGCATGGCTTACTTCTCACATGAGTTGTTTCTGTAACAGAAAGAGCCCGGAATCTGTAGATTCCTGTCTTGCCATGTGATCTGTCCTCACAGAATTTCTGCCGTGACGTGGTGTGGCCCTGTGCCTCCCTGGGGTTGTCAGAACGCACCGCAGTCCTGAGACCTCCCTGATGCTGAGTTAAATCAGCCTCTTGCCTTCATGAGGCACCAGTCTCAGGTATTTTTGTTTAACAGCAGAAACTGAACTAACATGATGGTAAAGGTGATGGGCAATGCTTCTCAGACAGAGGCTACATGGCTGCGCCCCACAAAACAGTGGGCAGCATGGCTCCACGGCCGCATTCACAAGGTACTGCAGTCCTCTGGGGAATAGTGTTTGTTTGAAACAGCGATGTCTAGACTTGATGCAAAGCAATTAAATCCGAGTCTCCAGAGAATGGAGTCAGGCATCATGTTCTCTGTAACCTGCAGTTAGCTGCACCCAGGGACTGAAGAGTCTGTGACAAGAAGGAGACAGTCCACCGGAAGCCCCTGAGGCCACCCTAGCCCTTGTAGACGGTGCCCTAGCACCTAGAATTTCTGCCTGTGCACACTGCTCTCTAAAGAGTGGCTGTACCACACAGCCTACGTGGAGGCCGAGGACAGGAGCTGGCAGATGGCATGAACGAAGATTAGACTTACGGCATCATTGTCAATTCCTGGGACTAGGCTAAGGCCCTGTCTGGATCCCCACCTCCCTGGCCCTTCATCACCTACCCACATTCCCATCCTCAAAGTAGAACTGTATTCTGCCCGGAGTAAAGCTGGCTTACCACCCTTGATCCCTACCTCTCTGCCTTTCCATCTTATCATGAATGCTGTTCCACCCACCCAGACCCTCTCTCCTTCTGGCACAAAGTAATAGCCCTCCCCACACTGCTCAGGGAAGAAAACATCCAGAGCTTCAAATGTGCTCATGATGACCGGCCCGGGAGAGCGTTTCAGCCTCCCTGGCAGCCAGACAGGTCCATGAGTGTTCTGAGCCATTGAGGGAAACAGGAGTGATACAGGCTCACTTCAAACAAATGTGCCCCTTCTTTCCCTTCTAGCTGGCTGAATACAGCTCGTTGGCATTATCAGGTGACATCACACATGCATGGAAGGAGCCCCTGGGCATGACAAGCCGATGTATGTAGCCTGCCCTTCCATTTGAAAATTTGCTAAGCCATGTGTCTCTTTGTTATAGCAGCCCAACCTGCACCTAACTAACCAAGATACAGCTCAAATACTCTGCTAAGAAGTCCCAGTCCAAACCGTCACAGGAGCCCAGGGGTTAGATGGGGCCTTCTAAGACCTGTGCAGTATACAATCCAGCCTTCTGCCCATGTGTCCCCAGCTACCAGTCCCTCAGTCTCTATCCTGGGTCCACATGGTACATTGGGATGGAATGGATCTTCCCCTTCCTGGCTGGGTACCTGGTCCAGGTATGGACCTCTGAAGGAGCTCATCCCTAGCTTGGGTCAGGAGGGATGGATGACTCCATGAAGAGCCCCATGGTTGGACTGAGCCTGCATGAGAACCTAGTGCATTGTGGAGGCTGTGAGCTGAGGTATGGCAGCCACCTCACACCTGTCCTTCCCTTCTGGAAGGAGCTGAGACCAGCTCAGAACAGCACAGAACAAAGGAAGAGTGGGGTTTTCTGAGGGCAGGAAGTTTAAGCACCTAGTCTAGAGCCATCCCACTCCTGGGTCTTTCCACTACGGTGGCCAATAAATGCATGCTTCTGGAAACCTCCACCAATCTGAGTTATAGTTTTAAGTTGGTTGTTTTGATTTGGGGCTTCAGCCAGTTTGAGCAGGAGTATCTTTTTAGTTTTCTTTTTGTATGTGTGTATGCCATGCTCAAATGTGTGTGTGTGTTTTTATGTGTGTGAGTGCACATGGACATGTATGCGTATGCATGTAGAGGACAAAGGTTGGCATAAAGTGTTTTCCTCAATCATTGACCACCATATTTTTTTAATTTTTTGTTTATTTTTATGTATTTATTTGAGAGTAACAGAGAGAGAAAGAGGCAGAGAGAGAGAATGGCATACTGGGGCCTCCAGCCACTGCAAACAAACTCCAGACGCAAGTGCCACCTCGTGCATCTGGCTAACGTGGGTCCTGAGGAATCGAGCCTCGAACTGGGGTCCTTAGGCTTCACAGGCAAGCGCTTAACTGCTGATCCATCTCTCCAGCCCCGTCTTATGTTTTGAGACAGGGTCTTTCACTGAACCTAGAGCTCTCCAGCTAGTCTAGGGATCCTCCTGTCTCTGCCTCCCCAACACTGGGATTACAAGTACATCCTGTTGTACCTCGCTTTTCTTTTGTATTTTGTTATGAAAGAGAGAGAGCTAATTGGAGTGCCAAAGCCTCCAGCCACTGCAGTTGAACTCCAGACATACGTGCCATCTTGTGTGCACGTGTGACCTCACACACGTGTGTCACCTTGTGCATCTGGCTTACATGGGATCTGGGAGTCAAACATGGGTCCTTAGGGTTCTCAGGCCAACACCTTATTCACTAAGCCATCTCTCCAGGCCTGTACCTCACTTTTTAATGTGTGTATCCAAACTCAGGTCTTCACGCTTTGGTGACAAGCACTTTACCAACTGAGTCACCTCCCTAGTCCCAGAAGGAGTTTCTTTATATGCTTTTTTTTTTTTTTTTTGACAAAAGAGCCTGGCTGCTAGACCTTGATTGGCCCAGGCAGCACGACCTACCACACACATGGCAGAGGACATGGCCAACCAGCCATTGAGCAGCCACTTCTCACAATGTTCACATTCTCTCCGTGGGTGGTTTGCCTTAAAATGAAGGAGTCAATGAGCAGAGGTGGGGAATGCACTCATATCTGTTCACCATATGCTGTGGTCGAGCATCTTCTCTGCACTTTACAGATCCATTCATCTAATCCTTGAAGCCACACTGCAATACTCAGTATCACTGCCCCTGCTTCACAGCCCAGGAAACTGAGGCTCAGTGGCATTCCCTGCCCCCCAAGATCACATATTCATTCCTTCCTCATCATCTGAGGCCCATGAGCAGAGACAAGATGACCCTGGCCAAGTGCTTGGATGGGCAGCAGTACATGAGTAGGGTATATGGAAAGGACAGGAGGTGGGGGGCCAACGCTCTTTCTCAAGCTCCCCTGCATATTCCAGGAAAGCAGCCCAGTCTGACGCCTCCCGTCTGGAATGGTCAGCCCCTACCTCCCGTGGCTGGTTCACTTGTGACTCATCCAGCCCATCCCTCTGCCTGATGTGATGAAATTTCTGGCACTTCTCAAAAGTTATGGTCACCCTAGACAAGACTTGGCCCAGCCTGGCTGTTCAGGTTAGTTCTCCTGGCTGGAGGAAGGATGAGGAGGCAGGAGCACTGCGCTCCGAGGCGGAGACCTCCTAGCGAGCTGGAAAAGTAAGTCGAGCGGCCTCAGATCCACTGCTCTCCAGAACAGCCAGGAGAGGAAAGAGACTTGCCTAAGACGGCAGCAAAACCCTCAGTGGGGAAGCAGGGGCTGGGGTGGGAGGTGGCTTAGCAGTTAAAGATGCTTTCTTGCAAAGCCTGCTGACCAGAGTTCAATTCCCTAGCCACCCTCATAAAGCCAAACTGACATTCATTTGCACTGGCAAGAGATCTTAGAGGACACACACACACACACACACACACACACACACACACACAAATTAATTTTTTTTAAACCCTCAGGGACTAAAACAGGCAACAACACAGTTAACAGGAGGCTTGGCTTGGCCATGTTCAGTCTCTCACCCACTCTATTCCTCAATTTTCCTCTCTATGAAATAGAAGAGCCTGGCTTTAGTTTTAATTAGAAAGTTAGAGAATGATACAAAACATTCAACCCAGCAAGCACCTTCCCAAGAGAATCTTTTCAAACCACTACTTATGTGTTTGTTTACGTATTTATGTGTACTGGTATGTGTGTGGGTACACATGGGTGAGCAAGTGCATGTGTACATGTGTGTGTGAGTGTGTGGGGATCAGAGGTCAAGACTCAATCATTTTCCACCTGTTTTTTTTTAGAAAGGGCCTCTCGCTGAACCTGGAGCCCACAGATTCAGCTAGACGAGCCAGCCAAGAAACCCTAACAATCCAGCTGTCTCCGCCTCCCAGCACTGGGATTGCAGGCATAGACTGGCACTTTATACAGATGCTGGGGATCTGAACTCAAGTCCTCATGCTTGCATGGCATACTGCCTGAGCCCTCTTCCCTTTCGTTTAATACAAATGGATGTGGAATGAATGAATGTATGAATTGTATGTACATATGAACACACACATATATATGTATATTCATCAATGTTTGTATAAATTAATGTAGGTATGAATGTATGTATAAGTGAGTATGTATATGAATGAATGCATGAAATGTATGAATATGTAAGTGAATAGTTGAGTGTATGTATAAGTGAATCTATGCATTATATGAATGTTTATATGTATGTGCAAATGAATGAATAAGTGTATATGAAGTCTGCCCACTGTCAACTTCTAGTGAACATTTTCCTGCTGTGTGTTTTCTGGGAGACTTATCCTCATCACAGCAGACATCCATATAGTCGTGGTCAGCAACCCTGCAGGCTGTCCCATCCTCCCTTACCAGTTTATTTTTCTGATCCTGCACCAACAATGTCTTTTATTTTTTTAACTTTTTATTGACAACTTCCATAATTATACACAATAAGCTATGACAATCCCCTCCCCCATTTCCCCCTTCACAAATCCACTCTCCAACATATCCCTTCCCCCTCTCCATTAGTTTCTCTTTTATTTTGATGTCATCCTCTTTTCCTCCTACTATGAGAGTCTTGTGTAGGTAGTGCTAAGCACTGCAAGGTCATGGAAATCGAGGCCAATTCTTTCTGCCACCTCCTCCACAATGGACCCTGAGCCTTGGAATGTGTGACAGAGATGTTTCAGGCTGAGCACTCCTCCATCCCTTCTTCTCAGCGCTATGATGCCTTTTGAGTCATTCCAGTGGTCATTGCCATCTGAAAAGAGAAGCTTCTCTAACCAAAAGTGAGAGCAGCATTAACATGTGGGTATGAACACTAAGAAAAGTGCTTACAGGACAATTTGGTGGGCATAGTATATACATTTATCTAGACAACAGCAAGCGTTAAACCCCCAGGGCTCATGACCTCCCCCATGATAGGGTTTTGACTACGATTTTGGTACCAGGCATGTTGTATTCCCTCCCGTGAAGTGGGCCTCCAAGCCAATTAGAGAGTGGTTGGTTTCCCTCATAACAGATATGCCACTATTGCACCAGGTTGCACCAACAAGTTCTAAATGTTTTATTACAAACGAATGATTTGAAGAACATCCTTAGGTTTATGTGCTGAAGCCCCTGTCCACCTCAAGAAGCTGCAAGGACAAAGGGCATGCACGTTTCAAGTGCTTCTGGCATGTACTGCCAAGAGACTGCACAAGTTGCCTGACTTCTTCCGCCCGAGTGCTTGCCCCGCGTGTGCCCGCAGCAGCAGGTGTGCCAGTGCTGTGCTCCTGTCGTGCTGAGATGTGGGGCGGTCATTGTATAGTGACCATCTTCTGCTGCATTCCCCTGAGAACTGCAAGTGCGAATTCATCTCAGCTCACTGTTGAGGTGTTGTCTTTAATTTGCAAGATTTTTTTTGCATGGGAGTGCCACCCTTTTCTCTGCTGACTCCCTGCTGTAGATCCCTGTCTTCCCCTTGGCCATGTGCTTTACTATATATAGATTTTTTTTTAATTTAAAATGCATTTTATTTAGTTATTTGCAAGGAGAGAGAGAGAGAGAAAGAAAAAGAATGGGTGTGCCAGGGCCTCTAGCTACTGCAAGTGAACTCCAGATGCATGCACCACTTTATGCATCTGGCTTAATGTGGGTACTGGAGAATCGAACATGCGTCATTAGGCATTGCAGGCAAGTGCCTTAAATGATGAGCCATCTCTCCAGTCCTGGATATACATATAATGAAGGAAGATTGACCAGTTTTTTCTCTGTGGTCTCAGCTCTATGGCTTTCATTCTAAACACAGTAAGCTGTCTGTATTTGCTTTCAGTCATTTGTTCATTCATTTATCCATGCTTCTGTCTGTCCATCCATTCCCTTAAGCCTAACCCCAGCCCCTCTGGCCCCATCCCACAAGTGAGTGCTGGCTGCCTTGCCTTAGAGCAGGAATTGTCAGGAATGTACCTGGCTCTGCAAATAGCTTACAGCTATCTGGAAGCCTCCATCCTACTTGTCTTGGGGAATTTATGAGTTCAGAATCATAACCATGGGATGACTATGGCAGCCACAGGAACAACTCTTAGGACTGCTTAGAGCCACAGGGGTGACAGACCCTGTCCAGACCCATCCTCACCAAGGCCTCGGTGAGCTGCTTCCTACCAATGAGAGCAAGCGCACAGCCCAAAGGCAGGAGCTCTGTGCAAAGCCAGCCCACAACAGGCAGGTTGTCCATGCCTTGCTGTCAGTCTTGCCAAATATGTTAGGATATGACCCGGTTCCCAGGCCTTCCTCCTTAAGCCTCATTCCCCTCCTAGCATGCATGAGAGCTGAGCTACTGTAAGAGTCTCCTTGTCTGCTGCATGTCATGCTTGTTCTTTACCATTGGCTCCTGGCTTGGCCAAATGGTTTTTGAGCACACCAACATGATGACAGACATAGCAGCTTGAGTCCTGCAAGGTCTCATGTCCCCCTCCACTGCACTGGAGATTACACATGTCTCCACCGACAACAAAACCAAGGCTCTGAGTCTGCTTAACTTGGGTCCCATTCTCCCTTGGGAGAGTCCTCAGTCACCCCTGAAGTCCCAGGCTCCTTGGTCCAGGGCCTAACCCCACAAGCTCTACATTGCTTCATCAACTCTGAGACCACTGGGCCTTCACCATAGGAATGTAGGAGACAGGACTTGGAACTCCGCTCCCCAGTGCTGCCCTCAATCCAGCTGAGCTCAGAGGAAAAAAGAAAGAGCCAGGAGCCAGACTCTGGGGGTAGAGGACAGTCTCTTCCTTGCTGGAGCAACTCTGGGGTCTCAAGATCTTCCTCACACAGAGAGGTGACTCCCTTTCGGGGTTTATCCCTGACCTTTGGTGCTCTAGATCTGCCTATTCCTCAATAGCCAAGCTGTGTCTTCCCAGGTGGCCACCCTGGGGCAAATCCAACCTGTCCCTGACACAGGACTGTGCTAGGAACTGAGCAGCATAGGAACCTGCAGAGGTCTCCAGAGCCCATAGAGAAGTTGTATCTTCCACACTGCAACCCTTCAGCTCTGGGTAAAACAACCCAAACTGGTGGCTCTTTGGGGTAACTATGTTGAAGTGCCTGGCACACTGCCTCCCTCAATCGCCCACACAGCTGCTCGGCAACGCATGGGCAGGTCCGCTCATCTGCCCTGACTGTCTACATCAAGTTACTCCTTGGTCTCTTTTTGCTTCCTCCAGATTCTCCCCCCCCACACCGGGGGGAAGGCTGCTTCAGCCTCTGCAGCCTCCTCACCAAAGCCCTGATCAGGCACCCGGCAGTGACCCACACCCTGAGAAACACACTGGCCAGCTGGCTGCAGACCCTGGAAGCAAAGACATCCCCAGCGAGGTGTCTTAATCCTTCACCACCATCTGTCCAGCCCAGGCCCCTGACATGCTTGGGATCTGAGCCCAGTCTCAGCTCCACATCCTGCTCTCAGCTCCTGACCCCATGTGCCCATCAGCCATCCATGCAGGGACAACGGAGCATGGCATGACCAGCACAGGCTGTGATCAGGCTGCCTGGCTCAACTCACCAGCTCTGAAACTTGGGGATACTGTCTTTCTGGATGGCACTGTCCCACATGGTGAATAACCACCTACCTCAGCATGCTTTTGCAATGACCATGTGAGATAGCATGTGCAGACTATTCAGGATGCAGCTTGTGCACAGTTAGTGTCCAGCAAGTATCTGAGAACATCACTTAAGTGATCTTGTCTGGGCAGTTACTCTGTGCTCAGTGCTATGCAGCCCTGTGAGGACCCAGCAATGTCTAGGACTGGTCCCATGCTGTGGTGGTTTGACTCAGATGTCCCCCATAAACTTAGGTATTCTGACTGCTAGGTTCCCAGCTGATGGCAATTAGAAATTAAAGCCTCCTAGAGGTGGTGTATTGTCGGGGGCAGGCTTATGGGTATTATAGCTGCTTTCCCCATGCCAGTGTGTGCTATTGTCCACCTGATATTGGCCAGGGGGTGATGTCCACCCTCTGCTCATGCCATCATTTTCCCTGACATCATGGAACTTCCCCTTGAGCCTGTAAGCCAAAATTAACCTCTTTTTTTCCACAAGCTTCTCTTGGTTGGATGATTTCTACCAGCAATGCAAACCTGACTGCAACACACACCCACATGGAGCTCAAAATGCAGAAGGAACAAAGACGTACTCAATGACCTCATGAGTTAAGCCCTAAGAAGTAGCAAAAAGCAGCAGAGTAGAGTGGTCACATGAATCATACTGCCTAGCTGTGTGAGAGAGTGCTCTCGCATGGTCAGGCCCTACCCTTACCCAGGCCTCCTTGACTCCTCTATGAAGTAAGGGCCACAGTCCACCTCCTACAGTGTCTCTAGAATAAACATGAGCAAGCAGGAGATGCTGCAGAAAGCTCCTTGGAGGTAGTGATTGCCATGGACATGAGATGAAGGTGTGTCCTTTGAAGGGAGGGTTCAGAGGAGAGGACATGGCAGGCTAGCCTCACTGGATCCCTATGCACTGTGGAAAAAAACTGTTTATTCTGAGAACCACAGGAAGCCATAGGAGGAGGTTGATGCAAGGGCACAGGAGGAGATGAATGGCTTTTGATGAAGGTGGCATCCCAAGGAAGAGATTGGATGGGAAAGAGATGGTAGAGATTGGGATAATGCAGGGATTCTGAAGACGGATGACCCAGATGGACTTCAGTTTTAGGACAAGGAGGCTTCCTGAGGAGCTGGGAAAGAGCATCAGTGTGGATTTTCTGCTGAAAGCAGCACACCTGACTCAAACATGCTTAAGCCAGCAGGAGACCTGAAACAGTAAAGACTGAAACTGCAAAGCAGTAGGCTTCAAGCCAGCAGGGGAGTTAGGAAGTTCAGGACTGGAAGAGTAAACCATGGGCTTCAAGCCCAGCTGGATCTAAAGGCTCAAATACGTCACCAGGGTCAAGTTCTCCAGTCATCTTTGATCCTGACTCCACTTTCTACCAATAACACTTCTGGTGACCAAAATTGTCCAGTAGCTCCAAGCTATGGCCTTTCAAGATCCTTTCTAATTGGAGGAACCCCGGGCAGGGCACCTGAACCAATCCCTGTAGCTGGGAGTGATGCGTTGGCTCAGCCACTGACCAGTCCAGCCAATCAGAGCCCAGCGATCTGCATTGCATTCTCCCATGGTTGGTTGTTGGCATCACCATAGGGCCAGGCTGCCTTGGTAGGACTTGGTGGGTCTAGTGGGAAAGTGAGTGGCCTGCGGGTGGTGACTAATAATACAACAAGAAGGCTACACCCATCTCAAAAATGTAGTCGGCAGTAGTGAGGAGATGCTGGACCTCGGGGATAATTGCAGTTATGTGAAAAATAGCAGAAGGGCCAGAGCTTCTCTTCCAGGCTCATCCAAATGGCATTACCTGCCAAGTTCCCTCAAGTGTTACCCCCTCTGTATGTATCCTTGATCTGCTTATTGGGGCTGTTTCTAAAGTGGGTATAAAGAGACGTGTGCCCTAAGGGTCCCTCTGTGGCACTGTTGGGAAGAGAGGCATTCATGTGAATGTCTCTGGCTCGCCTCTGGCTCTTTCCAGCTCTGCGTAATAGTCCGCTGATCAGCTTCAACGCACTTCGCCGCAAACACCCAGCTTGCTTTGTTTTCTGGTCCCCACTATAAAGCTGTGCTGCCGTGACTGACTTTGTGCTTGTCTCCCTGTGACATTCGTAGGCGTCCTCGAGGGCAACTAGCCAGGATGGCAGGACTGGGCCGCGGGGTTTACACATGTGCAACTGTTGCTTCCGGGTGCCTCTTGCCTGTGTGAGCCCTCGCTACTGCGCCCAGCGCCTCCCTCCCCACCACGTGCTAACATTTGTCCATGCAGTAGGTGTGAAATGGTGTCTGTGTGTGGTTTCCATTTGCATGTCCCTCTTACAGAGGAGGAGGACGAGCATCCACCATATGTCTGTCAACCATCTGCATTTCCTCTTTCATGAAATTTCTGCTCTTGTCTTTTGCCCTTAAAATACTGTTTTCCTCCTTTTTTTGTTCGCTTTTTTTTCCCAAGCACAATCTGGCCTTATGGCTCCCTGCCCTGAAGCCTCCCATGGCTCCCCTGGGCCCCGGCGTGGAGCCCACGCCCCAGAAGCCTGGCCGGCAAGGCCCTGTAGTGGTTTGGCTCAGGTCTGTGTCTCCATTCTCTGTAGGAGATGCTTCCTGCCTCTTTCTTCTCCACACTTCCCTCCACTTGCCTGCCCAAAACCTCTGCCACCCTCTTGACTGGCTCACGCTGTGCCACCTGCCAGGAAGAGCCACCCACTCCCACGAGCCCATCTTGCCTGGCTACTCTCTTTAGTCTTCAGGTCTGAGCTGAAGCATATCTTCCTCTAAGGAGCCCTCCGGCTTCTGGGTGCTCCACGGCACTTATGAGCACGTGTCTCAGGGCGCCACGATTGCCCTTCTCTGGGCTGCTTGGATTTAGCTCCTAGGAAGCAAACTTCAGGTTTGCATCCCTGGTCTTAGGGCATGTGGCTGTGCAGAGCCAGTTCCCCAAAGCCAGCTGAGGAAGGGTGGACAATGTGGAGGTGGTAAAGCGGAAATGAACCCGTGGGCAGATGCAAGAGGGAAGAGAGCTAGATTGGGAGCGAGAAAATAGATGTAGGCCTTGCCTCCACTCTCTGAAAGGTAGCCTGACCTACATGCCTCAGTTTCTTGCTCTAATGTGGGAACTCCTGGCCGCTTTCCCATAGCAGACAATGCCCCTCCATGGCCATCCTGAGGTATCCAGGCACAGGGAGCAGGCAGACCCTGAAACAGACAAAGGGGCCTTGTTCCCCAGCTATTTGGCCGGAACCTTCCCCCCCCCCAACACACACACACAGCCTGGCTCCAGCTGAACAAAACCAGATGCCAACATGTGGGAGGAGGCGGCGGTGGGCAGTCCCAGGGCCCTTCTCAAGGTCTGAGCCTCTGCCAGGAATTCCAGATGCCAGACTCGGAGGACAGCTCCCCTTCCACCCCCAGCCTGAGTGGCACCAGGCCTCATCTGAGTCTCCCTCAGGCTGAGTGAACCAGTCAAAGCCTGCTCCCCTCTCGCACAAAGCCCGTGCCCACCTCTAAGCAGGTGATGTTGATGGGCCCATTTTACAAAGGAGAAGCTGAAGAGCCTTAAGAGATCATGGTTCCCAGGCTTCAGGTTCAGCAAGAAGTGACTGGAAGCCAAGCCCCTTGCCTGCCACAGCCTGATGCCTCCTGCACCAGATTCCCCGCTGGCTCTCCCCAGGAGAGGCTGAGCACAGGTGAGCCTCCCCTCACAAGTCAGAAGGTGCAGATGTCATCAGTGAGCTGACTAGGGTCCTTCTGTACTAACCAGGTAGGAATTGGGAGGAGAGAATTTTCCAGTGCCGGCGGTCCTTGGCACTTGGATGCTCAAAGCCCAGGGGCTGGACCAGCAAACCCAGAGGCTTGAAGCTCCAGGCTTCAGAAGCCAGACACTTAGGGACCCAGGTTCTCAGGGCTTATGGCTCTGGGCTTTAACCAACAGCACCTGGAACAAGGCAGCTGTTATCTGTGGACTCTGGTAGTGTTAAAACTCCTGACCAGGGCTGGAGAGATGGCTTGGTGGTTAAGCGCTTGCCTGTGAAGCCTAAGGACCCCGGCTCGAGGCTCGGTTCCCCAGGTCCCATGTTAGCCAGATGCACAAGGGGGCGCACGTGTCTGGAGTTTGTTTGCAGAGGCTGGAAACCCTGGCACGCCCATTCTCTCTCTCTCCCTCTATCTGTCTTTCTCTGTGTCTGTCGCTCTCAAATAAATAAATAAAATTTACAAAAAAAAAAAAAAAAACTCCTGACCAGAACTTGGGTCTTGGTTCTTGGTGAATGCTTATAGCTCTGGGGCAGCGGTGTCTGGGGCCCCCCAGCCCTTAAGGCATGGCAGATCTCTGGAGCACTTGTCCAGCATTGGGACTGCAGCTTCTCATTAGCTGTTACTGCCTCGAGAAAACATGTGGGAGCAAGGGAAGAACGTGTCTCAGCTTGCTCCAAAGGTGATCTTATATAGTCAGAAGGGGTGTGGCAAGGGTTTTTGCACCAATCACAGCACAGTCTCTCATGAAAATGAAAGACTGCATTTGCCCCAATCACAGACTACCAGAGGAAGTGGGGTGGGAGTGGGAGAGCTGAAAATAGCTAAGGCACAAGCTGTTTGGAAGTCATGGCTGAGACTGAATCTTCGGGAAGCTGAGCTCCACAAAGCATCCGCAGAGGGCTCAAAGCAGCCAGGCTTCCATGAAGGTAGTGAGGCTGGCTTTGTGGCGGAAGGTCCTCTGCTTAAGACAGCGGGGCTCCTGGGGAGAGTATACCACCTGCCAACCAGGGAAGCAAATCCCCAACAACATCTTAGCGTATTTAAAGGAAAACTACACAGTCAAGAAGATGCTTAGAATAGAGACATACCATTAAATTTAGCAGCACTTTAACAGTATCTCACAAAAGAATCGTATCTAACAGCACTTAGGTGCTGTCCCAAGCCCCAAGGAGAGGGATGCTTTCTCTCTCTCTCTCTCTTTCTCATACATGTTCCAGGGACAAAGAATATGTGCCACCAGCTGGACAACTTCAAGGGCAGAAGCAGAGCTCAGCTTCCCCCTCACTTACCACTTGGTACCCAGAGATCTGTTAAGCACCCAGCTGTGTCTCCCTGCACTGCAGAAGGCCTGGCTCAGGGCCTAAGCTTCCATTCACAAGCTGTGCACCGGGTGTCCTAGGACAGGATACCTTCCTATCCTTGTGTGTGTGCAGTGCAGGTGAGGGCTGCAGGGAGAATCTCGCAGGTGTGTGTGTGGAAGCTGAGGGCATGTCTGCCGGCACTGTAGAACGGGGAAGGGTGGAAAACAGTGCAAGTAAACACCATAAAGGAAGCAACTGGAATTCTCATCCACCGATGTGGGAGTCCAAATGGCACAATCATAGTAAAAAAAAAAAAAAAAAAAAAAAGGTTTGGCAGAGGGACTAGGGCAGAACACATGTTTGTATTATGACCCAGAAATTCCTTTCCTGAGTTCCCACTTAGCAGAAGAGCTCATGCCCTCCAGGAGGCCCAAACGTGGGCATGATTTCTCCCTGCATCAATTGTCACACACATCCCGCAAACTTTGTGACTGTCCTCTGTTGGTGGGGCCGAGCAGATCCACCATGGGTAGCCACACAACTGAACTATGTGAAGCATAACAACAGTTTATAACTCCACAACAGCAATGGGGCCAAAGAAGTCAGGTGTGAACGATTACACATGTAAGGGTGTGCTCTACTAAGTTCTAGAACAGGCAAAACTAATCTGAGCGGTTAGTAATCAAGCAGGGGGTGGGGGAGGGTGACTCAGTGGTAGAGTATTTGCCCAATGTGCACAAAGCCCTGGGTTCCATCTCTAGGAGAGGGTGACACCACACACACCAAAAATAAAAGGGAGTTGGGCTGGAGAGATGGCTTAGCAGTTAAGCGCTTGCCTGTCAAGCCTGAAGACCCTGGTTCGAGGCTCGATTCCCCAGGACCCACGTTAGCCAGCTGCACAAGGGGCGCACGCATCTGGAGTTCCTTTGCACTGGCTGGAGGCCCTGACATGCCCATTATCTATCTATCTATCTGCCTCTTTCTCTCTCTGTCTGTAGCTCTCAAATAAATAAATAAAGAGAGAAAGTGATGACACTCAAGCTGAGTGGGAGGCTGGCTTCCCTCGCTTGCAGAGCACACAGCCGCCTGGAGATGTGGCTTGGGGAAGCTTGGCCTTAGTGTTTTCAGGGGTACTGGTGTAGCTTCTGATGCAAGTAACAGTTCTCAGCCCAGGAGATGTGAAGGCCTCCTCTCTTTTAGACGGTGGCAGCTCTGGCTACAGGCTGTGTCTGCCCCACCTCATCCCTATGGCTCCCTTTACAATGAAGGCTTCACGATGCTTCTTTGCCCTGAGCATTGGGTCCAGGCCACTAAGGTCTCACAGAACAGAAAAGCCCTCGATGCCTTGGTCTTCTGGCCAAGGATCAGCTATGGCTGGGGACTCGCTGCAGCCTCATAGTGTTCTAAGAGTCAAGTTCAGTGGGATCTCTCTAGGCACAGATAGGCTGCATTCCAGTGGCTAGGACTCTTGAATTCGTGTCTCATATCAATGAAGAATTAAAGGATGAGGACAAGGAGATAAGGAGGACAAAAATAGACTTTATTAAGGAAAACATGGAAAAAGACTCCCAAGAGTGGGAGAGAAGGGGGAGGGCACAAAGGGTGCCCCTGGGGAGCAGGATGGTGGATTCTGTTCTGGAGCTCAGTCCTGGTTACCAGAGGGCAGCGGGGGGTCGGGCTCGTGAGGAAGCAGCCTGCACAGGCTCTCATGAAGAAGATCTTATGCTATTTACCAATTCTTCTCATTCTTGTTCTTACCTCCTAAGGATGGCTGGATTGGCCAAGTGTCAGTGACATATGTCATGGCCAAGTGACATGTCCAAGAAATGTCAAACCCATTGCCCTTCAGCCAAGGCCAGAGGTCACTTGTGGCCAAGAGCTCAACCCATCTGTGCATGAGCAGGGCTGCCTCCAGGAGCAGCTGGAAAGGAGGTGGGACAGGGAGAAAGCTACCCAGCAGCCTGACCCTGCTGGGGCTCAACAGGGGTGTGCTCTGAGGGTTCCTTTGTGCCCTGCCGCACTGAGCTCAAGCAGTTACTCACCTTCTCTTATCTGTGGTGGCTTCCTCCTTTCCCTGGCTCACACTTGCTCTGCTCTCTGTCATCACCTCCCCAGTTAATTATTTGTACCCCACTTCTGGTCTTGTTTTCTGTGTGTCCTCCCAGTGTTGGGACAGGAGGGACTGACATAGGGTTTACTCCATCTGGGAAGCAGGAGGCCAATGCCCCTCCTGGCTTTAATCAGAGTACACTGTTGATAGAGATTAGGAGCAAGTTCTCCTTTTGCACGTACTTAGGGACACGGGCCCAAGAGAACACAGATTAATAGGCTCCGGTGCTTCTCCCAGTTGCCTTATTGATCTTTATACCTTGGTAATTTTATCTGTTTCATTTACAGTAGGTCCTAAAGCAAACTAATTCCATCCACTTGGGTCTTTGAACATCCTCCAAGGCCAGAAAGTCAACAAGAGTGAAGACTCTAAAATCCCCTCTAGGCCCTGCTTTAGCCCATCTCCTACATGATTTTTAGGGTCTTCACTCTTGAGCAGGCAATGCTGTAGGTAGACATTAGGCTTATAGGTCATTGAAGGAAGGACCCTACTCTGGTGACATTAGAAAGGAAAGAAACGCTTCATCCTGACCACAGGAACAAAGTTTCATGGTCCTGGGAACCTGTCAATCACTCCCCTGGTCAAGAGACAGTGCCTCAAATATAGATATGCAAAGGAAGTGGGAGCCATAGTGAACCCCTTAATAAGATAATGCGCTTAGTCCTGCAGAAGCCCCTCCCTCCATGTAGTTGCTCTCAGACCCTCACTGTAGATCCTGCCTGCTTTTTTGAGTTTGAACTCAAAAAGCATAACTTTTTCTTTCCTTTCTCTTCTTTGGATGCTGATGGGAATCCTACTGCTTGCCCTGACTTTGAGGTTTTTTCACCTTCGTACTTACAGCTCCCAGACCCTGATCCAGCAATCCTCCCCCTTCTCTCCCACTCTTGGGAGTCTTTTTCTATATTTCCCTTAATAAAGCTTACTTTTGCCCTCCTCATCCCCTTGTCCTCATCCTTTAATTCTTCTTTGGCATGAGGCATGAACTCAAGAGTCTTAGCCACCGGAGTCCAAGCTATCTGTGCCTAGAGAGATCCCATTGCTGCCGACTCCTGCAACACCATGAGGCTACGGTGAGTCCCCAGCCATAGCTGAGCCTTGGCCAGGAGACCAAAGCACTGAGGGCTTCTTTGTTCTGCAAGATTTAGTGGCCTAGGCCCAATGCTCAGGGCAAAGAAGCATCCTGAAGCCTGCATTCTAAAGGGAGCAAAAACCATGGGGATGAGGTGGGGCAGACTCAGCCTGTAGCCGGAGCTACCACTGTCTGCAAGAGACTCCAGGGCTGAGAACTATTACTTCCATCAGAAGCTACACCACTCCCATATCTCCAGGAGGCTGAGCGCTCTGCAAGTAAGGAAAGCCGGCCCCCCTCTCAGCTTGGGTGTTATCACTTTCTTTCTTTCTCTTTCTCTTTTACTTTTGGGGGGTGTGGTGTGCATGCATGTGCTATGTGTGTGAGTCTGTGTGTGGGTACGTGTGTGTACAGGTACATGAATACGTGGAAGCCAGAAGTTGGGTGTCTTCCTCAATTACTCCATGGGCAGATTCTCTCACTTGAACCCAAAGCTCACCACAGTCTAGCCAGCTTGTCTTGAAGATTTCCTGCCTCTTGCTTACTACAGAGGACAGGCGGGCTGCCATGCCTGGCTGGCATTTTTGTGGGTGCTAGTTTTCTGAACTCTAGTGCAAAAAGTGCTTTGTCCACTGAGTCAGCCCCTTGGACATCATCTCATGCTGCAGGCCACAGCTCTGAGTCCTAGGCCCCTCTGTGCAGGGTACAGAACAGTCAGCGATCACTGAGGTTCGGAAAGCAAAATGGTCAAATGACAGAGGGTCTGGCATGTGCTCTCTTGTTAGTTCCTGACCATGAGGACACTTAAGCAGCCGGGCCTATGTTGGGGGCATGAATGTGAATGGGGAGAGGAAGAAGATGAAATGATAGAGGGGAATGATGGGGGGGCCACATGAAGGGATCCAGGAGGATGATGGAGGTATAAAGCCAGGGGGTAGCTAAAGGAAAAGATAGGAAGAGATGGATGGATGGGATGACGGATAGACTGATGACAAGAAAGAAAACTAGATGGGTACAGAAACACGGCAAAGGGTTAGAGAGATGGCTTAACAGTTAAGGCACTTGCCTGCATAGCCTAAGGGCCCAGGTTCAATTCCCCAGTACCCGTGTAAGCCAGATGCACAAGATAACACACACATCTAGAGTTCAACTGTGGGGGCTAGAGGCCCTGGCATGCCCATTCTCTCTCTCCCCACCCCACACCCCTTTCTCTCAAATAAATAAATAAAAATATTGTAAAACAAATCTTCTTATTTATTTGGGGGAGAGAGAGGAAAACAGAGAGAAAGGATGGGTGGGCCAGGGCCTTCGGCCACTGCAAACAAACTCCAGACTCATGTGTCACCTTGAGCATCTGGCTTAGGTGGATCCTGGGGAATCAAACCTGGGTCTTTTGACTTTGCAGGCAAGTATCTTAACTGCTAAGCCATTTCTCCAGCCCAAATATCTTTAAAAAAAAAAGAAAGAAAGAAAGAAAGAAAGAAAGAAAGAAACACAGCCAGGCGTGGTGGTGCACACCTTTAATCCTAGCACTCAGGAGGCGGAGGTAGGGGGATAGCCATGAGTTTGAGGCCACCCTGAAACTACATAGTGAATTCCAGGTCAGCCTGAGCTCAAGAAAGACCCTACCTTGAAAAACAACCAAAAAAAAAAGAAGAAGAAAAGAAAAAGAAAGAAATGCAGCAAAGAAAAAACGAAGGATGGAGGGAGAGAGAAATAGATGGATGAAGAGGGGAAGGAGAGCAACAGAGATCTGAGAGAACAAAGGGATGAATGGGTACAGGAATGAAGGGAGAGAGAGGGATGAGGAAGAGGGTGGGGGACAGAGGATAGGGTGGGGGAGGGGAAGAGCTCTGTCCAGTTTAGAGGTCCTCAGAGCCTAGCACAGCAGTAGGGGCCGGCAGAAACTGGGGACTAGCGGAAGGAAAATGGCTGGAAGTGGTATTGAGGGCAAGGATGGGCCACTGGTGACGTGGGTGAGGAATGAATGATGGCTGCGGCTAGTGCAGACAGGGCTGGGGCTCCGAGGAGACGCAGAGACACTGAAAGTGACAGCAGAGGTGACACTGGCTGCATGAGCTGGGCAGCGAGGAGGAGGGGGTTGGCTGCACAGGATCCCAGGGTGTCCCCCTACCAGAGCTCTGGACTGAGGGTAGAGGCTCGTGTGAGCCGTGCATGTTTTTGAGGGAAGAGCAAGATGAGGCAGAGCGAATCAGCCCAGCAAGAAGCAGAGGTAAGGATTGGCTGGGAGAGCCTGATCAGGTAGACCCAGGGCTGCAGAAATGTTGCTTAGCCAGCATCTGTGTCCACCCTCAGGGCTCCTCTCCATTCTGTGCTGACCCTGGGGTCAGACTGACTGATGAACGAGTGCCTTGTTCTCTGTTCAGTAATAATCATGAAAGGAAATATTTTATGTGTGAACTAAAAACAAGCACTAAAAAAGCAAAAGCACTTCATTTGTGCTGTGGTTATAAACGCTAAACCCGAGTGAAGACTCCACACGGGCACGTAGGAAGATGGCAGTGACTCAGGTCCTGCTACCTGGTCCCTTGGATCTAAGAGGCAGAATCGCTCTGAAACGATGGTGCGCATCAAAGTAGATGCACCACAGGGCATTACCACCAATGGCAGGTCACATTGCACCAGCCACTGGAACCCCCATATACGCATGCCCCAAACACTCACTGATAGTGGAATACACATGTGTCAGGGGCTGATCCACGGCTGGGAGTTCTCCAGTTAAATTCCATGCTTATTACAGCCAACATCTGCAAAATAAGCTCATATAAAGCACGCACGGCTGTTACTGAAACTTCGCATTATCGACAGCAATGACTTACACAGGGAGGATTATTTTACCTTTGGCCTCCTTTCAGATTGCAGACTGATTTTTTTTTTTCCTCAAGTTCATTATCAACTTGTCTTGTGAGGCTGATACAGCCCCATTGGCTGTCCTGAGACAGATGCCCTGGCCCTCCCACCTTTAGTACACTGGTGGTCTTGGCCTCTCATGATCTCGAAGGAATGGTCCTTCCTGCCCCACCTGTGACTGAGGCATTGTCCCTTGTGCCTGGACTACCTGGAGGCCCCAAACCATCCGGGTCTTCACCCTGACTGTACACCTGCCAGGCCCTGCATCTGAGTGGTGGCTGCTGGAAGTCTCTGAGGATGAGCATATTTCTGGCTCTATCATCTTGCCCCCCCCAGTGGGCCCCCAGTTGGGTATTTCATCTTCTCAGCTGATATGGCTGTGAGTTCCCCACCTCACACAGAGGCTGCTCAGCTGCCAAGTCTCCCCCCAGCGAAATACTGTACCCAGCAGGCAGCCTGGATCCATGGTGACCCCAATCCCATGAGCAGACAGGGGCCAGCCTTCCTTGCACAAGAGGCCTTTGTCTGGCTGTTCTCCTGTTACTCCCCATATCTTCTTGTCCACCGCCAGGAAGGAAGGAAGTTTCCTGTGGAGCACCTACCACTCCAGGCCCTGGGCCAGTGTGCCCCATCCTGCATGGAGAAGAGACTAGAAAGGCCACACGTGGGTTCTCAACACTATACGGCAGCTTCAGAAATCTGGGCTCATTCCTGTACTTCTCTGCGCCTACTTCCTGGACCTTTAGCTGCCCAACTTACTAGAACAGACTTGAGCACAGAAATAGACCACGTCTCACCCACTTCCATGGGTTCCCTAACACGCAGCCCACTGGAGACTCCCAGCCCAGTTCTCCCCCAGCCCTTGTCCTGAGCCTTCCTGCCCACCTGGCTCCCCCAGGTAGCACTGGGGCTCTGAGCGGCTGAAGAACGCTGCAGTCCCCTTACTCTCAGAGCCCTCACTTATTTTCTCCCCTGCCACTGACATGTATGTTGCCCCAGACGTCCTCAAATGTTTTCAGAGTCCTTTTGTTAGGGCTGACACAGTGACTTCAGTCAGACATTTAGAAGACTGGTTCAATTTGAATGTCAGATAAAAGACAATGTCTTTAATATAAGTCTGTCCCAAATACTTCACAGGATATCCACTTTATCTGGCAACCTTATTCTTTTCAATTTTTTTAAATTTATTTATTTTGGGGATTTTGAGATAGGGTCTCACACTAGTTCAGGCTGACCTGGAATTCACTCTGTCGTCTCAGGGTGGCCTTGAACTCACAGCGATCCTCCTACCTCTGCCTCCCGAGTGCTGGGATTGGCGTGTGCCACCATGCCCAGCTTATTCTTTTCATTTTTAAAAATTACTGAGAAGAGCTGAGGAGGTGGCTTAGCAGTTAAGGTACTTGACCAAACTTAGCCAAAAAGTACCCCTGTACCATGCACAAGGTTGGTGCATGGGTCTGGAGTTTTGTTTGCAGTGGTTGGAGGCCCTGGCATGGCATTTTCTCCTATCTGCCTCTCTCCCTCCCTCTCTCTCTCTCTCTCTCTCTCTTTCTCTCTCTCTCTCTCTCTCTCTCTCATAAAAATTAAAACAGAATTGTTGAAATATTTACCAACTAATTTTAAAGTACAAACATTGTATGCCTATACACATAACGTCTTAGTGAAAAATAGCTAGCTACTCTTTTTAAAACAAGAGTCAGTGACAGGTCAGCAGTGTAACTCAGTTGGTAGAGCGCTTGCCTAGCATTCAGGAGGCCTATGGGTCAATCTGCAGCACCGAATAAAACAGGTATGGTAGCTCACACCTGTAATCTAGTCCTCCAGAGGTAGAAGCAGAAAGATCAGAAGTTCAAGGTTACGCTTGGTTCCATTGTATGTTTGAGGCCAGCCTGGGATACATGAGACTCTGTTCCAATAAAACAGAAAAGTCAGGCTGGGGAGATGACCCAGTGGTTAAAGGCACTTGCTTGCAAAACCTACTGGCCCAGGTTCAATTCCCCAGCCACCCAGCACCCACATAAAACACATGGGCATTTGTTTGCAGTGGCAAGAGACCTTGACATACACACACGCACACGCACACACATATACATGAAAATAAATAACAATTTTTCTTAAAAAAGAGAAAAGCCAGTAAGTGGTGGTGTTTTTCATTTTTGCAAAACTCTTTAGTGTTTAACTTCATTAAAATCAGATGATTCTTATCGCTACTTCTTCAATCTGTTATGATATCTGTTTATTTTGTTGAACTACGTGAAAAAAAAATCTCTGGCTTTTCACAGACTTGGAGTTAGAGGAGGGTAAAACATCTTAATAGCCTTCTCAGATAATTATAAACATTTTTCTTTGCTCTAACACCAAAACTCAACAAGTGACAATGTCTTCAACCTTGGTTGCTATGTGGGATCTAACTATTTGATGACATTTTCATGTTTGGTTACTTGGAAATCCATCCAAGAACTTTGTTGTTTGGATGGCTCTCGCCCATGCAAGATTGTGTAAGAACACACCATGGACTTTCAGGAAATACTCATTTACTGAGCTTCCAGATGCTGATGCATTTTAGTATTCAATAAGTAAACATCAAAGTTGTTGGTACCACTGCCTGTCTCAACAGAAAAGTTTCTAAGTATTGCATTATAGAGCTGGAACTAGTTTTCTGATAGTCTAATTTTCACATGAAAGTTGGAATCTTGTCATTGGCAATAGTTCCTTTCAGTTGTTTTCTTAAAGTGACAACACACTTCATTCACTTCCAGCTAAATATCTGTAAAATACCCAAGTCTGCATCTTGCAAGGTGTTTTCTGTCAAATGGGGTGGGGTTGTTTATATGTCATTAAGAAGTGGCTAGTTGATGGACAGGAAAGATGCCTTAGCAGATAAGGTGCTTTCCTGCAAAGCCAAAGGACCTCGGCTCCATTTATCAGGACCCTCGTAAGCCAGATGCACAAGGTGGCACATGCATCTGAAGTTCATTTGCAGTGGGTGGAGGCCCTAGCACAACCATTCTCTCTCTCTCTCCCTCTCTCTCTTTCTCTCGGTCTCTCAAATAAATAAATCCATTTATTTTTTTTAATTTAAAAAGAGGTGGCTAGTTGAGCTGGCAACTCTCACAGCACCTATGCTTTTCTCTGAGCCAACCATTGTTCCAGGACATGCTTCATGCATACCTCTCATCCCTTCAGGGTCTTACTGTGCAAGCTACGCTCCTGCCTCCACCTCTAGACACCAAGAGCTACTCTGGAGGCTTAGGCAGAAGGCTCACTACTTCAAAGCCTGCCTGAGCTACAGAAGGAAGTTCAAGAGCAACCTGTGTGGTTTAGGAAGACCTGTCTCAAAATAAAAAGTAAAATGAGGGCTAGGGATGCAGGTCAGCAGTACCTCGAGTGGTTGCCTGGCATGTGAGGCCCTGGGTTCAATCCTCAGCACCTCAAGAAAACAATACAATTAATTATTTTGCACTCTGGCAAGGCTGCGTCACATGTGTGGCACATATACTTGTGCCAGCCCTGATACCCACCCATCCCTGTCCTTGCATCATCACTGCAAGTGTCAGCAAGAAAAATGGCAAATATTGGTGCTGAAGAAATGGGTTAGCACTTAAGGTACTTGCCTGAGAAACCTAAGGACCCAGGTTTGACTCTCCAGAACCCGTGTAAGCTGGATGCACATGGTGGCACATGCGCACAGGTGGTGCATGTGCACAAGGTGGCACACAAATCTGGAGTTTGTTTGCAGTGGCTAAGGCCCTGGCACACCAATTCCCCCTCTCTCTCTAGCTCTCCCCCCCCATAATAAAAAGGTAGAAAAGAAAAACAAAGAAGAAAAAAGGCAAATAATAGGTATCACTGTGTATCCCTGGCTGGCACTCAGGAGCTGCCTGCCTCCAGGGTGCTGTAATCACAGGCATGAACCCAGCTCCTTATGAGTCCTCTGAGAGTCTTAGCGATTGCATGCTGAGGACCACTGTGGTATGCACATCTATTTGTGTCTGTGCTGCTGGACTGTCAGCCTCTTAAAGTGGTGGTGGGGGAGGGGGGCCTTTGTCCCCTGTGCATACTGTAGCCCTGCCTGGAGTGATTGAGGCTCACTCACAGTCTGGAGTAAGTTAAGGTCTCATGAAAACACAGCAGTGACAATCTGGGCTTCTGCACCTTCTGGAGCCTGTTTCCTCAGCTGTGGATAACCCCGCATGTTACCATCAGATCAGAGGGGCCCGCTTCTCCCTGGGGCAGGAGTTAACAGTATTAAGCATGTTAGATACTCGTCAATACTGTTAAATGATATTAGAATGGTTAGTTCTGGGTGGAAAACACTCTTTTGGTTTTTTGTTTATTTAAGACAGGGCCCGATGCTATAGCATAACCTACACTGGAACTCACAATGTAACACAGGGTGGCCCTGAACTCATGACAGTCCTCCTGCTTCAGCCTTCTGAATGCTGGGATTGTAGGTGTGCACCACCAGGACAGGCTTACGACAGGATCTGGCTATGTAGTCCATCTTGGACTCAAATTCATAATTCCCCTGCCTCAGCCTCCCCAGTGTTAGGACTACATGCTTTTGTCACCAGGTCTGGGTTGGTAAACACCCTTTCCATGTAGCTAAATCCGTCCAGAGTATGTTTGACAGGCTCTGCTCATACCGCATCCTAGGGACCAGCGTTATCTGTCCTGCAGCCCCTCCACAGCCCACCCCACGGTGCCCTCAGCTAGCTGGCCTGAGCACTTCTGATTGCTCTGAGGACCACCAGCAACTGAGACCCACCACAGCCATGGCAGCAGACACACACACACACACACACACACACACACACACACGCACGCACACACACACAGAGGCAGGTGAGGGAGAGCCACAGAGACTGCCATGCCTCAGTGACCTCCCGCTGACCTGGATGATCAATCTGCCCCACAGAGAGAGATTACATGCAATGGGATTGTGGCTGGCCTGTGATTGGTGGAAGGACAGTCCTTCATTTGCATAAAAGAGAAGTGCCACGCTTGGTGCGAACATCTTTGCCACATCCCCTTTCGGGCTATATAAGCAAGCAGTTTGGGTCAGTGTACAGTGAGCTGAACACTTGCTCTAAGGACGAATCTAAAGAGAGGGGCTGCAACTAAAAAGACAAGGCATGTGGGAGCAGAAAGAAGGCAGGCGAAGGAAGACTGCAAAGAGCTGAAGATGAAGAACTGCGGCCTTAAGTGAAGGTCCTCATCATCCAGCACGCGGGCCTGTAACACTAGAGTTTAGGACTGAAGATCCTGGCACAGAGGCCACAGTTACTGTCCCCCTAGCTCACAGCTGCTGGATACAGAGGTGTACCCCGAGAAGTAAACCTCCACCCTGAGCATCTACACCCCCAAGTATCTGACTTCTGAAGCCTAGACTAATGTGCCCATGTCTCGTAGGATTTGAGCTGTAAACCTCCGGGTCTGCCAGTCTGAGGCTCAGGGGGAGGCTGCGATAGAAAAGTCTCAGGTTCCCTGTCAAAGCTCTAGCCAGGGCATTCTGGAGGACAGAGGTTCTCACAGGAGGGGGGAGAAGGAAAAAAAGACCTCACTTGTTCATGTTGCTGTTTTGTTCTGTTTCCTCCACCCCCACTGTTTTTCATCCTTATTCCCTTCCCAGACCCTGGGAGGGAATTTAGCCAAGCACAGATTAGTTAACACTCAGCTGTAGGAGGAAGGTGGCCCAACCCCATTTCATAGACAAGGAAAATGAGGCTCAGAGAACGTTAGCCGCTTTAAAGCTAAATAGCAAGTGAGTGCCCGAGGTCAAGAGGGGCTCCAGTGATCCCAAATCGGCATCCTTTCTGATGCCTGAGAGCCAGGGCATAGGGGAAGTACAATGTGAGAAGAGACCTGAAGCAGAGAGAAGAACTTGTTATGCTTCTAGCCTTGCCTACAGGCCACTTCTGGAACTTACCAAAATCTGTTAGGCCCCTAAGCCCTGCTAGTTGGAAATACACACACACACACACACACACACACACACACACACACACACACACGTAGTAAGCATATATTCTTTACACTTCAAAGCTTAATGCATGTCACTTCCTGCAGCCTCATGGACTGGAATGTTCTCCCCAGGGCCCCTTCCCCCTGTGTCATCTTCTTTGGAAACTTTTATTCTGCTGGGCCACTCAGCACTGTGCCCCGGATGCTTCCAGGGCCCACACTCTGAGGACATCTAGCCAGAGAACCCCTCTGACGTGAGGGCCACCTCTGACTCTGGTCCCGTCAGAGCTGGCTGAGGAGATTCTCTTGGGAATGTGCTCATCCAAGATTTGCTCTGACTCCTGCATTCCTGCCTCTGAGAGGACTGTAGTCCCAGGGGTGCCATGGAGCCAGGCTCCCCAGCCCAACCCCTCTCCCAGCATGTCTCCAAGAGGGGGGCAGCCTCCCTGGATCCTTCAGCCTGGCTCCAGAGGGGATCGAAGGAGAGAGTTAACATCTCCCAGCTGGGCTGCCCAGGGTGTGCTCAGAGCCCCCCAGACCTGCAGGAGGGTCAGCAGAGGGAGAAGCAGCACCAGCAGGTCTTTTCCCGGGACCAGGACAGGGCTACCTATTGCTCTGATTCTGTAGGCTCTATCCTCCTATTTATTTCTAAATAGGAGAGCCCTGAAGTCACTGGAAAGGGAGAGGGGACTCTGGAGACAAGTGCACTGTAGGCATGGGACCCAATTTTTCACACAAGAGGCTGCCCCTCCAACTCCAATGTTGAGGAAGGCAGAACAGCCCTGAGGATGGCTCAGGCCACCCTGGCACAATGAACCACAGAGTTCCTGGGCTGGGCCTGCCTGGGTCTCTCTCATCCCCCCAGGCAAAGAGCGCTGGATCCAGGGTCCAGATGTCTGGGTCCAGCTCCCTGGCCCTCAGCTCTGCCAGCCCACTGGATGGGCCTCCATACTCAGCAGGTACTGCCACCCACCCTGCCTGGCACATACTCTGTCCAGCCACCACGGGGAGCTGGCTGAGTTGGCTTTGTTCTCAGCATCCTTTGGGAAAGTTTTAGCTCGCCACCTGCAACCTCCTCAGCTTCCCGTAGCCAGCCCTCAGTGGGAAGCACATGCCCCTGCACTGGTCTCTACCTGCTCGCCATCTCATGCCCAGAGACCCTGGCAAAGCACTGCCTTTTCTCCTTCCCACCACCTAGCTGCGTTCCTGGAATGGATCCAGTTTCCCCTAGGCAAGGTCAGTCTGACACCATTTGTGAGAGGCACCAAGGGGTGGTCTGGAGGTTTCCAAGGACCCAGTGCCAGCGCCCAGGTAAATGCTGCCAGGCCATCTTCAGAGTCTGCCAGCCTACCGTGCTTTACCTCGGTTCATGCTGTTGGGGTCACTAGAGAAGTCAAAAACGGAGAAACAGAGAGGAGAAGGGTCTTGTCTAAGGTCTCAGCCATGAAGTGTCACAGACAGGAAGTGAAGCCAGGCCCCAGACTTAGGTGCCCCAAAGACAGCACCCCAATGCAGGCCTGGTTCTCACTTAAACAGACAGCAGCTTCCTACCTACCAGCTGTGGGTCTTGGTGCTTAGCAGCCAGGATCCTCCAATCCCTGAAGTGGCCATGGGCCCCAAGTCTTTCTAATCACCTAATATCTGGGCTCCTACCTCAGGTTCCAGAACAGTTTCCTCATAATTCCTCTACCTCCACTTCTTTCTCTCTCCAGCATCCTCCTTACGGGGCTGACCTGGGAAACCTCTCCTCCCTTCCAGAGCCCTGGATTCCCTCTGGCGACACTCCACCCTGGGGAATATGGTGGGCTCTCAGCCTGAGGACTGAGCAAGCGCTATACCTCTCCATATGCCCACTCTGGGTGAGGACAGAGTTAGGGAGGAGCAGCTGTAGGGGGAGGGGTGTCCCCACCACTAGGTGACTTACACAGCCTGGACATCTGTGACCACCAAACAGTGATAGCCATTTCTGCCTCCCTGTATCCTGAGGTGGCTCCAGTGGGTTCTAAGCCAGTGTCAGCACCCTGGTGCCCCGCACAGGCTATCATCCCGCCCCCCACAGTGGCCTCAAGGTGGAAGGATATAGAACAGCCGCAGCTCCACCTGGGTTTTGGGTGGGAGGAGAAGAGGGCAGCCCAACAGTCTCAAAGCCACCTGGATCACCCAGGAGCTGTCCTGAGTCAGGAGCTTCAGAAACCACGTGGAGGGTGCAGCAGGGGGCTGGGTTATGGCCCCGGCTCTCTTCTAAACAACAAGAACGCCCACAGATGTCAGGACAGCTTGTTCCCACAGTGGGACCCCAGGGAGCCTGCCCTGGCCACACCACGGCCTACACAGGGCCTGACATTTGTTCAGCTTCATCGGTAACTCCAGCCACTCTGTTCCTGCTGTTTTTCTCCTGAGAGATGGAGGATGGGACAAGGCATTATCTAGAGGCCAATTTGGCCACCATTTCTGTGGATTTCAGGACTGAAGATCTTTGCAGAGGTCAAAGGTCCAATCTCCTGCTTCTGGGAACCCTCCCAGACTAGAGGAAGGAAAGGAATGTCCCCAACTCTGTAACTCCCGGGTGGGGCTGTCATATCATGAGACTTCACGTGGACACCCACAGGGTACTCAGAAACTCCTAACCCTGTGTCACAGAGCTGCCATCCTCAGGGGTCAGACTGGCTCGTGTGGGCTGGAGGGACAGAGTGATGGTCACTACTGATGGCTCACCTCAGCATTTGCAACACGTCAGGCGTCATTCCAGTGCCTCCCATGGTCCCACTGATTTGTTGAGAAACAGCTGTTAATATCCCTATTTACAGATGCAGCTGCAGAGACGCAGGTCAAAGGACAATGAGCCTTGGCCAGCCAGTACCTCAGCCATCCCAGTCCAGGCGCCTCATTCATGCAGAGGGGAAGACGTGGTCCTCCTGCAGTCACTGGAGTCTTGCTCCAAACCCCCTGCTGGCTGCCAGCAGCTCCTTGGACACCACTGGTGGAAACGCAATTGTCATATTGGCCAGCACGGCTGGAGGGCCTGAGTTCCCTCTTCTAAGTCCTCTGCGGCCAAGTGGCCTAATTGAGGAATTTGATGGGAAGCGGGCGCTGAGGGATAGGAAGCCTGCTCAGGGACAAGAGGGCGCTGAGGGATAGGAAGCCTGCTCAGGGACAAAAGGGGCCCTAGAAGGTTCCGAGGAGCTACTTTCCCCAGAAGCCGGGTGAGGGAGCAGGTGGGTCTCTGGTTTAGCCAATGACTGCTCCTGGCCTGCTTCCCGTAATCTGGAGGGTGGGAGCCCCAAGAGGGACCAGCTAATTACTTTACCACCAGGCAGATGACAGGGTGTTTACTAAACACCTGCTGAGTGCCAATAGCCCAGTTCTGGGAATCAATGTCAAGGAGATAGACAGTCCCTGTCTGTTTACTGTCTGTTCACAAGAGTGACCAGCAACAGCTACAATGAGCTTCTCTGTTTCCAGCACCTTGAGGAACCCCTGTGGACAGATAAGGAACTCAGAGAGGAGAAACTACCACAGGCACTCAGCAAGACATGGAGGTTCAAATCCTGGAGGCTGAGCCCCTCCTACATGGTCACTGCCACACCTATCTGACCCTCCTGTGGCCCCTCAGGTGGGCGGTGTGGGGGCGGGGACCAGCGTTCCCATATCAGAAAAGCGGTAGTCAACCCTGTGGGTGGGAGGATCATTTCTCCAGGGTCCCCCAGCTGGCTGTGAAAGGCAGGATGGGAACCCCATCCCTGATTGTCTGAACTCAGCCCATGGCTCGCCCTCCTGCCTCTTGAATCTCCTGTCATTTAGATCATGGGCAGAGTGGTCCTGACAGGGCAGAACAGGGTCAGAGTCCCTGCTGGCTGGACTGCCTTCTCCTGCCCTGGGGCAGCTGGGAACTGGGCCTTGGTTTACACATCCTGTCTTTTCCAGTGACACATTATCTCACTCAGCCACACATACATAAACTCCCTAGATAATTTTGGTCTCTCCTTTAAGAAACAACACAGTTATAATGTAAGCATTTTAAGAGGAAATGAAACAAACACAATGTCTGTGGCCCTAAAGAAAGACCATGATGAACACAGCGTGAACCCTGGTAGGATACATCAAGGGGCCTCTTGTGAAGTAGGATGCCCCTGGAGTAATAAATTGGTGTGACTGTGACAAAATGCCTGAATCTGGGTGAGTTTATTTTTTAAAAAATGGCCACACTCCACTCACATTCTGGAGAACCCTCAGGTGATAATCCATATCCTAACAGTCCCAAAGTGCTAGCTCCTTGTTGCTGGTGTCGGTTGGCTTTGAGTAGCTATTCTGTGTCCTGTGACTGCTGAGCCATTATTTTTTAAAAAACATTTTACTTATTATTTACTTGCAATCAGAAGGAGAAAGAGAATGGCAATGGGTGCACCAGGGCCCCGTGCCTCTACAAATGAACTCAAGGCACATGCGCCAATTTGTGCTTCTAACTTTACGTCAATACTGGGAAATCGAACCCAATACTTTCAGGCTTTTCAAGCCTTTAACTGCTAAGCCACCTCTCTGGTCCCTGAGCTATTACTTCTGAGGGCACTCAAAGGGTGTGCCCTGAAAGGCAGAGCCTCAGTTTGACACACCTGCTCCGTGACCCAGTGGTCAGTGGCTTCTGCTCTAAGCAAACCTTCTTAACAGCAAAGCATGTTTATCACAAGAACAAATTCCAGCAAGTATCTATCAAACTAGGGAAGCTCTGAGGAATCATACTGCACAGCTGCTAGCCTGACCAGCAAATTGTGTGCATGTTAAGAGAAGGAACTCCTCCAGACACTTGACTGTATCTGCCAGAAATTGTTCCCGTAGTCACAAGTCTACTGTGAGTAACAACAGCTTCTGGAGCTCTACAGTGTACAACCCTGTGCTAACACCATCAGGTGTGGTGGTTTGTATCAAATGTCCCCCATAAAACCATGTTTTGTATGTTTGATCCCCAGCTGGTGGCAATTTGGAAGGTAGAGCCTTGCTGGAGGAGGGGTGTTGTTGTGGGGCGGAGGCTTAAGGGTGTTATAACCAGCTCTCCTTTGATATATAACTTGACCCATTCTCCTGCTGCTGCTTTCCACCTGCTGTGGCAGAGGTGAGGTCCACCCTCTGCTTGTGCCATGCTTTCCCCTGCCATCATGGATCTTCCCCTTGAGCCAAAAGAATTTTTGTTCTCCTGTCAGCTGTTTTGGGTCAAGTGCTTTGTTCCATTAACATGAAGGCGACTACAACATCAGGATTCCTTTCTGTCATACTTTTCTTTTTGTTTTGTTTTAATGTTTTGTTTATTTTTATTTATTTATTTGAGAGTGACAGACAGAGAGAAAGAAAGAGGCAGAGAGAAAATGGACGCACCAGGGCTTCCAGCCACTGCAAACAAACTCCAGACACATGCACCCCCTTGTGCATCTGGCTAACGTGGGTCCTGGGGAATCAAGCCTCGAACTGGAGTCTTAGGCTTCACAGGCAAGCGCTTAACTGCTAAGCCATCTCTCCAGCCCTTGTTTTTGTTTATTGAGGTAGGGTCTCACTCTAGCTCAGGCTGACCTGGAATTCACTATGTAGTCTCAGGGTGGCCTCAAGCTTACGGTGATCCTCCTGCCTCTCCCTCCCGAGTGCTGGGATTAAAGGTGTGAATCACCACACCTGCTTTTCTGTCATTCTTTTTATCTTTCTCTATTTGTATGTTACTCATTTACTCCAAAATTAGCCTTTCTCTTTGTGGCAAGAAATATGCTTGCTCTAAAGTACAGTAATTCTAAATACATGGCCCCTTCTCCCATGTCTAGATAAAGCCTTTGGTCCAGATTGAGTGACATTATATAGCTAAACCACACACCCTCACACACCATGGTGTGCATGTGTCACAGGACACAGGAAGTCAGAGGACAACTTTGGAGTGTCTGTCCTCATCTTACACTTTATGTTTGAGACAGGGTCTTTCTTGCTTTGCCACTGTAAACACCAGACTAGCTGGCCCCTTTCCACCTCCCACTACTAAATAAGTAGGCACATTGAGAGTCCAGCTTTAAGTGGGTTCTGGGGATGCTTGCTCCAGTAGTCAGGCTTGGGAAGCAAGTGCTTTTAATCACTGAGCCGGTCTCCATGGCCTTAGCCCCTCTAAGTTATTTCTGTACCCAGGGAGCATGTAGCTGGTCAGGTTAGGCAGGGTTATGCTCCAGTAACATGTGATTTCCAGGCTCCACTAACTCAGACCAAAAAGACTTATTTCTTGTCCCTAGATGTCAACTGCATGTTGACTGGGAGCCCTCCTCATCTTGGGCCATCAGGGATCCACAATAGCCGGTGCTGCAGCTAAAATTGTGCTCTTAGCCCTGCCGCAGAGGGATGTGGAGATGGTGCACCAGCTCTTAAGGCTCCCAGCAGGAAGTCACACAAGCCACTGACTTCATGGCTCACAGAGCAAGTTCATGACCACATCAGATCGCAGAAGCCACAGAAAGAGGACTGGAGAGATTTCTCAGTGGTTAGAAGTGCTTGCTTGCAAAGCCTGACAGCCCAGGTTCGATTCCCCAGTAACCACATAAAGCCAGATCCACAAAGTGGTGAGTGCATTTGGAGTTCATTTATAATGGCAGAAGGCCCTGGCATGCCCTCCCTCTCCCCCCCACCCATCTGCCTCTTTCTGTTTCTTTCTCAAGTAAATAAAAATATTTTAAAACACTTAAAACCAAAAAACGAGAATTATCAGACCTTGCATCACACCATGCTCCTGAGGCACCAGGCGTAGCTGGGGCTGGGCTAGGACTGGAGCTGGCCTGCAACTGAGTTGTGGAACCTTCCCAAGGAAAGGACAGTGTGCCAGCTGGCTTCGGACAAAGGCCTAGGGCAGCCAAGAGTCAGTCAACCTAGAGGGGAGACATTGAGGAGCAGCCCCCCTCCCCACAGCCTCTGGGCCTTGCAGCAGGCCAGAGTCCTGAGGGACCCAAAGGGACAAGAATTCTGGCAGAAACACACACTCCTGCCAGAAACCAGGATGGGTGTGGCCTGCCTGGACCTTTTAGATGCTTTACATATATTGGGTCTCCCCCTGGCTCTAGGGTGGCTATGGGGTCTCCCTGCTGACTCTAGAGGCGCCAGAGCTGATCAAATAGTCATGGGTTCAACACCCCTTAGGTGGCTGGGTTTTTAACAGAGCAGACTGCTGGGGCCCGGTTCTGCCAAGGGGATTTGCTCAAGTTCTGGGTGCCCACTGAGACACATGCATGGAGCCTGGGCAGAGGTCTGGGCACATCCAGAGTCACAGAGGCCACCTTTGAAGCATCCACCCTAGTTGTGAGGACCTCAGGAGCTGGAATGGTGTGAAGAAAGCAGTTCTTGCTCCTTTAAAAGAATGATGGGCGTGACTCATGACCAAGGAGCTGGGGAACCGAATGGGCGGCTGCCGGCTTGTGTTTAAGCGCATTCCTAAGCTACGAAGGGAGAAATAAAAGTGTTCCCTTGTCTGCAAGCTCAAAAGGCAGCAATGATGTGAATAACTAGGACCAGATGGGCTCTGGGAATTTCCAAAGGCCTTTAGCATATTAGACAAAATAGCCTCGCAGACACACGCTGTAACTTTGTCTGGCTGCCTGGGTATTGATTTCTGTAACACTGGGCCAGAGGGCCGTGGCCTGCCTGGTGGGTCTCCAACAGGACCTTGCCCACTTTCCTCTGCCCAGTGAAAGCCCCTATTTCTAGGGTACCAAGACCAGGACAGGCTCAGAGTTGGAAGGGGCTGAGAAGTTTCCAGAAGCTACTCAGCCAGACTATCACAGAAGCAAATTCCTCCCCAGACACACCCCTTGCAATAGGGGAAGCCTCGCACCCCTCCCAGCAGGGCACACAGAGGTGGAGCTATGACCATGGCAGAAGCTCAGAGCCAGGCTTTAAGCCCAGGACTCTGTCACCCCAACCTGGAGACCCTCAACCGGACATCCGGCAGGGCATTGCTGTGTCAGGTGAAGCCACTTCATATATACCACGGTGCTAGGAGGATGCCAAAAAGCCAGGCCACTCCATATATGTGATGATGTCCACACAGTTCCGACTGAAATGCCCTTCCTTCTCTAAACAGGGGAGTGTCAGGCATGGCGGGAAACCCTCTGAGGCCCAAGGTGGCTGTTTGAGTCCAGGCTCTGACCACTGAACATTCTGCTTCCTGAATGGGCCACCTGCTTGGAGTAAGGCTTTCCTGTATCTCTTGTCTTAGTTGCTCTGACTGTACATAGATTAGAGAACTCCAAGCCTTGACAGTCCTCTGTGCTAACCCCATTCATATCCTGACATGGGGCAGCCAGAGTCCTGCTCTCAGGAAACATGGAGTTCAGCGGGAAGGTAGACGCAATATGTCCCAGTAAGAGGAGAAGAAGGGGGCCCCAGCTATGAATGGAGCTGGCAGGTCCACAAAATAAACACCTTCACAGGCCACCTGACTACCCATTCTCATGCGCTGGCTGCCATGCCAGTCTAGGAAGAGCCTTTCCTGCATAATGGCTGGGACTCCCTGCTGCTGACCCACCCTGCTACTCCTGGCTCCTTCATCTTTAACAGGAAAAAGGAAGTGCTAATAACCTTAGCCGCTCACAGGCTGTTCAGATTGGTCCCCATGATTTTACCTAATTTGCATGACCAATCAGGGCTCACCAGTGTCTATATAGACTCCCACAGTGCTCTCCTCACCTTCCATCTCCTTGGACTTGCCTGGCAGCTAGGGAGGTCCTGGCTCAAGGCCTCTGCTCCCAAGCGCTTCTTGTACTTGGGCACGTTGGATCTGTTTCTGCCTCAAAGTACCTGAAAAGCCACTTGTGCTCAAGCTGCCGGACTGGAGGTTGCTGGACTTTCTCGTCCATGGAGGAGGCCCCTGGAGCTGCCTGTGTTTAGGGTACTGGGCCTGCACTTGCACCCCAACATGTGTTCTCCATGCTGGGGCTCACCCTTGCCCCAGAGGGACCCCACACACCTCGTTACCGCTACTGCAGCCTCTGGTGTATGCTCTAATAGGACCTGCTGTGGTCCCTAGTGATCCTAGTTCCTGCCTCCATGCCTCTTGACGAGTGCCAAAGCCTGGCAAAGATTCAGAGCTGTGATGCCTTTGCACGCTCACCGTTGCCACCAACAGCCTTCTGTTCCACTGTTGTATTTCCATCTAAATAAACCTTCATTTGTTCATCCTGCACTGTCCACTCCATTCTTGGATGGCTGGACAGATCCGGACAGAAGCATCGACTGCTTCACCAGCACCAAGAACATCACAGTGGTGTCTTTGACATTCTGTCTCCAAGGACATGGAGGCTGGAGACGTTCACTGCTGACACCCCTCAGTAACAGTCCAAGCTGACAATGGCTAGGCACAGCGTTGGTGCCTAAATGGGATTGTTTACCTCTTGGCCTATGAGGCTGCCACTTATGACTTCATTTTACAGATGGGGAGTTGAAGCCCCAAGGGCGATCACTTGCCTGAGGGGCAGAGGCAGAACTTGAACCTGTACCTTTTACAACCACCTTCTGAAAGGGGGGGGGGGTCACTGGTGCTGTACAAGTGCCTGGTCCCTTAACGCCCAAACCAGCCTGGGAACGAAAGGATTAACATCCCTATTGACAGAGGGAGAAACTGCGGCACCAACAACCCTCCACCTCTACCTAGCTGCCCAGTCCTGCCACCATCACTAAGACGCCTTCCACAACTGCTGTTCCTCTGGGGTCCCTGTTGGTCTGGTCCACGTGGGTGCTGACACCTGCCTCTCCAGGGATGGCTGGTAACCGGTAGACCCCCAGAAGTCTGTTGGAAGGTGGGGAGGAATTTTCTCACCAAAATGCTTTTTGCCTAAAGGTCAGCTGTGTGACAAGGGCACCATTAATGAAATCACATGGACATGGGTCCATGCCCCTCGCCATTGCCCAACTCAGTGATCAGGAACAAGTCACTTCACTTGTTCCTCATCTGTGACACGGCGCCGAAGAGGATGGTGACGAGGGAGAGGAAGGTGAGGGGAGCCTCTCGACTGATTAGGCCACGTCTTAGACACTTTGTGAATATCCATCAGCTCATTTCATTGTTCTCATGGTATCTGCAAGGTCAGTACCGTTGCCCCCACTTGACAGATGAGCACACTAAGGCACTGAGTAGTCATCCAGCTAAGGGGGGAGGTGTGCCCCACCTTCCTAACCACCACGGGACAGCTTCCTCCCAGGCTGGTGTTGCGCCAGCAGTACAGCATCCATCCATCCATCCCCAGCCAGGTTGGGAACTGAATGAAACCTACCAGAGGGCTGGCTGCCCAGGACACTCCTGGCCCAACTCCAGAGGCTTGGCTCATGATCCAAGAAGGGGCCACTCAAAGGCGTCCTCGGATCTGCATGGAGTCCCGCTGGGCAGTGTTGGGCCTGCTCTGCCTGTGCTCATGCCTAAGGCAGCAGGGTGGGTGTAGTCACTCCTGTCTCTGAGCCCCACCCCTGCTCGAGTCCTATGAGGCCAGACTCAGGGTGCTCTGTGGAGGTCTTTACAGTGTCCCCCAAGGAAACAGAGCAGTCTCCAGACAGGAATCCCCTTTCTCCCTGCCTCAGGCAGCTCGGATCACTGATGTAGAGTCCATGGAGATGGGGCTGGGAGGCCACATTCAGCCACCTCTGCTCAGCCAGGTTCTGCATGCCATCTGTCTTAATACCTACCTCCTTGCCCCCTGCAGACATTTATTCCTGCTACAGCTCTGCCAACTTGAGACAAGAGCCCGCCCTACCTGATGAAAGCAGAGCTATCAGAAGGGAGGGCTTCCCATGCTGTGAGCACGGCTCTAATACCCCTAGGGCCTCTCATGTCCATGGGGACTTCTCAGGAGGCCCACTGCTGCAAGTAGGTCCTCCTGCCTCTATCTCCAGAGTGCTGGGGCTATTCGGTGCCCTGAATATGCTAAGCAAGTACTCTACTAGCTAAACCACACCCCCCACTCCTCCCCTGGGGTTTTAAAACAAGGTATAATGTTCATGCAGTAATGTGTACTGGTCCTACAACTGGATCCAAACACTTGCCTCCATTGGCCTCCATGCTCCCCCTTGTTGAGTGCAATGGAGTTGAGCAACCCCTTTGGACAAGTATTTCTGTAACGCCACTTTACAAATTAGGAAACAGTTCATAGATTGTGGACCTTGGTTCAAATCCACTTGTCTCAACAAGGAATCCCTCTGTGCCTCAGTCTCTGAATCTGGGAAACAGGGACAAAACAGCTCTGCCCTCAGAGCACTCTGAGGCTCCACAGGTAAATCCTTCCAGCCTGGACCAGGGCCTGGTGCTTTGTGCAGCTGCCAACGCCCGCCTCCATCCATCTGCTCACACCTAGCGGAGGCCTGGCTGCTGTCTGCCTGACCCCTCGACATTCCTGTCCTTGGCGCTGTTCTTACCCAGCTGTGCCTCTGGGATATGCCTGGTCAACTCTGTCAGGCTGACAAGCATCCACATTCCTCCCTATCTGGCACCCTGTTCTGTCCTGGCCCCACCCACTCCATGCAAAGCCATCATCCCAGCCCAGCTCAACTTGTCTATCATACCACACTCTCCCGGAACCTCAGCGGTCTTAGCCCACAGAGACGCCAGGCCTCTGGTGTGTCTATCCCCAGCCTGAGAAGTGTGAATGAGTACCTACACTTTGCCATCTGACACAGCTGGGGTTCAACCAGCCTCCACTGCTCACAAGATGTGTGGCCTAGGACAAACACCTTGCCCCAGGAAGCCTCAGTTTTCCCATCTGCAGAATAGGAATGCTGCCTCACTCCCAAGCCTCTGAGGATAGAGTAAAACACACCAGCCTTTTCTGGGCAGTTGCCCAAGTTGGGTCTCAGTGAATCCTGCATCTTTATTTCCAAGGTCCTTGGGAGGCAGGACTGTCCACCTCAGTAACACCCAGCAGCCAGTCCAAGTAGAACCCGGATGACTCTGACAAAAACCCCACAATGACAAACTGTGCCTATCACCAGCCCCCAGATGTCCCTGGAAGTACCTCAAGTCAGATACAGAGAGACCACAATGGGGTTGGGGGGTGTTGAAGTATATTGTTAGTGACTCAGGGTCTAGTCTGAAAGGTCAATGATTTACACAATTTGTGACCTGGAGACCATGCCCCCAGCAGAGGGAGTGGGAGGGACCCTGGAAGCCCATGGGAATTCCCCAGATGGTAATAAACATGAGTCCTGTAGCTGAGGCTGATCCAGCCAGGGGACAGCCCACTTCTGGCTCACTTCCCTCCATCCTCTCTGCCTTTGATCAAGGTGGTAATCGCTGGCTAGAAGGAGCGGACACTCCCTGCCCAGCTTCCTGCAAGGCCCTGACCATCCTCTTCTGAGCAGGCCAGAGGGCAGGAATTCCTTGGGACTGGGGGCAGGGAGAGATGAAAATAGTGTTCTGGGTAAGGCTAGTGGAGACTGAAGCCCATGCAGGGCCTGCCCAGAACTGCCCTCATGACCTCAGGCCAGGAGAAAAGACCCTTTGGTGCTCTCTCTCCAGGAAGCCCCAGCCAGGACCTGTTCCCTGGTTCCTTCTCCTAGCTTAAGCCACTGGACCTCGCCACTGGACCTCACCCTGACCTACTGAGCCTTACCTTCCTCCACCCTTCTCCACCTGGGCCAGCAGCCTCCTCAAAGCTCTAGGACTGAGGCCCATTACTGGGTTAAAAATGCTCCCCAAACTTGCTCCCATGTGGAAAAGAGGAGACTATTGTTAAAGGGGTGTCTTGAGCGTCCTTAGCCCCGCCCTTCACTATAGGTGAAAGCAGGTATGGACCTTGCTTTATTGAGGGTAACCTTTCCCTAGACCCCCCCCCCACATCCAGATCTGGGGCTCTTGCCTGCTGGGTGGGAACCCAGAAACCCTCTGGGTTCCAGCAGCTCTCCTCAGATCTAGGGCCACCATGCCCAGGAGCAGCAGGCCCTGGGCGAGACAGAACTAACCCCATCAGGGACAAGTGCTGACCTGGACACACCAGGCCACCCTCATCTGAGAAGTCCTTCCCTGAGGCCCCAGGACTGAAGCTGTCCTCCCCCACTCTTGATGACTTGCCTTCTCCCCCATGCGTGGTCTCCCCTGGGACTCTGCTCTACCTTTCACCCAAGGCCTAGAGACCCTTGGGCACCTGGTGGAGTTGGAAGAGGGCCAAAGAGGCCGGCCCTACTCATTCTGCCCCTCTGAGCTCACTGGCGGCTGCCTTCCCAGCAATAAACACTAAGGGCGGGCGGGTGGGCGGGGCAGAAGGCAGGCACGGAGACAAACTTAGGCAGTGGTCAGGGCACCGCTGAGGGAAGCAGAGGTGTGTCAGAGTTCTGCGCCGAGACACTGGGAGACTCAGGCCCAATGAGCCCCAGTTCATGCAGGTTAAGGATAGAGTCAGCGATGATTCGAGCTGTGCGCTTCTGGTACCCGCCGGAGGTCACCATGAGGATGGGTATCTGGTGGCCACGGACGATTCGGAACACCAGCTCATCCCGCTTCACGATGCCCTAGGTGGGAATGGGGAGGCTGAGCTCACACAGACCTGAACTCCAATAGGACCAGAAGCCCTACTGCAAGTCTAGCCCTGCTCTGGACTTCTGCTGCTTACTCGAGACATCAGGTTGCCCACACTACGAAGCTGAATGTGGTTTCCCTAGCTCCTCAGAATGCATCACTGGGTTGAGGAACAGCCCTCCACCCCCAGCCAGGGAACCCCACCCTCACAGGGTCAGGACGTATCCCTGTGCTGAGGAGACAGCCCCAGGGTCAGGACGTACCATTGGGCTGATCGACAGCCCCCCAAGGCGGTCCCCCTCAAGGACGTCAGTGCCCGCGTTGTAAACCACTACGTCAGGCAGGTGCTCCTGGAGAGCCCTTGTGACGTTCCTCTTCACCTTGCTCAGGTATTCCTCATCCTCCGTGCCCCACTCCAGCTCCACCTTCCGCCTGATGGCTTCTGAGAGGGAGACACCAAGAGCCCCCATGTGAGAGGCAGAGAAACAGAGGCTCAGGACATGAAGGGCAATGGGAGCCCTGCCAACGCCCAGAGCAGGGCTGGAAGCAGGCCTCCAGCTCATCCTGGCTCCTCATTTCACCAACACTGAGAGGCAAATGGGGCACCCACAGAAGAGCTGGGTATTAGAGTTGAGATGCTTTGGCCCTGGAGATGGTGTCCTGAAGCCCCCCTCACCCCCACACTGGACACCAGCTCCACACTCAAACTCAAGTTCCATACATCCCCGATTCATCCCAGAACCAGTCCCTTGGGCCAAACCAGACTCACTAGACACCTATAAAATTTGCATGTTAAATGTCCCCCAAAGGCCTGTGTGTTGACAGCGGGGTCCTAAGCCTGTGGCACTGCTGGGAAACATTAATAAGTGAGCAAAACAGCAGTGAAGTCACTGGTGGAGCGCCCCAGAGAGGCACAGCAAGCCTATACCCTTCCCTTTCTCTCTTTGCATCCAGCCACCAGAAACAGCCCTGCCTGCCATAAGGTACCCATGATGTTCCCCTATTTCAGGTTCAAACCAAGGCCAGCCATTCTGGACCAGAACCTCCAAAACTGTAAGCCAAGGCAAACCTTTCCTCCTTTCTGAATTGATCATTTCAGGTATCTTGTGATGGTATCAAAAAGCTGACCGACACAGGCTCCTTGCCTGTGGAGCGGGCAGGTTTCAGCTTTCAAATCTTGTCTGGGAGTCCCTGCCTTTTGATTATGAGTTCAGCTGGCTTTTGGTTAATTTTGAACAAGTCGTCCAAGCTTACTTCTGCCATCTTCCTTTGTATTTTCTTTCAGCCTCTCCCCTCCCTGCTCTTTGGCTGCTGTCCCTCAACATGCATCCCTGGGCATGTTCTCCTATGGTCTGGTGGGTTGAGTGAGACTCCCTCAGATGTCCATGCGTGTTCATGGGTACAGTGGGTATGCCCCACCTCGTGGGGACACTGAAGATAAACAAAGTGGCATGGCCATATCCACCAAGCACATGGACTGAGGACCAGGCAAAGCGTACCTTTGGCAAAGCGGTCTCCAGGGTAGATGTGGCGGTTGTAGACATCCATTATGTACACACGCTTGTCACCCATGAAGTCTCGCTCGTGCCCATTGCCCTGTGGGAGGACACAACCTTCGCTGCGTGCAGGTGCCCTTGAGGGTGGGATTTGCATGGCTGCCAGGCCACAGAGCCAGATGCACTCTAGACCTAGCCCGTGGCCCCTGTCAGGACTTGGAGCATGCCCAACCCTCTCTCATTGTGTGAAACAGGGGAGGAATCCTGCCCTGTCACCCACTGAGCTATGCAGGGGCATCAGTGGGAGCGGGAACATGAGGGACAAACTGTGAAGAGCTATGCTAGTGTGGCTTGGCTCTAGAGCGCAGTAGCCCGGGAACTTGCAGCAGGGTTCTAGCTGGTGCAATGTCACAACAGCAGAAGTGTGGGGGTCTTTGGGAGTCCCTTTCATCTCTCCCCTGGCTGACTGCCCTGCATTCTAGTTCTGGGAAGGAGGTGTCTTTAAGAAAGAAGTTCTTCAGGGCTGGAGAGATGGCTTAGTGGTTAAGACGTTTGCTTGCAAACCCAAAGGATCCTGGTTCGACTCTCCAGGAGCCACATAAGCCAGATACACAAGGGGGCACACGTATCTGGAGTTCGTTTGCAGTGGCTGGAGGCTCTAATGCATCCATTCTCTCTGTCTTTCCCCTCTCTCTCTCTCTCTCTCTCTCTCTCTCTCTCTCTCTCTCTCTCTGCCCCTTTCTCAAACAAATAAATTATATATATAGAAAAGAAAGAAGTTCTTCAACAGTGGCCTGAGGGGGACACAGCTGGGAAACCTTGGGATGGTGGTGACAGCATTTGTCTGCATGGCAGGTCCCCAGAGCTTGTCAGCACAGTGCAATGACAAGCAAGCAATAGGGAGCCACCACAGAGTGCAGAATGAGAGGACTGATCAGGGTTTAGGAAGAGCCACTCTCCTGGTGTGCTGGTGGGAGATCCAGAGGACAGAGGAGACCCTTGAGTTCAAGAACAGATGCAAGGAGGAGGACCTGGCACTTGGGCTGAGCTGATCAAGACAGAGAGACAAAGACAGGCCCTTGGGTCTCCAGCCTGCTCAAAGCAGGAAATTAAGGTAACGCAGCCTAGGGACATTCCCTGAAGGAGGAGACCCACAGTGTGGGGCTGTATGAAATGGGACACAGGAAGGGGACTCTCTCATCATGAGGAAGTGCTGGGGATCCCCCACGGGGAACTCACCTGATGGGCATCCAGGTCAATGATGGTGGCTTTGCAGATGCCCTCCACTCGCTCGAATAGGAACTGAGGGGAGAAGCAGACATGAGGACCAGACAGGCCAGAGGCCCAGCCCTTGGGATGGAAGGGGTGAGGAGTTGAAAGGACACAGGCACAAAGGCTGAGGGGGGAGGGCAGAGAGCAAGAGATCACTCTCCATGGGGAGCTGTGGAGCTCAGAAAAGCCTGAATGCATATGGACATGGTGGGCAGGGAAGGCTCTGTGGGCAAGATGTGTGCTATGCCCTGAAGGTCCGGGGCTCAGACCCTGGACATCCTCGGATTCCCTAGGAAATGTGGAGGAATGAAGCAGGAGCCTCCAACAGCCCCAGAGCTTCACTTCCGAACTGCTCCATCCCACAAGGCCAAGCTCCAGGGACAACTGCTCCTCCTCCTCCTTCTCCTCTTCCTCCAAAAGGCCTTCCTTCCCTCCTACTCCCCTCCAGATCTCCTGCATGTGCCCCTCCTAATGGCCAGGTTTGCTGACCCCACGTTGGCATGCCCTGTTGACAGCAGAGACCACATCAGCCTGACCCCTGTGCCTAGCGTGGGGGCAGGCAGAGAGAGCATGGAGGCGCTGGGTCCCACAGACCCTTCCAGCTTGGTTGGGGGGGGGTCCCTTTTCTGAGCCTCATCGGCAGTAGTCGAGGGTGCAGTGAGGGGAAGGTATGGAGAGTGGAGGCTGGGACCGTGATGTAGTGTGTGTTTGCTCTGTTGCTGTCATGGCGATCCCACTCCTCCTCACTCTCTTCCTCCTCCTCCTCCTCCTCCTTTTCCACCCCTGAAGCCATGCCCTTCTCCCCATTACCCAGTCCTGATAAACACTCCCCATCTGGCACCCTGGCACAGAGGGTGTGATCAGGACATAAACTGTCAGATCCAGGTGAGTCCCAGCCAAGCTGAGCAACCAGGGTAGCCCCTCTCCACCGTGAGCCTCACTTCTCTTCTCTGGAATATGTGGTGGGCTGTGGGGAGGGCTTTGGGGGTGAGGTCCCACACCCTGGGAACATACCTTAATAGCCAGCGTGATGTCCGCATAGGCACAGAAGCCCCCTCCGCGGTCACTGGAGCAGTGGTGAAAGCCGCCACCTGTGGGAAGGCACAGGGTGGTACTGGCCAGGGATGGGTCAAGTGTCCCCTCTCTTGATTCCAGGCTGGCCAACTGAATGGAGCAGCTGGGTTTGTTGCCAACCCCAAGCCAGGAGGCAGCTCTACGTCACAGCCACCCAGCCCGAGAGTAAGGGCCACCTCTCAAGGAGATCCAGGCAAGTCACCTCAGCACCAGCTCACACCTCATCCCACAGCCAGGCTGCTCTGGGATCCCACTGCAGGAAGAGGAGGGCAGCGCCATCAGGCTTGTCTTGGACCTTGATTCTCCTAGCTGTTCACAGAGCTGCGTGGGAAGGACGCCCTCTGCTGGCCATATCTGCATATGACAATGGGAAGGATTCTGCTTCCCCCAAAGGAGACAGTCTCTGGGTGGAGGTGCACAAAGTCCTCCCTGCTTTCACCAATGGAGGCCCTGAGTTTTGGGAGCCTTTAGCAATGGAAGACCAGACACTGCCCCACCAGCCAGTATGAAGCTAAGGCCACTTGCTCTTCCTCCCCCCCCCAACGAGGGCAGGCTGGATCCTAATGACAAGGTTACTGTTAATGCTGAACTTTTAAAAAAATATTCTATTTACTTATTTGAAAGAGAAAAAGAGGCGGAGAAAGAAATAGAGATAGAGAGAATGGGTGTATCAGGGTCTCTAACCACTGAAAACCAACTCCAGATGCATGTACTTGTGTATCTGGCTTACTTGGATCCTGGGGAATCAAACCTGGGTCCTTAGGCTTCACAGGCAAGTACCTTAACCACTAAGCCATCACTCCAGCCCAAATGCTGGACTTTTGACAGGACTCACCAGCTTGATGAAGCTTCCCTAGAGGCCCAGAAGAGGGCAATGCCATCACCGTCCCATTTTACTAATGAGCAGACTGAAGTACAGAGAGGATCAACAAGTTGCCCAGGATTATAAAACTAGGTAATGACAACCAGGCTTCTAACCCAAGCTGGATCAGGACCTGGGCTATTTTTTATTATTATTGAGAGAGAAAGAGGTAGAGAGAGAGAAAGAATGGGTGTGCCAGGGCCTCCAGCCACTGCAAACGAACTCCAGACGCATGTGCCACCTTGTGCATCTGGTTTACTTGGGTCTTGGGGAATCAAACCAAGGTCCTTTGGCTTTGAAGGCAAACGCCTGAACCACTAAGCCATCTCTCCAGCCCAGGACCTGGACTCTTAACTTCAATCAGGCCATAATACTCTCCACAGAAGAAGAGCCTACACGTCTTCCAAGGACCAATGTTATAAATTCACAGGTATGAGTCACCATGTGCTTGAACAGCAGAGCATCCTAACACCATGGCTCTGCCAGGCCTAATGCTGCCACACCCAGCCCCTGGACTGCTATGGAATCCTGCAGAAACAAGCAGGCTGCTCTCCGCATCTGGTTTTTCACGGGGAAAATGGACCTAATGGCAATTGTGCCTGCAAATGACCGGCCAGTGAGAATGGACTCTACAACGGCCATGTGCTGTGCCTTCATGAGAGACAGGGTCAAGAAGGACAACCGATGAGTTCAGGGGCTACACAGAGTCCAGGAAGCTGATGAGCGCTAGCCCTCATGACCCCTGAGAAGGTGGTACTACTGATCCTGGGCCCATTCTCCCATCATAGCATGACCAAGTCCTGTGCATTGGCTGGGCCCAGGAGACTGAGGCTTTCAAGAGGGCAATGGAGGCAGCTGTCATTCCATACACCCCCACACAAGCTCTCTGGGAGGTAGGGAGCTCCCCACCATTGCCAGTATGCAAAGCAAAGTTAGGGAGCTCTTAGGACATCAGATGGAGATACTGGTGGGTCCTTCTGGTGGTCCACTTCCAGGCTACTCAGGGTGACACTGAGGGACCTCCTGTCCCCATGACTTTTTCAGGCCAGATGTACCACGCTTGTCATTCTGAAGCTCGAATACTCACCCACGTTGATGGCCCAGCCTCGCTCCACAGCCAGCTTCCCTGCCTTGGGAAACAAGCAGAGGGGAGGAGTGAGAGATGCAGGCCGTCGATTTGTTAATCCATCACTGCGCACTCGCTCATTCATACCATCAGCATAACCTCTGGAGTGAGAATAAGCCATCAGGTAGGGCCAGGAGGTACCACCCCAGCCCACCAGAAAACTCATCTGGTCCCAGAATAAGAGCCAGGCCAGCCACAGGGAGCGTTACAGTGCATAGAGTCCTGGCAAGGAATGTGAAAGAAATTCAAATGAAGCATTTATAATCAGGTGAGTGCAGAGTAATTTTAATGTGGCTTTGGGAGGAAGAGAGACAGTCTTTGCTCAGTGAAACATGGCAGACTGATGACTGCAACGAGAGGTGACACAGAAAGCTACAGAGAAACAGTAGGTGCTGACCCAAGGCTGGGTGAGCTCTCATCCATGTAGATGCACAGTGTCGCTTGATCCAGCCAGTGGGCAGTTCTAGTTGGAGATGCGTCTAGAATACCAGCAAGTAAAGGAAATCCAAAATGGAGGGGGAAACAGTGGGTTCTTATGTCCCCAGGTGAGAAAGACTTTTGGAAAAAGGCCACTGCTGCTTGGTCTTGAGGAGTATTTGGAATTGTTTCAGTTACTACGCTGGAGAGGGCCCTGTGGGGCAGAGGGGCATGGAGGGATGGGGTGAGCGGGGAGCCATGCCTCCTGGCCCGCCTACCATGATGGTGCCTCCAGTCTGGGTCCGCAGGGGCCTCAGCACTTTCCTCTGCACTAGGAAGTTGGGGAGAAAGACGACAGGGGGGATCTCCGTGATGGTGGCTACCACGAAGGACCACTGTGGAAGAGACAGAGAAGAAAGACTCTGTCACGCATGGGGACTGTGATTCCTTGCTTAGCACACTTCCTCTGATAGGAAAGGACCAGCCATTCCATAGCCCCAGGTGGGTGGGTGTCTTAAAGCAGTGTCAGTGCTCCCAGCGCTCTGCTGCCCTCTTGTGTCCAGAACGAATGCTGCAGACAAGATCTTCAAGTCCTGCTGGGCACTACCGGGAGTGGAGCCTGGAGGATCCAGGTCCTGTTAGGCACCCTGGTGGGTACAGGGTCCTGTCCTATGCTGGGACACTGGCAGTCAAGATCCACAGATCAGCTGGCACCAAGAAGCCACTAGGTGCTGTGTTCGAGGAGTATGGTGTCTGCATGCAAAGGGAGAGGGGTCAGGCAGCTTTGGAGAGGAGCGAACTGGAGTGCCCCAGATGCAGAGGTCAAAGGCAGAAAGTGGAATCCATCAGACTGGACTTGAGATACCCTCCACGAGAGGGAATTCATGCCTTATACTGAAAGCCTAGCCAGAAGCCTATGGCTGGGAATGTCATAAGCCCTAGAAGGGAAGCTACTACTGTTTTTTGGCTACATAAATATTATATGCCCACAAAACTGCCCTCTAAGTACTTGTGTTTATGACCACATATTAGTTCTGCTCTCATCTTTGGTTAGGGCATCTGCTCTTTTCAGATAGTGGTGACTGCTGGGGAGACTCAAAACTTATCAAAGAGCTGGGTGTGGTGGCACAGGCCTTTAGTCCCAGCATTTGGGAGGCTGAGGTAGAAGGATCACTGGGAGCTCAAGGCTAGGCTGGGCTACAGAGTGAGTTCCAGGTCAGCCTAGGCTACGGTAAGACCCTGACTCAAAAAAAAAATTGTCTTAAAGGCATGTGCCACCCCACCCAGTTAAAAATGCATGCATACTATGTGTATGTGTATGTGTGTGTGTGTGTGTGTGTGTGGAGAGAGAGAGAGAGAGAGAGAGCAAGGTACTGAGAAGTGACCACTGAGTGTTTAACACTAAATAAAACATCTTCATCGCACCTTCGAGGCTCAGGGACCATGGTGGAAAGAATGCAAGAACCAGAGAAAGGGGAAGAGTGCTTCAAAACACTTGCTTCTAGATACAAAGTGGTCATCGCATTCATGACCTCACAGCAGCTGGGCTCCATTACTTGCCCATGAATGAGTTTCATGGGATGTGGAGAAGGGCAGGAAAAAAAAAAAAGACATCAAAATAGAAGAGGGAGTAGTAGCAAAGAGAGGATTCAGGATAGAAAAGGGGGAACAAAGAAGGGCGATGGGAGGATATTATGTGAATTCTTATAAAGGTGTTTTTTATTTTAAAAATAAAGTGCCAGGGAGCCGGGCATGGTGGCACACGCCTTTAATTCCAGCACTCAGGAGGCAGAGGCAGGAGGATCACTGTGAGTTCGAGGCCACCCTGAGACTACATAGTGAATTCCAGGTCAGCCTGGGTCAGAGTGAGACTCTACCTCGAAAAACCAAAAAATAAATAAATGAAAATAAAGTGCCAAAGGGCTGGAAAGATGGCTTAGCAGTTAAGGCACATGCCTAGGAAACCTAAAGACCTAGGTTCGATTCCCCAGTACCCATGTAAGCCATATGCACAAGGTGGTGCAAAAAAAAAAAAAAAATCAATGTTGAGTTCAAAGTCATCCTGAGACTACATTAGGCCGGGCGTGGTGGCACATGCCTTTAACCCCAGCACTAGGGAGGCAGAGGTAGGAAGATCACTGTGAGTTTGAGGCCACCCTGAGACTACATAGTGAGTTCCAGGCCAGCCTGAGCTAGAGTGAGACCCTACCCTGAAAAACCAAAAAAAAAAAAAAAAAAAATTAAAAAATAAATAAATAAAGTGCCGGGCATGGTGGCACACACCTTTAATACCAGCACTCGGGAGGCAGAGGTAGGAGGACCACCGTGAGTTTGAGGCCACCCTGAAAGTACATAGTGAATTCCAGGTCAGCCTGGACTAGAGTGAAACCCTGCCTCAAAAACCAAAAAGAAAAAGAGCCGGAGAGATGGCTTAGCGCTTGCCTGAGAGGTTTGATTCTCCAAGTCCCACATAGGCCATATGCACAAGGTAACACATGTGTCTGGAGTTTGTTTCCAGTGGCTAGAGGCCCTGGTGCACCCATTCTCTGTCTCTCTCAATCTTTCTCTCACCCTCCTTCCCTCTCTCTGTCTCTATTAAGTAAATTTAAAAAAATAAATAAATAAATAAATAAAGTAAAAACAAATGGAATATAGGTTTCAGTACCCCTTATCTGAAATACTTGGTACCAAGAGTTTCAAACACTTTTCTTTTTGCTGTTTGAAGTATATGCCTGTATATACGGTAGGGTACAGAGTCCAAGATCAAGGGGCAAAGTGGGCCTGTCTCAAGTCTCAAAGGGCCCAGTCTGCCAGCACTAGCTCATGCCTTGTCAGAGCAGGGAGGGGAAACGGAAGGTGTTCGTTCAAGCTGCGCTAGCATCCTCAAGGATGAAGGGACAATGATGAAGGTTGGAGGTGTACGAAGAGAAGATGTTAACAGGCAGGGGTCAGGAGGCAGGGGGCAGGTGATGGTGCCATCCCCGGAGGGGAAGCCTGGGCCAGTTGGGGAAAAGGTGTTGGGTTCTGCTCCATCCCTGGAGCAGCCAGGTGGAGGACATGGTTGAAGCTTAGTGAGCCTGGAGTTACAGAGAGGACCAGAGCTGGAGACCAGGAGAGGACAGGACACAACAAGAAGCTGTGGGCTCCAAGACCCAAAGCACAGCACACGAGGGTGGAGCGCGGCCTGGGACAGGGAGGGGAAGGAAGGCAAGCACCAAGAGGATCCTAGTAAGCACTTTATCCACTGAGCCATCTCTCCAGCCCCAAGAGAAGATTCTGGAAGGAGCAGACAGAGAGAGGCACGGGGGCTACTCAGACATCCCGTGGACAAAACCTGGTAGTGGAGCCAGCCACTCTCCAAGCAGCAAGAGGGAGGGAGAGGCAGCGGACAGGGCTACGGCAGGACACCGGCTATGCCAGATCCCCGAGAGGCCCCTGTGATGCTAGGCACCAAGTAGTCCATGCAGCCACCTCTCATCTCGGCTGTTGCTAGAGTGGAGAAGGCCCCGTGGGGAAAGACAGGTGCCCACCGGGCCTCCTGCATGCCCAGACTTTGGGCTGTCATGAGGAGGCATCGCAGGGCTGGGAGAGCTGGAGCCAGAAAGGCTGGGTAGCTCAGAATACAGCCACAGGTGTGGGTGGACTCATGTGCGCATGCACATGGGCGTGTGGTGAGCCCATCCAGAGAAGGAAAGACTCGGCCAGGTCATCGGTCACGGGCTCCTGGGCCTGACCTCACCACACCAGTCATGTTCTCCCCCATGTCTCCCCAGCACAGGCCTGGTGCCTGGCAGGCATGGGGCCATTGTTTCCTTTGGCTCAATGAACAAATGAGCCACTAACCCCTCCTTCCTTCCTCCTTTCTCCCTTCTTCCCTCCTTCCTAGGCAAGAGAGAAAAGGAGGCAATGGCCAGGAAGCCATAGCTGTACCTCCTGAGCAGCCCAACATCAACCCCAGGAGAGACATCTAAGTGTTCCTCGGCAACTGACCTATCACATTTGCCTAGGCAGAAAGGCCTCCGAAGCAGTGTTGGGAAAGTGTGACTTACATGCCCTGCCTCTAGGGAATTCACGCTGCACTCAGGAGTTGTTAAAGGCTCTGAGAAGTTCCACAGCAAAATAATCCTCTTTAATATGGCAACCCGGTGTCCCCATAATTTTCCCTACAAGCCCGCTCCCTCAGCCTTTAACACAGCACACACTAACCTTGCACACTGGCCGTGTGGGACACGCCGGATACCCCTAAGCTAAAGGGTGACTTTCACAACACCCACAGCGTGTAGGAGTCGGTCAACAGGACCGGACTCCTGGGGGAACGTGTGGGTCTGCCTCAGCTTCTCAGGTGTGACCAGCCCTCAGAGTGGGCTGGGACAGTGGCATTTCCTTGGTCCAGCTGCAGTTTCTGCACCGGGCAGTGATGTGGTGATGGGCTGGGGTTCAGCACGGGGTTCTAATCAACCAGCAGCCGCAGCCACTTGTGTCCGGGTGTCCTCTGGTATCCACGGGGACTCCAGGCCCGTGTATAAGACGGCGGGGTATGTACGTGCCTTCGTACCTCCTCCTGTGCAAATCCTCTCTCGCTGGCTTGAACTATATTATGACTCTGAAAATAGCTTGTGCTGCACCACCTAGGGAATGACGCAAGAACAGTGTGCGCGTGTGGAAGGCAGGTGAAATTTTCCTTTAGATTTTCCATCACAGTTGATTGTATCTGAGCATGCAGAACTTTTGCTGGCACTCTTGAATTAAATTAAAAATTTAAGCTGTAGAGGGCATTGGTGGCATATGCCTGGAATCACAGTCCTCAGGAAGTGGAGGCAGAAGGGTCAGGAGTTCAAGGACAGCCTCCTCTACATGAGACCCTGTCTCCAAAAACAGTACTTTTTAAAATTCAAATCTTGCTCCTCAGTTACTTTTGCCATATTCCAAGTGCTGGCCAGGCAGCTGGTGATGTGCCCATCACAACAGAGTTTGGCAGCCTGTGGTTACTCCCAGGGGAGGAGGAGAAGGGGCTTGGCGGGGTGAGCAGTGGGGGGTGGGGGGGTACAGGGCCTCACAATATCACCTAATAAAGGGCAGGGCGCAGGAGCCCTGCAGGGTGTTGGTGTGGATGGGGCGCACAGGGCGGGGACAGCTGCTCTATCTGGGATGTGCAGCAGACTTGGGGGAACGACACAGATGTGAATGGGAGCCACCCAGCGGGCCCGCAACAAGCTCAGGCAGGGCCAAGGGCTCTGGGACTGGACTACCTGGGCTGGGAAGAAGTGGACAGGGACAGAGCTCTGAATCCTCTCCTCTGGTCTCTGCTGCCGTAGGCCATGTGAATTTGGGCACAGTTCTTTACCTCTCCTTGCCTCTTTCTGCTTTTTAATTTTTTTTTTCCCCCCGAGGTAGGGTCTCACTCTAGCCCAGGCTGCAGGCTGCCCTTGAATTCACTTTGTAGCCTCAGGGTTGCTTTGAGCTCACCACAATTCTCCTACCTCTGCCTCCCAAGTGCTGGAATTAAAGGTGTGCATCACCATGCCTGGCCAAAATATATATATTTATTTATTTATGAGAGAAAGAGAGAGAGGCAGAACAAGGGAGACAGGGAGAGAATGGGCACTCCAAGGGCCTCCAGCCACTACATATGAACTCCAGACACATGCACCACCTTGTGCATCTGGCTTACATGGGTCCTGGGGAATCGAACCTGGGTCCTTTGGCTTTGCAGGCAAGTGTCTTACCACTAAGCCATCTCTCCAGCCCCGTCTCCTTTTGAAATGAGGATGTGGACATGCAAACCTGCAAGAGAGGCCTCTTCTTGCCACCCTAAAAATCCAGCTCGGCCACCTTGAGGCCTCACCATGGTTTCACCTTCAGTATCCCTCAAGGAATGCCAGCACCGTGATACCTCAGTCTATGTAAAGTCCAGCCCTGGAGGATGACAGAATCATCCCAGAGACTTAAGAGACTAAAACAAGCCGGGCGTGGTGGCGCCCACCTTTAATCCTAGCACTTGGAAGGCAGAAATGGGAGGATTACTGTGAGTTCGAGGCCACCCTGAGACTACATAGTGAATTCCAGGTCAGCCTGAGCTAGAGTGAGACCCTACCTCGAAAAACAAAATCCAAAATTGGAACCTTTTTATGGCTCTTTAGAAGTCAAACAGAATCACCCCATGAGCCAGTAATGCCCGTTTTAAGTATATATCACAAATAACTGAAATCAGGCATTCAGACAAATATGTGCATGTCTTCTACAGAGGCTCTACTGACAACAGAAGCTACCATAAGCTAATGAATAGAAACAGCATGTGGCATGGCACACTGGGAAAAGAAATGCATGGGGGGTGGGGGTGTGGCTTAATGACACTGCACTTGCCTAGCATTATGAAACCCTGGGTTCCATCTAAAGAGGCTGGAGGATGTAGTGACATATGTCCAATATGGATGACCCCTTGAACACACCATGCTCAGTGAGATAAGCCAGGCGCCAAAGGTCACTCAAGATTGCACTTGCCTGAAGCAAAGCTCAACGTAGGCATGTCTGCAGAGGCAGAAAGCTGGTGAGGACTGGAGACGGAGGGCAGGGGCAGCGGGGAGTGAGGGCTTCAGAGGAGCAGGGTTCCCTTTGGAAGGAAGAAAGTAATTTGGAAGTGGATGGAAGTGAGAACTGCACCTCATGGAGAAGGAGCTAAAATGTCTCTGAATGATACACTTTGAAATGATGGATTTGGGGCTGGGGAGAATGTTCAGTGGTTAAAGACACTAACGTGCAATACCTGCCCTCATGGGGCTCAATTCCCCAGGGCCCACACCGTGGCATGCTCATAACCTTCCTCTCTCCCTGCAAATAAATTAATTAATTTAAATGGTGGGTTTTGTTATTTGTATTTTTACTACATTTAAATTTATTTATTTATTTGCAAGCAGAGAGAAATAGAAGACAGAGAGATAGGATGGGTGCACCAGGGACTTCAGCAAAAAAAAAAAAGGAAAAAGAAAGAAAGGGTCTGAAGACATGGCTTAGAGGTTAAGGCATTTGCTTGCAAAGCCAAAGGACCCAAGTTCTATTCCCCAGGACCCACATTAGCCATATGCACAAGGGGGTGCACGTGTTTGGAGTTCGTTTGCAGTGGCTGGAAGCTCTGATATGCCCATTCTCTCTCACTCTCCCTTTCTCTCTCTCCCTCCCTCTTTCTCTGTCTAATAAATAAAAATAAAATATTTTTAAAATATTAAAAAGAAAGAAAGAGAGAAAGTAAGAAGACCAGTGTGGCTAGTGTTGCTGGCCAGGCCATACGAGGCCTGGTGTTTCACGGAAATCATGTTTCTCTTTTTGCTGGGGCTACTAGGGAGCTCCATGACAAATGTGTGCTAACCCCATCATCATCATGGCTAACCATTTATTTATCTACTTGGTTTTCCCAGGTAGGGTCTCACTCTAGCCCCAGGCTGACCTGGAATTCACTATGTAGTCCCAGGTTACCCTCAAACTCATGGTGATCCTCCTACCTCTGCCTCCCAAGTGCTGGAATTAAAGGTAAGCGTCACCATGCCTGGCTAGTTTATGTTTTACCTCTGGTTTTGTTTTTTTGTTTTTTTGTTTTTTCTGTTCTTTTGAAGGGGGGGTCTCACTACTAGTTCCAGACTGGCCTCCAACTCACAGGGATCCTCCTACCTTTGCCTCTCCAGTGATGGAATTAAAGGTATGAGCCACCACACCAAGCTTGCTTTTTTTTTGAAACAAAGTTTTGCTATGTATCAAAGCTGGACTCAGCTTGTGATCCTCTTGCCTCAGCATAAGTACATGTATATGCCGCCATGACTTTTTTCTTTACATTTTTACTTTTATTTATTTATTTGAGAGAGAAAGTAGCAGAGAGAGAGAGAGGAAGAAAGAGTGGGCACGCCAGGGCATCCAGCCAATGCAAACAAGCTCCAGATGCATGCACCCCCTTGTGTATCTAGCTTACGTGGGTCCTGGGGAACCTGGTGCTTTGGCTTTGCAGGCAAATACCTTAACTGCTAAGCCATCTCTCCAATGCTTTTTTTTTTTCAAGGTAGGATTTTACTCAGCTCAGATTGATGTGGAATTCACTATGTAGTCTCAGGGTGGCCTCAAATTCACAGAAATCCTCCTACCTCTGCCTCCTGAGTGCTGGGATTAAAGGTGTGTGCCACCACACCCTGCTAAAATGTAATATTTTTTTGAGATAGGGTCTCACTCTAGCCCAGGCTGACCTGGAATTCACTATGTAATCTCAGGGTGGCCTGGAGCTCAATAGTGATCCTCCTACGTCTGCCTCCCGAGTGCTGGGATTAAAGGTGTGCACCACCACACCTGGCTTTCTCCAGCCCTTTTAAATTATTTATTTATTTATGTGTTGGGAGAGGGGACATGCCAGGGTCTCTTGCTGCTACAAATAAACTCAAGATGCATGTTCCACCTTGTGTCTGGCTTTATGTAGCGCTGAGAATTGAATCTGGGCTGACAGGCTTTGGAAGCAAGCACCTTTAACGGCTGAGCCATCTCCCTAGCCCTCTTTATTTTCTTGGCCCCCTCTTCAACTGTTATTTTTCTTGTTGTTAATGCTTCTGTTTTGCTTTGTTGAAGCAAAGTTTTTCTGTAGCCCAGGCAAAAGCTTATTCTATAAGCCAAGCTGGCCTCAAAAATCTTTTTAAATTTTTAACTTATTATTTATTAGAAGCAGAGAGAAAGAGAGAGAGAATGAGAATGTCAGGGCTTCTCACCACTGAAAACAAACTCAGATGCAGGCACCACTTTGTGCTTCCAGCTTTACATGGGAGCTGGGGAATCAAATCCACGCCATCAGAATTTGCAGGCACAATCCTATAACTACCAAGCCATCTCTCTGGACCAAACTCAGCAATCTTCCTACCTTAGCCTCCCAAGTGCTGGGATTAAAGGCATAAGCCAACACACCCAGCACGGTGGTTTGAATATATGGCCCCATAAACTCGGCTTGCAACTTGAATCTCCAGTGGGAGGCGCTATGCTGGGGAAGAGAGGTGTGTCACTGGGGATGGGTCTTGTAGGCCAGCCCTACTAGATGTGTTCAAGAGCATTTTGAGCTCTGGATGTTTGGTGCTTATTGGCTTTTGATGGTGTATCTCTGCTTGGATTTAAGGAAGTGAGCCCACTTCTTTCACCATCAGTGGTGTTTCCCCTGAATCTGTAAGCCTGCAATAAACCCTTTCCTCCCATAAGCTGCTTCTGGTTGGACGTTTGTCCAGCAATGAGGAACTGGCTACAACATCTGGCTTGATGTTTAATCCTGACATATCTGAATTCTCCTCTTGCCCTTGACCTTAATTTTCTATTTGGAACTGTACCTGTTAACAACTTTTTAAAAAAATTACTTATCAGGCATAATGGTGCAGATGTAGGGAAATCACTGTGAGTTTGAGACCAGCCTGGGACTACAGAGTAAGTTTCAGGTCAGCCTGGGCCAACATGAGACCCTACTTTAAAAAAAATAAATAAATAAAAATAAAAAAATTATTACCACAGAGTATATATTCCTTTCAGAGTTTTGGGGACCAAGATCAGATATGCAGACTGCCCTGTAAGTTTCCCTAAAGGTTCTACAAATGAGTAGGGCACCCTATCTCAGGACTGATCCCAGCCCCACTCTGTACTAGTCTCTCCCAACCCCAACTCAGAGCCTTCTGGACCTGCCCTCCTCCTCAGTATTCCTGGCTAGGACTCTGGGCTGTAAACAAACCATGCATGCCTAGGCCCTAGGAAACCAGGGCAGCTAGGCACTGGGCTTCCTGCCAACACCTCACACACCTCTCTCTCTCCTGGGAGCCAGGTTGCAACATCTTCCTGGTAATCTTTCATGAGCTCACACTGTCACAGCCTCATCAAGAATTCTCACAGCTCAGACCAGGGTAGAGGAGGAGAGAGGTCAGCAGCCATGACTGGGATCCCAGAAGACTGGACAGATGCCTTGCCAGGGTCTCCCAAGACTGACCAGCTCTTAGAAGACCTTGAGCAGGCAGAGCCTAGATCTGGGCCAAGGTCTTTCTTCCCAGCATGAAGGCCCTTCTGACCTTTGCATTTTCAGGGGCTCTGAATATAGGATGACCCAGCCTGGAGGCAGCAAACCTGGGGCATGCCTGATGTCCCCACTGAGGTAGGCTGGCAGCCATAGATTCTGATGCAACCCCCTGCCCCAGACTTCCCCTCTGATCCCACAGAAAGGGTGCCCTGAGCATGACTTTTGCTTTCCCTCTAAAGAGATCACAGGCAGGGAGTGGGTCCAATGCAGCCTGAAGGCAGCTGTGGAACTCTTAAGAGTTGACACATTCAGAAACTGATGTAGCTCAGTGGTATGGTGCTTGCCCAGCATGTGTGAAGTCCTGATTTTCCCCCAGTACTATGAAAAAGAAGGAAAAAAAAAAAAAAGAAAGAGAGAGAGAAAGAAAAAGGAAGGAAGAGATAAAATAAAAAAAGGAAAAATAAACAGAATAGAAAAAGGAAAAGAAAGGAACAAATGGAAAAAGAAAGAGGGAAAGAAAGGGTGAATGATCAGGGAATATCATTTAATAATGTGCACTTCCTTCCAGCTGCTCTTGGAAAAACATGTACTTTGGTCATGTTGTGCCCACAGTGAGGCTGTGTGGCAGCCACCCACATGACCCATGGGAAGGGCAGGGATTCTGTATTCTCTCCAGATGCCTCTTCCTGCCTACCCACATCTTTATATTTCCTTCTGGACCCCAGTGGGAGCTTCAAATCCATTTTTAGCCCAATATGAAAATAGGCCAAAACGAAATAGCATTAGTGGACAGGACAAGAGCTGGGTCCCCTCCCATGGCAATCACCCAGCAGAGGTTTCTGAGGCCTGACCAGAGCACAAGCTAAAAATCACAGTATAGAAATCTAAAGTCCCTAAGAGGTTCCATCTCATTAGTGGACATCCCTGTTCTCCTACACCCTGAAGATGGAGAGCTCACTACCCACAGACATGTACCTTTGTGACCCTGCCTTCTCCTAGGAACTGGATACTCCATGCCCCCCTGTGTAGGTACCCCAGAAGCTAAGCTGCCCCCCCAACCACTGCCCCCGCCGCAGTCCGGTACCTTCAACTCGTTGAGATAGCGCCTCGTGTGCACCACCAGCAGGTCCTCCTCCGAGGCCTCCCGCGCTTCCACCAGCATGCCATCCGACAACAGCTTCTCTTCTGCAACCACAGATCAGGTCACTGCTTCCTTCCCTCTGCCACCCCGGCAGGCCTGAGCCCCTCTTGCCAGCTGCAGGTTTGGCCTCTGGTAGACCTTGGTTATTACAGGCTCCAGGGCATTTTGAGAACAAGTTGTCTCCCGGGCCAGTGTGGACAGTGGCCAGGCCCTCTAGCCCAGGGCACTGGACACTGAGCACACAACAGCTTCTGAGTTCCCCAAGCGGCTGACAACTACCAGGTGAGCTCAGGTAAACTGGATGACTTCCAGAGGCAGGTGGTACAGGAGTCATGTACACTCTGAAGGTGGGAAGAGCTGCTTAGCAACTCTCCCTCCACGGGCAGCTTAGGACACGTGGCCTCTCCTTTACTCCTGCCTGGCCCTTGCTTATCTCCCTTGCTAACCAAAGGACAGCAATGGGTCAGCTCTTCAGCCTACAGGCAGAAGAGACCAGATGGAACTCACCCTGCACTCCCTGCTTCTCGTCACTTTCTACTTATGGCCAGGGAAACTGCCTTTCCCATGTAGATGACATGCTCCTTTTAAAACAAATTTAAGTTAAAAAGAGGCTTGCTCATTAAAAAATATGCAGGAAATGATGAAACAGGTGGTAAGAGGAGGAGGCAGAGTTCTAAAGAGATACAATGCGTTATTTCCACACTCCTAACATATACCAGGCAAGATTCAGCGCCTGTCTTGCCAAAGGAGAAACTGAGGCTGAGAGCAAGCACAGCCCCTCAGTACTGTGGGAGCAGGCCATGATGCTCTGGGTTCTAGAGAAATCATAACCCAGTGGGCTGGCTAATGAGACACATTTAGACAACAACCAATTCCACACATTTCCACACCAGAGCTCCAGGCCCGTGGCGCTCGTCTTGTAACAAACACTCCATGATCTCCACTGTCTCTTGGCAAAGGACATCCACAACGCTCACCATGTGGGCCTGCCTCCCTTCCACTCCCATCCTCGGAGGATGTAAGAGCAGAACTTACCGGCTCATGTTGAGCTGCTGAGTAAGGCAGGGGCCCAAGAAGGGGCAGAGGGGACTGCGCGGAAGGACCACACTTTGGAAGGCAAGAGGAGAGCTGAGCGCGAGCCAGGCTCCCGCGCCAGAGTCTGCACTCTCGCCCCACATCATCTGTGCGTGCATGCTACTATGTCTTTCTCCAAATGTTCAGGCTGGTCACTACAGCAGACGGAAAATCAGTGCCACTTGCCAGAAATAGAAGTTCCCCAGAAGTGAAAGAACAAACCCAATGAGCACAAGCAGTGTTGTCAATGCTAATTTGGTCCTATTTACTGCAAGATGCTTGCTCTAGATTTGATAACAAGGGAGATGGGCTTAGGTGTCAAAGGTGGACCAGTTAGTTCCAAAGCCAGTGGGAGACAGGAGCCAATCATGTTCGGGAGCTTGCACTGGAAAGAGCCTGTGATAGTGGGGCAGAAAGCCGTCTAAGGGCGGAAACCAAAGGCAGGGGAGTCAGTAGCTTAATCTTGCGGTGAGTCTGGGAGGATGCAGAGGCAGGGTCTGAGGGGCTTTCGTACCTTTTAGGAAGTTGATCACCTTTCCCCATTTCCCCGCATCAAAGGGGTGCAGCTTCTCCAGGCCCATAAAGGTGATGTTGTAGCGGGGCGAGTACACGATGGGCCAGCGCTTTTCTGGCACATGCTGGTACAGTTGGGTTGCGTGTGGCCTTCCGTGTGCATAGACAGACACATAGATGGGGACAGCCTCAGTGTGGGGAGCAGCCTCCCCCTCCCCACCCACACCACTAGGTCATTTCACATCAACAAGAATGAGAGCAGCTCCTTCCAGAGCTGGCTGTGCCGGAGCCCAACTCCAAGCCAGTCCTCATTACAGCCCTGGGAATCGTACACTGCATGGGGGAGGGGGCAGGGGGCTCTCAGGGGACCAGGTGTGCCCAAGGTCACACGGCAGGTCCGAAGAAGCCGGGTGTACTCAGGAGTGTCTAGTGCCAAAGCATCAGCATCCCACCCCACACCTTAGGCCTCAGGTCCTCAATGGTCAAATGCTCATGTATCTAAGGAGCTGGGCAGACAGCGCTCAGAGCGAAGGTGGGGACTCCAGGGGGTTGTGCCAACCTGGAGCCAAGGCCGGAGGTCACGCTGGGCCCCTGTGCGCGGCTGTCCCCCATCACACACTAAAATCTTACTGCAGCCTCCAGCTGTGGGACGTCTGCACAGCTGGGGTCCCCCGGGGTAGGGGCAGACGTCAGCACTGCGCACCGCGCCAGCCCCACATCGGGGGCCGCGGGGCCGGCCTGCGCACCGGGAGCCCAGGGTCCAGCGCCCCTCGCCACCCTGCTGCCTCCGCACCAAGCCCACGGGCACCCCGGGCCCTGAGACTGGCCTCCGCGCCCCTCCCCGCGCCCCGATCCCGCCGCACTCACATCCCGGGGCCGGGCCCTCCTGGCGCTGGCAGCCGCTCCGCCACCGGGAGGGGCGGGGCCCTCCCAGGACACGCCTCCTCTAGGGCGGAGCTCCGCGGAGCCGGCTCCACCCCCCGCGCGCGCGTGCGTCACAGAGGACGGGATCCCGAGGGCAGTGCCCATCAACGCGAAGTCCCGCCCGCCGCAGTCAAACACCCAGTGGCATGCCACCCGCTCCGAGGGTCACGCCCCCGCGCCTCGCTCCGCCTCCCGGGGGCGTGGTCACGCGCTGCCCCGCCCCCGCGCCTGTCTGTTCCTGCGCTATCCGCTGCGGCGCAGAAACACGCAGAGCGTGGGGTTGGCTGGAAACGCCTGGCTTCACGGGGGTCGGTCGCTGCCTGGCCCGCCGGGTGACCTTGAGCAAGCGTCTGCGCGTTCTGGACCTCTGGTTCCACCAGTGTGGCGGGAACAGGGCCCGCTCTGGTTTGGGGATCAAAACTAGCTGGTGTCAAATGTGTCATTCTGCATGTAGCCCCCACTCTAGTCCGTGTTTGGCAGTTCTGCCAAGACACAAGAGCTCCCCACACACGTCATATGTGTGCTCCTTGGGCCTCAGTTTCTTCAGCCCGGGTGTCTGCACATTCTCTTATCTCCACCCTGACCCCCACCTCCACACCCCACAAATCCGTACCATCCCTGGAAGCTGAGACAAGTTGGAGTGACAGCTGGGGTTGTCTGTGGAGCTGGAACCTGGGAACAGGCCCCAACAATAGAGCCCAGAGGAAGAGACAATGGGCCTCTGTTGGCCCAGCTGCCTTCACCCAAACAGAAGCAGCTGACCAGAGGTCTGCCAGGAACTCCCTGGAGGTGGGGGTGCGACAGGGTGGTTTTGAGAAGTGTCATAGGGGTGCCTATCAATTGTTTACATGATGACATTTCTCACAACCTAATTCTATGGGGTGTTGCCACCATCATCCCAATTTTACCTGGAGGTTCAGACCACAATGGGCCATGGGCCATGGGCCAGCACAGTCGCCTTGGCAAGTTGCTTCAGTTCTCTGGTCCTTCATTTATCCATCAAAAAATGAGGAGATGAGGGTCGCCTTGAGTTCGAGGCCACCCTGAGACTACATAGTGAATTCCGGGTCAGCCTGAGCTAGAGTGAGACCCTACCTTGAAAAACCAAAAATACTAATAATAAATAAAAGAGGAGATGCCTGGCTTGCCTGGTGGGGAAGTTGAGTGAATCCAAAGATAACATCAGTTTTTATTGAGTCCCTATTGTGTGCTGGGATGGTCCTTAAAGCTTTGTGCAAACTGTTCCCATGTTATTGAAGAAGAAATGGAAACACAAAAGGGCCAGGAAACTTACCTAAAAGTCACAGATGCAGACAGATGGGAACAAGAATCACAGAGTGAAAACAAGTAATAATAACAACACAGATGACAAGGGGCATGCAAGGGCCCTGTGTCTGCCAGGCATGACTTCATGGCAGGAAAGTCACTCTGCATTTGGGAAGCCACACAGATAGGCCTCCGGCTGGAAGGCTGAGGGTATAAAGTACATTGGCCCTGGGAGTCCAGGCCCAAGAGAGCAGTACTATTTCACTAGGAAGGTGTTTTAAGTTTGTCTTCGTGGCTGAAGAGGTAGACGGTCTAGATGCACTGGGCTTGGGAACAAACACTTCAGACTAACGCTTGGTCTCTGAACCAGCTCCCAACACTATCCCATGTGCTAGAAATCAGCAGTGTTATTTAAGCAGCTGTATAGAGGGGCGTCTTGTTACAGCATCATAGCGCATCTGCTAAGACACAGCACAGGAGACACCACTATGCAAGAGCAGTTGGGGTTCTGAGCGCCCCTGCCAGGCCTACAGGTTAATGGAAGACAAAAATATAAGACTAGAAAATAAGCAAAAAGCCACAATTACTAACTGTGGTATGGCTGTGAAGGGTCCAAGCTGAGGCCGTGAGGAGTGGTGGCCCTGGTTCACAGTGGTCACAAAGGGCATTTTGAAGAGATAACCTTTTCTGTTTTACTTTTTAAGCATTTTTATCATGCCATTGTGATAAAACACTTGTTGAACATTGTGTACTTATGGTTTTTTCCATTTATCACATTTCACACAATCTTGACATATATTTCAATTTAAAAACCAAGAAGGGCTGGAGCGATGGCTCAGAAGTTAAAGATGCTTGCTTGCAAAGCCTGACAGCCTGAGTTTGATTCCCCAGCACCCATGTAAAGCCAAACTCATGAAGTGTCAAATGCATCTGGAGTTTGTTTGCAATGGCAGGAGGACCCTGGTGCCCCCTCTCATAAATAAATAAAATATAAAAAGAAAAAATGGCGCTGGAGAGATGGCTTAGCAGTTAAGGCACTTGCCTGCTGTGGTAGTTTGAATAGATTATTCCCCAACAGATTCAGGAGTTTTATTAAAGCTTCTTAGATCTGCAGCCACTTGGCTGGAGGAGGTGTCACTGTGAGTGGATCCTTGAGACCAGCTCTAAGGTGTGTGTGGGGGGGGAGGGGTAGAATTGGAATTCCAGTCCAAAGATATAGAGTACTTGAGTTCTGCCTGGAGTTCCTGAAGTGTGCTTGCTTCTGGTGTCCATGCTGGCTTTTCTCTCTGCTTGGATCTGTAAGCTTCAATAAACCCCTTCCTCCATAGCTGTGCCTGGCTTAGAAGTCCATCTCAGCAACCTGAAGCTGTCTGCTACAGAACTGATATTGAGAGGAGGGGCTAAAATGAATCTGGCCGTGTAGATTTTGATCTTTTGAAACTTGTGCACTGGAGGAATGGGAAACTTAATGCTTGCAGCTGAAAACGAATTCTGGAACAATGGACTATTCTGATGAGAGTATGAAAATGCTAAGTACAGAAAAAAATGTATTTGGTGGCTTGGCTTATGAACTTTCTAAGGGGAAGGAAAGACTACAAAAAACCTTGTTGGGATCAATTCAGCCATGAGAGGTGAATAGAAGTGGATAAGAACAGGCAAGAGGACCTAAGGAAACATGTGGCATGAAGGCAGAAAAGCTAAGTGTGGCGGGGGGTGGGGGAGGCTTGAAGGGAGTAGAGAATAGAGAAGGGGAGGAAGGGAAGCAAAGTTTGTTTTAAAATACCATAATGAGGGCTGGAGAGATGGCTTAGCGGTTAAGCACTTGCCTGTGAAGCCTAAGGACCCCGGTTCGAGGCTCGGTTCCCCAGGTCCCACGTTAGCCAGATGCACAAGGGGGCGCACGCGTCTGGAGTTCGTTTGCAGAGGCTGGAAGCCCTGGCGTGCCCATTCTCTCTCTCTCCCTCTATCTGTCTTTCTCTCTGTGTCTGTCGCTCTCAAAAAAAAAAAATTTAAAAAATACCATAATGAAACAAATCTTTGAAACTCAAGACAAAAAAACTAAATTCACATATCAACAATAAAAACAGGTAAGGCAGACACAAAAAGGAGAGGCAAGTGCAACGTCACACATACCCACAGGGTGGTGCAAGCATCTGGAGTTCAGTTACAGTGGCTGAGGCCCTGACACGCCAATTCTTTCTCTCTCAAAAAAATAAAATAAAATATTAAAAATATGGCTGTGTCCTACACACGTAGTATGGGTTTTAGGAGCAGGAAAAATACATGGAGTGGGTCATAAAGTATACACAGTCCCAGAAGCCACTACTGAGACCCAGCACAGAGACAGGTGTGATGACCCTGATAGGCTGACAAGGCCATTGAAGGATGGGCCATGGTTTATATGGAGACCCAAAGATGTTTTAGATATGCCAGGACTGTACAAGGGCTACCGCGGAACATTGTTGGCCTGAGATAGAAGTTTTCCCTGGCTATTCAGCCCAGCTGCAGGTGGCAAAATTAGAAAATCCAGAGACTGGGCTAAAGAGATGATTTAGCAGTTAAGGCACTTGCCTGTGAAGCCTAAAGACCCATGTTTAACCCTTCATATCCCACATAAGCCAGATGCACAAGGTCACACAAGTGTGTGCGCAAGGTCGCACATGCATACAAGGTGTCACATGTGTCTGAAGTTCAATTGCAGTGGCATTCCCTCCGTCACGTGTGAGCATAAGAAAAAAAGGCCAGTCTGTTGGACTTGCCTTAAAAAAAGAAAGAAAGAACATCCAGAGACTGTCACTGGTTATGATATCGGACTTGAACTAGAACTACAGATGTTTGATGTTTGCTTGATGGTATAGATTAAGTTCCCCAGTGCCCACATAAGGCACCCAAAGTGGCACATGTATCTGGAGTTTATTTGCAGTGACAAGACATTCTGATGCACTCATTCTCTCTCTTCACAAATAAATAAATAAAAATATTTTTCTTTTTTTTTCTTTTTAAAATATTTATTTATTTGAGACAGAGGGGAAAGAGAGAATGGACCCACCAGGGCTTCCTGCTACTGCAAATCAACTCCAGAAGTGTATGTCACTTTGTGCATATGGCTTTACATGGGTACTGGGGAATCTAACCCAGGCCATTCGGCTTTGCAAGCAAGCACCTTTAACTGCTGAGCCATCTCTTCCAGCTCTCTCTCATTCTCCCCCCACCACACACACACAAAACAGTACTTTATTTATTTATTTTGGTTTTTAGAGGTAGGGTCTCACTTTCTAACCCAGGAATTCACTGGAACCTAGAATTCACTATATAGTCTCAGAGTGACCTCAAACTCATGGTGATCCACCTACCACTGCCTCTCAAGTGTTGGGATTAAAGGCTTGTATCACCATGCCTGACTGACCTTCTATTTATTTATTTATTTTTCTTTTTATTTATTTATTTATTTATTTTTGGTTTTTCAAGGTAGGGTCTCATTCTAGCTCAGGCTGACCTGGAATTCACTATGTCATCTCAGGGTGGCCTCGAACTCATGGTGACCCTCCTACCTCTGCCTCCTAAGTTCTGGAATTAAAGGTGTACGCCACCACACCCAGCTTTTCTTTCCTTCTTTCTTTCTTTCTTTCTTTCTTTCTTTCTTTCTTTCTTTCTTTCTTTCTTTCTTTCCTTCTTTCTTTCTTTCTTTCTTTCTCTCTCTTTTTCCCAAGGTAGGGTCTCACTCTAGCCCAGGCTGACCTGGAATTCACTATGTAGTGTCAGGCTGGCCTCAAACTCTTGGTGATCCTCCTACCTCCCAAATGCTGGGACTAAAGGTATGTGCCACCACGCTTGGCTCCGGCTATTTTTTTGAGAGAGAGAGAGAGAGAGGGAGGGAAGAGAGACAGATAGAGAGAATGGGTGTGACAAGGCCTCTAGCTGCTGCGAATGAACTCCAGACACAGGTGTCACCTTGCGCATCTGGCTTACATGGGTACTGGGAAATTAAACCTGGGTTTAATTAAGGCAAGCACCTTAACTGCTAAGCCATCTCTCCAGCTCCGGATTTACCATAAGGGTGCACATTCACAGTAAACCCAGGAACAAGCCAGCCAATTAATCTGCTTATCTGAATGTGTTTCTGTAGAAGCGTAGAAACAGCTGGCAATAGAGATGCCATGTTACGAGCCTTAAGGACAGCTGCGGTCATTAAGATCCCTGAAATGGCTACAGTACCATAATGTTGAAGCATTTTCATGACACTCAATAAAAATTTTACTGTAACTTGTTCTAAGGTTAATGAAAGTTGAAAAGTTAATAAATTGCATGTAATTTTTTTTTTGGAAAAAAAACACCAAGTCAGGCAAGTCTGGGTCAGTCTGACTTACTTTGTTTTTCTTTCTAAATATTTTATTTTTATTTATTAGAAAGAGAGAAAGAAGCAGAGAGAAAGAGCAGAAGATAGAGAATGGGCACACCAGAGCCCCCAGACGCTTCAAACAAATTCCAGACGCGTGCACCACCTTGAGCATCTGGCTTACGTGGGTCCTAAAAATATTTTCCAAAACATAAAAATGAGGGCTGGAGAGATGACTTAGCAGTTAGGACGTTTGCCTACAAAGCCAAAGGATCACTGTCTGATTCTCCAGGAACTACATAAGCCAGATGCACAAGGAGGTGCATGTATCTGGAGGTTGTTTGCAGTGGCTGGAGGCCCTGGTGCTCCCATTCTCTCTCCCTCTCTCTCTCTCTCTCTCTCTCTCTCTCTCTCTCTCTCTCTCTCTCTCTCTCGCTTTCTCTTTCTCTCTCCCCACCTCTTTCTCTCTCAAATAAACAATTTTTTTAAAAAAACATAAAAATGAACAAGAAGTATAGGGATGTAGCTCAGTGGTAAGACATTTACCTAGCATACACATGACACTGAGTTAGATTCCCAGTCCCCTAGGGCCCTCCTAAAAACCCAAAGACAGAACTCCTTTGGTGATATATATGCATATTATAACCACAGAAATGCACCAAACATAAATAATTATTAAGTTCAACATTTGTTAAAGATTTTGTAGCATGTGGCGATGGAACCTTTAAGAGGTCAGGCTCGTGGCATGGACGACGGGACCAGGCCTCTCATCTGCTTTCCAGACGCCAGGGGTTGACCTGCTTCCTCCACCAGGCGCTTCCACTAGGAAGTACAGCATTATTAAAGGCCCCAAAACAACAGATCAACAGGCTGAAAGCAATGAAGACATAATCATATAAACCTTTTCTCTTTTTAAGTTTATTATCTCAGTTATTTTGTCACAATGATGGAAATCTGACTAACCAAGAGGCACTGGTGGAAGGTGAGTCATGGTGAGATTTCTTCAGGTTATTAGGGGCATGTTCCTTAAGACAATGTGGAATCTCTGGCCCCTTACTTACTCTTGTACTTTCTGGCCATGAGGTGAGCAGTTTGGCTCAGCCATGTGATCCTGTTCCCCTCACCACAGATCTCAGATCATGGGCTTGTGCCAGGCTCCTTCCTGGTCAGGTAGTGCAGAGAAAAGGACCAGGCCTGCTGGTTCCTCCCTAGGGGTTGAGGGATGATGAGCGTCAGACGACTCAGAAACCTCTCGTGGCCACCGGAGAAAAACCACACTGAATCAGGAGTCTTTTCGATGCAGGAACTCACAGAAACAACTCGCTTTATTACTCTTAGCAGTTATCTATATCATGTTGTGGACGAAGGTGAGGATTTTAGGATGGGGGAAGAGGTAAGGGCCAATAGTAAGCTTTAACTATTGAAATGGAAATTACAATTGCCACATGGAGGTAGCAGGCCAGAAGCCATTAGGCATCTTGCTGAGTCCTAGCTGGCCAGAGACAGGTTGCCAAACTTTAGCTAGACTCAGGAAGTTCCACTAGGCCTCACGCCTGGGCCTTTCAGAGCCCAACATCTCCCCCTTTTGTTTTTGTAAGAGCATTAGTCACTGTGGCCCCTGTCTTAGGTCGTCCCCCTCTGGGGATCTTACCCGTCATTGAGTACCAGGTGTTTAGCTCGCTGAGGACCCACTCCATGGGCTGTCTTAGGTTGCCCCCCACTGGAGATCTTACCTGTCATTGGTCACATGGAGGGCAGGGGAGGTGGCAGTGGGTCATTTGAGGAACTTAATTCCTGAGTTGCCAGCCTGTGATATCTTGACCTGATAAAGTTTGATTGCCTCTAGCCGCTGGTGAATAAATTGTGTAATTTTGTTAATTACACAAGGCCTGACAGTGAGGATAAGGAGGAGGGGAAGAAGATGGAGGGGAAGGATTCCAGGTAGAGGGAGGAGGTAGGGTAAGAAGTCATGTAAGCCTGTCCGCAGCAGGTTGTCCTGGGGGTCCTGTCGCCTCCTCTCCATGTCTTCCTGGAGCCTCTTAATCTTGTCCTGGACAATTCCCGATTTATTGGTGTCATTTTTCCTATAAAAACAAACATACGCCTCCCTTTTTTGGCCGTTAGTAGGTCTAGTCCTCTCCTGTTTTGCAGGACGACCTCAGCCAGGGAATCTAGCTTCCAGGGATGATATCTACATCTGGGATTAAGGTGGCTGGGGCACAAGGCATGTCCAATTGCTGGGCAGAAAGTCATAGGCCACCTCGCCTCCACAAACATAAGCCATTCCAGAAGGCAGGCAGCGTTGAGCACTGGGCTCAGTTGTGTTAAAATTACAGAAGGAAGGATGAATGTATCCCACATCTATAAGGGAATTATTAGGGGAAGGCGGGGCCCAAATGCCCAGAGGAAACACTGGGAAAAGCTGGACGGGGATGGGGAAGGTGGCTGAGCAGCTTTTTAAGGTCGTATGGACAACTGTACTGTAATTAGCCAGAGAGGCCCAGATCGGAGGCAAAGCCAGCAATCCTCCACAAGGGCGGGAGTTATTTAGTTTAGCAGGGTGAAGGACCATTTGAGGAATAGTCCTCAGGGGTGGGACACTCCCTAGAAGTGATTGTCAGTGTCCCCTTGTTGGGACAAATATTTTAGGTCTCTCGCTGGTATCCAAATGGGTCTTTTTCTTTTTACAAAGTTTTTCCATGGACAACAATTTTATGAGCTTCACACAAGTTTCTATCAAAAAATTCTTCTCAGTTACAGAGTTTTTGTATTTTAATTACTTCTTAGTACAAAAGACTATTAAGGCCAGCCAAATGGCTTCTGACACTGAATATACATAATCTTGCTTACATGTATGTAGGTGCTAATGTCTCGTTGCTGGAACGGCTTCCTGACAGCGAATATACATAATCTTTCTTACTGTAGGTGCTATAGTTTTGCTAAAGCCTTACTATAGTTTTGTTAAAGTGTTGCTGCTGAAAGCCCAGAGCTATGGATACAAGTCCAGCCAAAATGGCTCCCAACAATTCCCCCTTTTTCTTTATTATTTTTTATGAACTGGGCCCCTCTGGGCCTCGGTGTATAAAGACTGTGTCTGTCTTAGGTTGTTCTCTATGATAGTTAGGCCTTACCCATCATTGGTACATGAATTCCATCATTCATTCCCTGTCTTAGGTTGGCCTAACTCGAGAGAATCTTACCCGTCTTTGACTACCAGCCTCTGTAGGGGCTTTAAGATAATGTCTTAGGAAGCCGGGGTCGGGTCTGTAGCTGTATCCCATGTACTTCTGTATGGATATCTATAGTGGATCTTAAAAGGCATTTAACGAGTATGGGCAGCAGACACAGAATGAGTAAAAGACAAACACCTGTAGCAGTAAAGCTTCCTATCCAAGAAGTGAGAGAATTTCATCTAAGCAAGGCAGACTTAAAAGTAGATAGTAAGTCATCAGCAGCTTTAGCTGTATCAAAAATAAGCTGATTATTTTGTAAAGACAAAATCTCTGAATATAACTGAATCAGATCTAAGGAAATATTATCGTTATGCCAAATACCTCTAAAATGTATTTTCCCAATGCTGTTAACTGTTATTATATTTTTTAGAAGTAACACAAATCCATTGAAAATCTACATGACACTCCAAACAAGTTTTAACTTTTAACCCTAATATATAGAGTATCTAACAGGTATCTATGTACATATCTATGGTAAGGATCAAGCCAAAGATCTTAAAGGGAGGTACAGTTTGAACCTTCTCAGGAACTACTTTAAAGCTGTGAGTATGAATGATAGTTAAACATTAAAAGTACAAGCCTAAAGCCAAAAGCCACAGCACACTTTAGGAACTCCTGTTAGGCACACTTTGTATATCTTTAGATTGAAATCTGAAACCCACCATCACACCTTAAGATAAACAATTGAATATATTGGGGTCCATTTATTTAAATTATCATATTTTGCCCCTGGAGCCCAATAGATTTATAACCATCACACATTATAAATTGTTAGAAACAACTAAAATACTTAGGGTAAATAAGGCCCTTTTTAGTTGGTCGTGTGAGGGTAAGGATTCCCCCTTTTGTTTTTGTAATTGAGACTTGAGAGTTTGATTATAGTTTTTAACAATAGCCTGGCCCCGGGGGGGTTGTATGGAATGCCTGTGGAATGTGAGATTTTCCAGGTCTGGAGAAAATCTACAAAGGCCTTGCTTAGGAAGCAGGGGGCATTATCTGTTTTAATTTGATTAGGCAGCCTGAGAGTGGCGAAACACTGAAGTATATGACTAATGGCATGTTTAGATTTTTTTTTCCCCCGGTATGTGCCAATGTCTAGTAGGCGCGGGAAAAGGTCACTGAGCCCAGTCACCACGAGATGGCAGACGTCTCCCCTGTCTCCAAATGTGGTGGTTTGATTCAGGTGTCCCCCATAAACTTAGGTGTTCTGAAAGCTAGGTTCCCAGCTGATGGAGATTTGGGAATTAATGCCTCCTGGAGGGAGTGTATTGTTGGGGGCGGGCTTATGGGCTTTATAGCCAGTTTCCCCATGCCAGTGTTTGGCACACCCTCCTGTTGCTGTGGTCCATCTTCTGTTGGCCAGGGGGTGATGTCCACCCTCTGCTCATGCCATCGTTTTCCCCTGCCATCGTGGAGCTTCCCCTCGAGCCTGTAAGCCAAATAAACCTCTTTTTCCCAGAAGCTGCTCTTGGTTGGGTGATTTCTACCAGCAATGCAAACCGGACTGCAACAGTAAAGTGGTACCAGAAGTGGGGTCTCTAGGCAGGCAACCAGCAAACCCGCTTCACACTGCCCATGGCCATTTCCAAAACACAAGACCGTGTTGCAAACAAGGGGGCCACGTGGCAGTCTCCCAGAAGGTGGATTGACCACCATTTTCCAGTAGGGGAGGGTCAGGCACAAGCTGCCAGAAGGGGGGCCATCTATCTAAATTACCAAATTTTGCTCCTGGCTCCAAATAGATTTATAACTCATATATATTGTAAATTGTACTTAGTTTAATTTTAAAGGTCCCCACAGTCTTGACCAATTTAAGATATTGAGATTTGTAAAATTAAACAAGTTAAACATTTTTAATATATAAAGGCATAGAGTAAACATTTTTAACTGGTATAAGGTATAGTAAGGAGAGACTAAAACAATGTATATTGAACCATTATAACCGAAAATTAGTCTCAGTGTTTGTAATTTTAACTTGCTTGAGGTTTTTTAGCTTAAAATCTTAAATCTTAGCTGGGCATGGTGGTGGATGCCTTTAATCCCAGCACTCAGGAAGTAGAGGCAGGATTACCATGAGTTTTAGGTCACCCTGAGGCTTCATAGGGAATTTCAGGTTAGCCTGGGCTAGAGTAAAATCCTACCTTGAAAAAACAGAACAAAGAAAAAACAAATCTTAAATTTTTAAATCCAATATCTCTCGTTAAGCATATCAGTCTATTACAAATTTAACCTTGATTAAACTCTCTGGGCCTGGGCAGCAGGACGCAGCCAGCCCTTATGCCAGTATCCCAGTTCCAACAAAGTTCCCTGTAGTCTTTCTTTTCTCTTAGAAAGCTTATAAGCCAAGCCTTGAAGTTTAATGCTGTCTGTACTTAGAATTTTTAAACTTTTATCTGAATAGTCCATTAAATTTGGCTTACCACTCCAGAAGACACCTTTAGTTGTAAGTATCAAGTCCATGTCTATTTTTTTAAAGCAAAGTTTCCAAAAGATTAACATCCACATGGTCAGGTTCATCTCAGCTCATCAAACAGCCTTAGGTTTGCTGAGATAAACTTCTAGACAAGGTACAGTTATGGAGGAAGGAAATTTACTGAAGCTTATAGATCCAGGAGAAGTTCCATAATGGCAGAAAAAGCTGGCCTGCCTTCACAGGCCCAAGCAGAGAGAAAGAGAAGCACAAACCTTTAGAAATACAAAAGCCACCAGCGAACCGAAGGTGAAGGGGAAGAGAAAGGGAACGTAGAGATGTCGACAAGTAAATACAGGTTATAGAAGCAAGTTTAGTGCACTAAATATGAAGACTGCCTCATAACTCATGAGGGTACGCTCACCTGCACACACTGATTACCTCCTCAACAACTGCCTCTCACAGGGTGCACTAGTCTGTTGGGGTCCCAGAGCCCCATGTTGGGTGCCAAATGCAGGGCTCCTTCCCAGTCAGGTACTGTGGAGAGAAGGACCAGGCCTGCTGGTTCCTCCCTAGGGGTTGAGGGGATGATGAACGTTGGATGACTCAGAAACCTCTCCTGGCCACCAGAGAAAAACCACACTGAGTCGGGAGTCTTTTCAATGCAGGAACTCGCAGAAACAACTCACTTTATTACTCTGAGCTGTTGCCTATATCATGTTGGGGACAAAGGCAGGGATTTTAGGATGGGGGAAGAGGTAAGGGCCAATAGTAAACTTTAACTATTGAAATGGTAATTACAATTGCCACACAGAGGCAGCAGGCAAGAAGCCATTAGGCATCTTGCTGAGTCCTAGCTGGCCAGAGACAGATTGCCAAACCTTAGCTAGGCTCAGGAAGTTCCACTAGGCCTCATGCCTGTGCCTTTCAGAGCCCAACAGGCTTGAACCTCCAAAACCATGAACCTTTGCTCTTTATAAGTTGATTGGTTCAGATATCTGTTACAGTAGCAGAAACTAACACATATGGGCTTTGAAGTGGTTACTCTGTAACAGGCTTGAGCTGGGCTTAGAAAGTGGCCCTGCATGCTGTCCCCAGTGCTGCCTGCAGAGGAGAATTCACAGGACCTCTCATCACAAAAACCTGATACTTGGTCCTGACCATGTCTACCTGTAGGCTGAAAGGCCCAAGAATTCAGAAGCCCAGAAATACTATCACGCTCCAAAGGGAGCTTAAGCGGGTCCCTGCATACCTCAAACTTCAGGCTTTACTCTCCATTGGAAGCAAGTAAAGAATCCCTCTTCTCATTATATCAGAGCCTGCTCCTAATATAAAACTAGGTAAAAAGGGCATGAGATGGCCCTCAAGGATGGGAAATGAATAATAAAGTGAACCACTTATTTGGTTTCTGTAAATAGCCTGCACCATAAGCCCTAATAGCCTGCATCGTAAGCCTTAGTAGCCCGCACGATAAGCTGTAGCCTCAGACCACCAAGGTCATAGGAGACTGATACCACACTCTGCTACTCCCACCGAAGGACCTGCGCAAATGCTGACCACCAAGGTCATAGGAGACTGATTGGTCCACGAGGGGCTTGAACAAATTAAACTAATTGGCTTAGAAACTATGGAGTGGCACAAACTGACTGGCTCGCACCCCACGGGCTCCTGATATTAAAAAAATGATTGGTCTAATGCACAGGCTTTGTTAGAAACCCTATAAAAACTGTCCCGTTCCTGCATCCGGGGCTCTGCAGTCCTCTACCCCTGCGTGGTATACGACTGTGGGCCCCAGCGCGCTTGGAATAAAAATCCTCTTGCTGTTTGCATCAAGACCGTTTCTCGTGAGTGATTTGGGGTGTCGCCATTTCCAGGCAGAGCGTGGGGTCCTCGTTCTGGGGGTCTTACAAGGCTATACCCCAAACCAAGGAATGGGTACGTCCTGTCATTACAGATGCATGTGTCACTTTGCTTCTGATTGGGGAGTGAAACTCAGGCCAGCAGGCTTACAAGCTAGCACCTTTAACTGTGAGCTACCCCCACATCCATTTTTCTGGAGTTTTGAAACAGTCTCACTCTGTAACCCAGGCTGGCCTTGAACCCATGGCAACCCTCCTGCCTTAGCTCCCAAATCCTGGTATTAGCGGTGTGAGCTACCATGCTTGGTGAGGCTGAACATGCTCATATCTGTTTTTCTCTCTCTCAACAAACAAACAAATAAATAAATATTTAAAATAAATAAATAAGTCTGTTTTAAAAATTTGTTAAACCTAGGCTGGGCATGGTGGCACACACCTTTAATCCTAGCACTTGGGAGGCCAAGGTAGGAGGATCACAGAGAGACTGCAGAGTGAATTTCAGATCAGTCTGAGCTAGAGCAAGACCCTACCTAAAAAAAAAAATAGATTAAAAAATACTGTTAAACCTACTTGTCTTTCTTTCCTTCCTTCCTTCCTTCCTTCCTTTCTTTCTTCCTTCCTTCCTTCCTTCCTTCCTTCCTTCCTTCCTTCCTTCCTTCCTTCCTCTCTCCCTCCCCCTTTCTTTTTTTTCCTCTTTCTTTGTAGAAGCATGGTTTCACTGTGGCCCAAGCTAACCTGGAAACCATTCCATAGTCCCAGCCTAGCCTTGAACTCACAGTTATCTTCCTACTTCAGCCTCCTAAGTGCCGGAATTATAGGCATGAGCCACTATGTCCAGCTCTATTTGTATTTCCAGAATGTCATGAGAGACCCTCACTCACCAGTACATGAGACACCCTTATTCCTGGGTTACAGAGCATGCGCATGACAAGAGAGTGTCCCCTATTGTGTTATGCATTGTCTGTAACCCAAGAAAGTTTAGCAAGAAAGCGTTCAGTATAGAAAAAAGCCATGTATTAGTTAGCTATTACTGCATAATGCAACACCCTAAAATGAAAACACTCATTGTTTCTTATGAGTCCAGTGGTCTTTGGGGCAATTCTCTTCATCTGAGTGGTTGATCTCGACCCATGCTTAGTTAGTGGATTGGCCTTAGTGGGACAGCTCAGCCTTCTGGGTCACTCTTCATTAGCTTGCCTCTCTTACACTGCACCAAGCAACTAGCTCAGGCATGTCTTCATGGCCGGGCTAGGATTCCAGGAGACAAAGCCACAAACATCAAAGGCTTTTTCAAGTTTCTGCTTGGATTATCTCTCCCCCCATTCCATTTGCCAAAACGAGTCACATGGCCCAGCCGACAGCCAGTGTGGGAGAGAGGGAACCATCAAGGGACGAGAATATTGGGAAACAAGGATAATTGTGGCCATTATTGCAATCATCCCTCACAAGCTGCATCCTCAGCAGATGGGAATGCAATCACCATGGCAACCAGGCACGGACCACTCCTGAGGTCCAGATGGCAGCAAGGAAATCTCAGCGGAGGCTTCCGACCTCTGTCTACGCATGACTTGGCACTTCATTCAGTCCCTTTAGTGTGTGGGTATATCCTGGGGGAAAGAAGAAGGGGATCTTGGGATTGGCAGCTTGGAGGCATGGGATCTAGGAAGAGAAGTTAAGTTGGGGCATAAAAATCAAACAAAGGCACAATTTGTGCACAGCTGGCTTTATAGGCTACAGTCCACTGGCTCTGAGAGAATGAGTGGGTTCAATGAACTGCAGCGAGAAGGAAAGGATGCTAGCATGAAAAAGAAATTTTCCAATATTGGAGGGAAAGCACCCCATCCCACCTCCATGTTCACTGGAATCACCCACTTTGAGGCCAGCGGGGTCCTTAACTGTCAGCCAGCCTAACATACTCATTGCATGGCCCAGCAAACAGCAGCCGGGAACGAGGCTACACGCCTTGTCTGAGGTCTCCCAGGGAGCTAATGCGAGCCGAGGAACCTGAGCCCCAGGCCCTCTCTGCTCTGCTGGTGGCTGCTGGGGTTGGCTGCAAACACTCCAATTGTTTCTTAATTGGAGTCTCCTGCTTAATTAGCTGCTTCCTGAGCAGCCGTGCTCCCTGTCTGGAAATCTCAATCAACAGCTTCTTTTCTAAGTTGCTGTGAGCTCCTCTCTTCTGCTGTTTTCCAGTCTCCACTCCACGGTTCTGCCCACCAGGGAATCTGGGGAGGGAGACAGGGGCACACGGGAAGCACTTGGAGAAAAGAAACAGCTGTTCCCATCCCCACCCCCAGAGACTCTGGAGGGCTCCACAGCCACCCACAGGAGTCATCCCTGGGGAACACAGAGCCGAGCCAAGCCTGGATTTTCTATTAACTCACCAAGTCATTATGGGAAAATAGGTCCCTCCCTGGAATTTAGTGACCACTGAAGGTCTTCCCTAAGTTAGGGCTATAGGTTTAGCAAATGAAATTGTAAGATGTGCAGTTACAGTTGAAAGTTCAACAGCAGCAATTAACTTAATACTATAAGTGGATCCCATGCAGGTTTGTATGCTTATCCCAAAGCACACTGCTGCTGTTGCAGGAAACAATTTCAACAGGGCAGCCTGCATTTTATCCAACACCTAACTCAATGCAGAGAGCCCTATTTAAGTCTTCCCAATGGAGACAGCCCGAAGAAAAAAAATTGGAGGTTAGACAGGCCTGATGTGGAGCTCAGATGTGTCACCTATTATTGTGTGATCTTGGACAATTCAGTTCCCTTTTCTGAGCATCAGTTTCCTGGGCTAGAAAATACATGTTACTATCTTATGAGTTCACCCTTAAGACAAGTGAAAGGATATAATTAAACTCATTATAGCTGGGCATGGGGCTCATGCCAGCCCTCAGGAGACAGAGGTAGAAGGATTGCTGTGAGTTCAAGGCCACCCTGAGACTACATAGTGAGTTCCAGGTCAGCTTGGGCTAGAGTGAAACACTACCTACAAAAACCAAAATAAATTTTTAAAATCATTATAGATTGCAAAGTGTGCTATGAACTTAAATATTCATCAAGAACTACTGTATGTAGTTCATTAAGTACGCTCAACACTCGATTAACTACACAGGAAGTACAGATAGTGCAATTAAAGGCATTTGCAAGAAAAGCCTGAGGCATAAGAAGGGGGAGGGGAAATCAAACAGAATTTAAATTTGGTTTGAACCCTATACATTCCTGGCAAAGAGTCCTGCCTGTGCTCAGTGCCAGGTAGATAGAAAGATTTCCAAGTCCCAGACACAGCCACAGCACCGGTCCTTCTTGGGAGGAAACTGGATCACAGATTGACTGAACAGTAGAGTATCTGTTGGAGAGGCCTCTGTTTTCTGGGAAGAAGTCACTGCACTCGATTCACTGTTTAGCAGACTCGACGGTTGGGGCTGGGTGCTGGGAGAACTTCCAGCACTCTCTTTGGGGCCCTGGTGCTCTCTACTCTCAATCCATAGGGCTTAATATGGTTTGAATATGATCTGTTCCCCTCCCCAAATTCTGGAGGTTCAGTTGGACCTCCAGTTTTCTATTAATGGTATTAGGTAATGGAAATTTAATCCAACTACAGCGGTTAGAGGTAGAGTCTTTGGGAAATGACCAGATTAGATTGTGAGGCAATAGCCCTTATGGTTGGATCCTGGTGGCTTTCTAAGAAGAAAGAGTGAGCCCATCTCATCTATCTTGGCAGCTAAGCAGGGTTAGGACAGGTCAGTAGTTGGAGAGGAGAGAGTAAATCCACATGGACAGAGATACACATGTCCCCACCATAATATGATGGGGGGTCCCTGGCCTCATGAAAGCTTGCACCATGCTGCTTTGACTTCACCATCCAAAGCCATGAGCCAAAGTAAACTTCTCTTTATAAAGTGAGAGGATCAAATTTGCTCCAGTTTACAGCTAGACCTAAGTTTCAGTTTCCTGGAGAGGCAGACAAGACTTCTGAGAAAAAAAAAAAAAAACACAAAGGGCTGTTAATAACAGTGACCCTGACATGTGGCTGGGGAAGACAGCCACCCAGGGGCCTAAGTCAGTTATTACAAAGTCTCTAAAGCATGTCTAAACATGCCCAAGGATGGTAAAATCTGGGCCACAGCCAATCAAAGGTGTACAAATGTAACTACTGCTTGCTTAGCCAATCACATTAGAAGATGACCTAACCCTCCCAAAATTCCTCTAGCTGGGCTTAAATGGGGCCTGCGTGCTCCTCTCAGGGTCGCCATTTCGTATGAATGGTTGACCCCCGCATGCTGGCTGATTCCACAGAATAATTTGCGTCTGGGGTCTTTTTTCAGAGAGTCTTGGACCCCTACATTTGGGAGCTCATCTGGGATCACTGAAGAACCCCCAGACTCGATAGTGGAGCATTTCTAGGGGAGCAGTTGGTTCTCTGCCGATCGGTGAATTGGGGCACCTCTCTGTACTGTGTGTCTTTGTTCTGCTCTGATCCTTGTTTTTCCTGTAGATCTGGAATCCAGACACAACCTGGAGGCCCACAAAGGTCAGGTGGACATGCCAATTATTCCCTCTGGGCCAGGGGTTTCTGAGGATGTCGCGAGCACTCTCAAAGATGATTGGTTGAGAGGATTCCGCCCACGAAGGTCAATGATACGGAGACACTGGTATACTTGCAAAGGAGTTTACTGGGATGAAAGTCACACACAAGCAAGTCCAAACTATCACAACTAATATTATAGCTAATATAATATATAACCAAATCATATTCATCACTACTAACACAAGAATATTTCTAACAAGTCTAACATGTATACGACCTGATAACGCGAGACTTGGGTTGCGACATCTCTGACGCTTTATGACCTGGCAACGCGGGTCCGTGCTGCGACTTTTTTTCTCGGTTCGCGGTGTTTTCTCGGTTCGCGGTGTTTCAAGCCAAGTCTTGATTGTTCGGACAGCGTGTCGGGCAGATGAATTCAGATCGGTGATGCGTCTCGCGGAGGTCTCGGTCCGGACTGCTGAGCAACCTTTCAGTCAGTCATAGTGTCGGGAAGACTGAGCCAACGGTTGCTGAGCAGCTGGGGTTTTTATACCTTCCACTACTTATCTAGAGTTCCACACACACACCTGCTAATCTCTACTATGTCACCGCACATAGCATAGTCTTAGTTTTGCTTACAAGGTTTGACTTTGCATTTTTACTCTCACAACAAACTTGTTTATCCTAAACTGGCCCTGGACCATATGCTGGTCCTTACATGCTCATAACAGAGGACACTTCGGACCACGATCTGTTGGAGCTGGTGGCCACCGCGTTGCTCGCATTTGAATGGAGTGACCCGGAGGATGGTTTCAATGGACAGCTGACCTGGACCAGGCTACCACAAGGGGTTAAGTACTTGCCCACCATCTTTGACAAGGCACTCCATGAAGACCTGGGTGAGTACCAGTATGCACACCACCAAGTAACCCTCCTACAGTATGTTGATGACCTCCTTATAGCTGCCCCAGAAGAAAAAAACCTGTCATTTAGTAATTGTCACCTTGCTCAGAGAATTAGACCGGATGGGCAATTGAGTGTCTGCGGAAAAAGACACAGCTCTGCCAAAGGGAGGTAACATACCTAGGGTACACACTCAAGAGGGGCCAATGCCTGCTGTCTCAGGCCTGGGAAGAGATGATCCTCAGTATCCCCACTCCCAAAACTCAATGACAAGTTCGTGAGTTCTTGGGCTCAGCCCGATTCTGTGACTCTGGGTGCCAGGATCCACGGAAACTGCTCAGCCTCTCTATGAGGCCACAAGGGGGCAGGAGAATGCCTTGGATTGGACTCCAGATGGGGACAGAGCCTTCCACTGGCTCAAGGAGACACTCCTTAAGGCCCTACCAGACATCTACAAGCCTTTCCACTGTATGTGGATGAAAAAAAAGACATAGCTAAGGAGGTGCTGAGTCAAACTCTAGGCCCTTGGAAAAGACCAGTAGCCTATCTGTCCAAGAAACTGGACGCAGTAACACAAGAATGGCCAGCCTGGGCATTGTGGTGGCCATCGAGTTGCTGGTTAAGTACGAAGATAAAATTACTATGGTGCCGGGCCTGGTGGCACACACCTTTAATCTCAGCCCTCCAGAGGCAGAGGTAAGAGGATCGCTGTGAGTTCGAGGCCACCCTGAGACTCCATAGTGAATTCCAGGCCAGCCTGGGCTAGAGTGAGACCCTACCTAGAAAAACCAAAGAAAAAAAAAGATTACTATGGGACAAAAACTGATCATAATTAACACACATGGCATGGATGGGATTCTCAAGAATCCCCCAGATCAATGGATCTCTAATAATCGATTGGTGCATTACCAGTCCCTGCTTCTGAGCCCACCCTGCATCCAATACCACACTACCTCAACCCTCAATCTGGCCACTTTACTGCCAGACCCTGACCAGGACATTACACATGACTGCTCAATAGTGTTGAACCAAGTCCAAAACGTGAGACTGGACCTGACAGACATCCCCTGGCCGAATGCAGAGGTGGACTGCTTCATAGACAGGGGCAGTTACACAAGCACAACGGAGTCAGGTATGCGGCGCTGTGGTAGTAACTCAACTCTGTAGTATGGGCCTCTGCCCTTCCACCCGGGACTTCAGGCCAGTGGGCCGAAATAATTGCCCTGACTCAGGTTCTTAATATGGCCAAAAACAAAATTACAAACATGTCCATGGACAACCAATATTCCTCTGCCACGGTTCATGTCCATGGACTCATGTAGAAAAAAGGGGGCTGCTCAAAGCAGAAGAAAAAAAACCATCAAAAGTAAAGATAAGATCCTAGCTCTATTAGAGGCAATATGGCTGCCCCTCAAGATAGCCATCAGTGGTCCATTGTCTGAGCCATCAAAAGGGAAAAGATAAAAAACAAAAGGAAACAAACTGGCGATAAGGCCACAAAAGAGATTACACTGGACTCCACAGCCATGGCCTTGGTGGCTATGGTTCCACCAGGGCTCCCTCCAACCCCCCATTACAGCTCAAAAGATAATAGGGACCTAATCAAATACCAAGGACTCTTTCAAAAAAAAAAAAAAAAGATGGCTCCATACAGCTGAGGGCCCAATAATTCTCCCTTCAGAATTTGTTAAACAGCTCATTTGTCAAAATATCCATCTGAGTCTTCGAAAACTTAAGGAGTTCAAGCTGGAGAGATGGCTTGGAGGTTAAGCACTTGCCTGTGAAGCCTAAGGACCCTGGTTCTAGGCTCAATTCCCCAGGACCCACGTTAGCCAGATGCACAGGGGGCGCACGTGTCTGGAATTCATTTGGAGTGGCTGGAGGCCCTGGCACGCCCATTCTCTCTCTACATCTGCCTCTTTCTCTCTGTATGTCACTCTCAAATAAACAAATAAAAATTAAAAGAAAAACTTGAGCTGCTGAGAAATGCTAACTACAAATTGTTTCACATAGGCCCTTAGTGAATGAGATCATTTCCCACTGCCCTACCTATAAAGCAGTAAATCCTTTGACTGTGGAAACTGGCTATGCAGACAGAGACCAAAAAAAACTGGAAAATAGACCCAAAGTCAAAACAGGTCTATATGGATAAAAGTGCCTTTTAGTTCTTATAGACACCTTTTCAGACCACCACCATAGTGGCTAAGAAGCTGCTAGAAGAAATTATCCCCAGGTATGGACTGCCTTCATTGTTGGGATCTGATAACAAACCTGCCTTCATATCTCAGGTAACACAGTCGCTTGTTAAGATTGTGAGGACATTAAAAACTTCATTGTGCCTACCATCCCCAGAGTTCAGGCCAGATAGAGAAAATGAATCAGACCTTAAAGGAGACCTTAACTAAATTAACCCTAAAAACTGGCGGTGACTGGGTAGCCCTCCTTCCTTATGGCCTGTATAAGGCTAGAAACACCCCCTATACACTAGGCCTAACTCCCTTTGAGATACTATATGGAGGCCCCCTCCCCTTCTGCCTAACCTTCAACCTGAGATCCTTGCAGAATTTGACCATCAAAAATTCCTGGAATCCCTACAAACTCTCCATAAAGTCCCAAAACAGATTTGCTTGGATATACACTAAATCTGAGTCAGCTCCCTGTCCTAACCCCCATTGCTTTGAACCAGGTGATGAAGTCTAGATTAAGAGACATAATCCCAAGACTCTGGAGCCACACTGGAAAGGTCCTCTCAGGGCAATTTTGACCACACCCATAGCTGTGAAGGTTGACAGTCAAAACCTGGATACATCACTCCCACATCAAACCTGTGGGACGAAAGACCACTCAATGTTATCAACACCGACAGGAGAGGCCTCCAGACAACTCGACTCCAGAAGGATGGAAGGTTCAGTCCCACCCACTGGACCCACAAAAGCTGAGACTACAAATCCTGATCTTGATCTCTGCTATGGGTTTGGCTCCTACTGGACCTAACCCTCATGAACCATATAACCTCACATCATGATTACTAACGTGGCTATAGGGACGATAGTTAATTCCATGTCCCACTCATCCCCCATTGGAACTTGGTCCCCTTGGCTCACTGCCCTCCTTTCAGGGGTGACAGGGCCCCTGATGCTGTTGCTACTCACCCACACCTGTGGGCCCTGTACCCTTAACACGCTCATGAGGTTTGTCAAAAAACGTGTATCTACTGTTCAGCTTCCCAATATCACCCCCTAGACCCCGCTCAAGGATGTGAGATGGAACCTATCTCAAGCGGGGAGTGAGAGGACCAAATTTGCTCCAGTTTACAGCTAGGCCTAAGTTTCAGTTTCCCAGAGAGGCAGACAAGACTTCTGGGAAAAACCACAAACAAAGGACGGGCTGCTAATCAACAGCGACCTTGACATGTGGCTGGGGAAGACAGCCACCCAGGGGCCCAAGTCAGTTATTGCAAAGTCTCTAAAGCCTGTCTAAACATGCCCAAGGATGGTAAAATCTGGGCCACAGCCAATCAAAGGTGTACAAATGTAATTGCTGCTTGCTTAGCCAAACACATTAGAAGATGACCTAACCCACCCAAAATTCCCCTAGCTGTGCTTAAAAGGGGCCTGCGTGCTCCTCTGAGGGTCATCATTTTGTATGAATGGCTGACCCCCACATGCTGGCTGATTCCCCAGAATAATCGCTCTTTGCTTTTACATACTATTTGCGTCCAGGGTCTTTCTTCAGCAATTCTCAGACCCTTACAAAAGTAGTCTGTTTCAGGCAGCCCATTATAGTAACAAAAAGCTGGCTAGCAGAAGGTTTCCCAGAGGTGGACATTTAATTCATGTAAAACCACCAGCCTTGCATAGACACAGTCTCGTGACTCAACCCTTCCTGAGGCTGCTGCTGGAGCTTACTGGGAAAAGGAGATTTCCCACTAAGACTGCTTAGTTGACAGACAAGGGTTGGGAGTCAGGAACTGCCAGTGGCCATCTTGCTGTGGAACTGAAGCCTACCTGAGAAAAGGAGGGAGACTGAGTCTAGTTTTGCTTGGGCCAGTTCAATGCCTACGTAGTCAGTTCCCTGAATCTGTTAACTCCCTTCATGTGGGGGTCAACTGGATTTTCTGTCACTTGCCCTTTAACGACACTTCACCTCCTATGTTACTCCCCAGTAGACCTTCTCTTAAAGAGAAGACTGTATGAGCTGCGGCATGTAGGCAACCTTGGACACACAGCCCCGAGTCTCTGGTTGATGCTAGCGCCATTTGACTTGGATACCTTGAGCACTTGCCCTTCAAACGCCACACCATCTCAATGACAGCAAGGCAGGAAGGGTCCTAGAAGCTAACTCTAGGTAGAGGTGGAGAGAAGGAGCCAGAAGAACCTGTCTATAATCCTGTTGTTTTCATTACTGCCACAAGGTGGCAGTGTGCGACAGCAGTTCTGTAGAGTCTGGTTCAGGCTAATTCTCTCCTGGTGGCTCCCGGCTGGCTCAAATGTCTGCCCATAGTATGCAAGTCATGGTGGTCCAAGTCAGGAAAGGGCAAGTAAGCATCAGTTGCTGCAGTGGGTGCTCTGAATCATTCATAGGCACCCTGTGGTGGGGAATGATGGGTTAAATGTGAAGTATGCCCCACAGGCTCATGTGTTTCAACACTTGATCTCCAGCTGGTGGTGGCATGGTTTTGTGAGGCCTGGCTGGCAGAAGTGAAAGAAAGAGCCCAGCCATGACTTCAGTCTAATCCAGGACTCCTGCATGGATTGCGCTGCCACCAGGCCCTCCCACTACGATGGACTGAAATTTCCCGAAGCCATGAGCCAAAATAAATCCCTCCTTCTTAAGCTGTTTCTATCAGGAATTTGCTTATCAATGAGAAAAGGGGCTTCTGGTTAGTATTTTGCTTCTAAGTTACAAAAGTTGCTATTTAGAAGTGATATTTAATTTTCTTGATTAAATGAACAAAAAATTCACTGAAGAACATTTTTAAATTTATTTTATTTATGAAAGAGAGAGAGAGAGAGGGAGAATTGGCATGCCAGGGCCTCTAGCCATTGCAATTGAACTTTGTGCACCATCTTGTGTGCATGTGTGACCTTGGGCACATGCATCACCTTGTGTTTCTGGCTTACATGGGTTCTGGGAAGCTGAACCTAGGTCCTTAGGCTTTGCAGGCAGGCACGTTAACCACTAAGCCCATCTCTCCAGCCCCAGAACACATTCTTATTTTGAGAAACGTTTGGTAAAGGGTATGGAGGAAGGAGACGACAATGAGACCACAACCCATCAACACTAGTGACTGGAGGGAAGTGGAGTGAGATTCAGAGTCATCAGGATCCCAGAACGTGGGATGAAGCTTCATGGCACAACATGGCTTAGCAAGTACAAGGCCCTGAGTTTCACCTTCAATACCCCCAAGCAAAACAAAACAAAACTCCCAAGCCTAGCTCATTGCGCTTAGCAATTATACTATAATAAACCTTTCTGACAGGCTCCTGAATGAAAAACAATCATTGCAATATACATGGTAAGAAAGCAGAGGTAGGACTACCTGGGGAGAGTGCACAGGGGAGGTCAGTGGGAGATGGGCGTGAACAGGAACACAGTGTAATGACACACATGTATGAAGAAGTCACGATGAAACCCTTCACCTTGTATGCCAAACAAATCAAAAATAATAATAATCCATGGGCTGGAGAGATGGCTTAGCAGTTAAGTGCTTGCCTGTGAAGCCTAAGGATCCCAGTTCAAGGCTTGATTCCCCAGAACCCACGTAAGCCAAATGCACAAGGTGGTGCATGCATCTGGAGTTCATTTGCAGTGGCTGGAGGTCCTGGTGCGCCCATTCTCTCCCCCTCTTCTCTCTCTCTGTCTGTCTCTCTCTCCCTCTTTCTCTCCATGTCTGTCACTCTCAGATAAATAAATAAAAAACAAAGCACCCTTTAAAAATAATAATCCAGCAGCACTAGCTATGTAGACCAACTAAGGGGAGTATCCCATTGGAACACAGTGACTTATGACCAATACCTAGTTTGTTTGGGGCAGGAAAAGCCATATATATTGTGTTAAAAATAGTAACACAGGGCTAGAGAGATGACTCAGTGCTTAAAGTCACTTGCATGCAAAGTCTGACAGCCTGGATTTGATTCTCCAGGACCTACATGAAACCAGATGCACAAAGTGATGCATGTGTCTGGAGTTTATTTGCAATGATAGAAGGTCCTGACATGCTCATTCTCTCTCTCTCTCGCTCGCTCTCCATATATATATTGCATATGCATCTAGGTTAGTTTGTAGCAGCAAAAGTCCCTGGCATGTCCCATTCATTCTCTCTCTCTCTCTCTCTTTCTCCTGGCTTACAAGTAAACAAAAAATAAAAATTTTAAATATTTATTTATTTATTTGCAAACGGGGGGGGCAATGAGTGCTCCAGGGCCTCTTGTGCTGCAAACAAACTCCAGATACATGCACTACCTGGTGCATTTGGCATTACATGGGTACTGGTGAATCCAACCTGGGCCTTCAGGCATTGCAAGCAAGTACCTTAACTGCTGAGCCATCTCTCTAGCCCTAAAAATATTTTTTAAAAATACTAAATTGGACTGGAGAGATGGCTCAGCAGTTAAGGTGATTACCTGTCAAGCCTAAGGACCCAGATTCAATTCCCCAATACCCATGTAAGCCAGATGCACAAGGTGGTGCATGCATCTGGTTTGTTTGAGGCCCTGGTATGCCCATTCCCTCTCCCTCTCCTCTCTCTTTTTCTGCCTCACTCTCTCAAATAATATTTTAAGAATTATTTTAAAACCCCACTAAATTAAGCCAGGCATGGTGGCACATGTTTTTAATCCCAACACTCAGGAGGCAAGGGTAGGAAGATGGCCATGAGTTTGAGGCCACCCTGAAACATGGTGAATTCCAGGTCAGCCTGGGCTAGAGTGAGACCCTACCTCAGAAAACAAAATACTCCACTAAATTAAAATAACCTAATAACTCAGGCAGGCTGGGCATTGTTTGACACAATGGTTGAACGTGTGATTCTAACCTGAGCCTTAAGCAGTGTGAGGCAGTGCTGTGACCAGCAGAAGGATTAGGAACAGCAAGAGCTTTAGCGGAGCCAGCTTATGCTGGAGTAAAGTTCAATGCAAACACATGTGGCAGGGACAAGAGTAATGACATCAAAGCTGTGCTGTGTTTGGAGGCATGCAGCTCTATGGTTGGGCATTTACCCTGGCATGTGCAGGACCTTGGTACCCATCACCAGCATCAGCACCAAAGCTAGACTGTGCTAGAGGTCTTGCCCGGATCTCTACAAGGTTTCCTTGGGGCCACGGGTGTATCTCAGTGGTAGAGCATAGGCTCAGCATGCGGAAGGCTCTAGGTTCCATTCCCAGCACCAAAGTCAAAAATCTTTTTGTGTTTCTAGACTGAAATCCCCAGTGTTTTCCAAAATGCAGGAAGAAATACAATCTTTACACAGCATGTGCAAATTCAAGTCTATTTGATTTGATTTTTATTTTTTCTTTATTTGCAAGGAGAAAGAGAGAATGGGCGCATCAGGGCATCTTGCACCACTTGATGCATCTGACTTTATGTGTATACTAAGAAATCGAACCCAGGCCATCAGGCTTTGCAAGGAAGCATCTTTAACCACTACACCCCTTCTGCAGCCCGTCTATTTTATTTTTAAAAAAATATTTTATTCATTTACTTGAAAGAGAAAATGGGGGATGTCAGAACCTATTGCCACTGCATACTAATTCCAGACACATGGACCACCTTGTGCGTTTGGCTATAGGTGGATACTGGGATATCAAACCTGACCTGTCAGGCTTTGCACACAAATGCCTTTAACCATTAAGCCATCTCTCCAGTCCCCTCAAGTCTATTTAAATTTGAGAAATTAGAGGTATTCTCTACTTGTAGCCCCAACTTTTTAAATAAAGCACAAATGACCTCTTATTTTGTTGTTACATTGTCTTCTGTTGGTTCTTCTTCTTCTTATTTTTTTTTTTTTAGATAAGACCCATGCTGTTCTTGAACTGCTTTGTAGCCCAAGCAGGTTTTGAACTGGCAGTCCTCCTATGTTAGCCTCTGGAATAGCTGGGATAAATGTCTGCGTCACCAGATCTAGCTAAATTGACTTTTCAATAAAGAGGGTTCCCCCCCTTTCAGCACAGCCCCCACCTAAGATTTCTCTTTCATAGCTTGTTTGCTTTCAGATCTATAGCCAGGACTAAAACACTGTGTGCTTAATTACTGGGATAAGGCTTTATTGCCTCCCGCATAAAATGGAAAGGGTAGGCTTGGCCAAAAATACATTCAAGGTAATTGTTCTAACTTTTCCCTAGTGTCAAGTCTGGGCAGGAGTATGAAGTTCATCCTTGCTTTAAAGGTGAGGTCATTGGTACTCAGAGGTTAAGGTAGTCTCAAAAGGTCTGGCAACTCAGAATCTAGTGTGGTGGGTCAACAATCTAAATGCCTATGCTTTTAAAAATTAATTTTGGGGGCTGAAGAGATGGCTTAGCAATTAAGGTGCTTGTCCATGAAGCCTAAGGACTCAGGTTCAATTCCCCAGTACCCATGTAAATCAGATGCACATGGTGGTGCATGCATCTGGAGTTCGTTTGTAGTAGCTGGAGGCCCTGATGTGTTCGCTCTCTCTCTCTTTCTTTCCCCCTCTCTCTTTCTCTCAAATAAATAAATAAAAATAAAAAATTAATTGGGGGGGAGCTGAGGAAATGAGGGATGACTTAGTGGTTAAAGGCACTTGATTGTAAAGCTGTTGGCCAGGTTTGATTTCTCAGTACCCATGTAAAACCAGGTGCACAAAATGGCACGTATGTCTGGAGTTAGTTTGTAGTGACAGAAGGCCCTGGTGTGTCCATATTTATTCTCTTTCTCTCTCTTGCTTGTTCACTCACTCTCACCCTGTCCTCACAAATAAGTAAATAAAACTATTTAAAAATTAACTTTGGGACTGGGGAGATGGATCAGTGATTAAAAGTGCTTACTTACAAAGCCTGCCAGCCAAGATTCAATTTCCCAGTGCCCACATAAAGCTAGATGCGCTCAATAGTGCATGTGTCTGGAGCTTATTTGCAGCAGTTAGAGTTCCCAGTAGTGTGCCCATACTCGCTGTCTCACAAATGAATAAAGAAAAAAAAAATTTGTTTGTTTTTCAAGGTAGGGTTTCATTGTAGCTCAGGCTGAGCTGGAATTCACTATGTAATCTCAGGGTGGCCTCGAACTCTTCACTATCCTCCCACCTCTGCCTCCCAGGTGCTAGAATTAAAGGTGTCTGCCACCATGGCTGGCTGAAAAATATTTTTTTAATTAATTTTGGCCAGATGAAGTGATGCATGCCTTTAATCGCAGCACCTGGGAGGTAGAGGTAGGAGGAGTTCCAGGCCAGCCTGGACTAGAGTGAGATTCTACCTCAAAAAATAAAAAACAAACAAAAATTAATCTTGGTACTATAATAAGATCAATTTTTACTACTTTCAGCATTTTTATAAAGTCATTATGTGTAACCGAACTTTTGTCTTTTAACCTACATCTCCCCATTCTCCTCAACCATTTTAAGTGTCTAGTTTAATATTAGTACACTCATGTGGGTATGCTGCCTCCCCACCAGTTCTCTAGAACTTTCTCATATTCCCAAAGTGAAACACTGTCCCTATTAATCGCAGTCCTCCTCCCCAGCTTCTGACACCACCCAGCTTCTTCCTGTCTCTGTGAGTCTGGCTGCTCTAGGGACCTCACATAAATGGAATTACACAGTATTTGTTCTGGCTTGATCTATTAGTTACTCCTCTCATTGTTGTGGGAAAGTGCCCGACCAAAGCAACTTAAAGAGGGAAGGGGTTCTTTGGCTCATAGTTTGAGAGGGCAAAATTCATCATGGAAGGAACACCATGGTGGCAGGAGCTTGTGGCCACTGGGCGCATTGCATCCACAGCCAGGAGGCAGAGAGAGACGAACGCCGTGCGTACTTCTTCCTTCTTTTCAGTGCATGACCCCAGAGCATGTCAAGTTTAGAATAGGTCTTTCCTCCTCAGCTAAGCCACTCCTAACTATCCTCTCAGACTTGTAGGTGATGCTAAAATCCAGTCAAATTATCAATGAAGAGTAACCATCACACTTATTTTACTCAGCACCGAACTATCAGGATTCACCCATGTTGTAATGCATCATAATTTCCTCTTTCAGGCTAAGAAATATATGTTGTTTGGGCACACTACATTTTGCTTAGCCAGTCATTTCTTCATAGATACTTGACTTTATTCTACCTTTTGCTACTATGACTAGCAGCACTGTAAATATGAGTGCATAAACATCTCTGAGTCCCTGGTTTCATTCTTAAAATTTTTATTTATTTATTTGCATATTTATGCATTTTTGTACCAGGGTCTCTTGCTGCTGCAAACGAATGCCCATCTGGCTTTGTGTGGTGGTTGGAGAATTGAACCCAGGCCATCACGCTTTACAAACAAGGGTCTTTAAGTGCTGAGTCACCTCCCCAGGCTCTGCTGTCAATTTTTGAGAAGTGGGATTGCATTGTTTACATTCAGGCATAACACAAGGGTTCCAGTTTCTCCCCATCCTCATCTACAGACTCGTTCTCTGTGTTTTGATGCTATCCATCCCAGCGGGTGCGAGGCACTATCTTACTGTGGTTTTGGTTCACAGCTCCCTGACGTCCATAGCTTTTTCAACGTGATGTGGTGGCTCTTCTCATGAGGAGTGACATCTCTGTGACTTTATATCTTGCTCTAGTAGATATGTGACAGGGAGAGGGTCATGCCCACTGCAAGCCCAGGCTCCATAGGCTGCTATTGTCTCAATGAACTGTACAACTAGCCCACTGGAAGGTGCAGGCACACCATCCCCCAACCACCAGCTGGCCAGCTGTCAGAGTCTATCATAGACTTGTCAGCCCAGCTGAGTGCCAAGTGACCAAGGCAGGAGCCCAGCCAGGGCCCACTAAGTCTGGCCCATCTGACCTAAAGTCATGGACACGACTATATCACGCTACTTTTAGACACTATGTTTGGGGTGGCTTTTTATGGAACAATCACTAAATGATACACAAGAGATGGTTTATTTTGAACCAAATGTAAGTGACCACAGTGGCCTGGGAACAAGGATTGAGGTTGCCCCAAATTATAATTTTCAATGTAGAAGCAGTTATGTGAACATTTTATAGTCAGAGAACAAAAGAAAGTCATAAATCAATGCATTTAGAAGATAAATTTATGGAAACATCAGACAGGCAGATTATAGAAAAGTGGAAAACTCATCAGATGCTATCCGATGACATTCTTCGCTCTTGGGTTGTTAGAAATTAATGGTCTGCTAAGTTAATACATTCCAAAGGCTTTACCTGATAGTCAAAAGGATATTAGGTCAGATATAGAGGTGGGCAACAAATGGCTATTACAGGGACTAAAGAGAGCCCAAGATAACTTGGCTCTGAGTCTGCAATGTTCCAACACTACACAATCCCTATGTTCTAATCAATAGCCTTAAGGGCCCTCAACATAGGTGCAGCTATTTCATGAAAACTTTGGTTCAGTTTTGGGGACTGAGCTCTCAAGCTGTGGTCTTGAAGCAGGTAGTTTCAGAGTAGAATTGATTAGAAAGACCCACTGGTGTCCCTAGTAGCATTGCTTAGTTGGTTGGCGGGGAATGACTCACCTGGTCTTAGAAGTGTGACCCAAGAGGAGGAGAAACTGAACTTGTTTTTCCTACAGATAGTGATGAATGCTCAGTATTGAAGTCAGACACCTGTTCTTAACTCAGTCAGAACCTAGATTTCATTGTATGCTTAATCTAGGTGTTTAGTGGGCCAGAACTGCTATGGCCACTCTAAGAGAGCATGCTGCCAGAGGCGAGAGGCTTTGCTCTCCCACTGCTGCCATGACAAGCTGCAGTACTATAAGCCCAAAGCAACATGGCAGTGGACCAGGACCTGAACCTCTCAGCCAACTGTGAGTCAGACCAACCTTCCTTCCTCATCTGTTGATTAAGCCAAACATTCTTTTTTCATAGTGGCAGGACTGACTGACATCTCAGAGATCAGACTGGAATTGCAAACTACAAAATGCTTCATGAGAGTTCCCAGGTCACACTTTTAAAATTTATTTGTTTGTTTACTTGTTTATGAATTTAACACCTCTTGTCCTGGGTTGCCATGTCCTGAGCTGACCCTAACGCATAAACCACAACCCCACAGGGAATACCTGCAACTCCACTGAGGAGGGTCCCCAGTGGAATGGGGGCAGGGACAAGGGAAAAGAGGGTACCAACGCATGATGTATCCATATGAAATATCTTGTTAATAATAATAATAATGAGTTTAAAAATAATATCTGTAAGCTTACAGTTAGAAGAAATAAAATAAAAATCAATCTGAAACATTGAAAAACAACAACTGCAACTCATTAGTGAAGAAGACAGAACACAGTTAGGGCAAGTTGCCTTGGTCCTGGGAAATAATACTTCAACTGTGCACTCAGAATAAAGAAAAGGGGGAAAAAGTCTTTTTGAAAAAATGGCATAGGGAAGGAATCATCTCATTTCCTTAGAAGTACGTGCTCAACCATGTTTATTGCTGCTCAATTTATAATAGCTGGGAAATGGAACCAGCCTAGATGTCCCTCAACTGATGAGTGGATAATGAAGATGTGGCACATTTATACAATGGAGTTCTACTCAGCGGTAAAGAAAAATGAAGTTATGAAATTTGCAGAAAAATGGATGGACCTGGAAAGGATTATACTAAGTGAGGTATCCCAGGCCCAGAAAGCCAAGTACCACATGTTCTCTCTCATATGGGGATCCTAGCTACAGATGACTGGGCTTCTGTGTGAGAATGAAAATACTTAGTAGCAGAGGCCAGTAAGTTAAAAAGGAGACATAAAGGGAAGAGAAAGGAAGGGAGGAGGGTACTTAATAGGTTGATATTGTATATATGTAAGTACAATGATTGTGATGGGGAGGTAATATGATGGAGAATGGAATTTCAAAGGAGAAAGTGCGGGGGGAGGGAGGGAGGGAATTAACATGGGATATTTTTTAATAATCATGGAAAATGCTAATAAAAATTTAAAAAATTAAAAATTAAAAAAAAAGAAAAAATGGCATAGGGGGAGAACTGGAGAGATGGCTCAGCAACTAAAGGCTCTCGCTTATAAAGCCTGATGGCCTGGATTCAATTCCCTAGTACCCACATAAAGCCCAATAGACAAAGTGGCCCATGCATCTGGAGTTAGTTTACAGTGGTAAAGGTCCCTGGCACGCCTATAGTCTCCACTCTCTCTCTCAATCTCTCTCAATCTCTCTCTCTCTCTCTCTCTCTCTCTCTCTCTCTCTCTCTGCTTCTTTTTCTGTCTTTGTCTTAAATAAGCAAATGAGATTTTTTTAAAATGACGTTGGGAGCCAGGCGTGCCTCTAGTTCTAGCACTTGGACAGCTGAGGCTGGCGGATCAGTTGAGCCAGTCTGGGCAACAGAGTAAGACTTTTGTCTTAAAAACAAAACCCACCAAGAACCAATCAACCAACTACCTAACAAACAAACAAAAGACATTGAGAATCTCCTTGGCAGCAGTGTGAATGCTCAGAGAGCTGGGTTTTAACTCTTAGTCTACCAAGGAAGCTGCTGTATGACCCACGGGGAGTCACTTTCCTTTTCCCAGGTTCAGTTTAGTGTATAAGATGGTGCTAGTTTCACTTAATCAACTGTGAGGAGAATACATCAGGAAAAAACTAAAAAGTTACACCTCTGTGAAGAGCTTATCACTGAGTGAAAGATCATACTTCTTGTTTTGGAAGCATCTTTTGGGAATTAAATAACTTTCCTTACTCCTACCTACTGGGAATGTTTGATACACTCCAAGAATATTTATTTACCATTTGATTAGTCTCCACCCAGAGGACAGATTATAATCAAGGGTCACTTTCCAGAACCCCCAAAGATACCTAAAACCTGGATAGTACTGAATTTAATAATATTATGGTTTTTTTCTGTACATATGATAAAGTTTAATTTATAATTTAGGCATAGGAAGAGACTCATAATAGCTAATATTAAAATGGAACAATTGTAAAAATTTCTTTAATAAAACTTATATTAATGTAGCCACTCTCAAGATATTATGTGGAACTGTAAAAATCTTAGTGGCCTCCAGATACACTTTTCTTTGGAGAGATGGCTCAGCAGTTAAAGACTCTTCCTTGCAAAGCCTGTTGTCCAGGGTTCAATTCCTCAGCCATCCATGTAAAGCTGGGTGGGCATTTGTTTGCAGCAGCAAGAGATCCTGGCATGTGCACACATGCATATGTGCGTGTCCACACACATACACACATAATTTTAAAAACCAAAAGCTTACCTTTTAACTTAAAGGAAGTATGCCATAGCTTCTTTTTCCACATATCAAAATTACCAGGATCACTATTATTATGTTTTGGGGCAATTATTAAGTAAGATACAGGTGACTTCAACATAAACACTGTGATATCTCTAAGTAGATCTAATAAACAAGTCAGCTACTTAAATGACTTATGGGTAAATGATGTATATAGCCTGAAATATGCTGGGAAAAGGAATGATTCATGTTCTTTTTTTTTTTTTTTTGGTTTTTCGAGATAGGGTCTCACTCTGGTCCAGGCTGACCTGGAATTAACTTGTAGTCTCAGGGTGGCCTTGAACTCACGGCGATCCTCCTACCTCTGCCTCCCAAGTGCTGGGATTAAAGGCGTGCACTGATTCATGTTCTTAACAATATTCCATAATACTGTCCAGAACAATGCGCAATTTAAAACATCAATTGTTTATTTCTAAAATTTTCTATATAATATTTTTGGGTTGACCTTGGATAATTTAAGTCATGGAAAGCAACACCTTGGCTAAAGGAGGATTGTTGCATTCTAGTATGGCTGTGTCTATTTAAGCCTTATTTCTTTTTTTATTTATAGTGATTAGACATGTTCTTGCAACAGTGCTGTAAACACACATAAGACATTTGCATCTGGCTTAGGTGGATGGCTTGGGAATTGAACTCAGGCTAGCAGGCTTTGCAAGCAAGCACCTTTAACCATTAACTCATCTTCCCAGCCCCTAGCATAGCTTCTATTCTGATGAGACATGGATGGATGCAGTACTGTTGGATGGCTTTTTCCAGAAGTTTATAACAACAGCATCATGCTATTTATAACAGTGTGCATTTCTTCTTTTCTTGTAATTATTTTATTATTTGCTTGCAAGGAGAGAAAAGGGGGGAAGGAGGAGAGAGTGGGCATGCCAGGGCTTTGTGTTACTGCAATAAAACTCCAGATGCATACACCACTTTGTGCATCTGGTTTTACATGGGTACTTGAGAATTGATCCTAGACTGGTTTTGTAAGCAGGTTTTTTTAACTGCTGAGATACCTCTCCAGCCTTGACATTATTTCCTCCTCCCCTTCTTCTTCCTCTTCCTCTTCCTCTTCTTCTTTTTAAAAAGAATTGAGGGCTGGAGAGATGGCTCAGCAGTTAAGCGCTTGCCTCTGAAGCCTAAGGACCCCGGTTCGAGGCTCGGTTCCCCAGGTCCCACGTTAGCCAGATGCACAAGGGGGCGCATGCATCTGGAATTCGTCTGTAGTGGCTGGAAGCCCTGGCGCGCCCATTCTCTCTATCCCTCCATCTCTTTCTCTGTCTGTCGCTTTCAAATAAATAAATAAAAATAAACCAAAAAAAATTTAAAAAAAAAGAATTGAACCCAGGGATTTATGCATACTAGGTAAGGTATCTACCACTTATCTACATCCCCCAGCCCTTATCTTCCTTTAAATAAAGCTAATTGTAAATTATGAAGAGACAGAAAAGTATGCAATTTAGAGGCCAGGCATGGTGGCACATGCCTTTAATCCCAGCGTTTGGGAAGCTGAAGATTGGAGGATGGCTGTAAGTTTGAGGCCATCTTGGGGCTATAGAGTAAGTTCCAAGACAGCCTGGGGTGAAGTGAGATCCCACCTCGAAAAACCAAAAAGAAAAACAGTATGCAGCTTAAGAAAAGTTTGCAAAGTGAATGCTCATGAAACCTGCACTTGGTGTAGGCAATAGAACCATGATGATTTCAAAACACTCTTAGCAATCTGCAGCTCTCCTTTCCCAGTGCTGGAGATGGAATCCACAAGCCTTGCACGAGCGCAGCAGATATTCTGCCCACAGTGTGCTTTCTACCTGCAGCACCACGGCTTTGTGACATATCCATGTGGACCTGTAGATTTGATCCATCAACTTTAAACTGCCATATACGGTTTTACCTCGTGAATATTATCCCATGTCTTATTTATCTATTCTCAGATTTAAGGAAGTGAGAGTCCCTTCTGACATGTTGACATTCTCAAACCTTTGGTAACAATCCATCTTCAAATCTCTTTGTATAAATGTGTGAGGACTTCTTTATAGCCATTTTCTCAGAGTGTGTGTCATACACTATAGTGGTTTTGAAGTTCAATCAGGGGTTCCCACTAAATTTTTTATAGTATTATTGAGAGATATTTCACACATCATAAAATCCACCCACTTAAAGTTCTCAGTTCAGTGCTTTTAGTACATTTACAGAGTTGTGCAATCATCACCACAGTCTAACTTGAGAACATTTTTATGGCTCAGGGACCTTTCTTTTTTTTCCAAGGTAGAGTCTCACTCTAGCTCAGGCTGGCATGGGACTCACTCTGTAGTCCCAGGCTGGCCTTGAACTCACAGTGATCTTCCTACCTCTGTCCCCTGAGTGCTGGGATTAAAGGTTTGTGCCACCATGCCCAGCTGCTCAGAGATCTTGTAACCATTAGTAGTCACTCCCTTCCTGTCACCACCTCCCTATATCAGTGCCAGGCAACCACTAATACCCCCTTGGCCTCTGTGGATTGGCTTATTCTGGACACTTCACAAAAATCGAATCATAACTATTTGTCCTTTGTGCCTTCTTTCATTCACTGAGTATAATGTGTTCAAGGCTCATTCATGATGTAGCATGTATCAAAACTTCTTTTTTTTTTTTTTTTTGAGGTAGGGTCTCACCCTAGCCCAGGCTGACCTGGCACTTACTCTGTAGTCCCAGGTTGGTCTTGAACTCACATCAATCCACTTATCTCTGCTTCCAGAGTGCTGGGATCAAAGGAGTGTCCCACCATACCTGTCTCCCAAACTTCCTTTTTAATTGTTATTTTAGAGTGGGGCACAGGGTGAAGAGAAAGAATTGGCCCATTAGGGCCTCAGCAGCTGCAGTGGAACTCCAGGCACTTGCACCACCTAGTGGGCATGTGCAACTTTGTGCTTACTTCATCTTTCTTTGTCTGGCTTACATGGGATCTAGAGAGTCAAACATGGGTCCTTAGGCTTCACAAGCAAGTGCCTTAACTGCTAAGCCATCTCTCCAGCCTCCAGAACTTTCTCCTTATTGTCAAGTAATATTCTACTCATTGTATGGAGTATATGCCACATTTCTTTTTTTATATTTGATTTACTTTTATTTATTTAGTTATTATTTGAGAGAAAGAAAGGCAGATAGAGAGAGAATGAGCATGCCAGGGTCTCTAGCTGCTGTAAATGAACTCCAAATACATGTGCCACCATGTGCATCTGGCTTACATGGGTCCTAGGGAATTGAACCTGGGTTCTTCGGCTTTGCTAGCAAATGTCTTAATAACTAAGCTATCTCTCCAGCCCCGTATGCCACATTTCTTTTTACTTTATCAGTTGATGGCTGGTTGGGTTGTTCATACTTTTTGGTTATTATGAATAATGCTGCTATGTACATTTATATACATTTTTGTGTGGATGTATACTTATATTTCTCTTTGGTGTATACTTAGAGGTAGAATTGCCTGATTATAAATTCTGTTTGACTTTTTGAGGAATTACCAAATTACTTTCCAAATCAACTACATTCCTGCACATGCCCAACAGTGTATAAATGTGCTAGATTGTCCATTTTCTTACCAATCCTTGTTATTGTCTGTCTTTTTGTAATAGCCACTCTATAAGTAGAGATGAAGTGTTGCCTTATTGGAGACATGGTTCACATTTCCCTGAGTACTAGTATGTCTTGAAACTGTTGTTTTGTTTACATAAATGTGTATTTATGTGTGTGTGTGAACTGGATTACAAATGAATTATATTTCTCTTTCTGGATTGTGCTGAACAATTCAAACCTCATTGTCCGAATGAATTTACTTAGGATATGGATTGCTAGGTTTTAGCATCTTCTCAAGCTCAAGCTTATTACATACAGTTCAGGATCCCATTCCAAAATTCTGAAACCACAACAGTCTCTAAAGACACTTTTCTAGAATTCTGCAACAAAGTTCTCTGAAAGTGAAAACTGACCTAACATGAGCTGAGACTGTCTACAGTCTCTATTTATTCCATTTAGTGTAAATATTCATGTGTCACTGCAGAAAAACAAATAAGGTGATAAGATGAACTGGTTGCTAAGCTCACTGAGAGTGGAGAGGTAAAAATGGTGTCCACATGTTTTAGCTTTCAGACATGACAGATAGATAGGTAGATATATAGATAAGTGATAGACAGATAGATATAGTGATACATGTCTGGTATCAAATATTTTCAACAAAAGCTTGCAGATTAGTATCCCCAAAGCACTCCAAATTGTCAGGCCAGTTTCCATCTTCATTGCCAATACAGGAGATTTACTATTCCCCAGTATTTTCCCAGAGTTAGTATTATCAAACTTGAAACATTTCTGATCACTGAGAAAGACAGCTTGTCACTACTTTCATTTGCATTTGTGCGGTTCTTGACAAGGATGAGTAGATATTTTTTTCTTTGGTGTATTGGTCACTTGGAGCTCCTTTTCTGGGGGTTGTCTGTCCTTTATGCACACCAGTCCTTCCAGAGTTGCTATTTAACAGTTGAGATTCAGACAGTGACACTCTAAAAATCTGGCATATTTTGGCAGGCTGAACATTTATAGCTCAAGGAAGTGGACTATCTACAGGTCCTAAAATCAGCAGCTCAGGATCAAAATCCCTCCCACCTACCTGTCTTGTAGGCCACCAGAGTGGGGGTGATGGGAGTTCCTATCATCCTGTTTTGCTTTTCTTCTCTCACACCAGAGACTTCATAGAGTTCTAAGTCTTGATCTCTCAAAGAATAAACAAATAGCCCTAGTCTATTTTCTGAGCTCTCCTTTAAAAAATATTTATTTCTTTGAGAGAGAGAGAGAGAACAAGGACAGAAAATGAGAATGGGTGTTCTAGGGTCTCCCTGCTCCTGCAAATGAACCCTAGATGCATATACCACTTTGTGCATCTGGCTTTATGTGGGTACTGGAGAATTGAACCGAAGCTAGCAGGCTTTGCAAGCAAAAGACTTTAACTGCTGAGACATCTCTCCAGCTCCCTCTCTGAGCTCTCCTTTATTTAACTTATTATTAACTTCAATGGTAGAAAGAAAAACTGAAGTCTGTCAGAACACCTGGACAGACACCAGCATGTTCTATTTCAGTCCCATGGTGAAGCATTTATAACCATTGTCTGTTCTGTGTAGCCCAATGACTATGCCCTAAGTCATTGTCTGACCTCAGTGCTCATTAAGTTCCCTTAAAAGTCCTTTGTTGTTCCGCACTCTCTCCTGTCCTATAGAAAGAGGGCCACGTAAGTTTCTGAATCATGTTGGGCTGGTGTAGGAAATCACAGTGTGATTCTCTACTGTACTGTGTTTTTGTCTCCCCCACCCCCTTTTTGATTTTTTGAGGTAGGTTCTCACTCTAGCGCAGGCTGGCCTGGAATTCACTACGTAGTCTCAGGGTGGCCTTGCACTCACAAAGATCCTAGTACCTCAGCCTCCCAAGTTCTGGGATTAAATGCATGCACCTCCATTTCTGAGTGTTTGCCTCTTTTTGCACATTAATAAGTCTGCATTTCTGTTCTCATATTTAAACTGTCTGTGCATTCTAGAATATCTTCAGAGGGTGCTGGTGTGTGTGTGTGTGTGTGTGTGTGTGTGTGTGTGTGTGTGTGTGTGTTAACTCCTGCACCACAGCCTCTACACCATACTAAATGGAGAATTTGGGTTTGTCCTTTGAATCATCTCTTTTTTCACTAAAATAGTAACATAGTTAGTAGATTAGCTTTTTAAAATTTATTTATTTGTTTGTGAGAGAGATAAAGAGAGAGGTAGATAAAGAGAGAAACAGAGAGAGAATGGGCACGCCAGGGCCTACAGCTTCTGCAAATGAACTCCAAACATATGCACCACCTTGTGCATCTGGCTTACATGGTACCTGGGGAATTGAACCTGGGTCCTTTGGTTTATTCAGGCAAGCATCTTAACTGCTAATCCATCTCTCCAGACCTAAGAATTTATTTTTTATTTTTTATTTTTATTTATTTATTTATTTGAGAGCGACAGACACAGAGAGAAAGACAGATAGAGGGAAAGAGAGAGAATGGGCGCACCAGGGCTTCCAGCCTCTGCAAACGAACTCCAAATGCATGCTCCCCCTTGTGCATCTGGCTAACGTGGGACCTGGGGAACCGAGCCTTGAACCAAGGTCCTTAGGCTTCACAGGCAAGCGATTAACCCCTAAGCCATCTCTCCAGCCCAAGAATTTTTTAAATAAGGATAATTTCTGCCTTTCTTTCCCTTCCTTCCTCCCTCCCTCCCTCTCTTCCTCCCTCCCTCTCTCTCTCTCTCTCTCTTTCTTTTTTTTTTTAGGTATGGTCTCACTCTAACCTGAGCTGACTTAAACTCACTCTGTAGTCCCAAGCTGGCCTTGAACTCATAGTAATCCTTATCTCCACTTCCCCAGTGTTGGGAATCAAGGTGATTTGATGTAAAATGTCCCTCATGGCCTCATGTGTTTGTGATGAAGCCACATACTCCATCCCCAGCTGGTGGAGCCTTTGTAAGGTGGAGCCTCGCTGGAGGAGGTGTGTCACTGGGGGTGGACCTTGACGTTCATTTGTCCAGCTCTGCTGGGTGTTAGCTAGCTCAGCCTTGATGCGCCCTTCCAGCTTCTGTGACAAGATGTGATGCCCAGCCTATGCTCATGTCATACTTCCCTGCCAGGATAAAACTTCCCCTCAAGTCTCTAAGCCAAAATAAGCCCTTGCCTCCCATCAGTTGCTTTTGGCTGGATGTTTTGTCTCAGTAATGAGAGGGTGACTGCAACAAAATTGGTATTAGAAAATGAGATCACTGCCTCCTGAGTCTAACTAGAGCTCTGGAGTCAGCCTTAGGCAGCTGGGATAGCATATGTGTGCCTATATATATATTTTTTTTTAATTGGAGACTGGGTCTTTTTGTGTATCCCAGGCTGCTCACCAACTCTGAATTCTCCTGCCTCAGCCACCCCATGGGCAGAGCATGCCTGAGCAGTGAAAGAGGCACCCATTTCCATAATTAAATGTTGCCATTAGCTTAAGCATGAGGAGGTTTGGGTTGGCACTTTGCCAACATGAAAGACATTCCAACATTTCCAGAATATTTCTTCCTGTGTATTTTGTTCAACGCTCAGAGATGGTGTGGAAAGTCCATGGTGGGTATCTCTTTCTTACATTTCCAGGGACTGTGTCCAGCACTTCAGGACAGGGCTTAGGTGGTGGAGTACTTACTTTTAATGAGCAAGATTCCCTCTCCAAGACCAGGAAACAAAAACAAATAATACCCCAAGAAAAGAAAGCAAAACCTTCATGACAGACTTTGTGGCTGGGCTGACTGACTCTGTGCCAGAGTCCACTGTGTGGGGTCAGGGGATACAGGGCTCAGCTTCGGAATATTTAGAAATGCAAAGCTCTATTACACATAAACTAAGGATAAAAGGTTGGGGAGAGGGCTGGAGAATTGGCTTAGCGGTTAGGCCATTTACCTGTAAAGCCAAAGGACCCAGGTTCGATTCCCCAGGACTCGCATAAGGTGGTGCATGCATCAGTTCAGCAGCTGAAAGCCCTGATGTGCCCATTCTCTTTCTCTCCATCAGCCTCTTTCTCAAAGAAATTAGAATAAATAAATAGATAAATACATTTTTTTAAAGGGATGGAGTGAAAGAGTCTAAAACTGTGCCATCAGAGAATCTCTAAAGTCCTGACTTCTTTTTTGTTTGTTTGTTTATTTTTATTTATTTATTTGAGAGTGACAGAGAGAGAAAGAGTCAGAGAGAGAGAGAGAGGGAGGGAGGGAGGGAGGGAGAATGGGCTCGCCAGGGCCTCCAGCCACTGCAAACAAACTCCAGATGCGTGCGCCCCCTTGTGCATCTGGCCAATGTGGGTGCTGGGGAATCAAGCCTCGATCTGGGGTCTTTAGGCTTCACAGGCAAGCGCTTAACCACTAAGCCATCTCTCCAGCCCAGGTCCTGGATTCTTGAGATGGGGGTCTTACTGTGTTGGCCAGGCTTGCCTCAGTCTTTTGAACTCAAGTGATCCTCCTGCCTTGCCTGCCCGAGTAAGTAGGACTACCTGCATGTGTCACCATGGCCAGCAATTCTGACTAATTAAAAATACGCGCATGTGTGTGTGGTGTTTATATGTATGTGTGTTACACATGCTCCCATGTGGGAAGCCAGAGGAAAATGTCAGCTACCCTTTTCTATTGCTTCTCAGCATTATTTCCTTGAGATGGAGTCTATCATTCAACCTGGAGTTGCTACCTTTTGGTCAGTTTGTGTTGAACCAGCCACACCAGTAATTCTCCTGTTTCTGTTTCCCACAGGATAAGCGTTACAAGCATGGTTACAAGTGTGGCCATGCCTAGCTTTTTATGTGGGTGCTGGGGATTGAAGTGAGGTCATTTCAGGCCTTCATGCTTGCACTTTTAGCTGCTGAGCCATCTTCCTAGGCCTAAGTTATTTATTTATTTAGTTTTGGACAAGGTCTTGCTATGTAGTCCAGGCTAGCCTTGTACTCAGTATGTAGCTCAGTATGGCATCAAACTTGCAGCTATCCTTCTGTCTCAATCTCTAGATTACAGGCGTGCCCACCACACCTGTTACAATACCCAGTTTTAAACACTAATAAAAAAATAAGAGCATCTCTAAGATGCTGGAAATTTGAATTATGAATATTTTTTAAAAGTATTTTAAGCATTTGAGAGAGAGAGATGAATTTATGGGGGACATCTGATTCAAACCATCACACACACACACACACACACACACACACACACACACACAGAGAGAGAGAGAGAGAGAGAGAGAGAGAGAGAGAGAGAGAGAGAGTTTGAGTACGCAAGGGCTTTCTGCCACTGCAAACAAACTCCAGAGGCACGCACCACTTTTTGCTTCTCGCTTTATGTGAGGAATCGAACCTGAGCTGTCAGACTTTGCAACAAGCATCTTTAAGCATTTAACCATCTCTCCAATTCCAATTCTGTAATTCTGAGTATTTGATGACTAAGGAATTACTGTCAATTTTTCACATGTGATATATCTATATCTATAGATAGATAGATAGATAGATAGATAGATAGATAGATAGATAGATAAAGATATAGATATCTGGCATCCTTGTCTCTTAGAAATAAATATTGAAACTCAGATGAAATGATGGGAGACCTTCATCCTTTGTTTCAAAACAAGGAGGTGGGCAGGCTGCAGGAGGGGAATAATCATGAGGCTTTATGCTGTTCTGTCTACTGTTTGATTTGAGGGTCTATTTACAGTTAATAAGTTATTTAAAAAGACAGTGGCTCCCATATGACACCACCTCACAGGACTGGTCTTAGACATTTTCTCTCAATTTTCATGCACCCTAGAGAAGGGATCAGCTTGATGTAGTGGCTCTCCACACTGGGTTGTGCTTGGCCACAGTAGGCCTTGGGCTCTGGGCTTCAGCAGGAAACTACGCTTGTGTGATACAATGACGTCCCTTTGTTTCTTTTATTTATGTCACGGCTACTTCTGTTTGGCAGCTGATGCTGACTTTCTATTTCCAGACACAGCAGCGCTTCATTCTTAAATAAATATATATAAACACTTTGATTTAAAGATAAATAGGAAATAACAGTACAGGTGGTACTCAGATATTGTAAAACAATTTTTTTAGGGTGCTAAAGAAACGACAGAAGTTTGGGAGGAACTGATAACAAGTTGCAGGAAATGTTTTCTTATTTTGCTTTCCATGTAGACCAACTGTATTACACAAATCTGTGGTTTATTTGTCCCCGAGGGTCTCTGTTCTGGGTGCAAGTGGCTTGCCAGCCACCTTCTCACACTACCTCTTTGCAATATAGATAGAGCACAGATGTCCCAAGAAGGGGGTGTTGGCAGAGACAGAACATGCCCTCCAGATAAGGTGGTGAGAGGCTGGCCTCAGCATTCCATAGGTGGGGCCAGGCTTTACTAGCTTCGTAGATGACCTATGCTCTGGGAAGAGGGCAAGTTTAAATTCAGTGTGAAAGATGAAAACCTCAAATATTTGTTGTTTTCTTTTTTTTTTCTTTTGGTTTTGAGAGTGAGAGAAAGTGAGAGGGAGAAAGAACTGGTGAGCCAGGGCACCCAGCTACCACGTTGGTTGTTCTTGACTAGGAAAATGTCCTGATTACTTTAAAACAATCATACATGGCATGTTTTCTCTATGTGGCTATGTTGTAGGATGGCTTGTATGCTTGCTCATTGTTTTCTTTATTATTATGACTATTGGCTTTTTCGAGGTAGGGTCTTACTCTAGCCCAGGCTGACCTGGAACTCACTCTGTAGTCTTAGGCTGGCCTTGAACTCATAGGAATCTAACAAATTCTGCCTCCAGAGTGCTGGGATTAAAGGCGTGTGCCACCACACTTGGCTGCTTGCTGTTTTATTTGTGCAATTAAACTTATTTTTCCCCTCCTTAGATAATGCTAGAAACCACAACCCTGGGATCACAAGCATGCACCATAAAACATGGATTTTCTTTTGTTTTATGCTCTTTTTAGATGACTCTAGATTCATGTACTTGTGTAAGAAACAATACAGAAGTCTCATGTACCCTACCTTATCTCGCCAGTGGTGGTATTTTCTTGTTCAGTCAAGGTATATAACAGTTCTATCACTCATATTACCCTCATCACCACCATAACCATCCCCAAAGCCTGGCAATCACTCATCTATTTTCCTTTCTTTAATATTTTTATTTCAACAATAGAATACATAAAAGACTGTATAATACATAACAATATTAGTCAGCTTTATGTTATGACAATAGAAAGCTCAGAGCTAATATCCTAAAAAGTTTATTATTAATAATATCATCTTGTGCATCTGGCTTATGTGAGACCTGGAGAGTTGAGCATGAATTCTTAGGCTTCACGGGCAAGTGCCTTAACCACTAAGCCATCTCTCCAGCCCATTATTATTATTGAGATAAGGTCTCACTCTAGCCCAGACTGGAATTCACTATGTAGTCTCATGCTGGCCTCAAACTCACAGTGATCCTCCTACCTCTGCCCCTGAGTACTGGGATTAAAGGTGTGCATCACCCTGCAAAGTTTATTATTTTTAATATTTTTATTTATTTAAATCAAAATTTAAAAAGGGCGAGACAGAGACAGAGAGAGAGTGAGTGTGTGGGAATGAATGGAGACACCAGGGCCTCATGCCACTGCAAATAAACTCCAAATACATATGCCACTTTGTACATCTGGCTTTACATGGGTACTAGGGAGTCAAAACCTGGCTGTTAGGCTTTGCAAGTAAGCACCTTTAACCACTGGGCCATCTCTCCAACCCAGAAAAGGTTTAGTTTAAATTGCCCTTTTGGAGGTTTGAGGGCCTGTACCTGCACTAGTTCAGTTCTAGTGAGGCCCTCACACTGAATGGCAAATGACACTGGTGCAAATATCTCAGGGTTACATCTTCAGTTAGTAAGCAGAAAGAGACACTGCAGTTCCCTAGTCCATTCTGAAGGTATGTCCCCAGATTAGGTCCCACCTCTTAAAAGTCTACAGTACTTTCCATCAAATGCTACCCTGCAGACCAAGTCTCAAGTCACAATGGACTAGGGGAAGACTGAAGCATACTTAAACTATACCAGTCACCTTAAAAAACTTTTCTACATGGGATAGAGAGATGGCTCAGTGGTTGAAGGTGCTTGCTTGAAACCCAACAGCCTGTGTTTAATTCCCCAGTACCCATGTAAAGCCAGATGTACAAAGTCACAAAGTATTGTATGTATCTGGAGTTCATTTTCAGGGGCAGGAGGCCCTGGTGCATCTGTTCTCCTGCCCTTACAAATTAATAAATAAAATATTAAAAAACTTTTCTGTCATCAGAATTCCAGAGATTCCTTCAAGCTGTTACACATGCCAGCTGCCCATCCCTGTTTACTGTTGAATAACATTTCGTGATATGAATGTGCCAGGGTGCTTCACCTCCATCCACGCAGTACCCTAGAGCTGCGTGCATCTGGGTTGGACTCATGAATCACATATGGGGTATGTGAACATAAGTTTTTGTTTCTTCAGGATAAATTTCCAAGAACATGTTTATTTTTAATAAATTTGTTGCCTCTATTTACAACCACGATGTTTCATTTAAAAATCCGTGTCAGTAACTTTTCAATAACCAGAAGATCTGGGAATGCAAGCACAGGGAACATGATCCCAACAGACTAGACACCTCCTGACCCCTGTGCCCACCTGGACCTTCTTATGTATTTGCTTACCTGTCTGGCAAGGAATATACACATGTGTTTGCATAAAGTTTCTCTTAAGTTTACTCTGTGTATTCTCTGGAAGACACTAATGGGAAAGGGAAGATGGAAGAATGTGGAAGATCTCTTTCACAATGATCCCTTTTGAACCTTTTCAGTTTCCAACATCTGACCATATTATCTGCTCAAAAAAAAAAAAAAAATCATTAAAGGCCTGGAGAGATGGCTTAGCAGTTAAGGCACATGCCTGAGAAGCCTAAGGATCCAGGTTCAATTTTCCAGGTCCCATGTAAGCCAGATGCACATGGTGGCACCTGTGTCTGGAGTTTTGTTTGCAGTGGCTGGAAGCCCTGGCACACCCATTCTCACATTCTCTCTCCCTGTCTCTAATAAATAAATAATTAAAAATAAATCTTTAAAAAAATCATTAAGGACTCAGGGGTGTAACTCAGTGGAATAGTATCAAGCATGTATAATGTCCTGGCTTTGATCTTCAGCACAGGAAATAAGAATATGTAATTAAGCAGGGCATGGTGGTGCACTTGGGAGGCAGAGGTAGGATCGCTGTGAACTTGAGGCCAACCTGAAGACCAATTCCAGGTCAACCTGGGCTAGAGCAAGACCTTACCTCAAAAAAGAAAGAAAAAGAATATATAATCTTAAACACAGAGGAATATTTCTTCACAGATGTTCCCCTGGACTGGCTCTTCTATGAACTTACTTCTGTTTCTTCTAAGAATAGAAGCCATTAGAATTTGCCCTCCCAGAGCACCTGGTTCTGTGTAGCAAAGACTATCCCTTTTCCAGAAAGTCCTGTGATTGCTAGAGAAATCTCTCTCTCTCACCTTCTGGTCCAGGGCCCTCAAATTTTGAGATTCTGAAGCCATACTGTGTCCATCACATCCCAAAGCCCCAGGATTCTGAAGGAGTGGCCTCTCTTTGGTTCAGTGAGGTGTTCATATCTATTCCAGGGGCCATCTTCTCCAAGAAGCTTTCCTGAGCCTGACTGAAAGTTAGCTTTCCCTTCCTTATCACTCAGGGGCATCAATGTGTGCCCTTTTAGCTACAAGATAGCACACACTTCCTGCAGTATCACACAAGCAGGGCTTGTGCACCCTGGCCCGGCCAATTTCCTGACCTCCCATCAGACCTTCACAGGACCAGATGAAGTGCAGAGAGAGACACCTCTGGAAGCTCACGTTCCTATAGGCTCTACTCCTTCATGTAGATCATGACAGCTACAAACCAGAGCACACAATTCAGCATCAGTGGAGATCTTCAGTGTCAGCACGCAGATGAGCCCAGGATATTGCCTTTCAGGGACGGGTGGGGAGTGAGATGTGCTCTGGTGGGATTGCCACCCTAAACAGGACTGTTGGAGTAACTCCCAAAGGGCTTCTGGAAAGAGTGTGCAGCACAGAGAATATGGGGTTGGGGGATACGAAATCCCCCCAGCACTGCCCTGCTGGTGGCCAGCTCTGCAGAGGTGGAAGTGGGGCAAGCCCAAGGCCCTCAAAACCTTAAAAGAGACTGTGGCCCTTGCCTCACTCTCCTTCCACCTCACAGCTGGCTGGGGAGTGGAAACCTAAGTACCCCATCAATCATGGGTACTTCCGGTACAATGGTGTCATGTCTATTATGGGGAAAACAACTGCTCTCTAATTTGATGGAGGCCCACTCCACGGGAGGGAATACATCCCTGATACTGAAAACCTACAACAGGGGTAGTCATGAGTCCTAAGGCGTAATGTCTGCTGGTGTCTAGCTAAATGTATATACTATGCTTATTAAGCTGCCCAGTAAGCACTTCCCTTAATGTTCATACCCATATATTAATGCTACTCTCACTTTTGGTTAGAGAAGCTTCTCTTTTCAGATGGCAGTGACCTTGGGATGACTCAGAAGGCACTATGATGTTGAGAAGTGACAGAGGAGTGCTCAGCACTGCAATATCTCTATCACACCTTGCAAGGCTCAGAGTCCATTGCGGAAGAAGTGGCAGAAAGAATGTAAGAGTAAAAGGAAGGGTAGGACTCCTTGTGCTCTTCCAGACACAAAATGGCCTAGATATCCATGACCTTGCAGCGCCTAACACTACCTACACAAGACCATCATACTAGGAGGAAAAGATGATGACATCATAAAGAGAGACCTGAGACTACATAGTCAATTCCAGGTCAGCCTGGACTAGAGTGAAACCTTACCTTGAAAAACAAAAAACGAAAACCAAAAAAAAGAAAAAAAGAAAAAGAAAAGAAAAAAGAGAGAGAGAGAGGGAGGGAAGGAGAGAGAGAGACTGATTGAGAGGGGGAAGGGGTATGATGGAGAGTGGAGTTTAAAAGGGAAAAGTGGGGGGAGGGAGGGAATTACCATGGATTATTGTCTACAGTTATGGAAGTTGTCAATAAAAATGTCTGTGGGGGGCTGGAGAGATGGCTTAGCGGTTAAGCGCTTGCCTGTGAAGCCTAAAGACCCCCATTCGAGGATAGATTCCCCAGGACCTACGTTAGCCTACCTACGGGGCGCATGCATCTGGAGTTCATTTGCAGTGGCTGGAGGCCCTGGTGCGCCCATTCTCTCTCTGCCTCTTTCTGTCTGTCGCTCTCAAACAAATAAAAAACAAAACAAAACAAAAATTAAAAAAATAATAATAAATTTGAAAAAAAAACAAGAGTCTGTGAAGTGTGCACTGGGATGAGGGACCCCGGCATTCCAGATGTGTCCTTGCACCGCGGCCAGGTTCACGGACACAGGCCCAGGCCGGGGCTGGGATGAACGAGCACCACGAGTCTGGAAGGCTCGGCTCGGCTTTGGGCGCCGGGGGCGGTCAGACCACGCGCCAGGACCCTGGGGGGGTTGAGCGGGAAAGCGGGAGCGCGCGCCCCGCCCCGCCGCGCCCCGGGGTGGTCTCGGCGGGCGGGCGGGCGGGCCTCTCCTCCCTTCGCGCGCTCGGCCGGCCGCGGGGGCCCCGGAAGTGGCCGGGAGGTCCCTGCCCGGCCCCGCCCCTGTCACCTGCCGCCGGCCGAGGGCGCGAGCGGGCGCCGCGGAGCGGGCGAGCGGGCGGGCGGCGCGGCGAGGATGGCGGCGGGGGCCCGCGGGCTGCGCCTGTGGCTCGCGCTCTGGGCGCTGCTGGCGCTCGGCCCCGCGGCGGCGGCGGCGGCCAAGCTCAACATCCCCAAAGTGCTGCTGCCCTTCACGCGGACCACGCGCGTGAACTTCACTCTGGAGGCGTCGGAGGGCTGCTACCGCTGGTGAGGCGCGCGGGGGCCGGCCGGGCGCGGCAGGTGCGCGGGGCGGGGGGCGGCTCAGGCCCGGGGCCGCCACGGGAGCCCGGGGCCGCGCCAGCCCGGCGGGGACCGACCGACCGACGGACGGACGCACGCGGCCCGGGCGGCTCGTCGCGCGTGACCCCCGCGGCGTGCACGCGCGTCGCCGCCGCTGCGCACGGCGCGGCGGTGTGGGCGGTGCGCGAGGCCCGGGCCGGCCCGGCTGGGGTTGGGGATCGGGGGCGAGGAAGGCGGCAGGGCCCCGCGTGCGGCGGATCTCGGGGTACCCCCCCCTTCCGGCCCGGGACACCCAGGGTTTTGGGCTTTGCCGGTGACGCCCTACTGCTGTGGGGCTTGGGTTTGTGGAGAAGGGGGCCGGGCGTCCGTGGGAGACCTCGTGCTCGTTGGGCCGCTCAGGGAGGCGCACAGCCCTTCGATGAGAGGATCCCAGGCCCGTCCTACACCTGAGAAAGAGAAACGGGAGGCCAGGGAGTGAGGTGCTTCACCCCAGATGCCCCTGGCCGAGGGCAGGCCGACCTGATCGGGTTTAGGGATGAGGGGAGCAGCGTGCAGTAGCTGAGCGCGGGCTACTGGGTGTGACCGGGCCGCACCCTTGTCTCCCTGCCTGCTTCTGGGCGGATGGAAAGGAGTCCTTGCCGCTAGGCTGCACGTTACTGTACCTTTCCTATTTGGCCCGAGGTCGGGTCCTGGCTGAGGCTTAAGGTTTGGCACGCTGCTGCAGAGCTGTGTGTGTTTAAAGTCTCATTAATATTACTTGTATGTGTATGTAAACTATGATTCCCCCGGATCTTAGACCCACATTCGGTTACTGGTGACACTTGTACCTATTTAGGTTTTGAAATCCCCCCTAAAGGGTGCAGAGTGTATTCCTGACTTTTCTGCACTGGGGAGGCAGGAGGATCAAGGTCAAGGAGGATCAGTTTAAGGTCAGTCTGGGATACATAGCAGGACCCTTGTCTTAGAGAAACAAAATATAGTAAATTAAAAACAAATGGCTGTACGCCTTTAATCCCAACACTTGGGAGGCAGAGGTAGGAGGATTGCTGTAAATTCAACCTCACAAAATATAGTAAATAAAAAAAATGGCTGTATGCATTTAATCCCAACACTTGGTAGGCAGAGGTAGGAGGATTGCTGTGAGTTCAACCTCACCCTGAGACTACATAGTGAATTTCAGGTCAGCCTGGGTTAGAATGAGACCCTACCTCAACCTCACTCCCTCCCAAAATCTAACATTTTGGGCTACAGAGATGGGTCAGCAGTTAAGGCATGCCTGCCAAGCCTGATGACCATGGTTCAATTCCCCAGTACCCCTGTAAAGCCAGATGCACAAAATGGCACATGCATTTGGAATTTGCAGAGGCTAGAGGCCCTGGTGTGCCATTCTCTCTCTGTGTCTCATTTTTCTCTGTCTCTGCTTGCAAATAAATAATTTTTTTTTTTTTAAAAAGGGCTGGGAAAATGGCTCAGTGGATAAAAGGTCTGTGTAAGCATGAGGACCTGAGTTCAGATCTCCAGCCACCCTGTAAAAGCTGGGGTGACTTGCAGTAACCATTGCAGAGTCAGGAGTATTTCCCTGGCTTACTGGTTAGCTTGTCTAACTGAATTAGTGAGCTCCATGCTTAGTGAAGAGACCTTGTCTCCAAAAAAAAAAAAAAAAAAAAAAAAGAGAGAGAGCCACTGAGAAAGACACCTGAAGTTGACTTTTGGCCTCCACATACATGTTCATGCACACACACAAACGTGCATACACACATGTGCACATAACCATATGCACATACCAAGAGAAAAACACCAGTGCACCTCCTGAAGTTCAGATTGGCCCTGTCAGTGGCTTTTGCACTTGGAGGTATGTATTTCTGTTTGGTATCAGGCTGAACTTGAGCTTTTTCTGTATCGCTGTCTGGAGCCTTGTTCTGTGTGGGAGCATCAGCCGTTGGTTAATATTCAGAGGAGATGCATGCTCATTCTCTTGTTAAAGTTGCCTGTTCTTTTGATAGATGGGCAAGATAGAGGAAGCTGGTTATTAAAAACAGCTGGCTTCAAGTGCATCCCTTTGGATATGCTTGTGCACATCTGTTTTTATAATCTGTTTTTATAATAACCATTTTCCTTGTTTGTGTCCCCCCACTCCTCCCCAGTACACTTTTCTGAGAGTTGTTGATGGATGTTGGCAGCTTTAATTTACTTGGTAGGAGGAAGGGGAAAAGCCTTCCTGACTTTTGATGCATCAGGGAAATGCTAAACACCTTTAAGTTGTTCAGTGTCTGATCCTTAGTTCTTATTGCTAACGTGCGCCTTCTCTGAGGTCTGGGGGTTGCAGACTCCCCTTCACTTCACTGGAAGATGGTCTGTCAATCAAGCACTGAGAATGTTTTCTTTATTTTTAGAAATGCTATTCTGAATGTAGTCATCTCTTGCCGGAGTTTTGGAAGACGCTCCCTTGGAGATTTATTTTAAGACTTGGCATGTAGCTTCAGTCACCTGTACTCACTGGCCTCTATCTGAGGAGTTCATTGTTAAGTCTTTAAGAAGAAAAACAAAGAAAATTTAAATCCTGCAAGGCCCTGCGAGAATTTTGCTTGTCCTTTGAATTTGCTGCTGAGCTCCAGGTGCACTGAAATCATTGCATGCCTGAGCCAGTGGCTTCAAGGTTACCTTTTCCTATTTCCTGACTTGTAGCATCAAATAACTGTACAGTTTCAGGCTGGGAAAACTATAGACATCATCTGATCTGAACTGCCCACATTTAAGGTGGGAATATCAGCTTTAGGGAGGAAAGTGATGGGAGCAAGCTCATGTAGAGTAGCCTGGCAAGTCTGAGGTAATGCCAGACCTGCTTCCCTGCCTCGTGTACCTGGGACATGCCCTCTTGGGCTGATTTGCCAGGTTCGTTGATCCAGTTGAATCCAGCCAGTGTTGCTGCTTGTGTAATAGGTACGTAGGTTTATCATAGATATTTTACATCATTGAAAGTTATTTGTAAGGGTATTTTATTAGTTCCCTTTAAAGGTATAGCTTTGTATAGAAAATGGCACTAAGAAGCTGGAAGAATTGAGAAAAAAAAATCCTTCCCTAGGTTTTCAGTTTTACTCAAATGCAGCCACCATTTTGGTTTCCTCTTAGCTGTTTCTGAGACAAGACTGCTGCCTGTGGTTTATTGAGGAGATGCTCTGTTGGGAAGTGGAGTTGGGTAAAGGAGAGGATAGGGGCTCATCCATAGGACCCTCTGGAGTTGAACTGTACCTTGGGCTGTCTTGTCCTAAAGCAAGGGAGACCAAAATCTGAGCGTTTCTATTCATTGTCAGTCACAGGCTGTCTGTGTTGCATAACCTCCCAGTCTCTTGGGTGGAGAGCCCTGCTGAACTCCCCTTGATGAGGTAGGGGATGAACCTTCCTAGCAAGGCTCCCCTCAGGCCCCAGTTGTACTGAGCTTAGCCCACACTTACCCTTCTCCTTTCCTGCCCCTAAAAACCTCTTCAGGGTACCTTGGAGCTGCCTGGTATGCTTGTCAGGCCTGGTCTTGACTTGGTCACACCTGATACTCCTTCCTGGGCTGGGGAGTCACTTAACAAATAGATGACAAGTAGCTGTACTTTTTATTTTATTTATTTATTGGGATTTTTTTTTTTTTTTTGAGGAGGGTTTCACTGTAGCCCAGGCTGACCTGGAACTTACTCTGCATTCCCAGGTTGGCCTTGAACTCACAGCAGTCTTACTACATCTGTGTCTCCCAAGTGGTGGGATTACAGGTGTGCACCACTACACCTAGCTAGTTGTGATTTTTTTTTAAATATATTTAATTAATTAACTTATTTGAGAGAGAGAGAAAGAGATATATATAGAGAGAAGGCGCACCAGGGCCTCCAGTCACTGCAGACGAACTCCAGACCTATGCATCCCCTTGAATATGGCACTAAGCCATCTCTCTAGCCCCTAGTTGAGATTTTTTATATGAGCTGGAAATGATTCAAGGTTGGTGGAATTTATAGCTAATGGTGGGACTTAGCTGAGTAAGATGATGCCCTTAAACATGGCTGTGAAGGGCATCAAGCTGAGAGAAGAGCAGCCAGTATGGAGTGTGTGTGTTTTTCTATAGAGTGGTCAGGTCACAATTCTTTGGAGTCTAGTCTGGCTTGTGTGGGTTCTAGCTGGAGGGAACAGCAACTGCCGAGGCTCTGGGGTGGGGCTTGTTGGAGGAAGTGTATTTGGTGAGGTTAGGCTATCAGAAGTGAGGTTAGAAAAGGTTGGCAGAGCCAGGTCACATGAGTGAGACCTTGTGGGCTTTGGTTAGGGGATAGGAAGGAGGTTGCCAGGTCAGGTTCTGGGTGAGGTTAGGTCAGGCCTGGTTTTCTGGGTCTTTGCTTTTCTAAAAATCAAGTGCTTTTGGACCTCTGGGCTACCTGGCAATGGTTCCCAGGGCTGAGCTTGGCTGTGGGCCTGGAAGTACTCTTTCTCAGCTCCCCTCTGTAGACTGTAGAAGCAAGGCACCTTTTCTAAAAGGAAGAATCAGTTTAAAAGAAAAAAAATTGAGAGAAAGATTCAAGAGGAAGTTAGATGTGACTAGACTGTCTTTTGGCTTGAGTTGATCTGGAGCCCCTCTTGTTTTCTTCCTGTTTCCTTTGTGGGTTGCCCACTCTGCCTGGGCTCAGGCAGCCCCTGAGGTGGCTTCTGCTTTCAGACCCAAGCAGGTGTGTGGAGGGTGGGATGACTTAGCCTGTCAGACCAAACCCCCTTGCCCATTCTTTGCACAACTCTCACTTCTCTCTCTTGTTTTCACTTTGACTTTCTGGCCTGAACTTCCTGCGTCCCCGGGTTGTCCTGGTCATCTAACCATTGTTTGTCCAGTTCATTGGTAGCCAGAACAGTCAGCAGTGTGCACTCCATCCCTGCTGCCCATCCAAGAACCTTCATCTTGTACAACTGAAATGCCTGCTCTCATGCTGGCAGCTACCCTTCTACTCCCCTCGCCACCCCTGCCGAGGTAGGGTCTCACCCTTGCCAGGCTGACCTGGAATTCACTGTGTAGTCTTGGGTGACCTTGAACTCATGGTAATCCTTCTACTTCTGCCTCCCCAGTGCTGAGATTAAAGGTGTGTGCCAAAATGCCCAGATCTTTCTCTCTCTCTTTTGCTTTTCTTTTTTTTTTTAAATGAGTGGGGGAGAGAATATTGGCACACCAGGGCCTCCAGCCACTGCAGTGGAATTCCAGACGCATGCCCCACCTTGCGCACCGGGGCGACCTTGTGCACTTGCGTCACCTTGTGCGTCTGGCTTATGTGGGACCTGGAGAGTCGAACATGGGTCCTTAAGCTTCACAGGCAAGTGCCTTAACTGCTAAGCCATCTCTCTAGCCCGCGGCTGTTTCTTTAGTGTTCTTAATATTTGCCTGTCTTCTGAGGGCCTTTGCTGGCAAGAGTTGACCTCAGTCTTGAATGCTGGTTGCATCTGCATGTCTCTGTGGGTTTTCTATTAACACTAGTATGTGTAAGATTTCCTTTTAAATTACCTTTTCAGTAAAGAAGAATCAATTTAGAAGAAAGTGCTGCTTGCATGTTGGGACTAAGTTGAGTGATAGAGGGTCCAGGTGGCTGGGTTGGTTTTTGCTGTGAGAAAGTACCTGAGACAACTTAAAGGAGGAAAGGTTTGTAGCAGCACATGTTTCAGTCTGTGGTGGTGTGGGCATCATGATGGGAGCCAGTGGCAGGGAGGGCAGCTCACCTCCTGGCCAGGAAGCAAGAGAGAGACCTGAAAGCACCAGGGTCCCATCGTTATCTTCATAGGTGATACAGTCTCCTTTACAATGCTGGGCCAGAGCACCCTGCCAAAATCAGCTGATAGAAGGGAATTATTTATTTTGGCTTACAGTCTTGAGGGAAAGCTTCATGATGGCAGGGAAGAGATGGTGGAGCAGAGTCTGGACATCGCTTCCTTGCCAACATCAGATGGACAACAGCAGCAGGAGAGTAAGCAAACTCTACAAAAGGGAGCTGGCTATAACACCCCTAAGCCCACCCTCAATAACACACCTCCTCCAGCAAGGCTCCACCTCCCAAATTGCCACTAGCTGGGAACCAAACATTCAAAACACATGAATTTATTGGGGAGACACCTAATTCAAACCACCACAGTGGGTGTATCTCCAGATGTCCTAACTGTGGCAAGATTAAGTAACTTCTTACAGGTTCCACACTTTCCCAGTCACACCAGACTGCTGTTCACGTATTTAGTCTGTGACTTTCTGGGGATGTTGAAGATTCAAACCATAGTATAGGGACAGGCTATGAGAAAGTACCAGTATTTCTTATCCAGGCAGCTGTCCTTGCTGCCCAGAGGCTATAGGACCAGAAGGGTTAGTAGACTGTGTTTCCCACTGATGGTCAGAGGAAACCAAAATTGCATAGCCAATTTTCTTCTAATTCCTTTGTATATTCTCAACCCTAAACACTCACACACACACATACACACACACACACACACACACACACACACACACACACAAACCTTCTTTGGTATCAGTGATGTTCATTTCAGATGAGGAGCCGAGACCAGGAGCCTCACTGCAGATAGCAACAGGGTGGCTGACTCCAGAGTGCAGCCCAGTCCTAGGATGCCAGAGTAAATGTGCCAGCATTTCTCATCTGGTGATTAGTTTGTTCAGCCTCCTTCAACAAGTTGTTAAAACTCAGTAACACTTTAAGAAAAAGTGTGGGAGCCGGAGAGATGGCTCAGTGGTTAAAGGAATTTGCTTGCAAAGCCTGAAGACCCAGGTTCAGTTCCCTAGTACCCCCCACCCCACACACACTGAAAGCCAGATCCACATAGTGGTGCATGTATCTGGAGTTAATTTGCAGTGGCAAGAGAACCTGGCATGCCCATACTCCTTTTTCTCTTTCTCAAATAATTTAAAAAAAAATTAACAAAAGAAATAGTAAGGGTGCATCTGCAGGCAGGGGTTGATGAGGTAGAGGCTGAGGCCACATTCTCCAAGGTCAAGGAGCCCAGTCCTCCTGTGGGCAGCACCAGGTAGGGGTGGCAGGCTCTTGGCTTTGTGTGCCCAGCACAGGGGAGCAGGGTTGTGCCAGACGAGGTTATCTGGGACCAACTACATTAAAGCTATTTTTTTCCTTTTTCTGTTTTTTTTTAAGTTTATTTTATGTATTTATTTATCTATTGGGGGGAGCGAGAGAGAAAGAGGCAGATAGAGAAAAAGAAAGAGTATGGGTACGCCAGGGCCTCTAGCCACTATAAACAAACTCTAGCAACATGTGTTACCTTGTGCATCTGGCTTTATGTGGGTATGGGGAATTGAATCTGGGTCTTTTGGCTTTGCTGGCAAGTGCCTTAAGTGATAAGCCATCTCTACAGCCCTTAAGCTGTTTTTTAGGGACATCTTGACATCCATGTGACGGTTTCCTCCTATGCCACCTGGGATGCAAAGGAACTGTGTGGTGTTTCATTGTGTTTGACACAGAATAATTGTGTAACAAATGAAAGTTGCTGTAGGTGTTATTTTCCACTCAGTATCAAGGGTCTGATGAAATATGGCTGCAAACCTTAAAAATTCAGTCTGGGGGATTTCATCTCCTAATCTTTGCTATGCATGACAGGAAATGTAAACCAAAATGGGTTCAAGCAGTAACGAAATGTGATTTCAGCTCATGAAATGCTGAGGTGGATTTGTTTCAATATGTGGTGGTTCAGACCTGCATTCTCTGAGTGCAGTGGGGAATACAGTATCACCAGGGTCTGGTTCTTAACCTTATGTCATGGCTATAGCCTCCCTTGGTCCTCTCTTAGAGTAGCAATGTGCTTTTGCAACCAGACACCCTCCCAAATTTTAGTACAGGAGGGCATGGCCTTAGCACCTGTTCTGAATGAACCCATGCTTCGTACACAGAGTGCAAACCCCAGCTGTGGCTGCACATGGCTTTGGTTGGCCAGGCCCTAATATTGTGCCTCCCAATGGCCAAGGGAGGACAGAGCATTCTGGAGCCGCCTAGCTGAGAGAAGAGGTTTGAAGTGAGGGAGGGGTCTCTGAGCTGAGATTAGACTTGAAGTAAGATGGTACAGGCTCCTGCCAGTATTGTGCCTGCGGCCCATAACACTGCCTGGGCCTGACTCTGCCTGTGGCTCCGTGGATGTCTGGCTGGGTGTTGAGGATGCCCATTGAAGAGGTCAGAGCCAGGCTTCATTCAGGAAAGAGAAGGGGCAAGTGAGCATGACCTGTACTTCCTCCTTGGAAAGCAGTCACTGCAGCCAAAGTTGGGGGAGTATTGTAGGGCTGCAGGCCCTGTTTCCCTGAACCTGAGCACTCTGGTAAGGGCTGTGTGTTTGTGTCCTGTCCAGTCCACCCCAGTTCTGTGCAGTCAGATGCCGTCTCTCTTCCCATTGTGTGGATGAGGGTGTGGTGGCTCAAGGTCACAGGCAAGTGCCTTAACCACCAAGCCATCTCTCCAGCTCACACTGTTGCCTTAAAAAATTGTTTGTTTTCAAAGTAGGGTCTCACTCTAGCCCAGGCTGACCTGGAATTCACTATGGAGTCTCAGGGTGGCCTCGAATTCACGGCAATCCTCCTACCTCTGCCTTCTGAGTACTGGGATCCAAGGCGTGCGCCACCATGCTGGGCTCACTGTTGCCTTTTTTTTTGTTTGTTTGGTTTTTCGAGGTAGGGTCTCACTCTGATTCAGGCTGACCTGGAATTAACTATGTAGTCTCAGGGTGGCCTTGAACTCATGGAGATCCTCCTACCTCTGCCTCCTGAGTGCTGGGATAAAGGCGTGCACTACCAGGCCCGGCACTGCACTGTTGCCTTTTTAATGCATTATCTTTTCTGGAGTTTACTTGGCATTTCCTCTGAATGACTCACATCTCCACACTGATAGTATCCTCAGTGCTAGCTCTGTGAGCTCAGGAGTTAAAAATGAAGATGTAGTAATTAGAATATGGAATGAGGCAGAGTTGTCCACCTGAATGTCATCTGAAGGCCTCACAGGCAGTGTGCGTCTGGGGAGATGTTCCCCCAGTCTGATGTCTCCTAGAACTAGGTGTCATTGCTGGTGCTGCCAAGCACAGCTGTGTGGTTTTGGGCAAACTACTTAACTTCTCTGAACCTTTTTGGTTTTTTCCATCAGGCTGGAAGGTTAAATAAGCTGATGGGTATAGATGGTGAGCTCCGGGCCTAACATGGTATGCTCCTTCCTCAGTCCCTACACCTTTCTTGAGAAACAGAACCAGCTGGGGGTGCAGATCCTATATACCTGTCTCTCGTGCAAATGATCCTGTTTAGAGTGGTTTAACTTAGGATTCCCCTTTCGAGTTGTGCAAAGGCATGTCCGTACAGATACTTTTTTTGCATGTGTGTGTGCATATATGTGCATATATGGAGGTCAAAGTTCATCACTGATTGTCGTCCTCAATCACTCTCCATTTTATTTATTGAGACAGGACTTCTCACTGAACCCAGGGTCACAACAGGCTTGAGACCTGGGGAGAACCCACATTTCTCTTTGAGTCTGAAGGCCGGGGGACACTGATGTTCTGGTTCAAAGACCACAAGCAAAGAGTGAGGATTCTCCCTTGCCTTTCTGTTCTTTGCAGCCTAGACTTGTTGGATGGGAAGGGAATATGTTTGTAAATTGGTTAGCTCCAGGGAAATGTTAATTCCGTCCATGCTGACAATAATAGTTGTCCAATTACCAGGTTATCCTATGGCTTAGTCAGCATAATTTTTTTTTTTTAATGTGGTCTCAGGTAGCTCAGGCTGATTCCATTCTCAACAGTGTAGCCGCAGTGGACTTACCATGTAGCCAAGGGTGACTTTGAACTACTGATCTTCCTGCCTCTACCTCCTGTGTGCTGGGATTATAGCTGTATACTACCACACCAAGTTTATATGGTGCTGTATATAAAACTCAGGGTTTTGTGCATTCTAGGCAAGTACTCTGCCAACTGAGCTACGTCCCTAGCCTATGCTTTAATTTTTAAAATTTTTATTTATTTATTTAAAAGCTAGAGATGGGCTGGAGAGATGGCTTAGCAGTTAAGCGCTTGCCTGTGAAGCCTAAGGACCCCGGTTCGAGGCTCGGTTCCCCAGGCCCCACGTTAGCCAGATGCACAAGGGGGCGCACGTGTCTGGACTTCGTTTGCAGAGGCTGGAAGCCCTGGCGCGCCCATTCTCTCTCTCCCTCTATCTGTCTTTCTCTCTATGTCTGTCGCTCTCAAATAAATAAATTAAAAAAAAAATTTTAAAGCTAGAGAGAGGCAGACAGACATACACAGAATGGGCACATTACTGCCAATGATTCTAAATGCATATACCACTTTGTGCATCTGGCTTTACATGGATACTGGGGAATTGAACCCAGGCTGGCAGGCTTTGCAAGCAAGTACTTTTAACTGCTGATCTATGTCCCCAGCCCACTTTCATTAAAAAAAATAATAATTTAGCCAGGCATGGTGGTGCACGCCTTTAATCCCCACACTTGGGAGGCAGAAGTAGGAGGATTGTCGTGAGTTTAAGGTCACCCTGAGACTCCATAGTGAATTCCGGGTCAGCCTGGGCTAGAGTGAGACCCTACCTCGAAAAACCAAAGAAAAAATTTATTTATTTTATTTGAGATAGAGAGAGAAAGAGAAAGATAAGGAGGCAGGGGGAGGAATGTGTGCCAGGGTCTTTAGCTGCTGCAATGAACTCCAGGTGCATGTGCCACCTTGTGCATTTGGTTTATGTGGGTACTGGGAAATTGAACCTGAGTCCTTTGGCTTTGCAGACAAGTACCCCAACCACTAAGCCATCTGTCCAGCTCCACTGTCATTTTTTTTTTTTTTTAGTCAGCCACAGTGCTGAGAAGTGACAGTGAAGACACTTGAGTGTTCGGCACTAAGTGAGACATTTCTATCATACCCTCCAAAGCTCGGGAACTATTGTGGAAGAGGTGGCAGAAAGAATGTGAGAGTCAAAGGAGAGGGAGAAAGTGCCTACAATACTGTCTTCCAGACACAAAGTGGCCTTGATATTCATGACCTCACAGCGGCTGATGCTACCTGCACAAGACCTGCATAATAGGGAAAAAATTATGGCATCAAAGTAGAAGAGATACTAAATGGAAAAAAGGGATTCAGTAGAGGCAGATTTAGGAGGGGCAAAATGGGGATGGTGAAAGGAGATTATAATTATGGCATATTGTCAGAATAGAAGATTAATTGTAAAGAAGAAGAGATTCATGGGAGGTTGGGTTTGGAATGGGGAAAAGGGAGGTAGTGGGTGGGAATTATGATATAATGTCTATATTTATGGAAGTTGTTAATAAAAAGTTTAAAAAAGTCATTCCTGGACATCTGCATCCTTCAGTAATGAGTGCTCCTGCTGCCATTATTCTTTTTCTTCTCCCATAGTCTGTCTCTGCCTGGCTTGGTTTGATCAACCACTGGGCTGAGGAGGGCTGCCCTTCTTCCTTGTGGGTGATTCTTGTGGATTCTGGGAGCAGAATCACTCCTGAGTCACATATGCATGATCTGCTTTTCCTTTTGCAGCCTGGCAAAGCACCTGCCTGATGTCCATGGGTAGCTGTAGGCTTTCTTAAGGCCCCTCCTAGAGAGCTGTGAGATGTAGAACAGCGCCAGGGGAGCCAGGGCACTTCTGGGTGGCCAGCAAGAGTAGAAGGAACTCGCATTTGGCCTTTAAGCACTTGTGTCTAGCCTGGCTCTTGATGTGATCTTCAGCTGATCTTCCTTCCTAACCTGTTTTTTTTTTTGTGTTTGTTTATTTTGATTTATTCATTTGAAAGTGACAGAGGTAGAGAGAGAGAGAATGGTGTGCCAGGGCCTCTAGCCACTGCAAACGAACTTCAGATGCATGCGCCCCTTTGTGCATCTGGCTCACGTGGGACCTGGGGAATCGAGCCTTGAACTGGGGTCCTTAGGCTTCACAGGCAAGCGCTTAACTGCTAAGCCATCTCTCCAGTCTCTAACCTGTTTTCTTATCTGAATGATGAGGTTTTCAAGTAGCTCTCTAGGTTATACTCAGTATCAGAAGTCAGTATTTTTATTTAGTAGTTGAAGTGGTACAGAAACAAAGAATGCTCTAATTTCCACATTCCTACCAACAGAATTTGGCCTTGTGTGACTTGGATGTCTTTGTTTCCAGTCTTATAAATAAAGTCTGATAGACAAAATGAATTCCCTGAGCCCTTTCTCCCAGTCTTCACTTTATTTGGCACCTACCTTTTCTTTTATTATTCTTTGACAAGCACTCTCATGCGTGTGTGCTCACACCTCATGCTCGTGCAACCACAACTAGGGCCTCAAGCACAGTAGGCAAGCACTATTCCACTGAGCCACTCCTCTGGCTCACTTCCCAAAGTGCCTTTGAATCCAGTATTCCACACTCAGGGCACAAGGTGAGGGTTAGCTGGGTCCTGTGCAGATCCTTCCTGGTTGCCCAATCTTGTAACCCGCATCTAACCTTAACCCTGGGTCTCACCTCTTCACTGCTTGTGGGCCACCCTGGAGAAGAGTGTCCTCTCACTGCACAGAGCTTAGTGAGACTCCAGCCCAGCCCTGTTTCCTGAGGGTGAAGGTGTGTATGTGGTGGGGCTGAGGCCTCTTTATCTTATCTGCATTTATTACTATCATCAGCCCTGAGTGCCAAGAGAAACATCTTAAGGTGATTAGAGAACCAAGCACCACCCACTGTACAGGCAGAGCCCTGTGAATGGAAAGCACTGTCGCCCCAGGCCTCCTCCTGCAGGAGGCTGACCCATGTGGTCTGAATGTGGTCCCCATCCCCACATCTGTTGGCACCGCCTCTCTAAGGTGATGGCATCTGTCCGGAAGGCAGTTCCTTGGGTTGGAATTAGCCTCAGTGTTCCACCTGTTCTTGCTTCCCTCCTCTTGTTTTGATTTTAAATTTTGGATAATTTTTGACTTACAGGGAAGTTGCTAAGATAGGGAACGTTTCTGTACTAATCCCCGCATCCTCCCTAGCTACACTCCTCAAGCTAGGAAACCAATATGTGAACGTGAGGTTCCCTTTCACTTTCCTGATCCAGGCCAGACCAGGCCAGCATCCAACAAGGCGCTTGTTTGCTCTGCTTGTCTCCTTAGTCTCCTTTGGTGTCAATTTTCTAGTTTCTACTCAGGTGAGTGTGTGAAGCTTCATGGCCTTGAACAATATCTTAGAATGCCCACAATTAAAAGCCCATTTGTAGCTTGGTGTCAAGCTCTTCTCCTGCATGTCTGGGGTGTCCGCATCTATTTTGTTCTTGTTCCTTAGCCTCTTCGTGCTGTTTTTTTTTTTTTTTTTTTTTTCCTGAAGACACCCTACGGGACCACAAATACCTTTCCTCCAGTTTTCAGTATCGGTGGGCAGGGTTTGCTTTCAGTGTGTTTTTAGTGCTTGTGGTTGACCTGTCTTAGACTTCCTGTGGCAGCCCAGTGAGTATTTGTTACAACATCCTCCTTTGTGGTTGGAAATGCTGCCTGCGCCTGCCTGACTTCCAGAGAGACATCAGGCTGAAAGCCTGGAAGTGTCTATTTCATGTTGATTGTATGTGCTTTTGAGACAGGGTATTACTATATACCCTAGGCTGGCCTTAAATTTGGCAGTCCTCCTGTCTTGGCCTCCAGATGCTGATATTACCTAGCATACCATTGACTTTCAACGCCAAGCAGTTGTGACAAGTTTCATTTTGAATATTCTAGAGCATCAGTGGTTAGAGAGTTTAAGCATTGGCTGGTGTAGATAGAACACAGACTTAAACATACCTGTGTTGTGTTGGAAGCTGTGCTAAGAGGGGCTAAGGGATATGTGCTGGCCACTCTGCTCAGTAGCCGCCCTGTCCTGGGCCCTTGATCACACGGTGCAGGATCTCAGCACAGCATGCCTGACTGCTCTTCACCTCGGAGCCTTTGTGTGTTGGCCTCCTGCCAGTCCCTTTCCTGCCATCTCTTTGGCCTTTTTTTTTTTCAAGGTAGGGTTTTACTCTAGCCCAGGCTGACCTAGAATTCACTATGTAATCTCAGGGTGCCCTTGAACTGATCCTCCTACCTCTGCCTCCCGAGTGCTGGGATTAAAAGCATGCGCCACCATGCTTGGCTTCTATGGCACTTTTTGAGGCCACCTGCCTAGCACCTATCTGTAGACAGTGGTAACGGGGGGCACTCACAGTGCCATATCTAATGGACTCTGCCATTTGTCCCCACTTCACCTTGACCTGTGTCAAGGATGAGGGACTGAGGCAGTGATACCAGAGAGCTTCCCCATTGTAGTGTTGCCTCAACTCTTCTCCCTGTGGGGTATCATTTCTGATTGCCCAGACACCCTTGCTGATACTGTTATCTGCCTTTCTTCTCACTTGACTCTCATGTCAGTGCCCAGTGTGCAGTGACGTTGTGATTCTTGCTGTCATTATAATTAGTGGTCTCCAGGTCATGTAGAAGCCGTCCGTCTGGAGACAGAAGATAACATCTGGGTGAGTGCTGTGTCCAGTCTTGCTCATCAACCAGTAGCTGAGATACCCTGCATGTTACCTTACGGGATACCATGAGCCCCTTTCCTGCTGAAGGAGAATTACATGAGTAGTGATTTTGCTTTCTATTCTTTCAGTTCCCTGGATTCCACCACAGTAAAAATATTAAATGGAAAAATCTAGAAATACATGATTTTGGTGATAAGTTTTAGTAATGTTCATTCCAATATGCTTTTATAATTCTTTAATTTTCTTGCTGCTGTTACTTTTGTCCTGTGTCTAATTTATACAATAAAATTTATCACAGTTGTGTGTGTGTGTGTGTGTGTGTGTGTGTGTCACTGGGACCTGTAGTTTCAGGTATCCTCTGGGGTCTAGGGTTTTATCCCCAGCAGATAAGGGGATTGTTGTACCTCCATGCTTAGAACAGTCTCAGACCGTAACCTTATTGTTGGTTGTTCCCAGGTGCAAGGACCCTGTTTGATTTTCCCCACTAGAGGACTGTGTGCAGAGTTTGAGGGTCATTGACTGGGTCCTTTCTCTTTCTTTTTGGTTTTTCAAGGAAGGGTTTTGCTCTAGTCCAGGCAGACCTGTAATTCATAGTCTCAGGGTGGCCTTGAACTCACAGTGATCCTCCTACCTTTGCCTTCCAAGTGCTGGGATTAAAGGCACATACCACCTTGCCTGCCTTCTTCTTTTATTTATTTATTTGAGAGCAACAGACACAGAGAGAAAGACAGATAGAGGGAGAGAGAGGGAGAATGGACGCGCCAGGGTTTCCAGCCACTGCAGTCGAACTCCAGATGCGTGCGCCCCTTTGTGCATCTGGCTAACGTGAGACCTGGGGAACCGAGCCTTGAACCGAGGTCCTTAGGCTTCACAGGCAAGCGCTTAACCGCTAAGCCATCTCTCCAGCCCTTCTTTTTTTTTTTTAACCTCTATCTGTGTTTGAGTCCATGACAGCCCCAGATGGGGAGCGGTGGCTCTGGCTTTTAGGCCCAGCTGTGCCTTGCAGTGTGATTCAGGGACTAATCTCTATACATCTCTCGTAGGTCATCCACCCGCCCAGAGGTAGCCAGCATAGAGCCTCTGAGTTCTAAGGAACACCAGTGCTCCCAGAAGGCAGTGGTACAGGCCCGCCTGACCCAGCCCGCTCGCCTGACCAGCATCATCTTCGCAGAAGACATCAGTAAGGGCTTTGAGTGCCATGATGAATTCCTGGTGGTTGAGAAATAAGGAAATATCCTATAAAGACCTTTACCCATAGTGCAGGCAGCATCCATCTGGTCCCTTCTCCCTGTGCTTGGTCACCAAGGCTGGCTTACAAAATTTCTAAATTAGTATTTGCTAGTCCAGCTACTCTTAACCAGTGTCCAATCAAATGAACAAAGTTGTCCTAATCTTTAAATCATTCCTTTCAGTATTTAGTTGATCATATTGTGGTTGTGTGTGTAGATATCCTTGGCAGATTGGCTTCAGGACCCCCTGGGATACCAAAGTCCTTGGGTTCTCCAATCCTTTGCGTACTGCTACAGTGTCTGCCTAGAAGCTAGCACATCCTCCCTTATGCCTCAGACCATCCCTGGATGAGGTGCAGTACTTCATACAGTGCAATGCTCTGGAAATAGCCATGCTGTACCCAGGGGATCACAGCATAAGGATTCTTATTTATTTTTATTTGAGGGAGACACAGGCATATAGAGGATGGGCACGTTGGGGCCTTCAGTCACTGCAGACAAATTCTAGGAGCATGCACCATCTTGTGCATCTGGCTTATATGGGAATTGGACCTGGGTCCTTTGGCTTTGCAGACAAGTGCCTTAACTGCTAAGCCATTTCTCCAGCCTGAATTTTTATATTTTTGAAGTGGGATCTTGTGATGTACAGTGTAGCTCTGAGATCCTCCTGAGATTCCTGAGTGGCTGTGACTATAGATGTACAACTGATGGTATAAGTATTTTCAAGTCTGTTGATACAAGAATCAATATAGCTTTCCAATAAATGTAACAGGTAACAGGTATTTTTATCTGGTGCTGGAGAATGACAAGAATAAATTTGTGTTTTGTGCTGCCATCCTTGCATTAGTGAATTCACCAGGTAGGCCATTTATATATCTGATTCACAGGACAAATAACATTGTGTGCATAGTCCATGCATCTCTTCTAAGCATAGTCAATAGTCTTGCATCAAAACACCAGGTAACCTAATCTGAATGTGTGGGAGGGGCCTGCACAGTATCAGCTTCTTTTGGATCTTCCTTCACCATTCTGTAGTGTTTGCCACTTCACTTCTTAGTTATATCTTAAACAAATCTATATGTTCTTGGAGGATGTTTATTCCCACAAGCTTTAAATGCAGGTCACCAAGTCAGAAAAACATTAGGTTGGCAATGGAAATGCCAGAGAGTTCTACCCCTTTGAATGGATGTCCAGGCAAACTTTTGGGAGGCCTACATGCCAGGCTGCTGCGTGGCTTCTAGGGGTGAACTTGATTCTCCAGACCCCATTGTGATGTGTGTTGTGTTTGTTGGTTTAGTCTCTGCCATCTGCTTCAGTGCTGACCTTATTCTCTGACCTCTCCAGCCACAGGCCAAGTGCTGCGCTGCGATGCCATTGTTGACCTCATCCACGGCATCCAGATTGTCTCTACTACCCGTGAGCTCTACCTCGAGGACTCCCCCCTGGAGCTGAAAATCCAGGCTCTGGACTCGGAAGGTGACCACACACCCCACTCTCTGGTGACCTCCCACCATGACCTCCGTTTCTTACTGTGTTACTTCATGTACAGTCCTGCTGCTGTAGCTGGGAAAGACGAGTTGGTGGCAGGGGGGCAAATGAAGAAGCAAAAAGTACCGCTGAAGTGGGCCGGATTCCGTTTGGTAGCTTCAAACCATGGCCCTGTGTCATGCTCAGCCTGCATCCTGGCCTGTGTGCTAGAACTGTAGTGACCCTGGAGGCAGGCTTGGTGTCCATGCTCAGCAAAGCTGACTTCTGGGCAGGTGGAGGTGGTGCCCACTGTGGTAAGCACCATGGACAGTGAGACTCATTCTTCCAGCTTTAGTACTAGTTGTGATTTCCTAAGCAGACCAGACTACTAAACATGCTTAGAGGTGAAGGGGCACTTCTTGCAGTTGGCTCAGGACATTGTCTTTCCCTTCTTGACTAGCATGGGTAACAACTGGTTTGGGAGCTAGGGTTCTTGAATATGGCCTTACTTGTAGTAGACTGTCTTGGCTATACTCTGACCTCTTCAAAGGGGAATTTTTTTGTTTGTTTGTTTTTTGTTTTTGTTTTTTGAGGTAGAGTGTCTCATTCTAGCTCAGACTGACCTGGAATTCACTATGTAGTCTCAGGCTGGTGTCAACTTCACTACGATCCTCCTGCCTCTACCTCTGCCTCCTGAGTGCTGGGATTGAAGGCATGTGCCACCACGGTTAGCTGAGTCCATGACTCTTGATTGTTACATTTAGCTCTGTATCCCTGGCACAAAGCTCCTGAACAATAGAAGCTTGTGGGAGGAAGGGGTTTATTTTGGCTCATAGGCTCAAGGGCAAGCTCCATGATAGCAGGGGACACTGTGGCATGAGCAGAGGCTGAACATAACCCCTGCCACAGAAGGTGGCAAATAGCAGCAGGTGGGTGAGCCAAACGCTGGCAAGGGGAAGCTGGCTGTAAAACCCATAAGTCCATCCCCAACAATACACCTTCAAGAAGGTTCCAATTTCCAAATCGCCATCAACTGAGGATCAAGCATTCAGAGCATATGAGTTTGTGGAGGACAAATCACCACATTGGTGTTGCTTTGGGGCCTGTGATAAGGCAGCATGGCATGGTGAGAACTGTTGGGCAGAGGTCACTGCTCACCTGCTGGCAACCAGAAAGCAAAGAGATAGAGGATGTAGTAGGACCTTGATAATCCTCTTTAAACTCACACCCTCAATGACCTAACATTTTCCCAGCACCTCCACATTGTGCTGTGGGCAGAGGACCAAGCCTTTTATACATACGTCACCTCAGGCACTGGGGGATGCTGGCGTGTAAATGAATACAGGTGTACACATGGGATGAATGGCCCGCATCCAAAGACCTGGAATCTGAACGTATCAAAAACTGAGACTTTTTGAAGCACTTCAAAAAGTTTTTGTAAACATTTCTAAACCTGAAAACCTGTGAAATCACAACCACTTCTGACGCCAAGCATCTGGATCAGGGAAACTTGCCTATAGGTAGATGCTGATATCATCAGTGTGGGAAGCACTAGAGCTAAGAGGTGGCCCTGGGAAGGCTAAGGTGGGGTGTGTAGGACAGAGCTTGGGAAGTGTTTAAACACATGAGGTTGGAAATAAGCAGTGGGTTTACCAGGTCCATGTGTATACATAGTTACACCCATGGCATTTGGGGAGAGAAGAGGAAGGAAGGAAAGGAGGAGGGGAAGATAGACACATAGTTAACATGAAGCAAAGCCATAATCTGAGCTCCAGCATGCTCCAGAGTTTGTGCTTTTGGCCAGAAGTTAGCCAGTTCTTTCTGCCAACAAGTAAGCATGCTAGCTCTGTCACAGCTGTTCAGATCAGCCATTGTTCCTTAGGTGGGTTCTAGTTAAACTTTATCAAGCAGGTAGGAGGTCAGATTTGTCCCAGGAGTCATAGTTTGCCACCTCTGCTCTTGACTATGGTACTCTATTTCCTGTCACTTAAAAATTATTTTGGGGCTGGACAGATGGCTCAGTGGTTAAGGTACTTACCTACAAAGCCTAAGGACCTGAGTTCAATTCCCTAGTACCCACATAAAGCTGGATGCATAAGGTGATGCATGCACCTGGAGTTTGTTTGCAGTGGCTAGATGCCCTGGCACGCTCATTCTTATTCATTCTGTCTCTCTGTCACTCTCCCTCTCTGCCTCTTTCTCACACTCTGTTAAATAAACAAAAAAATATTTTAAAATTACTTTAAAAATATTTTTTTATTTATTTATTTGAGAGAAAGGGAAGGGGGAAAGAGAGAGAGAAGGCACACCAGGGTCTCCTGCCACTGCAAACCAACTCCAGATGCATGTGCCACCTTGTGCATCTGGCTTATGTGGGTCCTGGGGAATTAAACCGTGGTCCTTTGGCTTTGCAGACAAGCGCCTTAACTGTGGAGCCATTTTGCCAGCTCCTAAAATTATTCTTTTAAATATTTATTTATTTATTTATTGGGGGGGCAGATAGAGAGGGAAAGACAGTGAATGGGTGCACCAGAGCCTCTAGCCGCTGCAGATGAACTCCAGAAGCGTGTGCCACCTTGTGTATCTGGCTTATGTGGGTTCTGGGGAATCAAACCTGGGTCCTTAGGCTTCGCAGGCAAGCACCTTAACCATTAAGCGATCTGTCTAATCCCCCCAAATTAAGCTTATTGAGATTTAAAGTATACAATATACCTATCTACTTGGCTAGACTAGCTGGCCAGCAAGTCCCAAGGATCATTCTCGCCTTCCTAGTGTTGGGACTATAGGCACATGCAGCCACGCCCAACTTTTATGTGGGTACTGGAGATCTGAACTCAAGTCCACATACTTACCCAGTAAACACTTTGACCACTAGCCATCTCTCCAGTCCTCACATAGTCCTTTACTGGAGATCTGAACTCAAGTCCACATACTTACCCAGTAAACACTTTGACCACTAGCCATCTCTCCAGTCCTCACATAGTCCTTTACTGGAGATCTGAACTCAAGTCCACATACTTACCCAGTAAACACTTTGACCACTAGCCATCTCTCCAGTCCTCACATAGTCCTTTACTGGCTTCTCGCTGTCCATGTTTTCAGGTCTGTGCACGTGGTAGCATGTACCAATAGTTCATTCCTCTATTTACTCTCCAGTCCTCGTCTTCTGACTGGATTCTTACTGAGCATGTTTCAGGTTTGTGCATGTCATAGCACATGTCAGTAATTCATTCCTCTTTTTATAATATTTATTTATTTTCAAGCAGAGAGGGACAGAGAGGAGAGAGAGGGAGAGAAAATATAAGTGCAGGACCTCTAGCCACTGCAGATAAACTTCAGATGCATGTGCCACTTTGTGCATCTGGCTTTATGTGGGTACTGGAGAATCGAACCTGGGTGTTAGGTCTTTCAGGCAAGCACCTTAACCACTGAGCAATCTCTCCAGCCCACAGTCCCTCTTATTTTGCCAAACAGTGCTCCTCTGTGTGGAACGACTATATTGTGTTTCTCTAGTCAGCAGCTGAAGGATATTGGAGTTCTTGGCACTTTGTTACTGCTATGAAGAATGCTACTGGGCTACTGGGAACTCCCGTGTTCGTATCTCTGTGTGACCTATATTTTAGGTTTTCTTGGTTAAACAGCTGGGTCACATGATACCTCTGTGTGAGCTTTTGAGGGGTTGTCACACCATTTCACATTTCTACCAGGAGGAAGTGAGGGTGTTGGTCTCTCCAAAGCCTTGCCAACACTTGTTATTGTCCCTTTTTTGTTTTTTAATTTTAAAGTCATTTTAAATTGGATCATCTTAGAATTGCTTTTCTTCCCAGTGTACGTATCCACAGATGGGGTGAAGCTGTCAGGAGCAGGAACGTGGCTGTAACAGGCCTTCCTCTTCCCACCACCACACCGCAGAGTCTGCCCATTGCCTGAATGTTAGCTCTCATCCCCTAATGTTTACATGGCATATGTAATTCTTTTCACAGTGGGAAGTCATGTGGCCTACAAAGATGGTTGTCCATATTAAGACCTCACCTTTGCTATAGAGAAATGATTACTCTCCCTCATTTTCCACAGTGAGAGTGGCATGCTTTATGTTGGCCTTCCCTGCCCAGAAATATTTTGACCAATACCATCATCCCTTTCACCTATTTCCAGAGTCTGTGACTGCCTTTGTGGTCAGAGTCTCTTGTGAAAATGAACTTAACCCTTGTAAGCTTTGGGTATTCCACTATCTCTGAAGGGACATGTCTTATCTGGATCTGGTGAGTGTGTCAAAGGTTTTGCAGCTCAGTAGATATTGTTAGGTGGAAGCCTGTGTGTTCCAACCTCTGTGCTTTTACAAGAAAGTCTTTTATTTATTTGTTTGTTTATTTTTTGAGGTAGTGTCTTGCTTTAGCCCAGGCTGACCTGAGATTTACTATGTAGTATCAAGGTGGCCTTGAACTTACAGCCATCCTCTTACCTCTACCTCCTGAGTGCTGGGATTAAAGGCCTGCACCACCACACCCAGCAAAAAAGTCCTTTTTAAATGTTGAATATAATATATATTTTTAAAGTATTTTTATTTTTTTAATTGGAGACAGAGAATATAGGAATACCAGAGACTTTTGCTGCTGAAAATGAACTCTAGGTGCATGTGCCACTTTGTGCATCTGGCTTTACATAGCTGATAGGCTTTGCAAGCAAGTGCCTTTAACCACTGAGCCATCTTCTTAGCTCTTAAGAAAGTCTTTTTGTTGTTGCTGTTGTTGAGGTAGAGTCTTGCTCTAGCCCAGGCTGACCTGGAACTCACTGTGTATTCTCAGGCTGGCCTCAGACTCACAGCGATCCTCCTACCTCAGTCAGCCTCCTGATTGCTGTGATTAAAGACATGCTCCACCACACCTGGCTCAAGAAAGTCTTTTATCCCACTAGAGTTGGATAATGCCTATTGTATAGATGTGGAAACTGTGGTCCAAAAACTTAAGCCTATGGTCACAGTCAGTGGATGGCTTAGCTGGGGCTGGCCTTTGTGATGCCATGTTGTTGTCTGAGCTCTGTTTTCCTCTTTGTCTCATTGTCTTTCTTCTGCTGCTGCATTATCCCTGGCACTGGAAGTTCTATAAGACCTTTTGTCTGCTGTGGTTTGAATATGATTGGCCTGCCCACAACTCTTGTTCAAGTTGGTCCCCAAACTATGAGTGTTGGGAGGTTGTGGGGCCTTAGGTGGTGAAAGATCATTAAAAGGATTGAAGTTTTTGTTGGACCTTTGTTTTTCTTCTACATGTAAACATATCTGCTTGGCCACTTTTCCTGTTTCTCTGGCATGTTTTCAACGTATATTGACCTGTGGTCTCTCTCATCTTGCCTCTTGAATCACGAGGGAAATAATGATTATGATTGTCCAGGGTGTTAGCTTTCTGTTACTATGACTGAATATCTAAAATTATTACCTTATTGGAAAGGAAGATTTATTTTGTCTCATGTTTTCAGAGGTTTCAGTCCATGGACTCTTGTCCATGTTGCTTTGGGCTTTGGGCAGCAGAGTGTATTTTGGTGGGAACACATGGTGGAGGGGGCCTGCTCCTCTCGTGGCTGCTTAGAGGCAAGGAGAAAGACAGGAGGAATAGGCTGGAGTTTCAGTATCCCCTTCAAGGACATGCCTGCCATCCCAATAGGGCTACAGGCTGGTGACCAAGTCTTCTATACATTGGTCTGTGGGGGAGTTCAAGGTCTAACATGTAACACTCCCTTCTGAGTGTTCTGGTCTAACAACTGGAAGTGGATTAGATAGGGCTTCTTTGTTTTTTTTCTTCTTGTAACCCCTTTCACCTGAGAAATTTTTTGGTGACCATAGATAGGTATACAGGTATATAAAATTGGTATGCAAATCAAACCACATAATAAATCATAAATAATTTATTTAAAAATAATTATTTGATGAATATGTTATTTTACCACCTTAAAATGAAAGCAGATTTCCATACTCATGTAATAAGATAGATATGCTTGCTTGGTTTTACATAAAGAATTATTATTATTAAATTATTAAATTATTATTTTAGAGAGAGCATGCATGCGTGAGAGAATTGGTACACCAGGTCCTCAGCCACAGCAATTGAACTCCAGATGCTTGGGACACCTAGTGCTCATGTGTGACTTTGCACTTGCCATCACCTTTGTGTGTCTGGTTTACATGGGATCTGGATAGAGATCCAACATGGGTCCTTAGGCTTCATAGCAAGCACCTTAACGGCTAAGCCATCTCTCCAGTCCCTGAAGAATTAAATCTTGGCTAAATACTTGATAGTGTAGGACGTAGATCACCTTAGTGCTTTTTAGAGTTGATTAATATTTTGATTCTTAGAAACATCAATGCTTAGCATGCTGCTTCCTGCAAGTATGTAGTATAAAATGGCAGAAGTGTGTTAAGGGCCATTTCAGAAATACCAAGTCAAAATACATTTAAGGGCCAGAGAGATGGCTTAGCAGTTAAGGGGCTTGCTTGTGAAGCCTAAGGACCCATGCTCAACTCTGCAGATCCCAGGTAAGCCAGATGCAGAAGGTGGCACAAGTGCAAGGTCACACATGCACACAAGGTGGCACATGTGTTTGGAGTTGGATTATAGTGTCTAGATACCTTGGTGTGCCAATTGTCTCTCTCATAATAAAAGGCCAGTCTGGGGCTGGAGGGATGGCTTAGCAGTTAAGGCGCTTGCCTGCAAAGCCAAGGGTCCCAGGTTCGATTCCCCAGGATCCACATTATCCAGATGGACAGGGGGGTGCATGCATCTGGAGTTCATTTGTAGTGGCTGGAGGCCTTGGTGTGCCCATTCTCTCTCTCTCTCTCTCCCTCTCTCTCTCTCTCTCTCTCTCTCTCTCTCCCTATTTCTCTGTCAAATAAAAATAAAATTTTTTTTTAATTTTTTTTTTTTTTTTGAGAGCGACAGACACAGAGAGAAAGACAGAGAGAGGGAGAGAGAGAGAATGGGCGTGCCAGGGCTTCCAGCCTCTGCAAACGAACTCCAGAAGCATGCACCCCCTTGTGCATCTGGCTAACGTGGGACCTGGGGAACCGAGCCTCGAGCCGGGGTCCTTAGGCTTCACACTCAAGCGCTTAACCGCTAAGCCGTCTCTCCAGCCCAAAATAAAATATTTTTTAAAAAGGCCAGTCTATTGGGCTTGCCTCAAAAAAAAAAAAAATACATTTTACAATTTTCTATGAAACTCAAAGAGCATGGTTTGTTATTATTATTTGGAGAGGGTATTGAGGTTGTGGGGTGTGCTTGGCTCAAACTCACTATGTAGCTGAAGATGACCTTGTACTACTGATCCTTCTTCATCCTGTTCCCGAGTGCTGGGATTACTATTGTGTACCACCGTTCCAGCCCTCAGACAACAGTTTTTGGCTTTCTGAGGTAGAGTCTCGCTCTAGCTCAGGGTGACCTGGAATTCATGATGTAGTCTCAGGATGCCCTTGAACTCATGGAGATTCTTCTACCTCTTCCTCCCAAGTGCTAGGATTAAAGGTGTGAGCCACCATACCTGGCCATTTTATTTTATGAGTGAGAGTGAGAGAGAATTGCTGCACCAGAGCCTCCAACCACTGCAGTCAAACTCCAGACACATACACCACCTTGTGCACATGAGCAACCTTGTGTGTTTGAGTTACCTTATGTGTATTGCTTGTGTGGGATCTGGAAAGTCAAACATGAGTTCTTAGGCTTTGCAGGCAAGCACCTTAACTGCTAAGCCATCTTTCCAGCTCCCAAACAATTTGTGTGTGTGTGTGTGTGTGTGTGTGTGTGTGTGTGTGGTTTTCCAAGGTAGGGTCTCACTCTAGTCCAAGCTGACCTGGAATTCATTATGTGCTGTCAGGGTGATGTCAGACTCACAGTGATCCTCCTACCTCTGCCTTCCTGTACAGTGTACAGCAGTAAAACTGAATGATCCCAGGGACACTAAAGATGTCCTTCTCCTGTGCTCATACTGCACGTCCTGATAGAGCACCTTGCCCTCTCTCAGAAGTCTTGAGGTCTCTGGGCCTTCCCTCTCAGTATCCCTCCCTTTGGGACTCTCCTTAGCTGCCTAGGTGGAATTTGCTCTTTCTGATGATCTCCCTTGGTCCTTCACTGGCCTCTGCCTTGGGATAAAGGGAGTTTTTCACTTTAGTCTTTAGGACTGGGGTCACTTCATTCTTCTGGCTGTCTCTGTGTGACACCAGACTTTAGGTCCAGTGACCATAGAGGAAGTGTGTGTTTGTTTGAGTTGCTTAATGTTTTTCTGTCACTCTCCCAGGACCTAGACAGAGGAGGTATGTCCTTTAGAGCCTGAGCCCCTGGGAGGTTTCAAGGCCAAGGGCTTTGTGGGTTACAATTGGTGTTCAGAACTATTTCTCAAATGGAAGAAGCAAACTTTAGTCATGGGTTTCTTCAGATCATTTTGCCACTCCCACCAACTAACTTGCCAAGTGTATCCTACACATGTCACTCTTGGGGCCTGTTTTTTCGAGTGACGTCTTCTCTCACCTTGCTCTCCTTGCTTGGTTGGGATCACAGTGAGAGAGCCACATCATGGTCTTCTGTGGTTTTGTTACCTAGAAGTCAGTGTCCGTCCTGCCCATAGCGCAGGTTCACACTGGGCCATGTGTTCAGAAGTGGCCCAGGCTTGGTTTAATGTTAAGCTGCTGTTCCTGCCTGGAGATTTGTAATAAGGTATGTTCCGGTAGTGGACTCGGACAGGACACTGATGCTTGTGCTAGGGACTTGGAGCCTTAGCAGTTCACAGTACTACTTCCTTGACAGCTCCATGCTTCCTGGGATGGCTCCTCAGCTACATGCCCCCTTTCCCTGGTGTCCTTGGTCCTGCCCTGCTCCTTCCTTCCCTTTGTTTCTGACCATTTCCATCCTCTGGACCTATGAAGGGTGTCTGGGTGGAGCAAGGTGTGGGTCACCCATTTGAAGCAGGCTCTGGGAAGGTGGGAGTATGATGCATGATGGTGGTGTGATATAGCAAGCCACTCTGACCCATTTGTACCCCAAGTTTCAGAGCAAGGTTTCCAGGCTCCTCCTAACAGTCTGTTGTCACTCTTGACTACCCAACACTATGGGGTAGCTTGCCTTCAGCTGGTTCCATGCCTGGGGGCAGGGGAATGTATTTTCTAGCATTTTCAGATGAGGGCCCACATTTTCATCTGCACAGAGCCTGGAAAATTATGCTAAAGACAGCTCTATGTGCAGATACAGAAATGTCCTTTGATGTTACCTCCTGCCTTGCAGTGAGACCCCTTCTTGAAACTAATGCTTCCTCTTATCTCCTCGTCCATAACAAGACATAATGCACAGTACCAGGTACCTCACTGGGAGTACTTTCAGGAGTTGATCCAACAAGACCATAGGGTGGGGCTGGAGAGATGGCTTAGTGGTTAAGGTGTTTGCCTGCAAAGCCAAAGGACCCAGGTTCAACTCCCCAGGACCCATGTAAGCCAGATGCACAAGGGGATGCATGTGTCTTGAGTTCGTTTGCAGTGGCTGGAGGCCCTGGCACACCCATTCTCTCTCTCTCTCTTGCTACCTGCCTATTTCTGTATCTCTCTCTCTCTCCCAAATAAATAAAAAATAAATAAAATATTTTTTAAAAAGATCATAAGGTGATGTTTTCACTTCATTTTCTAGAAAAGGATGTCTAAAGGTAGTCCAGGAGGAGCTTGCCAGGCATGTGTTCAGAATGCTCTCGGGATGTGCAAATGGCCATGGCCAAGGGAATAGACCGCACATTGGGTTTTTGTATTGAGAAAATCCTCCTGTCCCCATGAGTACCCTGTAAGGGCAGTCTGCTCAGGAGGGTGGGAATTTGGGTCAGCTGTGCTTAATGGTCATCCTACTTCAGCCCTGTGTGGGGAAGGGGTTCCTATGATCTTGTCTGTCTCACAAGGAAAGGGGCTGGGCTGCAAGGTGGTGAGCACCTCATCCCTGACGTAACAGTGATGTAAAGCTGACATATTGTAGAAAGAGTCCTGTGTGGCCCGCTAGTCTATTTATTATGGGGCTGTCCAGGCAGGGAATGTGTATGAGAGACATGAAACAGTGTGGGATAGCAGGGTGCATTAGTGAGTGTTGAAAGGTAGAAAACTTGGCCCACCTAGAGTGACTGAACTAGTTTGTCACTAATGGGAACAGACCATGGCATCTGATCTTTGGGCTTCTCTTTTTTAATATATTATTTATTTATCTGAGAGAGGCATGCCAGGGCCTCTAGCCACTACAAACATACTCCAGATGCATATGCCACCTTGTGCATCTGGCTTTACATGGGTACTGGGGAATCAAACCTGGGTCCTTAGGCTTTGCAGGTAAGCACCTTAACTGCTAAGCCATCTCTTCAGCCCTCTTCAGGCTTTTCAAGAGATGAAAGATGGATTTGCATGTGGTGTTGCTTAGTGTGAAATAATGGGTCACAAGGCTCACAGGTCTAGACAGGCCTCTCGGCTAGCTGGGCTTGACTGTATCCTCCCGACCCTGGACCATCAGAACTATCACAGTGAAGATGAAAACACATATGTCTCTTATCCCCTCTTGCTTCTCTGGACCTTGAAGAGAGGTATTTTCTCCCCAGGAGGTGGAGTGATGAGTGGCACAGGTCCTGTGTCATAAACAGAGGCTGGGAGGTTCAGTGGGAAAAACACAGGCTTTTCTTTGGGAAAGGTCTGGGTATAAATCTTGGCTCAGCCCCTTGGTAGTTGCTTGACTAAGCAAGTGGCATAATTTCTTTCAGCTTAGCTTTCCCTTCCAGAAATGGATATCATGTGTGTAGTAAAGTTGCCATGTCCTTGTTTTTGGACCCTGAAAAAGTAACTCATATGCATTTCTGCTGTCCATGTGATCTTACAGGGAATACCTTTAGCACCCTGGCGGGCCTGGTCTTTGACTGGACTATTGTGAAGGACACAGAGGCCAATGGATTCACGGACTCCCACAATGCACTGCGGTAAGAGGAGATGTGCAACCTGGCTACCTTTCACTTGATGTGGGAAGGTGGATGGAGCTCTTTGGGCTCCTTATGGACCATAAAATTTCATCCCTGTCAGCAAAGATCCCAGGATGCTTCCCAGGACTCCTGTGGTGACACTCCCACTGACTGATATGGAAAGGGTTTAGTCCTTTCAAACATACAGGCATCTGGCTGCTTCTGTGGCACACATGTGTTCTATGGGAACTTGTCAGAAGCTGGGCTGACAAGCTGGAGAAAAGGGGTAGCCCCAAAGGACTATGTGTGGTCCAAGAGGCTTAGCACTTCATGGTGGGGAAGTCAGGCTATCGGAACAGGCTAGCAGCAACAGCAGTTGTCAGAAAGGTTCCAGCATAGGATACAGACAGGCTCACAAATATGAGTGACTTAGCATCTTGACTTTCTCAGTCTCCCCAGCAGCCACATGGGATATACCCTCCTGGCATCTTCATTTTCCAGCCATAGAAAAGTGAACCTTTTGCCCATGGCTGGAATTTGTACTCATTTCTGGTGAAACTGCCACTGTCCAACATGGTTGCTGCTGAGCCCCTGCTGCTCTGCAGATGTAAGCTTGACGGAATGAAAAGTTCAGTTTCTGAGGCATTAGTTACATTTGAAGTTAGAGGCCATCCCAGTGGGGTGGAGCAGCAGAAGAGTGTTTCCACACGTGAATCTAGCTCAGCCAATCCTAGGGTAGACTGGGCTGAGCTTGTATTTCTCAGTATTCTTAGGCCTTGCTCAATAACTTTTGTAAAGATTACTTCCCTTTTGCATGAAAAAGATTTTTTTTTAAACATTTCAGTAATCTTTTTTTTAAAAAAAATATTTTTATTTGTTTATTTGAGAACAACAGACAGAGAGAAAGAGGCAGATAGAGAGAGACAGAGTAAATGGGCGTTCCAGGGCCTCCAGCCAAACGAACTCCAGACGCAAACTCCAGATGCGTGTACCCCCTTGTGCATCTGGCTAACATGGGTCCTGGGGAATCGAGCCTCGAACCAGGTTCCTTAGGCTTCACAGGCAAGCACCTAACTGCTAAGCCATCTTTCCAGCCCTTAAAAAAAAATTTTTTTTGTTTATTTATTTGAGAGCAGTAGACAAAGAGGCAGATAGAGAGAGAGCATTTCAGTAATCTTAACCCTATAGAAAATGTGCTAGCATAGACAGAAAGAGATTCCCCTAAGTCACTTGGGAGCCAGTTACCCTAATCCCCACAACCCATTGAGGCTTTTAGTGAATTTCCTACTATTAAAGACATTCTCTTGCATATCTACAGTAAGTCATTGAGTTTAGGAAATTGACAGAGGCATGAAGTCTGCAGACCTCATGCAAGCTTAGCCAGTAGTCCCTGTTCAGTTCCTTGAATCAAAACAAAGCCATCCAGAGTCTCCCATCATATATTGTCCCTTCTTATTTTGTCTCTATCCACTTGTGACAATCTTTGGTGTTTCTTTGACTTGTTAGGGTCTTTATACTTAGGGCTGTCAAGATTTTTTTATTCAACTAACCTGGCTTTGGTTTGGGTTTTTATTTTTTATATTTATTTTTATTTTATTTACTTGAGAGAGGAAGAGGCAGATAGAGAATGGGCGTGCCAGGGCCTTTGGCTGCTGCAGATGAACTCCAGATGTATGTGCCACCTGTGCATCTGGCTTATGTGGGTCCTGGGCTGCTAAGCCATCCTTCCAGCCTGATTGTTTTTTTTAAATGAGTGTGTGTTTGTGTGTGTGTGTGGGCGGGGGTGGATGTAACCCAGGGTCTCAGCTCTGCTGAGCAAGTAAGTGCTCTATCACTGAGCAGTGTCCCTGCCAGGTGTATGTATTTTGCAGAATGTTCTTTCTCTTGGGTTTATCTGATGTTCCCTCATGATAAGGCTCATGCCATTGCATCTTGGGCAGGAGAGTCACAGAAGAGATGTTCAGTATTCTTCAGTTGTCTCCTCTCATTTTGAATGCTCCATTACTGATGATGGTTACTGTGGTCACTTGGGTGTGGTGGTGTATACCAGTGTTACTGTAATGTTTTCTAACCCCTGTTTTACTTAGTAATAAGTAATTTGTAGGTATGAGTTGAGAGCCTGTTCTTTTATTTCCACCTTTAAAGTGCAGCCCTGGCTGTAAGAGATAGTGAGGATTTTAATGCTATCTCAATCTCTGCCAGGGAGGGCTTCTCTTTTAGCTGCTGTCTTCACACTCTGAAGCTCACAAGCTGACTCACCCTCCTGGGGCTGGGACCTTTACCCTCCACTTGTCCTCTGAACCAGTTTCAGGGTGCCGATATTTTATAAAACCTTTAACACAGGCCGTAGAGCCAAAGGTTCTGCTTTCCAGTGCTGGCCTTGTTGTTTCCAGCATGTGGCCTTTGGTAGGGAATGTATTCCTTTGAAGCCTCAGCTTCTTCCTCTGTGAGACAGAGAAGCTGGTGGTGACTCTGCCCACTTCTGAGGCTGTCATTAAGGTTGGCAGATGGAGGTGTGCTCAGGCCCCTCTCTTGGCCTTGTGTAACCTAAATAGATGCTGTTTCCTTACTATAGCAGGCCACACCTCCCAGCTTTTTGGTCACTTAGTGTGTGTGCTGAATGTTAACTGAAATCTAACATGCAGAGGCATGTCAGAATAAGATTGTTCCTAAGATTTCATTAAATTCAGCTTGTGACACTTGATATAACCATGAAAGGAACTATAATGTAGCTCAGATTGGACTGATTCTGGGGGTGGGAAATAGGTGCATGTCTGGCAGATTGCGTTTTTCCTTTTGGTTTTCTTTTTAATATTTATTTATTTGAGGTGGGGTAGAAAAAAATGGGTGTACCAGGTCTCCAGCCACTACAAGTGAACTCCAGACACATGCGCCACCTTGTGCATATGGCTTCTGAGGATACTGGGGAATTGGACCTTGGTCCTTAGGCTTCACAGGGTATCTCTTCAGCCCAGATTGCATTTTCTTGGGCTGATTTGGAAGGCTTGTTTATAAATTTAAGCTGAAGGGAGAAACTATTCAGTAGGTATTCCTCAAGCCATCCTTACTTATCAGCTGTGGGAGCTGCTGGTGCATTACTAACTTCTCTGGGGACCTGGTTAATGTTACTGACCCACTGTGGCTGGTGATTGGCATTACTCACCCTCTTTGGAGTCTTGGGCTTGCTTCTTAATTTCCATTTGGACCAAGCCCAAAGTCTCCAATTCCAGTGATTGTTACTACACATGAGAATTGCTGTAGTGTTGATTCCTAGGCAAGGGGTCACAAATCTGAAGTTTTCATAAAGACATTGGCAACTCTGAGGCAGGGACTTGTTTCCAAGCAGTAGTGTTCCATGAGGGTGACACCATTTATTCCAGGGTCCAGCCCCCAGTAGGAAGCATTGATCTTGTATTGGATTTTGGAGAAACTTGTGTTCACATTTGACAACACTTTCTTTTTCTAGAATTCTCACCTTCTTAGAGTCTACATATATACCTCCTTCTTACATCTCAGAGATGGAGCAGGCGGCCAAGCAGGGGGACACCATTCTGGTGTCTGGAATGAAGACTGGGAGCTCTAAGCTCAAGGCTCGCATTCAGGAGGCTGTCTACAAGGTGGGCCGTGGGGTGCTACCCCTTCCAGTGGAGTCAGGATGACCTTTCCTGTAGATACTTGGGGAGACACTGGAACATGGAAACGGATGCCAGGACTTCTAGGTCTTTCTGTTGATTAGGTTTGTTTGAGTCATAGCATAGTGAAGGCAGATTGAGGCTCCAGAGGTCAACATCTGAGGGAGTTACCTGAGCAGCTCGATACTCAATACTTACTTTATTTCCATCATGATGCAGGGACACACTGATACAGGGACACATTTGAAACTTAGAAAAGCCAGAGCCCCACATGTCTTCCATTGTTGCTCCATGCTCCAGTGTGGCTCTGAGACAGGCTCAGTGGTCGCATTTGTGGAGGGCTAGATCTCCCCACCTCTCCCTGGTCCTTCTAAGTAGCCTCTCCCCAGTACTAAAAACTTGGAGATGGATGTGTTGCTGACAGTGCCCTGTCAGGAAGGAGGGCCAGGAGCAGGTTGAGCTGTGTTCCTATGAGTGGTGTCTACCCAGCCCTTTCCTAGAATGATCTGTGGCTCTCATATCTGCCTTTCACCTGCCTAGTTGTGGAGCACATGAGGGATGGGGAGCTCTGTCTGCCATCTAATTTTGTAAAGTGGCCAGCAAAGAGGTCTTCTGAGCCATCTTTTTCTCTAGTGACTTAGTCAGTTGTTTGAGAAGCCCTAAGGCTTTGGACACATAGGTGTATGTTCTGTCACAGGGGTTGAGCCCATAGAACTGTGTGGGTAATACTGGGAGACAGTTTCTCTGTGGCTGGTCCCCCGAACTGGGAAGGTGATCATGTCCAGTGACAAGCTCGCTATCCTTCCTGCCTGCCATGCTAGAAAACACTTGCTCCAGAGCCAGGCCCACAGGAGATGCTGGATATATCTTTTTTTTTTTTTTTAATGTGTCAAAAATAACATATAACTTACTGCTAAGTGAGGAAACCTATAAAATCACAACAAGCTTATGGGAGAATCCAACCATCTGATATTTATGGAGGCCATCAGAGATGAAGAAATGATTTTACAGAGATAGAAACCCTAAATCTGCAGGATGATGAGCAGTTACACCTCCACTAAGAACAGTGTGTTTGCATTTCTGTCAACATGAATCATCATCTTTGTAATATATATATGTGTGTGTGTGTATATATATATATATATATATATATACACACACACACACATATATGGATATGTATATACATATATATGCGTATATATATGTATGCATGTATGTATGTGTGTGTATGTGTGTATATATACACATATATTGGTTTTTCAAGGTAGGGTCTCACTGTAGCAGACTGACATGGAATTCACCATAGAGTCTCAGGGTGGCCTCAAACTCACGGCAATCCTACCTCTGCCTCCCTAGTGCTGGGATTAAAGGCGTGCACCACCACGCCCAGCACCTTTGCATCAATTTTTATATACCTTAAAGGAGTATCTAATATCAAATTGTCCTAAGACTGTGAAAACTGCAGGACCCTGGAAAATCCAACACCAGAGTATACTAAGTGAGGTCTCATAGTCTTATCTCTGTCTCATGTTGTTTTCTGAGGACCAGGTGGGGCTGAGGATGAGCTAGGAAAGGGGGCCAGGGAGTGGGAGCTGAAGTCTTTGCTTTCTCAGCCATCCTGAACCTTGGGGCTTTTGTGGGGTGAGAACTTGAGCTTCTACTGTCCACAGTGTCCATAGACATCATTCCCAACTCCTCTCAGTTTAATTATTGTCACTTTAAACTGAGATATAACATGCATGACGCACAGTTATGTTTTTTAGCAGTAATAATTTTGAGTGCATGCCCGTCACACCTACAGGGTTTTTGTAGCACTCCCGGTGTCTGAAGGTGTGGGCTTGTGCCTGTTTCTTTACTCTTAACTTCCGTATTCCCAAGGAACATAATGAAACATTAAAAAACAAACATGGAACTCAGGGCTGAGGCCATAGCTGAGATGCCTGCCCAGCATAGGCTGAACTCTGGGGCAACCCTCACAATGGTGTAAGAACAGAAACAGAATACTTCTAAAGCTCTCTTACCTGTGGTTACCCTGTCCCCAGTTCCACCGCAACCTCACTGATTCTGTCCTTTTCTTTATGCCAAGAATGTTCGTCCTGCAGAAGTCAGGCTGCTGATCTTGGAGAACATCCTTCTGAATCCAGCATATGATGTCTACCTGCTGGTGGGGACCTCCATTCGCTACAGGGTGCAGAAGATCAGGCAAGGGAAAATTACAGGTGTGTTTGTGATCTGCTAATCATGGCAAATGCTTCCCACTTTTTTTTTCCTGTGATAAAGGTACATGAGATACAAAGATTATCATTGTAACTTTTTCTAAGTGTAGCCTTGAGTGGCATTAAGTGTCTTTGCAGTGTTTTGTAGCTCTCACCACCATCTGTCTCCAGAACTTTTCCATCTTCCCAAACTGAAGCTGTGTCTACATTAAACACTAACTCTCCTTCCCTTTCCCCTGCCCCAGAATCCACAAACCTCTTCTTATTGTCTCTGTGAATTTGCTCTCAGGACATCACAGAAATGGAATCCTGCAGTACTGGTTCTTTGGGTTATTTCACATAGCGTACTCTGAAGGTTCTTCGCTTGTTCTGGCATTTGTCTTACCACATTTTGTTTATTCATCTGTCCATCAGGAGTTGGATGGCTTTCATCTTTGGTTATTGTGACTGATGCTGTCAATAGGGACATACAGATATCTCAGTCTGCTTTCATTTCACTTCGAGCAGCTTCAGAGCTATGGGGCTATTGTTAGAGTAGGTTTTGCCTCTTGCTTGCTTGCAGTTAAGCTAAGCAAACTTGAGCAAACCACTGCTCCTCCAAAAGCTGGAGATAAATCCCTCACATAGACTTTCTGGAAGATGAAACTGTGCCCCAAATGGGGAGGGGAAACCCACCATGGCTAGGAGAGGTGGGCCTTATTTTTAGAGAAGTTTGCTTTATAAAGAACTTTTTATTATTTATTTGAGAGAGATAGAAAGTGACAGATTGAGAGAGGATGGGCATGCCATGGCCTTAAGCCACTGCAAATGAACTCCAGATGCATATGCCATCTCTGGCTTATGTGGGTTCTGGGGAATTGATCCTGGGTCCTTTGACTTTGTAGGCAAGCGTCTTAACTGCTAAGCCATCTCACCAGCTCTGATTGCTTTTCCAAATATACTTTTGGCCTGGAGAGATGGCATAGCAGTTAAGGCATTTGCTTGTGAAGCCTAAGGACCCAGGTTCAATTCCCCAGTACCCACGTAAGCCAGATGCAAAAGGTTCTGCATGCATCTGGAGTTCATTTGCAGTGGCTAGAGGTCCTTGTGTGCCCATTCTATCTGCCTCTCTGTCTCTCAAATAAATATTTTAAAAAATATTTTTGTTTATTTATTTTCGAAGAGAGAGAGAGGGGGGAGGGGGAGAGAATGGACACAACAGGGCATCCAGCTGCTGCTAATGAATTCCAGATGCATGCATCACTGCATCTGGCTTTATGTGGGTCTTGGGGAATCACACTCAGCCTTTACAGGCAAATGCTGCTGAGCCATCTCTCTAGCCCTGTGTTTTTTTTTTTTTGTTTGTTTTTTTTTTTTAATTTCAAAGAATATACCCTAAATCAGTTCAAGGGTTGTGGTATTTATCCCCAGTTTTCAATTTGATGGGGCTTGGAATTGCTTAGGAGACAAATGTCTGGGCACAACTGTGAGGGTGTTTGCAAAGAGTTAAACCTCTGAGGTGGAGGAGTCTGTCTGTGAAAGTGAGCAGTACCATCTCTGGGTTGGAACCCTGTTGGGACCTCCCTTCCTCCTCAGCGCCCTGGGAGGAACCAGCGGGCCTGGTCCTCCCTCAGCACTACCTATCCGCCGGGGAGGAACCCGGCAGAACCCCAGACAAATCGCAAGGAGAAAGCAGGTGGAGCACTAACATTCATTGCTTTCTGCGTCCTGACTGTGGGCAGCATAAACAGCTCCCCCATGCTCCCACTACCATGCGTTCCTCCTCACACTGTGACCCAAAGTAAGCCCTTAAGTGTCTTGTCACAGTGGGGGAGGAGGGATAGTAACTAGTACAGGGATTCATGTTCCAAAGAACTATACACCCCAAGGGTTCAGATACCTTGAGGACTTGGTGATGGAGCTGCCACAGAAGTTAAGGAATGGGAGCCCATGGCAATACCCCGGACAGAAAAGAGATGAGCTGCTTCTCTCAGTTGCTTACATGCCTGTCTGATGGATGGTGGGATAGTGTTTACTAATGTTACTAGTGGGCACTAGAGCCTCTGGGAAAACAGCCTGACAGTGTTGTTTCACCAGGAATGTGACAGCCAGCTGGAAGTGCTTCCATTTTCTTTAGATGGGTTTTTAATAGTTGCAGTGTAACTCATATCACTGTCATTTGCAATAGTTTTTAAAGTTTTTTTTTTTTTTATTTTTTCAAGGAGAAAGAGAGAATGAGAATGGGTGGGCCAGGGCATCTTTCCATGGTAAATGAACTCCAGACACACGCGCCACCTTGTGCATCTAGCTTTTACATGGGTATTGGGAAATCAAATTCAGGCCATCAGATTTTGCAAGCAAGCGCCTTTAACCACTGAGCCATCTCTTCAGCTCCCATTTCTAACAGTTTTATTAACCTGAAAAGGCAGGGGAATTTTACCCTTACAGGGGGCCTGAATTTCCTAAGATTTCTGTCTGGCATGACTTCCTATGAGAGGCTCAAGAGAATTCTAGGTTGAATGACAGTTCCAGGACTTGTCTGTGTTCTGGGTCATTAGGCCTGCAAATTGATTCTCTCTCTCTTTCTCCTTCTTTCCTTAAAAATGTATTTTTCCCCTTTCCTTCCCTATCTTATTTCCTTTGTGTCTGACTTCCCTTTGCCTGGATGTTTCCTTTCTTGCAAACACCAGTGAGCACTGGTCTGTGCCAGTACTTTACTGGGCACTGAATATATAACAGTTAGCTGGACCCATCTTCCTGCAGCCCATAGACCAGTGGAGGGGAAGACAGTTAAATCGTGGCTCCCCATGGAAGTAAAGGAGGCAAGGAGGAGTTCCTGGAGCTTAGCACAGGGTCAGTTATATTGTCTGCAGGAAGGGGCTTTCAGGTGGGGACCTTAGTCCTTGATGTGGTTTGACTCCAAATATTCATGTGTTGAAGCTAGTATGTGATGAGAATTGATGGAACCTTTAAGAGGTGGGATTTAGAGGTGCTTATTTAGATGTCCTTCCAAGGGATTAGGCTGCTCTGTGGGATCCTTGACTTCTGTGTTAAGGTTGTTGTAAAAGCCCAAACCCGGCCCCACTCATTCTCTCCTGCTTCCCATGTGGCAGTGTGACAACTGCTTCTTGGTTGCTCTCCCATCACTGGTTTGCTGAGAGTTCCTCACCAGAGCTGAGTTTTGGAACATCCTACTTTTGTGAGATATCCAGGGCTCTAGGAGAACTTAGCCTAACCACCTTTCCCTAGGTCATAGCTTTTAAGCTCTCACCACACTGAGGACCAAGACTGCAGCAAATGACCTTCCAGCACACTCAGAGCATAAGCAGACCCTCAGCTTCTTCTTGATGTCCTCAGTCTCCTAATCTCTAAAGTGTGGGTGTCAGTAGTTCCTGTTCCCAGGGATATGGAGAAATGAGATGAAGGAGTATGCTCAGGAGACATCTAGCATGGGCCTGAGGCACCTTCATTCCTTGATCAACTGCTTCCTTCCCTTTTCCTTTCTGTTTGCTAGGGAGTTGAATTCCTGCTCAGCAGTTGTCATTTGTATCAAAAGCCAAAGCGCTCCTGCTCTCAGCCCAAAGGGTTGATGATGGGTTTCATTCGAGCCTTTTATTTCCTCGGGAATTGTCCTGTGTCCCTGGCTCTTGCTGCATGAGTCCTTTGTGCATAAAATGGATAGAATGGATACTGAGGATGTCAGGATAAGAGACATAGTACCTAAAACCCAGTGGCATACCATCAGCCAGAGCTTTTTTGGGAACTGGATGGATGGACGGGAACATAAACTCACACTAATCCCTCCGATGGAAAAGCTAAGAGTTTGCTCACTTAAGGGATGATCAGACGTGGTTTAATGTGATTGTTCTTCAAGCAGTTGGAAATCTTAGAGGCTAAACTATAACCGCAAAAGGAAAAAACAACAAAACGTCCCACAAAGCAAACAAAACAAAACAAAAAGGCCCACAACTAGGGCAGGCAGGAAAAACGAGTGCCTCAGAAAATTCATGGAATCTCTTTCTTCTCTGTCCTCAGACAAGGACAATGATTTTAGGAAAAATGAAGCAAACACTCCAAGCAGCTGTGCTGACAGTGCTGGGCTGGTGGCAGAGCCCAGAGGTTCGGGCTAGAGGTAGCCATATTGGGCTGAGCATGTCATGTCCTCATGTTCCCCTTTCTGTTTCTTTTTATTTGTTTTTGTTTTGTGCCCAGAACTCTTGATGCCTTCCGATCAGTATGAGCTGCAGCTTCAGAACAGTATCCCAGATCCCGAAGGAGACCCTGCCCGGCCTGTGGCCATCCTGGCTCAGGACACATCAAGGGTCACTGCCGTGCAGCTGGGGCAGAGCAACCTGGTCCTGGGCCACAGGAGTATCCTTTTCTCTGACAGTGTGTCTTCATTGCCTGTCGTGCCTACTGCTTTGAAGTCAGGTTGTTTTTCTCCCTGAAAGCCAGCCAGACTAAAAATAGCCCAGTTTCCCCCATCTGTCTGAAAATCAGAAAGAACCTAAATAGCAGCACCACCGAGTGGAATTGCTCACCTCTGTGGTGACTCACCAAGAGACTCCCAGGGACGGGAGGCTGTGGTGGGAGGCAAACATCATTCCTGGCCTCTAGAAACTTCTCAGGTGGTGCCGGCCCAATAGGTGGGGGTGGGTGCTGGCAGCGGCCATGTGAACACTGGCGTACAAGGAATTGATGTCCCAAATTGACTGCATGCCTTTGCCCTTGGGATCCCTTACCAAGATTCTGCTTTGGTAGGGTGGAAAGGCAAAACCTTGACGTTGAAACATCTTTACTCCAATTGACCTAAACCGAGGGTTTGCACCCCCTCTTCCATGCCATGCCATGTGTGCATAGTGGTTAACCCACCTGAGCCAAGCTAGAGCACCAGCTGATTTATTGGCAGCTTTTTGTTTTGTCCTTAATTAAGAATTCAGGTATCCGCATGCAGGGGGCTTCTAGGCTGCCCAACGGCACCATCTACGTTGTTGAAGCTGGATACTTGGGTGAGTGTGACCTCCTGGGCTTCCTGGACATTGCTTGTGTGTGACTCCATGAGTTCAAGAACTAAAAAGCAAAAGCATGAGCTGGGGCATAGCTCAGCTGTATACGTCTTGGCTAGTATGTAAGTGACCCTGGGCTCAATTCCTAGTACTAGAAAGCCATATCAAACAATGATGACATCAAATTAAAAGAGAGACTAATGGAGAGAGGGGGGGATATAATGGAGAGCAGAGTTATGAAGGGGAAAGCAGGGAGGGGAGGGAAATACCATGGTTTGTTGTATGTAAGTACAGAAGTTGCCAGTTAAAAAAATAAATATTGTGTATGTGTGTGTAAAGCAAACAATAAAGAACAGCAGTAGCTTTTGCACTGCCATTTCCTCTACCAGCCAGGCTCAGGTTCATGAGCCCTGAACTCACATTGCCAGGCAGTAGGGAGGGGTGCAGGGTGTTGCCTCTTTTTTGTTGTCGTTGTGCCAGAGCTTCATGCAGAGCTGACCATTGCTGTGGACCTTTCAAGATTAGAACCTTTTTGTCAACTGAGTTGCAGATAGGCCCCAAGGTGATGTGACAGTTACAAATGCCCTGGTAGGAAGACGCAGGAGGCATTTAGGGAAGGAATCTGAAGCAATGGAGAGGCACAGCTAGGCCCCAGGAGCTGCATGACAGCCAGTGGCTGGGACCTTTGGGGCATGTTAATATTTCCTAGGGTCTGAAGTGACTCACCTGTTGAGCACACAGATGTTCTTCAGTCAGGAGACCATTTATTTGACATGCAGCAAACCCACAAGAGTCTTGTCAGGCAGCTGGAAAACCTATTTCAGTCCAGGCCTCAGTTGACAGTTGACAAGGTAGAAAGGGTAGTTTTGTGTGTGTGGACATTCCTTTATTTAGCAGTGTTATGTGGTGCTGTCTGCCTGGTCTATTCTGGACACTGGAGTCATGGCAGTAAGTCCAGTTCTTAGATTGCTTCACAGAACAGGCCAGTGCAAATGGGCAGGATAGTGTTGGGAGTTAGTCAACATGGATGTAGAGGGAAGACTTCAGAGAGTTCGTGTGGGGTGGGCACTCATTCAGAAGGTACTTATGTGATAGGAAGGGCAACTTGGCAGAGGAACAGGTTGGGCCACAGTGAGAAAACAAATGACATCACAGGGATAGAGTAGCTGATGTAGCATCTTAGGTGAAACAGGCAGAGAAGGCTGAATAACGGCTGGCTCACATGGGGAAGGGCAGTGCTTAGCACATCAGCCTAGACCCACCTTGTCCAGAGCTCTTGGAGGCTCTTTAGCCAGAGCCTAGATCTACCATGGCCTCAGGCTTGTCCTGCCTGAGAGCTTGGACCTGCTGTGTCTCCAGATGAATGAGACCTACCATCACCTTAAACTATCCATGCTTCAGTCTCAGAATCTAGACTGTTGTGGCCTTCAACAGACTACTTTAGCCCCGAGCTCAACTTACGTTGGCCAAAGGCTAAACCAGCCATGGCCCCACACTAACTAGCTACAGATTCAGAACCTTCATATGCCATGGCCTTAGACTAGAACTGCTGTGTCCTCAGGCTAGATCTGCTTCAGCCCCAAAGTCTAGACCAGCCTTGGCCTTATAGCCTAGACCTATGGTTACCTCAGGCTTGCTGGGAGTCAGAGCTTTGATCTGCTATGGCCTCAAAGCCCAGGCTTGATGGGATTCAGTTTTCATGAGTCCAGAGTTCAGAGCAGGCGTGTTCAGTGTTGGCCCCCAGGAATCAGAAAGATCAGCTCTGGTTCTCTGGGTTCAGTCCTAATGGTAGCCATCAGGTCCTGTCTCCTCAGCAGCCTCTTTGAAAGAAGAAATTGGTGAACTCTGGTGAGCCTCAGACCAATGATGTTTGGTCTTAGCTCTTCCTCAGTTTTGTTGCCCCCGTAGCCCAAATGCTGAGCCTCCCACTTTGGTTTTAGGGTTCACAGTCCACCCTGGTGACAGGTGGGTGCTGGAAACTGGCCGCTTGTATGCAATCACCATCGAAGTATTTGACAGATCTAGCAACAGAGTCTACCTGTCTGACGTAAGTGCTTGCTGGCGTTCTGGTGAGGGGATGAAGTAGGTTATGGGTACCTCATCTAGAGCAGCTTCCTATAGAGCAGCCTTGAGGCCGTAGGGCTCCTGGACTTCCTGTGCTGCTCTTAGGTCTGTGGAGATAATGCCATGGGGTCCCTGGAACACCTTAAGACCTGTTAGCCTGTGAGCTGGCACCACAGCTCCACAGCACTGTGCTATCTCCACAAAGGGCACTGTCCTGCCCCTTGCATGGAGTCTGGGTTCCTGGAGGCCAAGAGTCCATTCTGCTTTGCAGAGGGTTAGGGAACATTGCTAGGTCCAGGAACACCTGCTACCTTCCAGACCCCTGCCCCTCCCCCGTGACCAAGGCTACTTCAGTTAGGATTCTTGCTCTGGGCAGGCATGTTAAGATGAATGGGAACATTTGGAGGCAAGGTGGCCACTCTTGGTATTGGGGGAACTTCCCGGGGCCCTTAGATCACCTGACCTTCCTGGTGGTGGTGGAGGGTTGTAGAAGGAGGCCAGATTCCCTCCCCCCCTTTTTTTCCCCCAGTGTGCAGAAGTCATTATTTTCCTCATTTTGTTGACTGAAGATGAGTGATTGGTATTTGTTTTAAGTCAAATCCCAGAGACTTGATTATTCTCCTTCCCCTTTTTATTAACTGCTTCTTAGATGTAACCCCAGGCCTAGGAAAGGTAACAACAGGTGAACTGCCCTAAACATTGCACAGGAGCTGGAAGTACAGGGCAGGGTCATGGGAGTGTGCTGTGCGGGAGTAGGGAGATTGGGTGCCATCAAAGGCCAGAGTCATCAGAATGCTGGTCCACGGCTTTATCCAACTCCTGCCTACGTTCGGACGCCTCTGAGCCCAGCAGAGCCCCTTGACCTTTGCTTTGTTGTAGAGTGCCATATCTTTACTGAAATCACACTTTCCTGCCTCTCAAAAGTGTCTCCATGCCCTCAAGCTCCACTGTGACCACTAATAGAAGTGATGTTTATAAAATCCATACCTGATAAACAATTTAGGACAGTCAATGAAAATATCTCTCTCACTCATCCTGTTCACCTTCTAGAACATCCGGATTGAAGCTACACTTCCTGCTGAGTTTTTTGAGGTCCTGTCGTCTTCCCAGAATGGGTCGTATCATCACGTCCGGGCCATTCAGAGTGGCCAGACAACCATCAGTGCAGTCCTCAGCTCTGTGGTGGACCAGGCAAGTTGGTATCACCTGGAAAAAGTGCCCTGTGCTTTCCAGGACTGCGTTGGAACTTGTTTAGGGACATGGCATTGGGCACCAGGCCCACTAGAGTCCCTTCATCTGTTTTGTTTGAGCTGATTCTAGTCTTTTGTTTCTTTCTTTCATGTGGGCAAACCTGATTGGTTTTAGATAGGAACAGTATTTCACCACATAGCACATTGATTGGTGTGGGGCCCCCCTGCTTTACTCCATGTGAAGCTGTAGACCTTTATAGGCAACATTACATAGCACAAGGGAGGCGTCTGTGCCCCAGACAATGATACTCCTCATCTGCCATGCAGCTCTGGGTTTTGAGTGAGGCCCCCGTCTGTACCATGTCCTTTCTGTCAGGGATCCCTGAACATTTAGGCTACTATATCTACATGGGTGGCCATTATAGCACTATGGAAAGCCATCCCTATGAGGTCTGAGCAGGCTAAGGACTGCCTAGCATTCTTTCTAAACTCTCACAAGCACATGCCTACCTTTGGCCTGATCAACAGAGAGGGGCAAGGGCTCTGCATAACTGGAAGATACTGGTGATGATGTGATATTCATGGTGACATGCAGCATTCTCACCCTTTCAGGATGGTGGGGTCCATGTGCTACAGGTGCCTGTGTGGAATCAGCAGGAGGTGGACATTCACATTCCTATCACACTCTATCCCAGTATCCTGACATTTCCATGGCAACTAAAGACAGGAGCCTATCAGTATGCCATAAAGGTAGGTGGGACACCACCTCTGGGTGCCTTCTTTGGAGTGTTTCCATGAGATTGTGAGTGTTTTGCTTCTCTTTCTCCTTTCCCTCTCTCTCCCTCTCTCCAGCCTCTCCTGACAGGATCTAACTAAGTAGTCCAGGTTGGCTGCAAACTCACTATCTTGTTTCAGCAAGCCAAGTGCTAGGATGTGTGTGTACCGCCACACCTGGCCCTCCTATTTCCTTTAATATTATTCTCCTAAGGTCAGAGACAGTTTTAAATCAGAGAATATGTGGTTTTTATGTTTCTTGAGGTATCCCTGATAGTAACGAAGCTAGTTAATAAGGGGAAAAGCAAATAACTAAAATGAAGAAATGAGACACAAGCTTGGATTCCAATTAACTGTCATTTTTCTAAAAAATATTTTTTGCATGTGTATATGTTGTATATACATGGAATGTATGTGTGTTCACATGGGTGGGTCCAGGTGTGCATGCACATATGTATGCATATGGAGGTCAGAAGTAGACCACCTTATATATTGAGTAAGACAGGCTTTCTCACTAAACCTCAGAACTTGCTGATTCTGCTAGTCTAGTTAGCCAGCTTGCTCTGGGGATCCTATCTCTGCCCCCGACTCCTGAGCCCTGGGATTATAGTTGGCTTCCATGCCTGCATGACATTTATGTGGGTGCTGGCAACCCAAACTCCGGTCCTCTCATTCATGTGGCCAGCATTTTACTGACTGAGCCATATTCCCAGTCCTTCCTTGGGTTAATTACCTTTGAAAGTAATGTACACACAATTGTTTTGTCTGTGCACTGGCACCTGCCTGCTCAGGTGTGTCACTTTTATTGCAGCTGGGGCTTCAGGTGTGACCCCTGACCTGGGAGAAGAGGCTCTGGCATTTATTCCCCAGCATATGGCTAGAAGCAGGCAGGGCTGTGTATTGGGAGAACACAGTGGCTCTGTGGTCTGGGATGGTTCCCATTCCAGCCTGATCCCTGGGAGGTTCCAGGACCAGTGTCATGTCTGTGTATGTGTGTGTCAGTCCCCAGAGTATGAGAAATGGAAAAGAGACAGGGTGGAGAGAATGAGGACCAAATTCCTCATTTTTTCATGGAAAGGGTATTGGCCGTGTGCATAATTGTGAGAGCGTGGATAGCTGTGAGTTGTATGTGTGAGTTTGAACATAGGAAGGTTTGTGTATACCTGTATGATAATGTACCATTGGAGAGTAAGTGAATGTGTGTGAGTATAGTGAGTTATGTGTGTATCAATATCAGTGAATATGAATGTGGGTGTAAGAAGTGACTGAGAGTATAAGTGGATGTGTGAGGTTTGAGGTGAGTGTGAACATGTGGAACATACAGGCACCCACATAGATGTGAACTTGCACACATGCATGTACACTATATATACATGCACAGTCAAAAGCATTTTGGGGCTGTAAGAGATGGCTTAGAGGTAAGCGCTTGCCTGTGAAGCCTAAGGACCCTGGTTTGAGGCTCAGTTCCCCAGGACCCACGTAAGCCAGATTCACAAGGTGGTGCATGCATCTGGAGCAGTGGCTGGAGGTCCTGATACGCTCATTCTCTCCCTCCCCCCCATCACAAATAAATAAATATTTTTTTTAAAAAAGCATTTTTTAGGCTGGGCGTGGTGGCGCACGCCTTTAATCCCAGCACTTGGGAGGCAGAGGTAGGAGGATCGTCATGAGCTCGAGGCCACCCTGAGACTATAGAGTAAATTCCAGGTCAGCATGAGCTAGACTGAGACCCTACCTCAAAACAAAAGAACAAAAATAGCATTTTCTAGAAATGATTACTTATTGGGATTCAAAATGTGCATGGCAGTGAGCATTTCTGAGTAGTCCATCACGTGTGAGTAGTTGAGCAGCTGAACACCTGGGTGTGAATGGATGCATATGTTAGTGTGGCTCTGTGGGTAATTGTATGTGCGAGTGAATACTGTGGTTTTCCCCATGCAGGTAGGGACAGGTGGCTGAATGAGCCCATGGTCATTTTCTTCCTTAGGCCCATGGGGGCAGTGGGAACTTTAGCTGGTCTTCATCAAGCCACATGGTTGCTACAGTCACCGTCAAGGGTGTGATGACCACAGGCAGTGACACTGGACTCAGTGTGATCCAGGCTCAAGATGTCCAAAATCCTCTACACTTTGGTGAAATGAAGGTGAGTACAGCCTGTGGGGAAACTTGGGATAGGAACCCTAGCTGTGCTCTTCTCCCAGCCTTTAGGCTTATCCAGAATCTGCTTGAGCTCTTGTTCCTTCCTCTGTCTGATGGCAATGGTATGTGAGGGACTGATGGGCCAGTCCCAGCCCTGCTCTTGAGAATTATAGCACCAATTTGGGGATAGAGGAAATAGTAGATAGCAGTGGGGCCAGGAAAACCAATCCCTGCAGTCAGGGCCTCTGGAGAGGAGAGGAGAAGAGAGGAAAGCAGAGCACAGAGGACAAGGTTACACAAGGTCATTTCAAAAAGTTCTCCACACCTGAAAAATACGAATCTCAAATTGGGAGGATTACTGAACACAAGACTGAAAAATTGTACAGAAAGAGGACTGAGTTTGCAGCATGCTTCTGCTCTTGGTCCCGTTGAAGTGCAAATTCTGTGTCCTGTCCCTGGACTTGCACCTGGTGTTTGACCCTGACTAGTGGGCAGCAGCTCACTTAGCAGTGGTGGTTGGTGGAGGAGCCATCTGCAGCCAAACCTCAGTCAGCCCTACCTGACCTCTGCTCTGAGGTCCCCTTCTGTTTTCTCACTTGAACTTAAGGCAGAAACTGAAGCCCCATGGTATGTCCAATCCCAGCCTCTGACTTTGTTGGGGGCATAAGTAGAAGGTTACTCTGGTCTTTTTAGTGGGAATCACACATTTGCTAAAGACAGATCTGTTCTCAGATACAAATAATTTAACAGGCCTGTTAGAGGTTGCCCACCTGCCTAGTACTTGGCTCAGTTGTGAACCTGTTGTCCTGGCCCCTTCCTCCTTTCAGTAACTGCCACCTTCCTCTCATGGCTCAGCCATAACTTGAAGATACTCCTCAAGAGGCAGCTGTGGGTCACGGTTATTGGAACTGGCTTCTGGCCAGAGGCTGTTTCCTGCCTTGACCCCCAGCTGTCCTTGGGTCCTGCAGGCCTCTCCTCATGCTGGCTGCTCATCAGGAGAGGGAACCTGGGTATCCTTCAGGACAGGGAGGCAGAGGCTGGCAGAGCAGACATTATGCCCACTGAACAGTGAGAGTACTTTACTTGAGTGTCACTTCCGCTGCTTCCTAACCTCTGCAGCCATTGGACCAGCTCCTCACTCAGAATGGTCCTCCCCAGACCTTCTGGCCTCCTCTCATGTGGCTCAGGAGTGGCTTCTTTGATCACTTCTTGGAGAGGCCTTCTCTGATTGCTCTGTCCCCATGCCCAGCTCTGCCCTCTACCTGAAGTATCAGTGTCCCACCCACAGCAGCACTTAATAAGCCCAAGCAGCACAGTGGGCTGGCCCTTCCCATGGAGGTTAATGGGCCTGGGTCTCTTCTTGGTCTCCAGGTATATGTGATTGAGCCCAGCAGTATGGAGTTCATCCCGTGCCAGGTGGAGGCACGAGTGGGTCAGACCCTGGAGCTTCCCCTGAGGATCAGTGGCCTTATGCCTGGTGGGGCCGATGAGGTGGTTGCTCTGAGTGACTGCTCCCACTTTGACTTGATGTTGGAGGTGGAGAACCAGGGCGTGTTCCAGCCACTTCCAGGTAAGCCAATGTTGTTGAGCAGGTGTCAGACAGTGGGACTGGACCCAGATGTACTGGGTTCTCTGTGTAGGTGGTCAAATTTCTAAACAGAGGTCTTAGGACACAGACAGGTACCACACAAGGAAGGGCACTTGACGCTGTCCATGGTTGTGGTGCGGGTGGTGCCTGGCAGTGAAGTGTCAGCCCCACAGGTGTGAAGCAAGTGTTTTGAATGTCTGGCCTCATGCAGATGTTACCTCCACCATAGGAAGAGCTCTGTTAGGCCAGTGAAGATGCTCATGACTGCTTAGTTCTCCAGGGTCACATGTGGCCTGAGCAGGATTGGGGTGCAGACCTGGGGCTCTAGTTACTGTGAGTTGTAGCCTCCCAGAAGTTGGAATCAGGTAGGGTGAGCATTTCCTTTGATTTGCAGATTAGGAAAGCTGAAGGGCATATGAGCTTTCGAGTAGGAGCAGGGTTTGAGATTTGGGCAGGGTGGTAGAAATAATAGCCAGAAAGCATTCATTGGTGGGTGAGTGTCCCTGTGCTGTGGCCCAGAGGTAGGCAAGTCTATGGGGCTTTTGCATACAGTGGGGATTGAATGGTAGGGTCTGTCCCATCACAGAGAGCCTGATCTGGCAAGGCACTGAGAGCCACTGACCGTGTTTGACAGAGGAGTATGTGTTCCTGGCAGGGCTTGGGAGCCTTGAATAGTAGAGGTGTTTTTTTGCGTGGCCTTTGGAGCCAAGTGGCTGTGCACACTGGTAGTTGTGATTATATCTAGAGCTGCTGCACTTTGGTACACAGGGAGGAAGGAGGGCAGCACTCTAGTCCTGGCTGACCTGGAATTCACTATGCAGTCTCAGGGTGCCCTTGAACTCACAGCGATACACCACCTCTGCCTCCTGAGTGCTGGGATTAAAGGCGTGTGCCACCATGCCCAGCTCTAAAACATTGTTTTATTGACAGCTTCCATACATACAGACAATAAACCATGATAATTCCCTCCTTTCCCTCACTTTCCCTTTCACAAACCCATTCTCCATCCTATCCCCTCCCCCTCTCAATCAGTCTCTTTTATTTTGATGTCCATCATCTTTTCCTCCTATTATGAAGGCCTTGTGAAGGTGGTGGTTGGCACTGTGAGGTCATGGGTATCCAGGCCAATTTCTGTTTGAACGATTGCTGTAGGAATTTTTCAAGAAGTGTGAGTTCTGAAGATAGCAGCCAAGATAGAAACCCTGGGTACTCAAAATTTCCCTTAGCAAATACCTGAAGTTTTCCTGCACGTAGAGTAATGTGGGGCTTTGCATCATCCTGTGCTTAGTGCAGTTTGTGTGAAAAATGTTCATCTCCAAAGCTTGGACTCCCCATCAGGACATGCAGATGCTCATGGGACTCTGGGACTCCGGCAGGCCATTGCAGTAGGTGCCTGGTGCATGTGGAGCCCACCCTGGGACACACTGAGCCAGAGAGTAGATGGGCACATGTAGTCTCCAGGGAAGGGGAGTGGCATCTCTCTCCTGAAATTCAAAGTACATGTAACACGGTTCTGTGGAAAGGGGCCATACCAAGTTCCCTGTTAGGCAAAAGCAGCTATAGAATGGTAGAAAGTATTTATGAATGACTTACCTGGTGAGGAGTTCAGATGTAGAATATATAAAGAGCCTGTGTGGCAACAATAATAAAACAGATAATGATGAACATGGAGCAAAGGACTTAAATAGGTATTTCTCTGAACATGATATATAGTCAAAAGCATAGGAAAAAATGCAACACAAAAATAAATAAAAGCTTATATGGAAAACAATATGGTGGCTCCCCCTCTCCCCAAACTGACCAGGATATCCATATGAGCCAGTAAATCGCATTTGTGGGCATGTATCCCCTATTATTGAAAATTCAAACTCAAAACTGAAAGTAGAGCGAGCCCAGATGTCCATTAGCAGAGGACTGGGTAAAGGACTTGTAGCACCTGCCTATGGGAATATTGTCCATCCTTAGGAAGGAAGGACATTCTGACACCGCTCCACGCCAACGACCCTTAAAGACATTCTGTTGAGTTAAATAAGTCAGTCACAAAAGGGTCAACACTATGTGACTCTACTTCCACGAGGCGCTCAAATTCATGGAGACAGGAAGAATGGTGGGAGGAGTGGCTGGGGGAGGGGAATAATCGACCGTTGCTGTGAAAGAGCATAGCGTGTAGCAAGACAAAGGACTGGTGTGAAAGCTGGTGGTGATGCTTGTGCAACCACGTGACTCTACCCAGTGCTGCTGAATTGTACACAGAAAGAATGTTAAAGTAGCACATGTATGTTACGTGTCTACTACCAGAATTCAGATTAATAATTTTTTGAAAACAATTACAATTTTATGAAAACAATGGCAGGGATGAGGACTAGCTGCTAGTTGCAACATACTTGTTATAACTGTTTTGGGAAAGATACTTGGCAAAATGACTAAAGCTGCACATGTGTGTGCTTATCCTTGGGACACAGCCAGCAGGGGTGCCAAGTGTGTCCTCCAAAGATAGGCTTACATATGTTCATATCAGTACTGTTTCACATAGCCCAAGCTGCAGCCAACTCGAATGTTCTGAATAGCAGGGGAATGTCTTGCTGTACATTTACATAGCACTGTGTTCTACAGAAATGCAGGTAAAAGATGCACAGCCAACAGTATCTAGTTAAGGAAGGCAGGTGGAACTGCTCGTGCTCTGTGGTCTCCATTGTGGAAACAGTACAATGAGGCAGTCCTAGTAGAAGTTACTATATGTATTCATTTTGTTATATACCTGACTTATACTTTAATTGTGTTTGTGTGGTCCTAAGAATGGAACCCAGGGCATTGTTAAACTATACAAGTGTTCTGCCACTAAATTATACCTCTAGTCCCTAGAAAATTTAAATGATAATAGAATGAGGTCATATATACAGCTAAGGATGAAAGAGGGACCTTCAGCCTTCCACGCCTTTCCCACCTACAGCAAGTTCACATTGACTTTTTTGTTTGTTTGTTTTCAGGGAGGCTGCCACCAGGGCCTGAGCACTGCAGTGGGGTCAGGGCAAGAGCTGAGGTCCAGGGGTCCACCACACTCCTTGTGAGCTACACACATGGCCATGTCCATCTGAGTGCTCGGATCACTATTGCTGCCTACCTGCCCCTCAAGGTGAGCTAGTCCTCTACCCTTTGCCATATACTCTGCCCCTACCATCCCTGTTGCCTAGTCTTGGAGGCTGGGTGTAGATGACCCTGTTTCACAGATCTTAAATGCTACCATTGTTCGTTTAGGAGACCGTGAGTCCCGCGGCACCACAGTCACCTAGTAGATGGAAGCTTTTGTTAAAACAACACACTATATTTTTTACTTATTTATTTATTTGGTAGAGAAAGAGGGAGAGAGAGAGAGAGAATGGGCACTCCAGGACCTCCAGCCACTACAAACGAACTCCAAATGTGTGTGCCCCCTTGTGCGTCTGGCTAACATGGTCCTGGGGAATCGAACCTGGGTCCTTTGGCTTTGCAGGCAAATGTCTTAACCACTAAGCGATCCCTCCAGCCCACAACAAACTATTTTGATTTTTCCTTTGCTTCTTGGAGACTTAGAACTTCATGGTTTTCCTTGCCAGTTCTCTTTTGATTCATTAAGTAATTATCTGCTAAGTGCTATGCACTGATTCAATGCTAGATATTTGCCTTGGGCCTGGTAGTGCACACATGTAATCCTAGCACTCAAGAGGCTGAGGCAAGAGGATCTGGAATTACAAGCCAGCCTGAGGCATGTAAGAGGACCCTATGTCAAAAACAAACAGGGCTGGAGAGATGGCTTAGCAGTTAAGCACTTGTCTGTGAAACCTAAGGACCCTTATTCAAGGCTCGATTCTCCAGGACCCATGTTAGCCAGATGCACAAGGGGCGCACGTGTTGAGTTCGTTTGCAGTGGCTGGAGGCCCTGGCACACCCATTCTCTCTCACTCGCTCTTTCTATCTGCCTCTTTCTCTCAAATAAATAAATAAAAATAAAAAATAAATAAAAGAAGCAACAAATAAACAAAAAATAAGTGATTAAAAACTTAGTGGAGCCAAAAGTTAGAGTAACACCACTTCTGATTATGCCAGCAAGGACCCTGCAACCTACATTTCCCTTGTCACCCATTGCGTTACTGAGGATTGAGCCCAGGGCCTTGAGCATGCTCAGAAACAAAAAGAGCAGAGGCTCTGGAAGTACTTGCCCAGGCTAGCTTCAAACTCCCCATCTTCCTACTTCACCTTGTTGAGGAACTGGGATTGCAGGCCCATACCTCCGCATACTTGGTTTCTGTTTTGTAAAGCAGTGTGGTTGGGAATGGCATAAGTGCCTTCATACAACTATGCAGCCTTCACTTTCGCAGCCCTCCTGTTGCACTCAGTTTACTGCTGGCTCTTGGCTGTGGTAAACAGTAGTGTGAGGAACGTCCCTGTGCCTGAGCTAGTTTCCCTCTTGGCTACATTCCAAGTGGGAAGTTCTGGGATTTGAGAACCATGGTATTCTCCAAATCGTTTAATACAAGAGGCAGTTCATTTTGCCCTTGCGCCAGTGAGGACTCAGTTCTTTTCAAAGCGCCCTGACCCCTTGGGATCTTCTTTACAACCCTGTGCATGCTGCAGAGGTAGAGACTGGATTTCAAAGAGGACATGGGGCTTGCCTGCCTAACACCTCACCCAAGTAAGGTGAGCCTGTACCTCTGGATACTCAGCCTTCTCCTGCCACCTGTCTCAAAGTAATATTGGATCTTTTCTGTCTTCTTTCCCCAGGCTATGGATCCCTCCTCTGTTGCTGTGGTGACCCTGGGGTCCTCAAAAGAGATGCTGTTCGAAGGAGGCCCCAGACCCTGGGTTCTTGAGCCGTCCAAATTCTTTCGGAATGTCACTTGTGAAGACACTGACAGCATTGGACTAGCTCTGTTGGGTCCCCCGGCCTCTCGAAATTACCAGCAGCACCGAATCCTTGTGACTTGCTGGGTCTTGGGTGAGCAGGTGAGTGGGAGGCCCTACCTTGTATACTGGTAGAGATGGAAAATCTTTTATGGTCTATAGTGGAGCCCTGAGAGTGCTGTTCCTATTGTACCCATTTTACAGATGGGCAAACCAAGGTGCAGTGAGGTGGGCTGCAGGTTGGGCTGAGAGTAGCTGCCAGATTCCTCTATACACATCAGCTCTCTCAGAGGCATCCTGTCAGGTGACCTCTTCTTTCTTGGGCTGGCAGCGTCTCAGATCTACCACAAACTAGGGTAGGAGGTTGGAAGTGAGGAGCCACAAAGCCCTATACTTTTAGAGTCAGGCAGGTGTCAAAAGCAGTGAGGCCCTAGACTTGGGTCTGGTATGCCTCCTTGGTCTTCAGAATGAGGGAAAGCTCTAATGCTTTTGTAGGCAAAGTCCGTTGGGGGCTTTTTAGTTTTATTTTTATTAATTTTGGGGGGACAGGATTTCCTACAACTGAGGCCAGCTTGAAACTCACTATGTAGATTTGTAGTCCAGGGTGACCTTGAAATCATTTTGTCTCAGCTTCCCAAGTGGTGGGTTTACAGGCAAGCGTAAGCCACCATGCCTGGCTGCAGTGTTTTTAGTTTTTTTTTAATGTTAAAAAGCAAAAATATTACAAGGTTGAGTGGACTGAGCCAATATATCTGTCACCTAAATTCCCTCAGGGCTGGCTCAACTGATTTGGCATGGCAGCTTGCAGTGCAGGAGTCCTGGTGCCACCACCCTTTCCCTCTGGCCAGGTCAAGGTTCAGGGCCGTGTGCTCCTCTAGCTTCTAACAGGTCTATTGCTCTGTTCCTGGGAATCTCTAAATGTAAACAGAAAGTAAGCAGGATGTCTGTGAACCAAGAAATACAAGAGAATGCGTGCTTCTTTAGAAAAGTGAAGGCTGCCATAGATTGAGTTAAAGGCACCCATGCACACCACTGACCACGCCAAGGCTGGCAGCTGTGGTCAGAGAAGTACATGGATAAAGGCCACCTCCTCACTGCGAGTGTTTGTGAAAGTGCAAGGAAGTCATACGAGTAGTAAATTCATAATACTGAATAAATTAAGCTAGAAGAGTTTCTTATCCTGGCTTGATTGAATTATTAGTCTTCCTTTGCCCTGTGGGAGTTGGACCCCAGGCCAGCCCGCACTAAGGCTCTTTATGCTCCCAGGCTGTGAACTCCTCACCTGTGGTTGTGTGGGTAGACAAAAAGCCTGCTTGAAAGTCAGGGAAGCCTCCCTCACCTCTCATGGCTGGAAAGGGCAAGGGCTGCTGGAACAGACTGTTGCATACTACAGTTATTGTCACTGGAGACAGAGGATGCCTTCACATCCTCAGTAAAACTAGGGCACTAGCAACAGACAGACACACATTTCTTTCTCAACTTAAATTCTCTTCTGTGTAGCAGCTGCTGGTGTTCCTCAGAGAGAGCAAACAGGAGTGCAGTAGCTACCCCAGCCATGGCCAGCCTTCCCCTAGGCTTTGTCCTGCACATTCCCTGTCCTGACCCATTTCCCCTTGCTCTGAAGTCAGGGTGAACTCCTCATTTAGACCTCCAGGACCAAGTGGGTTCGTCAGTACGGCGGGGGAGGCTCTCCTCAGGTTCTAGGAAATTACAAAGTACCCCTGATCTACCTGTTCGGGGATGTTTGCAGAAGGTACTTGGGGTTCCACTTGAGAATCCCTTAAGTGTCATGAGGCCCATCATTCTGGAGGGAAAGTGAGTTTCAGCTCAGGGAGGAAGAGGATGCACTCAGGTGTCTTATACTATTACTTCTGTCCTGCCAGGTCATTGCCCTCTCAGTGGGGAACCAGCCCAGCCTCTCCAACCCCTTCCCTGCGGTGGAGCCCACTGTGGTAAAGTCCGTCTGCGCCCCTCCATCCAGGCTCACTCTCACACCTGTCTATGCCCGCCCCCAGCTGGACCTGTCCTGTCCACTGCTGCAGCAGAACAAGCAGGTGGTGAGTGTGCTCGCTGTTGGGCGGGAGGTGGCACTGCCGCCCAACTGGTGGATGCCCCGAGCCCCTTGCACCCGCAGTCTTGAGTGTTGTGATGCCCGCATCACCTGGATCTCACCAGCCAGCCCTGCAAGCAGTTCTGTTTGTGTCTTGCATGGGGGATTGTAGCAGTGGGGTCTTCCAAGATATAGTTCACAGTTGGTCCTTTACTTATAGTGGCTCAGCTCATGATTTTTTTTTTTCACTTGATAGTGATAGAAAAGTGATATACATTTATTGGAAAACACACTTGGAATTTTAATCTTTTCTTGAGCTACTGATAGTGATAGTTGCTCCCCCACCCCCACCCCCAGCCTTAATGCTGCACAGAGCCAGTGAACCACAGTCGGTAACCAGCTTTGTGGCCGTGTGGAGCACTGTGATGCTCAGGCCTGTGTTATAGCAAACTTTATTGGGGCAGGCTGGGATGAACTGTGCTGTCCTAAAGGATAAGTATGTGGAACGCTGTCCTTAAGATGGGCTCATCAGGTTGTGACCCCATCACTGAAGTCCAGGAGCCCAGACTCTCTGTCTCCCTCTGCTGGGCACACAGGAGGTGTGAAACACTTAGAGGGTTTGCTGTGACTCCAGTATGTCCAGATGGGGTTTGTCTGGGCAGAGTGGGTGGCCAGAGCAGGGTGAGGGCTGTGAGGAGAGGTAACAGCTGCCACATTGAATTGTCATGATAGAAAGTGGAGGCTGTTTCTAAATAGGAATTGGGAGATTAAGAATGTTCCTGGAAACCCATAAGTCTGCTCCTTTAGTAGCTGGAACCTGTCCAGTCCTCAGTCTCTGGGCATTAGAACCAGGGTCCCTGAACATGTCCTGCTCAGGGAGGGTGGGACACACTCCCCATCAGCCCCAACTCTGCTCAGAGGAGGGAATTTAGTGCCCTTTCATGTTGTACGTGTTAAAAGGGTACAGCGTGCTACTCTTGTATGTCTGTTGTGTGAGTTGTCAGTCAGAGCAGTGAGCCTTTCCCTTGCCCTAGCACTGACGGTTCCTTTGTGTTGGTAAGTTGGATCATTCTCTTGCAGTTCTTTATAAGATACATCATAAGTTACCGTGGTCTTTAGTCACCCTGCTGTGCTGCAGAACCCTAGCGCTTACTCCTCCCCGTGTTCGCTGCCTGCTGCCCCTCCCCACCTTCCTGGCCTCCGGTAACACCTCTTCTATCCTCTACTTCTGTGAGATTATTGTTGGCTGCCGCATGTGTGCGAGAACATGCATTATCTGTTTTCCTGTGCCTGGTGAATCTGCAGGTTTCGCATTTTGACTCACTTTTCCCTATGGGATATTGTCTTTGGCAGAGGGATAGCATAATGCCAAGTTTGGACCCTAAAGGATTATCTGTCCTGCTGGGTCCCTTTGGCCAAGGTGAGGAGACAGAATTAGTGAGGGCAGTGTCCACCACGGGCCCAGCATTAGGAACCACTGGCCTGGGTCCGAGTCCCACCAGCTGTGGTAGCTGACTTCCTGTGAGTGATGGTGACAGTGGCAAGTGATCTTACAGGGGACAGATGTGACTATGCAAAGTACAGAGTATTAGCCTTTATACTCTTAATATTCTCTGCTTGAAACCTGTCTATGGCTTCTAATTTGCTCAACAAAAAGGCCAAAGCCCTTGTGTGTCCCACAGGGCCCTTTGTCCCCATCCCTGGCCACTCTTTCCACTTACCCCACACCTTTCTTAGTTTTTGGTGTGGGGAGATGTTGAGGTAGGGTTTCACTCTATCCCAGGCTGACCTGGAACTCACTGTGTAGTCTTGGGCTGGCCTCAAACTCACAGTGGCCCTCCTATCTCTGCCTCCAAGTGCTGGGATTAAAGGTGTGTGTCACCATGCCCAACTCACCCTGCACCTTTCATGCTTGGATGTCTTGTTCCCTGGACTTGTTGCTCATGGCCCTTTAGGCTCAGACTGGCTGCTCCCTACACCCCTACACCTCCCTCTTAGTCTCCCTTAGTTCCTTTTTTTTTTTTTCTTTTTCAAGGCAGTGTCTCACTCTGGCTCAGGCTGACCTGGAAATCACTCTGTAGTCTCAGGGTGGCCTCTAACTCATGGCAATCCTCCTACCTCTGCCTCCAGAGTGCTGGGATTAAAGGCATGAGCCACCATGCCCAGCTCCCTTAGTTCTTTATTTAGATTCTCCCTTGGCACTGGGGCCTCCATAGCCTTCACCTTACCTAAGGGTTCAGCATTGAATTCCACTTCCTACTTCCCTCACCTTCAGGCACTCACAGTGACAGCCCTGTAGAATCTACTTGCCTAGTTTAACCTGTCTGGACGCTGGAGCTGAACCTGGCTTCTGCTGGGAGCTCAGCAAATGCCCCTGGCAAGTTGAGCCAAGAAGTACACCTCTGAGTCCCTCTATAGATTTCTCTTGTTTTATGTTAACCGAGAGACCCTGAGGCAGCAAGGGGTCAGGGAGTTGGGGTGGATATGGGGCAGCTGCCCTTGTAAAGGGCAGTTTGTGCTGCTGCTGCACCACATCCAGGCAAAACCCAAATCATATCTGTGTGTGCATTGGCTTTGAATCCAGAAAGCCATATCTGGCCAGGTGTGCCTGATCTGTGTGCCTTCCAGGCAGTAGGTTTAGCCCAGGGCTGAGCCTGGTCTCAAAGACAGTGGTATGGTTGTGGAGCTTGTGGAGTTGTCTGTCACTGGGAAATAATGGACCTCAGGCACAGAACTGCCATGTGATCCATTAGTCCTCAGGTTCTTGAGCCATGAGCTGGCCATTCAGGCTTGGCCCCTGCAATTTATGATCTCATTAGGGGACCTTGAAGAAGATATATCCCTGAGGTGCATCCGGGTGCAGCATCAATTTACTTTTATAGCTCTCCAAATCCAGAGGCCACCTAGGAGGTGTTTGCAGAGTAAATTATTGGCAAGGTGAGACACCAAAATGTAGTCAACCAGCCAGAATGACACACTGGAATCACACTCCAGCCTGATTAGAGTCCTCTGGGCAGACCTGACAGTGCTCTGCTCACTGAGCTTGGGCTCTAGTTGTGCATCTGAGGACTGGGTAGCCCAGAGTGGGTGGAGCTGGAAACCACACAGTACCAGGTGAGGTTCCTTGGGTCTGAAATAAGACCCACTGAGTTCCATCCCTAAACCTACGTGACTCTGAGCAAGATGTTGGAAGTGTCTGAGCCATAGCCTCCCCATTTGTGAACGGGAAGGGTGCAGACAGCTTATGATGTCTTTCCCTGGGAACTTTTCCACCTGGGGTTGCATCTGGAAGAAGGGTTAGTATGTCTGGTACAGGCTCCTGCAATTGCTGACCATATCCATAGCTCCATGTCCTACTTAGTCACAAAACCCCTGGTGTACCTTGATTATAGAGCTAACCTGCTGTCAAGAAGGAGTGACTTTTGAATTTGTGGCATCCCTGGTCAGGTGTTGTCTGGGGAGAAATCCTCAAGATGGAAGCATGAAGTCTTGTGGCTATGTCATTCAGGACAGGCTAGGCTGTGCCACAGTAACAAACAACTCCTTAGCCCCATGGCTTGCCTGTGTAAGCTCAGCTCTTGCTCACATGATGCATGTATCTCGAGTTGGTTTAGGGACCCTGTGTCTTGTTGTCTTCATTGTAGGACTTGAGATGTGAAGCCATCACTAGGAGCTATTGTACAGAGAAAGATTGTGCCTCTGGAATTGTTACAAATAATTTTTCACATTTTTCTGGCCAAAACTGTAGAGATGGTTCATTCGCCCAAGGTCATCAGAGAGGACAGTCTCTTCTACTGACTATGCTTAAATGAATTGGAGTAGTTGGTGAACTGGGCTAATCACCTCTGTCCATTTGGTCAGTGGGGAGGTGATAGCTGCCGTATTGCATACAGGAATGGACTCCATTCAAGACCTGTGGGGAGAATCCAGTCAGGGAGCCAGATGTTGGCACATGGGCTGGGCCCTTCCACCTTGCCTCGCCCAACTTGAATCTCCCTTGTGTGCTCTTTTCCTTGTGGGTATATATTTGGGCTTCTTTAACATGAGGGTTCCTATTCCCATCTCCTGGGGTATCTAAGGATCTGGTGAAGGTGAGACTCTGAAGGTTGCTATGCAAACCCTCAGGCTCTGGGATGTCTTAGGTGTTACTTTTTGGCATTTGTATTAAGTTTCTGGGATGTGTTGGGGGCATTGGAGTATATGTGGAAGTGTAGAGGATGGCAAAGGTTTAGAATGGTGGGGTAGGAAGGAAAGAAACCAGTAGGGTAAGGGACTTAGGATGAGGGTTTCCAGCCTCCATGCTGTTGATACCTAGGGACAGACTAGTGGGGCTGGTCTATGCACTGTGGGGTGTTCAGCATCATCCCTTTCTTTATTAGATTTCAGCTGCACTGTCCCTACCAGTTCTAATAGCAACAGTTGCCTCCAGATGTTGTTAGAGGCTCTCTTGGTGGTTGGAGTCTTCCCATTAAGAACCAGATATTGTTAGAGGCTCTCTTGGTGGTAGGAGTCCTCCCATTAAGAACCAGAGACCAGATTGAAGAGGAATTAAGGGTACCTTGGTGACCAGTAGGAGTGAGTGTTGTTTGTGACTCATACTCAGTCCTGAATCAGGACCTCCTGTGCCCACAATGGAGCTGGCTGGCCTCTTGACATGCCACGTAGTTAGCCAGGGCATGCCCAGTCCTGGGTTTTGCTGTAGCATTCCACCTTTGCTTCTTTTAGGTACCAGTATCCAGCCATCGCAACCCCTTGCTGGACCTGGGTGCCTATGATGAACAAGGCCGCAGATTTGACAACTTCAGTTCTCTGAGCATCCAGTGGGAGTCCACACAGCCATCACTGGCCAGCATTGAGCCTGACCAGCCTATGCAGCTGGTGTTCCAGGATGATGGGAGTGGCCAAAAGAAGTTACATGGTGAGCCAGGTCTCCAGCCTGAGGGACTGGGGCTGGAGGATAAAACCAGTCAGTGAAACCCGGAACACACAGGAAGTGTTCTACCCCAGACGTGGGCCTGTTGGGACCCATTTATCTAGGCTCCCTTTGTCCAGAACTAAAGCAGGATACATGTGAGCACACTATGATTCTTTTTTTTTTTTTTTTTTTTGAGACAGGGTCTCACTATTCAGCCTAGGCTGTCCTTGAACTCAAGGTCTTTCCATCTCAGGCTCCTGTGCTGGGATTACAGGCATGCACCACCACACCCAGCTTCCCTATACTTCTTTAATACTTCACATACATGTTATGAGTTGGGAACCAGAGGCTTAGCACCTGGAGCAGGAAAGTTTGCTATGCTAGGTCTCTTGTGCCATGAGGTATCATTATAATGCCCCTCAGTGGCCAAAAGTTGAGTCTGTCTTCTCCAGCTTACTTCAGCTACTCACTGGTTCCTCACTCAGGGCCTGCTAACTCTTATGGGACATAGAGTTTCAACAAACTCAGCTACCTGATTTTAAACTTAACTGTGAATCCACAGGGGGAATGGTGGTTTCAGAGACAGCCACAGGGTGAGCATTCAACACTGGTTTCTCTCCCTGCAATCAGGTTTACAGACAATTTCAGTTCATGAGGCATCAGGAACCACAGCCATCTCCGCCTCAGCGACTGGCTACCTGCAGCCCCACCTCAGTGCAGCCAGAGGGAAGCATCAGGTACCGCCCAAAGGACACCAGAAGGCAAAGCAGGGGGCAAGGCCTGGGAGTCTCCTGCTTCTGCCTGAGGGTCCTGAGCTCCCTTGGGGATCATCACCCACCAGGCTCTTCTTCCTTCCCTAGCATCTTTTGGGGACCCCTGAATGTGCTGCTTGTGGGGAGCAAGTGGGTACTTTGGAGGAGTGGTTAAGGTTCCCCCAAAGTGGCCCTTCCTGGATGACACCCATTCTGTCCTAGAAGTGCTCCCCTCAGTAAACTTCTGTTTGAGTCGTGTGCAGGTAGCAGATACTGTCTGAAAAGGGAAGTGAGGGTTAGATTCCAAGGGACACCAACCTGGGACGAGGAAGTTTGGTGTTTCCTGGGAGATAGCTTTACCAGAGGCCTGCCACCTGTGGGAGCAGCATTGGAGGGAGGTGCTGCCGAGGCAGACATTTACTTGTTCTCGTCCCTGACAGCTTCATCCCTGTGTGTTCTCAGCAGTGCTAGCAATCTGCTGGCTTGTAACTGCCCTGACTGGGTTCCCTATTGATTCCCTTTTGAGACCTTTGCCCTTACACATTTGACCTTCTGGGGTTCTGTCTGCCTTGCAGCCTTTTCCTGGGTATTGACATTTCTGAGAGTGTCCTTTGCTTGAGTCTATGTTCTCTGTGAGTAGCTTTTCCTCAGACTCCCTTGGATGATGCCTGGTATAGAACAGGCACTCCTGTGCTGAGCAGGTGATTTCATTAATCTACAAACACAATCATCTGTACTTACAAACTAGGACAGCTGCAGTGTCACTGGTATAGTCTTAGCACTCTTGGTCCTCATGTGGCATGTGACTGTACATGAATATGTGGGTGAGTCATACCTGGGTCCAGCCAGGCACATGTGTCAAGAAGCATGCTTCATGCAGTGCATACCACCCAAAGGAATGAGGCTTATCCTTGTTCTCCAGGATCCAGCAAGGAAAACTCTTCTGCAAGGCCTTCAGCTGGTCAGCAGTTTTACTGTTTGTCAAAGCCCTCCTGTCCTCTGGCAGCATCAATCACATTGCTAAACATGTGGCTATTATCTGTGAGGTCCTGAATATCAGGGTGTCTGTCATTCACCAGGGTAGGATGGGGTGGCATCGAGACAGGACCATTTATAACTGCTTTGCCTGTGGGGAGAAGGGAGGGTAGGACTAAGCGGGGACCTCTTAGGTGATGTAGCCACTTCACTAGACTTAGGAACACTGTGGTTTTGTTGGGCTTTATTTCCTGAACATAATGAGGACCATAATGGAACATATGGATCACAGAAACATAATGGAGTGAGGCCAGGACCTGGGGCATCTACCCTACTCTTGTGAAGGATGGCCTGGAGCAGGAAAGTTTGCTATGCTAGGTCTCTTGTGCCATGAGGTATCATTTGGCATTTGTATTGGCATGGCTTCCTGAATCTGATGTTGTTGGCTTCACCCTTTCAGCACAGCCTTCCAGTACCTGTGTCAGCCTCCATTGAGCTCATCTTGGTGGAGGATGTGAGAGTGAGTCCAGAAGAGGTGACCATCTACAACCATCCTGGTGTCCAGGTATACCCTTTGTCCAACCTCCTGCCCTGGGAAGACTAAGCCAGGGACCCCTCACCCTCTGACACTTGGTCTGATCCCCCCATCCCCACATCTCCCTCCAGGTGGAACTCCACATCACGGAAGGCTCTGGCTACTTCTTCCTTAACACAAGCACCCTGGACATCATCAAGGTGGCCTACCAGGAGGCACAGGGCATTGCCATGGTGAGCTTGGACCATTGGTCTCTATGCTGGCTTCCATTCTTCATCCCAGCGTAGATGGATTATTTCCAAGAGCTGGTGCTTAATCTCATTAGCTGTCTATTGAGCAAGGTCTTTAGATTGTCTGATTCACTCTGAAGCCTCCATCATTTCCATGTCACCTTTGTGATTTCTATTCCATATCTACCAATTACCCGCACTGTTAGTTAACTAATGGCTTCCTTTCACTCAATCTTTCAATTAATCTTTTAATTATTACATAAGCAGACTACAGCGGCCATGATGAAACTTGCATTTCAAAGCATGTCTGCTTTTCTGTTTCTCCACATTGCTTTCTTCGCCCTTTACTAATCTGACAGATAAGGACTTCACTGTGCCTATGGTATGGAACAACATAGCAGCCTAATTTTATTATGTTGTCCTGAGTTGCCTTTTTTTTCCTTAATTTCCATAATAGTAAGTAGGCAGTCATTTGCACATTTAGCCATTCTCTTTTTGTAGGGTATTTGAATTGTTTAAAAAACTTGAAAAGAAATATTTATTTATTTGGACCAGGCATGGTGGCGCATACCTTTAATCCCAGCACTGGAGAGGCAGAGGTAGGATGATTGCTATGAGTTTGAGGCCACCCTGAGACTACATAATGAATTCCAGGTCAGCCTGGGCTAGTGTGAGATCCCACCTTGTAAACCCCCCCCCAAAAAAATTATTTATTTGCAAGCAGAGAGAGAGACAGAGAAAGAGAGCAAGAGAGTTAATACTGGTGTGCCAGGGCCTCTAGCAGCTGCAAATGAATTTCAGATACATAACACTACTTTGTGCATCTGGCTTTACATGGACACTGGGGAATCAAACCCAGGTGGTTAGGCTTTGCAGGCAAGTACCTTAACTGCTGAGCCATCTCTGTAGCCTGCTGTTCACTTTTTTAAAAAAATATATTTTTTAATTTATTTGAAAGGGAGAAATAGAAGACAGAGAGTAAATATGGATGTGCCAGGGCCTCTTGCCATTGCAAATGAACCCCAGATGCATGTACCACTTTGAGTATCTGGTTTTATATGCATGCTGGGGAATTGAACCCAGGCCATCAGACTTTGCAAGTAAACACCTTTAACTGCTGAGCCGTTTCTCCAGCTCTCTGTTCACTTTTGATAAAGTCTTTACCAAGATAGGATTGACATCATGTATTTTACAAACTTAGTGTACAACTCAGGTTCTTAGGGTTATTACAGGTGTATACAACCATTACCACAGTCAAAGTTTACAGTGTTTTCAGTGATGCAGAAAGATACCTATGGGCTGAAGAGATTGCTTAGTGGTTAAGACTCTTGCCTGCAAAGGCAAAGGACTCAGGTTCCATTCTGTAGTATCCACGTAAACCAGATGCACAAGGCGGCACATGCGTCTAGAGTTTGTTTGCAGTGGCTGGAGGCCCTGGTGCACCCATTTTTTCTCTCTCTCCAAAAAAAATAAAATAATATTTTAAAAAGATACTTTTATCATCTTTCAATTCTTATCTACTCATACCTTCCCAGCTTAAGTGACCACTAACTTACTTTCTGACTTGATAGATTTGTCTATTCTAGACATTTCATATAAGTGGATCACATATACAATGTGTACTTCAACATAGCATGATATTTTTCAGGCTCATCCATTCTGTAGCATGTACCAGAAACTCATTCTTTGGGGTGGCCAAGTGGTCCGTTGATAATATGGGTTTCACCACATTTTGTTTATTCATTCACCTGTTATGGATATGTGGGTAGCTTCTATCTTTTTACTAATAAAAATAATACTGACCTAGGGAATGGCTCAATGCAAAGAAGAGGACCAGAGTTTTGATCCCTAGTACATATGTAAGAGTCAGAATGGTGGTATATGTCTGTAATCCCAGCACTGGAGAGGTAGAGACAGAATAATTCCTGGGGTTCTGCTGGATACCTAGTCTAGCTGATTTGGTGAAATCAGGCTTAGTGAGAGACCCTCAAAAAATAAGGTGGAGGGCTACAGAGATGGCTTAGTGGTTAAGGTGCTTGCCTGTGAAGCCTAAGGACCTAGGTTTGATTTTCCAGTACCCATGTAAGCCAGATGCACATAGCACATGCATCTGGAGTTCATTTGAAGCAGCTGGAGGCCTTGGTGTGCTTTCTATCTCTCTCTCTCTCTGTCTCTTCCTCTCCCCCTCCCACAAATAAGTTAATAAAATATATTAAAAAATAAGGTGGAGAGTGACTAAGAAAGATAACTGACATCACCCTCTCCAGTCCACAAGCAAATTAACTCCCCCAACACACACATGCACCCCCACATGCATATGAACGTGCATATATACAAATACACATCACATATACACATTAAAAAAATAAGAAAAATATACTGCTTTGGACATTTGTATAATGTTTCTGTGTGGAGATATATATATATATTCTTTTCTGTTTGGAACATACCCAGGAGTGGAATTACTGACTCATATAATAATTCTGGATCTGGTATTTTGAGGAACTACTGGCTATTTTTTCATATAGCTGCATCACTTTACATTCCTACTAGCAATGCATGAGGGTTCCAGATTCTCATCCTTGTCAACACTTATCATTAGCAGACTTTCAAGTTCTCACCATCATGGTAGGTGTGTGTGGTTTCACATTGTGGTACTGGTTTGCATTCCCTGATAATGATATATTGAATACTTTTTCATTGCTTGTAGGACATTTTTTTTTTTTTTTTGGTTTTTCGAGTTAGGGTCTCACTCTGGCTCAGGCTGACCTGGAATTCACTATGTAGTCTCAGGGTGGCCTCGAACTCTCGGCGATCCTCCTACCTCTGCCTCCCGAGTGCTGGGATTAAAGGCGTGCGCCACCACACCCGGCTGCTTGTAGGACATTTTTGTGTCTTTGAACAAATGTCTATTTTGATTCCTTGCCCATTTTCTCCTTCTATTAAGTTGTAGAACTTCTTTGTATATTCTGGATACAGATCTTTTGTCACATGTGATGTGCACATAATTTCTTCCAGTCTTTTGGCTTTTTCTTGGTGGCACACTTTCATGATAATATATTTTTAATTTTGATGAAATGTAATGTATCTATTTTTTCCTATCTAGGAATTCATTGCAAATCTAAGTTCATGAAGATTGAGTCTTGTTTTCCTTTAGAGTTCTATAATTTATTTAGCTGTGACATTTTGATCTTTGCTACATTGAGCTAACTTTTGCTTGTATAAGGAAGGAGTCCAATTCCATTCTATTGTGTGGCTTTCTAGCTGTCTAGCACCATTTGTTGAAAAGACTGTTGTTGACCTGGAAACATGGCTTAGTAGTTAAGGCACTTGCCTGCAAAGCCAAATGACCCAGGTTTGATTCCCCAGAACCCACGTAAGCCAGCACAAGGTGGCTCATGTGTCTGAAGTTCATTTACAGTCGCTGGAGTTTCTGGTGTGTCCATTTCTCTCTCTTTCTCCCTCCCCGTATCCCCTCTCAAATAAATAAATAAAATAAAAAAGAAATACAAGACTGTTGTTTTTGCACTGAACAATTTTAGAACCCATGTCAAAAAGATAGGCACAGACCTGAGTTTAGTTCCAAGACCTCCAGTTCTATTTAGGTTTTACATTAATCTGTGTCTAATTAAATGTCAGTGTTGAAGTTTAGGTTACTGCCAATGTGGTATCACGAAATGTGAATCTTCCAATGTTTTTCTTCTTTTCAAGTCTTTTTTTTTTTTTTTTTTTGGTTTTTCGAGGTAGGGTCTCACTCTGGCTCAGGCTGACCTGGAATTCACTGTGTAGTCTCAGGGTAGCCTCGAACTCTCGGCGATCCTCCTACCTCTGCCTCCTGAGTGCTGGGATTAAAGGCGTGCGCCACCACGCCCGGCTTTCAAGTCTATTTTGACGGTCTTGGGTCCTTCATAAGTCCATATGAATTTCATGTCAATTTCTAAAAGACGCCAACCAGAATTCTGATAGGAACCACCTTGGCATATTACTGATTCTTTCTATTCATGGACATGAAATGTTGCTCATTTATTTGGGTCTTCTTTGAAGTCTTTTGTCATTTCTTTGTAGCTTTCAAAGTATAAATTTCACACTTAAGAACTTATTCTTTTCCATGCTATTGTGAATAAAGTTTTATTTTTTGCTAATATTTGTTGTCACAAGTATCTAGAAAAAAACAGTTTACTTTTGCATGTTGATCTTATATTCTATAACCCTGCTAAACTCATTTGTGAGATTGTAGGAGATTCCATATATACACACAAATTTTTTTGTGTGAATATAGGTAGTTTGACTTCTCCCCTTCCTATTTTGATGTTTCCCTCCCTCCCTCCCTCCCTTTCTTTCTTGCTATAATCTGTAGTGGAATGTTGAATTAAAATGATAAAGACAGAAATGGAACTGCATGCAGCCCAGTTTTGGATTACAGGGAGGTTTTCAGCTCAGCTCCAGCTTGATTTCCTAGTGACTTTGTAGTCCAAGCATGTGGAGTCTTCAGCAATAGCATCCTACTATCTGCTCCTGGTGGGAAATCAAGAGCCTTGTAATGGCCTGTAATGTTTGGGAGCATGAGGGACCTCCCTGGCCAACACTAGCACTGAAATGTTTCAAGTAACAGTCTCTGACTTCTGGTTACACCATTGTCCAAAAGAGTTTGTTCCCATATGGCTTATTCATGCCCTCTTAGATTTTGATGAACTCTCCCCTGACCCTACCTTTACTCTATCTCTTCCCCTGACCTCACTTAGACTATTCCATCCCCAATGATCTGTTCATCTACTTACATATATACAATATCATCCCCCTTAAATCCTCTCCTCTCCTCCCTCCCTTACTGCCCCTTTGTAGCTTACTGGCCTCTGCTACCAGTTTTTACCCCAACCCACATACAAGTCTAAACAATTGTAACTAGGATCCACATATGAAAGAGAACATGCAGTATTTGGCTTTCTGGGCCTGAGTTACCTCACTTAGTACAATCCTTTCTAGATCTATCCATTTTCCAGCAAATTTCATAACTTCATGTTTCTTTGCTGATGAATAGAGTTACCACATCTTCATTATCCATTCACTAGTTGAGGGATAGCTAGGCTGATTCCATTTCCTAGATATTGTGAATAGAGCGGCAATAAATACGGATGTGCAAATATCTAAGGTAGTGAGATGGGTCTTTAGGATATATGCCTAGGAGTGGTATAGTTGGGTCATAATGGTAAATCTGTTTTTAACTGTCTCAGGAACCTCCACACTGATTTCCACAATGGCTGTACCAGATTACATTCCCACCAGCATTGGAGAAGGGTTCCTCTTTTTCAACAGCCTTGCCAGCATTTATCGTCATTTGTTTTCTTTTCTTTCTGTTTTTTTTAGGTAGGGTCTCACTCTAGCTCAGTCTGACCTAGAACTCACTATGGAGTCTCAGGGTGGCCTCAAGCTCATGGCAATCCTTCTACCTCTGCCTCCCAAGTGCTGGGAGTAAAGGCATGTGACACCACACCTGGTTTTCATTTGTTTTCTTGATAGCCATTCTGACAGCAGTGAGATGGAATCTCAAAGTAGTTTTAATTTGCACTTTCCTGATGGCTGAAGATGCAGAACACTTTTTTAGATGTTTTTAGGCCATTGGTATTTATTCCTTTGAGAACTTTTTATTTAGTTCCATGGCTTATTTTTTAATTGGGTTGTTTGGTTTCTTCTTATTTAATTTTTACATTCTTTATATATCCTGGATATTAATCCTCTGTCAGATGCATAGCTGGCATTCTGTAGGTTGCCTCTTTGCTATATTCATAGTGTCCTTTGCTGTACAGAAGCTTCTTAATTTCATGAGGTCCCAGTCGTTGATTAGTCGTTTTATTTCCTGAGTAACTGGGGTTATATTCAGAAAGTCATTGCCTATGCCAATATGTTGAAGGGTTCTCCTACTTTTTCCTCTAGCAGTTTTAGAGTTTCAGGTGTGTGATCCATTTGGACTTAATTCTTGTACATAGAGAAAGATAAGGTTCTATTTTCATCCTTCTACATACAGATATCCAGTTTTCCCAGCACCATTTCTTAAAGAGGCTCTCTTTTCTCCAGTGAATATCTTTGGCAGTTTTGTCGAAAATCAGATGGCTGTAGCTCTCCAGACTTACATCTGGGTCCTCTATTCTGTTTCATTGATCTACATGTCTTTTTTTGTGCCAGTACTATGTTATTTTTGTTATTATGTCCCTGTAATACAGCTTAAAATCAGGTGTGGTGATACTGGTAGCCTTTTTTATTTTTTTATTTTTTAAGATAGAGTCTTACTCTAGCCCAGGCTGACCTGGAATTCACTATGTAGTTCCAGGTTGGCCTTGAACTCACAGCAATCCTCCTACCTCTGCCTCCCTGGTGCTGGAATTAAAGGTGTACACCACCATGCTCAGCAGGTAACCTTTTTTTGTTTCTAACAATTTTTTTTTTTTTTTTTTGCTATTCATGACTTTTTGTGTTTCCAAATGACTTTTAGTATTGTTTTTTCTGGCTCTGTGAGGAATACCTCTGGAATTTTGATGGGGGTTGCATTAAATGTATAGATTGCTTTTGGTAAGATTGACATTTTCACAATATTGATTCATACCATCCAAGAACATGGGATGACTTTCCTTTCCTAGTGTCTTCTGCAGTTTCTCTCTTGGGTGTTTCAAAGTTTTCATTGCAGAGATCCTTTATTTCCTTGGTTAGGTTTATTCTAAGGTGCTTTTTTTTTTTTTGGATGCAATTGTGAATGGGACTGATTCCTTGTTTTCATCCTCAGCGTGTTTGTTATTAGTGTATAGAAAAGCTACTTCCTGATTTCTGTGTTTATTTTGTATCCTGCTACATTGCTAAAAGTGTTTATCAGCTCTAACAGTTTGCTGGTGGCCTATAGGATTCTTTATATATAGAATCATATTATCTGCAAATAATAATTTGATATCTTCCTTTCTAATCTTTTCCCCTTTATTTCTACCTCTTGCCTTATTGCTATAGCTAAAACTTCCAGTACTATATTAAATAGAAGTGAGGTCAGTGGAAACCCTTATCTTGTTCCTGATCTTAGTGGAAAAGCTTCAAGTTTTTCCCATTTAGTATTATGTTGGCTGTAGGTTTGTCATAAGTAGCCTTTATTATGTTGAGATACATTCTTAATATAGGCACTTAAAGCTATAAATTTCCCTCTTAGGGCTGCCTTCATTGTGCCCCAAACGTTTTGGTATGTTGTGTTCTCATTATCATTTGAGATTATGATTTTTTTTTTATTTTCTTTCTTGATTTCTTCATTGACCCATTCATCATTTAGTAGTAGACTGTTTAGTTTCCATGATTTTGTGTATGCTCTATAGCTTTTCTTTCTGTTGATTTGTAGTTTAATCCTGTTGTTATCAGATAGAGTGCAAGGAATTGTTACAGTTTTCCTGTATTTGTTAAGATTTGCTTTGTATCCTAATATGTAGTCTGTTTTAGAGAATACACCATGTGCTGCTGAAAAGAATGTGTGTTCTGTAGCATTGGATAAAAAGACCTGTAGAAATCTATCGGGTCCATTTGTTCTGTAACCTCTTTTAACCCAGATGCTTCTCTATTTTTTGCTGGGATGACCTGTCAGTTGATGAGAATGGGGTATTGAAGTCACAAACTACAATTGTGTTTTGTGTTATCTGTGACCTTAAGTCCAATAGTGCTTATTTGATGAAATTGTAAGCCCCCATCTTAGGTGCATATATGTTTAGAATTGTAATGTACTCCTGTTGGAGTGTTCCTTTAATCAATATAAAGTGACCTTCCTTATCTTTCCTAACTAATGTTAGTTTGATGTCTACCCTGTCAGATATATGGGGGGGATCAAGTAGGGGTTCACTCTAGCTCAGGTTGACCTGGCATTCACTATGTAGTCTCAGGGTGGCCTTGACCTCGTGGTGAATCTCCTACCTCTGCCTCCCAAGTGCTGGGATTAAAGACATGTACCACCATGCCCAGCAACCCTGTCAGATATTAAGATAGCAACACCTGCTTGTTTTCTAGGCCCATTTGCTTGAGATACTGTTTTCCATCTTTTCACCCTATGTTAGTATCCATCTTTTATGGAAAGGTGAGTATATTGGAGGTAGCAAATAGAAGTATCCTGTTTTTTAATCCAGTCTGCAAGCCTGTGTCTTTTGGTTGGGATATTAAAGCCATTGATACTAAGTGTTACTATTGAAAAGTGTGCATTTATTTTTGCCATTCTTCTTGTTTTGTAGTTCTTCCAGTTTTTCCTTTACTCTCTTGTATTGCTATTATTTGAGTATGGTTTGTTTTTTCCTATTTCTTTATGTATGTGCTTTTCGAACTCTTCAGCATAAAGGATCTCTTGAAGTATTTTCTGTAGAGCTGATTCAGTGGTCATATATTCCTTTAGTCTGTTTTTGTTTTGTTTTGGAATATCCTTATTTCTACATCAATTTTGATGGAAAGCTTTGCTGGATAATCTTGGTTGACAGTTTTTATCTTTCAGAACTTGGAATACAACATTCCAAGTCCTTCTGGCTTTTAAAGTTTGTGTTGCATGATTTGCTGTCATCCTGATGGGCTTGCCTTTATATGTGACTTGATTTTTCTCTCTAATTGCTTTCAATATATTTTCTTTGGTTTGTGTGTTTTTCAATATATTTTCTTTGGTTTGTGTGTTTTGTAATTTAATTATAATATGGCAGTTAGAAGTCCTTCCTGGTTTTGTCTGTTTGGTGTTCTGAAGGCTTCCTGTATCTGTATTGGCATCACTTTCCCTATTTGGGGGACATTTTCTTCTATGATTTTGTTGAAAATACCTACTATGCCTTTGGAGTGAAATTCTTCTCCTTCTATTATACCCTGAATTCTTTTTTTTTTTTCTTTTCTTTTTGGTTTTTCGAGGTAGGGTCTCACTCTAACCCAGGCTGACCTAGAATTCACTATGGAGTCTCAGGGTGGCCTCGAACTCACAGCAATCCTCCTGCCTCTGCCTCCCAAGTGCTGGGATTAAAGGCGTGCACCACCACGCCCGGCTACCCTGAATTCTTATATTTGGTCTTTTCATAGTGCCCAAATATCTTGAAATTCTCATTCATACTTTCTTATTAGTGTTTTCTTTGTTGGACTGATTTAGATCTGCCACCTGGTCTTCTAGTTTAGATCTTCTGTCCCCTCCTTGATCCATTCTACTGATGAGACTTTCTACAGTTTTCTATTTGACTTACTCTGTTTTTCATTTCTAATATTTCTGATTGATATTTTTTATTTCTATTTCCTTACTCATGTCTTATATTGAACTCCTTATTTCATTAAGTTAGTTTCCTGTGTTCTCTTCAGCAGTTTGTTTCCTTTGATTTATTTGAAAGATATAATCATTTTTTTCATATATTTGTCTGGCATTTCATCTAAATCAGGTTCTGGGGGTCATTTCTGCTGGGTTTGTAATTTTTTGGTGGAATTGTGTTGCCTTGATTTTTTGTTTGTTTGTTTGAAATCCAACTGAGCAATAGACACATTCAATCAAAACCAGCACAGAGTATTTATGCAAGAGTGGGGATTAAAGCAAACAGATAACCTAATAAAGACACACCCTTAATCCTATCATCTGGGCTGCTAAGATTTATGGTCTGCAATGGGTCCTAGTTCCTTGTTGGTCTTCAGCCTAACTCTTCCATCCACTGTGGAAAGTGAGATGTTAAAGCCAGGTGTGGTGATGTACATCTGTAATCCTTAGGAGGCTAAGGCAGGAGGAGTCTATGAGTTTGAGAGTAGCCTATACTACACAGCAAGACCTTGCCTCAAAGAATACAAAAAAAAAGTAAGTAAATAAATGCATGTGAAGTGTTCAGGTTTGCAACTATTATTGTGGAATTGTGTGTTGCTCTTCATTTCTTTGAGCTTTCTTGTATTTTGTATTCTGTTGCTGGGTGCACATCACCTTGACTGCTATATTCTTCTAACAGCCGACTCATAAGATGTCCCTTTTATCCCTAGCAGTATTTTGTTTCATAACTTAATTGTGTAATAGTGCAGCAACTGTAACTTTCCTAGGATAGTTGTTTGCATGGTATGTAAATATTTTATCCTTTCAGTCTATTTGTCTTTCGTCTAAAATGTTGACTATAAGTAGCTAAACTTCCTTTGTAAATGCAGTCAGACAGTCTCTGCCTCTTGATTGGACTCATTAACTAAGTGCATTTATTTTTTTCAGTGGTAGTACATGGGGGTTTTCTGCTTTTTACTTTTTGTTTCCATGTATCTCATGTCTTCCCCCTTCCCTTTGTTTGTAAAGTTTTGTCATTTAATTAGATTTGCCACGAAAGGAAATAACCTTGGCCAGCACTCTGCCTTCCTCCTGCACATAGCCATCTCCTATGCCATCATGTGTATTCAGCATAGGAACTCAAAGGTGTCCTTCCCACTTGAGTCAGGGGAAGAAGTGCCACTCAATGGGCTTGGCCTCCTCCACCAGCATAAAGCCGGACGAGTTAAAATATCTTTCTGGAGACATTATAGTAGGGTTAGGGGTAGGCAAAGGTAGGGAGCAATCTGGTGATCATTCAGAGATAAGAATTTGCCCACAGCACAAATCATGGTTCACCCTAAAGTGTGCATGAAGGTGAGAGCAGCCAGGTCTTTTCCTTCTCTTTTCCCATGTCTCCTCTATCTCTCAGAGAGCAGGTAGGAGGCTCCTAAGAGAGACAGACTCAGTTCTGCTAAGGTTTCATCTGATTCTCAGACCTTAGAGCAGGCTGTGAGTGAGTCAGCTCCCCTGATGTGGCCTGAACCCTGCTCCTGCTCAGTGACAACCCTGGCCTTTTGGATGTCAGTGATCCAGTTCCTTGAGCACATGATTCTCATCTTCCCTCCCAAGCAGTAAATTTATGCTTTTACCAGATTGTCACACAGGTGGCTTGAGCAGGCCCATACTGAAGTATGATCGAGGTAGGGTTTTGGTGGCAGGCACTTTCAGGTGGTTTTGGTCTTCTTGCTGCCAGATTGATAACATCACACTTGGAGTAGATGTCTATCTACCACACCCACTTCTCATCCAACACTGGTAGGGCCAAGATTTGGTGTTGTACAGACATACCCAGAGCCAACAGAGAGGGGTGGTAGTACAGATCATAGCAGTGTTGATGCAGTTGTCAGTTTGTAGCTCTTCCGGTGATTGAGAACTTGATACCTGCTTGTAAGGATGTACGTGGTGTTAGGTTAATAACTTATGGACTTTGGATTTGCTTTAATTAAGGAAGAGCTAGCATCAGACATACTCTATTAGGAGAAACAGCAAGTTGCTTAAAGGAGTCTTACAGGCACACCTCTCCAGCTCTTCCCCAGGTTGGTTTGTAGTAGTTGTGCCTAATATTGAGGAAATTCATGATGGTCAGTGCACCCACAAAATTTTGTTTCTTACTGTCCACAAGAGGTAGCAAAGAATGCCACAGGGAAGTAGCAAATACAACCCCTCTATAGCCCTTGGCACCTGGTCACAGCAGCAGTGAGACTTCATGAATTGTGTGTGCATGCTGTGGGACTCTGGGGGTTCTTGAGGTTCATCTTTCAGAGCTAGAGGCCTGTCAGAAGTGACCATCTCCCTTGCAAGAGACACTTGAGATAGGATTTTGCGCTGGAGTTTCCCAGGGAAGCTCTCAGCTCCTATTCATTCCTCAGACACTGCCATTCTCAGGTCACCTCTGTTCAGGTATCATTGTCCCCATCTTAGATATGGTCACAGTGGGGCTATAGCCATTCTTTCTTTTGACGTGGACTGCCCATTGGCCTGTCTGTGTCTCATGCTCTTGTTGAGTGGGACACAGCCCCTACAGCATGTCTGGCACTCTGGGGAGCAGCATCTTCTAGGCAGGCCTCTAGAGCATGGCTTCTCCCCCAGCAGTTCATGTGGAACATTGACCCTGGGTCTCTGTCCTCTCCTTTTCTTAACCTTCTTCAAAGGGAAACCAGGCCCAAACCTGCAGGAGAATCTTAAGTGTTGGTGGTCTGTGGCTGGTGCTCCCAGCTTGTTTAAAGGGTTGTCTCTGAAGGACACATTTGCACATTTCTTTGGCATTTTGCAGCTGCTAATTAGCAGCGTTTTCATTTCCCTTCATCACAGACAAGAAAGCCCACAGCCGCTCTCGTTCATTCTTACGTAGCTCCTAGACAATGCTTCGTTTCTTCCTATTGATACATGTTTGAGACTCAGGAATGGCTCCTGCATGTGCATTGGAAGAGATGTGAGGGTGTGGTAACACAATAGAGCTGTGGTGGAAGCTTTGTACCCACACAATGCACCCCGGGCTGTATGAAGCTGATTAGTTTTGCTCACACAACCCTCAGAACTCCCTGCAGGGACCTTTTATTTCATTCTTTGGCTGGCTTACCCAGAGAAATGTTTACCTTATGTAAACTTAGGATCTCCTACTTTTCAGCATTTCCTTTATGTTTCATGAATTGTCCACACAGAGCCCACGTCATTGTCAGAGCTGAGTGTGCTAAGTGCTTGCCATCTTCTGCCATGTGTTCATTCAGAAAAGCTTCGGTGCCTTTGGTATGCCAATCACTGTGCTAGGTGCTCGTGATAGGACTGTGAGAAAGAGCAGGGTGGCTCTAGTGAGCCATAGTGGTTTCTCACACTTCAGTACTGAAATGTGTGGCTGGCTGTGGAGGCACAGGGCATCTGCAAAGGTCTGTCTGGGGCAAGGCAGATAGGTGGTGTCAGCTCAAGGACTTGAACTGAGGTGTGATCTTTGAAGCTGATCTGTGGATTATATTGTAGTACTCAGCCCTAGCACCACCCAGGGAACTCAAAGGCCTGATAGGGTGCTTGGAGTCTATTCAGCATGGACTACTCAGTGACAGTGATTTTCCTATGAGTTCAGGGCATCCCTGCATAGGCTCCAGCCCTCTTGTGTTCATGGCTTGGCTACCATGGATGACCACATCAGAGGAAAGAGATAAAGAGATGCTAATGGCCACAGTGATGTTCAGAAATATTGATAGGGCTCCTAGTCATCTGCAAATGCGGCCTCCAGGAGATTAATCTGAAGTCTGATTGGGGGCCAGGGAAAGGAGGCCTGACTAGCTCAATGGACAGCACAGTTTGTTAATGAGCAGTAATGCATTCATTGTCTCCAAGTTGATGACAGGACTTTCCCCAGGGCTCTGTGTTTGCTGCTGTTCTCCAGTGGCACTTCTTTCTAACACTTTGAAACAAGAATTCCTTCCAGACACCCCCACTGTCTTCACATCATAAGCTTCCTCTCAACTGTCAGTCAAAAAGCATGTGGGTCGCAGACATCTGACAAGCATGATCCACATGCAGTCTCGTGAGTGGGAACAGGTCCCCATTTTGCTTTCAGCAAGTGGCCAGGTCTCTTTACTTCTCTACGTATGGTCTCTTTGTCTCTAAAGCAGCCCCATGCACTAGCCATAAGAGCATTCTTACAGGTACAGTCTGAGTTGATGCATGCCAGAGTGTGGGGTGGGCTAGGTCACATGAGCTCCCTACACAGCAGCCTGACATGGCCCTCCTCATTCAGAAGTGGCTGGACATCTATCCCTTGGGAAGCCAAGTGGAAAAGAAATTGATTTCCCCACTGCCATGTTATGCCTTTTTTAAAATGTTCAAAATTATCTTTTTGAAGGGGAAGGGAAAACCCACACTGCATTCCTGTGTGAGTGTCAGCAGTGGACGCCCCTTGTGGTCTTCTCACGCTGTAAAGGAGCCCCGGCTCCTGAAGGCAGCTGCTCTGCACGAGCCCCAGCTTGAGGCCTTAGCTTGCATTTCTCAAGGAAAGCTCCTAGTCCTCCCTGTGATTTTTCACAAGCTTTCTTGGAGGTGGGGGAAATATAATGATGATCCTTAGCAAAACCTGCTGGTTGACGGCAACAGGTCAAATTTCAGTGCTATCAGTTTGGAATGTAAGCATGACTTCTGCCCTGGGATTTTTATTAATCTGCTTTAAGCCATCATATTAAATAAGCCACACCCACCTGGCCTGTGTGGATGTGCCCTAGAGTTCACGTCTGCCTGTGAGCTATTCATCCTGGCCTTTCCCTACTGGTCCCTCCTCCCCTACCTGAAAGTCCTGTTCTGTTTGCTGATTTTCCCACAGGTTCTTGTTAGTGAAAGTCTAGTTTTGCAAACAACAAACTGCTTGCTAGACGCATTTCCCCCCCCCCCCCGCCACCCCTCATGATATGAGACTGCAAAGTCAGTCAGTGATGTGAGACGGCTCCCAGGGCTCAGCCCCTTGCCCCTGCCTGCCCAACCTCAAAAAGTGCAGAGCTAAGGCACATGCCTAAGTGACATAACAAGTTGCATCAAGTCTGCATTCAAAACTCAGACACAAAACACATCATGGCCAGAACCTGTAGCATGAGTGAGCAGAGCAACTTATACCATGGAGCTACATGAGGGGAAGAAGGATTATAAGGAGATCTTTGCTAGCCATAAGACTAGGAAGTACTAGGTCAGATTTGCTCATTTGCTGAGAACCTCTTAAGAGGTCACTGCTTCAAGCAAGCTGGGTTGTAGAGAAGAATGGGCCCCTGGGAGTCCTCAGGAATGAGTGACCTTTATGGTCTATTCCCAGTTCTGTGATGCAGTGAGTTCAGATTGGGACATTACATGAGAAGTCCCTTTAGAAGCCAGCCGTCTCCCTGTTCTTCCAGTCTCTGATGGGCAATTTGACACAAGACCACCGTGGGATGCTCTTTAGGGTTGCTTTTCTGCTACCAGGACCATCTTATCAGCACAGGAAGTGCATCTTGGGTTTAAATCCTCACTCTGCTGTGTGTGTTCCAAGCCACCAACTGCTCTGTACCACCACCCTTTGGGCAGTTGATACGAATGCTGTCTGAGATCCATCCAGCACTAACATGCGTCATCCCCAGCTCATCTCTTGGCTGGTGGGACTCATGAGAAGCTGGGAAGAACACATAGGATGTTCCTTGCCTGCTACTTTCAAGTGCTGACTGGAAAGTCCCTGGGGATGGCCTCTCAGGGTCCCCTGAGCAGAGATCAGGACTTATGACATGCCACCTCTGCCTCACAGGTGCATCCTTTGCTCCCTGGCTTATCTACCGTCATGATCCACGACTTGTGCCTGGCCTTCCCGGCCCCTGCAAAAGCTGTCATTTATGTCTCAGACATTCAGGAACTATACATCCGCGTGGTGGATAAGGTAAGTAGCTTTTCTGTGTGGTCCTCCCTCTGAAACACAGAAAACAGGGATGATATGGCTCTGGGAGACGTTTTCCTCACGTTCTTTGCTTTTCTTCCTGGGTCCTGCTTCCTGTTGCCCCTGCTGACAGCCCTGTTATTTCTTCATCCCAGTTGACATCAGCAAAACATGGCAGTAAATCCTGCCTGAAGTTGGCTATATCAGCCTTGACTTGGGAATTCATGTCCTCTAGCACACATAGGTTACTCACTAGCCTGGTACATACCTCCTGAGCATGTTTCCCCTCCCCCCCCAAACATAGGCTATAGATTCCCTGGAACTTCAGAGGTCAATGAGTAAAGTTTACTGATGCTAAGTGCTCCCACACTATGGATAAATCATAGTCTTAGGTTTTTCTTGCATGTCAACAGGATCATCAAATAGTGGAGGTGACTGATGCTAGGCTTTCAGAGAGTTACTGTCAGCCTCCTATTTTCCTGAGCAGATGACAGGTTAATTAACAAAGGAATGTTCAAGCAGTTTAGACTGCTTCACTACAAGTACTACTAGGTAAAAGCTTACCCAGCCTCAGATATTCCTTTGGTAATATTTTATTTCTTTATATCTGAGAAAGAGGATGGGCACACCAAGGCTTCAAGCCACTGTAAATGAACTCCAGACGCATGCACCACCTTGTGCATCTGGCTTTTTTTTTTTTGCTGATTTTTCAAGGTAGGGTCTCACTCTAGCCCAGGCTGACCTGGAATTCACTATGGAGTCTCAGGGTGGCCTCGAACTCATGGCAGTCCTCCTACTTCTGCCTCCTGAGTGCTGGGATTAAAGGCATGCACCACACCCAGTGCATCTGGCTTTTTTTGGGTACTGGAGAGCTGAACCTGGGTCCTTAGGGTTTGCAGGCAAGTGTCTTAACCACTAAGCCATCTCTCCAGCCCCATCCTTTGGTACTTTTTTTTTGAGACAGATGAACTGTGTATCCCAGGTCAAGCTGTAGGGCAATCCTCCTGTCTCAGCCTCCCAAGTGCCACCACAGCCAGCTTTCCTCTGGTTATCTTCCTTCTGCTGTTGATATGCCTGCTGGATCTCTGTCTTCACTGGTCTGACCCTCCTTTCCTTAAGTTCTTACTGTATGTACAACATATCTCCAGATGTCTGCTCGGTCAGTGAACTCCTTTGTATGTTTGCTGCTATTCTAAGCTGTGTTTCATCTCCATGATCGGCTTAGTAGTTCATTAGGAGACTAGAATTCAAGCTTCTTGGTGTGCCGGGCCCCCACTGTATACAGTAAACAATTATTTTTAATTTGATGACTGGTTGAGCCCAGAGGTCATCCTTGGTGATTTGTCTCCAGTTCCCAAGTTCTAGGTTGGAGATTAGTGATACCATCTCCGAAAGCCATGGGTGCCACTTATGGGGAAATGATCATGCAGAGGCCATCCCTGAGCCTGTGCCCCTGACACACACACCCCCCCACAGGTGGAGATTGGGAAGGCAGTCAAGGCCTATGTCCGTGTGCTGGACTTTCACAAGAAGCCTTTCTTGGCCAAGTACTTCACCTTCATGGACCTAACGCTCCGAGCAGCCTCACAGATTGTCACACTGGTGTGAGTCTTTACAGGGATCAGGGAGGGGGCCTCCCATCGTAGCCTCTCCAGGAGGTCTGCCTTGGAGAAGGAATCCCAACACTACCCTCCCACCTCAGGGCCCTGGACGAAGCCCTGGATAACTACACGGCCACGTTCCTTGTGCACGGCATGGCCATTGGCCAGACCAGCCTGTCTGCAAGTGTGACTGACAAAGCCGGCCAGAGAGTCAGCTCCACCCCACAACAGATCGAGGTAAAGCTGGGCCTTTTTACTCTGGGTTTAGTCCTGGTTGGGGGTATCTTTGTGAGGAGAGAGGCCACACTGAGATCTGTGCTTTCCCTTACCTCTGATCAGAAGGCATCTGTTATCCACTCCAGGGGTCTACATGACAGCAGTTATCTACTGAGCCAGGAGGAAGGTTGAGGGACAACGCTTAACTTTGTTCTGTGGAATAGAGTCCTTGTGGTTCAAAAAGAGCTTTGCTGGTCATGAAGCAAAAGAATAGGCAGGAACTCTTTCCAGAAAATACTGGCCAGGTGAAGCTCAAGCACAGAATTTCAGCTCATGTAGAACTCCTGGCAATCAGTTCTGAATCAGAACCCAGGCCCAGGAAGACAGTGAGCCTCGGGCTATGCAGGCAAGAGATGGCCATAAAGGTAGCCCCTGGAGCAGGTGGTTCTGGGTGGGATGAGCTCTGAGGTCTTCACAGTGTGGCACTGCCTGTGTCGTGGTTTTCACAGTGCCCCTATCATAGCCAATAGCCAGGGCAGCAATGCCCTGTCCAAGAATATCCAGATACCCACTAGTAGCTTCCTGTTGGCTCTTGCCAATGTTTCCTGCATGCCTCGGCCATGCAGAGGTGGCAGGCTTTATTGATCAGCCTTTCAAAGCCAGTGGAGCAGTGGAGGCGGTTTATGCCTCCAGATGGAAGTGTGCCTTCCTCCTACTGGTGCTGAGGAATTCATTTCTGCCTATAAATAGTGCAGCCCTACCGAGACTAATCCTCATGCACAGAGCACTGTCTCAGCTGTTCACACACCACTCACCTCTGAGCACTTACATACCTGCCAAGCAAGGACTCGTGGGAGACCCAGAATGTGGGTGTCTTGGACCCTTTTCAAGATGGGTTTGTCCACCCTGGCTAGTATCTACCATAAGCCTTTCATCAGAAAAAAATGCTGAAGCCATTGAAGTTGAGCACTGCTCTAAGGCATTTTGCTGGTTAGGAACCACCCCTTGAGAACTGCTTTAGGAGATAGCTGTAAGTCCAAGATTAATCAAATTCATCACCAGATTTATTAGCTCTGGTGAATTAAAGGTCTGTATTACAAGGATCTTATGGTTTGTGAAAGAAAACATTTACAAACAGTAGAGCATACCCAGTCCTGAGAACAGCAGGTCCTTGGCTAAGGGCTTGGGTTACAGGGGTTCCCAGCACTGATCCAGGTGCATTGGCCTTCACTCAGCAGTCACTCCAACACCCATACCCACATTGTGCCTTTCCTAGCAAGTGATCACTTGAGGCCATTGTCAACCTGCATACTCCAACCTTTCTCTCTTCTATCTCCACACCCAGGTTTTCCCGCCATTCAGGTTGATGCCCAGAAAGGTGACACTGATTATTGGAGCCATGATGCAGGTAGGGGTTAAGAGGCAATGCACTCCCACCCACATAGCCAGGCTCAATGAGGTGGCTGGCCTGCCTGCCTGAGTTCCAAGCATGCCATTGCAAGTCTCTTTTGTGGATTGTCTGGGGGAGCCTTCACTGTTGGTACCCTTGCCCTTTACTCTAGGGAGGAGACAGAAGTTGCTCAGGATAGCAGGTTCTGATTTTAGCCACTATTTTCTCACCTCTCAGATCACGTCTGAGGGTGGTCCTCAGCCTCAGTCCAACATCCTCTTCTCCATGAGCAATGAGAGCGTGGCAGTAGTGAGCAGCTCCGGGCTGGTACATGGGCTCACAGTCGGCAATGGCTCTGTGTTGGGGGTCGTGCAGGCGGTGGATGCAGAGACTGGCAAGGTCATCATTGTCTCACAGGTATCTCATGTACCCTGATAACTGTTAACCTCAGGTCTGGGGGTCAGCATCCTAGTGCCACAGCATCTTGTCTTGGTGTGGTCAGCAATGCCATGGGTCTGGGTTTGGCCCCCAAGGACAAGTTCTCTGAGGGTCTAAAGTCCCTACCCACATCCTGTGCCAAGGCAACCCTGCCTACTCGAGGATACCCAGACCCAAAGTTACTCTTCTGCAGGCTGAGTCACCCTGGTTCTACCAGACCTGTGGGACAAGGTCTCCAGTACCCCAGTCTTCAGGAGCTCTGGAGTGCATGGTGGCAGTCATGCTGGGAGCCATTGAAATTGTGCCTTAGGTCATCTCCCCAGCTCTCATGGCACCCTGTGTGTTTCACCACTAACCCTCTTTGCAAATGACTTGCCTAAGAGACCATCTAGTGCCCTGTGACCATCCTGTGGCATTGCTGAGCCTTGGTGCAGGACTGCCTCACCCACAGTTCTGGATCCTTTTATTTATTTGTTGCCAGCAGGGCCTGAATGTGGGCTGATGGAATGACTGGTCGTGGCCAAGGCATGTTGTATGACTGTGTGTGCCTGAATTCAGAGGTGGGTACTGAAAGTATGGGTATATGACAACCAATAAACAGCATTTCAGACCTGGATTTGTATTTAAGGAGAAGGGGAACTAAGTCATTGCTGACCTCATGCTCAGCCCCAGGCTCTGTGGCTTACCAGACTCCTTGCCACAGTGGGCTCCTTTCCCAGTTTCTCTTCCAGGCCAGCAGGTGGCCAGGCCTAGTTGGAACCATCTTCTCCTTGATGGGGTCTCTGTGCCCTATACTAGTGAGAATGACACGAAGCAGGCGAAACTTAGGCTCCAGAGGCTTTGAATCTTTCCAGAGTGTGTATTCTGTGGTCCTCTACTTCTGAGAAAGGCCTGAAGATAAAAACAACAAGGGCATTTGGATTCTCTCTAGGTCCTTTGCTACAGTGGCTCACAGAGGCATCTAAGCAAGGCTGCTTGTGGTCCCATTCCCAGCTATGGCTGTAACCTGGTCACGAAGAACGTTAGGTGCACCGTGTGCGGTAGACTGACACAAGGGCCTGTTCAAGTCTCAGCCACCCGTCCCTAACTCTGAAGATGGTTCCTCACAAGAGCCCTTGAGCACCTCTGCATTTAGAGCAGCTAAGCACACACCTGCAGGACCAGCAAGTTGCCATTCTCGAGGGGCCTTGGCAAGTCCTTGTTCCCCCAGGCTGACTTTGATCTGACATTGAGTCCATTGATTGGCTTCTTTTTCCAGCAGTTTCTGCATCTGCCTCCAAGAATCCTGGTTAAACCACAGTCTTTTTGAATGGCAGAGGCTGCTGCCCCAATTCTGTGTATCGATTTGATGGAGACAGCAAAAAGCACTGAGCATATGAAAACCTGTCCCAGTGATACTCGAGATTCACTAGACATCCAGAGAGGAATGATAGGCCCTAGGAGGTCCTGCTCTGTTTTTCTCTCTGCAGAAGGATAGTGATTTTAAGACCTGGCTTGTTTCTCTCCTCCCAGGGCCCAGGTGGCCATTAGGATAGCTAACTAGAGATTTAAGACAGAGGCCAACATCCTTAGCTCCTTTGCAGATGACCTCTGTTGCTTGCTGGGGCATCTCCCTCACTGGTCTCTCTTCCAGTTAGTCCACAAGGTACTGTAAAACCCCTTCATGTGCTTAGCAGAGAGCCTATGCCACCAGCAACTCCCTGAGAGGTATCTTGAACCTAGAAGGTGGGGGCTTTGCCTGCTGTTTCCACATCCATGGTGGCCATATGATACTGCCATATGCTTCCAGGTCCATCTGTCCTACTCTAGACACAGAATCAGTACCCCAAGGCCATGAGTTGGTATTGGTCCAGCAAGAGATTGAGCAGTGAAGACAAGAGAAGGAAAGGGACTGAAGACCTACTGAGAATCTGCTATGGAACAGGCATTTGCCCAAATCACGAAATACAAGACAGAGGAGGAAGATGTGCTTAGCATGAGCACATGCCAAAAGGGCTGAAGGCCTTATTTTGTTAGCTTGAGTCTAGCATGAGTTAGTAGCACCAAGGAAAAGTCAGTATTGCCAGTCTTTGCTCAGTTAATTGGAATATAGAGCACAGGATAAAGGAGGGTATAAGGTCTGCTCTCAGACTACTTAGTTCCTACACTTGTTCCCTATTCCCTGGTGCACCAGAGAGACAGATAGGCTGGTGTGGGGTAGGAAGGCTCTGGAGACCTGTCCTGTGAGGGCTGCCTTGCAAAGCCTGATTACTGCTCCCCAGTCTGCAGTGCTGACCTACAGATGGGACCAAGCTCGGACTCTGGGAAGGTGGGGGAAGCAGTAGCTGCTTCACATGAGTAAGTCATCCCTCAAGCCAGGCCTTGGGCAGACGAGTGTGAGTGTGCTGCTAGCTGTGTGTTCAGCTGAGCAGACCCCTCCTTCCCTGGGAGGGTCCTTCCCACACATACCAGCCAGCCTGAGCTCTGGGCTCCTTATAGGATCGTGTGGAGGTGGAGGTGCTGCAGCTCCGGGCAGTGAGGATCCGTGCCCCCATTACGCGGATGAGGACTGGGACTCAGGTGAGGGGGTGCTTGGTGGGATGGGAGGACTCAGACTCGGAATCTTGGTTCTGACAGACCATTGCTAGAGCACTGCACCCTTTTGGGAAATGGCCTTCATGCCCCTTCATCTGCAGGCCCTGTTCATCTGCGAGGCTCAGGGAAAGGCAGGGGGTTTAGCACAAGCATGGCATTTATCTCTGAGTTCTGAGTTTGCATTCTTCCTGACTGATGCCTGCAAGACCTTCCCACACCTAGGATAGCACCTGTCCCACAACAGGAGCCCGGGGCACTTACTTTGTGCCCTATACGTTCGCACTGTTGTGTGTTTGCAACAGCCCCGAAGTGGAGATCGGAATCACCACCACGTTACAGTGAGCAAACACACAGCAGAAGGTTTCCCAGGGTTGCACCGCTTAGACAGCCATTCCTTAGTGCCTGAGGATGTACCAGTCTCTCATTAAAGTACAGGGCTTTAGTATTAGACCCTCCGTGTGTCCAGTCATCTCTGGGTGCTTTATGGCACTTCACACACTGTTCCTGCTGCTCGGTAGCTGTCAGACCATGTTGTGTGAAGGAACAACTAGGAAGAAGCCCGTTCACATCTGTGGCGGGTAGAGACGGTCTCCCCCCCACCTTTTTTTTTTTTTTTTTTTTTTTTTTGAGGCCGTCTCTCTAGCCTAGGCTGGCATTGAATTCACAGAGATCCTCCTATCTCAATTTCTGGAATTAAAGGTGTGAACTACCACACCTGGCTTCTAGAGAGAACAATGGGCACACCAGAGCCTCTAGCCACCACAAACAAACTCCAGATACATTGTAACTTGGTGCACATGGCTTAATCTGGCTTCACATGGGTACTGAGGAATTGAACCCAGGCCATCATGCCTTACAAGCAAATGCTTTAACTGCTGAGCCATCTTCCCAACCCTCCAGAACATTATTGATCCATGAAAGAGGAACCTGAGGAAATGTAGCATGCTGGTACTTACCCGAGTAGCTAGATTGGCATCAATTTTTGCCCTTGGCCGCATTGCCTTCACCTTTGCCCACTGGTAGGCCTCAGCAATCATCAGACTGAAGGACATAGTGGATCTCATCATGCTCACTTCCAAGAGCCAGGTCTCCCTGCTGTATTAGGACAGAGGCCTGAGGGGTTGAGGCAATGTGAGCTGTACTGCGAGCGGCAATGGCAAGCACCCTGACATCCAAGGTCATTCAAGAAAGCCACTCAGGTGTACAGCCTAGGGCGGGCCAAGGGGTGGGGTAGTCTTGCCTCTTCTTGGATTGTTTGGTATTTTGTCCAGCCTTCTTGAACCTGTGCCCTTGTCTAGTTAGGAAAGACTTGGGCACAATTCTCACTGTACAAAGGTGGTGGGAAAACTCCTAGAGGAAGCGAGGGAGACCAGGGAGTCACAGGGCCTGGCTTCGTTCTTTCTCCAGGTGCCTGTCTACATAACCGGGATCACCAACAGCCAGAGCCCTTTCTCTTTTGGCAATGCTGTGCCAGGTCTGACTTTCCACTGGTCTGTCACCAAGAGGGACATCTTGGACCTGCGAGGGCGTCACCATGAGGTAAACATCCCACCCAGAGCTCCCTAGTACCCTGTTTCAGACCAGCCCTGGGGTGTGGGGCTAAGCATCACATCTTCTCTGAAGTGTGCTCAGAGTGGTTCCGGCCTCTTCCTGCCCTGTCACCAGCCCCTTCCCATTCTCCCAAATGCTGACCACTGCAGATGGGCTTAGAGGTACATCACCGTATTCTGCTACTGTAACAAATTACTGGAGGCTGGTTACTTTACGGAAACCAGAAGTTTTTTTTAACTCACAGTTTTGGAGATCCAGAAGCAAGTATTAGCATTAGCATTAGCACTGCCCTATAAAGGCCTTCTGGTCAATCCAGAGTATGGTAGACTGCATCATGGTAGGAATGTGTGTGAACTGAGAGAATATATGATGGAACAGGATGTGAGAGCAGGGGGAAATAGTTTGGCTTTTTGGCTTTTGGGGGGCCCTGGGTCTCCATCCTGAAAACATATTTGGTGTCCTTCCCAGGCATCTATCCAGCTCCCATCACAGTACAACTTTGCCATGAATGTGCATGGCCGGGTGAAAGGCCGGACTGGGCTGAGGGTGGTAGTCAGAGCTCTGGATCCCACAGCTGGACAGCTACATGGCTTCAGCAAAGAACTCTCAGATGAGATCCAAATCCAGGTAAGATGGACAGGAGCCATGTGTGAGAAGTCAAGTTAGTGCCAGGGACTCCGCTCCTGGCCTGGGGTGTGGGAGTCATGCAGGAGGACCCTCCTCAGCCCTGAGGACCTCCCAGTCTGCTGGGTGGGAGATGGAGGAATATATCCCATGGTGAGTATAGGGGCAGGCAAAGGGAAGGCAGGGTGCAGAGGGTACCAGAGGTACCAGGGAGAGGGTAGACCAGGACTCCATAGTGGAGTGGCACTGCAGGATGGAAGGGGTTGGCTGGCCCAGGGAGAGTGACTGGCATATGCAAAGGCCTGGAGGTCAGAAATAATGTGAAGTATCCAAGGAGTGCAGACCATTCTGAGCTTGAGGTTCAGGGTGCATCTTGATGGAAGGGGCTACAGGCAGCTGAAGGCTAGAGCTCACCAGGTCTCAGTTGGGCTATTCTTTTTCACTTTCATTTATTATTCTGTGTGTGGGGGGTACACACGCACATGCATATGCACCTGCACGTACACAGAGAATAATTTGGTGTCGTCATTGAGACAGGGTCTCTCCCTGGCCTGAACTTTCCATCTAGATTAGACAGGCTGGCCAGTAAGCCCAAGGAATCTGCCTATTTCTGCTTCTCAACTCTGATTAACAAGTGCCTAGGTTTTGTTTTGTTGTTTTTCTTTTCCTTATGGATTCTGGGAATCAAACTCAGGTCCTTATGCTTGTGAGGCAAGTCCTTCACAGACTGAGCTATGGCCTTAGCCCACCTATAGGTATTTAATAGACACTTACAGAACTCTTAATAAAGGTAGGTATGCTCATTCCCACTTTCTGACTTTGACCAACTCAGGAAATTCAATTCAGCTTTGCAGGAAGCTCATCAGGCAGGTACTGCCACTTGTAGATGAAGCAGAAGCCCAGGAAATGAAGGGTGAAGGTCACACACAGTCAGCGGGGATAGGCCTTATACTGAAGAGAAGGAAGGCCTGTTCCCTCCCCTGAGTCAACTCATCTTGGGCCTGACATTCTGCTGCCCAGAGCCTGCAGTCCCCCAAATGTCTCCCCAACCTTTCCCTCCTGCTTAGAGGATGAAACTGCCCCCTACTCCCCTGTAAAACAGAGGAGTTAACTGGCCTTTGAAGAGGGTATGTTTCACTTCAAGGACTGCTTTCTTCTGATTAGGATCTATAATTCCTGGGCTTTTCTAAACTTCAAAGAAACATTGAAAGCAATTGAATTGAAACATTGAAAAAAAGGCTCATGTCCCCTCCTCAGGAAGAAATGAGCTCTGCTTTGCTTTTCTTTCCCTCCCCATCCCTCCCTTCCTCATACATGCTGGGCCCAGTGACAGAAGCAGATTATCAAACATACATACTTCCTGTGTATGTGAGTGTGTGCATGCATAAAGATACGCTTTCACAGCAACACATAGACATACGTATATACACACAGACATCATGAATACACAGATATGTACAGAGGTACACATGCTCAGATACAGATTCACACGTACCAGCATTAGTTACAAATTCTCCCTGTCTAAAAATAAAGCAAAGTAAGCTCTGACACCCATCTAGGAATTGAAGGAGGGTTTTGCAGCTTTCACTCTGTCAGCCTGAGATGAGTGAATAGTTCTGTGCCTTGGTATCCCTCCCTGACAGATTATAGAACCCGAGTAAATCAAACCAGCCCTCAGCTGTGTTTTATCTGGTGCATTCATGCTTTGAAGAAAACTTCCATTTGTAGCTATTACTTTAAAACCAGTGGCTTGTCCTAAAGCTCCTGTGTTTTGACCTAATGGCAGAAGCCAGCAGGTAGAGCAAAGCCTCCCTCAGTGGATTCCTGGTCTCCAGTTTGCCATAGGCCCCACCACTCTCTGGCCTCTGCCTGACCAAAAGGTCAGAGGTCAGGTACTACTTCTCACAGCATTGGCACTGTTGCTTTTCTTGTCTGAGATAGTGAAGTGAGCTACCACTTGCCATTCACTTCCATTTAAAGAGGAGGTACAAAATAGCCACATGTGGATGCCTTCACTGTGTATTCAGATCCAGTTAATTGCTTGGGTAAAGATAGGCTCAGTTGTCTGCCCTGGGCTCCCCTCAGGCTTCTCTCTGACTGATTTCCATTCACCCTTTGGGAAATGCTGCCCTTGACCTCAGTTTGCATGAATCCCAGCAGTCTTCACACAGGCATGGAAAGAATCCATTTGCAGATGTGGAGATCTGGGTATGGAGGGAGTTGAGCCTTTGACTCTTGAAGGGTCATCCATCTGCTCAGGATATAGACTCTGCCTTAATGCTCTGGCCTTGGGTTTCCAGCTGGTCTGATCAGAACTTGGAGTTCAACACAGTGGCAGCTGTGTGGCATTTTCTGGCCCCTGAGCCAGGCTGGGAACAGGAGCACCAAGAGGGCATTGAAATGGTTGTAGGCACCAGGAATAGTGTAGAAAATGGACCTAGAGTTTCCAGATGATGCTGATTCCCTGGATTCTGGGAGCCATCCAGGGCCTCTAAGCACCTGGTACTGATGGGATCAGATTGGATCTGACATCAGGTTCATTATCTGCAGGACTGAGTTTGGGGCACACCCCTGTGCTCAGAATCCTGGGAGAGTATGGCCAGAGAGGGAGTCGGGCCAAGATGTTAGACTGGGGGTTGTTCTGTGATGGTGACAGTGAGAAGTGGGATGTCTTCATGAGAGAAAGGATTTACGATGGTGCTTCTTGACAGAGGGACCCCTTAGTGAGATCCAGGGCTCTGTAGTGCTGAGCAGGGCCTTTGGCCAACACCTCCTAGCAGGTAAGTTTCTATGTAAGAGAGAGGGAAAAGCTGTTTCCTGGCTTCCATCAAGGATAGGCAGATATGAACCTGTCTGCTTTTCTTGTACCTTAAAGGCTACCATACCCCAGGCTACATTTCAGGAGCTAACACCACTTTGAAGTCACCCCACTCAGCATGCTCATCTGTTAGAGAGAGCAGATGCCTAGACTGTGTGGACTCTGGTTGGCATAGGAAATGTGGCTCACCCTCTTTACCATTCTAGACTGGATGGACTTTAGTTGGCATAGGAAATGTGGCTTGGTCTTTTTTTTAGGTATTTGAAAAACTGCGGCTGCTGAACCCTGAAATAGAAGCAGAACAGATATTAATGTCACCCAACTCGTTTATAAAGCTCCAGACAAACAGGTACGTGACTCAGCTGTTGTTTTCGGTGAGGATGAGAAGCTGCGCTTGCCTCTGACAAGTCATTTGTCAGAGCCGTCAGGAGCCACACTGCTTGCAGGGAGTCCTGGGTAGTGTGTGTGAATTGGAGCGGTGTTTGCATTCCCTCTTCCCATGAACTTCCTCTGCTTATCCACAGCCCTTCTGTGGCCCCTTTTGCTCCCTGTAGCCTAAAATCATTTCATGCGTGCTGCTGAAATTCAGTCTTTAAAAGTGGAAAAAATACCAACTTGCAAGTGTTAAATTTTTCAGATGCCCCTGTGTGTTTAAGACTTGTCACTCAAAGTGTAGCCCATGAATCAGCAACAGCAGCGTCGCTGGGGAACGTGACAAAATGCAAATCTTGGACCCACCCCAGACCTAGGAAGGAAAAGCTTCTCTTTAACAAGATCCCCGGGCAGTTGGGATATACAGTGAGGTTTGAGAAATGCTATTTTAGAGGCTGTCTGCAAACGTCATTCCCAGCTTTGGTTCAAGGGGGACACCTTTCCTAACCATTTGCTCTTGGATGGCAGTTGTGAAGTGGGGGCCGCACAATCAGTACAGGTTTCATGATAGACACACAGGGTTCATTTTGCCAGAAATAACTGAGAGCCAGGTGCTGTGCTGGGCTATATGATCACAGTAAAGAGACATCCTCGAGGACAGCAGGATAAGGATGGTAAGAAAGCAGTGTATAACCTTCAAGCAGAGCCCAGAAAAGGGCATAGTGTTTTAAAAGGATGAATATAGGAGTTCCTGAGGTTATGAGGCCGGAATTGATAGGGGAAGAAAATAGGGACAAGACTATAACACTTCATAAACTAGAGAAGGTCTGTAGGACTGGAGAGCTTTCCTTTCCTTGCATATTAATGAACATATAAGTACTGCATAATGTGCTTCCTGCCAATTCCTTTTTAGCAGGTAATGCATCCCTGTCCTCTATAGTCCTAGGACATCCTAATCCCAGAGTTGGACAACTGTCTGTTCTACTCCAAGCCTCATGCTTCATCCACTACCCAGGCTGCCTTATTTCAGTAAAATGGAGGGGATTTGCCACAGAAACGATCTTGTACAAAAGTCACTGATGAAACAGACTCAGTCTTCACAGTGTCACCCTTCTGTCTGTTGGACTGTAGGTGTGTGTGATCTCGAAATCTGCTTTCAGTTCCTGTGGGCAAGTGGTGAAGCTGCAAACAGCAGCATGTGGTACTGAGGAGCCACGGGCTGGAGTCAGACTCTTGTCTCCTGGAACTGCTGGAAGCCCTAGGCAGTGGGGAAGTGGGTCCTCCTTGTATCCAGCCCCACCTTGCATTGAAAAACAAATCTGCCTTGTCCCCAAAGGGATGGTGTGGCCACATTGAACTACCGTGTCCTGGATGCGCCCGAGAAGATCCCTGTTGTGCACATTGATGAGAAGGGCTTTCTGGTGTCTGGCTCTGGGATTGGGATGTCCACCCTTGAAGTCACTGCCCAAGAACCTTTTGGTGCCAATCAAACCATCATTATTGTTGTAAAGGTAGGATCATCACATTTTTTCTGAGAAATAAGTGCAGGAACTCAAAGGTGGTATTTTTCCTCCTAGGTAGAAGTGATTCGCCCTCCAGCTGAGAAGTTGTAGATAGGAATTTACCCAAGAATCACTCAGGGGCAGAGGTATTAGACCAGGGTCTGCTGTCCGAGCCAAAGATCCCTGTGGACTGTTGATTCCACCCAACCTTATTCATAGAAGGAGAAACTGAGACATAGTGAGGTCCATGAATGGCCTGAGGTCACTCTGCTGCAGTGGGTGTCCTAGTGTCTTGACTAGCATACCAGTGCTCTGCCCACTAACATTATGGATGTTACAACTAACTTGAGCCCTTGCCCAAGCCATGTAATGGTTAGTTCTTTCCAGCGTGAAGCATGTTTAGTATCAAACACACATCAACTATGAGTGCACAGTGGCCCATTTTGCAGCAGAGAACCTTTCCTACTACTCCAGAAGTGGCTGCTCGAGTCCACAGAGCAGCTGAGGGACAGTCTGCCTGGCTTATACCTGCTCCATAGGCACTCCTGTCTCATCACTGCTGCTGCTGTTGAGTCCTAGAGGATAAAGAGAAAATAAGTTCACTGGGAGTTTGGGGCTGGGCTACAGCCTGTTTCTCTAGTTACTGTCTTTCCTTTGAAGGTGAGGCATAGCAGGGACTCTCACCTGTGGCTTAGAATGAGTGCTCACCCTATTTCAGCATGTAAGCATCGTGTGAACTCCCTAGCATCCCCTGCACCACTGTTAGTGAGTTGGAACTTAAGGGCAGTTTTTGGCCAGAAGGGATTTTTTTGCCTGGAGTCAGAATAGATGTTTGCCCTTTATGGGGCCTGGCTTCAGAGACCCCCTGCCTCATCAGAGCCCTGAAGGCAGGTCTGGTGCCTTGTTTCTATTTGGAATGCTGCAAGAGTTGACAACTCCTAAGACACTAAACAGTCACAGCCCTAAATGCTCTTCCGGTGAGCATGATCATCTGTTTTCTGTCAGATTTTGACTCCTGGGTTAACCGACCCACTAGGTTGAGAGGTGGGAACCTTGTCTCTAGGTAGGGACTGTATGGGAAGTAAGGCCTTTCTTCTCATCATTCTGAAGTCAGTCCAGCCCCTAGAGATGGGGACCCACTCTGGGGCAGGCACCTCCATCCTCTTCTGCTTAGATGGTGGGTGTGGGGAGAGACCAGTGCCTTGTGTAGTCTCCACCATGTCTTCCAGGTATCTCCTGTGTCTTACCTGAGGATCTCCATGAGCCCTGTCCTGCACACCCAGCAGAGGGAGGCCCTGGAAGCCCTACCTCTGGGGATGACCATGACCTTCACTGTTCACTTCCATGACAACTCAGGAGACGTCTTCCATGCTCACAACTCAGTCCTCAACTTTGCTACTAACAGGTAGCCAAGGTTCTCTTTTCTTGCATGAAGACCTGTCTGGGTTGCACCTGGATTTAACTTATAGGACCAACTAGGTGATGAACGAGAGGCAGGTGCTGTGGGAGGGTGAGTTTTCTTTTACAGTTTCAAGCAACAGGGTACACCATGCCATGTAGGAAGCATCAGGTCTGGTCAGAAGGCAGAGGAAAGCCTGGTCCAGGTCTTGGTTTGTATGTGATGGAAGTTGTAAAATGGTGATGTCCCCTCTGAGCAAGAAGCAGAGTATACCTCTTGGAGGCTGAGGTTGAGGGCTTGTGGTAGAATCTTCAACCTGGACACCAAAGGCAGCAAGGGAGACATGTGCAGTCCTGAATATTGGCACTGTCGTCTACAGATGTGAAGTATTTGTTACTAAATCTGTCGCAATTGATTAGAATCAGGCACACACCTTGGAATGTTTGGGCTGTGGTGAGAGGGAGCCCAACACTCACCAAGATTCTGTAGGTACAGGCCCTCTCTTATGATATCTTGCTACCTCCTCACTGTTGCCCTTTTATAGAGGCCCAGAAAGATCAAGTCATCTGCTTGGGGTATGCAGCCAAGGAAGTGAGGTTTGAATGCCAGATCTCACCCAATTCCAAGTGGAGTTCTTTTAGATTGGCTCGTTGGAAATCCCACTGCAGCTGGTTAGATGGCTTAGCAGTTAAAGGCCTTGCAAAGCCTGCTGGCCAGGTTTGATTCCCACATAAAGCCAGGTGCACAAAATGAAATCCCATTGTAACGTTGGTCCTGATGTGACAAGGGAGGGAGTAGTGTCTAAAGTAGGAAGCCAGCTGGGCTTCAGTGTAGCCTGCAGAGGTTGAGTCCGCTTGAGCAGTGGCTGTCAGAGTGTGGCCCAGCTCAGTGGCATCAGTGTCCCCTACAGTGACTCAGGATGCATATTCGTGGTCCAGGGGCCTGTGGTTCCTAAGGGGGAAATGCAGTCTACTCTGGCCTCTGAGGAAAACAGCTTTGCATGGGACTCAAGAGGGGTAGGGTGCCAGGAATGCTTTCTGAGGGGCAGAGAGCTGTCTGGCTGTTAATGGCCATTCTGTCCTGGGCTTTCCTGTGGCTGAGAACCCTGCAAGATAAGTATGGGGGACATTGTGTGGCAGCAATCCAAGCTTGCAGTAAGGCTAGATCTATCTTCTGTGGATCCTCTGCAAGACTTTCTGTGCCTGCCACATGAGGAACACACCCAGTCTCAGGGTCCTCAATGAGGACGTGGTCCTGAGGAATTCTGGCCAACCGTGGCTAGACTGAAGCTCAGCTGGCTTCCTATACTGTACCGGCCGTCTGTCAGCCCTGGAGGAAAAAGGGCCTACCCTCAGCCACACCGCAGAAGTCACTCTTGCCCTATTGCAGGGGTACCTGCTCATAGAATCCAGCTTAGGATTCAGATATCAGCACTGGAAGGTGTGTGAAGGCCTCAGATGGAGCTAAAGACCTTGATCCTCACTCCCCACCCAGGCCAAGCCTCACCACCAACACAGCCTCCTGCAGTGAAACTGAAGGTGGCCAAAAGCATCAGTCAGCAGATGACTCAGGCTTCATTCTTCTTTGCTTCTCTCCCTTGGGCCTCTTCCAAGTCTCAGGCCACTTCTCCCCTTTCCCCTGTGCCTAGAGATGACTTTGTGCAGATTGGCAAGGGTGCCACCAACAACACCTGCATCATCCGCACAATCAGCGTGGGCCTGACTCTGCTCCGTGTGTGGGATGTGGAGCACTTGAGCCTCTCTGACTACGTGCCACTGCCTGTCCTGCCAGCCATCTCCCCAGAGCTGCCAGGAGCAGTGACGGTGGGTGACATCCTCTGCCTGGCCACTGTTCTCATCAGCCGAGGAGGTGAGAGGGATGGGGCCTGCTGGGGAAGTGGTCAGTGCTGCATCACAGGAGCTCTACAGGTCCCACCTCGAGGTCGCTATAGATCCTAGGAGGTGAAAGGAGTGTGCCAAGGGCCACCAGCAGAGCCACTGGTACACACCAGGATGGGGGCTGCCAAGGAGGTGGTCAGTGCAGCATCATAGGGGTTCTGCAGGTCCCACCTGGAAGAAGCTCCAGATTAGAAAACTGCCTCTAGGCCTTATCTAACCTGCCATCTGGCTTTTGCAAATGAAAATGTATTGAGGCTCAGTAGTGTCTCATTTGTGGGGAAGTATCACTGGGGATAATGTGGGCCACACAGGCCATAGTGTTCACTGTCTGGTGGTTTGCTGCAGGAATTTGCTAGCCACTGCCCTGGAATAGCACTGTCTAATAGAATGTCCTGCTGCTGCAGGAATGCTGTACATGTATTCTGTGTCACTGTTGCCTTTGGCAAGTGACTGATTGCTGCATGGCTGATGTAGCTAGGGAAATGTGCAATATGTGGCCAGGGGCTGCCATGCTTAAAAAGCATCATTTGAGGACACCTGGCCATTCACATGTTCACATTTCAGCCATCTCACTTCTCTGTAACACATACTCAGATAATTTCCTAATTCTTTTCAAATTGCCTCCTCTTTTTAAAAACTCCATTAATTCATTTTTAGAAAAGCCATTAAACACAACATAAAGAAAAAAATACAGGGCTGGAGAGATTAACAGCTAAGGTGCTTGCCTGCAAAGCCTAAGGGTGCATGTTTGACTCTCCAAGTCCCACATAAGCCAGATGAACAGTGACGCAAGTGTGCAAGCTCACACATGCACACAAGGTGGCACGTGCATCGGGAGTTTGATTGCAGTGGTTGGAGGCCCTGGCACACCATTCTCTCTTTGTCTTTCTCTCTCTCTCTCTTGCTCTTGCTGTCACACATAAAAAAGGGCCAATCTGTTGGGCTTGCCTCAGAAAAAAAATTACAAAAATACATAGCCCAGTCATATACGTGTGTGTGTGTCACTGGAGTAGGGGCAGGCTGGGTGGAGGATTGCCATGTATTTGAGGCCAGCCTAAGCAACACAGTGAGTTCCAGCACCAGCCTTGGCCACAGTGAGACCCTGTCTCCAAAGTAATAACAAGGAAAAGAAAAATGAAAAAGGGAACTATAATCTGCCACAGATGGAATGTAGTAGCTGAGTTTTTTACCCTTATCTTGCAAAATGATTGACTTTGACTCAGAAGAGCTGTCTGACACTGAGCCTGAGATCTGTTTTGTTTTTGTTTGTTTTGTTTTGTGGCCTAGGGTCTCACTCTAGCTAGCCCAGGCTGACCTGCAATTCACTATATAGTGTCAGGGTGGCCTTGGACTCATGGCGATCCACCTTCCTCTGCCTCCTGAGTGCTAGGATTAAAGGTGTGAGCCATCGCACCTGGAAAGATCTAATATATTTTTAAAGAAGGATTTAAGAGCTAGAGAGATTACTCAGTGGTTAAGGCGCTTGCCTACAAAGTTTAAGGACCCAGGTTCAATTCCCAAAAACATATTCAGCCAGATGCACGGTCATCTCTGTTTATAGTGGCTAGTGGTCCTGTCATGCCCATTCTCTCTCTATTTCTTTCTCTTGAATAAATAAAGTATTTTAAAAGGATTTAAATATATTAATACATATATCATAAAAATATTAATGAGGCATTTTTAGAGTAAAATGCATCTGCTTAATCCAGGTAATAATTTTATGAATATTCACCTGTATGGGCTGACATGTATTTTTTTATTGTCAACACATCACCACTGAGATCTATTTCTATTTGCTAAAAGGAGATTAATAATAAATAGGAGGTGGGCGGGGACCTAGAGGGATGATGCCCAGCCCAACCCAGGGCAGTGGTCAGGTAAAGCTTCCTATGAAAATATAAGATTCCAGACAGTGAGGTGTGGGCAGAACAGCAAGGAAGGTGAGGGGCATAGGCAGAGCCCAGCTGTGGAAGTAGCCTGTGGGCTCCTTCCTAAGGTGATAAAGATCTCTCAGACAGCAGCAAAAGTGTCCAGATGTGGAAAAATTGAATGACCCATCTGGGCTTCTTCTCTCAGGTGTCTCAGGAACCTGGAGCTCCTCAGCCAACAGCATCCTCCACATTGACTCCAAGACAGGTGTGGCTGTGGCCCGAGAAGCAGGATCTGTGACAGTTTACTACGAGGTTGCTGGGCATCTGAAGACCTTCAAGGAGGTAAGACTTGAAGAGAACCTGAGGCAGGTGTGACCCACTTGTCATAGGCAGTGAGAGCCTCAGCATGTGATTATGAACACCTTCTCTTTAAAGAAAACAGTCTGCAGCCATGCCCATAATCAAGCAGGAGGATCTTCTCAAGTTTAAGGCCAACCGGGCTCCATAGTGAGTTTGAGGCCATTCTAGGTAACATATAGTGAGATTTTGTTACACACTCAAAAAAAGCAAAGAACAAACACATAAACAAAGTATAGATATATAGTCAGTCAAACTAATTTCAGGGGACTGCTTCCAGAACTCCTTTGGGTACCAGAATCTGCAGGTACTCAAGTCCTATAATGGCATGTAGGTACCTAGGTGCCTCCTAGTTTTGTTTGAGGGGAGTTTTGTTTGTTTGGTGTGTGTGTGTGTGTGTGTGTGAGAGAGAGAGAGAGAGAGAGAGAGAGAGAGAGAGAGAAAGGGACTTTCTTTGTATTCCAGGCTGGCCTAGCACTGAGTCTGAAGAGTGTTACGATTACAGGTGTGCCTAGTCAGATCATATCTAGACCTAACAGACATGCTGTGGAAGTAGTACTGTGGAAGCAGTACTGTGGAAGAAGTAGGCCTGCACCTATTTGTTACAGATGCTATGTTTCAGCCTGGTGTTGATTAGATCTAAGGATATAGAACTGGTGAATTCAGAACTCACTGTACCTATGAGTTCCCTAATTTAAGAAACAAGCCCTGGAACAGGCAGGTGGCTCAGTAGTTAAAGGCACTTGCTTGCAAATCCTACCTGCCCAGATTCAATTCCCCAGAACTCATATAAAGTCAGACACAAAAGGTGGAACATGCATCCGGCATTTGTTTGTAGTGGCAGGAAGCCCTGGCATGTGCCCCTCCCCACACACACACACATACTTACATAAATATTTGAAAGAAACAAAACAATCCTCCAAGTCACCTGTCAGAGCTTCTGCAGCTTTCAGGATCTGGGTCTGCCGCTCTCTGAAATGGGCCCAGATCCATTCTTCCTGAGGGTCCAGCTCCCACAGGCTCAGACTGGCAGCCAGGGCCAGGCTGTGGCTGCCAGGGTAGGCGTTTCCCTGTGGGAGTCCAGGCTATTGGCTGGGCAGTCCAGTGATGGTGGCATCAAAGTCAAGTTTTCCCAGCAAGTCACCTTTGAGTCTTTCTGAAAGCAAGCAGAGCCCTTTCTCTTTTGTATTTGTCTCCAGCCGAGAACAAGTCAGTGAGCCTAGTCTGACCAATCTCCAAAGTTGACTCAGTTTTAGAGCCAGTGTGTGCTTCATCAAATCCGGCAGTTTAACTTAATAGCTTGCATATTTGGTGCTGTGACTATGTGGTTTGAGCAAGCAGCTGCAGATAGAGGCATTCTGATTGATAAAGCTCTGCTTTCCCAAGAGAGGCCTCTTGAGAATGGTCTGGAGAGGGCTCAGTATTCACCAAGGGGTGTGGGCTTTGAGGGCAGGGCCTAGGGGAGGACTGAATTGTAGGGTATGGAGACTCAAGGTGTGGCTTAGTGGTCAGACCACAAGATGCCCTGAGAATGGGCAGTTGTAGGAAGTGGTTTAAGAGCGTGATCTTTCAAGCCAGGTGGTGTATGCCTGCAGTGCTAGTTCCTTGAAAGGCAGATCCCTGCCACCCAAGGGGTTCTGGGGCAGATGAGCACCCACCTCCTGTTATCTAGGTTCAAATCCAAGATCGGCCACTAAGACTGTATGATCTTGGGCAAGTTCTCTAACCTCTCTACCTAAGTTTTCTTGCCTGCAAAATGGGCATAGTACGGTGAGTTAGCAGGTTAGAGTGGTTCTTAGCTTCTCCATCCATGTTAGCTACTGCTCTTGCTGTTACAGGGTGGGAGGGGATGTTCATGCCAGACTCCAGAGTTTAAATTTTCAGTCAGAATGGTAGAGATTCGAGGGTGTATAGTGGCAGAGTCTGGGTGAGGAAGTCATTGCAGGATAACCAGCTAGTGGACTGCAAGTGGATGGGACGAAGGACTTGGAGTGACTCCCCTGAGTTTGGCTTGGGCAGCTGGTAGATGACGGTTCTTTGCTCTGAGAGGGGAGCGCAAAAGGTGGGGCATGAATGTTGGGGAAGACAGAGAGTGCATAGGCATGTAGTGGACAGCTTCACATTGCTGGGACAAACTTTTAAACCAGGCAGTTATGGAGGAAAGGATATTTATTGGAGCTTACAGATCCAGGGGAAGTTCCATAATGCAGAAGACGTTGGCCCACTTTCACAGGTCCAAGCAGAGAGAGAAAAAGCCACCAGCACCACAAGCATGCACACTTCAGGGACACCAGGCAGAACTCAGGCACTTTGTATATCTCAGGTTGGAATTCAGATCTGCCTTACGGCTGGACCCGAGAGTCCTCCCAGTGACACCTCTTCCAGCCAGGTGGCTATAGTTCTAAATTATAAACTTTTATAAAATTCTGACTATGTTGAAGGCCATCCAAACTACCACAAAGCACTTGGTGCCTTAGAGGTGAGTGTCCCTCCAGGTGAGGTGGGACACAGCGAGGCACGCAAATCAGGAGCACCTTGCTGTAGGCCGGAGCTGAGGTGGCCTCTCCAACACATATTGGAGTATTGGGGACCTGTGGTGGCAGAACACATGGCCTGTGCAGAGCAGGAGAGGGCTAGTAAAGGATAAACACAGCGTGGCAGTCAGGAAGAGAAGAAACTCCAGGAGACTGTGGGGAACAGGAGCCGTGGCTGAGGAGGGCAGTGCTGGGCGCCTCTGGTGAATCCCTTAGGGATAGCAGCTGATCCTGGGAGGAAGTGGTACAGGGACAGGAGTCACTGGAGAGTGACCAAGGCCGACAATGAGCTCTGCTTCAGCCAGGGCCTTGGGGATGCTCTCACTGAGTCCTCATGCTGCTGGAGAGGAGCCCCAGGAGGCAGGCACACACAGTACACTCAGAGGGGGGTGGTTGCCCTTGCAGCTCAGAAGGGCACTGGGTCTTTTACAGGGCCTGCAATAGGAGAGTAGAGGGACTTTCAGCAGATGGAGGTCTGCAGGGGTTGGGATGGGGCATGTCTGAGCAGACCAGCTAGACATTAAGTCAATCCATTCTGAATAGAGAACAGTGAACTAATGTGCATCCTGTGTCCTTGCCAAGATCCATGAATAGAGGAACGACCATGGCAGGCCCAGTCCATGGTCTGAAGTCCTGCCTAGACCACTAAGCACATTCACCCTGTGACTACCTGGACTCTGCCTGCCATCCTGCCACACACTCACTGGCATTCAGGCTTGCAGCCTGTTGGGTTTTTGCCATCTGAGCAATGGGTACTACTTAGGCCATAAGCTGCTGTGGACTCATGGAAATGCTGAGCACAGGCCTTTCTCCCTAGGTAGTGGTTGGCACCCCTCAGCGGATTGTGGCCCGTCGCATCCATTCTGCCCAGACCAGTGTCCAGGAGGCCACAACCTCCAAAGTGACTGTCACCGTGGGAGACAGAAGCTCTAACCTGATTGGTATCGAATGTGGGGGAGGGTCATTGGGGATCCCTTGCTCTGCTCAAGGAACAGGAAAGAAGCATCTCATGTCCACTGAATGGGATTTCATCTGTTAGAATTTTGTGTGTGTGTGGTACTGGGGATTGAACCAACGGTCTTGCACACCTTAGACATTTGCTACACTGCTGAGCCACACTCCATCCCTGCTTCATATCAACTCCAGAGAGATCCTTTAGCCTCAGCTCATCCACCCCTTGCAGCTTTTAAGAAATTTGAGTCCTTTACGAACCAAACCTGGAAAGGCATTTTCTTAAAAGCCTTGCTCGAGATGTTGCTTGCTTCTGAATCAGAAGTGTGATTGCAGCCGTAGGGCACCAGAGCAGAGCAAGCTGCAATCTCCCGCCACTAATGGCGGAAACTAATGACTTAGCAGACTGGTTGCTGGTTTTGATTTTTATAATTACCTCTTCCAAGTCAAGCATAAAATATTCCACCTCACCCCCTGCCTATGACAGCTCTAGACAGCAAGTACCAGAAATAAATAAGTCAATACAGGCTGGGTTTTTTATTTAAAACCACTTAACTGATGAATTAAGTACCACCATTCTCGTTGTGATTAATGGGGCAGGCTTATTGCATCATGGTAACACTCTTTTCCTCCTATGGTACAAGTGGACAGCACTCTGCTGTCGCCAAAATGATGCTCAGTATGTTATTGGAGAACCATTACCCTCCTAACATCCAGAAACAAATTGCCATTTTCCCTGATGACAATAGGACCATGCATTAGCAGGCTGCTTGTCACCACACCCCTCAGTGCAAGCTGCAGAGCCCATGCTGAAATTCTCATCAGAAGTGGCCCAACACGTAGAGAGACACCCACCCTCTGGACTAGGACCCTTAGCTCTCATAAAAAACTTGGTGCCTGCTACAAGCTTTGGGCAGTCACAGGTTCCTTGCATGGGAGCAGTTTGGAATACAGGTGCCATTTGTCCCTCATTTTGGGTGGCTCTGGGTGTGGTGGCCTTTGTTGCTGACCCCAGACCCTTCTCACCCACTCCCTGTATTTAGGTGATTGCTCTCCTGCCCAAAGGGAGGTCATGAAGACCTTGCATCCAGAGTCCCTCATCAGCTGTCAGCTCCAGTTCAAGCAAGATGTCTTTGATTTCCCAGCACGTGACATTTTCACCGTGGAGCCTGGGTTTGACACTGTTCTGGGTAAATTTGCAAGGATCTGAAGGGGCAATGGACTTGCAGGGTGTCTGTCTACAAGACAGCAGGGCCATCAGTGTTTTCTCAATGGGTGTATGTTCAAACATGCAGAGGTTGTTGGGGCCCAGCCTGGTGGTTGCTCCCCAGACTGCAGCCTCTGCCACTCCATGCCTGCCAGGAGGGTATCACATATACCCAGCAGAGCTCAGTACCAACTCTAGGCTACAGTCCTTTTCTATTTTCCTGCCGTTCAGCTATAAGTAGAGGCTGTCTCCATCTAAGACTCTCTTTAGAAAAAGGGCCATGGTGTCATTGTTCTGCCTCTGCCTGCATGGAGGGACTGAGAGATGGCAGGCACCTTATTAAGGAGTCATGGGTTATATGAGAGCATGCTGACGTACAGCTACTCCACAGCCTGGGAGACCAGAGTAGTTGAGCTGATGACCAGCATTATGGCCTGCCTGACCCCACTTTATGATGGTGAGAGGTTGCAGACATATCCTTTGGGCACCCTAGACCTCACCCAGCAACCTGCACAGAGGAAGTCCTAATTGAGGGCCAGCTAGAAAGTCAGTTCATCTAGGGATCCTGAATTGGTGTGTCATGGAAGCATCCAATGTAGGCGACCACATTCTATCCACATTGCCAAGCTGCCTGAGGTTCTTCTCATCCATTCAGGGTCAGACACTGAGGACAGGGCAGGACCTACACGTCCACAGTTCACAGGGCCCCTTGCTGTTGCAGAGGCAGGGACATCTTGAAGTCATCTCTGGCTCATTTGTACCCCAGTATCAGGTTATGTATCTGCCTTCACTCTGAGCCAAGCTGGGTCCTGAGCTGCAGAGCTCCCCTGACATGCTTTCCAGCCCAGGAGCACTGTTCAGGTAGAGATCCAGTGAAGAGAGGATTCTGAGCCAGTAAGGAGACTATTGGTGACAGAGTGAGACTGGACCAGTGGTTCTAAGGGGCATTCCTTAAGGGGCCTTCTGGAGGAAGTAACTCCTCACCGCTGTTGAGTATGCACAGGAGTTTCCCAGTTAGAAAAGCCAGGAAAGGAAATAACATCTGTGCACAGGTCGGAGCGAGGACGACCCTTGTCTTCACAGGCCAGTACCTCTGCACGGTCACGATGCACAGGCTGACAGACAAGCAGCTAAAGCAGCTGAGCATGAAGAAGACGGCTCTGGTGGTCACTGCCTCCATCCCCAGAAGTGAGACCTCTGCAGAGAAGGTTGGGGCCGAAGTGCCCTTCAGCCCAGGACTCTATGCAAACCAGGCCGAAATCCTTTTGAGCAACCACTACACCAGCTCCGAAGTCAAGGTCTTTGGTGCCATGGAGATACTGGAGAGCTTGGAGGTGAGTACTGGCTGTGTGTTGCAAGTCAAGCAGAAGCCAGAAATTGTGGTTAGGGCTAGAGGTTGGGCTAGGGGCATCGGGAAGGGCCTGGAAGAGAGCGGACATCCCAAGCTAGGGTTCTTCAAAATTAAAAATCCAATTAGAAACTTTAAAAATTGAAATACTCAAGCTGAGGATAGTGGCACGTGCCTTCCATCCCACATCAGGAAGCAGAGGTGGGAGAATCACCTTGAGTTCAAGGCCAGTCTAGGTTATACAGTGTTTCAGGTCAACCTGGACTAGAGATGATGCCTCAAAAAAAATTAAAATACTCTCACCTGTTCATGACACTGTTGTCCTCTATTATATCTGCTGGCCTTTCCTCATTGGAAGTCAAGTCTATGAGGACAGCACTTAGAACACATAGAAAAAAGTGCTGAGTGAGCACTTCCTATGGGAATACACACCCACATGCAGCGGAAGAAAGTCCTTACTCCTTATGGGGACTAGTCCCCTCTCCAGGCCTCACTTTCCCATATGTTGGATGGCAGGTGACTAGTCTCTGAGGCTCTGAAGCCCAGGAAGCCAAGCTTTGTGTGAACCTAGTCTGCTGCCTGCTCCCCTGCTTGGAAGAAGGGTGGGGAATGAGTGCATAGCTACTGGGGAAAAAGCTGCTCCCATGGGGACTTCAGGTTGGCTTAGTGTTTTGTGCTTGATTAAGGTCCAGTAGTATTGATTTGTCCTCTCCTTAACAGGCCTTGAGTGTGGGCCATGCTTTCTGGCAGCAAGCCACACACTGTCCTTGAGAGGTGCCCAGCAAGGTCCCCAACCTGGGCCATGGGAGGGAAGTCGGCATGTTCAGCTGGAAGGGGCCATGTTCTAGGATGGGCTGGGTAGCTGCAGAGCACACTTCCTTCAGCTATGACTTCTCTCCCAGGTGAAATCAGGGTCCCCTGCTGTGCTAGCCTTCATGAAAGAGAAGTCTTCTGGGCTGCCTAGCTTCATCACTTACACAGTTAGTGTCTCGGATCCCACAGTCGGTAGCCAGGGACCTCTGTCCACTGCACTGACCTTCTCCAGCCCTGCCACGAACCAGGCCATCACCATTCCAGTCACTGTGGCCTTTGTGATGGATCGACGTGGGCCTGGTCTCTGTGAGTCTGGGATGGGACATCAGCTGGGCCAGACCTGGGTAGCGAGGACAGGCCAGAGTGAGCTCAAGTGTTGGAAGCATTCAGCGTGAGAATTGGAAGAGTCAGAAATGTGGAATGCCCCTCAAGATGATAGTCTCTTGCTGCCACCAGCATGCACACAGTGCATCCCATTGCCCCCATCCATTCTTAGCAAGGCACAGCATCCTGCCAAGATTCCCACACCCAACAGTGGCCCACAGACCTAATCAGCCTCTCTTGTACATTCATGATCATCGCCCCCATACTTTCTGCTACAACCACACTGACTGTCCTCCTGTTTCTAAAACACTTGTGACACCACCACCACCACCACCCCAGCTAGACCTGTTTCGTCCTCTCCCTCTGCTTAGGGTGCTGCCCCTGCACATAACCCTTTGACCAGTATCTGCAGCTCCTGAAAACTCCTTCAACCATAACTTCCTGGTTGACACTGGGAATTAGAAGCTCACTCCCAAATACTTGTGCCCTTCTCATTTTCCTTAGTATGAATGCTGACTGATGATAAGTAATGTCATTGGCCACTCACTTCCTGCCGGAAGGCAAACACCTGAGTCAAAGACTGCCTCACCCCCAGGAGGTCCTTGGCTGAGTGCAGGGTTTGTCCTGCAGTCAACAACCTGTACCTGTTGAGACCAGAGGCAGTTAAGGGGGCTCTCGTCTAGAACTACAGATTGATAGAGCTCAGTCCAAAAGGAGCCACCAGACTAGTAGCCAGGAGAGGGCTCTGCAGTCCATGTGGGGGACTCTGGGGGGTAGGTGGAAGCTTTTTCATGCATGAAACAAGGAAAAGATATGATAAGGTCTAGCTACCTTTTTGGGAGTAGAATGTGTGTAACAGGCAGGGCACTGAGTGGTGGTGGATGGATGGAGACCAGTACCGTGGCCATGTTGAGATGGGAGGAGCCAGGCAGCTTTTAAGTCCATAGGGCCCTTTCAGAACCAACTTTCTGCTGACGCATGGGCATTTCTTAGAAGGACTCTGGATCTCTGCAAAGTAGGGCTGGCCTAAATGGGCCAAGGAGAAGAGGAAGGGTGACAGCAACTTGGCCCTCTTCATGTCTAGCAGGCTCAGGCCTACATCACCATCAGGCGGTGGGACCAGGCAGCATGGGAAGCAGGACTGGCTCTAGCATTGTGTTAACTGTCTCTTTCCTTATGTAGTCGGGGCTAGCCTCCTGCCTCACTTCCTGGACTCCTACCAAGTCATGTTCTTCACACTCTTTGCCCTGTTGGCTGGGACAGCAGCCACCATCATAGGTGAGGCCAGCCCCAGAGCTCCCTGTTGGCATCCACTCGGTTCTGTTCCACCCCACATGTTCTAACTAGCCCTGCATTCCTGCAGCCTACCACACGGTCTGCACACCCCGGGAGCTTGCTGCACCCCCAGCCCTCACACCCCACGCCAGCTCTCAGCACAGCCCTCACTGTGAGTACCACCGTCACAGACACTGTCTATAGAGCTGTCACAAGAGGGGAACCCATCTGGGGCATGGGTGGGATCCAGGCCCTGAACCCCAACCTCAGCAGCCTGTCAGTGAGCAAAAGGAACAGCTAGGGCCAGAGCCCCAGAGGAATCTGGGGAGGCACCTGTGCTCAGATGTTGTCCTGGGTCAAGAAAGGGCTTCCCCAAGCAGACTGCGGGTGAGAGGAGCTAGCAGAGGAATTCTGTCGGAGCAGGTGCTTGCTGGGATTGACTCTCACCTGCTGGGGCTGTCACCAAAGGGCTCTAGAGAGAGCTGGGCTTGGAGAGACTGGCTCAGAACAGGAGATTCTAAGCCTTCCTGATGAGAGAGTTCTCTGATGTAGAGAAGTGACAAAATCCACTCCTTTATTCTTTAGTGATCTAAGACTCTAGTGGCCCTCTACAACTGTAGGAGGAACCTCTCTTCTGGAATTTTTCAGTGAACAACCTGTGCAGTTGTTTGTGTTAGCATTTGCTGGTTCTATGGGTTCTATGGGCAGACTTCACAGGGATCCATGGAGTTTGTGGAAGGGGAACAAGACCCCACACATGCCTCCTCCCAGGCTTCTTCTCAGGGTTCCACATTGTGCTGGGCAGGGGCTGCCCTTGTGGCTCTGGTGTGTCCCACAGCTGTTCTGGCAGTGGAATTTCCTCCTTTCTGACACCTGCATCCAGTGTTGAGCCATCCCAGCACCCTCTGCCTGCCTCCATGTCCTTGTTACCAGAGCACTCTGCCCAAGATGCTCATCCCTCCATCTTGCTAGCCTGTGAACAGGTGTTGCTACCAGTGTCAAGGGGTCACTAGGCCTGAGTGGATGTATGGGGTCTTGTTTCCTAAGCACAGTGTTTCTGTCTCCGTGGGAGCCGGGCGTGGTGGCGCACGCCTTTAATCCCAGCACTCAGGAGGCAGAGGTAGGAGGATCGCTGTAAGTTTGAGGCCATCCTGAGACTCCATACTAAGTTCCAGGTCAGCCTGGGCTAGTGTGAAACCCTATCTCAAAAAACCAAAAACAAACAAACAAAAAAAATCCCTAAAACTCCATGGACTTCGTGATGCACTTTCATGGCCCCTATGAGATAAGCAGACTGTAGCTCACAAATAAAGCTGCAGGATAAAACTGCACGGTTTTCAGTGTGTGGTCTATAGCAGTCCACCTCTCTGCTGGCCTGGGGGCGGTGATTTGGGTATTGTCAGGAACAGTCCTTGACATGACACAGGTTCTTAAACACTTAGAGTGTTGGGGGAGTGCCTGGCTCCCATGCCAATCTGTTGCTCACTCCTGTCTCTTCCCTAGATCTTGCTGCCTCATCACCAACCTCTTTCAACGTACTGCCTCCTGGCCGCAAAGTCAGTCCCCCCTCGGGGCTCTGGAGCCCAGCCTATGCCTCCCACTAGCTGGTGCACAAGACTCTTGCTGTTGGGCATTTACACCGACTACTCCTCAATGACATGGACACTTCATATTCACGCCAGGAGGAGACTGAGCCAGGCCCTGCCCCATCCTCACTGCCCCGGCAGTGCCAGAGCTGACACCCAGGCCATGCTTACAGCTAGCTCCCATATACAGAGGTTTTAAGTTTGCCTCTTAAGCTATTCTAAGTCTTGCCATGATAAGATGTTCTGGTTCCCTCCTTCACGTGTGGTGTCTGGGATCTCAAGACATCGTAGCTATGTTTCTGTTTTTCTAGCACTGCTACAACTCACTCCCTTCTCATGACTTTAAGCAGCTGGAAGTTGTGTTTGGGTGTCTGCAGCTGATGCAATCTCAGGGAAGCGTTTTCTAACCACTCTGGGGTTTGTGTGGGATGCTAGGCAAGCATTCTACCACTGAGCCACATCCCCAGTTATTTTATGTTTTTTTTTTTCCCCTTGTGAACTTAGTATTCTAGTTCAGCTGTTGTTAGGAAAGTAGAGGACAGTTGAGCCTGGACACAGGAACACCATGTATGCCCAGAGCCCCAACACCCATCTGTGGACCAGGGCAGAGTACCCCCACCGTGGGGCCTGTGAAGACTTCAGGCCTCTGCTGCTTTGTTTGTCAGCTGCTAGAACTCAGCTGAGGAGGTTTCCCCACTGGCTATTCTGAGTGAGACTTACACACCCATTTCAGCTCCCGTCCTGCTTGGGGACAGCTGGTAGCCTCGTTGGGCACTGTCTGCCAGCGGGTGGCAGGGATCTTCTGCCCAGTTGGTTCGTTTTGAGAAGTCTCTGTGTGTTTGCCCAGCACAGACCCACTGGTCTGTAAAACACTCCAGTACCTCAGCAGATCTGAGCCACTGCCCTGCCGGGCTACCTCTCCAACCGCCAGCTTGCAGAGCTAGCCTGGCACCAGGATGGGGTGTCCCTGAAAGACACTTCCAGAAACTTTTCCTGCCCAGCTCCTAGTCAAGCCTGACACTTGGAGACCTGGCCCCGAGAGATCCAGAGACTCACCCCAGACTGGCTGTGTGCAGATACTGCACATCACCAATAGACTACTTTGGCCTGTGAAGACTACTGTGACCCCCATCCCCACCTCTTGGGGCCAGGCCACAAGATGGAACAGACAACTGGTGCCTTGCCTGCGACTCCAGCTTATGCTGGCATCTGTGATGGAGCCTTCTTGAGGTTCATTTAATAAAGCTGTGTGGTTTTCTAAGGTTCGGTGCTTGCTGGAGCCACCTCTACCTGGGAGTTCCTGATTACCAGTGACCCTGCCTGCCATGGTGCACTTTTCTTTGTTCTGGCCACTGAGCCTCCTTTCCACTTCAAACAGACAAGGAGCAGGAATAGCACCTTCCCTGCAGGAGGACAACACAGGCCTCCCGGCTGTCACAGGTGTCACTTGTCCTCTTGGGCACCTGACCCTAGTGCCAGCTCCCCTCACTCTGAAATGTCTGACTTTCCCCTTTTCCCTGTGCCCCAGTGGCTGCTTTCCCAGGGCCTCTGGCATGTTGGCTTCCCTCTCACCAAAGGACTGGCTCTCTGCTACCCTCTTCCCTGGTCACCCACCCATCTTTGTGAGGTACTCACAGGCCTGCACATAGTGCCTACATTAGGCTCTGTAGGTCCCCAGTGGGTGACAACAGGGGCTATGGTGGCTGTCTGCTGGAAGCCCTTGCCTCCCCTGGCCCCATCCCTTCTGCCTAAGGGCTGGGGCTCGTCTGACTGACCTGGGTCAAGGGCAGCTGGACATGATGCATCCCCATGAGTAGTGATGTACAAGGCTCGTGAAGGGACTCCTGACAGGACAGTACTATCCTTACCCAGTCCCTATGTGCAGCCAGTCTGCAAGCTCGTTCCTGCTGCTTCTCGGCCCTGGTGTCAGCACCCAGTCTAAGGGCCAGGTTCTTCAGAGAACCCCATTTCATACTTGACATGCCACCTTGTTCCTCTCCATGTAGCAGACTTGTTTCCCAGTAGGCCTATCTCCATGCCCATCTCCAGTGAAAATTGCCTCACCCCACACAGCCATTGAGATGGGGAGGTAAGGTACTTTCCCAGCCCCAGAGGACTTCCATTACCACTACCCTTCCCGCTCCAGCGCCTTTTTGGAGGTGGTAACACTGCTGAGTCTCAGCTCCCTGGGACCCTGTACACAGGTCTAGAGCATGTAAGCTGAGCCAGTATGAGTTACTATGCACACTGTGGAGGTTTTGGGCTTGGCCTTAGGCAAGTCTCCCCCTGAAACAAGATGGCTGCCAGGGTCCAGGCAGCATATCACATCCAGACATGGCCACGTCCATTAGAGACATGCTGTCCAGTCTCCTAAGGACTGGAAACCTCTCCTAGAACATTTCAGATAGTTCTACCACGTCTGTGGCTGAGTTTGTCTGGACTGCTCCTGGCCTGTGGTGAAGAAAGGATTACCATAATTCTTCAGAGACCATGAATGTCAGGAAGCTGCCTCCCAGATGAAAAGGCTGTAGTGTCTGCTGCTGGGCTTGGTCCCAGGGGGTGACAGTTTCTTTCCCTTCACCTATGTGGGATACTGAAGACCTGATGGAGCATCCCTTCCCTCTTTCCAAGGACAAGCAACCTCTCAAAGCACATTTGGGGGACGCAGCCAGGTCTTTGTAGCAGTACGCTATGGGGCACAGTGACATACAGGGTGACACGCACAGTGTTGCTTTGTTCCCAAACCCGCCAAGTACCTCTCGCTCCCTAATGGTACCAGAGAATGCTTTTAGTGCCAGTTAGCACCAAGAATGCTGCATTGCATAGAGTGACTTTTTCTTTAGAATTCTTAAGCTTAACCAAAATTAACCCTCTTTGTTTTGCTGAGTTCTGTGCCTCTGTGGTATGAGCTCTGGAAATGGGAGTCCTGTCTGAAATATGGCCCAGGGTGGCAACAGCATCTGGGAAGATACCTGGAATTTGGAGGTGGGGGCCGGCAGTGCAAGCCCCACGATACCACAGCAGTGCCCTCGCCTGCAAGTGGCTGCCAGCACTGACCGTGTGATGAGGTGGCCAATAGAATGTAGGTGGGAATGACAGCTTGTCAAGTCAATCTCAGCTGTGCTAGGCCTTGAGTTTCTGCCATTGCCACCTAATCAGGAAGCCCTGTAGTGGTGGAGCAGGGAAGTGGTGTGCTCAGGGCCATTCTCTCTCCACCCCCCACCACAACACCATCCTCCCGCCACCCCCCACCCCCGGCCTGGACAAGCCCACTGCAGACAGGAAGGGAGAATGTCGAGGCCACTTAGAGCCACTGGTAAAGGCCTTTTTGCTAGGTGCATGCAGCTGCTTGGGAGGATTCCTTGAGTCAAGAGGAAGGAAACAGTGTATGAAAAAATAGTTAATCAAATGTTTTCATAAAGGACTCTAACATGGAAAATGAGATTTTCATTCATAAGAATAATTTTAGTAAATTTTTACCTAATTCTTTTTCATATGAAAATTATCAGAATAATACCAAGAATCCCTACCACTCACTACGGACAGTTGGTAGCATGATCTTAGGCTTCTAAGAAAGCTTTGTTGTTATTTTTCCTTAAAGCAGACAAAACTACAAGGGTTTGACTCTCACTCAACCTTCTGTCTCTATCCCTCCCTTTCTTTGTATTAACTAATAAGTTTGGAGCATATCTTTTTTAATTATTTTTTTTTAATTTTTGGTTTTTCAAGGTAGGGTTTCACCCTAGCTCAGACTGACCTAAAATCCCTATGTATTCTCAGGCTGGCCTCAAACTCACAGCGATCCACCCACCTCTGCCTCCCAAGTGCTGGAATTAAAGATGTGTGCCACCATGCCTGGCTTGGAGTATATCTTTCTTTTCTTAAAATATTTTTTTGTTTTTTTTATTTATTTGAGAGCGACAGAGAGAGAGAATGGGCCTCCAGCCACTGCAAACGAACTCCAGACATGTGCGCCGCCTTGTGCATCTAGCTAACGTGGGTCCTGGGGAATCGAGCCTCGAACCAGGGTCCTTAGGCTTCACAGGCAAGTGCTTAATCACTAAGCCATCTCTCCAGCCCGGAGCATATCTTTCTAAAGCAATGTATTTTCTTTCTTTTTCTTTTTCTTTTTCTTTTTTTTTTTTTTTGCAACTTTTATTCTTAATAAGTGTTGCAGTCAGGTTCGCATTGCTGGCAGAAATCACCCAACCAAGAACAGCTTGAGGGGAAAAAAAAAGGTTTATTATGGCTTACAGACTCAAGGGGAAGTTCCATGATCACAGGGGAAAATGATGGCATGAGCAGAGGGTAGACAATAACCCCTGACCATCATGTGGACAACAGGAACAAGGTAGTATGCCAAACACTGGCAAGAAGAAACGGCTATAACACCTATAAGCCTGCCCCCAACATCAGCTGGGAACCTAGCATTTAGAACACCTAAGTTTATGAGGGACACCTGAATCAAACCATCACAATGAGCATCTGTAAGATGGGCGTGGTGGGTAACTCCCATAATCCCAGCACTCAGAAGGTTAAGGTACTTGGCTGTAGCTTGGGCTATGTAGAACACACTATATAGCTCTGTCTCAAAAAAAAAAAAAGTCGAGAAAATGGTTCAGTAAAGTGCTAGCTGCATAAGCATGAGAACCTTCTGCATTTGGGTTGCCAGCACTCACATAAATGCCTGGCATTAATGGCATGCTTCTGGAATGCCCAGGGCTTGCGGGCTTGTCTAGCTAAATCAGTAAGCTCTGGTTTTAGTCTCAAAAAATGAGGTGGTGGGGCTGGAGAGATGGCTTAGTGGTTAGGTTTGCCTGCAAAGCCAAAGGACCCCGATTCTCCAGGACCCACGTAAGGCAGATACACAAGGAGACGCAGGCTTCTGGAGTTTGTTTGCAGTGGCTGGAGGCCCTGGCATGCCCATTCTCTCTCCCTCTTTCTCTCTCTTTCTCAAATAAATAAACAAAAATAAAGGTTTTTTTTTTTTTTTTTAATGAGGTGGTGGCTGAGGAGATGGCTCAGTAGTTAAGGGTGCTTGTTTTTAAAGTCTGCTGGCCCAGATTCAATTCTTCAGTACCCATGTAAAGGTGGATGTGCAAAGTGGTACATGTGTTTGAGATTTGCAGTGGCAAAAGGCCCTGGCACACCCATATTTATTCTCTCTCTCTTGCAAATACATATTTTTAAAAAAAAAAAAATAAGGTGGGGCTGGAGAGATGTCTCAGCAGTTAAAGGTGCTTGCTTACAACACCTGACTGCCGGGCTGGAGAGATGGCTTAGTGGTTAAGTTGTATGCCTACAAAGCCTAAGGACCCAGGTTCAATTCTCCAGGCCCCACATAAGCAGGTGCATATGGTGGCACATGTGCCAGGAGTTCATTTGCTGTGGCTGGAGGCCCTGGCACACCCATTCTCTCTATATCTCTCTGTGTGTCTCAAATAAATAAAATAGATAAATAAAATGTTTAAAACTATATCTTTTATTTATTTATTTATTTTGGTTTTTCGAGGTAGGGTCTCACTCTAGCTCAGGCTGATCTTGAATTTACTCTGTAGTCAGGGTGGCCTTGGACTCTCAGTGATCCTCCTACCTCTGCCTCCCAAGTATTGGGATTAAAGGCGTATGCCACCACACCCGGCTTTAAAACTATATCTTTAAAAAAGAAAAACAAAGCCTGACTGCCCAGGTTCAGTTCCCCAGTACCCAGGTAAAGCTAGATGCACAAATGGTGCACGTATTTGGAGTTTGGAGTGGTAGAAAGCCCTAGCATGCCTATTCTCTCTCAAATAAATAAAAATACTTTTAAAAATAAGGTGGAAGCTGGGCATAGTGGCACACACCTTTAATCTCAGTACTTCAGAGGCTGATGTAGGACTGCCATGAGTTCAAGTTCAAGGCTAGTTTGGGCTAGAATGAGACTTTGCTTCAAAAAAATAATAATAATAGGGCTGGAGAGATTGCTCAGTGGTTAAAGTACTTGCCTGCAAAGCCTAAGGACCCGAGTTTGAGTCCCCAGTACCCATGTAAAGCCAGATGCACAAAGTGGCAAATGTGTGGAGTTCTTTTGCAGTGGCTGAAAGCACATCCGTTCTCTCTCAAATAAAAATACAAAAAATAAATTAATAAAATGGAGAGTGAGAGGAAGATACTTTTCACTGATCCCTGTCCTCTGTGTACACTCCAGAAAACAACAACAAAAACCAGGCATAGGGCTGGAGAGATGACTTAGCTGTTAAGCACTTGCCTGTGAAGCCTAAGGACCTGGGTTCGAGGCTTGACTCCCCAGGACCCACGTTAGCCAGATGCACAAGGGGGCGCACCCATCTGGAGTTCGTTTGCAGTGTCTGGAGGCCCTGGCGCGCCCATTCTCTCTCTCTCTCTCCTTTCTCTCTCTGTCACTTTCAAATAAATTAAAATAAAATTTTTCAAAAAACAGGCAGTAGGAGAGGGAGAGGGAAAAATCCGCATCAGTAAGTAGAATCCGGTGGGAAAGGTCTCTTAAAATTTTGCCTGTGGTTCTACTTTGTGGGGAATCTCTCATCTATTTTTTCCCTACTGTGTGGATTGTTGTGTCATGGAGTAATTTTTCATTCCCCTGTTGTTATGTAGGTTGTTTCAGATTCTTGCTGGCGTGAGCCACGCAAGGCTCAATGGGCACTGCTATGGCTTGGATATAAATGCCCCCCAAATAGCACACATTGGAGGCTTAGTCCATTGGGTGGTGCTGTGAGAGGGCCTCGGCCCGTAGGAAGTGTGCCATCAAAAGAGAGGGTAGGAGCCCAGCACCGGGGTGTCCTCCTGCAATTCCAGCACTCAGGAGGCAAGGGAAGGGAGACTGTAAATGTGAGGCTGGCTGACCTGAGCTTCACAATGAGGCACTGTCTCAAAATAAAAAGAAAAAAAAGCATTGTACCAAGTTGTACACCCACCAGTTGGGTTGAGTTTCTGTTGTTGATATCCTTGCCAACACAATGTTGCCATATGTGAATATTTATCTTTCTGGTTTGGTAGCGTTTTGTGAATGATTCAAATTCCTTCACTGGGCCTTTGGGTTTGCTTACTAGTCGTTCATATTTCCCTCGGTGAACTGTATGTTCTGCATCCAAACGTTTACTCATTCTAGTTATTTCTTTGTCACTCTAAAAGAGAGACTTTATAAAATGCCTATTTATAGGCTCAGTTTTTTACTTCACATATCAGTCAGTCAGTGCTGCATAACAAATTTCAAAATCTCAGTGTCTTACGTTTGTAGTCATTACGTTTTACTTTTTGCGTATGTGTGTGTGTGTGTGTGTATGTGTGTGTGTGTGTGTGTGTGTGCATGTTAATGTTTGTGTACTTGTAGGTGATATATGTGTGCAGCCAGATGACAACTTCAGGTGTTGTTCCTCAAGAACGCCACCCACCACTTGTACCTTTTTTTTTTTTTCCTCGAGGTAGGGTCTCACTCTAGTTCAGGCTGACCTGGTATTTCCTATGTAGTCTCAGGGTGGCCTCAAACTCATGGCGATCCTCCTACTTCTGCCTTCTGAGTGCTGGGATTAAAGGCGTGCACCACCACGCCCAGCTCCCACTTTTATCTTTTGAGACAGAGTCTCGTATTGCCCTGAAAGTCACCAATTAGGTTACACTGGCTGGTTAGCAAGTCCCAGGGATTCTCCTGTTTCCACCTTCCCAGCACTGGAATTACAAACATGTGCCACCATGCTTGGCATTTTTACAAGGGTTCTAGGATCAAACTCAGGTCTTAATGCTTGCAGCGTAAGCAATGTACTGACTAGGTTACCTCCAGACCTAATTATTCATTTATATATATATATTTATTATTTCTTTTTTTAGAGAGAGAGAATGGGTGCTCCACAGCCTCTAAGCCACTGCAAATGAGTTCCAAATGCATGTGCCACCTTGTGTCTCTTGCTTACATGGGTCCTGGAGACTTGAACCTGGGTCCTTAAGCTTCACGGGCAGCCTCTTTAACTGCTAAACCATCTCTCCAGCCCTATTATATTATTTTTTATTCAGCTGACAGAAGTTGAACTCAGCCATGAGTGGCATGCTTTGTGTATCTTGCCCTCCAGCTGGGGCATGAAGAGCAGAGAGCATGTGGAAGCTCACACCATCTCTTCTTTGTGTGTGAGAGAGAGCCAGAGACAGAAAATGGGCTCTCCAGGACCCATTGCCTGCAAACGAACTTGAGATACATGCGGCACTTTGTGCATCTGGCTTACTGGGGAATTGAACACAGACTGGCAGACTTTGTAAGCATGCACCTTTAACCACTGAGTTAAAGACATCTACCCAGCATCATACCACCTCTTGGAAGCTGGCTGAAATGGTGTGTTAGATACTTTCCTTGTTGTGTTGACAAAATTCAGGAGATAGGCAAGTTGAGGAATGGTTTGTTCAGGCTTGCAGTTTGAGAGTCCAGTGCATCACAGTGGAGAATGCATGGTGGTGGGAATGCGAGGCGGCTGGTCACACCGTGCCTGCGCTCAGGAAGCTGCAGCGTCTTTATTCAGCCCGGGGCCCCAGCCCACAGCATGGCGCTGACCACATTCAGGGTGGGTCATACAATCTCAGCTAAACCTCTAGAAACTCCCTCACAGACACTCCAGAGTTGTGTCTCCTGACTCCAGATCCCATCTAGTTGGATGCCAGGTTAACTATCAGAGGTGGGTCTGCTCCAGTCTGCATTCTAATATTTCATTCTATTGCACAAGTCACATGTCCAAATCCAGAACCAAAAGACCAGAGTTAATTACCTTCAGTGGAGCTGCAAAGCCAAGGTCACTGCCTATCACAGGTTACCTTGTCTTGACTCACACTGATTTGTGTCTGCCCTGGACCCCCGAGGAGAGGAGGGAGGAAAGTTCACGTTACTGAGCACCAAATGCTAGGAGGTTGCAACAGGTCATTGGGTCCACCAAGTTATTATCAGTGGGTCCACCACTGATATTCAATGTGCCAATATTTTCTGTGAGACAGACTAGCTCCAAAAGAATTTGGGGGATAATGGAGACTGAATCCTCATAAATGCTAAACATGTGCTTTATCACTAATATGTACCCCAGGACCTCAAAATAAAAATTTGTAGCTCACGATTCAACTCTTTCACTGAACAGATGGGAAAGCTGAGGGACAAGGGCCCTGTGTCACACACCAAATAATATGCCATGAGCAGCTCCTGTGACATCCATCAAAGGTCCGCACTGCACACTGCCGCGGCATGGGAGGCTGTGTCCTGAGGGAGCGCTTTTGCCCAATTAATTCTCAAGGAGCTGGTGAAGAGCCACAATTGTAACATCAAATAAAGCAAGCAATCTCAGTTAAGAGAGGGGAGAAAATCCCGAGACCGTGGGTTTGGGGATCGTCTACTACTATGTGAAATTTTATGTTGTATGTAATTAGCAAATAAAATTCTGTGGAGGATTTCATTAGCAACCCCATCAGGTGACCGCTTTCATTTATTTAAATGTGCATTCCAGTGTTTACTGAAAACAATTTACGAGACCCAGGGAAATGGAATTCAAAGACCCACTGTTTCCCCACTTTGAGTCATGATCTCAGGGCAGAGGGTTTGGCCATCAGAATCCTCAACTGAGGACAGGGCCCAGGTATACACAGAACTCCTTCCTGCCACTTACCTGACAGCCAGGTGACCTTGAACACTTCACATCTCAGTTTCCCGGCATGCAGTGGTAATTACAGCATGACTTCCTATTGCAGTCCGGGTTGCATTGCTGGTAGAAATCACCCAACAAAGAGCAGCTTCTGGGAAGAAGAGATTTATTTTGGCTTACAGGCTCGAGGGGAAGCTCCACAATGGCAGGGGAAAACGATGGCATGAGCAGAGGGTGGACATCACCCCCTGGCCAACAGAAGATGGACCACAGCAACAGGAGGGTGTGCCAAACACTGGCAAGGGAAACTGGCTATAAAGCCCATAAGCCTGCCCCCAACAATACACTCCCTCTAGGAGGCATTAATTCCCAAATCTCCATCAGCTGGGAACCTAGCATTTAGAACACCTAAGTTTATGAGGGACACCTGAATCAAACCACCACACTTTCTTTGCTGGCTTGCTGTGTGGGTGTCATGGTTTGGATTTCTTATCCTCCACAGTCCCCTATGTGTGAAAGGCTTGGCTCCCAGCCTATAACACTGTCAGGAGGTGATAGAACCTTTGAGAGGTAGGTCTAGAGTGACTTCAGTTAGGTAACTAACTAGGGGTGTGTCTTGAAGGTTATATTGAGACCCTTCACCCATCCCCCTGCTTCTTGGCTGCCATGATGTGAGCAGCTCTGTCCCACCATGTGCTCCCATGATTCTCTGCTTCACCACAGGCCCGCAGCAATAAGGTGAGGTGACTGGACTGAAATCACAAGCCCCACAAAGCCCCTTTCTCCCTGTAAGTGGACTAGCAGTGGATTCACAAGCCTCTATGTGGTAGACCCCCAGCATGATGGTGAGTGAACATTTGATGTGCAGGAAGTATGCATTTTTTCCCTTCTTCCTCTCCCTCCGTGATCCAGAACAGTCACCTTCAGTTTCCAGGCCCATGACACAATCCAGGAGTTACTCCTCCAGCAGCCCCAGCTGTTCTCCAGACCACCAGCAGCCCTTTGGCAATCCCTGAAGGTTCACAAGCATGTGTGTTGGGGATGGGCCAGTGAGAGGGATTGCAGTGACGCTGGGGACCTCAGTGCTTGGCCCGCTTGGCTTCAGGTGCCCTGGACAGGTGGGCACAAAACCCACCAGGACCAAGTCTTCTGCTTTGGCCAAGCCTTCCCAAATCCAGCTCTTTTCTTTAAAGTAAAACCCAATTTATGAATAATGGCAAAATTCACTCGAAATCTCAAGAACAACTTGTCCTCAGGCCACCAGTCTTCAGCCTCTTGAATTTCTTCCCTAAGTAGCAATAGTCTGGCACACATGTCCGCCATACCCTCTTCTGCTGTCCCTGGCAGACATTGCTAATCACTCCCAAAACTACCTGACAAAAATCAGGCTTGGCCTCAGGATTCCTTCCAGTCTAGCATTCTGCACAGCCCCTCAATCAGAGGTGTGGAGGTTCATCCCTCCCCATAGAGTTCCCAGGCACCTTGTTTGAGAGGTGATCAAAGAGGCTTTGCCCTCCTGAAATCAAGGCTAGGCAGATGTCAGTTTTGCTCCAGCAGCGCACGCCAAGTAGACCACCAAGAGGAGGGCTGACTGTAGACGTGGAGTGACTGGTGAGCCCTCAGCGGCCACTGACATGGTGCTGCTGTCAGCATGAGGAGGGTGGGAGCTGGGGGCTCGATGAAGGGAAGTGACGAAGGGCCATGTCTTATGCGCAAGGTAGAGACATTGATGTTGGCATTGAGGGGATAACACTGTCCTCAAGCCAGAAGAGTTGGGCTGCTATTGTCACTTCCAAGGGACAGCAGCATTCTTTGCCACCATCCTGTTTGTAGTTCTTGTCATGTGTTGGCAATTTCTCTGGGGCTGGCAGGTGGGGAAAAGCCAGACAGGGCTGCTCTCTGGAGGCACAAGAATGGAGGAGGCAGACCAAGCTCAGAGGACCCGGGGGGGGGGGTGGTGGTGGAAGCTTTGAAAGCTTCAGAGAAGAGATGGCCCTGGGCTGGTGGGCTGAAAGAGGGTCTCGACAGGACGCTGTCAGATAAGTGTGCACTGATGAACATCTCTTGATGGGGCCAGCAGGAGCCCATGATCAGAACACTAAGGGGTCTACAAGCAATGCTGACTCAGGTGAGTACCTGCAATGGAGTTGTGGCTTCTGGTGCTGGACCATAAGTCCTGAGCTTCTGTCCAGGAAGTGTGGGAAGTGCCCTTGTGGAGCTGCCCATTGCTGTGCTCAGATCTACCCCACCCCCCGCTGCTGCCTCTCGTTCCCCGTCTTCTAATACAGTATCTATTAGGAAGGTTGGCCAGACTGAGATGGATTCGGGACAGCTGCAGGAAGAAGTTGGTGTGATAGACCAGGCATGGTGGTGCACGCCTTTAATCCCAGCATTTGGGAGGCAGAGATAGGAGGATTGCTGTGAGTTTGAGGCCACCCTGAGACCACATAGTGACTTCATGGGCTACAGCGAGACCCTACCTCAAAAAAAAAATTGGTGTGATAGGCCCTTAAGATGGCAACTCAAAATACAAAGCAAATAAAACTTATCCTATAAAATGTCACATAATTTCAGACCAAATGGGCTCTTTAATTTGATAATTAAAACCTATCTTATCAAACCATATCATAAAATATTCCAGTCACAGTTAATCCTCATTGTATTTCATCCTATCAACAGTTTAATAGTTTCTTCTATTTTCTATTAATAAAAATATACCATGAAACATAAGATGAAAATTCCTAGTTGCCACTTAGAAAGGCTTCAGGGGCATATGGTTTTGTCAAAGTTCTTTTGGGGAGCAAATAAAGGCTTGCTAAACTGCTGCATGGTTGTGGCATGTTTGGGACAAGTGAAAAAGGTTAGGCTAGGGATAATGATTAGAGCCCCATCGGTGGCTACAGTGTCAGTCACAGGATGGGGGGGGGGAATCTGTGCCAATGCCTCATCTTTGCCTCCTTGTCCTGTAGCCTCAGGACAGTGGGAAGAGGCCCTGCTTTTGTTTGTGGTCCTGCCTATCTTCCTGACCCTCCTTGGCCCTGACATAAGATGCTAGTGGTCCAGGAGGGAAGCTAATGGCATGCCCCTGACTGTCCTCTCAGCCACGCCCTCGGGTAGCAAATCCACCTCTCAGGTGGTCCACTCTGGCTGTGGCCTCAGAGCCCCTGGGAAGCTGGGCCAGAGGAAAGTGGCCATTCCTGTTTGAAACCTCAGATCCACGAACATAGCCAACAGCTACCTGCTGCCTGCTTCACAAGGGCGAGCCACAGGGCTAGGAAATGTCACGGGGGGGGGGGGCTCCCAGCAGGGTATGCATACTTCCACTGCCTGCCAGGCCATCTCTCATCCATGGCCCCAGATGCCTGCCATCTGCCTCTCCCTTCTCCCAACGGGGCTCCTCTGCCAGAAGAGCTGAAGGAGGCTTCTCGTTGAATTTTTTCTCTCTTCCCCTCCTCCTCTCTTTTCCCTTTCTCCCACCCCACAGCCTCTGTCTCTCTCTCTCTCTCTCTCTCTCTCTCTCTCTCTCTCTCTCTCTCTCTTCCACCTTGGGGCTTCAGATCATTCAGGCCCATCCCAACCTGCAGAACCAGAACTTTCTTGTCTACAAGACCCCTGTTTGAATCACAGTCATCAGGGCTAGTTGAAGTAGACAGGGTGGTCTATGGCCATACCACCCCAAAGGAGTTGAAGCTTTTCTAGAGAGATCGGCCTGCTTCCCTTCCTGAAGGCTTGCCCAGGCTTTCCTATAGTCGGATCAATTCTGTTTTTGATTGACACAAAAGAATTACATGAACTTGTGGGTGTGGTGTTTCAACACATGTGTGCGCTGTACAATGGCCAGATCAGGGCAGTTAGCACACCTGTCACCTTCAACAATTGTCATTTCTGTGTGGTGATGATATGTAAAGTCCCCTCTTCTGGCAATTTTGAAATATATAGTGCATTACCATTACCATTATCTTAGCCTGGGCAATAGAATACCATAGAAAATTATTCGTCCTGCTTCACTATAATGTGTAAATATTTGGGGTAGGTTGTGTGTTTAGATTTTTTTGAGGGGAGCAGGGTTCAAGGTAGGGTCTCACACTGGTCCAGGCTGCCCTGGAATTCACTATGTAGTCTCAGACTGGCCTTGAACTCATAGCAATCCTCCTACAATCATTCGAGTGCTGGGATTAAAGACATGGGCCACCACAACTGGTTTTGACTTTGGTTTTTGGTTTGGGGTTTTTTTTTGGTTGTTGTTTGTTCTTGTTTTTGTTTTTTCAAGGCAGGGTCTCACTCTTAACTCAGACTGAACTGGAATTCACTATGCAGTTTCAGGGTGGACTTGACCTCAAGGTGATCCTTCTACGTCTGCCTACCGAGTGCTGGGATTAAAGGTGTGCGCCACTACGCCTGGCTTGATTTTTTTTTTTAAGACACGGTCTCTCACTATATCCTAGGCTGGTCTTGAACTTCCCTGTGTTTTTATTGCCTGGCTTGAACCATGCCTGTCTTGTGACTTTTTTCTGTCAACCAACCTCTCCACTCCTTACCCCTCTTCCTTCCCCACCCCTGGAGACCACCACTTCATTGTCAACCTTTGGAGATGAACTTTGCTAGATCCTCCCACACATGAGAAGGATCATGTGGTATCCATCCTATGTCTGGTTTATTTCACTTAACACATCCATCGCTAGCTCCTTCCAGGAGGCAGGATTTCATCATTTTCTACTGCTCCATTGCATTCCATTGTGTACGGAGAACACATTTTTTTAAAATCTGTTCATCCATAACCCTGGTTCTAATCGCAGTCATCAGGAATGGTTGAAGTAGAGAAGCTGGTCCACGGCCACACCAGCTGGAAAGAAACCCATGTTGTAGGAAATAGCGAGGTCAACAAGGAGACAGATAACACATGCTTTTGGTGTAGGGTGCCTTTGTCCTGGATGTCGTGACCCGTGAGCACTGGGGAGGGTGCAGAGATCTCTGCCACATACAGACTGCATTTCCTTTGCATGGATACCTGGAGTAGGATTGCTGGGTCATATGGCAGTTCTATATTTAATTTTTTGAGGAACTTCCACACTGTTTTCCATAATGGCTGTACTCAACTCATTTACATTTGTTCTCCCAAGATTTTTTTCTTGTGAATATATATATATATATATATATATATATTCTGTGTGTGTATATATATATATACACACACAGAAACACTTCTCACAGAAATGTCAGGCTGTAGAACATTATAACCCATGTTCTCTATGCATTCAGATCTACCACAGACATTTTTTTTTTAACCACAGACATTTTGCTATGTCAGTAAGTATGGGTCTATATCTGTTGTGCCCAGACACTGTATTAGGTTCTGAGTTTACACTGGATATAAAATGCATCAATTCCTACCTTAACAGAGCCAATAGATTAACAGGAGAAAGAAAGAGAGAGAGAGAGAGAGAGAGAGAAAGAGAAAGAGAGAGAATAAACCAAGAGTCGCAGCAATACCAGAACTACTGCAAGTGCCCCGAAGACCATGAGACTGGAGGCTTGGCCCGGTCAGGGAGGGCTCTCCAGGTAAGTAATGGCCAGTCTAGATTTGACCAACAGACAGGTTGTCTAGAGAAGGAGGGAAGAGAAGAGAGTTCTGGGCAATAGTTCTGAGCTGGAGGGAATTTGAGCAGCGTGCTTGGTGCACAGAGCAAGGGGGGTGACACTGCAGGGTGACACAAGCTCAAATACAGAGGCAATCCCCCATTAATGGCCACCCAGTGTGCCTCTTTCCAGTGTTTGCCACAGTGAACATCTTCACACCGGTGCCCTGCGTTTCTCCAATCACATCTCTCAGATGACTTCCCAGGTAGCTCGTGCACAATCCTCTTCTTGGATTGAAGCCCTGCAAGGCCCTCCCTGAGCCAGCTACCCTGACTCTGCAGCTCCTGCTCACACCACAATAGTGGGCTTTAGGTGGCCAGGGACAGTCTGGGAGAGGGAGCAGCGTAGCTCTGAGAACAGAACAGATGAAAGAAGCTGAGCTTCCCTGACAGGGGGAGAGGCACTCACGGTCCTGACCCCGCCCACCTTCTCAGCCAGCCCTGGATGCGAAACCCAGGACGCTGCTGAGCCCTGTTGCTGCTCCAGGAGCTCATGTGAGGAGGTGGCCCAGGCTCAGATCAGGCCAGAGTGAAACAAGCCCTGGAAGGCCCCTCCCATGGTGAGGAGGAAGGGAGGCTTCTGGGAAGGCATCCTGCGTGGTGTGAGAGCTTCTGAGAAAATCCTCCCTGCAGCCGAGCCAGGCATATTGAGGGAGCAGTCAGAGGGAAGCTTCCCAGAAGAGGCAAACACACTCACACATACACACTCTCAGTCAAAGATGAGCAAGAGTGCAGGGCGTGGTGGCGCACACCTTTACTCCCAGCACTCGGGAGGCAGAGGTAGGAGGATCACGTGAGTTCAAGGCTACCCTAAAACCACATAGTGAATTCTAGGTCAGTCTTAAGCTAGAGTGACACCCTACCTTGAAAAAAAAAACAGAGCAGGAGTGAGCTGGGTGTGTTGGCATCCCAGCATCTAGGAGGCTAAGGTAGGATCCATGTGAGTTGGAGGCTAGCATGTGCTAGAGTGAGACCCTACCTCAAATACAAACAAACAAAATGAAACAAAAAGACGGGCAGGGGAGACAGGCTGGGCGGAAGTGGGGATGGTGTCAGAAAGAGCAAAACAGATGAAGAGAGGGCTGGGGATAAGTGGCTCAGGGGTCTGGCCTTCGATTGGTCTGCTGGGAACAATGACGGGAGCAGTGAAGCGAAAGGCTGCGCTGTTTCCTGCCTGCAATGCTGGATCAGAGCACCGGGCTCTCACCCTCGAGCTGTGTGGTGGTGAGCAGGTTGCTTGACAGCCCACACCACAATAGTGGGAAATGGAAGCAATCATAGCACCTCCACCAGCTCAGTGGGCTTGAGGATTCTGTGAGTTAATTTGTGAAGAGCACCCGGAAAAGTGTCTGGCCTGTGGAAAGTACTCCGTAGAGAGGAACTGTTCATGTCTGACTCTTAAATGTTCCCCAGAGCCCCGTGTGCTAAAAGCTTGGTCACCAGCTTTGGCACTATTGGGAAATAGCAGGTATGGCCTAGTGGGAGGAAGTGAGATCATCATAGGTGGGCCCCTGACACGGGACATTGGCTCTATTCTGTCATTCTGTCTCATCGCTCCAGTTAACATGAGGCCAACAGGTCTCTACCACCCACTCCTGCCATGCTGGACCATGAGGCCACAGGCCTAAAGCAGCAGGGCGGAGTGACCATGGACGGAGACCTCTGAAACTGTGAGCCAAAATAATCCCTTCCTCCTTCAAGTTGATTATCTCAAGCCTTTTATCACAGCAATAGACAGCTGACCTTAATGTCAAACATTAACATAGTTTATTTTGAACTTGATCTTGTTGTAAACGGTAATAACCATGAGATCATGAGTTTTGTCACACTTTTTGATTGTGCACATTGAAACAAACCTATAACCACTACAATTATGTAAGTAACATTCATGGGCCGTTGTGACATCATACCTGTACCATGTACCTTAACGTCATGTGGGAAAGCCTTGCTTCCTCCTCAGCATCTTTGCATTCCCCTTGACCATGGTACCTTTCCCCGCGCAGTTTCCCCTATTGCCTGAACCTGTTCCTTCCTCCTTGTCACCAGGGGGCCTGGAGGAGCTGCTCAAGTGCTTGTAACTGGATATTGTGTGCAGCCAGTTAGAGACCCTTTTAAACCTTTATTTATTTATTTATTTTTTGAGACGAGGCTCAATCTAATTCAGGCTGATCTAGAACTCACTCTGTAGCCCATGCTGGCCTCAAACTCACAGTGACTCTCCTCCCTAGTGCTGGGATTAAAGGTGTGTGCTGCCACGCCCAGTCTGGTACCTAGAGACTTGGGGCCAGTCACTCACCTCTGAACTGTGGTGTGGAAAAAGGAAACTTCTCATACAGAGGTGCTTACATGTGTTAGGCATCACACGTGTGTGCTGTGCACCTGCTCTGTGCCCCATCCATCCTCTGCCAGGCAGACTCAACCTCTCCCTTGGAGCTGACACGACAGTGGGGCAGTGTAGTGGTTTGATCAGGTGTCTCCATAAACTCATGTGTTCTGAGTGCTTGGTCTGTAGCTGGTGGGTAGTAGACACTTGCTGGAGGAGGGAGGTCATGGGGGGGTGTTAGCCCCCAGTTTGTCCATGCTGGCTCAGCTCACTGTCTTGCTGCTGTTTTCTACTTTCTATGGCAGAACTGATCTCCAGCTTCTGCTCATGCCATCCCTTTTTCCAGCCGTCATGAAGCTTCCCCTTGAGACCATAAGCCAAAATAAATCCTTTCCTCCTATCAGCTGTTTCGTCTCAGCAATGAAAAGGTGACTGCAACAGGGAGCTAGAAATAACATACTAGAAAAGACACTGTGCTCAGTGTCACATGAACAGCGAGGCCAAAGGAGCAAGGTGGGGGCGGTGGAGGCTGGGGTCCTGTTTCTATTTGGTCCCAGGGAAGCCTCTGTAGCATTTCAGCTAAGACCACCATGTCACAAGGTCCACAAGGAGGTTTAGAGCAATTCCAGATGGAAGGAACAAAGAGCAAGTGCAAAGGGCCTGAGGTGGGAAAGCTACCCCTGTAATTATGGACCAGCAAGGGTGAGGAGCAACTAGGCAGAGTTGCCAAGTTGAGGAAATATAGATCCAGGGAACCAACCCAGTTACTTTGTAATTTCAGATTTTAAAAAGCAATCTTTTTTAATACAAGTATATTCCATGGAGCTTCTGGCACACTCTTTTGCTTTAAAAAAAAAAAAAAACTCTTTTGTTGCTTATCTGACATTCCAATTTAGCTGAGCGTCCTGCATTTCATCTGACAGCTATAGGCTGGAGGGGGAGAGGAAGGAGGGGCCAGGGGCTGAGTCAGTGGCAGGCAGGGAGGCAGCTGGCTGTCCTTCTAAGGGTCTTGTTTAAAAGAGACAGAGCCCCACAGCCTCCAGCTGGGCTTGGGTGCTTTCTTTACTTAATGGGGGACCCAAGATAAGCAGTTTAGTTAAAGTCACCCACGTCACAAACAGCCTCTGGAAGATGACTCATCCCAAGCAACAGGCAGGAATGCCACCTTCTGCTCTGAGAGGCAGAACATCCCTTCTATAAATGAAGCAGGGGAGGGACAGAGGTAGTACGAGAGTGGGGTTAAAATTAGAATAACTGTGTTCTCTTAATTAGAAATGCAGTGGGTGCTGCATGAATCGGTAATGGGCTTCCTCCCAGCTCTGGAAGGGGAGCAGGGCAGTTGTGTGAATATTCATGGGGGTCTAGGAGAGATCTCTGGGGACTCTGGCCTGCCTGCTTCCAGGAGTGTGATGCCAAGCCACACCCGCTATGGGCCTATGTGACCTCAGACCTCTCCTACTCTCTCTGGGCCTCAGTTTCTCCATGTGAACATGGAGGGACTCTGCCTTGGGGAAGATGAAGGAGATGTCAAGTTCAGGGCAAGATGTAGAGAGCTGAGGACTGAGAGGGTGACCAAACTACCCCTTAGCAGACTCAGAGCTACCTCCAGGCTGCCAGATTCATAGGCTAATTAGTGTCTGTTGAATGAATGAATGAATGAATGAATGGGTCAAGTGAATCAGTGAACCAATGACAGATCTTTTTGGTACATCCCTTCCTTTTTGAGGGTACAGCTATTTTGGGACCTCTGCCACAGACTCGCTTGGCATTCCCATACCGCGTCATATCAGACATATTCAAAGGCACCCACATGCCTCATTAAATAAAATTTATGTAGAAGTATAGAAGAGTTGAGTTGCAATGCAATTGACTAGTTGACTAATGTTATGTTCTGTAGATATTTAATTAAACATTTATTCATTTTGACATGTCAATGAGGAATTTTTCTCCATCCCCCACTTCCCTAGCTCAGATGCATTCACCAACCCTTGACAAACCCCAGGCTGGGGTCCTGGGCCAAGGCCTAAGGACCTAGGAGCCTAAAGTAGAAAGCTTTGTCTCCGGCCTCAGTTTCCCCATTCATCTCTGGCTTGTAACAGGCACCTGCAGGGTAGAGTTCCCTTGAGGGAGGGGCAAAAGGGGTTTTGTGGCAGGGGAGAGGGCCTGCCATACCTCAGAGCAGTATTTGGAAGGTATGTGTCTTTCAAAAGTTTTCATGCCAGAACTTAGCACCCCTGATGATAGTATCATGAGGTAAGTCTGAGGTTCCCTGTGGTGGTTTGAGTAAACTGTCCCTCTGAGCCTCATGCTTTTGGTTAAGCCTCACACCTGATCGCCAGCTGATGGAGCCCTGGGGAGGTGGAACCTTTATAGAACAATAGATGTGTCACCAGGGCTGGAGAGATGGCTTAGTGGTTAAGCACTTGCCTGTGAAGCCTAAGGACCCCGGTTCGAGGCTCGGTTCCCCAGGTCCCACGTTAGCCAGATGCACAAGGGGGCGCACGCGTCTGGAGTTCGTTTGCAGAGGCTGGAAGCCCTGGCGTGCCCATTCTCTCTCTCTCCCTCTACCTGTCTTTCTCTCTGTGTCTGTTGCTCTCAAATAAATAAATAAAAATTAAAAAAAAAATAGATGTGTCACCAGAGACAGGCCTTGGGGTTTTGTAACTTAGTCCTGCTACTGATATGTGATGATGATGTGAGCCAGCTTCTTGCTGTCACTATGCTTTCCCCGCCACAGTGCAACTTTCCCTTGAACCTATAAGCCCAAAGAAACCCTTTCCTTCCCCAAGCTGTTTCTGGTTGGGTGTTTTGTCTGAGTAATGAGAAGGCAACCGCTACACTCCCCTTCGTGAGGAACGAGGGGCCCTTGCCATATGAGCACAGTGTTTGTCCTTCTGCCTTCTGCCACAAGAGGACACAGCCATGGATGCCATCTTGGACATCGAGTGAGCCCTTCCCTGACCCTGACCCTACCGGACGCTGCAATCCTGGACTTCACAGCCTCCAGTGCGGTGAGCAGTCCATGTTGGTTTGAAAGTGTGCAGTCTGAGCATTAAATCAGCGCCTTGCAGAGGGGGAATGGACTGACAGCCAGACAGGGAAAGCAGATCAGTTGTCTTCCCCGTCCACTAGATGTGAGACAGGTTGCAGGTATTAGGCCCCTCTGGCTGCCTGGGAGGCCACTGCCTGATAGGCAGGGAAGGGTCCTGAAGTAGTCACATGTGGCCTCTGTTAAATGCATGGCTTCCCACATTCCGGGCAGCAGGTTTAATTATCCTTGATTCACAGATACGCAGGCAGACCGGGTATGTGACAAGATGGCACCATCGGGACCAGCAGCCGTGCGGACAGCCAAGGATATGCCCAAATCTCTGTGGTTGTTTGAGGACGCATGAACAGAAATGCCTTCAGTAGCATGAGGAACACAGAGAGACATCCTTTCCTGGGGCTCTGGCAATCCTTGGGTTATGTGAAGGTCTCAGGTAGGGCCTGCTCACTGAAATTTCTCATGGTCACAAATCTCCCTGGTGTTGGTTCATTTGAAATAGGGTCTTGCTATATAGCCCTAGTGGCCTGGATCCCACTATACGTAGATGAAGGTAGTCTGGAAGTTATTCCAATCTTTCTGTTTCTTCCTTCCATGTACTGGGAATTTAGGTATGCATCACCATTTCCATCAATTTTCTCTTTTTAATGAGGAAAGAGCAAGTCTCAAATCCAAAGTGGAGACTTATGACATTTCTTTTTTTAAATTTTTTAAAAGTTTTTATTTATTTATTTATTTTATTTTATTTTATTTTTTTATTTTATTTTATGTTTTATTTTATTTATTTATTTATTTAACACACACACACAGAGAGAGAGAGAGAGAGAGAGAATGAAAGATGCAGATAGAGAGAGAAAGAGAGAATGAGTATGCCATGGTCTCCAGCCACTGCAAAAAACTCCAGATGCATGTGCCACCTTGTGCATCTGGCTTTATGTGAGTACTGGGCCCTTTGGCTTTGTTGGCAAGCAGCTTAACCAGTAAGCCATTTTTCCAGTCCCAAAAGTTATGACATTTCTTTTTTTGTTTGTTTGTTTATTTTTATTTGTTTATTTGAGAGCAACAGACAGAGAAAGAGGCAGATACAGAGAAAGAATGGGCACATCAGAGCCTCTAGCCACTGCAAACGAACTCCAGACCCATGCACCCCCTTGTGCATCTGGCTAACATGGATCCTGGGGAATCGAGCCTCAAACTGGGGTCCTTAGGCTTCACAGGCAAGCGCTTAACCGCTAAGCCATCTCTCCAGCCCGACTTATGACATTTCTGATGGAAAATGTCTTTCCCTATATTCCACTTCCCAAGTTCCCACCAATGGATGATGGCAAGCAGCAAAAAGTGTCCCAAGGCCAAGAGCATATTGGTAAGGAATTTTTTTGTTGTTCTTTTGAGGAAGGGTTTCACTGTAGTGCAGGCTGACCTGGAATTCACTATGTAGTCTCAGGGTGGCCTTGAACTCTCAGCAATCCTCCTACCTCAGCCTCCTGAGTGCTGAGACTAAAGGTGTGTGCCCCTACAGCTGACTAGTCTCTGCCTTTTCCTAGGTGAGATGGGACATTCACATTTATTATATTTATTGTCAACCTGTTTGGTTACCTTGTATTTTTAACTAATCATGATTTCATTGTGCATCATTTTAACATTGATCTTGCCTCATGTTATTTCCATCTAGTGGTTTGGAAATGATACCTCTGTCTTCAGTGGCTACTTTTCAAAAATATATTTTTATTAATTTATTTGAGAGAGGGAAACAGTGAGAGAGTGTGCACGCTACAGAGAGAGAGAGAGAGAAAGAAAGAGGGAGAGAGAGAAAAAGAGGATGGGCGTGCCAAAGCTTCTAGCCACTGCAAATGAACTCCAGATGCATGTGCCACCTTGTGCATCTGGCTTACATGGGTACTGGGGAATTGAACTGAGGTCCTTTGGCCTTGCAAGCAAGTGCCTTAACCGCTGAGCCATCTCTCCAGGCCTTTGGTGGCTACTTTTACATGTACAGCACAGGTGGACAGTTCCTTACTCATGTTGATGGCTTAATAGTGTGTGCATTCAGAGTTGGACATGAGTGCTAATAAATATGTAAGTCAAGGGCTAGTCAGGAGCAATGTGAAATGTCCCTGCCATGCATCAAGCACTGCCTCTGTGTGTCCACAGGTGGTCAGCACAGCCTGGTGAGGAGGGATTAGAATTTTGTTTTTGGGTTCTGGAGGGACTAGCTCAATCAGTAAAGTACCTGCCTCACAAGCATGAGGACCTGAGTTTGACCCCTAGGATCCACATCAGTGCTGAGTGTGGTGGTGTCCACCTGTGATCCCAGCTCTGGGGAGGTGGATTCAGCAGGATCCTTGGGGCTCTTTGGCCAATCAGTCTAGCCTAGTGATGTGCTCTATGCCAGTGAGAAACTGTCTCAAAAAAGGTTGGCAGCCCTGAGGAATGACACCGAAGGTTGTCATCAGACCCTCCATGGGCACATGCTCATGCACACACACATGTGAACATGCATGTCGATACACAGATCAATCAACAAAGTTCTCTGTGCAGAGGAGGAATGTTGGAACTCAAAGAGCTAAGAGTCATCCAGGGATTTCATCCATCAGTAGCCAGTCCAGATGTCCTCATGCAGCCATTTCCACCGGCACTTCCTCAGTATGCCTCAGGATAGAGGCAGACACACAGGGCAGGGTGGAGCCAGAAGGAACCAGCATTGGAGATGCCCCACAAGGTAGAGGAAAGAATCTGTTATTTCACTCCTTTCCTTCCCTCAGTGTGTGTTCTGGGTGACTTAGAGGTCTGCATGGTGCCTTCCTGCCCACAGGCTATAGAAGAACACCTTTACTGACCCAGATCTCCTTGAGAAGCTCAGAGGCCACCACAGCCCAGCAGTATCCCAGACTTCTCATTGTTCCTTCCCTGAGCCACTCATTCATTTCCCTGAAGTTGCGCTACTTGTGGAGCGGTGGGTGGGAGCTGCGGGTGCAGGATCACTCAGCGTGGCCTCGGCCTCCAGAACCCAGGGAGGCGGTAGGTACAGACTGACGTGGTCCAGGATCAGGGTGCTGCCTGCAGACGATCTGTCACTGGGGCCTCCACTTTGCAAATGTGGTATGTGGGCATGGAGAACAGTGTCTGGGCTTTATAAACAGGCATTGCACCAGTCTGCATCTCTCTAGGCCATTGTTCTTTCTTTCTTTTTTTTGAATAAGCAGGATTTATTTTGTTTTTTTTTTAAATTAATTATTTATTTATTATTTATTTTTTTTTCAAATTTTTATTAACATCTTCCATGATTATAAAAAATATCCCATGGTAATACCCTCCCTCCCCCCCACACTTTCCCCTTTGAAATTCCATTCTCCATCATATCCCCTCCCCACCTCAATCAGTCTCTCTGTTATTTTGATGTCATGATCTTTTCCTCCTCTTATGATGGTCTTGTGTAGGTAGTGTCAGGCACTGTGAGGTTATGGATATCCAGTAGGCCATTGTTATTTCATACAAATGTAAAATACACATGAGAAGTGTGGCACATGATTCCTCCAGGTTGAATGTGACCGTCTCCATCTTGAATTAGAGTAGCTGTGACCAATCACACAAGCCCCTCAGAGATCAGGCTTTCAGCATTCCCTTGTGAGGGAAAGGGCAGTTCAAGAGGCTTATGGGCCTTCATGAGACCCTTACCAGCTCCTGTTCCAAGTTATATAAAAAAGTGACGCAGGGCTGGAGAGATGGCTTAACAGTTAAGGCCTTTGCTTGCAAAACTAAAGGATACTGACTGGTTCAATTCTCCAGGACCCACGCAAGCCAGATACACAAGGGGACGCATGCATCTGGAGTTCATTTGCAGTGGCTGGAAGCCCTGGTGTGCCCATTCTCTCTCTCTCCCTCTACCTCTTTCTCTCTCTCAAATAAATAAATAAAATATATTTTAAAAAGGAAGTGACACTTAGAGCCTGGAGTTCAAGGCCAGGATCCCACCTTACCCTATGGCAAGCTGCTCCCTTACAGGGTCTTAACTTCCTAATCAGTCGAGTGTAATAGCCTTCTGTTACTGTGAAAAAGCACCTGACACAATCAACTGAAAGTGAAGAGAGGTTTATGCTGGCTCACGGTTTTGCAAGTTTCAAGCTGTGATAGGCTGGCCCTGCTGCTTTGGGCTGTGGGACACATCCTTGCAGAGAGTGTGTGGTAGAGGAAACTGCTTACTTTATGGCTGCTGGTGAGCAAAGACGGACAAAGGGGAGGAGCCAGGCCTCACCTCCAATGACCTCATTCCCTTCTACTAGGTCCATCTTCCAGAAGGTTCCACCCTCCCAAGTATATTTGGGTCCAAACCTTCAACACATGGGATTTTAAGGGGCATCTGCGATCCAAAGTATAGATCTACAGCCTGCCAGCCCTGCTTGTTGAGGTCTCATGCCAGGGTAGGGAGGGGAGCTCACAGGCAGTCACTGAGGCCGTCTTCGGGGCCTGTGCTGCTCCCCTCGCTCGCCTTGTCTGGCTGCCTCCTTTAGGTCCTCCCCTTTCTGTGAGGTGTCTGTTTTCTACAAGACTCACTTTACCCTGCAGTCACCTCTGTTTCAGGAAAGCTTTCCCCTCCTCCTGTAGATGGGGCAGAAGCTCAGAAGCAGTGCCATCTGGTCATGCGAGCTCCTAACACCAGCAGCAAGAGGGCTGTGATGGGAGTGTGAGGACAGTTAGAGCTGGGGAGGGCAGCTCCAGGTATCCGTTGAGGGGCATGAAGGCCAAGATCTCTTGAGGATGACCCTTTTCTTCTTCCCCGCTCCAAGCCAGAAAGGTGAAGGCAAACGCAGGAGGCGTTGGACGTGCCTTGCAATACCGGTGGCCTCAGTACCCGGCCCCCACATTGGCCTTGCATCCTTTGTGGTGTGTTCCTGCAGAGGCTTCTCTGGGCCAGGACTCTGGCTGGAAGGCACGGAGGTACACCCACCTGAGAGGCCAGCAAGACTTCCCTGAGGAGTGCGTTGTAGGGTCTGAGTCTAGCACAGAACTTCCAGGTTTCACGCTGAGAATGGAGGGCTGGCCACCTCCCCACCTTCGCATCCCCTATTCTGGGCTGAGCCCTGGCCAGAAACACTAGAAGGGCAATGGTAGTGTTCTCAATTTAAGCCACTCCAACTGGTCCATATGCAGTGACATCTCTGTGTGGTTTTTATCCTTTTAAGGGCTTTATTGAGATAGAGTTAACATACCATACAACTCACTCTTTTTTGTTGTTGTTGTTATTTGTGGGGGTTTTTGTTTTGTTTTTTGAGGTAGGGTCTTGCTCTAGTCTCAGGGTGGCCTTGAACTCATGGCGATCCTCCTACCTCTGCCTCCTGAGTGCTGGGATTAAAGGAGTGTGCCGTCATGCTCAGCCACAACTCACTCTTAGAGTGGGCCACAGAACGTTTTTATTCTGTGTGGAGACCACTGTTATCCTGTAGTGCACCCCCCACCTCAGTCCTGGCAACCATTCTGACTGTATAGATTTATCTACTCTGGACACCGCATACCAATGGATCCATAGGACATGCTGTGCTTTGTGACTGGCCGCTCCACTTAGCATAATGCTTTCAAGATTCAGGTGTTTTTGACTCTCTTGGGTATATGTCTGGGAGGGGAAAAGCTGGCTTCTATGGCTTAAATATTTCAGAAATTGCCAACCCTCCCAAATCCACTCTTTATCATTTTATATTCCCACCAGCAAGGGATGAGGTTCTCACCACTGGTCACTGTCGGTGGTGTATATGCTTGTCACCTACTGAGTGCAAGTGGGACCTCATGGGTTTGCATTACATTCCCCTGATGGCTGGCTGTGATGTGAACCTGCTTATTGTGTCTCCTTTCGGGAGATGCCCTTCATACCCTTTTTTTTTTTTTTAAATTTAATTTATTAGTTTTCTTTTCAGTAAATACAGGCAGTTTGGTACCATTATTTAGGCTCATCTGTGATCTACCCCCTCCCATTAGACCCTCCTTATTATTGAAAATGGGTCGTGCATTGTGGAGTTAGCCCCCAGTTATTAGTATGATAAATGTCTCTGAAAATCATGACCCAACATGTAACTCTGACATTCTTTCCGCCCCCTCTTCCGCAAGATTTCCCTGAGCCATGTTGGGTTCATTTTTGGTCTGCTTCAGTGCTGAGGTGTTGGGGGCCTCTGAGGCTCTGGCTCTCTGATTTGGTAGGAGTTGATTTTTCTCTGCATTGATCTCCTTCCCCTTTGTGCTGGTATCCAGTTCACAGGAAAACATCACCCTTGCTTATTTCGCCAGTTGTCCTTAGTTTCAGTTGGGCCCCTTCTGAGGTATGTTGGGGCAGCTCTCTTCTTAGGATCTGCATCTATCTGGAAAAGAGAAGCAGATTCTCCAACGGAGAGTAAGTTAGCACCCAGAAAATTGAGATAACACTTACTTTTTTGATAGACAGTTTGATAGGTGTAGGCCCTCTTATACCCCGTGATTGATGGTAGCTTGATATTGTAGAGTGGGCTTGTGTTTGGGTATGGTTCTGACTTGTTTCCCAGCTCCAGCTAAGGGTCTAGTACCACTGAGTGGATCAGTTAGCCAAATCAAGAGCAATTGATTCCTCACCATGGCTGTGTACCACTATTGCACTTGTGTGGGTATCACATCTGGTTAATTGTTGCTACTTAGGTTAAACAATGTGTTGCTTGGACAGATCTTGGTCACTTCCCCCAGTCGCCTATGTAGCGCCTTCTGGCACTAGACACGCTGACTGTCTGGGGACTGACTCTCTCCTGGCTTCCAGCCATGTCATTCCATTTTACGTGTCAGCTGCGTATGGAGTCTTCAGCAATAGGGTCTTACCACTGGCCTTTGGTGGGTCATCAATTACTCTGACAGAAGTCTGTCATTGTTTTGGGAAACCTTGTAGGTTTCTCTGATCAAAAGCTCATTGTGGATTGTAGGCCCAAGCTGGAAGTGGGGGTTACAGGTCAGTGTCCACTAAGAAATTGAGGAAAAAGATAACTAATATACAAGAGTTAGAGAGGAGAGAGATAGAGGGGAGAGGGGGAGAGGGAGGGAGGGAAGATGTAGGAGATTTAGGTCAGTCTTGATCCTACCCTCTCCAGTGTCTTGTGGTTCAGGTGTTTCCTGTAAGGGACTAGTGAAGGTTCAGTCATTTGGTCTGTCTTTTAGGAAGTAGAATTTTATGGTACCATTGCCGTTTGGGTCCGGATTACTGTTTTCCACCCTTTGATTCCCTCCCCGCCCTCCCATCCATCTTATTGTCTAGTCCATGAGGTACTTGCTGGGTATGTAAGGCATCTTGGGCAAATTCAGGTTAGGTGTTGCAGATGAGTGAGACTATGTGTCGATTTTTTTTCTGTGATTGGGTAAGTTCGCTGAGAATGAGCTGTTCCAGGTTCAACCATTTTTCCTCAAATTTCTTTATGTCGTTTTTTCTTACTGCTGTATAGAATTCCATTGTGTAGATATACCACATCTTTGTTATCCATTCTTCTAATGATGGACATCTGGGTTGATTCCAGCTTTTAGCTATTACGAATTGAGCTGCTACAAACATGGTTGAGCAAATCTCTCTGGCTTTTGGTTTGAAGGTTTTAGGGTACATGCCCAGTAATGGTATAACTGGGTCTGTTGGTATTTCTATAGTCAGCTTTTTCAGGAGTCTCCATATTGCTTTCTAAAGTGGTTGTACCATCCTGCATTCCCACCAACAGTGAATGAGTGTCCCTGCTTCTCCACATCCTCGCCAGCATTTATTTTCATTTGACCTATTGATGTTGGCTATCCTTATTGGGGTAAGGTGGAATCTCATAGTTGTTTTAATTTGCATTTCTCTGATGATTAGGGATGATGAACATTTTCTTAGGTGTGTGTTTGCCATTTGTATCTCTTCCTCTGTGAATTGCCTGTTTAACTCTGTGCCCCATTTTGTGAGTGGGGTATTTGTCTTCTTATTGTTTAGACTTTTGAGTTCTTTGTAAATTCTAGAGATAAGGCCTCTATCAGTTGGATAACCTGCAAATATTTTCTCCCACTCTGTGGGTCCTTCATACCCTTTGTCCAGCTAAAAATTGGTTGTCTTATTCAGTTGTTAGAGTTCTTTGTATATTCCAGGCCTCTGATCAGCTATATGAGGGGCAAAGAAAGATTTCCCCCCATTTTTGTTTTGTGTCCTGTGAGGTACACGAGTTTAATTTTTTAATTTCATTTTTATTTGTTTAAAAATATTTATTTATATACAAGGAGAGAGGGAGAGAGAGAGACAGACAGACAGACACCAGGGCCTCTTGTTACTGTGATACTATGAATAAACTTGAGATGCATGTGCCACTTTGCGTTTTGTGCTTTCCATGGGTACTAGGTAATTGAACCCAGGCCAGCAGGTTTTGCAAGCTAGTGCCTTAAACCACTGAGACATCTCCCCAGCCCATTTTTATTTTTATTTTAGAGAAATCAAGAGAGAGAGAGAGCCCCATGTTTAAAAAATTTTAAACATTTTTGTTTATTTGAGAAAGATGTAGAGGGAGGAGGGGAGAGGGAAGGAGGGAGTCAGGGAAGGAGGAACGGAGAGAGAGAAATAGAGATAGAGATAGAGATAGAGAGATAGATAGATAGAGAGAGAGAGAGCATGAGCACACCAGGGCCTCCTGTTACTGCAAACAAACTCCAGTTGCATGCAACATCTTGTGCATCTGGCTTTACATGAGTACTGGGGAATGAAACCCAGGTTATCAGATTATAAGCACCTTTAGGCACTGAGCCATCTCTCCAGCCCACAAGCTTTAGTTTTAATGGCGTCCAGTTTTCTTTTGTTGCTGATGCTTTTGATGTCATATATACATTACAGTAGTTTTAATGTGCATTTCTCTAGTGAATGACATTAAATATGTCTGTTTTCCATTTTTGTGTGCATTTTTTGGTGGGATTTCTGCTGACTTTTGAGCATCTTGTTATTCAGTTGTAAGGTTTCTGTAGACAGTTTGTATCCAGGTCCTTTGTCAGATGTGTGTTCATAAATATTTTCTCAAGGTCATGGTTTGCCTTTTCCTGTTTACTTATTTACTTACTTACTTCTTCTTCTTCTTCTTCTTCTTCTTCTTCTTCTTATTATTATTATTATTATTATTATTTTGTGGTGCTGGAGACTCTGCCTAGGATCTCACCCATGGCACCAATGAGCTGTGTCCCCAGACCTATTCATTCATTGATTTACTCATTCATTGCTGAGCTGGGATATTGCCTATGTTGCTTTTTAATTTGAGATCCTTCAGCCTCCTGAATAGCTCGGATTACAAGTGTGAGCCACTAGACCTGGCTGCCTTTTCCTTTTCTTAACAGTCTTTTTTGAAGAATAAGTCTTGTATTGTGATAGGGTTTATTATTTTTCTTTTAGAAAAAAAAATGTATGTGGTGAGAACTTCTGATGCCGTGTTTATCATTGCTAAATTCAAGATCACTAAGATTTTCTCTTATTTTGGGGGCTGAAGAGCTGGCTCAGCAGTTGAAAGCACTTCTTTGTGAATCTGCTGGCCTGGATTTAATTCCCCAGTACCCATATGAAGCCAGATGCACAAGGTATAGCTGTCATTTGCAGCAGCAAGAGGCCCAGGTGTGCCTATTCTCACTCTTTCTATTCTTGCAAATAAAGAAACAAATAAAAATATTTTTAAAAGATTTTCTCTTACTTTTGTCTGGAAGTTTAATATATTTATTGCATCTGTGTAGGTCTATGACATTACCCAAGGTAAGTTTTGTAGATAACTGGATGTCTGGGCCATTCTTGGGTGTATACAATCCAATTTCAAGATCTATTCTTTCCTGTATTTAGCTGCCTTAGCATCTTTTTCTTTTTTTTCTTTTTTTCTGAGGTAGGGCCTCACTCTAGCCCAGGCTGATCTGGAATTCACTATGTAGTTTCAGGGTGGCCTTGAACTTATGACGATCCTCTTACCTCTGCCTCCCCAGTGCTGGGATTAAAGGCATGCGCCACCATGCCTGGCTGCCTTACTGTCTTTGTCAAAGATTGGTGAGAAATGCATTGTCTACTTGATGACTACTTTCTCTTGAATATTTTTATTTATTGATTGGAGAGCAAGATTCAGAGAGAAAGAGAGAGAGAGAGAGTAGGGAGAGGGAGGGAGGGAGAGTGGAAGATAGAAAGAGAATGGGCATGCCAGGACCTCTAGTCACTGTAAACAAACTTCAGATGCATACACCACTTTATGCATTTGGTTTATGTATGTACTGGGGAAACAAACCTGGGTTCTTAGGCTTCCCAAGCAAGCACCTTAACCACTAAGCCAGCTCTTCAACCCTTACCTTCTCTCAACTTATGGGTCTGTCTTTACACCAGTACCCCTTGTGGTTACTCTTACTTACCATAACTGTTGAGATCAGGTAGTGTAAATCTTCCAACTTTGTTTTTCTCTTGGGTCATTTAGGTGGGACAGTTTTTATGGCATAAGACTCCCTTGCATGCTTCATTCTAGATTCCACTCATCACTAAAGTCTCCCTAGTCATTGGAATGATTGAAAAAAAATTGTTCCCTACCAGTGTCCCTTCCCAATGTCTTGGTGAAAGACAAGTATCACCCCTCCCTCAAAGTGAATCTGCTCTTTAAAGGGACAAGAATCAGGCTAGCATCAGCAGTGCTGGGTCAACTTTTCCATGTTTCAAGGAGATTGATTTTTAATCCAGAATTCGATACCTAGCCAAACTATCAGTCAGCTGAAGATGGAAAACTAATACTTCCAGACACATAAGGGTTCCAAGACCTTCTCACAGGCTGTCTCAGGGAAAACTGCTTGAGGATGTATGCTGCAAAATAGAAAAATGAACTTGAGAAAAGAGTACACAGGATCCAAGAAACAGTGGACTCAAGCCAGAAGTGTAATGCCAAGACAATTCCCAATGATAGCTGTATAGTGAGCTTGAGCCAGAGAGCTCTCAGAGGAAGATTTGTAAAGAGAAAGATGAGCTTTCCACAGCAAAAGGTAATATCAAAAGATGGATGCTCTTACTGAGGTGAATGTGGATAATAATAAACAATAAATGATTATAAATACATCATGTCCCTTTATCTCCTCCTGATTTCTTTTACCTTTACTTTCTTTGGTCTGCATACATCTTAAATCTTTCCTGCAGCTCAGGTTACACTACTTGGCATGTTTATGCAGTTAGAATATTGTAAAAGCAGGTTATTGGTTTCTTGCATTTTGGAATCACACTGTGCAGAAGCATGGAGACTTTAACTAGAATCCCATTGTAAACTGCACATCCAATAAACCCTAATAAGAAAAGGTAGTGGTTTGAAGAGAGAGTAGTGAAAGGAGTGTGTTCTAGGTTACTCCCCAGAGAAACACTGAGCGTGTGGGGATCTCCCCAGAGGTGCCTTCAGGCATGGCGTAAGGAAGGAGGGGGCAGGCAGGATTGTATATGTGGTGCAGAGGACTCTGCTTGTGCTCCTGGGAGCTCTGAGCTGATATGACCCTGAAGCACAGCCCAGATTGAGACACAGGAGCTGGGCTTTTGAGTTCTAGTATGGACTGATCCTAGATGAAGGCTACTTGGGAAGGGGAGATTTAACTGGTCAATCCCAGTGCAGACCTTTCAGCCCAGGGCATTTCCCAATCAGGCTTTGAGCTCTGAGCCACTGGCTGCCAAAGTGCATCATGACGAGGACTTTGTCCTAAGTGGGCCCCACAGCTGGGGGAGCCACAGCAGTCACTACAGTGTGCTCATGGGAACCCAGAGGCTCTGATCCTTTCATTGTGCACCTTGGAATTTAGACAAGAGGCAGCGTCTCATTGGACAGTCCTAAGTGCTTTGTTTGGACGGCCATGTTGAAGTCCCCTCCTCTCCTCTGTCCCCACCTACTGTTCTGTTCATCCAGTGCCTAGGTCAAGGGCAAGTGCTTTGGGGAACTTGCAGAAATAGTTGGTGACTGAGTTCTGAACCTAGAGGCCCGGCCTTAAGCTCAGCACGTCGGTCCAGAGATGGGGATCAAAACCAGAGAAACTAGAGTAGGTGGCAACAGAAAGGCAGGCTGGGCCACTTCTGGAAGCTAGACTGCTGTGGCAGGGTGTGAAGCATTTTAGCCCTCCTGATTTGCAGGATGCTGGGGGAGGCACTGAAGCCGGGCAGGAGTGGGGGTAGAGATTTGTTGAGCTGTGGTCTTTACTCCTGGCCCTCAGCCTTCCTTGGACCAAAGGCAAAGACCTATCCTCTCATCTTAGCATCAGGTTGAGTCTTAGACTGAAGCACAGAAGGGATTGGAGGGAACAGCGGAGGGGTGGAGCTAAGGAGTTGAATGGGCAGGGTTTTGGGAGTTGAGGGGTTAAGGAAGTAGGACTGAGGAACTTGGAGGCCATCTGACAAGTTGAGGGGCCTGGCTAAGGAACTAAGGGCCAGGAATTGGGCGAGTTTGAGGGGCTGAGGGAGGGGCCGAGGTTTAGAGGCGGCAAGGTCGAGGCTGAGAAGCTGGGCTGAGGGCTAAGGGGAGTAGGGTGAGTGCTGAGGAGGTGAACGGATGGAGTTGAGGAGCTAAGGGTTCTGGAGGGGTGAGGTGGGGGGCTCAGGGCTTATCCCAAGAGCTGAGGGGTTGTGACTGAAGTGATGAAGGGGCGGGGTTGAGGATCTGAGAGAGGCGGGGCTGAGGAGAGAGGCGGAGCTAAATATTAGGGGCGTGGCTGAGGATCTGAGAGGTGGAGCTTAAGATAAGGGGCGGGGCTGAGAAGCCGAGGGAGGCGGGGCTGAGGATCTGAGAGGCGGGCTGAAGCTAAAGGGCGGGCCCGAGAAACAGCCGCGCTGAGTTGGGGACTCGTTGAGGAACTGAGGGTCTGGGGGCGCTGGGGTGGAGAGGCGGGTCCGGCAGGCGGCGCCCTCGCTCGCTGGCACCTCCTCCCGCGCCCGCCCCGCGGCTCCCGCTCCCCCTCGCGTCGCAGCCGGCACTTTGCAAACTCCTCGCCTGCCCGTGGCGTCCGCAGCTCCGCGCCCTGCCGGCCCCGGCGCGTCCGTGGGGCAGCGGGCAGCGGAGCGCGGCGGCGCGGGGAGCTACAGCCGGTGAAGCACCCAGCGGGTGCCGGCGGAGGCGGGAGCCGAGGCGGGGCCGCGCCGAGCCCCGCGCTGCCGCGCCCCCCGGGCCGATCCCCGCGCGGCGCGGAGTCGCCGTCCCCGCCGCGCAGCCATGGCCGCGCCGCCGCCGCCACCGCCGCCCCGCCGCCCGTTCGCCTGAGGCGCGGCCGGTCGCCGCGGGGGGACCATGGCCAGCGCCGCCGAGCCCCCCGGCACGGCGGCCGAGTACCTGCAGGAGCTGACCCGGATCGTGGCGGCGCAGCAGGAGCTGCTGGCGCGCCGGCGGCGGCGCATCGAGGAGCTGGAGCTCCAAGTGGCGCGGCTGAGCCGCGAGAACGCCGGCCTGCTGGAGCGGCACCGGCGACACCTGGCCGCGTGCGCCCGCCGCCCCGACCCGGGCCCCGCCACTGGCCCCGGACCGCATCCTCTCGGAGCCATCCCGGAGATTGGCATCCGCCGAGACAAGTAAGTGGAGACCTGCGGTGGCGGGCGTGGCGGGGGCGCGCGAACTTCTTGGAGGGGGGTCGGGCGTGCGCGCCGCCGCAGGGTGCCCTCCGCCGGACCCCCGTCACACCCACGGTCCCTCCGCCGGGAGCAGGGCATCGGCGAGAGACTGGCTTCCCGGGCATCTGACACCCGGCTCTAGCCCGCGCTCTCGCTGCCCGGTTCCGCGGACGGCGCGGGACTCGGCTCCCGGGATCCCCGAACTCCCTCCGGGCCTGGACTCGCCGCGCGGCCGTCGGCGGAGCGGAGCGGGCTGCGCGTCGTTGCCGGAGCGCCTGCCCCGGGGGCGAGGGACGGTGGGGAGGGCCCGGCCGGCGACGAGTCCTGCGCTCCGTCGCCCTCCGGGGTCACTCTCCCGCCGTGCTTGCCTAACAGACTCTGTGCCGTCCGGCCCGGGGCCCTTGTCCTCCTCCTTCGGGATGCCTCCGTCTCTTCCCGAGGAGTCCGGGGTTAATTCCCCCGTCTCGACCCAGGATTACCCAGGCTATTTCAGACTTGAGGATTAAGGGGGACGCCGGGGAGGGACAGCTCAGCCGCCCTGGCTCTTGGCGTCCCGGGAGCTCGCAGCCCGCGGCGGGTTCGCCTCCTCCACCGGGGCGGGTGCTGGCTGGCAGCCCTCGGTGCTCGGGCGCGGGGTGGGGTGGAGTGGGATGGGGGCTCATCTGGGCGGTGCTCGGGCTCTGGCGAGGAGCTTAGGTGATGTTGTGTGGGGTTGATGCGTGCTCCTGGTTCTCTTCTTAACCCTTTTTTGGGACTGCCTGGGGGAGACTGGAAAAAGTGCTGGATGGGAGGAGTAGCTCTAAGGACAGGCTATCTGCAAGGCTTTAGGGATGAAGTGAGGGGAGAACGAGTTCCGTTGGCTTCAAAATGGGGAGTGGGTTCTGATTTCCTGGAGTGTGAGTCTAGGCATTGGAGACCATATTTGCTGTACCCCAGGTAGGGCTGTACCTTGCTGTGGACATGAGACAGAGGGCCTGACACCACCGTGCTTGAAGCACTGATCGTAAGGGGTTCTGCTCGGATTGGTCCATTTTTTGGAAGAGGAGAGTTATGGAGAGTCAGCATGGGTGTACTCTGGCAGGCTAGGGTGCAGACTCTTGCTTTCTGTTGATCTGGGAGGTAGGGGGCATGAGTCTAGCTCTTCTCGGTGTCTCTGACAGCAGGGACCCTGTTCATTGCCTCTGAGCCTGGCTACTTGCTCTGAGACTCCCTTCATCAGCCTCTCTGGACAGAGGTTGTGGATAGGCTGTGCAGACTGCAGAGGTTGAGCCCTCTTCTACCACCTAAGGATGAAAGAAAAGCCAGGGCTGCCCAAGTGAAGTCCCTAGTAGCTTAAAAAGGTGGCACCAGGGACAAGCATTCCCCTTTTTATAGGAAACAGTGACACACGTTGGTTGGCGGGAGCCTCACAACACTATGCCAGGATACCTATTTATTCCCCCTTCAAAGTCACCCCTTAGTGACCAACTGGAGTGTGGGGACCGGAGAATTCTGAGAGGCAGAGGGTCTTTTCCTTGTCTTGGACAATCCACAGTTCCATCTGGACAGTGGTCTTGGCTGTGGAGGTTGAGGAAGCTGGATCTTATTTCAGAAGTTTCCATCTCTGAGATCATCTGATTTTCCCCCTAGTAGAGATACAGCCAAAGCCCGTGTCAAGTTTTTTTTTTTTCTATTTTTGTTTTGATTTCGAGGTAGGGTCTCACTCTAGCTCAGGCTGACCTGGAATTCACTCTGTAGTCTCAGGGTGGCCTCGAACTCTCGGTGATCCTCCTACCTCTGCCTCCCGAGTACTGGTATTAAAGGCATGCGCCACCATGCCCGGCTCCGTGTCATGTTTTTAATGAAGGCATCTTCTTTACAGAAAACAGGGTGGCAGCATAGTTCTTACTCCATGGCCTAGGTCAAGGGCAGTTACCACACTTACTTCATTGTACATACACATCAGGAACCTGAGCATTCTTGTTAAATGTGTATCCTGACCCAGTGGGTCTTGGGCAGGCTGGCTGGGTTGTCTTTATCTCTGACAAACTCTGGGACAGTCTGTGTTGTAGCCCCACAGGCCAGGCAGTGAGGAGTGAGCCTGTGAGGAACCCTCATAAGAACAGGACCTGAGGGCTCCCTTCAGTAGTAAACTAGCCCCACTTTCATGTCTGCAATTCACTTCCCAGCCTTTTGGGGGAACTGAGTGCTGGTGCCTTCCTCTCTTGGCAGGAGGCTCCCCATATCCTCTAGGTCTGTGGTATGACATTTGCTGTTCATATCCTTAGGGTCTTTGGGGTCCCAGCAGCTACTTTGCAAAACATAGATTGCATGTATTGGGGCATTGTAGAGCAAAATGTGAGTGTGAGATAGCTAGCTCTCGTGAGAGGTTTTATTAAGTATCTGCTGCATGCAGAACCATTAGAGACATGCCTGAGGTTCCTTCTTGCAAGAGGAACCACAGAAAAGAGGAGGAGATAAAGAATCCTGATGGAGAAAGGAGCATGGAGGAACTTGTGTGCAAAGGCCCAGGTCTGCTCATCCCAAATGAAGACTATGCAACATATCACCTTTCCCAGTCTCAGTTTTTCTAGCCACGGCTTTCTTCCTTCCCTCCTCCCTCCCTCTCTCCCTTCCATCTTTGTTTATTTTTGGTTTTACGAGGTAGGGTCTCCTTATAGCCCAGGTTGACCTGATATTCACCATGTAGTCCCAGGGTGGCCTCAAACTTACAGCAATCCTCCTACCTCTGCCTCCTGAGTTCTGGGATTAAAGGTGTGCACCACCACACCTGGCTAGCCACGGCTTTTCTTAAATGCACACAAGGCAAGAATGAGCCTAGCTGCTGCCCAAACTTTTTTGTGTGACTATAATGGGCAGAGAGGAATTGGGCACTCAGTAGGTGCTTCCTGCATATTGAATTCTTCCTATGGTTGCCAGTTTCTCATGCCTTTGATTTAGCTGAGCCTGTACAGAAGGAGAGACCTTTAAGAGCTATAGGTGTAGGAGGCATGGATTGGGGAACATGGCACTTTGGGGCCTAGAAGTCAGGTTGGGGTTGGAGTTGACTACCCTGTAATTGAGCCTGAATTTACAGAGGTGACAGAGTGCAAGGTCACAGTATGAGGAAGTAGAAATTGGGGACTGGGCTCTCCCTATACCTACTTTGGGCACTGCTGGTGCCCACTCCCAGGCCTCCCTGCCTACATTTGGTGGCCCTGGTGACGGAGGGTCTGACAATCATGCCTGGTCTTTTCTTAAGCAGCCTGTAGCTACTTGGGCCAGAGTCAGGAGTCTCCTGTCTGCTGCAAAGCTGAGCTTCAGTAGCCTTGGGAAAACAGTTAGCTTGATAATCACCTCACTTAGATCAGGGGTGGGATACCTGAACATGCTGGATTCTTTCAAGCCCAGGGACCTTTAAACTCTGTCTTTGAGAGTCCTTTTGCATGCCTCCAATACCACTGGCAAGTGTCATCCTAAGTTCTTCAGCATCGAGGGAGAAGATGAAGACAAGGAAGAAATGCAGTGATTCATGCTGCCTCTGGTTACTGAGGGTTGTTGGGTTCTGTGGTTATTGATGTTGATTTTCCCCCGACATCAGAACTTACATGCAGTGTGTAGTCAGCTACATTCTAATGATCTGTTTCCAGACTTGCCTTCCTTTCACTAGAGGCTGGACACCTAGCAGAGGTGCTGTGTTGAGGTAAAGCCTGGGAGGGGAAGAAGTGATTGGAACCATCATATTTTCCTTTAGGAAGTCAGGTTGAACTTTGTGCATGAGTGTACAGGGCCAAGTCTAGCTCCTCAAGGGTGGGCTTCTCATGACGAGGTCCCCTGAGGATTTGCTATGTGATCACACCTGCTTAAGGCCATTGTGCTTACCACCTCACTTCATTGTCTCATCACTCTTTTATTTATTTATTTATTTGGGAAAGAGAACAAGAGAGAGAGTGAGGCAGATAGGGAGAGAGAGGGAACGGACATGTCAGGGCCTCTAGCCACTGCAGAAGAACTACAGAGGGGTGTGCCACCTTGTGCGCCTGGCTTATGTAGGTACTGGGGAATCCAACCCGGATCCTTAGGCTTTGCAAGCAAGCACCTTGACCGCTGAGCCATCTCTCTAGCCTTGTCTCATCACTCTTATCAGGCAGGGACAGGTGCTGCTCTCATTGTACAGGGGTGAAACCCAGGCTCAGAGAGGTTGTGTGCCTTGTTTAAGCTCTGCCATCTGGCTAGAGATGGAGCCAGCCCAGGCAGTCTGGCTCCCGATTTTACCCACCCACTGCCTGCCCTTCATGCTGTGGAATAATCAGGCGACCTCCCAGAATCCCACGTGATTCCTGGCCTCTGGTGCTTGAAGAAGCCCAGCACATATGGATTCCCTTCTGCTGTGTGGAATCTTGTCTCCAAGGCAAGGTTTTTGGTATCAAGTGAGGCGGCTGTGTAGAGGGGCAAGGATTGAAGTCGATGATCCCTTTTAGCCTTTGATCCTCTGGAGTTTTTCTGCAGAAGCAAACATCAGCCTCAAGTGGCTGGGGAGAGGCCCAGTGGAGCAGCCTCCTCCGCCTTATCTGCTCCAACCCTCAAGGCCTGTCACATCATACATCATGGGGAGAGGACAATTTTCTGAAGCTTTGAATTGGTGACTCACTCTGGGGGAGGTTTCCAGTGGCATTCAGTCTGTTGACTTACCAAACAAAGTACTCTTCCTGGGTTTGTGGTGACATTAACCACAGTGATGGCACTTCGTTTCGGGGGCATGCTCAAGGATGGCTGTGGAAAAGAGGGGACAGCAAGAAGAAACTGGCAGCAAGCTGATGATGTAGAAAGCTGACTTAGGAGGGTGGTAGCAAGAAGCTTGAGTTGTGTGTAATTCCTCAAAATGCCTGGGAAGTACCAGGGCTGGGGTCCAGTGGCCAGGAATGCTAGTATGTACATATTTCCCTCTGAGCAGACTAGGGAACTGGAAAAGGCCAGGTGGTTCCCACTCCCCCCAACCCCACGCCTCACTCACCCCAAGCCCTGCCAGGTCTGGGAATATAACTGAGGAATTTGTGGCAGGAGACACTGTGTTCATGTTTCCATTGAAGAGTATTCTTGCTCGCCCAGCTGAGATAAAGCCTGTATCCAGTGCTGGGAGGATGTCCCTCTGTCTGGAACAGGCTGCCCCATGCTTTGGGACACTTGTCCTGGTTAGACAAAATGTATTTAAACTGTAAGGGAGTGGGGGTGAGCCATTCTTGTTTCTCCAGCAGATGGTAGAGTCCATAGAAAGATGAGGGAGTGTTTCTCTGAAGCTCTCTCCCAGCCGTCTGACAAGCTAAGCAAATTATTATTTTACAACCTGGAAAATAAATCAGGGAACACTTCTTTATCTAGCTGGAGTGGTGCAGTGTGTGAAATGCTGCTGAGAATTGCTGGTGTTTTTGATGTGGTTGTTCACTCTGGACTTAAGCTCCTGTGGCTCCATACCTCAGACCTCAAGGCTTGACCATGGTGCAGAAGAGTGTGAGCACTTGGTCATACTGAAGAGACCTGGAGTTGGGCATTTGGGGACATCAGTATTTTTTGTCATGTGGGTAGCTACTTGTCAGCTATTTTGTCTGTGACATCGTTTTGACAGCTGATGCTATTTTCTGGTTTATATTTTTTATTTTTTAATGAAAGAGCAACACTGGGTCTGACTTGGGAAGTACACCATTCTGTGCTTGTTAGAGTGTCTTCAGGATAATTGCCCCTGAGCTACGGAAGAAACAAACGGACAAACCAGGTTATTTGGTAACAACTGGAATCCAGGAATGTGAATTAACTTCACTGAAATGGAACAAGCATTACAGAGTGAGCCCACCCAAGTTCAGTCATCTCCTGCTGCTGCCCCCGACGCAATTCAGACCCCGGGCAGGCTGCAACCGGAACTGCCCCAGTTGTCAGCCAGGTGGAACAGTGACATGAACGGAATGCCAGGTAGCAAAGCTCCTCCACGGGCTGATAACTTGGACTGAGACAGGATGACCAACCACTGCACTCCTTGACGTTGCAGTGCCCTCTGCTTTCCCAACTGCCCTGCGTTGCTTCTGGGCACCTTCCAGACCTGACCAGCCCCAGAGAAGTTAACTTTCCCCTAGCAGTGGGTTTGCAGGATCCAACCCTGTTGCAGCCATTTTCCAGTATCTCAGATTTAGCAAGTAAAGCCTCTCTGAGTCACCGTTCTCTCCCAGGACACACAAGAACAGCCACTTCTCGGGAGGAAAATCAGACCTCCAAATTGCCTCTAGTACCTGGCACTGTGGGGCTCAGTAAATGGTAGCCTTGGGGCAGGGATTAGCTGGGGCATTTGAATACTTGTGAGGATTATTTCGCCCTAATATTTTCAAACATATAGAAAAGTAGAAAGGATCATGCAGAGCAGAATACCATCTCTCCTTCCCTCCCGTCTTCCCTCCCTCCCTCCCTTCAGGTTCTGCAATTAAAGTTTTTCAGTATTTGCTTTATTGCATGCCTCTGTGCCCTTGAGGGTGTTTAGAACCACATGGATAGGGAACTCATATTTGTGGAGTGCCTGCTGTGTCCCAGAGATGGGGCTCAGTGATGCTGACATGTGATTGCCACCTCCTTTGTGCAACCTGCTCCTGGAGCACATAGGTGTGTGTGTGGGTCTTGTCCTGGCTCAGGGGCGCTCCCGCTGCCTCCATTTGGAAATGTGAATTGGCTGAGAGGCCTGCCCATGGGACAATGCAGAGGGCCTGGGATAGAGTAGGAAATGGGGCACCCCGTGTGCAGGCCCAGGGCAGGAAGTAGATGGCCAAGTGTGGGACTCGACACAGGCTTCCTGCAGGGGGGTGCCACTTGAGTTGGGGCTTTCGAAGAAAGAGAGCAAAGGAAGAGGGCACCCCAGCAGGCGAGATAGCACATTATAGCATGCTTGTATACACAGAGTGGGGGTGACAGGTACCCTGTGTGATTGTGCTGTGTCTGTGAATGGGGACAGCTAGGCCCCTACATGCTCCTTGCTTAGAAACCAGATGTCAGACTGGCAAGGCTAGGGTACAAAACTAGGCCATCCCTCCCAAGTCGTACCTTGTCTGAGTCCTGATTTTGCAATGCTTGGATTTCTTTCCTAGAGGAAGCTAGAGTCACAAAGAAGCAGGAGAGAAAGCCATTGTTTGTCTCTTGACCTTAGAATGTGTCAATTGTAATAAAGCCATAATAACCAACCCTTTCTGGGTACTATGTACTGGGTCCATTCTCTTTAGTATCTATATTGACACTCTAATATCCTAATAGATATATGCTTTTTATAATTTTTTTATTTTTATTTATTTATTTGAGAGCGACAGCCAGGGGCGGGGGGGGAGAATGGGCGCGCCAGGGCTTCCAGCCACTGCAAACGAACTCCAGACGCATGCGCCCCCTTGTGCATCTGGCTAACGTGGGACCTGGGGAACCGAGCCTCGAACCGGGGTCCTTAGGCTTCACAGGCAAGTGCTTAACTGCTAAGTCATCTCTTCAGCCCAGATGTATGTTTTATTATCCCATTTTGCAGATATAAAAGCTAAAGTTTGAAGAAGTTGAGCACTTTGTCCACCGTCACCTTGGGTCCGTCTGCCCCAGGGTCCTTGAGCTTCACCAATGCACTGTGCTGTATTGGGCCTTCTTGCTATATTGCGCAGTTGCTTTGTGGATAGTTTGAAGCCGTTCCAAATGTGATGTGGTCAGATCACCCAGATTCCAGCTTTGTCACCTCCCATAGCTAACTGTGGCCTGAAACTTTGGGCACCAGATTTCGTCTGTTTCTTCATACCTGGGTCACCTTGCAGAAGTCATTTTGTCTCCAGGAGCCCCTGTTTCTTCATGCCAAAACAGCCACAGCAGTAGTGCCCAGATGGCAGGACCTTGTGGGCAGAAAGTGTGAGCGAGCGTGGGAAGGGCCGTCCAGCCTCTCAGCTTCACCCACTCTGGATGCTCCTCTTAGAGTCCGTCTGACTTCCTTGTTCCGCATACGTGAGCATTTGCTAACCTTACGGAATGCTGGGACAAAAGCAGCCCATGCATTTTCCCATCTCTTCGTTCACACTGGGCACATGGAGACATTGTTTATATGGGGCCTTGGGACTTGTGCCCTTTTTGGCTTTGTCCCTGAGTTTCCTTGTCTGCCTGGGTGTCCTGGCTGCGTGCATTTTTAGAGAGTGCTGTACCTGCAGAGAATCAAAGGACTGGCCTGTGACTAGCGGTCCCCATCTGACCACAGGGAGTTTGGTTTGCTAAGGGCAGGAGATGAGGCTTCTTTGGAGGATGTCAGGTGTCCTGGAATTAGCAGGGCTGCTGGATCCTGCCACAGCTCTACATCCTGCTTGTGGCGTATTCGGCACCATGAGGCAGCATGCTAAAAGAGATCCTGCTATTGCTAACAGTGCAGTTATTCAAAGGACAAGTCCTCAGCATGTGTCCAGTGGTGTTGGGGGACAGCCTCTAGGGACCTTGATAGGGATGAGGTGCAGGAGTCCATGAACACTCTGCAGTTGAATGAGATCTGGTAGGGTAGCCAGTGTGACAAGCCCAGGGACAGGATTCCAGAGAGGGTCCCAACCTTGAGATCTGCTTTCTGACTCTGTGCATATGGCAGAATCTTTCTGAGCTTCACTTTCCTCCTCTGCTTTGGTGACAGTGATAACTGGATCTTTTTTTCAGGAGTGCCCTGAATAGGAGTGTACCTACTTTGATTGGGACAGAGGTAAGAGGTGCATGTGTGTGTGTGGTAGGGGGTGGAGGCAATGTAAAATCTACAATACAAAATACAAATACAAAATATAAATATATAAAAGTAAAATAAATAAAATACAAAGTACAAAAATAGGAGGGTCAAAGGGAGTTATGGGTGGCCAAGGGGCTGGAATGAGGGGCACAATCAGTAGGATCCTGCAGGCCCATTAGACACCTTGGCTTTAATCTGAGAGACAGGAGTCCTCTGCAGATGATGAATGGAGGAGGCACATGACTCAGCTGAGCAATGGAGAGGACCTCTGGCTCTTGGGCAGGAAGTGACAGGGAGGGAGAAAGACTGCAGGGGATGCTGCAGGACATGGGGACTGCTGGACCTTGGCTCATGGTGCTAGTGGAGGTGGTAAGGAGTACATGGTTTTTGGAAAAAGGCAGATGAGTCTCTGTGTCTTTCCACCCCCAGCAGTCATCTGCCTAGATGGGAAGGAGAAAGAACAGCTCAGCCAGGAAGGAGAGCCTCCAGATGGGAGGCCGCCATGTGGGGCTTTGACTCCTGTAGCGGCTCTTGGAATGGTGCTTGAAGGAGGCTGATGACATCCCTGGGCCCACCTCCAGCTCTCTCTACCCACTCACTCACCTCTTTGAAGGTATAGCCTAAGTTGGGCTGTTTGCTGTTCCTAGACTAGGTAGTGGCTCCTGTTTGGGTCTGTGTAGAAGGTGTGGACACTGTGGTCAAGACACAGGCTCTGCGGCCAAGCTGCTGGTCTGCTGGTGGCATCCCTGCTTCCTCCACCAGGTACTGGCTGTGCCTTCTCTGCTTTTCTTCACTGTGCCTCCAGTTTTCTTACCACAAAACAAGATTATAAAAATCACGTCTCACTTAGCAGCAAGTCTTCGATGTACATAATACCACAGGTTGTATCGCTGTTCCTTCACTCTAGGTCATGAAGTTTGATATATAAGTCATGGGGTTAGAATGAGATGACGTGGGCTTTGCCCATGGACCTCTTTTCTATCTGCCTATTTAGCTGTCTGTATGGTTAGTGTAGCTGACTTTGAATCCAGCTGTTTGTAAGATGCTGTCTCCATCGTTCAAGCCTTGGTTATAGCCTCTTTGCACATTTTAAAGCGACAGACTGTATTGTTAAAACTGATTGAAGGGCTCTCTACAAAAAGAAACAGGCTTCTAGAATGTTGTGACACCTTCTCACAGCCCATTACATGCTCACATCTCTGTTTAACTTTTCTGAGGCCTTCTTTTCATGTAGCTCTAACTTTGAGGTAGGTAAATATCTACCTTAAAGGGTTATCCAGAGGGAAGTCACTACTCCATTCAGTTCTTACCCATTGGCTAGCCTGCTTGTCCTTCTTTGCACCTACTCTGAGCCAGGCATTGGAATGAGGACTCAACAGATGCCACTGTCCTTAGGCTTGACCATCAAGAACTTTATCTCAATTAACGGATGCTGTGGTGAGGACCAGGTTAAATAATGTGAGCCAAGGAATTTTCAGAGCCTATGCCATTGTGCACTTCCTTATTCTGAAATGGAATGCAAGTTACTGCTGTTACCACACTTGCACATGAGTGATGATAGCTGTCATGACTGACACTGCTTATTGTAAACACTTGGTACATTATTATTGCCATAGTACAGATTGTAAAACTGATACACAACAAGGTAAGGGTGGTAGGGGAGGTGGTGGTTTGAGCAAGAATCAGCCACGCCTGTTGGACCAGAGCTGTCATCTAGACACTGTCAGAGGACACTATGCATTTTAGTCTATTATGTTTATTTAGAGAACTTACATGGTGTGATTTCAGCTATTTTGAATTTGCTGAAGTCTGCCTGTGAAGATATGTATGCATTCTATGGGAAGGAGCATCCCATGTCTGTGTTAATTCTAATTAATTGTGTTGTTTATATTGTTTATTTTCTTGTTAATTTTTTTCCCTGGTTATTCTACTCATGATTGAAAGTGAGGTATTGGTGTCCTTGCCTTTTATTTTTGAATTTTTTATTCATCCCTTTATTCCTGTCAGTTTTTGCTTCATGTATTTTAGGGTTCTGTTATTTGATGCATATTTTCTTACAATAGTTATGTCTTCTTGATGGATTAACCCTCTTGTAAATCTCTTTCCTAGTAGCAATTTTTTTCTTTAAGTCTCTTTTGTTTGATATTAATGTTGCCATTCTAACTCTCTTTTCATCACTATTTCCTTCCTTCCTTTCTTCCTTTTTCCTTTCCTATTTCCTTCTCTCCCTCCTTCCTTCCCTCTTTCCCTGAAGTCAGGTCTCATTCTAGTCCAGGCTGACCTAGAATTCACTCTGTAGCTCCAGGATAGTCATGAACTCATGGTGATCTTCTACCTTAGCCTCCCAATTGCTGGGATTAAAGGCATGAACCTAGGCTGGAGAGATGACATAGTGGTTAATGTGGTTGCTTGCGAAGCCAGAGGACCCATGTTTGACTCTGCAGGTCCCGTGTAAGCCAGACGCACAAGGTGACACAAGCATGTAAGGTTGCACACGCGCACAAGATGGCACACATGTCTGGAGTTCGACTGCAGTGGGCTGGGGACCCTGGTGTGCCAATTCTCTCCCTCTCCAACTCTCATTAAAAATAAATAAATAAAGGCATGAACTACCATACTTGGCTTGATATATCTTTTGCCATCTTTTTATTTTTAACCTCTTTGTGTCTTTGATCTAAAGTATCTTATAGATAGCATTTAACTGAATTATACTATTTTTATATATCCTTCCAGACTCTGCCTTTTGATTGGAGTGTTTAATTCACTTGCATTTAATATAATTACTGATTAGTTGGGATTTACAGATATAGTTTTGTTTTTCTTTGTCTGTCTCAAATCTCTTGCCTCTATTTCCTTCCTTTGTGTTAAATGGATATTTTTTAATATAATATTTTAATTCCCGGGTTGTTTATTTTCATGTCTAGGGGACATTTTGGAGCTTAACAGAACTCATATTTGAGACAGAACACATACCGTCTCCCCACTTAGAGGAAATGAGAGCAGGGGTAGGAACTAGACAGAGATGCTGGCAGTGAAGTCTCAAGTGACAGGCCCTGGGGGAGAATGTGGATCTTTTTTTAAAATTTTTTTATTTTTTTAAATTTTTATTAGCATTTTCCATGATTATAAAAAGAAATCCCATGGTAATTCCCTCCCCACGCCACACTTTTCCCTTTGAAATTCCATTCTCCATCATATTACCTCCCCATCACAATCATTGTACTTACATATATACAATATCAACCTATTAAGTACCCTCCTCCCTTCCTTTCTCTTCCCTTTATGTCTCCTTTTTAACTTACTGGCCTCTGCTACTAAGTATTTTCAGAGAACGTGGATCTTGTGTGTGGGCACCAAGGAACCAGGCCAGAGGCTCCACAGGACAAAGAGAGTGCATTGACTCTGCTGGTCTCTAAGGGACTCTGTCTCCAGTTAAGTTTTAATAAATATGTACTAATGGAAGAGTTAATGATTTTGTCATCCACTCACTCTAAATTTTGCTGTGTATGAAGTTAGAATTTTATCTTAAAACAATCACCATGTGTCTCAAGATATTTTTTACATGTATGTGGGTGTGCATGGGTATAGGTGTGCATGTAGGCACCTGTACATATGTGTGCATGTGGTGGCCAGAGGACAACTCCAGTGTCATTCTTCTCAGGTGCTGTCTACATTTTTTTTTTTGAAAGAGGGTCTCTCAGTGGCTTGAAGCTCACCAATTAGGCTAGACTGGCTGTCCAATGAGCCCCAGGGATCTGCGTGTCACCACCTCCCAAGCTCTACAAGTGCAGATACCATGCTCAGCACTTTTATATGGGTTCTGGGGGATGAACTCTGGTCATCACACTTACAAGTCAAACACTTTACCCCAGCCCACATCTCAAGATTTCCAGGTTCAAGTTTGGTCAGGTCTCCACTGTGTAATCCTATTCCCTGGGTCATGAAGTTGCTTGGTGCCACTTAACTGGAGATGGGCCTGTCTAGAGGTTACAGAATACCTCAGTCACACTATGGGCTGGCACCTGTGAAGGTGTCTAGAAGGTTGAGCTCAGCTGGAGTTACTGCCTATAGAATCCACATGAAGCCACTCTGGTACCATGGACTCCTAGAAGTCAGCCTGTTTGAATGGTGGCCCAGGGATCCCTGAACAGATGTTCTAAAAGACCTGGGAAGGAGATGTGGGGATCTTTGTGTGACTTACCATTGAAAGCCCTGGATCACTTCTGCCAAATGCTGTTGGTGCAACAGATGGTCAGGCTGGTCCAGATATAGAGGGAAGGACTTTTCTGTCGTGGGAAAAAGTACAAAGATCTGCAGAGGTCTTTAATTTCCCATATTAGGTTTGTCAGTTGTAACCCTCCACACCACAGGGTTCATAGAAGTTACACTATGGATTATCCAGGGTGGGGCATTGTTTTTGCCTCTCCCTGAGTGGAGTGTAGCATGTTCCTTGACTGTGTAGGGTCATTTTGTTAATCAGCTTATCCATTACTGCAACAGAATACCTGAGGCACTCAATTTAGAAGGAAGAAAGGTTTAGAGGGGCTGGAGAGATAGCTCAGCAGTTAAGCATGAGGGACTGAGTCAGATTCTCCAGAATCCACATAAACAACTGAATATGGCCATGTGTGCCTGTAACCCGAGCCCTGTAGGGGATCAGAGACCTGGGAATTGCTGGAGCTTGCAGGGGAGGGTCGTGGGGACGTGGAATCCGTATGCTACTTCGGCTCCAACAAGAATGGCAGAAGAGCTATGATCCTTTGGTGGCCTCCACAGGTGAGCACACCCTGCTGCAGGCAAGCCATGGACCACCACAAGGGTACCTATAGATGCCTCTCTCTCTCTCTCTCTGTCTCTCTCTCACACACACACAATCACACCCCTGCGTGCAAAAACAAAACAAGAGGAAAGGTTTCTTGCAGCTCATGGTTTTCTTAGGTTTTAGTTCATGGTTGCTTGGCTCTGTCGCTTTTCGGCCTGTCTGGAGGCAGCATATCCTGGCAAGAGCACGAGGTGGAGGATGTTGTTCATTATGACAGCTGACAAGCAGAATGAAAGAGGAAGAGACCAGTGTCCTTCAAGGGTGTGTTCCCAGTGGCCTAAAGACCTCCCCGTAAAGATTTTATCATCGTGGGCTGGGAATCAAGCTTTTCACATAGGGGACATTGCAAATGCGAAACACTGGCAGCCACTCAAAATTGTTGGCTGTATGTCTGAAGCGGTCCGAGCTCGAGGTGAAAGATGCCTCCCAGGTCTGGAATCTGATTTGTGCTGTGGGTGGGGACTGGCTGGGGCAAGTGGGATTTCCACTCAGTCACTCTGGAAGCATTAACCCAGTCTCATCCTCATTTCCCTCACTCAGAGCTGTATTTTTAACTCCTGCCATATGGCGAAGCAGCCAAAACACCCAGGAGAGAGTCTGGGGAAAATCATGCGGGCAGATACAATGCTGATGATTTTAGCCATGAGAGTCCTGCGTTCTCATTCCTGCCTCTTCATTTGCACTAATTTATCATGAGCATGGTCACCACTGCTGGACCATCAAGATAGGGGCATGAACAATTTCACACAGACCTCTGTCCTAGCTGAGGGACCTCATACTGAGTAGGTGGCCACACATGATAGCAGAATCTTGAGTGTTTCGGTAGATGCTACGGTGTATGCTGACTTGGTGGAGATGTATGTCTTCCCTCTTCTCGCTCTTCCTCTTCCTGTTTCTCTCTTGGTCATTGCTGTACTTTCAGTGTATTCTCCAAAAGTTCTTGTCGTGAAAACGTCCCCCCCAAATGCGTATTTGTTAGTAGTGTTTGGAGCTAGGGCCTTTGCGCTCATTCAGATTAGATGAAATAAAGAGAGAGGCACCCTCATGATGGCATTAGTAGTTTTTATTTATTTTTATTTTACTTATGTTTTGTCAGAGAGAGAACACATGAGAGAGAGAGAATTGGTATGTCAGGACCTCCAGCCACTGTGGTCAAACTCCAGGCATTTGCTCTATCCTTGTGTGCACGTGTGACCCTGAGTGCTTGCATCACCTTCTGTGTCTTGCTTACATGGGATCTAGAGAGTCGAATGTGAGTCCTTAGACTTCACAGGCAAGTGCCTTAGCCACGAAACCATCTCTCCAGCCCTATTAGTAGCCTTATAAGAAATGGAAGCCAGACCTAAGTTAGCTTGCTGTTCTATCTCACATTTGGTGAACTGTGCCATGTTATGATGGAACACAGGCCTTCAATATTCCAAAGTCCTGCTCTTAGATTTCCCAACTTTCAGAACGATGAGCCAAATACACCTGTATTATATATATATATATACCACTTTGTGCATCTGGCTTTATATGGGTGCTAGGGAATTTAACCCAGGCTGGCAGGCTTTGTAAGCAAGCACCTTTAACCTCTGAGCCATCTTCCCAGTCCTAAACCTGTATTTTTTTAACAAGTGATTCAGGTTCATGATTTTGGACATAGCACAGAAGAGGATGAGGTCAGCGGCAGACACAGGTACTTGTCGGCATGCCCTCTTTTGCACGCAGACTTGCCCAGAGTAGGATGGCCAGGTGTTTGTTGATTGATTTCTCCTGTACTTTTCTACGGCCACTTCACTGTCACTTGTCTCAGATGTATACCATTTTTGTACCTTACACCACTCTCTCTGCCTGGAAGGTACGTTCCATGCCTTTTTCCCCTTGCTTTAAACAAAATATTTTATTTTTATTTATTTGACAGAGTAAGAGGAAGGGAGGGAGGGAAAAGAAGGGAGGGAGGGAGAGAATGGGCATGCCAGGGCCTCAGCCACTGTAAATGAACTCCAGACACGTGCGCCCCCTTGTGCATCTGGCTAATGTGGGTCCCAGGGAATCAAACCTGGGTCCTTTGGCCTTGCGGGCAAATGCCTTAACTGCTAAGCCATCCCCTCAGCCCTTCCCGGCCTTCTTTACAAGATGGGCTCCCCATACTGGCCCTTTCCTGATTCTGACATCGGTTAGATTAGGTCTTTTCTTTCTATATGCCACATTTATTCTTCCAGGTTTGGGTTCCTCTGGGGACATCCTGACTGACTATCACCATTTGCCTGCCACTCCTCTCTAGGGTCGTCAACAGTCACATCCCATCCATCTTCGAGTCCCCGTCAGTAGACTCCTTTATTCATGGCAACCTATTTCAGATGCCTCATGATTGTTTTGTGGGGAAGGACAGGGTCGTTTGAGTGGTCTGTGTGCAGTCCTGGCATGAAGAATGCAGGGCAGGAACATGTTGGCACTTTTGCTTTTGTGTGATATTTAATCTCCCTCCAGCTCCTCAGCACCACAAGTGACATCAGTAGTCATATCTGCATGGGATTTACAAATACATGAATTCATTCATCATGGAAATTTGTCCTCAAGTTTTCTTCTAGTAGGTGAACCTCATAAAAAATGAGGTGTAGGCCTAGGGGTGCAGCTCTGTGTAGAGCACTTACCTAGCATTACTGTAAAGGCATATTTTAAGGACTGAGACATTGTGACTTGAACACTGTCATCTCTTGGACCCTAATGTGTGGTCCTGTGGTTAGTTCCTAATACCACAGGAGAATAATCGTGATAATATAACACGGTCTTCACCACGGCTGAGTACTCACTGCTTTCCTCTTGCCGTGGCAGATGCATAGGGTATCATTAGGAGATGGATTCAAGCATTCACTTAGCACTGCTCTGTCTTAGCTGATCTTTTTTTTTTAAACTGACATACTCTCATTTTACAGATGAGAAAACTAAGACCCAAAGAAGTGAAATTTCTTTCCTGGATGTCCAATTAGAAAGTGGTAAGTTTGAAACTGGGTGTGGTGGCGCATGCCTTTAATCCCAGCATTCAGGAGACAAAGGTAGGAGTTCAAGGCCAACCTGAGACTAGATAGTGAATTCCAGGTCAGGCTGAGCTAGAGTGAGACCCTATCTCGAAAATTTTTTTAAAAAAAGTAAGGTTGGATGTGAACCTGGTTTGTGTGACTATCAGTTTACAGGTTTTTGTTTGCTTGTTTTGTTTTGTTTTTTGAGGTAGGTCTCATTCTAGCTCAGGTTGACCTGGAATTCACTATGTAGCCTCAGGGTGGCCCCGAACTCATGGCGATCCTCCTACCTCTGCCTCCCGAGTGCTGGGATCAAAGGTGTGCGCCACCACGCCTGGCTCAGTTTGCAGTTTTTAAAAAACTTTTTATTTATTTATTTGAGAGAAAGAGAGAGAATGGGTGTGCCAGGACCTCCAGCCACTGCAAATGAACTCCAGATGCATGCGTCCCCTTGTGCATCTGGATTACATGGGTCCTGGGGAATTGAATTGAGGTCCTTTGGCTTTGCAGCAAACTCCTTAACCACTAAGTCATCTCTCCAGCCCACGTTCACAGTTTTTTGTGTTCTGGTCCATGCTTAGGCCCCAGGTGCACCTGGGGCTTATTGTGCACCTGTGGCTGAGCTCCTGGGCACTGCCTCTGACTGGTCAGGGGCTGTGGCTTCCGTAGAAAGAGGTCCTTCCAGCAGTGGTCTCATGGTTGTTCCTGGTAGACCCCCAGAAACACGAGGTTCTGGGCAAGATGAGCCAAGGCAGGTGTGTAGGGCAGCCCAGCGAGGGGACGTGATTCTACTGACTTTAGGGCACAGGGCTGGGTGGAGGCGGCTAGTTCACTGCCCTCTCCCCAGATTTTTATTTACCAGGTGCTAAAAACTCCATCTGCCTCTGCTAGGAGACTAGAAGGATGGTGAGAGTGGCTCGTCCTGATGCAGGACGGCAGCCTGTCTTCCATGTGGAGTGTTTGCATTGTGAAATGTGGTTCCTTTGATCTCTGCACTAAGCTGGCAGTTCAGGTCTGTCCTGGTTCCTTCGGGCTACTGCTATAACACAGACATTGCTCACAGTCCTGTAGGCTAGAAGGCCAAGCTCAAGGTCCCAACAGATTCAATGTCTTGTGGGCCCTGTCCTTGTCCTTGCATGGTAGAAAGGGCAAGGGGAGGGTCTCTGGGGCCGTTTAATACAGACACTGCTTCCATTCACAAGGGGTCTGCCCTCTAGACTTAATCACCTGCTGGAGGCCTCACTCTTGCCTCCATCACCTTGAGAGTTAAGACTTCAACATAAGAATTTGAGGGCAAGCCGGGCGTGGTCACGCACGCCTTTAATCCCAGCACTCAGGAGGCAGAGGTAGGTCGACCACCGTGAATTCAAGGCCACCCTGAGACTACATAGTGAATTCCAAGTCTGCCTGAGCCAGAGTGAGACCCTACCTCGAAAAACAAAGACAAAAAACAAAAAATTGAGGGTAACACCAACACCCAGACCATAAAAAGTTCCACCCAAGTTAACAGTTACAGAGTCACTATTGTGAAGAGCAGGTTTGGAGTGCAGCCCAGTGGCCAGACCTTCCTGCCCCTTGGCCTTGACACCTGGGAGCAGTCAGATGCTGCCCTGGACCTGCACCCTGTGAGGGACTGGGTAGGAGGAGGTTGTTGGAGTGACCACCAAGGCTGTGATGGCAGAGGGGTTGTCAGGAGGTGAGCCCCAGAGAGTCTCAGCTCCACCTTTTGCATTGCCCTTTGGGGACTCACTGGGCTCCACATGTGGGATTTTCTTGTGCCCCCCCCAGAGGGGGCTGACTTTTGACTTTTTGAGGTGACAGCTTCCACTTAAATTCCCCGTTTTTCTTCCTGAATGGTTCCCTTGTGTTTGAACTTGATTGACACTTCTTCCTCTCCCACATGAGAGCTGGGGCTGCTGCTCTGTGCAGTCAGCATGCGTCTCTGGGGTCTCCTGGTTTAACGAGCTAGGGTCTGGGCCTTGGAGGACTGCAAGTGCATCCTACTGGCCATGTTGTAGGCTGAGTTCTGCCTTGTGTCCACGAAAAGTCCCTGCCTGGCCTGTTTACACGTGTGCTTGGTCCTTGGGTATTTTCCAGTTGTGAGACCTCCAGGGAGGGTTCAGTCTCAGGTTCTGATTCCACTCAGAGATTAAGGGCTGAGACATTGAGATTGAACATTCACCTCTTGGGCCCTAATATGCTGAGTACAGTCTGTTCCAAATATAATTGCTGAGAGGTGCATGCACTCAGGGCTGGAGTTAGATACTGACTCCAACCTGAGCAGGCCAGGAATGTTTCTTCATTTGGAATGTGGGCATAAGTCTATATGTACCATCAAAGTCTGTACAGTACTAGATCTATGGGAGAGACACAGACAGAGGGAGAGACAGGGAAAGAAAGCCAGAGGGGCAGAGAGGGAGGGAGACACAAAGAGACAAGGAGAGAGATGGAGACAGAGAAGAGACAAAGATGGAGGAAGGAAAGGGAGAGACCCAGAAAGAGGCCAAAAAAATAGACAGACAGAAGGACATATCCTGGGAGACTATCTCCTTGGAGAGGTAAAGACGGACAGATGAGTAGCAACTGTGTGTGTGTTCTTGCTCCTTCCCCTCCTCTCTTCTTTCCTTCCTCCCCCATGCTGAATCGTCATTAATGTATTCATGTATTCACTCACCTAACAAGCCCTCTTAGAGTGTCTCCAAGTGCCAGCCTTCTTTCAGGGTGAGGACCCATCAGTCCCCAGGGGTGCCAGGCTGGTGGGGCAGGAAGGAGGCGGGTGAGAGGGAAGGGGGTGTACATATCAAAGGCGATGCATGCGCAGGTTTTGATTTTGACTCTGGTGAGAATCTTTATAGGAATCAGGGTGAGAGCCAGCTGTGGACAGCACACATGGGCACGCTTTTCCTGTGTGCTGTCCACTTACCCTGCCCGCTACCCACGTGTGCACACTTTGCACCACCAGCATGGGCTACACAGAAACCTAGTGCTTTCCACACACAGGCAGAGCTGGGCTTGCTGTTGCTGCTGCTGCTTGGGTTTGAAAACCAATTTGAGTCTCAAAAGAGGAAATGTGACAGGCAGTGAAGTGATAGGCAGTGAGCCTGAACCTGAGGCTGGGAAAAGCTGGGAGGGGGAGGAGTAGCAGGCTTCACTTGCTGGGGTCTGGACAGCTTGGGCTTCCAGGAAGGTGCATCTCCAGCTAGCCTTGCTACAGTCCCCTGGCCTGGCCCCTGCTGCCAGCTCAGAAAAGGAGAGCTTTGGGGCTATTTATATCTACTCCAGCAAATCTTTTGATCTTGATGATCCTGGGCAGAGCCTGCATGCTGCTGGCTTTTGCACGTTGGCCTCCCAGGCTGACATGCACAGAGAAAAGAGATGGATTCAGAGAGTGGCAAGGCCAAGAGTCCTTCTATCCACACCTCAGCTCAGCACCTCGACTCTGGGGCCTGAGAGCTCAGCCAGCCAGCAGACACCCAGCTCCGTGCTCGGATAAGCCCGTCACTGTACGCCCAGCCCTGTGTGCCAATCAGCTAGCCAGTGCATGGCCAGCCAGCGCACACCCAGCCCTGCACTCCGCCTGGCCAGCCCGTGCACACCCAGCTGTGTGTTCACATATGCACAGTGTTTCCTGTCCTTAGGGCAGAGGGCCTCTAGCAACAATTGGCATTAGTCGAGGACCTACTATGTGTACTTTTCTCCAAAGAACAATTACTTTAGTTTAAAAAGTAGTGATTAATCCACATAAAACGATGCCTTTTCACTGTTTTTAAGTGTGTGGCTTAGTGGCATTAAGCACGTTCGCACTGTATAACCATGGTCCCACACCGAAACGCTGACCTCCATTCCCTGACCCTCCATGGCCTTGGGCCCCTTTCATGCTCCTCTGTGACTGTGACTACTCCAGGGACGACACGCCAACAGAATCACGAAGCATTTGCCTTTTGTGACTGGCTTATTTCTCTCAACAACATGTCCTCCAGGTTTATCCTATTGCAACACACGTTGGTGTTTCTTTCCTTTTGAAAACCGAATGAGCTCCATGATGTGACTGCACCAAGACTCGAATGTGCCCACCTTGCTGCTGCAGGGCATGCTGCAGCTGTGCAGATGGGGACAAACCCCTCGCTAAAACCCTGCTTTCTGTACTCTGGGGCACATGCCAGGATGGGAGTGTGCGTCAGGGGTGACGTGCAGGAATGCTGGTGTCACTCATCCTCACATAATTCTTGGGTAGGTGTTATTTGCTTTTATGGATGAGGAAACCAAGGCAGAGGAATGATGAGTAAAGATAGTGGAGGGCAGCCATTCAGTTGGTCAGTGCATGGGCAGTGATTCTGAGAGGCATGTGGCTCACTCCCTCACTTTCTTCTTGGACATGAAACTAATCGTGACCTTTTTTTTTTGTTTGTTTTTTGGTTTTTCGAGGTAGGGTCTCACTCTAGTCCAGGCTGACCTGGAATTAACTATGTAGTCTCAGGGTGGCCTCGAACTCACGGCAATCCTTCTACCTCTGCCTCCCGAGTGCTGGGATTAAAGGCATGCACCACCATGCCCTGCTTTCTAATCATGGCTTTTTATTTATTTATTTAAAATAACTTAGTTTTGAATACACGCAAAAAATAGAATGAAATCAATGTAACTGTCACCCAGTGTTCTCCACTGCCATAATTTTACCTTTCTCACTTTGGGTATTCCCTCTGCTTTTGTTACCTCCCTTCTAGGCTTTTCTGCTCAGATGAAGCTGCTCCAAGGCCTTTCCCGTGCCCTCGTCCTCACCACAGCTCCCTTCCCATCCTTATTTTTCCTCTCAGCACAAATCCCTGAGTGGCATGTGGATTTGTTTGCTTAATAGCTGTCTCCCCAGAGGATCTGTGGCACTCAAGGACAGAGTTTTATCTGTCCTGCTCACTCCTGTTGTCTCAGCAGGGAGCACACAGGAAGGCCTCAGAGCAGCCACTGAGTGACAGTGCCTGTGCCTGCCATCTCCTCCCTTCCCCTGCTGCGGCCTCTGTCCAAGGAGCAGAGGGCACCTCAGCCTGGCCGTGGTTTGTACCAGAGGAAGCCCAGCCTGGTGGCTTTTTTTTTTTTTTTTTGAGGTAAGGTCTCACTCTAGCTCAGGCTGACCTGGAATTCACTATGTACTCTCAGGGTGGCCTTGAACTTACTGAGATCCTCCCACCTCTGTGTACCGAGTGCTGGCATTAAAGGCATGCACCACTATGCCTGGCTCTTTTTTTAAAAACACATTTTATTTATTTGAGAGAGAAAAAGTAGGGGGGGGGGAGAGAGAGAGACAGAGGGAGGGAGGGAGAAGAAGAGAATGGGTGCACCAGGGCCTCCAGCGACTGCAAAGGAACTCCAGACACATGTGCACCCCCTTGTGCATCTGGCTTACATGGGTCCTGGAGAATTGAATTGGGATCCTTTGGCTTTACAGGCAAATGCCTTAACCACTAAGCAATCTCTCCAGCCCCCAAATTAAAAAAAAAAATTAAAAAGAGAAGAAAGTAAGCTGGGCGTGGTTGCACACACTTTAATCCCAACACTCGGGAGGCAGAGCTAGGAGGATCACCATGAGTTCGAGGCCACCGTGAGACTCCATAGTGAATTCTAGGTCAACCTGGGCTGAAATGAGACCTACCTTGAACCCCCCCCAATAATAATAATAAATAAAATATCAATAAAGAGAAGAAAGTACAGAGAGTTCCTGTCATGTGGCTGATGCAGAGAGCCCACATTGGGGGGGGGGTCCCTCTTCCCATGTCAGCCCAGCAGGGCTGAGATGAGGGGTCTTACCAGAGCAGGGACTTGGACATTCAGGAGAGGCAAAAAGCCAACAAGAGCCTTGGCGGCTTCCCACCCCGCCACACCTAGCTCAGTGCTCAGAGTTAATAGTGATGAAGTCCCCTCCTGGTGCAGGCCATGCCGGTGATGGCAGCTTTGTTGGCACCATGGTCCCAGCATGACCGGACTGCCATTATTTAGGCATCCCCCACCATCCACAGTGAGTCCCTCCATTTCCTTGGCCCCCCTGCCCCCAGGGCGGAGAGGTGAGCCAGTCACAGTGGCCAGCCCTGGGGCATTCACCATCGCCATCCGGCCAAGGCCTCTCCAGCCCTGTCTGGTCATTTATTTCCCATCACTGTGTTCACCTGCTTCATCCTGTGACACCGTGGCTTTCTCTCATGCTGCACCAACATTCTTGCTCCTCACATACCTGCTCAGGGAGTGTTGCTATTTGTGAGCGCTCACGCTCTTCCCCTCACGCACAGATGACCCATGCTGGGCAAAAGGAGCCCAGTGTCTGACCACAGGCGACACTTCTGGTGAGCTTGCTGGATCAGGTCCGGATAGAGCCTCTCTCTGAGTGCCTTCCCTCTGAGGATCTCTTGAATGGTGCTTCAGTTTGTACGGAGGCCCCTCCTGAGACACTTCATACTTCTCACTTCTGTCGAGTGCTTAGGTCTGTGTTAGGGTCCATCCTGACTCCACAATGCACCCCAAATCTTGCTTTTCCCTGATTATAGGGAAGGGCACTGCCCTGCTATGCCATTCAGTCTTTCTGGGACACCTGGGCTGCCTCTACCGTGGGTTATGCTTGCTTGGTGGCCTATATCCTTTTGCATGTCATCCTAGATGCCTACCTGAGGACATTCCTGGGCCCTTTGGGTGGGGCGGCTGGTCACCATTGGACTAGGCAGAGTGGATTGTCCTGAAAAGTGACCTTGCTATAGCAGGATGTCCTCATGCCTGGGCCCACACATGTGGGTGCTGTCACCCATCCACACTCCATCGTAGGCCTAGTACCTTCTCTCTTGGCCTCCAAGCTCAGCAGGGCCCTCATTGCTGGCCCCTCAACTGATTCATTCTTTCCAGCTCTGGGGTGATAGCTTGTTTACCTTCCCTTGGTGACATCCTGCTCCTCCACCTTTGTGTGGGCTGTACTCCTGCCTCCCCTCTTGGCTGTAGGTCAGTGAGTAGTCCCAACTTCACTGGAAAGCCCTCTTGTAGGTGCCCCGCCTATAGGTACAAGGCCCTGTAGGAGTCCTTTTCTGTAGGCACCCCTTCCTATAGTGCTCTTTTTTTTTTTAATTTTTATTTATTTGAGAGAGACAGACACAGAGAGAAAGAGAAAGACAGATGGAGGGAGAGAGAGAGAATGGGCGCGCCAGGGCTTCCAGCCTCTGCAAACGAACTCCAGATGCGTGCGCCCCCTTGTGCATCTGGCTAATGTGGGACCTGGGGAACCGAGCCTCGAACCGGGGTCCTTAGGCTTCACAGGCAAGCGCTTAACCGCTAAGCCATCTCTCCAGCCCCCTATAGTGCTCTTTGTAGGTGTTGCTCCCAGCAGTTGTGGTTATCCCACAAGCAGAGCATATCATGGTGGGCATGTGAGGGATAGTGCTGAGGGGTTGGAGGTTTGTCGCCTCTGAGAGGGAAAGTGGCAGGTTTGTCTCCCCACGGGGTCATCCCTGCACTCCAGACATGTCTGCAGAATGAATAGCAGGGAGGCCTGTGGGGCCCCTGTGGAGGAAGTCCTGTCCCCTCTCATCCTGCTTTCTACCTGGCTGTGACCTTTCTCGTGCAGGAGACTATGAGAGGGAGCCATCCTAAAGGCCCTGTCCAGAAGGACGAGACCAAGTCTGGGAGCCATGGAGCTATCCAGTTTGGGCCTCCATGGCACCCCCTTTCCTTGCATATTCCTGGAAATTGTGGGTATCCTTGAGAGGATTTTCCCTCTCCTCTACCCACGGGCAATGGGCTCGCCTGTCATATCTCTGGCACAGTCTTCTAGCCCGTGCCGTGCTGAGGAAGCCCAGGTGTGGCCTCTCTGTGGTCCTGGTTCTCTGCAGGTCTTTTTGTCCTCTTGGAGCTTCAATTCCCTCGCTTATGGAGTGTGTGGTTTCAGAGACTGTCAGGAAGGCCTGGTGTCCCATAGGTCCTCGGCAAAGCCTGGTTTTCCTGTCTTTAGAAGCCCATGCTGACCCTTCCCACCTTCAGAGCGGCAGGGCTGAAAACAGTGCTCGGTGATCAAACAGAATAGGCTCTGTCATTAAACTGTTGGAGGGGGGGTCCTGTGACCCAATATGTGGCCTAGAACTCTACAGAACCTCTTTGTGCTTTGCTTTCCTCATCTGCAAAGTAGAGGTAGGGTCCTGTGAGGCTTGTTTAAAGTGAAGACATACAAAATGCTAGACACCCTGGCATATAGTGTGTAGCCAGTAACTGTTGGCTGCTGTTACTGCTGTAGCTGCTGTGATTATCGTTGTTTACTTATGTGACCAACTCTGGGCACCTGAGGAAGTGGGATTCAGACACAAGCCCATCATCCTTACACACCCAGCACACCAGGGGATGGCCTGATCCAACGTGTGGTCGTAGAAGAGAGTCTGGTTCCTGTTACCTGCGTCTATAGCACCATGTGCAAAAATGGCTTCATGCTATCCTCAGGGCTGCAGATCGTCCCACAATATTAAATGCACTGATTTATGAAATCTGCCTAAGGAAAAACTTGCCAGATATTTTACGAATCCATAAAGCCCCAAGGTGGTTTATGCTAGCTTCTGGCTGACCTCCTGGGACAGAGCCACACGGGGTCACACCTAACAAATCTTGCAGCATGGAGTGCCAAAACTTAACAGAGGGAACTTAGCTGCTGTGAACTTCATGGGTTTATTGTTCAGGTAGATTTCTCAGGCATATTGTATTGATACTCCTGGGTCACTTCATTCCCTGACTTCTGTTATGCCCTTTGCCCTAGCTAAGGGCTCCAGCTGCTGCAACCCAATTGATAACTAGGCAGTTGAGTGGAGCTGAGGGCAAAGGGATTACTTCTCATGGGGGACCTGGTGTGTCGGATCTGAGCTGGGACTTGGGCGAAGGGATTCACTGAGAGGCTCTTGGCAACAGCACTTGTGAGGAGAGCTATTCTGGAAAGAGGGGCTAACAGGGCAGGACAGTTTCAACAGAGGTCCTCAGCCCATGTCTTTGAAACTTTGGAGGTAGGACGACCCTGTGTAGTGGGCCTTACTCTAGGCAAGGTGATTGGTGCTGTGTCCCTCTAGGTGGATTTAGTATTGGGCTTGGGTTACTCTTGGGGAGGGAGGCCTAACATTGGCCTAAGGCAGCTTCCACGGAGGCCCAACTGAGCCTCCCCAGCTGTTCCCAAGGCGCAGTGTTACTGTCTGTTTTACTGCCTGTATCACCTTACCTCGAGGACTTTGGGGTGGAGGTCAAGATAAACCTCTGGACCACAGAGGTCTCTGCGTCCTCACCCCATGCTCAGTGCTTGGCACAGAGGAGAGATCTGAGCTGGAGCCAGGTGGGTCAGGCCTTGACCGTGAATGTAGGCACCAGAGCTTGTGCAGCATCAACTTAGGGATGTGGGCTTTGGCTACCTTTGCCAGATGTACCTACTTTAAATAAAATCAGTCATTCAGTGAAAAATCAGAAAATCTTGCCCCTGACGGGATGGAACTTGGCACAGGGATCATGGGACGGAAGCCCATCAATGATTAATGCCAAGTGTCACACACTAGCTCGTTGCTATCGATCTAGGTTTCCACATCATTGCATAGGCACCCCTCTTCTGGTTCCCCTTGAAATGTCAACTCAAAAATTAGGCAGCCCTATACCTTTCTGGTTGCCTTCCAAGATGTAGCAGAAAATGTCAGGCCAGAGAACATAGTTAACTAGCATCATACAGATGAAGCCTCTGGGTGTGAAGATTGCAACCTTCCCCCTCGTCTTCTCCCTTCCCCTCCCCTCCCTGTCCCCTGATCCATCTCCAGGCCCACAGAGGCAAAGCTGATCCTGCACCTGGTCCGCCTCTGGCAGGGGCAACTTTTGCTGGAAGGATGTGCTTCCTTACAGAAGTCTCTCTGCCAGCACGACTGTTCTAATTAGTCATATTTTGAAAGCAGATCTGCTTAATTGCAAGCAGTACTAAATATTGGTATATAAATAAAGTCATTAATAGCTGTAGATGCTAAAACTTCTTACACTGAATGCTACAACAAATGGGCCTGTTGACCGCTGTGGCATCTGCCAGCTGGGGCCATCCCTCATGTTCCCTGTTGGCATCTATCGATGATTAGAGGTGGTGGCACGTGGAGGCTTCCATAGCAGAGCAGAGGCAAAGGAACTGGGGACCTATGGGCAGGCAGAGAGGGGTCTAGCATCCAGTACCGAGCAGCCACAGATCCACCTAATGGATCTTCTATAGCCATCAAGTTAACGTGTGCTTAGTGCAAACAGTTGTGGCTCTAAGCGCTCCATCCATCAGCCGCCCCCACGCGCTCAGGCTTTGGCAGTGCTTCCTGAGTCAGCTGCCTGGCCTCGAGGAGTGAAGATGGTGCCTGTGAGTATGGCAGCGTCTCAGCGGCCTCTACCGTGTGTGTAGTACTGGAGTTCATGCAGACATTGGGCTACTCATTCATGAGCATGGTGAACTTGGGTTGTGCCTCAGTGTCCCCATTTATGAATCTCAGATGACAGCTATTCAAGGTGCTGCGGCCTTGTTGACTTGCTAGTGTGCTCACCAAATGCTTGTTGAGCACTCACTAAGTGCCAGGCCTCATTCTAGTTCCCCCTGCATGGTGAGGGTGGTGAGAGGTTGGCAGGGACCATAGGGAGGATGGGATTTTGTTCGGGATGCTATGGGAAATGTCAGATGTGGAGGTTATGATCTCTTTTAGGAGAGCCGTGTGGCTGTGGTATAGGATTGGCTGTAGAGAGCATCAAGAGGAAGCTAGAGTGGGGCCTAGGAGAGTGATGTGGCCAGGGCTCAGGAGGGAGTTGGGTGGACCTGGGCAGATGCCCTCAGAATGGGTGGGACTCATGTGGATTCACTAGGAATCCTTGAGTTTCTATCTTGAGTAATGAAGAGAGTGGAGTTGCCAGCTACTGTGGGATTGGGGGGGGGGGTACTCATTGGAGGTGTTCATCTTCCTTACTGATTTTCCTTTATGCTGATTGGAGTCCTCTGATTTTGAAATATTTTGTTTGTTCTAGAATTCTTTTTTTTTTTTTTTTTTGGTTTTTTTCGAGGTAGGGTCTCATTCTGGTCCAGGCTGACCTGGAATTAACTCTGTCATCTCAGGGTGGCCTTGAACTCATGGCAATCCTCCTACCTCTGCCTCCCGAGTGCTGGGATTAAAGGCGTGCACCACCTCACCCGGCTCTGTTCTAGAATTCTTAAAGTTGTTTTTTTTTTTTTTCAAATCAATTTTATTTTATAGAGGACTTTAGGTGTGTAGAGAAACTGCACAGTCAGTGCAGAGGCTCCTGACCCATGTGCTCCTGCCCACCTCTCATTTCCCCTATTAGTAATATCTTATATCTGCATGGTACATGTGTTAGAATGGCTGCATCTGCATTGATGCACCGTTGTCGCCAAGTCTACACTTTACGTGAAGGCTCACTTTCGTGTCAGACAATTTGTGGATTTGGACAAATGTATAAAGACATGTCTGCACCATTTAGTGTCACACAGAATAGTGTCACTGCCCTGAAATTTACAAGTTCCACCTTCTCATCCCTCTCTTCCAAGCTTTAGCCATCACAGATCCTTTACCTGTCATAGTTTTGCCTTTTTCAGAATGCCATATAGTTGAAGGAAGACATTAGCGAACCTTTTCAAAATACCTTCATTTGCTTAGTCATGTGACTAAAGTTCTCCATGTCTTTCATAGCTTGATTGCTTGTTTCCTCTTAGTGTTGAATGCCATTCTCGCTGTCTGGGTATATTGCAGCTTATTTCCCCACTCACCTGAGGAAGGGCATCACCATTTCTTGTTGACAATTAATGAAGAAAGCTGCTATGGATGTTCATGTGTGGGTTTCTTTGTGGACCTAAGGTCTTAACTCCTTTGGTAAATACTGAAGAGTGTGATTGCTGGGTATTATGGAAAATGAAGGTCAACTACCAGGCTGCTTTCCAAAGTGGTAATTCCTGAGATTCTAGGTGTTGGACCCTGTATGGGCAATGAGTTCACAGAGCTTCCCAGATCTGAGTGCTTTCCCCTGATGCCCCCGCCCCCCAGCCTTTTCAGACTGAGGAGAGTGTGTGGAACCCTCCCAGCCACCAGTGGTCCAAAGGGAACATGCACAAGGTTGTTCACAAGGCTCTCTGAGTTTCCTGGGATACCAGGCTGGGCAGGACAGACTGGAGGTGTGCAGCACGGGCTGGCTTGGATTTAGTCTTGTTGGCAGTTGAAGCTAATGTGCTTTTTTTTCAACCAGGGGCCTGTAGGATAGCTAACAAATAAAGTTAGCCAAAGTATGACCTAGGCATTTTCGGACTCAAAATGATTTGAGAAGTGGGCATCCTTGGTTGGGCATGACCTATCTTGCTAGAATGTTAAGCCTTCTGGTAGATGTCTATTTGCTTGTCTTTCTCTCCTAAACCTGCTGTGGGGTACTTTCTCATGACCGGTTTTATTCAAGGATAAATGCTTGTTCCAAGTTGCTTTCGGTTGCACATCAGTGTGACTACCTTTGTTCTTCTTGTTATGATTAGAGTTATTAAGTGTTGCCCTCTGACTATTCCTAGGGGCCAGCTCCACCATGGCCACACACTGCCTTATTTCATTCTCATGATGGCACCCAAAGGTGGGCTTTATTTATCTCCTTCTACAGAATAGAAAACTAGGCACAGAGAAATGGAGAAACTAGCCTATGAGTACCTAACAAGTGGGTGGGATCTTATATGGAGAACTCCAAGTCTGCCTCTGTGTTGGGGAGAGGAGCGGGAACAGGGACCACTTGATGCTAGCATTGCTCCCTCTCCTTGGGTGGGTGGACTCCTCCTCTCCTTTCCTACCTCACCCCAAATGTCTGTCCCTTTCTTGGGCCTTGCATTCTTCCCCTGTGTTTGCCATGCGACAAACCTGACACTCTATGTTTCTGGACTTTGCTCCTGTCCATTTCTGGCTGCCCACCGTGACCCAAGGGATGTGGTTTCTCTGCCTTGTTCCTGCTGCACCTTCAATATCTATCACCAAGCAAGTGCCCATTGGCCTCTGTAGGTAGGTTGTCTGAAGGTGGTGCTGGCTTTGGTGATGTCTGCTTCATGGAGAGTAGAGACCTGGAATGAAGGCCTTTCCCTTAGTGGCCAGAGGGAGAAGTTCTTGACAATACAACCTGCCTGGGTTCCAGCCCCACCTGCAAGATTGTAGACAAAGCACTGGGCTTCCTGTGGCCTCAGTTAGCTCGTTACTGAATGGGTCTAACCACTCTACTGATATCCTGGCACACAGTGAACATGTGACTTTATGAAATGCAGAGACACCTGGATTTACAATGGGGGTCACCTCCTGATCAACCCATCCTAAATTGGAAAGACCGTAGGTTGGACTACATCCAGCTATCTACATATACTAATGCAGCAGCACAGGCCATTGTGGAGTGTTGGCCACTTCCTCTGTGATGGTGTGGCTGGCTGAGAATTGTGACTTGCTGTCCCTGTCCAGCAGCTGCAAGAATATCATGCGGTATATCCCTAGTCTAGAAAGATTTGGATGCAAGACTCAAAGTATGGCTTCTGAGGAGTCGTTATTGTTTTCACAAGATAATAAACTTGAAATATTGTAAGTCAAAACGCTGTAAATTGGGAACCATCTCTAATTAATGTTGTAATTGTATGGAATATATATGTGATATAAATATATGCCATATATAGTAGATATTTTATTTTTATTGTATTAAAGTATATATACCATGAAAATTTCCATTGTAGCTATTTTAAGTGTGCTTTCAGTACATTTAGTCATAATATCCTGTTCAATACTGTGATGTGCAGAGTACCTTGTAATTTACTTTATACATACAATGTCATGTAATCATCACATTGTCCACTAAAGCATGTTTTCGTCATTCCAATCCAAAACTCTCTACCTCTATTATTCATATTTACAATAGTGGGCACTTATTATTCTTTTTCACTCCCCGAGGTAACTATGACTCTCCTTTCTGTGTAAGAGACTTTTTCAACCTTAGTACAACTGACTTTTTCGTTGTTGTTGCTTTTTCAAGGTAGGGTTTCATTCTAGCCCAGGCTGACCTGGAATTCACTATGTAGTTTCACGGTGGCCTCGAACTTACAATCCTCCTATCTTTGCCTCCCTAGTTCTGGGATTAAAGACGTGAGCCACCATGCCTGGCCTACCACTGACTTTTTGAACTAGACCATTTTTGTTTGTGGAGCTCAGTTTGTGTTCATTACAGACACATACCAGCAGCATCCACTCTCTGGTCCAGGTGGTGAAAAGTGCCTAGACATTGCTTATCATCTCCTGGGTTTAGTGGGAAAGAACCTCTGATAGGAGGACAGTGGTTTAAAGAGCTTGAAGCAAGGAAAACCAAGTACCCTAGTCATCACTTACTATGGGCTCTCATGCTGTCTTTGTGCAAGACTTTTCCTGTGTTAGATAAAACTTTTGGCCTCTAGTTTACCACAGAGTATAATGATGAAGGCAACTATCTTAATTTAAACACAGATTCCACCCTTTAAGCACCATGTCTTTGGTGTGGGTGACTCTGTCCTGTCCATTGCTGAATATGGGTCCCCTAGCACCAAAGGGTGCCCTCAGGATCAAGACACATACCACCATCTCACAAGGCAGAGCCATCCTCAAGAATCCAAGGCCAGCTGTCCTGTCTGCCTCCGTGAGGAAAAAGAAATAGTGACCTTCCCCTCCTGTGGACTGCTGGAGGAGCAGTCCAAACCTGTGTGGTCTCTGGTTGCTCTAGTTGAATCTGCCATGTCCTTCAAAGCCATGTGTAAAGGCTTGGTCTATAGCTTGGCACTGTAGGGAGCCAGTGGAGCCTTTAAGAGATGGAGCCTAGTAGGGGGAAGTGAGGTCACTGGGGATATTCTCTTGAAGGGGATTGTGGGTCTCTTCCTCTGTCAGCTTCCTGGCTACTGTTTGGGTAGCAGCTTTTCTCTACCACATGTTCCTGCTATGCAGACCACGAGAGGAACACCACAGGCAGTTTTACAGCCAACTTTGTTTTGACAGATAGATGGGATACCCTCTAGAGTAGCGATGAAAAGTGATGCGAGTCAGTAACACAGTCAGGTTTGACCAGGTCTCAGGCATGCTGTAAACTTATCTGTGGAACATTTCTGGGATGGCCAGCGTGGGAGATTGGTTTACTGGCCACAGCATAGCACAGGAGGAGTGCATCTCTCTATGATCTTACGCTAGCTGTGACATTGCTAGGTAGGAGAACATCAGCTGCACTGCAATCTTGGGCCTTGTATATGTGCCCCCTGATTGACCAAAACATCAAGTGACACATGACTATGTCTACTCTCAGAGTTTTTGCTTTTCTCACTGCACTGGGTCTTGAGCTGGTTTTGTTTCCAGCCAGATACGGCTTGTGGGGAATCCCAGCCCCTTCCTTTTGTCCTCTAAAGCTGACATCCTATCACTGCCTGTTTTTAATTTTATTTTTTTATTGACAATTCCATAATTGTAAACAATATCCATGGTAATCCCCTCCCTCCCCCCACTTTCCCCTTTGAAACTCCATTTTCCATTACATCCCTTCGCCCTCTCAGTCTCTCTTTTATTTTGATGTCATCATCTTTCCCTACTATTATGATGGTCTTGTGTAGGTGGTGTTAGGCACTGTGTGCTCATGGATATCCAGACCATTTTGTGTTTGGAGGAGTACGTTGTAAGGAGTCCTACCCTTCCTTTGGCTCTTAAATTCTTTCTGCCACCTCTTCCACAATAGACCGTAAACCTTGGAAGGTGTGATAGAGATATTGCAGTGCTGAGCACTCCTCTGTCACTTCTTCTCAGCACCATGGTTTCTTCTGAGTCATGCCAAGGTCACTGCCATCTAAAAAGAGAAGCTTCTCTAACCAAAAGTGAGAGTAGCATTAACATATGGGTATGAACATTAAGAGAAGTGCTTCCTGGGTAGTTTGGTGAGCATAGTATATACATTTAGCCAGATACCAGCAGATGTTACACCCCTAGGGCTCATGACTACCCCTGTTTTAGGTTTTCAGTCAGGGATGTATTTCCTCCCATGGAGTGGGCCTCCAGTCCAATTAGAGAGCAGTTGGTTTCCCCCATAACAGACATGCCACCATTGCACCCATTGGCTCATTTGGCCTGGCTGGTCAAATGCAATGTCCACTGCTGAGTATCTTCACTGGTGATCTCTCTCTCTCCCACTGAACTGCATGCATAGCTTTTTCCAGCTTTCTGTCAGCTGGTCTACATGGAGGAGGTTTTCAGCTCAACTCTAGCAGGATTTCTTAGTGGCTCTGCAGCCCAAGTATGCCTGTCTCTACCTTTTGCAGAGAGCTTTGGCTACGCCTGTACTCAGAACCATGGCGGGCATGTCTGAGAAGTCTTCCTTGTTGGACAGAGCCAGGTGTCCAGCTGGGAATATGGTGGGGGAAGGGAGGAGACTACTGAGGAGCAGAGGCAAAGTTTGTTCACCACTCCTCATGCTGTTCATTAAACCGCCTTGTTCTATCCCAGCAGAGACTTGGGGTTCCTAGTGGGTCCTTGGCTATAGCCCTGCCCTAAAGGAGCAGGTTCAAGTTCATGTCTGTTATATGAATGACCAGATCAAGGCCATGATATACTCTCATGTGGGTGAAGTCCCTTACCTAGATTGGAAAACGAGGGGCTAAGACAAAAATGAGACCAAAGAACAATGCAGCTCCTCCATCCTCAGGCAAGGAAGGGGTGGGGGCAGCCAGGTGTGCTGACCCCTGCATGTAGTGCCGTCTTTCTGGGCTGAATTTCCGAGGAGCTCCTGGTGTCGGAGACGCCCATCTGTCATGACTACCATGTCATTTGAAAAATCATGGTGTTCAGTTACCTTTTACCTAGTTTTTGATTCCCTCCTAATTTAGCTTTTGTTGTGCAGCCGAGTTCCAGGCTTCTGCATCTCTCCCACCTGCAGTAATCTCCCCAGAAAATGAGGCTATTGATACTTCAAAATAGAGTTGCTTTGGAGTATCATTACATTTATCGCCCTTGTGTGCACTTACATTTTGTGCTTTAGAAATCAAATACTGGCTGTTCCTTATCTAATATTTTGATGGATGGAATTTTTATGAAAATGGAGTTGAATTTAATTTCTCTTTGGTGGTGTGAAGATGCTTTTATAATAATTACTGAAGCTTCATTTAACCTTGGTGTGAGCTTTCTAGCCTCTCATCACTGTGACTGTAGAGTCACATTTTAAAATATTATTTATTTATTTACACACACACACACGCACCCTCCCCCCCACACACACACATAGTGTGTATGGGCATACAAGGGCCTCTTGCAGCTGCAAACAAACTCCTGATGCATGCACTGCTTTGTGCGTCTGGTTTTCTGTGAGTGCTGGGGAATTGAACCTGTGCTGGCAGACTTTGCAAGCAAAGTGCCTTTAACTGCTGAGCCATATCCCCAGCCCCTAGAGTCACATTTTAATGGTGTCCTAAAGTAAAGCAATTACTTGTAGGGAAAATCAGCTACCAAGTAGATCCCAGGCCCCATCAGGAGAGGCCTTAAACTCTCTGTGGAGTCTACAACTTTGGGTTTGAATCCTGGTTCATGTTATAACCTTCTGTACCCTTTGGCTAGATGCTAAAACTCTGTGTCACAGTGTGCACATCTACCTGCAAAATGGGGACAGCAATGATACAGATATCATTGTGTTATTTGGCGCTTAAGTGAGTTAATATTTGCAAAGTACTTGTGGTAGTTTGAATGGTTGTCCCCCAATATACTCAGGATTTTATTTTAGCTTGTAATTTAGATCTCCAGCTGCCTGGCTAGAGGAGGTGCCACTGTGCCCAGCCCTATGTTGTGGGGGTGGATTTGGAATTCCAATCTACAGGTATGCAGAGTGCTTGGGCTTTCTCTGGGGATCCTGAAGCGTGCTTGCTTGCTGCTGCTGGTGGTCTGTCTCTCTCTCTCTCTCTCTCTCCCTCTGCATAGACCTGCAAAAGGGTGGGGATGGCACCTTCTTCTGCCATTATGGAACGTCCACTGGACCTTTAAGCTTCAAATAAATGCCATTTCCCCCATAAACTGTGTCTGGTCTGGAGGTTCATGCCACTGACCTGAGGATGCTACAGTACTTTAAGTAATATCTGTTGCTGCTGTACATCATGAGAGAAATGCCAGTTAAAACGACAGGGTTACAACCTCATATATAGTAGCTACTTTCAAAAGCAAAACAAGTCTGTTAATAAAGACATGGAGAAAACAGAAATATTGTGCTTTGATGGTGGGACTATAAATGGTCCAGATGCTTTGAAAACAATAAAATTAAGCATAGGGTTGGAGGTGTAGCTCAGTGATAGAGTACTTGTTTAAGATGTCTGAGATTCTGGGGCCAATCCCGCCCATCCAAACAAACAAAAACTAAAAGGTAGAATTAGCATACAACCAAGCAATCCCATTCCTGAGTATGTATCCAGAGAAAAATGAATGCAGGGTCTTCAAGAGCTGTTTGTATCCCCATGTCCATTGTAATATCATTTGCAATAGCTAAAGAGTGGAAACAACCCATGTGTCCACTAGAAAATGAATGAATAAACAAAATGTCAAAAGAGCCAAACTGCTGACACAGGTGACAACATGGATGCACTTTGAGGACGTTATGCTGAGTTAAATAAGTACATTAAAAACAGACAGGTGCCTATGATTTCACTTAAATGAGGTCCCTAGAGTGGTGAAATTCACAAATACAGAAAGTAGTATGGGAGTTGTCAGCCATAGGGAAAGGGTGGGAAGTTACTGTTTAATGAGGTCAGGTTTCAGTTTGGGAAGATGGAGAAATCCTGGAGATAAGTGGTGGGAGTGGTCACACAACAAAAACATTCTTTTAAAAAATTACTGTGTGTAAAAGGAGAGAAAGAGGGCTGGAGAGATGGCTTAGCGGTAAAGGTATTTGTCTACGAAGCTTAAGGACCCCAGTTAGATTCCCAGGACCCACATAAGCCAGATGCACAAGTGAGCGCACAAGCATCTGGCCTTTGTTTGCAGTGGCTAGAGATCCTAGCATGCCCATTTTCTCTCTCTCTCTCTGCCTCTTTCTCAAATAAAGAAAGAAACGGGCATGCTGGGACCTCCTGCCACTGCAACCAAACTCCAGAGGATGAGCTGCTGTGTGCATCTGACTTTACTTGTGTACTGGGAAATCCAACCTGAGTAGTCAGGCTTTGAAAACAAGCACCCGGAACCACTGAGCCATCTCTTCAGCCCAACATTGACATTCTTTTTTTTTTTTAATTTTTTAAATTTATTTATTTGAGAGCGACAGACACAGAGAGAAAGACAGATAGAGGGAGAGAGAGAGAATGGGCGCGCCAGGGCCTCCAGCCTCTGCAAACGAACTCCAGACGCATGCGCCCCCTTGTGCATCTGGCTAACGTGGGACCTGGGGAACCGAGCCTCGAACCAGGGTCCTTAGGCTTCACAGGCAAGCGCTTAACCACTAAGCCATCTCTCCAGCCCTAACATCAACATTCTTAATGCCACTGGACTGGATACTGAAAAATGGCCACAGTGATCACTTCTATGTTACATGTATTTCACAGCAATTTAAACATTGGGGGAAAATGTATGTGTTTCACAGTGAGCACTAGATTTTATAGATCTTACTGCTGCTGTTGTGCTTACACAGCAGGCTGCATGAAGTCACAAACTATTCTTTGGGCTTGGTTGAACCTCCTTCCTGGCTTTCGGTTTTGGGATGGTGAATGGGCCGTTGCCAGTCCTGTTGCCATTTGTTTCCGAAGTCTTCTGTATGCATTAACTGTCTCATTAGAATACAGATGAACTGGTTCCTGCAAGCACTGAGGAGGGACCTTTGCTGGGCATCATCCTTCTCTGGCCTTTGCCTTCCTTGGTCATGCTCCAGCTGTGAGCTGGGATGTTTTACTCATTTAGATACTGTGAGTTAAGGCGGTAGCTTCTCTCCTCTGGGTTCCGTCTGTGATGGTTTCCTGAGGCTTTCTTCTATGTCTTGCTAGCAGGGAATGCAGCCCCTGAAAATACTCCTGAGTGTGAAGGTTCTTTCCATTAACATCATTCACATAGTTACTCCTCACTCAGAAATACTTACTAAGCTCCTGTACGAGCCAGCCCTCTTCTGTTTGTTGAGAGGTGACTGCTATGCACAAAGTAGGAAGATCCATCTTCATGGGCTTGCACTGCAATGAGGAGAAGCAGACAATAATGGAGATAAACATGGCTAATATTCAGTGTGTTTGACTGGAAATGTGCTTAGGAAACAAACACAGTAGGATCAAGGAGAGCTAGGTGTGGGTGAGTGGTATGGAATTTTAGAAAGACAGCAAAAATCTGAAGGAAACAAGAGGTGCACCATGTGCCCCGGCAGAGGCCCAGGCCTGTCAGGGCCAGGTCAGGGGAGATCTTGTTCACGGGGATTCCTGGAGGGCTTTGCCTTTATCCCAGTGGTAGGAGCCTTCCTGAGCAGAGGGAGTATTTGGTCTGTATCAGGAAGCCTCTGAGTGCTGCTTGGGGAAGAGATTGAGGAGTATGGGGGAGACCAGAGAGGCCTCTGTGGTGCTCTAGGAAAGAGATTCCAGTGGCTGGACCCTAAGTGGGGAGAAGAGCCCATATGTGGACACCCTGTGACATGTCTCATGAGGGTTGTGCTCACTGTCCCCTCCAGTATTGCCTACCCTATGGCTGTCATTCATAGGAAGCTCACATTGGTTCCAGTCACTCTAATCTGCCATGTGTTGGCTAAGCCTCGGTTCCTGCTGCTGCGCTGTGAGTTTCCACTCATGGTTGGTCCAAACTTGGCTTGTTCCTTGAGTCCCAAGATCTTCTGTTTGTTTGCTGTGACAAGCCCTACAAACACCCAGCTTTAAAGGACACTGGTACCTGCATCCTGCTGCTGGCAGTGTGAGCAGGCTGTGGAACAGTAACCATGGCAGCAACAAGAGGATGCCTGTGATAGTTCATTGTGATTGTCAGCCTGACAGGATCGAGAAGTTCCTAGATTAGTAAAGCGTACCTCTGGGTGTGTCTGTAAGGGGGTTTCTAGAGATGATTAGTGAAGGAGGGACGATCCCGGGATGTGGTTGGCACCCGCACCATCCCATGGATTGGAAGCTCTGAGGGAGTAGAAGAGGAAGAAGGAAGACCTCTAGCACATGCATTTCTCACTTCGCTTCCAGCTGCCTTGATGTCTGCCTTACCCAGCCCTGAATGAGTGGAGCCAGCAGCCATGGACTGTTTGGACCCATGAGCCAAAATAAATCTCTCCTCCTTTTAGACAGTGACAATAACAAGAAGCCTGTCTGACATAAAGCCACCTTGTGTCACAGGTAGAACCTTTGGACCTCAGTTTCAAGGGGAGATCAGGTTGGGCTTCCGCTACATAGGCGAGAAGACTGAGCCTAAGCGTAGCCAGCTGTCCACCCTCACGCCCCAGCTTGTCTGTAGCACAGCTGCTGAGGACACCGAGGAGTCACAGTGTGTCTGTGCTCCTGGGACCAGGCCTTTCCCAGGGACTGATGGTGGTGACAGCCCATCTCTCCCCAGGACTTCTTTGGGGCCAAGTTTCAGGCTTGGGCTCCATCTCATCTCATTTTGTTCTCCCCTGGGACCCAGGCTATTCATTTCTTCTCATTTTGCTCTCCTGGGACCCAGGCTCTCCTGCCTGTTTTTTAGATGTGGGGATAGAGACTCAGAGGGATAAAGTGATTTGTCTTGGGTCATAGCAAAAGCTGGGATTCAGGGGCTGGAGAGATGGTTTAGTGGTTAAGGTATTTGCTGTAAAGCCTAAGGACCAAGGTTTATTTCCCCAGTATCCACATAAGCCAGATGCACAAGGTAGAGTTCATTTGCAGTGGCGGATGAGCCCATTCTCTCTTTCTTTTTATTTTATTTTATTTTATTTTATTTTATTTTATTTTATTTTCACAATTTTTGTTAACATTTTCCATGATTATAAAAAATATCCCATGGTAATACCCTCCCTCCCCCCTCCCGCACTTTCCCCTCTGAAATTCCATTCTCCATCAGATTACCTCCCATCTCAATCATTGTACTTACATATATACAATACCAACCTATTAAGTACCCTCCTTCCTTCCTTTCTCTTCCCTTTATATCTCCTTTTTAACTTACTGGCCTCTGCTACTAAGTATTTTCCTTCTCACGCAGAAGCCCAATCATCTGTAGCTAGGATCCACATATGAGGGAGAACAGGTGGCGCTTGGCTTTCTGGGCCTGGGTTACCTCACTTAGTATAATCCTTTCCAGATTTATCCATTTTTCCTCTCTCTTTCTTTCTCTTTCAAATAAATAAAAAAATTAAAAATAGGGCTGGAGAGATGGCTTAGCGCTTAAGCGCTTGCCTGTGAAGCCTAAGGACCCCGGTTCGAGGCTCGGTTCCCCAGGTCCCACATTAGCCAGATGCACAAGGGGGTGCACGCGTCTGGAGTTCGTTTGCAGAGGCTGGAAGCCCTGGCGTGCCCATTCTCTCTCTCTCCCTCTATCTGTCTTTCTCTCTGTGTCTGTCGCTCTCCAATAAATAAATAAAAATTAAAAAGTAAGGGCTGGAGGGATGACTTAGCAGTTAAGGTGCTTGCTTGCAAAGCCTAAGGACCCATGTTCCATCTCTCTCCAGATCCCCCATAAGCCAGATGCACAAAGGTGAGGTAAGCACAAGGTCGCACATGCCCACTAGGTGGCGCAAGTGTCTGGAGTTCAATTGCATAGGCTGAGGCCTTAGTGTACCAATTTCTCTCTCTCTTACTCTCTGTAAAAAGAAAATAAATAAAATTGATTATAATTAAATTTTTAAATTATTTTTTTAAGTTGGGATTCAAACCCAAGGCCTGCTGATTCTTCATCACTGTCCATGTTGTCAGCTGAATAAATGAATGTTGTATGATGTAAATCTCTGAGGAATGTGAGTTGAATACTTTGTTATGCCGTGAAACTATTAGGACCCAAAAGGATTTCTTTTGAAACAGTGTTGAAGTTCCACCTTTTCGGAAGTGTACCATGTTAGAGGCTCAGCAAGGAATGTTAGTGATAGTGAAAAACAAACCCTTCCTCCCAGAGTAAGTTAGAAATAAAGCCTTCATTAGGGCGGCAGAGCAGGAATGCAGAGTTATAGTGCCTAGGTCTCCCCCAACTTGTGGCCTCAGGCAAGTGACTAACCTCTGTGTAGCCTCAAGGCTTTCGGAAAGTGACTCAATCTCTCTGTGCAGTATGTGACCTTGGGAGTTACTTAACCTGTGGGTGCTTCAGTTTCCTCATCCATAGCCTGGGAATAATAAAGGTACTCACTTCATAGCATCATGGTGAAAAGTAAGTCAGTTTACAAGACGCTTTGAGCAGTGTCTGTACAATTTTTATACAGACAAAAAAAAATTGTTGTTTCGAGGCAGGGTCTCACTCTAGCCAAAGCTGACCTGGAACTTGCTCTGTAGCTGCAGCCTGGCCTTGAACTCACAATAATCCTCGTACCTCAGCCTCCTGAGTGCAGTGTCTGGTATGTGTGAAGTGCCCAGTGAGTGTTAGCTGTCATGGTGGGCATTCGCAGGGCTCTGAGGAGGCTGGATGCTATGTGCAGTTTGCAGTGATCAGGAACAGTTCCTGGAGAATGATGTGGGCAGAGTACAGAGAGGGGTGGCCATTCCATACAGAGGAGGCTAGGAGCAAGTTCAGAAGGTGGGCATGTGAGGCAGAAGCCAGAGAGGATTCAGTTTGCCTGGGGTCTGGGCACAGGGCTCAGTGTAGGGGTTGGAGAGAAAAAGGTGGAAAAGCCAGAGCATGAGGAGCCTTTCATGCCAGGCCAGAAATCTTTGTCTAGGAGTAGTAAAAATGTCAGGAGGGAAGTTAAAGGGGCATGCCAGCCTTTTCTGGGCAAAATTTGGATTTCCTGGGCACTTGGAAGGAGTGCAGGTGTCTTAGCCCAGGGTTTTCTTATCCTGCCACCTTCAAGGTCTCAAGCTCATCTGTGCAGCCCCAGAAAAGCAGATGGGCCTTCATAAGCCTTCATGGCTTTGAAGGAGCAGTGCTTGCTCTTTATTTGTGAATGTAACAACATACCACAGGCTAGGTAGTTTATTGAGAATAGAGATTGATTTGACTCTCAGCTCTAGGGGCTGAGAAGCTCAAGAGCATGGTGCTGGCATTTGGCAAGGACCTTGTGCTACATCACAGATTGGCGGAGTATATCACATGGGGAGATAAAGAATGTGAGCTCAGCTCTCCTCCTCATAAAGTCACTAATACGCACCCAGGGGCCCCACCCACATGACCTCATGTAACCCTGAGTACTTCACTTCCCAAATGCCCCACTTCCACATATCATCAACATGTGACTTTCCACTTGCACATTTGGAGGATACATTCAAAGTAGGGTGGTTTATTCTCCCAACTTCGATGACTACAAAAAGCCCTTAAAAATACACGGGAAGGGATCTGGGAATGGAGGTACATGCCCTCATGTATCTATAATCCCTGTACTTGGGAGGGTGTGCCAGGAGAGCCATGTATTTGAAGCCAGCCTAGGCTAACTATCACAAAAAACAAAAACTAGCTAATTAACTTACTAACTCACCGTAAGAGGGACATTGGGACATGAAAACCCTCATAAGCTTGAACTTGACCTCAGGCAGGAAGTATAAAGCACATGACCGGTGTCATGTCCTGGGTATAAAATGCTGCAGGGTTAGTGCAGCTCCCTGTTAGGTGGAAGACCTCATCCCACCCCATGACCCAGAAAGCATTTTGGCAGTCAGCTCTGAGCATTCCCGTGAGAAGACCAGGGAAGCTGCATGGGCAGGTTCAGTAGCACCTGTGTGCAGCCCTAGAGATGGCTGGGGTCTCACCAGAGGAAGCCCTGGGAGTCCCTCCAGATCAGCTCACTTGCCACATTTGTACTAGATGTGGAACTGAAAAAACAAGACGGCCACTAATATGCTGGAGTCAGGATGTGATGCTGACATCCCTCACTGCTGGGCAAAGGCTTCCCTAGTGAAAATGATTAGTGCTAAATATCTGCGCCATCTTGAGGCCAGGCAAAAGAAAGAGAGTCAAGTCCCAGTGAGGACAAGGAGGCTTAACAGTGGTGAGGGCCACGGTGGGGGTCTACTCTTCTTCAGAGAGCAATCCCACAGTCTCTAGGAGGGTAACAAGGGAGATGGACCGTGGGAACCCAAATCTTACCCAGGAGTCTTTGATGTGTGACTTTAGTTGCCTCTGGACAGATGTGGGAACCTGGCAGGTACTGGAAGTCCCAGTAGGTTGTCAGCAGGGTAGTCCCAGCATCTCCTGTGGGAGGTATGGAGACCCATCCAAAGCCAATGAGCGAAGGCAATCTGGTTGGTCTTTAGCAGGTTAGGGAGGTGTCTGAAACCTTTCATGAAAGGCTCACCTGGGGCATATGGGTCAGAGATATGGACAGAGTACCTTGATCAGCTCTGGGATCTAGGAATGCAAGAGTCTTCCTTTTTCACTAGGTGCAAGAGGGGGTTGCAGAGAGGACTGAGCCCCAGGGCTCATTAGCTGCCCTGCTCTGGCTGGGGAGGGTGCCTGTCTGCTGAAGTGGGATACCTCCATGTGGCCAATTAGAAGCCATTCACACATCAGTCACACTAATTAACAAGCAGTACATATCACCTCCATGAGAACATGTTGTTCACAAACATGCATTATGCTAATTAACAAAGCCTCTGAACTTGACTGGGGACACAGAGCTGGTGCTCAGGGCAGGATCTCGGGCCTAAGCTGCCTAAGGAGGGTAGCTGCCAATTGCAAGCCAGCTGACCCATGCCGTTAAGGGACACCACGGGATTGCCCTAGAGTGTGTCGCATGTCAGGCTGTCTAGGGTGAAGGCATCAAAGCAGATCACAGACACCGAAGTGGGTGGCACCTGTGGCCGCTATCCTGCCATCCTCGTCTCCTTCGCACTGCTTGTTTGTGTTTAATTGTAAAATATGTGGATCATAAAACTGACCTTCTGTCTTCAAGTGTGCCGCTCAGGGGCATGAAGCACATTCACCTTCCGTCTCGAGCCCCCATTAAACACTGACTCCCCAGTCCCACCCCATACAGCCCAGATACCCACCATGCTGCTTTCAGCTATGAATCTGACTACTCCCTGGGTCACTTGTGAGGAGAAATCCCACAGTATTTGTCCTCTTAAGACTGGCTTATTTCGCCCAGAATTTCCTTACTATGGCTGAATAATGTTTGGTTATATGTGAATGTTGCTTTTTTTTTAGTTTCTTGAGGTAGGGTCTTACTCTATTCTAGGCTGACCTGGAATTCACTATGTAGTCTCAGGGTGGCCTTGAACTCAACAGTGATCTTCCTGTCTCTGCCTCCCAAGTGCTGGGATTAAAAGCATGTGCCACCATGCCAGGCAGAATGTGGCATTTCTGCTTGTTCATCCATATAAGAATGGACACTTGGATGCAATACTATTAATTTTTTTCTACAATAGTTTTTGAAACAGAAATATATTTGTTTTAAAAGGAATGACCATGTCACATCACTGTAGGGGAAAATGGACGGCCCTTGCTATAGTGGGACAGAACTGGCCTCCAGCGGTAGTTTCCAATCAAGGAGCACCTAGGGTGCCCATGTGTTTTCTTCTGCAGTGTGCAGCAACATGGGTGTGGAATAAGAAACTGAAATCCTAGGGTCTTCCTCTGGTTGTGGGTGTGGTGGGTTGGTCGTGAAAATGGCATGGTTCTGCCCACCTGCTTCCGCCTGTCTCCATGGTCTTGGTAGTGTCATTCTGCAGTGTCTCTCTTCCAGATGTGGAGCCTGTCCCCTCATCCTTTGATGGTGAGCTGGCTAAACATCTTGCTTTGGCTGGCAGCATGTGGAGAAGGAGCTATGCCTGTTTCTAGCCATGGCCACTGGGAAACATTGCTGACTTCCTTGGGACCCTGACCCAGAATAAGCCGGGGTTAGCCACTGGTCTGTGGGAGCCCACGTGGAAGAAAGACAAGTCATGGAATGTTAGCCCTGGCTCAACCAGTCCTATGCTCAGCTATCCACTTAGCATAGGCATGAGAACAAGTCCAGACATGATCAGTTAAGCCGGACCTACCAACCTGCGAGAGACAATAAATAGTGGTTGTTTCGTTAGCATCATGTAATAGCAGGATGCAGATAGCCCTGGCCTCCTGAGAGCATGCGGCCATTGCTGTTTATTGAGGTGGTGTGTGAAGCTGAGATTGCAAGTGAGCAGTGTCCCTTGACGCTTGTGCACATGTCTGCCTTGCACTGTATGGTGTTCGAGGTGCAAGTGTGAGCTGGCTTTTGCTCAGTGGATACCAAGGCCAGGAAGTCCATGAAAGGTAGGGGTGTCTGATTTGTTCTTTTTTGAGATGTTTTACTCTGTAGCCCCAATTGGCTTGGAACTCACTAAGTAGCCTAGGCTGGCTTCAAACTCACTGCAGTCCTCCTGCCTCAGTCTAGAGAGTGCTTAGATTACTAGTGTGACCCACCATGTCTGGCTAACGGATGAGGCTTTCTTTTTTACCATTGCTTATTGCATGTCCCACCTGCTGAGACTGGGGACTGAGATCAGTACCTGGATTTGATATTTGTAAAACCAAGAGTGGGTGGTTCTCTTTCAGGAACTACATCATTTTGAGCACGGTATGTGGGGGTCTCCACAGAAGGCAGTTAGTTTCTTGAACAAGGCAGATAGGACGGGTCTGCATTTGCCAGAATTCTTTTTTTTTAATTTAATTTTATTTATTTATTTATTTGAGAGCGACAGACACAGAGAGGAAGACAGATAGAGGGAGAGAGAGAAAATGGGCGCGCCAGGGCAGAATTCTTATCTTTTACCTAGACCTGTTTTTCCACAAACAACCTGGCACCCTCCCCCCCCCCCCCCAAGGAAGGTTTTTGATTTAAACATTGTGGTTGGTCAGTTCAGCTCCCAGAACTTGGTGTCAGGGCTAGCCTCTTCCTGAGACAGCCCCTAGCCCTAACCAACCAGCTGTCTCTCTGGTTCACCTGAGCCAGAGGGTGGGGCCCACCATTATAAGGTTAAAAGTATATTTGTGAGGGGAGGGCACGCTCTCTGAGCTGCCTGATCACTTGCGAACTTCCAGCTGCTGCTGAGACTCCCCTGGGCTCAGCCCAGGCCCAGCCGTGCTGAGCCGAGGAGAGAGCCCCCTACTCCTTACACTCCACACGGGCTCTTTACCTCCTCCAGCTCCCACATGGTGGGAACTCTAAACTTTTCTTTTCTTTTTTTATTCATGGTTTTCCCAGGCCCTCCACATGGGTTCTCTAGCCATGTGGAGCCTTTCCTTGGCTCTGTACTTCTCTCAATAAATATAATAATAACTATCCTTCTCAGCCTTATTTTATTCAATTTATTTTATTTTATTCATTTGAGAGAGAAAAAGAGGCAGGTGAGAGAGGGGGAATGGGTGTACCAAGGCCTTCATCCACTGTAAACAAACTCCAGAAGCGTTTTGCCACTTTGTGTATCTGCCTTATGCGAGTCCTGGAGAGTTGCACCTGGGTCCTTTGGCTTCGCAGGCAAGCGCCTTAATCGTTAAGCAATCCCTACAGCCCATATTCAATTTTTTTGATTCAAATTAGGCATGAACCTAGGATTTAGGGTTCAAGGACTTTCCTGAACCCTGAGCACTCCATTACAAGTTTGTCTACTCAACAAACATTCATTTAGCATCACTTTTGGTCAAGCCCAGGGCTTCCTATATGAGTGACAGGTGAATTAATATACACTGATAATTACTAGGATATTGGTGGATAATCACTGCCATTTCAGTTGTTTCTGCACTTTACATTTCTGTAGAGGAGTGATTTCTAAGTGCTAAGGAAGTAGATGGATTTAATTATCAGTTTTTTTTAAAAATTTCATTTTGATTTTGAGACAATCTTGCTGTGTAGCCCAGGGTGGCCTGGAATTCTTTTTCTTCTTTTTCATTTGGTGTGTATGATGTATGTATATGTATGTTCATGTGTGTGAGTGCACGTGTGTGCATGCCGTTGTGAGCATGTGGAGATCAGAAGACTTTTGCATGCCAGTCCTTACCTTCCACCTTGTTTGGGGCCATTTCTTGTTGCTCACAGCTCCATTCTTCAGACTAGCTGGCCTGTGAATTTCCAGTGGATTCTTCTGTCTCTGCCTCCCTTCTTGCTATAGGCATGCCGGGATTATAGATGCCCACTACAGCATCTATGGGTGCTGGGGATCTGAACTCAAGTACTCATTCTTGAAAGCACTTTATCCAATGAGCCATCTCTTTAGCCCCAGCCTGGAATTCCTGATCCTCCTGCCTCTGCTGGGATTATAGGCATGCACTACCACTCCTGAATTTGCCTTATATATATTTTTTCAGCTACTTTTTTTGTAATGTGACTGTGTAGTGTAGTCAGTATGAGAGTCAGACAGGTGTGTGTGTGTGGGGGGGGGGGGGCTGGTCATATTCACTTCTGGTCACAAAGTGAGGCCATCTCTGTAGCTGTAATAGGGCCTGGAGCAGCACAAAGATGTGCTGAGCAAATGAGAGGATGTCCCATCCCATTTGATCTTCTTCAGTGCCCTGTGGCTGATGGGGAGCAGATACCATTGTCTATTCTGCAGCTGAGGCAATACTGGCCCAGAGGGGTAGTGGAGCTGCCAAGGGCCCCACAGCAAGGACGTGGAGAGAGAAGGGGAAACCAGAACTTGGCAGCTGTCCGTTCTGCCAGACCGCCTCCTCCAGAAATGTAGATAGTGCCCTTAAAACAACCTCAAATCTAGATGGTTGTACAAGCAAGCCTATGGAGGAACTTTACATATATATTCCTTTATTGCTGATCACCAAGCAGAACACAGCTCTGAGCTGGGCAGCTCAGCTGGACCATCTCTTGAGGGTCCTCAACCCTCTGCACCTGGGGCTGTTTCCCGGCCAAGCATCTGCTTGACTTAGGGACTGTCACACAAAGTGGGCTCCAGCGCAGCAGCACCTCCTTCCAGCCATCTGGAGCTGAGAGCCACCCACAGGGGGAAGCTGTCATTCCAGAAGGCTCTGAAGCATGATCTCAAAAAGGCTCTTGGTTGTCTTGAGGGTGTGGTAGGGTATAGTTTGCTGCCCAGGGCCCCTGATGGGCTCCCAATGTCCAGACAGCCCCATGGCTGATAGGTGGCCATGGAAGTCTTTGGAGAATACGCTGTTGCTTGCTCATAGATGTGATGGAGCACCTTGGCTGTCCACTTCACTTGAATGAGAGATGCCTGGTCACGCACACTGCTGGGAGTGTCTGTGAGGGTTCCAGAGACGACTGGCATGTGAGTCAGAACTGAGCAGGGAAGATGCTGCTTGGACATGGGCAGCACCGGTCAGTAGGCTGGGTGCCTGCGTGGGACAGTAAACAAGCGGGGAGGGTCACACACCAGCGTGCAAGCTGGGTTCTTCTCAAGCAGGTGTGTTTTTGCTGCTGCCGTCACCATCGATGTCAGACAACAGAATCGTCAAACGTGGACCCCCGTCGGCGGCTCTCCAGGGAGCTTGCGGCTTCCAGCTGCTTGGACTGAGTGACTCCTGGTCTTCCCAGCTCTCTAGCTGCCGATGGCCATATGGCTATGGAGCCGCTGATTGTGGAGGCCAAGGTGACGAGCCCCCTCTTTATTATATGTACACCCCGTTGGTCCTGTGGAAACACAACTAACATAGTGTGCTGACCTTGGGCATGTGGGGGTACAGGCAGCTGCAGCAGTGCTATAGGGAAGGCTAGTAAGTATGGTGTGACTGTGGGCCTGGGCGGTGTCACTTCAAGTTAGAAACATTCCTGAGTCCCTTTGTGCCTAAGCCTGTGACAGGGTCTCATGCTTATTTTCTCCTATGTGTGTCATAGTTATGAGACCAGCTCTTAATGTGTTTAGGCCAATTTTGAGAACCAGGATACCCAGCAGGAGCACACCATGTGGATCTCTCAAATGCTCGTATCATTCCTATCTTTCCTGGAACTAAGAGATTTTTTAAATGTTTTTTTCACTCTAGTCCAGGCTGACCTGGAATTAAAGGGTGGCCTTGAACTCACAGTGATCCTCCTACTTCTGCCTCCCGAGTGCTGGGATTAAAGGTGTGTGCCACCATGCCCAGCAAACTTAAAGAAATTTATATGGGGTCCCAACATTTGCCAGAGAGAAGCCTTCTCTGTGTGTGTGTGTGTGTCCCTTTGAATCAGCTACCTGATCTTCAGGCTGTCCTGTGTACAGGGTCAGTATGGAGCTGTCTTCCCAAGCTGAGAACACGGTGTCCTGTTGAAATGTAAGGAATTTCAGGAGTGGGGTAGGGGCTTGCAGGTGACTTGACATCTTCCTGGATGTGAAATCCCTATCAGGTAAAACTGCAGGCCAGGCTTGTTGAGGTTGAGCACATGCAAGAACTTTACAGAGGTGAAAAGACTCCTTTTTTCATAGCAGTCAGCCAGCCATTCAGAGGTGTGAGCACCAGTCCCAGGAGTATGGGGACTGGGCTGTCACCAAGTGACTGTGCTAGCGTAGCCTGTCCAGGACAAGGGACAGGATGTGATTGACACCCCTTACCCTCACCAGGGAAGACACTGCACAGGGGTGGACAGAGGCTCAGTCATGGGGGAGCCGGCATGGTGGGTGCCGATGTGCAGCCAGGGACCCAGCCTGGCCTTGCCAGTTGTGTGACTCTGAGCAAGTTACCTAAGCTCTGTGAGCATGAGGGCGTCCCTGCATGCCAACCTGGCCTCTAGAGGCGCAGTGTGGTAAAAGCAATGCAGTAAATAAAAACACTGAAAACTTCTGCCCCAGAAGGGTGACCACATTCATGTTGGAGCACCCTTGAGGAGGCCAGTCTTCCTCCATATTCTGTCGGGATTCTACAAAGTTTCAACTCAGCTTGTAGATGTAGAGCACAAGAGGAACCCGGCACCTCCTGACTTACTTTCTTCCACAGAGATTTCCTGGTGTCCCCATGCCAAGCCCCAGGTAGCCTGCATTTGGAAGAAGGTGTCACAGTCTTGACTTTTTGCACACGGGTTATTTCATTCACATATAGTGAATTAATCATCATAACAGTTTCAGGGTGTCCAGCTCAGAATAAGCACAGTCATGCTACCCTGTCTCACTCCAAATTTCCACCTTCCCCACCTGAAGCTCTGTGCCTCTTTCGGGTTTTGAAAATATTTTTATTTATTTATTTTTTTAAGAGAAAGGGAAGGAGGAAGAGAGAGAGAGAGAGGGAGAGGGAGGGAGGGAGGAAGAGAGAAAGGAAGGAAGGAAGAAAGAAAGAAGAAAGAAAGAAAGCTAATGAAAATGAATAGGTGCACCAGGGCTTCTTGCCACTGCAAATGAACTTCAGATGCATGCCCCACTTTGTGCATCTGGCTTTACATAGGTACTGGAGAATCAAACCCAGTCCATCAAGCTTTTCAAGCAAGCATGTTAACCACTGAGCCATCTCTATTCATTTGTTCGTTGCAGTGATGTGGAATGCAGGGCTTCGTGTTCTGCCCTGAGCCTCAGCACCAGTCTCCTCCTTCACTGTACTGACAGAGCTCCCCCACAGCTGGCTCTCACTCAGTGACACCTCAGAGGCTCCCAGGAAGCAGAGTGTGCATGTGAGGGGTGGGGTCCTGATCTGGTCAGTGGTGTCCCTCCTCCCAGGTACGGACCTCCACTCAGACGAGCTCAGCTGGTAAGGAGACTGATGTCCCCATTTCTGAAGTGTGGAGCCCTGGGAACTGGGTTAGAATGTGTTGGGTCATCCTGTCCCGAATCTAGCAGATGCACAAACGTTTGTCATGTACAGTGAGGATGGATGTTCAGGTTGACCTCAGCCTCTTTCCTAATTCAGGAGAGGACAAACTGCCGAAGTACTTGTCGGCCTGGAAAGCAGCTCCCAGGAGAGAGGCTGTGACTTCAGGGGCTAGGCAAGGGGGCGGGGGCGAAGCGTCTAAGGCCCAGTTGCCTGCGTCACTATTAAAGGACATCAGAGTTGACTCACCTGCCTCCAGGTGTTGACAAAGGGTGGAAAGGTAGTCTTTCTCCCTCTGTGGCTCACTATGGTCTGTGACCGAGCCCAGCTCAGGCAGCATAACAAAAGGGTTCAGGTCAGCCTTAGAAAACTTGTGTTGAGGGCTGGGGACATGGCTCAGCCATTAAAGGTGGTTGCTTACAAAGCCTGCTGACTGGGGTTTGATTCCCCAGGACCCACACAAAGCTAGACACACAAAGTGACATATGCATCTGGAGTTCATTTATAGTGGCAGCACACCCCGGTGTGCTCATACTTTCTCCCTGCCTCTCTCCCTCTCTCAAATAAATAAATAAATAAATAAATTTTTTGTTTTATAAAGAAAATGTGTTGAGCAAAATCTGCTTTCTTTTGCTGGCTTATGCTGGACCTCTTTGCATGCCAAGGTGTGGAATTCAGCATTTTCCAAATTCAGATGCCTGTAAGGTTATAAAGCAAAACGTTTTAAGGTCAGTGAGGTTGTGGGGGCGTGGCATCATCCAGTTTCTTTACTGTGGGCCTTCATAGAGCCTATATACTGTGATAGACACGCAGGGTCCACAAGGTTGGGCAGTGCGTTGTGGTCTGGTGACTTTCGGCCGTCAAATCTGCAGTCAGACGATTTGATGGCACTGGAGGCGCTCTTGCTCAGTCAGGCAGAAACTGGGAAACCGGCACCCAAGTTGGCCACTTAGTGGGAAGGACGAGGAGCTCTGTGTGCTTCCTGGACCTACTTCAGTAAGTGGCTCTGGTCCACAATGGTAGGTATCTGTTGAGCCTGCTGGTCCATATTCTATGAAGCCCGTTCCTACCAGCTGTTCCTCAGTTGCTCGACTTAGGATACGTTGTTTTCACAAGGCTGGAAGTATACCTCACAACCATTCTGTTCTCTTCTCGTGTAGCATCCCATAAGTGATACAGATGTACACTTTGGTGTCCAACAGGCTTTGTGCTAGCTGTGTTGGCACAACTGGGGTCTGTGTCACTTTTCTGAGGACATGTAAGGTTGGCTAGGCTGAGTTACAGTGCTTATGGTTAGAAATGCGTATTTGGCTTCAGGCTAGTTTCAACTTAGGATGGGTTTATTGGGACGTAATTCCCTCATTTGTTGGAAGCCAGGGAGCACCTGGACAAAGTGTGTCATGGGGGCCGGGGACATGGCTCAGTGGGAAGGTGCTTGCTGTGCAATCATAAGGGCCTGAGTTCAGATCACCTGCCTGTAAATGACAGATGTGGTAGCATGTGCTTATAATCTGAGCACTGAGGAAGCAGCGACAGGGGATCCCCTGGCTCACTGGATAGCTGGGCTAGCTGAATCAGGGAGTTCTGACCATAGCGAGAGAGACTGTGTCTGAAAGCTTAGGTGGAGAGTGATTGAAGAAGACTTTCGACATCAACCTCTGATCTCCAGATACATGTACAGTTACATGCATATAAGAACATACACACAAAACAAAAAACACAACAAAGTATGTCAGGAATTACATTTAAAGGTCTTTTTTTCGTCTCCCACTACTTCTAGTCTTGCCCAGTGGGCTCGTGTTCCCCTGGGCTCTTCATAGCTTATGTCCTCTGTTCAGTTCATTGATCGTCAGTGCCAGGCCTGGGTTCCTAATGGGGAAGTGGAGATTGCAAGCTGACTTTGCCCATTGTCAGGAAGATCCCATCCCAGACCTGTGGGAGAAGGATGCTGTAGATGGTGTAGGTGGTTCTGAGCAATATGCCTAGTGGCCAAAATCAGCGAGAAACCCCCTGTACCCTCTCCAGTGATTAGTGCCAGGTTCTTTGCTAGGCTCACTGTCTTTCTGTTAGGGTTGCCTCACACTGCTATGTCTCTGTGGCCCACCAGATTCCTTTAGGCCTTTAAATACTGGCTCACTTTGTGCCTGGTAATTTTTTTTCCTGTTTTTTCTTTTTTTGTTTTTTCAAGGTAGGGTCTCACTTTAGCTCCGGCTGACCTGGAATTCACTATGTGGTCTCAGGGTGGTCTCACACTCATGGTGATCCTCCTACCTTCACCTCCCGAGTGCTGGGGTTAAAGGTGTGTGCCACCATGCCCAGCTTGTATCTTGTATTTTGAATATGCCTCTTCTGTCTCCCACTCGGCCCTTGGCAGCCTTCAACAGTGGCACAGGTGGAATTTTGGATTTTTTCATTTAAACCTTATTTTTAGTTATTGTAAAATTTGCATAACGTAAAGTTGACTATTTTTTTAAAAATATTTATTTACTTGAAAGAGAGAAAGAGAGAGAGACACAGAAAGAAAGAGAGAAAAAGGACATGCCAAGGCCTCTTGCCATTGCAAATAACTCCAGACACAAACACTACTGTGTGCAGCTTTATGTGGATACTGGGGAATCAAACCTGGGCCAGCAGGCTTTGCAAACAAGTACCATTAACCACCTAGCCATTTGCCCAGCACAAAGATAGCCATCTTAATCATTATTTGGCTTGTGGCTCAGTGGCAAGAAATGTACCGCACAGCCATCCTCACCTGCCTTCTCCAGGACTTCTTTTCCTCCTAGACTGAAACTCCATCCTCATGAAACATTAACTCCATCTCCCCAGTCCTTGATACCCAGTGCTTCTCTGTCTCTATGAACTGATACATTGGGACCTTCTAGAGAGGAATCATGCACTTGTTTCATCCAGCAAATTAACTTTTAGACCCACAAGTGTGATGGCATGCATTAAGTGCCCCAGTGAGTGAGTTCCTATAGTCTGTCTTCAGATTGTGAGGAACCGACCCAGGGTCCTTCTCTGGGTTCCTCTCTGGTCTTTCTCTGGCCCAAGGGGCAGGCAGCTGTAGTGAAATCCTCAAGCACCGAGCATGAGAGTAGAGATCTTGCTCTTCCCAGAGGACTTAGAGCTCTGAACTCCTGTTTGCCAAATCCTGTGTCTTTGGGAAGGCCAAAGGGTCCCAGGTTAGTGAGTATAGTTCCCTCCTCATCAGCTTTCCTGAGAACCAACTAGAAGACCAGGGCTCAGAGGGCCAGGGAAGGCCTCAAGCCTGAGCTGGCCCTGGGTGTCAGTGCTGTGGAGGCCTGAGCCTGTAGGCAGCTCCACCTGTCTGAAGCTGAGCTGCTGTCTGTGGTGTGAGCCAGAGCCTTGCAGCGGGTGGCAGGGTTTCCAGGGAATTCCACAATTTTAATTTAATGCAAACACAGGAAATTCATAACTTACTCCTGTGTTGCTCCTTTGAGACACTAATTGTGTTGCCCGTCTCTGCCTCAGCAGGGGAGATCTGCAGGGAGCAATGGTTTCCTCCTGAGAACTGCACATCCTCAGGGCCTGCACTCCTCCAGGATGAGTTCAGTGTCCCTGTAAAGACCCCCCTCCTCTGCTGGGGCTGGAAATGGTGGGTGCTGAATTTTTACTATGCCTGACTCTGAGAGAGGCCTGGGAGCTCATTCTGACCCCAGGCTTTCTCCCACCTGCCTGCTGTGGACCTCAGCCTGGTGTAGGGCATCCTAGGGGAGAGACTGCCCTCCTTGGACAAGGCTTGGCATAGAGGTCTACACCTGAGACACCAGGGGTCTGAGACAGGAGGTCATTCTCTCTGGGAGGGTGAGATGAATTAGAGATGGGGGGTGGCTTAAGGCTCTGACTATTCATTTCTCTTTGAGCAGGAATTGATGAAAGTCATCTTCCAAGCTCTGCTTTAGGCTCTGAGGTATGGTGAGGACATGCCCAAGCCCTGCCGTCCTACTGGGAGGGATAGATGATGAACATCCAATAAGAGAAGCAGTGCGCAGAGGGTATTAACAGGGCATATCCACTTCCTGTTGAAAGCTGTGGCAGGTGCTGCCTCTGACCTTCTTCCAACAGAGGGCCTTGGGTGTGAGCACTAACCCATTTTGCAGATGAGCAAAACCGAGCAAGAGCTGTGGGTTTTCCTGAGTCACCCAGCTCCAGAGCAGATGGGTCCTGAACACACTCTGCTCATGTAAATCCTACACTCTCCCACTGAGGTTGGTCCTGCAGCCCAGAGCACTTTTCTCCCAGCCAACCTGACAGACCATGCTGCTGTGTGCTGTGGGCCAGGCCCAGTGGCTGCGCAAGAACATTCTTTTTTGCTCTCCACTCAGTGATTCTGTCATCTGGGTGCACTTGAGCATGATCGATGGCAGAGACCAAAGTTGTCACCAATGTTGGAGGGAAAGTGGAGGACTGGGAGCACGTTTTGCAGTTCTTCCTGTCCTAAGACCAACAGCAGAGTCTAGCATTGCTCCATTTTGTGCAGATGGAGTGGGGGGAGGACTCTGTCTGGTGCCATAGAGAGAGATGGGGTATGTCACCATCCTCCATAGGACTGCTGTCATCTCAGGGCTGTCCCTGAGTAGATCGTGACCTCTGGCTGACTGTTGACTCCATTGTGTGCACCTCTTCCCTCCTCCCCCCCCCCCCCACCGGGAAGGAGCTTTCTTAGCAGGAGACCCTGCCTCCCAGCATACCCTTCTCTGTGGAGCTAGCCTATAGAAACGGAGAAAGCAAGAAGCTGGAGGAGGACCAAGCGAGGCCTCCTGCACAGCTCCACCAGAGCCCAGCCTCTTGGGGCAGCAGTCCATCACACAAATCCTTGTGCAGGAGTTATAAAGCCTGGGACCACCCAGAGCACCCCAGACCAGGTCCTAAGCACCCGAAACCTGACTAAGGTTTTTGTCTTTTACTTTCACAGGGGTAGCCTTTGGCCAGCCCAAAGCACTTGGGATGGGGATGAGGTGGGTCTGTATCCAGTGGAGGGCAGAGACCCAGCAGGAGGCAAGGGGAACAGCCTACAACTCCAGCTGCCTCCTTTGTCCTGTCGAACAGAGGGAGGGCTGCATTGGGATCTGAAGGCACAACCCTTTACCTCTGCAGGAGCTCACAGTCGGAGAAGAGTGAAATGCCTGGAGATAGAAAAGGGACTTGTAAGGTAGTGACCCCATCCCGGAGCTCTGTGAGCTGGGCTGTGCCCGTAGTGTAGCACGTGAACTAGAGTAAAGTGGCCTTCCCTGCCTGGGTCTCCTCTGTTTTCTCTCCAGCTCTGTGGGAGGCTGTGACTGTGGCCACTTAGAACATGATTGTGGAGCCAGACTGCCTGGATGCCACCCCCTGCTGTGAGACCACAGTTTCCACATCTGACAAGTGGGGGTGAAGGTGATATCCACCTCATGGGCTGGTGTGGGGTGCAGTTAGTTAACACGCCCAAAGCACTAGCTTTCTTCTTTTCTGGACTTTCTCCAGGCTGCTAAGAATGGGAGGGTATAAGGGCAAGTTTGGGATACCTTGAAACCATCTGGAGCCATGTTTACCTACTAATGAAAGAATGGCAGAGGCCTGAATGTTGATAGAACTGACAAGGTGGCTGGTTGTATTTAGAAAGCTCTTGAAGAGGGCTGGAGCCGTAGTTAGCATGTGCAAGGCATTGGGTTTCGTCCTCGGCATTGCCAAAAACAAACGAACGCACGCCAGACTCTGGAGGACCTGGGATTGTCAGAGCAGTTTCCCATGCAGCGTGGCCACGCTGGGTCCCTTCTCTAGAGGGCTGTGAGGGGTAAAGGATACCACTTTGCTGAGGCTGGGGAGCTAGTGACATCAGCCCTTGAGATTTGGTAGAATATGGGTCCAGTCAGCCACCTTGCCCCTGTCCAGTTGACCATTACCTTATTTCCCAGCCTACCTAGAACCTTTTAGCCTTGGTCTCTCACCCTGGAGCCAGGAGTAGAGGGAGAGTCAGCCGTTCCTGGCAGGCACCGTGCCAGGGGTCTGAGTGCTCACTCCCGTCCATCCTCACAGGGTCTTTTGGGACACGATCCGTTTGCCTGGTTTTCCCAAACCAAACATACAAGGAAGTAGCATTTCCTGCTTAGGGTCCCATACCTAAAAGGCAGCAGGACCCAGTAAGGACCAGGCCTTTGTAGGAAGGATCCCCTACTTGAACCCCATTCTGCCCACCCACAGAGAACCATGAAGGAGTATGACAACCAGTATAGAGCAATCTCCAAAGCTGTGCTCTTGCCCCAGTTCTGTGGCTGCTGCCTCTCCTGCCTCCTCCGTCCTCCCCCACCCCCACCCCAAGGTGCTCTTACTTGTAAGAAGCTCTACATTCAGCCCACAGTAGCAGTGACTTAAAACATGTCACCAAGGTGAGGATTATTTGCTTGGGCATTTGTCACCATCACAAGGATCTTGTTCTGCCCTTGCTTGGGTCACCTGGTGTCTCAGGGCAATATGCCTGGGAGTGGTCAGTGGGCCTGGACATGTGGGGGTTCTTCTTGGGGTATCAGCAGACACATTTTGCATCCCAGTTTAAAGATAGTTGGACAAAGTCTTCCTCCTGCTGCTTGAATAGTCTCACTTCCCCAACTAGTTCAGGGACCATTGATTCTGTTGGTGGTGATGTGGGGGTGTACAAACCCCTCCTAGGATGTTTCTGGATGGATCTGAGCTCTCTGGTGTAGGTGGACCTTATCACATAGTCACCACCAGCCAAGTAAAGGGTGAGGCTGTTCCTCTCTGAGGAGGACATAACAGGATGTGGGAGCAGGCATGGGAGAAGCCCCCAGGGAGCAGCCCTGTAGGACCCCCTCTGTGAAAGGGACCAGGGCAGCCCAGCCCTCCTTCTCAGGTTCATGGCCTCACACCTCACCGGGGAACCTGATGGATCTCCTCTGTCGACTCATATCAGAAAGAGGTAGTCCCGTTCTATATAGCTGCCTCCTCCTCCATTTCCTCTATTCCCAGGACCTCAGCAATAATCTGCCTCTCATAGCTGACTACTGGTGAACTCAAATCACATTTCAAAATAAACACCGTGCACAGCGGTCGGGGGAAAGAGAAAGATTTATTAGCTTTCATGGGGTGAGAGACCGCCAGGACCAGAATAATAGGATACATTTCTCATTAGTTGTAAGAGCTAGGAACGAATTAAAGGAACACTAATATTTTCTGTCTTGAACCAAGCTTGAACCAAGCACCGTGAGGACTGTGAGGCACAGGGGTGGGAAAGGAAAGAAAAGCTGATCTCACATGTGGGATTTGGGGTCGGGCACCTACCAGACAATTTCACAGCTCTGCAAGCATGCGCTGCAGCAGTAAGACCAGGTTACATGCCTGCAGGGCATGAATGTCTAGGAGGTTCAGAGTGAAGTTAGGAGGTAGGGTACGGAGGGTCTATCTATGGATGCAAATATCAAGATTTCTCCTATTGTTTCTATCCCCTCCTAGGGAACTGCTACCCAGGTGGGTCTCCCAGACATAGAAGGCAGGTGGGCTGAGGTGATGGGAGGGTGCATGCACCCTATCTGTGTACCTGGCCTCTATAGCATAGCACAGTGGCCAGACAGCCCATTGTCGGAGGGACACTCACGGGTACCTAAAGAGGAGCTGGGCAGAGTTGTCAGGGGGAAACATGGGAAGCTTGGAGTAGTGGTTAAGGGCAGGCTGGGAAGCCACAGGGGTGAGGAGGTAACTGGGAGAACCATTTGGATCTTCCAGGAGGAGAGAAAGCTCAGGCCAGAGGGTCATCACAACAGTCTGCTGCTGCTGACGCGCTGGGGAGTGGTGCCCAGCCTGTGGGGTCATGGCTGGAGGGTTCCAGGGAGGGAAGGTGTGCTCAGTCCTGGAGCAGCAAGGGTCAGCCATGATGGCTTTTTTTTTCTGTTCTGCAGGTAATGAGTGCATGGGTGGTATTCAAGAGATCTTTCCAGTGGACAGACAAGCCAGCCTGCTGAAGTTCAGAAGCATAAAATTAGGCAAGCCCAGTATTTCAGAGCAGGAAGAAGCCGGTCATGTTTGAAAATGCTATCCATAGTTGAGAGGCACTGGACTGTGAATTGGCTTCGTGTTGTCAGTACCAGCAGCCACCAGTAGCAGTAGCAATACGTCGGTCTCTCTTCCAACACTGCACGGGACATCTTCTCCACCTTCTTGGCCACCCGTGGGGTTAGTCAGGAAGTTAAATCACATTTTACAGAGGTGGCACTGTGAAGCAGTGTGTCCTGCCCAAAGCTACACATTATGTAAGGATGGGGCCAACCAAGACTTCAACCCTAGGAGAATCCCCCAAGGCTTTTGCAGAAAATGACCGACATGCTCAGTAACATTTGCCGACTGAGCAGCTGTGTCTGTGGTAATTGTGAAGCTGAGGTCCGCTTATACGTATGCAGCCATGTGCATAGGCCCTGTCATCATGGTGTACGTCAGGTAATGTCCAGCAGCATCCATTTGTATGTAAAATCTTGATGCTAGGATTTTGGCAGATCAGCACAATATTGTGGCTTTAAACACTGCAGGCAAGTTATCTAAGGGCACAAGTGGGACGTGAACCTGGGCCTTCCAGAACTTGACACTATCCTGTGTTCTGCTACTGTTTACAGTGTGAAGGTGTGTGTATGAGTGCGTGTGTATACCAGTGGTGCCAAATCATGTCCCAGATCCATTTATTCATCACATGATCTGTGCTCTGTGCTAGGCAGTGATAAACTCACAGACAAGGGACACTCTCAGGGGAGGTCGAAGATCGACCAGAAGCTACCCTAAGCATCAGAAGGAGATGATGACAGGCTGGAAGGAGCGAGACTAAGCTGAAACGGAAGAACCTACACGCTCTGCCACGTGAATTGGTTTACACCAACACCCGAGGGAAGAGGGAGGGCAGGAACCTGTTGAGACTGAACAGCAGGAACAGTGTTCCAAGTGGGTGAAACAGCTCCTGCAGATGCCCTGTGGTGAGCAGGCCTCTCCTGGTTTGGCCAGCGGAGAGGTCAGCAAGGCCAGAGTGGAGGGCAGGTGGGAGGGGCAGGGGCTGAGAAGGCAGGAGCAGGATCAGGTCCCAGGATGCCTTAGAGAACGTGGGAATGGGTTGGGTAAATTTTTCAAAAAATTTCCAATTTGAAAACAAATTAGGACCTTTGTGAGCTAAATTAAGATTTTGGCTGTTTTGTTTTTGATTTTGCAATAAAAAAATAATAACGTAGCGCAGCATGGCGGCAGCTGGACCTTTAGTCCCAGCACTCGGGAGCTCAAGACAGGAGGATGGCCATGAGCTCGAGGCCACCCTGAGACTGCAGAGTAAATTCCAGGTCAGCCTGGCTACAGCGACACCTTACCTCAAAAATGCAAAATAAATAAATAAATAATAAATAAATAAATAAATAAATAATAAATAAATAAATAAAATGTAAGCTCATCAAGTAGTTGTTACAGTGTTTGTAGTCACCAAGCCTTTTGTACATAATGTCTTTGTTTCTGACCATACTTGGCAGATAGATCATTGCTAGTTTGCATTAACTGCTGAGAGACAGAGAGAGAGCACTCTTGAGTGTGAGAAGGGCTCGCCCAGAGGCCATGTTGGGGTCAAGCTGCAAAGGCTGCCCTTCTGGAATATTCCTGAGGAACACACTGCACATGCAGCCTGCCTGCCGCTGACCTCCATGCTGACAACTTCTCCACTCCCCACCTGCTCGCTACAATTTGGTTCTCTGTTTCTGCATACTTCCTTTCATTTCCACATACACATGAGATCGTCATCTTTGTCTTTTTGTGCCTCGCTTATTTCCCTTAGATTAATGTGCTCCAGGCACATGGTAAGAGTTCATCATTTTTAGGGCTGTATAATGTTTCATTATGTACTACGGTGTCTTATCACATGAGGTCTACAGGTCATTCAATGGCATTGCATTTGGAATTCATGATAAACAAGTAACATTTTCTTTTTTTTGCTCTTGCCACAAACACATCCACAGATAAGTGAAGTGAATTTGCTTTCCTGTTGTAACCTTTTGATGTGTCTCATAACATCCTGTGTATACTGTATACACAATAACATTTAATTTGAAACAAGTGCTCAAGGAGGGGGAGGGGGCTATGCACAGAGGAGTGGAGTGGTGGTTTGGCTGAGGGGACAGATCTCCAGTTCTTTTGTCACACGCCCCCCTCACCTCAGTGGGTTCTTCCTTCTCCGATTATCGCTTCTTTTCTTTTGTGAGGATCTTTAACACACTTGGAAGTGTCTGGAGCTTCATGCCATGATGTGTTCCTGTGAGCCTTGTAAGGAAAGAGCAGCTCTGAATTTCTTAGCACGGCATCAAAACCTCAGCTGTTCCCAGACTGTGGCGCCTGGGATGTCCCTGTGGGCTCCAGGTGAGCAGGCAGACAGTGCAGTTCATTTAGTAGCTATTAGTGGAGCCTGTCGCCTGCAGTTCAGGGGAGAGTACTGCTCAGCTCCTGTGTGGCGGCCACACACTAAGGGAGTGTGGACAGCAGGAAGAGCCGAGAGGCTGCAGCTGACAAGGCCACGAAGGTCAACAGTAGTGGGATAGTCCCTGACTTTTGTCTGGCTGGGAAACTGAGGCCAGGCTGCTGGGGACTGACTGTGGGCTCCTAGGTGGGAAGCCCAGACCATGGAGGTGGTTACAGGCCTTGACACTCACCTGCCTCCCCTAGCTTCACCCTGTGGATGCCTTTCTGTGCCATGCTGGCCTGCCCACCTGGCCTCCCTCTCACACATCACCACCTGCTCGGAGACCTCCTGAAAGGAAGTTCTCAGAAACCTGTCACTGAATGTCTGTGCAGAGTGGGCACTCACTAAAGGTTGTCCTTCCATGTCCTGCATGCCTGTCATACCCTCCTTACCCTGCTCTGCATGTAGTATCTTCTGTAGTCCCTTGTGTTCCCTGAGGACCTCCTGCCTGTTGGCTGTCAGTGGGTCCAGAAGGCTACCCTTCCCCCCTCAGCATTCTCTGCTCCCTAGCCTTGTCTTTCCTCCACCTTGCCTGGCTGCTGTGTGTGCTCCCCGGTATTTCATTGCTGGCCCTCTGCTCTGCTCAGCAGCAGACCTCACTCTAGAAGCTCAGGTCACCCCTTCTGCCATGGCTCCTGCCCCACCCTCTAGCTGCCAAAGCCCTGTAAGTCTGTGCCCAGCCCCCTGCTAAGTCACATCCTCTTCTTGCCCTCCTCACTGTCCCCCAGTAGAAGGTGGGGTCCAAGACGGAAAGCATTTTCTTGTTTTGGGGGTATTTCTTGCTCATCATAGGTGCTCAGTGGTGACGTTGATGATGAGCTGAGCTAGTTCCACTTGTTAACAGCTTAACCATGCATAAACTGAGGCATGGAGAGACTCAGGAACTTTCCAGTGTTATATAAGTGCTAAATGGCAGACTTGGGAATCAAACCTAGGCAGACGGGTTCAATAATCCATGTTCTTGTTCCTAAACTATGTTGCTCCTGTAAAATTTGACGATCAAATGAATCACACAACCATTCCAACTTCCTATATCCTAGATCATAGTTTTGTCTGGCTTTCAGTTTTCCTGTCTCTGGCCCTTTGCATATGCTGTTCCCTCTGATTAGGCTACTCTTCCAAATTAAAACAAAACAAACAACAACAACAAAAAAAACCAAGCCAGGTGTGAAGGTGCACACCTTTAATCCCAGCACTGGGGAGGCAGAGGTAGGAGGATCGCCTTGAGTTCGAGGCCACCCTGAGACTACAGAGTTAATTCCAGGTCAGCCTGAGCTAGCAGTGAAACCCTACCTGGGACAACACACACACACACACACACACACACACACACACACACACACACACACAAAACTTCTATTCATTCTTTAAAACCCAACAGGGTTGGCTTCTCTACAAGGCAGTGAATTTTTCTCTCTTCCTCTCTTCCATTGTTCTATGGATATAACATGGTCAATCTTTAAAGTCTGTTTTCATGTCTTCTTGACTCTTCAGTTGGTCTTGAGTCTCTAAATGGCAAGGGCCTGTCTATCTTCAGTCTCTCCCAGCCTGTGTCTAACATGTTAGGCACCTAATAAATACTTACTGAGTGAGCTACTCCAGTGTTTTTGGCATTTTCCAATTGCTGAGTGAGTATATGCCTTCTGGATGCAGTTTTGTATGTTGAACTTTGATCTTCATTGAGGTCATTGCTCCAAAGACAGGACAGGCTCAAATCCAAACTAAATCCAAACAAATACTTCCCGCCGAGACTTTCCATATCATTCCTGGAGAGGAAAGGACTGCTGGAGAACACTAACTCTGTTTGGTGAGTTAAACACTTAATGCTATCTAGTTCACAGTGAAAAGACTTCCTTAGGACCAAAAGACTTGGTGGGGACTATAAAGCTAATTGGCCATAAGGAAAGTCCACTTGGTTAGTGAATAAAAGGGACATTAGTTGTCCCCTGGGGAATGCAAAGTCTGTAGTTATAAGATGCCTTGCCGACAAAATGTGCTCTTGGCCTCAGTAGACAGTGGCCCAAGGTAGCCATGTGTGTTGGATCCCAAATGTGCTCTGGTTGTCATAGCAGCTATGGGATACAATGTCAGCCTGATCCAGCACTGCAGAGCCAGCAAGTGGTGAGAATGTCACTGAGGAACATGGAAGAAGAGTCACCACTGAAGACCCTTGCATGGTGCATGGCGCTCTTTCCCCCAAGACATACTGTTAGCAGGCACACCCAGAAGACCTGTGGCTTCAGCTTGACCCTGCTCTCCATGGGCCAAGTGGAGCCAGCTTCCTTCTGGCTCCTGTTTCTACCTTCCTCTGCTGGGCCTGGCTGTAGAGGGGAGGAGGCCACATCAGCCCTGTCATGACTCTAGTCTGTACCAATCCCAGATCCCATAGCTTTCCTGCCTTTCCTCACTTAAGCCTCCGGGTTTGCTTGGCTGTGTGCATGTGCACAGGCATATTTGTGTGTGTGTGTGTGTGTGTGAGAGAGAGAGAGAGATATGCACGTGTGGGGGAGGTCACTTGCCTGCAGAGGCCAGAGTTGAGCATTAAATTAATCACTCCATTGCTTTTCCACCTGCTCTTATTTTGAGCCAATCTCCTGTTACTAATTCCGGGTTTTGTGGGGCTGCAAAGATTCTCTGGTCTCTGCTCCCCTACTGGACTGGGGTTACAGGCATGTGTGGCTGTTTTGTTTTCTGTGGGATATGGAGATTAGAAATTGGGCAGTGTCAGGCCCCCTAAGGCCATCATGCTTGTGCAGGAAGTGGACTTAACTGCTGAGCCATCTCTCCAGCCCTCAGGAGCCTTATTGTCATCTTAATTTCTCAGATAACGAACCAGAGATTCAGAGAGGTTAGGTAACTTGCTCAAGGTCGCTCAGCGGGTCTGTGGACAATGGAATATTCAGCCTCAACGGTCAGGCCCTAGAGCCTGGCTCTGACTCACCATATTGTGCTGACCTCCAGTTCCCTTCCAAAGCTAATTAATGTCCTATGATTCTAAATCACTGCCGCCTCAGGAGGTAGCTCCAGGCAGTGAATTTCTAGGGCACAAGATGTCTCCCTTCCTTCCCTCCTCCTGCCTGAGTCCGTCAATTCAGAAAATGCTGAACTGGGCCAGGTGTATAGTCTGGAATGGCGCCGAAAAATTAATAAGCTCTTCCTCTCCCTTTTCCTGCCTTTGCAGGTTTCCCAGTAGCTGCAGCAAGTTTCAGATGCTCACATCCAAAGTGGCAGGTGGGGATATTGGAGATGGGCAAGTGGAGGCCCGTTTTCTTCTCCTGCATGTCTGGTGGGATCTGCCCATGCTCCATCCATCTCTGCCTCCTCTCTGGCACGAAAGGGTTGTCAGCCTCAAGGAATTCTGACACCAGCCATCTCTCTGTAGCTGGGAGGATTCTGCTCATGAGCAGAGAATAGCTGTCACCTCACAGGGTAGAGGAGGCTGCCCCAGAGGTCATGAGTTCTCAAACACTAGAGGCAGGTGGTCCCTTACCAACTCCTTAGAGGGCTTCAGTCTGTGTAGGGGGACTGGGACCTCAGGATCCTGTCTTGCCCTGAGTTGCTATTTTCCCAGGGTGTCCTCTGGCACCACAAGTCTCCAGTTGGGATGAAGACCGGTGTAGGAAAAGCACTGATTTTCCACTGATATGTGGCTTTTGGGGGAGGCGTTCACAAGGTACTCTCCGTTTGGGTGGGCTGTACCTCCCTAGTCTCATTCCATGCCACAGCCTTCTAGAATGGAAAATCTTAGACTTTCTCTGACAAAAGTTCCCTTTGTGTTATTTCCGGTCTACTGCAATGTGTACTTGAGGAAAACACTGGTCCCACTTTAGCTGTCAGAGTGTCAGTGCTGGCTGTACAGGCTAAGTACCAGGGGTGGACCTGGAGAACAGGCCTCCAAGTGAGACAAGCCCATCCCAAATGTGCTCACTTACTTGTTGAAGCTGAAAAAGTTGATCACATAGAAGTAAAGAGAACAGGACCAGGCAGGTCGGCAGGGTGGACAGAGAGAGGCTAGGTAACAGACTGCAGCCCAGAGACAAGGTGTAAGTTCCAGGGCTCTGCAGCGTGGGAGGCGGACCCTAGTCCATAATGGTTTGCTCCATTTTTTAAAAAATTTGATTTATTAGTTTTCTTTTCATCAAATACAGGCAGTTTGGTACCATTGTTTAGGCTCATCTATGATCTACCCCCTCCCATTAGACCCTCCTTGTTGATGTAAATGGGTCGTGCATTGTGGAGTTAGTCCCCAGTTATTGGTATGCTAAATGTCTCTGCAAATCATGACCCAACATGTGACTCTGACATTCTTTCCGCCCCCTCTTCCGCAAAATTTCCCTGAGCCATGTTGGGTTCATTTTTGGTCTGCTTCAGTGCTGAGGTGTTCGGGGCATCTGAGGCTCTGGCTCTCTGATTTAGTAGGAGTTGATTTTTCTTTGCGTTGGTCTCCTTCCCCTTTGTGCTGGTATCTGGTTCACAGGAAAACATCACCCTTGCTTGTTTCACCAATTGTCCTTAGTTTCAGTTGGGCCCCTTTTGAGGTATGTTGGAGCAGCTCTCTCCATAGGATCTGCATCTATCTTTTTCTCCCTGGTATCTGGAGTGCAGCTAGGCGGTCGCCGTCTTGGCCGGAAGTCTCCTTGCTCCATTTTTAAAATATTTTTATTTATTTGAGAGAATGAGGGGGGAGAGAGAATATGAATGGGCATACCAGGGCCTTCAGCCACTGTAAACGAACTCCAGACATGTGTGACACCTTGTGCATCTGGCTTATGTGGGTCCTGGGGAATTGAACCTGGGTCCTTTGGCTTTGCAGGCAAGTACCTTAACTGATAAGCCGTCCCTCTAGCCCCTGTATTTTTTTTTAAATAAAGAACCAGAAGAAAGCAAAACAAAGTCCCACACCAAGAAACCATCAATATCCTGGTTATGTCTCACTATATACACATGTGAGATTAACCGTCATAAAGGTGTACAGTTGTAGATACTAATAAAAAACTAGTATTTTAAATTAAAAAAAATCCTGCAAGCTAGCTCTTGTTCTTGGAACTTACTGCCTCTCAATCCTATGATATGGTGGGCTACCTGTCCCAGAGCCATCCTCCAACCAGTCTCTGCAGATAACAGAGGGGTTGGGATAGCTCTATTCACATTACCTCTGTCTGTCCCAGAGTGCAATGGCACATCAGTAGTTATGAGGGGTTCTGTGGGAAGGAAGTGTGCTCTGTTTTCCATGCCTGTTGTTTGACCTTAGAAGGCTTTGGGATGACCTGCCACTAAGCTCAGGCCTCAGAGTCAGCTATGAGGTACCCTTCTCTAGATGGCAAGGGGTAGAGACCATGGACCCAGGGACACTGTTAGTAGGGATGTGGGAAAGTATGGTAATTTCTTGAAAAACTTAATGTCAAATTGCCATTTGGTGGAGCTATCCTACTTCTGGGTAGATTCTTCAAAAAAGTAGTATCACGAACTAGAATAGAATTTTACACACATACACCCTGCAGCATTATTTACACTAGTCAAAAGGTAGAGGCAACCTGGGTTGAATGGGAAAGACAGACGTGGTCCATGCATACATTGGAATATTACTCAAACTTATAAAAGAAGGAAATTCTGACATACGTTGTAACGTGGATAGACCTTGAGGACAATGCATTAGGCAGTATAACCCAGTAACAAAAGGACAAACACTTGTGTGAGTAGTCACAACATAGAAACATAGAGTATGGTGAGTTAGAGGGGACGGGGAGGGAGGGGGAATTAGTGCTCCATGGGGACCATTGTGCAGTTAGGGAAGATAGGAAAGTTCTGGGGATGGCTGGTGGGAGGCTATGCAGTGGGAAGGGCCTCATGCCACCCAGATACACCCCTGAGCTGGTTAAGGTATAAGTTTATGTTCTGTGTCTTTCACAAAAGAAGGCACCGCTCTGGGAGGCTACAGGGGTGTAGGGCAGGATCCTCGGCTTTGTGTTCCCCTCCCCAGGGGCTTCTGTCTCTGAGCTGGGGCTCATCCTGGCTGACTTAAGACGTGCACTCATTTCCTGGGACACACTAACTTTCTAGATCTGGCAGCTGTTTGGCCTGGGTCCTTTATGAACTTGGTCACATGGACCCTAAGCCTCATTTTGCAGCTCGCTAATTGCAAGGGAGAGCCTCAGGTCTCTGGCAGATGCTGGTGCTGGCAGCTCGGGGAGAGGAGGCCTGGCTCCTCTGATGTATGTCGTCACTGAGCCATATGCTATCCTGATTGAAGCTACCAAGGTGCCATTCAGGAGGCTGAGAGCTACCACATGCTCTAAGCATGTGTTCTCAGAGGCCCTGGGAGCTCATGGACCCTTGGACCCAATGTTGCACTGGGAGGTCTTTGGTAGTTTGGTAGGCTGTGAGGGCAGTTGGGTGGGAATCTACCACAGTGGGACTTCCACACAGCCTCATGCAGCAGGTTCTTCCTAGGCCTCCTGGGGGACTCTGAAGGTAATCTCTGTGTGACAGAGTGCTATCCCAAGCCTATGTCCTGACTTCACCTTCACCCCAGATTCTCCAAAAAGGGGTCTTGGGCCTATTGGAGGAATGATGTCATCTCTGGTGGAGAAGGAGGGACAGTGGCCAGGAAGGTGCCTGGGGAGCAGGCTTGGCAATGGCTTCATGTCCACTCTTAGGAAGGAGTGCTGGGTGATGCTACTACTCTGACCAGGGGTCTGGGATAGTGGCCTCAGGCAAAACACCACACTCCCCCACCAGCTTCCTGGCATCTTGGCTCGGTGCCTTCCTGTGTGTTCACACTGTGGGTCACTTCCTGAGCTGGCTGTGGAGATGGGAGTGAGCCATGGTCTTGGAGCCAGACACACTGGACTCATCTTGGCTGCCTGCTCAAAGGCCTTCCTGAGACTCCATTGCTGCCTCTCTCTATGATGTCCTTTCCATGACCGGGGGAATGGAGTGAGGAGCTCGGGAAGCAGGTCTGAGAAAGATGTGGCATTAGTGCCTGTAGCGCATCCCCAGAGCTGGGAGCTATTAATAGAAGCAGGCGTTTGGCAGCGAACCCTATCCATGCGGCTAGAGATGTGAGCAGCTTCGTGAGGCGTACCAGGCTGGACTGTGAATGAAGCCCAGGCAGCCAAATAACCTAGGATGTGGGCATCCAAGTGGGCATCACCCTCATGATCACCTCTGTGGGGGTGGAAGCACCTTCTGAGCTTTTAAGGGTGTGGCATGTGGGGAACTAATTCTGAGTTCATTCATAAACCCGAGTGAGTCAGCCACCAAAGGCTTGCTTCTGATCTGAAGAAGGCTCGAATCTTGTTTATTTAATTTAACAAATAACTTCAACATCTTTTTCCCTGGGCACATAGAAGCCATGCTTTTGAGGGTCTCCCAGTCTAGACCCATGAATAGATGAAGCCACAGAGAGGGAGAAGACTCTAGCAGGGGTTTGGGAGTATGGGGGCAAGCAGCAGAAATGCAGAGGAAAGGAAGTTGGTAACAAGAAGTTTCGTCGTGGTACCATCCTCCTCACCAACCTGTGTCCCAAACTGACAGCATTGTCACAGACTGCTCTTGTCCAATACATCGTTTCCCAGATGTGACATTTGGGATGCTCAGAAGTTCAGGTGCTGAATATGAGTGGCCCTGTCCTTCTGCAGGGGCCTCACAGCAGCTTCTCTTGTTTCCATGACTACCAAGCAGGCACTTGAGTTGCAAATCCAGCCTTTGAAGATTTTAAATTGGGCTCATGACTTGAACCTATTTTCAGCCTAGGCGTAGTGTCCCAACAGGAGTGTGTGAAGCCCAAGCCCAGGGGACTACAGCTTCCCGGTGCCCTGCAATGGCTGCAAGTGACCTTGCCCCTTTTTGGATTTCTGGTGAGAAGCTGCCATATACGAGAGAAAAGACAGAAACAGGCAGACTCCAAAGTCAAGCCCTTAGGCATTGCGGGCAGCGCCAGCGTTTCTGCAATAAGCCATGTACACACCCAAGACTATGCGAGCAAGAAGAGTGATGACCTTATGCTTGTCCAGTGCCTTGTCTCCCCCCATGGGTCTGGAAGCCAGCATGTACCATCCCTCATGCTCTCCTGTAGAGATGGCCAGTCCTTGGGCAAGCATTGCACCACTGCCCCAGTGCATAGAAAGCTGCTGGGTATTTGGCAGGGTCTGCTTGCTGTTGAATTATTTACCATCTTAATGAGCCCATTTTTCACATCCTCCCCTGGTCCCCCAGGACTGTGAGGCAGGCGGGTGGTAAAGTTGCTATGAATATTAATGTCACCATCGGTGTGGTATGCTTGCTTAATGGCTCTTCCTGCCAAGGTGGTATTGGTCATCTTCAGGACCACCAACATCCTAGAAATATTTTCCAGTATGGTGAGGTTCCTGGGGCCCTGTGGGGAGAGTGTATCACTGTGACCAACTCCACGGTGGGGGGAGGGAATTCTAGCACTTGAACAAAATAGGTCCAGCTGCTGGTGGTTGAGTGAGCAGTGGTCCCTTCCCTTTCTCCTGCCTGGTGTCAAGTTGAAAGTAGGCATTTCTGATGCCTGCATCATACCTTTTGGGAAGAGCGGGTTAGCGAGGGCTGCAGGAGAGGGAGTGGACTCTGTTAGTGCCTGCCTCACTGAGCCTTCTGAGGAAGATGTTGTCCTAGAAACACAGGTTTGCTAAGATGGGAGGATGGTATGGTCTGGAATCAAAGGATAAGGAGGGCACTGGTGAGCTGGACAGCATGCTTCCGGATGGGAAGACCATATTTGGCAAGGGGCAAAGGTACAATTTGAACTTCTTGGACCTTGGGCCCCCCAGGCCAGGGCTGAAAAGAAGAGCTTGGTTCTTTGTGCCCATAGGGAGGCTTTTCAGGGGCTTGAGTAGGTAGGAGGAAAGGGAGGCATTGTGGGTGATTTTCAAAGCGTTGGGTTAGGGTAGGGGTCACTGTGGGTGGGAAGGGAAGCTCCTGACTTCACTTTCCTGCATTAACACACCTGCTTGCACAAGAATATTCAGAGGCTCCCTGTTGCCTTCAGGAGCCAGTGCACACCCTTCAGGATGGACCCTAGAAGTCTCCCTTCTCAGTCTAGCTAAGCACTTTACCCACACCCGTGCCTGCTGATGAGCCTCTGTACCTACCCCATGTCCTTTTGTCCTCTTAGCTTTTCCTCAATCACCAGACGTTCCAATCTTGCTTTTCTGATGCAGATGGTATGCTTTCCAGCCCTAGGGATTTCCCTCACCTCCTGCTTGAAGTCCTTTGGAAGCAACCCTCTTTGTTTCTTCTCTTTTTTTGTTAGTTTTTTTTCATTCCACCTTTTATCCACTGGTGCATTTCCACACGTCTCTCTGTTCTACATTTCATGGGTGTGTGTGGTGTGCCCAGCACTACGCCAGTGGGCTGATGAAAGGGAATAAGAATGGGTCCACCCTGGGCTGGAGAGATGGAGTAGTGGTTAATGTGCTTACCTGCAAAGCCAAAGGACCCCAGTTCAGTTCCCCAGGACCCACTTAAGCCAGACGCACAAGGTGGTGCATGCATCTGGAGTTCGTTTGCAGTGGCTGGAAGCCCTGGCACGCCCATTCTCTTTCTCCCTCTCTCTCTCACTCTGCCTCTTTCCCTCTCTCAAATAAATAAATAAAAATAAAATATCTTTTTAAAAAAGAATGGGTCCAGCCTTCAAGAACTCCAGTCATAGCAAGATCTAGCAATTCCCTATGCTCCCCCAGAAGGTCTGGTGTGGGCCTTGCGTACCTGTGAGTACCATGGGTACATATGGGAGGCATTTATCAGGGGTGTTGGGCTGGACTCTCTCTCTGCTGGGCTCATCCCCTGGGGTTTCTGGAATCCTGGAGTGCTGGGGCTGTAAGAGTGGCCTTGGAAGCAAGAACATGCCCTCCTGTTAGGGAGTGATTATAGTAGCTTCTGGAGGAGAGGAGTGTGACCTGGGTCAGAGGTCATCCCTCTCCAGGTCTTTCCAGCCCTCTTTGTTTCTTTGGGAGAACAACTTAGTTCAGTTCCATTTCTGCATCCAGGTCTCTTCCAGGCAAGGGCTCAGCAGGTAGTCTGAAGTTGGAATGTGGTGATATTACTGTTTTCAGGGTATTTAATTTTAGGGTTCTTTTCTCCTTTGTGTAAGTAGTAAGTAGTATTTTGTATTTAAGGTGTGAGTATCAATAAGTAGCAATTTTCTTTCGAAATAACTTAAGCAAAAAGGTGAGCCTGCTTGAAGAGAAGTACAGGCAAATACCAGTGGCCTGATGCAACATGAGGAGAGGAGACACGTCTTATTGCGGAAATTTGGAATCCCTCAAATGCGGGGCTTTTTATTTTAAAGGTGTAGAGATTCCCTACTCCTTTTCTTTCTGGAGAGAGGGTCCTTACAGTGCCTTCTAGTGGGAACATTCTGGAACATTCCGGAGCCACAGTTGCAGTGTGTATTCATGAAGTGGAATACTTACTGCTTGGCTCTAATGTGCTCTTCCAGACCCGCTGTGTCACGGGTGAACTGGACACAACAAGTAGGTTAAGGTAGAAAAAACACCAACCCAAGACTGCTTCCAGAAGGTTCTGTCTACAGAGACAGAGTGAGTGACTGCTTGCCAGGGATAGGAATCAATAAGGGAATGTGTCATATGACAATAGGTATAAAGGGTCTTATTTGGGGAAGAAAGTATTTTAAAACTGATTTATGGTGGCAGCTGTATTGCCCAGTAAGGTTACCTACCCTCTAGGGCTGCAGCTCAGTGGTAGAGCGCGTGCCTAGCATGCCAGAAGCCCTGGCTTCCATCCCCAGCCCCAAGAGACCCAGCCAGCCACCAGACAGCCAGACAACCAACCAAACAAACGCATAACAGAATGTAAAACAAAGGAAATGCAACCCCAAGTCATGTTCACCTTGATTTTTTTTGAAAAAAAAATTTTCAAAGCACTAAGAATATAAAGATAATATTCTTCCTTGGTCATCTGTAGTGGGGGAACATTTCCTTCTGGGATTTTCTTCATGTATATATGCCAGGCATAGTTGTCAGGTAGGTTTTGTAGTTCACTTCACTTGTTTAAGTTGTATTGTGTCCTACATTGTCTTTTTTTTTAATTTTTGTTCATTTTTAATTATTTATTTGAGAGTGACAGACAGAAAGAGGCAGATATAGAGAGAATGGGCGTGCCAGGGCTTCCAGCCACTGCAAATGAACTTCAGATGCATGTGCCCCCTTGTGTATCTAGCTAACATGGGTCCTGGGGAATCAAGCCTTGAACCGGGGTCCTTAGGCTTCACAGGCAAGCACTTAACCGCTAAGCCATCTCTCCAGCCCTTTTTTTTTTTTTTTGATGCTGGGGATCAAGCACCGGGGACTAGTACATGCTAGGCAAATGCTCTGTTCTTGAGCCCCGGTGTCCTACAACATCATTAACTTTTCAAGGGCAGTGTAACCCAAAGTCACCAGAAGAAGAGGTCAGTAAGTTTGGACATGAGGAAGAATAAGCAAAAACCAGCTGTGGATATGAAACATGACAGTGAAGATGCATTCTCATTCTCCGAGGGCAGAGACAGTACCTGTGATGCAACGCCCACCTGTCCATCAGGAGCTCCTCCCCACTGCTCTGCGTGCTTGTCTCTGGAAGGCTGCCCTCTCGCCCCTGCTCCCATGCAGGTGTGGTCACAGGTGGGAGTAATGTCCGACAGATCTGTGAGCAGAATGGGTGGGGTCAGACTTTCCTCCCTCCAGTCCTCCCTGATGTTCCTCTGTCCCCAGCCATAGAGCCTCCTTAGAGTCTTTTTGAATCCTAGTCACAGTCCCCTTCCCTTCCCTAACAAGGGGTAGGGGTCTGGCAAAGTACCTTCTCATGGGATAGAACACCCCACCATAAGCAGCTGATGGAAAGAAATGGTTGATTTCAGGCTTGCGGTTTTGAGGGGAAGTCTCATCATGGAAGGAAAGCATGGAAGAGCAGAGGCTGGGCATATCATCTTGCCACACAGCTGGCAGGTAGCAGCAGGAGTGAGCTAGCTCTGCCAAGGGGTAGCTGGGCTGTAATGCCTCTAAGGCCCACCTCAAGCAACACACCACCTCCAGCAAGCCTGCACCTCCCAAATTGCCACCAGGTGGGGATCGAGTATGAGGTTTCATTAGAAACCCACGAGGCTATGAGGTGCATTTCACAGTGGGCTTAGGGCCAGCTTTGCCGGCCTGGCTGTTTCAGCATCTCTGCCTGGTTGCCTGGTCCTGCCTATACCTCTCAATCACTTTAGTGACCCCTTCGAGGGCTTCTGTTTTCTGTTCGGCACTGTTTTAAACATATTTGACCTCATGTTTCCTCTTGGAGGCTCCATTTTGCTTGCGGCCTGTGGGATACATTTCCATTTGGGAAAGTGTTCTCCAGCAGCTGTTACCCTTATTGCATGTAGGATTTGATTATGGATTGAAAATCCTGCTGTTGAGTGCCGAGCCAGTGGAAAATTACGTCTTTTTGCATCAGTGCAATGATTATGTTCTTTGAATAGATTTCAATCCATGGCCAGAGGACCTGCCCTATTAAATGGATTTCTAGTAGATGCTGGACAGAGATCTGGAAGGCGTGCCCAGCCCCAGGAGCATGGCTCCACAGTTCAGAGATACTGTCTCTGATATGTTTAGGAATCTTTAAGAGGGAAATAAAAGTATTGTGAGAGCTGAAGATAGCAATTTTGTCTGGAACATTGACAATGCTTATTTTGTGAGCTCTGGAATGGTCCCTGGCCAAGGTCCCCTGGCCTAGACATGCTGAGATATTTGAGCCATGTGTTGCATCCCAGCTCTGCTCCTCCCCCGCTGAGCAGCAGTGGCCCAGCGCATAGTCCCTCTGAACTCTTGTTGTCTTGAAGTTGTGTGATGTGAGTCGGCACAGGCTTAGTTGGCATAGTCTGGACGTGCAGACTACTTAGCCTGCACTGGGATGACATACAGCAACTGTGTCTCGCCTTCTCCAAGTGCCATCGACACATCGATAAATCATCCATGCTGAGGATGCTTTATAATGTCTTGGCGCTTTATTATCTGTGTGCATTTGCTTCCTTGGCCCCAGAGAGGCATTTATTAACTCCTTTAACACAGAATGCACTCTGGCTAATCATGTCCTCTGCACTTTCAAAACTGAAAATCTTTCACCTTTCTGCTGTCCTTTACTTTCCTGAAGGAGCCTGAGGGTGACCTTTACCACTGTCACAAAGCCACCTCTGTGGGCAACACACACAGCTGCAACTTGGAGGTGGGTGCTGCTGCCTTGCTGTCCTTAGAGCTCGGCCCTGGGAGGTCATTTTTGGTTATGAGTGGATGATTGTCACTGATTTAATTGGCATGTCCTTCTTGATTTCATCATGCAGCTGGCGCATCTTACCCTGTCCTCAGCCCGACAGGTCCTTGAGGCAGTCGTTCTGCACCTTAGCCAGTGGCTTATTTTGTATCGTTTCTTTCCTCGGGCTGAGGAATTTATTTCAACTTCCTCCACGTTCCTATCTAGCGTGTTATGGGAACCTGTCTTGAGGACTGTTTCCTGATAATGAAGGCCATGTCCCCTGTCCTGCTGGCGCAGGAGAGGTGACAGCCGACTGAAGAGTCACCTTGCTTTCATCTACCAGATGGTGAAGGAGGAGCTGAGTCCCTGCCACCTGCATTTTGCCTCACCCAGCTTGGTGTAGCCCAGGCAGCATCAGGAGCTACATATATAGTGGGTCTCACTCACCCTGCCAGCCCCCAGACATGGGCTAGCGCCAACTTGCAGCCAGGCACTGAGGGCTAACAGGTCACTGAGGTTTCATTCATTCAGCCCGTCCTGTGCCAGCCCATGTCGCGCAGCTTCATGACAACCAAAGCTCCCTGTCCCATTTAGTGTTTTCTAGAAGCCCAAGTCACTGAGCTCCATTGCAAACAAGATTTCACTCTTGCTAGTTCTGGCAGGAATGTAAATTACTGGAGGTTGCCAGTAACCACTTTTTATCTTAGAGGCCCAGAAAAACAATACAATCAGAAATACATCACCTGAGACCTCGGCTTACTCTTCAGAGGCGGGTGCTGCTGTGGCTGCCAAATGATGTTGTTCCTGCTATCTTTGCTGGGTGGCTTTCTGCTGGTGACACTTTCCACCGCCCAGACTTCTGACAGAGTTCCTGCCCTCCATATGCTGCAGAGGAAGAAATGCAAGTTTCTGGCTGGTTCTTGGAGAAGGAAGGCTGGTCATGAGGCCTCCGCCCAAGCTCAAGTTCATTGCAGTCCTACTGTTCTCCCTGTGCTGACTGAGGGGTCTGGAGGAAGAGTGGTCCCCAGACAGCTCCTGCACTCCTGCACTGTGTGCAGAGGGTTGTGAAGTGACACACGGCTTCCTAGATCCTTAGAGGAACGTTGAAGCCATTGACAGAGGTCTTCTCAGCACCAGAGCCAAGGTGGTTCTCAAAGGCCTCTTAGAAACCCTTTCAGTGAGACTGGAAAGATAAAGAAGGACTTGGTGAGATCGGAGACTTGGGATCGTCCGGGGAGAGGTGGACACAGAGAGAGACCAGCAATGGAGCAGAGAGCCTGGTAGAGAGGAGAAAAGTCTAGGAGGAGGGCCATGGCCGCGTGGATAGCATGGTGGACGTTGTGAGATGACTTGCTGAATGAAGGAGCAAGCAGCAAGAAGGGGTGGAAAGAAGCCTGGTGAAGAGATGGCAGGTCCCCTGGGTGGCCTTTTAAGGAGATGGAATCATGAAGGTTGGCCACTGACTGGGGAGTCCCATGTTGGTGCCTGATCCCTGTTTATGGTGGCTAGGCAGGTGACAGCCATTCTCAAGATGGCCCACACATTGACTTCCTTTCCCTCCAGCTGCTCTCAGCACACAGAGCCCTTCATGGAGTGACAGCTGTTTGGCTTATACTGTAGCCATTTTTAATGTGCTGAGTGATGGGATTTGATCAGGTTTAAAAGGATCTTTTATGGCTCAAAATTGAAAGTGAAGGACATAAAGTTTAAAGGAAGGAGGCCTGGATAAAATCCTTCCTTCTGGGGCAGACTGTTCAAGAGCAAGGTAGCCCACTGACTCTGTGACTCCCCCGGGATTATAAGCAGTCCTAAAGGAGAATGATGCCGGAGACCTCACAACTCCTGATTTCAAACCGCCGCAGAGGGGTGGCGATCGTGGTTCTGTGGTACTGACATAAGGAAAGGCACACAGGTCAGTGGAGTAGGAGTGAGAGTCCAGAAGGGCCCAGGCAGCTATGGGCACATGTCCTCTTCAGAGACCAAGATCAGCCATCAAGGGAGAGAACAATCACGTAGCCTTTTCAGCCGATGGTGCTGGTAAAAATGGCCATCTACTTGTGAAATAATGAACTTGGTTTCTTCACTTTAGGCCATAAACAAACAAAAAAAATTAACTCAGAGTGTAATTGTAAAAGCTAAAAATAATTTTAAAAGTTCTCTGAACGTGGTTCTTTATGAGCTTAGATGTGGCAAAAGTTTTTTTAGGTATCACACCAAAAGCACAAGTGAATAAAAGAAAAATAGATAAATTAAACTGGACTCCATTAGGACTAAATTTTCTGTGTCTCCAAAAGTACTTCTAGAAGAGTCCTTAGAAAGAAAGAAAATATTCAGGAATTGTTTGATCTACCCATTTTCCTAGTCTACTCTAGTTTCCTTCATTTTTCTATCACTCTCTACCCTGTGGACCCCAGCCTCATGGGGTGCATGTGACCAGGGCTGCAGGGCCTGCCTGGGAGCCTGGAGTCATTGGTGTTCTGGTGCCTTTAGGCAGGAGGGTCCTTGCCACTGATGATCTGTGTAGAGCCCCCCACTTCACCCACAGTGAGGGGCAGAGGTGGGTCTTCTTGGATGGGGATTGTTGGGTGCCTTCTGCACCCTGAATCTGAGCTCAGGCTGATGGACAGGACTCTTCATCGGCTCTGCCTCCTTCCTGCTCATGTTGGCTAGCTGCCAGGATCCATCTAGAACTCTTAGGCACTGGCTCATCTCCCTGGCCAGCTGGTCCAGGAGTGGGTTTGTCTGGGCTGCTGCCCTTGGCTTTTCAGAAGCTCCAGAGTTCACTTGTCTTCATTAAAGTCCACCAGGTGCAAGGGGACTGGTATTATCATTCTTATTAGTAGCTGCGATTTGTCAGGACCTCCTTGCTGCAAGGCTGTCCCAGAAGTGTGACTTGTATCATCTTGTTTAATCTGCACAACAATGTTGGTGAGAAGGTATGATTACTCACACTTTATAAAAAAGCAGATGTGGCTCAGAAAGGTTAAGGAAACCTGTCACTGGGGTCACACAGCACAAACGGGGCAGATGTGCTGTTCAGGTTCCAAAATGCCCGACTCCAAAGCCAGTGCTCCTTTTGAACACACGCTTGCCACAGTCCCAGGCTCTCAGATAAGCAGAGGGTCCTGTCAGATCACAGAGTGGAGGGCTGTGAGCGCACAGGAACAAGGGTGGAGGGGCTGTGGCTTTGAGCATGGTGAGTGATTCGGGAGAATGTGATTTGTGCTGTCTTTAAAGATTCTGTCATTTGTGGTGGGGTGAAGAGAAAGGCATTTCAGGAGGAGGAAAGTTCAAGGGCAAGGCCTGGTGTCTGGACACCTTGGTTTGGGTTGAGTATGGCTACTAAGCAGGGTCAGTGGGAGAGTCCAGGGAGCAGTCTGGCCTTCCAGAGTTAGACTTTTCCTTCATTCATAATAGTCAAGGAAACTACCTAACCTGTGGACCCTGGGACTTTTCCTGGAGGTAAGTGACATGGCCAAAGACCTTGCTTCCGAAAGAGAAGTTGTGGGTGGAGGCCCAAAGGGCACCAGATGTTGGGTCTGGTTCTTTGTAAGGCTGACATAGGGCTGGGAAAGATGGTGCCTTGAGAGAGCCTCAAGAATAGAGTGGGTTCTGGGGTGGAGCAGCTCTTCCCTCCCTGATGCAGTAATATGAGTGCCCTTCTGGGAGTTCTGGGTTCTGGAGCAGCAGGGACCTAGCTTACTGCTGGGAAGGCCTTCCTTGCTCAGTGCTGTGAAGGAGATAGTGAGGCTCCCGTTACGTTATATCAGCATGAAAGTGGAGGTTGGAAGCCCCCCTCCCATATAATTTCCAGGCTGCGTTCTTTCTAGCACATAGCCATCAAGTGGAGGTACACTTTTCTCCTATGCTTCTGTTTTGTCTAGGGACTATGAGGACAAGAGAGTGGAGGCCACCAAGTCATTCAACAGATATTACCACATACCTAGTGTGTGCCAGGCACTGTGCCAGAAGAGTATACAAGGTCTCTACAGTCTAGTCTACTGTAGGGACTACCTTTGTCCCTAGTGTCCAACGGACACCTGGGACAGCGATGGAATTTTTGTTGAGTGACTTGACCAAAAGCGATGTGTCTGGGGTCTTTCTGTAGTGTTTATGTATTGAAGACCTTCTCCCCTCTTGTTAGCCAGGCTATAGACCTTTCAGTCTCCAGCAGGCCACACCCTATACATATCCACATAGACAGCTTTGGGACTTGCCCTTGTCCCATCTCTCTCTAGGAATGTCCCCATTGGGTTAAAAAGTAGTGAAAACATGCTGCATGACTTCTGAGCATGTTTGAATGCCCATGTGGTTTCTCAGAGGTTTGCCACTAAGACCTTACTTATTAGGGAACATCAGAGACAAGATGCTGGCCCTTAACTGTTAGGTATTAGATGCTGTGATGTGTTTGCTGGAAGCTTCTTTGTGTGCATTGGAATTACTGGATTCCTCTTTGTAAGGTCATTCTCCTTCTAAGGACTGCACACGGTTGTCCCTGGAAAGAGTGGGTATCTGGCAGCTGCCACCTCCATGGATAAGGCTGGGCCTGAAGCACTGGGGGTGTCCTTGTTTGTACCAGCGGAGTACAAACCCCTGCCTGCTTCAAGGAACAGCTGCCCCCATGTGGACGTGGGCAGGCTAGGTTAGAGGCAGAACTGGAGCTCCTTAAGGCAGAAAGGGTGAGGAGTAGCTTCCTTCCTCTGCTCTGTGCTGGTGCCTAGTTCTTGGGTGGGCTCGCTGGATCCTCTTTGCTAGGAAGTGTGATTATAATTCTCATTTTACTTACAGGCGAATGAGCCTCGCTAGGGAGCGGCTCAAGCCACATGACTGGCATCTGATGGAGCGGGGGTTTAAAACATTGTGTGTCAGGCTCTGGCATAGATATTCATTTACCCGGTTTTCCTGTCTTCCATGGAGCCAAGGCTCTGAGAGGGAAGCAAACTGCTCAAGGTCACACAGCGACCATGTGACGTTGCTGTGCCTCGTGAGCTTCTGCTGCAGAATATGAAGAAAAGTGCGGGTGATGGCTTTGCTCTACCCGGATGGAACCGTCACCCCAGAAAGCACGTGAGGGAAGTGGTTCCAGAGTGTAGAGGCAGGCTGTGCCTGCAAACGTGGGAAAGGGGATTTGTGATCAAGCAAAACAGCAGTGTTCAGGAGCAACCCTTGCTTCTGGGATGCAGGCAGACTGTGTGTGCTCAGGCCGTAAGAAGGAGGGAGCTGTGGCCTGGGATTTGCAAAGCTCTGGTAGCCGAAGCTGTCCACAGTCCAGACCACCTGAAGGTCCTTCCTGGAGGTCTGAGAGGACTGGGAACTGGAGTAGGAGGCAGAGGAGGGCCTTGGAGTGGGGTCTGGATTACTAGAGCTGATGCTCCCCTGGAAACAGCAGGCTGAACCATCTAGAAGGAAGAAAAGATCTGGTTTGTCTGCAGAGGCCTTAGGGAATGAATCTGTAGCTGGTCAGCACATATTGGCTGGTTGTTTGGGCCCAGGGAAAGGAATGTAGCACAGGGAATCACAGTACAGGCACGTTTAATCTCCACTAATTTAACCATGTTGGACAGGAGGAGGGGAGGAGAAGAGAGGAGGGGGTGGAAAGGGGAAGGCAAGGGAAGGGAGACACAGTTGGCATGGTGGGGGCAGACCTCTGTCTCTGTCAGTGCATGTACCTCATGTGCTACGTGCATTTTGCTTCTTGTGTGCAAGTCCAGGGTCTAATCATACACGTTCTGGCTGCCTCTCTTGGACTTAAAGGAGACAACAGCCATCTCTCTGATGACAAGTGGCACTGGAGATAGCAAGCACCTGGCATGTTGTTGGGCCTCTGCGTTGCTCACTCCGTCCTGAGGAGCTGTGCTTTCTGAGCGAGTCATACTCTATGTGGCTGGGGCCACCCTGAGGTCATTGCCTAAGGATAACTTTTGCCCACAACACTACTTCAATCCAGCCTGTAGTCAAGACTGACCTCACAATGGACCTGGCAGAGCTGCCCCTTGTGACTTAAAATGAGGCCTTGTTGTTCTGTGGTGGTCTCTAGGTCCCCCATGGGTAGAGCAGTGAGGGCTCAGAAGGTGGGTACCGCCAGCTTGTAGTTGTGAATCAAAATGAGTCCCACATGGGCTTTTGCCAGCAGCATGGGGAGAGAGGTAGGGGAACACGAGCCTCGCTTCTGAGAATTCACTGCTGCTCACATTTAGAGCCATCCAGCCATTCCTTTCTTGGGGCCAGGCATTAGTGGACCTAGAAGTGGACACACAGGGACACGTGCAAGAAAGCAGGGGCTGGGGATAAGGCAGGGCTGTGTTTGAGGGGCTTGGGCTTAGTGAAGATGGGAGGTGGCCCAACCTAGTGGCTTCCTGAGCCAGGTTGTTTCAAAGTGAATAAAGAAAGAATGGAGGGAACTGTGTGCAGGGACGCGCAGTGGAGATGATACAGCTAGGGACTGGAAGAATTACGGGTTCTGGGGTGGGGAAGGTGCTGGTGGCCAGACCCTAAAGGCTCTCTTGGCACTGTAGACTTGTTGAATCTCTCTGCAGCCATGGGAGGGGCTGGAGATTTATTTCAGGGAGTCCTTTAGAAGAGGTTTTTGCCCCAGCTACGCTCCAGCCAGACCTGCTCAGTTACTCCTCATGGCTGTCCTGCCCTGGGCAGTGTGCCATGTCCAGCCACTCTATTTTGCTATACCCACTGTTTCCAATTACCACGTACTTATAAAACCTGGACTTTAAACTTGAATGGCTTGACGAATAAATTGTGTGGAGAGTCATAGAAAGATGCCCCTACTGCAAGCATTCAGTCATTCAGTCATGGTGTGTTTACTGAGCAAACCTGCTGTGCGTTGTGAGAGAGCTCTTCTGTTCTGGACCTCACGTTTGTGGTAGGGCGAGATGAATAAAGAAGGGAGGGAGGCTAGGTGGCAGGGATGATTGGTTTATAGATGATGATCAGAGAGGAGTATGGGAGACTGGATGTTTGCACAGCAATGTTAGGGATAAGCCCTGATAGAGATCTGAGGGAGGAGGCTTGCTAGAAGGAACTGTTGCTGTGAAGGCTGGGTGGTAGGAATGCTTGCAGAGCATCCAGGAGGCCAGTGTGGGCTGAGCACGTGGCGGGAGACAGACCCAGATTTGTGTCATGCCTTAATTTATGCAGGGTGCGAAGGGAACCCACTGGCAGGCTGGCAGTAGGTGGTGACATTATCAGAGTGCTCTGTGGAGGAGGGATCCTGCCGCAGAGCTGGCGGCTGGAGTAGGACAACTAGAGGGGAGGACATCCTTGTGACCAGGTGGAGGTGGTGGGGTTTAGGACAGGGCGGTAGTTGTGAGGGGATATGGGCACATGAGTGATGGGTCTTAGGAGTGGGGGTGCCAGGACTTGCTGATGGGGTTGGGTGTGGCCTGGGAGGAAAGCAATGAGTGCTCTGAGGTGGGTGCGGGCGGGTGGGATGAGAGATTGGGTTTAGGTGTGGATGGTGGGGATGGGTGCTGGCTAGGTGTCAGGTAAAGAGGTCAGGTGAGTGATGAGGAACACAGGGTGCCATTTGCTGCAGCACAGTAGTGATTGTAATGCCAATGGCTCCTAGCAGTCCTGCCTACCTCCAGCCCCACCTACCTGTAGCAAGCTCAGAAAGCATTCCCCATGGATAGACCAGACATGGGAATACCTGTAGTGAACTAAGAGTGGGGGAGGGCCTGTACTGGGGAGCAGGAATGACCAGGCCCTCAACTGAGACACACCTGCTCACCGTCCCAGGACCTCAGGCGTATGGGGTGGATTCATCATAGCTGTGATGTATCAGTGGCTCACTCCCAGGGGTCCATGCCTGGCCCTACTTACATATTATAACGTTAAGAGGAATAAACCTACACCAGGAGCTATGCCATATATGATGGCCATGCAGCTCAGAACTGCTGTACTGGGTCCCAGGGTGACTTAGGAATAGGGTTCCTAAACCTGTTACAGAGGCTGTCTTGGGGGTCCAGTCAGTAATTCCCCAGTGCCTTCTGCTGCTGGCCTTTTAGGATTGGAGACAGGGCCTGACTTGCACCTTGCTCTGAGCTTGGTCCCTGGCCTACAACCAAGGACCCATGCCTACCTCACCAGAGGAAACAGGGCATCTACACAGATCTTCTTGAGGCATGTGGGAGATTGAATAGGCCAGGAAAATACACTGGAGGAGAAAATAAAGCAAGACAGAAAGGGAGAAAGACCGAGGGAAGGAAGGAGCAGAAAATAGAGAACCCAACATAGAATACTGTATGTAGGACAGGATTCCTTTCTGGAGGTGTGTGCTCAAATTTTTAGGAAGTATGATGATCCCAATAACTTAATTTTTAGCAAAAAGTCTAAATAAATGGCCAATTGAATGGATTCTTAGTATGAACTTGAAATACATGATATTGCTATTTTTATGAGTCAAGAATGGGTTGTATATCAACCATATAAGATGGTTCACCTTACAGCTATTTTCAAACTCTTTCTCTGAAATTTTTTGTCATATGATATTAGGAGAGGAAAAGGAGATAATACTAAATAAGACAGAATCACATCTTGGAAAAGAAGCCTGAAATAACATAATGGTATTTCCTTATAACTGTTTCATGCTCTAAAGTAACTTAATTAGAACTCCAGTGGCAGAGCTCAAAATTAGATGATTTAAAATAAAAACTAGGATGAGATGAAAAGGAAGATTGGAAACCTAAAAGAAACTCAGGGATCAAAGTAGTCTTATCTAGGAGCTAGTGAATAAATTAGTAACAATGATGAATGAAGTATGTACTCCTGAAGCAGAAAACAACAACAAGAAAAGGTAAAAACAATGAAGCGGAGGGGGAGAGAGAAAGAGCACGAGCGTGGACTATAGAATGGAGTGGTAAAAGCAAGGTGGGCATCCTACAAGCAAGGTGGGCATCCTGACCTTGGAAGACTGACCTGGTGACATGTTCCAGAAAAATAATGGAACCTGTAGGTCAGATCCTGCCTTTTGTAAATGTGTGGTCAAAGTCCACACTGGACATTAAGACATCCAAGTCAAGTGAAGGCAGACATACGTGGACATGCAGGCACAGAGCATCCATAAGCCCAAGGGGCAGATAGACCAGGCTGGTCTTGACTGTGCCAACCCATTGTCAGAGGGTGGTGGAGGTATACCCACAATGCTCTGTGTGAGGGTGTCCCTGAGCACAACACCCATTTTCTCAGAGGCAAGAATGGAAGGAACATCCTTGTTGAAAAGACTGCCTAAAGGTGAGACATTCAGTTCACAGATGAACCCAAATGAGGAATCCAGGAAGGAAGAAATGATGGCCAACCACATAAACCATTTAAACGTGAAATGGATGAGGGGGACAGCATGCGAATTAAAAAAAACAACAACTGCATGTTATAAAAGTAATGACGTAACTAACAAAAGTGAGAAGAGGTGTGGGATGGAGTGTGAATGTCCCACTGTCCTCGTCTTTTAAAGCATGGTGTTAATACCCACTGTGTAGCCTCCACCCCAGGGATTTCCTTCGCTGCCCGCCCCCTGACATTGGCTTGTTTATGTAATAACTTATTTATCGCTCGTCTCATTTGAGAGCCTGACAGCTACATGATGTAGGGATTGTCTAAGAACAGTGCTTAGCACATAGAAAATCCTAAGTGGATGGCTGAGAGGATAGAGGGATGGGTGGGTTGTTGGAGGGGGGATGGATGGAGAGATGAGAAGATGTAGAACAGTATTAGTCTGTCTTTTGCCGTGATGAAATACATTGGGCAAGATATTTTACAAAGAAAAGAGGTTGCTTAGCTTATAGTTTGGGAGGCTGGAAGCCCAAACTGCAAAATCCTGGTTCTGGTGAAGACCCCATGATTGACTGCCATTATGGTGAGAGGAACATATGTGGGAGCAAGAGATTGCCTGACCAGACAGGAAGCCAAAGAGCAATTCTTAGATTGGGCTTGATTTCTTATGAGAGTTACCTTAATCTGTTCCAGAGCACTGTCCTCAATGACCCAAGAACCTTTTACCATGTCCATCTCTTTTTTAAAATATTTAATTTTGATTTATTTGACAGAGAAAGGGGGGGGGAGAGAAAGAGAGAGAGAGGGAGGGAGAGAATGGGCATGCCAGGGTCTCCAGCTACTGTAAACGAACTCCAGATGCATGCGCCCCCTTGTGTATCTGGCTGATGTGGGTCCTGGGGAATCGAACCTGGGTTCTTTGGCTTTGCAGACAACTGCCTTAACTGCTAATCCATCCCTCCAGCCCAATGTCCATCTCTTAAAGATCCAGCTACCTTCCTGAATCAACACACTAGAGACCAAACTTCCAACACATGAACCTTTTGGATGAACCATAGAGGAGGAAGGGGAGAGGGATGCATGGATTAGTGGATGGATGAAAGGATGGATGGATGAGTACAGGGTAGAATGAATGGGTAGATGGAGAGGATGAGTTGATGGAAGAATGAGGTGATTGGAAAACATCTCAGTTACAAACAACAGGCTTGCCTGAGCACTATGGCTGCTATTTATTTTATCTAAGTGGAACATGGCCTGTTTGATTTCTGTGATAAGTCATGTGATTGAACTAGTCTGCTGTGTGCTAGCTCAGCTCATGGTGACCTTGTGGCATAGAATGGTCCTTGGTGTTCTAGGACGTCCAGTTTTGAGATCAGCAATATATTAGCTTTTACTGTAGTCTTACTCTTCAGGGCAGTCAAATGTAAGCCGGGCTGGTCCCCTAGGGTGCGGGGAGGCAGTAAAGAGGAAGAAGATCGGACATTTCTGTAGAAATCTCAAGACTGGAGTGAAGCTGGGAGATTGGACAGCACCAAAACCATCAGGAAAAATTGGGGAGCTGGCCTGCTGACCTTCCTACTGAGGGCCCAGCATAGTGCAAAGGGAGTAGTACAGCACCCAGCTATCCTGTTTGATCTACACAAAGTTCTGGAAGGCCCAGCATCACTACGGTACTGTAGAGAAAAGGAAATTGAGGCTCAATACCAGCCCCCCCCAATGCTGTGGGCAGGCTGAGGGACATAAGGAGGTTCCCTGTCCTAGCCTTACCCAGGGTGAGACCAGCCTTGCTACGCACTCAGGGTTGCAGAGGGCTGGCCGTGACGCAGTCATAGCCAGAAAAAGGCTTTTCAGATTGGCCCACTGTGCACCCAGGCGGCTGCTGTCTCAGTCATGACTCAGTTGCTCTTCCTCAGCTCTGAATTCCAGCGGAGCTGGTGGGCACGGTTGCTCATTTTGGTCTGGATTCCTCCTTAGCTCAGTGTTCTGCCACATCCCAGGAATGGCACTGACGTCCAAGCCGCTAACTGAGGTTTTCTTTTATGGTTGTCACATGTGGAGGTGATAGGAGCGCCGGTGGCCGCATCCAGCCCCTGCAGTGAGCTTTGTTGGGTCTGTAATCTTCCCCAGCCAGCAGCGACTAATCACTGCGTCCCTTTAAATGGAAAGTGCGTACCTCCTTCCTCCCCCAGGCTGGACAATACCCCCTCTAGAAGGGGTTTCACAGATGGGCAGAGCTAATGAGTGGGGCTTACTGGGGCTGCTCAGAAGAGGAGTGGGAGACATTTTGAGCTCACTTGCATCCTCAGCATGACCCAGACTCAGGCCAGGGTACTAGCAAGGCTGAGTTAGGGTCAGGGGTTTGCCCAGAGTCCCAATCCCCCTGCCAGATGATCTGCCCATGCTCCTGTGGTGCACTGGCATATATTCATGACTCTTGACCCAGGCCTAGTACATGATAGGTATTTCTTTTAGGACAATGTCCTTGAGATCTGTCCATGACATAGCAGATGTTCCTGAACCCTCTGCCTCTGTACAGACAGGCTGCATTTGGTTTATGTAGTGGTTGATGATCACTTGGGTACCTTCTACCTGCCACATTATTCTTGTGAAGAATGCCGCTGTGAACATGGCTGGGCACGTATCTCTTTGACACTGTTTTCAGTTCCTTTGAGGCTTTACTCAGAAGGAGGGCTACTGGCTCACAGTGGGTCCCTGCTTGACTTTTGAAGGCTCTGCCACACTGTTTCTATAGCAGTTGCACAGTACTAGTTGAATTTCTCATTATTGTGACCAAATACCTGACAAGAAATAATCTAAGGGAGAAAAGATTTATTTTGCCTCATGGTTTGAGAGGATGCCAGCCATCATTATAGGCATGGCAGGAGAGAGGATGTGGCCGGTTAGATTGTGTGAACAGTCCAGAAGCAGAGATGTCCTCCAGAAGTGGGGTTAGGTTAGGCAGCCAAAGTACCCATCCCCCAGGCAACACATTTCTTCCAGAGAAGCTCCACATCCTAGTGTGTCTACAGCTTCTCAAAGCCTCACCAGCTGGGACCACACATTCCAAAACATAGCTTGTAGGAGACATTGCGCATTCACACCATGACAAGTGTTACTGCTCATTCCTACCAATGGTGAAATTTCTCTGTGTCCTCAACAAAACTTGTTATTTTCTACATTTTGTTGTTGTTTCAAATTTTTTTTAAATTAATTTATTTGAGGGAGGAAGGAATAGAGAAAGAGAAGAAGAGGACAAGGGAGAGGAAAAGGGAAAGAGAGAGAGAGAGAGAGATAGGACACCAGGACCTCTTGTTGCTGAAAATGAACTACAGACACATGCATTGCTTTGCATATTTGGCTTTATATGTGTTCTGGAGAATTGAATCTGGCCAGCAAAAGTGTGCCTTTAATTCCTGAGCCATCTCCCTGACTCTGTTGTTTTTGATAGTAGTCTTCTAGTGGTTAGAAAATGCTAGCACAGACCTTTGTACTTGCTAAGGATGGATGGAATGGTTAGATGATGGTTAGATGCATGGGTGATTAGATGATGGTTGGGTGGATGAGTGGCTAGGTGGTTGGATGGATAGGTAGTTGGATAGATGGGTGGATGGGTAAATGACTGGATTTTTACTTGGATGGATATATGGCATCACTGTTTATTCATTAAAGCAAGACTTCTTGGCAACAACTCCAGGTTGTTGTGTGAATTGGAAAAATATATTTTTAGATACTCTGTAATAATTTTCCCCACATTCTTCCTCCTTTTCCCAACTGGCAGGATTTTTTATATAACAAAGTTACTTGAAAAGCCATTGTACTCTGGCCTACATATGAACTTTCAGGAACACAGATACCTGGTGTGGAGACTGTTGCAATAACTGTGTTTTGTTGAAGTGTTTAGGACACAGTATATCTTATTAGAATTCTGGAAGTGGAAATGCTGTTGTCTCTATGGACAGACAGAGCTTTGATTTTCACCCATCAATTGAAAAAATAAAATATTGGTGCTTCTATCCAGGGTGCTGGAAGTTGTGGCTATGATGTGCGAATGAGGTCTTAGTACTGCCCTCTCTCCAGTGTCTCCTTTTCAGGTCCCTGCTCAGCACTGAGGTATGAAATAGAGATGATCTACAAAAGCTCAGGGGCAATCAGTGAAGAAGGGGAAGCTACAGGAGCCCCAAGTTTGAGCTTTGGACACCTCTGTCCCTAGCTATGTGTCCTTGGGAAGAAGATTTCTGATTCTTTGAGGATCAGCTGGTTCCCTGAGAATCATGAGACTGATGAGCCTCTTCCACATGTTTATTATGAGGTCAACACGACGTTTCATAGGCTGTCTCCCACTTGAGAGTTGATGTGGCTAATTACTGAGGTGGTAAAAGGAGGACTGCATTTCATCTTATTGACACATGCCACAGCCTCCTACAGTTAACTCAGCAATTTCATATCCATGATTTCACTTAAGAGTCTCAAGAATCAGTCTCTTAACCATGTTGTTTACCTTTCTTATTGCTGCAACAAAAGCGATTTAAGGAAGGAGCAGTGTATTTTGACTCATAGTCTAAGAGCATAGTTTGTCATGGCAAGAAAAGTGTGGTGGTGATAGCAGGAGGGCCAGGTGGCTGGTGACATTGTATCCACAGCCAGGAAGTGGGGGAAAGAGATATTTTGATGTTCAGTTTACTTTGTCCCCTTTCTTCAGTCTGGAACTTGAGCCCTTAGGAAGGGTGGCTCTTCAGTTAAATATTTACAGAAACATCCTCACAGACACACCCTGAAGTGTGTTTCCATGGTGATTCTAAGTTGTCAAGTTGACAATGAAGATTAACCATCACAAGTCCCCACTTTGTCAATTTGACACTCAAACACATCACTGTATCATAATATTCCACCCCTGACCTCTAAAGTTTTATTTTCGTCTCATAATGTAAAATGCATTTAGCCCATCTCTAAAAATCCTTACAGCCTTTAACAGTTACAACAGTGTTCAAAAGTGTATGTGCAAAATCTTTTCTGAAACTCAGGCAACCTTTTAAATGTGTGCCTCTGCAAGGAAGGAAGGAAGGAAGGAAGGAAGGAGGGAGGGAGGGAGGGAGGGAGGGAGGAAGGGGAAGGAGGGAGGGAAGGAAGGGAATGAAGGAAGTTACATATTTCTAATATACAATGACACAGAGTAAGCCTTAAACCTTCCTAGTTCCACAAGGCAGGAATGAGGCCTAGTAGGGAAAGATTGGACCAAAGCAAGACTAAAACCCAGCAGGGTCAACACCAAATCTCGCAGCTCCGTGTCTGGTATCTGGGGCTTGTGATGGAACCATTTGGGCTCCAAAGGTCCTGGGTAGCCCTGCCATTCCTACTGTGCTTCCTGAAGCACAGAGAACCTCCTCTTTGAACTGAATGCACTCCACCTGCAATTTGCCTTGGTTGACATACTGTGGTCTCAGCATCTCTGGCATCCTAAGGTCTCCACTGAAACTTAGGCTTCACTATCACAGCTCAGTCAGTGGCCACTTGGGCATCTCCTTCTGGGAATCTGACCTTACCACACATTGACTGGCCTCCACAGCCATCTGCAACCTTGATGTAAGCTTCCATGACTTTTTTTTTTTTTTTTGCAAGCCTAATAGACTGCATTTTTTTTTTTTTAATGAGAGAGATAGAGAATTGGCATTGCAAGGCCACTAGCCACTGCAGTCAAACTCCAGTGGCGTGCGCATCCTTGTGCACTTCACTGTGTGTCTGGCTTATATGGGACCTGGAGAGTAGAACATGAGTCCCTAGGCTTTGCAGGCAAGTACTTTAACCACTAAACAATCTTTCCAGCCTGCCTTCAAAAATATTTTAATTAATTTATTTACTTGACAGAGATGGAGAGAGAGAGAGAGAGAATGGGCATGCCAGGGCCTCTAGCCACTGCAAAGGAACTCCAGATATGTGCACTTCCTTGTGCATCTGGCTAATGTGGATCGTGGGGAAATGAACCTGGGTCCTTTGGCTTTTCAGGCAAATGCCTTAACTGCTAAGCCATCCCTCCAGCCCCCTCCATGACTTTTAATGCCTGCAAGAGCACTTTTATATGGACAATGCTGTCAAGTTCTGCAGCAAGATAAAGATGTTGCCTGGCTTTCTTGGGCCCAAACAGTAATGACCTCGGTGTGCCTTATAGCTGAATCTGAGACAATGCTTTCCTAGGCAGTTATTTTCTAACAAGTAACTCCTACTGCAACTACTGCAGCAGTCTCATTTCAGGCTCTCTCCTTTCAAATGGATTTGTATTTTCACAATTTGGGGCCTCCAGTGTGTGAAGTCTTGCCCTCAAGACATACTTCCTATTGTCCCAATGTAGAGTGTGAGGTTTGTGTTTAAAAATTACAGCTGCTTTCTTAGTGCCTAATGCGTCTGCAACATTAAACTAGAAATGGTACATTTTCCCTATTTTCTGTTCCACTTGCTGCTGTCTCACACTGTAGACTTGGATCGATGCAATGAGCAGTAACTGTGACACAGCCTGAACACTACCCTGTCCTGAAATTTCCTCCTCCAAATAAATGTGTCCACTACTTTTAATACATATATTTTTCAAACATTTTTATTTATTCATTTACTTATTTGAAAGAGAGAGTGAGAGGCAGAGAGGGGGGTGGAGAGACAGATAGAGAGAAGGGGGGAAGGGAGGGAGGTGGGAGAGAGAAAGAGAGAGAGGAGAGAAAGACAGTTGGGTACACCAGGGCTTCCAGTTACTGCAAACAAATTCCAGATGCATAAACTGCCTTAACATCGGCCTTACATGAGTACTGGGGAATTGAACCTGGGTCCTTAGGCTTTGAGGGCAAGTGCCTTAACTGCTGAACCATCTCTCAAGCCCCATTTTATTTTTTTGAATAAAAAAAATTACAGACATGCTTAGTATGGAAACAACATGTGTTGGTACCATCCTTTTTCTCATCCCTGCCCCCTTTCCGAAGGGGGGCCTCCTCATTGGAGTTGCAGGTTATCCCTGTGGGGATTGTGGGTTATGTGTTGTAGGAGCAGCAGTCAGTTATTGGGGAGAAGTAGTGCCCCTGGGCATGATGTCCCAACTTGTCAGCCCCATTATTTTTAATATATCCTTTATTTATTTGTGAGAAGGGAGGAAGGCAGAAAGAGAGAGAATGAGAATGGGCATTCATGCCAGAGCCTCTTGCCATTGCATACAAACTCCAGATGCATGTGCCACTTTGTACATCTGGCATTATGTGGGTACTGGGGAATCAAACCTGGGACAGTTGCAAGCAAACACTTTAAACATTGAGCTATCTCCCCAGCTACATTTTTCTTTTAAAAATTTCAACCTCATTCAAGTTATTGGGACATAAGGATGCTGCCAGATTCTTTTCCAGAAGAGATACCCCACAAATGGCCTCAGCCCAGTTCCCAGTAGAGTCCTGTTCCCTGCTGAAACCTCATGAGTCAGGCCTTCACTGTCTGCATCTTTCCTGGCTTTCTAATCTTTAAATCTTCCACCAGAATGACCCACTCAGCTCTGCTTATAGCATTCTGGATTTTCTCTAATGCACAGCTCCAAACTCTTCCACATGCCTCCTGCCAACCAGTCGCAAAAACAACCCTAAGAGCCACACAGTCAGATTTATCTCACAACAACCACACTCTTCAGTCCGTACCAACCTTTGGTTTTAGTTACCTTTCTTGTTGCTGTGATAAAACACCCAACTCCAAAACAAGCAATTTAAAGATGGAAGGGTTTCCTTTGGCTCACAGTTTGAGGGTACAGTTCATCATAGCAAAGGAGGCATAGCCATGAGAGAAGCTCTGCTGTGAGGAGTTGGTCACAGTCCACCTGCAGTCAGGAAGCAGAGAGTTTTATGTGTATAAGGTGTGTGTGTGTGTGTGTGTGTGTTGCTTGATGTGTACTATCTACATGGTATGGGTATGGTGTGTGAGCGTGGTATCTATGTCAGTGTGGGTATGAGGTGTGTGTTGTATGTGTGATGTATGTGTGGCATTTTTATGGTGTGTGGAATGTATGAGATAGTATGGGGGATGTGGTGTGTCTCCCAGAAAGTCTATAGGGGTTGTGTGTATGCCCAGACCCATTTACGTTGGCAAGGGATCTTCTGAGGGACCTCGATTCCAAGCAGAGGGAAAAATGCCCTGAGTAACCTTGGCTAGCGGCTATCATTTGCAGTAGGATGAATGAACCATTGGGTAATTTTATATTTAGTTTTTGAGTAGTTTCCATACTGTTTTCCCTAATGGTTACAACAGCTTATATTCCCAATGATGGTACACAATGACTCTCTTTTCTCTTCATCCTTGCCAACACATTTGCTCATACACTTTTCACTTATAGCAGATTTCTAAGGGCAATGGATAGGACTCCAGTTGTCACTGCTTCTTTGGGAAAGGGGAACCTGTGGGACTATGGACAGGTAGTGTGAGGCCACCCCTAATCCAGGGCCAAAAAAGAAAGCTGGAGAAGACAGCAGGCAGGCCTGGCTTATACAGTTTGGGGGAAAGCAGAGGGATAGGCTGAGAGCATGTGGTGACCAACAGGTGACATGCTGGTGACCTGACTTCATTAGGCTGTCAGGAGGATTGCATTTGATGTTCCTGTAGTCCTGTGTGAAGGTTCTGACTTAGGGAGGGGCTGCCACACTGCAGAGAGCTTTGTGAATAGTACCCCAAGTGTGCACAGTACAAAAGTCGATGTGTGGCATATGCCTCAGCGTGGTGATTGGGCACACATCTACCTTCTCAGAGTCCCCAGCCCTTGTGTCGTCCTCCCTCAAGAAGAGCTCAGACCTCACCGCCTCCAGGCAGTCTCCTCTCCACACTATACTGTCTCCAGCTGGGTGTGGCACTTCCTTTTGGCCTGGAGATTTTCTACGACACCAAGCTGATCGCTTGTCTTTGTCCATTTTTGTCACCTGCCCCATCAAATAGATCTCTGTCCATGGTGTTGCAGGCAGGCAATGCTTGGCTGTGAAATTCATGGATGATTGAATGCTCTATTTTTATGTAAATGTGTTTTTATTATCCAAGCAAGAGAAAGCATTGCAGAAAATCTGGAAAAGAGAGGGTAAAAAATGACCCGTCAGCGCTCCCAAGGCACAGCTGTGATCACATCGGTGTATTCCCTGCTGGTCCATTTTTCCGCAGAGCACTTTTTCTCACCCAGCAGGAAAAAAAAAATCTGCTTTTTTTTTTTCCCCAGTAGAAGACCCCCCTTCTCCAAGGACATCAGCTTCGGCAGGTACTAGGCTTAAGGTTTGAATACCTCAGTGTAACAGAATGGGGTCTTAGCCCACTGGCCAAGGAATGGAGGCTCTGGTGATGTATGTGCTGTAACTGAGGCCACTTGGAGAACAAATGGACACAGCAAGCAGGCATGGGACCAGTATTCAGCCTCTGTCCAGGTCCCAGCTTTAGGTCACCATCGTGTCACCAGCAGAATGTGAGCATTTCCTTTCAGGGCCAGAACGTCACACAAAAGACGCTCTCAGAATATTCCGGGCTGCAGAATGTTCTAGTAGGCGGACACAATCTGGGGCTGAGCCTCATTCTTTCTCCAGATCACACCCGTTGTCCCACTTAGTTGCTTTAGTTGTGTTCTCGGTGCCAAAGTGCATCTCCGACTCATGGTGGCTCACTTTATGCTGGTGTGAACGCTTGTTCATACACTTTTCACTTTAGTGCTGTATTCAGTAAGTCACAGGGGATAATCAACTCTCTTATAAAACAGGCTTTGAATGCTTTGGCTGATGTAGATGTCCTGAGCGAATTTAAGGTGGGCTAGGCTGAGGGCTGACACTAGGTAGGTTAGGTCTATGAAATGTATCTTTGACTTAGTGGCACTTTTTTTGGCAATTTATGTCAGGATTATCAAAATGTAACCCCATTGTAAGTCAAGCAGCATCTGTAATTACTCTTCTCTCTGACTCCTTGTGATGAGCTGTGTGGATGGAGCCGCCTCCGGGGGAATGGTGAACAGCCATCTCCAGCGTTGGAATGGCTGTTTAAATGTTTTATGGGTACAGGATGCAGGCTTATGCTGTGGGGGGAAAAGCCCACAAACGGGCCATAAGACGCAGGAGGCATAGCAAGTAAATGAACTTTTAATGTCTGGCTTGGCTTGCTGACCACAGGACTAAATCACACAGCTCCTTTGCAAGGAGAAGGAGCTGAAATTGTCAGGTAAAGACAGCCTCCCTTTGCTGCCCTCGCGGGCTCTGGCCTCAGCTCAGCGATTCTCGAGCAGGACATACCCTCTTTGCCATTTCAGACTACACATGCTTGCAGAGCAGAAACCCTGCCCCGCAGCCACTGGGTTGGAGCACAGACATCAAGGCTGGGGACGCTATCTTCTACTACCTACCTGCAACCTTGGGCAGGTCACCAGATCCTCTGAGGCTGGGGTTCTCCTTCCTCCTGACTGGAGGCCTTGCGTCCACTGACCTCACGGCCATATGTGTGCTAAAGTGTAGTGGATCAATCTCTTGGGAGTGTAGTGTGTGGGGAGTCATGAAGGCAGAGGGAGTGTACCCTGTGGTTTCTGGATCTCCTAGTGGGGCACTCAGCTAAAAGAGAGGTACTGGGCAGGAGTGGAATGTCCCTAGCAGTCTTGAGCTGGAGAATGTAGAGTGGGCCATTTTGTGTCTGGGGGGAGCACATTGCAAGGAGTCCTACTCTTCCTTTGGCTCTTAACATTCTTTCCACCACCTCTTCCACAACAGACCCTGAGCCTTGGGAGGTGTGATAGTGATATTGCAGTACTGAGCACATCTGTCACTTCTTTCCAGCACCATAATGCCTTCTGAGTAATTCCAAGGTCACTGCCGTCTGAAAAGAGAAGATTCTCTACCAAAAGTGAGAGTAGCATTAATATAAGGGTATGAACATTAAGAGAAGTGCTTACTGGGCAGTTTGATAAGCATAGTATATGCATTTAGCCAGACAGCAGCAGATGTTACACCCCTAGGGCTCATGACTACCCCTGTTGTAGGTTTTCAGTATCAGGGATGTATTCCCTCCCATGGAGTGGGTCTCCAGTCCAATTAGAGGGCAGTTGGTTTCCAACATGACAGACGTGCCACTATTGCACCTGTTGGCTCATTTGGCCTGGCTGGCCAATAAAAGGCTTGCAGTGTCCACTGTTGAGTATCTTCACTGGTGAATTCTCTCTCTCTCATTGAACTGCATGAAGAATGGCTTCTTCCAGTTTTCTGTCAGCTGGTCTATATGGAGGAGGTTATCAGCCCAGTTCCAGCAGGATTTCTCAGTAGCCTTGCAGCCCAAGTATGTGGAATCTTCAGCAAGAGGGTCTTACCATCTATTCCTGTTGGGAAACCAAGGGCCTCGGCAATGGCCTATAATGTTTTGGGGGCATCAGGAACCTCCCTGGCTGATGACTCACTGGAAGGTATCCCATTCCTGGCACTGAAAATTTTCTAGCAGTAATCTATGGCTCCTGAGTGTTTCATTGTCCAAAAAAGTAGGATTCCATATGATTTATTTATATCTTCTTAGATTTTGATAGCCTTCCCTTCACTTGTTCTTTACTCAATCTCTTCCCCTGACCCGACTTTGGGCCTTTTCACCCCCATTAATCTATTTTTCTACTTACATATATATAATACCATCCCATTAAGTACCCCCTCCTTTTCTTTCTCTTCCCTTTATTATCTCTTTTCTAGCTTACTGGAGGCCCCAAGTTTTTGAAAATCTTTTATTTTTATTTATTTGAGATAGAAAGAGGCAGAAAAAGAGAGAGAGAGGGAGGGAGGGAGAGGAAGAGAATGGGCATACCAGGGCCTTTAGTCACTGTAAACAAACTCCAGATGCATGTGCCACCTTGTGCATCTGGCTTATGTGGGTCCTGGGGAGTCAAACCCGGGTCCTTTGGCTTCACAGGCAAATGCCTTAGCCACTAAGCTATCTCTCCAGCCTCAGTTTTAATGGCCTTGTTGAATGTGGCTTCCTAAGTCACATCTGCTGCCTCACTCTTCAGTCCTTGTAGTGTGTGAGATGGGGCACCTTGTGGGTAGCAACTGCAGGGTGCTGGCAGGCTGCATGGAAATCTATAGGTTCCACACAGTGCTTCCTGTCTACCTGGCTGGGCAAGCAATGGAGGGCCTTTCCCCAACTCAGGCTATATGGCAGCCACCACCTGGCCAGCCACTGTCCTCAGCTATCATTCTGTCACTATAGGGGATTGCCCTTTGACAAGATCTTTCTTGCTGTTAGGAGCATTTGGGTAGTGAGTTAGAGAAGATGGTTTTGAAAAAAGTCCTGTTTGTGTGCAGGAAGCAAGCATTTTCCATGGCAATGAAGGAGGACAGGTTTCATTTCCACCCCCTGAATCTTGCTCAGAAGAAACCTTAAGACTTCCACAGGGTCCCAGAGAGGCAGACTAATACAGGCTGCTGGGAGGAGGTGCCCTTGATGGACAAGAGCATCTGGTTCCCCCAAACCCTCTGAGTGGAGGCTGACTTCATCCGCACGCCATCTGTGTCCAAGATAATATTCTTCTTGGTCGTGAACTGGTCTGGGACACCACCACCTGACTCCTGCTGTTGCTGACATGGGACAAGCCTGGTGGCCCGGGGCACAAGGAATAGGTTCCTGAGGCTGTTGCTTCCCAGCTTTCTCCCCCAAACCTGGCTTTTTTGCCCTCTCCAAAGGGGAGGCCTTGGAGCTGACCCCAGGACCCTGTCAGTGAGTGGTGGAGGAAGTCTTCCTGCCTGGCCGAGATCTTGTCAGTAGTTCTGCCTCTTCTCTCAGGGAAGAAGTCTCAGCCAGGCTGACACATGTGAAGAGGAGAGAGGATCATGTGACTTACCTTCATGTTCACAAACGGGAAACTGTAGTCTTGTCACTGGAAAGGAAGCAGGAAGACTTGGTAAGGGATAAGGGGCACAGCTCTGGTGATAGATAAAGCGCTTGCCATGCAAGCATGAAGATCTGAGGTCAGATCTCTAGCACCCATGTAAAAGCTGGGCGTGATTGTGTGCACCTGTACTCCCAGCTCTGGAGACAGGAGGACCCTGGAGCGTTCTGGCTGGTTACTCTGGCTGAATTGGCCAGTGAAGAGACCCTGTCTCAGAAAGCAAAGTGAAGAACAGTTGAGTCAGACCACCAAGGTCAACCTCTGACCGCTGTACATGCATGCACACTCACCTGTACACATATGCACTCATACAATATGAACATGCATATGTATACTAATACTACATATATTACACATGCAAAAAAAATAAATAAAAAGCAGAAGAAAGACTTGGTAAGCTGCTCACACAGCCCCCTGGCTGGGAGATGGGCTGACTGCCAGCCAGACAAGTGTGAGGGCCAGCTGCACGATCAGAGGCCTGGCTCAGAGGAGGGAGGGGAAGGGTAGAGGAAGACAGATTTAGCCCCAGGTTTAAGAGAAGGGAAATCCTCCTACTTAGGGGTCTGGACTCCTTCAGCCACAGTGGCTGGTTTCCAACGTTGCTGTCATAACAGAAAAAGAGTGGAGAGAGTGAGAGAATGAAAACAAAAGATGGGTGCAGTAGTGACTTTTCAAAGAAAAACTCTTAATTGAAAAAAAAAAAAAACAAGGCTTCCATTTGGAGGTAATTGTAGATTCATTGCAGTTTAAAAAAAGGAGGGGCTGGAGAAATGGCAGAGTGATCAAGAGCACTTCCTGTGCAAGCAGAAGGACCTGAGAGACCTCTGAGGTGTGATCCCCAGGACTCACATAAACAGCTGGGTGTGGCCACATGCCCCTATAACCCCAGTTCCAGGAGCAGAGACCCAAGAATCACCAGAACTCACACAAAAAAGCACCAAGTTTGATAAGAGGCTCAGACTCAGATAAGAATGGGTCGAAGAGCAATGGAGATGCTGTGCTCCAGCCACTGCAGGTGAGTGAGTGCCGGGTCACTGCATGAGCATAGTGCAATAGCACATACACCCCCCATACACACACAGCCCCCCAACAAAGAAGAAGAAGGAAAGAAGGATACAGAGAGATCCAGATCCCCTGTGTTCAGACCCCTCCAGTGGTAACATCTTACAGAACAACGGCGTAACATTGGCACAATCCATTTATCTTCTCCCAATTTCCCCTGCTTCACTAGTACTCATTTGTGTGAGTATTCAATATTATATAACTTATTATATGCACATCTCCATCAAGATACAGGAAATTCCAGGACTATGAGGCTGTTTTTTTTTTTTTTTTTGAGGTACGGTCTCTCTGTAGCCCAAGCTACCCTGGAACTCACTCTGTAGTCCTAGACTGGCCTTGAACTCATAGTAGTCCTCCTTCCTCTGCCTCCCTTGTGCTTGGATTAAAGGCATGCACCACCATGCTCAGCAGAGAATTTTTGATAACCAGCTTCTGTCCTTCCTGTTCCCCCTGCAATCACTGATTCCTCTTTTCTATAATTTTTTTTCATTTTAAGACTGATATTGAAATGAGATCACACAGTGTATAACTTTGGGGGGGGCTGTTTTTCTTCACTCTGACTGATGCCCCTTGGGCTCATTTAAGTTGTGTGCATCAGTACACTCATTCCTATCCATAGGGAGGCTGATTTCAGGACACCCCTTGTATACCAAAATCCAAGGATATAAACAGCATAGAATTGGCGTGGAACTTAATTACAGCCTCCCATATACTGTAGGTCATCTCTGGGTGATTCAGAATTCCTCACACAGCATATAGTTGTTATGCTGTTTTGTTTAGGGAATGACAAGAAAAAAATACCAGTTTACATGTTTGGTTCAGACAATTCTTTCTGCATATTTTTGCATGAATGACCCAATTTCTGTGCACCCTCACTGAGTAGTGGTACCTCACTGTGTTTCACATTGCATTTCAGGAACAGCTAATGGTGCTAAACATTTTCATGCGCCTACCTGTCATCTGTATACTTTATGAAGATTTTGCCCATTTCCTAATTGAATTGCTTTGTCTTGTTCACTGTTGGATGCTCTTTATATAGTTTAGATGCTTCTTCTTTGTCAGGTAGTTTGCATGTATTTCCCCCAGACATACCTTGCCTCTTCACAGTATCTTTTCATAAAGGAATGGATTGTGGGCTAAATGAAAAATGTAAAACTTTAGAAAAACAAAGGGGGAAAAAAAACAACCTTGGACCTATGGCTAAGCAGGGAGATCTTAGATGGTGCCAAAAGCACATTCTATGAAGGAGTACTTTGGTCTGAGTGTGGGTACAGCCCCACAGGCCCATATGTTGAACTCTGGACTTTGTGTGGAGAGTCCAAAAGATGGTCCAAGGTCTGTATGAATGTAAGAGCTTGTTCGCTTACTAAGAATTTGGACTACACAGATGACAAGGCGGCATGGGGGTTGGGTGCTTGGCCAGGCATCTCTGACATGGAACTCTGGGTGCAACGCCAAGGGAGTGGCAGAGAGCTGCGGAGGCAGTGACCAAGTGATATTTGACACAGAGAGTGTGTGAGAACCACTGCAGGTGCACTGTGCAGTAAACACATTTTGGTGGCTTCCCATTGCCTCATGGTACAGTCCATATGGCCTGTGCGATGCCCTGTTGCTTCTTTGGGCCACCTCACCGGCTGTATTCCTTCTAGATCCTCAGGAATTACTTCCGAGTTCCAGCGGCACTGACCAGCTTGCCATTTCCCAGTACAACTAGCCGTCTCTGCCTTTGCTTCTTCTCTTCCTTATGTGCAGGACAGTGTTCCTTCTCTAGACAACGCTTATCTTCTGCATGCTCAATGGGATGCCCGCTGCTCCAGGCAGCTCCCTCCAGGCATCTCTCCCTGAGCTCAAGGCTCTTAGCCTTAGCTTTTCTCCTAAATAACTGGGTCCATGACAAGGTTTCATAGCAGTGGGTTTACCTGTCTCCCTCTGAGTGAGCTTGCCTGGTCATCTTGCTGCAGCCAACATACAGTAAGCTCTCTCTGCATGTCTGCGGTGGTTTTGTATAGGTGCAAGGCACTATTAAAGCACAACTTCCTATCAGCAGTAAGAGTGGTTACAGTAATTACCTTATCACAGTCTTGGGCTTTGGGGCCACTGGTGGTTTGTTTGTAGGGTTCATGTTGGCCTGAAGGGCCTTTCACGTGATGGTTAGAAATGGATGCTGATTACAGACAATTGGCCTTATGTCTGGGCCAAGTTCACTGTATTGTTTTAATGCACAGAATGGAAGTTGGGCTTTGTCTAGACTGTTATGGTAACATTCATCAACCACTGTTTGTCCTCAGAGTTTCTTCGTCACTGAGTATTCAGACCCCGTCCAATTTGCTGCTGTCCCTAGGCATTGCTCCTGAGGCACAGCTCCCTCCTGACCTTCCTCTCTTTATAACAAAGGCAGAGAGTAGCAGTGAGCAGCTCAGTAGCATTTTGTCAAGGTTGAGGGAGTGTGTGTGCATCTTCAGTGTGTAGAGTGGAGGTTCTGGGTGAATGGGTGTCATCTGTGGGAAGAAGACCTGGCAGGTGGGGAGGTGATGGAAAGGGTGAGGGTTTCCTTAGTGGGTGGAGGACCTGATAGAAGCAAGAAGGTCATGGAGGGGGTGTGGGTGTCCTCAGTGGGAGAAGGAACTGACAGAACTGGTCCCTGGTTCCACTGCTGTCATCTCAGATGCCCAGGCCAGACTTGAGTGTGAGTGTCTCACCCATGCCTATGTTAAGTAGGTGTTCTGAGAAGGCTAGGGGTGGAACAGAGCATAGGGAGAGCGTGGATGCGGAGGTCATCCAACACACTAACCGCAATTGGTCACAAAGGTCACCTATGGCTTTGTGCAGGTGGAATTCTAAGGATGGCCAAGGATTCTGGGGCTCAGCAAGGGGTAGGGGCTGCTGCTCTTGACCAGCTGAAATGCAGATATCTGTGGATCTGAGCAACCTGAAGTCCTGTGCTGGGGACCCACTGGGTTGGCAGCAAACATGCCTCAAACTCCGGTCAGAGAAGGTTCCCCCAGGGCTTCCCACAAGCAAGGGGAACTGATGGAAGTGTTGCAGGATGGGGAAGATTGTTGAGGTCCACCCTGGCTCCTGAAAGGTTTCTTTCAGTTTTGGGAAACTAGTTTTGGAGGAGTCTGGGTAGCCACGCAGCTGGAGCCAGGGAGAAGATGAACTGGAGAGCATGCTCAGAACCTAGGACGAGTTACCCTGAAGTCTGACCCCACTAATGGTTGAGCTGGGGAGGCTGAGCTTAAAACCCAGTCCTCCACAGTCCCCCTTTGTCTGTGGGCAGCACAGGGCTTACCCAGGTAGGACCTGCTCACAGAATGGCTGTGGCAGAATACACGGTCAGATTCCCCCAGATTGCTGATACCTTCCTTAGATAATGCTGGGGTACAATGAAGGACGGCTAGGACTGTTCCTATCAGAGCATGGTAACAGGGTCTGAGGAGGCCAATCTGTGTTTTCTGTCCTTTCAGTATCTTTATGTTTTATATAGTTTTAAAATGTTTTTATTTATTTATTTGTAAAGTGGGGGGGAGAATTGATGAGAGAGAGAGAGAGAGAGAGAGAGAGAGAGAGAGAGAGAGAGAGGGAGAGAGGGAGAAGGAGAATTGATGCACCAGGTCCTATAGTCACTGCGAACAAACTCCATATGCATGTGCCACTTTGTGCATCTGGCGTTACATGGTGCTGGGTAATCAAACCAGGTTGTTAGGCTTTTTGGGCAAGTGCCTTAACTGCTGAGCAATCCCTCCAGCCCTGTTTTGTATATTGTTTGTGTGTGCTGTACATGCATATATGTGGTTCATATGTTTGGGCACATGTGTATGTAAAAGTATGTAGTGCACATATGTCTTTTTGTACATGTGGAGGCCAGAGGTGGACATCGGGTATCTTCTTTGATTACTCTCTGCCCTAATTTTTTTTGCATGTGTGGTATGTGTGTACGTGATTCTGTGTGTGTGGTGAATGCACATGTATGTGCCCTTGCAGAGTTCCCTATGCTTGCCTATAGCAGGGAGTGCTTCAGGAAAGCAGGAAACATTACCTGGAGATGGAATGAGGCTGCTGATCTTCCCTGGCCATGTCATAAATGAGATTGGCCTCCACCCGAGCATACTGGCCTGGTAGATGGGAGAAGTTGGTACAAAGGTGAGAGAGAGAAGCCAACAGGCAGAAGTAGGCTCCTGAGGAATGATGTTCATCTTGAGTCCTCAGCTTGAAAAAAATGGAAAGGATCTATCTTGTTCTCCCTAGAAGCTGGACTCTGATGGACCTAGAGTCCAACTCAAATCCCAGAAAGGAATCTGGGCCCTTAAAAATAAAGAGTCATGGGGCTGGAGAGATGGCTTAGTGGTTAAGTGCTTGTCAGCCAAGTCAAAGGACTCAGGTTTGATTCCTCAGTACCCATGTAAAAACCAGATGTGCAGAGTGGTACAAGTGTCTGGCATTCATTTGCAGTAGTTGGAGGCCTTGGCATGCCCATTCTCTCCATCTTCTTCTCTCTCCCTCATAAATAAATAAATTAAAAGTCATAGATAACTTCAGGCATAGCTGGATCAAGGTGCTGAAACCCTGGCCCTGCCTCTGTCTTCTCAGGTCTGCCTGTTATAGGAGCTCTTAGGGTGAAAATCTTGGGCCCTCACAGCTCTAACAGGCTAGATTTGGCCACTTGTCCTCAACAGGACAATGAAATAGACAGTAATAGAGACTTCCAGGTAAGTTGGCAGTGTAGTGGTCACGCCAATGCAGCCAGGGGAGGGAAATAAGCAGAAAAACAGGGAAATACACTCTTGTTCCCAAAAGCGAAGGTGAGGCCGGCCATGGTGGCCAGCACTCGGGAGGCAGAGGTAGGAGAACTGCTGTGAATTCAAGGGCACCCTGAAACTATGAAGTGAATTTCAAGGTCAACTTGGGCTAGAGTGAGACCCTACCTCAAGAAAAAGTGAAAGTGTGTAAGGAATTCTCAACCACAGCCGAGAAGCAGGAGCGATCCAGAGCTTCTAGCAAGCAGGAAGCACAAGAGCAGCTCCCACTGTGGCGGCAGCAGCCCCAGTCTGCATGCCCACCTGGCCTGGTACAGCACAGAGCTGCAGAAGGAGAAGCCAGGTGGAGGGATTTTCCACTCACAGCAGCATCGTCGCAAAGTGAAGAAACCCGAATAAGAAGACTGCAGGGCCCAGCTGAGCAGCTGCTGAAGGAGATCACAAACCGGACCAGCTGAGCAGCCCTGGTACAACTCCAGGCATCCTGCACTGCCTCCCTTACCCCGACTGCCAGTGCTGAGAGCCAGTCAGAACACCAGATCCAGCAACCCAAGCAGCCTAACGGAGTCCACAGTACAACACAGAGGGATCAAGGTGGATGCTCAGCATAGATGAGATTGGAAGCTGTCCCAAAAGGCCATTGAAGAAATCAAAAAGGAAATTAAAAAATGTTCATAGAATCAAATGATAATAATAGCACAACATACCAAAACCTTTGAGACACAATGAAGGCAGTCCTAAGAGGGAAATTTATAGTGTTAAGTGCTTATATTAAGAAATTAGAAAGGTTGCAAATAAACAACTTAATGCTTCAACTTAAGGCTTGGAAAAAGAACAAGGCAAACCAAAATTCAGTAGATGGGAAGAAATAATAAAAATTAGGGCAAAAATTAATGAAATTGAAACAAACAAAAAAACACACAAAGAATTAATGAAACAGCTGGGTGTGGTGATGCATGCCTTTAATCCCAGTACTCGAGAGGCAGAGGTAGGAGAATTGCCATGAGTTCTAGGCCACCCTGAGACTCCATAGTGAATTCCAGGTCAGCCTGGGCTAGAGTGAGACCCTACCTCGAAAAATCAAAAAAAAAAAAAAAAAAAAAAAAAGAATTAATGAAACAGAGTTGGTTCTTTGAAATGATAAGCCCGATTGATGAACCCTTATCAAATCTAACTACAAGAAAAAGACACACAAAACAATAAAATTAGAAATGAAAAAGGCACCATTACAACAGACAACAAAGAAATTTTAAAAAATGATAGGGACATATACTCTACTGTTTGAAAATATGAAAGAAATTGATGATTTTTTAGATTTATATGACCTACCAAAATTAAATCAAGATGAGACAAACCATTTCAAGACATCTATAACAAGTACAGAGATCCAGGCAGTTATATATATATATACACACACACATATATATATGTGTGTGTGTGTGTGTGTGTGTGTATGTATGTGTGTATATATATATATATATATATATATACATATATATATATATATCTCCCAACTAAGAAACGTCCAGGGCTGGAGAGATGGCTTAGTGGTTAAGCGCTTGCCTGTGAAGCCTGAGGACCCCAGTTCTAGGACCCATGTTAGCCAGATGCACAAGGGGGCACACGCATCTGAAGTTCATTTTCAGTGGGTGGAGGCCCTGGCACGCCCATTCTCTCCCTCCCCCTCTCTTTCTCTGTCTTCGCTCTCAAATAAATAAATAAAAATAAACATTTTTTTTTAAAAAGTCTAGAGTTGGATGGATTCACTGGTGAATTTTACTAGACCTTCTCAGAAGAACTAACACTAGTGCTTCTGAAACTTTTCCATGTAATAGAAAAAGAAGGAATTCTACCAAACTACTTCTACAAAGCTGCATCACCCTGATACCAAAACCAGAAAAAGACAGAACAAAAAAAAAGAAAGTAAAGAACTTTACAAAGTAGTAGATGCAAAAATTCTTAACAAAATACTGGCAAACGTAATACAAGAATATGTCAAAAATATCATTCACCCTGGGCTGGAAAGATTGCTTAGTGGTTAAGGCATTTGCCTGCAAATCCCAAGGACCCTGGTTCGATTCCCCAGAACCCATGTAAGCCAGATACACAAGGTGGCATATGTGTTTGGAATTTGTTTGCAGTGACTGGGGGCCCGGTGCATCTATTCTCTCTCCCCCTCTCTCTGCCTCTTTCTCTCTCTCTCTCTCTCAAATAAATAAATTAAAGTTAAAATTTAAAAAAAATGATCATTCTACCCAGCCAAGTAGGCTTTATCCCAAAGATGCAAGGATGGTTCAACATACACAAATTGATAAACATAATACACTATATAAATGGACTTAAGGACAAAAATCACATGATCATCTCAATAGGTGCAGAAAAAGCATTTGACAAAATCTAACATAACTTCATGTTAAAAGTTCTACAGAAACTGGGAATAGAAGGAACATATCTCAACATAATAAGGGCTATTTATGACAAACCTACAGCCAACATAAAGCTAAATGGGGAAAACTTAAAGCTTTTCCACTAAAATAAGGAATGAGATGAGGGTTTCCACTGTCCCCACTTTAATTTAATATAGTACTGGAAGTCTTAGCTATAGCAATAAGGCAAGAGATACACATAAAAGAGATACAAATTGGAAAGGAAGAGATCAAATTATCATTATTTGTAGATGCTATGATTCTTTACATAAAAGACCCTAAGGACTATACCAGCAAACTGTTAGAGCTGATAAGCACTTTTAGCAATGTAGCAGGATATGAAATAAACACAACAAAATCAGTAGCCTTCCTGTATATTAGCAACAGACATGCTGAGAATGAAGTCAGGGAATCACTCCCATTCACGATTGCCTTAAAAAAAAAAAGGACCTTGGAATAAACCTAACCAAAGAAGTGAAGGATCTCTACAATGGAAACTTTAAAACACTCAAGAGAGAAATTGCAGAAGACACTAGGAAATGGAAAGACATCCCATGTTCTTGGATTGGAAGAATCAATATTGTGAAAATAACAGTCTTACCAAAAGCAATCTATATATTTCATGCAATCCCCATCAAAATTCCAATGGCATGCTTCACAGAAATAGAAGAAAAATCCTGAAATTTATTTGAAAGCACAAAAACATTGAATATCCAAAACATTTTTGAGCAACAAAAATAAGGCTGGTGGTATCACCATACCTTATTTTAACCTATTACAGAGCTATAGTAACAAAAAGAGCATGGTGCTAGCACACAGACAGACATATAGATCAATGGAACAAAATAGAGAACCCAGATGTGAGTCAGGGTAGCTACTGACACATGATCTTCGACAAAAATGCCAAAAAATATACTCACTGGAGAAAGGACAACCTCTTCAACAAATGGTGCTGGGAAAACTGAATATCTGTGAAGGATGAAAATAGATCTTTCTCCATGCACAAGAATTAAGTTCAAATGAATCAAACACTTTAATATCAGACATTCTGAAACTGCTAGAGGAAAAAGTAGGGGAAACCCTTCAACATACTAGTATAGGCTACAACTTTCTGAATATAACCCCAGTTGCTCAGGAAGTAAAACCACTAATCAACCAAGGGGACCTCATAAAATTACAAAGTTTTTGTATAGCAAAGGACACTGTGAATAGAGCAAAGAGACAATCTACAGAATAGGAGAAAATCTTTGCCTGCTATACATTTGACAGAGGATTAATATCCAGGATATAAAAAGAACTCAAAACACTAATAAAAAGAAATCAAACAACCCAATTAAAATGAGTTATAGAACTAAATAGAGAGTTCTCAAAAGAAATGCAGATGGCCTATAAACATCTAAAAATGATCTGCATCCTTAGCCATTAGGGAAATGCAAATTAAACTACTTTGAGATTCCATCTTACTCCTGTCAGAATGGCTATTATCAAGAAAACAAATGACAATAAATGCTGGCAAGGATGCAGAAAAAGAGGAACCTTTCTACACTGTTGGGAATGGAATCTGGAACAACCATTGTAGAAATCAGTGTGGAAGATCCTGGGACAGCTAAAAATAGATTTACCATATGACCCAACTGTACCACTCCTAGGCATATATCCTAAGGACTCGTCACACTACCTTCAAGATACTTGCACATACATGTTTATTGCAGCTCTATTCACAATAGCTAGGAAATAGAACCAGGCTAGATGGTCCCCAACTGATGAATAGATAATAAAGATGTGGCACATTTATACAGTGAAGTTCTATTGAGCAGTAAAGAAAAATGAAATTAAGGAATTTGTAGGGAAATGGATGGACCTGATAGGATTATACTTAGTGAGGAAATGCAGGCCCAGGATGCCAATCACAATATATTCTCTCTCATATGTGGATCCTAGCTACAAATATTTAGACTTGTATGTGAATTGGAATAAAACTCATTAGCAGAGGCCATTAAGCTAGAATGGGGTTATAAGGGAGGGAGGAGAGGGGAGGAGTTAATGGGATAGTATTGTGTATATATATATGTGTGTGTATTTGTGTGTATGTAGATGAACATATTACTGGTGATGGAAAGGCCTAAGTGAGGTCAGGGGAAGAGATTGAGTAAAGGAATGTTGGGGGAGGGTTAAACAAAATCTAACAGGATATGAATCAATAATATGGAAACTTGATTTGTTTGGACAATGGCATACCCAGAACCCATAAATTGCTACTAGAAAATTTTACGTGCCAGGGATGGGATACCTTCCAGTGAGTTGTTGGCCAGGGAGGTCCCTGATGTCTTCAAAGCATTTTAGGTCATTGCCAATGTTCTCCCACCAGGAATAGATGGTAAGACCCTGTTGCTAAAAACCACACATGCTTGGGCTACAAGGTCACTGATAAATCCTGCTGGAGCTGAGCTGAAAATCTCCTCCATGTAGACCAGCTGACAGAAAGCTGGAAAAAGCTATGCTTCATGCAGCTTCATGAGATAGAGAGAAGTCATCAGTGGAGGTACTCAACAGTGAACACTGCAAGCCTTAATTTTTTCTGGCCAGGCCAAATGAGCCAACAGGTGCAATAGTGGCATGTTTGTTATGGGGGAAACCAATCTCTCTTTACTTGGACTGGAGGCCCGCTCCATGGGAGGAAATACATGCCTGGTACTAAAAACCTGTGATGGGGGAAGTCAAGAGGCCTAGGAATGTAACATCTGCTGGTGTCTGGCTAAATGCATATATTATGCTCACCAAACTGCCTGGTAAGCACTTCATACCCATATATTAATGCTACTCTCACTTTTGGTTGGAGAAGCTTCTCTTTTCATATGATGGTGACCTCAGGGATGACTCAAAAGGCAGCATAGTGTTGAGAAGAAGGGACAGAGGAGTGTTCAGCACTGAAACATCTACATTGCACCTTCCAAGGCTCAGAGTCATTTGTGGAAAAGGTGGCAGAAAGAATGTAAGAGCCAAAGGGAAGGTAGGACTCCTTACAATGCACTCTTCCAGACACAAAATGGCCTGGATGTCCATGATTTCTCAGTGCCTGGCATTACCTACACAAGACCCTCATAATAGGAGGAAAAGGTGATGACATCAAAATAAAAGAGAGACTGATAAGAGGAGAGGGGATATGACAGAGAGTGGATTTGTGAAGGGGAAAGTGTGGGTGTGGGTAATTATCATGGTTTAAATTGTCTATACTTACAGAAGTTGCCAATAATAATAATAAAGAGTCAAAAAAAATTGGAATCTCTAAAGCAAAAAAAAAATAAATAAAAAAATAAAAAATAACAATCAAAAAAGAAAATTCCCCCAACTTAAAAGAATACTTTGGAACAAACCTAACCAAGGAAGTGAAGGATCTCTACAATGAAAACTTTAAAACACTCAAGACAGAAATTGCAGAAGACACTGGGAAATGGAAAGACATCCCATGTTCTTGGATTGGAAGTATCAATATTGTGAAAATTGCAAAATTACCAAAAGCTATTTACATATTTAATGCAATCCCCATCAAAATTCCAATGGCATTCTTCATGGTAATAGAAAAAACATTCTAAAATTCATTTGGAAGCACAAAAAGCCTCGAATATTCAAAACAATTTTGAAAACATTTAAGGCTGGCAGTATCACCATGCCTGATTTTTAACCTACATTGCAGCCATAGTCACAAAAACAGCATGGTACTGGCACAAAAACAAACACATATATTAATAATAATTAATAACTAATTAACAAATTAGAGAACCCATATGTAAGTCCATGCAGCTACTGAGAACATATGATGGGGGATTTTAAACAAAAACACTCATTGGAGAAAAGACAGCCTCCTTCACAAATGGTGCTGGGAAAACCGGATATCTATATGTACAAGGATGAAAATAGATCCTTATCACTCTCTGTGCAAAGAATCAAATCCAAATGGATCAAAGACCTTAATATCAGACTTGACATTATGATAATGCTAGAGAAAAAAGTAGGGAAAACCCTTTAACATATTAGCTTAGGCTACAAATTTCTGAATACAACCTGGGTTGCTCAGGACATAAAGTCACTAATCAACCAATGGGACCTCATGAAATTACAAAGCTTTTGTACAGCAAAGGACAGACACTATGAATAGAGCAAAGATGCAACCTACAGAATAGGGGAAAATCTTTGCCATCTATACGTGTGACAAAGAACTCAGAAAACTAAAGAAGACATCATATAACCCAATTGAAAAATGAGTTATGAAACTAAGTAGAGAGTTCTCAAAAAAAAAAATACAGATGGCATATAAACATCTAAAAAATTGTTCTACATCCTTAGCCATCAGGGAAATGCAAATTAAAACTACTTTGAGACTCCATCTCACTCCTGTCAGAATGGCTATCATCAAGAAAACAAATGACAGTAAGTGCTGGCAAGGAGGTGGAAAAAAAGGAACCCTTTTACACTGTTGGTGGGAATGTAACCTGGTGCAGCCTTTGTGGAAATCAGTGTGGAGGTTCCTGAGACAGCTAGAAATAGATTTGCCATATGACCCAGTTACACTACTCCTAGGCCTATGTCGTAAGGACTTGTCTCACTACCTCAAAGATACTTCCACATCCATGTTTATTGTCACTCTATTCACAATAGCTAGGAAATGGAATGAGCCTAGATGTCCCTCAGCTGATGAGTGGATAATGAAGATATGGTACATTTATACAATGGAGTTCTATTGAGCAGTAAAGAAAAACAAAATTATGAAATTTTTGGGAAATGGATGGATCTGGAAAGGACTATACTTAGTGAGATAGCTCAGGCCCCAAAATCCAAGCGCCACATCTTCTCTCTCATATGTAGACCCTAACTATAAATGTTTAGACTTGTATGTGAGTTGGAAAAAAAAAAACTCATTAGCAGAGGCCAGTAAGCTAGAAAGGGGCTATAAGGGAGAAGGAGAGGGGAGGATTTAAGGGGATAACATTGTATATATGCAAGTAGATGAACAGATTACTGGAGGTGGAATGGCCTAAGTGAGGTCAGGGGAAGAGATTGAATAAAGGAAAGGTTGGGGAGTGTTAATCAAAGTCAAAGAGGATACGAGTAAGTCATGTTTAAATGTACTTTTTGGACAATGGTGCACCCAGAAGCCATAGATTGTTACTAGAAAATTTTAAGTGCCAGGAATGCAATACCTTCCAGTGAGTTGTTGGCCAGGGAGGCCCCTTTTGTCCCCAAAGCATTTCAGGCCATTGCCAAGGTTATTTGTGCCCCGCCAGGAATATATGATAAGAATCTGTTGCTGAAGATTCCACATGCTTGGGTGGCAAGGTCAATGAGAAACCCTGCTAGAACAGAGCTGAAAACCTCCTCCATGTAGACCAGTGGACAGAAAACTGGAAAAAGCTAGGCTGCATGCAGCTCTATGCGAGAGAGAGAAATCATCAGTGGAGAGAAACAACAGTGAACACTGCAAGCCTTAAGTGCCAAATGAGCCAGTGGGAGCAATAGTGGCATGTCTGTTATGGGGGAACCAACCTCTTTCTGATTGGTCTGGAGGCCTGCTTCATGGGAGGGAATACATACCTGATACTGAAAGCATATGATGGGGGAGGTCATGAGCCATAGGGGTGTGATGCCTGATGGTATCTGCCTAAATGATTTTGCTCACCAAACTGCCCAGTAAGCACTTCTTAACATTTATACCCATAAATTAATGTTACTCTCATTTTTGGTTAGAGAAGCTTCTCTTTGCAGATGATAGTGACCTCTGGGATGACTCAAAAGGCATCATACTGCTGAGAAGAAGTGACAGAGATGTGTTTAGCATTGAAACATCTATATCACACCTTCCAAGGCTCAGGATCCATTGTGTAAGGGGTTGTGGAAAGAATGTAAGAGCCAGAGGAAGGGTAAGGCTCCTTACAGTGCACCTTTGCAGACACAAAATGACCTGGTTGTCCATGACTTCTCAGTGCCTGGCATTACCTACACAAGACTCTCATAAAAGGAGGAAAAGGGGCTGGAGAGATGGCTTAGCGGTTAAGCGCTTGCCTATGAAGCCTAAGGACCCTGGTTCGAGGCTCGGTTCCCCAGGTCCCACGTTAGCCAGATGCACAAGGGGGCACACGCGTCTGGAGTTCGTTTGCAGAGGCTGGAAGCCCTGGCGCGCCCATTCTTTCTCTCTCCCTCTATCTGTCTGTGTCTGTCGCTCTCAAATAAATAAATAAAAAGTTTTAAAAAAATAAAAAATAAATAAAAGGAGGAAAAGATCATGACATCAAAATAAAAAAGAGAATGATTGAGAGGGGAGGGGATATGATGGAGAATGGACTTGTGAAAGGGAAAGTGGGGGGTCGATTATGATGGTTTATTGTGTATAGAAGTTATCAATAAAAAATTTCAAAAAGAGACAGTAGTGAAAAGCAGAGAAAGGAGACTTACTCATTGTGGCCACACTGGGGAGAGGAACAAATGAAGAGGTCCAGTGACCAACCCCTAGTACATCTTATGGTCCTGACATGAGGCTTAGGTTTAATTAAGGGGAAGCAGAAGTATGTATAACTAAACAATTCTGGTCAAGGTGTAGTCCTGCCCGTCATTATCTCATCATTGTCTACTTTCTTGCAAGGTGGTCTGACAAATTGCCACCCTGTTTGAAATCCCTTTTTGGTGGAAACAAGTTTTACCTGTGACTGGCAACATACTTTGGCCTTTTATTGTCAATATAAAATACGCCCCATATTCTCATGAGTTTGTGATGAATGGATACTTAATCCCTAGATGGTGGTGCCTTCCTGGAGGAAGTGTGTCACTGGGGTGGTCCTTGGGGTCTTATAGTCTAGTCCTACTTGCCAGTGCTAGTTAGCACATACACCTTCCTTCCTCCCCACTGTTGTGCAGATATGACACCTGGCTGTGTGCTCCTGCTGTGAAACTTCTTCTCAAAACTGTAAGCTAGAAATAACCCTTTCCTTCCATAAGCTGGTCCTGTTTGGTGTTTTAGCCCAACAAGAAGGTAACTGCTATACTAGGGAAATTCCAACTTCTTGGGATTTATAGTTTCAGTAGTCTGATTTCCAATGGAAAGGGCCCACATATCTTCCTGCCTGGCTCATTACAGTCTGAAAGCTTCAAGCTTGTGGTGGGAAGAGGCCACCTCTTGATTCACAGGTTAAACCCAAGGCTGGATACAGACTCTCACTGGTGTGGCTTTGCCTGTTTTCCAAAGACATTGCAGTTTAGAGCATGAACTTTGGGCCCAGTCAGCAGGTTCAAATCCTATCTTTGCCACTTAAGACCTATGTGACTTTGGGCAATCAAATAACCTTTCTGGGCTTATGTGAAGTGAGGATAATAATAGTACATCTGGGCTGGGGAAATGGCTTAGCAGTTAAGGCATTTGCCTGCAAAGCCTAAGGACCCATGTAAGCCAGATACACAAGGGGGCACATGTGTCTGGAGTTGGTTTGCAGTGGCTGGAAGCCCTGGGCACCCCATTCTCTCTTTTTCTCTGCCCCCTCTCTCAAATAAATAAAGAAATAAAATATTAAAAAGGAAAGTATTAAAAAATAATCGTACATCTAGGACTAGAGAGATGGCTCAGCAGTTAAGGTGCTTGTCTGCAAAGCCTAACAACTGGAGTTCAATTCCCCAGAGCCCACATAAAGCCAGTTAAACAAGGTGGTGTATGCACCTGAAGCATCTGGAGTTCATGTGCAGTGACTAGAGGCCCTGGTGAGCCCATGCTCCCTCTCTCTTTCTCTCTCCCTCTCCTTATAAATAAATGAAAAATAAATAAAAAGAATAGTACATCTACCTGAACGATTTTGTTGCAAAGACCAAAGGAGTTAATAAACAAGTCCCTAAGTTGTAATTAATGACACATGATTAATGCCATCTGCTGTTCTTACCATAGCCATCTCTGAGCTGTCCTGGTAATGAAAAATTTGCAAGATGGGCTGAAGTGACATGAGCCTTCAGGAGCAGAGATGGTGTAGCGGTTTGAATAGATGGCCCCCAATATATTGTTTTTTATTTGTTTGTAGTTTGCATCTGCAGCCACCTGGCCGGAGGCAGTGTCACTGGGTGGATCTTAAGGTGTGGTGGTAGGCTTCAGATTTCAATCAAAGTGTGCCTAGCTGGAGTTCCTAAAGTGTGTTATGTGGCTTTTGGCTTTTTGGCTTTTTGGCTTGTGCTTCTCTCTTTCTGCTTGTACCTGTGAAGGCAAGCCACTTTTTGCCATTTATGGAACTTCCCCTGGATCTGTACGCTTCAATAAATATCCCTTCCTCCATAACTGTGCCTGGTCTGGAAGTTTATCTCAGTGAACCTGAAGCTGTCTGCTACAGATGGGGTCAGCCCCATGTGGGCCTCCAAGCGGAGTGGATCAGGGTAAATACCAAGGGCTCAGAAGCCAGAGATAGAAGTTGAGAGGACAGAGCCAACAGATGCCCAGGAAAGGTCTGGAAGGAGGAGATGGCTTCAGTTGCAGATCCTACAAAAGCACCGGAGGCAGGGGTGCTGACCCAGCATGACCAAGTTCCAAGGAAAAAAATATGGCTGGACACGGGGGACAAGGCTGCTCAGTGCTATGTATGGATGTTTTTGTCCTCTCATTTCATACATTGAAATTCTCTCTTCAGTGGGAGGGTGTTAAGTGCTGGTGCTTTGGGGAGGTGATGTGTGGAGAGCCCTTGTGAATAGGATTAGTGCCCTTGTCAAAGAGGTCCAAGAGACTAGAGTGAGAATACAGGATGGATGGGCCATGAGAACATGCTGGATCTGCCATTCCTTGTTCTTAGCACCTCCAAAGTTGTGAGAAGCAAAGTTTTGTTGTTACAGCAGCCCTAATGGACTGAAATGGGCAGTGCTGTGGTTCAGATAAGTGTTCCCCAAAGGCCCATGCATTAAAAGGCTTGCTCTTCAGCTTAAAGTACACCTGGGAGGTATTGAAACATTTAAGAGATTAGGACTAACTGGAATTCTGCTCACATTGGGGCATTTCTTGAGGGGGATATTGGCTCCCTGGTCCCTCTTCCACCCATTGCTCCTCAGCACCAAGTGGAGAGCGGTTTTACTCCCCAACATCCCCCCACAGCCACCATGTTCTGTTTCACCACAGGCCCCAAGGTGATAGGACCAATCAACGAACCATGAGCCAATCAATGCAAGCAGTTAATTGATTTCAGGCCCGAGTTAGAGTAGTGGGAAATTGACAGACATAGGAATCAGAGGACAAATTACTTTCTATTCTTTTCACTTTTTTTTTCTTTTGTCAGGGCCTCATTATGTAGCTGTGATGATTAATCTCTAGTTTTCATCTTGAGAGAATTTAGCATCACCATGAAAACAAATGCCTTGGCATGTTTGTTAGGAATTTCTAGATTAGGACCCGCCCTAACTGTGGACAGCACCATTCCATGGGCTTGGCGGGGGGGGGGGGGGGGCGGGGCGGGGGTCCCAGACTTTACAAAAGGAGAAAGTTAGCCCAGCATTCAGCATTCTTCATTGTGCTCTTTTCTTCCTCCCTGCTAACATGATGATAAGATGCTGGCTTCCTGCTCCTGTCATACCTTTCCTGCATGTTGGACACTACCCTATAGAACTGCAAGCTTAAACTTTTTCACTTCTGTAAGTTGCTTCTGGTCAGGTATTTTGATCCAGCAATGAGAAGTAACTGATAGAGTAGCCCAGGCTTGCCTTGAACTCACTATGTAGTCCATACTAACCTTGAACTCTGGATCCCTCTTGCCTCGGCTTCCTGAACACTGGGGTGACAGGCATATGCCTCCTCACCTCTTCAGTGTCTTTGACATAGGATGTTTTATTGGTACCTTCAGTGTGCCAGTCATCGCTCCATGTCCTAGGGTATGGCAATGAACAACATGGGCATAGTTAGTCACTGCTCTCATGGAAGCCACAGTCTTGTGAGATAGTGAGCACGTTAAATACAGTCACAATACAAAACATGCATATATTCCATACTGTCTAATTTAAAGTTGTGTTTAAAACACAGGCAAACAGGGAAAGCAAATTCATTCATCAGACATGTCCTGAAGGCATTTGCTATGCCAGATGCTGGGTAACCAGGCCTCTGCTTTTTCAGTGGCTGTTACCTGTGCATCTATCTGTCATGATGCCAACCAGGCTACGAGAGCAATGACTTGCCTACAAGCCTAGACAGACTGTAAGCTTTAGAGACTGATGCATCTGATTAGCACAGTGCCTTGCTTACTCTGGAACTCCAACATGGGTGTGGAGATAGATGAGTGCATAGGTGAGTAAACGGATGGATGAGTGAATGAGCGTCTGGATAGGGGGCTGGAATCTTGACTGTCCCCCAAAGGTCTATGTGGTAAGGGCTTGATTCCCAAGGACACTGTTGTCCTGTGGTAGAACCTTCAAGAGGTATCAAGAGGTAGGGCCTCACAAGTTCTTAGGTTACTGGGGGTGTGTTCTTAAAGGTGACTCTTTTTTGTTTCTTGGCCATGAAAAGAGTTATTTTCTTCTATTGGTTCTCCCACCATAATGTATTCTTATGCCACAGAACCAAAAGTAATGGTTCTGCCCAATCTTACACTGAAGGCTCTAAAACTATGAGCCAAAATAAACCTCCTCATAAGATAATTGTTTTAGGAATTGTGATAGTGATGGAAAGATGATTAACATGCTGGATAAATGGATGGAAGTATGGATAGATAAGCAAGTGGGTAGATGGATGAGTAAATATATGGATAGTGGTAAAATGATGGATAGATGAGGGAATAAGTGAATTAATATGTGAATGAAGGAACTTATCCAAATATTTCACTTGCCAACCACACTTCCAATTACATGTGCAGACTTAAGTGGGAGTAGGCCTCAGGCAGTGTCATGGAGGAGCTTGTTACATTATAATGCAAGTGCTAACCCTAACCCTTGCGTGTTGGCGGCCTCCTCTGAGGTTTGTGGTTTTAGATTTTCCCAGTCCCAGAGAGACTGCCTCCCATCTGGATCTTATATCCTGATGAGCTCATGTCTAGCAAAGGGTCCAAGCTGGGTATCAGGAAGAAGCAGCCAATTGTGCTGGGAGTGGCCAGGCCAGCGTCATCCTGCTGGCCTCCTGCACTGTGACCCATGCTGGGCCATAGAATGACCAGCTTAGATCCCCTTGCAGGCCTTGCACAGAATGGTGCCTGTCGGTTTGGGCTGAGCTTCTGGGTAGGTCCTCTCAGTGTGGGAGGAGACTCAGCCCAAGCTGGCGATTCTGTTTTTAAAGTAACTGCAAAGTAGGCAAGTCTTGAAAAATGCAAAAGAGCCCAATTTCCCAGCCTCTCCTAGCCTGAATGACTCCTTTCCAGGTGTTGGGTATTTTAAGCCTCTGTAAGCACCATTTTTGTCAGGCTTTCGTCTTTGGTAATGACTTCTGTATACAAATTCTGTAACTGCTCCTTCCTTGATCACAATTCATGTCTATGAAAAGCTCTCATCCACACTCAAGCTTCGCAATATTTACAGAGCTTCCATCCTGAGGCTGGTACGGTGCTGGACCCCGTGGCAGAGAAGATGGCTGTCCCTGCCCTCAAGATGCTGATATTCTGGTGGCGAGATGACACATAAGTTACTGAACAGGGTTTAAATTCAGGGGTGCTAAGTGCAAAGAAAAATGTGTGGGACTGGAGCTTAAGAGGCCCTTTGCTTCTCAAGGGTGGATTCCTGGGGAACTGAATCAAATCTGGAAGGAAGAAATGGTGCAAGGGGCATGAGAGCTGGGCAGAGGGGCTGGCAGGTGTAGAGGCCCTGAGTGAGCAATATACCCACTGCATTCAAAGCTCTGCTCTGGGATTAGCTAGCAGCCACATTAGAACAGGGAGGGAATCTCAGGAGGGGCAGGAAGACAGAGGGCTCAGGACAAAGGAAATTGATAAGACGTGGGCCCATCCAGGTGTAGAGAATGGGCGAAAGCATTTGTTCATGGAACTGAGATTGGATTTTCTATGCAAGGTCTGGCTGTAGGCAAGGCTTTGAAGTCTCAGACAAATTGGGCAGGACTGGGGCTGGAGGGATGGCTTAGCGGTTAAGGCGTTTGCCAGCAAAGCCAAAGGACCCAGGACTGACCTCTGTCCTCTCCATGTCATGGCTTATGTCTGCCAAGCTGGCATCACCTTGCTTAGATCCACCTTCCCCTTTGAGCATGCTCTGTGTATCTTCACTTCTTCGGCTGCAGTACCTGACAACTTGGTGTCTGGAAAACTTGGATTGGACATAGGCTAGGTCGCTATCTGGAAAAGGTGCTAGGCCTGTCCTTGGAGCTGTTTTTTTGCAAGCTTCAGTTTTCCTAGCACCAATCCCTTGAAGGTGGCCGGTGAGCCTGGGTTGGATCACATATCTGGAAGCTCTGGACCAGGGCCCAGTGCCAAGTAAGTTGCTTTTCTTTGTACTAAGAAGAAAAGAAAGATGGAGAAGGAGCTTGCTCCCCTGCTGCAGTGATTTACATTTAACAAGGCAGCTACTTAAAGTCACATTTAAGGACAAAATTTGAGCATTCTTATAAAAGAAGGCCCAAACCAGGCCTAATGACCAGACATTTACTGGCAATGTGAACTCACTCTCCACAAACAGTGTGCCTCGGACCTTGCTCTCTATACCATCAGTGACTGCCTGGTACTCAGCCTGGGCTGCTGGCATCTAAGCACTTAAGAGGAGCTGTGACTTGCCCTGTACTTGTGTGACGGCTGAGGATAGAGCATAGGCCCTTTCCCAGGAGTGCTGAGAAGACCTGTGACCACCTCTTCTGAATCCTGATATGTATGATAATCAGCCTGGGGAATCTATGAGATGGACGGGAATTCTGGTGTGAGAGCCCATTGTCCATCTGCTACACCTCCAAGAACTCTCACCATGCAGGTGCCTTGCAGCAGATCTGAAAATGGATTGAGAAGAAACCATACCTGGAAATGCTGGGCCAGACAGTTCGCAGCAGGGAGGCCTCCTGGCAGAAGCTGAGATGCCTCTCCTCAGAGAATGGAAGTGGGAAGCAGGGCAAGAGGCCGAGGTGCTTCTCAGCACATAGGATACTGTGGAAAGAGCTCTGATCCATGTCTGCAGTTACGTGGGTGGCCCCCTTCCTCAATGAGTCCATTTCCCCACACGTGAGTCCTAGCTGTAGGAACAATCTGGCTGTCCTTGGATATGTCTACCCAGGCAGTGGTTATTTCCCTCAGGTAGGAGCTCCCTGTCTGCAGAAGTAATCAAACTGCTTTGCCAGCCATTATCATATGTGATTCCTTCATAATTGAGTATTCACAGAGGTGCCCCCACGTGTCATGCCCAGGACCCTGCATTGAAGGAGCACAGATGAGGGCTGTGGTCTCTTGAGCTGACATCCAGGGGACGAAGGCACAGAATAAACAAGTAGACAGAGGACAGCTTTGTGGAGCTGCAAATACTCAGTTGGTGATGTGGTGGGGGCAACAGGGAGGGCAGGAATGGCCATGGGAGGCTTTCTGAGGAGGCAATCTTGAGTGCTGCAGCGGGGACGACTTGAAAGAGTAGCAGATGCCAGACGCCTCACAGATGAAGGGAGATTGTTCTGGGAAGGTTACTTTTCTGGTGATTTCCAGAGCTAAGGCAGTGCTGGCTGCAAGGATGCAGAGGGTAGAGCCAGGATATGATGCAAGGGCAAGCTGGGATGAGTTGAGGTTAAGAGCTGAGGTAGAGAGGGTCTGGAATGGCAGTGTCACACCACCTATGTCAGCTCTGTCATGGGGGTGAGGTGGGGCCGGGAACTCTGATTTAAGAAGCACTGAGTCTGGCTTTGGGTTTAAGACTGAGGGGCCTGGAGAGTCTAGGTGGAACTGTGCAGTCAGCACTGGAACTGACCTCTCCGTAGGTTACCTGAGTGTTGCAGAGGGCAGGGTGGCACAGCAATGACTGTCATGACATCTACTATTTTCTGGTCACTGGCCATGCTGTGGGCTGAATATGTGTGCTCCTGTCCAAGTTCAGCATGGAAACTTAATCACCAAAGTGAAACATTGGGAGACAGGCTGTGGGGAGGTGGTCAGAGGCTGGGTGCAGGGTGTGTTAGGAGCTATGAACCAAACCTTGGCCATGTTAACAGAGACTGCCATATAGCAAGTTAAGTTTCTACTTCCTCACCTAATAATACTCAACTACCAGAAACAAAGACTGCCATATAGCAAGTTAAGTTTCTACTTCCTCACCTAATATTCAACTACCAGAAACAATAGGATTGTACACCTGGCTGAACACTCCCCCATCCTGCCGGTAGCTGATGAAGAAACAAAGGCATTGCAGTTTAACCAGTAACTCTGTGATCTATGCCCTAACTACGTCCCCTTCCCCCTACAACTCCTTGCCCTGACCACGTCCCCTTTCCCCTACAACCCTATGTAAACCTACATGGAAAAAAAAATCTCAAGGCCTTGACAAACATCTAGCATCGTCTCCTTCTTGTGTCTGTTTGCCTTTTCTTATTCAGGTTAATTTCCTCTCGTGTCCTTGTTCAACTCCCTGCTGGCTGGGACAGGGTGCTGGTGTATGATACAAGCAACCTCGATAGAGAGCATTGGCCTCTTTCTTTGGTCATGTGAGGGCAGTGTCAGAAGGCTCCATTGCCATCTGTGAACCAGAAAACAAGCTTTCACCACACGCTGAGTCTTCTGGTGCCTTGATCTAGCTTTGCAGTCTTCCAAACTGGGAGCAATCAGTTCCTCTTGTTTATGCCACCAGTTTGTGACATTGTGTTACAGATCTCAGACAGGCTGGCAAGCCCAGACCAGTCTAGAAACAAAGCCAGCCCCTCCTTTCTGCTCAAAGAATGTCAGAAGTTTTGTGGACACGCTTGTAACACCATAGGGACTCCGAGCCCTTCCTGGCTAACCCCCACATTCTGGAGTGTAGGACATGATGTTTAGGGGAAAGGACTTTCCCAAGGTCACATAGAGAGTGGTGGAAGGAGTGGACTAGAGCCCAGCCTCTGGGCTGCTGGCCAAGAACTCATGGCCCATAGCACATAATGATTCTAAGAGTAGCTGACTGGACACTTGCTACATCCAGGTAATTTATACTCATTGAATCTCCACAACTCCCTAGAGCGAAGGTACGTTTTATAAGTGAGGAAATAAGACACTGATAGTTTAAGTAACTTGGCCAAAGTCACATAGCTGGTAAGGGACGGGGCCAGGATTCAAATTCATTGCTCATTGTGGGCAGCTTTTCTGGTATAGAGGTGATTGACCATGAAATCCATATGCATACACACAGACCACAGAGGGGTCCATGTGGTGAGAGAAGGAGCAGGAATTTTGAGAGCCAAAAGGGGGAGCCCACCCCAGGTGCAATTAGGAGTGTGGTGGGGGCATAGTGGTTAGAAGGGGACATATGTACAGAAACTTGATGGAGGTGAATGTACCTTGTGGATATCGCTAAGAATGAGCCAGGAGGAAGAACCAGTAGGCACAAGGGTCCCAAGGCAGGAGTGGCTAGAGTGTAAGAGCCCTTGCAGAGATAGTTGGCAGGAACTGAGATCAGAGGGGTCACTCAGCTCCCGTCTGGCTTGGGTAATCTCTGTATGAGAGTCAGCCATGAGGTTGCTGGGCAGACACCCAGGAACAACCAACTATTCTTTGTGTACAGAGCAGTTATGGGGGGATAGTAGAAAAGCAGGTGATGAGGGAAGAGACATCTGCAGCCACAGAGGGAGTGGTGGGCCAGGTGGGACAATGGAGAGAGGGAGCCTGCACCCTGGTCCATAGTACAAGGAAGGCAGTGTTGGCTCTTGGTGACAGAGCCAAGCTCTTGCTGAACCATTTGACAAAACCACCCTGGGAGGCCTCCAGGAGACCATGGTGGCTGTGCTCATAGCACCATCTGGTCCCACATACCGGTCTCTTGCTTGGTTCTCACACCGCTGTGCACGGGAGTTGCTTTCTTTGGGCTCAGGTGCCAACTGGCCCATGAGCACCTGGAGCTCCCTGGGAGATGGTAGGAGTGTGTTTTTAGCCCAGAGTCAGGGGCAGGGAAGCCTGATGTCCCCTGAACACATCCAGCAGAGCCCTCGGATAGTGAGGTTCCCCGGTGTCCTCAGCACTTGGGTGCCGGGCATGCAACGTACAGGATCTTCTCTGCGCCACCCCCACCCCCCACCTTGACACCCAGCAGGTGAGATAGGAAGGACTTAGGGATCCATATCAATAGGTATGTCTTCATCAGCCTAGCCCAGTTGTCCTGGTAAGTGGCCCCTGTGCAGCTGGGCTGCCACTCCCAAAATGCTTGGCTCCGCCAGGAGGGCGCCTCTCTGTGCTCCCCCAGCGGCAGCGGCTCAGTTTCTGAGTCAGGAGTGTGGCGTGTCTACAGAGTTCCTGGATGATGCTGGTGCTGCAACTGCCCAGATCACACTGTGAGCACCTCTGGTCTAGACCAACCCTGGGGAATGACAGGTGGGGAAACTGAGGCCCCGAGATGCGAGGCCTACCCAAGGTCCAGACCCATGGCCTTTTTTATTTGACAGAGAAAGAGGACACTGCTGTTTGGTGCTACAAGAGCTGCTAGTACCCCCCGGTGGCAAGGGGCTGAGCCCAGCTGGGCTGCTTTTGTCCAAGTGAGGTCTCAGCTGACCGGCAGAGGGGAAGTAGGCTTGGATTGGCATGGTCAGGGCACACTGAATGCTCTCAGCAACGTGCCCATCCCATGGGAGGATTGGATTGTGTCAAGGTGACTGGCTGATACAGGACTGAAACTGAAGGTCTTTAGTGGTTTTCCAGATTTTGTCAACAAAAGAAAATTCCCTGGACTTATCTCAGGGCAAGACAAAAACAAAACAAAGAAGTAAGAGAAAAATCCCCCAAGCTCGGGCAGTTTGGACACCTGTGTCCTTTGAAGGAGATTGTGAGGGCATTTCCTTTCCTCCTAGAAAGAATAGGCCAAGGCGGGGGGGGGGGGAGGGGGCTTCCCGTGGGGGCTTCCCGTAAGTTAGCTTTACCTGTAGGTCACTGGAAAGACCATAGTAAGGCAGGCCCTCCTTCTTCCAGAGATTCTAGTGTGCACAGAGGGAGCAGTCCCAGGACCCACTTGGCTGGGAGGCCTACAGAACAATAGGAACCTGATATCTTCAGAAGGCTCACCTAGGGAAGGAAGAAAGAAGAATTGCTAGGTTTTCATTTCCCTGCAGTGTCGCTTGGAAGGAAGGCTGTCCTCTTTCCTGTGACTTCTGTAAGTGGTTCTCCATGATGAGCCCTATGGGCTGGCTCAGGCTGGTCACTGTGTCAACAGCTCAGCCCACGCTAGCAGAGGACTGAGACATGTTGCTGTTCTCTTGATGGTCCCTTGGGTGTTCTTCCAGGAGCCTCTCAGATTGTCCCCATCACTCTGAAGCTCAGGATGCACTCCCTGTCTTGAGCCTTCCAGGAACTCTCAAGGCAGCCTAAGTCACAGTTTGGATCTGGGATGTTCCCTCAAGGCGGATGTGTTGAAGGCTACTCATATGGCATATAAAGACTGGCCCCAGGGCAGCAAACTGGGAACAAGCTTGTGCTTCCTGCTAGGACTGTAGTCTGGGAGCCTGAGAGTCTGCAGAGGCACAGTGCAAGGAGTTGTGTCAGTAAGGAGAGTCCATTGCCCCTGCCTATGGCCCTGTTGGAAAGAGAGTTGAACTTGTAAGAGGCAGAACCTAGTGGGAGGAAGTGAGATCACCAGGGCATGACTTTGAAGAGGATTCGGAACCCCTACTCTTCCTCATTCTGTCTTGGCTTCCTGGATCCTCTACCATGGGCTCCTGCCTGGTGGTACTGAGCTGCCACAGCCCCAAAGCGATAGTGCCAAAGCCTCTGAAACTCCTAAGTGCTGTCAGCTTTTCCTCCTTTCAAGTTGAGTACCCCAGGTTTTTTCTCATAATGATGAAGAGCTTATTCACATGGCCACAGTGACTAGGAGGCAGGTCCCATAGGGAAGAACAGCTCCTTCTACTCCCGCAGGCTCTGGCTTGCCAAATGCTCCCTGGGGTGGCCAGTTTGAGGCTCTTCAAGAAGCCCATATGACTTCAAGAAGGGACAGTGTGGGCTGAAGAGTTGATTCAGCAATTAAGAGTGCTTTTGCATAAGCATGAGGTCCTGAGAAAGCCTGAGACTTCCCAAGTTTAGATCTTCAGAACCCATATTAAATAGCTGGGTATGGCCATGAATTCCTGGCATCCCAGTCCCCTAGGGGAGGAGAGACCCAGGAATCACTGGAGCTCATGAAAAAAAATGACAAGCTACAGAGTCAGTAAACTCCAAGTGAGTTGTTGGCCAGGGAGGTCCCTAATTCCCCCAAAACATTAAAGGCATTGTTAAGGTTCTTGTTTTCCCACCAGGAATAGATGGTAAGACCCTATTACTGAATACTCCACATGCTTGGGCTTAAAGGTCATTGAGAAATCTTGCTGGAGCTGAGCTGAAAACCTCTTCTGTGTAGAGCAGCTGACAGAGAGCTAGAAAAAGCTACATTGCATGCAGCTCTATGGGAGAGAGAGAAGTCATCAGTGGAGATAAACAACAGTGAACACTGCAAGCCTTAAGTTTGGCCAGCCAGGCCAAATGAGCCAACAGGTGCAAAAGTGGCATATCTGTTATGGGGAAAACTATCCGCTCTCTAATTGGACTTGAGGCCTGCTCCACAGGAGGGAATACATGCCTGATATTGAAAACATATGGCAGGGGAGGTCATGAGCCCTAGAGGTGTAACACCTGCTATTTTCTGGATACATGTATATACTATGCTCACTAAACTGCCCAGTAAGCACTTCTGTTAATGTTCACACCCATATGTTAATGCAACTCTCCCTCTTGGTTAGAGAAGCTTCTCTTTTCACATAGTGGTGGCCTCTGGAATGACTCAAAAGACACCACAGTGCTGAGAAGTGACAGAGGAGTGTTCAGCACTGAAACATCTCTATCACACCTTCCAAGGCTCAGGGTATATTGTGGAAGAGCTGGTGGGAAGAATGTAAAAGCCACAGGAAGGGTAGGACTCCTTACACCGTGCTCCTCCAGACACAAAATTGCCTGGATATCCATGACCTCACAGTGCCTGGTATTACCTACACAAGACCCGAATAACAGGAGGAAAAGATATGACATCAAAATAAAAGGAGACTAATTGAGAGGGGGAGAGGATAGGATGGAGAGTTGAGTTGTGAAGGGGAAAGTCGGGGGGAAGGAATTACCATGGTTTATGTCTATAATTATGGAAGTTGCCAGTAATGTTTAAAAAATAAGAAACTCCAGCTCGTGGACTAGAGAGATGGCACTTGCTTGTGAAGCCTAAGGACCCAGGTTCGATTCCCTAGTACCCACATAAGCCAGTTGCACATGCTGGTCCATACATCTGGAGTTTGTTTGCAGTGGCCAGAGGCCCTGGCACATCCATTCTCTCTGTCTCTCTCTTTCTCTTTTTCTTTCTCAAATAAATAAAAATAAAATAAATAAAGTTTAAAAAGAAACACTAGTTCAGAAAAGAATGGGTAGAAGAGTGATGGAACAGGACATCTGGCTTCCTGCTCCAGCCACTGCAGGTAAGCAGATGGGGCACCACTTTGTCAGAGGGCTGGCACTGGCTCTGCTGTGGATTTCAGGTGTGTGGCCTGGGCCTTTGGTCTCCCCTCCAGGAGCCTCAGTTCTCGCATCTGTGATGCAGGGTGGAGCTGTGACAAGTGGAAAGGCCATGTGACAAGTCTTTGGAGAACACTAGACAGATACATGTAATGTACCTGAAATATTACCATGATTGACAGTCTGTGTGGTATTTTTTGTTACTGTGTTATTTCTGCCTTTGTTCAAAGTCCATGTGCCAGGTTGAGACAGTATAGCCTGTTGGTAAGGTCACAGGCATTTTATAAGAAACCCGGGAATCACATAAGTGCCTGGTATTCCACTTGCTTGCTCTGTGGCCTTGGCCAAGTCACTGAGCCTCTCTGCGTCACTCATTTCCCCCCAACACACAAATGAAGAGAATAACTGTAAGAGCCTCTTGATATGTGTGGCCTTTGTAGAAATGACACTGCTGGTCGTGGCTAACATAGAGTGTGTAAATGGAACTAGGACACAGAGGGAAGTCACTGTGAAACACACGAGTGCACACACACACACGTATGCACATGCATACTGCCATGCGCACATTTGTTCAAGTTACATGCATGCAGATATCCACATGGCACAGGAAAATAGGCACAGGGCAGCAGCAGAGCGGGAGCAAGCTTGTGCTTCCTGCTGGGGCTGTAGCCTGGGGGCCCCGGGGGTTCCCAGAGGCACGGTGCAAGGACTTCTGTCAGTGCGGAGTCCAGACACTGACCACTGAATGAGAACGAAGCTGCAGGTGGATTTCCTTGGAAGCTTCTGGGTCCAACCAGGCTTCCTGGAATTGCAATCAAATCCCCCGATCACTTGCCAGCAGTGCTGGTCTGAAAGCTGCCCACCGCCCTCATGCCAGGGCTATCAGATCTTCAGTGCACACTCTAGAATGCAGTGTGGCAGTGCGTATGAACTGCTGGCTGCTCATGACCTGTAATCCATACTTCTGCATCTGTTACTTGTGGAAACCTCAGATGCGGGACCAAGATGGTTAGGCATGACCATGTTCATGGCAGCATTACTTAATGTTAGAAAGTGGCAAGCATCCTCAGTAGAAAGGAAGGCTGATGTAATCAGACACTGTTACAACACCATCGCAAGTGTTCTAAAAGCATCTCACAGGGGAAATGGCTTAGTGGTTATGGCATTTGTTTGCAAAGCCTAAGGACCTGGGTTCAATTCCCCAGGACCCATGTAAGCCAGATGCACAAGGGGGCACATGTGTCTGGAGTTCATATGCAGTGGCTAGAGGCCCTGGTGTGCCCATTCTCTCTCTCTCTGTGTGTGTCTCTTTCTCTCTCATAATTAAATAAATAAAATGTTCTTTACAAAAAGATTCTCACAGGAGATCAGCAGGGGAGAATGTGTGGAATGCAATGTGAGTGACTGGTGCAGGCAACTGGAGGGAAACTGTACCCCTATGAAGCTGGAGAAGGGAGTAGGGCTGGACCCCGTGGGCCTTCTGGGTCATGGACATTATGGGTAGAATTTAGATTGTGTTCTTAGGACAAAGTATTCCAGAGTGGATGGAGTGTTTTAATCCACATTGAGTGTGATGGCTAATCTATATTGTCAAATTGTATCCACAATCAACAAGCAGACAGATGTCTGGGCATGTCTATGAGGGAGTTTCTAGATTAGGTTAATTGAGGTGGGAAAACTCACCGTGACTGTGGGCCACGCCATTAGGCTGAGTAAAAAGGAGAAAATGAGCTGAGCACCAGTGTTCAACTCTCTCTACTTCTTTTTATTTATTTATTTTATTAGTGAAAGAGGCAGAGAGAGAGAGAGAGAGAGAGAGAGAGAGAGAGAGAGAGAGAGAGAGAGAAGGAGAGAGAGAATGGGTGTGCCAGGGGCTCCAGCCATTGCAAATAAACTACAGGCACATGTGCCACCTTGTACATCTGGCTTACAAGGGTACTGGGGAATCGAACCTGGGTCCTTATATTTCACAGGCAAACGCCTTAACCTCTAAGCCATCTCTCCAGTCCTATCTCTACTTGGTGATCATGGATATAGTTTAACTAGCAGCTTCACATTCCTGCCGTCATGCTTTCCCCACTGTGATGGACTTTATCCCCTGAGTATAAACTGAAATACATCCTCTATCCCTGAAGTTGCTTCTTGTCGGGCATTTGGTCACAGCAATAAGAAAAGTAGCTGAGAGAATATTGTTAACTGCATCACTTCTACTATAGCAAAAAAAAAAAAAAAAAAAAAGAAAGAAAGAAAGAAAGAAAAGAAAATGCATAGGAAAGCAAGCCCGCACATGAACTTAAACGGCATGACAGCAATTACCTCCATGTGGTGGGATTACACTTGATTTTTACTTGTTTTTTTTTTATGCTTTTCTGTACTTCACTATGCAAATCTGGCGGTGATTTCAGGCTGGAATTTGTACTAGAGCTGACACTTCATTGCACATGACAGAATCCCCTCTTGCTACACTGAGCTGCAGCAGATTTTTTCCTGGGTGTAGGACTTGTGGACCAGAATTCAGAGGAGGAAGTTTGCGTCCCTACAGTTGAGAACAACCCAACCTTGACCATCTCCCTAGCCCACCCTAGTCTGGAACCCTACTGTTTTTGGTGAACAAACCTAGACCCTGGTGCCAGCTACTGTGAGTGAAGCAGATGCCTCTGTCCCCTGCCAGAGGTCCCTCTGTGTTTTGCTCATGTTGACCTCATTTGAGCGAGCATCTGTTCAGAGCAGCTAAGGTACCTGCAGACTCCAGATTCCAGGGTGTCTGGGAGAGGTAGATTTTTATTGTCAGAGGTTAACATCCAGTAAGAGGTAGAAGCATAGGGGATCCTCCCATAATAAACAAGTTAGTCTGTAGGACCTACCAGCATGTTCATTTGTATCTCTGTCTTCTAGAAGCTTCATGAGGAAGGCTTAGTGATCCCCTGAGTTATTGTGGAAGTCATCCATAGTCTCCTCGCTTAGGAGCAATGATCTGTGAGTTCCTGCCCTTGTGTCCTGACCGATCCCCTGCCAACACTTGCCCTTCTTTGCCTGGAAAAGCTCCTGGTCACCTGTGGGGCAGTAAAACTAAAAGTTGCTTCCAGGGGTAATTTTCAGCTAGCACCCTGCCTGCTGATAACCTTCCACTGGGTATCTGTTCTGTGCTGATTGCTATACTGCAGGACTCCCCAAGGTGATGGGCAGCTTGATAGCCAGTCTTGAGTATCTTCCTTTTCTACTTCTTGACACCCTGTCTCCTGTCTCTCTTTTAAACCAAGCCCTCAACCGTTATCCGCACCACCTGTCTGTTTCTTTAGCCGCACGAACTCCTGTGTCTGGGGCCTCGGCGCACACTGTGGAAGCCTCGTCCTGGCCTTAAGGACTTGTTGGCAGGAGTGAGAGTGGCTTCTGTGGCCTTGCATCTGTTCCCCTCAGTTTGGAAATCCATCCTTCCCCTGGTTCACCTCCAGGTGGGGGATGCAGAGGGCTCTGAAATACTTCTTTTTTAAAACCAAGTTCTTCTTCAATTTTTATTTTTATTTATTTATTTGACAGAGGGAGACAGAGAGAGACATAGAGAGAGAGAGAGAGAGAAAGAATGGGCATGCCAGGGCCTCCAGCCACTGCAAACGAACTCCAGATGTGTGTGCCCCCTTGTGCAGCTGGCTAATGTGGGTCCTGGGGAATCAAACCTGGGTCCTTTGGCTTTGCAAGCAAACACCTTAACCACCTAAGCCATCCCTCCAGCCCTCTGAAATACTTTTTTTTTAAATTTTTATTAACATTTTCCATGATTATAAAATATATCCCATGGTAATTCCCTCCCTCCCCACCCCCACACTTTCCCGTTTGAAATTCCATTCTCCATCATATTACCTCCCCATTACAATCATTGTAATTACATATATACAATATCAACCTATTAAGTATCCTCCTCCCTTCCTTTCTCCACCCTTTATGTCTCCTTTTCAACTTACTGGCCTCTGCTACTAAGTATTTTCATTCTCACACAGAAGCCCAGTCATCTGTAGCTAGGATCCACATATGAGAGAGAACATGTGGCGCTTGGCTTTCTGGGCCTGGGTTACCTGACTTAGTATAATACTTTCCAGCTCCATCCATTTTTCTGCAAATTTCATAACTTCATTTTTCTTTACCGCTGAGTAGAACTCCATTGTATAAATGTACCACATCTTCATTATCCACTCATCTGTTGAGGGACATCTAGGCTGGTTCCATTTCCCAGCTATTATAAATTGAGCAGCAATAAACATGGTTGAGCATGTACTTCTAAGGAAATGAGATGAGTCCTTTGGATATATGCCTAGGAGCGCTATAGCTGGGTCATATGGTAGATCAATCTCTAGCTGCTTTAGGAACCTCCACACTGTTTTCCACAATGGCTGGACCAGATTGCATTCCCACCAGCAGTGCAGAAGGGTTCCTTTTTTTCCACATCCCCGCCAACATTTATGATCATTTGTTTTCATGATGGTGGCCAATCTGACAGGAGTGAGATGGAATCTCAATGTAGTTTTAATCTGCATTTCCCTGATGACTAGTGACGTAGAACATTTTTTTAGATGCTTATATGCCATTCGTATTTCTTCCTTTGAGAACTCTCTATTTAGCTCCATAGCCCATTTTTTGATTGGCTTGTTTGATTCCTTATTATTTAACTTTTTGAGTTCTTTGTATATCCTAGATATTAATCCTCTATCAGATATATAGCTGGCGAAGATTTTTTCCCATTCTGTAGGTTGCCTCTTTGCTTTTTTCACTGTGTCCTTTGAGGTGCAAAATCTTTGTAATTTCATTAGGTCCCAGTGGTTAATCTGTGGTTTTATTGCCTGAGCAATTGGGGTTGTATTCAGAAAGTCTTTGCCAAGACCAATATGTTGAAGGGTTTCCCCTACTTTTTCCTCTAGCAGTTTCAAAGTTTCCGGTCTGATGTTAAGGTCTTTAATCCATTTGGACTTAATTCTTGTGCATGGCGAGAGAGAAGAATCTATTTTCATCCTTCTGCAGATATTTATCCAGTTTTCAAAACACCATTTGCTGAAGAGGCTGGCTCTTCTCCAATGAGTATTTTTGGCATTTTTATCGAATATCAGGTGGCTATAGCTACTTGGGCTTACATCTGGGTCCTCTATTCTGTTCCACTGATCTACATGTCTGTTTTTGTGCCAGTACCATGCTGTTTTTGTTACTATGGCTCTGTAGTATAGGTTAAAATCAGGTATGGTGATACCACCAGCCTCTTTTTTGTTGCTCAGTATTATTTTAGATATTCGAGGTTTTTTGTGATTCCAAATGAATTTTTGGATTGTTTTTTCTATTTCCATGAAGAAAGCCTTTGGAATTTTGATAGGGATTGCATTAAATGTGTAGATTGCTTTAGGTAAGATTGCCATTTTCACGATATTGATTCTTCCAATCCAGGAACAAGGGATGTTTCTCCACTTTCTAGTGTCTTCTGCAATTTCTCGCTTGAGTGTTTTAAAGTTCTCATTGTATAGATTCTTTACTTCCTTGGTTAGATTTATTCCAAGGTATTTTATTTTTTTTGATGCAATTGTGAATGGGAGTGATTCTCTGATTTCATCCTCTGTGTGTTTGTTGTTAGCATATATGAAGGCTACTGATTTCTGTGTATTTATTTTGTATCCTGCTACATTGCTGTAGGTTTTGATCAGCTCTAACAGCTTGCTAGTAGAGTCTTTAGGGTCCTTTATGTATAGAATCATGTCATCTGCAAATAATGATAACTTGATTTCTTCCTTTCCAATTTGTATCCCTTTTATGTGTGTCTCTTGCCTTATTGCTATGGCTAAGACTTCCAAAACTATATTAAATAGAAGTGGGGACAGTGGACACCCTTGTCTTGTTCCTGATTTTTGTGGAAAAGCTTCCAGTTTTTCCCCATTTAGTAATATGTTGGCTGTAGGCTTGTCATAAATAGCCTTTATTATATTGAGATATGTTCCTTCTATTCCCAGTCTCAGTAGGACTTTTATCATGAAGGGATGTTGGATTTTGTCAAATGCTTTCTCTGCATCTAATGAGATGATCATGTGATTTTTGTCCTTCAACCCATTTATGTAATGTATTACATTTATAGATTTGCGTATGTTGAACCATCCCTGCATCTCTGGGATAAAGCCTACTTGGTCAGGGTGAATGATCTTTTTGATATATTCTTGTATTCTGTTTGCCAATATTTTGTTGAGAATTTTTGCATCTATGTTCATGAGGGAGATTGGTCTGTAATTTTCTTTTTTTGTTCTATCTTTGCCTGGTTTTGGTATCAGGGTGATGCTGGCCTCATAGAAGGAGTTTGGTAGAATTCCTTCTTTTTCTATTTCCTGGAAAAGCTTAAGAAGCAATGGTGTTAGCTCTTCCTTCAAAGTCTGGTAAAATTCAGCAGTGAATCCATCCGGGCCTGGGCTTTTTTTAGTTGGGAGATTATTGATAACTGTTCGGATCTCCATGTTTGTTATATGTCTATTTAAGTGATTAGTCTCATTTTGATTTAATTTAGGTAGATCATATAGATCAAGGAAATCATCCATTTCTTTCAGATTTTCATACTTTGTGGAGTATATGCTTTTGTAGTATGTCCCTATGATTTTTTGAATTTCTCTGGAATCTGTTGTGATGTTACCTTGTTCATCTCTGATTTTATTAATTTGTGTCTCTTCTCTCTTTCTTTTGGTCAGATTTGCTAAGGGTTTATCAATCTTGTTTATCCTTTCAAAGAACCAAGTCTTTGTTTCATTAATTCTTTGGATTGTTCTTTTTGTTTCTATTTCATTAATTTCTGCCCTAATCTTTATTATTTCTTCCCGTCTACTAATTTTTGGTTTGCCTTGTTCTTCTTTTTCCAAGGCTTTAAGGCGAAGCATTAGGTCGTTTACTTGCGACCTTTCTAATTTCTTAATATAGGCACTTAAGGCTATAAATTTACCTCTTAGAACTGCCTTCATTGTGTCCCAGAGATTTTGGTATGTTGTGTTCTCATTATCATTTGACTCTATAAATTTTTTGATTTCCTTTTTGATTTCTTCATTGACCCACTCATCATTTAGTAGTGTATTGTTTAGTTTCCATGATTTTGTGTATGCTCTATAGCCTTTCTTGCTACTGATTTGTAGTTTAATTCCATTGTGGTCAGATAGAATGCAAGGAATTATTTCAATTTTCCTGAATTTGTTAAGATTTGCTTTGTGTCCTAATATATGGTCTATCTTAGAGAATGTTCCATGTGCTGCTGAAAAGAATGTATATTCTGCAGCCTTTGGATGAAATGTCCTGTATATATCTGTTAGGTCCATTCCTTCTATGACCTCATTTAGTCCAGATGCCTCTCTGTTTATTCTTTCCCTGGATGACCTGTCAATTGATGAGAGTGGGGTGTTAAAGTCACCCACCACCACTGTGTTTGGTGTTATCTGTGACCTTAGTTCTAATAGTGTTTGTTTGACGAATTTGGGAGCCCCCATGTTAGGTGCATATATGTTTAGGATTGTAATGTCCTCCTGTTGGAGTGTGCCCTTAATCAATATAAAGTGACCTTCCTTATCTTTCTTGACTAACGTCGGACTAAAGTCTACCCTGTCTGATATTAGGATAGCCACCCCTGCTTGTTTTCTAGGCCCATTTGCTTGAAACACCGTCTTCCAACCTTTCACCCTAAGATAATGTCTATCCTTTGTAGAAAGGTGAGTTTCTTGGAGACAACAAATTGTAGGATCCTGCTTTTTAACCCAGTCTGCAAATCTATGTCTTTTCGTTGGGGCATTGATATTAAGAGATATTATTGAAAGGTGTGTATTTATGTTTGCCATTTTTGTGTGTGTGTGTGTGTGTTACTGGTTCTACCTGTGCACTCTTCTGTTAACTGGTATTTGAGTATAGCTTGTTTTTTCTAGGTTCCTTATATGTGTGCTTTTCCTTTTGTTCAGCATGGAGGATTTTATCAAGTATTTTCTGTAGAGCTGGTTTTGTCTTCAAATACTCCTTTAACCTGCTTTTGTCATGGAATGTCTTTATTTCTCCATCTATTTGAATGGATAACTTTGCAGGATAAAGTAACCTTGGTTGACAGTTGTTATCTTTCAGAACTTGGAATATATCACTCCAAGCCCTTCTGGCTTTAAAAGTTTGTGTTGAATAATCTGCTGTAATCCTGATGGGCTTGCTTTTGTAGGTAACTTGATTTTTCTCTCTAACTGCTTTCAATATTTTTTCTGAAATACTTTTGACCCAGTGCTGCCTCTGCCCATACTCACTGACAATAGGACCATGGTCAGATGCATACACAGCACAAGGGTACACATATACACCTGTGTCCCCCTACATACATATATACCTGTATCCATGTCTGCTGAACTCTATCCACAGTTGGAGACACCTCAAAGTGGTGTCAGGGTGTTCAAGCAGAGGACTTCCCCAAACTGTTAGAAGATCAGGTTAGATATGATTACAGAGTGTCACTGGGTCCCTGGCAAGCAGGGTAGAGCAGCTATGAGGGAGACTCTCTCACACAAGGCTGTAGCTATGCCCTAAAGGGGTCCCTAGGAGGGGTCGGGTTGTAGGGGTTTCTAGAGGGTATATGGATTCACTCAGGGCCAGAGCTAGTTCCTACGTGTGGCTGCAGGTGAGATCTTTCATAGTTTCAGCAGCAACTTAACCATTTACTCAGGGCCTGGCATGGCTCCAGCCCCTTTAGAGCCTATAGCTTGGAGTCCAGCCTTTTGGGAAAACAGGAAACTGTTGATCCACAGAAGGGTCAAGGCACGTTATGTTTCTCAGGAAGGACACAGAAAAAAAATGGCAGCCACAGGTTGGGGACCCAGGAGCAGTGGCTGGTGAGGGATGGGGGCGGGAACTCTGCCTCCAAGGCAGAGTAAAAGAGCGTCATGATGATTCTGGAGCTGCAGGAGTGTAGGGGTGGAAAACCACCTGAACTCAGTTATGAGCTGGCCTGAAGGCCGTAGTTCCTTCTTGCAGAGGCCCCTCCAGAGGCTCTCGGGACACAGAAACTGGATCCCCCAGGGAGGGCAACCCAGGAGGTGATGAAGGTTGAGATGTCCACACACAGAAATGCACACATGTGCAAGTTGTCCTCTGCAGGCCTTTTCTTTTGTCCTGGCTATGATCAAATGTAAACAAAGTGAAAACCAAGAACTTTCTACCCCACCTCCCAGAGATCTCCTTTCCCATGTCTGTGACTCTCTACACCTTAGGCTTCCTGAGATGGGCTCTGGAGACTCTTCAACTATCTGATGTCTAGTGGAACCTTTTCCCTAGTCCCCTGAGGCAAGGCAACCACCTGGGCCTGTTGTCTATTCCACATCACACAGCCACCTTTCCTGCCAGCGTAGGGCAGTATGACTCCTGCTGCATGCTCTGATGCACACATTGAGTCACTGGACAGGAGCCCTGTGTCAGGACTAACACGTGGGCACCTGGAACATGTATTGCTGGGAACTATGGCACTTGCTGCTTATCCAAGGTTTTGCTTTCTGTGGTTTACTTACCTGTGGTCAACCACAGTCCAAAAATATTCAATGAGAAATCCCAGGGGAAAAAATAATCCATGCTGTGTTTAAAATGGCATGCTTGCTTATCAAACTGCCCAGTAAGCACTTCTCTTAATATTCATACCCTTATATTAATGCTACTCTCACTTTGGATAGAGAATCTTCTCTTTTCAGATGGCAGTGACCTTGGGACAACTCAGAAGGTATCATGGTGCTGGAAAGAAGGGAATGGAGTACTGAGTAACATCTAGATCACACCTTCCAAGGCTCAGGGTCTAATGCGGAAGAGGTGGTGGAAAGAATGTAAGAGCCAAAGGAAGGGTTGGACTCCTTACAACATGCTCCCTCTAGACAAAAAAATTGGCCTTGATATCCATGACCTCATAATGCCTGACACTACCTACACAAAACCATCATAAGAGGAGGGAAGGATCATGGCATCCAAATAGAGGAGAGATTTATTGAGATGGGGAGTGGATGTGATGGAGAAGGGAATTTCAAAGGTGGTAGGGGGGTATTACCATGGATATTTTTTATAATCATGGAAAATGTTTAATAAAATTGGGAAAAAATAAATAAAATAAAATGGCATGCTAACAAGTTTGATAAAAATCCATTGTTCTCCTCCATTCAGCCGAGGACACGACTCATCCCATTGTGCAGCATATGACCACACTGTATATGCGACCCACTTGTGAGTCGCTTGCTTGCTATCCCAGCTGTCAGATCATCTGTGGTGATGTCACTGTGCTTGTGTTCACTTGGCCTGGTTGAACTGAATACAGCCCTAAAGTGCTACAGTAGTGATGCTCGCAATTGAGATGTGCCAAGAAAAGCTGTGATGTGCTTGCTTTGAGCACCAAGATAGAAGTTCATGACATGTACTAAGGACAGCTGTGTGCTGAGACTGATAAGAGCTATGGGAGAAGGACTCTTCTATCTGCACTCATGAAAGAGAAAAACATGTAAGAGAGTTTTGCTGTTGTATTTCAAACCAAAAAAAAAAAAAAATCATAGCCATAATAGATAAGTGCTCAGTTACCATGGAGAGGGCACTAACTTATAGGATATATTAAACTGCTTCGACAAATGCCTGAGGCAAATAGCTTAAAGGAGGAATGGTTTCTTTTGGCCCATAGTTTCAGAGGGTTCAGTCTATGGTGAACTGGCTTCATTGTTTCTGGGCTGTGGTAAAACAGAACATCATAGCTGAAGGGTGTGGAAGAGCAAAGCTGCTCAACTTCTAGCAGCTTAAAAGCAAAGAAGAGTAACAGGAAAGAGCTAGGGCCAAGAACTGTCTTTCAAAAAGCACATCCTCACCAGCCCACCTCCTCCACCTTCCACAGTTCCACCATCTCACAACTGTCCATTCAAATTTGAATTCATCAATGAATCAGCCTGTCAATAAGGTCAGCGCTCTCATGATTGATGCCTTCTTGCATCCTCCCAGACACACCAGGAAGTATGGTTCATTCATCTCTGAAGAATCTCAATTCAATCAAGTTGATGGTCAAAACGAACCATTACTTTGGAGTTGGTGCCTGCTGTGGTTTCAGACATCTTTTGTGCGTCTCAATAAATAATAAATAAATAAATGAGACACTGTAACCACTTCTCCTCTCATGACTACTGGAGAATATTAGCAGGGGACCGGGCAGCACCAGGGGAGGCTTGGGCTAGCAGGAAGTCATGTTGGTGGGGAAGCAGTCACTGCGTGTTATGTGTGTTGACAGGCCCCATGCTAATGCTTTGACCTCTGGCTGTCACGTTACTGGACAGGCTGAGGGCAGAAAGATAAGTTGTCTGATTTTGGTTAAGTACGTTTTTATTTCTCTCTGGCTTCAGGCAGTCAGATCAAGGTTGGGGCATCCAGAGATTAAATTCCTGAATGTTTCTCCTTACATCCCAGGAAGCCTGCCCAGTGCTTCAGTCAGCAGCTGAGTGGGGCTTAATCCCAAATTCCTTTGCAGTGGTGTGGAGAGGGAAGATGGCCTTGTTGACACCTTGTCCTTTGCAGTCTTTGAGATATTTGGGGTGTGTGATATGATCTAGTTGTCCAGTTTTTCTGTCCTTCAGTCCAGTCTGTTTTGAGGAGTGGTTGTTGTTGATTTGGGGTACTTAGGGGAAGGTCTGGCAATGAGAAGATATTCTGGGAACACCTTGATGGGGATGCAGAGAGGGCTCTGGTACCTGCTGCACTCAGCCGGAGCTTGCTCATTCATCCACCTGCTTTCTGCCTTGCAGAGCCCAGGGGCCACCTTCCTGAGTGACAGGTTCCTCCTGGGCTTGCCTCTGATGCCTAGTGATGCCTAGTGCCCCCTAGACCTTGGGAAAACCATCACAGTCCAGGCACTGGGGAGGGAAAGGGTCCCTGAGGCTACCAGCAGGTGGCAGCTTTCAGGACGGAGTTCGGGTGAAAAGAACAACAGAGTGACCCGGGGCTGGGTCTCCTAGCAGTCTGCTGAGCTGGAGAGGGGACCCAGAGTAGCTGAGGACCTTGTGTGGGCCTGCATGTAATGTCCTCCAGGTCCCCTGGGTGAAGGCATGGCATCTAAGCATGTTTTCTTTTCATTGCAGGTCTGAAGAAGAAAGCTCCCGGAGCATAAGGTATGTGTTTTACCACTTTGACTGTGTGTCCATTGTGGGAGCAGCCTTCAGGAAACCATGTGCTTTGATTTCTTCCCTGAGGGTCCCCCTTTCCCCTGGCTTTCTTTGTAGGGGTGTGTGTGCTGTTTATGGTGCAGGCCTTCCTGGGTTTAGCATGAGCTCTGGGTTTGGGGAGTACCTGCATTGGTGGATACTCCCTCTTGTTGAAGGTCATTGGTGGCCAAGTGTGTCTAAGCCATGATCCGCTTAGAACCAGAGACATCTGGGCTGACCCATGGGGGGCTAGGCTGGTACACCGTGAGGGTACATTGCTGAGATACTTGGTGTGGATAGATGTGCACCAGCATCGGACTGAAGCATGGAGTACAGGGAGCTCCTCATACCCCCATGGCATCAAAGGAGGGTGAGACTACATGTGGCACAGGAGACCACTGAGTGGAGCTGTGCCAAGTGAGAGCCCTGAGTGTTAGTGCCTCTGCCAAGGGAGCTGGGACCTGGCAGTCTCGGCCTAGGAGGTGGGGGATGTCCATAAAGGCCATGCGAGTGGAAGATGGGACCAGAATGGTAGGGAAAGAAAGAAGCAAAGAGGCAAGTGGAGCCCTCATATCCACGGGCAGCAGGCCGACTTTCAGCTCTCAGGATGGGGTGAGATGGCTGACATGTGTGCTTTTGAGATCAGGCTGCGTGGGGGGGTTGCTCCCTAAGAACTGGGGTATCAGATGCTGGGGTCCTCTAGGCAGCCTCCAGAGTGGGAGGTGGGGAACGAGATGACTGCTTTTCCTGGCAAGGTACTCCACCTGTGAGGAGTGAGAGGCTTGACATCAGAGCTCCTGAGCAGGGTCCTGGCAGGAAGCAGGGACATGCTGGGGACGGAGGGGCATTGAAGGGAGGGCTCTGAAAGGGCTGTGGGCAGGGGTGAGGGGACCTGCGAGGGGCAGACAACACATTTGGTTGGCTACAGTGGTCCTGAAATGAGGAAGGGGTGACATCCTGAACAACAGAGCCTGCCCAGGATGGGTGTTGTGGGAGAGCTTGATGGGACAGTCAGCAAAGCAGCTGAAGGGGCCCAGTGGTGCATCTCACGCAGGATCACAGCGCAGCCCTGAAGAGAACTGGGGGAAACTCCTCATGTGTCGGTGGGAGGAAAGTCCAGAGAGCATGTGAGCTTGTGTCTCTCCTGCTTCGTTTTCCAGGTGTAAGAAGATGTCCTTATGTATTATGTAGGTATAAGGAGGTATAACTAAGGAGATACAAAAGGTATTAAAATAGTCCCTTCAGCAGCTAGGAGCAGGGCCCCTCCTGTGAGTTGTGAGTCATAACTATGCACCCTGTTCAGACCACTGCCTGAGGTAAAGAACAGTCTGACTAGGGGTGGCCGGGGCCATCAGGAGTGGGCCTGATGTCAGGGTGCGGGACTTTCCCATGGACTCTGAGGAGTCTGCACACTACCGTCAGAAAGAAGACAGTATCCTCAGCCACCTCCCCATGCCCCTAACCTCCCAGGTCTGATCCTGTAGTCCCTGCAGGGACCTGAGACCCCTACCCCCAAAACCTGTCTCATTCTGTCTTCAAAGATGGCAGCTGCTTCTCATCCTGGGATGGTTTGGATGGCAGATAATGGGCATCTTGTACAGAGATACCCTGAGTACAGCCTGTTGTCACCTGGGACCTGGGCATGGCTCCCACCTGAGTGATGGTAGGGTGGCCCATCCTTGTGGTCACTTGTTCCAGTGCTCCCTTGGTACAGTCTGCTGTCACCTGGAATCTGGGCATGGCTCCCACCTTGAATGACGGTAAGGTGGCACCTGCCTGTGGCCACATGTCCCAGTTCCCCCCTGCTGGGTAGTCAGGCAGATGATAGAGAGCTGAGCCTGCCTGACTATGGGAAGCAGTGTGTGCAAGGATGCCGACACCGGTGTACCAGTGTGTGCAAGGATGCTGACACCGGTGTACCAGTGTGTGCAAGGATGCCGACACCGGTGTACCAGTGTGTGCAAGGATGCCGACATCGGTGTACCAGTGTGTGCAAGGATGCCGACATCGGTGTACCAGTGTGTGCAAGGATGCCGACACCTGTGTACCAGTGTGTGCAAGGATGCTGACACTGGTGTACCAGTGTGTGCAAGGATGCTGACATCGGTGTACCAGTGTGTGCAAGGATGCTCACACCAGTGTACCAGTGTGTGCAAGGATGCTCACACCAGTGTACCAGTGTGTGCAAGGACGCTGACATCGGTGTCCCAGTGTGTGCAAGGACGCTGACATCGGTGTACCAGTGTGTGCAAGGGCGCTGACATCGGTGTTCCAGTGTGTGCAAGGATGCTGACATCGGTGTACCAGTGTGTGCAAGGACGCTGACGTCGGTGTACCAGTGTGTGCAAGGACGCTGACATCGGTGTCCCAGTGTGTGCAAGGACGCTGACATCAGTGTACCAGTGTGTGCAAGGACGCTGACACCGGTGTACCAGGCTGTGCAGTGGAGTGGGACAAGCACAGTGGAGCGCATGTCCGTGCTCTGAGCCCAGTGGCAGTCACGGGGAGGCGCGGGCCTGCAGAGACCGTAGCAAGAAGCTGAGGGAATTCCATCAGGGAGGAATGCTTCTCAGGACTAAGCAATCCAGCCTCAAGGACTTTGTGTCTCTTGCTGTGGGAATTTGGGAGCTGGCCGGGAGCCCTGCTGGGTAGGCAGCAGGACCAAGGCTGGCATGCACACTCCTCGCCCCGCTTGTTGGAGATCTGAAACACACATGATAAGCTCTCACGAACACTAGTCAGTGGACAGCCAGTGAAGCCATGTCTGACTCCAGCAGCCGAATGAAGGTACTGATGAAGGCTTAGAATTGATGTATTTTGCTCTGTGTGAAGGTTACAAATCATGAAATCCCGAGTCACACTTAGAGATGCCTTTCTGTGTTATTGGATTCCCTGGTAGGTGACATTACTTTTCCTGAACTCCAGTGATGCAAGATGCCTGCCGCCTCCCGGTTGGCTTCCTCCGCCTCTCCAGCAGGGAGCTGTGTTTGCTCATAAGCGTTCATGGGAATTTTCCCTAGGCTAAACATTGCAAGATTAAATGTATTCACATTTCACAAATGACTCATTTGTGACCGTTTTGCAGACGTAGGACTTTGGTCATTGTTCCCGCGACCGTGTGTCTGCTTTTGATTCCATTCAGAGGAATTCTAGAGACTGCAAATTTGAATCCTCTAATGATGTTTTATTGAGTGGGGAGGGCTTGGGAGAGGAAAGGTTTTTAGAGCACTGTAGGGAGGCTGGGAAAGAGTAGCAAGCTTCTGTTTGAAAGGTAGGCACTTTTTCCTTTCTTTGTTGCCACCAAACACTTGACATGAATGTGGCTGTTCCCAATAAAATTGTCATCTCTGGTGGGGGCCCTGCCTCACCTGTATAATACACTCAACCCCTTCATATGGCTGTGGTTGCTCCATTCCTTTGGGTGTGGGAAACTGAGGGCAAAAACACCACACAGCTCAACTCAGATCACACAGCTTCCCAGGCAGCACTGGTGTGCCCCACATCAAAGCCTGTGCGTGGCAGAGTGGCCCATGGTGCTTGGTGAAAATGCAGGTTCCTTAGTTCTGTGGTGTTAGTTCTATGGTGTCTGTCTCAGTAGTTCCTGGATGGGATCTAGAAATCTATATTTTTTTTGACAAGTTTCTGTATGGCTCTCAAAGAAGCAGAATCTCTCCATCTCAGCCAGCATACACAGTAGAACACATCCACTTCATAAGTTTGAGCTGATCCATGTGTGGAAAATTTGCTCCTGACACTTAAGACAAAGAGGTGGTGAATTGTCTCCCCTATCTGAGCCTCAGAACTGTGATTGGTAGTTTCCAAAGACACTAACAAGCAGCTCAGGGTTGGGAGCAGAGACCCGAGGATAGCTGATCTGGGCAGCAAGGGGTTGTCGCTAGAGGAGATGGACTCTTGTGTAAGTGAAAGTGGTTGGAGAAAATGGGGCCATTTTGATGAGCATCTCCCTCACTCTACTCATAAGCATCTTCCTTATTCCACCTGTGAGAATCTCCTTACTGTACCTATGATCATCCCCTTACTCTGCACATGAGCATCTCCCTCACTCCACCTGTGAGCATCTCCCTCACTCTACCTGTGAGCATCTCCCTTACTCTACCCATGATCATCTCCCTTACTCCAGCCATGGGCATCTCCCTTACCCCACCCGTGGGCATCTCCCCCACTCCACCCATGGACATCTCCCTCACTCCACCTGTGAGCGTCTCCCTTACTCCACCCATGGGCATCTCCCTTACCACACCTGTGGGCATCTCCCTCATTCCACTTGTGATCATCTCCCTCACTCCACCCGTGGGCATCTCCCTCATTCCACACATGATCATCTCCCTCACTCCACCCTTGATCATCTCCCTCATTCCACCCGTGGGCATCTCCCTCACTCCACCCGTGAGCATATCCCTCACTCCACCCGTGGACATCTCCCTCACTCCACCCATGATTATCTCTCTCACTCCACCCATGGACATCTCTTTCACTCCACCTGTGAACATCTCCCTTACTACACCCGTGGGCATCTCCCTTACTCCACCCATGAGCATCTCCCTTATTCCACCCATATGCAAGGCAGCCTTTGTAATGAACGGACCTTTTTTTTTTCCATACCCAAAATGAGAATAAACACTTTGTTTCACTTGGAAGTTGGTGTGAAAACTGCTGAATGTGGCAGACAATGCCAGGAGTGTTTGACATGATGAGTAAACAGAGCTGTGCTTTTGACTTTAAGGACAGACTGGAAGGGCTCTGGGTCAGAGAAAAGCTGGAGTCTTCTTCTATAGCCATGGCCCATGGTGCCCAACTGGAGTTTGAGCTAGTACCCTCAATAGGAATGTTATTCGGCTTTCCATTGCTATGACAAAATGCCTTTGAAAAACAATTTAAAGATAGAAAAGGTTTGTTTTGACTGGCCAGGGAGCCCCGGTGATGCTCCCCCTTCAGTACTAGGGTTACAAGTGTGTACAGCCATCCCCAGCCTTTTTATAAGTAAGTGGGTGCTGTGAACCCTAAGGAACTCCCCAGATTCCATGTAAGCTAGACACACATAGTGATGCATGCACAAGGTTGCACATGTGCACAAGGTAGCACACGTGTCTGGAGTTCATTTACAGTGGATGGAGGCCCTGGCATGCCAAATATCTCCCTCTCTCTTTCTCTGTCTTGCTCTCACTCTTACTCTTGCTTTCTCTGTCATATTAAAAAAAAAAAAAAGCCTGTCTGTTGGCTTCAAAAAAAAAAAAAAGGACAGGTCTGGGTTGGGAAGATTGTTAAGTGGTTAAAGATGCTTGTTTGCAAAGACTGACAGCCTGGGTTTAATTTCCCAGTACCCAAGCCATCCACACAAATTGGCACATGTGTCTCGGGTTCATTTGCACTGGCAAGTGGGGCTGTCTCTCTCTCTCTTTCAAATATGTATGTGTGTGTTTTAAGATGGGCCAGAAAGATTGAGGGAGTAAGCTTACTGATATATTCAGTGGCAGACTAAATATCTTTATTAAGACTGTCTAAATGTCTGTTAACACTCATATTTTGAGTTTGCTCCTGGAAGGTGATGACCCAATATATATGACCCAGGGACAGTGTTCTGGGGAGTGTAGACTTCAGAGGAGCGGCTCAACCTCCCCGAGCCTCAGTTTACTCATCTGCAAACTGGAAATGAGAATGACCAGCTCTCAGAGTGTCTTTCTTATTTATGCATGGCTTTGCATTAGTTCCTGTGTTAATACTCTAGTCATCACACTTCAGCTTTCTGGTACTTTCCTGCTCTAAGCCCCTGGATACCCTGGAGTGCCCGTCTTTGTTGTTCACTCCCTATTTTCCCTACATCATACCTGGGGTAGAGCCTCTTTCTCAGGTAGTTCTTGGAGACAGCCTGATCCTGTCTTCTATTCCTTCTGCCATGGCCTGTCTTTGACTGGAGTGTCAAATCCATTGTCACTTAAAGCATGGCCTGGTAAAGAAGGACTTCTGTAATTTTGTTCCTTGTGTTCTGACTGTCTCATTGCTTGAAGACAGTCGGGGCCAAAGGGTGACAGAGCAGCCGCCATGCCTGTCATTACGCTCTGTTACTTGCAGATGAGGACCCCCGCTTGTAGCACAGCCTCCAGTGTGGTCCTGTGTCTGTCCTGGTTTCCTCTACATAAACAGCAGAAAAGTCTCAGAAGAAAATCCCTCCCCACTACGCAATCCCATGGTGTGACAGCAGCCTCTGTCTGGGACACATGCCAGGAGGATTGCCACCTATGTTCCAAGAATATGCTGCCACCCACTGGCCTGAAAGTGACACCCCTGCATTGGGAATAGAGTGGCTGCAGTAAGAGGGTTGGACAGCAGAGACGGTCACATAACCAAGTAGGTGGGGTGGTCCTCTTGCTTCTGTATTTTATTGTAATTGTACTTTATTGAGGTCAGTTTTGATCAGCAGATCATGTTTGTGTAACTTACAGGGTGCAGTGCAACAGGTGGGGCAATATGTACAAATGGTGGGGCAATTTAATCACGCTACCTAACATCTGTCAGCTCAGAAAGAAATCCTGCTGCACACCGCTTGTTCCGGACCTGAGAGAGGTGAACCAGAGGCTAGAGGTGGGCAGCAGAGATCAGAGGTCAGAGGCAGGGAGGTGAAAGGGCTTTGTGAAAATGAACAAAGTTTCAGACAAGAGGAATTGGCTTGGGGAGCTATGACAGCTGGGTGACCACAGTCAAGAATAATATCCTGCATATTTCAAAGTCACTAAGAGATTCTACTTCACATTTTGGAAGAGGCCCCTGCATTTTAAATGACAAATCAGAGGGTGTGAAGTACATCGAACCTGACATCTTGGTGTTGGGAATTGGCAAGCGTGGACTCAAACTGCCAGAGGAGGGAGCCAGGCAGGAAATCCACACTTCTGTGCATCTAGCACGTGGGACCAGAGGCCTCTGTCTAGTACAGGAGTGAGGTGCACAAATGGACTCCCTATGCCTTGTCTCAGCACCATACGCTGCCCCCAGCTAAGCACTCCCCATATGAATGCATATAGTTGCCATTGTCTTATGATAGCATGGTTATCATGTGCTGTTTCGTGTGTGTGTGTGTGTGTGTGTGTGTGTGTGTGTGTGTGTGCATGCTGAGAGGTTTGCTATCTGTAAACAGATCAGCTTTTACTTTTTAATTTGCTCTGGAAAGGAGGGAAGGGGAGAAAGAGAAAGAGAAAGCATCCTTCCACCTTCCCTTGAAATTCCTTCTACCGTGAGGTTCTAAGTGATTATGCTTCTTGGAGGGGGTCCCCTGGTTCCTGTGCTGTTTCCTATGGATCTGTCTTTGAAGCTGCTAATTTGTGACTGTTGTAAGAAACACTGCAGTGAACATCAAGACACAGTGGCTGTCACCATCTCTGATACTTCATAGTGCATCACGTTCCTGGGGAAAGGGCTGTGTATACTTTACAGTGTCCGAATATGAGCTCCAGGAGTTTGACAGCTGTCCACAAGATATGTGAAAAAGTCCAGATCATTTCACATATGTGTCCACAAGACATGCAGAAGGGTCTAGTTCTTTGTTCCCACAAAGTATGAAGAAGGGTCTGGTCTTCTGTACCCACATAGCACATGAAGGGTCTGGTTCTGTGTACCCACATGGGCACATAAAAGGTCTGGTCCTCTGTACCCCCATGGCACATGAAGGCTCTGGTTCTGTGTTCCCACATGGCATGTGAAGGGTCATACTCTGTGTACCCACATCACACATACAGGGCCTGGTCCTCTGTACCCACATGGGTACATGAAGGGCTTAGTTCTGTGTATTCACAAGGCACAGGAAGAGTTTGGGCCACTGAATCTTCTCCACCTGCACTGTGGTTGCTGGTTGGATTCCTTGCTAGCTGGATATGCAGGAAGTGTTATTTAATGCCCATGGAGGGCCTGTTCTATGGCTGGAGAGCCACTGGATGCTGGAGAGTGAGTTGAGGCTGGAGAGTGGCTGTTCTGGGTGGAGGCAGCCCCCAGGCTGACAGGGTCACGGGACAGAGGAGCTTCCTGTCACAGCCCTGCTGACTGGCTGGGATTGTCTGCTCCTTGATAGATACCAGGTTGCCTGGTAAGGAACAGAGGGGAGAGGCCTTTCCTCCATGTGTTCTTACTAAACTGCGTTCTTCTCACAGCATCATCTTGGAGTGAGTACACATAGGAAGGTCACCAAGCTCATCTCCACCCATTCTGTCTGGACTCTGCTCTTGTTCCTTGTCTCTGAACTGTGACTTTCTCCCACTCGAGATCCTCAGAGCTGGAAAGAATTTCTACCAGCCACGTGCTGGCAAATCTAGTGAGTGGTGTCCTCTGGCCCATGATTTTCAGCTAGTCTGGAGTGATGGAATACCTGTCTGAGGAATGGATTCCCATGCCATGGGAGCTCTGGCAGGGAGGGAGTGGTTAGGAGTGGGAAGTGGACGTCTGGTGGTTCCCATGAGAGGTGTATCTCTTAAAGTGCTGTACTAGTCAGCTTCCCGTGACTGTGACAAATGCATGATATAAACAACCTTAACGGAGGAAGGGTTTGTTTCAGCTTAAGGTTTCACAGGTCTCAGCCTGCGATTGCCTGGTCATAAGGTTTTGAGCTCTCACGGTGTATCATGTAGGAGCATGTGGTGGAGGAGGCAACTTGCCTCATGGGAAGAAAGGGGATGAATGGCAATCAGCATCCAATACCTCATTCAAGAGCATCCCAATTACCTAACTTTCTTCTACTAGGCCCTGCCTCCTCCAGGTCCATCATACTAATAGCATCTCAGGCTGGAGACCGAGTCTGTAACATGTAGGCCTTTGGAGGAACATTTGGATCCAAACTAGCGCCTGTACTCACCAGCTGACTTGTAGCAGAGCAAGTGCCTGCCCCACTCCTCTGAGCCAGATCCTGCTGGGACAACTTTCTCTCCAGAATGGCAAGGTCAGCAGCGTGTGCCACTTCTGGTCTCCTTATGTGGGGAGAGGCAAGCCCTTCTTCCCCATAGGCCTGTCCTACTGCTGGAAAGTGACTTGAGGCTGGAGAGTGGCCATCCTGGGTGGAGGCAGCCCCTGGCTGACATGGTCACGGGATGGAGGAGCTTCCTGTCAAGCCCTGCTGACTGGCTGGGATTGTCTGCTCCTTGATATATACCAGGAAGGTGCAGATCCCATCTGCTGCCCTCATAGGGGCTGTATTGACATCTAAGCGTCATCTTGTCGGGAGCTTTTCTGCATATTTCCCTTGGGACAGGCTAGTCCATGGACCCCTCAGTCTGATATGTTCAGCCCCTCAGTCACTGGAATGACCATGGAATTGAGGTTCTTCCCTCCTGTCCAGGCACATCCCCAGAAATCTCTTGGGTGAAGGTCTGCATCCCTGGCACAGCTCTCTCTGTCAGAGCAGTGGCCAGCTCCTCTATCACAAGGTGCCCCAGGCTCTCCCAATGACAGAGCTTGTTTTTAAATATGCCTTGCTGTCTCTCTACCTGCTAACACCTGCACTTCCTAATTAAATAACTCGAGGAACAGGCATTGCATGCATGGCATGACCAGATTATTGCTAGAAAGATGCTTTTGGAAGCTCCATGTTCACTACTAAGATGACAAGTTTAAATGCTCAATTACAAAATAACTGTACTTTGTCGCAAGAGGACAGAGGTAGAGGTGAGGGCTCCATGCGGCTGGGTCTGAGCTGACCTTCGAAGGGTGTATACTTAGGACCTCCCCATTGCTTGTTTTTTTTTTTTTTTTTTTTTGAGGTAGGGTCTCACTCTAGCCCAGGCTGACCTGGAATTCACTATGGTGTCTCTGGGTGGCCTCAAACTCACAGCGATCCTCCTACCTCTGCCTCCCTAGTGCTGGGATTAAAGGCATGCACCACCAAGCCTGGCTGCTTGGTTTTTTTTTTTTTTTTTTTTTTTCATGTACTCTCTTACTTGCCCTTGACCCTGTGAGACTGCAGGTTCATGGGTCAGGGATGTTGTGTGCTGGGGATTCTGGATGAAGGCATGGTGCCCGCTGGTTCTTTGTCTACTCTCCGGTGTCTGCAAAGGGCTTGTGTCAAGCGCTGTGTGGCTGAAGGATTTGAGATCCAACCGATCAGGACACAACAACCACTAAGGGACAGTTTTCTACTCAGTTCTGAGAGAAGGGGGAATCTCTTCACAGAGCCTCACATAGCATGGGGGTCTCTGGCTGGGGTCAGAAGGGAAAAGAGACCTAGAGCAAGAGCCAATTGGCATTATGCCCTGCAGAAAAGAATGGGGGAGGGGTGGCCAGATGAGGACAGACCAATTTAAATGACATGATGGTTGGGCTCTCGGGTATGGCTGTCCTTGAGGGATCAGGACAGGGGAAAGTGGCTTCAGGGTAAATACTCTAAGGGAGGGGTCTAGACAGATGAGTTTATATTTAAAAGTGTGTCACCAAAGAAAGGTTCCCCTCAGGTGAGGTGGACAGATGAGGAGGGAGTCCAGAGGCTGAAGCCAGGGGAGGTGAGCATGGTACTAACTTGCCCAGAACAAATAGTATCTGGATGGGTTTGAAGATTAAAAGCTAAAAACACAGCAATTGTGAGGACACACTTCCAGTGTCACCACCTCAGAAGAGCCTTCCCTGCCTACACCATCAACAGGGACAGATTTTCCACCCTGAGTTTCCCTTGTCACCCCGCTTCCCACACAGCATTCAGACCCAGCCCCTCTTCGCAGCACCTGCTGTGGTCCCTCTGTACTGGATGATCTGGTTGCCCTGTCACCATGTGATCTGGCCCTGGCCCTTCCTTTCACCCTCTCCCAGAACCAGTCCCTGTCAGCACTCCCAGCCCCACCCCCATCATGTTCCTGTTCACTCAGTGGCTCTGGCCCCTGCTGACACACCCTATGCCCCCCCCCCCCCCACATGCCAGTGTCAGCTCTTGAGAAGCAGCCAGGTACTTTTATCTTTTGGCTGCTTCGATGCTGTGCCCACAGACAGCTAACAGCTCAGTGCCCATGCTCAGTGGCGACTTAGTAAGTACTGAAAGGACAGCTCCTGTCACCTTCTGAGTGGTGTGTGTGTGTGTGTGTGTGTGTGTGTGTGTGTGTGTGTCTGTGTGTGTGTTCTGCACTGCTGACTCACCCTGCACATACCCAGCATGCTTTCAGATATCACTGTAAAGCATGGAGTGAAGCAGGCAGAGATTTTCATTCTCATGGGCGGACAACACAGTAGGAGAGACTGGAACATGGTAGAACAGATCCCGAGTCAGATACCATATAGAGAAGGGTAAAGTTGGGAGGGGCTTGCAGAAATGCCTCATGGGGTTAAAGAACACCAGATGATATATTCTGGGCTGAGAGAATGGCAAGTGCAAAGGCCTTAAGGCTACGGTAGGTGACACATTGGTGAGTCAGAGATCTGAGTATGGATTCTTGGATTCTTGGTTTAAATTCGTGTTTGTTTTATTTTCTTTGTAATCTTGCTAATTAACTAAAGCCCATACCATCAACCTATTGAATTTAGCAAATTCTACTCCAGTGGTTCCAAGTGAAAACAGAAGTACACATGGGTTGAGTCAGCTCATGTCTAAGGTGTGCCTCATTGGGCATGATGGCCTTATAGAACTGGGCATCTGTGACCTGACAATGACAGGTCACCCTCGGTGTAATCTGGAGGGCTCCATGTCCTCAGATCGCTTTCACTCCTCCCCTCCCTGTCTCACCTGGGCCACGAACTCTGACCTTGACCTTCTGCTATACTTTTGTCTCTCAGGTTCATATCTTCCCTGACATCTTCATGGCTGTTCCCCAAGATTCTCAAAGTTTCAATGTGCAGAGTCAACTCTCTGAGTTCCAAATCATGGCCTTCCCTACACAGTGACATCCAGTGCATGGCACTCTATGATTCTACCAGCAGGAGGTTCCCTGTTGTCTCCTCTTTCTCTCTGCACTCATGAGTTTAGCTGCACATTCCCCTCAGACCTCAAGCTGACATTTGGGGCTGCTCTGGTACTACTCAGACACTTGCTGTGTGCCTTTGAGTAGGCCCTGTCTCCTAGAACCTCTGCATTTTTGTTTTTGTTTTCGAGGTAGGGTGTCACTTTAGTCCAGGCTGACCTGAGATGCACTGTATAGTCCCAGGCTGGCCTTGATCCTGCCAGTCCTCCTACTTCTTCCTCCCAAGTGCTGGGATTAAAGGCATATGCCACTATGTCCGATTTATCCTCTCCAACCTGCACAGTGGTGATTGCACACATCTCTCCTGTGCAGGCTAGTCTTCAGCACCACGGACAGCGCTCAGCCCCAGTAAGGCTTGCCTGCCCTCAGTCCACAGGTGCAGGACTGCCCTGGGGCCTTCTCCCTTCGTGTTCAAAGATACCGAGGCACAAGCGCTGGCTTTATGACTCTGTGGGGTTGCCACATGCAACTTCCCCTGCTACTGCTATTGAAACTCTCCATCAGGCTATTTTGTGGGCCCCAAACTCTCCCTCTAACAGAAGTATAGGGAGGCTACATGCAGGGGAGGTGAGGAAGAAGGGATGAGCCTGCCTCTCCCTCCCCTCCTCACCCTTCTCCCATCCTCTCTCTGTCCCAGCTGAGGCAGGCAGTGGCTCTGGAGAAGGACAGAGGCCCCTCGTGTATGGAAGGGGAGCAAAGCAGGATGGTGTGGAGCCTTGCATTCCCTTCTGGGTGAGCCCTCTTGCCCTTCATTCTTTGAACATTAGAAGACATGGAGGAGTTCACCTGGTCACCCTGTTCCTCATCTGTCACTTCATGCAGCTGGTTGGCCTCATTGGCTCCTCTTCTTTCTTTAGTGTGTGATTTTTCTTTTTTCTTTTAACAGTAAAGCGTGCTTACTAGGTGAGCACCAAGAGCCCATGAACAAACAGCACAGAGTGCCTGGGCTTCCCCGGAGCCTGGATCCAACAACACGCACGGCACCAGCAGCCAATTTAGACCATCTCCTGCCCCCCTGTCACACATGGTTCCTCATGTGCTTCTCAGTGCACGGCTCTGTATCCTCCTGCTTTCTAGTCCCTTGGCTGTTCTCCATAGACTCCTCCTGGCCCTAGTCTAGAGTGCTGATCCTTTTTGCCAGAGAAACTGAAATGCTTCTTCATTTTGTGAACGGTTACGGTAGCCTCGGGTAGGCAGGATGGCCCTTAAGGGAGGAATCTTAGGTTCTTACATCGCACCCTTGCCACGCCTGTCATGTCAGCTTGCCCCATCTGTCAGCTCACCCTGCCTGCTTCAGTCACAGGACTCAACTCATCCAATCAGATCTCTCCTGATCGTACACCCTGCCCAAGTATGAGTGGACTCCTCCTCTGAGCCTAGGCCGACCTCATCCTTAGCTCAGACTCTAAATATATCCTTTTTGGGCCCACGGAGAAGGGTTCTTCTCCCTGGACCTTGAGCAGCACACAACTCCACACTTGGGTCTTTGTACCAGTAAGGGACTTTTCTTTTGTTATCACTTTTTAATCTCTTTGGAAGCATATGCTTTTTTAAAAAAACTTTATCTTTATTTATTTATTTGAGAGAGAGAGAGAAAGAGGCAGAGAGAGGGAGAGAGAGAATGGGTGCACCAGGGCCTCCAGCCACTGCAAACAAACTCCAGATGCATGTGCCCCCTTGTGCATCTGGCTAATGTGGGTCCTTGTGAATTGAACCAAGGTTCTTTGGCTTTGCAGGCAAACACTTTAACCGCTAAGTCATCCCTCCAGCCCCACATATGCTTTAAAAAAAAAAAAAAACAACCTTTCTCACATTTTTTGTTTGCATCCAAAGTCCATGTTCACTTAAATGGGCTCCTGGATCAGGTGGTGTATATTCCCTGATATCTCCAGTGACTTTCCCTTCCTCTTCAGCCCCGGAACCCCGAGGCCCCCATCTCCCTCTCTCACGTCCCTTAATGTCTGAATAAAGTGTGATGGTATAGAAATCATTCTAAGTCTGAGTTGCCAATTCTCTGGTTAACTAACAGACATGAACTCAGGACTTGGGGTTCTAGGAAGCTTTCCACCCCACCCCCAGAATGTGTCTATCTGGATTTTGCCTGACAAATCTACTTGCACCCACTTCCTATTCCTTTTTTTTTTTTTTATTACTGTGGTCAGAAGGATTCACTCACACTAGGAAATGGCTTCAGTGGCTTTTCTCATATGTACATGGCAAGAGTCTGACCCTGGGTCGTGGACTCTCTCTGTGAAAGGCTTATACAGCCTTTCCCCTTGTGGATGTCAGGCCTGGTGATGAGTTGAGAGGGTGTGAGAGCAGCACACCACTCAGGCATCCTGAGTCCAGAAGATGGTGGGAAGGCAGAGTGTGGTGTCTAGGAATATTAGCATCAATCTGCCTGCAGCTCGTTGCAGTGTGCAGTCATCTGCCTTCAGCACCGTCTTCCTCGCTGACCTCGCATGTGGCCCGTGAGTTCTTTCTTGCTTGAGGCCCACCTCTTGGAGGGCCTTTCGGCACTCATTCACACGTGGCATCCTGAGAACTCTCTAACATTCATTAATGTAATTTCCAGAAAGCCAGCATTTGGTTCAGGCTTGGCTGAGGCCTTGCTCCACCCTCACATGCCAAGTCCCATGCTGAGAAGCTCGTCTCGGGGGTCAGTCGTGAGCTCTGCTCCTGAAAAACAGCTCCATAGTCTACGAGACAGAGAGGCAGGCGGGAGCCTGGGAAATCCAAGAACATAGCACGGACATTTGGAAAGGGCCTTTGTGCTATGACACCTCTTGGTGGGAGGGAAAGGAGCAAGAAAGGGTGGTTGTCAGACAACATTGGGGCTGAGCTCGCTTTCATGGCCAGTCCATCCTTGGGATAACTAAGTCACTCCTGTAATAAAGACATTAATCTCTTTGTGAAGCAGAGCCTTTGTGATCAAGTCACGTCCTGACACTGCTGTATTGGAGATTTAGTCTCCACTACAAGAACTTTGGAGGCAATATTCAGTCACAGCAGTCAGCATGTAGGTTTCATGTACCGTGCCATATCTGTTGATGTGTCTTTTATATTATTTATTTTTTTGAGGTAGGGTCTCATTCTAGCTCAGGCTGACCTGGAATTCACCATGTAGTCTCAGAGTGGCCTCGAACTCTTGGCAGTCCTCTCTACCTCCCAAGTGCTGGCGTGTGCCAGCAGAGCACCACCACACCTGGCTGAGAATGTGTCTTATGACAGAAGAGCACACATGCTAAGTGTCTGCGCCTGTGTCATGTCTTCTCTTTTCCCCCCTTTCCTTGTATCTGCAAATATCTAGCGTGTTCTGGACTCTGAATTTATACATTATAAAGTGTAATAAAATAGTAGCTAAAAACCACATACTCAACTCCACAACTGGATTATCCAGAGCCCATTTGCATCTCTGTGTATGTGTATGCTCGCATCTCTTAGCCCAGAGGTCCCCATCTCCTGAAATGTCTCTCCCAGTGTATTGTGTGGCTTGATAAAAAAGGTACACTATATGTAGACTTCTCAGATGTGCAGATTTTACCCAGCATCTCACTGTTTCTAGGCTTCATCCCTGCCCTTCTGTGGAGGTGTGGTTTACTTTCCCTGACGTGAAAAGGAACTGTGGGAATATTCCCCAGATTATGTTTGCATTCCCCTGGCCAGAGAGCATTGAGTCACTACTCATTGCTGATAATGTTTTCTGTTACTTTTCAGTGAGATTCTCTCTTTGTGTATTGCATCAGGGTGTACCAGAGCTACTGCCTGCCTCAGCCGGGACAGAGAGAGGATGGGAGAAGGGTGAGAAGAGGAGGGAGAGGCAGACTCATCTCTTCTTCCTCACCTCCCCTGCATGTTGCCTGTAGAGCCAAAACACATGTGAACAGTAAGAACGGGGGTGATTTTCAGGGTGATACTGCCGTCTGCACTCTCACGAATGTGCTTCCATACTCCCTTTGAACTGTGCTTTCTCAAGCCACAGTCCTGCCAGATCCACTTTTTGTCATTCTTGTGGGATGAATTACATCATGTTGAGATCTTAATTCACAAGTTCCCGCGTGGTTGGGATGATCAGTGTCCTTTCCTGTGTTCCTTTCTCCTCTAAGAACACCTGTCTCGCCTGTAGGTTTCTTATACATTTGTTGGGGCTCCTTATGTATAGTGGATACTAGTTGTTTGCAGGATGCACACATTTCACATGTCTTTGTGCCATTATGCTTTGTCTTTTTAAAATATTTATGTTTGTTTATTTATTTATTTGAAAGAGGAAGAGAGAAAGAGAATGGGTGGTGTGCTAGGACCTCTAGCTGCTGGAAATGAACTCCAGACACATGTGCCACCTTGTGCATCTGTTTTATGTGGTTCCTGTGGAATTGAACCTGGGTCTTTGGCTTTGTAGGCAAGCGCCTTAACTGCTAAGCCATCTCTCCAGGCCAGTGCGTTGTCTTTCCATATTCCTTATGATGTTTCGGTAAACAGACATTCTTAACCTTGCTGTAGTTAAATCTATTAATAGTTTTCTGCTTGGTGAACTTTTCATTTCCTCTGTGTCCTTCCATTTTTGTTTTTCCACGCGAAAGGCTTTTCCTTTCACCTGGACTCTTTAGTGCCTCTGGGTTTGGATTGGAGTGTGGGATGAGGTCAGGATGCACCTTCACTTTACCATGGGGACACACAGGTGTCCCATGAGCATTTGCTGCATGGGCTTCCTTTCTTCAGCTGCATGCCAGGACTGAGGCCCTTGGATCTTTGATAACCTATAAGGCACTTTCCTTCTTCCCATTACAGTTTCTGGAATCTGACAGGCGGTCTGTGTGGCCCTCCTAGGTATTTGGATGAAGCAGATCCCGACAGCTTCGCTGACTGAATTCCAGGCACTCATGGACTCCACTGCAATCCCGGAGGGGAGAACCAGGTCTCTCCTGTGTCCACACACTCAGCACGGGCCATGCCCAGTAGGACTGCTGCACTGAAGCCTAGTGGGGTTCACAGCGTGGGGATCAGGTGCCCAGTTGCTTTCTATCTTCCTGGCTCCAGTGGTGCCACTGGGCTAGCATGGAAGCCATCTTGGCTTGTTTCTCCTAAGAGCCCGAGTGGCCTTTGTTGGGGATTTCTCACCCTCCTCAATCTCATTAGCTGCAAGATGTAGCACTTGGGGGGGGGGGCAGCATCCTGTCATCCTGGTGCCTAGAGCAGAGAGAGGCCTGGCTATCTCAGTACTCAGTGTGGAAGCTGAACTGAGGCCCCTAAAAACACGCTCTCCAGTCCATCAGCCTCCAGTGCCCTTGACTCAGCCCTTCCCGTGTGTGATGGGCCTGGAGGAGAGGTGGATGTCCCTCTTGGGCCTGCACTGCCTCCAGCCTGCGGATACCTCTGCCCTGGACACCATCCAACAAGGCATGCTGCTTAGGGTCTGTCTCCAACCCCAACCCATGAAGTCAGTAGCACCCCAGGTTTTAGGACAGTCCCATGGACCTCCCACCATTGCTTGTCTCAGACCTTCATCTATGAGAATGACACTGAGAAGAAGAACAATAACGCTGGGAGTGATGAGCACACCTGCCATTCCAGCACCTGGGAGCTAGAGGCAGGAGGATCAATTGTTCAGGCTATCCTTAACAATGGAGTGAGTTTGAGACCAGTCTGGGCTGCATGAGAGGAAAGAAAGAGAAACGTGGACTTGGCACTTTGTGGAACCCCTGTGTAAGGTAATAGCATCTGTGCTCACATTGCCTATGCTCAGGAAGGTGATGTGACTTGCCTGGGGAACTCAGTGGATTGTGAGGGCACTGGGGTTGGGGCCCAGCCTGTGAGGTTCCAGACAAACTATTTCCCCATGATGCAACCTGGCCCCTTATGACCTTGATCAGATCCCATTTTGGTCTCTGGGTGACTGGTGTAAAACCTCAGTTCTCATGGGCTGATCCCCCTCATAAAGTAGAAAATGTAGAAGAGTCCCCCCAACACCCCAAGCCTTGGCTTCATGACAGCTTCCCTGCCTGAAGAGGGTGCCACCTGGATGAGAGGCTGGGCCAGGCCAGTTGTGGGACTCCAACCTGAAAAATAGCTCCTTGCCAGCTCCAGCCCCACATGTTGGAAATGGTCTTCAGTGAGAAGGTGTGAGACAGTTGGGGCTCCTGGGTAGACCCTGCTTCCCTGAACCTCCTGTCTTTCATGGAACAGTGCCTCAAAAGTTAAGGTACTATTGAACCATATTTATCACCTAATATAAGACTCCTAAGTGGCCAGAAATCTGAACTTGAGCTGTGCAGAAGCTGAGGGAGGCACCAGCTCCTAGAAGCAGTATTGCCAATATATTGCTGATGGCTGATCGCAGATACAGTGGCACCCAGTCAGCTGCCTTTGCACCATGGAAGACCCATTCTGTCCTTCACCACCCCACCTTCTCTGGCTTCTATTGTGAGGCCAGTGCTGACCATGACCCAGCATTGGAAGGGACTACTCCTGTATCCTAGAACTTGAAGGTGGACAAGCACATGGCTCGTAGAGGGTCTAGCTCTCAGCTCCATTCCAGATGAGAGACTAGGAAACCCTTGAGATTGTCCCAGAAATGCCCACCTTTGCTGTTCTATCCCTGCTAGCTGGTGGCCAGGAGAGAAATGAACTCCCCAGCCAGGGAAGATGAGCTGTCTCTTTGCATTCTTCCTTCCATCTTCGCATGTTCCCAGGTGCAAACTCAGGCTTCTAGCCACACGGAGCACTGGCTGGAGGTTGTAGAAAAAGTTGGCTGGCTCGGATAGACAGTCCTCAGAGGTTGGATGGGGACAGCCAGGCGCATTTGTCCAGAGCATCTTTACATGTTTCCAGCCCCAACTAGAGATGCTGGGGGTTCCCTGGGGCCAGAGAAAGAACTCATGGAGCAGTCCCAGCATGGATGTGTTGTGACAGGTTGGGTCAAGTGCTGTGTTGTGTTGTGGTGGGCAATCTGAAAAAAAGAGAAGGGAGAGGAGAGTGCAGTTTGTGGTGGGGGCCACTTTCTAATGTGACCTTCTCAGGTCCCTTGATAAGGTGAGATAGGAACACAGGCCTGAAGGAAATGAGGGAGGAAGCTGTGAGGCTGCCAGAGAAAGGTATTCTAGGCTGGGAGTGCCACACGTGCCAAGACCTTGAGGCAGGGTCAGGTTTGGGTGTCAGAAGCTGCTGTGGCTGGAATGCTATGAGAGTGGGAGCCATTGGATCAGAGAGAGGGAGGAGGAAGAGTGAGACTTGTGTGAGTTGAAGTGAATTCAGATCTCATGTGAGAGTCACAGGAAGCTCCTAGAAGGCATTATGGAGTCGTCACTGAGTTTTGAGGGTGGGGCTCCAGAGGCCTGTGGTAGGGTAACCCCATGTTGCTCTATACACCCATCTCTCTTGCCAGCGAGGTCACCAGCACCATCCAGGCTAAGCAGTGCCATCTCCCCTGGGCAGGAATTGAAGTGCTTGCAGTTTGTAGCTGTCTCTTGTATTTAGAAACAAAATCATCCCAAAGTCACAAATTACCTTGAACTAGTTTGCCAGCCCCATGTGACTCAGGGCAGTGGCTCTTCCAAGGCGTCCCCTTACATAACTGGCTGTGTGCAGCCCAGGCTCTTCAGTGAGCCACACAGCGAGGGTGATCTGTCATGCCAAAGCACCAGGCGCTCGAACTCTCCCAGAGACGGGGAGCTCAGCACCACCCGAGAATCCCACACTGATAGAGTTAGCTTTCTGCTGACTTTAGTGCTCTCTTCTGGGGACACTGTGAATCCAGGCACTTGAGACAGCCTGGACAGAGTGACAGGCAGTGGCAGGACTCCTGACCAGCTAGCCTGTCTGGCTCCTCTGTCCTTCCTCCACTGCCACAGTTCCTCACATCAGCCATTTTGAATCGGGGCAGCTGGTGAGATGTCCAGGGCATTTCTGCTAGACTGCAAGTTCACATGTTGGTGTCATGTGTCAATGTCAAACCATGTCAGGAGAAGGGTGTCTCAATTTCTTGTCTCCCAACAGAGCTTCCACTTCTTGGACTTGAATAGATGTCTTATGCATTCTTGGGGTGGACGGCAGAGGTGGGAGGAGGTCCAGGTACAAAGAAGGTCTCTGCTTATATCATAGGGTCAAGTTCAGGATCCTGAGAATTCTTTCACATTTCCTGGAGGAAACAAAGCCTACTTGGTATTTAAAACCAGGCTTCCAATGGAATGGGATATTTCCAAAAACAGATAGATGCACAGAGCAAATTTGCAAGACATTGTACATTGGGCTGTGAAGATAGATGCACCAGTAAATGGAGAGAGACCATAATGTCTTGAGATTTCCTTGCAAAACTACTTACTCCATTACATCTGAATTCAGTGCTATTCAAGTTCCCAGGGCATGGGCAGAATGCAGCCAGATTCTTTGGCAGGTTGTAGAGCAAATGGCTCCTAGCCCAGTTCCTGACACAACCCTTGATCCCCTGTGAAGCATCACGGGCTGGGCCTCCACCATTGTCTAGGCAATAGGATCGTATTCTCTGCAAGGAGGCCCTGAGACGCCATTGTGTGAAATTGGGGTGGTGAAGCTTCAGTTGCAGTAGAGACCCCAGGTTGTTGTCATGCTAGGACTGTGGAAAGTCTGCTGAGGAAGGCTGCATGTATGGGGTGGAGCGATGTGTGCTAAGGAATTGGAGGGGTAGAGCTACACAAGCCCTTTGGAGCCCATATGGTTCCATCCCGAGTCCCAGGTACTGTAGGACATAAAGCCTTTGGGGGGTAGGTGTGGCTCAGTAATATAATGCTTACCTAGCATTTGTAAGGGCCCTGGATTCCACCCAGCACTGCAATCACAACAACAACATAATGATAAGGAAGAAAGCAAGGGAGGGAGGAGAGGGAAGTGTAGGATAGGATAAGAAGGAAGGGAGTATAGAGTGGAATTTTACAGCAGTAACTGCTATTATTAGAAAAGAATAAAGATGTACAGTCAATGAACTTACCTTTCACTTTAAGAAATTGTTTTTTAAAAGAACAAATTAAAGAAAATAGAAGAAAAGAACACAAGAGAGTGCAAATCAATGAAACTCATATATATATATTATTCAATGAAACCAAGCCTCATTCTTGGAGATTAGTAAAAGTAAAAACCTTTAGTCAGATTGATCTAGAGGGAAAAAAGAAAACACCCAAATTGCTAAAACCAGGAACAAGAGCAGCATGACATTACTACATTTCATAAATATTTAAGGTGTAATAATGGAGTATTATAAACATTTTATATAAGAAAAAATTTAAAACCTAGAGAAAATGTAAAAAAAACAAAACCTTAAAAGACAAAAACTAGTTCACAGTGCTTTCCCAAAGAAACCAGGTATCCAAAACACATGCATATGTGTCAGATATGTTGAAATTGTAGTTAGGAATCTTCTCATGAAGAAAACTCCAGACACTAATAGTTGTACTGACGAACACCACCAAACATTTAAAGGAGGACTAATACCAATTCCCTAGAAGCTCTTCCTGAGTACTGAAAAGTAGGGACTGTCTCCCAATTCACCAGATCTGCTTTATCCTGATATCAAAATTAAACAAGGAGCTGGGCATGGTGGCACACACCTTTCGTCCCAGCACTAGGGAGGCAGAGGCAGGAGGATCTCTGTGAGTTCAAGGCCAACCTGAGACTGTGAATTCCAGGTCAACCTGGGCTAAAGCAAGACCCCACCTTGAATTCCCCCCCGCCAAAAAAAATATTAAACAAGGAAGGGGTTGGGACATTGCTCAGTGGTTAAAGGCACTTGATTACAAAGCCTGCTGGCTACATTCAATTCACCAACACTCACATAAAGCCACATACAAAGTGGCACATGTATCTATGATCCCAGGCCACCTATAACAATGAGAGCTGAAGCCATGAGAATCCCAGGCCAGACTAGTTTTACAGCAGCAAGAGACCCTGTCTCAAAGAAGGTGGAGCACAGACAATTCCTTTGACCTCCACGCAAGTGTGCTGCCACATGCACCCATATACATACATAAGCATATGCAAATAAATAGATAAATGTTTTAAAAAGTAAACCAGGATATAAGAGAAGAAATTGAATTCTTAATGAATACAGTTATAAAAAAATTCTGAACAAAATGCTAGTAAATTTAATATGGCAATACATAAAAAATGTTAGACCACCTGCAAGTAGGCTGTATTCCAGATAGGTAAGCCTGGTTTAATATTTTTAAAAATATTTTATTCATTTTTATTTATTTATTTGAGAGCGACAGAGAGAGAGAGAGAATGGGTGCACCAGGGCTTCTAGCCACTGCAAACGAACTCCAGATGCATGTGCCCCCTTGTGCATCTGGCTAACATGGGTCCTGGGGAGTCAAGCCTTGAACCAGGATCCTGAGGCTTCATAGGCAAGCACTTAACTACTAAGCCATCTCTCTAGCCCAAGCCTGGTTTAATATTAAAAAAATCACTGAGCACGTTGTAAGCAGTCCTACCCTTCCTTTGGCTCCTACATTCTTTCCACCACCTCTTCTGCAATGGATCCAATGCCTTGGAAGGTGTGATATAGATACTGCAGTGCTGAGCACTCCTCTGTCACTTCTTCTTAGCACCATGATGCCTTCTGAGTTATCCGAAGGTCACTGCCATCTGAAAAGAGAAGGTTCTCCACCAAAAGTGAGAGCATCATTAATATATAGGTATGAACATTATGAAAAGTGCTTACTGGGCAGTTTGATGAGCATAGCATATACATTTAGCCAGACAGCAGCAGACGTTACACCCCTAGAGATCATGACTACCCCTGTTGTAGGTTTTCAGTATCAGGGATGTATTTCCTCCCATGGAGTGGGCCTCTAGTCCAATTAGAGGGCAGTTGGTTTCCCCCATAACAGATGTGCCACTATTGCACCCATTGGCTCATTTGGCCTGGCTGGCCAAATATAAGGCTTGCAGTGTCCACTGTTGAGTGTCTTCACTGGTGATTTCTCTCTCTCCCATTGGGCTGCATGCACTGTGGCTTTTTCCAGCTTTCTGTCAGCTAGTCTACATGGAGGAGGTTTTCAGCTCAGTTCCAGCAGGCTCCTCCAGACACAAAATGGCTTGGATATCCATGACCTCACAGCACCTGACACCACCTACACAAGACCATCATAACAGGAGGAAAAGATGATGACATCAAAATAAAAGGGGGACTGTTGAGAGGGGGAGGGATATGATGGAGAGTGGAGTTTCAAAGGGGAAAGCTGGGAGAGGGAGGGAATTACCATGGGATATTATTTACAATCATGGAAGTTATTATAAAAAGTAAAAATAAATTACTGACACCTATCACCTTCATAGACTAAAGAATTATGGTCTTGGGCTGGAGGACATGGCTTAGCAGTTAAGAAGCTTTTGTGCAAAGCCAAACGTCCCAGGTTCTATTCCCCAAGGCCCATCTAAGCCAGATGCACAAGATGGCGCATGCATCTGGGGTTTATTTGCCACGGCTGGAGGTCCTGGCATGCCCATTCTCTCTCTCTAATAAATAAAATAATAAAATATTTATAAAAGACTTATAGTTTTTCATTATATATATATATATATATATATATATATATATATATATATATATATATATAAACACACACACACACAGAATTACATATATATAACAATCTCAAAATAAAATATTTGTAAAAGACTTATAGTTTTTCATTTATATATATATAAAATGAATATATATATTTGATACACACAAACACACACACAGAATTACATATATATATAACAATCTCGTCAGTTATACAGCATGGGAAAGGTGTCATGGTAAAGATGTTCTGCCCACTTGACTTGTAGTATCTTGTGGCCTAGACAAAGGGGTCTGAGGTCTAGGTTCCTCCTGTGCAATAAGTGCCAGTGTGTGCTGAGCCACAGTCCCTGTACCATAATTCTCAAGAGGTGGATACGCTCGTGTCTATTTCACGGATGAAGGGGCTAGTTATAAAGCAAGGGGGACTTGGTGTACAGCACCGAATCCTCACTCTGGATATTTAGGCTACCTCTGACTGCCTGTCCCCTAGGCCTCAGCTCCGACCCAAGTTCCAGTCTGCCATCACCACTCCAAAACAGTAGGGAACACCTGTGTCATTGGATGCCTGTGATCAGCACTGCAGAGAATTAAAGGGATGTGGTGATTTGTATTAAGTGTCCCCCATAAGCTCATGTTTTGAAGGCTTTGTTCCAAGCTGATGGAGTTTGGGAGGAGGAGGAGCCTTGCTGGAGGAGGTGTATTGTTGGAAGGAGTCTTAGGGGTATTGTAGCCAGCTCCCTTTTGCTAGACTTTGGCTCACTCTCCTGCTGCTGTTGTCTACCTAATGTTGGCGAGGAGCTGATTTCCAGCCTCAGTTCTACCGTCTTTGTCCTGCCGTCATGCAGCTTCCCCTGAAGACTGTAAGCCAAATAAAAACCTTGACTCTCATCAGCAGCTTTGAAATGTGTGGGGTGCTTTGTCCCAGCAACAAGGAGGTGTCTGCAACAAGGGCCATGAGAGACAGGGAGCAACAAAGGGGCTCCACCTGGGCCAGAGGGTGGGACAGGTTTGAGAGGGCAATGATGAGTGACAGAGGGTCCCCGCCACTCCAAGGGGCTGCCGAGGTGCATTCCAGAAGAAAGCAGAGAGCGAGGACCTTGAGGTGGCAGCATGTGTGGCATTTTTGAGGAGGACATGGCAGATCGATGCTGTGATTAGGATTTGTTGAGAAAAGGAGAGAGAGTAGGAATAGAGGAAAACTAGGCTCTGAAAGCTGCAATTAATGCAACAGGGAACCATGGACTGTGCTGAGAAGCAAGTAACACCATCTGAATTCTGGGTTGAGAAGTCCCTTTGGCCTCTATGTACACCAGTGGGTGAGGCTCTGAGACCCTGAGAGGTGTCTCTGGAGCCCAGGCAGCTAAGGGGTCAGTCAGGGCAGGGTGTGATGTGATAGTATTGAAGGTGAGGATGCAGATATGGGATCCATGGTCACAGTGATGGGAAAGAACTGTGGGCAGATTCCATATGGGACCAAAAATTCTAGGAGGAGTTTGAGGCTTATGGCCGAGCCCACAAAAGTGATGGAGCCCGAGTTCCCCTGAGAGGCCTGCGTGAAAGTTTTTCTGGGGACAGGTGGATGTGCCTAGCCCTCCCCTAACAGAAGAGCAGCTGTTCAGGCACTTGTTTCCCCAGGTGTCAAAGGAAGCGCTCAGGGCCCTGTGGCCACTTACAGGAATCCACAGACTATCCTGTCAGAGCCGCAGAAACCATCAGATATGTCCCTCTGACAGAGGGAGAAAATGAGGCTCCAGGGTGGGGCATGGCCTCCAATTGCCATTACTGTGTCTGGAGTCATAGAAGTTTACTATAAGGCACAATTATAGTCACTTAATGGCCTATAGGGAGTCCAGGAAGCTTTAACTCCAAGCAGTCCCTATGTTCTACACAGCCAGATGGTCTGGTCTATGACTGGCCCCATTGTTCATCAGCGATGGCCATGACCTAATCCTGAGTACCACCCAGCACAAACTACATGCACATAGGCCTGTGCCCCAATGGGAGTCCCTTCTGTGGACAGTAGCAGCTGTTGGGTCTGGGGGCAACCAACACTGAGCCTGTGGTTCTAACAGAACAGTCAGGCTTGGTTGGCAGCCGCCCTTGGGCCACTGTTGTTCTGAGATGAAACACTCTTCTGCAGAAATGAATGGCCTGTGTCCCAATAAAACTTTATTTACAACAGCAAGCTGGAGTCAGATTTGGCTCATTAATATCCTATCATAACCCAGAGTCCAGTGACTGGACAATGCAAGGCTCTGGGCTGGGCTTGAATCTTTGATTTCTACTTCACAGCATGACCTGACTTACTTCTCTGGGTCTCCATTCTCCAGAGAAGGGGATTCATCCAGGGATCTATCTACAAGGACACTCAACCATGTAAATTGGGAAAGGATGGCTGGGGGGTGTGGGTACAACTCGTGGCTCAGCCGCTCAGTTTCAGTGACAATGTCAGTCAGGTTTCCCCTAACATCAGTGGTCACAAGACCATATTTGGACTGCAGCGGGGGGGGGGGGGGTGTCTTATGGTGGCTGTTGGCTCAAACTAGCCTGACCTGACCTCAGTAGCTGTGGGGTCTGGTTTCTACCACCCTGGTCCCTGAAAAGTGCTACTGTTGGCATTTTATTGGGAGGTGATAGGTATAGAGGGAGTGCAGGGTGCAGAGTAGGTTTGAAATGCACAGCTATGAGGAGTGCCCCTCCTCTCAACTGGGCATCAGGCTCATTACCACCTGGCAATGACCTTTGAAGGCCTTTCTTGGAATAAGCCATTGCATAGCCCTCTGGGCTGGGTTTTTATCTCAATCCTTTGCTCAGCGGGCATGCTATTTGACATATAATTGTCTTCCTAGGGGAAATTAATTTTCAAAGCTTTGAATGGTCTTTATTAAAATCGCGAGGACAGTAAATTCCAGCGCTGCCCCTGGGTCTGAGGGCATTCAACATACCTCTCAAGGGACACCTGCCCAGTGACACTACTGGAAGGACAAAGGGTCACCAACCTCTGCACCCTGGCTCAGAAGCCCAGTTTGTTGTCCACGACCTTTTGAGTCCTGGCCTCCAGGAGTGCCCCCACGTGACCCTGGCAAGGCCATCACTCTGAGCTCTGGGGTCTTGGGGAACAAAGTGAAGCCAGTCGCAGGGACCAGTGTCCAGCTTCAGCTTTGAGCCTTGAAGGCCCTGGTAGACATCTGCAGGACTCAGCCACAGCAGAGCTGCACGCTGCCCCCTCTGCCTCATGTCTCTGAGATGTAGACACCCCCAGGCTCCTCCTCCTCTCCTTGCTGAGCTTCCCCTTCCCCTTCCTTCTCCTGGCTTCCACTGAAGTTCGCTCTGCTACCTAGCCAGAGGGGTTCTGATAAAACCCACATCAGCTCATGCCTCTCCTCTGCTCAGCACCTGTTGTGGCTTCCTTCTCACTCAGAGTCAAGGGCACAGACCTTCAAGACCTAGCCTTCTGTCCTGCCCTTCATCTGCCCTCGGCTCTTCCTGGGCTCCCTCTTTTGCCCCAGGGCTGTTGCACTGGCTATAACCTCTGCTTTCACAGAACATCATGTGATTCCCTTGCCTCTCATTGGGGCTTTGCTCCAATGTTTCTAACCCGTGGAAGGAAGCACCCTGGGAGCAGGCTACCTACATCTATAGCCTGGTGTGTTGTTTACCCTGCAGATTTAATCCTCCCCACAATGGAGGATCAGCTCCAGACAGTGCTGGGCCAGGGTAGGCACTGTGATGTACCTGCCCTGGGTGGCCTGAGTCATTTTATACCCAGCCTTGGAAGACTTGGAGGGAGGTATCCATTTAGTCTCCTGAGCCTGAGCTTAGCCAGGGAGAGAGAGTTCTGTAGGGCTGCACGCCGGTCATGCGCCCAGTTTATGAGGCAGTCCCATGCCTGCTCCCTGGGAAGTCAGAGCAGAGGCTCAGCAGAGCCAGCTCACTGCTGTCCCAGAGCACGCTATGCTGATCCGGCACTCACGAAGCACCTCGTGGCCTGGCCTGGAAACTCTCCATGCCTTCCTTTTTATAAAAAGGTATCTTTTATATTTTTATTTATTTATTTGACAGAGAGAGAAAGAGAATGGGCACGCCAGGGACTCCAGCCACTGTAAACACACTCCAGATGCATGCGCCCCCCCCCTTGTGCATCTGGCTAACGTGGGTCCTGGGGAGTCAAGCCTGGGCCCTTTGGCTTTGGAGGAAAATGCCTTAATGGCTAAGTCATCCCTCCAGCCCTGTGCCTTCCTTTTTTAAAAAGTTGTTTATTGACTTATTTGAGAAAGAGAGGGGGGCGGGGAGAGGTGTGTGCCACCACAAATGAACTCTAGATGCATGTACCAATTTGTGCATCTGGCTCTATGTGGGCACTTGGGAATTGCAGGCCATCAGACTTTGCAGGGAAGTACCTTTAACCACTGAGCCATCTTCCAGTGCACTCTTGCGCTCTCTCTTTGCCTTCGTTAGCAACTTGTAGTTGTCATTGCCCAAAAGCAGACCCCCAGCCAAACATCTTCCTGAGACCTTCTACTTTGTAGCAGTCCAGCCACCATAGCTGGCCAAGCCACCACCCTTTCCTCTCATGGCTGGCCCTGGTTTGGCAGCATGTTGGCCACCAAGGCCTCTGTAGATACCTCTCAGAGTACATCAGTTTGCAGATGCACAACTGGTCACATTTAAATGTCCAGGGGTTAAGAGGGAACAGTCCTGCAGGGGTCAGAGTCCCCAACAAGTGCAATGTGGCGCCTCCATCATTCGTCACCATTTGCTTTTCACTCAAGCGATCGTCACCCAGCTGCAGTGCTGTGCCCTGCACTGAGAGCCTCTCGTGGTGGGACTCGCCCGACCTCCCTCAGCCTCCCACTCCTCATCCTCGGCATGGTGGATAACCCTGGCTCCCCCAGTACGAGGAAGGAGTATGTGGGGACATGAACGACCAGGAATCCACGAGCGTTTTCCGTAAATGGCTTGGCAGTCTGTTTTAGGCGTTGTGGACACATGGCCTCTGTGATAACCTTCCAGCTCAGGCATGACTCACCCCTCAGTGTCTACAATTTAGCCCAAGTGCTTACAGAAGTCGTGGGTTAGGGGTGGGGGAAGGACGTAGGGGTTCTGGGGGTGGGTTTTGCATGAACAGTCTAGGAATTCAAAGCGAGGGTCAGCTGCTGCTGTAGGCCAGTGACTGACGTCACTGCTGCCTCCTCCTCACAGGCTGAAGGGAGTTTCTTGAGAGGAGAAAGCTAAGACTTAACTGGCAACCGAGTTCGGCCAGGAAGCCTGGGCAGAGGGCTCCGACTTTGCTCTCTGTCCCCTGCCATCACTCTTACTTTGATGGATGCCTGAGCAAGATTTGTGGGGGCAGCTGGGTACCGACAGGAGCCTGACAGGTCTCATCACCCTCCCGTTTCTCAGAGAGCACTCTGCCTAGGCCTGCCTCACTAGCTCCCCCTCCTGGGGGTGTGACATCACTGCTTCCTGCTCTATCCCGCTCCATCCTAGGCTGCAGTCAAAAGTTCTTAATTAAATGTCGCCTCTATACTCTAGAGTCCTGTGTGGTTCTCCTCTGGGAAGGAAAAATGAAGAATTAACATTAATCAAGTGTATACCACTCGCTGGTCTTAGGGAGAAGTAGGCTGAGTCCAGGAAGGTGACTTGCCAGCCCAGGGGTACCCAGCCTACTAGCAGCAGCAGACTAAGACATTACCTCTCTCCACCTTCCCTCCTGTCCTTGAGGGAGGGAGGACAAGGTGACGACCTCAGGCTTTGGAGGGAGGGAGACCTGGCCTGCGCTCTTCTCCCATCGATCCTCGGTTTCCTCACCTGTAAGTGGGAGACTGTGACAGTGACCACATTATAGAGTGGTTTCTAAGTATGCAGAAATGGGGAGAAGGTGGAGAGGGATGAGGGACAGAGTCTTGTCTGTCCTGTCTCCTGTCCCTGAGAGTCTGAAGGTCATCGCTGCTGCAGACTGCTTGATCCAGCTCGACCAGCGCTGTCCCTGAATCGGAGCGCTTGGCAGTGGTGCTCAGTGCTTGAAAGTGTCCCTGTACCAGAGGAGTGCCTTCTAAGGAACATGGCACAGAGCCATAAGCAGTTCCCATACCCTTATAGGACAAGCCAAGTTGCCAGGGTGCATCTCTCTCCTTGTGTAGCAGAGCTATGGAGAACCCAGGAGGCCAGGATGAGTGAGGGGACAGAGCTGTGGCTGGCATGCATTCCTAGGAAGAAATTGGCAGAGATGTCATTACCTGGAAATTGGCCATTACCGTGGCCCCAGAGCCCCACCGAGGCTGGGTCCTTATCCTCGCCATTGATTGTGGGTAGTTTGCACTGCCCCTTGCTCTGCACGCAGGGAGCTGGGCTGTCTTAGACCACAATGGAGAAAGACCCCAGCCCGGGCCATATCAGCTGTCATCTGCTCTGTGTGAGTGGAACACTTGGCATTGATTTCCTAAACAGCAGCATAAGTATGGAAGAAACCAGAGCTTGGCTGGCCCTTCTTAAACCCTGTCTTAGTGTGCATGTCACCAGAGCAGAACATGGGAGGCTGGTGCTTATACAGAACAGGGCTTTACAGCACTCGGGAGGCAGAGGTAAAAGGGTTGCTGTGAGTTTGAGGCCACCCTGAGACTATGTAATGAATTCCAGGTCAGCCTGGGCTACAGTGAGACCCTGCCTTGAAAAAAAACAAAGGTGGGGGAAGACATTTTCACATTTGAGTTCAGTGCGATGAAATTCACTCAATGCTAGGCAATCTCCAATGTCCGTCTTCAGAACTTTCCCCTGTCGGAGCTGAAACTCTGCTCCCATCAAATGCTGATTCCCCTGCGCCTGGTGCGCACCATGCTACTCTGTCTCCCAGTTTCACTGTCCTACATGTAGTTCACATGTGTCATGTGGTCTTTGCTCTTCTGTGACTGCGGTAGTGTACTTAGTGTCTGTGTCAGTGTGTCAGAACCCTTTCCTCTTAAGGCTGAGTAATACTTCCTCATTGGCTGAACCACATCTGCCCAGCCACCTGGCTGTGGATGGGCCCTTGGGTCACTTCTGCTTCTCGGCCATAGTGACTAATGGTGCTGTGAACATGGAGTCCAGTTATCTGTATGAGTCCCTACTTTCAGGCAAACATTTTTTTAAAAAAATATTTATTAGAGAGAAAGAGAGAGAGAGAGAGAGAGTATAAGCATGTCAGGACCTTGTGCAACTGCAAACAAACTCCAGATGCGTGCCCCACTCGGTGTATCTGGCTTTATGTAGATACTGGGGAATAGAACTCAGGTCATCGGGCTTTGTAAGCAAGTGTCTTTAACCACTGAGCCAGCCTCTCAGCGTCTGTAACCCTCTCCAGCCTCCTGCTTTCCATTCTTTTGGGCGTCTATCAGAAGTGAGAATGATGAACTGTGTGGCATCTCAGTTTAAGTTTTGGGAGAGTGGCCTTGCTGCCTCCCACAGGCTGTGCTGTGTTCTGTTCCCACAAACAGGGCCCGGGCCACGGCTGCCCCACATCCTCACTGCTGCTTGCCTGCGCTTTGATGAGGGCCAGTGGCTCTCCGTGTGTTTCTGTGATGAATGATGTGGAGCATCTCAGCTGCTGCTGGTCCTTTGTGTCTTTGTGGAAACGTCTCCCCAAGGCCTTGGCTCTGTGAGTGAGTTGTGGTGTTGAGCCTTCTGTTCTTGTGGAACTTACATAGTTCTGGCACCGAATGCTGGTTAGACATACGACTAACACATGCCTTCTCCTGTTCTGTGAACTCTTTCTACTTCTGTGGCGTTTGTTCTTGGTTAGCCAGTAAGTTTTGAGGAGGTGGGGCTTTGCTGTGTAGTCCAAGCTAACCTGCACCAAAACATGCTCCTGCCTCAATGTCTGAAGTGCTGAGAGTATAGGTGTATACCATGATGCTTGGCTTTTCCACTTTTTATGATAAAATATACATACATGCCTTTAACGCCCATGATTTAAAACTTTGATGTAGTTTATCTGTTGTCTCTTTTGTTGCCTTATCTGTCATCCATCAAATTAGTGCCAAGTCCTGTGTTTTGATGATGTACCCCCATGTTTTCTTCTCTGAGTTTTTATCTCTTACCTGGAGGTCTTTGATCCATTTAAATGAGTTTTCATTTATGGTGTGAGGCTGGGCTCCTGCTTCATTCTTGTCTGTGTGAATTTTCACTTTTCCTGGAATAATTTGTGAGTGCCATCTTTTCCCTTTTGGACAGCCTTGTCAAAAACCATTTAGCCCTGTATGTGAGAGTTTATTTCTAGGCTCTATTCCATCCTGTGTCTGAGGTAAGGCTGAATTGGAACACATCCATGTCTGTGCTTTCTAGAGGAACCGGTGGGGGATCAGTGTTATTGGAATATTTGCTCCCACAGTTGTAAATAGTTTTTGCACCATCATCCTGTATAGCCCTGTCTCTTCTAGTTCCAGGGTTCCTTAAGCAGCTAGCACAAGCCCAGATGAATACACACAAAAATGCTGGGTGTGGGAGCTGGAGAGATGGCTCAACAATTAAAGACACTTGCTTGCAAAGCCCAATGGCCTGGGTTTGATTCCCTAGCACCCATGTAAAGCCAGATACACAAAGTGGTGTGTGCATCTGGAGTTTATTTATAGTGGTAGGAGGCCCTGTGTGTTCAACTCATTCTCATTCTTTCTCTAATAAATAAAATAAAAAAATGTTGGTATGGGGCTGGAGAGATTGTTTAGTGGTTAAGGTGCTTGCCTTTGAAGTCTAAGGACCCAAGTTCAATTCCCCAGTACCCATGTAAGCCAGATACACATGGTAGTACATGAGTCTGGAGGTCATTTGCAGTGGCTGGAGCCCCTGGCATACCAATTCTCTGTCTTTCTGTCCTCTATCTATCTAAAATAAATAAAAATAAAATATTTTTTAATGTTGGGTGCAGTGTCTGAGTGAGATGCCTACAGGGCATAGAAATTGAGCATCCGGGCAGGGGGAGGTGGGGTTGGCAAGGTGGAGAACACACTTGTCTCAACACCTTGAGAGTGTCTTTCAGCTCTTGTTTTCATGTGTGTGTGTGGGGGGGGGGGGGGTTGTGGGTGTTTGCAGCCAGAGAGAAGAGAGAGACACACACACAGAGAATGGGTGCTCCAGGGCCTCCAGCCACTGAAAATGAACTTCAAATGTATCTGTCTTTATGTGGGTACTGGGGAATCAAACCTGGGTGCTTAGGCTTTGCAGGAAAGTGCCTTAACCACTTAACCACTAAGCTATCTCTCCAGCTCTATATGTGTATTTTTGTTTCAAAATAGCTCAAACATATAGAAAATAAATCTGTAGTATACCTCCTCCATGTCCAGATTATTCCAACACCACCTGGACAAATCTCAGGTTGGGCCTCATAACTACCCTGGTGTGGGTAGTTTCCTCAGGTCATGGAGACCCAGAATGGCTATGCCCTTGGCAAGTGACAGAGTTTGGCTTTGAGCCTGGACAGTGCCAATATGATATTCTCCACAGCACATGCCCCTGTGCCCTGATGATCTGTGTTCTGTATTTTGCTAGGCTACTGTCATCCCCCTTTCTTTAAGAAGACAGGGCGGAAAGGAAAGAGAATGGGAGGGAGGGAGGGAGGAAGGAAGGAAAGAAGGAGGAAGGGAGGAAGGGAGAGCAGCAGAAGGCGGGGGCAGCGGACCCTCAAAATTGAGCCTGCCTCTCTCCAGGACACACAGTTCCTCATGCCCCACTTGGATGCATTCACCATGCTGCGCCCACATGTTCGTACTTCAACAAATGTTGATTCTCCCCACAATTCCTCTTCCCAAATGCCCAGGGAATTTATTTTGCCCACAACCTGGGCCTAACCTTCCATGTTGGCATTTGACGCCACTACAGCTGTCTGTGGGAGCTGTTTGGAGTTTGCATCGGTGCAAAGTTGGAACTTAAGGGAGCCCCCCCACCCCCACCCTCACCCCCACCACTTGCTGCCTTCATTTCTTCCAGGGTCCAATGCAGTTGCCATGTAGCCATTCCGTGAAGACCCTCCCTGTGCCCCAGCAGAGGGACTGCTCACCCAGCATTCAGCTTCATTTGCGACATGTGCACAAAGGTGTTCACATAGTACATAGCTTTGTACATCTTTCCCTTTCTCTTTTTTTAAATTTTTATTTATTTGAATCAGAGAGAGGGAAGAGAGAATGGGTGCACCAGGGCTTCCAGCCCACTGCAAACAAACTCCAGACACGTGGGTCCCCATGTGCATCTGGCTAATGTGGGTCCTGGGGAATTGAACTTGGGTCCTCTGGCTTTGCAGGCAAGTGCTTCGACCGCCACTTTGCATCCACTTTTACAGGGTGCTGGGAACAGTTGGCAGTCCCCCTTTCTTATTTTTATTGCCCTTTTTGTTTTCTGTTTGTTGGTTGAGACAGGATTTTGCTATATTACCCAGACTGGCCTTGAACTCCCAATTCCCTGGCTCACGTAATCCTCCTGACCCCTAATCAAGTTTCTTCGTGTGTCCTGTGGAGAAGGTAGTGCTCCTCTGAATTGATCACTGGCTGGTGAGACACAGGAAGTGTCCAATGGGACCTGATGTCATATTGACTGTAGCTGTCACAGGACAGTGGTCACGTTGGGAATGACCACACCCTTCACTTATCTGGGTAATGAAGGCTAAGCCAGGAACTCCAGGTTGAAACTAGTCGGGACTGACCCACCTACCCACCTACAACTGTGTCTGGGATGTGGGACCCCCCCCCCCCAGCCAGACCCCATTGTCCTTCCACATCTTTCCCATACAAGGTCCACTTGACCCCTAAGCCTCCCCTCCATCCAGCTTTTGGTAACTAGGGCCTCAGGGCCCCACTTGACCTTGCTGGTCCTTGGCTTCCCTCTGGTGCAAAGGACCCAGCCCCTTCTTTCACGGTGGGGATGGACAGCAGAGCACAGGCAGGGGAGGTATCCAAGTGGCAGGGCCAGTTCCCCCATTGTAGCAGGAAAGCTGGGTACAGCTTTAAATATACCTGCGTTTTCCCTGTGGCCCTCAGTCTGTTTTGGTGTGTTTAGAAGTTTGCAGAGGTGAGAGGGGTGATCTATTAGTGCTGCTGAGTGCTAGAGGGGTGTTAATTAAAAGGTGGCTGGAAGATGAATTTCTGAAAACACAAATTGGAAACCAGTGGAGACTATCGATCTGCTTAATGGGAAGCCGATGGTATCCGAGCATGCTGCAGGCTTGCGCCCCTTTCTCTGAGTTCCTTGCTGGAGATGGAGACCTGGGTGGGAGAAATGAGGCAGGGCCCTGGGACTGGCTCTTAATCCCAGCAGCGAGCACAGCTTCTCTGACAGCTGCTGTCCAGGCCCTCCCATAGCCCCTTGTCACCTCCAGTGAGTAGAACAAGGTGACAAATGTCTTCATGCTTCAGTCCCTCACCTGAAAGCTCCTAAAGGACAAATGGGATGATCTTAGGCAGCTGTGACAGGCACAGTTCTGTGCTCAGGATTGGGGACACACTGAGGACCCTGACCACCATCCTGCAGGAGCTCACATCTTAGTGCCTATGGTGGTTTGAGTGTAAAATGTCCCCACAGGCTCATGTATTTTGACTCAGCCTCACACTTGGTCCCCACAGGTGAAGTCTTTGGAAGGTGGAGCCTTGCTTGAAGAGGCATCACTGGAATTTCATAGTCCATCCCTGCTTACCAGGAGATGTGATGCCCAGCTGTCTGCTCCTGCCATGCTTTCTCAACTCCAGTATTAAACCTCCCCTCAAAACTGTAAGCTGGGCTGGAGAGATGGCTTAGCATGCCTGCAAAGCTTAGGGACCCAGGTTCAACTCTCCAGGTCCCTGGTAAGCCAGATGCACAAGATGGTGCATGCGTCTGGAGTTCATTTCAGTGGCTAGAGGCCCTGGCCTGCCCATCCTCACTTTCTTTCTCTTTCTATCTCCCTCTCTGTCTGTTATAAGCAAAAATAAATCTTTAAAAAAAAAAAACTAGGCTGATAGAAACCCTTTCCTTTCATCAGCTGCTTCTGCTTGGGTGTTTTGTCCCAGCACTGAGAAGGTAACTGGCACGGTGCCTGTGGGGACAAATGACGTAATGGCAGAAAAGGTGTTCAAGCAGGGGCCCCAGGTACCAGTGACAGCTATCATGTGAGAAGTGCTACTCACTCAGCCAGCCCCACAGTGTTGAGGGGAACCCCTGGCCCATCACTTCCTTCAGAGCCTCTGGTATACACATCTCACAGGGTCTCCAAGAAGGCCAGCCCATCACACATGCATTTGGGCCTCCCCAGCTTCTTTTTCAAAAAGAAAATTTTTATTTTAAATATTTTCATTTATTTGTTTATTTGAGAGAGAGCACATGTGGGCATGCCAGCGTTTCCTGCAGCTGCAGATGAACTCTAGACCCATGCACCGCTTTGTGCATCTGTCTTTAGGTGGGTACTGGGGAATCAAACCAGGGACAATAGGCTTTGCAAGCAAGCTCCTTTAACTGCTGAGCCATTTTCCCAGACTGCCCATCATCCCAACTTCTGTTTGTGATTAGACCAGCAATGGTTGGTTCTTGAATGTATGGGCTTGTGTACACCATCTCCCCTCATCCAAGGGAAGCGGGTGTCACTCAAAAGTGTCCCTAGGTAAAACACCATATCAGGATCTTCTACACAGGGAGGAAGGCCACTGTTTGCCTTTGCTCACTGGTCACTACAGCCCTGTGTCTGGGCTGGCTTCTGTGTCGGCCACTCCCTTACATCCCCACCTGGAGCCCAAAGGTACCACCTGGGCTGGCTGAAGCAGGCCTGGCCTCTGCTCCCAGACTCCCCTGTGCCTAGCCTACCTCCTCTTTCCCCCTTGTCCCTTCTAGTCTCCTGTGGGAGCCTGGTGCTCCTCACAGATAAGACTCCAAACTGCCCATCCCACCCTGCCTGGCTGCCACTAAGAAGAGCACCACGTCACTCCCCCAACCCCTGGCCCCAGAGCCTCTTTTAATCATGTCTACCCTGTGCTATATACAGTAGATGATCTGTTTCTCTGTCTGGCTTGAGACCTCACCCCGACCCCCACCCTCGCCAGGACTCATGCTGCAGTTAGCATGAAATCAAACTCCTGCAGCGTCCTGGCCTATCCTGGCCTGCATCCTTGCCTCCTGTTGTTCAGGTCAGGTCTTTCCATATACGAAGTGCTTCCTGCCAGCTCTGCCAGTCTCAGGGCCTATGCACCTGCTGTTCCCCCTCTGCCTGCACCACTCTTGCTTCAGATTTTCCCATGCTGGTCTTGTTCAGGTGTCAGCTCAAAGACTGCCTTCTTGGGGAGGTCCTTCCTGAGTCTTCCTCTGAGCCTTCATCTTCTACGTGCACCATTTATGCGTTGGCTGTCTGCTCCCATGGTCTAAGGAACTGTCTTTCCTGCTTTCTGCCCAATCCCCAGGGCCTAAGCAAGGGTTCAATAAACATTTGTAGAATGAATCAATGAGCAAATGTGAGGACCTACAGGAATTCGGCCAGGGAAGGAACCTGACGTACATTGAGCCTGAGCAGACTCTGTAGGCTCACCAGCACCGCTGTGTCCACTCTCCCCACTGTCTGGAGAACTCACCACCCCATGACCTCCTCGGTCCCTGGCTCCATCTCAGCTCCACTGTGACCTCCTCAGCCCCTGGTTTCATCACAGCTCCAGCCTCCAGAGGCAGAGTATTGGAAGGTCTTAGGGGCCCAAACCCCTGGAGGATGGCACGAAAGCCCCTACTGTGCACTGCCCAAGAATGAGCATGCAGAGGACATGGCGTAAGCAAAGACTCTATGTGGGAAGAACGTGACAGACAAGAGGAAGGAGCCTGCCAAAGCACTGTTTCTGAGGGGAGGAGGGCTGTGCCCCCAATGCCTGCTGCCCTATCCCATAACTGACAGACCGTGGATCGCCCCCCCATGCCTTGTCACGTTCTGCTGTGGTGGGCCTGCTGAGCTGAGGGGGGACCCCACTAACTCCTGCAAGTCCTGCCCAGTGCCACCTGTGCTCCTAGAGTGGCTGTACCCTCTGTGACCTGAGCCTAAAACTGCTCTTTCCACTGGCTTTGGGATGACACGGCCTTGGCGATTTAAAACATCAGCTCTCACGAAACACAAGACTGCATGTGGCAGGCCTGGGGGGACGTGTCTGGCCACCTAATTTACACACAGTGTTGCTGAAAGTAGGCAGTTCAGGGAATGCTGGTGTGTGCACATGGGCATCTCAGTCAACTTTACTTTTTAAATTTTCTTTATTTTTTGTTTTTTCGAGGTAGGGTCTCACTCTAGCTCAAGCTGACCTGGAATTCCCTATGTAGTCTCAGGGTGGCCTCGAACTCACAGCAATCCTCCTACCTCTGCCTCCCGAGTGCTGGGATTAAAGGTGTGCGCCACCACGCCCGGCTTCAGTCAACTTTAAAGCTGCCGCCTCCTCCTTCTCCTCACTGAAAGAAGTTCACTACTACCCTGCCTTTCTCCCCAACTTGCTAGGAACCAGGATGCCAGTTTCATTCTCTGTGGCATTGCCTTTCTGGATATCCATGTATGTTGTAAACAATTCCATGATACTGGGATAAACACCCAGCCAGACAGTTTCATGGGAGGAAAGGGTTTATTTCAGGCTCACAGATTCACGGGGAAGTCCCATCAATGGTGGGAGAAGCTGCTTCCATACATCCAAGGAGAGAGAAACTAACTGCCAGAGAAAACCAAGAGCTGCCAGCGTGAACTGCCAGTGAGCAGGTCCCTAGGGCTCAACACTGCTCTCCACACCTTTGGACCAGATCCCAGGATCCGACTCCATGATACCTCCTCCAGCACTTCAGATTTGTGTGCTCCTTGGGGTGCTGTTGCTTGCGGGCCTCTCTAAGAATCAGGGACTTTGCCTTGTCCCCTGCCCAGCCCTCGGCATCCCGATAGACAGTTGCACAAAGTCATTCTTCAACAATGCATGGATACAATGCTGGGGTCTTCTGGGAAGCCCTTGCTGTTTGGGCCCAGCCTAGGGTGAGACCACGAGCCACTGGGGCAGGGAGGATTTGCGGAGTTCACAGGGCTCAGCTCTGGGGTTCTGAGCCTCAGCCTCCAGTCTGCGTGGGGCAGCTGGGGCTCTGCGTGCTGAGTGTTCAGTGGGCAGGATGCTGCAGACAGGCAGACAGACAGGAAGCGCAGCCGCCCCATCTTCTCCAGTGACGAGTGGTGGCTAATGAGTGTTGGGTCTGCTCAGGGCTGCTGGGGCTCCATATGTTGAGTGTTCAGCAGGCAGGGTGCTGTGGACGGGCGGACAGGAGGCAGAGCCGCCCCAACTGCCCCAGTGACAAGTGGCTGGTCATGAATGCTGGGTCTGCACATTATTCATCAATTCAAAGTTGAATGCACAGCGAGAGCGATTCCAGGAAAAAAAAAATGTCCAGCTTTCCTCCTCCCCCTTCCTTCCATCAATCACGGGCTCTGCAGGCAGCTTACTGAAGCGGAGCTGGAGAAATGAAGGCCCATTAAGGCCCAAACACGGTGCCCCAGGGCCTGTGGCATGCGTGGTGTGCATGGGGGTCATGGCGGCTCACAGGAAAAGATAAGAGACCCAGGTGACAAGTGCGGGGATCCTGGGGCCAGCTCTGGGGCTACATGGCGGACTTCCAGACCAAGGCTAGTCCCTGGGTGAGGAACGGAGTCATCCAGACCCGAACTGGAGCCCAGCTCTTCCCTCTACACACCATGGGCAAGAAGTTTCCTTGCCCTGGGCCTCATCATGGTGCGTCTCTGTGAACCAGCTGTCAGCAAACCCCTCCAGGCTGGAGAGTGGTCCCGGACAGTAGGTGCCCAGTCCGCGGTAACTAGCTGCTAATGATCTGGAGGCCCAGAGCCTGTCTAGGAGGATATCTGGGCTGGCTCCACCTCCTTCAGCATGAAGACACAGTGCTGGATCTGGCACCTGGGAACTACCCATGGCCAGAAGCACTTTTGAAGCACTGAGGGTAGGGGTGGAGGCTATGCCTTTGCCCTGGCTATTTCCTCTGGGAGTGTGCTTTTCTCTCTCCCCGCCATCTCTCTCTCTCTCTGTGTATAATGTGCACATGTATGCACATACATGTGGTAGTCAGAGGACAACCTTGGGCACCATCACCTTTTGTAAGACAGGGTCTCTCATGCCTAGAGCTTGCCAAGTAGGCTGGACTGGCCAGCCAGCCTCAGAGGCTCACCAGCTTCTGTCTCTCCAGCTCTGGGATTTCAAATGTGTACCACACAAGTGGCTTTTTGTCAGTGTATGTTAGAGGGATTGAACGGGGATTTTTTTTAATTAAAAATTTTTTATTTATTTATTTGAGAGCGACAGACACAGAGAGAAAGACAGATAGAGGGAGAGAGAGAGAATGGGCGCGCCAGGGCTTCCAGCCTCTGCAAACGAACTCCAGACGCGTGCGCCCCCTTGTGCATCTGGCTAACGTGGGACCTGGGGAACCGAGCCTCGAACCCGGGTCCTTAGGCTTCACAGGCAAGCGCTTAACCACTAAGCCATCTCTCCAGCCCAGAACGGGGATTTTTTAACAGACTGGCTTTTTTATGAGTGAGAGAGAATTGGCATGCCAGGGCCACCAGCTACTGCAATTGAGCTCCAGATGTATGCGTGCCCTTGGGTGGATGTGTGACCTTGGGTGGATGTGTGACCTTGCACACTTGCAACACTTTGTGTGTCTGACTTACGTGGGACTTGGAGAGTCAAACATGGGTCCTTAGGCTTTGCAGGCAAACACCTTAACTGCTAAGCCATCTCTCCAGCCATGAACTTGGATTTTTACGCTTGCAAGGCAAGCACTTTACCAATGAAGTATCTCACCATCCCCAGAAGTATGTTTTCTTATCTCCCAACAAGCTCTTATACATTCTTGAAAACCCACCTCCTGTAATACCTCTGTGGTGTCATTCCCATGTTAAATCGGTTTTCTGCCTTCTGTATCTCCAAGTGCCTTGGTTCTTGCTAGGCTGTGAATCTCTGATGGGAAGGTTTTGTGCCCACACAGCTAGTGCTCAGTAACACAACAGGCTGTTGAATGACTAAGGAAAGGAGAGAGCAACTACATGAATGACTAGGTCTCCCCACTTACCCTTGCCATGTGGTCTCGTAGAGGCATGCCCTCCGCTGTTCCTCACACCAAACACTGAACTCCCACAGAAAGGGCACTGGCCTGTGGGTCTTTCCTGTCTCCCACTGCCCAGGTCAGACCTTTTGTACACACTGGGTGATCACTCAATGTCTCAATGAATCAGGAGAAAACAAGGGACAGGAAGCTGAGCCCACTCTTAGGAAGTCCTGCTAAGTCAGGGATGGTACCAGATGTTCCTCCTGTCGAGTCCTACCTTTGCCTAACCCCGGCCTGGGTCACAGAAGTGGACACTAAGGCAGAGAGACCTGGGGAAGTGAAATCCGGGTGGAAACCATGGTGGCTGGGGACTCTGAAAGCCCAGTATACCCACCGTTCCTGCTGCCTCCCAGTGAGCTGATGCAGAGGGAGGTGGAGCTCGGAGGGCAGGCTCACCCTGGCCTCCTCCCCTCTGGCCTCCCTCCACACAGCTAGCTCAGCTCTTTTCTTTAGGTCTTCAGAACCCTCTCCTCGCCTGGCCCCCCCTTGCTCCACCTTCCTGGCTCCCCCCAGAACAGCTGTAGGCCCCTCCTGCTCTGCCAATCAGAACCCCATTGTCCTTGCATCTGCCAGCGCTGCAAATTGCCCGCTTCAGGCACGCTTGGCATCCTCCATGAGAGGACGGCCCTGACTCTCTTCACTGGTGTCACCTGAAAAAGGATGGTGATTGCGTCCTCAGCACCCCACTGGGCTGGGTAGGAGGCGTGGCAAGGAAGCAGGAAGCTGGGGCTGGAGAAGGTGCTGGGTGCTTGAGTAGGGAACACATTCCTAGAATGGCCTTTGCTCTGTCCATCGGTCCCTCCCCCTGCTCCTCTGCCAGAAGCCAGCACTGCTCTAACCACATCAGAGTGGCCCACTTGGGAGTTCTGGTCCAGGAGACCTGAGCAGACAGGAGAGGGAGCTATATTTACAAGCACCCCTACAATCCTGCAGTGTTTAGGGGACTGAGCACACATAGCCCTCAAGGTCCCCGGAGGATATAGGAAGGACAGGGACCAGGTCAGGCTCAGCTCTGAGGAGGCAGAAGGTGGCCTGCTCAAGTCACGGCACCCACCCAGCCCTTCGCAGATGCTTGTGGGCTTGCTTCCTTGTGGGGCACGGTTGAGCTACAGTGAACCAGGGAGCGTGCCTGGGAGAGGCTGCCCTCATCCTTTTCCTTGGGCTTATACGACCCAGATCCCTGGCAGGTCAAAGAAGGACTCTGCACTTCGACCACGGATGGGCTGAAGGCTGCATAAGAAACCTGCTAAAAACAGTCCCACCAATGACCCACTCTTTTCCTGCCACTCTAGAGTCTCAGTGCTGGCCCGGAGAAGTCCTGAATTCTCTGTACAGGTCACACAGCTGATCAGGCCACAGAGCTCCAGGGCAACCTGAGCTGGCCCCATAGCCCTCTTCCTGGAAGTGTTTCTGTGCCAGCCACCCCTCCCCCCATTCCTACGATTTCCCCGTCTGAGGCAAGGGGGGAAGCTGTCTCACTGGACCTTCCATGGGGCATATCCAACAGGGATGAGTCAAGAGAGAGAGCTGAGCGTGTGGCGCACGCCTTTAACCCCAGCACTCGGGAGGTAGAGGTAGGAGGATCGCCATGAGTTCGAGGCCACGCTGAGACTCCGTAGTGAATTCCAGGCCAGACTGGGCTAGAGTGGAACCCAACCTTGAAAAACCAAAACCAAAAAAGAGATGGGTGGGGGGGACCTGAGCCAGACCTGGTCCACCTGGAAGCTTGTTCTCAGGGCTCAGGAGCCCAACTCCCATCAATCCATCTAGCTTGCCCTTTATGGGGGCAGGGTGGGCCCCACTATCCTATATGCGTCAATGGACTCTTGATCGCATGATAGACTTCTAGGCTGTAAAGGGCATTCAAGGAACTGTTGGAGGAGCCACCTATTTGGTCTGTGAGTCTTTGGGTTCAGCGGATAAGGTCTAGTATGCCGTGGTCAGTGCCCTCTTTGTGTCCCCAGCTTTACCTGCTTCCATGTCCTTGTTCTTGGACAGTTTGCTGCCCAGTGACAACGTGCCCTCGTCCTCCACACTCATCCCTCTTGAAGGCCAACAGCTGGGAACCAGGAGATCCTGTGAGAGTCCCAGGGCTGCCCGTGATTGGTCAGCGTGAGGTCTCTCCCACTCTTGAGCCAACCGCTGCGCACAGGGGATGGATGCTCTGGATGATGAGAGCTGGGTTGCACGTGCATCTGAGACCTGGGGGAGCTGAGAGTGAGATGGGGAAACCCTGGTGAGTCACCTGGACTGGGTGTGGTGAGGATTCCCAGTTTGAGAGCCTGAACATCTGCAAAGGATCCAACCAGGGCTGCCTCTGTCATCCTCAGCACTTGCCTGAGAGCCACCAGGCACCTCTGCACGCCTCTGTGCCCTTGGACCCACTTGTTGCACCCCGTATGTTGGATGAAGGAGCTCCATGGGACATAATCCCAGGAAATGTCTTTCCCGTGTCACCCTGGCAGAAGGATGCCCCACACCCTGTAGCAGGAGGGGCAGCAGCTTGCCCTGAGAAGGGCTGCTGGGTGGTCTCACCTAGTGTATGTCAGGCAGTCTTACCAGCTCCCAGGTGCCACTGGGGTGCTGCAAGGCATGATGTGCCACAGGCAGGGCAGGTATGAAAGCCTCAGATCCACTCCATCCCTGATCCTGGCTAGTGTTGTGACATGTGAGGGATGAGGCTCAAGCCACTCAGCTAAGGGCCACCTATGTAATGTTTACTACCTGGGTTTTGCAAAAATCCCAGGCACTGAGATACTCCCAAGCCTTTGAGACACAGACGGCTGGGAGTCCTGGTCCCTGCCTAGGTGTTCAGGTGGGGCTTGTCTGAGAAGATGACATGAGAGCCCCATAACTGGGAAGGGAAAGGGAGCTCCAGCTCAAAGGCACTGCCGCTTGAGCCTTTTGTGATGGAGGGATGTCAGTGTGGCTGGGGCAGAGAGAGACAGACCTAGCATTTGGGACATGCATTTTGAGAAGCAGGCATGACTGAAAGCCTGTGTCACTTGTGTTCTATGCAAGGGCTTTATGACAGGGATCTGACCTCTGTCAGATGGCCTGGGGACAGACCCACTGAGACTCTGGAGTATGATGGGGCAAAAAGCATTGGGTTATCACAGAGGGGTGGGTATGGAATTCAAGGAGATACCCTGGACCTAGGGGTGACTGGCAGCAGGCCTGGGGAAGAGCCAGGCCCATTGGGGCTCTGCCACTAAGGGCCTATCCTTAAAGCTTGCAGATACTTTCCAAGATGCTGATGCGGCTAGGCACTGCCCTCTGCTGGAGAACATAAGAATTGTGCCCAGATGGAGAATGGAATTTCAAAGGGGAAAGTGGGGGGGGGGGGCGGCTGGAGGGAGGGTATTACCATGGGATATTTTATATAATCATGGAAAATGTTAATAAAAATTGTGAAAATAAAATTAAATTAAATTAAAATTAAAATTGAAAAAAAAGAATTGTGCCCAGAGCTTTCCAGAGAACTCAGCCCAGCCTCCCAGACTTCACAGCTGGGCTATGTGTGTGGGAAGGGGTGCGGGTCCTCCCAGTCCTCCAGCCCTGCAGCAGAGTGGCTTGGCCCCAGAGCTGCACTTGGCCTTCTGGTCTCTGCCATGCCTCTGAGCTTCCGGACTGTCTGAGGCCTGGGGGGCTTGCAATACAAACTGACCTGCCCGTGGCTGCCCAGGTCTAGGCTGGGCTTCTCAAGCTCACCCAGGCCCTGCCCACCGTGGTCTACCCAAACTGCCCCTTGCCAGCGCATTGTCCTCTGTGGATTTCAGAGAAGAGCAGAAGGTGCCTCAGCCTAGCTCCTGCAGAGTGAGCGTGTGGTTCTCCGGAGACTCCCTGCAGACAGCCAGCATGCCCGCTTGCCACGCCTGTCCACGCAGAGCTGCCCTGAGGCAGAGGGAGGGGGGCAGCAAACCTGGGAATAGAGTGGCCAAAGTGAGCAGGACAGGTGGCTGGGCCAGAGAGGTGGCTTCTCTCTAGCAGCTTGGGCTTCCAGGACCTTCCATGGCCCTGGTCCTGCTTCTGCAGCAGTCACAGAGGAGAGAAGGTGGGAGGCTGAGATGAAATAAGAGGAAGGAGGAGGGAAGACAAGCGAGTGGAAGGCGGAGGCAGAGCGCCAAGCACCAGCAGTGTCCGTGGGGGTGGTTGCTTCCCCGACACCTCTGACACTGACAACCTCAAAGATCATGCCCTTGTGGTAAAGCAGCCCCATGTTTGAATAGGACCCCCATGGATCTTAGGTGGGCTCTCCATTAGTGGTGAACTTAGTAAACAGCTCTTGAGCTATATGGTGCAGGAAATAATGACAAGAAACCGTGTACATGCTCAGTGCAGATGAGATTCCATTTTGAAATATTTTCAGTCTGGTTGGCTGAGTTCAAGGATCCACCCACAGGGACCTCTGCTTTTGAGTAAGAGTGCCACAGGTGATACTGTGGGCCTTACTCTAGCCTCCATCATGGGCATCCATCAGGTATCTTCTGGGGACCTACTGTGGTATCAGCCTTGGGGCTACAGCAGTAAATTCCATAGTCTGCCGTCCAGGACCCACAGTGCCATGAGGAAACTGGCAATCCTCCAGCTCCCACCAATCCCAAGTGGATGCCTTCGGAGAGTGACACAGCCCTGCCGGAGATGCTGCAGAAAGGGGTGGTGATGGGCTTCAGGCACCGGGTGGCAGGAACGTGCTGTGTGAGAGGTGTTGACTGAGCTAAGATCTGAATGTGACATGTTGCTTTGGAGAGGGTGGGAATTCAGCGCAAGGAGTGAGATGATTACTATGGGGTGAGCAGGGGAAGTTCAAGTCAGCCTTGGCACACAAGAATTCTCTAGCTGACTCACTGGCTCCTGAGGTTCCCGCACTGCCTCCACAGTGGCCTAGTTAATGCTCACACCCAGCCTGGGGATTGCGGTCAGCCAGTGTAGCTACCATTCCCGCTGGGTTCCACTTTCAGCCCACCTCCCCATGTGCTGGAGCCTGGGAGTCCTGAGCTTGAGGTCACTTCAGAGTCTGCCATCTCTTAGAGCTCATTGGGTGACAGGGCATGGGACCCCTGTGTGTTCTGTCACAAGAGTAAGTGGCAGGGCCTTAGGACAGCTGTGTTGGGTGAAGGAAGGCTGCGGGTGAAAGGCTGGAGGATCTTCTGGCCATCCCATGTTTCCCAGACCCATGACTCACCCTGACCCTGCCCACTAGCCTGCAGAAGCCCAGCTCCTCTTCCTCTTCAAATCAGCTCATTGGTGTTTTCAGAATTTTAGGTGACTGAAGGACTTTTATAATAATTCATTTTCTTTTTTAAAAATCTTTTATTTTTTGGTTTTTCGAGGTAGGGTCTCACTCTAGCACAGGCTGACCTGGAATTCACTCTGTAGTCTCAGGGTGGCCTTGAACTCACAGTAATCCTCCTACCTCTGCCTTCCGAGTGCTGGTATTAAAGGCGTGCACCACCACGCCCGGCCCATTTTCTTATTAGTATAATTTCTGCCACAGAAAACTGGGTTTTGTTTAATTTTGTGTGTGTGTGTGTGTGTGTGTGTGTGTGTGTGTGTGTGTGTGTCTCTGGGGACACAACCTGAGGCTTGGCTCTAGATAGGCAACTGCTTGGCCACTGAGCTGCAGCCAGCTCATGTGATAGAAAATTAGAAAAAAAAATAAATAAAGGTAAAGAGGTTATGAAGTCAACCTTCTATTGCTTGGAGATGCCAGCTGTTCACAGTGGCATGCCTTGGTGTGTATCTTTGTAGAAGTTCCTCCAGTCATGAATTGCCATGTCATGAATTGACAGTTTAATTGACAGTAAACACACTGTGACAACCTGTTTTTCATTGGCAGTCATCACACCATGGTCCAAGGTGTGAATACCTCAGCAAGGCCTCTAGGAGCCTCCAGTGGCAGCAGAGTTCACAGTAGCATCAGGGTTCACTTTGCTGCGATGCCACTGGGCAGGCATTTGTGTGTATCAGCCCTTACTTTGGGTTCTTTGTGCTGAGAATGTTCTAGTGTTACCTAAGGTCACAGAGAGAGAATCAAGATTTGAGTCACCCTAGCAGGAGAGGAAAAATGGCAGGTTCTCTGGACAGGTGTAGTGGGGCCTAAGGGTGAGTACCTCCTGCCAGGACATCAGCTACCAGAGGGCATGAGGGTGACAGCAAGGGCAAGGATGCCTGGGCTTCTTCCCTCTGCCTCTTCTCCTCTAACGTCCAGGTCTCCAGAACTCTCCTCCTCAGCCTTCTGACTCCACCTTCTCCTAGAACCACTCCTCCAACCAGACCCTCACAACCTCTTCAGTGCTTCTCTGCATGCCCTGCCCCACAGCTGCCTCAATATGCCCTAAAGGAGGCGCTGTCCTCTGCTGTCTTGCACATGCATGGTGTCCTCGGAAGGTAAATGAGAGCTCCATCCAGGGCCCTCAACAGGAACCTGGATGTTGCTTTGGCCTTTTCTTCCCTCCCACTCCCTCCACTCCAAAACACCTATTTTCTCCTTTCCCATCCCTGTGCCCCTGAACAAGCCTGATCTTTCTCCTTCAAGAATGAAGGTCCTGGTCTGGTGATATGGCCCAGCAGCTAAAGTGTTTGCTTGCAAAGCCTGTTGGTCTGGGTTCAGTTCTCTAGTACCCACATAAAGCCGGATGCAAAAAGTACCCTATGTCCCTGGAGTTCCTTTGCAGTGGCAAGAGGCCCTGGCATGTGCATTTCATTCTCTCGCATACATTAGAAAGAACAAAGGTCCTGACTGTTTGGCTTCCCCAGCCTGTAATCTCTCCCACTCCAACTCATCCCCCTAGATGGGGCCTACTCCGTCACAAGACTTACCAAATGCCTTCTCTGCTCAAAAACCTTCTGTGAAGCCGGGCTTGGTTGCTCACATCTAGAATCCCAGCACTTGGGAGGCTGAGGCAGGATGATCCCCGTGAGGAAAAAAAAACTTTGTTTGGACTGGAGAGATGGCTCAGCAGTTAAAGGCACTTGCTTGCAAATCCTGATGACCTGGGTTTGATTCCTTAGTACCCACATAAAGCCAGATGCACACACAAAGTGGCACATGCATCTGGAGTTTGTTTGCAGTGGCAGGAGGCCCTGGGTGTGCCCCTATTCACTCTCTCTCTCTCTCTTTCTCAAATCAATAAACAAACAAATAAAATATTTGAAAAACCCTTGTGTGGCTTCCTGTTACCCTTGCAGTGAGGTCCTAGTTCCAGGAGGGGGAGCTTTAGTGTTTCTTCTCACCTCTGAGTCTTGGGACATGCTATTCCACCTGAAACTACGCTTTTCCACATGTAGTCCACTGGCAGTCTTCTGTTCACTCTTCGTATTAGTTTCTTCTCTCATGTCTATGGCCAAATTATCAGGCGAGAATCAGTGTAAGGGAAGAAGAGTCTACTTTGGCTCACAGTTTTCAATGACACAGCCCCTCGTGGTGGGGAGGCAGCTGGTCACATTGCAGCCACAGTCGGGAAGCAGAGATAATGCTGGTGCTCAGCTCAACTCTCCTCTCTTGCTCAGGCTGGCACCCCAACTAATGGAATGGTGCTGCTCACATTTAGGGTGACTCTTCATACCTCAATTAACCTAATCAATAAGCTCCCTCACAAACATACCTAGAGATTTGTCTCCTAGGTGATTCTAGATCTAGATCCTGTCAAGTTGACAATATTAACTATCACAAGTTTACCCCTTGTCAACTTGGCATATAAATGTATCACTTTTTTTTTTTTTTTTTTTTTTTTGGTTTTTCGAGGTAGGGTCTCACTGTAGCCCAGGCTGACCTGGAATTCACTATGTAGTCTCAGGGTGGCCTCAAACTCACCACTGTAATCCTCCTATCTCTGCCTCCTGAGTGCTGGGATTAAAGTCATGCGCCACCATACCCGGCTATATAAATGTGTCACTTTTAAATCATAACTTCAACAGCCCCAAAAGTGTAAGTGTAGAGTTTCTTTTGAGACTCAGACAGTCTCTTAACTGTGAGCTCCTATAACTTCAAACAAAAGAGGACTGGAGAGATGGCTTAGTGGTTAAGGCACTTGCCTGCAAAACCAAAGTACCCAGGTTTGACTCCCCAGGACCTACATAAGCCAGATGCACAAGGTGGCACATGCGTCTGAAATTCATTTGCAGTGGCTAGAAGACCTGGTGTGCCCATTCTCTTTTTTTTCTCTCTCTCTCTTTCTCTCCAAAATAATTAAATAAATAAAAATAAAATATTAAAAAAAGAAAAGAAAAAGTATGGGGAGCTTTGTCGGTGAACAAAAGAACTTACTGTGAAACTAAGTACCTGAGACTGTGTCCTCAGACCCCATGTAAAAGCTGGAAGCCATGGTAGGCTCAGGTGACCCAGCACACTGACTGTGAGATGGGAGGGGAGGAGACAGGTGAATTTCCCCAGAGCTTGTGAACCAGCAACTATGGCTGAAGAAACACTGAACCTCAAGAATGAGAAACCCTTCCTCAAACAAGGCAAAAGGCAGGGTCTGCCCCCAGAAAGTTGTCCTCTGATCTCCACACGCATGCTGAGATATGCATATACTCACACTCACATAAACATGCTCACACACACATATCATACACATACATATGCATACAAAAATCTACATATGTCCAATACACAATGGCACAGAGTAAACATTACCATTCAAAAAGGGCAGAACAGGGGCATAGCAAGGAAAGATTGGACAAAAGCAGTACTGAAATCGAGCAGAGCAAGTGCCATAAATCTTGCAGTTCCCTGTCTGGCATTTGGGGCTCATGATGGGATCACCTGGGCTTGGGGAACCCTTCCTGGCAGCTCTGCTGCCTGCAGCATACAGAGCCTCTCTTGGGCTGGCTTTACTTCCTATGTGCAGCTTTCCTCAGCTAGCATCACTGTGCTGGCATCTCCAGTATCCTGAGGTCTCCATTGCAACTTAGGGTTCACCTTCACAGTTTCACCCAGTGATCTCCAAACTGACACACGCTGGCCTCAGAGGTTCCCTGGAGATGTGGTGCAGTACTCCACGAGGCCACCCCACCACGGTCTCACTTTCTTCATGCCTGCAAAGCCAGTAAAAGATGAATGATGCTGCCAAGTTCTGCTGTCAGCTTGGGATGGGGTCTGGCCCCTTGGATAACATTTGCATCATCTTCTCTGTGTCCCCCCATACTGATCCTGGGGAGACACTCTCCCAGGAAGTTGCTTAAGAGCAGGAAACTCCTTTAAGCGAAACCTTTAAGTGACATACTCAGATTAGCTACTCTCTTTTCAAATGAATTTGCAAGGTGGACTCTTTAGCGGATGGGTGTTGACCTCAAGAAACCTTTCCTACTGCCCCAGTGTAAAGCACTAGGTTTCAATTTAATGGTGTTAATCTCATCAACAATTACAGCTGTTTTTATTTTTTAATTATTTATTTTTATTTATTAGAGACAGAGAGGGGAGGGAGGGAGAGAGAAAGAGAGAGAATGGGCACACCAGTGTCTCTGGCTACTGCAAACAAACTCCAGATGCATGCACTCCTATGTGTATCTGGCTTATGTGGGACCTGGAGAATTGAACCTTAGGCTTCACAGGCAAGCACTTTAACCACTAAGCAATCTCTCCAGCCACCAGCTATTTTTGATCCTGCCTCATCTTTAACATCTTATTTGTTCATGCTCTTTTTCTTGCCACATTGTACATTTTTCATCTTTCTATAGTACTTTTTGATCTCTCTTTCACTGTAGATCTGGATGAGAGCAAAAAGCAGTAGTCATGTCCCAGCCTGAATGTTATCCTGTGTTGAAATTTCCTCTGCCAAACAAGTTGTCCATTATTCACATTCCCTTAAGTTCTCAGACATGGGCAGAATACAGCCAGTTTCTTTGCCAGAATATCACACAAATGGTCTATAGCCCAGTTCCTGGTACATTGTTCCCTTCTGAAACTTCATGGGTCAGGCCTCTACTATCCACATTTCATTGGCATTCCGGTCTTACAAATGCCCACTAGATTGGCCTATTAAGCTCTGCCTATAGCATTTGTGGCACTTTCTAGCCTAAAGTTGTACTTTTTCCATATCTCTCCCACCAACAAAGTCAAAAGGCCTCTAAACCACAGGTCACTCTTATCACAGCAATGATCCCACACAATTTTATACGTGTGTGTGTCTTTTCTCATTGCTATGACAAAATTACCTACAAGAAACAGTTTAATAAAGGGTCAGTTTTGGCTTACAAAAGGGGATACAGTCCACAGTGTCAGGAAAGACATGGTTATAGGGTTTTGAAGCAGCTGGCCACCATCAGGGAGCAGAAAGTGCATGTTCATCTCATTTTCCCTTTTCTATTCAGTACAGGAAACCAGCCCATGGAATGGTGACACTCAGAGTTAGGGGAGGTCTTCCCACCTCAACCTAATCTACAAACTCCCTCACAAACATGCCCAGGGATTTGTCTCTTGGGTGGTTCTACATCCTGTGAAGTTGGTAATGGCAATTAACCATTACGTCCTTCAGGCCTCAGCTTCCTCCAGGAAACACTCATCTTCAGATGTGCTGCCCTTATGCTCAGAGTTCTGCACCCTCCATTGTGTACACAAACCCATTGAAACAGTCACATAATATCTTAGTTATCATATGGCAGCCTTCCCCTGTTGTCCTCAGTTTCTCCTTCTGCAGTTCCAGGTACCTGAGGGCAAAGTGAGGTCTGAAAATATTGAATAGAAAATTCTAGAAATGATTCATGCATTGTAACTTGTGTGCTGTGAGTAGCATGGCTGAGGTCTCTTGCTACAAAATGTTGTTAGCCAGCTCTACTTTATTGGTGGTTATTGTTATTCTCTTATCATACCTGATATACATTAAAGTTTACAAATTAAACTTTATCATAGGGTAGGTATATATAGGAAAAAAACCTAGCACATATATGAGCCAGTGCTATCCATGTTTCACATATCTTCTGGGGTATCTTGGAACATACCCCCTATGAATAAGCGGGATGAATGTAACTGTCAGGGGGCATTTGTTATAGAGAAAGCCCACTTCACACTGGCTTGAGGGAAGAGTACTATCAGGATTCAGGAATGGCTGGCTCCAGAGACTCCAGTAGGTGTATAGGAAACCATCATTCCCTCCCCTGCCCCAGCCTCCTCAGGCAGCCTCTCTCCTCACAGCTCACAACTCTCACGTCTAAGCTCAAGTTCATGCTAAGAGTGTCTCTGTCACCAAGGCCAGCACTGGACTCAGCCTGCCTCATAAAGGCCCAACTAAAGCTGTGCTTGGAGCTTCCACCTTATTTTTTGAGACAGGATCTTCAGAGCTCAATGATTCTGCCAACTGGCTTGTGGGCAAGCCTCAAAGATTCCCTGTCTCTACCTCCTCAGCACTAGGCCTATGTCACCTTGTCCTGCATTTGTACATGGCTCTGGAGATCCAGACTCAAGTTCTCATGTTTGTATACCAACTACCTACTGAGCCCCTAGGCGCTGTGGGAGGGGGTGGCAAGAACAGAGCATGCATCACACCATGCTTGGCCCTCCTTTTCCCTGAAGCGGCAGGGTCCTTACACTCAGGTACTCCTGCCTATCTGGACCTCAAAGAAAGCCTGAGTCAGTTTTACCTCATGTGATGGTGGCCCTCACTCACTGGTCCCCCTCCACATAGCCCAGTACCATGTGGCCCTTCTGCCCAACCCTTGCCTGGCATCCCCACAGCTTAGGGTTCCCAGGTTGGCCCCCAGGCCACTAGGCTATGTGAGCACTGGATAAGCAGTTTCCTCCATGGCTGTGTTCACATGGATGTGCAGTGGTGGAGGGAAGTGGTTGGGTCATCAAGTACATAGCTTATGACTCTGATCAAAGCTTTGTTTTTCAATGGAAGCATCCATAAAGTGATAGCTGAACATGTGGCTCAGTTGGTAGAGTTTGCTATGTATGCCCTGGGTCCCATCAAAGAGCGCTGCATAAACTGGCTATGATGGCCTGGCCTTTAATCCCAGCACTCAGAAGTGGGAGCAGGTTCAGAGTCAGTCTCAGCTGCATAAGGAGTGTGAGGCCAACTTAGGCTGCATGAGACCCTGCCTTGTAAGTAAATAAATAATAAGTGAAAAACCCTTTAAGTCGAAAGTGAGCCAGGAAGCAAGTTTACATTTAGAAAGGGGGGCTCACAAGGCCCGGAGAGCCCTTCCAACACTGCACTTCTCTGTGCGAAGAGGGAGGCTGTAATTCCCAGCCTCAAGTTCCTCATTGGCAGGGATGGATCCTGTCTTCATGAATGTGTTCATCTTCTGATCACTGGAAGGTGTGGGCACGGATGAAGTAAGGAGGGGATCTGTACCGATTGGGTGGGGGAGGGAGCCCCAGCTGAGGGTGCTAGCATTTTAGGTTTGTTCCTTGATGGCCTTGAACCGCTGGCCCAGGAATCTTGGGGAGCAGCTCCCAGTGTACCTTCTCTAGTTCCTGCTTTTCCTACCCTCTCCCTGACTGCTTTGGGAATGCTTACTGACTCCCTCCAGAGGATGCAGCGTTTAGCAGAAGTCTCAGTGGCCAGTGCACAGTCTCTCCTGCTTCCCCTCCAGAGCCTCCCCAGTGCAGCATGGGTGCCTGTGGGTACGGTACTGTGCCAGTGAGGACCGATGTCAGTCCTGTGCATCTCTTCTGACCAGAGCTCTAAACCCAGCACCATAAAGCAGCCACTGTACCCCGGGGCATGGCAGGACTGCTCAGCTGTCTTGGGACAAGAATCTCATCTTCCTCTCCCTGCACCAGCACACCCAAGACAGGTACAGAGCCCCTAGGTGATACCTGGCTCACTGCAGAAGGAGTGCTTCTCCAAGCTTCCAGAAGCCCACGCACATTTCCAAAGATAATTGTTTTTCAGTGACATCCTCTTTCCCAGGCTGCCTGCACGTGAGGGGGGATGGGTAGAGATGTTAGGAGGGCCAGCAATGGGCTGCCTCAGGAGCTCTTTCTCTTACCCACAGCCCCACCACAGCTGTGATTTGACAGGCGTGTGATCTGGAAATGCACCCAGAAGAGCTTGTGGGTCAGAGATCCTGTGATTCCGCCCTCCAGTGATGTGGAGCGGGGAGATAGCTGCAGAAAACGACATGCAATGTGACTCCATTATGTAAAGCTTAAAGCACTCACAGTTGTCTGTATGGCTTGAGGATACCTATCTATGTGGGAGAACTGTGTAGGAAGATTCATTACAGAGAATCCACGAGCTCACTGTGAGGCCGAGAGCCAGGGCTGGGGAGGGAATATAACAGAAGCAATGACCTGAAGGTTTCCAGCATATTCATCATGTATGGCTCCTTATGCGTGACAGATACATTGGAGTTCACGATACCATCCTGCACATTTTAAATACTTTTTGAAAAATCATATCATGGTCTGTTTTTCCATGTAATAATTTATATTTTCTGCCTGCGTGCATATGCACATAAATGCATAGAAAAGTGCTAGAAAGATGCGCTCCACACAAATGAGAGCATTCAGCTCTGCAGAAATGAGCGAGGGGTGTAAGAGGCAGGGGTGTGGTGAGGCAAACTTTATTTCAAGAGAATAGATAGATGTCCATGTCCTTTGCCAATTTGCATTTTGTTTGCTTAAAATGTAAAGTCTCAGCAAAAAGGAAATAGAATGCTGGGACTTAAAGAATATGTGATTTGGATGCTTGAGCAAGTAGAATCATGCTGGCTGTCATTTCACAAATGGACTGGTGGCCACCTGAGGGGCAGTGTGTTTGAGGACAGGGTCCCTTCTCCCTATGTGACAGTAGAGACCCTGGCCCCTGGCCTCCTGCCCGAAAGCCATCTCTTATTCATGTGATCCAGCCTTCCCTACTCTTCCCTTCCCGAACGCTGTTGTGCTCCCGCTCTAGGGACAGATGGCCGGAGATTGCAGGAGGGAGATGCTCTGCTTGAACGTCCCTGTCGGCCTGCAGGTTGGAATTTTCCAGTCGATGGAAGGGGAGAAGTCCTAGATGGGAAGTTTCTGGAACCATGGAAGGTGTATGGGGGCACGGGCATTTCTAGAGCCCTAGGGAGTGCTTGCTGAGTGCAGTAGAGAGCTGTGACAAGGGGAACGTCCCCCTGTGTCAATTCCAGCCTGCAGAGGTGGGTGGTCTTGTGTCTTTAGCCCAGGCCGGGGGGGGGGGGGAGGCAGCATTGCTAAGGCTGGCTGCCACTCCCTACCACCTCAGGCATCTGATCACAGTTGAAGAAGCCAAGAAAGACAAGAGCATCCACCTGTAGTGCCCCCTTCTGACTATGTGACCTTGGAATCTCTCATGCCCTTGGGCTTCACAGCCAGAAAGTTGGGCCAAGCAGTCTGACCCTTGTCTGGCCACAGTATGCTCCCACAGTCTCTGTCGCTTCCTGACCCAATGATGGGTCTCAGGTCAGAGGTCCAGCTGGGATCTTGGCTGTATGGTTTCTGGAGGCTCTGGTGCCTTACCTGGCCCTATGCTGGGCACAGAAATAAGACATAAAAATAGCTTCTGGCATGTGGTATATGTTGCTTAGTATAATCCTGCAATCATGGGGACTGTTTCTGAATGCTGGGGTCTTTGGCACTTGTTCTCCTATGAAATACAGTCTAGCACAGAGGGAAAGGCATGTGCACTGGTGGGGGAGGGGCCATAAAAGTAACAGATGAGCTGATGGGTGTCACAGGTTCCCAGAGAGGCCAGAGGAAGCCCAGGAAGGGGGTCTGGAAGCCGACTGCACTCAGGACAGCCCAGTTCTCCCTCTGCGGCTGTTTCCTCCTCTGCAATGGGAAAAGAAGCCCCGCTTCAAGGAGGCTGAAAGGGGCATTGGCGGAACACAGGCTCAGGAGGCACATGGGTCGGCTGTTGCATCAATGTTAGAGGAACCCCCTCCTCCCCCAGCTATGTGAGAGCCTCCCTTAACAGCATGGTTAATTATTCCTGCTTCCTGGAGTACTTAACTTACGAGATCCACTCAGCTACTGAAGCAAGGGGACAAAAAGCGCCCTTCTGACAACAGAGCAATATTCCTAGCTTGATGATAAAATCTAATTCAATTCCAGCAAGGAGAGAGGTGAGTCTTGCACAAAAATGTGAGTGACTCCTATGACAGCATTTCTCTCAGGGAGGACAGCCCAGGGTATAGGAAGACTGGCCATTCTTAAAGACCCTTGCAGATCTGGATACCGCCTGCTGTTCTGCACCTTGAACACCCAGTTGCCTTAGCAACAACCACACTACATACAGGAAGACAGAGCCAGATAAACAAGGCCCTAGTCTGACCTCTGACCCTGTCTGCTGTGCACCCTCAGGCATGTGCCTCACCGTCTCTGCGTTGGAACTCAAAGGAGCAGCAACATTCCTTCTCCTAACTTTAGTGGGTTTGAGAGTCTACAGAGAACAGAATGAAGAAAATAGAACAGAAGCCACAGCTGCCAGTCCCAGCCAGGTCATTCATGTGTAGATTGTGTCACTCTTCTACATATTTCTACCCCGGAGGCAGCTTTGCCAAGAGTGCCATCTATCAGCTGTAGAACCTGGGTCAGTTATAAGCAGATGATAGTCTCTCTGGGGTATTCATTGTCTAATGCATAGCAAAGCATTCCTTGGGCTGGGGAGATGGCTCAGCAGTCAAGAGTACTTGCACTTGAGAATGAGGGCCTGAGACCACTTAGATTCCATTCCTTCATGTGGTAGTTTATATGTGGAATGTCACCCATAGGTGACCAAGGAGGGAAGAAGGAGAAGGAAGGAAGGAAGGGAGGGAGGGAGGGAGGGAGGGAGGGGGGAGAAAAGAAGGAAGGAAAGAAGGGAGGAAGGAAGGAGGGAGGGGAGGAACAAAGGAAGGAAGGAATGAAAAAAGCAAGGAAGGAGAAATGAAGGGATAGAGGGAGGGAAGAAGGAAGGTGGGAGCAAAGGAAGGATTACAGAAAGTTAGGAAGGAAGGGAAGGAGGGGGAGGGAAGAAGGAAGGAAGGAAGTGAGGGAGGGAGAGAGGGAAGCAGGAAGGGAGGGAGGGAGGGAAGCAGGAAGGGAGGGAGGGAGGGTCAGCACACTGTATCAGAAACTGTCTCCAGCCTAAGCCCAACTCCCTTTAGGTAGGGGCTGACACTGGTGGTTTGTGCTACAGTGCGTGGTCAGCCCTCCTGGAACCCTGTCACACAGCTGTCACAATCCCATTTCACAGTAGCACAACTGAGACTGCCAGGCAGCACGCGCTTGCCAACATCTCGTGGCTCTTAAGTGGCAGGACCAGCCTTGGCCTTGGCCTTAACTTCAGAGCGTGAGAGAGCTCACTGTGTTCAGCGGCTCCTATGCTTCTGTGCCAGGAACAGAGAAGCCGCCCTGGAAAGCCTTGTCATCATCGTGCCTTTTAGCAACAGATTTCCAGGTTTCCAAGCACGGTCCAGTAAGGGGCCGCCTGGCTTTAGCATGCAGACGAGTGATTTTGCAGAGATGCGCCACAGGGCGGCCTCAGCTGATGCTGCAGTTGCCATGGTGACGAGCGCTTTGGCGATTGGTCCAGCGTGGCCGCACTACGTTGCTCCTTGGGAGCAGGGAGGTGGGGGAGGCTGCTGTGCTCCCGCCCCTCCTCCCGGATGCTGCGAGAGCAAACAGGCACTGACACCCCCTCCCCTTCTCCTCCCCGCACCCTGCATCCCCGGATGTGCGGGAGGGAAAAATCCCAAGGAAGTCCCAGGTAGCAGCGAGGCAGACGCCCCCGCCCAACCTGGCGACCATGGTGACTCGCTGTCTTTTCAGGCTCCTGGGTACAGTGTAAACCCTGAGAGCGGAGACCCCTCCGGATACTGCTGCCACTGCCCTTCCTCTTTCCTATCCCAGCTTCCTGGGTGAACCCGCCAGCTCCAGGAAAGTGACTGTCCTTCGCTTTCATTTGCTTTCCTTCTACCTCGCCTGAACACCCTGCTCCTCCTCTTAACCCAGTTGAGCCTCCCCAGCTCGAGAGGGAGAAAGAGAGAGAGAGAGAGGAGAGGAGAGGACCCGCTCAGACAGGATGGCCAGCCGAAGACGCTGTTTGTGAGTATATGTGACAGGTTGATCATGAAGCCTAGGGCCAGAGGGTCTGCAGCCCGACTGCGAGCCAGAGTGAGGGGCTCTATGACGGGGAGGGGCTGGTGATGTGCAGGTGGCTTGCTAAGGGAGCAGGGATGCTGGTGTTTGTCCCCTGTGGCAGAGGCGGCGGCGGCGGTGGCGGTGACGGTGAGGAAAAGGTTGTTAGTCACCGAGGCTTCATTAGGTTGTGAAAGCTCTGACAGCACCCCCCTAAATCCACACACAGGGTCCCCAGACCACAGCTGCAGTCTTAGCCTGTGGCACAGCTGGCAATACAACCGTTCCAGGAAAGCTCTGGTAGCCCCCCTACCTTGCTCCTCAGCCGTCCTGGATGGCAGGCTGGCGGCAGGTGGAGGCTGTGGCAGGAGGCCATGCCCTCCATGGACTGGTGAAGGTGGCAGCAGTGTCCAGCTGTCGCTCCCAGGTGTTCTGAGTGGGTGCAAAGCTTCTCTCAGCTAGGCCTGATGCCAGTGACAGAGGCAGTTAAAGTCTGCACCAGGTGGTGACATCACGGGCTTGGGTATTTACGGAAGTAAAGCCCTGCTTGGTCATGCCAGGCCTCCGGGGTAGGGGAAAGCAGTGGGGTCCAGCTGCCAGCTTCCTGCTCGCTGGGGCTATACAGGGTGAAGTTCTGGGATGGACAGCCTTTGCCCTCCTCAAGGAGCCTGGGCTGCTTGACCCGTGCTGGGGGCTGTTGGGCACCATTTGGTGACCTCAGATCTTGTGAGGTTAGAGCATGGGTTAGAATGTTCTTGAGCTGGGACCCGTCTCCAAAAGTAGCAAATGAGATCCTAGAGCAGTGTGGTGCTTTCTGGGGGCACCCCAGGCCTCACAACTCACTGAGCCACCATGCCCCTGCAGGAATCTGCGGAAACACTGGTTAGCCTGTGCCCCTTCGCCTCCTTTTGAGGGGCGGGTCTTATGCTAATGAGCCTGGAGGAAAGTAAACACTGCCTTGTGGTGCGTCAGCAGTCAGCAGGGCTAGGTGGCGCAGGAGCGCGCAGAATGGCTGCCAGCTCCGGGTCTGCGCTTCCAGTGGAAAAGTCCACGAATTGGTTTGTTGCTCTGGGCAAAGCACGTCTGAGCGCTGACTTCCTGTGACAAAACCTGGGCTGAATCTTTGGAAACAGATAGTAAACCTTTCCTTGGGCTCGGGAAGCAAGCCCATCTCCAGCAGCTCTCTCTGAACTCCCACACCTGTGCCTGGCCCAGGGGCCCTAATGTCACAGAACCTCACAATTATAGGGGTTAAATCCCTAGGAGGGGAGGTGCCGTTAGTATGAAATATACCAGTCTTTGAGGCTAGCAACTGGCCCAAGGCTTCATCTCTAGCACCCAGGGATACGATTCTCACGAGGCTTGGTCTGGGCAGACATGAAGACACCCCCATCTTGGAGATGGGAAAACAGAGTGGTGTGTATTTGCCCAGGAGTATAGTCCGTCACTGGAATCACTGAGCCACTTTGAAAACCAGTACTGGGTCATTCTGCTAGAGACTCCTGGGGCTAAGGCCTCAGGATCTGGTGAGGTTTCCAGGTGGCGGTCTTGGCCAGCTGAGGTTGATGGACTTAGGGATAAGCTCCTCCCACCAGTAGCCTTGTCATTCCGATGGGAGGACAGTTTCTATACAGTACCCCCTCCAGGGCTACATTTGAACCTATGGCCTAGGGGCAACCTTGCTGGCCTGGGCACTGAGCCTATCTTGTTTGCTTGCCTGGGAGATAGGCTGGGCATGCCACAGAATCAGTAATCCGCCCCCACCCCACCCCCATCCCAGAAGCTTTCCTTCCCCAGAGGGTATCTTCACCCTTCTCCAGCTCTCAAGCCTCCCCCAGGCTGGGCCCTCCCTACCTTCCAGCTCCTCCTACATCACCAGAAGTCCAAGCTGGCTGGGGGAGGGCCAGAGGGGAGCTTTTCCTCTTGCTCCTGCAGAAGGGTTTGGAGCCCAGTGGACCTTGCCATGGCTGCCTGCTAGACACTTGGCAACCTGTATTTGTTCACTATTTTATCCCACCAGAACCAGGGCAGGGCCAAGACCAGACCCGGGGCCTTCCAGCACATGCTGCCTCCACCCAGTGCAGCTTCAGAGCCCTTCCTGCACCTCAGTTCCCTGGCGCTTCCTCACCCAGGTGCTGCGATGGTGGCATGATCGATTGTACAGAGCCGGAAGGGGAGGTGAAGAGAGGGAAGCAACTCAACTCTGATCCTGCTGTACCTTTGGCAGCATTGTCCCTCCCACCACATGTCACACCCCAGGTCTGGGACATGCTTGCTTCAGTGTCCCCATGCATCGCCTGATCTGAATGTCTTGGCCCAGAGGCATGTTCCACATAGACCCACATAGACATAGATCCACTCCCATGTGCCCTTTGAACCCACCCTGATGTGGGTTATGGAAGCTAGACTTGTCACTGAGAGGAGTAGGGGCCTGACCAGGGCTCAGTCACCCATGAAGGTGGCCTGGCAAATGGGATAAGGAATGATGATGAGAGGGTAAGATGTAGTCATCGAATGGGGAAATCGTGAGGTCTTCCATAACCACTTTCTTGATCCAACCTGCTACCATCAATGGCTTAGTCAACTACATCCTAATGAAGGTCGGCCCCTTCCAGACTGCAACTAACTGCAGTGGTGTCTTTGTCATCACGTGCTGGACTCATGGGCATGTCACTTCCTGGGGCTTGAGCTCAGGCAATAGGACTGTGGGGTCTTGCGGAATAAGGTGCCAGCAGCTTGGCAGACTGAAGCAGGCCCCTGTGTACCTGTATATCCATCCAACCAACTATTTAAACTATTTGTCCCTCCATCCAACTATCTATTCATCCATCCTTCCATTACTTAATGTGTAACCAACCCCATCATGTTACCATCCATCCATCTATCTCATCATGTAACCAACCATCCATCCATCCATTCCTTCATGTATAACCAACTGTCCATTCATGCCATCATCTTACCATCCATCCATCCATCTATCCCATCATGTAACCAACCATTCATCCATCCACCTACCTACACACCTGTCCCACCAGCCATCCATGGATGCATTCGTTGATCCACTGAATGGGACTGTCCTGACTCCTTTCTCCCTCCTCCCAAGCGTTGCTCCACCCACCAGGTCTAAAGCTTCAGACCTCACACTGACACCGACATTCTGTTGCCCTTCTCTGCTGGACTGGTTTTCCCATTCTACTGCTCTGTCTTGTTGTTGTTGTTGTTGTTGTGTTGAGTGACAGACAGAGAGAGAAAGAGGCGAGACAAAGAGAGAGAGAGAGAGAGAGAATGGTCACACCAGAGCTTCCAGCCACTGCAAATGAATTCCAGACACATGTGCTCCCTTGTGCATCTGACTAACGTGGGTCCTGGGGAATCAAGCCTCGAACCAGGGTCCTTAGGCTTCACAGGCAAGCGCTTAACTGCTAAGCCATCTCTCCAGCCCCTGCTCTGTCTTTTTTATTGATGTTTGGTCAAGCCTGACTGCTAGAATGTTAGCTGTACCCAGCAAAGGCCTAATGGCCTGCCAGCTTCTGGTACTTCCAGCACTGAGAAAAGTGCCAGGCACATGGTGCTCAGGAAATCTGGTAAAGCGAATGGATTGTGGATGGAGCCAAGCGTGCTGCTGAGCAGGGTCACAGAACTGGAGCTGACAAGCTGATGGTGAGGCAGGTGTGAATAACATCAGTGCAAAGTCTCAAAAGCGCAGGCACTTTAGCCCACTGCGGTCTTTCTGATGGAGCTGAGTCACTTTTCAGGTGGTCCAGTAGGGCAGGGTTCTCTGAGTGTGTATATGTCAGGCCCTTTAGCTAATGTGACCTCCCCAGTGACCATAGAAAGTGGGGCTGTTCTTACCCCCATTGTATAGACTGTACAACTGAGTCCCAGAGCCCTCGCCCTGGGCAACCCCCAAGCAGGGGCAGAGCTGGGACCTGAAACCAGACAGTCCTCTTCAAAGTGCTACCCCAATCCGCTGTCATACTGAGAGCTTTGACTGGAAGTGCCCATGCTGGGCTGAGGCTTGAGTGTGGGGGGAAGGAAGTAAGAAAAAAGTTGGAGGCATGGGCAGGGCCTGGGAGAGACCATCCTGAGTGCCAGAGAAAGGCCTTCGCCGTCTGTGCTGGGCTGAGCAGAGCCTTGGAGGGATCTGAGAAAGGGCGGGAGATGAGGTTGTATCCTGGGCTATGGAGGGCGACATGAGGGGCTAGGCAGGAAGGCCATCCAGAAACCTGGGGGTCCATGCCTTCATTCCCCTGTGGTTACAGTGAGCAGAGGGGGAAGCTGTACGAAGCAGGAGCCTGTGGCCTGCAGGCTGGGCAAAGAACCACTGCGTTCTGGTCGCTGTGGTCTAATAAGTGGCCTTGCTGGGTGGCCAGTATTCTCCATGCCCTGGGCCGAGAGAGACTCGTTCCCTCTGCAAGCCTCACTCCCCCTTTGATTCCACATAGGAGTCATCCGACTCATGTTGGTGCCCAGTGGCCTAGCCGGGGGGCCCAGATAGTGCCTTGAGATTACTGCCAAAGAGAAGAGTCTGGGTTTTCATGAGGACCCTTGGACCATGTGCAGTGTTTGTCCCTTGGGACTATCCTGGGGGAAGGGAGCCATCCTTACACCAGCAATCCAAGTACAGAGGCACTGAGCCATCTTAGGGTCTTGTGACTACCTATGGAAAAACCAGATAAGGACCTGTGAGTGACTCCAGGACGTGAAGGTGGCTCCTGATGCTCTGCATGGTGGTGCATACCAGCACTCAGGAAGCTGAGGCAGGAGGGTTGGGAGTTGGAGGCCAGCCTGGGGCTGGCTCTTTCCCTTCCCCCACCCTCAAAAGCGCCACCGTCCCTACAGAGACGTAGAACCTTCATCCTGACTCTGGAGCTTTCTGTCCTCAACTCAGTCCCTCGGCCTTTTGAGGACGAGATCTCCGGCTGTCTTTGTGCCCCTGGCAGGTGTGCAGAGGTGAAACATAAAAGGAAGAAAGGAAGGGGCTTTGCCTGTGGGCACCCTGTCAGCTGTAAACTTTCCCAGGGGACCAAGTGGGCCGTGCCAGGCCTCAGCTTCGCCCCCTGTGGAGCTGGTGCAGGCCCCTGCCAAGCTCCCCAGGGGTCAGCAAGGACTAGGCTAGGCCTTGTGCTGAGGAAGTAAGTGCCCTACCTGTCATTGGCCCTCCCTGGAAGCCCTTTGTCAATATTCCCAAAGGCCCCATGTTCCTCAGACCTCCGTACTCCCAGGTCGCTGGCCTGCCACACAATGTCGTTACGTCAGCTTGCACTCTGAATCCCCATAGCTCGGCCATTTTGGGTATGTGTTGGGCCCATTTGGGGGTAAGTAGCTTCCTCAGGGTCACTGTCTGTCCTTACGGGTGGGCTGGCAGGCAGCAGGTGCTCAGAAAGTAGGGTGAGGAGGAACGTAAGGCTGGAAGGTGGCCAGAAAGCCCAGGTGATGGGACAATGGCTGTGTGCCCCTGGGCAGGGACCAGACTCAGCCACAAGTGCTTTGTCCAACACCCCCCCAACCGCCTGCCCCCCTTGCAGAGCTGGACAGAAGTGGCTGACCCAGCCCCTGTTGTCAGAGCTGAAATTGCTGCGGCAGTGGCTACGAGCCCATCCCGTTGCCTCATGACCCAGACCAGCATTGTCACCGTCAGGGGGCCCAGGACACATTGTTGCTGGTGATAAGGAAGCTGCCCAGCTGCCGAGGGCTGTCCCAGAATGCCTGTGAACGATACCTCTCCTCACAGGATCCTGTTCTCTCTCTTCCTCCCACTCACCCAGGACGCTTTGCACTTGCCCTGCATCTCCCTTGAAGGTCTCCACCAGGCAGAGGGCATACAGCCCCTCCCCACGCTATTCCTTGGTCTCAAAGCCACAAGGCTTCCGAGGACCCTCCTCCCCCAAAGCCAGTAGAGGCTCCAGCTCTTCCTGCCCGGGTGTGTGACTCTGGAAAGCTTTCCTGCCTTTTCTGGGCCCATGACCTCGTCGGAGGAGCTGGGGCTGCAATGCCAGTGTCCCCAGAAGCCCCTCCAACGCCTTGCTCATGCATACGGCCCAATCTGTCTCTCATTTTCAGGGACATTGGGATATGATCTCAGCTCCCAATGCTCACTGAACGCTCAGTCCCTATGGAAGTTCTGGCAGGGCCGTCACTGTCAACAGGTCAGGCCAGCCCTGGCTGCGTGGAGCAGACAGTCCAGGAAGGGACATGGGGAGCAAGGTCATGGTGGTACACTCTAGAGCCCTGTGGCCCCTGGGGACATCAGGAGTCAGCTGGGGTGGGTGCTGGAAATCCTGTTCCCTCCCCAGTGGCTTCCCCATAACTCCTCTTCCCATCACATCAGAAAAGCTCATTCGGTAGCTCTCTTCCCCTTGTAGTTCCTCTGCAGGGTGCAGCCTCCCCTCTCACCCAGACTACAGGCTCACACATGAGGCCCCTCCATTGTCACCACCTACTCACAAGGGCCTGCCAGTGCCGCCCGCCGTCCCCGCAGAGCCTGGCCTAGCAAAGCAGCGACAAGGGCTTTGGCAGCTGTGATGCAGCACACACACTCACCGTCTTGCCACTCCATACACGTGTGAAGCGTGTGCCCCGTGGTGTGCAGCTGCCCTCACCGTCCATCCGAGCTGAACGCTAACTCTGCATGTACCCCTCACCCCGCGCGTGCTCTTCTCTCTGTACCGCGAGAAACTAGGTTAAGGACCTCCTAGGAATGGAGTCACACAGTGACACTAGCGGATGTCGCTGTGTGGGGTGCTCAAGTTCACTCAGGGAGCTGCATTGGCATTTTTTTTTTCCTTTTCATAGCTAAGTAGCACTCCGTGATTTGAGTGAACCATCTCAACAGACACTGGGTTGTCTCCGTCTTTTTGCTGTTAGAAATACTGCTGCTGCTGTGAACATGGGTATGCACATAACCCTTCAAGACCCTGTCCTTGGCTGTTTTGTGACATTTCCAGGTCAGGTGGTACCTGTGGATATTTGAAGCCCCACCATAATGCATGCATGTCCCCCAGGGAGGAAGGAGGCCAGTGGGCCAACCATGAGGACTCTCTACGTGCTATGGCCTTGCTTTTGTCACCTGTGCTAAAGTCTGTTCAGATTAGGTCTGTCAGCACAGTCTTCTGTTGGTTTGTTTTTGCTTTGAGTTGTTTTTGAGATACTGTCTCACTCTAAAGCCCAGGCTAGTCTTGAACTCACAGCCCACTCAGCCTGTGCGCAGGTGCGAGGATTACAGACCGAGCACTTTACCCAGCTTTGCAGCATCGGCCTAGATGGATTCTGTAGATCAGCCTGTGGGAAGAAAAATGTGAGGACAGATGTAAGTGGAGCTGGGGGCCCACAGTATAGCCTGTGTACCAAGACGGGGCCACAAGGCAGCCTACGGTGGGCAGGGCAGGGCCAGCCCCGCAGCCATAGGCTTCTCCATGGCTCCCCACGTGTTCCTGGGAGCGAAAATCCTTGTGTGATTATCCTGGCCTGTGACTAAACTCCTTTTGACATCTAAGCCACAAAATGAGCCGGGGCATGTGGCTCAGGGCACATGCTTAGCATACACAAAGCCCCAGGTTCCATTCCCAGCACCAAAACAGTGAGAATGCAGAAAGTCAGAAGGCCGTCGTTTCTAAGCTAGTGGCAGAACACATGCCTGCAGTTCCAACTACTTGGGAGGCTGAAGTAGGATTGTTTGAACCCCAGAGTTTAAGAGCAACCTGGGCAACACAGTGAGATCTTGGCTCCACGAGTAAGATAGATGTCCAAGTGTATTTTGTATGGCTTGGACATACATTGAGTTTTCCAGGAATGTGACTATGCTCTCAGTCGAGAGGAAGATCAGACTTGGTATGTTTGGAGCACTGCTGAGAGCTGTCACCATTCAGAGCACCATTGCCACTGAGGTCAGAGGCCCTTCTGAGAACGGGGTTGCACTGGGCAGCAAATCGACTCCCACCCCTGTGGGGTTGACTGGCCCACCCACCCTGCTCACTGCCACCAAATGTCTACCATCCCAGAAGCCTCTTCTACTTTTCCTTTGCAGTGTTTGCTGTGGGGGTGTTCTGTTAACTTGCTGTAGGGTGGATGTGGGTAGATGATATCATTCACAGGCATCATTTCTGAACAGAGAAGGGGTTCATAGAGTTCGGGGTACCAAAAAGGGGCCCAGGACGAGGAGTGTTTGTGGTGACAGGGCTCTGGTTTCATGCCCATGGGTTCGACGCTTAAGTTCAAACAACTGTGGATAGCAAATATTTGTGGGATGGGGAGGAACAGGAAAACATTTCCAGACAGTTCCAAAGAGCAAAATTTGGATGTGTCGTGTGTCGAGCCATCACATTGGACCCATAAGAATGCAGCGAAGCATGGACCCCTATGTGGCCTCCTTCCCCTTTAGCCTCTTTCCAACTCCCACTTTCCGTGTGGCCTCCAGTCGCATCCTGTGTGATGGTCACGTCTGCTCTGAGCAGGGACAGACTTTTGCACACTATTATTACTCAGGCAACATGGTTTAGCCACGATTGGTGTGCACTCCACAACATTGGGTGAGTTAAATGATCTAGAGGGAGTTGGAACCATGAGGGAAGCTGTGATCCCAGCACTCTGGAGGCTGAGGCAGGAGGATGAAGAGTTCTAGGCTAGGTGGAGTCACTTAGCAAGATGCTGTCTCAAAAAGCAGAACAGACTATATGGCAGGATGAGGGGCATGTACAATGTTACTGTACATAAGGGGCACAAACGTCATAGGTTTTAAAAAATATATTCTCTTTACTTATTTGCAAGCAGGGAAGGAGGGAGGGAGGGGCTGGGAATACCATGGCCTCTTGCCACTGCAAATAGACTCCAGAATGTGTCACTTTGTGTATCTGGTTTACATGGGTACTGAGGAATCAAACCTGGGCTGTCAGGCTTTGCAAACAAGCACCTTTAACCACCGAGCCATCTCTCCAGCCCCCACATCGTAGGTTTTGATACCCAAGGGTGTCCTAGAAGCAAACCCTCATGGATACAGAGGGAAAGGGACAGCTGTGTTTGGTCCCAAGCCTATCTGCTCCTTACCTGGCTTCCTTTCTCTTTCCTTTGGCCTGCCCACCCTCTTTCCTTCGTGGCTACTGCAGAAGTAGGACCAGGGCCTTGGAAGGTCCTGGAAGTCCAAGCTGCCGAAGATGAGCTCATTCCTGCTGTGCAGTGGTCTCTCCCTGTAGCCTCTCTGGCCCAGCCACCAGCCCTGCTCACTGTGGCCACTCCATGCCCAAGCCTGCTGTCCCCCACCTCTGCCCCGAGGCATCTCTGTTTGGACAGAGGTGTGGGCAGGTAGAGGACATTGGGAGCCTAGGCTGGGGCGCTTCCCAGGTTTTGGGGGTATGGAATGGAGCATGGGAGATTTTAGCATTCCCAGGTGCTCCTAGAAATGGTTTCCCAGATACCAGTGATGGTGGGCCTTGACCAGGATGTGAGCCATTACGTGGGTTCTGCCATGCATAGGCTCCAAACACCAAGTATAGTCAAAACAAGACAGCAAATCTGTGGACAATCCAATGTCACCATGCTGGTGCACCCAGACCTGAAGTTTCTGCCATGTCAGTAAGAACTTTCAGCAGTATTTCTTTCACAACTGCAGATGAATCTAAAGTCTGAAAATAACAAATTTAATCTCTCTGTGTGTGCATGTGCATGCGTGCACGTGCGTGTATGTATGAAGATGCATTTGATTGTGAGTGGAAGTGAGAGGCTTTTATAGGGTGACTTCTTCAGTTGCTCTATACTTTGTTTATGTTTTTATTTTTTTAAGACAGGGTCTCTCACTGAGCCTAGAACTCACCGAATTAGCTAGAATGGCTGGTCAACAAGCCCTGGGGATCCTCCTGTCTCCACCTCTCCTGTCCTGGGACTACAGGCTTTTACATGGTGGTTGGAGATCTGAATTCAGTTCCTCGTGCTTGCATGGAACAGTTTACCCATTGGGTCATCTCCCCAACCACAACTTTGATTTCTCATCTTTGATTTAGTTTTTGGTGCTGGGGATAACCCTCAAGGACTTGCATGTGCTAAACACGTGTTCCTCCACTAAATTATATCCTGGCCCCGAAAGCTCAATCTTTAAAAGCTGAGGCTCGGGTGATACTTTAGTGGCCTGGTGACTATAGACAGCCAGCTGCCTGTCAGTCCTAGTCCCCCCAAGCTGGTCTGTGGTCACCACTCTGTTTCTCTCCCTCCTCTCCCTGACATCTGTTAACCTTGATCTTCCTACCCAAGGCTGAAACCCACCAGAAACTCTGGGACCACAACCCCTTTGAGGACTAGCTAGAGCCTAACAATCAGCTGGCTGGCTCCCAGAACAGGGTCTTGTCTAGTTTCCCCAGAGGTGCACCCAGCAGCCAGGCTTCGTTGAGGTGGTTCTCCCTCCACCTCTCCAGGCCCATGAGGCAGCCTGGCTGACGGCCACTCCTGCACTCCTTCTGCCCAGAGCCACATATGTTAGGGACAGTACAGTCCCACGCTCTCCTCTGCCTGCTGCTGCCACAGCAGGCAGCAGGGACAGAGACAAACTGAACATTCCTGCAAATGCCATTTTGAGGACAAAAATGGAAAGCAGTCGGCTGAAACGAAAAGGTTACTGGAAACAAGTCCTTCTGATAATTTTGGCAGTCTACAAATTGACTATTCTGTGAACTGGCTTTCGGTAAATTGCCTGTCGAAGGCTGAAGGAAAGCAGAGCAGGGGAGTTGGAACGGGCTGGGGCTGGGAGGGAGGGGTGTCAAAGCTAGGGGTGTGGGCGCAGGATTGGGGACCAGGGGCCTCCATGCAGTGTGGTTCTGGCCCTCCCTCCACTTGGAGCTCAGGCACCCTCTGAGAGCTGAAGGTTGTGGGACAATTGCTACAGCTCAGCAGTGGTGGTCTGCATGTGGCTCTGGCAACGTCATTCCTTGTCACAGCATCACTGGCATCTGTTTGGCATGGCTCATAAGGGAGGTGGCATGTTTTTAATCACCGCGGCTCTCACAGACGTTCACAGCCCGTGTCTTGGCCACTCGCTAATAGTCAGCACTTCCGTTTGCTGTGTTGTCAGTAAGAGAAATGGTCCTGTCTCTTAGTCCTGCCCCCACCCCCAACACACACACTCTATGGCTTCAGTCCATGACTATCTCCTGGGTTTCAGAGTGATATAGTCACCCAGAAAGAGCTTTCAAAGACCACGTGGGATCCAAGATGTGGAGGTAATCCAGGCTTCTTCCCATACACCAAGGATCTACCCGTATGGGCCCTCACACCTACTGTCTGATGGGCTGTGTGGCAGAGCTCTTAACCTCTCTGGACCAGTTTTCCTTTCTAAATTCCAACCTTGGGAGGTAGCTATGAGGACTGGCTTCAGGTTGGGAAAACTCAGGATCCCTGTGTCCCCCTAAAGTTGCCCTAACTCCCTCATCCCTGCTGGCTGGGAACTACACACAAGAACCTTTGTTCCTGCTAGCTTGAGGTCTTTGCTCATTCTCAGTGGTATTTTTACAACCTGAAACCCTGCCGAGGGCGTAGCGTGTTCCTCAGGAAAACTCATCACTTATTCCAGACCAACCTCAAATCCTTCCTGGCACTTTGGGGAGGGAGCCCTTCCTGGTAGTGCTGAGCCTCCCAAGGGGGGAGCAGTGTGCAGAAGAGGTGGGCATACCTGGCAGATAACTGGGCAACTGCCTGGCCTGCATCCTCTCCTGGATCTGAAGCAAAGGTACTTTTTCCATGAGGGGTAAGGACATGCATGGATGACCTGAGGCTGTGCCCCTAGCCATGAATGTGCACCCAGACAGGAGCATGAGGAAACCTCAGGACTCCCCTGGGGGGGCAGAAGCTTATCCTCATGGGAGAGTGAGGATTCAGGAAGGACGGGTTCCCTCAGGGGCCCCAAGGCTGAAGCCTTCTCGCAGGAGCACCCTGTCTTCATGGCTCCCACTTCCTTGTGGGACTTTGGGTGAGGAGTCTCCCAACCCTGAGCTCCGTGGACAGAGCAGATGCACCTCTGGATAAATGCCCTGCCACCCAGCTGTGCATGTGGCATGTCCTTGGATCCGCAGTCAGCCTTGGACAGGTGACTCCTTCAGGAGTCCCAGGCAGAGTGAGGACTCTTCCCAGGGCCACCCAACTGTCTGTGGGAAGCCAAAGTGTGGGTTTAAGCTCGGAGCTTGTGGCCAGCTGGGACTAGACGGACATCACCTTCAGCTGAAATATACCCACTGCCCCAACACTGCGCAAGATTTGCCCTCGGGTGCCTGCTCTTCCCTGTGCCCTACTCCCTGTCCCTGGCCACACTGGCTTCCGTTCTGGACCTTTGATCTACTTGTTTCTGCACCCCAGAATGCTACCTTGAGACCAGCCTCAACCCTGAGGCTGGTGCTGAGCCTCTCTCCACCCCACCTGCGGCTGCCTGGCGTGCCTTCGTCCTGCAGCCTGGGGCATATCATCTCTGTCAGACAAGGCCCTGGAGGCTCAGTGCTGACACTCAGGCCCTGGAGCTGCTGTTCTGCTCCACCGATATTTATGCACCACCAGAGAGCCCAGGGTGCTCCCTACAGAGGGGCACTGGAGCCTAGCCCCGACTTGGTATTTAGCACGTTTGTTTAATTAAGTTAAGAGGCCCTGTGGGTCTCTGACAGTCAGGGTTTGCCTGTGCCTGTCTGTCTGTTGGTCTTTCTCCCTTTCTCTCTTTTGTTCCCTCCCTCTTTCTCAGACTTTCTGTAGACACACACAGACCAAGCTCAGGCTGAGGGTGGGGCTGAATAGAAAAAGGCCAAGGTGTTCTAATGGGCCCTTGAGCTCTTGTCAGGACAGAGGGCACCATCACCCTGCTGACATTTGACCCAAGGCAAGAGGTGGTAGAAGGAAGCCTCAAAGACCTGGTAGACCCTAGTGCCCAGGGTCCTGGCTTAGGTGTGTGGCAGTATTGTCTCCAAGATGCCCCCTCATGAGGAAATTCAGTCTTAGGACAGAGATCTCATTGGCACCAAAAGATAAGAGAATCCCAGTCTGTCTGAGGCTGGATATGGCCTCCCCCTCAGGCCTCTGAGGATGCCTCTGTCCCCTGGCTAAGGGACAGGCTCTCTTCGTTAGCACTACCAGCCTCTCTGGAGGCCAGGATCACCCAGGGCAATTGCCATCTGCTTCCCAAGCAAAGAACAGATGCTGGGTAACAGAGTCGGCTGCCATGCCATCTTGTACCTCAGAATAGAGGATCCTCCCCACACTGGATGGATGCTTGGGACTGGGCCACTTCTCTTTCCATTCCGCCCCCGGGTCTGGGTCTCTGTTTATTACAGACCCATACCCAGCATCAGAGAATTGGGGTGGAGAGTGTCCTGCTCAGGCCCCTGCAACTCCCCATAGTTCCTTTCCTGATGCTGACTGGCTCGGAAAGGGGGCTTCCTGCAGAGCGCAGTGACCACCTGCTGCAGTGGCTGGGTCCTTCCAGTGGACACACCTGGCTGACCCTTCCTCCTAACTTTCGAACCATGACAACCCATGAGCTGTTTTAAGAATTCAGTTTAAAATATGTGAGCTGGGTTGGAGTGAATTGGGTTGTTTTCTGAACTTTGGAAGCAACCCCAGGGGAGGAATCTTATCTTGGCAAATAGTCTTGGGATCAGAGGTCAACCACTTGGCTGACTGCAGATGGTGGGGGACCAAGAGCAGGGGGCAGAGCTCCATGGACCCAGGTAGGCAATGGGCAGGGTGGCTTCCTTACCAGCTGGGAGACCTTGGGGAGGTCTCAGCCCCTCTGAGTCTGCTTCCTCCTCTGTAAAGTGGGCATCAAAAACTTAACTTATGCACAAGATTAAATGGGGCCATGTCAGCACCCAAGGGCCTCAGTCCAATAGGGTCTGGACTTGTTTTCATCCCTAGACACCCTCAACTGCGGGATCTTGGGGAGGGGAGTCACAAGAAAGGGTGGTGAAAGAAGTTGAGTCTCATTGTCAATTCCTGACTGATGCACCTGACCAGGTGAGCTTCTCGGTCCAGTTCAGGCCCTGTTCCCACAACAGCTTAGTCCCCGTATTCTCACCCTGCACCCTTGCTTGGAATGTACTGGGACCATTCCCTTCCCAGCCTTGACCCATGAGCTCCCAGGCACGGAGCCTCCTCTGAGCTGGCCACCCATGCAGGTCTCTGAGGCTTTCCTAGATGCCTGGCTTTCCATGGGCTCAGTTTCACCTCCACTGAACTGTGGTTACCTTGCTTATGTATTTCTGTGCCTTCTGGGCTGCCCATCTGCCCCACCATGGGCCGTGAGTACGCCTCACCCACTCTGGCCTGACCCTTGGTGCAGGACTCTGGGTGCTCAGCTGGGTGCCTGTGGTCATCTCACGTCACAGGGTGGTGGCGGTGAGTGAGAAGTACGCCACAGTGGTCTCTGGACCCGCAGTCCTTGCTTTCTGTGCTCCTGTTTACCTGTGGTCAGCCGAGCTTCAGAAATATTCAATGGAAAACCCCAGAAGCCGTTCCTAGGGTTAAATAACTTTGGTTACGGCACGTTACAGACATTGCTGTGTGTATTTCTAGTTGGGGCTATCACTCTCTTAGTGTGCCTGTCTTATACATCACACGTTATGTCTAGTATGCGTGTGTGGGGAAACCTAGCACAAAGCGTCAGTGGGGATGGGGTGTCAGGCATCCGCTGGGAGTCTTGGAGCGTGTCTCTGTGGATAAAGGACTGCGATGGCATGAAGTCTTTAGGGGACTGATGTGAACTATCGCTGCACAGGTACTGGGCTGGATGAGTGACTGACTCTCTGTCTCAAAGCGTGCCCTTCCCCCAGCTGATGAGCCCTGTTTTAGACCAGCCTCCTCCTGTTGCAGGTGGGAGACTGAGGCACAGAAACAGACGGTTGCCCTAGGCTCTCTCAGGGCCTGGCTCTTTCTGTGTACCCTGTCAGGGAGGCCTCCAAGGGGTGCCCGCCCTGTAGCTAGACTGTTCCAGACTCTGACTTAGCTCTGGGCGGAGCCTGGCGGGACAGCCGGGTGTGGAGGCCAACCTGGGACAATCGTGTCCCTGTGCCCATGCTAGGGCCCCCAGGTAGCAGGCAGGGCCGTCTGAGGGCTAGAGCCAGGAGAGGAAAACCAGCGGTGGGTGGACAGGAGCCCTCTGTGGCCTTCTGAGAGGGAGACTTAGGACCAGGACAGGACGATGGGCGGAGCTGCCTTGTGTCTATTATCCTAAGCAAGAAGACCCGCCCACTTGCAGCTGAGAAAACGGAAGCCCAGGGAGGGCCTTGTGGCTTGTGAGACCAATATTAGCCAGAAGTCCAGATACCCTAATTGGAGTCACATCTAGACTTCACTGTTGACATTGGGTCAAGAGCCACGCCGTAGGGGGTCATGAGGTTCCAGCCCAGCAAGGTGCGGGCAAAGCCTGCCTGAGTCAAGTCCTGGGGCCACTCTGCTGTGTTTTTGCCGCAGAAGCCCAGTGGGGAGGTAGCAGCTTTCTAAGCAGGTGCCCTGGCTGTATGTTATTTACTAGTTAATAAGAGGGAAGGGAATGTGGTATCAGAGGCTTAAGACTTCCCTGACTTTTTAGAACTGAGCCAAATTCCCCCTCACTGTAACAAGTCCCTCCCAGGGCTTGTTATGCCTGAATCCTCTTTATTTCTGGCTTTCTCTGAAGGAAAGGTTTACCCCAGGTAGGTTCAGCCCACTTGGGGTTTCCTCAGGCATGCTCTGTCATAGCAGCAGCAGGGCTTTGAGCTGCTGCCCAAGGTGGAGCTCTGCTGGAGTCTAGCACACGTGTATCACCAACCCCCACAAGCACAAGGGTTTGGGGAAGGAGCCTGGGCCTGGAAAATGCCATACCATAGTCCACTCTCCCAGATCCTCCCTCCGGCCCTTCCCTCTCCTTGCTCTCCATCATCTCCGCATCCCGTCTCAGGAACCAAGTTGGCATCCTCCTCCTCTGACACCCAGCAGCTCAGAGCCTGGATCTGGCCTGGGCCTCTACTGCCTCGGGTGGTGCCTCACAATAATGCCTGGGTTCATTTTATTTTGGCAGAACTTTCCAAGCCAGAAGGCCCTCAGAGAATACTGCATTACCCTTTAGACCTATCTGGGAGGTTGGGCTGGGGTGTGGCTCAGTGGTAGAGCACCCTGGATTCCAATCCCCAGCACAAGAGAGGGCGAGAGTGGTACTGAAAAATAGAGAGAAAGAAAACAGAAATAGAAGCTAAAAGTTAGGACAGTTAAAATAGAAAATCACAGTGAAGAACTAGGGTGTTGCTCAGGGGCAGAATACATGCCTAACATTTTTTTTAAAAAAGATAAAAATTCAGTCATATTTATCTGTCACCACCTTCATGTCGATGTGAACAGTGACTTGACTGGCTGAGGGAACAAGACCACTCATCCAGAGCTTGTGGGAGCACAGAGCAAATGGGCACTGTGGAAAGTGGTGTGAAGTTTGTTTTTAAAACTATATAAATATAAAACTCTATAAAATATAGTTATAAAATATAAATAAAATATAATATATAAATGTATGTATTATATATTTAGTATATAATATCATGTATATAAATTATTGTATTTATTTATGTATACATAAATACAAATATAAAATATAATTTTAAAACTAAATAAAAGTAAACACACACTCATTATAGGACCCAGTAGTTGCACCCTGGAGCGTTTTATCCCAGGGAAATGAAGACTGGTGTTCACACAAAAGTCTGCATTCAAATGCTCATGCCAGTTCATGACCTGCAACTGGAAACCACTCAGGCATTGCTTATGTTAGTCAGCTTTCTGATGCTGTAATGAAATCTGTGAGACAAACAACTTCTAAAGAGAAAAGGGTCATTTGGGCTCTCAGTTGGAGGCATTTGACCAGGGAGCCTGTGGAGAGACAGCACAGCCTGGTGGGGATCGACAGAGCAAAACCAGTCACCTCATGGCCAGAGAACAGGGAGAAGGGGGAAGACACCAGGGTCCCGTGGACCCCTTCAAGGTTGCATCCCAGGATGGCTTCAAGACTCCACTCCCTCCCACTCATGCCAAGCTAGGGACCAAGCCTTCAATGTGTGAACCTGTGAGGAACACTTACCCGCCAAACTAGTGCACTCTTCACTGGTTGAATTCGCTGTGGCACTTCCATGCCATGCAGTACTGTGCAGCAATCAGAAGGAGCACACTACTGACACCTCGTCCAAAGCAGTTCTATACCCCATGGTTGCGTCTGTATGATGTTCTGAAATGATGCAGTTATGAAGAAGGAAAACAGATTAGAGGTTGTCAGGGGTATGGGACAGTGGAGAGAGGCTTTGTGGTTGGTTATAAAGAGGCGGGTAGTATGATGGGTGTTGCCATCCACACACACACGCACACTCATATTCTCACGGAGGCTTGTATGCTGGTAGACTCTTGTGAGCTTCTGAAATCTGTGTGTTGACCACTGTCCCTGTCCTAGCATTATCTCTTGGGGTGTTATGGCAGGTACAGGGGACTCCCTATACGTTTTGCTAGGAAATTTCCATTTCAGATATAAAAAAGAAAAAAAAACAACAAAGCTCCTGGATGAAGGAATAAGCCTCCCTTCCTCCACAAGATCCAATTTAGGTTGTGGCAAGAGCGCAGAGTGTCCCCTCTGTAACCAGGGACAGAGCACTGACTGCCTCTGCACTGGGCACAGGAACACTGAGGCCAGAGTGGGCAGCTGTGAGAATCAGACAGTGCCAACCAGCTCCTTGGCATGCTGGACTCCTTCTGGTGCTGCAGGTTGGAGCTGGAAATACCTGTACTCTTTTTCATTTTTACCATAAACTTTAATAGACTATTGTGTGTCTAGAGCCATGGGCTTATTTCATCCTTGTGCAGCTTATAGAACCGTTAAGAAATGCATTCTTACGTACGCAGCACTCAAAACCTCAAACAGACCGGTCCAGCTCCAGCCCACTCCAGGGGAGTGTCTCCTCACTTTTGGCCACATAAAGCAGACTTCTACCTTCTCGTGAACTCTGGTGCCCCTTAGGAGTTCTGTGGAGGAGGAGGCAGCTGGCATGTTCTGGAAAACAAAGGGAAGCAGGGCTGGGGACAGCACAGAGCTAGAGGGTGTCTTAGGAGAATGGATGGGCCACAGGCTGCCCTCAGTGCTTTGGCCAGAGTGGCAGGAAGGGATGGAGCCTGCCTGGCTGTCTAAAAACCTGGGTCAAGGACTCTCAAAGATCCTGGGCACCCAGGACGGTGGTGAGGATAGAGCAGCTTTAGCAGGCTGGGTGGAGAGCTGCCCCCCCAGGCTGACAAGGCCTCAGTGAGACTGGGTGCCACTCAGCAAATGGCTGCACCTGTCCGTCCCTCATCTCTGTGTACAATCAAGATTGAATACATAATGGTAAGGCATATCTCTGTTGTGCAGAATTAATGTGTTAGCAGAATCTAGTATCATGCTCATATTTTATTTGTAGATGTTGGTGTCATAATCAATACATACAAAACATAATTTGATATATGCCAGCCTTTGGATCCTGTATTCTGTGTGTGTGTGTGAGTATGAGATGTGTGTATGTATATTTGCGTGTGTGGAGTCCAGAGATTGATGTTAAGTATCTCCCTCAATTGCCTGTATGTTACTGAGAACATTCTAGGAAGTTTTGGGGCCATCCTGACACTGGCTCCTCATAGCTCCCCTTTGCTTGGGCTGTAAGAGCTGCCCAGCCGGTGAGATGTGTCCCTTAAGAGCTCTGTCTCCAGGATAGAGGCAGCTCTTTGTGGCTTCAACTGAGGCTAGAGATGGAGAAGACTCTAGACTGTGGAAGGAGCTCAGCCTTTGACAGTGGAGGCATTTCCAGCTAGGCTGTAGAATGAGGACAATAGGGAAACTGAGGCTAAAGCTTGGAGAGCCTGTGGCCGGAACCCCGCATTGGCTTAGAATGGTCAAGCCCTCAGTGGTCACATATAGGCCCACACAGTGCAGGTACCCCTGGCTTCTGAGGCCTAGAGTGAGGAAGACCAGGCCGGCTGCTACAGTGAGGCTACTGTTCCATTCGGGAAGGCAGTGGCCATTGGAGGGGAGGCTAGTCCCAGGGTGCCATCTCCAGAAGTATCTGGGTCCTACCAGATGCCCCCAGGTAGACAGTGGAAGGTACTAGCCAAACTCCAAAGATGTAGAGCTTGAGAGAGAATGTGGGGGGTACCCCATTAAGACAGGCTGACTCAGGGTCCCGGGCTCTTCTGATTGGCCCTTTTTATTGCTTGCCCATACTGTTATTGTGCCCCTGTCATACACAAGAAAACTGAGGCACAAGGAAGTGAGGGCTGGTAAGTAGTAAGGCTTGTGATTCCAATAGAGGTGGCACCAAAACATACCCCATTAGCACAGTAAAAACCTGATCAAAGAAATGAGCTTGGGCCCAGGCTCCTAGGACTAGACACCAGGTCTGTGGGCTTAGGGGCTGACACTCCCAGCTCCCAACATTGGGGTTGATGGGACCCACACCTGGGAGTCTGCAAGACCTGCCCAGGTCTCTCTGGGGAAGGAACATGGCAGTGTCCTGTCAGTCACACTCAAATGTAAATCCCAGCCCAGGTCTGGGTACACATCAGGGGTAGAGCATGCGCTTAGCATGCCGAGGCTCCAGGTTCCATTCCCGGCATCACTTCCTCACATGTTTCTTCTTCCCAACCTTGGTTTCCCCTTCTGAGGAGGGAGGAGTTGGATTGGCATTGTTAAGGTCTTTTGTGCCTAGACCTGTCACTGGGGTATGGTGGCAGCAACTACTGGGAGCCCAGCCCCGGGAAGGGAAAGCACATGGTTTCTTGTCTGGGGCTCAGAGTTCTCCCTGGAGCTGCTAAGAATCCCTCAACCTGTCCTGGGGCCTGAGCTGGCGGGGCACCAAGGGTCTTGTTGTGGGGGACCATCAGTAACCCTATCTCACTTTTGCCACCCCAGGAGCTCCCTGGAGACTGGAAGCAGCCTGTCCACTGACCGCTACAGGTACTGTCTCACCTCTGCTCTCCCTACTTCAGGCCTGACAGAGGCCCACACTTTCTGTATGCACCTGGTGGGATTGGGGAGCGAGTCGGGATGCTAGGGAAGGGGAATTAACCCTACCATGAGTCCCCAGTTCCTCCAGAGACCAGAGGTCCTGTTATGTCCCTGAGAACACAGATAGCTTGAAAGTAGTCCCCTCTCAAAATCAAGGCTTAGCCCAGGCCTCCTGAAGAGGGTTGGGGGTCTCCTGGAGATCAGACTATGCTGAGGTAGACACTGATGGTGGCTGCTCTGAGATCCCAGGCTGGGGGTCCCTGAGGAGCAGCAAGTAGCTCCCATGACCTCCAAGGCTAAGAGCCTGATATTTCTCCCCAACCCCAGCTTGCTAGGTAGGATGTGGGGTCTGGGGCTCCTTCTCTGCGTTTCCTGTCCTGAGTTTTCACTGGGCATCTTCCTAAAAGCATGCTCTGTTTTTAACCAATAAAGGTTGGAGCCTTGAGAGTAGAGGTGCCTTTGAGGGTTGTGTTTATGTAATAATATAACTAAGGGCAATGGGGCCTCTGCACTGTGCCATGGGAGGACTAGAAGTTGACTGTCCCCACCCCTTGGAGGGGGAAGATCCAGGAAAGAGCACAGTCTGTAGGGACCTGTGAGGTGCAATGCACTCGAAACCTGTCCCACTTGAGAGCTGGGCTACCAGAGAAGACAAGAAGAGCATGCCAGGGTGCAGGAGACACTACACAGAAATGAAGTGCCCATCATAACCCTGTGCTGGTACAGAGAAGACGTAAAGCACCTGTCTTTGCTTCCAGAGCTGGGCAGTGCCCCAGGGTGGGAAAACAAACAGCCTTGTGACACAATGTAACGCAAACACTCATGATGGGAAGACAGCGCTGTGACACACACATAACACACACTCGTGATAGGAAGACAGCCCTGTGACACACGTAACACACACTCGTGATGGGAAGACAGCGCTGTGACACACACATAACACACACTCGTGATAGGAAGACAGCCCTGTGACACACGTAACACACACTCGTGATGGGAAGACAGCCCTGTGACACACGTAACACACACTCGTGATGGGAAGACAGCGCTGTGACACACACATAACACACACTCGTGATGGGAAGACAGCCCTGTGACACACGTAACACACACTCGTGATGGGAAGACAGCGCTGTGACACACACGTAACACACACTCGTGATGGGAAGACAGCGCTGTGACACACGTAACACACACTCGTGATGGGAAGACAGCCCTGTGACACACGTAACACACACTCGTGATGGGAAGACAGCCCTGTGACACACACGTAACACACACTCGTGATGGGAAGACAGCCCTGTGACACACGTGTAACACACACTCGTGATGGGAAGACAGCGCTGTGACACACACGTAACACACACTCGTGATGGGAAGACAGCCCTGTGACACACGCGTAACACACACTCGTGATGGGAAGACAGCCCTGTGACACACATAGACACACGTAACACTCGTGATGGGAAGACAGCCCTGTGACACACACGTCACACACACTCGTGATGGGAAGACAGCCCTGTGACACACGTAACACACACTCGTGATGGGAAGACAGCGCTGTGACACACACGTAACACACACTCGTGATGGGAAGACAGCGCTGTGACACACATGTAACACACACTCGTGATGGGAAGACAGCCCTGTGACACACGTAACACACACTCGTGATGGGAAGACAGCCCTGTGACACACACGTAACACACACTCGTGATAGGAAGACAGCGCTGTGACACACACGTAACACACACTCGTGATGGGAAGACAGCGCTGTGACACACACGTAACACATACTCGTGATGGGAAGACAGCCCTGTGACACACATGTAACACACACTCGTGATGGGAAGACAGCGCTGTGACACACACGTAACACACACTCGTGATGGGAAGACAGCCCTGTGACACACGCGTAACACACACTCGTGATGGGAAGACAGCCCTGTGACACACACGTAACACACACGGTCATGCACTTGTATGCATGTGCACTTCAGCCAAATCCAGAATAAGGGTAGCAAGTTTAATGAGAGCTGGCTATCTTCACAATGACACAGCAGGACAGGACAGCTGTGGGCCCCTGACAGAAGTCACCGGTACAGGAACTAGCAAAGGGGTCAAGAAGGGATCTGATCATTGGAAGTCACAGTGTGTGTGTGTGCTGACCTGGTCCCTACCCACGAGGCCAGGTAGAGCTGGACCATGTCACCCACTGACCCAAATATGGCCACCCAATTTACCATCAAAGCCATCCCCAGTTCTGTCAGACCAGACCACAGTTGAAGCCAAAGGCTGGTGTTTCACTCCCTGGAGGGAAAAGCAGGGGCCAGAGAGCAGCATGGAACCTCTCCTTCCCCATCCAGCTGTAGTTTCTGAGTACCTGTGGATGTTAGGCACTCAGGACGTCATGGCCACAATCCTGCCACCTTCATGGAGCTTCCCTGTGGCAGACAGCAGGCAGTGAAGGCACAGAGACGCTGGTGTAATGTACTGGGGTGGGGAAGATGACAAGGACTATGAAAAATAGCACAAAACAAACAGTGACAGGACAGGGGTCAGGGGAAGGCCATCCTGAGGAGACTGCAGCTAACCAGTCTGGGAAGACAGCGAAGGGCATCATCATTCCTGCAGGGGGATAGGTGCAGAGGCCCTGAGATGGGACATGCTTGGCACATTTGAAGAACTACAACAAGGCAGATGTTAAATGGGATCTTCCCGCACCTCTGTCATCCTGCTGTGACGTGTGACCTGCTTTCAGGTCCTCACAGAAACCTTGGAACACTGCTAGAGCTGGCTCTGTGTTCTCGTTTCACAGATGAGGAAAACTGAGGTCCAGAGTCAAAGAGAACTGGGACAGGACTCAGGACTAGGACTCAGGACCCTCTCCTGTACCTCTCCTGCCCCCTGGCCTCTATGCCCTTGCCCGGTAGCAGAAGTACCAGTTTTCGGGCCTTGGAGGAAGTTGTTCTCTTTTGCCTGTGGTGCAGGGAGCATGGTGACCAGGCCCCGCCCTGCCTCACTGAGGTTCTGGAGGCTTAGAAGCCTGGGAATTCAGAAACAAAGGTCCCAGCCAGCAATTGTCGCCTTTCAAAGACACAGCCGGCTTCCTCTGGCTTCCTCTGCCACAGGCAGGCGTGAGAGGGAAGCCAATGTCCTTGTCCCAGGGGGAGGGGGAGAGTGACATTCTGGGTGGGTGGGGGAAGGGAACAGTATAAGCTACCTTGGCGAGCAGGCTGTCTCCCGGGCAGATGGCCACCTTGGCATCTTCTCTGCCTGCCCCCAGCTGTCATCCCACTGTGAAGCCAGGGGGTCCTGCACCCAGCCCATCCGTCCTGAGCATACGACGTGCCCCTCCCCCTCCCCCTCCCGGGCCTTGGCTCAGCATGCAGTGTCTGTGTATGTAAGGATGCAGTGAAGTCCAACCTCAGCTGCTCTCTGGACCACCACTAAGCCAGACACTTTGGTGGTAGGAACCAGGTCTTCCTTGCCCTGCATTTGGTGACGTGTCTAGTGGTATCTAAATACCCGCGATGCCAGCATTCTACATGACAGCCAAACACTCCTTTAGGCATTACCAAATGTCCTGTCCTCCATGGGAGGGGGGGGGTGACATGGCCACCTCTGGCCGATCAATGACCACTGTTCTAGAAATGGCACGCTGGTGGTAACACAGCTGCCACTCTGACTCAGGGCCCAAGGAGCTCAGGCTCTTTTGTGACATCAGATCCTATCTGAGATTGGTTGCCCCCCACATTTTTCCTCTAGTTCACTGGCCTCATGGCTCTCTGTGCACAGGTTGGGGTCTTCCCTGAGCTTCTGTTTCCTCATCTGTGGGGAGAGAGTGGAAGGTGGCCTGGCTTTGTGAAGATGTCTGTTTCTATAGCTGTGAGGCCTGACGTAGCCTGAATGAGTGTGGTACTTCCAAGGGTACTATGGGCTCAGAGATTCCTCCCCCACATGCACCATCTGAGGTGCTCCGCTGGTGGTAGAGTGTTTCTGGGCAGGCAGTGGACGGGGAGATGCTGTCTCTCCGTGGGGTGCGCCCAGATGGAGGAGGTGATGATGGTCTAAGCAGACATAAAGGGGGCAGGCATGTTCCTGGGCTGAGGATGCCAGGGAGAAATTGCACAGGGGGACTGAGGGCCTGTGCTGCTGTGGCTTTGGCATCCAGGGAAGGTGGGCATTTGAGGAGGTAATGAAGGCATGATCTGGGACAGACAACTGTGGCAGAGTTGGAACCCCACACAGTGCTGGAAGGGTGTGGTGAGTTCAGGTGTGGGAAGGCAGTTAGTTTGCATGGGCATCAGAGAGATCAGGCAGTCAGCAGAGGTCCAGCCTGTGTTCTGAGGGCAGCAAGGGAACCATGCGGGAGTGTGGAACCAGAGAGACATGTTAAGGTCCCCAGGCCAGTGTGTGGGGAATGGGCCATAGGGGATCAAAATAGAAGCCAGATAGCCATCAGGGCCCAGGGGATACTACATGGAGGCTGGATTCTATTCCTGGTCCGTGGCTTCCAAACCTCATGGCCCACGAAGAACCCTGCTTTTCACGGGGGACAATGCCCCTGGCTGTCCTTGGTCCCTCAGCCCAGCCACTGCGCTCCCACCCTCCCATAGTAGCAAAAGAAGTCCCTCCCAGCAGCCAATGAGCGGCTGTCATCGCGGTTCCATTTTAGATTTTATCAATGTGTCTCTGTTGCCTAGGCAACGGCTCTGGCGGCCTTGTCAGTCTTTCCCACCGCCTTTCAGAGCCGAGCTGCCCTCACTGCCAGCACCATGTGTCTGAGCGGTGAGTTTTCCCTCACACGGGCCGTGTCGGGATTCCGCCACACGTAATTTATCAGGCAGAGGAGGCCAGCTTTTGTCTGTCACCTGTACCCTGCCCCCCCCACCCCCCTGCAAGCCTGTCCCCACCACTCAGGCCAGGCAGGTGTCTGGGCCACCTGAAACCCAGGCGTGCTTGGGAAACAGGCTTGCAGAACTACGGGGAGAGGCCCTCGCTTTCAGCCCCCCCCCCAGGAAGATGGGCTGGGCCCCCCCACAGCTCAGCACAGTCAGAGCCACCTCGGTTTGCCCTGGTACCCCCCGGGAATCCCCCAGAAGAAGCCGGCACCAGAAACAGTGGCAGTGTGAGCCTGCCCGAGCACGCTGATGAGCTGCGGGGCTTTTGTGCTCACTTGCTCTTTGTATTGGAGGCGCGCACTGTAAGAGCTGCACCAGGCAGGGCTGGGCCATGTGAGTGGGGGCCCGCTGCGGCAGGGCAGGGACCAGCGGCCAGAGTGGCCGGGCCTCTCCCTCCCAGTGGCCCCTGTCTAGGTCTCTCTGGAGACACCACAGCAGGCCAGCTAGAGACCAAGAGGGGAAAATGCTCAAGTTCAAGGCCTTCTGCCTGGATTACTGGCAGTTCCTGTGCCTGCAGCCGCTGCATGGGGCCTATAAAAGGTAAGGAGATTGTCCTCCCTTAGGATCTGGGTCACCAGGGTAACAGGACCTGGACGGGAAGTTCGCCCTGAGCCCCGGCCCAGCTGCAGGGCTTTCTTGTCTCAGCTCAGCGTCCCTGCCCCTAGCCAAAGCATGGCGGTGGCACTTGCGCTGGTCTGCCCTGCGACTCAGATCAACTCTGCCCTCCTTGCCCTGCAACCTCAGCCCCGGAAGGTGCTCTGAACAGGTCCCTCTGGCCACTCTGAGGTGTCGAGCTACAGTATGAAATCCTTGCTACCAGGTCAGCCTTGGAGCCAACCAACTCTTGAACAGGTCTGACCCCTCCTCCCCCTCCACACACAAACACACAGACACTAGCAGGGCAGCCGTGCCGATCCAGAGGCCCCCAGACTGGCTGCACCATGCCGCGCTCCCTCCAGTTGCGTGGACTGTCTGTGACAAGTGGACTTGACTGCCTTCAGTGCTGAGCACGGAGGATCTGGGAAAGCAGGCAGGCGGACCCCTAGCCTAGAAGTCAGCAGACCAAAGTTCAACTGTCTTTTTGCTGTTTGACCTTTGGGCAGGTTACTTTTCCTCAGAGTCTCAGTTTCCCCATCATCAGAGGCATACAATGAGATTTGAAAGCTGCTTCCCTAAGTGACAAGGACTGCAGATATCATGGGCCTGAATGTTAATAATAGATCTGACTGACCTTGTTGCGAGTGTGGGAATATGTGTGAGTGTGTTGTCCTCATGCACGCCTCGCTCAAGAAACACTCTCAGGCAGCAGGAGAGCTCTACGCAGCCACTGCATGGTTGCCTGAAAGGCGTGTAATTAAAGACTTCGAGGAGGAAACTGTGCCATCTATTCTGAGGGAATTAGTTTTTCTTGATTTCCCACTCTGGCGTCCATGGCCATTAGCATGCGAACGGCTCTGGGAAAGTGTGGAGGCTTTTCTTTTCTCTTCCAGCACCCTTTCTTAGAGGGGGATGCCAAGGGTCGCACAGTAGCCATAGAAAGGAAGTCCCCAAGCTTGGGTGGGTGCCAGGCAGCGAGGCCTGGCCCACATCTGATTAGCTCTGGCCACATCAGCCCTGCGTACTTACACCAGGAGCTCAGCACATGAACTGGGTAAAGCCTTTCAGCCCACCCCCCGCAAGGTGGTGCATGCATCCCTCCAGGACTTAATGTCCCCTGTGCTCAGAAACACCTGTGCCTTTTGCCATTGTCACCGTTATAGCCTGGATTGTCAATCCTCAGTCACAGTAATGAGCTGAGCGAGACCCAAGCACAAAACCTCATCTCATGGCCTCAGGATTTGAACTCAAGTCCCTCTTGTTCCATGGTGGCCACCCCTTCTGACAACGAAGGTGACAGAGTTCTGGAGGCCGGCAGGGAGGAAGGAGTGACAGGTCGTGCCCCACAGGCTCAACTGGAGAGGGCCTGAATTCTGGTGTGTCTTCAGGAGGTGGAGAGTGACGTGCAGTCACTGGGGAGCCCAGGAAGGGTCAGTTCTGGAATCACATGTAGGGAGAGCAAGAGCACAGCTTCCTCTGCACTCCCCCATGGGGGGCTCTTATTTAGAACATACTGGTCCTCCCTCCTGGAGCTCCCAGCCTTCCATTAACAGGCCCTGCAAGCTAAGGGCACGGAACAGAGATCATTGGGAGAAGCCAGGAAGATTTTCTGCAGGAGCTGTGCCGGGGTGAAGGAGGTGTGTTCTCCCAGCCAAGGCAGGAATAGTCTATGCTTTAGGTTGGTCCAAGGTGAGGCCGAAAAGTAAAGAATGTTCCTGATGAGCCCACTAGGGCAGGCAGGGCGGTGATGGATATGCTGAAGCCCCCAAGTACTGCTGCCTATGAGGCTGAGTGCTGGGCACCAACTCCTTGCACTGACGGGCATATCCTTCTTTCCACGTAAAAAGACAGAGTAACAAGGAGCAGCACTGTGGCCGTAGTGACAAGGCTAGTTGGTGGTGTGGTTGTGAAGTAAGCAGTTGGCCAATCTGGGAAGAAGCTTCACATTGTTTACCAAAGATGGGCAGCATGCCAAGGGTGGGGGTCGACCCTGTGCACCCACTGCTGACGACAGCAGAGGTGGTGTGTCAGCAGGGTGGGCAAGAATATTGGTTGCTGTCAGACCTCCGCTTGACCAGGAGCTTGGAAAAGTCACTCTCCTCATTTCAGCTTCCGGTGTTCAGCTGGGCACACGAAGGTCACCTCTCAGTGCTCTTTGGGGACTGAGGGGTGAGGGCAAGAAAGCGCCTTAGGCTCCCCATCGAGTGGGGCTGAGCAAGTAGGCACTGTTCCGCAGGCTGTGCGGGCACAGCCGCTTGGCTTATCGCCTGATGCCATATTTCATTGTTTAAAACTGCGACCCCAAACTTACAAAGTATGAAAAGGGTGTTTTGCAGACAATGCATAATTAACCACTTCTAAACGCAGGGTGTGCCAGCCTCCCTTGAAGCTGTTAATTACTCTTCATTAGGGATCTGAAATTAATGTAGGATGATTCTGGATTCCCGCCAGTGGCTGGGCCAGGGAGGAGCCAAGGGCTTCTTTCTACCAGAAATCTAAGCCTGAAGTGTTCACGGGAGCCCCTGATTTCTGTTTGGTAAGGAACAGACTGCAAACACCTTGGTCATGGTGAACAGTAGATCTTCTCCCATGTCTTTGAGACCACCAGACCTAGGGGCACTTTTGCTAAATAGATTGGATTCAGAGAAAATGTGGCATATTCTTTCCGGCTTGGATTTGTGACTCCCTCCAGCCACATCCCGCCCACTCCCCAGAGCCAAACCCCATAGGACCTCTGATCTGATGTCTGTTTCCTGGACACAGTTGTGTAACTTTGCTAATGAAAGGATTGTTTTACATGTTTGAAACTCTAGATGCATAGTAGCATAATCTACTGTTGGCTTTAGATGTTTTGTAATTGTGGTAGGATACGTGTAGCATAAAATCCACCTTAAAAATATCAGGGCTCACTGTAATGACTGGCCCTGAATTCTTGGGTACAAGAGACCCTCTTGCCTCAGTCTCCAAGTGCTAGGAACTACTGAGCCCAGCCAAATACATACTTTTTGCACTCTCTCTCTCTGTATGTTTGTGTGGTGTGGGGTGTTATTTCTATGTATGTGAGCACGTTTGTGTGTGCAGTGTTGATTTTGAGTGTCTTCCTTATTTTCTGAGACAAGATCTCTTACTAAACCCTCTCTGCCCAGCCTTTTAGGTGGGTGTTGGGTCCTCATGCTTGTGTGGCATGCAGTTTAGCTGCTGAGCCATTTTTGCAGCCCCACAAATCTTAACTGTTCCTTCATGCTCAGTTCAGCAGCAGGGAGCACAGACACCCCTACCATCCATCTCTAGGACTTTCCCAACTTCCCAAACTGAAACTTTGCTCCCTTTGAACACTAACTCCCCGCCCCATCCACCTGCAGACACCATGCTCCTTCCACCTCCGTGGATTTGACTGCTCTAGGGAACCTCATCGAAGTGGAATCCTATGGTGTCTGTCCTTGACTGGCCAGCTTCTTCTAGTCAGCATAACGTCACCTAAGGTGGTGGTGGTTGTATCATATCCCAGCTTCTCTTCCTTTCTCATGCCAAGACCTTTGCCCGTCTACCTCCTGCTTTGCCTCTCTGTTCATCCACTGAGGGATGCTTGGCTTTGGTGAACAGTGCCACCGTGAAAGTGGGCATGCCAATCACTCTTCAAGAACCGACTTGGTTTTCCATTCCATGTTTTAGTGGTCTTCACCTGGTACTGACAGTGAGCTCAGGGCCTCGTGCCTGCTAGGCAGTTACTCTACCACTAGATGGGAGGCAGCTCGCTCAACATCTCCCTGGTAAGATCCGTCATGACTCTGTGTGAAGCTTTTATTCATTCATTCCCTTTGGTCTATTGGATTCCAGTATACAAATCTTCCCCATTTTAAGGCTAGAGCCAGGGCCGTGATATACATTCTTGTCCCATCTCATTGCTCTTGAGTGGCGGTGTTCCTGTTGAGTTTTACCAGGGTGCCAGCAGTAAGTGAGAGTCCGCCTCACATTTTCGCTGCGCTGTGTTAAAAGTTATATGATGTAGGCGGGCATGGTGGCACAAACCTTTAATCCCAACACTTGGGAGGCAGAGGTAGGAGGATCACCGTAAGTTCAAGGCCAGCCTAAGACTACATAGTGAATTCCAGGTTAGCCTGGGCTAGAGTGACACCCTACCTCAAAACAAAACAAAACAAAACAAAAGTTATGTGACATTTTCATTGTGGCAAAAAGAGAAAGAGGGAGATTATGGTGGTCTGAATGAAATGTCCCCCATAGGCTCATGTGTTTTGAATCCTTGGTATCAGCTATTGGCAACATGGAAAAGTTGTGGGGCATTTGGGAGGTGGAGCCTTGCTGGAGTGAGTGAGTCACTGGGGGCAAGCCTTGAGGTTGATTTGTCCAGCCCCACTGGACTCACTCTTGACTGCTATTTCCGGGCTGATATGTCAAGACTTGACACCCCAGGTGTCTGCTCTGCCATGTTTTCTCCACCATGGTTAAGCTTTGGTTGGGTGTTTTGTCACTACTGCAGAGCAGAACCGGTTTGCCTGTGGTGTGGGACTGCACTCACAGCTCCTGGCATCACATGCCCAGAGCAGAGTGAGGCAGAGTCCACTCCTTTGGCTGCAGGGTTCTAGGTCCCCAAAGTGAGGGTCCTCATGGGAGCTCTTATTCTACCTACACACTGTGCGTCCCTGCTGTTTAGGGGAGATGGTTCACAACTTAAATGCAGTGTGAGGAAGCTTGTTTTGGAAAGTGCTCCATGGACTGCCATCATGGTATGGGCTGCAATGAGCTCTAACACATGGTTCCAGGAAGATAGACTGGCAAGGCTTCAAGGGCACCTCTACCCTCACTGGAACCACTAGCTTGAGAGTGTCTGGCCAGCAGGATCAGTGTAGCAGGGGGCAGGGCAGCTCAAAGGACCCATCTGGCTGGCCTTTGATGCCATTGTTCAAGGGGTACACACGTGTGCTAGGCACTTGTTGTGGCCATCTCTGAATCCTAACAACAGCCGTGCGCAATGGACACTGTCCTGCTGGGGTGTGAGTCAGTGGCAGAGAGCTATCCGACATGGGTTCCATCCCCAGCACTTCCTAGGGGGGAAAAAAAAAAACACAACGAAGGAAAAAGGAAATGATGTTGTTATTTTCCCATATTTCAGACAAGGAGACTGAAACCAGAGAGGTTAAGTGACCTCCCTAAGGTCACACAGATGGCATATGATTAACTTACCCAGGCGATTGGCTCCCCTGTGCTGCTTCAAGTATTATCCATGTGAACTAACTCCCTGACTCCATAGAACTGTCCCAGTGTTTATGGCTGCGTAACAAATGACTTGAGGACCTAGTGGCTTAAATCAGCTTTTCTGGGCTGCTCCGTTCAGTGTCCCCTAGAGCATCTTGGAAGCTGGCCATTGGATTCCTAGACATGCCACTCACTCACCCCCCGCCCTCCCCCTCCCCTCACACCCACCAGCTCCCTTACCTGGCGTTGCTGTTGGCTGCCAGCCAAGACCCCTTCGTGGGGCTCTCCATGTGGCCCAGGCTTCTTCACCCCACAGTGGCTGGGTTCCAAGGGTAACTGGCCTGAGAGGAGTCCAGTAGAAACTCTATCGCCACTTGTGACCAGCTCTCAGGTGTTACCCAACGTTGCTTCTTCTATACTGTCCTTGGTGTTGGGGCTGCCTGGTCCCTGGGAGGACACCAAGGCTGACTGGAAGTGGCAGGGCTCTGGCAGAGCCTGTGGGGAGGAGAGACTCACACCGGTGAGCACAGCAAGTCACTTTTTCACCCTGAACCCCCCCTCGGTGGGGGGGGGGCGCCTGCAATGGACTCCAGAAGGGCATTGAAGGGATCCTGGGGCCCAGGTGGTACTCAGTGAGTCCTAGGTGTTCCGATCAGTGATGGAGCACATGCACGTCAAGTGTGGTGATTACTGAAGAGTGGTCGCTTCCTCCAGGAAAGGAAGGGTTCTGAATGAGTTCTTGCCCAGCTCACACAGGGAGGTAGTGTTCTGGAACATATAAATGGTGAGAGCAGGCATGACACCCAGTAGGAGCTCAGGGAGAGCAACAAGTATCAGCCTTAAGGGGGTCCGCCACACCACTTTGGCAGGGTGCGGCTTAGCAGGAAGCTGGCTAACTGGGTTAGGAACGAGGGCAGGAAGTGCTGCTCAGGGACCCCATGGGCATGCTCACAACTGCTCAGGTCATGTCCCACATCTTCCTTCACAGGAGCAGGAGGTAGGAAGGGCCTCCAGGGACCCCATGGCCTCTGGCAGGGTCACAGCCTTCTATGTTGTGTGTGGGAGAGGCTGGTCCCTGCTCACTGGGGGTCTGGGGTAGGGGTGGGAATGTGCATGCTGGGTAGTGAAGGGTGCCCAGTGCTTCCGACAGCTGTCCTCCCACGCCAGTCACTCTGGCCAGAGCAGTGAGGCGGGCATGGGTGAGAAACACAGCAGAGGATCAGCATGGCCCAACTACCAGGGCCCGGGCACAGCCACACTTCCGCAGCTTGAATCCAGTGAAGCATTAATTAAGAGTCAGGTGTCCAGAGCCTGCCTTGCCCAGTCGCAGTGCTAAGAGAGAAACCTGTGTCCTTAGTGGGGACGAGGGCATGTAGAGCCAGCCATTGCCGCAAGTGAGCTCTGGGCCAGGGGGGCCTGCACCTCAGCCTTTCTCCTCCCCAGGCCCCCACTCCGCGGATGTATTCCTCTGGGGAGGTAACCTAAGGGTGGGAAGATGGAGTTGAGCTCATGGAATGCAGATCTAGGGGGACACTGCTGCTGGCAAGACCTCGCCAGGGTCCCACGACACACACTTGTTGCCTTGGCCATTGCTGGATGGAGAAGTAAGAAGATTATGCCAGCCAAGATGGCCAGCTGTTGCAAAGTGGGAAAGTGCTACTGGGTCCCTTCTGCCAAGGCCAGCTGTGGGCTGACCCAGCATTCCTCTAATTTTCCAGTTTCCTGTATTAGAGTCATGACCCTCCACTCCCCCAGAGTGCAACCTTTTGGAAAATTGGATCTTTAAGGACAATTGAGGTAAATAAAATGATCAGGCTGGGTGGGCCCCTAATCTATCTTCTTTTAAAAAAATGGGGGAAAGTGTGTGTATACGTTTGTGTGTGAGGGTGGGCACAGGTGTGGAGGTACGAGGATGACTTTGAAATGTCAGCGCTTGCCTTCCAACCTTCTTTGAGGCAGGCTCTCATGTTCACTGCTTTTGTGAGGCGAGCTGGTCCCCAAACTTCCAGTGGATTCTCCTGTCCCTGCCTCCCTTCGTGCTTTTAGGCATGGCTGGGGTTTCAGACATCTGCCACAGTGACCCGCTTTTTGCGTGGTTCTTGGGTTCTGCAGTCAGGTGCTCATGCTTGCTTGGCAAGCACTTTTTCCACTGAGCCATCTCCCTATCCCCCTGCCTCTTTTCAGACACACACGGGAAGACCATATGTGAAGGCTGATTTTATGTGTCTACTGGGCAGGGCCTTAGAGTGCCCAGGCATATGGTCTAGGTAAGTTTGGGGGAGAGTTTCTGATGAAGTTAACATGTGAATCAGTGGACCACGGACAGCAGGTGGTCTTCCATTATAACCGCAGCTCTTGTTTGATCAGACACCAGGAATATCTCCTGCCTGACTGTCTAGCAGCTGGGACATTGATATTTCCCCAACTTTAGACTCCAACTGAAACATGGCCTCTCAGGTCTGGGCTTGTCAGCCTCTGTGCTCCTGTGCATGGTTGGATGGATGGATCTATCTATATATTCTGTCTACATAGACACATATATAACACTACATTGTACGCAAAGCAAGGACAGGTCCAGAAGAAGCCAGCCCTGCTGACACCTTTATTTGTACTTTCAGCCTCTAGAACTAGGAGAAAATCAGGTTTCCGGTGTAAAGCTGCCAGGCTGTGGTCCTGTGCCTGTCATCTTTTGGTTTGTGCTGCTGTTAACGGAATACCCAGAATGAGAGTGTTATAAAGAATGGAGTCCCAAGCTGGGCATAGTGGCTCACACCTTTAATCCCAGCGCTTGAGAGACTGAGGTAGGAGGAAACACTATGAGTTCAAGGCCAGCCTGAGCCACAGAGTGAGTTCCAGCCCAGCCCAGAATGGAGTGAGACCCTGCCTCAATAAAGCAAAAACAAAAACAAAAAGCAAAACACAACAACAACAACAAAAAGAACAGAGCCAGAGCCCTTCCTCTCACAGTTACTGGTGGCTGAAAGCCCACGGTCAAGAAGCTGCATCCAGTACCCCATGGTAGAAGGGCAGGGAAGCCGGAAGGGGAAGGGGAGAGGAGACTCATCCTGTCCTCAGGAGCCTACTCCAGCACCCCCCACCCTCAGGATAGCAGCAGGCATCCATTCAAAGGACAGAACCTCCAGGACTGCACCACCTCTGACACCCCCCTTCAAACCACAGCAACAGTCTTCACATACTAATCCTAGACTTCCCCTTTTCTCTGTGCAGTAGGCTTGAGGCCCCATCTTTTCAGCTTACCCTAGGGCTCTGGAGCATGTGCCCGGGTCCCACATGTCACAGAGCCCACGTGCTGGGCCGTGGAGGCTGGGGCTGGCACTGGGGAGGCGAGTGAAGCCCTCACCCAGGGCATGGAATTTAAGGGTGTGCCAAAGGCCCTAGCCACGAAGTAAACAGAATGTCATCGTTTGAAGTAAGCACAGGCTGTGGTTTGTCTTACCACCCTGTCATTGCACAATGGGAGCAGTGATTTCCAAAGGGGCCACAGTGTCCAGACCTAAGGTCCTTGTGTGCCAGTAGGCCTGATTTCTGAGGGTCGTAATGATGTGTGAGCAGATCTACAATGTGGGACTTGACAAGACTTGGTTAACCGTATCTACTTGGTTCAAAATATGGGACATCTCAGTGAGTGGTCCCTAGGGCTGTTTAGTATGTACAGTGTTCAATGCACACCGGTTCTTGGTATGTAGAGGTGCTTTTTAAGCTGTGATTCTTCATATGTAAAATGCTTGGTGCATGTAAGTGCTTGGTATGTAGTGGTACTTAGTATGTAGGGGAGTGGTCAGCACATACAGACCCTTGGTACTTAGAGATTCTTGGCATGTAGGATGCTTAGTACATAGGGGTGCGTAATATGAGGGCGTTGCATCAGGCTCTGTTGTGGCTCCCCCCATGCTCCTGCTGGCCCCGAGCCAGCCCATCCACAGGCATGGGGAGAACGAGGAAGACGCGTGACAGCACCACAGGGCTCCCTGTGCCAGGTCCTGCACTGCCTACCCACAAAGGGTCTCACGTGTGTTCTTGGAAGTCTGCCCCAGAACTCATGTCACCCCGGACATTTATGCAGACACGGCTGAAGAATGGCAGGTGGAGGGGTCACCATGTCAGTTGGCAGCTCCTTGAGGTCTGAGGAGAGGACATAGCTGCCTTGAGTCGGTGTCGTGTCCTGCTTCTGGAAACTGGCGCTGGGCCCATGTCCCAGAGTGTCCTTGGTTTTAGGAAGACCCTCCACAGCAGTAGGGGATTGGGTGGGAGACTCACTCTCGGAATATCAAAACTGTGTATGTGTGTTACAAAGAACCCATGCTAAAGCAAACAAATAGACTTGAGCCAAGGGGGCGTGTGGTGTGGACTATGGAGGAGCTCCCCTGCCTCCCTCCGCTTCTGAATTTACAGTTAACTCAGAACACGCAGCTCCCAACAGAGGGCCAGTCACACCTGTTCTTGCTCTTTAAAAAAAAAAAACTATTTTTAATTAAAAATTATTAGGAACTATGGACAAATCACATGTTGCTCTCATTCCCCTCTTCCCATATGCCCCTTCCTTTCCCCCATTCCTCTTGCTGCTCCTGGAGCCTTATGTCTGACCTCCTTTCCCTTGATCCTCAGCTCCAGGCAGCACGTCCTTGTCAAGTTCTCTAGGATAGTACCACTGTCTTCTCTCCTTTCTCAGCACCCTGATTTCCTTTTTTTTTTTTTTTTTTTTTTCCTTTTGTCAGTGCTGGGAATTGAACCCAGGGTCTTGTATATGCTAGGCAAGCACTCTACCACTAAGCTACATTCCCAGTCCTGATCTGTTGTCATTGTTGTTATCTATCTTGGTTGCCTAGCACCTGTGTCTTTCACCCCCTGCTTCCAGAGGCCTGGCTAGGAACAATGAGAAGGCCAGATAATCACAGTCTAGAGGTCAGAAACCCTATCTGGCTCTCTGCAGATTTTCCATGTGCCCTGCCCCATTGAGAACCTCTGGGTCTTCACCTGTGCAGAAAGCTCTGAGCTGCCGTGAATGGGGAGTCCCCCAGCAAAGCCCTCTGTGCTGCCACACAGGACCAGTTCCAAGCCCCCGAGCCAGGCTGAGGTGGCCCTGTGCCCCTGTGCTTGTGAACAGCAGAAGAAGGTGGCCGTGTGGCCTTTGCTGCAAGCAGAGCTTGTGGGGGTGGCCCTTGGACAGGTAAACTCACTCCTTTCCCAGTTTTGTCCCCAAGTCAGGCCAGCAGCACCTTTGGCAGGAAACAGTATCTGCCTGAAATTGAGTAGCATTGTCTAGTTTTCATGGTAACCTCTACTTACAACAAGTGATGCTGGTTTTCCACTGAGCGAGCGATATAAAGTTTCCTTTTAAAAGAAATGTGCTGGAGTCTGAACGGCAGCTAACTTACTGTTTTACTTTGTTACTAACTTTGTTGTTGGAATGGGGAAATGTGTTTGGTAGGTACTGTGGGTTGAGGGGACCTCAGGTTCCCACAGTGAATCACCCTCTTGTGAGCTGAGCTGGCTTTGCGCCCCACAGTGGGCTTCTTCCCGCCCACTCCACGCTCCCTTGGGTGTTCTTCTTCCCAGCCGGGCGCTGAAAAGTCTTCCTCTGCATCAGGTCTGGTCCCGAGAGGCTCCCGAGCAGCTCTCCTGTATTCATTCCTCTTTGGAGAAAGGGGCTTGTTCTATAGCCCTGGCTGATTTGAAATTTACTATGTAGCCCAGGCTGGCCCTGGACTCCCAGCATTCCTCCTGCCTCAGTCTCCTAAACCCTGGGATTATAGGCATGCTCTGCCAGCTCAGCATTTTTTTTTCTTTTTTTTTTTTTTTTTTTTGTTCTTGATTCTAGTACTTACTTGTCTTCTCACACCTCACACCTTTAGGATTTGGCAGAGTGCCTTCCCTGGTGTCATTTATCCTGTCCCTGAGTCTCCTGTAGCTCCTGTTAACAGGAGAGCTCACAAAGCCTAGTCAGACCTGAGTGTCTGCTTCAAAAAGGAGGGCAAGGGGTGGGAGAGGTGGCTCAGCCATTAAAGGCACTTGCTTGCAAAGCCTGCAGGCACAGGTCCTGTTCCCTGGTACCTTCGCAAAGCCGGAGCAGTGAGTGGATGAGGCCAGAGGCCAGGAGGCTAGAGAGGAGGGGACAGCAGCTCTTCCTCCTGAGGAGACTCACAGGCACACTCAGACACACAATTCAGAAGCAGGTTCCCACTCACCTGAATCCAAGGTCCTCTCCGTTCAGGGCAGGACTGGAAGAGGATGCCTTTTCTCCTTTGCCTGAGAGTGAGCTAGGGAGTGGCACAGCTGGAAGCAAGAGGCTTGAGGTTAGACACTGAGAAGGACTTCCAGAGCAGCTGCAAATCAAGCTGCATGGCGCTTATCCAGTTTGTTTCAAGCAGAATGGCTAAAGCTCCATTCCATTTCTACCCTTTAGTCCTTGTGTAACCCAGGCGTGCATGCAGACCTCTCTGCACCTTAAGTCTCTTTGCTGTGTAGAGAAGGCCTTAGTAACCGCCCCCCCCCCCCCAAGGACTGGCCAGAGAAGTGAGTTTGGGGCATAGAGCACCAACTACAGTGATCGGGCAGTGACCAGTCTCAGCAAGAAGGAGGTGCTTCTCCTGTCACTGGGATGAACAGGAACCCTCACCCCAGGAGTTTCAAAGACAGCCACAAGCAGGAAACTAGAGCCTGAGGGCTGGTGGAGAGGGGCTTTTTTAGTTAGAATTCACCTTGCAAAGGCTCTGTACCACATCAGTGCCTTCTTGGGTTTCCCCTCCCCCTTTGTTCTGTGGGTGGAGACACAGCTATTAGAAAGAGACCCAGAGGGGCAAGAGAGATGGCTTAACTGTTAAGGCGCTTGCTTGCAAAGCCTGAGGACCCAGGTTCAATTCTCCAGGACCCACATAAAAGCCAGATGCATAAGGGGGTACGTGCATCTGGAGTTTGTTTGTAATGGCTAGAGGCCTTAGCACATCCATTGTCCCCCCCCCCCACCTCTCTCTCTCTCTCTCTAGTAAATAAATAAGAAAGAAAGCCGGGCGTGGTGGCACACACCTTTAATCCAGTGCTCGAGAGGCAGAGGTAGGAGGATTGCCATGAGTTTGAGGCCACCCTGAAACTACATAGTGAATTCTGGTCATCCTGGGCTAGACTGAGACCCTACCTCAAACAAACAAAGAAACAACAACAGAAGAGACCCGGAGGATGCCATGGGTGTATAGCTTAGTGGTATGGAAAGACAGGCCTTGGAGCCAGGCCCTTGTCGGAGGCTAGATCTGGTGTTTCCCTGCTACATGAGCTTGGCTAAATCACATCACCTCTCTGAACCTCCACCCTGGGAGAGAAGAGGTAGGCTGAGACTTCTGTTGTGGGTGATGTCTGATTTCCCTATGTGGCATACACATGAGATCTAGAAAGAAACACACTGGAGGGCTCGTTGTTTCCACCGTGGCTGGTGATTGACTGGGCTTCCCAGGCTCCACCTCCACAATGGGCTGTGCTGGGTGAGGACCTTAGTGAGTTCCTGAGGGACAGCCCTGGAAAAGCTCCCTACCACCCAGCCATGTTTGGAGTTGCCCCTGGTCCTGTCTCTCCCTGCAGCAAGACTCCTTCAGTCTATGCAATTGTCCTCAGGCTTCCTGCCGGCCTAGCCTCTGGGGACAGCTGGCAAACAGCCCAGATGGTGAACGGGCCCTGGGCCCAGACCCCACCCCGGATCCACCCTGGGTAGGTCACGTCCCCTCTCTGGAGTACAGTTTCCTCAGTAGCAGAATGAAAGACAGGGACCAGGGGAGAGAAGAGCCATGAATTCATTCATTCATTCCACTACTACTCATCCATTAATTCCAGCTCTGGGCCCAATCCTAGGCTGGAGACATGAGAAACTGAGATACAACTCTCACCCTCACCTCCCTCCAAGTCTGGTATTTCAGTCCCACAGGGACAAGAAGAGGGCCTATGTACCCCCTAAAGCTGGAACAATCTTAGTTAGCTTCCTGGGGTAGGTGACAGCTACATCTTGAAAAACAAGCAACCCCAGGGATGCAGGAGTTGCCTGTGGCTCGCTCTTAGGAAAGGTCTGCCTTTCCGACTTCCAACACATCCAAGCCCTTGTCCAGTCCTGCAGACCAGCCTTGCCGCAGGCCTCACCCCCTGAACAGGGCACTCACCCGTGATCCCCCTGTGGTGGCCTCTGTTCCCCTCCTCAGTGTGTATATCCTCAAGCCCAAGGCTGCCCTCAGGCCCACTGACCTCTCTCAGGGAATAAATATGGCCTTTTCTATGCTTGGGTGGTAGTGATTTCATCCTCTGGGGGCCATATGAGTCAGGGTTGAGGGTGGGGGTTAGCTAGCTCGCCACAGTTTTCAAGCAGGCCTCCCTCCCTTCCCCGCCTGTGCTTGTCTGCCTGTGTCCTTCCAGGGCAAGAGGGAGCAGTTTTCACTGAGCCCTGTGGGTTCACACTCCCATAGCACAGGGCCCTTCAATGACAGCCAGCCATACTCACCAGGAATTCGTTCTATTGGTGCTGTCCCAGGACCATGACATCAAGAAGGGCACTCCTCAACCCCACTAGTTATGATCTGCTTGCTGCTCCTCCCTGTGGCCAGGACAATGGCATCCTTCTTTCCACCTCTGAGAATGGCAAGCTGGGGTTCCGGGAGATGGGACAGCTCAGGTGGGCAAGTCCATGAAGAATGGGGAGTCTGCCCTGAGCCCAAGGAGAAGCCACTGTGGGGTGGGGAAACTGTGTCCGCCTTCAGAAATCCTGGAAGCATGTGGGCCCTGGTTTCCTCATGGGAGCCCAGGCTGGAGTGCAGCTTGGTGGCAGAGCATTGCCCAGCGTGCATGAAGCCTGGCATTCTACCCTTAGCACCGCACAAGTGAAAGAGGAGGAGCCTGACCCACCACTCGGCTGGTGAGAGGTCAGGGAGGACGCAACTGGAATAGGTGTAGAGATCGCAGAGAACTGCGCACACCCCAAGCCAGGCTATTGGGCACTCTGCTGTGACAGCCTCGGCCTGTCTCAGCTCACTGGCACAGTGGGATGGTACATGTGGACTATGTTGGCAGCTGTGGAACTGGGACGGAGCTCAGTGGTAGGGTACTTGCCTAGTATGTATAAGGCCGGGTTCCGTCCTCACCACTGGAGAAGGAGGAAGGGGACGGTCCGGGAAGCCACAGCTACCCTACCCTGTAAAGAAGACAGACATGATACTCATGGGAAGGAGACGGGCAGAGTCCAAGGAGGAATGCAGTGGGGCCCAGGCCCTCCAGGAGTTTTAGTGACTGACACCCACAGGGCCTTGGGCCTCTAATACCTGACAGAGACTCCTGCCCTCCCCATCAAATGCCTGCCTTGGCTTGTGTCTACTACACAGCAGATGTATAAGGGACATGTGAAAAGTACTCTTCCCGGCTAATGACACAAGTGGCCCTGGTGCTAAGTCTAGGACCAGAATATCTGTCCCCGAGCTGTGGAGCTCAGGAGATAGAGGAAAGCAAAGCCTGGCACTCATCCTGGGTAATGCAGGGCCTTGAACCTGTCGGGACCCCTGCAGATCCCCGGCCATGGACGGAAGCCTGGGAGCCAGAGGAGAGGAGGCTCAGCAAGGAAGACAACTTGTGCGGGACCAGGGGCCAGCTCAGGCCTGAGGGGAGGGAGGGAGGGAGCTGCTGGGTGCATGGGTGCCTGGGTGGGATGAAGGATGGAGGGAATGGATGGACACATGAGTGGATGGAAGGAAAGAAAAAAGAAAAAGAAAGATGAAAGGAGTGGAAAGAAGAAATAGAAGGAAGCAGAGAAAGCTGAAAGGGGATGAGTGGAAGGAAGGGGGAGGATGAGCTGCTCGTGTGAATGAGAGCCCATATTGCTGAGTTCTAGATAGCAGAAAAAAATGTAAGCAGAAGTTGTCTGTACCTCAAAAGATGTTGAGAAAACTCCCCTTACTCAGAAGACATTACAGCAAACCTAGTCTGAGAAGAGCTGGGGAGTTCCCTCATGTCAGTCCCCCCCCCCCCGCCCCCCTCCATGACAGAGTGGACAGCCTTGAAGGGAATGAGCCTGCCATCACTGGTGCTGTCCAAAGTAGGCTGAGCCTGGCTCCCATGAGTTCCTGAGGCAGATGGGATCTGTGGGGCTTGAGAAGCCTCCTTTGGTGAGGAGGAGGCACCCCCAGGAGGCAGAGCCTTTGTCAAGAGCTACCTTAATTTCAGACACAAGGATCCTTCTTGGCTTGGGAATGGATGGCTGCAGCTGAAGTTCTCTGCTCTGAGAATCTGTGGCAGAATTCCCATGTGAATAGGCCGAAGCAGGGTCCTGAGGACAGGGACAGTGTCCTGAGGTGGAGTGTCTGTGGGCAGGTGGTGCTACTTCTGAATATAGATCTCCTCAGGTGACCTGCAACCCTGGTGCCAGGCAGGTTTTTTGTTGTTGTTTTGATTTTTTGTTTTTGTTTTTGTTTTGAGGTGGCCAGGGTTTAGCAAGGTTCTAGGCTCTGGGTCCACTAAGTGGTCCTCTAGGTCTCTGCCCTTTGGGAGACTTCCTGGGGGTTGTGGATGAAGAGAAGTCATTCTCTGAGGTAGTGGCCTTGGCCTGTGAGTCACTGTCCCCAGGGGGCCCTGCCTGGGAAGCCCCAGCTGCCAACCCTGGGCTGAGCCTCGCAGCAGCTGTTGAGTGGGTGGGCTCCAGCTGGGGCCCCAGTGTGGAAACGCCCAGAGTCCTGCCCCTGCTACCCAAAAGAGAATGGCCCTCACCCCATCTCTCTAGCAGCCCTCCTTCCTAGGTCTGCGACCTGGAGTGAGTGACTTTCCCTTTGTACCTCAGTTTCCTTACATGGTTAAGACAATAGCTGAGATCCACTTTGTGGGCCACGGGGTGTAGCAGGACCACGTGTTCACGATCTATGGGGAGTTTATTCCCTTGCCCGGGGCTCCTGCAGCGGGACGCTGAGGCCGGAGAGGGCTGACCACAGCTTAGCAGCACGCAGCACAGTTTGGCCTGGCCGGTGCTGGGGAGCTGTGTCGTGGTCCTGATGGGGCCTATGGAGAAACCAGCTGCTGTCCTAAGGCATAGCCTGCTTCTGCCTTCATTTCCTGCCCCCAGTCGACCCCAGGCTTTTTTTTTTTTTTTTTTTTTCTGGAGCCAGCAGCAAAGTAGACCCCTCTCAGCCCTATGGGCTGGGCTGTGGCCGTGGGGCGGTGTTGGGTTTAGGCCTCTGGGGACTAGCGGAGGATGTGAGCCCGCCCTCGACTCCACAGCCTCCCTCCCTCGGTGCTGCCTCTCCAGTCCCACCCCAGCCTCTGGACGCACTGGGCGGGCGGCTCCGAGGCTCCTGCACTCCCGCTCTCTCCCTGGCTGGGTGGACGCCCCTCTCTGTCCCACCCCAGTGACTCACTACTCCTCTGGCCCTCTGCCACCCCTGTCTCTTGGCAAGCAGCAGCCACGGGGTCTAGAGTGTGAGGGACGCTTAGTGTCGAGAGGATCTGGAGCAACAGGACAGGGCAGCGGCAGAAGCCTGTTCTGGGACAGCACTGCTAAGGACCCGCCGTGGCCCCGTGGGAGCCAGGGCTTCCCCTAGCTTTGGGCCTTTTTTTCCCCTTGCATCATGAAGAAGGAAGTGACCTGAGAGCTTGAGACTACAGCCAGTCCCTGGCCAGGAGGAGGCCCAGGGTCCAGGGCAGCGGCCAGACCCCTTGGCTGCCTACTCCCCACCAAGCCAGGCATGAAGGGTGATGGCAGTGCCGTGTGGGGCCTTATGTGGAAGTACTGCATCTCCGTGAGGACCCTCAGGTACCAGGGAGGGGGCGTGGAGGTGGCGGTGCCCTCTATCTTGGAAGGGCTGGCCAGGTGAGGGACTGCCAGGTCCCCCAGGGAGCAGGGATGGAGGGCAGGAAAGGCTGCCCCTGGCACCCATGGAGAAACTTGGAATCTGCCGGCCAGGAGCAGCATGGACCAACAGTGTGTGCGCTGCTGTTGCCCACCAGGGAAGGAAGGCCCCTAGAGGTTCAGGGTATAGGCGGCATTTGTTACATAACACACAGGCACTGGGTTTGGCTCAGTTATGAGAATTTTGACCCCGCCCCTATCTTCCCAGGGCCTGTTAGGCTTGGGTGACATGGGACTGACACGCCTTCAGTGCATAGCTGTGTGACCATTTCATGTAACATCCACATCAGTCACCCCATGGCCAAAGAGCTCAGCCCTGAGTCAGGCACCAGGCATAACGCTAGCTTCAGCATTCTCAGACATGTGCAGTGGCTTTGCCTCTCTGGCCCAACTGTCCTGTCCACAGAGGTTTGGTGTGAGGATGAAATGAGAGAATAATGTATATAGATAGAGTCAAGGCCTGGCCTGTCCCCAGCATCCAGCAAGTGTCAGATAGAAGTGTTCCAGCTGCGATTCTGTTACCCTGCCTTCTCAGAGGCCTCCAAGGGGTGCCTGGAAGGTGCTCCTGGATGGGAGGAAGGTGGAGCAAGGCTCTCACCTGGGGACCGGGCTCACTGGGCAAGAGGACTGCCTGAGCTTGGCTCCAGACTAAGGAGCAGTCCAAAGGACTGGACTGGACCCAGAGCAGGAAGCCCCGGGGTCTTGAGCAAGACTGGGACACCTTCCCTATGGAGGTGTACTGCAGGGTCCATTATTTGCACATAGGAGGACCTAGCTGGCAGCCACCCATTTGGAACGTGTCCTATGTTGTGGATACCTCGTAAGGGCATGCATTTTACTTAAAGGGGAAGTTGTTTACAAAAGATAAGAATTGAAGGGTTCTCCTTTCTGTCCACTCTCACAGCCTAAATTATAAACTAGATAAACGTTCCTGTCCCTTCTCCCTTTTCTTCTCCCTCCCTCCCTCCCTTCCTTCCTTCCTTCCTTCCACTTTTCCTTCTCTCTTCTTCCCTTTTCTTCTTTTTTCCCTCTTTTCTTGCTTCCTCCACAGACTATTTGTGGTCATTTACAGGAAATCCTACAGTGAAATAATGGGCCATCTAGAGCTGGGAACGAGCGTAGTTCAGAGTAGGGCATCATAGGGCATATAGCTCAGTGGCAGAGCTTTTGGCTGCAGACTAGGACATTATGACCCAGGGTGAGGCGATGATGTGATGATGGTAAGTACAAAGCAGAGACAGGCAGTGGCCTAAGGTCTGTCTGGTGAGGTAACATCTGCTGAGCTTTCCAGAAGCCTCGGGGGAAGGGGGAATGCAGCCACACAGTTCACCCCCACTTTACTAGGAAGCATAATAGTGCAGTGGCCACAGTCACTTTTCTGAGAGACAAGTGTGGCCAGGTCCTGGGATGGGGGAGCCTTGGGCTTGGACAGGATGAGGAGCCGAGCAGACAGTAAGGGCTGAAACATTCTGTTGGAACGGGGGTGCCAGCTGGCTGTAGGAGTGACAGACAGAGTTCAGCCTTGGAGTGATTCACTGGGCACCATGCTCTGTCTCAGACCATGATGGACCTCCTCGGTGGGGTTGGGCCAGGCCAGGCTGGGGCTGGGGCCTCCGGCCAGTGGCTAATACACTCTTCCCCTCAACTGCAGCAGGGTCCTTCTGCTAACCATTCTCGCCTGAGACTTCTAGGGATTGCTGGGGAACCTTCGGGGCTATTCACAGGGTATAGTGAGCCAGTACAAGGAGGTCCCAGGTCCCCAGGGAAAAACCCCTTCCCTCCTGAGTGGCTGTCTTCCCAGGTGGTCTCTGTCTGCCTTGCCTTCCTCATCCACAAAATGGGGAAAATTACACAGCTCTCTGCAGGGCTTGGGAAGTACACACTGAATGATTGTGGCCACTGGTAGCTAGACTGGAAGAATGCAGGCTATAGCCACAGGGGAGTCACCAGTGCTGGCCAATGGCCACTTCACCCTCAGTGAAGCTTGGGGTGGGCGACGCACCATGAATCACACTGGGTTTGCCTTCAGTCCCACTCTTTGCTCCTGGGCTTAGCTGGGGAGGATGAGCCTGGGGATCTCCAGGAGACATGTACTAGACTCTTACCCCACATTGCTGCCCCCCAAAAAAAGTCAAGGTCACCCCCTCCAGCCAGATAGGCAGCCATCCACCCAGAGCTGGCTATAGGGGGATCCCAACCCCCTGACTGCCCTGCTAAGGAGACCTGAATAAGCAGATCTGCAGTGGGGCGGAGTTGGCGTCTACCCCGGGACAAATTGGAGGGTTGCACATAGTTTTCCACTTGCGTCTTTAGATTTCCCTCTGCATGAGCCCATCACCTCTGGCTGCGTCCCACTCACATCTGGAAAAGAGCGAGGTGTGCGCAGAGCTGCCACTGCTGCTGCCGCCCAATGAGCCCTGGCCCTCTGCCAAGGGGATCTGAGGCTCCAGGCCAGGAGCAGGGGTTTAGGAGCATGGGGTGGGGTCTCCACAAGGGCCATGCCGGCTCCTGCTAGCCTCTGGGCCTGCCAGCAGGAGTGCCAGCCGTGACGGGTGCAGAGCTCAGGCACGTGAGGTGCACCCTTGGTGTGTTGCTGGACCTCATGAACCTATTGTCTTCACCTGGGAAAAAGAGGTGAACCTCTCCAAGGGGGTGGGCTTCAGGGCAAGATTAGCAGTGAACTCGGGTGGCATAGGTGGGGCACATGGGAAAGACTGGGCTCTTCTTTCCACCACAGTTCTTTCCTTCCTCTGTCTCAGTGTAGGCAAGGCAAGAGGGCAGAGAGGGAGAGAAGGCCACATGGCAACCTGACTCTGCCCTTTTTACTGCAAGTAAAATACATTCTGAAGACTGCCCAACAGGATGGATGCCTGTGAGCCTATCCCATGAGCCTGCCCACTAAGGAGCAGCCGGGCCTGTAGGTGTTTATTGTCCTCATGACTGTGACTAAACCTCAGTTTCCTCAACCATTAGCTGAGACTGGGGGGGGGGGGGGATGACACGGTAGTGCTCTCGGCTGTATGTGGCTCTCAGCAAGCTCCCACTCCTCCCCTCCCCTTCCTGCCAGGTGGCCTGTTGTTCCTCACAGACCTCATCCTGTCTCTTGTCAGGCCCAAGAATTATTTTTGCATCTCAGTGTTATTTGGGGAAAGGAAGATAGTTTTATGCCTTCATAGCTCAAGGGGCATCTGAGTCTCCTCAGCTGGACAACCCCTGAGGCATATAGGCTTGGGTGCTGGTCAGGGTGGCGCTCAATTGATAAGACCCACCCCAGGCCTCAAAAGCCCTGCCCTCTCCTGCTGCAGCTGCTTCTGGACCAGAGAGCTGGGAGCAGCTGGCGGCCAAGCCCCCAGAGCTTCTCAGGAACTTCCTTGCTCATCAGCCATCTGGTACCCCCCACGGGAGGCCAGTGGACGCTGCTCCTCCCAGCCTGGGCTGTGCCTGCCCGGGCACCTCTGACATTGGAGATGTCTCTTCCACTTGCAGTTGCCTCCTCCCTTACCATGACGCCTGCTAGCCCTGCACTCTTGGTCCCCAACCCATCTGCTGCCCCATCCTGACGGAGCCCGCAGTAGCTAGGATTCCTCAGTCCCCTCCCCATCCGTCTCAGCCCTAGGAAGTCCTGTCCCGTTAGGCAGAACTCAGAGAGTATAGCATTAGGCAAGAGATTGGAGGCAGAGCAGAGACACCTCTTCCCTCACTTTCTCTGGGCATTGTCCAAGCCCACAGGAATTCTCCCATGGCTGCCTCAGCCCTACAGGTCTCCCCCTCTGTCTGCTCTCCTGACCTCCCCCCCACCCCATTGGAACTAAGATCCTCTTGCCCCAGCTTCCCAGTGCTGGGATTGCAGGGCTCCAGAACCCCCTTACCAGGCCCGTGGAGTCTCAGTGCATGGCGGCTATCTCGTCTGGATCAACCATGATGGTTGTGCTCAGAAGAGGTTCTCACTGGCAGCAGCTGCTGCCTTATAAGGGCCACTGTCCCCATGCAGGGGAGCCACCAGGGCACCAAGGCTCTGCCTTCTTTGTTTCCACATGCAGCCATCAGGGAGGCACTTCTTGGTTGAGTCACACGGGTGGAAATTATTCTCTTGCTGATGGGGGAACCTGAGAAACTTCGCACATGGTCCAGAGCCTTCCTTGTGTCAGGTATAGAGCATTGGCTCAGTACGTGCTGTGTGCTGGCCCAGTACATGCCAGGGCCTGGGCTGTAACAGTGAGTAAAGTAGAGGGTCCAGGCCTCAAGTAGCAGATGTGTAAGCAGGGGAGACAGACAGACACACACACACACACACACACACACACACACACACAAAACAGACGGGTGAAAGCATCTTCAGATAAAGGCCACTGCCTAGAAGCTAACTGTGGGAGGGGTGAGTGATGGCGGGTTGGTCAGAAAGACCTCTCAGGAACTTCTGTCAGAAGATGAGTGTTATAGTGCAGTACCATCAGTCACAAAGGATGTAAGTCCCCACCTAAGCTGGGTGACCCTGAAATTTGTGCCAAAGGAAGGGAGCCAATCATAAAGGCCACATTGTGAATGAGACCATTCCTAGAACTATACAGGACGGAAAAGGCTACAAAGACAGAAAGCAGAGTAGGGGCTGCCCAGGCAGTGGAGTAGCGACAGATAATGGCCTCATTTTATTTTATTTTATTTTATTTATTTTATTTAGGGAGACAGAGAGAAATGGCACACCAGGGCCTCAGCCACTACAATTGAACGCCAGACACTTGCGCCACCTAGTGGGCATGTACAACCTTATGCTTGCCTCACCTTTTCTGCATCTGGCTTATATGGGATCTGGAGAGTCAAACATGGGTCCTTACGCTTCGTAGGCAACAGCCTTAAGTGCTAAGCCATCTCTCCAGCCCCTGGGTTAATTTTAAAGTGAGAACCAACTCATGTGGTGATGGGTACACACGGGCACCCACAGGTTCACTGTAATTAGCACACAAGTTGTATCCAACTACAAGCTGGGTGTGATAGTGTGCACCTTTAATCCTAGCACCTGAGAGGGAGAGGTAGGAGAATTGCCATATATTTGAGACCAGCCTGAGACTACATAGTGGAATTCCAGGTCAGCCTGGAGGAGAATAAGACCCTATCTCGAAAAACAAAACAAACAGGGCTTGAGAGATGGCTTAGCAGTTAAGGCATTTGCCTGCAAAGCCAAAGGACTCTGGTTCAATTCTCTAGGACCCATGTAAGCCAGATGCACAAGGGGGCACATGCATCTGGAGTTCTTTTGCAGTGGCTGGAGGCCCTGGTGCGTTCCCTCTCTCTCTCTCTCTCTCTCTCTCTCTCTCTCTCTTTCTCTCTCATAAGTAAACAAATAGATAAATAAATAAATAAAATATTTTAAAAGAAGAAAAACAAAATACACAAAAAATAGGTGTCCACCACCATGCTCAGCCTTAAATAAATTGTATCCAAATACAGTGGTCTGAGAAGGTGGCCTTGTGTTGATGGAAAGAATGAACTTGTGGAGACCTGGATGAGAACATTCTGGGCAGAGGTCACAGCAAGTGTACAGGCCCCAAGGCAAGAACTACCTGGTGTGTATGCAGATGGAGATGGAGGCTGGGAGGTTGGGCAGCGGTGGGGAAGGAAGTGGGCATGGCCAAGCTCTGGTGAGGACATGCCCCACTTCCGGGGTGGGAGGACAGGCCAGAGTTTTCAAGGGGATTAAGACTGTTTCCTAGTAACCACTGTTTCTGTGAGGACATGAGACCTCAGGGTTAGTGTGTGTGGGTGGAGGGGGAGAACCACAGTCTAGGTGGTTGACACCCAGAGGAGACAGCCTGGGGGCCGGTGGCCAGCAGCAAGGGGGATTCAGATAGGAACAAGGTCACTCTCCAAGGGGGTGAGGGAAAGGCTCTCACCACACCAGGCCTGGAAGGTGGCTGCCAGGAGGCAGCACAAATGGGCAGGGGCCGATGGAGAGGGCCCTCTAGCGGGAGCCCTGTGTGGAGAGGGCCACTGAGTACGTGGAGGCCTCAGAGGACCTGCTTGGCCACCCCGCTCCATCCGTGCCACCCCTGTGCCCCATTTGGGCCTAAGCTTTCAAAGTAACTAGGACACCTCTTTGAAAGACTCAGGCTGGCCCACAGGGGGACCATAGCGCCCATGTGTCCAGAGACCCAGCCGGGGCTTGGCACTCTGAACAAAGCAGCCTGGCCGAAACTGGAGTGGCCACGAAATGGGATCAGCCACAGGAGGCTGGCCAGGCAGCAGCTGTATTATTTATTGGCTTTGGCTGTCCAATGAAGCCACTTGAACTGGCCAGTCCTTGAAGGAGCTCCCTGGGCAGTGTCCCACAGGCACAGGGTGCTGGCCCCCTCGCCCTGGGGCGGGGCTTCCTGGATGCCAGCTGAGCTGGGAGGAAGTCAGACGTCAGGGCTGTGGTGGGGAGGGCCCGCGGTGGGGAGGGCCTGTGGTCCGTCCCCAGGGGCCAAGGAGAAAGGCCAGGCACTGACTCCAGGGAGACCTCCAGCCCTCCCCTGTAACACCGTGAGTACCACCTGCCTGGGGCGGGACCCGTGAGGGGCAGCCTGCAGGGTTCCTCTTCCGTGGAGCTGCCTCTCTGCCTCTTTGGTGCCAGCTGAGCTGTGCCCTGGGACCCTAGGCGCTTCTCCTCGGCTGCCTGAAGGGGAGGCTTAGCCCCAAGGGAAAACTCTTCAGCAGCAGCCTTGGCCATCAGGTCAGCTGGGCAAACCTGGGCCTGGGCTTGCAGGAGACCCATCAGCCCACCCAGACTGTAGGTCAGTTCTGTCTGGGCCTTGACCCATACTTCATAACTGGACAAACTGAGTCACTAGGATGCAGTGGCCTCAGACTCCGGGTGCATGGTTGGGGTACCTTCTGTCCTCCACTACTACCCTCCCTTGGGCCCTCAGAACACAAAGTTTGAAGGCTCAGGGGCAGAGGAAGGCCTGTCCAGGCTCTGGACTGGGGTTTCTGACCATTGGGGAAAATTGGCGTTGGGAAGACCCTTGCCACACCCCTAGCCATTTCTCCACTTGGCCCTGGCCCAGTGCAGCTGCCCCTCTTCCCCCCAGCTAAAAACCACCTGGCAACTAACAATTCAGCTTCTTTCATTGCTTTCTGAAACCTCTTGGGGGAACCTCAGGCGGAGACAGTCTGGGGGACAGTCCCTGAGAAATGTACCTTGGGAAATCCCCAATGGTGACCGGGCACCTGGGCTCTCCCAAGGGAGACTGTCTACCCGGCAGTCCAACCAAGTGTTATGACACCCTGGGAAGGGAGGGCTGTCAGCATTGCTTCCTAAAAACCCAGCTCCGAGATACGGGGACACGGCAGAGTCACACGGCTAGTGGGTTTGAGGTAACTGGAGTTTAAATACGGAGGGACTCTGGGCCTCTCCAAGTACTGTGCAGCCTTCTGTATGGGATGTGAGGGCAGAAGACAATGTTCTATTACTTCTCTATCATTAGGTATGTTTTTCCAAGGCCTGTGCTCCTGTCAGTAGGACCCTTAGATCCAAGCCAGGGTAGGGAAGGCTCAGCTGTGAGAGTGAGCACTTCCTGGCCACTCTCTGAGCTTGGCCAGCAAAAGCCCTCCTCTTCTGACTGATTGCTGAACTCCCGTGGTCAGCCGCCTGCAGCCACCGAATTTCAGGGCTCCAGGGCACAGAAGTGGCCTGGCCAGGTAAATGTAAGACCTTGTGTTCAAGCCCCAGGTCAGTATGATCCAAAAGAGGGTGCCCACAGGGACCTCCCCTGTGAGTTGGCCAGGTGGGATTGGAAGCTCTTCAGCACTCAGTGATCCTGTGTGTCCGCGTACTTCGTCATTTTAGTTCTCAATCACTTGACAAGCAGCTATTGGCCACTTACTACATGCCAAGCAGCATCTTGCCTGTGGGAATTTGAAGGTGGTAACGTGGCCATCCCCCTTGTTCTTCTGGTATAGGGGACTCAAAAGACGCAACAAATGCCCATACAGGCAGCAGGACAGTGGGTTTGAGGAGGCAAGTGGCACCGGGCAAGAGACAGATGGCAAGGCAGAGGGGAGGTTTGGGCAGTTTTCATTCTACATCATACCTCTCGGCCATCAGAAAGCTGAGGGTCAGTAGGGAGGTTCATGGTATGAACAAACCAGTGCACCACATCCAGGCCAGCGTGACTTCAAGCTTCCAGGACAGAGGTGGCAGAAATGGAGCAAGGCAGAAAGAGAGTCCAGGCTGTGCCCCGAGGGTAGGGGCATTGAGGCAGGATTGGTGGTCTGGAATTTGCTGCTGGTTAAAAGCCTGTACTTGGTGGCATGAGTGTCCACTTTGCTATTTTCTTGGTATGTTGACCTTATGATTTTACCTCTTAGGACCTCAGTTAGTCAAGGGGACCTTTTTTAGTTGCAAGTGAGAGAAGGCCAAAACAAAATAGGGGCAAACAGAAGAGGGACCTCAGTGGTTCATAGAACTGAAAGGTGTACAAATAATGGCTTCAGGAGTAGGCGGATCCAGGGCCTGAGCTTATGGATTTGGTCTTTTCCATATTCACCTTTGGGCCTTTCTGGCTCTATACCTGGCATGTGTGGAGTGTTTAGAAAAACCTTAGCTATATGCTTTCATCCAGTGGTTACCTCCCCTGTGACAGGCCAGCTTCAGGACACTGGTTTAAGTGAGCAATACACATACATTTCTGTTTTGAGGATGTTTGCTTTGCCCTGGGGGAGGTAGGAGAAGAAAAGAGGAAATTTCTACACAGGGCAATCAAGGCTGAGGAAGAGGTGAGCTCAGACCAGAGGAAGAACCATTACAGTTCTCTGCAGGGTATTCCTGGGGATAGCAATTGGCTGGATTTTGATAGCAGTGGAGGATTGGGCCTGGGGAGTGAGAGCCCATTGGCAGGAGTCACTGGAGTCAATTCAGGATCACACATTGGGTGTGTGTGAGGGGGGGGGTGCAGTGCTCAGTGTCAGGAGCACTCATGGGGGATTCAGAGTCAGGAGCATACATGGGGGATTCAGAGTCAGGAGCTCACATGGGGGATTCAGAGTCAGGAGCACACATGGGGGATTCAGAGTCAGGATCACTCATGGGGGATTCAGAGTCAGGAGCACACATGGGGGACTCAGAGTCAGGATCACTCATGGGGGATTCAGAGTCAGGAGCACACATGGGGGATTCAGAGTCAGGATCACTCATGGGGGATTCAGAGTCAGGAGCTCACATGGGGGATTCAGAGTCAGGACCTCACATGGGGGATTCAGAGTCAGGATCACTCATGGGGGATTCAGAGTCAGGAACCCTCATGGGGGATTCAGAGTCAGGATCACTCATGGGGGATTCAGAGTCAGGATTACTTATGGGAGATTCAGAGTCAGGAGTTCACATGGGGGATTCAGAGTCAGGAGCGCTCATGGGGGATTCAGAGTCAGGAGTTCACATGGGGGATTCAGAGTCGGAGCACTCATGGGGGATTCAGAGTCAGGAGCACACATGGGGGATTCAGAGTCAGGAGCACTCATGGGGGATGCATAGTGAGGAGCACTCATGGGGATTCAGAGTCAGGAGCACTCATGGGGGATTCAGAGTCAGGATCACTTATGGGGGGATTCAGAGTCAGGAGCACACATGGGGATCAGAGTCAGGAGCACTCATGGGGGTTTCAGAGTCAGAATCACTCATGGGGGATTCATAGTGAGGCTCTCTCAAGGGGGATTCAGAGTCAGGATTACTCATGGTTGGATTCAAAAGTCAGGAGCACTCATGGGGGATTCAGAGTCAGGAACACAAATGGGGAATTCATAGTCAGGGTCACTCATGGGAGATTTAGAGTCAGGAGCTCACATGGGGGATTCAGAATTAGGATCACTCATGGGGGAGTCAGAGTCAGGAGCTGACATGGGGGATTCAGAGTCAGGAGCTCACAGCTCAGTGCTGGGATGGGGAGGCTGAGCCAGCATGCAGGTGAAAGACAGCCCTGTATGTAGCCCAGTGGTATAGTTTTGCCTGGCAGGTGCAAGGCCATGGGTTCCATCCCCAGCCCTTGAAGGGATGCAGAGTGGCCTTGGCAGCAGCCATGAAGATAGAACTAACATTTACTATAGCCAGGCACTCTCCATATGCTATCTCGGTTTACCACCCAGCAGTACTGAGAGCTGCTTGGCCTCTTTGCAGAGAATGAGCAGTAGTTTCTGGATCCTGGGCTGGATTTGGGTGGGATTCAAGCATTGGATTAGCTCCATGGTCTCTGACTGTGGAGTCCCTGTCAGAAGGGCTATTGGGCTGTCATCCATGGTGAGGACATATGGGGAAGTCACCATGCCCAGAAAAGGCATGTGTTGAAACACCTTCCCAGCAGGCCTCCCGCTGAGCCGCTGGTCAGCAGAGGCAAACATGGTCGGTGTGAAACCAAGACATGGGAGTGGGCAGGTTGGGTGTGGAGTGTGAAGCAAAGGCCCCTGTGCAGAAGTGTGAATGGACAGAAGCCTACTGGTGAGCAGTCAGGGGTGATAAATGTTCCCAGTACCTTCTCCCCTGCTCCCCAGGGTCTGGGTGAGCAGAAGAAAAGCTGAGTGGGGTGCAGGGCTGTGTACTGTGACCCCTGGGAAGTTCCTAATACTCCTCAGAGCCCTGCCTTCCTCCTCTGGGAAGTACGTAACGTCTCCAAAGTCAAGGTTAAACAACATGATGTCAGGCATGCCCCAGTGGTGCCAGCTCAATGAATGGCTGGGATTAGCCTCCCTCGCGATACGGTAGGATGTCAGTTTGAACTGTCTTTAAACGTTATTAGATGACCATGGTCACCTGAGCCGCTGAGAAGCTGGCTCAGCTGTGTGTCCCCAGGTACTCTTATTCAGCCCTGTTGTATGCCCACGGTGAAGTGGAGGTGAAGTATGAAATGTGTCTACTCCTTAGCCAGTCTGCAAGTTCCTTTCTTAGCTGACAATGAGGCAAAGTTTGTAGGAGACAGAACAAGAAGACAGCTGTGCGTAGGGCTGCAGCCCGGCCTGGGAAGCCAGAGGTAAACGCCGGAGACCCTTCACGGTGCCGGGGACTATATTTCTCTACACTGCCTCTCAGTGTTGTGTGGGTGTGCCAGAGTGCCTGGGTCACTTACTAGAGGTGGAACTGGCTTGGAGATCCTGTGATGGGGCATACAGGGCCCTCCAGCAGAGAGTTTCAGCCACCCTGGCACAGGAGGAGGTGACATGGGAGGCAGGTCTGGCAGAAGCAGGGATGGAGCAAGGGTAGAACCAGGCTACCTCACCGTGGTATGTTTGGAGAACAGTCGTCTGTCTTCGGTAGCATGGGTCTGGGGGTAAGGAGACCTGAAGACTAAGACTCAGGCCAAAAAAGGAAGACAGTGGGGCCCAAACCCCAGAAAGCCAAGAGCCTGCTGGGTGCCAGCACGTCACTGTCTCTACACTGCCTCCCAGCGTGTGGATGTGGGTGTGCCAGGATGCCCAGGATGCCGGAGTCGATTGCTGGAGCCCTGGCTAGGGTGACGCTGGGCTCTTCGGTAGAGAGGAAGAACCCAAGCCCTTTGTCCCCAGGTCTGCCAGCTTCACTGTCTTCTCCTTAAGTGGATACATTTTTTTAAATCTAATTAGCAGTGTCTATAGAGATACATACTGTATGGAGAGTGATTTTTGTGCTTCAGAGGAGGACACCTGGTTGAGGATTGCAGCTGCCATGTTACTGTGCGTGGGAGTTTCTGGAGGGAAGTGGTTCTAGGGAGCACGCCCAGCCCACCTGGCTCAAGGCTGGGGCAGGGCCTGGGTGAGATGGGGAAACAACCACTCCTCACTTCCCCTTTCAACCTAGAGGCCCAGGTGAGGGGCCTCCTCCCATTAGAGCTTCCAGGCACAGGGTCGGGGAACTGAGGCAGTGGGGTTTAGTGTGTCTAAATTTTACTGTCACTACAAGGGGAGGTCTGGTGTTTCCAGGCCAAATGGGCTGCTGCCTCTCCCCTCGTGACCTCAAGTAAGTCACTGAGCCACTCTGGGCCTCAATTGGACATTTGCAAAATGGATCTGAAATAACTTCCCAGAGCAGCCAGGTTAAAATGTCTTTGGAAAGACCCTGGTCTAGTGCCTGGGCCATCAACCATTTGGTTTGGTGGTGGACTTGAAAGATCACAAATTCCACATCTTGGAGCAGAAATAGCTATAGATCCTAGAAATCTAGACAGCAGACTCCACTCTATTCTCAACAAGCTGGGTGGCCTTGGATTTGTTATTTCATGTCTCTGGGCCTCAGTAGTCTTATCTGGAAAATAGTTTAACCATCCAGGCACAGGTGAGGGTCACCTGATGCTGACCCACATGGACTTCTCAGCCTGTCTTGGGCTGGACGCTTGAACATCTTCTCCCCACCACTACCTTTTCTGCCCTGGGAACTGGGCCACAAGAGCTCTGTGGTTAATAATCCATGCACCTTATATCTGCCGAGTGTTCACTGTGTGCTAGGTATTGCCCAAAGCAGTGAGTGATGCCTAGTCCCCTCCCTCCCTCAGGCCAACAAGAAACTGCAGAACAGATTACTGAGCGAGGTAGCTTCCAACATTGCTGTGCAGAAAACAAGATGAGGCTCTATGGTGGTGAATGACTTGCTGGAGACCTGAAGCTAGGATGGAGGTGGTCACAGGATGGGAGACCAGTCAGAAATTCTGGTTCCAAGTACAGAAAGTGGGTATGAAGGCTTCCAGCCTCACCCTTCCAGGGGCATCTGTCTGGGCACAGGCGCCAGGGCTGCTATTGGAGAATGTTCACTTATTCCCCAAGCGTGGCTGGAAGCAGAACCAGCAGAGGCCCACCTCCAAGCTGTGGTGACAGCAGAGGTATGGCAATGTGGAAGTACCAGCCACCAGTTCAGGTGGGCCCTAGAGCCCCAAACTAAGGATAATGGGAGGATGGAAGGTCAAACTCCAGAGAGGCATTGGGGTTCAGCTCCACATTCAGAACTCCTGAGAATGCATATGCATGACGTCAAGCCCCAACCCCAGAAGTTACCCAACCCTACGCTTCCATGGGCCCAGGGGAGGTCGCTGCACCTTGCTGGGGCTCTGGCCTCCTGGAGACACCATAGCCCAGTAATAACAATGGCTGTTGTGGAATGCCTGCATGTGTCACGTGCTGCCAGACCCTTCACACGTCCAACTGGGACTTCTTGGTGCCCAAGGTCTGCTGGACATGTTCAGACCTGGTCATAAAAGACTTTGTAACTAGATCTTAAAATGAGTTTGTGTTGGGAATGCAGTCTGTTTATGTCAAAAACAAACAAACAAACAAAATCCCAAAGACATTTTTCCCTAAATGCATCCGGCAATCCCTCTTTAGATGCCATGAGGCTGACTTCTGACAGTAAGGAGATGCTGGCTGTGGCACTTTGAAAATGCCCTCCCCAAGGTGGTGATGGACCTATATACCCAAAGGGGTCCTGTTTTTCTGCCAGCTGGGGACACACTCAGCTTGCAGATGAGGGGAAATCCCTTAAACAGCTTTACCCAGTGGTCATCAGAGGGGAGGCTGGGTGGGGAGGGCATAAGAACATTTTGGGGATGTGTCCCTGTACTGTCCTTCCCTGATGGGACTTGAGGAGGTCCTCAGCTTGCTCCTCCACTGGACAGGCCTGGCTGGGTTCATAATCTGCAGGGTCTGCTCTCAGCTGGCTCCCTCAGAGATGCACTGTGAGAAGCCAGGCCTAGAGAAGTCACCCAGTCACCTAACCATTCTTCTGTGGGATTTGGGGCTCTGTGAATGTGGAGGATGAAACGGGTATTGAAAACAAGCTGAGCATGCCAAGGGGCCATGGGCCAAAGTGATTGAGGTAGGGGAAGAGACATCTGAGCTCAGCTGCAGCTTCAGACAGTCCTTCATCTGCAAGCAGGGTCCATCAGACATGAGGAGCCATTGTGAGCACGGCCTGCTGGGCCACTAGGAAGAAGTGGGAGTCAGGGACATGAGACCTACAAGCAGCCATGACAGGAATGGGGAGTTGAGTTTTGGTTTTTATTTATTTATTTAATTTGTTTGTTTGCTTGCTCACTTATTGTGCTTGAGATAGAATCCAGGGCTTTGTGCATGGTGGCCAAGCACTCAACCACTGAGCCACATGACCAAAAACTTGCGGCACTCCTCCTGTCTTAGCCTCCTGAGTACTGGGATTACAGGCTTGGCTTTTGTCTTTTCTTCTTCTATCTCGTTTATATCCTGGGTTCAAGTCCCTCCTCTATCTCCTGAGCGGCTGGGAGGATGGGGGCATGCACTGCCACCTCAGCATAACATGGAGTTGTTTTGAGTGCCCAATATGTATCGAGCTCTGTCCCAACCCTTAACTTCACTGAAGACCAGGTATGATGGTTCACCCTATAATCCCAGTACTTGGGAGGCTGAGGCAAAAGGATTGCTGCAAGTTTCAGGCTAAAAATAAAAGCTGCCTCATTGAAGTTTCACAGAAAATTCTCATGAGCAAGAGTTCAGACATTATTATATTACTAATTTTTTTGAGGTAAACCCAAAAGACTGGCCTTTTTATGCAAAAGAGCAAGAGAGAGAGAGAGAGAGAGAGAGAGAGAGACAGGGAGAGAGGGAGGGAATATTGGCATGCCAGGGCCTCTAGCCACTGTAACCAAACTCCAAACATGTGTGTCACCTTGAGGGCCTGTGACACCTTTTGTGCTTGTATAACCTTGTGCATCTGGCTTTTGTGGGACCTAGAAAGTTGAACATGTGTCCTTAGGCTTCGCAGGCAAGTGCCTTAAGCACTGGGCCATCTCTCAAGCCCTATTATTATTAATTTTGTTACTACTAGGGATTGAACCTAGAGCATTATGCATCATAGGCCAGCATTCTACCACAGAGCTACATCCCTAGTCCTCTTTTTTTTTTTTTTTTTTTTTTTTTTTTTTTTTTTTACTTCTGATCTTGAGATAGAGTCTCACTAAGTTACCCAGACTGGCCTTGAATTTGTGATCCACCTGCCTCAGCCTACCAAACTGAGGATCATAGGCTTATACTACAAGGCCTGGTTTTGCCCTTATCTTGCAGCTGGGGAAATTGAGGCAGCCAAGTGATTTTGACAGATTTTTTGCCAGCTGAGAAGTGGTAGCATCAGAATTGGGACACAGGTCTGGAGGGCGGTTTTGAGCATGGGATAGTGTATAAAGAGACTCTTGTATTCCAATCCTCAGTGGAAGGCAAGTCCACCCTCCTCCCAGACTGCAGCTGGTCTTACAGCTGGTAGCCGCACCCACCCCTCAGTCATCTATATGGTCAGAATGGTGTGGGGCCAGCTTCCAGAGTGGTTCCTACCTGGTCTGTCTGGGTGATACATGTCTGCTGTAGGTGGGATGTTTACTAGCAGCTCTCCTGCTCCCTTCCTAGAGGCTCGCATCCCCATAAGCACAGTGTGTCATGGCTCTGGTCTACACAAGGCCACATGATCCCCACACTATTCTCATGCAGCCTCTGCCAACCTCCCCTTGTGTACACAGCTCTGACTTGGAATGGCGGAGAGGAAAGGAGCAGGAAGGGGAGGGGAGGGGAGGGGAGGGGAGGAGAAGATAGAGAAGAGGTAAGAGAGGAGAGGAGAGGAGAGGAGATGAGATGAGATGAGATGAGATGAGATGAGATGAGATGAGATGAGACTTGGGGACTTGGTGGTGGAGGAGTGCTCATCCCTTGCAGGGGAGATAAAAACGTTCAGATCCAGAGGAGGACAAATCATTGCAAGAGTGACTGTGGTTAGTGTCTCTCCACCCTTCTGTCTGCTTTCTCATCTATGAGAGGGAGAAAGATGCTCAATAGGAACAGGGCTTTGTCATTTACCCTACAAAGATGTTGTGAGAGGTTGGACCATTAGGCTGCTGCTCATGAGAAACTCGTCCTTGTGTCAGCCAGAGCCCACCCAGAACACACTTGAGCATCTTCCCCTGGCTTCCTCTGGCCTGTATGAAGTCTCTGCTCTGACTTCCCTTGTCCTCCCTGGACACAGGAAATGATCCAGGGTCTTGGTTCTGCAGGGGAGGCTTTGGCATGGGCCACCAGTTGGACTGTGCAGGAATTCAGAAAGCCATGCAATGTCACTTTTAAGTCAGCAATGGTCTATAATGTGGGATGTGTGGACTGAAGGATCTGCCAGTTCTCCATGTTCGCCAAGTGATGTTGGTAGTCAGTGGGAGCCTTGGGTACCTTATCATGCCAAAACTCTTGAGACCAAGAGATTTTTTTTTTTTAACTTTTATAACTTTATTTTTACACTCAAGAAGTTAGTTCTCATCCACGTTGACAGTCTGTAGATTTTTGAATGTGGTAACAGGGATATAGGTCACCAAAGTATAAAGCTTATTTGGTGAGTCTTCATCCTCATTTCATTTCCTGGACAACTGTACACGGATACGATATGGGACATTCCTTATTCCCTTGGCCCAGATGGCTTTGTTGAGCCTGGTATCAATGTGCACATCTGGAGTCCCCATCTCCTTCATGGCAAACTTCCGGATCTCTTTGAGGGCCCAAGGAGCCCGCTTCTTGAAGCCCACCCCATGGATGTGCTTGTGAATGTTGATGGCGTACTCTCGGGTCACCACCTCGTTGATGACACAGCGGTCCTTCTTCTCGCCACACTTCTTAGCGGGAGCCATTCTGCCGGGCCCAGCTTGGAAAGGAGACCAAGAGATTTCTGAAGTAAAAAGGCTTATGGAGCCAATATAGATACTTACCGGAAAAGGAAGTGGCTGAGTCCTGGGACACAATCCCAGAATGCCAGCAACAGTTAGAGGAAACAGGTGGAAACTGTCTGTCAGACTGTAGCTGGGAACCCTGTTTATGAGTGTGAAGAACCTGGAACCCACAATGGCTACTGATCGGGTGTGGATGTTACAGGTAGGGGCTGGGAAGCCTTGGGGCGACAGGGCAGTCCATAGTGGGAAGTGTTGCTTTTGTGTGAGGGAGGGTATGCGCCAGGTGGCAAGGCATCCTAGTGGTCCTCCTCCCCTGCCCCGACTTTTTTGAGGCATTTATTGTGTATTAGGGATGGAACTAAGGCCCTGTGCATGCTCAGCAAGGGCTCTACCACTTGAGCTGCATCCCAGCCCCCCACCTGGGCTTGTGTCCAGGATTTCAGCATATCTTCAGAGTGTGGAGCAGTTTGGTGGTGGTGGTGGCAGGTGGCAGTGGTGGTGGCGGTTTGACCAATGCTTCTCTTGTCCTGTGGCCTTGCAACTAAAGTCTAGGAGCTCTGGGACTCTTTTCCTTGTCAACTGCCACATGGCCCACCGTGGCAGATGATCCTCCTTGTGTGGTAGTTAGTCCCTTTGGTCTTCTCTCCATGTGGCCTTCCAAGGGCACACAGTCCCTACCTTCTGTACGTGGCAGCATGAGGGCAGCGGAGCCACCATGACCCTCAGGCCCAACCATGCAACTGGCACCGCAGGCTCTTCTGCTACATTCTATTAGTCAAAGGAAGTCACCTGGCCAATGCGACAGGAAACAACTCTGCCTCTGGGTGGCAGGAGGAGACCAGTCCTGTCGCTGAGGGGTGTACCAAGTGGGAGGACTCATAGCCAGCATTTTCAATCATAGTGTGGCAGTCATTAAAATTTTGCTGGGCCCTTGTGTCTCGCCAAAGCCAGAAATTACCCTGGTGAAATTACCATCAAATCACCCCAAGCCCAGAGGCTGGTTCTGCATGTGCTGCTAGGGACAGAAGCATGGCACACCCAGTGAAGTATTCAAATCCCAGAGCCAGGCCAGGCCTCTGTGGGAGGAGACCCCTGGGGGAATTGGAGCTGTATTCAAGCAGCCAATCACCTTCAGGTCTTTTCTCTCTATTGTGAGGCTTTCCATGAGCTATAGCCATAGGAAGCAATTTAAATTTTAGTTAGTTAAAATCAAACTGATTAAAAACTTTATAGTCTGAGAAAGAGAGGGTCAGGAGGAAGCCTAAGCCTAAATGTCAGCCCTGGCCCCAGCTTTATCACCACGTAGACCTGTGCCTGCCGCTTGAACCTCTGAAGTGACCATCTCGGTCCAGCACTGCCTAGTGGGGCTCTGGGTCTGCTAGGAGCAGGCTGGGCACTCAGCGATGGCTCTCTTCCATCAGTCCTAGGCAGTCAGGTCCCCAGATGCCTCAGGCTCCAGAGCCATGCCTCAGGCCCCAGCTTCCCACTTCTCCTGGAGGGCAATCTTCCCTGTGGATCCCTTTCCACCTGTGGTGAAACAAACCCAGGCTTTTTCAGCGGGGGGGGGGAGGGGAGCTTAGTATCCATGACAAACTGAGAAGGACCCACTTTAGGATGCTGGAGTGGGTGATGATTGTCACCGCAGCATGTGTTTGGGCTTGAAAGATGTTAGCATGTGAAACCATGTGTGTTTGGTCTGCCACAATGTTGGGTGTACATATGGGATGCAGGATCCCCTGAAATAATTCAGGGTTCCTAGCCTGGGAATCCCCCAAAAATCCTCTAGGAGCTAGAGTCTTTGAGAAGCACAGGAGGAATGGTAACTCTTTGGTAGAATGAAGGCCCCGTGGCATCTGCACATGGCCAGTGCTGTGGCTGGTTTGGCATGGGTTCGAGGGGAACCCTTTGATACTGCACCCTATCCCACAGCCCATCACCACCTACCTGACCCAGCCACCCCTCTTTCCTGCTTCTGTAGTCACTGCTGTGCACGTTGCTAGTCAGAAGGTGGTCCCCACATATGCACCCTCTCTGTTTTGTGTCACTGAAACTAAATAGCTGAAGTAAAGTACTTTGTAAATAGATGCACTTATTTGAGAAAAGGACTTAATTTGGCTAAGAATTCTAGAAGTAGAAAACCCAACTGTCATTGTGCGAGGGCTGTGGTTGTCCACACAGGTTGAAAAGGAAGCAGCCACACACTGGGAGGGGCTAAAGGCCACCCAGCCTCCCTTTATGACACTGGCTTTCCCAAGAACCAACAGTCCCATGAGAACATTACTTTCTTCTTGGGGCAGTGCCCCCACAAGCAAATCTTACTTTTTTTTAAAAAAAATTTTTTTCTTTGATTTATTTACTTGTTCTAGTTTTTTTTAATTTTATTTATTTATTTGCAATCAGAGAGACAGATAGAGAATGGGCATGCCAGGGTGTCCAGTCACTGCAAATGAACTCCAGATGCATGTGCCCCTTGTGCATCTGGCTTATGTGGGTCCTAGGGAATCACACCTGGGCCCTTAACCACTAAGCCATTTCTCCAGCCCACATTTTAATTTTAAGTAGTGTCTCAGTCTAGCCCAGGCTGACCTGGAGCCCACTCTGTAGCCCAAGCTAGCCTTGTACTCATGGCAATCCACCTACCTCCACCTTCTGAGTGCTGGAATTAAAAGGGTGTGCCATCATGCTCAGCCACAATCAAATATTTCTAAAATTTTTTATTTTTTGACTTGAGACAGAGAGAATGGGCATGCCAGGGCCTCTAGCCACGGCAAATGCATTCCACATGCATGCACCACCTTGTGCACCTGGCTTTACATGGGACCTGGGGAATTGAACCTAGGTCCTTTGACTTTGCAGACAAGTGCCTTAACTGCTAAGCCATCTCCCCAGCTCCCACAATCAAGTCTTAATGCAGTTTCATTGGGGGCCAAGCTTCTATCACATGAACCTTGGCAGGGGAAGTGGAGGATAAGCCTTATGCAAACCACAGCAGGGGCCTCCCCAGTTTGTAAACACTAGAATTGAACAGCCATGGACATTTGGCAGAATTTGACTTCCTTGTAATCTAGGGCAGTGGGGCCGAGATAGATTCAGACTGAAGTTACTAGCATCCGGGATGCTGGGGCTGGTGAGGGGCTAGGGCAGGGTGCAGTCACAGCATGCCCACATCCTCTTCCCTTGCTACAGAAAGCCAGGATGTGGGGGTGCGCGCACGCATGCGTTTCATGACCGAGTTCCCTTTCACACAGCAGGCACTCCATTAAAAACTCACACTGCCCTTTTCTGGCAGTGACTTCTCTGGGGTCCGTGAGATGAATGATGAGCCAGTGTTGTCCCCACCAAAGAGCTCTACTCATAACTGAATCAGCAGGGGTGTCTGGTTTTAGTTAAATTCTACACAGTACTTTTGTAGGTGAATTTTTGTAAGTGTGGTAAGAATTATTTTTGAAATAATTAACTTCAACCTTTTCAACTGACCAAAAAATTGTTAGTGCTGGGGATAGAGCCCAGGGCCTCATATGCTTCTCGGCAAGTGGCCTACCTCTGAGCCCTACCCCTGCCCAATAATTTTCATCTCAAGCAAGAGCTCCAAGAATAAACTGAAAAAGATACATTTTCCCCTGTGTCCTTTTACCCAAATTCATCATTAGTAATATTTCACCAAATTTTGCTCTCTCTTACCTTTTTTTTTTTCTTTCTCAAAACTATTTGTGAGGTCACCACAATCATTCAATGTGTTGACTTTTCTAACTAGTACTCCAGCCTTTTTTTTAAAAAAATTATTTATTTATTTATTTGAGAGCGACAGACACAGAGAGAAAGACAGATAAAGGGAGAGAGAGAGAATGGGCGCGCCAGGGCTTCCAGCCTCTGCAAACGAACTCCAGATGCGTGCGCCCCCTTGTGCATCTGGCTAACGTGGGACCTGGGGAACCGAGCCTCGAACCGGGGTCCTTAGGCTTCACAGGCAAGTGCTTAACCGCTAAGCCATCTCTCCAGCCCGTACTCCAGCCTTTTGCCTAAGAACCAGGACCTTCTCTAACATCACGGCGGTCCAAGAGTCAAGTTCAGGAAATTAACCATTTATGTTTAGATTTTGTCCACTGTCCCAATCAGGTTCTTTAGATCTTTCATTGCATTGAGGGGTGATTAACATGCTTTGAAATTTACTCATTATAAGTGTATAACTCAGTGATTGTTAGTGAATTTATGATACTGTGCAACTATCATCACAGTTTTATATTAATAATTACTATCCCACTGTAAAGAACCTCACGCTCACTCCTCTCCCTCTCTTGTCCCACACTTGCCCCTAATCCTTTTGTCTCTGTCGTCACCTTCAGAGCAGCATGTTATATTAACAGAGACATGATATGTGGCCTTTCGTGTCTGGCCTCTCTCACTGAATGGGGGTTTTCAAGGCTCATGCATGTTGTTGCTCTACAATATTTTATTGTACAGTCAGATTGTTAACTTGTCTGGTCACTTAAATATGTATACTTGGTTGTTTGGTTGTTTCTACTTAGGGCAGTTACAGATGACACTGCTTGACTATTTGCCAACATGCTTGTAGAGCAAATAGGCTTTCCTTTTCTCCTGGTTGTCTACCTAGGAAACACAGTGCTAGGTCACACTAGGAAACAAACAAGCTGTTCTCCAAAGTGGTCCCGTTCCTCCACATGCTCTCCAGCATTTCTACTGTCCGCTGGTGACTCCAGGGTCCTCATCCTCGTGGTTATGATGGGGCGTCTTTTGTGGCTTTGATTTTCATGTCCTTGATGACTAATGATGCTGAGTGTCTTTTCATGCGCTAAGTCCTTGTGTCTCCAGGGTGAAATGTCTGTTCAAACCTCATAGTCTGTTTTTAACCATACTGTCGCATTAAGCCAAAAGTTCTTTTATACTCTGAATGCAGCCCCACACAGTGGTTCCACATACACGCTTTGCAAGCATTGCCTACAGTTGATGACATTCTGTCATTCTCTCCACAGTTTCTTTTGTTTGAGGTGGCTTTTGAGGTAGGAGCTCACTCTAGCCCAGGCTGACCTGGAATTTACTATGTAGGCTCAGGCTAGCCTTGAACTCATGGCAATACTCTTGCCTTGGCCTCTTGCATGCTGGGATTAAAGGCATGTGCCATCAAGCCCAACAGAGAGAGAATGGGCACACCAGAGCCTCCAACCACTGCAAACAAACTCCAGACGCATGTGCCACTTTGTGCATCTGACTTTATGTGGGTATTGGGGAATAGAACTTGGGTCGTTAGACATTGCAAGCAAGTACCTTATTGCTAAGCCATCTCTGCGGTCCTCAGAAGGTTTTTTTTAATAGCTAAACCATCTTCCCAGCCCTACTTTGTATTTTGAGAGAGAGGGAGAGAATTGGCATGCCAGGGCCTCCAGCCACTGCAGTCAAACTCTAGACATGTGTGCCACCTCGTGAGCTTGTATCACTTTGTGCATCTGGCTTACAGGGGATCTGGAGAGTGAAACATGGGTCCTTAGGCTTTGCAGGCAAGCACCTTAACCACTAAGCAATCTCTCCAGCCCTCTGTCTCTCTCATCCTTGAGCTTCCAAGCTTCCAGGAAATTCTTCTGTCTCTGCTTCCTGTCTTGCTGTCAGCATGGTCAGCATGCCGGGATTAGAGAAGCGTCATAGCTCCTCATTTTAGCGTGGGGTCTGGGGCTATGAATTCAGGCACTCGGGTTTAAGCAGGAAGTGCTTTATCCACTGAGCCAGACACTTTTAGTTTTTTTTTTTTTTTTTTTTGGTTTTTCGAGGTAAGGTTTCACTCTAGCCCAGGCTGACCTGGAATTCACTATGGAGTCTCAGGGTGGCCTCAAACTCACGGCGATCCTCCTACCTCTGCCTCCCAAGTGCTGGGATTAAAGGCATGCGCCACCACGCCCGGCCACTTTTAGTTTTTTAAATTGTGTTTTCCCTTGTTGATTGAATACAGAGAAAAGCAAAGCAAGGAATATGTAGATACACCACGGAATGGCATAGCAAGCACTCAGAGGTCCCAAGTGTAGTGGGACTTTGGGAGAAGCTGCTGTAGACAGAGCTGGAGGGAGGCAGAAGCCAGTTCTGCTGGCCCAGGAGCCTCTTCACTATCCCAAGGGCATAGGGAGCTACAGGAAAGGGACATGATTAAAACTATTTTGGAAAAATGCTCTGAATAAGGGACAATAATGGGTAGAAAGAAGTGTTAGAAGGATAAACTGAGGCTGCAACATACAACTGTCCGCTTGAAGTGTCCTTGATTTGATCGGCAGTAGGCTGGCATGGGCTTATTGGCTGATGGCTGGAGTTAGCTAGAGACAGGGGATGGAGGGCTTCTGCCACACTTCCTGCACTGGTGGAGGCTGTGCTAATACTTGAAAGTGGACAGTGTTTTGTGGTCTCATGCATACCTGTCTCCTGGGTTCCTCCATGTGTAAAGTGGGCAGGGCAGGAACGGGGGCCCAGTCTATTCTCTGCATGAGTGGTTTTACTTCTCAACATGAGGCTCTGCCCCCAAGACATCTCAGCTCCACATGCTACCCAGTGCTGTGCCATCTGTCCCATGCCATGGAACTGACCTCCAACCCAGACAGATGACAGGCTGTTGCCAGGGTAACACAGGCAGGAAACATGAACCAAAAGTTTCCAGGCAGGGTGTGGGAATGAAAGAAACAGCCACCAGTCATCAGTGAACCTGGAGGGATCTCAGACTCATTGATTCTTTTCCTTTAAGTCCAAGATTGGGGAGTCCCCATCTCCCCAACAGGTGCTACTGCACCTGGACAGCTTCTCATTTGAGAAGGTGCTAGGGCAGCAAGGTGTCAGATGGGTGCTTGCCTTATCTTGTGCTTTCTGTTCACTTGGTGAAGGATACCATAAGGCTCAGAAAGGACACCTTCCCTCCTGAGGTCACATGGGGAGATCATTCCAAGCCTATGTCAGAGCAGGCCCTAGATACCAGGTTTCCCAACTCCCCATCCAGCATCAGAAATTACTATTTTTTTAAAAAAATATATTTGTAAGAAGAAGGAGACAGTAAAAGAGGAGTACCAGGCAATCTGCACACTATAAACAAACTCCAGATGCAAGGGTAACTTTATACATCTGACTTTACATAGGTATTGGGGAAATCAAACCTGGGTCTGCAGGCTTTGTAAGTAAGTACATTTAACCACTGAACAATCTCTCTAGCTCAGAAATTATATCTTTCAAACAAGTTTTTAAAAATTATTTTTATTTCGCTGGGCGTGGTGGCGCATGGCTTTAATCCCAACACTTGGGAGGCAGAGGTGGGAGGATCACTGTGAGTTCAAGGCCATCCTGAGACTTCATAGTCAATTCCAGGTCAGCCTGGGCTAAAGTGAAACACTACCCCCCCCCCCAAAAAAAAACCCTCAATGTAAGCATATAGTACAAAACATTATTGAAATGTACTTAAGTGGAATGTTTCAGTAGAAAGTCTGGCTCTCCTGTCTCTTCCCAACTCTCCTTACCCTTCTCAGGGCACCATTCCTAGTGCATCCTGGTCAGAGGCTGTACCTTCAAGGGTCTATCAGATATTTACCTCCCTTACAAAGAAAGATTCAACCACTCACCATAGGTATATGAGTCAGTCTTCCCTTACTGTAACAAATCGCTGAGATGAATAAACAAGGTATCAAGAGGAAAGGTTTGTTTGGGCTCACAGTTATGAAGGTTTCCATCTGTGGTCACTCAGCCCCATTGCTTTTGGGGCTGCAGTGAAGTAGCATATTACAGGAGAAACACAAAGTAGGGGGGAAATTGTTTGCCTCATTACCAAGGGTGAGAAAGAAAAGAGGAAGAGCTGAGGTCCCAATACCACCTTCAAAGGAATATCCCCATGGCCTAACTTCCTACCAATAGGCCCTGCCCCCAGTGCTTCCATTACCTCCCAATAGTGCCACACTGGAGACCAAGCCTTCAAAAGATATATAAGGTGAAAACCAAAATTGTCACAGGTTGAAATTCCATTTGCTACATGCAGTCAAGAGGCCATCATGGATTAGCAATGTCTGTTCAGTAGAGCTTTGCTGGCCTAGTTGAATGGGAACTGCAGCCCACTGGTGCTATCCAGCATCTCTGAAGACATCAGACTACATCTCCATAGCACAGTAGAAGATCCTAACTCACATCTCAAAATACAGTCTCTTCTCATTGTGTGTCATTTGCATGCCATTGTAAAAGTGAGTCAAATGTAAACCCAGCCATCATAGGTAGGGGTCTGTCTATACTTGACTTTTAAAAGACAAAGACATGTAAATGAGGAAATCTTATTAGCCCAAAGCCTGTGTCCAGATAGCCAACCTTGTTGGCTTTTCTTTTTAAATTTTTTATTATTCATTATCTCCTTGCAAGGAGACAGAGAGAAAGAATGGATGTGTTAGGGCCTCTTGCCACTGTAAACAAACTCCAGATGCACGTGCCATTTTTTGCATCTGTCTTTACATGGATATGGGGGAATTGAGCCCATGCCATCAAACTTTGCAAGAAAGCATCATTAGCTGCTGAGCCACTTCTGTTGGCTTTTTTTGGTATTGATTTCATACACACACACACACACACACACACACGAATGGCATGCTCTTTGGGGGCCCTCCTCAGTGAGGTTATGGTATTCACTGTGGAATCATGAAGGCCTCAGTCAGTCCCTGTGGGGTAGCAGAAGGACTACACCTCAGCATATTCCTTCCCACTCTGTGGCTCTTATAATCTTTCTGCCCCTTCCACAATGTTTCCTGAGCCACGATAAGCCTATTGACAGTATGATTTAGTGTTATGTTCGTTGTAGCCTCTGGATTTCTGCTTTGATTGATCACTGTGTCTGTCACCATCACTCTGGAGCTGGTTGTCAGGCTAGCAGTAAGAGTTGTATTCATGTCACCGCTTCCTCTGCAGTTTCCCCTAATCCCAAGAAGTTGTGGTAGAAGTAGCTAGTCTCATGGTAGGTAGTCTGCTATCTTCTTGTCTTATTGATGGATCTTGTCCTCCATTTTCACTGCTATCTGTGAAATAAAACTGATTCTCTAAACAAGAGTAAGAGCTCTTGTTGGCTTTTTAAAAAGTCATTTAATACGGAAAGCAAATGAAGTAGAAGTTCAAACCAGGTGTGGGGTGCACCCCTCTAGGCTCAGCAATCGGGAGGATTACTGCGAGTTCAAGGCCACCCCAAAATTCCAGGTCAGCCTGGGCTAGAGTGAGACCCAACCACAAACAAAAAAACAAAAACAAAGACCAATGAAAACAAAGTAGAAGGTCCCACTGTAAGTGCAGAGGATATTGCTCTGGTGCCTCACATCAGTGTGGAACAAAAAGGGCCCTGCTGTGCAGTGTTCTTGTTCTTTGAATTCCTCCTGGGGATCTGTCCCTAAGGACAAAGCCGCAAGAAGCAGTGACTTGGTCTCTTTGCTCTTTGGTCATTCTTACGCACAGCGAGTGTCCTTGTCCTTCACTCTTACATCAGCATGCTGTGGTGATTTTTGCAGATCACTTTCCTAGAAGGTCATTATCCCCTTGTGCCTCACTCAATAGAGTTACTTTTATCATGTGTGTGTGCGTGTGCTTGTGTACACCATGTGGAGGTCAGAAGACAACCTTGGGGTGCTTGTCTCTTCCTACTTGTTTGAGACGTGGTCTTATCATGTGCTGCTATGTGAACCAGTCTAGCTGGCCCTTCAAGCTTTAGGATTCTCTTGGCTCCACCTCCCATTCCTGTAGGCATGTTGGGATGACAGACGTGCATGCCACTTTGCATCTGGCTTTACATGGGTGCTGGGGATTGAACTCGCATTAGCAGGGTTGCAGAGCAAGTACTTTTAACCACTGAGCTCCAAAAGTGTGGGTTTTTTTTTTTTGTTTGTTCATTCTGTGATGACAAGGATCAAAGCCAGGGCTGTAGGCATCTCACTCTCGACAAGCCACACCCCAGCCCACCTGTTGCCCCTGCGCCCCCCCCCACTTTCAGCAGCCAAAGTGTTAAATGTGTTACTATTTGCCAATTTGGTAGATTTTTTAAAAAGGTAAGCAAATTGTATTTTGATTGTATTTCTTTAATGTGCATTTAATTACAAGCCATTTCCTTAATGCCTGTCCCTGTCCTTTGCTATTTTCTAATGGGTTAGTCATCCATCGATTGGAAAAGCTCTCTATGGTGAGGGAACTCACTTTTCTCATTAACTTGTCATGTCTGCTACAGAGATTGTTCCCAGTGCACACGTGTCTTTTACCTTGCTCATGGCATTCCAAGTCTGTTTACATAGTCTGACTTTATATGGTTCAAGACATCAACATTCACCTTCTTGGCTTCTGGAAATGAAACATCTACACCAAGCCTCACAGGGCCATCTCAGCCGACTCTGCCTTGGAAAGGAGGCTCAGAGAGATGACAGCCCTGGCAAGGTCACACAGCTTCCACAGCCCTTGCTCATCTCTCTTCCATTGAATGCCTTCCTACCCGGAGACTGATGATACCTTGCATGTAACAAAAAGGCTCTGGCTTCTGTCCAGGGTAGTTTTCCCTTGCAGTTACTAAAACTACGTGCATCTTATCTTCCTTTAAATGCTGCTTTAAAAAAAGTATAAATTATAAAATTAATCCATAGATCTTAAAGATGAAGCCTTCAGCAACCCACCATGGTGTAATAGTGATTCTGTTTTGAGGGGTGAGGGAGGATGGGATTCACTCCTTGCCCTGCAAGCCTGTCCCCTCAAGGAACACTACTGTCTCGCTGCTATGAGTACTGGAGAGGTGTCTGGGGTCTCCTTCTTTTATTTGATTCTCTTTTGAGTCAGGGTCTCAAAAAAAAAAAAAAGAACTAAAAATCCTCTGCCTCCCAAGTTCTAGGATTACAGGTGTGGGCCAACTGGCCCAGCATGGGTTTACACCTGTCACAGGTAGGCAAGTCCTACTTGCTTGACTGCTCTGTTGTGTCTGTCACAGTGCCGGTGGTATTCTAGGGATCGCAGGAGCTCAATCAATGGCGCGGGAGTGAAGAGGGATGAACGTGGTAGCTCATACCTGTAATCCCAGAACTCTGGAGGCTGAGGCAGGAGGATCACCATGAGTTTGAGGATAGCCTGTGTTACATAGTGAGTTCCACGCAAGCCTAGATTATAGAGTGAGATCCTGTCTAATAAAGAAGTAATTAACAAATAAATGCCCAGAAAGGGGAAGCGTGTTGACCAAGGTCACACGGCTTAATATGGACCGGCCAGTAGAGTCCCATCTGCTCCCTCATTACATCACTCTCCCAGCTTCCTCTAGGCACGACCGCAGCAGCCCCGTTTCTCCAGCCTCGTGTCTGGACGCTTTTGGGCACCAGAGGGCGCTGCCAGAACGTAGCGCAGGTTCTCGGCGCCCTAGCTGCACCAGGTGCGGCAGGGGGCGGGTGGGGAGGGGTCAGGTAGTCGCTGCCTGGGAAGGACATCGCCTTCTTTGGGTTCTGGAGCTCTAGGGACCCGGACACACGTCTTCGCTGTACTGCGCAGCCGGCGACGCACATTCCATCCTTGCCTTCCCCTTCGGCACATCCCTGCGCACGCACCTCTCTGGTACCTGCCCCTTTCAAGCTCAGCTCCCTAACTAGGCCACTTCTTCCCCACTCGTTGGGTCCCCCTTTCAGACTGCGCCTGTCCATTTTCAGTGACAGTTACTAGCTTACTAAAGCCAAACCCCGGCATACATTGAGTCAGCTTCCACCGCAGAATGAGGGGTGCAGTGGCCAGGCTCAGATTCCCCCGCCCTCCCCTTGCCCGACTGTGTAACGCGGGTCCCAGAGGCGCGAGGTGTCTGTGGATCCGAGTGATTGTGGCAAGCTGTGTGGCTCTGGGCTAGTGACTTACCTTCTCTGACCTGTCTTTTCCTGAACAAGCTGGAGAGGTGCGCGGGAGGAGGGGCACCGGTCGCGGGGGCGGGGGCTGCAGTTTTCTTTACAAGGGTCAGCGGACATGGCCCGAGGCTGCATTTGCTAGGTGTTTATTTGGGGATCTAGAGGTGCGCGAAGCAATGCTGGGAGGCCCAGTGCCCAGGACACCGAGCCCGCATTCTGCGTACCCCGCCACCTCGCCTATCCGCTGCAGCGGCCCCGCGGACCCGAGCGCCCTCCGTTAGCCCAGGCTCGGGTGACGTCGGCGGCTTGGGGCGGCACCCGTCCTCCCCGCCCCCCAGCACACACACGCGCGCGCGCGCGTGCACACACACACACACACACACACACACACACACACCTTCGGAAAAGGGAAACTGAGGCCAGGCGCGGAGAGGCCCCTCGCCAAGGTCACGGCCCGCGCGCGGCGCGTCGGCACCGGGACTTGCGCTAGGGGAGGCCGCGGGGCGGGGGCGCCGGGTCGGGGTCGGGGACGGGCTCCGGCTCCCGAGCGCCCCCGGGCCCCACGCCCTGCCGGACCGACACGCTGGGGCTGCGCCCGGCGCGGGGACGGCGCGCGCTCGGCGGCTGCGGGGAACTCAGAGGTAGGAGCGGCGGCGGGGCCCAGGGCGGGCGCGGAGAGAGGCCCCTCGCGGAGTGGGGTCCTCCTCTACGGACCTCGGGGACCCCGCGCTTCCGGGCTCGGAAGCCGTACCGCGGCCGCCCCGGCCCGGGGCGCGCGGGTTGCGGGGCTGTCGGGGCCCAGGGCACCGATGCCGGCCCTTGGAGCTGGGCTCTGCGGTGCGGCTGCCCGGGACGAGCGGCCCCCGCGGCTCTGCGGACCGCGCATCCGAGGCTGCAGGAGGGGGGCAGGGCGCTCCCGCCGCGGCACTGCGGAGGCAATGCCTCCCAGAGCGCGAGCGCGAGCGTGAGCGGAGTCCAGGGGTCGCCGGGCGCCCCTGCTCCCCCTCCCCCACCCTGGGCCCGGGCCGCACAATCCTGCCTGCGCTTCCCGGTCGGGAGCTTGCCTGCGGGCGGGCGGGAGGTTGAAGCATGTCAGGAATTTGCTCCAGCCTGCTGGACATGCCCGGGGAGGGGTGAGAGTTTAGGTTGAGCTCAGGGGCCCAGGCCAGAGGAACTGGGTCCGAAATCAGCTATGATTCCGATCCCCTAGGTAACCCCAGGCATCCCTCCTCTTGCTACAGTCTGGGGAGGGGGTGCTTGTCAGACCCCTCAGGAGAGCCCAGCTCAAGGGACAAGGCTTCAAGGAGGGACATCGTGGGACCTCTGGGCCCACTGACATATGGAGCAGACGCTGGCAGGAATGAGAGGCCCTGGAAGAATGCCCCCTTCCTTTCTTGCCACCCGGGTGCGTGAGAGTCTAGTGGTGCGGACTGTGCATGGCAGGTCTGGGGCAGTAGGGGTGAGCAAGACGGGCACTCCAGGAGTCCCTGGGAAAACCCCATTCGTGTTGCTTCCGGGCAGTTGTCACTCTACATTGCCAGGCTGTCAACTGTCACAGCTGATCTGTCTCTGGAGCAGACTGAGCAGAAAGATGACAATGGGTGTTCCCCTCCCCCTGGCGTGTCCACTGGATGAGGCTCCCAAGGACAGCAGTGGCCTCTGCCCGTTCAGTTTTGTGTGTGTTGTTCACTTTGGTGGTGACCAGAAAAAGCATTGGTTATATGCACTTGGCTGAGCCACCGTACTACTTCATGACCAGTGTCCACCTGACAGAGTGTTCACACTGGCCAGTGCAGACCTGCCCCCCAGCTCCGGAGGTGACACAGGCACGGCACCATTCTGCCCCTTGCATGATGCTTAGCTGCTCACACAGCTAGGCTTTGGAACCAATCTTGCCCATCGTTAAGAAACAGCCCCAGACACCCCACCACCACCCACTGCCATCCCCAAGGCTGGAAAAGAAGCTAAGAGGTGGCTCTGAGTGCCAAAGGGCCCACAACCCAGCCACTAAGTATCACTGCTGGAGAGTCCATGAGACTGAGTCCAGAGTGAGGCAGGGACATGTCCAAGGTCACACGGCATATTCAGGGCTAGTCCCGAGCATTGTAACACCCCAGTCATCCTTGGGCAGCTGCTGGCTGGAGACTGGCTGCTCCATAGGGCTGGGCTACCACAGAGATCCTTGTGGTGGAGGGCCAAGAGAGGGAACCTGCTTTCCCCTCTGCAGGGACCTCTGGGTCCTCTAGCTTGCAAACATTAAGTGATCTTGGGTCTCATGACTGGAGTTGCCATTGATCTCAGGCTACTTTAAGGGCACGTGGCAGCCACTGCTCTGACCAGGCCACTGCTCCAGTCAGCGTGCCATGCCCTGCCTGGCATCCCAGGACAGGCCCCTTCCCCAGTGCCCAGAAAGGAGTGTCAGGGCCACAGCTGGAGAGCTGACTGCTGTACCAGGGTTCTGGCTCTAGTGAGGGGTATGTAATTCCCCAGGCACCCCTAGCCAGGAAGCGCTCCATGTGCTCTGGTGTGGTGTGGCATATGTGTGACGCCATCCTGTTTCGGGGCAGCATCTTTGGGCCCAGCCCCAGGGCCCTGTCTTGGCTCCTTGTCTTCACCCCTGCGACTTGAAACCATTTGTTCTTCCTCACACTTACCTGTCACTTCTGTCACAGCTGCTGGGTCTTCCCCAGGGCACTGCCATCACTGTGGAAGGGAGCAGTGACTTTAGACCCTGGTATCCCAGACCTCAAGCCTAGGTTGCCACAGCAAGTACCCGCTGGGAATGGCAGGCAGCAGTAGTGGCTCTTGGAAGAACTGTGACTGTCTGACCCTGACTCATGCGCTCGAAACCTAGCACGCACTTCTTCAGCACCTTCTCCACACCTGGCCTGGCTGGCCGTGGATCCCCACTTGTATTATCCTGCAAAACTTCAGGCCCGTCCATTAACTCACAGGAGAGTTGTGCAAACGGTCATCTTAAAATAGTGATGTCACTGGGCGTGATGGCACACACCTTTAATCCCAGCCCTACAGAGGCAGAGGTAGGAGGATCACTGTGAGTTCAAGGCCAGCCTGAGACTCCATAGTGAATTCCGGGTCAACCTGGACTCTAGAGAGATCCTACCTCTGGGTGTGTGTGGGGGGATACAGTGATGTCACCTCACGGGCAAGGCAGAAAGGATGTTGAGCCCATCCCCTTCCACCAGCCATCTCATGGTCCTTTCAGTTAGTGGATTGCTCCCAAAACCCCAACATTTTATCTGTGGGCCCCAACTCCCTCAGGAAGCATCCCCGGGGCAGGGTGCATTTGAGGCACAGCCAGGGCCCTACATTCTGGGTGTGTTGATGAAGGTTGCCTGAGGACTGCTGAGCTCACATGCTGCTTCTGTAGATGGGAGCCCCATCAGCAGTAGTGTGTCCTCCTCAAAGCTGAGCTCCAGAGGGCATGCACAGTGGTGGTGGAAGGGAGGTCCTGGTGCTAATACAAATCTTTCTCATACTCAGAGGAGCTGAGCCCAGCAAAGAAACGCCCTCTTTAGAAAGTACTTTCCTCACCAGATGTTCCCGTATGGGGCAGGGATAGGGGATTCCTGTATGTGGGTGAGCTTTCGCCCTTCGGGGCTGTGTAAGTGCTAGGACACCCAGCACCAATGAGTTGTCCTGTGTGAACTTTGCGTCTTTTAATTAGTGACGCCCCTGATGGGAGGCTATGTGGATGATGGTTCTGCTTGGCAGGAATGCTGAATGCCAGGGTGTTTTTCTACAGCCAGGCATTGGCGTAAGGCTGTGGGGGACTCCACATGTGGCTTAACCAGATGCATTTTCAGATTTGGGACAGCACTTTGGGCCTAGCCAAGGGGCCTACGGAAGTAAATTGAACACTTTATGGCAACTCTAGGGAAAGCAGCTGTCCCCCTCATTCCTCTGGGCAAGCCCCTTTCCCTCTGAGCATAGCCAAAACATCTCGCACTTCACCATGAAAGACAGAAGGCTGGGAGAGAAAGAGAATGGTTGGGAATCATAGCTGGCACCCATGAAAGGGTGTGTGTGTGTGTCTGTGTGTGTGTGTGCAGCAGAGCCTCTTACCACTGCACACAGAATGCCAAACGCTTGCATCACTTTTTGGGTCCAGCTTTACCATGGGTGGCTGGGGAGTTGAATCCTGGCCAGCAGGCTTTATAAGCAAGTGCCTTCAAACATGGAACCATCACTCAGTGTCTTGTTTTTTACTTTCTGAAGACCGGGTCTTGCTTTGTAGTTGGACTGAGACTCGCTGTGTCAATCAAGGCCACTTGATTGGTCTCTTAACTCATAGAAATCCTCCTGCCTCAGCCTCCCACGTGCTGGGATTACAGGCCCCCGCCATCACACCTAGCTTGTATTCTACTCTTTATAGAGGAAAGAGAATGGTCCTGACCTCCTGTGATTCTATAACTTGACACATGGGTGTTTCTCATTTCCTCTTTCATAGGAAGATGTCTGGCCCTAAGAGAAATGTAGACTCTTCCCACGCACTTATGGTGTTCAGCCATGGGGCAGGCGTTGCTTTTGGAGCTGCATTTGAAGAGAGCGAAGCCCTGTCCTCTGGAGGTGTTTATTCTAGCTGGTTTTTGTCATGCAGCGCCAAGGTTGAACTAAATGAGGGCCATTTGCCTGCTAGGCAAGCACTTGACCTCTGAGCTATGTCCCCAGCCCTGGGACCCATGATGAATGCCTATACCAATGCAGACAAGAATTTCCGAGTGGCAGGGGCTGCAAATAACTGGTGTCCTCCGATGGGTATTAAGTGCCTTTTGCAACTGAAGGGCATCCTCAGAAGAAAGTGGACAGGAAAGTTGGTCTGGGCTTTGTAAGACCCAGATTCTAGCCTTGACCTTGCTGGCTTCTAACTTTCTGTGCAACTTTGAGGGAGTTCCTTCATGTCTCTGAACCTCAGTTCTTGTTTGAAAAGAAGAGGGCGCAGGATGGTTCCTACCACTGCCAGGTGTCTGCAGCCGCAGCTCAAGGCCATGTCTGTCCCTGTTCCCATCACACGTTCTTTTCTGGTTGGAATGTAAAATATGACCAGTCGCACAGAAGCATGAAAAGATGTCCATGCACAGCGAAAAGAAAAATAAGAAGTGAGTGAATCTACTCACGTGCAGACTTGTGTACTGCACCCATGCTCCCGGGATTCTCAGCCCCTTCCCCCGCCCACCCCATGTCTGGCCCTTGTCTTCTTGCCCAGGTTCTTGCCGCACAGCCCTTCGCAGCACGACTGCTTTCCTTACGAGAGCCTGTCGGCACGTGCGTGCCCGGCTCTGGCTTCCTTTGCTCACAGTGACGGCAGCAAGGCTCGCTGGTCCCTTTAAGTGACTGGGTCCCTAGTCCAGATACTACCCAAGTCTCCTGTGATTGACAGCCTATGCTCTTGCCCCACTCCCCAACAGCACTGGTTGCTGTCACACCCACTCTGTTTTGCTCCCACATTTGCATGGCAGGCTTTGTGATTTTGCATTCACCTGGTGGGTGTGGGATGGCTTCTCCCTACCAAGTTTGTCTGCACCTCCATGATTGGGATTGAGGGCATTTTAGGGCACGTGTCTTGCTTGTTTATTGGTCGTTCACATCTTCTCCTCAGTGGAGCGCCTTTAGGTTCAAGTCTTTCGCTGTGTTTGTCTTTATTTTCTCCTTAATTTGTGAGATTTGGGTAGTTCTGGCTCTAACCCTTCCTCAGTTGTATCCATTGAAAACCAGTCTTTCTCTGTCCCCCTTTCCTACTGTGATGGGGGCTTAAGAGGAACCCTGTGGCCACAGAGTTCTTCATTCAGCTACCCAAAACCCACTTTCTTTGACACTTTGCCTGTTAGACCCACCCATCGTTCGCTTTTCACAGCCGGAATTAACTTCATTTGGAATAGGTTTTTGCATCTGCCATAAAGTAAGGTTGTTCCCCACCCCACAGACACATGTTCCCATGTGTGGTGTCCCAGCACTGTTGAGTGGAGGAGTGTGTCATTCTTCCAGCCACAATGTCCCTAGCCTGTGTTCCTACCTCTCCCTGGGGCCCAGGAGCTGGTCACACGTGCTCTAAGCCACAGGGCCCTGCAAGGGTGAGTGACCAGAGGCACCCCCAGGGCAGGTGCAGCCCTTCTGTCCCCTCCCCTCCCTGCCCCCACCGGCTGCTGCTCCTGCCAAACAGGTCCTGGGGCAGCAGGTCACGTGTCCACTGGCGCTGACTCGGGCTTCAGTGGATTAAGCAGGGGCTCAGGGTTTATGACCCGCACTGGCCTCTGCCCAGGCTAAGGGAGGGCATAAAAAAGCCCTGTTCCAGGGGAGCAGAGGCGCCCCAGAGGCCACTTGTAGGAGAAGACCCCACCCTGCACCTGACTCAGGTAAGGGAGGCTGATGCCCTGCCCAGCTTGGCTAGAAATGAATATGCTCCCACATAGACATTCTCTCTGTCTGGGTCTGTTTGGTCATCTGGGCGTTGGGAGGTACCCCAGAGGCCCCAGCGGCGGTAGGCTCCCAGCATGTCCCAGCACCCAGTGAGCTCCCACATGTGCACAGGCACTCCCATTCCCCAGCTAACTCTGCCCTCCTCTGCCCACTGGGAGGGTGGCCATCCCAGGCCCCAGAGCCCTTCCTGAGGCAGTGGTCAGTGCCTGGGCTGATGGGACACAGCTTGGCTTTCAGTCTACCCCAGTAGAAGAGAGAAGGGGCTGAGGACCGGGCATTTTACCACCAGCCTCTACTCCTCCCTGGAAAAACAGAGACGAACAACCCACTTCACAGATGCAGAAACGGGCTCCGACAGGGTCTTCTGCACCTATCCCACTCTGTATCTCAGTGGCCTGCCTCCACGACCCAGGATGTTGTTGCAGGCTCAGCTCCTGGCTCCCAGCAGAGTTCCTGGGTTACGTGACAAGGCACAGTCTCTCTGGAGCAGAGAATTCAAGGCAGATCCGGGGGTGGGGGGCAGTTGGGACAAGGAGCACAGCCAGCTCCAGCACCTGGGGTTCGTGCTCAGTGGTGATGAGATGCTTACAGCCTTCCCTGCAGCAGTGTGCAGTTGGCCTAAGCTGGTGGGACTGACTGGCATCTGTACTGTGGAAATGATAGCGGTACCTCCCCTGTGGGTCTCTCCAAGACTGAAATGCAGTGATGAAGGAAGTGCTCTGAGACCCGGCCCTGTGCCTGCAGGCATCCCGCCAGTCCGGAGCTGTTTCCACAGGGAGGAGCCACACACCTGAGATTCCTTGGTTTTCTGGAGTTCTGAGCGCCTGTCCTTTTTCTTCCTGGACCCTTCTGTGCACATCGTGCGAATTTAATACTTCTAGGGAGTACAGGCCCTGGAAAAGCATTTAATCTTGGAACAGTAGACAGTGGCCACTGCCTGTGCCCTTCCCCAGGATAGTCATGGAGTGCATTTTGAAGCACCTCTAGAACTGCCCCCCCCCATGACCATGGGTATATTTTCAAGGTCCTCCTGGCAGCTGGCTGTGACTTTCTCTCGGTCCTGTGTCCACTCACTCCAGGCTGGGCGCAGGCAACCGCCTCCCTCAGGAAGACACACATATTTGTGGACACTGGCACCAGATTGTGCTTGTCAGCAGGGCTGGCGGGAGGCTGCAGCCTGGCACGGGGCAAACAGGAGGGATTGTGAGCAGGAAGAACGGTCCCTCTGTGTCCAGGGAGGCCCCTGCAGAGACCAGCTCCACTCCACCCTCCGCAGATCTGGGTCTGGAGAGGGGTGGAGCCTGGAGTCCTGGCTCAGGCCTAGCTGGCCACTGTGTGACCTTGAGCGAGCTCTCTCTTCCTCTGGGCTCATGACTCTGGAGGAACCCAGGCAGCCACAGGGAGAGAGCCGAGGGTGTGTCACCTTAAGGACCCAAGCAAGCTACATGTCACCCACACAGCCATTAGGCCTGTGATGTGGGGATGGGGTTTTGTTTGTCTTAATCATTTAATTTGTGTAAAAATGTCTTAATAGGACCAGGGGGAAATGATTCAGTGATAAAGTGCAAGTGTGAGTACTGAGTTCAGTGTCCTAGAACCCATGTAAAGCTCAACGCTGTGGCCCTGGTGTCTAATCTCAATGTGTGTCTATGGTGAAAAGGGAGGCGGAGATAGGAGAATCACCTGGAAGCTGATTGGTCAGCTAGCCTGGTGAGCACGGTGCAGTGAACGAAAGACCCTGTGTCAAACAAGGTGGAGGGTGAGGATCGATACCCCAAAGTTGTCTGCTGATCTCCACACATGCTCCGTGGTATGTGCACACCAGCACTCACACACGAGCATTCACACACAGACACACACGCACACCCAATGCCTTAATAAAAGCATTTTGGCACACTGTGAGGGGACTGAAACAGTGCTGAGTTTGGCCTGTGACTCCTGGGCCTGTTATGTCTTATCTCCTAGAGAGCTGGGATGGACTTTATCTGTTCCCAGGTACTGAGAAAAGATAGCCGGTGACTGTCTATGATCACAGGTCATGTGTCTATTCAGGACTCCCATCCTCCTCCAAGAGCAGAACCCACTGTTGGCCTATGGAGGGTGACAGGGAACCAAGACTCACAGTCATTCTGCAGTTTAGGTGCTGAAGTTGTGCAGGCTTGCTCAGCCACCCTTAGAGTGCTGAGGGCTGTCTTCACCAGAAGAGGGCGCCCTTTAAACTTTCACCCTGGAGTCCTGTATACAAAGTGATGGAACCATCTTGTGCGTTCACTGACAGAAAAGTGGAGCCTGGACTCATGCCGACCTGGGTCTGCACCTCACTTTTGCCTTTCCTGCCTGCGCACCCATTTCAGCACGCCTCTGTGCAGATGCTAGCTCTCCATTCCCCCTTGAGAGGGGAAGCCACTCGTCTACATGCCTGCCCCTGTAGGAGTGACCGTTGTGTTTATAAAGGTGTGCAGATCCATCAGAGACCCACATAACTCTCTTCAGTGACAAAGGCCTGTAAACACCCAATAGTGCCAGGCCTGTGCTGGAGCTGGGAACAAGTGTTATACCAACACCCGTATTCAGAGGGAGAGGCATTTTCCCCCAGAGTCACCCAGGTGCTGAGAGGAATGGGCTTTGAGAAGGCCAAGCCAAATTTTCCTGAAGGAGCCTGAATGTGAGGTTGGATTAAGTGGGGTTCCAGGACTGTTCCTGCCCCAGTCTCCAGGGTGAGCAGACCAGACTGCAGTTTCCTAGTGGGGCAGCAGGTGGCACCAGCCTCCAGCATTGATGGGTGGTCTGGACCAGCAGGGAGCAGGCCAGAGAGACAGATGGGGCCAGGCCAGGGACTGCTCTCCCTCTGTGGAAGCCTAACCCACGACCCAGAATGTAGTTGTAAGCTCTGCCTTTCACTCCATCCGAGGATTGCACAGCTGTGCCCTGGACTGTCGTCTTAAGCTGTTCTAAATTTATCACCAGGCCTGACCTGGGGACAGCTGGGTAGAACCCCCCCTCCCCTTTTGCAGGGGTGGGGGCTTGAGTGCTGGAGCCAGACTGTCCAGATTCAGAGCTGGACTAGCAGACTGAGGGATGAAGTGCCAGTGGGAGGAGGGAGGGCATGTGTGTGTTGAGGGGCAGGGGGAGGGCATTAGGCAGTAGCTTCATCCTCTGCACCTGTACCTGCACCCAGAGAGGGCAGGCTGTCGCCCTTGTTAAAAGTTGCTGACCACAGCCAAGACCTCCCTCTGCAGCCTCAGCCTTTGGAGGACCAGGGCCAGCACCCCAGGTGCTGAACCTCTTGTACGCTGAGCCCTTTTGGGTCAAGCCTCAGGTTCTCCCGGCACCTGGAAGAAGGCACACTGCCCATGCCAGGGCTTTAGGGCGTGGTGCCTGTGGGGTGGGCAGGATGATGTGCTCGTGGTTCTGTCTGTAGATCCCTGCCACCCCTCTTTCTAGACATGTCAGATTTGAGTACCCCTGTGGACCAGGCATAGGCATGGCCACATGAGCTTGGTGAGGCAAAGAAAATTCTTTTTTGAAGTGTGATTCAAGGAGCAATGAGTTCGGAACCTTCTAATAACGGCTGCTGTTTGCCTGTTTTACCTTATTTTCTCATGTGTTCTGTGGAATTTTCTAGAGGTTACTTGACATGTCAGCTAATGGAATGGTACTTGTGTATTTTAGTGCTAAAAGGATGTCTCTTTTCATTTTTTTGATATGGTAAATATTGGTAGATAGAAGCATAACCCTCATAAACAATTAGGATCTTCAGTGAGGATTAAAAAGAAAGCCATATATGATGGTACATGCCCCAAATCCCAACATATGGATAGTTGAGTCAGGAGGATTGCCATGAATTCAAGGCCAGCCAAGACTATAGAGTGAGACCCTGTCTCAGGAAAAAAAAAAAAAAAAGTGTGAAAAGAAGTTAAAACCGCAAACTGAGAACCACTGGCCTATATTGAAAAAATAACTTTGAAAAATATCTATTTATTTGAGAACAAGAAGGAGAGGGGTGATGGGCACATCAGGGCCTCTTGCCACTGCAAACTCCAGACTCATGGGCCTCTTTGTGTATCTGGCTTTATATGGGTACTGGGGAATTGAATCTGGGATTTCAGGCTTTGCAATCAAGCAACTTTAACTGCTGAGCCATCTCTCCAGTCCCAATAACTTTTGTTTAAAGAGTGTTTGGTGGGGAAGGACAGCAGATAATGGTTCCAAGATGAGGAAAACAGGGATTTTGAGGATTATGGTCAGACAGTGCTCAGCCTGTTGACAGGACCCTGCTGTGTGACGCCGCTGTCACTGGTGGCCAGGTAGAAATGGTACGCAGGCCGGACATGGTGGCACACACCTTCAGTCCCAGCACTCGCGAGGCAGATGTAGGAGGATTGCTGTGTGTTCAAGGCCACCCTAAGACTACATAGTGAATTCCAGGTCAGTCAGAGTGAGCCCCTTCCTCAAAAAAAGGGGGAAAAAAGAAATGGTACCCAAGGTGAGAGAACATCCAGTGTTTAGAAGCCCCAGGTCCACCTCAACCAAGCCAACCATCTTACCCAGATCCACCTGGGACCCCAGAGGCAGCTCCTGGCCTAGAATCTCAGCATATGTCCGTGGAGGGAATGGCAGGGCCCTGTAGGGATACCAGAAGTCAGGGGTTCTAGTGGCAGGAGGATGAGGGCGGGTTGAAAGCCTGACCTCACGGGCCTGTACCCCCCGAGTGAGCCTGGTGGCAGATGGCTGGAGGTTCCTGTCATGTTGGCCTGCTGTCAGCGAGTGTGTATGAAGGGAGCATAGACACAGCGCCAGACTGCGCAGTGGATTCTACCACAGTGCTCTAGCAGTTGTATTCGTTTGCATGTGCATGGTGCGTGCATGTGTGCATACATGTGGGCACATGTGTGTGGAGGCCAGAGGCTGGCACTGGGCGTTTTCCTCAGTCACTGCCCACCTTACTGCTGAGACAGGGTCTCTCACCCAAGCGAGCCTCTGTCTCCACCTGTCACCTTCATGGGTGCTGCATGAGCTCTGGTCCTCACACTTGCTTGGTCAGTGCCTTGTCCACTGAGCCCTCTCCCCAGCCCTTATGATAACCTTTAGCTCAAGCCTTGTAGTTCTCACTTGTGTAATGTTTATTGATATGGTTTAAAGTTCAGAAAGTACAAGAGGGTATTTGGTAGGAAACCCCTTCTCCTTGTTCCTCCTCAGTGGGGATTTGAGCGGAACAGTCCTAGTTCCTGGCTGCCTGGTTCTCTTTCCCTACCTTGGCCCATAGATCAGCTTTTCATGTCTCATTCCAGCTTCGTGTTTACATAAGCAAGTGTATATAAACATGTTACCCCAACCCTCAATTTTTTTTTTTTTTTTTTTGCATTGCAGAGGTCAGAAGCCAGGGCCTCACCCATGCTAGACAAATGCTTTGCTACTGAGCCACACCCCAGCCCCTCACTCCCCCATTTTTAAACACAGACTGTGATAATATCATGCACACCGTCTGACACCCATGTCACTAACTATCATCACTCAGCCCTAGAAGGGGGGAGGTTATTATTTTCTTCTGTAAGGAAGAGATTTGAGGTCCAGAGAGCTTCTGAAGGTTCAAGGGATAGAAAATGGCAGAGTTCAGATTCAAACCCAGGGCCAATGGATGCCAGAGCCCTCTCTCTGGGTGCACCCTACCTTCCCTGAGCCCCTTACCAGCCCTCAGAGTGGCTGCATGGGGCTTGCTTGCTTATCCACCAGGCTGGCCAGTTCCCACCATGCATCTCTCAGGACACCTTTGGTTGTGGTTGACAGAAACTCATCTGTAGCCATCCTGCTCCAAGAAAAGGGGAGGCAATTGGCTTTTGTTCCCACACTGCCAAAAAGACAGACATGTGGTGGGCTCCATCGCTGCTTTATCTGTCACCACCTCCTGTCTCTGTCTCCCAAGATCTGTTCCTATCATGCTCCAAATGAGCTCCTAGGTGCACATGCTCTGGGTGCCCTGTCTAGCACCACCAGCTGGGGGGACCTTGGGCAAGGGAATTAGCCTCTCTGTGCCCCATGACCTTTTCTGTTAAATAGGGATATGGTTAGGATTAACTGAGGTCATGTATAATGAGCTCTTAGACAACACTAGCATTTTTGTGTGTGAGCTGGACATGGAACTCAAGACCTCTCCCTCACAAACACGAGACAGGTGCTGTGCCTCTAAGCCACAGATCTGGTCCCACACTAGCTTTCAGTCCTTTAATCGTAGCTTGAAGTGCTTCAGGGACATCCCTCACTATCACAACCCCCCAGGGAGGATCCCCAGGCAGCTGAGGCCTGAGCCATCCTCTCTGCAGCCCAAGAGGGGCCTAGGTCACCCCACTCACCCCCAGATTTAGAAACAAACCTGTGGCCAGCTAAATAGCCATGTGCTGCTGTATGAATTTGGGTCTTGGGCAGGAGATCTGGTCTGTTTGAGCCTCTGTCCAGAATTCTTCTTTGTTCTGAGGATCACCAGTACCCTGGGTCAGCTGGGGGCAGTGCCCAGCTCTCCAGTGGCTTGGCTAATGGCAGGGCTACATTGGTTGATTCAGTGGCCTGTGCCCACATGTAGAAGGCAGATGGTTACCGACGAAAGCCTAGCCACACTGGGGGTCCCCTGGATGGCAACAGTGTGCAGAGGGCTGACTGCTAAAGAGCGATTGCACTGGAAGGTGGCCATTGTCCCTAGCCTGCAAGACAGGCCGAAGCAGAGCTTTCGTTGATTGCACTGGCCCTGAGTGGCTCTGTTGTCTTGCTGCTCACAGTGCCCTCCCAGTAGGGAGTGGCCACTCCTCTGTAGTTTGGCCTTACGGGCAGGGCCTCCAGGGCCAAATACCCCAGGACAAAGGTAAGCTCCAGCAAGAGAAAATGGCCCCATGGTGGTCAGGAAGACGGCAGTGAATTCTGTGTGAATTACCAGTCACTGAGCTGCTGCAGCTAGGGGCTGGTGAGCTGAACAAACGTATGTGTTGATAATTATAAATTTTCCTCCCAACACTCCAGGGAGGGAGGAGTCCAACCCTTGATATCTTTGCCGTTAAACATAAATTACAGTCGATTATGGAAATTACTAGAGACAGGAATGGCCTGTGGGTTATGTCGCATGAAGGATGCTATTTGTGAGCCAGCTGCAGGAGTCAAGTGGCCCCTCCCCTGAGGTGTCCTAGAGCAGCTCGCTCACGAGCCCCAAGGCCCAGGGACCCATGAGGATTTGAGATTTTCCCCTAGCCAGAAGGAGGCTGACAGTTGGATTCCAGCTCTGCAACACCAGCTGAATGGCCTCCAGGCAATTCATTTAGTCTCTGTGTGTGTCTTGGTTCCCCCATGTACATAATAGGACTTGGGCACTAGGAGGGCTGCAGAGATAATTCAGATCAAACTAAGCCTCCTAGGAGCAGGAGAGCTCCTGAAGGCCTGAGTGCTGCTCTTCCTTGTAGCCTGCAGGGGGCAGCAATGAGGCAGCAGTGTATTGGGGCCTCCCTGGTCCCACCATAGTCAGCCTCCTTGACTTGGGAAGCTCTGAGTCTTTGATGCGGCTGGGCTGTGTTGTTGCTTGTTGCACATAGTGTGTGTTCAGATTTCTGCCACTGACCAAGCAGGAGTTCTTGCCAGACCACAGACTCCATTGCCAGGTGACATTGTGTTGGAATCCAGGAGAGTCACACCATCCATTGCTCCCTCAGCCCTTGTGATTGTACCAAGATCAAAGTGTTCATCAGAATGGACATATCTTCACTCTCCTTTTGTCTTCCCAAACACTTGGTTCCATTCCTTGATTATATGCACATCAAGCCCCAAGTCTCCTGCCCCTCCCCTGTGATCTCCGTCCAGAGATATATTTTTTTTGTCACTATGTGTGCGAGTACTCATGCTTACGCTTTCCCTTGCCTTTCTGTTTGCTTTGGCTATGCTGGCTGCGAAGCACGGGGCTTTGTGCATGCTAAGCAAGTGCCCACCCCTAAACCAGCCCCTTTCTTTTTCTACCTCAACACAACATCCTTCAGCTTTCTCTTTTCGCTTAGCAAGGCCTCTTGCATGCCAGCCCCTAACAGGTGAGAAAGCATGCTCGTTTCATGGTGGCCTTCTGTACGGTGGCCTCTCTGCAAGTGTAAGATGTGGCAGCCATCCCCAGCAGCATTTTGGTTTTGTTGAATCTTTCCATGGATGTATTCACTTGAGGGGGAGTCGCATGCTGGCGGCAAAGCTGACGCCCATAGCTGCTATGGGGCTGCTCTGTGGCCCCAGGTAAGACATCCTGGGGATGAGCCCAGACCTGCTTTTGCCTCCCACCCTGCATGCACGCTGCTGCATGAGCAGCCCACCTTAGTGGCTTGGGGTGGCTCCATCACTTACAGGTGTGTTTTAGGGCAAACTCACCCACTGGGTGCCACGGCCTCTGTGATTAAGTTGTAGAACAAATCCCATTGTGTAGAATTGCTGTCAGGACTGTGCAGACACACAGAACAGGGTGATACGCCAAAGTCTGGGTTACCTCCACTACCCTCACCCAGACAAGCTTCCCCAGGTCAGGGCCTGCACCCGCACCCTGAGATGCCTAAGCAGGGCCTGGCAGGCAGTCACAGTGGTGAGGATACTGCTGGGGTGGTGGGTGTGCTCAGTTAGGAGTACACATGCTCAGTCCCAGGTGAAGGCAGATCATGACTGAGTCCTCACAGACGCCACCTCCATTCCCAGCCAGTGCAGCAGAGCCAACGCTGGTCAAAAGCCTTCCTCCCACCGGGACAAAAGAAGGTGTTGTTTAAATCAATTACATAAAGTAGATTGCAGAGGGGAATGTTAACCCACTTAAGAGTAGCTGGTGTCTTAGGAGCCCTTAATGGCATCCATTTGCCAAGCAGGCGCCCCAGCCCTTGTTAGAAAGAAACATATCTATTCATTAAGCAGAAGCCGCCAGGGCCTGGGCCTGGCACCACCCACCAGGTTGTTTTAGGCCATGAGCTCAGTGCTTAGGAGAAAGTAAACCTGCTCTGGTACACTCCTGCAGCTGGGCACTCAGGTGGGATGCTGTGCAGAAGAGCCAGGCCCTGCAGCTTTCCAGGTAGAGTTTTCAGGCTGGAGAGATGGCTCAGTGGTTAAAGGCACTTGCAAAGCCTGTGGCCTCGGTTCAGTTCCTCAGGTCCCACGTAAAGTCAGATGCATAGATAGAGCTTCTGGACTCCCTTGATGACTCTGCCTGCTTTGATGGGCAGGTGATCCCCTTGTTTTGTGTCAACGGTGGCCGCTTGTTACCTCTTGTTTACAAAGCTTCATCCTATAGGCTCCTAAAATACTTGGCCTGCCTAGCACTATGCACATGGCACCAGTCCCTTTGGAAAATAGGGTTCACCTGGCTAGTCTGGAACCATTGGATAGATAGGGTTACAAGGCTTAGATGGAACCAGACAGGAATGAGCATGGAATGCAGGAAAGCAAGGTACACCAGCCCCATGGCTGCCCTTGAGCCAGAACGTATCTAGTTCAACACAATTCATTTGCCTGTCTGCAATTACTGAGAACACAGAGGTGAACAGTCTCAGAGCATCACTCAGTGGAAATGATGAGTAGTAAACAAGTGACTGAGCAAGGCCATCATGGACTAAGGTGAATTCACATATTTATCTATCTATATATCTATCTGTCATCTATCCATCTACGTATCATCTATCATCCATCTATCCATCTATCTACATACATACATACATACGTACATTATGAGCAGGGCTGGACAGGCAGTCACAGTTCGGGGATAACGCTGGGATGGTGGACTTGCTCAGTCCCAGGTGAAGGTAAATCGTGACTGAGTCCTCACAGGCTCCACCTCCATTCCCAGCCAGCGCACCCTGAGATGCTGAGGCTGGGCCACTGTAGACGCCTAGGCTGCTATGAATCTCAGGCTGTCTTTGAACTTCCAGCAATTGTCTTTTTCCTCCAAAGTGCTGAGTCTATAGGCATGCACCACTGTGCCAGGCTAAATGAACATCAGTAGGAACATTGGGAAGAGATGAGACAGAGATAAGGCTGTGCTTTACACCAGGTTCTGCAGGGCCCCTTGCACTGTGGGCCGTCTTGGAGGCCTGCAGGTTTTCTTCCCCTCTTAACCTTGTCCCCTGCTCCCTGAAGGGGCTCAGCCTGGGACACACATACTGAGAAAGGAGGCAAAGAGAATTGGGTAGGGTAGCATCTCAGCTGGGACTCCGCCTGGACTTCCAGGATAGCCCGGAAGGCCAGGCCAAGCCCCTCCAGCTGTTCCCCTCCATCCTTCATGCCAGGGGGAAGCAGGTCCTGCTGGAAGAGGCAGAGCAAGTGAACAGGGCATGCCGCGTGTGAGCAGAGCTCACGGGAGTGCAGTGGGACCACTGCATTCTTCACTGAGACCTCCTTTACAGAGGAGGAAGCTGAGGTTCACTCAGGGATTCCCGTGGCCACATTGGAGGGTCAGACCCCCGGGAATGTGACTGCGCCCTCAAGCCTTTGCCTCCTTTCTCAGTATGTGTGTCCTCAGGCTGAGCCCCTTGAGGGAGCAGGGGACAGGGTTAAGAGGGGAAGAAAACCTGCGGGCCCAGGAAGGGAGGTACTTCTCTGGCTGTTGTCTCTTAACAGACAGAGGGGAGACACTCTCCTGCACAACTGCTAAACCTTGAAATGCTGTAAGAACAGACTTGGGACGCACGGCCCTGACTTGCAATTCTTTATCCCTGTTTGCACTTAAACTCCTTAACCCTTCCAAGCCTTGGCCTCTCTCTCTGGATATGAATAGGTCATGGGAAAGCATCAGTGAGATGATGTGTGTAATGCACATAGTCCAGAGCCTGCATCCTTAAATAAGTGCCTTGGGGTCTAGCTTTATGGTTTGGCAGCCAGATGCAACTGGTTTAAATGCTGGGTTAGCCATCATATGGTCTTAGGTAACTTACTCAGGTTCTCTGTGCCTTGGTTTATTTGTGAAATGGATAAGGGGAATTTCAAGGATTTAATTTGTTCGCTTCTGTAAACTGCTCTTCCCTGAAGATACGTGTGAGGGAGCCATGACAGCCCACCTTAGAGAGTGGGAGAGGGCAAGGAGGTGAGGAAAAGAGAGCCTCAGACAGACCAGACCTGCTGCCCAGGGTCCAATACCACACATTACAATGTCGTACAGCTGGTCTTTGATTCTAACGGATGTCCAGTCCAAGAGCCAGGCTCACTGTGGGAGGCAGCCCCTGACTGGAAAGGGTGCTTCCTCACTCAACACAGGCAAGGAGCTTGCATGCCATAGAGAGTCTGGCTGAGCAGCAGTGGGGTCACTCCCACTCCTCACACCCACCCTATAAGGAAGAGGTCCTACCTTAAAGATGGAAGAGGCCAGGGCTCTGGGCAGCTGAGTGACTTGTTCAAGACCACACAGCAGGACTGAGATGTCTGTTCAGGGCACCAGGTATGCCACTTCTAAGGGGTAGAGGACTGGGCATGGCCTCCAGCAGCCTGGAGCTGTTCCAGGAGCTGTCCCCAGGTGGGATGGAAATATCACCTCCGCAAGCATTTACTATGGCTCCCTTGCTCCCTTCACCAGGGGAGAGAGGGCTGGGATGAAGGACTGAAGTGAGGCACTTTTGCCTGGCTTCCACATGGAAGTGTGCCGAGCAGTGTAGCTGGGAGTATGTGTGGTGGGGACAGCTGGTGGCTAATGGACTTAGCGCCTGGCTGCATTTCCTCCTGAAGCTATTACCCTGTGGCCTGCAGGAAGACGGTTGCGTGGCTGTTTCCTTCGCCCTTGAATAGAGGTGGTAGTTCACATAGCTCTGCTTTTGAAGCCAGAGGCATGCTCTCTGGTCTCTAGGACACAGGTTCAGTAAGGGAACCAGGCGCAGCCAGACTCGGGAGGGACTCGGGGCACACACAGTACCATCGCCATTATTCTTTTGACTGCAGTTTACACTGCTGGGTGACAGTGGGCACTGGTGGATTTCCTGGAGCAGGGGTCATCCTGGCTGTTTTGGTCTCATGGAAAGAACTCTTTCTCCACATTGAGCATGTGTCAACGTCTTAGGCTCTCAGAGCCACCAGTGCCTGTGGTGGGTTCTATAGCTCCAGCATGGGGCTTCTGTCCTTTTCCCATGGCTGACATGGTATCCTCTCCCTGGGGGTCTCCCCTGTGTACCCCATCACTGCCATAATACGTTTGCCAGTGATTCTATAGTAACAGCTGCCTCAGAAATTCAAGTTCATTTAATGACCACAGAAAAGAGCCCCCAAAGTTTCCCTTACTCCCAAATTCATCAGCTTGCTTTGTTTAGACAGAAGAGGGAAGACCCTAGTTAGCAGGTGGCATCTATGAGTGGTGGCTCAAGTTCTGGCAAGAAGTTGGCCCCTGTTTGGAAAGCTTCACATCCCTGGGAGCATTTCTGCCCTGGAGCACGCACCGCTGGTGCCTCCGAGTTGTCACTCCAGGCTTCTGGGTTCTGCCTGTGTTCTGGTTGTTTGGTTGACTGGTCTCAAATTAGAGGGCTCCAGCAGTGCTCCTGCCTCAGCCTCCTGAGTAACTGGGATCTCAAGCCCAGACAGGAGTCACTGCAGCCAAGCCTCATGCCAGAGTTCCAGTCCACACGTGGATTAGGATGTGGTCTTGAAACTCACAGGTCTGGGTTATCTGCCTTGTTGCCAGGGCCCCAGTTGTGGCACCAGGCAGCCTGGGACTGGTGGGCAGGGTGGCCATAAGCCTGGGATCAGTGGTAATGCTTAGTATGGGGCCACACAATCTAGGGTACCTCCCACGGTTTGTTCTTTGGGCCTCAGTGTCTCCATCTGTACGTGAGTAGTTGAGCTTGAAGACTGGTCACAGAGCTTCCTCCTGGGCCATCGTTCTGGTTGTGACAGGGGCTCATGGCAGAATGGCCAGCAGTGACATGGTTAACAGGCCTCAGTGTGCAGCTTGACATGGTGTCATAGCACCAGGTAATCTTTGTGGCTGTCAGCAAGGCGTAACCTGCTCAAACCCATGGATGCGGGGTGGCTGTAAAGGGTGGCTCAAGTCCCAGCTAGAATCTGGAGTCTCAGTGTGGACTAGCTCTGGTGGGCTCAAAGATATGAAAACAAGCTGGAAGTCCTCCAACCCTTGGAGTTAATTTTTTGTAAAATATTTGTTTATTTTTATTTATTTGACAGAGAAAGAGGGGCGAGAGAGAGAGAAAATAGGGACACCAGGGACACCAGCCACTGCAGATGAACTCCAGACACTTGCACCCCCTCATATATCTGGCTAACGTGGGTCTTGTGGAATTGAACCTGGGTCCTTTGGCTTTATAGGCAAACGCCTTAACTGCTAAGCCATTCCTCCGGCCCTAGAGTTAATTTTTTTGTTTTTATTTTTATTTATTTGAGAGCAACAGAGAGAGAGAGAGAGAAAGAGGCAGAGAGCTAGAGAGAGAGTGGGTGTGCCAGGGCTTCTAGCCACTGCAAATGAACTCCATTCACGTGCACCCCCTTGTGCATCTGGCTAATGTGGGTCCTGGGGAATTGAGCCTCAAACCGGGGTCCTTAGGCATCACAGGCAAGTGCTTAACTGCTAAACCATCTCTCCAGCTCGGAGTTAATTTTTTTAATTGACTTTATCATAATAGTTTGTTGTTGTTGTTATTGTTGGGGTTTTTTGTTTGTTTACTTTTTTGAGGTAGGGTCTTGTTCTAGCCCAGGCTGACCTGAAATTCACTATGTAGTCTCAGGGTGGCCTCAAACTCACGGCAATTCTACTACCTCTGCCTCCCAAGTGCTGGGATTAAAGGAGTGCTCCACCACACCTGGTGTTGTTTTTGTAGTAGGATCTTGCTCTAGCCCAGGTTGACCTGGGATTTACTATGTAGTCTCAGGGTGGCCTTGAACTCAGAGAGGTCCTCCTACCTCTGCCTCCTGAGTTCTGGGATTCAAGGCATACACTGCCATGCCCAAGTACAATAGCTTTTTTAAAAGTAATAAATATGTGTTAAAATTTTGAACGCTATCGGAGGAAAGATGGTGAAAATCCTTCTTCCTTCAACCCATTCCAACTAGGGTTCAGGTAGAGGGGTCTAGGCCTGGTTCCAGGAGGCTTGTCTCCAGGGACTCTCTAGAACCCCAAATTTCCCTTCCCACAGCAGCTACTGGCACCACCTTCTTGGGTTTCCTGTAAGAAATGGTCCATTATGACTGAGGTGTATTTCAATGGTGTGCCAGGCTCTGGGTTCATCCCCAGCATTGTAGAAAGAAAAGACAAACCTCAGCATCTGTGAGCATGCAGTTCCGTGTGTGTGTATTCTGTTGATCTGACTGAACACCTCAAACATTTTTTGTCCTTCGTCCCACAGTGTTGTATGTGGCTCTCACCTTCCCCCAGGATCATGTATAATGCTGCAGCCACTACCTGTTTAATGTAGGGCTGCATTGATGGCTGTGCCTCAGTTTACTTAGCCACTCCCCCATACATCTACTATTTCAAACAGCCAGTAACCCTGGCCTAAGTGTCTGTGCACTGCAGGAGTGTGGGAGGATTCATTTCTGAGCGTGAGCAGCCCCACGGCAGCTCTCCCGGGAGCAGACTGCCTGGCCCAGCCCTGCCAGTTTCATCACCTTTTTTCCCCCACACTGCTTGCGTTTGGCACTGGCAGGCCCCATCTAGGCATGAGGGTCTGGCTGATATCCCAGATATACCAGGGTGGCTGGAGCCACTGTGAGCCTTTCTCCAGGGGACATTCTTCTAGGCCCAAGGTGTTTCTGAGAAGGGCTGGCTAGAAGTTGGCTTTGCAGGCCACATGTCTCCCTTGCAACAATTCAGCTTTGCTATATGCAAGACATAAGTGAGTGAGGGTAATTGTCTGTCAATAAAACTTTATTAAAGAAGAGAGATGAGCTAGAAAGAAGGGATTCAGTGGAGAGGGGATCTTGAAGGGGGAAAAGGGAGGGTGGAGAGAGGAGATTATGATAGTGGAATATAGTTTGTAGTTATGAAAGTTGTCAATAAAAGTTTTTTTTAAAAAAAAAAACTTTATTAATACAGTGTCGGACTTTGCTCACAGCCAAACCTTTTGATGCATGTAGTAGCTAGGCACAGAGGGTGTCCCAGCCCCTAGACTAGGCACAGGGGTAGCTGTATGAAGGAGACAGGCCAGCTCTGTCTCTCACCTAAGGACCAGCCCACTGATAAGGGGAGAGAGTCCAACAGAGTAATAGGAGTATATATGAGATTGATGGCTGTCTGGAGAAATGACACTGAACTTGAATCCTGAAGTCTCAGCCCTGAACCAGGCACAGTGGAAAGTTTAGGAAACTGAGTAAAGATGAATAATAAGAAAGTAGCTGCTAAAACCAGCTGCAGTAGTTCACATCTATACTCTCAGCAATTAGGAGGGCGAGGTAGGAGGATCATTATGAGTTCGAGACCAGCCTAGGCTACAGAATAAATTTCAGGTCATCAGCGTGGGCTAGAGTAAGACCCTGCCTCAAAACCCCAAAAAGAAGCAGCCCAGCTATTACTTACCGCTGGTGAGGTGTGCAGGGTGAGTGTGAGGGCATTAAAGGCCCAGAGCCAGGCCACACAGGCCTCAGCCAGCGCAGGGAAGAGCTGGGCTTCATTCTGACAGCTCCAGGTACCACCTGTCTAGCCAAGGAGTTTAGGGAGTCTGTGAAAGACAAGAGGCTTTCAGAAGCCAGGAGGATGGGGACACGTTTGGGTTGTGGCTTGAAAAATAGGCTAAAGCATGCAACTTAGAACTTAACCCAGAACAATACAATGGAACATAACTTTTTTTCTTTTTAACTTTCTTCCCTCCTGCAACTTTTATGTGAGTTCCTACTCATCCCTTAAGGCCTAACCCAGTTGTGCCCCCATCATTGGGACCTCTTCTGGAGCAAGTTCCAGGCATCATCCTCCACTGTCTTAGCACTGTGCTGGGGGATACTTGTCATAGCCGTGTCTCCCCTTTGAGGCTGCTGAAGGCACAGAGTACATGCTAATTAATACTTGCTAAGTACAGCATGGTGAATCAGCTGGGGTGGAGGTGGCTGCTGAACTATACTTTCAGGAAACGGAGACTCTGAAAGCTATGCAATTTTTCCAAATGTTCCGAGTAAAGACTTTATCCAGTCTAGTCATTTCAGTGGGGAAACTGGCCTTCTCTGCCTCTCCTAGCTGGCACTTCCCTTGCTACCATTGTGAGTAGCTAGGCAGTTTCTGGTGCAAGAGCAAGAGGCCCACTGAGCAGGAAGACAAAACATGAGAATTCTGACGCATTTCCAGGGACTCTGTCTGCTGCTGTTCCGCATGCCACCAAGGAAACTCAACCCCTTCTAAATCCCAGCCCAAACTTTGTCGCCAGGCGGGCGGCGTGCCCTGGACCTGGAGGAGTGCCCGGAATTCCTGGGGGATCCGAGTGGTGAGGTCCATGAGCCTGTGTCCCAAGGGCTCCTGCAGCTGGACTGGGGACTTCACTCTCTTTAGTTCTGCCTATTTTTAGAGGGTAGCTTAGGAATGCCCTCCTCTCTAATGCCTAGTACAATCCTGTCCTCTGCCACCTCCTGCTCCGCCTCAGCAAAAGCGGACACCAAATGTGGCTACCTTGCCTGAGCAGGGACAGCCCTGTGTCTTTCCCTCCCAGAGTCCGCTGAGTATAGGGACCTTCTTTCTGCTCATAGCCTTCTGAGTGAATGGCACGGTATGTCTTCATGCTCTTGTTCATGTTCCCCGGGGGTCAGCAGTGCTGGATCTCTCTTGCTAAGCTGCCTGGCCATTGGCACGTGTGCTTTTCTAGCAATGTCTGTTCTATCCTTCACCCATTTTAAAAATTGGCTTTCTTACTGTTGAATAGTAAACGATCTCTTTAGAGAGCAGATACTAGAACCTCCTCAGATCTGACTGGCAAGTACTTCCTCCGCTTTTGGCTGTTTATTCTGAGCCAGGTTCCCACGATGTAGCCAAGGCTGGAGTTACAGGTGTGATGCCATATGTAGCCTGTGTATTTATTTATTTATTTAAAATATTTTTATTTATTTATTTGAGAGAAAAAGGGAGAGAGAGAGAGAATGGGCACACCAGGGCCTCCAGACACTGCAAATGAACTCCAGAGGCATGTGCCACCTTGTGCAGCTGGCTTATGTGGGTCCTGGGGAATTGAACCTTGGTCCTTTGGCTTTGCAGGCAAGTGCCTTAACTGCTAAGCCATCTCTCCAGCCCCTGTGTATTTATTTTTTTAACAAAGCAAGCAGGCAGCTGAGAGGAAGAAGGTGTTGATGGGCAGTAAGGGGCACCAGGCTCCTGCTCACTCCTGTCTGGAAAGCTTGAGGAAGCTGTACCCCTGCTGTAAGCCCCCTCCCCCCAACCCTTAGTGAAGGATTCCAAGGGGCACAAGACGGTTCCTCGGGAGATGGGGCTTTTGACTGTGTCTGTCTACTTGCTGTTTCCCTACCACATTTAGACATTCTACCAGCTGCCAGCCTGGGTGCTGCGCAGCAGCCTGCCCTTCAGGTAATAAGCAAGTACACATGGAGTACAGAACAGCAAGCTGAGAGCTGGTAGCTGGGAGAGAAAGTGAAGGAGGCCTCCCAGTGAACCTAGCCTCAGTTTCCTTATCAGATAAGATAAATGTGGCCAGGAGTAGCTCGACCCACCTCACAACATTGCCCAGATGCCCCAGGTACCAGTAAAGACCTCTTAAATGCTTATTAATGCTACCGTTATCCTGCCCCAGGCTGCAAAGGATCTGGGTGTGCTTGGAGAGAAACGAGCCACTTCCTATCAGATCTACCTAGTGAGATCCATTCCCTTCTCTGGGATAGGCACTTCAAGAGCCCCCGTGGTCCCTCCCTGGTCCTGGAGGGCAAAGGCCCAGCGTTGTACACTGAGGCCAAAGTCAGGATTGGCATAAGCAGAGTAGACTCGGTTGAAGGTTTGATGCTTGCTTTCCATTTGTTGTGCTTACACGGTGGGATAGACTCGGCTGTTGTTAGGCTCGGGTGGGCCCACCGGGATGCCACAAGCCTGGGAATCCAGCTCTTGCGCTGTGGTGGCACGGGGCCACCGGGCAGGGCCTGGCCGCCCCGTTGGCCCCGCCCCCTCGCCCGTGGCCCCGCCCCCTCGCGGGCCACATTCCTCCGGCCCGACCAGCGCTGCGCCAGGCGGGCGGCGGCGGAGGGGCGGGCTCGGCTGGCCTGGGGCTCGGACTTTGGGACCTGGAGCGGTGGGAATCCACGGGCGCTAGGCCAGAGTGACCCGACGTGGTCGGGCGGCAGGCGGTCGGGGCCCTGTGAGGTGGGGTAGCGGCCCGGGAGGTCCGGCGGCCGCCGGCGGGAGTCGTCGGCGCGCGGCTGGGCCTGGGTCCCGGGCACCGGTCCCGCCGGCTCCCGCCGCGGCCGCCATGTGGTGCCTGCACTGCAACTCCGAGAGGACCCAGTCCTTGCTGGAGCTGGAGCTTGACAGCGGGTAAGGGCCGGGCCGGGCCGGGCCGGGAGGGCGGAGGCCCCGGCGGGCGGGGTCCCCCAGCTGCGAGGTGGCCTAAACGCCCGGGCGCCCCGAGTGCTGTGGGATAGGTTTGGGGGTGGGGGAGGACTGCTGGAGTGTGCCAGATGGGGGCTGCGGGGGATGGGTGTGCAGTGGTGTGACTGTCAGGACGGGGCGCCCGGCGTGTGCAGGAGGAAGGCAGCCTGTCCGCCAGGGGTGGGTCACCAGTGCTGTTAGCCAGGGTGTGTAGGAGGAGGAGCGGGACAGGAGTTCCTGTAGGGGTCATTTTATACGAGTGGGAAACTAGATTGGAGACGGTGTGGGTGTGCAGAGAGCAAATGAACCGGAGTTTGTGGCAGGAACTAAGTCAGTCGAGCGGGCCTCTGTGTCTAGTGTCTGATTGCATGGCTCTGGTTGCCAGGGGTCCCTCTCCTGCAGGCCTGTTTATTGAAGACCCTGGGCCTCTGTCTTTATTTATGTCCATCGTCAAGACCTGTGATAGAAGGACGATGTCCAATGTGTCCTAGGTGTGTGAACAGTGGTGTGGGGGGGGTTCCAATACTGAGCACCTTAGCAGGCCACCTGGGCATAGGCCAGGGTGCCAGGAGTTTAACTATGTGGCTACTGTTTTTGTCGGGAGTACAGATGTGAGGTGCAGGGAGCTGGTGGGGCTGGCGGCTGTTGTTTACGTGTGGGGTGAAGCGTGTGCCTGATGTGGTCTTGGAAGGAGTCTGGTGGCTCGGAGATACTGGCCCTTTTCTGTTTCAGGGGCCTGTGGGCAGCTTTCTGTTTATGGAGAGAGGGAGAGTATGTGTGTATGTGCTGGGAATATTGATCTCCCTTCTCTCTCACTAGCACAGCTGCCCCTGAGCTGTCTGCCGGGCCCCTCAGAGGAGCAGGGGTGTGGGGTGGAGGGGATTTGTTGACAAGTGGACTTAGCCTGTGTCAGCCCCTCTGTGGGGCAGCTCATCCAGAGCTCTTTGATTTTTCAGTTCAAAATTCCCCGAAGTGTGCCTAGCAGTTACATTGAGAACTTGGATGTGTTCCTCTCTGCCCTCCCTACCCCCAAGCCAGGACCTCTGGTCTGGGCCTGAGGCTCTGTTGTGTGGGGTTGTGGAGAAGGGGCGGTTCCCAAGGACTCAGTGCTCCCGGCATCTGAGGCCGAGTCCAGGCAAGCTGCAGCTGGCAAGGCCATCTGTCTGGAATCGGGGGGCATCGTCTGGGAATGGGGGTCACATTCATGTCACACACGTGCTAACCGGCCTGCACACTTCAGCTGTTCCACCTCCTGTAATGGCATCCCTTCCTTGTGGCACCAACATCCCCCTATGGCAAGAGGACAGAGAGCTCGAGAGTCCCACCTCATCAGTGCTTTGAGTGCCTACTGGGTGCCAGCTCCTACACCGGGAACCAGTGACATAGCAATGAACACACCTCAGAATCTTTGTCCCTATGTAGCCGGCAGTCTGACGGGAAACACAGTGACCATGAGAAGAAACAAATCAGTGGCTCCTAGTCATATAGCTTCACCCCCATAGCTGAAAGGGATAAGGGGCTTTTCATCCCTCCATTAGAACCTCCCCAGCGCCCCCACTCCAGCTGCCGTGTCCATGGCCCCATATCCCTCGGCAGAAGTCCTTCTGTGTCTCTGATGAAAGGCTTCAGCTGCAGAGGATCATGCTGAGATCCATTGGGTCTGGGTTGCTGATGGACAGCTGCTTCGGCAGCAGAGCCAGGTGGCCTGGAGATGGAGTCGCTGCTCAGGTGCAGCCGCAGTGTGCCTGTCTGCTCCGGAGCACCTGGCCCACAGAACCGTGGAGAGGGCCCGGGGAGGATCAACATGGTCCTGGGCTACAGAGGCAAGAGTTAAATGTTCCTTGGGCTGCAAAGCCTTCCAGGGACCTTCGTGCCCCTCACCTAGAGTCCTTCCACCTGGCTGACTCCTGCTCCCTAATCCCCGAACCTCATTCGACATTTCCCCTGCCCTCCAGGCCTCAGGTAACCACTCTGCCAGCACCTTGTGTATGCGCGCGCGCGCGCGCACACACACACACACACACACACACACACACACACACACTTCTCTAACAGTGTGGGACTCCCTACATCACAGGACCCAGTGTTGATGATTCACTGGGTTTTACTTCTGGACAACAGACAGACAACTCTGTCTGCTCCTGCTTTCCAAAAGGGCACACAGCAAGGCAGAAAGTTCAGTGACTGTGCCTGGACAAGAATAGCCCAAAGGGAGGAGACCCAGATGTCATGATGCGTGGAAGGTTTCTGGAGGCCTATCAGGACTTCAGGCTTTTGTACAAGGAAGTCGGACTATGAACTAGTTGTGCTGATATTTACACAGCTTTGGCTCAAAAACATGGACGTGACTGACAGTTGCATAGCCGAATAGCATGATGACTAGGCAGATGAGTGCTTGTGGAAGGCATTGAACTGGCATCCAGGACTGTGGAAGTTCAGAGAGAGAGAGAGGGGGGGGGGGAGAGAGAGAGAACATGTACACAGGCACAAGCTTTAACATGGGATCCTGGTTTACTGGGGAAATCCTGAGACAAATCAACTTAAAAAAAAAAAAAAAAGCTCACTTTGTGATTGTATGAAAGTTTCCATGCCCCTCTGGTCCTCTGTTTCCCTTTTAATGGTAGAGAAAACAATATTGCATGAAAGAGTAGCTCTGAGAATGTGTGGGTGGCCTTGTGTGGCTGGCTAGCACTGGGACCTCCAATCCAATGCTGCTCTTGTCCAAGTCAGCACTGTGGTCTTCAGAACTGCCAGTGACCCGCTGTGTTTTCTTCCTTCCTCTTTTATGAATTTCCTTTGAATTATGATGATGTGTGGAATATCCACCCAGTAAGCACTGAGGCAAGGCAAAAGGCACAGCTCCAGTGTGCTGGACCCGGCTGGAGGCCCTGGGAGAGGTTCCCTGTGGAAGTGTCTGTCTGAGGGAGAGGATGCTTGAAGGCTGTTGAGTGCAATTTATCCTGGGTCCTCAAAAGCAAATCGTAATAACTTTAAAGGCCATTAAGGCTCTTGAAGAATTAATTGGTGTGGCCTTAGAGGATCTGGCTGCTCCCACCGTGGGAGCTGCTGCAGAGAGAAAATTGATGGCAATTATGGTAGAAGATATGGCATGGCGCCAGCTGGACCTGCCGCTGTGCTGGCTGCCATAACGGTACCCTTGTAGGGTGAAGGCCTATAGCTTTTGCCCCATTGCCTACCTAGCATAGCAACCTGGCCTCATGGTTAGATGACAGATGCATCTAAGAACACATATGAACAGATGCACCCAACTCTCCTGGACCTGGAGGAAGGTGTGACACCAGAGTCACCCAGCCTTATGCCTGCCATCGTTCCTTATTCTCATGACATTTCCCGAATGTCTACATTGTACCAGGCTCTAGACTAATAGAAGAACCAAGGTTAGTCTTGTGAAACCACACATCACTGACTGGGGCCTTCACGCCAGCTCTTCCAGCTCTGTGGCTTCAGGTACAATGCTTCTCCTCTTTTGATCTTGATTCTCTCACCTGTGAAATGGGACCAGAAGTAACTGTGGGGTAGGGTTGTAGCTTTGCCTACACCCCTTTGATCAAAGCCTATAAAAGCTGTCATCCCTGTCCCCCATCATCACCAACATCTCCCTTCTGTGTCAGGGCTGCTGGGTTAGAATGGTTCTTGTGGTTTTCTTTTGCTGGTTTCCAGGGCTGGGGACCAGTCTGGGAAGCCTGCATGGCTCTCTGAGAACTGTGTTCAAGGCTGTTTGCTTGGTGTTCATTGTCTCTGCGTCATTCATACATGGCTATGGCTTCCCCTCCCCCCCCATCCTTTCCGTTTTATTTCCTCAATGCGCAGCTTCCTGCCATGGTGTCAGCTCAGTTTGAGCTGAGGCTCAGTGTGGAGTTGTGGTGAGCCTCTCTCCTAGTTGCACAGATGGGAAACTGTGTTTGTTTTTTCCTCTTTGCTCAGAGGTCAGCACAATAATAAATAGCAGTCTCATGGCCACTGTCTAGCCATGTGTGCGCGTGGCTTCATGCTCTGTGATTTGTGAGTGTGGGCTTCTGCTGCCTGTGTTGTGCCTGGGGAAGCAGCCCAGGGTCATCAGCTAAGGAGGGCTAGAGTTAGGATTTCCACCCTATCAACCTGACTTCTCCACAGCCAGGCTTTGCTTCCTCAGGGATCAAATCATTTCTGGCAAAATATGTCACCATCATAAATGGATGTGGTGTTCCTTGGTGTCAGAATTCCCAAAATGTTCCCATGTTCCAGCCCACACACTGGTCAGTGACAACTCTCTAGGATCCCCTGGCATCTTGTCTCTTTCCCCACAGACCACAAGAGCTGCTTCCACAGACGACAAAGAATCTGGGCACATGTCCTTGGGCCCAAGTGCTTATGGCTCCACACGTTCATCCTGTGCACAGCCCCTGTCCTGTCTGTATATGAACTAGAGTCTTGGGGATAGAAGCTGACTGTCCCCTGACTTAAGAGACTGGGACAAACATAGGTTTCTACATGGTGCAGATGGGAGTGGACAGTGAGCTTGGTCCCCTAGGAGGGGAGGAGGAGCATTTACAAACTGAAAGATTTGCAGGAAGCCCCAGTTTGGAACGGCAGCCTTATTTGCACAAACGGGAAGGGCTCCCCCAAATTGCTTATTGTCCTGGCTGGGTCAGAACCTGTTTGCAACGTGAATACATTCTTCCTAAAAGACAGAGGCGACTGGTATCGACGCCTCTCTTGCGGGCTAGGGGCTTTGTGAGCACTGACTGCAGGAAAGCATGAGCACAGTGCCTCACGTACTTGGCGCTCACTAGATGGCGGTTACAGTCATCATTTGTCTGTGGTTAGTACTGAGCTCTGAAGGGTCACCTGTACCTCAAGAGGAGGCCTTCTAGAAAGGTCCAGCCCTCACTGGACCTCTAAAGTTGTTGGCTTCCCCATTTCTGACTACCTATCTCATTATACTGTGTCCCTGGACCTGTTTCCTCTTCTGTGAAGAGGGCCGAGCATCATGACCCCAGGATCACCTGCAGAGGGGGGATGGGGGATACTTAACCCAGTGGTTGAGGGCAGATTCTATAGCTGGACCACTTGTAACTCTAACCTCTGTTCCCCCATTGTTTCTATGATTTAGCCATATCCCTGAGCCCATTCCATGCCTCAGTTTCCCCATTTATGGAATGTAGATGGTAGTAAGTGCTTGTGGGGTTGTTGTGGGGATCAGAGGCACTGATCCACATGACATATGTTGGCAGTGCATGATAAAACCATCAACAGTGGCACTGAACAGTGTCTAGGCTGGGTAGGCTTCCTGAGCGGGAGTGGACTGTGTCACTGTTTGGAGGGGGTCCCCACTAGAGCAGATAACTAAGACGAGGGTTAAAAGAGTGAGCAAGGCAGATTGAGTAATGAGGGACCAAAAGCCATCCCCAGTGTGACAGGGCAGATCAGGAGGAAGCAAAAAAGGCCCCCAGACTCATGTACTGGTGGCATTATCCTGATAGCTGCTAAGAAGTGTCCAGTGAAGAGTATGAAGGAATTCGCTTTGCCTGTGGATTGGGAGAGGGGCTTAGTGTGACAGCTTGTGACCTGGTTGGAAGAAGATGGGCTCCTGGTCTGCGCCAAGAGAGGCAGAGGTCCAAAATCAGGGACACTGAGGGTTGGGAGCCTTGAGGGCCCGCAGCTCCGTGGCAGGTGGAGTAGTAGGGCTCTGGGTGGTCCAGGTGCTGAGCTTTGGACCACTCTGTTACCTTGGTCCTGTCTGTGCTGCCTGTGATGCCTGTGAAGCCCAGACTTCAGGGCCTGGCATCAGTCACCAACCTCGGGGTCCCCTGCTGTTCTGTGCTTTTTTTTTTTTTTTAAGCACCTGTAGGGTAGCTGGAGAGTGGTGTTGAGAACTGGAGAAACCTGCCCAAGCCCCAGTTACGTCCCCTTCTGGATACGTGGTTAGGACCAGGTGTCATCTCTGTCCTCTGTGAGCTGCTGTCACCTTATCTGTCAAATGGGGACCATGTAGGTAGAGCTGATATGAGCACTGCACACAAGTATCCAATCTATGCCAACAGGAAAGTGGGTTCTGGGTTTGGGTAAAGCCCTCACTAGTGTTGTGGGTCTGAAGTTCGCTAAGGTTTGAGATGGGAGCAGGAACAAGGGACAGAATAAGAGCAATCAGATGTAGCACATGAGGGTCTCTGAGTTTTGCACATACCTTACTGGAACCTCCAAGAACCCTGTGAACTTTTTCCATTTTATAGACAAGGAAACAGAGGCTGGAAAATGCTCATGAAATATTGGGGCTCTCCAGAGACAGGCATGTGCTTCTGGTTAGTGAGAGGCTCTGTCTCTGCCCTGGCACTGTGGGGACAGACTACTCTGACTTACAGTTGTGAATGATGATGGTCAATGGGGCATCAGAGAGACAAGAGCCTTTAGGACCCCATTGCTATTTTCTTTATTTTATTTATCCATTTTGAGAGAGAAAGAGAGAGAGGCAGATAGAGAGAATGGGTGCACCAGGTCATCCAGCCACTGAAAATGAACTCTAGACACATGTACCCCTTTGTGCACCTGGCTTACGTGGGTACTGGGGAATTGAACCTGGGTCCTTCAGCTTCACAGGCAAGTGCTTTAACCGCTAAGTCATCTCTCCAGCCCCCCTCCCCCGATTGCCAGTTTGCAGACTGAACAGAGGAGCCTTGGATGTTCTACCTGGTATTCTCACATCTCCAAACTTGTGTGGCAGCCTCAAGAGGTCATCTGCCCTATCCTCCATGCCCCAGACAGTGTGGAGATAATGCAGTGGGTACTGGGTAGGGGCTCAAGTGAACAAGGCAGTGTTTGAAAAGTAGGAAGTGGCTCTTTGCTGCTAAGGCTGGGTGGGTAACCACTCCAGCCTGAGTGTCTGTCCCCTCTGGCCTGACTTCTCAGAGCTAGGGCTTACATTTGCTGTTTTTCTCACTCAGTAAAAATGGTAAGATGATCCCAAAGACAGTGGACCTTGATGTGGATAGTATGTCTTAATGTTATTTCTTTTCTTTCTTTTTTGTTTTTCCGAGGTAGGGTCTCACTCTAGCTCAGGCTGACCTGGAATTCACTATGTAGTCTCAGGGTGGCCTCGAACTCATGGCGATCCTCCTACCTCTACCTCCCGAGTGCTGGGATTAAAGGTGTGTACCACCATGCCCGGCTCTTAATGTTATTTCTAAGCCTGTATTACAGAAAAGTCATAAACATGTACAGAAGTACAAGATAGCATAATGACCCCACAGCCACTTTTGTTTCATTGTCTGGATTATTTTAAGGCAGATTCCTTTGATTTCAAATCCAGGACCTATCTCGTGGTCAGCCTCAGCCTGCCCTTGGAGGACAATGTCATGTCACCGGGGTGGGTTCCTGGGGCAGGGCCGAGGCAGGCCCTGCACAGCCATGTTTTGTCTCTTATTTGGTAACCCTGGGTGTGGGCTATCTTCTAGCTGGTGACCAAGCAATGCCTGACCCATTTGGGAGGCTCCTGCCTGGAGCAGTCCTGGGGCTCACAGGACCTTGCTTCTCCATCACCCTAGCATCCCCCAGGTAAGGCCATGGAAATGTGCTCTCAGCCTCTCCTGTCAGCGCCTGGGGTTCCCCTGAGCTAGATTGCAGCTCTCACCCCAGTGTCCTGACAAATTCTGTACTCCCCCTTTGCCAGGAGTAAGCGTCAGGCAGTGATCCACTCTTCTCCTTAGCCTGCGGTGGCCTGTGACATGCCGCCTTTGAGTACTCTCCCATCTGGGGCTTCTGGTTCAGTTCCATGCCCTCTCCCTAGGGGCTTCTTGGGCACTTCCAGCTCAAATCCCAAAGGAAACATTTTTCTGTCCTTCCCAACTCACTGCTTCTTCCTGTTGGCATCTGGCCAGGTGGGGCTTCCTTGCCCCATCCCTAGCCCATCATCCCTGGGGGCTGGCCATCCAGCAGTGCCAGGTTTAGAGTCTGGTATATAGTAGATATCCAGTAATGTGGAGTCTGGCGCACAGTAGGTGCTCCCTAAATATTAGTTGCCATTATTATGAGCATCTTATGACTACTAATTTAGTTCATAGTTTTTGGGGGAGGAGGCAGGTGGGAACTTAACCAGGTTTGGTCAGAAACAAGCCGAGGTTGCCGTTAGCACCCCTGCCTCCCTCAGGTGTGGATGGCACTGCTTCCAGCACTGGGAGCGGCTGCTGTGAGGCCCTCTTTGCTGTGATTCACCACCCCTCGTCTGTGGGAAGTGGTGACATCCTGGGATGAGACAGAAGTAGAGGATTCCCTGGCGTATATCCAGACACAGGCTGGCTTACGTGTGTGTGTTATCACAACCCTCTGCATAGCCCCGGGTGGGGGGCAGTGTTCCCCTCCATGGCTGAGACGTGCAGGCCCAGAGAGGCCCAGTTACAAGGCCCTGTGTGCCAGTGCTGTGGGGAGTTCAGTGCTCTGTGCCTGAGTGTCTGTCTGTCCCATAACCCTTCCTGAGCCCTGCCTCATGAAACAGCTGGCATGCTGGGAGCCCACTGGCTGCTGTGGTGTGTGGCCAGGCAGCCCTGGTTCCTGTGAGGGCAGGGACAGTTTGGGGGGGGGGGGGGCAAGAGGTTTGGTGTAGCTCAGTTCATGCTTAGCCAAGTGCTCCAGCCGGCATCACTCTCCCTTACCTTCTGTGAAGTGTGTGGCTTTGGGTGAGTTAGTCACTTCTCTGTACCTCAGTTTTCTCCCTTCACAAAATGGGAAGATCTGGCGTGCTCTCTTAAGTTTCTCTTTATGCAGGTGACCCACATATAAACCCTGGGCGATCACAGCCTGGGCAGATTGTGACAGAGGGTCCCGTGGGTGGGATGCTGACCGAGGATGCTGCTTGTCTGTCAGGCTGGGGCCGGGGTGGGCAGCTCACTGAACCTTGTGTTCGGTTCTGCTGTCCACTTGAGAAGGCTGAACTGTCTCAGCCTCTGAGAACTGCACCCCTGCTTGAAGGCTGGCCCTCTGTCTCCCTCAAACTGCCCACACTTGCCATGGCCAGCTCCCCGGACTGTGCCTCCTGCCTGGCCCTCCTGAGACCCGCCTGGCCCTGTCTGCTGGAGCCTGCCACAGAGCTGCTTTATTTAAGTCCGTTTTGCGCGTATGGAAATAACTAGAGGCCTCTGTATTTAATTTGGCTCAGCCGGGAAGATTTTTTGGCTGTGTGTGTGTGTGTGTGTGTGTGTGTATTCTGAAAAATCTTTCCAAGTGAGCCCCAGGGTCGGAAGCTTCTGGTCATCTTTGTGCATTCAAAACCAACAAGAACTGCCCTGCTAGCTGGGGTAGGGCTGGCAGAGGCCTGGCTGCAGGAAGTGGTCAGGGAAAGCAAGAAAGAGGAGGGAGGCTGGTCTAGATGAGACTGTGGCGGGGAGCTTTGCGTCTGGGCCCAGCAGGTAGTGACTTAGTGTGAGCAGAAATCACAGAGCTGTATAGAGGTGTGTCTGGGTCCAGAACTCACTTGGGTGCTAGCGTGGGGGCACTCCCCAAGTGCCCCCCCTTTCTGGCCTGGATAAATTAGGTGGAGGCCTATGGGTCAAGCCCCACCATTTTTGGCCAATAACACAGGGCAGGGACAGTTCGTGGGAGAGCTGTCTTTTTTTCACAGAGGTTATTTTTGCTTGATTCCATGTCCACATTGGGCAGGAGCAGTAGCCAGTGTGAAGATGAGGGAGTGGGCGCCAGGAGGGGTGTTACCACTTGGCCCAGTCTCCCCACAGGGAGTCCTGAGCTAGTCTAAACCTGGCACTTCCCCTGCTTGGCCATCAGGTACTTCTGGAGCGGCCCTGTGTTGTCTCAGAAGTGGACAGTGCAGGCCACCCTGCTAGGTTTACAATAAATGCCAGTATCTGGTGACTTTTCAGTTGTGTTCTGATGCTGAGACTCAGACGTGAGGCTATCTGGTGCTCCAAAGCTTGGCAGCTCTCATGACCAACTGTGTGATGGTGGATTATGGTCAGCTTTGGTGGGGTCTGGTTAAAGCCACACTCTTAGGACACCACAGAGCACAGGCACTCAGCTTCCCACCAGCTCTGCAGCTTCCTGCAAGGCTTTGAGCCCTGTCCCTGGGGACTCGACATTCTAAGTTAGGTTTCTTCGGAATGACTGGGCCCAAGCCGTGGGTCCTGGTCCCGCGTGGTGGAGCTGGGCCTTGACTTTCAGGCTTTCACAGGAAGACACAGACATTTTTGGTGGATAGGATGGTGGCGTGAGAAGAGCAGGAGGCCAGCCGGGGGGTGGGGGGTGGGGACTTTGGTGGTGGCAATGCATGCTTTTTTTCCCCCTGGCTGTGGCCTCCACCTGCTTTGACTATCATCAAGCGGGTGGCAAGCCTGGGGTGGCTGTGTCCTCAGATGTTCCCTCAAAAGTCAGAAGTCTGGGCTGTCAGATACATCATTAGGTGTTAAAATGTTGGCTATTTTTGTTTGTTTGGCTATTTTGACTATTTTGGTTTGTTTGTTGTTTTGAGACAGGGTCGTGTGTAGCCCAGGCGGGTCTTAAACTTGTGACCCTCCTGCTTCAGCCTTCTCTCCAAAGTGCTGGGATTGGAGGCATGCATTACCATGCCTGGCTTATTCTAGTTTGTTTTTTTTTTTTTTTTTCTTTGAGAAGATACTGTGGAGGTATATAGCATGCTGTGAGGACCAGACTGGGCCTGTAGGTACCAGTCTGTATTGGAGACATCTTTGTAGGCATAATATGTGGACAGGGGTGCCCGCCAGGAAGGAGATTCAGGTTCCTGAGTGCTTTTGCCCTGTATCCCACTGGGTTTGCCGCAAGTAGCATTAGGGCCAGCTTCCTTCTGGTGTTAAGCCTATGCCCACCTTTGGTGCTCTGGTCCTGGGATGTGGGGACAGGATCCTCCAGTGGCTTGTGGCCTTCTGCAGGATGATAGTGAAGAGCCACTGTGTGTGGCACCTTGCCAGGCAGAGGCCTGGCTGGGCTCGATTGCAGGGTGTTTGCTCTGTCCCCCCACCCAGAGTCTGCTGTGCCCTCTGCCAGCTGGCTTGTAGCCGGAGTAAGGGTGTGTTTACCAGCCTGTGCTGGGGCTTGTGTTCCTACTGCCTGTCTCAGGCCTGCTAGGGCCCAACCAGCCTGGTGGAGGGCATCCCAGAATTGTAGGTGGTAGGTACAGGGCAGACATGGTGCCCCTGGAGCCGAGCCCAGGGCTGCATTGGTGACTTCAGGCCCAGGAGTCTTACCGTGGGTACAGCGCCTGTGCCTAGTGCTGGAAAGCGTCTCTGGCGCCTCTGCAGTGCAGCTTGGTGTGTGGCAGCGTGTGCCTGGAGGCTCCTTCTTGGGGATGCCTGTGCTCCCACCCGGGAAGAATGCAGAGTGGGAGTGGAAAGCTCCAGGCCACGGCCTTGGCCGTTCTGTCCTTAGTGTGGCATTGGCCCTAGCCACTCATGGGTCGGGAGAGCAGATCCCACTGCCCAAGTCCTCGTCACCACCATGTCGTTCACCCTTACAGCAACGGCCGCTCGTGTCCAGCCCCATTTGGGTGTTAGGGCCACCTTATGAGGATGCAGACTCCCTGCCCTCGCAGCTGACTTCCTTTCGTATGGGAGGTCCTGGTGATGGCACCTATAGGTCCAAATGCCCTCCCTCCTCTCCTCTCTTAGGTTCTGTTTTCTCCACTTTGGCCATGCAGCTGAAGGGATTCATAGGGCCAGGCTCCTAAGACCGCCTTCACTGCCTCCCATATGACAGAGCTTCCCCCGGTCCTGTCCCGGACATCCTGTGTACACATAGCAAGGACACTTGTGCTCCTAATGGTGGAAACTTCCAAGGTTGTAGATAGACGGGGCCAGTCAGTTCCAGCTTCTGGGACTTCCCTGAGCCTGCTCGTCTCCCAGGTCCTGGATTCTAGTTCCCGAAACAGAGGCCGAGAGTGAGTGGGTCTGACAGAGCTATGGGAAGTTCACTCTGCCTCCACGTGCATCCAGTCTTTCCACAGCAGGGAGCGAGGACCAACATGGAGGCCAGGAGGATCAGCCTTTGAGAGCGTGTTGACTGCACCCGACTGCAAGGGCCTGGCTGCGTGGCCTGACGAGCACCAGCCTGCCCAAGGCCTGCTGCCTCCTGAGAAAACTTTTCCCTGCCTGCCCACTTGGCTTGGCATTAAACCATGGTGGGCTTCATGGGTACTCTTACCAACTCCTCTGTGGGGTCACCAAGGGTAGCCCTCACCTCAGGAAACTGAGGCCCAGGAAAGCTGCACATAGCCCCTAGGTGTTTGACTGTAGCCCAGAGCACACTGGGCAAGGGAATAAGCCATGAGGTCAGGAGAGGAAGTGCCACGCCCAGGTGGACGTGTTGCTTGCCATTGGGCAAGGGCATCAGTTAGTTGCCACCCTGCTTTCCACCAGCCTAGGGCGTCCCCAAACTAACATCTTTCTCTGCATGCCCGAGTGGCTGGAGAAGCCCCCTGGGTTCTGGCTGCTTGTCTGCCCAGCTCCGGGCAGCAGCTGACAAAATGGAGAAATGCTGAGTGTTGGTTCAGTAAGCAGAGCTCTAAAAATAGCCTGGGCTCTTAAAAGCCCATTGTTCAGAGCCCTATATTTTGCTATGTACATAAAAGCTACTTCTGGAGGCCAGGTGTGGGGCCATCCATGAATGCTGCAGTCTGTGGGCCAGAGCTGAACTGTACCACATCCCTCCCAGACTGAGGCCAAGGCAAAGTCGAGTCAACAAGGCCCAAGGCCACTGGGCAGCCAGAGGAGGCTGGGACCAGGGCAGCGTCCTCAAAGGTGGTGATTGGGCTGTCCTAAGGGCCTGTGGCCACCTAGGCTGAGAGGGTTGGAGGGTGGGTGGAGGTCCCTTCCTGAAGCAGACATGGGGGTGGACCAGAGTGAGCCGTGGTCTTCCCAGAGCAGGACTCAGGCTACAGAAACTGATCTTGCCTGCAGCCTAGTTTGCTGGGGACTGGGATCTCGCCAGTTTGCTGGTCTGTTCTCCTGCCCCCAGAGGAAGGCTAAGTCCCTCAGGATGGGGTCTTGTCTAACTTGACCTCAGGTAGCCCAGCCCTGCCCAGAGCCTCCCTGCTGGCAGCTCCTTCCAAGCCCATATACTCAAGTCTCCTCCAGCTTGAGCACCACAGCCTTACCAGGAACCCTGGGACCCTTGGCTCCCTTTTCCTTCTCAGAGACAGTTTCCCACAAGTATCCCTCCCTACTCCCACCCCACCACGCACAGCTTCTGCTGTGAAAATGGCATGTGCAAAGGTCCTGGAGCAGAAGTCAGTCTGCCAGGATTGCAGAGGAACAGCTAGGAGGCCAGTGGGAATGAGCTAGGGCTAGCCTGCCCCGGGAAGCGTGGCTGCGTCTTACAGAGCCTTCTGGGTCACTGTCTGTGGAGCCAGTGAGTGCAGAGGAGGGACATGGCTGGAGCTGAGCTTCGAGGGGATTGCAGCTGTTGCAGGGAAAAGAATAGGGTGACGTGGAGCACCCAAAGGCTCAGGAAGGGCCATGTGCTAGGGCCAGGGAGATGAGGGCCAGGTGGTCTCAGCTGGCTCTGCTTTGAAGGTGCTCAGAGACAGGCAGGAGGGAGGGTGTGGGGGAGACAGTAGCTGGATGAGCGCAGGAGCTGGCTCCCTCCTGGCCTGCCTCTGAGGAGTCTGTAGTCACCGTGGGACATAATTACTAGCTCCTCTGAGATGATCTGTATTCCCATTCATGTAGACTTAGGAGCTGGTAAAGCAAAAACCCACCTGACCCTCATGCCACCTGCACTCAGCTGTACAGGAGAAATTCTGGATTGTCCAAAGAGCACATCACCTTTTTCTTAAGGATGTTGCTCCCGGTTACCCAGCCATGCTGAATGGTTAGCGTGTATCGTTGTGCCTCCTAGAGACTTGGGCTATATATAAGTTCATGACAGGGCTCTTGCTTCTTCAAACACCAGCATTCCAGGGCACATACTGTGCACTCTCACTGCTCCTTCAGTCCCCTGTCTGGATCCCCCAGATGTGCTGTCCTGCTCCCCATAAGAACTCATGATCCCCTTTCCTAGGCTGTGTCCCTCCAACTCTGCTGGCCCACAGTCTTATAGATTCTTACCGTCCTCATTAGGAGGGAGACCCCACAGATCCCATGGTGACCAGCAGGTCACCATCCTTGATGGAGATGCTGCCCCTCCCCCACCAGAGACAGGTGGCATGTGGATGGCCTGCACTGGAGTGGCCTCCCTCATTGGGTAGGCAACTGTCTCTCACTGCTCCCTTAATCCACCTCTACTCCTGGACCAGGAGCCTGGGAACATTCCAGAGTGGAAAGGACTGGAGAATGACTTGGAGTCAAGGTCCAGCTCTCTGTGTAGCCTCTTAAATGCAGTGTGGCAAAGCAGTGTGCCCCAGTGGCAGCAGTGTGCTTGACTCCTCAGGGCATAGCTGCCTAGGGCCACAGGAGTCCAGGAGACTGATGTTTCCAACAAGCCCTCCCCACCATGAACAGCCTTCCTAACCCGAGCGGCCCCCTTCCCAAGTCAGTGCTGCTCATCCCACAGCTGCCCCTAAGCCCCAGGATTTCGTGGAGAGAGAGCTTCTCTCAAGTTGTGCTGAGCTTGCCCTGGCTCAGAGGACCTGGTCCTGGTCCTCCTCACTTCTTCTTCAGGCCCTGCCATGGTGTGTGTCATCTCTCCCCACATCTGGGACCCAGACAAAAGAACAGGACCCACCCCTCTGAGACAGCAAGACTGCCCCCTCCTCTTCTGGGCCAGCAACCTCACTGCGGCCCTAGCAGTAAAGGACCACACAGAGGCCCTTGCAGGAACTTGTGAGGTCTGAGAATGGCGGTTCTGGCCTTCCTCTCTGGGAGGCTGGAGGCATGAAAAGGATAATGACGTATTTCAGGAGGCTATTTGGCTCTGGTCAGTGCAGACTATTTGGAATTCAGCCCATGATGCTTAGCATGGACACTGACCACAGCTGGGCCTCTCGGATGGCCTGTTTTGAAGAGGGTGGCTCCCCATGGGATATGGCCTCAGCCAGGTTATCACTCCCCAAACAATACCATGTGGTGTATATGTCCATAGCATGGCACAGGTGTTTGCTGTAAGCCATCTAGAACTGACGCGAGCTTACAGGAGGACATAGGTAGGGCCTGGTCACCTGCCTTGAAGGAACTTGAGCAACCTTGGGTTTTGGTTATCCTAGGGAGTCCTGAAATTCATGCCACAAGGAACCTGAGGGGTGACTGCATATCACCCTGCCCCTCCAGGAAGCAAGCACCAAAGTACCAAGTACATTGGGGTCCACATGTCTGGGCTCTGGAGCCAGCGTGCCTCTGTTGGCTCTGACTTCATTTGCCTGCTGTGTGTCATTGGGGTTGTACTTAACTAATGAGATGAGGATGGTAGAGAGGAGTGAGTTTTGGGTGAATCTTAGAATCTAGCTGTAATGACCTCAGCTGTCTACCAGCACATCATCAACATGGGGGTGAAGCAGGTCTTTGCTTCTACCATGTCCCCTTGCCACTGCCCAGAGCTGCCTCCAACTAACATTTTTCTTGAGAAAAGTCATTCATGATTTCACAGGCCATAATTAGAGGCATCCATGGCCAAAAAGCCAAGGCCCCAACCCCCACCTGGACTCAATGAAGCTAGAGTCAGGACTAGGGCCAGGATGTGGCATCTGCTGGCTGGCAGATCCCCCTCCTTCCAGCCCTTCAGTCCAAGACAGAGCAGTCTTGCAGGTCTCGCCCTGGGGTCCAGCTCTCCAGCCTGGAGGCAGGGCCTCGGAGAGAGCTGAGCAGCAGGCAGGCGCAGGGTAGGTAGGTGGCCTGCCTGTCTGCCTTTAGCCTTTAGCTGCCTGATGGGTCAGTTGGACCCTTCATCAAAGAGAAACCAGATAGCCATCAGAGAGCTTTCCCTTGGTGAGCCAGGTCTTCACTGTGTGAAGGATGTCACTCACTGTGCTCAGGCAAGGTAGGGACAGTGGAACAGAATGAGCACCTATCCACAAGTAGCTCCAGGCCCTCACCTGCTTCCAGCCCTTGTGTCTTTTGGACACGAGGAGCTTGACTCCTAGGGAAGAACAGCTGTCTACCGCACAGCCATATTATTCCTGTGTGCTGTGGATGCTGTTCAAGTGGGAGTAGAGCTTGAGCTCAGAGCCCGTCACAGCCCCTCAGAGGTCACAAATGCAAGTGAAGATGATAGATTCAGATGGGCCCTGTGGAGCTGGAGAGACTGCCTGTTACACCTCCAGAGGCGGGGAACTCACTTCCTACCTCCTTGGGGCCATGTGGAGCATAGTCCCGTCCCCCCTCCCCCAGTGTATCTTCAGCCTTGGCTTGTTACTCTTTCAGGCCTAGGCTGGGACCATAATACCCTAGAGCTGCTTTCCTTCTGATCCAGCTGCTCCAGCTCTTGGTAGGAGACATGGTGTTTTTCTCCATCTCGCTGTAATTTGGGCTGGCTCACTGAGTAGGTCTCCCATGCCAGCTGGGATCAGATGTAGGCAATGCTGTATGGGAGGGGCTGAGGCCCCACCCGCCATCTGTAGAAGACAGTCTGTGGTCAATTAGCAATGTCTGCAGGGGTCTGGGGATGGGTGGGTGAAGGGTCCGACACCTTTACCCTGCCCAGAGCCATCTTCTGCAGTGCTATGACAACTGCAAGGGACTATTTTAGCTTCTGGCTCTACTCATTACAGCCACAGGCTCCTCAGCTGTGTGGCAACATCAGCACACATCAATCTTACTGTCAGCTGAAACCTCTCCAGGTCTTTCTCACTGGAGCAGCTGTCAGGTCAGGTCTTCCCCCATCTTGACATTTCTCTGTGTGAGATAGAATTAATTGCAGTCCCTTTCTGATGGGTGTCGAGATGATTTTCAGTCTCCCATGCTTAGGCACTACACTACAGTGAACATCCTCCGGTCTTACCTTCTAGTTGAGTGTCTGGAAAAAATGATGACTGAACCAGGAACATTTTCTGAGATGTGGGCAGCAGCCACCCAACTGCCATAGAACATTGCAGAAACTGAGCTGCTGGGGACTGTTGGAGACGTGGAGCAGGGGCCCCAGCCCATTCCTTCATCTGTGTGTGAGCCTAGAAGAGAGATGGTGAATTGTGGCAGGGCGGGGGGTTGCTATTGAGGATTCACCTGGATGTTCAACCCTGTCTTGTGGGCCAGGTCTGGGGGAGAAGCTTCTCCAGGGAGCTGAAAAGTGGGTAGGCGAGATAGTAACTGGGTCAGGGAGATGGAGGCTGGTTTAGCTGTTGTTTATCCAAAAGTTCAGGCTGGAGAGATATACACAGACGTCCCCATGTCCTGAGAAATGTATCATAAGTGAAAATATACATTGACAGTGCATTGAATTTCTCACAAACCCATAATAAAGTAGAACCATCTGTCCCTCCCCCCCCCCCAGTAAACAGTGAACCTCATTTTAAAGCCACTCTGTCCCTCCCTACTCTGAAGTCGAAGTCTCTGTCATTCTGGGTATGGTGGGACAGATGACTGTGCTGTGACATGGGACAGTTCCCCTTCTCCCAGGAAAGGTAGGAGTTGAGCCTTTATCTTCAGAGCCTGAGCTCCTGTTGGGAAACTATCCTGAGTCCACTAGAGTGGGGTGACAGCTCTCCTAGCTGCTCCAGAATAGCACTGCCCATCCCAGTCCAGCCAGTAGGTCTGAGAGCCTTTTGCCCACAGACTTGGTAGTACTGGCCTTCCCTCTCTACAGCCACCCCTGGGCTTTTCTCAGTTCAGATGCCACCACTGAGAGAAGCCCTTGTTGGCATCTAACGCAGCGCCATCAAGATGGTCCTCGAGGTGCGAAGGGAGTAGTCCCTGAGTTAGCTTTCTCCTGGTGCTGCTAGAGTCCTGTCAGGGACTACCTCTTGGGTAGATGTGATGGAGGGTGTTGACCATGGTGGGGGTACTCACTCAGAAAGAGGTGGTCAAGGGCAGGCCATGCAACCTCACCCCCCTTCCTGTAGGGGAAAGGTTGAAGAAGAGACCTGGCTCTTTCTCTCTCGCATGTTCTGGAACCTGCAAAACTGCTGGGTGAGATCACAGCCCAGAAAGTGCCTGTCTGTTATGCCTTTATCCCAGTCTTGTCCCAGATGCTTTTCCTCACACCTGAAGTCACCCCCAAAGCATAGATGATACCTTCTGTGCTCATGAAGGTGCAGCTCAGTTGGGGGCTGCTTCTCTGTCTTCAGCCCCTCTTCCACAGCCACAGCCCACCAGACTGTGGCCACTTCCAGGCTTGCAGGCAGCGTAGGCCCAGCTTGCTCCCTAACAAATAGAAAGGGGCCATTCTCTTGGTCACTAGAGTTGTCTATTCTCTACCCTGGGTTTGTGGATCAGGCACAGCATGGTGAGTGAGGCCCTCCCTTCCCTGACTATGCCTCCTTGTAGCTTAGATGAGTCCCACCGGCCACTGAGGGGCTTTGGGCCTTGCTCCAGGGACTGAGGGAGGCCTCATCTCTGCTCCTGCTGAGTCAGCTGGAGCCAGTTTGAGATCCCTTATAAGGGGCTGAGAGGCACAGCCATGTTTCTTCTTGCTTAACACCCTGTTCCCATCAGCCTGTTACTTGCACACAGATTCAGCCCCTGACCAGGACATGGTCCAGTGGAGGGGGCATGTGGGTGTGCCTTGCCGCATATGCTGACCAGCCCAAGTGAAGCAAGGCAGAGCAGGGAAAGGGCTGGGAGTGTGGGTCCAGCTCTGGGGTCGGGCAGCCCTGGGTGGGCTTTCCTGAAAAAGACAGCTGCTGTGTCTGTGTCTGCTGAGAATTGATGGCCCAGTTCTAATGAGACTTGTTCACACCTTCATGAGAGCTGTCATTCTAGGCATGTATTGTAAGGCACTGGTTTAAGCTTTAGCAAGACAATAGGATAATTTAAAAATCTGCCAGTTCCCCCTATACCATAGACTGAGCCCAAAGGATGCTGGAGGGGCTCAGGGGCATGGGGTCAGGTAGCTCTTGTGATTCTGGGAGGATTGGGAAGGTTGTTTTCCTTGGACTAAACCACTGACACTGTGGAGTAGGAAACAAGCTTGGAAATAAAACTGAACTACCTGGATATACTACTGACAGGGAGTGGGGGCAGAGGCAGGCAAAACCCTGTGTCTTTGAACGCCTGACTCAGGTCCTTCCCAACGATAGCTTCTGTCAAACCTTAGTCCCTGGAGGCCAGCAGCAGCTGCTGGCACAGAAGCCCTGTCCCTATACACAGGCCAGAAAGCAAGTGGTAAGACCCACTGCCAGCCCTGGTGCAGGCTGGTCAGGGTCCAGGGCAGGTGGCCTCAGCCCTCTCTGCTGTAAGCTCTTCTCCTCAGGCCTCCTCAGCAGCGGGGTCTTGCCAGACCTACAGGAGTGTCAGGATTTAAAGTGGTGCTGGGCAGGCAGGGGTGGCCAGCCAGCTGTGGCTGCTGAATGCAAGGCGTTTCTGTTGGTCTGAAGCAGGATGTTGGAAAGGACTGCAACCTGGGTGGGGCCATTTCAAAGATCTCTACCCTGTCCCAGGACTTAGAGGCCTTTAGAGTCCCTGCCAGCCCTGGGTGGACTTGTCTCATAGGGACAGAGAGCCTGACAAGGGGTGAGCAGTTGTGTTCAAAACTCTGAGAATCATTTTCCCCTTTCTCTTTGTCCTTCACTGAAAAGCATCAGCAGTGGAAATCAGTGTGCACAGAGTGGAGTGCTGTATACTCATTGGCTGGGATGAGTCAGCCCGCAGCCCCTCTGACCCCACCAGTTGGCCACAATCTTGCCCAGCTTGGGGATACCCCGTGGGGCAAGAGGCAGTGAGGTGGAGGGGCACCAGTCTCAAATCCCACCCACTGAACTTTAATCCCAGATCTGTGGGGCCTTGGGCTTGGCTTACAGACCTCAGTCCTTACCTGTACAGGAATGTATAACACTATTATGCAAAGGAGGAATTGCTAAGACTTACAGAAAATGTTTGTGCAATATGGTGTTTGCTTCCAAGCCTGCTATAACAAATACCACAAGTGGAGGCTTAGCCAATAGCCATTCATTATCTGCTGGCTCTGGAGGCTGGAAGTCTGTGATAGAGCTGTGGGCCTGTCTGCCTTCTCCTGAGTCTTTCTCAGGAGAGATGACCCCCTTCTCCCTGTGTCTTCACATGGTCTTTCTTCTGTGTGTGTCCTGAGCCCCCCGCTTAGAATGCTACCAGTGTGGTTTTATTAGGGCTCACCCTAGTGTCCCTGTTTAACTAGATTACAAATACAGTCATGAGGAAAGTAGACACAAAACCTGTGGTACTTGTAATCCAGATGGCAAGCGAGAGGGTGTCAGTTCCTTACTCATTGTTCATTGAACACCTCCTTGGGCCAGGTTCTGCTCTAGGGCCATGAGCTCCCCAGTAGTCAAAGTTCCTGTCCTCAGAGATCTGGCAGGAAGCAGATGCCATCAGTACAGTATGTCAGATGTAAGAAGGGAGCAAGTGTGATAGAAGCCTGAGGAAAATGCACAGCAGAGAGCCTCTGGCTTCCTGGGGAGGCACCTCCTTAACCCTGCTCCCTAGAATCTGCTTTCCAACTCACAGCACATGTCTCCTCTCTTCTACAGTGTTGAGGGTGAGGCTCCCAGCAGTGAGACTGCCACGTCGCTGGACAGTCCCTCAGCTTACCACCAGGGCCCCTTGGTGCCCAGTTCCAGCCTGAGCCCAGACCACTACGAACACCCTTCGGTGGGCGCCTATGGGCTGTACTCTGGGCCAGGGCCACAGCAGCGCACACGAAGGCCCCGACTTCAGCACTCGACCTCTGTCCTGCGCAAGCAGGCTGAGGAGGAGGCCATCAAGCGCTCCCGGTCGCTCTCTGAGAGCTATGAGCTCTCCTCGGATCTGCAGGACAAGCAGGTAGGTGGGTACAGCCCCTTGGCTACCTGGGGCAAGCAACAGGTTTCTTCTGCCCATTGTGAAGGTCTCAGGTCTCCCCCTTCTCCCTTTCCCCAAGCACACAGTGCCTCATCTGCCAGACACTCTCACTGACCCTGACTGGTTCTAGAGTCCAGCCTTGGTGCACATCTGCTGAAGGTGGGGCCTGCCTTGGGGTGACCATGCCTCAACTTGTCCCTTTGCTTTTCCTTGCCTGCCTCTGCAGAGATGGGAAAAGGGATTTACTATGGGGGACCGGCTGCCTGACGTCCCTTCTCTGGACTCTCTACGTTCTTCATGGCTGGGTTTTGGGGGCTGTGTCAGGTGCCTGTGTCATGGCCCAGCACTAGCAGAGCACACATGTTCTTGGGGCATAGGAGAGGACTGAGGGGCATCTCTGATTGGTGATCCCATGGTCTTATTCTCCTCTTCTTACCCCACTAGGTGGAGATGCTAGAACGCAAGTATGGGGGGCGCCTCGTGACCCGCCATGCGGCCCGCACCATCCAGACAGCATTCCGCCAATATCAGATGAACAAGAACTTTGAGCGCCTGCGCAGCTCCATGTCAGAGAACCGCATGTCGCGCCGCATTGTGCTGTCCAACATGAGGATGCAGTTCTCCTTCGAGGGCCCAGAGAAAGTGCACAGCTCCTACTTTGAGGGCAAGCAGGTCTCAGTGACCAATGACGGCTCCCAGCTGGGGGCCCTGGTGCCCTCTGAGTGTGGAGACCTTGGCGAGTCCACCCTCAAGTCTCCAGCCCCCTCCAGTGACTTTGCAGATGCCATCACAGAGCTGGAGGATGCCTTCTCCAGGCAGGTGAAGTCGCTGGCCGAGTCCATCGATGATGCTCTCAACTGCCGCAGCCTTCATGGCGAGGAGGTGCCAACCCCAGACATCGCGTGCTCACGGGACACCGAGCCCAAGCCAGGCCTTCACGGCATGGACCACCACAAGCTGGATGAAATGACAGCCTCGTACAGCGATGTCACCTTGTACATTGATGAGGAAGAGCTGTCACCCCCTCTGCCGCTCTCACAGGCTGGGGACCGGCCTTCTAGCACTGAGTCGGACCTGCGACTACGGGCTGGGGCCGTGGCGCAGGACTACTGGGCCCTGGCCCATAAGGACGACAAAGCTGACACAGACACCAGCTGCCGGAGCACACCGTCCCTGGAGCGGCCGGAGCCGCGGCTGCGGGTGGAGCACCTTCCCTTGCTCACCATCGAGCCACCCAGTGACAGCTCTGTGGACCTCAGTGACCGCTCAGACCGCGGCTCACTCAAGAGGCAGAGTGCCTATGAGCGTGGCCTCGGTGGGCAGCAGGGCAGCCCAAAGCACGGCCCTCACAGTGGACCCCCCAAGGGTCTCCCACGGGAGGAGCCCGAGTTGCGGCCCCGGCCCTCCAGACCCCTCGAGAGCCACTTGGCCATCAACGGCTCCGCCAACCGGCAGAGCAAGTCTGAGTCAGACTACTCAGACGGGGACAATGACAGCATCAATAGCACGTCTAACTCCAATGACACCATCAACTGCAGCTCTGAGTCCTCCTCGCGGGACAGCCTGAGGGAACAGACACTTAGCAAGCAGACATACCATAAGGAGACCCGCAACAGCTGGGACTCCCCAGCCTTCAGCAACGATGTCATCCGCAAGAGGCATTACCGCATTGGCCTGAACCTCTTCAACAAGTGAGTCCCCCAGTGGTGGGCCTTGGCAAGTCATACCTCTGAGCTGGAGTTGGGCAGTCCACCTTCCCTCCTCCTGTGCGCCTTTGCCCACACCCCTACTGGGGCAGCCTTTGTGCAGTGTCTGTGGTTAGTCCTAGGAACAGAGACTCTGCTCCTCCCCAAGCCTGCTTGGAGGGGTGGCAGATGCTCACAGGCCGGACAGCAAAATGGGGGCTTTGCTTAGTTGGTTTTTTTGAGGTAGGGTTTCCTGGAATTCACCATATAGTGTCAAGCCAGCCTCAACCTGAAAGCGATCCTCTCCCTCTGTCTCCTGAGTGCTGGGATTAGAAATGTGCGTCACCATTCCCGGCTCAGAGTGGGAGCTTTTCTGTAGGGCCCTGTCCAGCACATCTACCCTGTGGCAAGGGAGGTGTGGGTCATAGCAGGCCAGCCTTGGTTATGGGACCCAGGGCTGATGTAGAGCACGGAGGCCTCAGAGCAAGTGAGCAGCAGGTCTGTGTGACAGGGCCCAGGGGCAGAGCTGTGCCTGACGGAGCTGTGCACCAGGCCTGTTGAGTGGCTGCTCCCGAGGGGCAAGGGGAAAGGTGTGTCAGGCAGTCCTGAGAGCAGAGCCAGCAAGGGAAGCGAAGCAGGTATTTAAAGCCAACTATTCTTAGCAGGACCAAAAATAGCAAGGGAAGAGGGTAGGGCCAAGCGTGCCCTTGGAGGGGACCTTGATGGCCCTCAGTAAGCCTAAGATTTCACATTATTTCCTCCCTGGGGTCTCTGGGGTTTGGGGTTATTAGATGGCAGCCTGGAGTGGACCCCTGGGGGTTGTGGATGTGGAGAGTATGTGACCAGCTGCACAGTGGTCACGGACACATCCTGGGAGCGTCCCACAAGGGCTCCCTGAGGGTGGTATGGCACGGTGGAGGCTGGCCACGCCTGGCTGTGTCTCCTTGCTGCTGCTGCTTCTAGACTTGGGCGGGGCTGGAGGGGCATCCTTGGCACATACAAATGGAGTGAGGATATCAGAGAGGCCTGGCTAATGTAGGTGTGGGATGAAGCCCTCCTGGGGGCTGCTAAGAGTGTCTTGGACACCCCCCCTCATCTGACACAAGTGGTGTTCCTACTTCACTGTCTGTGACGTGCTGCATGTAAGGGCCAGCCCCACCGCTGTGTCGGCCAAAGCCCATAGGGCAGTGAGGGGCCCGTCCTGCAGAGCCCGTCTGACTCTGTCCTAAGTTGGCCCTGCTGTTGCTGCACACCGCCTACCTTTAGGGCCACCTTTCAACCTATTATTCTCTGGGGGAGGCAAGTGAGGTCCCAGCAGAGTGGATAGATGGAGACTAGTAGTGGGTGACCGACCAGCTTTGGCCTCGGTATTCTTGATTTGTTACCACTTAATTCACGTATAACACGGATGATTCTGGTAGATAGCAAAAGCTGCGTAGTTCAGTGAGAGTCTCCTCTCAGAAGTTTTGTTTATGGCCCCTGCTCTGTGGCGTTTGTGTCGGGGAGACGGGGCTGATGCTAGTGGTACCACCTTCCAGGCTGTAGGTGTGCTGGAATGCCAGCCCTACACTGCTGTCATGGGGCTCTTGGGTGCTCCCAGTTTCCTGTTGTTCAATGCCAAGGCCAGGTGAGGCACCGTAGCTTACTGTTGGAGGTTTTAGGGAAAACCTTTCACACGGACCTTCATTCCTGGGTTCCACAGGGGGAATGCCCCCTCCCCCATGGCTTTCTAAAGGTTGTTTCTGTAGATATAGCAGTGGGTGTGGATAGGCCCAATAGGGCCTCTCAGGAGGACAGCTAGGAATTAGGGGGTCTTAGGCACTTTTTTGGGTAGTTCACAATTATGCCAGCTTCCCTCCCCTTGCCACTGGGTCTGATAGTGAGTGTCACCAACCCATGCTGCCATGTGATGTTGCCCTGGTCCCTCCAATCAGGTGCAAGTCGTGTCTCATTTCATTTGTATTTCCTGCTTAAAGGTAGCCATCTGTCAGCAGCTCTTGGGCTTCAGCTGTTTGGATTTTCTAGAGCACACCTGTCAGATTGTTTGCCCATTTCCCTATTATTTTCAGTCCTGGGGATTAGCTATAGGCCCTTGCTTATGCTAGGCAAGCTTTCTGCCACTGCACTATTTCCCCAGTCTTCGTTTTACTTTTAAAAAAATATTTTATTTACTTGCGGGGGTGGGGAAGAAGAGGCAGATAGAGAAAGAGAGAATGAGCGTGCCAGGGCCTCCAGCCTCTGCAAACGAACTCCAGATGCACGCACCACCATGTGCATCTGGCTTGTGTGGGTTCTAATGGATCAAACCTGGGTCCTTAGGCTCACAGGCAAGTGCCTTAACTGCTAAGCCATCTCTCCAGCCCCTCATTTCACTTTTTATTTTGAGTCATGGTCAGTGATCCTCCTGCCTCAGTGATCCTCCCAACGTTGTCACTTTCGAGGATATAGTATTATTAGAGGGGGCCCTTTTTAATTACAGATGTGTTCCCTGCATGTCACTTGTCTCAAGACATAAGGCACACACCACATGAAGTATCTAATTCACTGGTGTTTTGCTACACTGTTGTCATCTGTGCTTCTGCTGTCTTATCTGATGGAAGTATTTTGTCTTTGAAATTGAATCTAGGACCTTGCAAATGATTAGTGTTCACCACAGAGCCACACCTCCCCTACCTACATTTTCTGTTTTTTTGTTTTTTTTTTACTTTTATTTATTGAGGAGGGGCAGGCACCAGGGCTGCCAGACATATGTACTAATTTGTGCATCTGGCTTTATATGGATATTTGGGAATCAAACTCAGGCAGGTAGGTTTTGTCGGTGCCTTTAACTGCTGAGCCATCTCCCCAGCCTATTAACGACTACATGTTTATATATCATTTTATTAGGACCAACTCCTTGAAATCCCCAGGTGGACACTGGAGCTACCTCCAGGTCACAGGTAGGGAAACTTGGCCCCTTTACCCTGCCAAGTATGGGACTGGAAAATTCAACCATAGAGGTGTGCATCAATTCAAACTAACAAAAGTGGATGCATCTCCCAGGGGCAACTGCAGCAGTCTGGTTCTAAGGAGCACCAGCTGTGGTCACTGGCAAGAGCTAGTGGGACTCCATGTAGACTAGATCTCCAAGGCCCTGCCAAATTCTCAGCTTCTTCTGTTTTAGTGTGAGGTCATGATTCCACTCAGGAGACAATGGGGAAGCCATGCCCCTGCAGCTGTGTCAGTTAAAGCCTGTGCCCCTTTGCTCAGGCTTGGAGCTGTCTGGTCTCCAGAGTGCTTCCACAGGTGCTACCCACAGTACAGATGACTACCTTGGGGGCACCCAGCTCCCTGCCTCTCCACTGGGTGCCAGTCTATAAACAGTCTGAAGGGCAGAGCCACCCTCTTGCAAGCAGCCCTGAAGCCTGGTAATGGACTGGTTCTAAGTAGGTACCTGGGGCAAGCACCCACAGCCCCCTGAGTATTCCACAGGAGCCTGACCCTGTCACCCCCCCTGCTCATGGAAGACACCGTGATCTGCCCTGCACTGTCTGGCCTTGTATCTCTGCCTTCCTGTCACATCTAGCTCTTGCTGTCTGGCATGGACTCAGGTAGTGGTGTCTTAATGGAAGGGTCCTCTGCCTATGTTGCTTTGTGATTGAATGGGAAGTGGAGGGAGCTTGAGGTCATAGCGTCAGCAGCCAGAGCTTGCCATAGACCTGTCATAGCTGACAGAGCCCACTGATGGCTCAGCAGAGCACTGGGTCTTGGAGGGTGAGGCCCCACCTCCCTAGACAGAGGCCACTCTGGCTTGGGACCAATGTCCCATGAGCACCCTTTGGGGAGGGGGAGGATTCCCTATTGCTGTCCTGGGCCAACAGTGGCTGTGCTCAGCTCTTCAGAGGTCTGTGGCCCGTGCCTGGAAGGGTGTTTTTCCCATCACCCTGGGATGAATAGAAGAGCACAGTAGGCTCAATGCACGTGGGACCCCACCCCCACAATCTGAAGAGAAAGGTGGAACAGGTGGTCTCAAGCTGTGCCTCTGGGAGTGTGTGAGGTCCTTTGAATACCAACCTTGGAGAGTCTCTCCTGAGCACTCTGGCCAGAGGCAGTGAGTGGTAGGTACCAGGTAAGCTTAGCCTTTTGGCTACAGAGATCCTCAGGTGGTCTGTGTGGGTCAGGGACTTGCCCATCTCCAGGCTCAGAAATCCTGTCCCCTGACTTAACTAGAGGCTTGACCACTCACAAGTCACAGCCAACCCTAGACCAGCCCCAGTAGGAAGTGTAACTCCCAAATCTTGACAGGCTCTTCCTGTCCCGTTGTCTCTCTAGGAGCCACCCTCATACTTGCTGTTACCCAGAGCCTCCCATAGCTCGTTTTCACTTGTACTTGAATGACAGGGAAGTGACCAGTATAGTCTGATCTCCTTGTCACCATCGAGTCTGAATCAGCATCACATGTCAGCTACACTCAGAGGAGCAGGAATGCTAGGCATGGAGCTGTAGGCAGGCCAACTGATGGTCGGCTGTATGTGAAGTGTTCAAGGAAAACACTGGGCCTAGAAGGCAAAAGTGTGACAGACAGCACCTTCTGATGCTACGTCCTCCCAGCATGCACTCTAGAAAAGGGAAACTAACAGATATGCTTGGACAGAGCTGAGTTTGTGGGGAGTCTTGAGGGGCAAGTAAATCCTAGTGTTTTGTCTTACTAAGGCACCCTGTAGCTAAGCGGCTTGACCTTTGTGGATTCTTTTTTTTTTTTTTTCAAAATTTTTTATTTATTTATTTATTTGAGAGTGACAGACACAGAGAGAAAGACAGATAGAGGGAGAGAGAGAGAATGGGTGCGCCAGGGCTTCCAGCCTCTGCAAACGAACTCCAGATGAGTGCGCCCCCCCTGTGCATCTGGCTAACGTGGGACCTGGGGAACCGAGCCTCGAACCGGGGTCCTTAGGCTTCATAGGTAAGCGCCTAACCGCTAAGCCATCTCTCCAGCCCAGACCTTTGTAGATTCTTGTTTGCTCTCCATGATGGGACCTGTTCCCTCCACCAGGGACCAGCCCCAGGAGACTATGTCCAGCCAGTACAGCAGAAGTCAACACATTATTTGGGTTGCTGTCGTGTCACTGGGGTTGGTTCCATCCACCCCTGGCCTACTCAGTTTCCAAGGGCTTAGGAGCATCTTACCTCCTGTCTGCCAGCTCCTTTGTTCTTCCTCTGACTAGGGAGCAGAGTTGACCTGCAAGCAGTGTCCCTGTGTCCATACCTTGCTTCCCTCCCTGCCTTACGCTCCAAAGAAAACGCATGGTTTTAAAGCATGGGAACTTAGTTGGTTCCTGGCAAGTGGCCACAGAAGACTGCTCAGCTGTCCTGGGAGTGATAGACCTCTCTGCTTGCAGTTCAGGGATCAAAGTGACACCTTGGCTCACTTCCTGGAACAGGGGGAAGGGATGTGCCCCCAGTCATGAGAAGAGGCAGGACCAGCTCATTCCAGAGCTCTGTGAAGGAGCCCTCGATGGAGAGGCCACCAGTCCACATACGGTGGGAAGAGCTTCACTTGAGGTGGGGTAGGACAGCAAGGTTGCATGGTGGCTGTCCACCTGCTTGGAGACCATGTGAGGGAGTCACTCCTCGGGGGCTGCCATCAGGCCCTGGAGTTGCTAACAACCCAGCCTGTCTCCACCCCTGAGGCTTCTTCTTTTCTGAAACATTTAGATGGGGTCAATCCCTCCCATGCTATGGGGCCCTGCATGGGTGCACACAGGGCAGCGATATCACCCTCAGACTGGGTCCTAAGCCTCCTTGCTCCTCCTTGTTCCCACTGCGTGATGGATGGATGCAGTGGCACCTTGGCCTTTGTCCCCACATAGCGGCCAAGTAAAGCTTGTAGAATACGGCACCAGCCCTTCACACCCTGCCGGAGCACTCAGGCTTCTGCTCCCACTACCCACTGCCTGCCACTGTGGGACAGCTGTGGTCCTCAGTACTGCGACACCCCTACTCCATCCTGTACCTAGAGAGCTCCTGCCAGCAGGGCCATGTTCCTGGGCCCTGTGCAAAGGCCCCTGTGATATCTATAGGACTCTCCCCACTTTAAGTCCTCCTCATGGGCCCAATGTCCACAGTAGGCTCTATTACTGATCTTGTCCCCAATGCTCTGTGTCTGACATCTTAGTTTTCAATGAGCATGTGTTGCAGTCAGGTTCACATTGCTGGCAGAAATCACCTGAGAACAGCTTGTTGCGGGGGTGGGCGGGTAGTTTGGCTTACAGACTCAAGGGGAAGCTCCATGATGGCAGGGAAAACAATGGCATGAGCAGAGGGTGGACATCACCTTCTCACCAACATCAGGTGGACAACAGGAGAATGTGCCAAACACTGCCAAGGGGAAACTGGCTGTAGTACCCATAAGCCCGCCCCCAACAATACACTGCTGCCAGGAGGCATTAATTCCTAAATCTCTATCAGCTGGGAACCTAGCATTCAGAACACATAAGTTTATGTGGGACACCTGAATCAAACTGCTGCAGCATGTGTCCCCCAAATCCCCCATTGCCTTGTACCCTGCAAGGCCTGTTCCCTGGGCATAGGAATTTGTCATAGAAGTTCTGATGTCACAGGCCTGTGTGTAACTTGGAACAGGAGGCAAAGATGTCAGTGGCCATCTCTCAAAGCAGGGACAGAGTGCCCAGGTGGGAGATGGACCTGGGCTGCTCCATTGCCAGGTGTGTGCTCATGGACACAAGGCATTGGCAAGATGCTGCTGTCATTCAGGGAATGGGCACTGGCTCTGTCCCCCACCCAGGGAACAGAACATAGACCCACTAGGGCCAAAGGACATGCCCAGGCTCCTACCTAATGGGCAGAGATGTTGGGTATGCTTGGCTCAGTGTGAAGTCACACCAGGCCCTTTACCTAACTGTTTACCAGCTCTCAGTAACTGGTGGCAGAGAGCAGGCCGCCAGTCTGACCTGGTGGTCCAGTGTGACCCGGAAGGCTCCACACAGCCCTGAGTGGTCTAGGGCAGACTTGCCAGAAGAGGAAACATGTCCTCCAAGACTTAACCATGCAGCCATTTTCACATTCATGTCATCCTTCTCTGTCACACTAGGACTTCCCTCCAAGTGATCCCAGAGTACATACCTACATAAGATAGGAAGTCAGGCTTAAGGGCAGGAAGAGCCTGCTCCCAGAGTAACCTGTTCCCCAGGGTCAGGGAGACATCTCTATAGCCCCTATGAGTCATGTGTGGCCACACAGCCAAGTGTCAAGGAGACATGGTCTGGTTTAGTCCCTGCTAGGCCTGGCTCTGCATGTGTCACAGAGCGGGCAGGACATGGTACTGTGGCCTCCTTTCTGCATCTGCAACATGGTGTGCTTGGCACATGCAGCTTCATGGTGCCAGCTGGGTGGGTTGTGTCCTTTTAGGCCCAGGATGGTCTTGGTTTGGCTATCCTTGTGCCTGGGGGCCATATGCACTGGGTTCCAGAGGGCTGAGCTTCAGGAGTGGTATCTGAAGAGGTGGGAGGGGGCACTGCCAAAGGGGCAGGGTACAGTAAGCATGTTGCTGGGTGTTAGGGAGTTCTTGGCAGCTCCTGTGCCAAGGAGGGCAGGCAGGGAATGTGGTGCTGTGGGGAAGAAGGCAGTAACAGACATTTTAGTAGGAGTCTGCAGGCATGGCAGTAAGATAGTACACAGGGCTGCCCAATCTTTGTCTGTTCTTGACTGTGTTCTGGGTGAAGGTTCTTGGCTTCAAAGCAGAAAGAATATGAATGATTTTGTCTACCCTGGACTTGGGTCTTCACTCAGGAGGAAGGATAGGCACAGGTGGCTGGCACAAGTGATCAGGACAGGATGATGTGGGCTACCTATGACAGAGGAACCCAGTCTTGGAGGGCTGAGCACACTTATTGTCTCCCCTCCCCAGGAAGCCTGAGAAGGGTGTCCAGTACCTCATTGAACGTGGCTTCGTGCCTGACACACCAGTGGGGGTGGCCCACTTCCTGCTGCAGCGCAAGGGTCTGAGCCGCCAAATGATCGGCGAGTTCCTGGGCAACCGGCAGAAGCAGTTCAACCGAGATGTGCTTGAGTAAGTCCTGCGGATCCAGTGCACAACACATTGTCCGTCACAGCGTTCCTCACGTGGTGGGTCACCTATGGCCACTCATGCACACAGTGTCAGGGCATGCCATTTCCTGAAACATACCCACTTGTCCCTTGGCATCTTAGGGATGGGTTCTAGAACCTTGTACAGATACAGAAACCCTGAGATGCTCACAACCCTTCCTAAAATGCCTAGATCATCCTATAGACTTTGTCTTCTCAGGTTACTGATCCTGATTAATAATAAGGTGTCCATGCTACAGAAAGGTGGTGGTCTATATTAGGGAACAATGAAAAACTAGTCTGTGTGTTCACTATGCACAGCTGTATTTACAACTGCTTTTCATCCACAGTTGGTTAAGTGTGATGGAGAACCCAAGTGTATGGAGGACTGTCTGTACCTAATCCCCCAGGTGTCCTCAACTCCATTTCATACATTTGCCCAGCAACACACGGGAATGTGTGCTCAGGCCTGCCGTTTCTCTCACTGACTGCACTGCTCTCCATTAATCCCCCAGTGCTTCATTCCACAACCTAAACCACCCATGTTTGTATAGCCTCATGTGGCAGCGCTGGCAGGAACCAACCGTTGGAAGCCTGGGCCCTTCCCTGGCCTTACCCACAACTCTTCCTCCCTGGCGGTGGGCAGCCTGTGCTTCCATTTCCTGGTCACACCCGACTAGCAGCCGTGCAGAGAACTGGACTCCAACCCCTTCCCACAGCACTGCTTTCTGTTTGGAGAAGTGTTGCCCAGGGTTTCCATGTGTCCGTCACCTTCTGTCTGGTCCTACTCCGTGTGCAGGAGGTGCAGGGCTGTAGGAAGTGAAGTGTGTGGCAGGGCCTTTGTCACCTCTTCCTGAGCACCTGCCTGCTGGGGTTAGGAGAATGGCCCCAGATCTTTTTTTTTTTTCTTTTTTAAAGTTTTATTTATTTGAAAAGGAGAAAGAGGCAGATAGAGAATGGACATGCCAGGGCCTCCAGACACATGTGTCTGGCTTACATGGGTACTGGGAAATTGAACCTGGTCCTTAGGCTTGGCAGGAAAGTGCCTTAACCACTAAGCCATCTGTCCAGATGTGCCCCACCCCCTCCAACTGTTTTAAAGGAGTCCCCCCCCCCCCAACAACACCGACCCTGGTAAGAAAGTGAGATGCCGAGCCCAGGCTGGAGGCTGGGGAGAAGTCAGTACCAGGGAAGGTTCACCTGGCTGCCCAGTGGCAACATTGTCCCTGCACATGCCCGGTTCTATCCTCGGCAGAGGCAAGCCCACCAGCGTGGGTTGCCTGCAGCCTGTAGTCTCACACAGCTCCGTGGGTTGTGGGCGCCTGTGCCTTGCGGGGAGGTGGCAGCCGGTGCTGCTGTGCTGTTTCACCCGGAACACGTGCGCAGGCGCGTAAACATACCCAGGCATACAGGGCGGAGGCTGGTGTGTGGCAGGTGACCTGCCTTGGCGAAGTGCCCACAGTAGGCCTCTCTCCACTTTCTCCAGCTCAGTGCCTCCTTCACTTGCAGCATAGGACCTGATGGGTGCTGGCATGGTCTCTCTGCTCCCCTCTTTAGTTGGGGTGGAGACCAAGGTGCAGGGATAGTAGATTCACTCCTGGAGCAATGGAGCCTGCCCTGTACTGCCCCACCCCCTCCCCAAGTTTCTGGTGACAGGAAATCCTGGCATTGTTCTCCTCCCATCAGAAAATAGCAGGGCCTCAGGAAGTAGGGAGGCCCCCAGCCCACCCCTGAGATCTCCTTGAGGGCAGCTGCCCAGGGACTGCCTTCCCATGCCCCTCCTGTCCCCACATGCTGCCCAGCCCTGGCTGCTATCCCAGAGGCCCTGATTCCTCAGTGTAGGTAGGAACCCTATGTCAGTGACCCCTAGACCCCCAGCCTTGGGAAAGACCATTCCCTGAAGGCCTCTGCAACCCATTGAGGCAGTTGTGGCTTTCCCTTCAGATTTAGTGTGCACCAGGCTTTCCTGGGAAATCCCTCCCAGACTCAGCAATCACCAATGAGGGACTAGAAGGCATACCTGCCTCCCCTCATGCCCTATCTGCATAGGCTCAAGAGGCTTAGCCCCAAGATGCCCCTTGAGAGGTATCTTCCAAGCCCCACCACGATTCCTCCCTTTCCCGGCCATATCCTACCAGACACCCTCACCTTCTCCACTCTGCAGAACACAGAGGACCCTGGCTATCGCCCTGTGCTGGTGTAATTTGCAAGCCTTCAGTGCCCATCTCTGTGGGAAGGGGCCTGTTGGAGAACAGCCATATGCTCAGCCCATCCATAGGGAACTGCACATACACCCGGAACCACACATCTTGTACAGTTTCCAATCCCTAAATGCCCCAGCACTCCAGGTATCTTGCAGCCTGCTTTGTGGCAACCTATCCCCTTAGGCTGTGTGTACGATCCCCAAATGTCCAGCCACTCCCACAGGGTGTCTGTGTTCCAGCTGTGTGGTGGACGAGATGGATTTCTCTGCCATGGAGCTGGATGAGGCCCTCCGCAAGTTCCAGGCGCACATCCGAGTCCAAGGGGAGGCTCAGAAGGTGGAGCGGCTCATCGAGGCATTCAGGTCAGGCCCTCTACAGAGCGGGTGGGTATGCCCCACCTAGAACGTTGCAGGGATCCGGGGCTGTGGCCCTTTCATCTCTTTTACTGCAGCAGGGCAGGTCTCTATACTGCACACCCATAGGGCTGACCCTGGAGGCCGCTTGTGGCACTGGCTGGGTCCCTTGCTCCTTACAGTCAGGCTTTGGTGAGGACAGTGCTTGTTATTCTGATTTCTCAGATGAGCAAGCTGGAAGAGGTTAAGGTCCCATACTGGGCCTCTGACCACTATCTCCAAGATCTCATTTGCTGTCCATTCCAGCCAGCCATCTAGGTATTCCCAGGGTGCAAAGGGTCCCATCATACCAGCCATAGACCACATGGGTTGGGTTACTTACTGAATTCCCCATGACTCACCCATGTGACCTTACCCAGGTTACGCAGGTGACTTGACTGCTCTGCACCTCACTTCCCACCTGTGTGGTGAGGGTGGCAGTAGCACATACCCAGACGAGGAGAATGGACGAACCGATTTAGGGCTCAGGGACCCACTTGGCCTTACACCTGGCACAATAGTTGACTGCAGTCAACAGCCCTTCTGGGACTGTACAGCTCTGCTGCATGCAGGCGTCAGCCACCTGCAGTCCGTGCTTGTTGGAGATGTCATAGTGAGGGGCACGGGATGGATGGCTGTGGGTGTGGTGGGGCAAGTGAGGAGGCATTTGGTCGCTGCTGCATTGGAGGTCTGAGGTGAGTGCCAAGGCCAGAGGGAAGCACAGCCCCTCCTTCCCAGAATGCAGTCACACACCTACTATGAGGTCCTCACTGCAGGCACAGGGATGAGGAGTACAACCCTTTAGGTGTCCCTCTTGAGTACCTTATTGTCCCATGTTAAACTCCATGCTGAAGCAGTGTCTTGTCTAGTCTGGATGGAGGGTGGGAAGGGGTCACAGCAGGGCTGCAGGAGGCCAGAGATCAGGGCCAGGCTGGGGCAGTTGTACCTTCCGTAGCCCTGACCTGTTCCCTGTCCTCCCAGCCAGCGGTATTGTGTCTGCAACCCTGGGGTGGTGCGGCAGTTCCGGAACCCAGACACCATCTTCATCCTGGCCTTTGCTATCATCCTGCTCAACACAGACATGTACAGCCCCAATGTCAAGCCTGAGCGCAAGATGAAGCTGGAGGACTTCGTCAAGAACCTCCGAGGTAAGCTGACCCTGGCTCCTGTGCTCTGAGGACTGAGAGATGCTGAGAGGAGATAGGTATATACCCACGAACTGGGCTCCAGCTAGACCTGGTGCAGAGAGACCTTCGTAGGGTGCCACCTGGGCCCCACGTGCTCTGACTCCCAGAGTGCTGGGAAATCTCACTGCCAGGGAGGCAGTTTGCTGTCAGAGAGTGAAGGAGACCTGCCTTTGGGCTGCAGCATTTTGCCTATGGGTGCAGTTTGAAAGGGAGCCCAATGCCATCACCGTCACCTGGCATTTGTTCAGTTAGCGGTAGGAAACACTTCTCTCAGTTCTGAGGAAACAGGGCTGTTGAGCTATGGCTGGCTGGACACTGCCTCAGGCATGGTGTCCCTGGGGAAACCGTACCAGGTAGTATATAAAGGAAGCCGAGCTGGTCTGTGCCAAGCCCACTGGGACAGCCACTGACCGGCTTAGCTGCCCACTGTCTCCTTCACCTGTCCCCTGGGCAGTATACTCCTGTTCCTGCTGAGCTTTTAAGGTGTCCTTGTTCACCCCCTGCTGGTGGGGCCAGTGTAACAGGATGGTTCAGTGTACCCCACATTTCCTGGAGAGCCGACTCTGGGACTTGACCTAGGAAATCTCACCACCAGGAAGGAGACCCTCTGGTAGTGCAAGGGATGCCTTCCAGGAGCCAGGCCTTTCCCCAGACCTGAACCTGATTCTGATGGTTAGCCCTCCGCGAGGATGCACACCTGTTGTCTTCATGGCAGTGGCTTTAGAGTGTGTCCGCCTCACACACCTATGACAGTGCCACTGTCACCATCACTTCACAGGGCAGGGCTGAGCATCTTTCCTGTGTGCTGAGTCCGCCACCATGACTGACAGCTCCATGGCGGCAGCGCTTTGTGGAAAGGAATGATGACCAGGAGGAATACTAGGACCATCAGGGCAGTGACACTGTCTTTGTCAGACTAACAGTATCTGTGTTTGTTCAAATTGATGTGATGCCCAGTGCGAGCCATTGCAGGATGGAGGAGCTTGGGCGCCTGCTTCCTGCTACATTTCCCGGAGCTTAAAACTGCTCTAAACCTCAAGTCTGTTTTTGTTCTTTTGAAGCAGGTCTCACTTTACCCTTGGCTGGCCTTGAGCTCATGGTGATCCTCCTACCTTAGCCTTCCAAGGGTGGGGCCTTGTTTCTAGGTCTGTCAGAGCCTGACCTTAGCCCCCACATGCAAAGTTGGGACCATTGTGGCTGTGCTCCATGTGTGAGGTGATGTTTACAAAGTCCTCTGAACATGGCTTAGAAGACTACATAGTTCCTATTCTGCCACCTGCCAGCCCTGCTGGGATGTGGGGATCTTGTTCAGGAAAGGAGGGGGGCCACTTGACATCTATAGGCGGGCACCTGAAACATCTGTGACTTCTTTAGCTGAGGAAAAAGCTTCTCTCTGCTGTTTTGTGTTAGAAACTGGCAGACCCAGCGTGGACCTGGGGCCAGAGGCTGAATGGAGCCCCTGTTGCCCAAGTCCCAGCTGCACTCATGTCTGGACATTGTCCCCACCCAGGTGTGGACGATGGCGAGGACATTCCCCGGGAGATGCTAACTGGCATCTACGAGCGGATCCGCAAGCGGGAGCTGAAGACCAATGAGGACCACGTGTCCCAGGTGCAGAAGGTGGAGCAACTCATCGTGGGCAAGAAGCCGGTAGGTGGCCGGCCTGGCTCCCCTCATCGCCCTGCAGCAGCCCTGTTAAGGGTCCCTGGGCTGGAGTTTTCTATATGACTCCTGTGTTGTTTGGGAGCGGCAGTCATCTGTCTGGGTTGTCTGTGGGAGCCCTTAGTGAGAGACAGGCCCTGGTGGCATGTGGTCCAGCACTGATGTCCAAGAGCCTACTGAGAACCAGGGCTACCCTTCAAGGTAGGCAGTAGGCTCCCTTGGCCAGGGATATGTGGGAATGCTAACTTCCTGTGTTGGCTGTTTCCCCATAGATCGGATCCCTGCACCATGGGCTTGGCTGTGTAAGTATTCTTCTGCTTTTCCATTCCCGTTGGGGTCCACACTCCTGGGCTCCTAGAGCCAGCATTCTGGGAGCTCAAGTTCACTTCCGGAGGGAGTCAAGCCCTAGTTTGTTACCTGGCCTCAGTCACATGGGGAGGGCTGTGCTATGAAGCCCACATACGCTTCTGACCCAAGACCCAGAAATTGTACACTGAGATGACCTTCATGTGACCACTGAAGGCCTTCCCTGACTCCCCACTCCTGCCCTTGACCTTCTAGCTGCCTGTCCCCATCCTTCACACCCCCACTTTCCCAGCACTGTGTGTGCATGCACACAGCCCCTTCCCCTGGGGAAGACTCCAATATCTACTCTCCTGCACCTCCCTCCTGTAGCTTCAAATCTGATTGCTCTGTCCTAGTGTAAGGACCAAGGATTAATTACTCAACCGCTGCACACCTCAGTGTCCTCATGCAGAGAGGACTCTAGATGGCCGATGTGTGACAGTCGTTATGTGGAGGCCGAGCCCATGGCTTCCTCTATGGCAAGGAGCCCCATAGTCCTGCCGAGTCCGGAACTTCAGAGTAGCCCTGGGGACAGAGGGGGAAAACTGCTGCCAGCCAAGACCCTTCTGCCCTTCACAGTCTGTGCACCAGGTCCAGGCAGGCACGTGACCATGCCAGGCCATCTCTCCCCACAGGTGCTGTCCCTGCCTCACCGGCGGCTGGTCTGCTACTGCCGGCTCTTTGAGGTTCCAGATCCCAGTAAGCCCCAGAAACTGGGACTGCACCAGCGAGAGATCTTCCTGTTCAATGACCTCCTGGTGGTACGTGGCACTCACCGTGGTGTGGCTGAAAGCTTCCGTGTTAAGGGCCAGGGCCTCCCTTGTGGCTATGCCTGGACTAGGACAGGGTCTGGCCCAGAATCCTTCAGTTAGAAGGAAAGACTACAACACGTGATACCCATGAAGAGGGTACTTCTTTGGCCTGGGTGGACATCAAGAGGGGACTTTTCTCAGCCATAGAAGATTCCAGAACAACCCCCAATGTCACGGGACTCTACTCTGAGCTTCCCACTCGACAGGTTCTGATTTGGAAGGGAAGGGAAGGGCAGTCAGCCAGGTCGCAGAACGCTTAAGAGTTTCGTTTAAGGTTCAGTCATTCCCCAGCTGGGATGACATCAGAACTCAAAGGGACAGGAACCAGTGCCCCTGTACTGCTGTGAAGGGTCATGGCCCATCTGTCCCCACTGCCCCAGGTCACCAAGATCTTCCAGAAGAAGAAGAACTCAGTGACGTACAGCTTCCGGCAGTCCTTCTCCCTGTGCGGCATGCAGGTCTTGCTCTTCGAGAACCAACGTGAGTCCCTATCACTTCCACCTGAGACCCAAGCCTCTTGGGTACAGAATTCTTCCTCTCATGCCAAGAGCAGACGTCAGGCAGGGAAGAGTCTAGAAGTGCATGGCAGAAATGGGTATGTTTGTATGATGTATGCCAGGGGAAAGCCATCTTAAATGGCTGCAGAAGCTAAGAGCTGCGCCTAGCAGCCTGGTGCCTTGGCCTTGGGCTCTAAAGTGTGGTGACAGCATAGGCCGAGCCCAGACTGGTTCCCCATACTGCATAGTGTGTGTGTTGTTGGGGTGAGGAGGAGGGTTGCTTGTAGCTGTGGACTCCCCTACTCCACTGGGCTGGCCCCTCTCCCCAGCTTTTTTGTTTTCTCCTTCATCCCTTCTGGCAGAGGTCCCAGAGCTGGGAGTCAGACATGGGGTGAGAATGAGGCAGTCTGCCCAGGGTAGGGTAAGGAGTTGACCCAAGGGAAAGAGCTCTCTAACATTGGAGTCCCTCTCGGCTCAAAAATGCCACCATCTTCCAGTCATCATTCTGGAAAGATGCTGACCCCTGTCAGAGAACATAGCTAGCTGTACCCTTCCTGTGTCCTCAATGGGACTGAGGGCAGCCATGCCTCCCCATGCCAACATACCTTCCTGTGACCATCTCCCAACCAGAAACGGTGTCTTGTCTTGGTGTCACCCCGGTCTCTGAATTGGTTGAGGGGTCTTGGCATCCTGGGGCCAGGGACCTACTGTGGTGCAGAGGCGAAACCAGGCTGTGAGCACCAAGGGATTGGTCATGCTCACACGCCCTCAATCCCAGATACAAGGCACAATGCCTACAGGCATAGCCTTCACCCAGGCACATTTAATACAGTTTGAATGACTTTTTGAAAATCTTGGGCTTTGGTGTGTTGTCATTTGGCATGTATTCCTCCATCCTGTATGATGGGCTGCACACCCTCCTTGTTGAGCAGGTGTGAGGTTAGGGTTTGGTTCACAAACCAGAAACATACAGGAGGTTACTCTCAGGAGGCCTATGTCCCAGAGAGACCACAAGAGCCTTGAAGTCTGGGCAGTGTTGGGTGTCCCCAGTGCCATGGATGGAGGGAATAGTTATGTTGCCCAGAATTCCCTGGGGGTGCAGATTAAGGTATTCCATCCAGTGCCATCTCCATGACCTTTAGGCTGGGCAAGTGTGAGGGCCGCAGCTGCCTCTGACACCATGTGGAGGAAACAGCCCAGGTTGTGAGGAGACTAAATCCTGCTTGCAGTCCTGACTGTACCAAGACAGTCCTGTGCCCATCCAGGTGTCCCCAGTCCTTGGCCAGCAAAAACCCTCACAGAGATACTGACCACAAAGCCCTCTCTCTCCTCTCCTGCAGACTACCCCAATGGCATCCGGCTGACGTCTGCTGTCCCTGGAGCAGACATCAAGGTGCTAATAAACTTCAACGCTCCCAACCCTCAGGACCGGAAGAAGTTCACTGATGACCTGAGGGAGTCTGTTGCTGAGGTGCAGGAAATGGAGAAGCACCGGATAGAGTGTAAGGCCCAGAGCCAGGGGTGATGGGGTGCGGGGAGGGGTCTCCCAGGACTCACTGGGCATAGCATCTGGCTCCCTGTCTTGTGGTGATGTCAAGGCTTCCTGAAGCCAAGAGAAGAGACACCTGCCATGTGTCAGGCCAGCCAATAGCCTGGCCAGAATAGGAAAGAAGCATTCAGGGAAAGGGGTTTCTTTGGCCCTGGGGCTAGGCTCCACCCTTCCTAGAAGCACACTGCTTGCCTTGGCCAATCACCTGTGCAAATGAATTCACAGCACACAGTCCTTGTCCTTATTCGGGCCCAGTCGCAGTGGTCACAGTCAAGACCACCCCTGGCTCCAGATTTTACTCTACTCTGTAGATACATGGTGTCCTCTCCTCTGCCTCCCTCTGTGGAAGGGCCAGACCGGCTCCCTCAGACTCAGGCCAGCCTTGGTCTCGCTGGCAAGTGTGAATCTGCTGATCACAGACAGCCTGTTCTCCAACCACTGGGAGCTCCTTTCTTTTTGTCCAGGGCAACATCATGCCCTTCCTTTCCCAGAAGCTACCTTTCCCCTTTTCTGGGAGCTGTGAGCCCAGGGCAATAACCACCGCCCCTCATTGGCCTTCCTGCTCTGTTCCAGCGGAATTGGAGAAGCAAAAGGGTGTTGTCCGGCCCAGCATGTCACAGTGCTCCAGCCTTAAAAAGGAGTCAGGCAACGGGACACTGAGCCGGGCCTGCCTGGATGACAGCTATGCCAGTGGTGAGGGCCTTAAGCGCAGCGCCCTCAGCAGCTCTCTCCGTGACCTCTCAGAAGCGGGTAAGAACCGGGCTGAGAAGCACCTTCCCAGTCGCTGCATGCAGGACTGAGGCCGGTGCCTGCGGATAGTCGGGCACACACGGCACTGGAAAGGGCTGCTTCGGGTGTGGACACAGTGCCCTGTGGTTCTGTGAGGAACGCAGGAGTGCCTGTCTCAAAGGGGAAGGATGGCACCCAGCTTCCCTTTCTTCTCCCAGGGTTTCTCTAGTGCTTTCTTTACTTTGTGACAATTGCTCTAAGGCCAGTGCGGCCCTTGTGCTCTGTGCTGCCACGTCCCCATGCTTTCTGCTGATGAATGAAATTGAGCGAAGCCCTCTGAGCTGTCTGGGGAGCCCCCCCCCCCCCGCCTTTTGCTGCTTTCATGGTCTTGCTTCCCTGTAGGGATCCTTTCCCAAAAACCCTAGGCCTTCGTCAAGCCCAAAGGCCATTGCCACACGCGTGTGGCTGGCTCCAGGGTGTTGTCATTGGTGTTTCTGTGTGTGAATTTGCTGCCAGCCTTTAGCCCCAGTAAGCAGCCCTGCTCAGGTTTCCTGGAAGAGGGGTGCCCTGAGCCTCAGGGGCCTCTCTGAGCAGCCCCTTAGCCAGTCAGCTTCCCGTGGAGCAGTGGTGGAAGGGCACAGGCTCTTGGAGCCTGCCTGCTATAGCCCTTGCTTGGGGTGGGGCCCCTCAATGCCTGCGTCATGCCGCTTACTCATTTCTTAGAAATTGTTATTTTTTTCCTTTTTGTTTTTGAGTTGTTGGTTGTTTTTTTTTTCTTTGCTTTTGTCATTTTTTTCTCCATAGTAAAAATCTGAAGTTCGCCGCCAGCATGAGGGTTTAAGCCAGGGCTTCTCAACCTGGGCATAACACTGGAGGTCAAATAACTGCCATGTGGGCTGTACCCAAGCTCTGCTACTAGAGACTAGAAACATCTTCCCAGTTGTGAAAGCCACATCTCCAGAAATGCCAGGTCCCCCCCCCCCCCGAGAACAAAGTTAGCACGGGTTGAGAACCACTGGCTTCCCGGCGGCCTTGTTCACCCAGCCCATGTCACTGGACTGTTTGGGCCTCTGCCAGCTATGGGTCCTGGGCTGATTTGAGTCTGTGCAGTGGCCTTGCTGTGGTAGGGAGCCTGGGTCACAGGCTTAGGGATCAGGTGGAGCTGCTGGTATGGCCATGTCTGTGGGAAGGTGGCTCAGGGAGCTCCCTGAGCAATTGCTGAATTGTAGTCATCCTCTCTGGGCCCCAGATCTTGGCATACAGGGGTAGAGTCCTCATGTCCTCAGTGAGAAACAACCCAGCCAGAACCCTAGGCATCTTGCAATGTGGGCATCCAAATCTAGAGCAGAGCCAGTGGCCCTCTAGAGGGTGGCCAACAAAGGTGGCAGCCACTTTACAAGGTCACTCCTGAACCCAGCCTGATATAGTGATGGCAGGTTGAGGTGTCATGAAGAGACAAGCCTTTGGGGAAGCCCATGCCAATTAGCCTGTCACTTACTTCCAGTGGTGCCTGTGAGCAGCATAGGTTAGAGTCGGGCCTAGCCTCGCTTTCCCCAGCAGCACTGGTGAACCAGTGCCCACTGCACTCAGGACTGTTATCGTCCTTGTTCATGAGGTCACGGGCCTAACAGGGTCTGAGGAGTCAATCCGGCTTTTGAGCTTCAGCTAAAGTTGAGGAAACCACAAGAGACCAGGGGATAGGTCTCTTTTCCAGCATGCTGCTCGTCAGCCCACCTCCTAGGCCAAGCTGAGGAAAAACTTCACTCTGAGACAGCCACGTCACCCTCAGCCTGCACTGGGCAAGAGTACAGCCACATTCAAGTTCCTGTTCGGGTTTCAGGACACAGGCCAACTGGTCTTTTCCAGGGAGCTCCAGGCCTCTGAAAGGCCTGAAAAGTGGTTTGAAAATGACAGCAAAGATGGGACTCTCAGCATGTCCTTGTGGTACCACAGTGTCCTGCTCTTGCCTCACCCAGGGCCTACCTCTGCATGTCCCTGGACACCATGGTGCAGCCCTTCTCTCTGTGCAGATAGGGAGGCAATATGAGCCTTTGCCCGACTCCCCAGGCAGGTCTTCACCAGCTTCGTAGAAGCACTCTTGCTTCTAATCGGTGGTATGGCCTTCTGTCCATCCAGTCTCCCCTGGAGGCTCTGAGGCTTGAGACAACAGCAGAGTGAAGGGGCTGGATTTCCTCCCAGTCCACTCAGTGGACACAGTGAGGCTAAAGGACCCAGTCACCATCTCCACCAGACACTTCTGGGCAGCTGGGTCTGCAAGGCATAGTGTTGATCACCTCTGGCACTAGGCCTTGTGGACACCTGGGAGGCACAACATGGCCTCGACATACAGCCTCAGAGATGGACATGCTGTCTGAGCTTCAGCCAGGCTCCTTCGCAGCCTCACTGCTTCCTTGCACGTGGACAGCCGAAGCCCGTGAGTCACATGTAGTGTGGTGTTCCCCGCCTGCTAGTGCTGCCGTTGTGGAAGCTTACGGGAAGCCCAGAGAGGTGGGCTAACCCTCTGGACCCTCACGCCATTTTCACTCCATGAGCGCTGGCCCAGAATCCAGCCCGTTGTGGCTAGGCATCCTACAGAAAGCCAAGGAGATGCCATCCGAAGAACTATGGAAGCCCAGGTGGACTCAGGCACCAGAACCAAGAAGACACAGCCTTCCTTTGAGATGCCAGCACACATCCTGGCACAGACATCTTCAGGCTTAGAATGTATTGCAGCTTCTGGGTTGGGGTGGGGAACTAGACTCAAGAGCCAGGGCACTGCACAAACCAAACATCAGCCAGAGGACAAGGGGCCCGCAAGGCTGTTTCCTCCTGACCACATGCGCTGCCTCAGAAAGCAAGAGGGAATATATATATGTGTGTGTGTGTTTATTTGTGTGTATGCGCGTGCGCGCGTGCATGTTTGTGGGTACGAGCATGTATATGGATATGCACATATATATATATGTGAAATCCACCAGGGAGCAGGGGTGCTATGCCATTGCAGAAGCTGTAATCCCACCGCCAACAGCTGAGGCTGGCTGAACCAAGTCATGTGAGCAAGTAGGAGTTTGGGCTGGTGGTGCACACACCTCCATTCCAAAGTCCTCCCCAAAGACCACAGTCTAGGATCAGCACTATAAAGGTGGAACTGGTTTTAAAAACGTTTTTCCCTCCATTGAGCGTTGACTCCATTGTTTTTAAAACTCCTTCTGCACTCTGCTGCCAGCCTCCCCACCACGCCCCTCCTCCGCCCCATCCTGGCGCAGGCAGCAAGTGGGCTAGCCTCTGCTCCGGGGGTGGCAGGCAGGCAGCGCCGCCGGGCCTGGTGTGCGTGTCTAACCTCTGGTATTGCATGTTCTGGGCAGGGAAGCGAGGGCGTCGCAGCAGTGCGGGATCGCTAGAGAGCAATGTGGAAGTAAGTAGGAAGCATCTCCGTCCAGCTGGCTGTCCTGTGTCACCCCATCCTTGGTTTATATCTGTCGTCTTTTTTTGCTCTTCCTTCCCCCTCCTGCAGATGCAGACTCAGCCCTCCTGCCCCTGCCTGCCTCGCCCTGCATGCAGCTTCTCCACCTAGAAGCATCCATGCCATTCACGCTTGTTCCGATCCAACGGTGGGAGGGTGTCTGGGTCTGGATTTTGTGTCTCCATTTCTACTTAACCCCTGTTCCCTGTGGTGCCCTGAGCATGGTTAATGTCCTGGCTTTCGGGTCCCGCCCCGGGCGCCAGCGCCACCCGCTCCCCCACTCACTCACCTTCAGCTCTTGCTGTTGGATGTGTTGGCCCCACGCACTGCCACCCATCCATTGCTTCCTTCCTGGGGTTTCACTGCCTGTGTGTCTGCAGTCAGGACACCATGGAATTGCTTAGCTAGCTTGCGGGAGGAGGAGCGTCTGAGAGAAAGAAAAAGTCAGTGTGGATTTCATGAGATTTCATTCATCCTCCACATCTCTCCCTACCGCCCACATCTTAACCTCGGCTGGCAGACCTTTTTCTCCTTCTTCCCTTTCCTCTTTGGTTTGCAGTAGCATAGGCAGCCTGTCCCCCCACCCAAGGACAAGGTCACAGGTCCCCACTGCCTATCACTGCTTTCCCATACACTTCTGGACCCCATGGGCAGAAGTCCCAGGAGAGTTCAGGTCACAGCGTTACAGGAATGATTCCTTTCCCACACTCATCACCCTTTGGCCCAACTGCTCATGAGACCTCACCCAGTCACTGTGGCCCGAGACCTCCACCCGGTGAGGGCGGCTGCTGTGATGCTGCACAGAAAAGAGACCCTTCCCCGTCACTGCCCTGCTCAGTGGAGGCGAGCCGAGCCCGCATCCCTCCTGCCTTCTGGCCAGCACAGGGAGCTGAGGGCCCAGCAGTCAGTGGGTGACTTTTTACAGTGAAAAGATTGGTCTGACCTGCATGCTTCAAGATCTTTTAATTTTGGTTTCTATGAATTTCCTTTTTAGGGATCCATCATTAGCAGTCCTCACATGCGCCGGAGAGCAACATCAACACGAGAGTGTCCATCTCGCCCCCCTCAGCCCATGCCAAACTCTTCCTCCCTCCTGGGCTCCTTGTTTGGGAGCAGGAGAGGGAAGCCCCCTCCCCAGACCCATCCACCTTCGGCCCCTCCCCCGCTGCCCCCCCATGCCCACCACCCGGGGCCCTCGGAGGGCCCACAGGTGCATGGGCACCACGCGCAGTACTGCCACGTGCAGCAGAACCCACCCCCCTACCACCACCACCACCACTACCACCCGCCCCCTCACCTGCAGCACACTCACCAGTACCACCACGGCCCCCACGGCGGGCATTCCCCATACGGTGCCCACACGCACAGCCACCCACCGCTGCCCACAGCTCACGCTGGCCATGTGGGGCATGCAGGGCATTCAGCGCACCACCACGGGCAGCCCCCTGCTCCACCACCCTCCACCAGCAGCAAGGCAAAACCCAGCGGCATCAGCACAGTGGTGTAAACAGCCTAGGTGGCCGCCTCCCAGACATTGGGCGCCCAGGCCTTCCAGGCCGCCAGCCTCAGACCAGCCCAGGGCACTGCTGTTTCCATCCCCCTGCCCCCACAGGCTCACCTTCCATGGAGCAGGGCTCTAGATCTGATAGCCCTGGCACCTGGTCCTCCCTCAGCCTTGACACTGCACTGGCCAAGGAGACGTGGAACTGCCTTCCCTCCCAAGCCCCTCACTTTACATGCATCTGAGAACCTAACCTAGAAAAAGAAGAAATGATAAATCAGACAGAACAGAACCAACCCCAAACTTGCTGCACTGTTGCTCTGTTATTGTCAAGGGGCAAAAAAATTAAGTAGACCTGATATGGTTGATGAAAATACGTAAGTAAACTTTATATAATATAAATATATAAATATATAAATATATATATATACATACTGTATAGGTAGTGTTTGTGTGTGAAGGACAAGCATTTCATCCACAAAGTTAGCAATAGGGACCTCCGAGGGCTCCACTTTCATGATAGGAAGTCAGTCTAGATGAGTGTGTGAGAAAGAAAGTAGACCAAAAACTTCCTTGCTAGAACAAATTCAGATCCTTCCATATTTTCCTATGATGAAGAAAATCCCTCTAGGCCTGGCTGAAACCTTGCACAATCATTACTAACTGTGCCAAGTAACATAGCACCCGACCATCTGAAAGCTCCCATACTGCTTTGGATAGCTCCCTGTTCCCCTAAGAACACTATGCTCAGTGACCAGTATTATAACTGCTGTGACTTCAGGTAAGCAACTAGGTAAAAAACGCAGTCCCCTCTACCGTAGCAACTTGGGGCAACTAGTCAAGAGCTGGCTGTCTCAGGACATTGGTCCCACCGATCCTTAGACACTTTATACTGGCTGCCATAACTGTGAACTCCCATGCTCCACATTCCCTCCTTCTGCACACGGTGACACGTTCACTCCGAGGGCCCACGTGGCAGAGGGACACAGCCCTACACAACAATGACCGCTCTCATCCTCGTCCCCCCGTGCCATCCTAACTCCCTCATCTGGTCCCCATCCCCAGCAGGCAGGTGGCGTGAGCGCTGAGCAGCCCAGGGCGGTGTGTGTGTCCCATGTTGTGTTCTGAGTGGCGGCAGTGACCACTGTAATTCCATGCAGCCATGTGCTCGTGACCCCGTGTCATCATCCAAGGCTGGCCAGTGAGTACCTGGCCTTGGCCAGGCGAAGCCCCCACTGCCTCTCATGATCCAGTGAGCTGCCAGGCCTCACATGACCCAGCTGTGTTCTTGTTGCTTCTGTGTGTGACACCATGCACTCCCCTGGGGCCGCACGCTGCCCACGTGCTGTGTGCCTGAGTCACCCATGGGCTATACTTTGCAGTTTCAGCCCTTCGAGCCACTACAGCCTCCAGTCCTGTGCTCCTAAGCCTGGGACCCGAGGACTGCCCAGGGCCCTGCCCGGGTGGAGGCCCTGCGAGAAAGGGCGAAGCTGCTGCCGGACTGCGGCTGCGTCTGGGAACCGTGTGAGCAAGCAGGGCTGTCCAGCAGTGAGAGGCAGGGAGCTCGCTCTGGCCGCGTCGTCATCCTGCTGGGGCCTCCCCTTTCCCTCCTCATTCCCCTGCACATCGTCAAGGTCACGTACCAGCAGATCTGCAAACTGAGCACTTTGTATCTGCAGAGAGCAAGTCCCGGTGTGGAGGTCAGCCTCTGTCACGGCCTCCTTCGGCGCAGCACTTCTCACTGAAAGACAAACGACAGGCAGGCGGGCTGGTGAGGGGCACCAGCTGCACTGTGCCCGAGTCCCCTGCTTCCCTCACCAGGCGGGCTCCCATGCCCCGTCTGTCCTCGGTACCGGAGGAAGCGTGAACTGTTCTGCACGTCACCGGAACCAGTGGTGTGAGGCTGTGCTCTCTGTGTCGTACATTTGCATACGCCAGCGTTACTGTTGCAATAACTGAAGTAAAGTGTTAACACAGTGAACCTGTCCGCTCTTCTTCACCCCCTCTGTCGCAGGCCAAGTCTAACAGGACTTGAGCTTGTTCCAGAAAAGACGAGGGTGATACCAAACTACTCACTGACAAACCCAAAGGAACCACTGGTCTAGCCAGCCGGGATCTGGGTCTCCAATACTGGGGACACTGAGGGGGAGGGGCTCAGTTCCTCTAGGTTTCTGACCTCTGGGGTATTGGTCAAGGTCAAGGTTTCTTTACAGACCTAGCAGTGTCTTCAGGAAGAATGTTGCTGGGCTTGGGAATCCCACTGCCCAGGGCTTCAACAGCATGAGCTACAAATACACTGATGTCCGCACCTGCCTCACAGCCAGTGTCCTATCCTCAGGGAGGGAAGGAGAGGAAGTAGATCCCGTGTGTCTGCACTACCCCTTTCTTACTACTGGGGCACCCTTGGGACCTCCCCTGGTGACAGGAAACTGTTAGGGGAAGCAGCTGGTAACACAAAAAGCCTTTCCTGAGGCAACAGTGAAGTCAAGGCTTCATATATATAAATATATATATATGGTTCCTGAAGGAGTTGTACAGTAATTTAAAATTAAGTTCATCCTAACAAAATGTGTGGCCAAGCACCCCCAACAGCGTGGTTGCAAGAGCTGCCTTGCATAAGCTGCATCAGCATGCCTCTGGGTGTTAGCCCAGGGACCCAGGGACACCGTCACAGGTAAGCCTGCACCCTTCCTGCCATGCTGTTAGTGTCTATTTCAGAACCACACCAATCAAGGCAACATCCCCAAGCACAGAGTGTATTGTATTGTATGTAGGAGGGTAGCTAGAAAGGTTTCCTCCCGCCTGTGTGCATGGTGTGCTGGAGCACACCTCCTGGTGGTGTCCACATACATCACATGTCTCCTCTTGGGATCCGCAACTTTCTGGGTATTCCAAATGGGAGAATCTGGCCTCCAGTGTGCACTGTTCAGAGACCTGTTGGCCTCCTGGCTGCTATGTGGCCCCAGTGAGAATGGCTGGTTGCCATGGACACCATGAAGCCATCTCAGCTGAGCTACAAAGAAGCCTGGGAGACTGCGGGGATCACATAAATCCTGGGCTACCTTCAGGGTCCCACTTTTCCCTGTGAGCCTGGTCTCCAACCAACAGAGCCCGCTGCTTATCCTGACTGGGCACAGCGTGCCTTGAAGACCCTGGAGTAAGTAGAGGATGCTGCCAGGAGATAAGACAATGGGGCCAAGCAGATTCAAGAGCATTCATCATGTCCAGGCAGGAAAGGGGTTCTAGAAGTATCCAAGTAGGCTGGGAACATGAAATGAGGCCAACGCTGTCCATTTAACCCATCCATTGCCGTGATATGTACAAGCAATCTCTGCTGGGTGTGGGGGGGGGGGGAGGGGGACATGATGTGCATGTGCTATCTCCATACAGCACCAACTCCCTCTGCCAGTCCAGCCACAGCCACAGCCACAGCCACCACACTCATCCACACTGGAGCTAGGGCCTGCATGCTATGCTCTGTACATGGTGTTTCTGCACCTGGCTGCCCATGCTGCTCAAGGCCACTTGGGCCCTCCCCCAAGTTGAACCAGGCCACCTTGGGCTGCATATATACAGGCACAGGCTCCTTAGTAAGCGTTCTGGGGCAAGGTCTGTGGCTATCTAACCTCACCTAGAGAGCATAGGACTGGACTGGCCAGAGCACATCTAAAACTGGGCTGCAGTTGGAAGAGGGTATGTCATAGCACCTCCAGTAGCTGGGCTCAGAGTGTGGCGATTGCCATGCTATCACCATCCTCAAGAAGTGTGCCCAGCCTCGGCCGCCCTTCACTGTGGGAAGCATGGCTGGGGACCTGGGAGGCTTGAATCCTCACTGACCACCCACTCCCCATGGGCTGTACTCAAGGTCCTGCCCCTCAGCCCCAGACATACACAGACCCTACCTCCTGTCCTCACGGTTCAGGTGCCTCCATGTTCCTTCATGGCACACTGCTTGATCCTCTTGCTTTGGACACCGTGAAGTGCCCTGGGAAGCCAAGTCCAGACCCTCGTCCTTCCTCTCTGCTCTTCCTGCCCGTGGCTGCTGCTGGTAGCATGTTAGCATGAAGGACACCTAACTCCATTTCTAGTGTAGCTTCCATATTCCACGCCCTCTTCCTAAGCCATGTGACCAGGGTCCTAGGTGAGAAAACTTCCATTTAAGTCTAAAGGTAGCCAGGCCTGGTGACCCATGCTTGTTATCCAGCACTAGGGAAACTGAGGCAGAGGCTGCTGGGCTACATACTAGCAAGACCCTGACTCAGAAAGATAAACCAGAGCCTGTGCATGCTGCAATCCCAGCCCTCAGAAAGCAGGGAAAGAGGGCTGCCACAAATTCAAGGGCAACCTTGTTTCAATTAAAAAAAAAAAAAAAAAGAGCCGGGCATGGTGGTGCACGCCTTTAATCCCAGCACTCGGGAGGCAGAGGTAGGAGGATCACTGTGAGTTCAAAGCCATCCTGAGACTAGAATGAATTCCAGGTCAGCCTGAGCTAGAGGGAACCCCACCTGGAAAAACCAAAAAGAGGAAAAAAAAAAAAATAACACTGAGGATGTCACCTAGGAACATCTACTTAAGCCTAAAGGACAGAAGCATCTCCGACATCACAGGCCTCCTTCCCCAGCTTAGACAATGGGGGGTGGGGGGCAGGCAGTGACATCCACTTTACTCAGAATTCCCCACATCCTTTGGATACCATCCAGGAAAACAAGCAGCATCACCCACTGCCCAGAAGAGTGCAAACTCAAGCAGCAGTTCCAGATCGGTGGGAAAACAGCCATCCAAGGCCAGCAGAGTTGACATAAATACCATAACTCAGGCCCAGGGGAGACCACAGTCAGAGGACATACACAGGTGACTCCAGCCAGCACTGGGGACCCTGAAGGGAGAAACCTGGATAGGGGAAAGGAGACCTGGCGACTAAGAGCAACCAGGAGCCAGGGGTAGCGCAAGGGCCAATGGGGCAAAAGGCACTGTTGGAGCCCCAGAGAGTGGGTGACGAGGGCAGGGAAACAGCTACGAGAAAGGCCCTCTTCCAATGAGGGGCTGGCAGAATAGGAAGACAGAGCTACACACCACCTCATTGTCACAACAAACTAAGACCCCGGGAGCCCACCCAAGCTGGTGGCCCTTCCCCATGCACTCCAGGAAAATCTGATTACTATATACAAAAGGTTTTTCAAAGAAATAGGAGAAACCTGGTCAGGCAGAAATAGGGTCAAAAGTCAAAAGCAGGGGCAATAATCAGACAGCACATCCATCATGAAGTTACGGGAACCAGACCTGAAAAGAGCCACAAAGCAAACAAAAGCTCCAAATAAAATGCATTCAGTGGAAGAAAAACTAAGGAGACTGGAACATCATCTCAGATACTCGGGAAAATGATGCATGTCTTTTTTTTTTTTAATTATTTAAGAGAAAGAGGCAGTGAGAAAAAGAGAGAGAGAAAATTGGCACACCAGGGCCTCCAGCCACTGCAAACGAACTCCAGATACATGTGCCCTTTGTGCATCTGGCTAACATGGTTCCTGGAGAGTCAAACTGGGATCCTTTAGCTTTGCAGGCAAACGTTCTAGCCACTAAGCCATCTCTCCAGCCCAGTGAATGTCTTTAATCCCAGTACTTGGGAGGCAGAGGTAGGAAGATCATGGCTGTGAGTTCAAGGCCAGCCTGAGACTACATAGTGAATTCCAGGTCAGCCTGAGCTAGAGTGAGTCCCTACCTGGGGGGGGGGGGGCGGGGGACAGAAACAAATGGATACAAGAAAATGGCATTCCAGTGAGGTCTCAGTGCTCAGAGAGCCCAGCTGGAACTGTGGAAACACCTAGCAAGTGTGTAGCTGGAGTCGCAGATGGAGAAACATAAAACTGGGCTGTAGGGCTGGAGAGATGGCTTAGTGGTTAAGCACTTGCCTGTGAAGCCTAAGGACCCCGGTTCAAGGCTCGGTTCCCCAGGTCCCACGTTAGCCAGATGCACAAGGGGGCGCATGCGTCTGGAGTTCGTTTGCAGAGGCTGGAAGCCCTGGCGTGCCCATTCTCTCTCTCCCTCTATCTGTCTTTCTGTGTCTGTCGCTCTCAAATAAAAAAAAAAAATTAAAAAATTAAAAAAAAAAAAAAAAACTGGGCTGTAAGCTGGGAAGCAAAGTCCTGCTGTGGGGAGAGGCAGCCCGCCAGGAGAGGTCCCATTCACTGTCTGCAGGGAAAACAGACCAGCATCCTCCGCAGGGAGGACAGGCCTTGTCAAATCACTGCATTGTGAAGATAAAGAAGAAATTCTCTGGACCTCCAGGTGACAAAAGCAAGTCAGAAAATCAGACTTGACATCACAAAAAGGGCACTATGAGAGCTGACCTTTTGTGATGATGGCTCATTTTAGGGGTCAGCTTGTCTGGACTGAGAGACACCCACCTGCTTCTATAGTGGCCTGTAAAGGGGCCGGAACAGACTGAAGCAGACCTGCCTCACACATGAGAGTGGTCATGACCAGTCCGTGGAGGCCCTGGAAGGGGCAGTGGCTGGCTGAGGCAGGCGAGCCTGGAGGTGCAGCACCCATGCCTTGCCCTCAGACACAGGTTCTTGTGCCTGGGATTCTCAGGCGCATTCCAAGCGCCACCCTCCCCCCAGGATGAGTGGCCTTTGGCTCAGGAATGAGGGTCACACCTAAGGCTCTCAAACATATCGATTTATATACCGAATGACATGGCCAGTCGTGCCAGCTCTCCAGCCTGCAGGTGGCACATCATGGGACAGATCAGCCTCCACTGTTATGAATTAAGTCCCTCACCTGTATTCCCCTCAGGCTCTGGAGACCTGGCAAACACATGTAGCAGAACCAAAACCAAGGAGAAGGGCCGCAGCACAGACCTCAGGCTCCAGTACAGTGCCCTGTGCACACATGAACTTGGCGTGTAACAACAGCGAAGCCGTGGCATGCCCGTTACATCAGTGGAGGAAAAGCTCTCCCATTCAGAGAGGAGAGCACAGGATGTAAACTGTAGGAAGCATTAATACTATCTCCACTGAGAGAGAGAGAGAGAGAGAGACCTAGATAGAGTGGATAATGAACCCAAACTGACCACAGGAGAGAGGAATAATTTTAAGATTACATAAAATAATAAGAAAATGCAATCATCCCGGAGGGCCCATAGGGATTCCCAGATTTCCAAAAACGACAGTCTCAGTACCACTTACATTGTTTCTTTTTTAAAAATATTTTATTATTTTTTTTAAAGATTTTATTGTTATTTATTAGCGACGCAGAGAGAGAGAGAGAGAGAGGGTGAGAGGAGTGTGAGAATGGGCACACCAGGGCCTCCAGCCACTACAAACGAACTCCAGATATGTGTGCCCCCTTGTGCATCTGGCTTACATGGGACCTGGAGAATCGAACCTGGGTCTTTAGGCTTTGCAGGCATGTGCCTTAACCGCTAAGCTGTCTCTCCAGCTCCACTTACATTGTTTCTGATCACAGCAAGGGAGCACCTTGGCATTTTCCAAGCATGGTCAAAGTTTCAAGAAACAAGCCTCGGGGCATCCTCACAGAAGTGCGAGTCAAGTCACAGCACACATCCAATAAGTACATAACGTGCAAACCAAGCTGACTTGTCTCAGGAATGCAAGAATGGTTTGACATGAGGACATCCTGGAAACAAGCCATCTCTGGAATGGAAATGAGAACTCTTGAGATGCTCTTCAAGAAAATCAGTAAATGGACAGTTTCTCAGTGGGATGCGGTAGGCACACTGGAGTGCAGACACCATGTGTAATCCAGTGCAGGAATGGAAGTGCTCCCACACAAGTGTGAATCCAGGGAAAGATGTGGACAACAGTGGCAGGGTGGGAACAAGTTTCCACCAAATGCACCTACCTTCCACCCACCCCCAGTTTTCACAACCAACAACCAAAACTGTCTCTACATATTGCCAAATGTTCTCTGAGTGCAAAATTCCCATCACTGGGAATTACTGCTCTAGGAGTCAAAGGATGAGAGGGAGAGAGGGAATTAAACTTGCTTTGCATTTGATCTTCAACTTCCAGAGGCAGCTGAGTGGACTATGACCATTTGCTAATGGTAAATTGATGCGAAGGTCAGGAAGCCTACAGATGAACAGCAGAGTTGACCCTGAGTTTAGGGTGAGAGTACGCAGCACAACCAGGATAGGGCACCAACCCCATACACCAAGACAAAGTGCCCCTAGGGCTGGAGAAATTGCTCAGTGGTTAAGGGCACTTTCTTGCAAAGCTTAACAGGACTCATGTAAAGCCAAATGCACAAAGTGATACATGGGTCTGGAGAGAGTGCCCTGTGGGTATGTAAGCTCTTGCTGGCATCAAGAAGGTGGGCTCTAACTAAGTACCACCCTGCCTGTTTTGTTTTGTTTTGTTTTTGGTGTTTCAAGGTAGGGTCTTGCTCTAGCCAGGCTGACCTGGAATTCATTATGTAGTCTCAGAGTGGCCTTGAACTCATGGCAATCCTCCTGCCTCTGCTCCCTTCCCTGCCCCGAGCACTAGGATTAAAGGCATGCACCACCACTTCCGTCTCACCCTGCCTTTTCCAATCAAAACATTTTTTTTCTCTTTCCTTGCATATACTGAGGGAGCCAGTTTTTCTGAAAAAAAAAAAATTGACTGTTTCTCTCCCTAAGCAGTATGGTTAAAACGGGTGGGGGGAGGTTATACACTCACATGGGAAGAAATGATGGGGTTTGGGGTACAGGTGCCACCTGGCCAGGCTGCAAGCAGGAACCCAGGTCAGCAGAAACACCTTGGTTCCCAACACAGCAATCTCCACTCAGTGTAGAATTCCCCAGGCTGGGAACTTCTCCCCAAAAGTTCCGGGCATTAATGTCAGGTGGCTAACACCTTCCGTCAGTGAGGGCGGGTGACAAACGTGCCCACACATGGCCATTGCCACCTTGGGAAAGAACATTTTCAAACCAGAGAAAGTCCTAAGACCAAAGTCAGGAAGGGCAGCTGGCACACAGGAATATAAGAAGGCACCGGAATTGTTTGGGGGGGGGGGGTCAAGTCCTCCCATTCATCAAGATATGAGGTTCAGATGTCAGGGTGTCAGGGAGGGGAACAGCCTAGGACACTGGCTGTGTCATCAGCTTCCTTCTGCTGTTTTTGTTTGTTTTAGTTTTTTTCTTATTCTAATGGCTGAGAGACCAACTCAGAGTCGGCCACACTTGGGTTAAGCAGCTGCCTATCTGGCACCCTCAGAGGTGTGTGCTGCGCACCTCCCCGTGGCCAGGCAGCACGGGGGCTGCTGGCATCTGCAGAGGTCTGCACACTCTCTGGCACTTGGTACCAGGTATTTCACGAGGACACGGGAAGATCACTTACTAAAAAACAGCTCACAGCAGCACAGGGATGCAGATCAGATCCAAGCCGATGCAATCCTAATGCCCGACACTTGATCTCCACCTTTGTCCAGGTATGGACCAGCTGGGCCTGGACACCAGCAGATCCTGCTGCGCAGACTCCAGGCCCAGACAGAGGGAGGTTCCACCTCCAGCTTCAGACACAGCCAGATGAGGACCGGGCTGGAGAGCTCCCCCTACCGGCTGGTTGTGCAAGCCCCAACTAGGAACACCTCTGGGGGACATGCTTCTCTTATGCGAACAGTTCCATGATCACAAAACCATGTCCTTTCCCAGCAACGGTCTCTCATGTCCCTGCAATCAATCTTTGCCTGCCCCCTTCTCCAGGACTCCATGAGCTCTCTTCTGCCAACGGGTTCATTCAACACACTTTTATCTGGTTTAGCTCCTTCACCTCACTAACAATGCAGAGATTCACGCGTGCTATGGGAGGTGTGCACGCGCCACCATTGCTTGACTCAGTAGGTGTATAGATGTTTACCCAAATGCCACACACAGTGTAAATACACAGAGCTCAGGAGCCCAAAGAACCCCAAACAGAAGAAATGTGCAGGAAACAGCCATCCACACAACATCCTTAAATCTCTTAAAAACAGCTGGAGGCAAACCAAACACTGGGTTCAAATGAACAGTGGGAAAACGGCGCGGAGAAGCTGGTCAAAGCTGGTGCAGAGGGCTGGCGGGAAAGGTGAGCAGAGAATCCTTTGAAAGAAGACATCTGTGCACATGCCAGAGGTGGGAGTGCTCCCACTGCAGAGCATGCGGAGTGAAAGGAAGTGCCCAGTGGTCCTCCCAGCCCTGCAGAGCTATGGTGCCTAGAATAAGTGTGAGCCCACACTGGACTCACGGCCTTTGTAACGGAAGCCACATGGGCGACCAACCATCTCTGGCTTAAGGCCACACTAGAAGATAGATAACCCTTCAAAAACTAGTATCTGGGCTGGAGAGTTGGCTTAGCAGTTAAGTGGTTGCCTGTGAAACCTAAGGACCCCAGTTCGAGGCTTGATTCCCCAGGACCCATGTTAGCCAGATGCACAAGGGGGAGCACGTGTCTGGAGTTCACTTGCAGTGGCTGGAGGCTCTGGCGTGCCCATTCTCTATCTCTGTCTCTTTCTCTCTTTGTGTTATTCTCAAATAAATAAATAAAATAAACAAAAATATATTTAATAACTAGTATCATAAAATTTTTCTGAAGTGGATGAAGGTGGGGTGGAGGGGGTAATGGAGCTGCCCGACACCGCAAATGTACTTGCTGCCCTGCAGCTACACCCCTGAGGGTCATGATCACAAATTGATGTGCAAATGATAAGTGTGGTCATTTGATTCAGGTATACCCCATAAACTTAGGTGTTCTGAATGCTAGGTTCCCAGCTGATGGAGATGTGGGAATTAACGCCTCCTGGAGGCAGTGTACTGGTGGTGGTGGGCTCATGGGTGTTAGAGTGTTTCCCCGAGCCAATGTTTGGCACACTCTCCTGTTCCTGTTGTCTACCTTATGTGGGCCAGAGGGTGATGTTCACCCTCTGCTCATGCCATTGTTTCCCCCTGCCATCGTGGAGCTTCCCCTCGAGCCTGTAAGGCAACATAAACCTCTTTTTCTCACAAGCTGCTCTTGGTTGGGTGATTTCTACCAGCAATGTGAACCTGACTACAACAATATGTAAAACTTAATCCTAGTAATAAAAGTAATAGCAAAGTATTGCAGGGATTGTGATGTGGGAAGAATAAAATGTACGAGGCAGCTGAAGACAGGCTGTGTGCTATGGTCTAACTGTCGCTGTTGGAGGCTTTGTCCCCAGCCGGTGGCATCACTTTGGAAGGTGCTGAAAGCTTCAAAGGGTCAGGCCTTGCTGGAGAAAGCGGACCACTGGGCGTGACTTGAAGGTTACTTCTGGTCCCCAGCCCCTCCCCTCTCTCCGCCTCCTGCCTGCTGTCTTCTCCACATGCCCCCCCTCCCCTCTCTCCGCCTCCTGCCTGCTGTCTTCTCCACATGCCCCCCCCCCCGCCCCCAGCTTTCTGTCTTTCCCTGGCCCCAACTAAACAAAGAACAAACCAGACATAACAAGCGAGCTGGAGGACAGAGTGTGAATGAGGATAACAGTCACACCCAAGTGACCACACACCAATGGGCAAAAGGTACACAGCCAGTGGGATTACGGAAACAACTCAGCCAGGCATGATGGTACACGCCTTTAGTTCCAAGCACTCAGGAGGCAGAGGTAGGAGGATCGTTGTGAGTTCAAGGCCACCCTGAGACTATATAATGAATTCCAGGTCAGTCTGGATCAGAACATGACACTACCTCGAAACAAAAAAAATAAACAAAGAAAAACAAAAGAGAGAGAGAGAGAGAGAGAGAGAGTTGGATACAACTCAGCTATGCTGCCCATAAAAAGCCCAACTTGATTAGTATTTTAATTTAATTTTATGGTTTTAGCAGTACTCAAAATTGAACCCAAGGCCTCATAGATGCTTGGCAAGCACTCTACCACTGAGTTAAATCCCCAGCTGTGGTTTTTTTGTTTGTTTGTTTTTTGCAGGTCTATAGTGTGTGGAATGTGTGATGCACATGCTGATGTGGTCCATGGACTCACCTGTGGTGCTTTGAGAGCCCCCGGTTGTCCCCTCTCATTCACTTACCAGTCTGCTTTTCGTTGTGACAGAGTCTCTTACTGATTCCAGAGCTTGATGGTCAGGAGCCCCAGACATTTTCTGATCTTCATTCCCCAGGACTGGGTTATAAATGTGTATAGCCACACCCATCTGTTTCACATGGTCCTGGAGATTTGAACTTGGATAGTCTCAGGCCCTTGTGCTTGCACAAGAAACATGCTTAACCACTGTACCAACTCTCCAACTCCTTCCCCCAAGCTTTCATTTATTTTTTAATATTTTAATTAGAGAGAGAAAAATGAATGGATGGATATGGATGCTCCAAGGCCTCTTTCCACTGCACACAAGCTCCAATGCATGTGCCACTTTATGAGTCTGGCTTTACATGGGTGCTGGGCAATCAAACCCATAATGGTAGGCTTTGCAAGCAACTGTCTTTAACCATTGAGCAATCACCCCAGCCTCTAAGCTCATTTTTTTATTCTTTTATTTCAAGACACGGTCTCACTAAGGTGACCAGGTTGATCTTGAATGTACAATTCTCCTGCCTCAGACTCCTGAGTAGCTGGGAGAACAGGCATCAATCACCAGGCCTGGGCTAGTTTTATATTAAGTCTTTCTTGTAGTCAGGTTCACATTTCTGGCATACATCACCCAACCAAGAGAAGCTTGTGGGAAAAAAGAGGTTTATTTTGGCTTATAGGCTCAAGGGGGGAAGCTCCATGATGGCAGGGAAAATTATGGCATGAGCAGAAAGTGGACATCACCCCCTGGCCAACATAAGGTGGACATCAGCAATAGGAGAGTGTGCCAAGCCCTAGCATGGGGAAACTGGCTATAACACCCATAAGCCTGCCCCCAACAATGCACTGCCTCCAAAAGGTATTAATTCCCAAATCTCCATCAACTGGGAACCTAGCATTCAGAACACCTAAGTTTATGGGGGACACCTGAATCAAACCACCACAGCTTGTATTTTGAAATAATTTTAGATGTAAAAAAAGCTGCAAAATAGTATTGTTCCAATAAACTCTTCATGTGCCTTTGAATGACAAAACCTAACAGAGCCATGGTAAAATTACCAAATGTAGGAAGGGGACATTTATACAAAACCCTACTATACAACAGAATTCATGTGCACTCTTTTGTGCAAGGATCCAACAAAGTAGTTAGCAGTTGCAACTCCTTGGTCTCCTCCTGCAGACCAGACAGAACTAGAAATTTCTGTAATCTAATCAAGAACATCTACAAAAACCTTAGAACTACCACCACACTTCATGGTGACTGAATGCACTCTCCCACGGGTCAGGGCAGGGGTCTGCTCTTGCCTTCCTCAGCCATACACTGGAGGCTCAGCCCAGGTGGGGACACCGGGCTGGGAAGAAATAAATCACTGTCTATCACCCTCAAACCATCTCCGTACAGCATACCACATGATCTCCCGAAAATCTCCTGGAAGTAATGAGTTTACAAAGGTCCTAGGATATAGGAGCAGCACGTAACATTTAACTGTCTTCTCAGAAAGAAAAACAGGCAAGAGGGGCTGGGAAGATTGCTCAATGGTTAAAGCACTTGCTTGCAAAGCCTGTTGGCCCAGATTCAAGTATTCCTCTACCACCCAAGTTCTAGGATTACAGGCAAGTACCATCACACTCAGCTCTCTAATTTATACCTTACAAAGACATGTGAGGCTGTATCTCAAAATAGTTCTAATAGTTTCATTATCGATGGTGAGAAACACCTACACTTTCAGTCCAACTAAAACAGATTTTCCAGAGTGAAAACTTCTCTTGTCTATATTTTCTTTGTCTTCTTTGGTAAATATGTACTTTTTGCAGTGATGAAAGAATTAAAATGTAGACGTCCCAGAAATAGAAACGTTCTTCTTTTTCTATATATAAACAGTTTATTTACTCTAATCAGCAACACAGACAAGGCGCCATGGAAACACAAAGGAAGTGGTGCCGAATGGAGGCGCTGGCTGACTCTGGATCTGAGGCTCTTAAGCAGCAGCCCAGGTGGAGGAGGACGAGGGCGGGGAGGGAGGACTGTGGATCTGTCACAGGCAGCTGGAGGCCAGAGAGCTCTCCACAGTGTGAAGCATGCCTGCATCGCAGCAAGTGAACTAGCCCCTAGGGGCTTACCCAAGTACAAAAGCTTATCATTTTATAGCAGTCAAAATACCGGCATCAATATTAAAATGAAAGGAAGTTTTACATAACAATCAAAAGTACAAAAGACCGAAGGAAGAGACGCTGTATGAAAACCTGGGGAATTCAGCGAATCGAGGACTGTATGCCAGTGGCGGAAATGGAAAATGGAGCCTGCCCAGCCTCCCGGCAACTAGTAACCGTACAGAGCAACTTACTTATCTGTGAAAGGTTGTAAACCAGTTCTTGCCAAGCCAGTCCCTGCCTTGTCATGGAGCCTTGGGGCTGCTGCTCATGAGGGGGCCAACTTCTTCACTTATGCTCGAACCCTTTTTTCATATGCCACTCAGTTTTGGCAGTAGATTGTGTAGGCCTCTGCTTGAGCTGGGTCTTGGATCTTTGGTTCATTCAGAAGTTCCCATATTCCTAATAAGAGCTGCTGGATTGTGATGGCGAGAAATCGTGGTGGCTCCAATTGACATTTCGGTGGTGAAGACGGATAGTCGTCTTTGGAAAACATTCGTAGCTTGAACAAGCCTCCGTCCCATGGAGTCCCTTCTTTCCCGGATGGCACGCTCTCAGTTCATAATGCCGTCAGGATTCATTGTTGGGACGGCCACAAACCCAAAGGGGCGGTCTTGCCCCCACACTCTCCTCTCCTGGGCACGTCTGCTGAGGGCGATTCCTGACATATTCAGAGTCCCTGGCAGCCCGTGAGAGGGGTGACGATGCGAAATGGAGTCAGGACACACACTGGGGCCAGTGGTGGCTCACCTGGGAGACTGTGGCCCGGATGGTCACCAGACACTTTCTTATTACTATAAAAGCAATTTTACAAAATAAATTTTATACGCCTGAGAGACAGCTCAGTAAAGTGCTTGCTGTGCAAGTATGAGGGCCTGTGTTTGAGGCCCTGGGGCTTGCTAGTCTGGCTAATTTTGTGAGTTCCAGGTTCAGTGAGAGACCTTGTCTCAAAAACAAGTTGGAGAGCAATTAAGGAAGACACCCAACTTTGCCCTCTGACCTCCACATGCATGCGCACCCATGAACATGAACAACACACACCTATTAGCATGGTGGAATATGTTTGTAATTCCAGCACTCAGAAGTTGAGGGAGGAGGATTACAAATTCAAAGATAGCCTAGGCTACACAGTAAGACTTCTCATAAAAATGAACACAAAGTAAAATTGAATAGGGACTAAAGGTGTCACTCAACTTATTACTTACTACTAAGTTCAACTAAAATATTTGTGTAAAGATGGACAAAGAGATCCAAGGACAGAAAGAGAACTCAGAAACCAAATCTGTCAGAATCAATCCAACAATAAAAGAGGCTCTCACCGGGCATGGTGGTGCACACCTTTAATCCCAGCACTCGGGAGGCAGAGGTAGGAGGATTGCCATGAGTTCGAGGCTACCCTGAGACTTCATAGTGAATTCCAGGTCAGCCTGGGCTAGAGTGAGACCCTACCTCGAAAAACAAAACAAAAAAAAAAAAAAGAAAGAAAAAGAAAGAAAGAAGGAAAAGAGGCTCTCTCCAACAAGCCCTGCTGGACACCCTGGACAGCTGCATGGCCACCCACAAGTGTGCAGCACAGATTGATATGGAAGCTGCACTGGAAACTTTCTCAAAGAAACTTGACCATTCACATTTCTCACATCTGATACAACAGCATAAGCCACAGAAGAAAAAGCTCACAGTCAACACTATACACCTGTGCGCTTCAAAGGATATTAAAAGAGAGGGCAGGCCAGGGGTGGGGGAAGCTTTTATGGACAGCACATGGCTGACATCTAGAACATAACAAGACTTCTTACAATGCATCTTATAAAAAATGGGTAGACTATTGGAAAGACATTTTCTTTTTTTTATATATATAAATTTTTAGTAACGTTTTCCATGATTATAAAATATATCCCATGGTAATTCCCTCCCTCCCCACCCCCACACTTTCCCATTTGAAATTCCATTCTCCATCATATTACCTCCCCATTACAATTATTGTAATTACATATATACAATATCAACCTATTAAGTATCCTCCTCCCTTCCTTTCTCTACCCTTTATGTCTCCTTTTTAACTTACTGGCCTCTGCTACTAAGTATTTTCATTCTCACGCAGAAGCCCAATCATCTGTAGCTAGAGAAACAGACAGCCAATAAGCACGTGAAAGAAAAGATGCGGACAGCATGAGCTGTTAGGGAAATGCAGGTTACAGCCACAGTGAGAATACAGGCATATTTCCCGGGCTGTACATCTCTAAAGCAATGAGCACAAAGGCAGGGTCAAAATGTGAAGCAGCGAGAACTTTCTGCACTAAGGAGGGATTGAACCCAGGGCTGTAAAGTGGAGACCCCTTTGGCAAGGAGCTGAGAGGTCTCTACCTCCCCCCTTTGGTGGGGGTAGTATGTGGGAGGGGGTGTGTATGCGCATGCAGATGTGCTTGCCTTGTGCAGAGGCCAGAGGAAGACACCAGCTGTCCTCCCCGCTGGCTCTTCTGCCTTATTCCCCCGAGACATCACTGAACACAGAGCTCACACTGAAGACCATTTGGTTAGCCTGGCTGACCAGCGAGCCCTGGTTATTCTCCTTGTCTCCACCACCTTCAGTGCCCGGTGTTACAGACATGTGGCCAGGCCTGGCCTTTTTCATGGGTGCTGGGAATCAAGCCCGGGTCCTCATGCTTGCACAGCAAGAGCTGTTATCCACTGAGCTGTCTCCCCAGCCTCAGAAGTCTCTTGAAGAATTAAACACACGCCTACCACAATCAACCTATCCATTCCTAGGCATCGCTCAAGTCAGTGCACGTGTACAGGAAACTCACGCAGAAATGCCACGGTGGTCAGAACCTGCCATCACTCCATGAGTCAGTCATTGGGTGAACGGAGACATAAACTGTAGCATTGCTGGCCAGGCGTGGTGGTGCACACCTTTAATCCCAGCACTTGGGAGGCTGAGGTAGGAGGATCACCATGAATTCGAGGCCACCCTGAGCTACAGAGTGAATTCCAGGTCAGCCTGGGCCAGAGTGAGACCCTCCCAAAAAATGAGGATTGTCACACAGTGAAAAGGAAGGAATTACTGACATACACATCATGAAGTAAACTCAAATTTATGTCAAAAGTTAGGCAAAAACCACACACTTAACTTATGGTAGCCAAACACTGGCAGATACCACTGTATAAAGAAACCCACTGGGAAAGGGTGGCTGTGCACTTAGCACCAGGGCCTTCTCCAGCTGGGCTTCAGAAGGGGCAGCAGACACCCTGGGGAGGGGGGTGGAGCTGGCTATGGTAACTGATCTTCAATGTCAACTTGATTGCACTGAAACACCTGGCACCTAGGGGACTAGCAGAGCAGTTTTGGGTGTGTCAGCGGGAGTGTTTCCAGGGGTAAACAGCAACTGAGGGGGTCAGGCCCCTTTGGATGCAGGTGTTCACCCCTCTGCTTCCAGGCTGCCAGGGGAGCGGGTCTGTCTGTGCCTGCCACCTCCTACTGGCCAGAAGCAACAGAGCTGGCTGCCCATTGCTGAAACCCTGAGCCAAAAGAAATTCCTCCTCCAAGCTGTTTCTCTCAGGAATGTGCCACAGCAACAGGATTCTCACTCACACTAGCCCAGTATCCTGAGGGAGGGACCCAGGGCCAAGCCAGCAGCAGACCGGTCAGAATCCATCGCCCCAGGCCTCCCTGACAGGACCAGACCATGCCCATTGCAGCAGGAAAGTTGGGCTTGGGGCCTGTGACAGGAATAGGTGGCCTACTGGGCAGGCTCCACTGGCAGACCCAGGTGGCAAACCCTCCCTGGCCTTTCTGCCAATGTGTAGAGCACACACAAGGTCCCTGCTGCCTGCTCTGCCACTCCAGTGCCCACCATATGGAGCCACAAGGCTGGACCTCACAGCAACTATGGCGGGAGTCAGCCCCTGAAGGGCCCTCAGTCATGGGAACATGCCTAACCATGTTTTGTGGAGACACCAGTACTTGGGTGACATCCCCCCACCCCTACCCCACGGGCCCGCCAAAGGCTACTCAGAAGCTGGGTTACATACCAGCCCCACTTGTAGGCCCCAACCCAATGGCAAGGGCCTCTTGGCCCAAAGTTAGTCCTGATGAGAACAGCAGGTTAACCCCAGCAGAGCCCACTGGCACAGCCCAAGGATACTGCCCCAGAGAGCTGTACTGGGCCTGTGGTCTCCCTGACTTCCCTCATGACCCCATGCCTCAGTTTACCCCATGTCACAAGGTGGAAATCATAGCAGGAATGGCTACAGAATGGGAACGTGGTGGCAAGAAAGACCCATCGGGTCTCTGGCTGGGAAGTGATGGCCCTCAGGAAATGTCAGTCAGGCCAGCCTGCAAGGGAAGGCCCAGCCTCTGCCTGCGGTACTTGTTCCCCGGGCCCAGATCACTGTAATGAAGCCCTCACTGCACTGGCAGCAGAAGGTGAGGCAGGAGACAATCGTCCACACAAAAGCCTTGGGATGATGTCAGGACCAAGTGCCGCAGGTGGATTCCTTTTGGAAGCTGGTCACCCCAAAGGATGCAGAGCTCGGGCTGAGAGGAGGGTCAGGATGGGGTCAGCGCACACAGCCTCAGGATTTGGGTGCCCCTGGAACTCTCTGTATCTCCACTTTGGAGAGGTGTTGCCAGGAACAGGTTAGAACAGACTAAAGGAGAGGGCGCAAAAGGATCCCAAAGCCAAGGATGAAGGCCTGGCTTTGCCACTGTGCACCCCACAGGAGACATTCTGCACTGCTCCTGGGAGCTCACTGGGCAAAACACCTGTGCTCAGGTGGGGTGACAGCTGCTGGCTGCTCACCTCCCTTCTGTCACCTGTTTTAGGCGAGGTCCATGGATGGCAGGACTGGCCAGTGCTACTAAAACTCCTAGGTAAATGCCACTCACTGTAATCTCCTTAGAATACCACATTCTCTACCCAGGGGCATCCTCTGCCATGTGGAAGCATGCGCTGTCTGAAGCATGATCTCCTCCTGTCCATGCACAGCAATGTCCCACCCCAACGCATCTCCCCAGTGTTCAAGGCCCTCCTGCTTCCTCTGTTGGGGAGACATTGGCCTTCACTCCAGAGCTGTCTTCCCAATCAACGCATCTTCACTTTCATACCTGGCTATCACCCTTGCCCTCCACAAAAGGTAAACACATGGTTTTTACTACAAATTTTCATATGAGATGGTGCTGGAAAGAAGTGACTGTAGTGCTCAGAACTGTAATATCTTTATCACACCTTCCAAGGCTCAGGGTCTAATGTGGAAGAAGTGGCAGAAAGAATGTAAGAGCCAAAGGAAGGGTACCATTCCTTACAACGTCCCCCCCCCCCCGACACAAAATGGCCTGGATATCCATGACCTCACAGTGCCCGACACTACCTACACAAGACCATCATAAGAGGAGGAAAAGATCATGACATCAAAACAAAAGAGAGTCTGATAGAGATGGGGAGGGGATATGATGGAGAATGGAGTTTCAAAGGGGAAAGCAGGGGTGGGAGGGTATTACCATGGTATATTTTTTATAATCATGGAAGTTGTTAACAAAAATTTTAAAGAAAAGGTTCTAGGCATGCTCTTCGCAGACCACTGTCCAAGTCCTTAACCACCAGCCAGGCTCTGAGCCCTACAAGCCCAGGACATCTGTCTCCTCTCCTCCTATCGTCCAGCTGACCCCTGGGCGCACACTTCCAGGGGAAAGACCTCTAAGCCAAGAGTCATGGGAGCCAGCTAGAAGAAGGCTGGAAGGTGTCCTGTCGCCTTGTCCCTTTAGACTTGGGGGACTGGGGCTGAGCTTGAGCAGACACATACCCACTTTCCAAAACCCAGTCTCTTGCTTTGGCCAAAAGTGGCCATGAACCTGGGGCCCGGGAAATGGGAGATACAAATAACTTTCCAGCTGCGAAGAAAGCCGGAGGAACAGCAAGGAAGCCTGGAACTCACCAGGTCATCAGGACAGGCTTTCTAGGAGGCTCAGGTCGGCCTGGCACACGCGCGCCCTCTACCGGCCTCTGCGCGCTGCTCCTGCGGGCTCACTCACTCACAGCATCCAGGCTGCCTGGGGTCTACCACGGCGTGGGGGCGCGGCCGAGGATAGCGCACTCACAGCGAGTGGACACGAAGAGGGTATGGCCGTGGTCTCGCACACACGCTGTAGGGGCCTGACCACCAGGAGGGTGTGGCTTAGGTATGGTCCCCAAGGCGTGGAGGCATTTTGCAGAGGCACCTAGGCCCGTGACAAGGAGGCCATACTCAGAGGGGCCCTTGGGACTACAGCTCAGAAGCTATATGCATAAATTGCATATAAACTCCCATTGTAGCTCAGAGCTTACCCGTTCAGAGGGTCATGACCCTATTCTACCAGGAGGAAACAGGTTCACCAAGCCTCCAGAAGGGGACTAGGGGCTGATGACCCCAGAGGGAGGGAGTCCACCCCATGGCACTGACAGGGAGTGGGCCGTTAGGGTGACCAGACCCCCTTGCAAGTAAGAAGCATTAATGTCTTTGGGTCTATCCCTGCTACAGATCAGATATGACTTGCCTAGTTCCTGTTTTTCCACAACCTGGGCCCCTCCTGAGGGGGAGGTCTCTTCTAGGATTTAAATCTAACCCTAACATTGTGGTTGGTCAAGCTTAGACCCCAGAACTTGGCTGGCCTCTTCCTGAGACAGCCCCTAGTCCAAACCAATCAGCAGTCAGTCTCTCTGCTCACCTGAGCCGACAGGTAATTCCCCCTCCCCCACCGTAAAGGTTATAAATATGTTTGCTGGGCAAGGTCTCTGCACTGCCTGACCACTTGGGAACCTTTAGCTGCTGTTGAATTTCCCCTTGGCAAGGCCCAGGTATAGCCTGGCCAAGTGGAGGGGAGACAGTCCTTACTTTCTCCACCTGGCGAGAGCTCTTTGAACTCTTTTTGTTTTAAAATATATTTTATTTATTTATTTGAGAGAGAGAAAGAGAGAGAGAGAGAGAGAGAGAGAGAGAGAGAGAGAGAGAGAGAGAGAGAGAGAATGGGCACTCCAGGGCCTCCAGCCACTGCAAATGAACACCAGATGCATGTGCCCCCTTGGGCTTCTGGCTTACATGGGTCCTGGAGAATTGAACCAAGATCCGTTAGTTTTGCAGGCAAACGCCTTAACCACTAAGCCATCTCTCCAGCCCACTTTGAACTCGTTCTGTCCTTCCCATGGTTTTCCCAGGCCTGCCACATGGGTGTCTTCCTTGGTTCTGTACTTTCCTAACTGTACTTCCCTAAATAAATAATTATCCTTCGCAGTCTTCAATTCTTTGTTTAAAATGAGACACAAGGAGCTAGAGCGATGGCTTAGTGGTTAAGGTGTTTGCCTGCAAAGCCAAAGAACCCAGGTTCAACTCCCCATGGCCCATGTAAAGCCAGATGCACAAGGTGTTCATTTGGAGCAGCTGGAGGCCCTGATACACCCATTCTCGCTCTATCTATCTGCATCTTTCTCTCAAATAAATAAATATATTTAGAATTAGACACAATCCTATGGTCTGGGATTCAAAGACTTTCCTGAACCCCTAGCACCTCATTACAACACTAGGAAGGATGATGCAGGAACAGGTGGCTAGAGTGTGAGCTGTCTTTCAACTCCAGTGCACCATTGATGGGGATATATTCCATCTGGTACAGGGTGGGAGCTGCCAATTCAGTTCTCAGGAGGACCAGCCTGGCCTGCCATCAAGCAGTAGTGTTCTGAAGAGACCCTAGGGGCAGTACCCACATGCAAATGGCTTTGTGATCACCTTTATGAGGCATAGGGGCCTTGTCCCACTTTCAGGGAACCAGGGAGTCCCAGGACCTATGGGAGAAAGGTGCCGTACTGAAGACCTACTTCTTGCCTCTGATATATATATACTCACAGCTTATGTGGCCCACCCGAAGCCTCGTGACTTCAACACCCGCTTTGAAACTTACCTATGTCCTGACCTTGATCTAGACTTACCCTGTCCCAGACCTGGTCTTATATACTTCATGATCAAGCACTTCCCCCTCAGGTGTGGACTTGGCCTTATGACTGCAGACGGCTCAGCCATAGGGTGACTTCAGTCATGTGGTAGTTTATCCTTATGATGACCATCTGTCTGTCCTTGGTGATGTCCTCAGTTATGACGACTTCACCCCCAGGGAAAATCCCACCCTGGTGCTGACCTCAGCTCTGCGTTGGTATTCCGATGATAACTCCATAGGAATCTCAGACATACTGTCTGTGACCCCTTCCATGTGAGAGCTGTGTTCAAGAACTACCCCTACCTCACAGAAAAATTCATACCCAATTATGACCTCAGTCTGGCAGAAAGGTCCAGAGATCAACTCCATTTCACTCCCACAATGTCCTCAGCCAAGGATCAGACTCATCTCCATGTTGACCTCAGTCTCACAGATGACCTCAGCCCTCTGCTTGACTCCGTCCCAGATGTTGATTTCATTCCTACAGCAGGACCCACCCTAAGGTTTTAATCTTCATTCCCACTGCAGCCTTGAGCCCTCTCCCCGGCAGACACCAGCCATCTAACAGTATTTTAGAATCTGTTGGTTTTTGTTTGCTAATCAGTTAAATGTGTGCAGCTGGGTGTGACGGAGCACACCAAGCAGCTGAGAGAGCCTGGGTTACACTAAGTGAGATCTTGTCTCAAAGGAAAAACCAAAAAGGCCTCGTAACTACAAGTACGACATTAGGTAGGAAAATTTCTGTTCTACAGTAGAGTACGTAGAGGCGCTCCTCCCGTGTCCTTAGTTTTTTTTTTTTTTTTTTAAGTATTTTATTTATTTATTATCAGAGAAGAGAGGCAGAAAGAAATGGGTTCCCAGGGGCCTCTTGCTGATAGGAAAAAAGACAAAATTCCACATGCATGCACACTTTGTGTATCTGGCTATATGTGGGTACTGGGGAATCAAACCCAGGCTTTCAGGCTTTGCAAGCAAACACCTTAATCACTGAGCAATCCAAACAATGTAGCTACCACCATTAGTGGTGGCCAATGAAAGTGAAGAAGCAGGTAAATAGGAAAGCAGGAGAGAGGGCTGGGCAACAGTTTCTAGATCCTGATCCTGTTACTCAAGGGATGTCTGCAGAGGTCAGTGTATTGGTGCCGTGTCCTTAGTTTTGAGAGGGATTTGGACGTTAGCAATTGTACTGCTGGCTCCAAAATGCAGGTTCAGGGCCAGGGAATAAAACTCAACAGCCTGGCCTATGAATCCTCCTCAGGCTGGGCTGGAAAGTGGGTGTTGGTAGGCAGGCTGGGGGTTAGTCTGTTAGGCCATGAGTCCTCCTCTGACCCATGTTCTCTTATTGGGGAATCAAACTTCCTGAAACATTCATCTCCATTCACTAAGGTCCAGCTCAGGCCTCATTCTCTCACTCATGCTCCTCCTGGACTGTCCGTCTCCTCGGCAGCCCCCCTTATTTCTAAACCCAACAGACAGCTTGGATCTCAGTAACACTAAATGCTGATCATCACTCACTCCACATCCTCCCCATGGTCTCAGGACACTCTTGGGTTCCTCCTCACCCCCTTCATTGCCTCTGCACTGCAGATCCGTCTCTGCTAATTGATCATCCAATGCTGCGGGGGCTCAAGCTTCTGCCCGGGACCAGCTTCCCTTACCAAACCATGTCCCAAGAGTACCTGAGAGGGGGCAGAGCTCAGGTGACTGGAACTCTGAAGGCAAAAAGCACAGGAGAGTCTGCACTTGCTAGAAATCAAAGATGATCTGACTTCTGACCTCTTGCTTAGTTCCCTAGGGACCTGTTTTTCTACAATCAGGACCCCTCCTGGGAAGGAGGTTTTTCATAGGATTTAAACATTGTGGTTGGTCAAGTTCAGCCCCCCAAATTTGGTGTCAGAGCTAACCTCTTCCTAAGACAGCCCCTAGCCCTAACCAACCAGCTAACCTGAGCCAGAAGACAGCCCACCTCCACTAAAAGGTCATAAATACCTTTGCAGGGCGGGGACAGCCTCTCTCTCTCTTTGATCACTTGGGAACTTCCAGCTATGGGTGAGTTTTTCCCTCAGTCTAGGCCCTAGCCCAAGCCCAGCCAGGAGGGGCCCCTGGCCCTTATTCTCCACATGGGCTCCTTTATTCCCTCCAGCTTCCTACATGGCAGGAACTCCTTAAACTTTCTCTTTTCTTTCCACGCTTTTCCTTAGACCCTCCACATGGGATCTCTAGCCACGTTGGGTACCTTTCCTTGGCACTACTTCTCTCAGTAGTAACTATCTTTCTCAGTGTTTTTAAAATTCAATTCTCTGACTAAAATTAGAAACGAACCTAGGGTCTGGGATGCATGGCCTTCCCTGGCCTCTCAGCACCATGTTCCATTCCTATCACCTGGGCTTCACTTAGTGTTCTTAGCTTAGGCAACACCTCATTATCTCCTGTTCCTCCTTGGGCCTCAGCTTCAATGCCTCTTTCTGAGGGCTCTGCTGGACTCCTGTCTTGGTCACATCTTTACTACATGCAAAGCTTCAGGCAGACCACCTGGTTCCGTGCCTCCGGCAGCTGAGACCTCCAGGGACCACCAACCTGCTCAGGCACTGAACTTCTCCTTGGGTTTGGACAACGGGAGACATCACTGGAGATGAAAGGGCAGAAGGTGGAGATGGGATATTCTTTTCACTAGAGACCATGGCTCATCTTAGGCCAGCTCTGCTCCAGGTTAAGTGAGCCCCGGATGGTGACACCCCCATGACGCCTAGCCCCAGGTACTCAGTTATTTGTACGCCATATTTAACTGGGACGCTGAGCGACAGAGCATCTATGGCAATGGTTGATGACGGAATGAACAGACATCTATTTTACCAAACCAGACCTAAGGTCATTGCAATGTGTGGATAAGAAACGGGGAGTAAGCATGCTTCATAAACATGATGACATCCATCAAAACACCACATGTGCCCCACACACCTGTAAGCTCTTGTATGCCAATCCAAAACCAAGGGTGAGGCTGTGGGACAGTGAAACTCAGTTCAAGTATGTGGGAGTCACCTGAGGTTTGCTAAACCCATATGGGGGTGTTACCCCCAAAGGCTCCTGAGGCAGCCTGGAGGTAGGATTGCAGCAGAATGTGCGTTTCTGACGTTTCCTTGTTGCCAGACTGGAGACCACACTAGGAACGCTCTACTAGGAAGACGTCAGAGCTCCTGCAAGTCGCCCACTTGAAGGATGTGAGAGGCTGAGCACGGTCTCATCTGTGCTTTATTTATTACTTGTCTCATTGCTGAAGCCTAAACAGAGGGCTCTGTGAAAAAACAATAGGGAAATAAAACGAAAGCAGCAAGAAGATTAAATTGTGGAACAGGTGAGGGGGACTGGGGCCGGCCCAGGGAGGGGTGCACATTTGTGGTGGGTAACAGCAGCACAGCCCAGCGAGCGGAGTCCAGTGATGGCAGCAGTCCTGAGACCTGGGAACACAAAGGGGCCCCAGCTGGCTCCATCTAATCCAGGTTCGGCTGGTCAGCATGCCTCTTGCTCAGCTCGGAACAGCTGCCCTCCACACACGTGTAGGCACATCCACATGCATTCCAGGTGCACACACACTCGCAAGCAAAGTTCCTGTTTATTTTAGGGCTGTCTTGAACTTATCGATCAGCTCCAGAGTCAAGGTGTGTGGGCACTTTGGCACATTGACAAGGCCACCACAGAGGCAGGCTGGCAACCAGCCCAAGGCCTAAACAACAGCAGACTCCACCATGGACCCCGTCGGTGTAAGGAAGTTCCACTGCGAGCCGCATCTGGCTGGGCTCGGTCAGGGAGGCACGGAGGCCAGTTCTGAGAGGCCAGCCAGCTCTGCTTTGCTCCCCAGGAGTTCATCGAGGAAGAAGCAGAGTGCCAGGAGGCCAGTGCCCAGCAGGTCCCCCAGCCCTGTGAGGTAGGGGATACAATGGTTGTCAGGATCCAGGGACCGGTGCCAGATCAGACGAACCAACACTTCTGCCAGGTACAGTAGGATTATCACCTGTCAGGAGAGCAAGGTGGGAAAAAAAAGAGACCATGCATCACCAAGGAGCAGCAGCTGGGTTTCAAGGACACAAAAAGTGGACATGACAACTCCAGCTTGTTCCCTTCCTCCAGTTCTGCTGCGGCTACAAGCCTGAATCCCGCTTTGGTGGTATTGAGGTGGTGGGACCTTTAAGAGCTGGGGCCCAGAGGAAGGCAGCTGGGCCATGAATGGATCAGTACTGTGTTGGGGGAGGGGGCTGGTCCCCTAGGTCTGCAGCAGCTCTTGTAAAGGAGCCATCCTGGCCTTCTCCCACTCTCCTGCTCCTCACTTACAGGACCTATAGTACGTGGCTTGTTAGGCTTCCTTTCCACTTTCCTATGTTCTGTTAAAAACAAACACGGGTGCCATGATGGTTGGCCCCTTCAACCATGACTATTTGTCAAACAGACCTCTCCTATCAGTTTCCCAGCAGCACAAACCGAGCGCAGCAGGGCCTGAGGCACAGCTCTGAACTCACGCAATGGCACAGAACTCAACTGTCACGTTCACTTCCTGGTAACTAGGTCCTTCTCCCAGCCTTCCTGAGCACCTGAGACCTGCTGTCGCTGGTCAGCTGTGGCCTGCTGCTGCCCCGTTCCTGGGGTCTTGCCAGTACTTCTACTTGGGGTTTGCTTGAACCCCTCTCCCTGGGAGGTTGGCTCAGCCCTCCTAGAAACTGTCCGGAAGTCCATCCAGCCCTGGCCAGGTCCCTTCTCCATAACTGCATGCGCTTGGGAAGACTTCTTGGACTCACCCAAGCCTGGCCTCTGAAGTGTGTATCATGTTGGGACTGCAAATGCCACAGACTTGATAGTAACAGCACCCTCCTCGAACTGCCCACAGTGCTCCCCAGAGGCCTCTCTACAGAAGCTCCAGGCCCAATGGGGCATCAGCTGGAGTCTCTGCAGGCAGTGTGTCGAATACCACCCAAGGCAGTATGAGCTGACTCCCCCACTGCTGTCGTCACCTGCCAGTCCTGAAGGAACATTACTTGAGCCTTCCAGCATGCCCAGCAGAGGCCTGACTCCTGGCCCACCCACCCTCTTTGGGCAGTGGATTGTTGAGTCAGCCTGTTTCACAGACACAATGCATCCTGAGGCTGTTCTTCAAACCATTTACTAAGTGGCCAGGGGAATGCAGCATGTGTGCACTGTGAAGGGTGTGGGGGAAGTCATGTGGTATACAAGGTGTGCAGTGTGGGGTGTGCAGTGTCAGCGTGTGTTTGCCTCTGTGTTCTCTAGACCATGCCCATCCCATTGGGTTCGAACAAGTTGAACAAGTTAGCTGAAGCCTTGGAAGATGGAAACTGTCCTGTGTGCCCAGGAGCCAGGACCCCTCATTGTGCTTGGTGCCTCCCCTAGCAATGTGGAGCTAAGCAGTCCAGTGGATCTGAGTTGCTGGCCACGAACCTCACAAGGCCAAACTTCTCCCCTGCACTCTTTACCTGGATCAGGCACGCCAGCAGATAAAACACCAGGAAGGACTTGCTGTTTGTCACTGAATGGCCTTCCACCAGGAAGATGATGTAGAAGAAAATCAGATGGCCTGGGATCAGCAGAAAGAGCAGGACTCGGGCTGACACAGAGTTCACTTCTGGAGGAAACAGAACCAAGAGGGCCACGTGACCTGCTTGGCAGCAGAAGCCACCTTGGCACAGGACAGTCGCTGATGAGGCACCCACATTCATCTGTTCATCCCAAAGTGTTTGCTGGGCATCTGTGATGTGCCAGGCTCTAGCAGGTGGGGACCCTTTCCTGGCCCTACCCTCAGAGGGCTGACATTGGAGGAAAGAGACAAGGATTGAGTAAGCATATATGAAAACAAGGAAGGTTGTTTCAAAGTGCCACAAATACTGTGAAGAATATAAGCTCAGGTGGCATTGCCGGGCATGAGGTATGTATGACTGGGGACAACTCCTGAAGGTCTGAAGACCTCACTGGGATATGGCACTTAGACCAAGATCTGCCTTTGGTGTAGAGGACTCTGAGCAGAGAAAAGGGCATGTGGGGGAGGTGCTTAAGGAGGAAGGCGGCCAGGGCTGTGAGGGCTTGCAGAAGCCGGCCATCTGGGGAGAGTGCTGGCCTCTGGGCCCGTGAGCAGCTAACCTTACATGGGCTGCTGTGGCTCTGTGAACACAGCTGGGCTGTGTTAAAAAGCCTTGGGTTTTCCTCTACTCTCAGAGTTTAAGAACTTTCAATAAATCAGATTTACCCTGACTCAACCATGAATACTTTCTGAAACTATAATATGTGACTGACTGACTTCTCAAACAGAATTTCAATAAAAAGCAAGTCTCCATTTACCTATGATGTGTTTCATCCTAATAAGGGGAAAGTCCGTGTATCACAAAATCTATCATTAGGAGAAATCATACTAAGAACAAAAGGCTTTATTTGGGGGTTGAGGGTACAGCTTAGAGGCAAACCACATGGCTGGCATATTCAATGCCTGAGTAAAAATGATTTCCTTTTCTTTAAATAAAAGAAAAGAAAAACTAAACCGGGGCTGAGGAGACAACTTAGCAGTTAAAGGTGTTTGCATGCAAAGTCTCCCGGTCCAGGCTTGATTCTCCATATACAGCCAGAAGCACAAAGTGACGTAAGTGTCACTTGCACTGGCAAGAGATCCCAGAGCGTGCATGTGCACATGCGCGCGCGCACACTCACTCACTCTCTCTCTCTCTCTCTCTCTCTCTCTCTCTCTGCCTGCAAATAAGTAAAAAATAAAAAGAAAAGAAAACTCAAAAGGAAGAAGGTAAAATTCTGGAGGGACACGAGTAAGCAGGGGCTGCATGCTGTCCTGGAAGTGAAGGAAAACTGAGTATAGCAATGTGTGTGAGTGAATAAATGACAGAAGAAAAAGCTCCTCTATGAGGAAATGACAGACTAGAAAGACAGCAGAAGCTGTGTGTACTTGGGAGGCTGAGGATGGGGCAATCATTTGAGCCCCAAATTCAAGGCCAGTCTGGGCAAATAAAGACCACCACAAAATAAAAACCAAGGGGATGGGGAATAAACAAGCTAAAAAGAAAAGATAACTGGGACTTGCAAGAAGAGGGAGATGCGTCTTCCGACCCTCCTACCTAGCACAATATCTACCTTGGACACTGCGAGAAAGCAGCAGAAAACACCGAGTGGAGGGCAAGGGCCAAGGGCACCAGCCAGAGGCCTTGAACTCCAGCGGGTTCCTTCAGGCTGTTTTTTTTTTCTTCATGGACCTCAGACTGGGTCATGAAGAAGTTGGCATCCTGGGAACATGAATGCCAGGAGACAAAAAGTCTAAACATGGGTCTGGTCTTTTGAACTAAAGGTATACGGAGGGGCTGCCAAAGCAAGCAGAGACCTTCAGATGGTGACCACTGTCCCCACACCTCAGGACAGGCTGCTACCCCACTCTGGTCCTGTCACATGACCGCTCCCCTCACATACACACAGCCTAGGGAAGAAGAGACCCACCTGAGGTGCAGAAAGTGGAACATGGGTTCGGACAGAACTTTTTCATCTGGAGGGGCAGGACCCCGGGGGTGCTCCACATATGCAGGAAGGTGGAGATACGGCTGGTCTGAATGGCCACCAGGTTACCACCGACACCTGTGAGGGGAAAAAAGTATGCTTCCTCTTACAGTTCCCCATCTTCCTCCTGGAAGTCATCCCTGACCGACTGAACCTTTGCTCTCTTCTCCTTCCTCCCACTTGGCAACCCCACAAATGACCACCTTCACGGCTAGACCTCTAAGATGAGGGAAGTGGGACCAGTAAAGCTGGTGGAGGACAGGACCTGCCTGAGACACAGCTCCCCGAAGGGTGAGGATGGCTCCCATTTTTAATTCAGCCCCACAGATAACTCTCACTAGCTAAGCCAGATGTATGCCAGGGACCCCAGGGGCAGAAGCCAACAGTCTTGCTGGCTCTAGCAGGGAAAAAAGTCCAAGGACTGTGGAAGAGAATGGCTATATATTTATGACTTATTTTTCCTGACCCAGACACATTTATAAACAGGAAGAACAAAAAAAGTCTTCAATTACTTGGTAGCAGTTAACAAATTCAGCTCTTACTCCAGTCCCTAGCTTTTCTTAACCCACCAGCTCTGTGGCAGAGGAAACACCTTTGCACTTCAGGCCAGAGGCAGATCTGTGGCCTGCCCCACTGCCCACCCCTGCTTACCGTCCCGCTGTGGTCTGGCCTGCTTGGCCTTCTCAAGCCCTGAGCGGTCTCTGAAGGTGATGCCCAAGGAGTCTTTAAGGAATTTCGCCGCCTCGTGCTGTTCTCCTTCACCATGTCTAGCCACAGTAGGACTTAACCAGGTATGGGCCAGCAGGGTGGTCCACTGACACCCAGCATTACAGCCACTGTCCCCATTTGGTGAGCAGGGAAAGCTGTGGACATGTAGGGGTGGCCCAAGCTATTTCTGCAGCACCAGGATGTCAGGGCCTCAGGACCAAGCCAGCAGGGTGATGACTTATCACGTTTTGTTCCTCTCCTGACTGCCCGGTTCTGCACAGTGAACTGTTAGACCACAGACACCAAACCACCTGGGCTAACAGCCCAACGCCCCAGGTGGAGGGTGAGGCAATCACAGGAAGGGGTCAGAGCAGATCAGGATGGCAGGGATGGTGGCCCAGGAAAACCATAGCACAGGGCCCATGTGCGGCCCAGAAAGCCCGAGAAGACAGAAACCCACAGTCCTACATGTTAAAGTCTGAGATTTAATGTCACCAGTGAATCTTAAAACAAGCAGGGCTGGAGACATGGCTTAACATTTAAGGTGCATGCCTACAGAGCTAAAGGACCCAGGTTGAATGTCCTAGAACCCAGATGCACAAGGTGGCACATGCATCTGGACTTTGTTTGCAGCAGCTGTATGCACTGGCACACCCATTCTCACACTCTCCCTTCTCTCTCTCTCTCTGAATAAAGAAATAAAAAATATTGCTTTTGGTATTTAAAAAAAAAAACAGGGCTGGAGAAATGGCTTAGAGGTTAAGGTGCTGGCCTGAAAAAGCTAAGGACCCATGTTCAACTCTCCAGATCCCACGTAAGCCAGATGCACAAAGGTGAGGCAAGCACAAGGTTGCACATGCCCACTAGGCAGTGCATGCATTTGGAGTTTGAGAGCTGTCACTGAGGCCCTGGAATGTCAATTTTCTCTCCCTCTTTCTAAAATTAAAAAAAAAAAAAATATGGCCAGGAATGGTGGCTCACGACTTGGGAGGCAGAGGCATGAAAATCACTGTGAGTTTGAGGCCAGCCTGGGACTACAGAGTGAGTTCCAGGTCTGCTTGGGCTAGAGTGAGACCCTACCTTTGGTTGGGGGGCATAGCTGGGCATGGCAGCTCATGCCTGTAATTCTAACACTTGGGAAGCTGAGGCAGAAGGATCACTTTGAGTTTGAAGATGGCCAGACTGGACTACTTAGTGAGTTCCAGGGTCAGCCATGTCTACAAACTGAGGGTCTGTTTCAAAACACCAAAAAAATACTTTAAGAATATTTTTAAGATGGTGTCTATGAGAGCCATGGAAAGGCTTCCTTTCCTGGGATCCTTTCAGGCCCCTTTCACCCGAGAAAAAACTTTCACTCAGCTGCCCAACCACCTCCAAGGAACTGGGCTGGATCTCTGAGGACTGGTATTGAAGAAGACTCAGGAGAAAGCTAGCTTCTTTTAGGCAGTTTCAGTTAGGGACAGGAGCCCACAGACAGAACCTGAAGGTGTCACTATGCCTTGGAAGGAGTGGAACTCACGTCTGATCCAGATTCATCTACAACAGCTGCAGTGGCCCCTGCTGCCCACAGACTAGCATCTACCTAGATGGGCTGGCCTTAGCTACTTAGATGAACTGGCCTATTGAGTCTGCCCTTTGAATCTACAAAGCAATCGTCTTCCCCTTACATACCTGAATCTAACATTAAAGAAAAAATCCATTTTCAACTGGCTGTAAAGGCTTGCATGTGCTCTCTCTGCCCTGTGGTCTCTGCCTGGATACACACATTTGCCTGGCTGTGGGTGAGGGAGAGCACAGCTCTGTTTCTTGGCCTGGGAAATTTTCTATTGCTTCTGCTTTATGCTTTGTGGTGACTTCTCTCTGTAAGGGCATGCATGATTTTCCTCTGATCTCTAAGTCCACCACGTGTGTATTCCCTTTACACTCTTGATCGACCACGTGGGTGTTTCCTCTGAAACCTGTGCCTGGAACCTGTGTAACTTCTCTACACTCAGGGTAACCATGGGTCTAACTCTGTTTACTACCCATTTCTCCCTGTCTGACTCTCTCTCTCTCTTCTATTCTCAAACCACCACTACTTATTCTTAACTTTCTTCCAGAGAGACGCTCAGGGCAGCTGTGCTTTCCGCACAAGCGTGTGTTTCTTCTGAATCTCCCTACGTAAGCTCCTAGCTTGTCTTCCTTCCACATGCTTGTGGCTCTGCTCCAGTCTTTCCCTAAAAACCTCAGTTTCTCTTAAAAGAGGCTCATGAACGATGCTGTGCTTTCCACACGAGTGCATGTTTCTCTTACCTTCTATGCGCTTATGACTCTGCTCCAGACATTTTCTAGACCCAATTTTTCCTTAAATAAACCCACAATTTGTGATTTCCCTCAATAATTCATAATGTATCCTTCTTGAGTCCCCATTTTTTAAATCAATTCTTTGTTAAAAATGGGATATAGACCCAAAGTTGGGGTTCAAAAGTTTGGGAGACCTCTCCTGAACCCCAAAATCCTGCATAAGTATTCAGGCCCAACAGGGATCCTGTGATAGTTAATCTCTTTTGTCAACTTGGCAGAATTTAAAATCACCAAGGAAACAAACCTCTAGTCATGTCTGTGAAGAAGTTTCTAGAGCAGGTTAACTGACGTTGGTGGATTCACCCTGTGGGTGGTGCCATGGGCTGGGGTTCAGGACTGAATGACAAAGAAGAGCGTTAGCTGAGCAGTGGTGCCTAGTCGTGTCTGCTTCCTGACTATGGATGTGTGAGACCAGCTGCTTGGTGCTCCTGCCACCATGCCTTCCCACCATGGTTGACTGCCGCCGCAAACGACAAGCCTGCCTTCCTTGACTTGCTTTTGTCAGGTGTCTTGTCTCAGCAATAAGTGACGAGCACAGATCCCCACGGGAACCATGCCAAACACGTACCACATATGACCGGAGTCAGGACGGCCATGCCTTTGTATCGCTGTTGAGAAATGGTCTTTCTCAGGATGAGGCCTCCAAAGCTGGAGAAAGAGAGAGCAATGGCACCACCCCCTCAGAACTTGCACCAGAGGGCCTGGCCAACCACCCATTGGCCTTCCCGCCAGCCTCAGTGAGCACTGTGCTTTCTACTGCGACCCAGCGGGTTCCCAGGCTCCCTGCCGCCACCTCCATTCTGAGTTACCGCTCTTTCAGAAGGCCCTTCCCAAAATGACAATTGCCTAAAAACAAAAGCCTTCCCAAGGCTCCATTGCTGACTGGGCTCCATCTCAGGATGGTTCCTAAGCATGACTAAGACACTGTTCAGGGCAAATATACTGTGCCCCACTATCACCTCAGGCTTCTTGTTCGCAGGGGATGCTGCTGTGAGATCTTGCTTCCATTGGCAGCTGGAGTTCAGCTTGCCCAACCCTTAGCCTGCATAGAGGCTTGGAGAAAGCAGATCATTTGTGGAAGGAGCCTTGGACCCTTCTGGAAGCAAGGACATCTGTTCCACACCTCTCTGCCCTGAGTGTGGATCAGAATGTGAGAATGGACTGGGATTGTTGCTAAGTTTTGTAGCATGAAGGGAGCCTCAAAAGTAAGGCTGGATGGTGTTAAGAGTCACAAGCTCACAGTCCTAAAGGTGCCGCCTGCAGCTATGCTGTGGGCAGTGACCACAGGATCCCAGAATCGTTGCCTTGGGGCCATGCGGAGAGGTCCTGCAGTCTCTGCAGAGGTCTGGGCTAGCCCGTGGGCTGTGAGTCCATGTCACACACTACCACAACGGGGTTAGGATGCCACAGCTCTCATCTCGCCTGCCCAGCTTCCACTCTTCCTGGCTCCCGGGTGCTCCAGCAACTGCAAGCGGGCAGCCTCCTGAGGTGAATGAGGTCTAGGGTTCTTGGTGAGGGACAGAGCACATTGGTAGAGCCCAACTGGGGACAGCAGCAGCAGCAGCAGGTACGTTACTCCAGCCCTGACCCACAGCACCGGTCACCCTTGCGCTGGGAGAGGAGGCAGCCAGGCAGCTGCAGGAGCTCCCTGTGATGGTGAATTCTGGTCAGTGGCCTGACTGGATTAAGGAGTTTCGGGACATTAGCGTGGCACCCTGGGTGTGTCATTGGCAATATGTCCCAGGAGGCCATATCTCTGCCCTGTCCTCTCCCTGTCTGCCCTTCTCTGTGCTTCCTTGTGTGCCATGGCATGACCAGCTTTACTATACACACCCCCATGTTCTGCCCAAGAGCACGGGGCCAAGCCCCTGTGGACGGAACTCTCTAGAACCATGAGCAAAGTAGATAACTTGTTCCTCTGCTAAGTTGTCAGAAGTCAGACATATTGTCAGAGCAACAAAAGGGTAGCAGAGAAAAACCGGTCAGAGATGAAGTTATTGCTGAGATTAAACCTGACCATGTCGTTCTTAACTCAGCAAGTGGTTTGCAGCAGGGAATTTGGAAAGGTTGGGAGAAGCGGGCTAGAGAAGCCCTGCAGTGGTGTGCGTGGGGCTGAGTGGCAATTCTGACTGGGGTTCAGAAGACCGGAATGCCAGCAGGAATTAGGACGGTGAAGGCCTGGGTTCGTGAGGCTTCAGATAGCAGTGAGGACTCTACTGGGACGAGACTACAGACCATTCATTTTACATTCCAAAAGAGACGTTGGGGCTGGAGAGATGGCTTGGTGGTTAGGGCATGGGGCTGTGAAGCCTAAGGACCCAGTCTGATTCCCCAGTTCCCACATAAACTAGACGAACAAGGTGGCACACGTATCTGGAGTTCATTTGCAGTGGCTAGAGGCCCTGGCACACCCATTTCCTATCTCTCTGCCTCTTTCTCTCTCAAAGAAAGAAAGAAAGAGAACAAACTATTTAAAAATGAGACTTTGGGCTCTATTTTGTTCATGTCTTAAAGCTCTGTGGGAGACTAACAATCAAGACCAGCTCAGTAGAGAAAGTGTTCAGACTGCGGCATGGTTATGCAGGCTACTCTTAGCTAGATTTACAGTGAGAAATGGAAACACAAAGAAGATGTAAAAAATGTGTCACCTGGCTAGAAAAGGAGCAAACTGAAAGCTGTGGATGAGGCTGATGTGGCTGGCAGAGAAGTCAAACTGTGTGACCTGGGACAAAGGGAAAGATGCTTTGAGGGCATCTTAGGACTTCACAAGATCCTATGCATCCCAGGCTCTGTGGTGTGAGATTACAAATTCATCTGAGATAGACTTTCCCTTGAGAGAGCCACAGGGGCTCCCTGCTCATCCAAGGCCACCTAGCGAAGGGTCTTTTTGAGTTCGGCCCAGGCACTGAGAGGCTGCCGTCACTGTAGTTCAAGAATCAACATGGCTTGAATTGGCAGCAGACCCTGGGTCTGCACACGTGGTTCCAGTTTGCAGGCATGCAGAACACAAGGGTTGGAGCTTGGGAGACTTGCTACGCAGATTTCAAAGAAAGTCCTTGGAGGCAACCTAAGAGGGTGAAACCTATTCTGAGATGGGGACGCTGGGATGTTCAAGGTGTCAGGGATGTGGAATGTCTGCTAAGGAAGGTTGTGGCTACAAGAGAAGCCAGTCAGATAGAAGCCATGTGGGCTGGAGACAGCAAAGCTACCGCGGTGGGACTTCCCAAGCCTGTTGGAACTTACATTGTGATCCCATATGTCCCATATTCCAGACATGGAGCTACAGGACTTAATGTTTGCCCTACTTATTTTAGTCTTACTTCGGTCCACCTCTTCCTCGTAAACTCCCTGTTCCTGTCTTTCGTAATGGGAATGTTTACTCTGATGCTGGATGCTGGGAACACACAACTTGTTTTTCATCTTACAGGATCTCACAGCTGAGTCTGCCTAGTGCCCCAGAAGACAGAGCCTTTGAACTTAAGACTCCTGAACAATGTTAGAATTGTTACAACTATGGGCACCGTATACAGTTTGTGCTGTGAGATGGATTTGAGCATTCTGGAGGTCAGGGTGGTTTAGAGATTTGTTTGGGGGTCAACTTGACAGAGGGTGTCTGTGATTTAGTCTTGACTGACAGCTTGACTAGATTAAGCACAGCTCGGGGTGTCACTGTGAGCCATTTCCAGAGCACATTAGATTATGAGCGCTCTGACCGGAACAAGGAGTTAGTCCCTTGATAAATTCAAAATGGGACAGCATTACTGGGAAGGGGTTAAGGCAGGAAGAACTTGGCCTCGTTGGAGGAAGCAGGTCACTGGTATGGGGTGTGGGTATCCTGGGAAGTGACACCTTGCCCTGGCCTCTTCCTACGTGCTCTTCATCCTGCTCCCTGGTCAGCTATGAAGTGAACAGCACTCCACTCACAAAGATGTTGTGCCCAAGAACATGGGGCCAGGCAATCACGGGCTGAACCCTCTGAGACTGTGAGCAAGGAATCATTCTTTTCTTCAGCTGCTTCCATTTGGCATTACTTGTCACAGCGATGGGAAAAGAGATTAAAGACACCTCCACTTACCTGCTAATGGTCATGGCCAGTATGATGGGAAGCCACCCGATCTTCAGGATCTTCATGATGGGGGGGTTCTGCTTGGCGATGAGAACCCACAGCGGGGTCAGAGCCAGGAAGCCGATGCACACCAGCGGTGCCAGATACCAGCTGTCTGAGAGAAAGGAGGTGTGTGCTTTATGTGGCCAGTGCCAGCACCAGGACCTGGCTGGGGTGCAGTCTGTGATGTAGAGGTGCGGGGTAATCTCACCACTGAGCATGGACCATCCTACCACAACTGCCAAAGACCTTCAACCATCCCATCAAACAACTGTGAAGGATCCTCTGTACCCTCCACGCCTACTACACTCACCTCTACATCTCTTATGTTTTGGAGGCTTCAAGGCCCTACATGCCCTGCTCAGGCTCTCCCCATGCAGCACTAGGAGTGGGGTCTGACCCCGTGGCACCCCTGCATGTGTGTAACAGCAACTCACATTCTCAGCATTCGGGACAGGTGATAGGATGAAAGAAGGAACGAGCCTGCTCCTGGTCAAGACACCCCTGTCTCCGTGGGCCAGCCTGGTGGCTTATCATGTCCCCAAGTCAACTCTAGCAATGAGGCTGATGAAGAAACTGGCATGTAGAACAGTGTGCTGTTACCCTATGGCACATGCCCTTGAGCACCTCTTGCCTACACTTTATTCTGGTGTCTGGCTCGTGAGTTTGACTTCCAACATGTACAAAGAACACCACCTTCCGCGAGAACAGTCCTTGGACCCTACTTGTCTGGGTAGCAACAGGAGGAATTCCCTCCTCCTTCCTTCTGTAAGGTAAGGGGAGGGCTTAGGCTCCACAACACCAAGCTCTTTCCTATAGGACTGGCACCCAGTTGAACACCAGGGCTTGGTGCCCGAGTTTCTTCTCAGCCCTACTAGAGACCTGTGCAGGCCCCTCCTCCTTGCAGCCCTCCCTACCTTTGTGTCTATAGAAGAAGCTGCTAACCAAAGCCAGAAGGGACAGCGCCATCAGGTCTCCCAGGCTGGCTGCGATGGGTGTGGCGATGTTATCTGGGTTGACCCCGAACTTCCGAGAGCCAATCACTATGAAGACCATCAGCACCCCTGCAGAGGAGGAGACCATAAGGAGGCTTAGACGTCAGGGAGAGAATCCGCAGCTGGTTGGGAGGACCTCAGCAGATGGTTACATTCATGAGAGCCTAGACACACAATAGGCTTCCTCAGTTTCTCCCACTAACCCTAAAGAAGGACAGGACTCAGGCCTCACTCTGGGTCCTGAGTGTGTGATGCCATGGAGGGGTTTGGATGCCTCAATGACACACCTGAGCAGGGCAGGTAGCTCCAGGCTCCCAAATCACTCAGAACTACAAAGACATGGCGCTCACAGTCCCTGCTACATGGAGCGCTGATCCAGAGATGCTCTGAGTGACATGTGAGCTGGCATGGGATTGCCAGTGTCTGGGGGTCCTCTGAGAAACCACTGTGCAGATTTCTCAGGTCATAAACCCGAGGGAAGATGGGGAGAGATGGGCCCTGTGGCAGGAGGGAGGAAAGGCAGGTGGCCATGTGTTCCAGACAGCACTGTGGAGGCCTCGGCCTGGCCATCAGAGACACTGCCAGGGTCCCAGCCAGGAGCCTGGCTGTGCTGTCAGTAGGCAACAGAAAACACATATCCCTGGAGTGCAGATTTTGATGGGAGACCAGAGAGGCACAATTTCCATGGGTGCCAGTCCCTAGGGTCCTCTTTTCTGTCTGAGGGTGCCTCTCCTTGTGCCCCAACTTAGTTTAGCAGACTCACTTGATTCTTTAAGGTAACATTATGTATGCTGGCTGTTAGGGTTCTACCCAGGGTCCTCTTGGGGTTCTAAACTCTACCTAGGGTCCTGGGCCACTAAACATCATTGCAGCACCCTGGTTTTAATTCCAGCATTACAAAAAGAACAAAATAAAGACAATTTGCAATTGCCCCTCAGTGTGGTCCTCAAGCCACAACCACCTGCCAGTTAGTGCTCAAGCCACAGCCTGCATCTTTGAAGTGAACCCTGAGGTAATGGGGCCCATGAAGGGATACCACTGTTTTGGGAATGCTTGTGGAAAACTACTCCCAAGAGGGCTGGGGAGAAGGCCTAGTGGGTAGAGTACCTTCCCTGCAAGCATGAGGGTGAGTTGAATCCCCAGAAACCATGTAAAAATGTCAGGCGTGGTGGTGTGTCTGTAATCCCAGCGGTGGATTCCTAGAGCTTGCTGGTCAGCCAGTCTAGCCTAATTGATTATTTCCAGGCCACAGATAGAGCCTGTCTCCGAGGAGGTGGATAGCACTCCTGAGGAAAGACACCCAAGGGTGTTCTCTGGCATCCACACACATGGTGCAGCCACCCCTCCACACACAAAACTAAGTTTTCAAAAAACCTTCCAAGCTGGGTGTGGTGATGCACACCTATAATTCCTTCAGTGTTTGGGAGGCTGAGTCAGGAGGATGCTATGATTGAGGCCACCCTGGACTACACAGTGAGTTCCAGGCCAGACTGAACATCAGAATGTGAATGTCTCAAAAAAAAGAGATGGAACAAATCAAAACACGTCCATGAGCATTCATGTCACAGCTACTGAATCAGCTACTTTCCTGTTGCTGGGACAAAATGCCCAACTAGAGAAGGGAAAGGTTTAATTTGGCTGTGTATGGGTCTGTGAGCCAGGCTCAATGTTCATGCAGAGGCCATAGACTGGACGAGCAAAGCTACCATCCATGTTCAGGGTGTCTGACCTCAGCATGGACAGTGACCTGCAATCAGCATGTCACAGCCAGAAAGAGAGAGAGAGGCGGGTGCTCCCTCTGGCACACACTGCTGTCTGGGGACGGTACAGGGAGGGCCTGAGGACCCATTGCTAGATACCCAAAGTCCCACCCCAGTACTATACTGGTCCAGTGGCTCACAGCTCTAGCACCTTAACAGGAAGAAGGAGGAGGCACATGTGAGGACAAGACTCACCAAGGGCAAAGGCTGCAAAGAAGGCAGTGAAGATGCTGCTGGCACACAACAAAGACACCTTGGCAAAGTCCAACTCCTCCTTGGACATCAATCCCAGAAGCAGGGCCACCATGGCAGCCAGGAACCCCACGACAGTGGCTTGTACCTGCCAAGGCAAAAGTAAGATTCATGAGGGTCCCTCTGGCCACTGCCATCCTCCTTGCCTCCCAGTCACTCCAAATGGTGAACACATTCCTTCTCCACATCAAGGCCTTCACCCTGTGAACTGCCCAGAGCTACCCTCCTCCCTGGTACCTCCCTCCCAGCTGATTTCCTGGAAAGCCGCCTTGTTCGCTTCTGTCCTCTGCTGGATGCCACCTGCCGCTCTGACGCTCAGGCCTCCTCAGAGCTCATAGCCCCAGGCTCGCTGGTCCCAGTAAAAGTGCTCAGTAACACAGGCATCAGCAGCCAACTGACCTCAGACCCTGTGGGAGGCCCTAAACCCATAACACATGCCTGTGCCCCAACCAGACTTCCTTGGGGCTTGCCTTACATGTGGTGTCCCCAGAGCTCTGGGCCACTCAGAAGCACCTCACCTACAGAGCTCCAGGTCTGAATGCAGTGTCATCACTGTGAACTCAAAATGTCTGCATGGAATAGTGTCCCATTATCAAAGGAAGAGGGAACTCAAGTAGAAACAAGAAGAGCTTTAAAAAAAACCAAACAAGCAAACAAACAAACAAAAAAAAAACCCTGAAAAATGCTCTCCACATTAACCTATATAATTTCAGTTAAAATCACACATGATTTTTCACAGAACTTGACGACACACTTCAACAGTCACCTAAGATGAGTAACTGTGCGCACAGCCCAGACAACTCAGAGAACGGTCAAAGGGGAAACTTCAGCACAGTCATGATCAAAACTTGCTGTAAAGCTGTTGTAATACAAGCAGCATGGCACTGACAGAGAGAAAAATAGCTCAGCAGGACAGAATGAAGACCTGGAAAGCAGTCATGAGCTATAGGAATAAATATGAGAAAATTTACTCACAAATGCATGAGGCTGAGTATGGCACAGGTGGAGGTTCAAATTGTCTTGTGTGGGGACTAAATAACCAGGGTGGGGACAAGTGGGGAGACCTGCTTCATATCATTCACATGCCCTTAAAAATCAAAACCCAAGGTGTTGGCTGGCCCTCATAGTGCTGGAAAGCCCCGTGGGAGCTGCTGGAGGACAACGGTCACCAATAGCATGAATAAGCAGGGGACCCTGAGGACTACAGAATCAACCAGCAAGTCAAGAAGTGCACACTTGTGCGACAGGGTCATGCAGCCTCTGCAGATAACCAGCTGTTCTCTGACGGGACACGAGGCCCACTCAGTGGGAGAGAACTCATATCTGGTACTGGAAACCAAGACGGAATCCCATGATCTGGAAATTCAGATTTCAGTAAGAAGCCCCCCACTGCTCTCTAGAGAAGAATGGGCTTACACACCAAAACATCCCTCTCAAATAACTTGGCATACCTGCTTTAACCCCAAGATGCTCTCACTCTTGGTTGGAGAATCTGCCTTATTTTATCGACGGCAGAGAAAACGGAGGAGAGCCAAGATCCACTAGTAAGACAAAGCTAGCCGGCTTGCCCACCACAAAACATGCCACCTCTACCACAGCCCAGGAGAAACCGCAGAGGAAGTGGCAACATGAATTCTGCTCTTACTGCCAGCTTGACAACCAGTTCCAGGGTGATGGTGACACATACAGTGATCAACCAAAACCCATCCAAGCAGAAATCCAGAGGCTACAGAGAACTCAACACCAAATCAGCCTGCCATGGCTCGAAGAACATTGCAGAACAGGGGGTGAAAAGATTTAAGAGGATTGTCTCACAAAACAACAACAAAAAAACATTAAAAAACAAAACAAAACAGGAAGACTCTCTTTTATAGATACAACATATTATTTCCAGAAAGAAAATATAAGGCTAGGTATCTGTAATCCCAGCTACTGAGGGGACTTAGGTAGGAAGCTCATAAGTTCAAGGCCTGCCTGGGCTACTGAGTGAGTTAAAGACCAGCCCGTGCAACTTAGCAAGAACTAGTCTTAAAATAAAAAGTAATAAGCCGGGCATGATGGTGCACACCATTAGTCCCAGCACTTGGGAGACAGAGGTAGGAGGATCATCGTGAGTTCAAGACCACCCTACGACTACATAGTAAATTCCAGGTCAGCCTGAGCTAGAGTGAGACCCTACCTTGAAAAACCAAATATAAATAAACAAATAAAAATAAAATAAGTAAAATTGAGGGCTGGGGCTTAGCTCAGTGGTAAAGATCTTGCCAAATAAAAACACCCAAACCTGAAGGAACCCTATCTGATGCCAGCACCCCTCTTTGGTTTCCAGCTGTGAAATCACAGCTCAACATCTTCAGGTTTCCATATTTTTAATGGATGACCAAGTGAATGGAAATGAAGGATGGGTTTTGGGCTGAGGAAACTGCTCAGTAGTTAAAGATGCTTCCTTGCAAAGCCTATCAGTCCAGGTTCAATTCCCCACCGTCCATGTAAAGCTGGACAGCATTTGTATGCAGTGGCAACAGACATACTCAGACATTCCTTTGACCCTGACACACCCATACACAAGCATTCACACACATACATGTGCAAATGATTTTTTTCTTTACAGAATGGGCTTTTTTTTTTTTTTTTTTTAATCCAGCAAGGCTATGTGCCAACTTTGGGTCTCCAGTGTCCCACAACTTCCTGTGTGGCTTGGTCTTCAGGTTGGTGCATTGGGAGGTGGTGGGACTTTTAAGAGGAGACATCTAGTGAGAGGTCCCTTCTGTCTCTCATTTCTTGGACACCATGAGATGAACAACTAACTTTGCTACACCAAGGCTTCCCCACCATGATGTACAGACATTGTCCTAACAGCCTTCCCTCTTGCCTGCAGGCAAATCTAGCCCTCACCTCCATCTGCCTTGGGCCTACTGGCTGCAGTACACAGACAAGAGCCCGGATGAGAACTTAAGCCACGGAGGGCAGAAGGAAGTACAGTCCCAAGAAGGATGTGAAGGGCTGAGGGGAGAAGAGACTCCCAAAGGCCTGGGAAGGGGAGGAGGGATCAGGAACAGAGCCCACGGGAATGTCCAGGCAGAAACGACCACTGGAAGGTCAGGTCACCGGAAAAGGGAATTCCCTGTGGATGGGTGGTCCTTGATGGCGGACTGAGCTGCTCCGCAGATATGGTCTCAGTCCACAGACCAGGGACAAGGCTCACATTCTCCAGGCTGCACATGCACAAAGGGAGGCAGGACTGGCATCGGTCTAAGCGGAGACTCACCTGAACTACGGCGAGGTTGCTACTGGTGACTCTCCGCTTCACCTGGGGGTCGTCCATTTGCCCTGTGTTGGCCTGGCACGAAGAGAAAGAGACAGAGTCAGTTTGGCTGGACCCAAAGCAGCCAGGCCCTTCTGGACCAGGCAGTCTCTCTGGAGGAACTCAGGACATCACGTTTTATAGAGAGCGAGGACAGAGATATGGACAAGTGGCCTTGAGAACCAAGCAGGTGTCATGGACTGTCCCTCCACACATGCACATACACAGAGGCACATGTGCTATGGACACTGTCCAGGGCATCTTTGGCATTTGAGATCATGTGTAAACTCAGGCAGGCCTTATGCTGCGAGAAGATCAGTCAGGCTGTGTCCCTCCAATCTCTCCTCTCTAGGTATAGCCCAGTGATCACCAATGGGCCTGTCTGCAGCAGCATCTCACATCAGGATGCATTCTAAGTCCCTCCTCAATTAGGACAGAAGCAAGTTCAGAAATAGAACTGCCTCCTTTAAGCATGCTAGCTGGGCCAGGAGTGGTGGCCCATACCTGTAATCCCAACACTTTAAGAAGTGGAAGCAGAAAGACAGGAGTTCAAGGTCAGCCTTAGCCTGTCTTTTAAAAAACATGGAATAAGCCAGGCATGGTGACACATGCCCTTAACCCTAGCCCTTGGGAGGCAGAGGTAGGAGGATCGCTGTGAGTTCAAGGCCACCCTGAGACTACGTAGTGAATTCCATGTCAACCTGAGCTAGAGTATGACCCTACCTTGTTAAAAGAAAGAAAGAAAGAAAGAAATACAATAAAATGGCAGTTGACTCTTTAATGTCATAACAACAGATCTCAGGATACAGAGCAAGGTTCCCAAGCAGGTGCACCGTCCCAGCTCCTTTCCATTGAATTCACTGAGCACCTGGCTTTCACTAAAGCAAGCCCACTGCTAACAGCCTTGTCCTTCTTACTCACTAGTAGTCCCAAGAGCTCTGAATTCAATCCCAGCAGCACAGGTTTGTTTTTTTTTTTTAAATTTATCTATTTATTTATTTTTTCAAGGTAGGTTCTTACTCTAGCCCAAGCTGACCTGGAATTCACTATGTAGTCTCAGGGTGGCCTTGAACTCAAGGTGATCCTCCTACCTCTGCCTCCTGAGTGCTGGAATTAAAGGTGTGTGCCACCATGACTGACTCTTATTTTATTGATTTTTTTTAAAGAAGGGCTGGAGAGGTAGCTTAGTGGTTAACGGCACTTGCTCGCCAAGCATGCCTGCGCAGGTTCAATTCCCAGTACCCACATAAAGCCAGATGCACAAAGTGGCGTATGCATCTAGAGTTTGTTTTGTAGCAGCAAGAGGCCCTGGCACATTCTGTCTCTCTTCTCACAAATAAATGTTTAAACAGTTTAAAATAAATAAAAAATATTTTATTTAAAGCAATAAGTAAAAGAAACAAGGAGAACAGGGAGGGGGAGGAGAAGGAATATCTTTTGCCTTTAGCATGACTGAAGCCTGGGACATGTCATGTAACTGTTACCAGGCCTCAGTCTTCAATAGTCCATAGTCAATAATGAATACAAGCAGACAGACAAGAACGAAGGTGGCGGTGGATTTGCATAAAACTCTTGATCAACGAGACTTATCAGTATATACATAACATGGCAACTGTGGTGGTTGGATTCAGGGGTCCCCCATAAACGTTGGTGTTCTGAATGCTAGGTTCCCAGCTGATGGAGATTTGGGAATTAACGCCTCCTGGAGGGAGTGTATTGTTGGGCGTAGACTTATAGGTGTTATAGCCAGTTTCCCCTTGCCAGTGTTTGGCGTACTCTCCTGTTCCTGTTGTCTACCTTATGTGGGCCAGGGGGTGATGTTCACCTCTGCTTATGCCATCGTTTTCCCTGCCACCGTGGAGCTTCCCCTCAAGCCTGTAACCCAAAATAAACCTCTTTTCCCCACAAGCTGCTCTTGGTTGGGTGATTTCTACCAGCAATGCAAACCTGACTGTGACACCATCCAACAGAAGATATATACATGCAGTACTATCCAACAACAGAGGACATTGCTGTCCAACCACAGAAGAGGATCAACAGCGCTCTCAAATGAGCTAGAACACCCTCCAGTGCACATGGCAGGTGAGGCGGGAAACTAGCTAGTGCACGTTAAGACCGAAACAATACAGTTGTGGTGGTTTGATTTAGGTGTCCCCCATAAACTTAGGTGTTGTGAATGTTAGCTCCCCAGCTGATGGATATTTGGGAATTAATGCCTCCTGGAGGGAGTGTATTGTTGGGGGCAGGCTTATGGGCCTTATAGCCAGTTTCCCCATGCCAGTGTTTGGCACACCCTCCTGTTGCTGTAGTCCACCTTCTGTTGGCCAGGGGGTGATGTCCACCCTCTGCTCATGCCATCGTTTTCCCCTGCCATCATGGAGCTTCCCCTCAAGCCTGTAAGCCAAAATAAATCTCTTTTTCCCAGAAGCTGCTCTTGGTTGGGTGATTTCTACCAGCAATGAGAACCGGACTGCAACAACAGTGTATCTTTTTCAATCACAAGAGAATGAAAATAGAAATTAAAAGCAGAAGGACCAGAGAGAAGATTCCAGGTTTGGAGAACAACACATTCCAGAACAATCCATGGGCCACAGAGGAGATCACAAGGGAAATCAGAAAATATTTTAGACAAATGAAAATGCAAACACAGTACACTAAAACTTAGGAAATAGCTGGGTGTGGTGACACAGGCCTAGAACCCCAACACTTGGGAGGTGAAAACTTATAAATACATAAATAAATGTAACCAAAAAATAGATTTTTCAAAATAAAGAGTAGTCACAGAGTAGGTTGGGAGGGGAAGGAGGACTCGGAGATATATTTCAGGGAGACAGTGTTTCAGTCTTGCAAGAGGAGAGTTCTTCAGATGGACGATGACAACTGTCATGCAATGTGAACACACTAGGGCCACAAAGCTGAGAATATAAGAAGTGGTTCCAGTTTTTCTTTTTTTGTTTTTGTTTTTGTTTTTCAAGGGTCTCTAGCTCAGGCTGACCTGGAACTCAATATGTAGTCTCAGGGTGTCCTTGAACTCATGGCGATCCTAAGTACCCCTGCCTCCCGAGTGCTGGGATTAAAGATGTGCCACCACGCCCGGCGGTTCCAGTTTAAAGGTTTTTGTTGTGTCTTTTGGACAATTAAAATCTGAGGTAGGCCTGGAGGCACAGGTCTGTTATCCCAGTCACTCAGGAAGCAGAGAATCTCAAGTTCAAGGCTAGCCTAAGCAGCTCAGCAAGACAATGACTCAAAAAGAAATTTTAAAAGAGGTTGGGGTTTTAGCTTAGTGGTGTTTACTTAGCATGTACAGGGCCCTAAGTTAAATTTCCATAAACAAACAAGTAAATACATAAATTGAGAGAGATAGATCTTGTTAGCAGGGTGAAGAGATAAGCTATAGGTGGAGAAAAAGTGTGTCACATGTGCCTGCACTGTGTTCTCAAGCAGCTCCTTGGGCTGTTGGAAGAACACGGCCCCTACAGCTCTGCAGTTCAGGACACTGACTGGGTCTCAAGTTGCCAACAGTAGATGGCAGTCTCTTGTCCTCTGAAAGGTCCAGGGAGCATAACTTTACTGACCTCCATCACACCCAGCTGCTCCTCCCTGACCTTCTCCAGCACACCCAGCTGCTCCTCCCCTGACCTTCTCCAGCACACCCAGCTGCTCCTCCCTGACCTTCTCCAGCACACCCAGCTGCTTCTCCCCGACCTTCTCCAGCACACCCAGCTGCTCCTCCCCGACCTTCTCCAGCACACCTCACTGCTCCTCTCCTGACCTTCTCCAGCACACCTCGCTGCTCCTCCCTGACCTTCTCCAGCACACCCAGCTGCTCCTCCCTGACCTCTAGCACACCTCGCTGCTCCTCCCCTGACCTTCTCCAGCACACCCAGCTGCTCCTCCCTGACCTTCTCCAGCACACCTCGCTGCTCCTCCCCTGACCTTCTCCAGCACACCTCGCTGCTCCTCTCCTGACCTTCTCCAGCACACCTCGCTGCTCCTCCCTGACCTTCTCCGGCACACCCAGCTGCTCCTCCCTGACCTTCTCCAGCACACCCAGCTGCTCCTCTCCTGACCTTCTCCAGCACACCTCGCTGCTCCTCCCTGACCTTCTCCGGCACACCCAGCTGCTCCTCCCTGACCTTCTCCAGCACACCTCGCTGCTCCTCGCTGACCTTCTCCGGCACACCCAGCTGCTTCTCCCCGACCTTCTCCAGCACACCCAGCTGCTCCTCCCTGACCTTCTCCAGCACACCCAGCTGCTCCTCCCTGACCTTCTCCAGCACACCTCGCTGCTCCTCCCTGACCTTCTCCGGCACACCCAGCTGCTCCTCCCTGACCTTCTCCAGCACACCCAGCTGCTCCTCTCCTGACCTTCTCCAGCACACCTCGCTGCTCCTCCCTGACCTTCTCCAGCACACCTCGCTGCTCCTCCCTGACCTTCTCTAGCACACCTCGCTGCTCCTCCCCTGACCTTCTCCAGCACACCCAGCTGCTCCTCCCTGACCTTCTCCAGCACACCTTGCTGCTCCTCCCCTGACCTTCTCCAGCACACCCAGCTGCTCCTCTCCTGACCTTCTCCAGCACACCTCGCTGCTCCTCCCTGACCTTCTCTGGCACACCCAGCTGCTCCTCCAGCGAGGTCCTCCCCGGCCTTCTCCAGCACACCCAGCTGCTTCTCCCCCCTTTCTCCAGCACACCCAGCTGCTCTCCTCCTGCCACCTCCCTTTCCTCTGCTACCTTCCCTTCATGAGAAGCCAGCTGGAGAATCTAGGAGAATTCTCCACCTCAAGATCCTACATTCACTCACATCTGCATAGACCTTCCTTTCACATAAAGTAAAGGTTCCAGGAATCAGGGCTCAGCATGACTTGGGCTGCTGCTCGGCTCCCACAGCCCATCTTTCTCCAGCATCACACCCAGCTGGGCCCCGCCCAGGCCCCCTGCATGTCAGTTGCAGGGCTCTTCTCTCTCCCTTGAACACAATATACCTTCTCTGGCCACTGCCTTTTCTCATGCAGGATGTCAAGTGGGCATCAGAAAAAGGGGGAACCATTCTGTATTGTGAGGAGAAAGAGAATGTCTAGGAGGCACTGGTGAGAAGAGCTGGCTGAGCCTGGTGTCATCCTAGAGAATGGTTAGCACAGGCCTCTTTGTCTTCTCTACTCAACTTTCTCTGGGTCTACAATGCCCACAGAGGTGTCCTTGTGCACGTGTGAAGGAGCCCTCCAGTACCCAGGTGGCAGTATGCAGACTCCAGGACACAGAGACAGGACACACAGAGCCAAGTGACACTGGGGCTGAAGGAGAAATGAAGGCCCAAGGGTACTGCTGGTTCCTCATCAGCAGCCCAATTTGACACTGAGTAGGAAAACAGGATGTCAGGCAGGGAGAGGTGACCAGGAAGGACATGGGAAACAGAAACCCAACAACATCTATCTTGGTGAAAAACCCAATTCCCCACCCATAAAGGGGAGGACCCATGGTGGGAACATTGTCTCTAGACAGCTGACTGTTACTTACAGCTGTTGAGAGCCGTGACGCCAGCGTCATCTCCAGGTTTCCTTTCAGGCCCACCAGCGGCTGCACCAATGTCAAGAGGTCTTTGACCTCCACAAACACGGGCCAGTGCTGGAAGAGAAAGAATAAAAGGGGATAAGCCAACTGTCCATTGGCACGGCTCTGCAGATCTCTTCAGAGGACCTCCAGCACAGCCCCCATGCCACCATGAGATGACCGGCTATACCAAGTAGTGTCTTAAATGGCTTCAAATAAAACACAAAAGGATGAGGAAGTTATGATGCTTTAAACGCCATTTATTTGGGCAGTGAGATGGCTTAGCAGTTAAGGTGCTTGCCTGCAAAGCCAAAGGACCCAGGTTTGATTCCCAGGACCCATATAAGCCAGATGCACAAGGTGGTGCAGGCGTCTGGAGTTCATTTGCAGCGGCTGGAGGCCCTGGCGCACCCATTCTCTTCCATTTTCTCTCTCAAATAAATAAATAAAAGTAAACACCATTTATCAAACCAGCACTAGTACTCTTAAGCAAGTCCTCTCCTGCCTCTGATCCTCAGAAGCCAGGGAATGGACAGGGCCAGTAATGGATGCCAACAGTCTGGCCCAGCCTGCAAATGTACTGTAGAACCACCAAACGCAGAGTTCTGGAGAAGGGAATGACTCACCATTCAGAGTGAAGTCATCTCTCCTTAACGAGCAAGGGCTGCAGAGCCTTCATCCAGGACCTGCGTGCCCATGCTGCGCCAGTCCTGCCTCCCTCTGCTCCCTGCCACTGAGTGCAAGTCACCACCTAGCAGCCTCCTGGCCCCTGGGCTTTCCAAAACAGAAAAATCTATTTGATAGAAACCTGGTATCTCTGCCAAATGTAAAAATAATAAAAATATGAAGACAGTATGGCAGGCGTGTATGCTCCAAGAAAATTGGTAGAGAGAAAACCGTTATTTGCAGAGGTGAGAACCATCCTTGCCTGCTTAATGTGCAATTCACTCTTTTCTCCAGCTTGAGTACAACTTATACATCAGCCTGGACCCCTACCTATCCAGGACTCTACACAGGATCCTCAGACTGTGGAACTCTGGGCTTAAAAACAAATTTCTACTTTTTCCTGAGGGGACAGGAGACCTAGGATCTGGTTTCCATCCCCTCAGACAGGAGCTGTCTGAAGGTGCACAAACTCAAATCACCTCCAGGAGGCGCAGGAGAGTCTCTCCAGGCAGCAGTATGTCTTGGAAGTGAGGAGGTAGCAGAGCCAGGAGGCCCTGTAACAAGGTATTACTTCTACTGTTCTTGATTATTTATGAGAAAGATGTAGTCTTAACTTGGCAGTAATTTTATTAGTATAGACTCTCAACATTTTTTTCCATGTTTATAATTTTTATTCCCTCTTGAAAGTGCTTTTACTTTTGACCAAATTTACTAATTTGTTTAAATCTTTTGTGATAAAGACATTAAATCCTTACAAAACAAAACAAAACAAAAACCTTCCTGCTCTCAGATCAAGGGATAGAGCCCACTGTTTATGGCTGGCTCCTTTTCTCGGCTTATCTACAAGACTGAGATGCGGAACCCTGGCCTGGCTTGGAGGGAGTCCCAGTCAGCCCTCCAGACAAACTTCAAAGGTCAATGTCACCAGGCAGAAGCCCACCTTATCAGCCCTGCTGCTGTCTCATCTGCTGCAGCATGGGGCCCAGGCCTGGCAGGAGCTGCCTATCAGCCCTGCACAAAAGATACCAAAACCATCATACAGGCACTCCCACCCCAGGCCAGGGCTTGGCTGGCACACTCTGTCCCCTTCCACGCACGCCTTCCATGGCCTGGACCCACGTGCACGCTTTCTCAGCCACACACAAGGCCAAACACACCAAGGTCCACACGAGAACAAACTCCTCTCTCCAAGCCTCCTCCCTGCCTCCCAGTTTTCTCTCCCTCTCAGCTCTATGCCGTGCTGGTTGGCTGCCATCGACCCTTTCCCTAAAGGACACAGTAACGTGCCAAGGGTCAACATCGTGAGCTCTTGGAACTCCTATCTGCTGCCCCTCTCCCTGCAGGACAGTGCTCATGTATGAAGCACCCACTGGGACCCCCACCCTCTGGCCTCCATGACATCACCCTCAGTTCTATGCTGGCCTTCCTAACCATTCCATCTTGGCTCGCTGTGGGCCCTACCTCCTCCATTTGACCCTTAGTACTGACTTCTCTTCCTGCCTCACCATCCATTCTTCTTTCTTTCCACACAGTCTCCCTTTCAAGAATAGAGTTACCAGCCAGGCGTGGTGATGCACGCCTTTAATCCCAGCACTTGGGAGACAGAGGTAGGAGGATTGCATGAGTTTGAGGCCACCCTGAGACTATATAGAGAATTCCAGGTCAGCCTGAGCTAGAATGAGACCCTACCTTGGGGGTGGGGGGAAAGGAAGAAAGAAAAAAAATTGGGCTGGAGAGATAGCTTAGTGGTTAAGCACTTGCCTGTGAAGCCTAAGGACCCCGGTTCGAGGCTCTATTCCCCAGGTCCCATGTTAGCCAGATGTACAAAGGGGATGCATGCGTCTGGAGTTTGTTTGCAGTGGCTGGAGGACCTGGCATGCCCATTCTCAACCTCTCTCTCTCTCTCTGCCTCTTTCTGTCTGTCACTCTCAAAAAAAAGAAAATAAAAAGAATAGTTACCTTTCAACAGCTAGATCGACAGAGCCATGTCTCACAGGGCAGAGAGGGGACCTGGATTCTGTGGTTCCACTTCCTTGCTTGTTTGGCACACTCTCCTGTTGCTGCTGGCCACCTGATGTTGGCCAGGAGGTGATGTCCACTCTCTGCTCATGCCATCATTTTCCCCTGCCATCATGGAGCTTACCCTCAAGTCTGTGAATCAGAATAAACCTTTTCCCCACAAGCTGCTCTTGGTCAGGTGTTTTCTGCCAGAATGCGAATCTGACTGCAACAGTAGCTCAAATGTGTGTCCACCACATTTACATGCTGAAGCCCTAACCATCAGTGCCTCAAGGTGTAACTGTTTAGAGACAGGGTCTTCAAAGAGGAGATGAAGTTAAAATGGGATCACATTAGGTGAGCCCTAATCTCATATGGCTGGTGTCCTCGTAAGAAGAGAGGAGGACAGATGTACACATAGAGAGAACGTAGTATTTACTTACTGGCTTAAGACACTGAACATGCTGGAACCTTGACTTCAGGCTTCCACTGCGAAAAAGGGGGTTTCTGTGGTTGACGGCACCTGGTCCATGGTGCTGTGACAGCAGCCATGGCAGACCAAGGCAAAGAGGAAAATGTTGGGTGCCACCGTCCATCCAGGGCATTGCTATCTCTGGAGTGGCATTTGCTCTCATTTGGAATGAAAAGTAAATCCACTGGGCTGGTGCATGAGCCAAAGCCTCCATGTGTCTCACCAGCCTCTCAGCCGCCTACCACTGTGTACCAACCCCAGCAGAAGCTCAGCTCACCATGGTCAAACTCCGCCTGTCCTGTAGAGGCCCCTCTGGCCTGGCTCCACTTCCTGCTCTATCTATCGAGACAACATCTTTCTATCCCCAACCCGACATTCAAGTCATCATAACTCTTAAGCCCTGCCACTGGCCTCTCCAGCAACACTTTAGCGACACCTGCCCGTCATCAAGGTCTTAATCCATCAGTCATGGTGGCTGAGGCACAGAGCTGAACACACGAGCTGTACGGTTCTGCACGGATATGGAAATGTCACACTCAAGCAAAGCAAGCGCGCTGCTCACTTTATGAGAACAACCTGTCTGTGCTTAGTGTAACTTAGGCTCCTGGACAGAGCAGACAGAGCCTCTCAAGCTGGGCAGGCAGTGTCCCTGTCCTGACAGAAGCCACCTCTGTTCCTTACTCTTCACAAATGTGCACTCCCATCCATCCATCCATAGGCTGCATGCTGGGCTTGGCCTGGAGCTTGCTTTTTCCCATAGCATCCTAGAAATTGCTACATTGTCCTGGACATCTCTGAGCTGGGCCTTGCTCTGACTGCCCCTCCTCCCCCACATAGGACTGCTCCCTGCCTCCATCTCCACCCGCTGCCTCGCTCTCAGATGACTCTCAAGCACCTCTGAGCCTACATCAGCTGAGGCACCAAGGGGAAGAGACAGTCAGGCACTATCCAGATCAACAAAACTGCCTCGGGGAGGGGGAAGACGAGCTCTCACGGAGGAGGCGGGGCTGAGATCACGGGAGAAATGTCTCACAAGCTCTCTAGGGATGGACTAACCCCAGCACCCACAAGGGCGAGCACCCAAACCCCGAAGTGTGCAGCCAAAAATGGGGAGGGGTCAGTGAGCCGTCCTTTCAACTTGGAAACTCGAGAGAAGCTGAACAGCCATCACCGTGGGGGAGAGGAGACACTGGGAATACTCAGGAACATGGAGCACTATGATGGATGTTCTTGTGGAAGTTAAACGTAAATTTAATTGCACGGATTAAAGAGCAGTATTGGGGCTGGGTGGAGCTCAGTGGTAGGGTCTGTGCTAGCGTGCATAAGCCAGTCCCCAACACATACCCACACAGAGTTTTCAAGTGTAAAAGCATTGCAGCTCGGGGAGGACCCTCATCCATTCACATTCATATGTCCGTTAACAGCCTCGGCGCTCGTCACAGCGTTCCCCCATCACTGACGGTTCACCTGGTTTGCCTACAAACACTTGAGCCCGGTAACAAACGCAGAAGTGACAGCAAACCGCCCCAAGAGTCAAGCTCGGGGTACAGCAGAATCCGAAGTGGGGGTGAGGGGCTGGGGACAACTCTCAGCCAACGCCTGCCAGCTAGAGACTGTCACACTCCTCGCTTGCTGGGATCCCCCACGACAGGCACCTTGTCCCCCCCACAGAGCCACATGAGGACTCTAGAGGAGGCGGGCCTGACGCAGCTCTGCGTGGGGTGCCCACCACCCAGTCCACGGCAGCTGTGAGAGGCACACACTCAAGCACTTCATCCTCACAAGTCTGAGGGGCAGATGCTGTCACTCTCCCTACTTTACAGAAGGGAAACTGAGGCAGAGATTAAAGATTCCTGCCCTGATTAGCCCTTCCCAATCAGCCCACAGTCAGTGGCAAGAAGGTGGCTGCGGACATCTGGGCTGTGGGTTCACGGACGCTGCTTATAGGACGATGCTCTATAGGCAGCTCATCACTGACTTTCAGGCGCTGAGGTTCCTAGTGGACCCTTCTGCCAGCCCCGGTGACAGTGTGACCCCCAGCTCCTGCCCTCCACCCTGACTCCTCCCCCTCAAGAGCCCAGTACGCACTTGGACAGTGTTCATCACCAGGCCGGCCACCATCATGCCCAGGCCCGACAGCAGTATGGGTACAGCAACTTGGCACGCCATGGTAAGGACAGACTCAGGGAGGACCCCATAAGGGGACCGGGTAAGCTTGCAGCTGAAGCCTCGCAGCTTCTTGTCCTGAAAGCGGAACTCGAGGCTGAGCTGGGTAACCACCATGACTGGGTCCCAGTTGCAATCCCAGGAGCAAGAAGGCCAGCCAGGTGTCCTCTCTCCTCCCTGCCCACTAGGACTCTCTTCTGCAGAAGTCCATGCAGATGGAAGGGGTCCAATAAGTTGCCAGGTGTTCCCAGATGGCAGCGTGGCAGAGGGCCAGAGGGAGGGAGCGAGTAACAAAGGCCAGGTGTACTCAAAGCCTCATGCTGGAGACTGCCAGCTCCTCCTGTCCATCCACAGGTCAGGTTCTCGTCAGAGTGGCCGTTGTGTCCCCAGGACCTCCCTCTGCCAGCCTGCCAGGGAAGCTTACTGTCCCTCTGCAGCGACCTTGACAGTGTCCAACAGTCCAGCCCACGCCAACCTGGGCTGGGCACGAACGGAGCCCACGTGAGCCTGGCTCTAGTGAGTGTCCATGCGGAGGTCAGCACTGTCCTCTGCACATGTGCCCTGGGCTGCTGTGCCCTGGCCAAGAAGGGCTTGGGGAGCTGCAGGAATACCTCTTTGGGCAAGCCTATGGGGGTTTATCCTGCAAGGTCAAGACCTCTGTTGGACCCCAAGACAGAAACCACGCCTGTGGTCAGTTTGGTAAGCATCTTTAGGGGCTCATGGCCACAGGAAGAGGCGGTACACGGAAGAGGTACAGTCCTATTCTCCCTCAAAGACTGGAAAACTTGCCAGGCATGGTGACACATGCTTTTAACCCCAACACTTGGGAGGCAGAGATAGGAGGATTGCTGTGAGTTCAAGGTCACCTGAGACTACACAGTGAATTCCAAGTCAGCCTGGGCTAGAATGAGACACTACCTCGAAAAGAAAGAAAAGAAAAAAGAAAGAAAAAGACTGGAAAACTTGTGCTTCCACAATGACTTTCTACAGTTAGCAAGGTTAGACTCCACTTTGCTGATCACTCTCTGACCCAGAGGGGAAAGGACCCAGCTGGGAAGCCACATTAGATTCTAGGGATCCTAATGCTGGGTGTGTTCTGAGTTGCCAAGGGCCAGGAATGGTATTCAGGCCCTCATCCACAATGGCCCTAAGCTGAGGGTAATCAATGGGTAAAGAGGGCTAGGTCTTACTTCTGTCCCCATTCTCAAGGCACTGCCCCCAGGCACCTGGGCTTGTTCTCCCCCGGGTTACTTATATCATGTTCAAGTCTTAAGTCCCTCAGCTTAGAGGTCCTGTCCTCACCCCACTGCTGCCCAGGGGAACCTTCCCCACTAACTGTCCCCCTGCCTCCTGAAGTCTTGATGTGCCTTACTTACAACTCTTCATCTACTCGTTCAGCTGACATGTTTTAAAATAACTTTTTAAAAATTTTATTTATTTGCAAGCCGAGAAAGAGAGAGAGAGAATAGGCACACCAGAGTCTCTAGCCACTGCAAATGAACTCCAGAAGCATGGGACACTGTGTATCTGTTTTTACGGTGGTAGTGGGGAATTGAACTCAGGTTGTTAGGCTTTGCAGGCCAATGCCTTAGCCATTAACTCACCTCTCCAGCCCTGGTGTGACATGTTTAAACCCCCGTAGGAGCTAGACCAAACAGGCCCTAGACTTCTTTGACCCTTGTTCTACCAGAAGCTAGCATCTCTACCCTGACCCTTCGCTGTGTGACGGCTTGACCAGCACAGCACAGTGGACTAGCCATCGTGTGGGGAGGCTTCTGGGCCTGTACCTTAAGAAATGGCAGTTTTGGGCTGGAGAGATGGCTTAGCGGTTAAGCGCTTGCCTGTGAAGCCTAAGGACCCCGGTTCGAGGCTCGGTTCCCCAGGTCCCACGTTAGCCAGATGCACAAGGGGGTGCACGCGTCTGGAGTTCGTTTGCAGAGGCTGGAAGCCCTGGCACACCCATTCTCTCTCTCTCTCCCTCTATCTGTCTGTCTCTCTGTGTCTGTCGCTCTCAAATAAATAAATAAATAAAAAAATTAAAAAAAAAAAAGAAATGGCAGTTTGCTCTTCTCTCCTTGGGGGTTCATACTGGAAAGCCAGCTCCATGCTAACCCCAAAGCTCTCCCTCACCTGTCCCCACTGCTCTAGTCCAGGGACACCGTCTCCACCATGACCTTGTGCCCTCTCACCCGGTCAGCAACCCACAGAGGCACTCTAGGGAGGCCACTGGCTTAAACACCCTCAATAGCTGAGGCATCACCTGAGAAGGAAGAGAAGCAGGGCGCTCACCTTTAGAAAAGCCAGGTCCACTGGAGCTGACCTTCCCCATGCCCAGCCATGTGCTCCACACAGGGACGGTCTAGGCCACGCCTATGCTCCCTCACACCCTCTGCTGGTCCGCCTGTCCCAGGACCCTCTCAGTTCCCAGGCTAATAGCTCCTGTCCCAGAATCCCCAAGTGTAGGCAGGCGCCTGTAGAGGAGTAGATTGCGGAACTGCTCACCTTCCTTCCTGAGGAAGGGCCTGTCTGACCTGCTGCAGCCTTTGAAGAGGAAAAGCCATTCCTGACCTTGCTCCACAAAGCCCTTTCAGAGTTACTAAGTGGACAAAAGACCCCCAGGCTTTTCTCTGACTGCAGCATAAAGCACCCATCTTTTGCAAATGAGGAAACAAGGCTTGAGAAGGCATGCCCACAGTCACAATGTCCACTGGCCCCCAAGACAGGCTGAAGACCTCCTCTCCAGGGCCATTCTCTGCTCTGGCAAGAAAGCCAGTCAGGGCCTGGGGCTCCATGGGAGAGTGCGCGTAGAGTGCTGTTACCCATGCTCCGGACTGGTCTGTTCACACATGCGTGTGAAGCAGCGGGAGCCGAGAGAGAAACACTGGCTTCTGAGAAGCCAACCAGTTTCAGGACATCAGCTGCTTTGAGAAAGGAGCCCTCTAGGTGGCGCTACTGCAGCTGCCGAACACTGCGGCAAGACGCCTGTTTCATTGGCAGATGCCCACTGCTGTGGTAGGTAAGTCAGCATTTTCTTCTAGCACTTGTGCCTCCTGCAGGGTCGCCACAGTTGGAAGGTGGCAAAACAGACAATACACTCACATGCAGTGGCTTCATAAACCGTTGTCCTCAGTGTCCGGAGACACAAGAGTAACAATCAGCTGTGCAGGCTCACATAGAAAAGCAGTGTCCAATTTAGTCTGAAACCATTACAAACTTGCTTCTTTGCTGTTCGAATGGAGCAGCATGCACGCTCACAGTGCACAGCTCACTGGCAGGGGCAACAGCAGCCTTTCTGCTGTGGTTTCTTTTTGGACGGTTGTAATTATTTGTTTTGGGAGCCATCAAGCTATCAGCAGAAATAAATAAAAGAACTCACTCAGATGAGAAAAAATGACTTCCCTGGGAAAGCTGAGAACAACACACATCAACACAGCTTACTGGGTCATAACCCAGAACATCAAAATGTGATTTTAAAAATAGTTCAGTGGCACAGTGGAAAATCGCAAAGCCGGACTGGGTTCCAGGCTGGACAGTGTGCAGTTCTGGATGAAGCATCAGGTGGTTCCCTGGGTGACCTTGAACAAGGCCTGTTCCTCTCCAGGCCTCCAGCCCACTCCACAGTCCTGGCCCACAGGGACTAAGACAGAACCGTAGCTCCCAATCCACAATACACACTGACACCCTGGGAGGGGCCCCACAGCTCAGAGGCAAAGTGCTATGTATGCTCAGCATGTTCAAGGCTAGGGTTCCACCCCCAGCCATGACAGGAGGGAGATAGACATGCATAATACCACATCCCTCCCAGCTTCTGCTGAGAACTCCACAGCAAACCTGAACACCTTCCCAGAGCAGCTTCTGGGTCTCCATTCCCCTTGGCCACCTTGAGCCTGGGCAGGACGAGCCAGGTAGCCATTCTGAGCGGCTCCTGAAAGCATTCTCCTTGATCAGGTTTCTGGTCCAGGCTCAGCAAGCACAGTACATGCACAGGAGCAGGGAAAGGCCGGAAGCCACCTTCCACCCCTCAGGCCTCCCCACAAACACCTCCTACAAGGAGTCTTCTGCAGCTTCTCTCCCCAAGACCGCCTCCCTGGCTCACCTTGGTACAGCCTTGCTCCTTGCTGTGGACTAACCAACTCATGCGCCTGCTGTCTCCCTCTTCCCTAGACTAGGAGTGCCCCAGGAGCAGGGGCACCATGGCCCTGTGCATGGCGTTTTATACACAGACTGTATGCTACCAAAATGAAGGAATGAACCAACAAGCAGAGAGTGGCAGAAGCAACAAGGAAAAGAAACTCAAGTCAGGGGATGGGGGTGTGGCTCAGCGGGAGAGTACTTTCCCAGCATGCAGGAGGCTCTGAGTCTCACACCCAGCCCTGAAAACATGAACAAGAAGTCCCAGGGTCCTTCTGTAGGATGAGTAACGTCAGGCTGAAAGCCATCAGGACAATGTGCTGTTCCAACATTTAAGAAAGGAAGGGCTCCGAATGGCCTAGCCATGGTTAACTCCCCCACCCCTGGGAACTCTGTTCCCATGGGCAAGGCCCTCAGCAAGGGTTCCCAGGCACCAGACCTACTTGTTCCTGATTAGTAGGCTCCAGTCATTGCCAGCCCTGGAAACCTTCTATGAAAACCACTCCCATTCCTACAGAGCCTGCCTCCACATCCTGGGCTCCCTGTGCTATGCGCGGCTCTGAGGATGTGCTGCATTCCCCACGTCGGGGCTGTAGTGTGGACGCCTAAGAAGGCGCTGTCACTTTCCCTCTGCCCAGTGCCCAGTGTTGCGATCACTGTCCCCATAGCCAAGGGTCCGCTGCCTCCCTCACCAATGCCGGAGGAGAGACGACAACTGGCCTCACACACGAGCCCTGGGTGACCCAGGGCCCCTACAGCCAACTCTTACCACAAGCTCACTGGTAACTGGCTGCTGGGGGCTGGAGAGCTACTTCAGCCTGCTGGGGCTGAGCCTCGATCTGGTGCCACATCCTCTCACCCAAGGGCACATCACAGCAACAACCCACAGCTGGCTATATTCAGAGTATGTGACTTGGGGTGTGGCCTGGGTTCTGGCAGGTGCTCTCAACCACATGGTTGGACTTACAAACTGGCTTGGCAAATAGGGCACCAGGGATACCATCCTCTCCATGCCCCGACGCTTGCAATTCAAACAGTGGTTATGGCTCAACAGGACCTGTGAGCCGCAAAGGGCTGCACGGCACACACATGCCATCTTGCACCAGAGGTTCTACTTGCAAATACCACTGCCTCGGGCAGGTGAGATGCCGCCTCAAGCTGACTTCCTGTAGTACTTGTTATGCAACACTTGTTAGTGGCACTGCCTCAAGGTGTTGCTGTGGACTACATTGTATCTAGGTGTATATATATCCTAACCCCCTAAACCTCAGAATGTGACTGGTTTTGAAGACAGGGGCTGGAGGAATGGCTTAGCAGTTAAGGCATTTGCCTGCAAAGCCAATGGACCCAGGTTTGATTCCCCGGTTCCCACGTTAGCCAGATGTACAAGGGGGCACACGCATCTGGAGTTCGTCTGCAGTGGCTGGAGGACCTGACATGCCCATTCTCTCTCTCTCTCTCTCTGTCAAATAAATAAACAAATAAATAAAATATGTTTTTTTAAAAAGACAGGGTCTTTAAGAGGCAATGAAATAAAAACGAGCAAGCCAGGTACTGTGATACATACCTACAATCCCAGTACTTGGAGGCAGAGGCAGGCAGATCAGTGCAAATTTGAGGCCTCCATGGTCTACATGGGGAATTTTAGACAAGACAGGGCTTGTTAGTGAGATCCTGCTTCAAAGTAACAAAAGCAAACAACACAACAAAAAGAAAATGAAGGCATTCAGACAGGTCTAAACCAATATGACTGGTGTCCTTATAAGAAAAGGAGATTTGGGGCTGCAGAGATGGCTTAGCAGTTAAGGCACTTGCCTATAAAGCTTCGGGACCCAGATTTGATTCCCCAGGACCCACATAAGCCAGATGTACATGGTGATGCATGTGTCTGGAGTTCATTTGCAGTGCCTAGAGGCCTCGTATGCCCATTCTCATTCTCTCTCTCTCTCTCTCTACCTCTTTCCCTTCCTCTTTATATCTTTCTCAAATAAATAAATTTAAGAGAGCAGGCGTGGTGGCGCACCTCTTTAATCCCAGTACTCGGGAGGCAGAGGTAGGAGGATCGCTGTGAGTTTGAGGCCACCCTGAGACTCCATAGTGAATCCCAGGTCAGCCTGGGCTAGAGTGAGACCCTACCTCAAAAAAACAAAAACAACAACAGCAACAACAATTTTAAGAAAAAAAGCTGGGTGTGGTGGCACGTGCCTTTAATCCCAGCACTTAGGAGGTAAAGGTTGGAGTATCACTCTAAATTCGAGGCCACCCTGAGACTACACAGTGACTTCCAAGTCAGCCTGGGCTACCCTGAAAAATACACCACCAACAACAGAATGGAGATTTAGACAGAGACACACAGAGAGTAAGGATGCAGGAGGAGAAAGATCTACAGGCCAGGAACCAGACACCTGCAGAAGAAAAAGCTTCTGTTTTTAAAGAAGACCACAGAAGAACCAACCTTTCCAACACCTTGACCTCGGGCTTCCAGTCTCTAGGCCAGAAACAAAAGAACTTTTTGTCCTTTAATCTCCATTCTGTAGGACTCTGTTATGGCAGCCAGAACAGACCAGTACAGTTGTTAAACATGAGAAAGGAAACAGTCAGGGAAATGTTGGTGTGTCTGCTCACAGTCACCTCATGTTTGAAATCCAAAACCACAGGAGCTGATCAGCTGTTCTGTTGTGCTTAACTTGGGTTGTGTTCAGTCTCTGTCACAAGTGACTAGAGGAACTTTGATACACAGAGAAGGTGTCAGGAAGGCGTCTGGCCCTTAGCCCATGCGACAGTGGAGTGCCCCCCTTCCCCCCATGCAGCTCCCTTTCAGGCCGGGCGTGGAGCACAACTGCCCACCCCGGCTCATGTGACAGTGTAGCCCACCCCCACACAGCTTCCTCTCACCTGGAAGTAGTTCAAGAGCAAGCCAGCCCAGGACAGGCCCAGGCCAGCAACCAAAAAGGGCACTGCCACCTGGAGGCCAATGGTCACCGTGGTCTCCCTGCTGGGCTCAGGCTCCAGTGGTTTGGGGGACGCCTTCTGGATCTCGAAGACCCCCAGATGTCCATCTTCGGAGGCCTCTGGGAGTGTTCCTGTGCCCTGGGCAGGTGGCAGCCCCAGCCCGTCTGGTCTGCCACAGCCTTCCAGCCTCCGCTGTCGGGCCTCTGTCCCTTCCATCAGCACACGACTGAGTCTGGCAGGCCTGACCTGGGAGACACAAAGTGGCAAGGTTGAAGGACAGCACTGTAGCCCCGTGCCTCCCCAGGACCTCTCAGACCCTGCCCACCCAGAGGCTGGTGCCATCTATCCACCTCGAGGTCCTTTCAGGGCCTGTCTCCAGCACTCCCACTCCCAGCAGCTTGCCACGCCATATGCACATATGTGAAGATGAAACACGCCTAGCGGAGAGAGCTGCATATGCTTACAGACTGGAGTCAGCACATCGGGGTGAGCCTCCAAGTTCCCTATCAACTAACTCAGAAAGCCTCCGAGGTGCAGCTAAGCGACACAGCAATCACCTAGCATGCATAATGTCCTGGATTCTGTCCCCAGTTCCACAATCAATCAATCAATCAATGAGCAAAACAGCAAAACTGATCAGAAGCACCTTGGTCTAAACACTGGAAATAAACCTAAGAGTAGGGGTTAAAAAAACTGCCAAGTCTCAGCAAAAAACAGACATCTCTCAGGCGTCACGTCCTGAGCAAACTGAAGAGGGGGTGTTTGAGGCCCCGTCGGGTTATTTCCAGAACCTGTGCCCCGTGCTGGTCATAAGCCCTGGGCGGCAGCTCTCAGTGTTCCCAGACTGCCCTGAGCTTGCCAGGCCCTCTAGTAGACATCTCACTCCTCAGTTTTTCTTTTGTTCATCTGTTCATTCGTTTGTTCTTTTTCATTTAAGTATTTTATTCATTTAATTAGTTCGAGAGAGACAGAGTAGGTGTGCCAGGGCCTCTAGCCACTGCAAATGAACCCCAAATGCATGGGCCACCTTGTGCATTTGGCTTACGTGGGTTCTGGGGAATCAAGCCTGGGTCCTTAGGCTTCATAAGCAAGTGCCTTAACCGCTAAGCCGTCTCTCCAGTCCCTTACTTTTTCTTTTGCTGGCAAGGTTCCTCCCTCCTCATTCAGCCTTCCAGGCGGCTATGGGCAGTTGTGTGGTTACTTTTCCATTGTTGTGGCCTGGCAGAAGCAATTTAAGGAAGAGAATATTTATTTTGGCTCACAGTTGAACAGGGTAGGCACAGTGGTGGGAGCTTGCTCACATCTGGATGGTTCAGGAAGCAGAGAAAGGAAGGTGCCCACGTTTAGTTTCCTCTCCCCTCTCTGGACAAACCCTCACAGACACACTGACAGGCATGTCTCACTAATGCCCTAGGCATGTCTTAATCTAATGAAAATTAACCATCACAGCTGCTAATTTTAGAGTGAGCACATGTCACTGATGTCAGTAATACCGTAAAGATTGGCATGTCTGTTTTTTGCTAAATTAATGAGCATCACGCTAGTGAGAGATCTTGTCCCAAAAAGCAAGGTGCAGAGTACTTGAAGAAGACAGCCAACACTGACCTCTGACATCTATGTGCACATACATGCACCTATACATACACATACATACAAACCAATAATCGAGGCTGGAGAGATGGCTTAGCACTTAAGGTGTTTGCCGGCAAAGGCAAAGGACCTAAGTTTAATTCCCAGGACCCACGTAATCTAGGTGCCCAAGATGGCGCAAGCGTCTGGAGTTCGTTTGCAGTGGCTGGAGGCCCTTGTGTGCCCATTCTCTCTCTGTGTGTGTCTGCCTCTTTCCCTCTCTCTCGCTCTCAAATAAATAAATAAATAATTTTAAAAAAACTATTAAAAAACAATAATAATAATCAAGGAGAAATTCTGGAGTTGGCACAAGGTATGGTGGGACAGGCCTATAATCACAGCACCTGGAAGGCAAGAAGATCACCCCATGAGAGGCCATCCAGGGTGACATGGTGAGACCCTGTCTCAAAAAAGAAAAGGAAAAGAAACACTGGGGTTGTGACACATATGTAGAAGGTAAAGGTCCCTGAAGAGCTGACCTGAGCAGACAGAGAACAGCAGGGCTGGAAAGGAAGCCAAGACAGATAGCCAGCCTGAAGAAAGAAATGAGAGAGAGAGAGAAGAATAAAGGGGGAGGGGGGCGCTCAGAGCTCAAAGCATCACGGAGCCCGTGAAGCATGACAACAAAAACACTATGGAAAGCCTGAGAGACGGAAAAGGCAGAACAGACACATGCGCATCGGTGGACAGACATTTAAAGAAGTGTTAAAAGGTTAGCTTCCTCCTCAAGAAGCCCTACAGATACCAAGTGTATATTCTCAGAGAGCCCCACACCAAGATCTTTTTTAGTATTTATTATTTATTTATTTATTTGACAGAGAGAGAGAATGGGTGCGCGCCAGGGCCTCCAGCCACAGCAAATGAACTCTAGACATCTGCGCCCCCTTGTGCATCTGGCTAACATGGGTCCTGGGGAATCGAACCTGGGTTCTTTGGCTTTGCAGGCAAATGCCTTAATGACTAGGCCGTCCCTCCAGCCTGCACACCAAGATTTTTGAAAGTGGAGAAGAGCAGGTGCTCACTGTGAGCAAGAGGGGAGCGGAGGGCAGGTTCCTCGAAATAAGCCCAACAGCCTGCTTCTTTTCTGAAACCACAGAGCTCAGAAGGCAGGGCTGAGACAACCGAACTGCCAACCATCGTGATTATCCTTCCAAAATGAACAAGAGACTGGGGGTCCAGCCCAGAGTAAAACATGTGCTTCGCATGTTCTAGGGCCCTAGGTTTAATCTCCAGCAGAAAGAGGAGGCAGGCAGAGAGACAGATGGAAAGATAAGATTAAGATTTCCCGACAAACACAGAGAGGCATCACTAACACAGCTGCCCTACAGGATTCACAAATCTGAGTTGCTCTGGCTGAAAGGAAGGGTCCCAGATGGCAGCTTGGGTTCAGATACAGAAATAAAGAACACCACTAAAGGTCATACATGGACAATTCTCTTTGAGACAGGGTCTCATGACATATGCCTAGCTGGCTTCAAGCTCACAATCCTCTCGCTTGTGCCTTCCACATGCTAGGGTTATAGACCTGCAACACCACATCTAGACATGTCTTTGCCAACCCTTCTGTGTCCAAGCAGCCAGACCGGCTCTTATCTCTCCTCCCAATGCAAACTGTTCTTGCTAAGGCCAGAGGTCACTCTCCTGACATGCGTGGCACTTCAAACAGTTTCCCCAGACCTCAGTGTCCCCCACTTCTCAGTTCAAGAGATCCTCCAGGGCTTGTCAATTCACCAGTATGTCCTTTCCACATCCTGGTCCCACACTCCTGCATCTGACCTCAGCCCCTGCATCTTCTGAAATTAAATGCACCCCAATTCAGATGTGTAAGGGACTCCTCATATGCTGCTGGCCTAGCAAGATATCAGTCTGACTCTTACAGCCCCTTCCTTCCTTCCTTAAAAGGCACCACTATCCTAGGGACCTTTACAGTTCTCTGTCACAACCCCAGGGTGGCATGGGAAGCCCTGAGCAGGAGGGAGGTGGGATGGTGTGTATGCTGTTTTCAAGGACTCAGGGACAGTGAGAGACCTCAGCCAACCCTCCCAGAGCCAGATTTGTCCCTACACCCAGAACACTGAAACATGATGAATTTCGTGGCTGTGAAATGCTTTGTTGGGCATGGAAAGAAAACTACTAAGTTCGGGCTCTGTGATTTCAAAACGGTCCATCCTGACCTTCCCTATGGGACAGAGCTGAAAATATGTAAGAGATATAAGCTTGGTTACCCATGATGCCAAGTGCTCTAAGGACAGTCCAGCACACATCATAACATGGTTAAAAACCAACATGAACCCTAACCTCAAAAAAAGGGTACATTTCCTAGCCCTGTCATGTTTCAAAACAGCTTTCCCTACAATTCTTAGGAAATAAAAGTTCCCACAACTAGAAGCAAGAAAATAAAATCAAGTTTTTTTTTTTTTTAAATTCTAGAATATTCTTCCATCAAGGATGTCAGGGGTGTGGCCAAGTGAAAGAAAAATTTGAAAGGACTATCATTGTCCAAGAGTAACATCAACATCAAATAACAAATACAGTGTAAATGTCACTATTTTTTTTTTTTTTGACAGTGTCTCATGTATCCTAGGCTGGCCTCGAACTCACTATGTATCTGAAAATGTCCTTGAATTCCTGATCTTCCTTCCTGAGTGCTGAGAGGTGCTACAGGCATGTGCCACCACACTTGCTTTATACAGTGCTGGGGATCAAATCCAGGGCTCTGTGCATGCTAGGCAAGCACTCTATCAACTTGAGTTACAATTTGAGCCCCAAATGTCACTATTTTCATTTTTAGTGGCACTGGGGATCAAGCCCAGGGTCTTGTACACTCTACCCAAGTGCTCTTCCATGGATCTATATTCCCAGGCCGTAACTGTCATTTTACAGTTAATTCTGCAAAATGCCGAGGGCTCATTAGCTATGAGAAGAGAAAAGCTGAGCTGGGGATGTGTCTCAGTGGTACCGCACTTGCCTAGCATGCATAAGATCCCCAGTTCTAACCCCAGTGCCACAAAAAATTAGGTTAAAAAAACAGAAAAGTGTTTAAATTAATAGAGGACATATGAAATAAAGAGTAGCATAATGAAAGAACATAAAATCAATTAATTAAAATCATAAAGGATGAAGCAATCTATTACAGAGACCTTCTCTTACTAATTTCAGTAAGTCCTACAAGACTGCGCGGCCAGGCCTTTTGTTAACTGTGCCATGGCTAAAACACTTCACAAGGTGACAAGTTCATGTCTACATGTGAGCAGGAGCAAGTAGACAAGGCCACATAGTACTGGCAAAGTGGGGACCGGGACAGGAAAGCTCAGTGGTGGAGCACATGGCCAGGTGAGGTAAACAATTGAGAGAGGGCCCCACAGTGTGTTCTAGGAGCCAGGCAACTGGAGAAGCCTGAGCCATGCATATAAGCGCATGAAGCTTAGATTGGGCACAGTGTGGTGGTATGCAGTTGAAGCACCCACTACTTGGGAGGCTGAGGATCACTCCTGCCCATAAGTTCAAGCTCACCTTGGGCAACACAGAACAGCTCTGTCTCAAAAAAAAAAAAAAAAAAAAAGGGCTGGAGAGATGGCATAGCAGATAAGCGCTTGCCTGTGAAGCCTAAGGACCCCGGTTCAAGGCTGGATTCCCCAGGACCCACGTTAGCCAGATGCACAAGGGGGCGCATGCGTCTGGAGTTCGTTTGCAGAGGCTGGAAACCCTGGCGCGCCCATTCTCTCTCTCACACTCTATCTGCCTCTTTCTCTCTCTGTCACTCTCAAATAAATAAATAAAAATCTTTAAAAAAAAAAAAACAAAAAACAAGACACTATACACCATCTCTGGATGACCCAGTAACTATACTGAGATTCAGGTGAGAGACAAATGAGCTCTCAATTTCTAAGAAACTAGGTCAGGACGAAGAGGTGGAGCCTCTGCCAGGCGAAGCCAGAGGAAAGCCTCACCCTCACAGCAACGCACTGCCAGGACCTAGTTCCCCACCCAGAATCAACCCATGGATAACCATGTGTCAACCACAGCTGCCCGAGATGAGACAGCAATTTCCTTTTAAATTTAGTGAGATTCCCTAAACCCTAGAAAAATGCAAAAGTAGCAATGGAATTATAGAAGTTCAGGAAAACAGCAGCAGGAATCTTAAACATAATGAACTCTCTTGTCTGAGGGGCATTGGGAAGCTCCAGGATGGCCTATGGATAGCAAAGCCCATAGAACCTCTGCACACCCTTCTGAGTACTTTCTGGGTCATTATACCTAATGCGAGGCCCATGCCATGTACACAGTCACCATGCTGTTCAGATTATGTGACAAGCACAAAGGTCTGTGTGTCCAATACAAACACAACTATTTTCTTTGAGCATTTTTGATCCAAGGTTGGTTTAATCTACAGATGAAGAGCCCACAAATGGAGGGGGGGGGGACCCACTGTACCTGCATTTCCTATCCATGATGTGTGAGTTTCCTAACCAGTTTAGTCTGAGTGAACCAGTTAAAGAGTACAATCACTGTAATCATGTGCATACTGAAAATATCGCAGGAGTTGGATGTACCCAATGTATGATTGTAATCAGATGTTCAAGAAGATAGCATGTGCGTTCAATTAATGCTTAAATGTATGAAGAAAAGAGAGTATCATTCATGGGGGAAAGACCTATAAATGTGTAGGAGCTATGGGAAACATGCAAGCTTCATTGCCTTTGTAAATAAATGGGGTGCACTGTGAGGGAAGTCCATTCCCAGATACTTTTTAAAGATTTTGCCTGTGCAATAAATACATTGCAATCTTGAGTCCCTGTCCTGAAAAGCTCTAGAAGGAGAAGGCTCTTCACGCAGACATACATCTCCAAGTCTCAAGGACAGAAAGAGAGTAGTGTCCCCCTTTTGCAGGCTCCATCTGCAGACTGGGCAGGGCTGGGCAGGGGCTGGATGAGCTGAGCAGCACAGAAAGACATTCAGAAAGCTTTCTGACCCTAAATCGGGCACTCAAATCCCTAAAGCCTACGGAAGGAAAAACAAAAACAAAAGATCAGGCATGTCAAATTCTAGTAGTACAAAACCTGAACAAAATTTTTAAAAAATTAAGTCTAGGAGGAAGTATTTAAAATATTTATTTTATTTATTTATTTAGAGAGAAAGAGGCAGAAAGAGAGAGAGAATAGGCGCACCAGGGCTTCTAGCCATCACATATGAACTCCAGACACAAGCACCACCACCATGTGTATCTGGCTTACGTGGGTACTGGGGAATTGAACCTGGGTCCTTTGGCTTTGCCAGCAAGCACCTTAAGAGCTAATCCATCTCTCCTGGCCAGGAAGAAGCATTTTGAACCAATAAAAGATGATGGTTGAGTGTGCCAAGAATAACAGAGAACTACAAATCAACTGGGGACAGAAAAATCAATGGGGGTACACTGACAGCCAAGTTATGGGAGCTGAGTGGGGAAAATTCAATCAGCTTAGCTGGGATTTAGCAGAGGTGAAGTGCCTCATCTCACCACCAGAGGGCCCCAAGGCAGGAGTAGAGATAAGGCCACACACCCATTAACTTGGCTGTGACCATTCAGGCCTCATTATCCTCACTCAACAGGCATGCATGTAGGTGCCCAGAGAGAGAGAGCTGGTCAAGGTATGCAAGAAAGTCGCCCAGGGCAGGCCAAGCCCAAAAGTCAGCCAGCATCAAACACTCATCCCCACCTGCTCTGTGCCCTACTTGGTGGGAAACACTAGTCAGTGAGCAGGAACTTCATGTCCTGGGAAGGTGGTCAAAAACACAACTCCATTGGTAATATCAGGGTGTTTCATGAGGAAAATGTTTTCAAATGCCACCTGTGTAACAAAAAATGAATAAAGGAGCCAGGTGTGGTGGCGCACGCCTTTAATCCCAGCATGCAGGAGGCAGAGGTAGGAGGACTGCCGTGAGTTCAAGGCCACCCTGAGACTACATAGTGAATTCCAGGTCAGCCTGGGCTACAGTGAGACTTTACCTCAAAAAGCAAAACAAAACAAACAAACAAACAAAAAGCACATACATTCATAAAAATGAGTAAAAATAAACAGTTGGACCTAGAAGGACAAAATGAAGGTGGCTCCTATGGGGAGTGGGTTGCAGATCTAGGAAAACCTCTGTCCTTTAGCCCAAGGGAGAAGTGAGGCCAGGCTGGGGGAGGACATTAACTCTAGAGTAAGACCATAGGGTGGAACCCAGGTTCAGTTAACCCCTAAGTATATCAGACAATGTTTAGTTGTCACCATAGAGAAGGGGTGCTTAAAAGGCCAGCCCCCCGCCCCACTCCCCACAACCTGGCCCAGTGACAAGTGTGGAGGCTGAGGAATGGCACTGCTGGAGAGTATGATTAAAGATTTGCCCTTGGGCTGGAGAGGTGGCTTAGAGGTTAAACGCTTGCCTGTAAGGCCTAAGGACCTCGGATCGAGGCTTGCTTCCCCAGAACCCACGTAAGCCAGATGCACAAGGGGGCGCATGCATCTGGAGTTTGTTTGCAGTGGCTGGAGGCCCTGGCATGCCCATTTTCTCTCTCTCTCTCTCTGCCTCTTTCTCTGTCGCTCTCAAATAAATAAAAATAAAATTTAAAAGTTCTTGTTCTACATTAAAAAAAAAAAAGATTTGCCCTTAATGTGAGCAGGCTTTGAGAGGGCCTGGGGCAGGGCTAACTGGCCAGAGCCCTTCACAATGTGCAGCCACTAATGCAGCTGCCTAAGGGACAGCCATACCATGGAAACATGCTGTTGCCATGCAGAGGCATTTCAGCATCCAGGAAGACTGACCTTCAGCATGGGCCTGTGGGCACCTCTTCAGTCATACAAACTAGAGCTCACCCAAAGCTGTAACAGGGACATTCTGACCCAGGTGGGCACAAGTTCTGAAACAAATTCTGATGGGCCTTGATTCAGCTGCCCACCACCTACCAGTAAAGAAGGATCACCTTTGGGCTTCATCTCCTTGACCTCACAGGTGACCTCCCTCCCATTGGAGTTCCTCCTCTCCCTACATGTGTGACCTTGCAAAAGTTAGGCTTTCTGTGTCTTCATTACTTCATTTTCCAGATGGAGAGATTACCTACTGCATAAGGTTGTGACAGTTAAATGGAGTGCAGTAGGCACCCTTATCCAGTTATATCTTCTGAGGTTTCAGTTACCTGCAACTATTTGTGGTCTAAAAATATCAAGAGGAAAATTCCAGAAATAAAGAATTCACACATTTTAAGCTGTGTTCCATTCCAAGAAGCATGGTGAATCCATTCTAATAAGGTTGATGAAATCTTTTATCATCTAGCTTTGCCCCACCCAGGATGCGAACCCTGTTTTTGTCCAGAGTATCCACACTGTATATGCTACCTGTTACTCACTTAAGAACCTTCTCAACAATGGTTAGGGTACCACAATGCTATTGTTCAAGCAATTCTTTTGGACAGGGGTGGGCGGGAGGGAGGAGGGGATCGAAGTAGGGTCTTGCTTTAGCTTAGGCTGACCTGGAATTCGTCTCAGGGTGGCCTTGAACGCACAGCAATCCTCCTACATCTTCCTCCCAAGTGCTGGGATTAAAGGTGTGTGTCACCACGCCCAGCAAGCAATTCTTATTTACTGAGGTCCCAAATCACAAGAGTAATGGTGCTTGCAATTATACTACAGTATATTGCAACAACTGTTCTATCATATCAGTTGTTAATCTCCTTCCTATTTAGTTTATAAATTACAAGCAAATGCCTTTAACCACTGAGCCATCTCTCCAGTCCTAGTTTATAAATTAAAATTTTACCATAGGTATAGGTAATAGTTAACCTTGATTGTCAACTTGATTGAACCTATAATTACCTAGGAGACAAATCTCCAGGCATGTCTGTTCAGGAGTTCCTACATTAGGTTAGCTGACATAGGAAGACCCACCCTAACTGTGAGATGGCACCATTCTATGGGTTGGATCCCAGGCTGAATAACAAGGAGAAATCAAATTGAATATGAGCATTCATTTCTCACTCTCTTTAAAAAAATATTTTATTTATTTGAGAGTATGGGCACAACAGGGCGCTCTTGCTACTGCAAGTGAGCTCCAGATACATGCACCAGTTTGTGCATCTGGCCCTACATGAATACTGGAGAACTGAACCGAAGGCTGGCAGGCTTTGAAAGGTGGCACCTTTATCCAGGGGGCCACCACTCCAGCCCCATTATCTCTCTTCTCCTCTTCCTCACCCCCACCTCTTCCTGCATCCTGAGAACTGAATGTGACCAGCCTGTCTCCTTTCCCACCATGATGAACTAACTATATCTCCTTCAAATTGTAAGTCAAAACAAACCTCCCTTAAACTGCTTCTTGTCAGATATTTGGTCACAGCAATGACAAAAGTAACTAATATGGTATGTTTACATAGGGAAAAACACACAATATGTAAGGCCTGGTACTATTCCTAAATCCAGGCATCCTTTTGGGTGCTTGGAGCATGTACCCCTCAGATAAGGGAAAACTACTGTGTTCTCCTTACAGGTCACCTGATCTGTCCCTCCTCCCCTATTCTGACCCCCTCCAGGCTCTACAGTGTTACATTCGGTCCTTAAACCCTTAAACTACAGCAGCACCAGGCCTGATACAGACAGGCAGGAGCCGCATCCAAAGGTGTGAGGAGGGGCCTGCAGAATCTGCATTTCTAAATGATCTCCTCAGGGGAAGTAGTTTGAGAGTACTAAAAATAAAAATTACAAACGTCTAAAAGCGTAGGATGTTAAAGAGATTTATTCCACAGACTGTGGATGGAGATGTGCGTGGAGCTCTGCAAGACGCAGGAGGTTTTCACTGAGCGGCAGGACAGCGCGGCCAGCCTGCGCTAGGGATGGGCAGCGAGCGCTCTCCAGGAGCCAGGGCGGCTGGGGAGGTCAGCGTCCGGGAAGGGAGGGAGGGAGAGGAGCCAATTAGTTCTGACTCTGGGGTGACAGGACCCTGCCTCAGCACCGAACCCCGGCCGGTGTCTTCCCGGGTCACCCGATGGGTGTCTCCTCACCTGCCCTTAGGTGCGCCCGGATCCAGGACCCCACTCGCCCAACCGCCTCACCCCTCCAGCCTGCGCCCCCCGCTGGATCTCCGCTCCCAGGCCCCTCAGGTACTCTCTCCATCGGTCTGTCTGTCTCCACCCCGGGTCGTAGTCCTGCTCAGGCCCGCACTTACCCGTCCTCCCGGTGGGCGGCGGCGAAAGCGAGGCTGCGGAGCGCGCGGGGCCGCGAGAGACTCTGCGGCGGGAGAAAACGGGAAGAGCCTCCGCCCACAGCCGGCCCCGCCCTTCCTAGCCCCGCCCCTCAGCCTGGACCACGGGCGTGGGCGTGGCCACGGGGAGGACCCGGACGGCTACGGGGTGGACAGAGGGCGGCCGAAGGGACCAGGGGCAGGGTAACGAGGGGCGGGGCTGAGGTTGGAGAGAGGGGACCGCGGGGCGGGGTGACCGAGGGGCGGGGCTGAGGTTGGAGAGAAGGGACCGCGGGGCGGGGTGATCGAGGGGCGGGGCCGAGGTTGGAGAGAGGGGACCGCGGGGCGGGGTGATCGAGGGGCGGGGCTGAGGTTGGAGAGAAGGGACCGCGGGGCGGGGTGATCGAGGGGCGGGGCTGAGGTTGGAGAGAGGGGACCGCGGGGCGGGGTGATCGAGGGGCGGGGCTGAGGTTGGAGAGAGGGGACCGCGGGGCGGGGTGACCGAGGGGCGGGGCTGAGGTTGGAGAGAGGGGACCGCGGGGCGGGGTGATCGAGGGGCGGGGCTGAGGTTGGAGAGAGGGGACCGCGGGGCGGGGTGATCGAGGGGCGGGGCTGAGGTTGGAGAGAGGGACCGCGGGGCGGGGTGACCGAGGGGCGGGGCTGAGGTTGGAGAGAGGGGACCGCGGGGCGGGGTGATCGAGGGGCGGGGCTGAGGTTGGAGAGAAGGGACCGCGGGGCGGGGTGATCGAGGGGCGGGGCTGAGGTTGGAGAGAGGGGACCGCGGGGCGGGGTGACCGAGGGGCGGGGCTGAGGTTGGAGAGAGGGGACCGCGGGGCGGGGTGATCGAGGGGCGGGGCTGAGGTTGGAGAGAAGGGACCGCGGGGCGGGGTGACCGAGGGGCGGGGCTGAGGTTGGAGAGAAGGGACCGCGGGGCGGGGTGACGAGGGGCGGGGCTGAGGTTGGAGAGAGAGGACCGCGGGGCGGGGTGACCGAGGGGCGGGGCTGAGGTTGGAGAGAGAGGACCGCGGGGCGGGGCGATCGAGGGGCGGGGCTGAGGTTGGAGAGAGAGGACCGCGGGGCGGGGCGATCGAGGGGCGGGGCCGAGGTTAGAATGAGGGTATGTGGCTGAGGCAGTGAGAGGGGACCAATGGGCGGGACAGGGCCCTGGTCATGGTGGAGGCGGCACCTCGAGCTGTGAGTGGACGTGGACTGGGATGAGTGAGGGCGGCCCCATGGGACAGGATAGGGGCGTGGCCACAGAGGTCGGGCAGGGACCCCAGAAGAGAGGTCTCCACACAGTGCGAGAACCAGCTTCCTTCGTGACCCACATCTCCCGCTTCATTTGTTTTAAATCTGGCATTCCTTTAAAGCATTCGAGCAGACGTTCACCTTTAAACACTTGGCTGTTTAATCAATAAGGCTGTTCTTTAAATATGGCTGGGATACTCTTACTACGAACAAAAATGACAATTCACAGCCCTCTTCTTTTCCCTGGTTGGCTCTGACTTGTAGGAGGGATGCGAGCTGTGAAGGTGCGGAGTCTCCACAGCCTTGACCTGCAGGGTGCTGTTGTGGCCTGCCCAGGCTGATACAGCCTAAGGAGAGACCCAAGCAGGACAGGCAAGCCCAGGGCACCCATAAACTGGCCTGTGCCACTTTCTCCCTTTCACTTGAAGTTGTGAGGATCAGAGCACTGGTTCAGGAATAGAGTCATGGCTGGATTCTAAACAGCCAGTATCTGCAAATAAAAAACAAAAACCTGCCTTGCCAGAACTTTTCAATTTGGATCTCTAGAACTCACGCAAAGTGGGACAAAGTGGCACCTACTCCCAATGTGCCCATGGCAGTGGGGGGCAGAGTCAGGAGAAGTCTGACAATTACAGACCTACTAGTCTGGCATTCAAGTGGCAAAAACACAAGAGACCCTGTCTCAAACAAGGTGCAAAATGAGGACCGACACCCTGAGGTTGTCCCCTGACCCTACATGTGCACAGTGGCATATTTGTGCCCATATCAGAGCACTTACCTGGCCTGGCATGCTCGAGGTACTGGATCCCACCCTCAGCAATACAAAAATAAAAAATGAATGATAAACTGGGCGTGGTGGTGCACGCCTTTAATCCCAGCACTTGGGAGGCAGGGGCTGGAGGATGGCCCCGAGTTTTGAGGCCACCCTGAGACTACATAGTGAATTCCAGGTCAGCCTGAGTTAGAGTGAGACCCTACCTCAAAAAACAAAAACAACAAAAAGGAAAGAAAAATAAAAGGAAATGATAAAATTCCATCTGAGGTTAAGGGTCTTATGGACTGAGTCATCCACAGTGTCCATTTATATGTTGAATTCTCAACCCTAAAAGTGATTGCATTTGGAGAAAGGGTTTGTATAAGGAAGCAATAATAAGTGAGGTCACAAGGGTCCTACTGGGAAGAGGAAGGGACCCCAGACAACTCCTTTTCATGTATGCATGGAGAAAAGACACACATGAAGACAGTTGTCTGCAAGGTAGGAAGAGGCCTCACCAGAAACAACCACCCTGGCACCTTGATTTTGGACTCCAGCTTTCTGTTACTGTAGCAAAATAGCTAACACAATCAAGGTATAAAGAGAAAAAGGTTATTTTTGCCTCAAGTTCTGAAGGCTTCAGTTCATCACTGGATGAGGCTATACATCAGGGCAGAAGTGTTAATGGAGCAAGTTATTCCCCTCATGGTCAGGCAGCAAAAGAAGGGTCCCACTATCCCCTTTGAAGGCATGGCCATAATAAGCAGAGGCCTTCCCTTAAGGCCCTATGTCTTAAAGATGCTACTACCTCCTAGTAGCCCCAAGCTGGGGACAAAGATTTTTAACACATGGGTCTTGGGGGTACATTCCAGGTCTAAGTGTTGGAGACTTCAGTGTCCGGGAAGGAGAAAACATGTGTCATCTTGGTTGAGCCACTCAGTCTATGGCATTAGGAAAGCTCGGGGGATTAAGACTTTCTCAGCAATCTGACCTCAAGAAAGTCATGAGACATCTGTCTCCTCACCTGCAGAGGGGATAAGTGGTGCCCATCTCCTGGCGTTGAGGACTGAACAGAGCTTCTCTGTGGTTGCGCTGTCTGTGGGCAACAGCGATCCAAACAGCAGCCCATTTTCCAAGTGGAAAATTTTAGAAATAAACAAGTTTAAAACAAGATTTTTTCATTATAGCATATTATTATAACTTGCTTTAGTGCTAATCATTGTTAATCTTTTATCATTCTTAGTTTGCAAATTAAAGCTTTATCAGAATTGTGTATGTACAGGAAAAAAAATACCATATTGTTTAAGGTTTGCTACTGTCTGCTGTTGCACGTACAGGACTGCCGTCTTAGGTTGGAGAGTCAGTCTATCCATTCATCTCTGGGTTCCCAGCTCCCTCCAGACCTCAGGTGAGGTTGCTGCTGCTCAGGGACTCCCTCCATACCATACAGTCTTTGTGGGCAGCTGCAGCTGGAGTCAGGCAGGAGTGCCCTGGGCCTGGACAGCCACAGCTGTTAGCGAGGTGCCAGGAGGACCCTCTGTAGCACTTTCGGACACTAGCCGATGACACAGATGAAGGAACAGGTGCAATGGCAGAGAGGGAAAATAGTTTTCAGTTGCCAACTCTGTACGCTGCGCTCTTTGCCAACCCCACGCCTTCCTGCAGCTCGAATGGTGCATAGCTGATGCCCTTTCATGGGTGGCAAGAAGTGCATACCTGCCCAAGGCCACGCAGCCTTGCATGACAGGGGAGGGATTCAAAGTCTGGCCTGAGCCTAAAATCATGGCTTCTTGTGAAAGGAGGCTCTCTTCCAAACAAGCAAGTGGGTGAATGAAAGAAGAATGAGGGCTGGTGAGATGGCTTAGTGGTTAAGCGCTTGCCTGTGAAGCCTAAGGACACTGGTTCATGGCTCGATTCCCCAGGACCCACGTTAGCCAGATGCATAAGGGGGCGCACGCATCTGGAGTTCGTTTGCAGTGGCTGGAAGCCCTGGCATGCCCATTCTCTCTCTCTCTCTCTCTTTCTCTCTCTGTCTGTTGCTGTCAAATAAATAAATAAAAATAAACAACAACAACAAAAAAGAAAACCCTCTTCTAAAAAAAAGAAAGAAGAATGATTGTTGAAAGAAGGAGAAGCTGTGGCTTACATAGTTGTAGTTAAATGGTCACTGCTCAGGGTTAAGGATGTGGCTCCATGGCAGGGTGCTTGCCTAGCAGGCTCAGGCCTCTGTTGCATCTCCATCCCATCCCCCTAAAACGACAACTATTCTGTGGATTTTTTAATATTAAATTTACAATGTCAATTTTACATACAAAACAGGAGTTGTTTCCAGGAATGAAATTTGGTCTCTGATGAACGCAAAGATGCTTCAGGTCAAGGCTGTCCTTCATCAGTCCCCTCCTGAATCTCCCACACAGGGCTGCCCCTCAGAACTCCCCTCCTACATCCCCAGAGCTTGCTTATGATTTTCCCCAGCCTGTCCATGTAGTGTGCAAGGTCATCCCTGGCCCTCACGATAAAAATGGAGAAGTTGATCCATCCTTACTGCTGTCCTCCCAGGGATCTCTGGGAGCCACTGACACCAGCTGCACAGGAGGTCCCTGCCTGGCACAGGGCAGGGCTAAGCCTGATGCAGTTCACCACACCATAGCCCCAGATGAGGCCCTTCAAGGCCTCTGGGCATACTGGCTAAGAGCCACTGAGAAGACAAGGCTGTCATTGGGAACCCACTAGTAATTTTCAAAACCATGAGCATGAACAAAAATTTCATGCCTTGACAGTAATAGTACCTCAGATGGATTTCTTCTGATTTTATGTTTTGACAAGGTAGGGTCTCACTCTAGTCCAGGCTGACCTGGAATTCACTGTGTAGTCTCAGGGTGGCCTTGAACTCATGGCAATCCTCCTACCTCTGACTCCTGAGTGCTGGGATTAAAGGTGTGTGCCACTACGCCTGGCTGGATTTATTTTTTGATGTATAAGGTTTGCAGGGGGGGCATGGGTGTGCACATGTCAAAGTGGGCATGTGTGTAGAGGTCAGAGGACAACCTCCATTGTGGCGCTCACTTTTCATGTTGCTTTTGGCTGGGTCTCTCCCTGTTTACCACTGCCTTCACCAGGTTAGCTGGCCCATGAGTTTTTCAGGGATTCTCTTGCTTCCCACCTTGCTATAGATGTGCTCAGATCACAAACATTTCCACTGCTGCATCTGGCTGTATGTGGGTTCTGAGGATTCGAACCCAGGCATGTGTGCTTGTGCAGGAAGCACTTTATTCACTGACCCATCTCCCCAGCGCTTCCTTCGGATTTCATAGCCCACGCTCACACTGTGGTGCAATACCATCACCATGACAGGCCTGGGAAGCAGGCAGAGCACGCATTGCAGTTGCTACTTATAGAGCAGGAAACTGAGGCTTGCCCACCAGTGGCTGGCCATGCCAAATTTAGAGGGCTAAGCACTTCCCTGACTGGTCAGAAACCCTCTCACAAGACCTGGACATTTTCTGTAGCCGGAACCTGCCGATAGGCAACACCAAAGATTGCTATGTTCCCTCTGCGATGGCCGCATTTACTTACTGGGCTTCTTGGTGGGCTCTGTGGGACCCTCAGCAAAGCCGTTGGTTCTGTCTGGAGGGAGGAAGCTGAGAGTTCAGAAGCAGCTGGCTCAACTTCCAGTATCAGGGGCTACCTCCAGGGCCACAGGAGGCACAGCTGGCATGCACACGTTGCCTTGACCCCGGGGCCTGGTTTACTGTGAACCTCACAGGCAGCACCCCGCAGCTGTGAACCCCCTCTCCTGAGAACTGACCTGAGGGCCCGAGGAGACTTGACTCCAGCGCTAAAGATAGGTTCAGCTGACTGCACAGAAGGAGGGGATAAGAGTCAGCCGGCCCAGGCAGCCCAGCGAACCAGTGTAAGGTCTCCTCACAAGACCCAGATCTCTCTCCCAATGACCAAAGGGTCCAGAAATCTGGGTTATCATCATGTTTGGAGGCAAGCAGTATATGGAAAAAAGAAAGGCCAGAATAGGGCTACAAAACTTGTGTTTACCTGGAATGTGTTAATATTCATATAGTACAGTATGCTTGTATCCAATGATCACAGATTATTAGTGATTTTTTTTTCTTTATAGTCCTGAGGATAGAATTGAGGGCCTCACCCAGGCTGGATAAGCTTCTACCACTGAGCTACAACCCCACCTGCATAAGACCTTTAAGTCACTGTGGGATGTGAGTAAAAGAGCAGAGTTTGCAATGCAAAATATGTGTCTTTTTCCATCTGAACTAAAAGTGAACTCTCAGATCTCTGCATCACCGTATGTGCTAAGAATGTACGGTCTAACCCAAGGTCCCAGGTGTCATTGCGGCAAGCCCCTCACATGTCGGTGGGGACTGAGAATGGAGCTTTGTGGCTCTTCTGCCCTGAAGGGATGCACACAGGGAAGCCAGCACTGACCCCTGGGGGACTCTGGGAAACCCACACAAAGCCTGGCCCAGGCCCAAGGGAAGGCTACATTCACTGGGACTCACTACGATGCCTCAACCATGAAGGCATTAGAGACAAAACCCCCAGAGCTCACGAAAGAGACAAATGTGGACATCGGTGCAGCTGCCATCTCCATCCAGTCATTCAGGAGATCAGTTCCAAGCTGAGTCCACAAGGCTTCCAGTGAAAGAGAAGGGAGCATTCTTTCCCTTTAATAGGGAACAGGAGACAAGACTGGACATTCCATCAGCCCTCCAGGGGGACAGCTGGACTCTGCTAGGGGCAGCAGGAGGGAAGCTGGCTCCAGGCTGTGAGCAAGCCCACAGAGGTAGCTGAGTATTTTTCATAGTCATTTAAGGAGCTGCAGCTTCATTACTGTAACGCCCAGGGCATGGAAAATAGGGTCCCCTTCCCATCCCACTTGGAGTGAGGTGGTCACAAGGAGGACAGAACTTTCCATTGGGAGCTAAGGCCTGAGAAGGAGGGCCTGCAGCTGGCCTGTTCACTGATACTCTATCCAGGGTCACTGGCAGGTGAGTCATTTTGCTCAGAACGGGCTTCAAAGGGCTCAGACAGGAAGGGAAACACAAGCTCATAGCAGCCACACAGCTGTGGGTAAGTAGATGTAAACTGTGGAGAACCTGGAACTCGGCATGGCCCACAGTACTTGACAAAGAACCGCAGTTACCCCTCCTATTGTAGCTTACAAGTGAGGTGCACTCCCTGACTCAGGGTGACAACTTCCTCAGCCACCCAGAGGCGCCCACAGACAAAGTGAAGACACAGGCTTCTGTTCATGACCTTTATTTGCCCTGTACACCACTTCAGGCCACCCAGGGCCACTTCTGATTGTCCGGAGGGTGTCCTGTTGGTGACGGGGCGCAGGCTGAAAGGACTCCAGTGGCTTGAAGGAGAGGATGCTATGTTCCCGGCTGGGGACAGGAGGGTACTGAAGCTCCAGGGAGGGGCTGATGCTCTGGGAGACCTGGTCTCAGTACTCAAAGGTCACCGTCTTGACCCGAAGGTACTCATTCAGGGCCTCCTCCCCTGCAAGACAGCACATTGCCGCTGGGACATAATTGGCTACACACTGTTCATCTCATAGGACCCCCTGGAGTAAGCTGGTGGGGGAGTCTGGCTCTCTTCACTGGAAGATGAGAAACTGAGGCCCGGAGGGGGGGGGGCACATACCTGACCCAGGTCATCCCTAAGGGGAGCTGTGACTCTCACATAGGCAGGGGAATACAGAACCAATGTAGGAAAGCTGTTCTAGAGCCTTCCCTGGTTCCTATTGCCTTGTGATAACGGGAGAAGTGGAGGCAGGTGCTACTGCGTGACATGCCCCCCTCCCAGTAAGAACCCAGCACCTAGCAGCCATGTTGCTCCGTGTACCACCCTAGCAGCTGGGACACAGCCTGGTACCCAGTGGCCTTTCATAGATGCTTGTTGAATGACTAAATGAAGGGCAGCCCTAAGGGGCAGGGTTTGGTTACCCAGGTCTTTGCCAAATCCAGACTGCTTGAATCCTCCGAAAGGCGCGGCCACGTCAGTCTTGTTGTACGTGTTGACGAACACGGTGCCGGCCTGCAGCTTGTCGCTCACGTACAGAGCTTTGCTGATGTCCCTGGTGAAGACACCAGAGGCCAGGCCAAATTCCGTGGCACTGGCTCGAGACAGCACGGCGTCCATATCCCTATGGGGAAAAATCCAAGAGGAACTCCCTGAGGGAGGCTCAGAAGGGCCCCAGCCCTGGGCTTGGGACAAGGAGGGACCAGCATCTGCTTCCCCAGATGGGGGCCCAGCCCCAAGCTCACTGCCACATGAGACCTAAAAAAGGAGAAAACTGGGCTGAGGTCAGAGCAAGTCCGGAGCATATGAGTGGAGGAGAGAGGGGCAGAGAACTAAAGGGAGATGAGCGTGGCCTGTCCCGCCAACAGTCAGTCAACCACCAGGACCTTGGTCATCGGCCTTACTTTACAATCAGGAGCGAAGCCCAGCACGCCTGGAAGGGCAGGTGCCTTTGGGCACTAGGGCAAGCCAAGCCTTAGCCCTACAACCCAGCGCCATGTGAGTCTGACCTACTAAATCAGTAGATGTTGACAGTTTCAGTAACATTGTGACCGTAGTAATGAAAGGAAAGAAACAATCTTGCAAGTTACACAAAGGTACCATAAGGGCCAGGGGCTAACCTGAAAAATGACAGGCAAGAGAAAAAAAAATAAAAAAAGGTGTGGCAGGTCGCGTGTGTTCAAAGAGCCATTGTCCCCTCCCACTGCAAGTAGAATTTATTTCTTCCTTTTAGTTGGGCTGGACTTGGTGACTGCTAGGCCAAAAAGAAAAAAAAGTATGAGCTGGCCACTTTGGGGAACCAGGTTACACCAGTAAACCATCAGTTACCTGATACTGCTGTGTGGAAAGAACCTACAGGAGGCCCCAAGCCGTGGTGACCACAGCTTATGATGTCAAATGAGTCCTGACATGGCGTAGAACTGATGGGCTCACCCCGTCCAACCTGACCCCCGCACTGCTGTTATCCCAAACCATGGTTTTGGGACAATTTAATGCATGGCAGGTCACCATCAGAATAGGACTTTGTGGGCTGTAAGAAACACCCAGAGAGCTACAGGGAGACAGGAGCTCAGGAGGGACAGGGAGGGGACAACTGCCTTTGTTCACAGGGACCTTGGGAGGAAGCCACCACAGGCTTTGTCCATAGCTTCCACTCTGACTCAGTTTCCCTCCTGGCTGCCATGCAGAGACCCTAGTCACACGTGGAAAAGGCCTCCAGAGGCAAAGAGGATTCCGTACCCATCAGCAAACCGAGAGATGATCATGATGGGCCCAAAGGACTCCTCCTTGGCGATGAACATGTGGTCCTCCACGTCTGTGAAGACGGTTGGCTCAAAGAAGAAACCTGCATGGGAGACAGTAGCCCAGGGTAAAAAGGAGGTACAGGCCCCTGACGGTCCCCTCTTTGCTGTGGCCAGGGCCTGGCTCACAGGGTACTGTGTGCTATTTTGGCTCTGACTGCTGCATTGCAGGCCCAAGACCCTCTCTCTGCCTTCGGGGTGGGTTTGGCCCAAAACAGGCAGCCCAGAGTGTCTGCTGCTCCTCGCTGGGTTCCAAAAATCCCCTGCCCTCCTTGTCCAGGGGATGGAGGTGCTCCACCCATGTTCTTGGCTCCTAGGGGCTACACTGGCCCCTGCCAGTGAACAGCACCTTCAAAAACTCTTACCCTCCACCCCAAACCTTGTCAACCACCCCCTTCTATGCCTTGTCCCACTATCTCTGGCTTCAAGGAATTCCTGGTCTAGGGACACAGGGAGGCTTTTGGCTGAATGTCACTTGAGTTAAGTGACAAGTTGTTCTCATGGTAGAACAGTGGGGAACTGTTTGCTAAACAGAGAAGCAGCATTTACAGAGTGCAGAAGCTTAGACACATCTGGAGACAGCATTATAGACAGTGGAGTGTATCAAGGGCGAGTCATGTAGGCCACAAAAGGCAGACGATGTTTGAATGTTCAAGGCCAGCCTGGAACTACAGGCTGGGCTAGAGTGAGACCCTGACTCAAAAATTAAGAATTAAGTCAAAAAGAGGAAGCATCTGAGACTCACCCTTCCTTCCCATCCTTCCACTAACTAGAGCCTCTTTGGTGCAGGCTCGTCACCCGTTATGAAGGAGCTGATGGGGAGAGCAGGCATAGGCCTGTTCCAGGAGCAGGTGGTGTTAATGGGGAGGCAGCACAGGACCTGTTCCTGTGGCTTTACTCTCCTGTTTTGGGTGGCTTCATCAGAGACAGGAGGCAGGTGTGTGTCTGGGGCCGGGCTGGGACATTGATAGCTGTTGAAGTGAAGTGCATGAGGAGGCCTCCCTTGGCCTCTGGTTGTGTGTTAGGCGTTCCAGATGGGTGGGCCCAATGCCTGTGTCTGGGATGATCTGAACCATGGCTAATAAGGATAAACTCCTCCAAGCAAAGGACCTACAATGAGGAGCCCTGGAGGCATGCTCACAGCCCAGAACAGACTGCAGGAGGATAGGGCGCCGGGACTTTCCATCTGTTTTGTAACTCCTTCCTCAGAAGGGAAATCTTCCCCTCCTGGAGGGAGGAGTGCGGAGGGTGGTTCATAAAACAAGGCCCCTCCCTAAGGTTGCAGTTGCGGGGGAGAGGCCAGTCTTTGGTGGAGCTGCCTGCAAAGCTGTGCGGGGGGCTCCTGGGTTGTGGCTTTCATGGTCCTCACCCAGGCTCTTCTGGGCTTTTCCATGATGCGGCTGCCTTGGAGTTGCCTATGCTCCTGTAAGCAAGCCCTCGCCGTGCTCCTGTAACTGCAGGAGATGCCCTGGTCCACTAAGCTAGACATAAGTGGAACCGTTTGTTTGGTCTGTCCTCGGAGTCCCATCTGGGGGTGAAGATGTTTGTTCACCTCCCTGCAGGAAAAGTCACACACTTCCACTAAGCAACTGCTAGGTGGCAGCAGCTAAAGGACGAGAGGGAAGCTCCAAAATCAAGTGTCTGAGAATGTGCAAAAGACAGGCCAGCAACACGGCCCAGCGGTCTAGAGACTGACCCAGGGCTGGGGACTGTCGCTGCTCGACAGCCCTCACCTTCTTAGTCCCAGACCTGGGGTCGGCAGGTGACTCTACAGTCAAGGCAACTGGGGTTACAGTTTCAGAGGGAGCGTGGGGTCTGAGCCTAACCTCCCAAATACTGGCCTCCAGCTACCCCCAGTTAGAGTTGGGAACCAGAGTCATGGTCCCCGATGCTCCCATGTACCCAAGTAAGCCAGAACGCTCTGCCTGACCTGGCCGAGGGACTTGATGACCACCGCAGACCAGCGTGGCCCCTTCCTTCACTCCACGCTGGCAATATTCCAACAGTTTCTTCAGGTGGGCCTCATGATTCTGTGGGCCATGGTTGGTGGATCTGTCCAGAGGGTCGCCAATCTTCATCTTCCCCACCTCCTCCACCTACAGAAAGTCCACAGTGTCTGATGATGGCCGTCGGGGGCCACCTCCCACATCTGCAATTTTTGTGCCAGCCATGGATCCCTGAAGAATGGCCCCACAGGCCTCTGTCCTGGCTCCTGCGCTTTCCCAGATTCCAGCCTCAAACCTACCTTGCAGGCTAGAACTCTATATATTTCCCATGTGCAGAGACCCCAAGGTGAGGGTGAGTGGGAGACAGAGGGGGGTGTGTGACGGGGGGGTGCAGGTGAGGCACAGCACAGGTGTAATTCCTGTTGCGCCTGCATCTGGCTAGGAATACGTCAGTCCTGCTTGCAGTAGCCTTAAGCGACAGAGCAGGTCAGTGAGTGGAAAGGAGAGGCCTGAGGCTGAATCCACCCATCCTACTTCTGTTTTCCTCTACTTCAGCAAACACCTTGAAACTCTCCTCTTTCGGGAAGCCTTCCTTATTGCTTCAGCCAACTTCAAAGTGATTTTGCTGGGCTGAAGAGATTGCTCAGTGGTTAAGGCGCTTGCCTGCAAAGCCAAAGGACCCGGGGTTGATTCCTTAAGACCCACATAAGCCAGATGCACATGGTGGCACATGCGTCTGGAGTTTGTTTGCAGTGGCTGGAGGCCCTGGAATGCCCTTTCTATTTCTCTCTCTCTGCCATTCTCTCTCTTAAATAATTAAATAAATAAAATAAAATGAGTTGGACTGGAAACCAGACGCCTGTTACCTGCCGCTTCAGTTTACCTAAGTAAGCTGGAGTGCTATGGCTGACCTGGCCGACTAACCTCATCCTTTACATGCACGTCCTATTCCTAGCCTGTCTGCCACCATGCATGGGCCCCTCGGAGCCTGTGGGGTCTTTGCACATGGGGACATACAGCGTTTCCACTGTGGAGGTAGGTTTGGAGGCTGGATGCTGGGGAAGCCTGGGAGCTGGAAAAAGGCTTGTTGGGGGACCCCACTGCAACAACTCCTTGTTGACAGGGACATAGAAAGACTCATCACCACACACACTTAGGGCATGCCCAATAATGGACCAGGGCAGTGGCTGGCTCTCATCCTTCCAGAATGTGATTCAAAAGAAACCTCTTTTCTTCATAAGGCAGCCTGCCTCAGGTAACAAAAAAAAGATGACTGAGTATAGGATTGCAGCTCTTTGGGGAATTATTCCTGGGATGTTGGTTCCTGCGGTCACCTTGTGGGATAGTCTCCCTTGCTGACCCCAGACAGTACCCTGGCTCCTTCCCTGCCACCCAGCTACACTGTTTAGTAACCCCTGCTCCTAAGCACATTGTCTTCAGTTGTCTGTGGGCCTGAGTCCTACCCAAGCTACTTCTGTGCTGGGTCTGTCACAGTGAGAGGCCCTGTTCAGCCAGGCAAGCCAGCTCCTCGCCACAAATGAACCCATTTCCTGGCGGTGCCTTTCAAGGAGACAGTCTGCTTCTCAAGCCCATGGATCTACTCTGGCTGTGACCAGCTCTGGCCAGCAGAATGGGATGAAAATACTTTGTAAGCCCCAAGACTCATCTAAGTCTTTGCTCTCACTCCTGGGTCCTGTCACTGCCCACTATGAAATGCCCGAGCGGGCTGGAGAGATGGCTCACCAGTTAAGGTGCTTGCCTGGGAAACCTAAGGACTCAGGTTCGATTCTCCAGGTCCCACGTCAGCCAGATGTGCATGGTGGTGCGTGCATCTGGAGTTCGTTTACAGTAGCTAGAGGTCCTGGTGTGCCCATTCCCTCTCTCCCTCTCTTTCTCTCTCTGTGTCTCAAATAAATAAATAAACACCTCTTTTTTTTTAAAAAAAAAAAAGGCTGAGCACAAACTATAGTAGGAGAGACCACAGGAAAGAGAAGAGCCCTTCCCGCTGGCCTGGAGACTAAGTACAGACGTGGGAGCAAACCTAGGTGAATGCAAGCCCTGCCTCCGCTCCCCACAGGACCATGAGCTAGGTGCATCTTAATATGTCAGGCCATTTGGTCTTGAGAGCCATCTGTTATGCAGCAAAAGCCATGACTGTCCCTCTTAGAAAGTTCTTTCCAGACTGGAGAGATGGCTCAGGGGTTAAAGGCACTTGTTGGCAAAGCCTGCTGGCTCAAGTTCAATTCCCCAGTACCTATGTAAAGCCAGATACACAAAGTGCATCTGGAGTTCATGTGCAGTGGCAAGAGGCTAGCATGTCTATGCTCTCTCTCTCTCTTGTCTCTTTCTCAAATAAATAAATATTTCTTTCCCTTCCTCACTGCCCTTCATACTTGGGCCCATTATTAAGATCCAGTACCAGAGTGCTACAGCAGGGATTTTCCCCAAAGACCTATGTGTTGAAGACTCAGTTGCACACTGTGGCAGTGTTGGAAGGTGCTGGAACATTTAGGTGGGACCTATCTGGAGAAAGTGAAGCCACCGTGGTTGTGCTCCTAAAGCAGACACTGTGACCCCAGCCCCTTTCTCTCTTTGTCTCCCAGAGCCATCAAGTGGGTAGTTTTGCTCCGCCACACACTACCCACCATGGTGATGTGCCTGCCTCAACGCAGGCCCAAAGCTATGGAGCCACGCAATGATAAATGAAGCCATGAGCTCAAATAAACCTGTCCTCTGTATAAGTGGTTTTTATCTCAGGTATTCTCACAGTGCAGCAAGCTGGCTGCATGTGATCTGCCCCAGGAAATGCTCCTAACCAGCCACGCCACCCCATCCTCCTTTTCCAATGCCTGACCACACTGCAAATCTTCTACAGAGCCAGCGACTTTTCCCAGCATCCCTGCACATTTCTGCTGAGCTCCAGCTGGTTGTCCAGGGCATAGAGGCAGGCTCTTGACTGCTGCAGTGATGACAACGGCCTCAGCAGCCGCCACCTGGCACTACTGCATGGATCGAGGATGGAAGGGAGCTCAGGTTGGGCCAACCAGTATCTTGCCCCGTAACTTTTTGCTAATACAGTCGGTGGGAGGAGTTCTTTCTCGCCCAGGTTTTATGTTACAAGAATGTCAAGCTCACCACACACACACCACCATACCCCACATCTGGAGGGTGGTCAGAGAGACTGAAGCCAATCAGCAGAGACAGCAAGAAACCAGACCTTAAAGATCTTCCTGGCTGAGGCTCTGTGGCATACCCAAGACCCTGGGGTCCATTCCCAACACTACAGAGACATCCTTAAAGGAGTCAAGAAGATACCTTCGCCCCAGAGAGCCAACTTCTGTCCTGGTGTTCTGGGCTTGACGGAGACACTAACTCTAGTGTGAGCTACGTCAGTGCCCACCAGGTACCCCGTGGCTACCCTCCAGTCCATGGACAGTCTACTTGACTCCAGGTTACTTGCAGAGGGTACTTCATGCTCCAGGGTTCCTGATGTGGGGGTCAGGCCGGACTTGGACTTGAGCTGAGGTCACTCCCTTGCTCTGGCCCTTCTGAGCTGGTCCCTCCCCTGGCTTCCCCTGAGGTCTGCCTTTGGTAAACATGGTTCTCACCTCAGGCTCATCTTCTAGTGAAGCGCTTAAGACAGGCCCCTCCATTTTGCTGGTGCTGGAGATGGACCCCAGGGCCTGGAACATGCTAGGCTGATGCTGTACCACTGAGCCAGTCCCTTAGCAGCCAGGTCCTTTTTGGATATGTCATTTGAGTGATGTTTCTATTTCCTCCTGAACTAATTAAAACCCAGAAAGAACCCAGAGAGCCCCCAGGGGTCTCAGGAACAGGTGGGTGGGTGGCTCCCAATGAGGGGAGAAAGGGCTCCCCTCCTGTAGTCCCCATTCCAGCCCAGGCTCTGGTATAGAACTTACCACCTTCTGCACAAACTGGTCGTGGATGGAGTCTTCCACAAAGAGCCGCCCTGCCGCAATGCAGTTCTCCCCTTTGTTGAAGAAAACTGAGCTCATGCCCTTTGGAGAAAAGGTGGAATGCTGGGTCACAGACTGCTTATTCCAGGGTGTCTGCAAGAGCTATGACTCCTCAGGGAGGGAGAGGTATGCCCACATCCTGCCCTCTTTCTGCAGGCCAGGCTTGGTCAGCACTGGCTACATAAGTCCTATGCCATCTTTAGTCTATAAAGAGGCAAGAAATAATGGTGAAAAGTTGAGAACGTTAAGGCACAGGCCATGTGGTGAGAGGGACGGACCCTCATTGTGCAGGACAAGGCTGCTGTCCACCAGAGGGAGTGAATTTGGGCATGCTTGGGCCCCTTGATCCCTGTGTGGGCTCGCTGGATGGCCCAGAAGGTGCCAAGTCTTCTTGGGAGCTGACTGGAGAGGTGCCAAGGAGTGTATTGGCATGGAGCAGGTGGCAGGGCGACGTCACAGAGGCTCAAAGACAACAGCAAGGCTCTCTTGGGGAGGGCTGGGAGAAGAGCAGCCCTGGCCCCTGGGAAAGGTCCAGCCAGAGCAGAGAATAAAGGCTTTTGGGATGCTCTGGGAGCCCTGGCCCTACTGTGGGAGGTGGGTGGTGGGGTGCAGAGCCAAACCTGGCTCTCCTAGAAGCTGGGATGGTGTGACCTAACAGCAGGCTCGGGCCTTGGCTTTATGCAAGCCCAGCAACATCACCCTGCACAAGGACAGAGATCCCGGACGCTGACAGGTTCCCGGGGTTTATGAACAAGTCCTGGGCCTCCTTTGGTTTCCCTACGTAGCCAGGCTGGATTCCTCTTTATGACAGCGCTGGTGTGTCACATCCCTGTTCCATGTGGGTTGGGGCTTAGACAGGGCTATGAGGGGTGGTTGGGCACCTATTTGAATGTGGTCCTACTATTGTTCCCCACAGGAGTGGAGAGGGTACCACATCACACACATGACAATGTACACGCTCAGAACAATCCCACACTCTTGTGGCAGGTGCTATGCATCACCATTGCTTTAAACCCTCAGACATGACAATCCTTGTGGCCACCCCAGGAAGTGGGCACTGCACTAGCCCTGTGTGGCTGCCCAGTGAGTCTATGGTAGAGCTGGGAATGTGTGCGCATGCCCACCAGGAGAACGGGGTCTGTGAGCAAGGTCTGCCCAAGGGCTCCAGGACTGGTCTGCCTTCCACACTTCTCTTAGGATCACGGCCCCAGTGAGCCTTACAGTTATGAAACTTCTAGAGGAAAAACTTTCTGGAGGGCACATGTCATCCTTGCCCTAAGCCCATTTCCTGCCATGCTATAGTTGTGGTGACACCATGGATGGGTGAACTCTTGAGGCTAGGTTGACCACAGGACTTGGACCATGGAATCGAGAGGTCTTCCTGATCTCGTTGAACCGATCTTCCCTGTTATTGTCCCTGTGTCTCCCCACCTCTTCCCTCCATCTGCCCATCCCACCCTAGCCCCTAGGCCCAGCTCTCACCATCTGCACCGCCTTGCTGAGGTCACAGTCAGCAAAAATGATGAGGGGCGACTTCCCACCCAGCTCCAGGGAGACCTTCTTCAAGTTACTCAGGGCACAGCTGGGGGAAACAAGGGTTGGGGCTGATGCCTGGGGGCCCTGGAGCAGGGAGGACCCCCGGGTTGGGGGTCAGGACAGGTCCAGAGTGTGCTGGACTCAAGAGAGCAAGACTGAGCCCTGCACTTGTCCCCACCTCCACTCCCTCCACACTTGTGTTCCTCCAACACCACGCCCAGCCCCAGCTGCACTGCTCTTTCTCCAGGCCCCTGCTACACTCTTCCTTTCTCCAGATGCCCCGTGCTCAGGAGGCTGTGGGGAGAAGCCAGGGGCTCAGATGGATCTCAGAGAAGGAGCACCTTTCTGCCTCTGGGCTGCAGTGAGGAGCCTTTCCTCCCATGATCTGTTATGTACTAGGGGGGCTGCCCTGAAAGCTCATACGTTGACCCCCAAAGCAGAGAGAGACAGGCGGTCCTGTGTTAGAGGAAGGCCTCAGATAGCCTGCAGGCCAGGGCGCTCAGCTGAACTCCAAGCTCTCCTATTTGCACCCATCACTCAAAGAGCAGATGCTGAAGCCAAGCCCTGGTAGGGATAGGGTAGGGGCTTCCAGCAGAGCCAGCGCTCCAGCGGCGGCCCTATGGTACAGCCTGTGTGAGATGCAGAGCCTGAGCAATGACCTTCATGGAGCTGCTGAGAGAGCTGAGGCCTGGGCTTGTATGTAGGATGTATTAGGAACAGAGAGCCAGGAAGAGACATCAGTCCCTTAGAGGCTGAGTACAGGACTGAGAGGTGGCTGGAGGTCCTGCAAGTGTCCCGCCACAGGCACTGAGTAGAAGCCTCAAGCACTAGCCACGTAGGCAGTGGGGTATGCTTGCTTCTGCGAAAGAATCTGAAAAGAAACCGGCAGCTTTGATGCTAACACGACCATCCCTTGGTATCTTTGGGGCGGACTGCTTCTAGGACTATGAATATCAAAATCCTTTTGCTGATGTCTCTTTTGTAAAATTACCTACACACACCCTTTCATGTACTTACAGCCACCTCTAGCTGACTTACAAGATCTAATACAAGTGCTGTGTAAATACTTGTTAGATTGCATTGCTTAGAGAAAACACATGCACATGCACACACACTCTGCACATCACAGACAAGACTCATTTTTCTGCAGTCCTTTGATAGAAGTCATGGACACAGAAGGGTGATTGTCATCAATTCGATTTAACCCAACTAATCAAAATATTCAGTTCAACTTGTAATCAATATCAAATTGTGAATGCCTACATTTGGTGTGAGTTTTTGAAAGCAGTGTGTCTTTTGTTACTCACAGTGATTTTCATCCAAGATTCTTAAGCACTTGGTGCTAGGGGAGGGGGACATATCCAGCAACATGGAGCCAGGACCTTGCTGGGCTGAATGGGCACCACAGAGAGGCCCCACAGGCCACCCAAGGGCTGGCAGGAAACACAGACACACTCTCTGAGTCAACGTCTGTGCTGAACATGGCAGTGGTGGTGGTGGTGGTGAGGGACGACCATGCCCACTGAAGCCTGGGAAGCAGGTCCCAGCTCCTGGCACACACCTTCCACATGCAGACATGGGGGTCAGGGGGGCTTCCCCTCCCTCCCCCCTTCACCTGCCTCTTCATGATGTGCTTTCCAACCTCCGTGGAGCCCGTGAACCCAATTTTCCTCACATCTGGATGGTCTAAGAGTCGCTGGCCGATCGGGGAGCCTGTAGTGGAATGGGTGGGAGAGACGAGGTGAGCCCTAGGGGAAGGCAGAGCCCTCGGGCCCTCACATGCCCACCAGAGGGCCAGAGCTCACACTGTGCTCCCTACAGGCTTCTTGCCGGAGTACCTGTGGCTCACTGGGTCTTGGCTCTGCTATGAGCTGAAATATGTCCCCCCAATTCAAAATCTGAAGACCTAATTCCCAGCACCTCTGACTGCAGCTGCATCTGGAGAGAGGATCTTCAAAGAAGTCACTAGGTTAAATGAGGCTATTAATGTGAATCCTACCCTGCGTGACTGGTACCCAGGGACGCCCAGGTCAGGGCACAGGGGAAGGATGGCATTTAGAAGCCAAGGAGAGGCCTGAGAAGGAAACAAGTCCACCTCACTCCTTGATGGTGGACTTTCAGCCGACCGAACTGTAATTGTAACTGATGACGTTGAGGCCTTAGCGCCTCATCATGGCAGCCTGAACAAACCACACTGCCTGTGTCTGTCACTCGTCAGAACGAGCTCCTAGCGGGGTCGGTGGCAGATGTAGTGATCCAAGCCTTACCCAAGCCCACCACTGGGGGATGCGGCTGCCTGGGGGCCACCTTGCTGCGTCCTGTTGGCACCGCTGACTGGAGTCCAGCCTGGCCCCGTGCTCCTTCCCAGAGTCCCTGCTTCAGTGAGACTGGGGTGGGGGGAGTCCCCTGCAGCCTTCCTCTGTCCTACACAGCAGGCTCTGCTCTCCTGGCTTGCTTCCTCTCTCAGACTGCTCTTTCCCATCTTTTTGGCTTACTCAACCTTAAAATACCTAGCTCCCCGGCTCCACCCTGAATGCCCTCCTCTCCTCAATTTACACAGCCTCCAAAGGCCATCTTCAGGAACGTCATGTCCTAAATCTGTATCTCCAGGCAAGCTTCCCTGGAATGCAGACCCATTTGTCATCCTGGGCCTACTCAGCCCTTGGGCTGCTATGTCTTTGGGACTCTCAAGTTCAACAATAAGACAATGACTTGTTACAAACCAGGCAAAAGATATAAACATACCTCTCCAGAAATAGAAATACAGGGCTGGAGAGATTGCTCAGTGGTTAAGGTGCTTGCCTGCAAAGCCTAAGGATCCAGGTTCAATTCCCCAGTACCTTTGTAAGGCAGACGCATGAGGTGGTACATACATCTGGAATTCGTTTGCAGCAGCTAAAGGCTCTGGCATGCCCATTCTTTGTCTCTCTGCCTGTCCTCTCTCAAATAAATAAGATATTTGGGAAAAATATTTATTAGAAAAGAAATATAAGCCGGATGTGGTGGCACACACCTTTCATCCCAGCACTTGGAAGGCAAAGGTAGGAAGATCGCCATGAGGTCAAGGTCATCCTGAGACTATGTAGTAAATTCTAGGTCAGCCTGAGCTAGAATGAGACCCTACCTCGAAAAACAAAATATACAAATGGTCAGCACATATATGAAAAACACTCAGTAACATTTACTACAGAAATCAGATTAGGGCTGGAGAGATGGCTTAGCAGTTAAGTGCTTGCCTGTGAAGCCTAAGGACCCCGGTTCGAGGCTCGGTTCCCCAGGTCCCACGTTAGCCAGATGCACAAGGGGGCGCACGTGTCTGGAGTTCGTTTGCAGAGGCTGGAAGTCCTGGCGCGCCCATTCTCTCTCTCTCCCTCTATCTGCCTTTCTCTCTGTGTCTGTCGCTCTCAAATAAATAAATAAAAATTTAAAAAAAAGAAATCAGATTAAAACAATGATGGGATTCCACTCCTTGTGCATCAGAACACTGAGAACAGTTGCTGGGGAGGGCTGGGAGAAGGAGGAGCCATAATCACTGTTGTTTCTATGGGGTACTATGGAATTGTACCCAGACCAGCAGGCATTGAAATCAAGTGCCTTTAACCACTGAGCAATCTCCCCAACCCAATAAATAAAAAATTTTAAAAATCACAGAACATCACACTAGACTACTGCTCTCACTGCTAGCCTGAAAATCAGTTCCTGGGAGATACACTATGGTTACTCAAATTTCATCAAAACGAAGATCCAGAGGCTACAGAGAATTCAACACCAAATCAGATCTCTAACACACCCACCAAGGCTCAGGAAACACTGGGGAAGAAGGGGCAGAAAGATTGCAAGAGCCTCAGGGTGGGTTGGAGTAATCTTACCCCGAGCCTGACTGAGGCCTTCATGACCCTTGCAGTGGATGCCAATCACACTATTGAGGAGGCCCCCCAGTGGAATGGGACTGGGGAAAGGAGATATAAATTATAACCTGTGGCTGGAGAGGTGGCTTCGCGGTTAAGGCATTTGCCTGCAAAGCCAGAAGATCCCGGTGCGGCTCTCCAGGACCCGCATAAGCCTGATGCACAAGAGGGCACATGTATCTGGAATTTGTTTACAGTGGCTGGAGGCCCTGGCGTGTCCATTCTTTCTTTCGCTCTCTCCCTCTGCTTCTTTCTCCCTCTCAAATAAGTAAATAAATAAAAATAAAATCACCTGGAAACTTAAGATAAAAAACTTAAAAAAAAATGAAAAAGAACAGCAACAACAAAAAAGCAAAATTCCACTAATCATGCTGCCCAATGGAGGCACGAACAGCTCAAAAGAGGATAGAAAAGGAAGATCATGCCAACAGTAGACATAGCAGGTAACCACACCAAGCAAAACAAACCTTACGACAAAACTGCTGGTTATGAAAGAGAAACAGTAACCTGTATAATGATGAAAGTGTCACTCACAGACTGGGGAGATAGCCCAGGCCCCATCTGAAATGCTGGGTGTCATAGCAAACACCTGTAACCCCAGCCAGCACTGGGGAGGTGGAGGCCCCAAGATCCCTGAAGCTTCCTAGTCAGCTGGCCTAGCCTGACTGGTGAGCTCTGAGCCAAAGAGACCCTGTCTCACAAAAAGACGCTAGACCTGAGAAACGACCTCCACGTGTGCCTGCACACACGCCTGTGCAAAACAAACAAACAAACAAACAAAAAAAAGTGTCAACAGTATGAGATGTCAAACCAGGTGTGGTGGCACATGCCTGTAATCCCAGGACCCAGGAGGTAGAGGCAGGAAGATCGTGAGTTCAGGGTCATTCTCAGCTACACAGTGAGTTCGAGATAAGCCTGATCTGTCTCCAAAAGAAAGAGTAAGAGGTGTCACCAAAGCTCTTTGAATTCCTTTTCCTTCCTGAAACCATAAAACACAAACATTTGCTAAATAAACTTTCAAATCAAAGAGTCCTTTTTAAAAATCAGCCAAACATGGAAGGGAGTAATAAATGTACATAACAGTTGGAGGGAGAGAAATTACAATGAGATAGGTAAAGAAATCCACAGTTTTTCATTCTTTTTCCTTTGAGGGTGTGGGGTAGGGACAAACAAGCAATAACTTTTCATAAGCTTAGAAAATCTAAAGAGACAAAGGGGTGAATATGATGAGGATATCACAGTGACCCAAAGAAGAATGAAAGAGGAGATAAAATGATAAGATAGGGGTTGGGGAGATGTCTCAGTGGTTAAAGATGCTTGCTTGCAAACTCTGAAGGCCTGGGTTCAATTCCCCAATGCCTGCCCAAAGCCAGATGCACAAAGTGGCACAAGCATTTGGCATTCTGATTACAATGGCTAGAGAACCTGGCACACCCACACACTTACACACATGCACATAAATAAATAATTTTAAAATGATACTATTCTTTTGGTTGTTTTTGGTTTTTTGAGGTAGGGTCTTACTCTAGCCCAAGCTGACCTGGAATTCACTATGGAGTCTCAGGGTGCCCTTGAACTCACAGCGATCCTACCTCTGCCTCTCGTGTGCTGGGATTAAAGATGCACACCACTATGCCTGGCTTAAAAATAATACTATTGGGCTGGAGAGATGGCTTAGCGGTTAAGCGCTTGCCTGTGAAGCCTAAGGACCCCGGTTCAAGGCTCGGTTCCCCAGGTCCCACGTTAGCCAGATGCACAAGGGGGCGCACGCGTCTGGAGTTCGTTTGCAGAGGCTGGAAGCCCTGGTGCGCCCATTCTCTCTCTCTCCCTCTACCTGTCTTTCTCTCTGTGTCTGTCGCTCTCAAATAAAAAAAAAATTAAAAAAATAATAATACTATTATTCATGCACACAACTCTGTGTCAACATATTTAAACCTGCATAGGAAAGACAATTTTGCCAACAAACCAGAGCATTAAATACAACACAATCTAAAATGCAGTTAGAGGTACCACCATATCTTTAAATGCTATAAACCAGGAATGTTCTATAGAGAAATTCTCTCATGTGTGCAAGGACCACTAATTTCAAACTATGTCATCTCTTCCTGAGCCCTGGCACATACAATGTGGAAAACATCCCAGGTGGCATCCTGAAGCTAAAATCCTTCTGGATGCTGGTCTCTGTCCAGGGAGACACTCCTCTGTGGCAGGCAGACGCCCTGCCCGGGCCCTCACCACCCTGCTCCGGCTGGTTGTGTGTCAGGCTGCCTGCAATCCCAGCCCTGACCCAACCCCAGCCCTCACCAGCTCCTGGCAGGATGTTGACCACGCCCTTGGGAATGCCGGCTTTCAAGGTCAGCTCTGCAAACTTCAAGGCTGTGAGTGGGGTCACCTGAGTGGGGAGGGGACAGGGAAGAAGATGGGGGGAAGGGGTTTGAGGCAAGGCTCGTCCTTCCCTCTCTTTGTTACTCTTCCAGCGTTTTTAAGCAGGGAAGGGCAGATGTGGATTGGGGCTCTGTGAAGACCACAGAGAGGCTGGGTTCACGCCTACAAGCTCCTTGCCAGCCCTCTACATCCCTCGGCCAGGCCTGGACCCCTTCCTGCCCTGCTCTTCTCCTCTCTGTTTGTGCTCAGCCCTGAGGCAGCAGAGTCCCAGAGACCTGACCAAAAGGCCCATCTACAGAAGACTCAGCTACCCCATCAGGGTGACCACCAGCAGCCTCTAGGGCCTTGGCAGTAGGTGCTGCCCTCTGGGGCTCCTGCAGAGGTTTATTTATTTATTTATTTGGGCTTTCAAGGTCCCAGGCAATCAAATCTTTCTGGGTATTGTAAATTGTTGGCACAGGTGTTACTCCTGGTCAAGGTTAGATCGTTCTGAACCTCCCACAGGCCCTGGCTGAATGGCTCTGTGTAGGGGAAGGCTCGCTTCTGGGGTCTCAGACCTTGTCAGGGGCCTTTCTCAGGACTTTGTGTATCTAAGGGCAAAGGACAAGGGTTGCAGGGGGGGGAATGGCCTGACTAGAAACGACCTCGTTTCAGCAAGAGGTTAAGGTTCCCTCAGAGGGTCTTTGCCACACCTAGAGAAGCCAATGCATATCAATTAATAATTTCAATGCTGGCAGTGCATCCGATCCAGGGTGAATTCTGTGCCAGACACCTTTACCAGGCTTGCTACGTCGCTGCCCTGAAGGCTAAAGCATTTCCAAGACGGGACAGGCGCGGCCTCGTAGGCACCATGCATTCCAGGTGATGGCCCATCTTGCCTGCAGTTCCTCCTGACACCCCGGGAGGCAGGCGGCAGAGGGACAGTGATCACCAACATACAGATGAGACTGAGGTGGGGTTGGGGAGTGTCATCACTCACCCACTCATGGGAGTGCACCCGTGGACCCCCAAACCCAGCCTCTACCCTCCCACTGTCAGTAGCTCCTGCACTCCACAAGGGCTGAAGGGCCCCAAATCCCACTGCATGACCCGCTTCCCTCCGGATCACAGAAGCCAGACAAGAGGTAGGGCACCAGGGTGAGCATGGGCCAGGCAGGGGCCCCAAGCAGGTTTTTGTGCTACAAGTTCAGAGTGCCATGTCTGTGCAGAAATCCCTGCTCCTGCCCGCTGAGTGGTGCCACATGCCAGAGCAGGCGCCTGGTCTCCACCACTCATGGCTAGAAGAACAGAGCCTGTAGGGGACAGCTCTGACCCCCCTATGTGCCTCTTGCTAGGGTGACTCGGGCTGCAAGGGCCAGCTCCCAGCAGGAATGTGGTCTGGGTGGAGGGCTCCCCGTCTCCTCCTGGCACAGCAAGCTCCACAGGCTGTAGGTGGTCCAGAGCAGCCCCACTCACCTGGGCAGGCTTGATCACCACCGTGTTCCCAGCGGCCAGGCAGGCAGCTGTCTTCCAGGACAGCATCATCAGGGGATAGTTCCAAGGGATGATAATGCCACAGACTCTGGAAACAAAAGCAGAGGGCCTTTGTCCCTCCTCAGCCTGGATGCTCAGAGCAGACCTGGCAACTCCCGACCCTGACCCAGGCTGGCGTCCGCTTTGAAGGCAAGGCTTCTTGTGCAGACAGCACACCCTCCATCTCTACCTGGATTCCGCAGGGGATGGGCTAGGGTTCGGGTCAGTTTCTGATGGGAACTGTCTAGAGGGAAAGGCAGTAGGGATGGTACAGTGGGTAAGAACAAGTGCGAACTCAGGTCAGGAGGTCATGAGAATTTAAGGGGTCACAGGGTGGGGTCCTGAACGTGATGGAAGGTGAAGGTAGGATCCACATGGAAGGCCTGGCCCTCAGGTGGGCTCACATCCTTAAGACTAGAGAACTGCTCTGTTAACCTGGAAACCAGCTCCAGGGAGATAGAGACAAACATGATGGTTACTGAGATTTCATCAAAACAGAGAGACCCAGAGGCTACAGAGAGTTCAACACTAAATCAGATCTCTAAGAAGCCCACCAAGGGTCAGGCTTATCTACTCCATGAAGGGATGGTGCCCAGTGTGGGAGCCACCCTTGGGAACGTGTCGCTGGGCACAGACCTGGGGGATAGCAGGTGTTCAGGCTGCATTTGTTCCTGTGTATCTCTGCCTCCCCAGCCCCTGCACAATGGAGTCCCAGCAGCTTTGCTTCTCTGTGGGATGACTGGACAATGAGATGAGCCCCACACAGACTACGTCCTCACCACCATTACAGGGCATTTCTGAGGAAGGTGCGTCTTAGCTGGGCCCAGGCACTGAAAAGGTATGTACAGACTCTGATGGGCCGAGTGGCTGCATGAAGCATCACAAGGGAGGCATAGGCTGTGCTGAGTCACGACAGGCCTGGTAAGTGTTGGCCAGGCCAATGGGGCACAGGACCAGCTGGGGAGCCTGCACCTCACCCTGGGAGTGGTGGACCACACCGAGGGGCTTGCATGGCTGTGGCCCCACCCAGCACATACCCAGCAGGCGTGAAGGAACTAGATGGGTGGCAGAGAGCAAAGCCTGAGGCTATATGATGTTCCTATGATGTTTGGCTCTTAGGAGAATGAGGGAGGCTAGCAGAGCTCCAAAGAAAGAAGGAGACGTGTCAGGAGAGTAACCCTGCTGTGGACTGTATGGTGTCCTTTTCCCCAAAATCCCTATGTAGAAGTTAAAATGTAACTTTGGGGCTGGAGAGATGGCTTAGCGGTCAGGGCGCTTGCCTGTGAAGCCTAAGGACCCATGATTGATCTTTCTCCATAACCCAGACGCACAAAAGGTGAGGCAAGTGCAAGGTCGCACATGCCCACTAGGTGGCAAAAGTGCCCGGAGTTCAACTGCGGTAGCTGAGGCCCTGGCGCACCAATTCTCTCTCTCTCCCTGTGTCTCTCTAAAAATAAAATAAAATGTAACTTTGACCATAGGGTTATGCAGACATAATGAGTAAAGGTGGAGTCACACTGGAGGAAGGGGGGCTCCTAAGCCACATAACAGGAGACAGACACTCACAAAGGGGAAATGACATGTGGGCATGGAGGCTAAAGTCAGGGTGACACTTCTATAAGGTAAAGACTGCCTACAGCCACCAGCAGACAAACCGTGGTATTGTAAATTTTACATGTCCACAAAGACTGTGTGTTGGGGGCGTGGTCCCCTGCCTGTGACACTGAATAGGAGGGGAACATTGAGGACGTGGGGGGAGGGGTCTAGGAAGCAGTGAGGTCATTTTGGGCATGCCCATAAAGGGAGTAGTGAGACACTGGCCCTCCCCCTCTTCTCCACACCCTGGCTGCCATGAAGTAACTATGTTTCCTCATCCATACTCCAGCCACAGTACACCTAGCTGACACAGGCCCAAAGCAATGGGGCCAAATGACAATGGATGGAAATCTCTGGAACTGAGACAAAACGATTCTTCTAAGTTGATTGTCTCAAGCATTTTGTCACAGTAACAAAACACTGAGTGGCACACAACAGAAGTCAGGAGGCTTGGAACACAGTGTCCCACACTGCTCTCAAAAGACACCAGCCTCATCTGACTCCAGCTCCCAGAACCATAACTGCCCTTGGATTAAGTCAGCCCTTTGTGGTGTCGTTCCTGCAGCCTGGGCAAACCTAGATACCCACCAATCAGGGGGAAGGCTGAACCCTTCCCCAACACAGCCCCCCACCACCCCCAGGCTGGCATTGTGCAGAGCCCGACCTGGCTCAGGGTCAAAGCATGTTGGACAGTGAGACACTTGGGCCAGGTGGGCATGTCCTTGCCAAGCTGCCCTGAAAACCGGCCTTTCACCAGCCTCGCTCTCTTCTTGATGGCTTTTCTCAGTGAGAGGCTTCATGGGTTTGGTTCATCAGTAGGGATGCTGCCCTGAGTGTCCAGCCTTTCACCCTTGCTTCCTTCTTCCCCGTCACTGCCCTGCCACCAGGACTCTGTCCCCTCACTTTGCTGGACACAGGGTCGGGGGAAGAACGCTATGGCAGCTGAAGCACTTTCTCTCAATATATCTTTCAGGCTCACATGGACGTCAGACTGTGTGCAGGCCCTTCATACACGTGTGAGGGATTCACCAGTCTCTGGATACTGTGGACCCTGAATGCTCATCTGGAACATGGCCAACCTTCCCTCCTCTGCTGCTTTGGCGCCCTCTGGTGGCCAAGACTAGGAACTTCAGGGCTGGATTTAATTTGCAGCAGTGCAGGTGGCTACTGGCTGCATTTGCATTTCATTTCCCCTTCTGGGAAGTGCCTCCTTTCCTGTTGCTGATAGAACCGTTACCATTTATTTGACTGGATTGAGATATGTCTATTAATCTGGTAAAAGCACACTGCTGGTGTGTTCACGAGTGTTCCCATGAAGGGACGGCACAGCACATGGATTGTTGAGGTATTCCCAGACACTGCTGGCATGTGGGTCAGCACACTGCCTGGGGAAACCCTCCCTGAATGTGTAGGCAGAGGGCCTGGAAGGAGCAGTGAGCAGAAGAACAAGGAGTCTTGTGTATTTTTGCTGCTGCCATTGCCCGCAGATCTCAGACAACAGATTCTTTAAACGTGGACTCTCATCAACAGCTCTCCAGAGAGCTCGCAGGCCTCCAGCCTCGGGATGGGGCTGTGTCCTGGGTCCCTCATGTTCGGAGACTTCCAGCCGCTTAAGCGTAGCTGCTCCTGGTCATCCAGCACTCCAGCTTGCAGACGGTACTATGGCTATAGAGCTTCCCCCTCAATTATACGTACACCCCTTGGTCCTGCTCCATTGGAGAACCCTGACTTTTAATGGGACTCCTTCCTGTTTATGCACAAGGGTCCTCTTATACGCGTTTCAGATCAACTTCTCTTTGGATGTGTCTCCCGTTCACCACCATGACTCTAACTGACATTGTGCTATTGAATGGTTAAAGACCTGAGGCGTCATCAGAATGGCCCCAGGAATGGAGCAGGGAGTTTAAGAGTGATGGAACAGCTGCTCACCAACACATACAGGGGATGTTACGAGCCACGGGTCAGTGTGTGGATGAGCCAGCATGACTCACCCTATGGGCTCCTTCTTGGTCAAGGTCAGGTTGCGGTTGGGTCTGGCCTGGTTGATGGGGATGGTGGAGCCCTGGAAGAAGCAAAGCAGTGTCACTAAGGGCTCTTATCCTCCCCCCACCCCCAGGTAGCCAAAAAAAAAAAAAAAAAAAAACCAACCAGGGATGAGCTGGATAGGAGGCCTACACTGCTGGCCTACACCTGACAGGGACAGCTGAAGAGTTCAGGGATGGTGGCTGGACAGCCAGGAGAAACAAAATGTTGGTTTTACCTTAAGCTGTCAGGCTGAGCCCTTGGGAAGGAGGCAGATCCTGGTAGGGACAAAGCCTTTAGCTCTGATATATGGGCAGAGAAAGGGTGAGGTGGACCTGGAGGCCAGGATACCCCTGGAGCCATGTGAGCTGTGACCCAGCAGCAGAATGGAAGGTGGCACAAGGCAGCCCACCTCCCTTGCAGCCATTCTGCTCTGTGCTTCTCAGCCCCTGGTGGGGAGGAAAATTGCTACGGAGCCAAGATCTGGTAGAGGCACCGTGATCCCCACAATGGTGGGTCTCCATGGGTTACTTCCCAAGGTTGCATGCTTGATCCCAAGACTTAAGAATGTGTTGGTCGCCCCATGGATCTTAAGCAAGATGATGCATGTGGGCCTACAGGAACTGCAGGAGGCTCTTTCTGCCCTTAGATGCAGGCAGACAGCTTCAAAGCTCACAGGTGCCATGCTGTCATTGGGAGATGGAGGTCTTGGGCAAGGACCAGAGAGACAGAAGCTCTGGTCTTTAGCCAGCAAGGATCTGGGTGCTCAGCCACAGAGAACTGGCCTCTGGCAGCACTTGAAACAAGTTCTCCAGAGTCTCAATGTGAGCCCAGTCCAGCCATCCCCTTCTTCTGTTGCTATAGTTTGGATCCTGAATGTCCTAGAAAGGCTCATGTGTAAATGGCCTGGACCCCAGAGGGATGCTAGTGGGAGGCTGTGGAGTAGGTTAGGTTATTAGGGATACCCTTGAAGGGAATAATTAGAACCCCATTGTTGTCCTTATTTTCATTTTGTATCCCACCTGCTATGGTGTGAGAAGTTTTATCCCACAACGTCCTCTCACCCTGATGCATGGCCATGGCTCAGGAGCCCATGAAAATATACAGGGGATGTAATGAGCTACAGGTCGGTGTGTGGGTGAGCCAGTGTGACTCATCCTTATAGGTCCCTTCCTGGCCAACGTCAGGTTGTGGTTGGGTCTGGCCTGGTTGATGGGGATGGTGGAGCCCTCCCAAAACATGAGCCAAAATGTACTTTTTCTCTATACAAGCTGACTCTCTTAGATACTTCTTACAGCAACAGAAAGCTGACTGATTTACTTGTGAGACTCTGGCTAAGTCTCTCTGCTCTCTGAATGCTCTCCAAGCCCAGCAGGAATTTGCATCAGTAGGACCTTGAGTTAATCAATGGACAAGGTTTCAAGCCACCACATGGTAGTTGTATGGCAATGTGCTGGCTAACTCACTATCTGGGAGTTCCCCTCCAAGGGCCTGCCTACATGAGTGCTCACATGAGGCTCAGGGGCCCACACCCCACCTGGATCTTGTCACACCAGCCAGCAAAGTAGCGGAAGGTCTGGATGGACATGCCCACGTGTGTCTTCAGGGCCAGTGTGTAGACAGCGCCCGCGTCCAGGCTTTCAATGGTGGCTAGCTCTTCCTGGTGTTGTTCCATGAGGTCTGCCAACCTGGCCGAGGTTAAGGGGGAGAGACAAGCTTAGGCCTGGCACAACCCCACTTGCTCTTTTAAAGCCATTCCTCAAAGAATCAGGGACTCTGCCCTCTTCTCCCAGGTCTGCCACACTCAGATATAGGACCTCACGTTCCTCACAGATCAGTGAGGGTTACTTGACCAGATGAACACGAGGATGACAGGCTTTGACTTGGGCATCCACTCCCCTCCCTCCTTCTCTCCATCCTTCTCTCCTTCCTCCCCTCCCCTCCCTCCTTCTCTCTCTCTCTTCCCTTCCTTCCCTCCCTCCTTTCCTCTCCTTCCTTCCTCCCTTCTTCTCTCCATTCCCTTCCCTCCCTCCCTCCCTCCCTTCCTTCCTTCCTTCCACACCTATGGATTAACAGCTTCTGCAGGTAACTATGAGGTGACCTTTCAGGGGTGGTCACCCACCTGCTGAAGACAGCAGAGAGATTGTCATTCCAAGAGGCCACCCTTCCTGTCTTTGGGCAGCTTCCATCAGGAGAAAGCATATCCAATCAGACTGACAGGTCAGTCTTGGGGACATGTGCCTAGGGTGGCATTTCTGGAGACAGAGAAGTGGCACCTAGGCTCATAACTAGGGATGACAAGGGAGGGGTGCACAGGGAAGGTGCATTTCAGCCCACTGTGACTCTATTCTATACTGTCTGTTTTTCTAGCAATGCCTCTGATGGCCATGCCACTGTGGCCAGCCCGGGAGTTATAATGGTGCCTTCTCACTGACAGGAGGGCCTCAATTGCTGTGGGAGCAAGATGGACAGGGACAGGATACCACAAAGGAATAGCCTCAATGTTGGAGAGAGGCACCCTGGGTCCATGGGTAAGTGCCTGACTAAAGCTGTCCAGCTAGTTCCCATCCTGCCCCTGTCTGCACACAGGCTCTGTGCAGCGGTCAATGGCCATGCCCACTCCTGACCAAAGTTGTCACCCTCCACAACACCCTGCAGCCCCTTCTACACTGGGGTCTTAGCCACAACTTCATGACTGGTTGAGTGGCTCCAAGATCCCATGCCCTGTTCATTCTGGGGCTCCACAACCATTCTCTTTGTGTTGGCCTTATCTGGGTGCTCAGGAGAGTGCTGCCTCCGGCCTCGGGGTTCTTTGGGAGCCATGCTATATTGAGCCAGGATGCTCTGTAGCCACTCTTCTGTGAGAGCTTGTCCTGTCTTGCTGAGCTGTAGCACCTAGCTATGGACATACATGGAGAAGGAACCTGGTCACTGGGGAGTCCTTAGGGCCTAAGACATTTGTCCTGAGTCAGGATCTCCGCTTAGAACAGCATTGCCAGGGTGAGTTAGCAGGGGTTATTATGACGAATGCCACCAGGTGGAAGCATAGCATCTCCATATATCTCCAAGGATATTTCAAATGCACAAGTTCCCTGTCTGCAAGCACAGAAGGGTCTCCCCACATGGCTGGACTTCCAAGTGTCACAGTTCTGCCCTACTATCAGTTCTGGGGATCCTATATCATTAGCTATGCCTTCCCAAAATTTATGGGCTTTCCAAAAATGTCTGGAAATCTCAGTGGGCTGAGCAAGCCTGATCTCCTCAGTCCTTGTTGGTGCCAACTCCCCAGTACTGATCTGTTTTGCATGCCACACAGGTCCCTCACAGGTTCCGGGCTGCTGGGCTGCCTCAGGATTTCTGACCTCAAGAACAGACACAAAAGCCATTTATATTGTGAAGCCATGTGTTGTTTTTGTTTTCCCCACTACCAGCAGATAAACCAGTGAAAGCCAATCTCCAGGTCCCAAGCAGCCAGACGCACAGTGACGCAAGGGCACAATGTCGCGCATGCAATTTGGCTGACTTCCCGTGACTCTGCTTGGTTCATCTCACCAGCACCCTCTCGGCTTCTGGAAAGTTATCACCCAGCTCTAAGAGACTATGGACGTTTCCAGAAAAAAAAAAAAAAGGACGGCTGACTAGACTATCAGAACTCTGTGATGGTGGAGACTTGGAATGTCACATGCCCAGAGCCAAATTACTTCGCACTGTCTTCAGTCCCCTTAATTCTCCATTGCTCAGTTTTATGTCTGACCTAACATCCTTGTGACTATCAGGTGAAACCTTTGGAGTGTACTAGCTTAAACCAGTAGCTTCCAACAACCCAACAGCTAAGAATGTCATCAGATAGCATCTGAGATCGATAACAGAGGTTTACTATAATGTCCCTACATATTTCTACTGATTTTTTTTTTTTCCATAAGGTCGGTCTTGCTATAGCCCAGGCTGACCTGGAATTCACTATGTAGTCTCAGGCTGGCCTCGAACTCACAATGATCCTTCTACCTCTGCCTCATGACTGCTGAGATTAAAGGCATGCAACACCACACCTGGCCTGATATATATATATATTGGCTTTTCTGAGGTAGGGTCTTGCTCTAGCTCAGAATGACCTTGAATTCACTATGAGTCTCAGGTGGCCTCGAACTCACAGCAATCCTCCTATCTCTGCCTCCCAAATGATGGGATTAAAGGTGTGTGCCTGGCTCTGATAACTTTTTAAAATGTCTGGAATTATGACTTTCTTTTGTTTTGTAACTATGCAAATATCATAAAACTGTTTCAACACTGTATCACTGTATTTGGAGCAACTTGACTTTGAATAAACTACCTCTTACTCCCTTTGAAATGAGAACTGTATTTGATATTGACAAGGGTATCTTCTCCTTCCTCTACCCAAGAGCCCATGAGCCTCATCCAGGATCCCTGGCACCTGCAGTTATAAGCTTTAGTAATCAGAAGTCCTTATCTAAGATTACTGGCTAGAACTACAGGGAGAGGCCCCTTCTTCCCTTGCTTAAACTTATTTTAAAAAGGAAGACATGGGGCTGGAGAGATGGCTTAATGGTTAAGGGGTTTGCCTGCAAAGCCAAAGGAACAAGGTTCAATTCCCCAGGACCCACATAAGCCAGATGCACAAGGGACGCATACATCTGGAATTCATTCACAGTGGCTGGAGGCCCTGGTGCACCCATTTTTTTCTCTCTCTGTGTCTACCTCTCTCTCTCTTGAATAAATAAAAAATAAATAAAATATTTTAAAAAAAAGGAAGACATGAGACCTGGAGGTTTCCGCAGTCAGCCCAGGTTCACTAATAACAAGAAGAGACGGGCACAGGCACACCCCTGCCCTTGTTGTCCTGTCCTGGGAGAAGCCCCCAGTCCTCGTTGGCACTGGGCTGTGTCTCAGTCACCCTAAGTCATGGCCCGTCTGAAGCACAGCCTCATTTCTGCACCTTCTCACTGTCGCCAGCACCTCTCCCCTAAGGCCGCTTCTATCTGTGGACATCCCTCCTGCTTCTTGAGTCCTCTTCTGAGTTTCAGTCTGGTAGCTTTGGTCATATGACCCCCTCAGTGCCACGTCCTACTGGTAGGACCCCAGGAAAAGAGGCATCTGTAGGAGAGCCCACCCCACTGTGCCCTTATCTAAAGGTGGGGAGGGCTGCAGGTGAGTGTCATGTCGTACCTGTAGAGGAGTCGGCCCCGGTCACGTGCATTTATCTTCCCCCACAGTCCATTCTCAAAGGCATCCTTGGCTGCTGCCACTGCCTTGTCAACATCACTGACTTGGGCCAGGGATACCTGGCAAATGACCTGTGGCAGAAGCAGAGCTGTAACAGCCCTCCCTGGACTCGGCTGGCATTGTTTCTCCCACCATGTCCCCACCACTTGGGCAGCCTCAGTGGGAGTTTTGCCAACAGGGTCCGGGGTGGGGGTTCGCACACCACAGGAAGACAAGGTCTATTTCTACCCTTAGTCATCACCTATCTCATCACAGTCCCCTCACATTCCCACAGATCTGAGCTGCAGCTGAGCTAAGAATGCCATCAGATAGCATCTGAAATCTGTAACAGGTTCATTATAACATCCCTGTCTGATGTTTTTTACTGATATATATATTTTTTGAGGTAAGGTCTTTCTCTAGCCCAGGCTGACTTGGAATTCACTATGTAGTTTCAGGCTGGCCTCGAACTTACAGCCAAGCAGCCTAGCACTGTGCACACCAGGAGCCAAAACCTACTGGCTCAGTGAGTCTGGCCAGAAAGGGTTCTACATACTGGCCCCTCCACATCCATGCTAATGCTTCTGCCCATCCATGCCCTGACAGTGTCTTGGTACAATACTGTGAAGGCCTCTCTCCTCAGTCTCCTGTGGGATGTGGTTCAGGGAAGCAAGACAGGGCCAGTGTGAGAGGAGTGAGACCAGCAGCTTCTTGTAGGTGGCTACGAACAGCCTTGTCCAGGCCACATTCACAGAATTAGATCCTTGAGGGCCCCACACCATCCTGTCTGTTCCCTTGTAATGCACATGCTTAAATATCCTCTCAAACGATCCATTCTGAACATGCTATGTTCTGCAGAGATCAAGTGATAGCACCAGATGGAAGGTCATCCTTGTGTACCCACAGTGGCAGGTCTTGTCTCTGTGACTGCCACATGTATGTATGGTCTGTGGTGCATATATATGCAGCTGTGTCCTGGGTCACTATATCAGAGAGTCACAATCTGGGGAAATGGTAAAGAGCTCACTTTGCAAGCATGAGGACCCAAGTTTGATCCCTAGGGTTCACATAAAAATGTCCTTCGGGGTGTGGTGGCTCACACCTTTAACACCAGCACTTGGGAGGTAGAGGTAGGAGGATCACCATGAGTTTGAGGCCACTCTGGAACTACACAGTAAGTTCCAGGTCAGCCTGGGCTAGAGTGAGACCCTACCTTGAAAACCCCCCAAAAAAGTCCTGAGTGGTGACATAATCCCAGAGTGAGAGAGGTGAAGACAGTCTAGCCTAACTGGTGAGCTCCATGCCAATAAAAGACCATGTCTCAAAGGAGATGGATGGTATTCCTAAAGAGAGCACCTGAGGTTGTCCTTTGGCGCGCGCACACACACACACACGCACACACACACACACACACACACTCCTACACACATATACACATGTATAAAAATGTTTGGTAAATGCAAGATTCCGTCAGAAGACTTTGCTGACAGTGAGTGTGCAAATATTAGACATGGGGGCACCTGCACTGGGGTGGCTACTGCAGTGTAGAGGAGGCAGTACCTCGTTCTTCCCTTGGTCTTACCCATTTACAGTCTCTAAAGCAAGGCTCAAGTCCCTTCGAAGTCCTCCTGCCTCCTCCCAGCCTTCCCTTCCTTATCACTCTGCTTGTGGTGGTTTCAATCCCTCATAAACTCAGCTGCTTTGAATGCTTGGTCCCCAGCTGGTAGCAGTTTGAGCGGGGGTGGAGCCTTGCTGGAGGTGCGTTTCTGGAAGCAGGCTTAGGGGGGTTATACCTAGCTTCCCCTTGTCAGAGTTCAGCTCACTTTCTCTTGCTGCTACTCCCCACATACTGTGGCAAGGAGTGATGCCCGTCCTCTGCTGGACCACCATCTTTCCCCTGCCATCACGAAGCTTCCCATTGAGTCTCCATGCCAGAATGAATTTTTTATCCCATCAGCTGCTTTTGGTCAGGTGTTTTGTTCCACAACGTAAAGGCGACTACAACATTGCTCTAACTTCACTCGTAAGGTTTGGGCCAGGACACTTTCATGTCCTTTTCAAAGACACATATCCAAGCAAAGGCAGGCGCCTCTAAGGGCTAGGCGGGGATAGAGGGAGGGCAGAGGAGGGGACTGCAGCCCACACTCACACTTCCATCTGTGGGGTTGATGTTATCGTAAGTCTCGGTACCCTCGCCATCAGTGAATTTGCCCCCGATGAAGAGCTGGTGGGGCATTCGGACAACCAGCTTGTTCACCGTCTTTTCCACCTGGAAAGAAAGGAAGACTTTAGGGCAGGCCCTTTACACATGGGCATCCGTGACAGGCCTCACACAGGCAGTTACAGGGGTCACATAACCACATGAACATGCCCCACCAAAGGGCAGGGGTTTCGGGTGCTGTCCTGCAGCTAGAGTGGCAGCTGTGTGGTAGGGAGAGGCAAAGAGAGAAGACTCAGGCAGAGTCCCTGTGCTGGCTGGAGTCTCAGCTCTGCCGTGTCTTTACTACATGACCTCAGGCTGGTTGTAATCTCCTTGCTTGGGGTGAGAGACCCTCAGCAGTAGAGTGTTTTGAGCAACAAGGACCTTTGAAAACTCAGGCATGCTGCCCACCACTCCCACACTCACCACTGCACACTGAACCCATGTGTCCCCCTTGAAGTCTGCCCACAAGTCAGTCCCAGGGACATCTATTCATTTCTGAAGTTTAGTCACTGGTCATTTGTCTACTGTCCCAAGAGCCACCCATACTTCTTCCCCAGCTTTTCTTCCAAACCACCAACCAACCAACCAACCATCCCCAAACTCTTTCCCCTGGGAGTTGGTAGGCTACTCAGCTACTCTAAGAGAAGTATTTTGGGACCTTTCTCATTTTAAACAAATAGGGTTTCAATCACTTATCACACTTCATTTGTACCAGCTGCATGCACAGGGTCACATGAAACAAAAGCCTCTCCTCGTTTTCCTGTCATCAGGTCTGGGGACACAGAGCTTGCTTGTCTTCTGAGCACTAGACAGCAACATCCTCTGTCCATAGTTTGGCCCCATTACTACCCAGGCCTGCCAGGAGGGCTGGTGAAACTGAAGGGTAGGCTCCTGGCTTCCTGATGCTCAGGTGGCCCCTGGTGTCACTGTAGATCCACATGTGAAAGGCCCATAGGTTTGCAGGTCACGCCTGCCAGACACCAGCACTCACGTAGTCAATGACACACTCGTTCTCTTCATCCTCCCCTCGCAGTTTCCTCACTAGAAGTTGGATGAAGTCCCCAAAGGTGGTGGCCATGTAAACATCTTCATTTTCTAACTCCAGGCCATCACACAATTCCTTCACTTCCTCCACCAGCCTGGAAGGAGGAGATAACAATGGGGAACAGGGCAGACACACACCAGACCATTGACAGAAGAAGTGGTATGAATGCACTCACCCACAAGGGTTTTAATCCCAGCACCCCATGTGTGCTGTCAGCCTAGGGTTAGGGTGTAAGTCCAGGCTGTGGACTCAGAAGGCCTTGGTTATAAATGTTTTCTTGAGCCAGGCGTGGTGGCACATGCCTTTAATCCCAGCACTCGGGAGGCAGAGGTAGGAGGATTGCCATTGAGTTCAAGGCCAATGTGAGATTGGATAGTGAATTCCAGGTCAGCCTGGACCAGAGTGAGACCCTACCTCGAAAAACAAAAAACAAACAAACAAAAATATGCTTTCTTTACAACATACTAACTTTTGCTGTTGGGTAAAGGACTGCCTTATTTGAGTCTTCTAGAAAATAGAAATGATAATTGCCTCTCTAGAACTTTGTGAGGAGTGTATAAGACAACACATCTATTAGCTGTAATAACTAACAGATTATTAATAATCTCCACAAGACACTTAAAGATAAAAGACAAGTCATAGATTGGGAGAAAATATATCCTAATCATGTAACTGATAAAGGACTTGCATTCAGAATATTCAAACCCAGTCCCTGGAAAGCAAATAATTAATGAGAAATAAGCAAAAGACCCAAGGGATGTTTCACTAGAGAACCATGGGGCCAGTGAATACATGAGGCACTCAACACCATCAGGGAAATGAGAATTAAAACCACAATGAACCACAGCCACATACTTACTGGATTGTTTAGAATGAAAAGGCTTGGGCTGGGGCAGTTTGCTGGCAGGGCAAGTGATTTTCAGGCATGTGGGTTCCATCCCCAGCACCACAGAAAAAACACAGTGGCAATCATGTAGCCCAGCCTGTTAGTTCCTACCCTGTCCCTGCTTCCTGCCAACAGCCTCAAGGTTTGATTGTGTAGTGTAAGAGACCTGTGTCCAAGATTCTGAAGGGCATCTTGTCCTACCACTGACTGCAGTGTGTGGCAAGCCCCTTCCCTTCTCTGGTTCTCTGGAGAAAGGACTGACTTACCAAAAGTCAAAGGTTAGACCTGAATTCGGACTTGTACCCAGGCCTTAACAAGTTCAGCACACATCTGCTTACTGTGCAATCCAAAGTAGTAACAACAGTGATACTAAGTCACTACCTACTGAGCATTCATTAGCCTACTCAGTGCCCAGTACCACCCATTCTACAGACAGGAAATAGGCAACTTGTTACTCTGCTAGCAAATGGCAGCAGGGGACTTCCCAAGCTCTGGGCTGGGCTCGCCTGTCCAACATACCTGAGACCTGCTGAAAGCTGAGGCAGTGTCTGGTGACCTGTTCATCTCGATACCCATGGGCACTTACTGAGCTTCCCTGAGCCTGGGAAAGTGACTCTTTCTCTATCCACAAGCCTGGGGTGCTACCCAGAGCAGTCTGGGCACTTGCGGAAGAGAATTTCTGTGTCCATGAGATTCAGGCTCCAGCCCTTGTGTGTTTGTTCTACTGCCCACTGCAGATGGCAGTCAGGGAAGACAGAGGGACAGGGGACAAACCACTGCTGGCCACAACATGCCTCTCATCCGGTTGCCTGCTAACCACCAACATGCTTCACTTCAATCCTCAGATAGGAAAGGACACACTTGTGATAGGTGATAGGAGACAGAAGTTGGCTAGTCAGTCAGGGCAACAGAACCCCCAAAATGAATGTGTTTTTTCCCATGACTAACAGCAGGAAATGTCACTAAGCTTGCAGAAACCTGGATGTTACAGACTCCACAAAAGATTTTTAGATTAGGTGTGCACCCTTGCTAGAGGACAGAAACTCGGATCCTTACTAAGATTACTGGCAAAGCTGTAAAATCTGGTGTCTGCCCATATTAACCTGCCCACTTGGTCTTCCTCACGTAGCCACTCCCCATAAAAGCCAGATATGAGTCTCAAGGTGGGCTTCTCAAAGCCCCTCATGCTTCTCTGGGAAAGAGCTCTGCCCTCATCCCTCATGGGCCTTTTCACATCCCCTTTTCCTTCCTGGGCAAGAGCTCCACCTTGTTTCCTTCTCTTATGTTCTGGGCTTAAGTCCCCTTCTCTTCTTCCTCCTAAAGTTTTTTGTTGTTGTTGTTCTGTTTGGTTTTGGTGTTTTGAGGTAGGGTCTCACTCTAGCTCAGGCTGACCCTCTGGAATTCACTATGCAGTCTCAGGGTGGTCTTGAACTCACAGCGATCATCCTACCTCTGCCTCTCAGGTGCTGGGATTAAAGGCGTGAGCCACCATGCCCGGCCCTTCTAACATTTTAAGCTATGATAAAAAATCTTTCTGAACCTTATCCTCTGGTCCATGAATTTCACTCTTTGAATTCATAGGAAAAGGATCCAGGGAACACCCCAAATTACTGGTGCATTGGTGAACACGGAACCCCAAACTCCGGTGTCACTTTCAGCTTCACAATGGGAGTTCAGACATGAGGCAGCCACAAAAGTTGTCGTCAGCAGCCACACAGACATGTCTTTCCGCTGCGGCTGCAGGTGCACAGTGCATGGGAATGGTGTGTGGACATGGAGCAGTTGTGTGCAAGTGGCCGTGAGAACATGTGCGGAGTCTAGCCTGGACAGCCTCCAAGATAAACCAACTGTTTACACTTCATAAGTCAGTAAGTTAAAAAGAATGAAACCTTATGTTTTATCTAATTGCAATGGAAAAAACAGAAGCCAATGCAAAAGGTAGATTGGGAAACATCACAAATATGTAAGACTGGAATAGCTCACTCTCAAATAGTTAATGGGCCAATGAAATCACAAAGGAAATTGGAGTAATTCCTTCAGTCAAAGGAAAGCAAAAACACATTATTCCAGAATTCATGAGATTCAGCAAAGATCATGATAAGAAAAATGTTCCCCTTTTTTGTTGTTGTTGTTGTTGTTGTTGTGTTTTGGTTTTGAGCCAAGGTATCACATAGTCTAGATGATCTCTAATTTGCTGTGTAGGTGAGACTGGCCTTGAACACCTGATTCTCCAGCTTTTTTTCTCCCAAGTACTGGGATTACAGGCATGGGCCTCCATGTCTGGCTTTCTTGCAAGCAAAGGCTCCCTTCCTTTCATTGAAATAAGAACTTGCCAGTACTGAATGCAAGCAGAACAATTCACGTGAAGTTGAAGGTCAGGTAAGCTGATGTAAGAGAGACCCAGCTGGTCTTTTCAGTCTGTGTAACTCTCAGGGCACTCTGCCTCATGCCCATTCCCACCACCCCCATGTGCACACAGCTCCTCCAACCCTCACCCACAGCTTTGAACAACTGGCGACCATCCAGTTAGCAGCTGGAACATAGTGACCCTTCCCAGGCTATCGTATCTGCCTGGCTTATGGACACTCACAATCTCGGAGCCATGGGTCACAATAAATAAGCCCAAGGTCCCAAGCCACCACACCTCAGCAACCACCAGTGGGGGCTGTGTTGTTGGCACCAGCTGAGCAGCTGGCCACCGACCCTCCTGGCTTAGGCATCACGTGGCAGTAAGAGGCCAGCTTGGGGGTGGATACTTTTCCCAGCTTTTGCAGTGGTTTGGTCTGCCCATGAGACCAGTACCTGGGGCTCTTTTTTGTTCTTTCCTGCACAATTCATGAGCTACCAGGTGTGTGGGGACCTGTGACTGAGCAACAGATACCAGGGACAGGTCACTCGTGCTCCTGTGGCCTCTCACCTCACAACATCCACTGATGCAGCCCCCGATTTGAAGAAATCTGTGGAGTCCTCCACCTCCAGGACGTTGGGCAGGATTCGTTGCCAAGCACTCTGTAAACAAAGCCCAGGAGTGTGGCTGCTGGGCAGAGGTAGCGTCTGCCCCACTGAAGCCCATCTAGGAGCCTTGTGGTGGCCATGGCTGGGGCCACTCTGACACCAGGCTGCTGTCCTCATGGCCATGTGTCTGGGACTCCTAACACACTCCAGGCGGTGGGAGGATGGTTGGGGGCCAGAAAGGCAGAGACTGCCTGTGTATTAGAGTGACCACCTTCTGCTCAACTGGGCCCTGGTGTTGCTGTCATTAATTGGGGGGGGGGGGTGCTCCTATGACACTGCCATGGGTGCTATGGCAGTATAAGATGAGTTTCTGAGGGTGAATGCCAGTGAGGGCGTCTGGGACCTGGATCTAGTCCACCCTGAATGCTGACTGGCCAGTACACCTCGGCCCTGGAGCCTATGGGCAAAAGCATAGAGAGGCCAGGGCAAGCCTAGTGCCAGCACGGCTTGGCTCACTCACCAAAAGGGCAGCCAGCAGCTCAGGATGGGGCGGGATGCTGGAGACTAAACTATCCAATCACAACCTCCACGGGGGACCGTCTGCCCATTTCACACAGGCATGGGCTACAGCTGTCATTCTGATTGTCGGCTCACAGCGATCATCCTACCTCTGCCTCCCAGGTGCTGGGATTAAAGGCGTGAGCCACCACACCCGGCGTGCCTAGCGCCCCTCACCCCCAGCAGGCCTAGAGGCAGAGCCAGAACTGCTCTCGGAAGCTTTATGAAGTTCTGGTTTGCTCTTCCCACCTTCCTGGGGACCAAATTAGGACCTTGTGTAAGCTAGATAAGCATCTGCTGCTGAGCCATAACCAGGCACAGTGGGCTGAGGGAAGAGTGGCATACAGAGAAGGGAGATGGACAGAGAGAATGGGTGCACCAGGGCCTCCAGTCACTGCAAACAATCTCCAGACACATGCACCACTTTGTGCATCTGGCTTTTATGTGCATACCGGGGAATTAAACTCTGGCCGTTAGGCTTTGCAGACCAGTGCCTTAACCACTGAGTCATCTCTCCAGGACCTCCCCTCCCCCCCGCCCAAGTGGGCTTTCTAAAAAGATGCTTAATTTTTCCTTTTTCATGAAAATTGTTCTCTGCACTCCTGGACCACACAGCTCCTGTGGCACCCTCTGTGGAATCCTCAGATTTCTACCACCCAGGCTCCTTGGGGCCTGACTCACCTCCATTTACTTCCTTCTTCACTGGAGGTGGCTACAGTGACTCCCTGTGATGGCTCCTCATACAGGGTGGTCCCAGTGCTCTCAATGCCTGGGCACTGGCTGTTGCCATGAGGTCTTAAGATCTCCCCAGGACTTTTCCCTCCCTTCAGCCCTCAGCTTTCTTCCTTTCTTTCTAATGCTGACCCTCACCCTCAAGTGGCCTCTTCCTTCCAACCCAGCGCTCTATGCGGGGACCTTCTTGAAGCTGTTTCACTAATCTGCCTGGCTGTGTGGATTGCTACCCTGTGAGAAGGTAGCTAGTTACATGTGTCATTCTAACTGCTTGGCTTCTGGGAGGAGCTCAGCAAGTGTTTCTTAAGACAGTCCTCAATTTGTGAGGTTTCAACATATAATAGTAATTCTTCTACGAGGATGTGAAGGTGCTAGTCACTTGGGAGACAAGGTACGTGGAATTTGGCACTTAGATCTTTCCTGGGCCAGTGGTGCAGTAAGATCCTCTCACCATGCTGGGCAGCAGTTCGCTGTAGCTCCCAGATAACCCAGTGATCACAAGGGGCCACGGCCACACTCCACCGGGCACCATGCGTGCGGCTGAGCGGCATTCAGAGCATTTTCAACTTACGACCTTTGCCACTCAGGATGGGTCGACAGGACAGATCTGGTCCCATGATGAACCATGGGTGAGTTGGTAGAAACAATTCCACACTATCACTCCTTCTACCAATATCATGAGTGGCCCCGGAGAGAGGGAGCAGGTGGAGAGGGCCAGAATGAGTCCTGGGAAGTGACACTGGCTCAGATTCAGGTTGGAAGACTGAGTTCCAACAAGGAAGCACTCTCCTGACCAGGTGAGGGCTAAGTTGGCTGGGAGCCCAGGTCGGTGTGACCTCACAGCCTGTGCTGGTCACAGCCTGGGATGCTTCCTCGTGGGCAGCCGCTCCCCAGGTGATGGGCTAGGCCCCCCTCCTGCCTCTTCCAACTGTTCCAGAGCTCAGTTTCCTATTAACAAGGAGTCCCTAGAAGAATTGGCCTGGGCTGGCTGAACCCCAGGAGCCTACATGCAAAGGAAGGAGAACACAGAGACATCAGAAAGCTCCTGAAATAGCTTACAGTCAATGTTGCCTCCAAGAGCAGCAAATATCCCCACCTCCAGGGCATGTGACTCACAAAACATGTTAGTGCACCACATGCCCAATGGGACAGATCTCCTGAGGGCACCTCTTACCCGCACAGCCTCTGCAGTGGCCAGCTCCGCCTCTGTCAGCTCAAGGGCACTGCTGGAACCTCCCTTGAAGAACTGTGAGGCCGGGAGCATCCTGCCATCCTCCAACTGGATGTTCTTTACCAGCAACTGCAGACGGAAGGATTTTAGTCCCTGTGGTCAGACTAAGGCACGATGCAATGACCCGGCATGCTGGGGGAGGGTGCGGGGGGGGGCAGGGGAAAAGCATGCACTATGCTCCTTTATAACCAGAAGGGAGCAGGGAATCTCAGATGAATGACAGAGAGTGTTCAGAGCTGAAAAGCCACTATTCTGGGGACGCGGAAGAAAGCCGTTTGTGCCCATGCTCCGTCTTTGTTTTGCATACCTCCCCCATTGTGCTTGCTTCCTAGACCAAGTATCATTAACCACACCGTCACTCCCAGGAGAGCATGGGAACATCTAGAGGGCAGATGTCTGCCTCGGACACAAGTGGAGAGGGGAGAGGACAGAAGAATCCAGCAAGCCTCCGATCTCCACTCTTGGGTCAGCACTTCAAGCAGACCCTGCTTCCGGTTCTGAAGGTCTTGCAGAGGGTGAGCCATTCCTGCAGAGCCACTCTTATCAACAGAGACGAGTCAGTCTGTCATGAGCTCATCTGAAATTCGTTATCTCATGTGGTATTTTTCCTGTCCCCTAACAAAGACATTTATTGAATAAGCTATGCATGAGCAAGTAGGGCCCAAGTAATTTACACAATAGATTACAAATTCAGTAACTCTGAGGCAGACAGAATATTCAAGAGCCACAGTCTGTAACAGTTGCAGCTCCTATCATGCAACCAGGGCTGGATGCAAGGTCTATAGCACTGACACAGTTGCCTGTGAAGCCTTCTGGAGCTTTCTATGAGCTGAAGGCCAGCCAGACCCAGCAGGTAAGGTAAGCTTGAAGCATGCTCCTCCAGGCTCCCCTCTTTGCTCTTCTATCTCTGTGAATGTCATGGGCAGTGGCAGCTGGGGTCCCTCAGAGTACCCGTTGTTGCTCACTCCATGCAACAGGGGCTGCAGGGGCTGCCGACCTAACACCCTCCTTCTCACCTGCTGCTAACAAGCAAACACTCCTGAGCTGCGAGGCCAAAGGCTGGGCTTACTACTCCTTCACACTGTCCCACGGACAAAAATACCAGGGGTCCATTGATATGGGTATGTGGAGCCCCCATTGGCTAAGGCAGCACACTCTTGGAGCCAGCTTGGGTCAGATGAGCCCAGAGGAGCCTGAACTCTGACCTTTGCCTTCTCACTGCCTTACGGCTTTGTTCCAGAGCATCCTCTTGACAAATCACCTGTGTGATTTCTAGGGTTCCTAACGCTGGGCAGGTAGTGTCAGTCTGCATCTGTCACTCTTGAATACCTAAATGTCTGGCCACTATAAAAGGCAGGCGCCATGGCAGCTTTGGCCTCCCCAGGGGGCAGAGCCTGACTGTCGGACACCAAGAGAGAGCCCCACATCAGTCCCAGCACAGCGCTCCCCTTCATGCTCGGCCCATACCAACAGAGCCAACACAGTCACATGACCAGGTGGTCTGGCTCAGTGAGTGCTGGCAACTCTGCCAGACCCTGCCTCTTCCTATCCCATTTCCTATGGAAGAAGTAGTCACACATTGCCCACAGTGGGCTCTCGGGGAGCCAGAATTTTATAGAGCCTGAACACCAGCTCTGACTAGCTTGGGTGACTTTGAGGAAGTTATCTGTCTCTATACTTCATTTTTTTTTTCTGCTGTAAAATGAAAACAATATCAATGCACACCTCACAGGGCTGTCTGGAAGATCAAATTTAATGCATGCAAAACAGCACCTGGTGTAAGTATGCCCCATCCAGCTCAGTGCTGTTCTGATGTGCACAGTCTGCTAATACCCACCAGAGCCTGCGCTCTTGCTGGGCCAAGTCACTATGCCAACTTGGAATGGGGTGTCAAGGGCTACACCCTGATGATATAAATAAGCTCCAAAGCTGGGGCTTCCCAAGAGGGTTTCTGCCACAAAGGGTGTCAAACTTGACAGGAACAGCATGGGGCGCCACCTTGGACAGCCTGTGCTCAGAGCCATCCAGTGGCCAGGGGCTGGTATGGGTTGCTTCCAGGCTTCCTATGGCCTGGCACTTCCTCCTCTTCCTCTCACAGCAGCCTGGGGTCTTCCTATGGGCCCTGAGCCTAAGCACAGCAAGGTGGGTGGCCTTGAGCCTACGGTGAGGCCAAGTGACCCCAGTGGCACACTTACCATTCTGTCATCATTCCCGAAAAGGATGAGTCCTGCTTTGGTGACCACACCTGGTCGATGGGCTCCTGGAATGGGCAAAGCTTCTCCCTCGGGGACCAGGCCGGAAGTGTTCAGTGTTGAGTTGAAAAACGTCAGCTTCTGTGAAGGTAAGGGGAAAGGCAGGAGATGGTGGGTGTAAAAAGACCCTAGTGCCTGTATCCCATCCAGGACTATGCATGGCCAGGAAGACAAAGTGGGTGCTGGGGGATGGTTGCGGCCTGACAGCATGCAAGGCTGGGTGGCCCCTAGACCCAGCCCCGAGGGGCACAGGCATGGGAATGCCTCCTGTGGCTTTGAACCACAGCTCTGACTCCAGGTGCCCAGACCCCTAGGGGAAACATGCCAACAGCTTATATAGTTAGGCCACCGGTACAGGGGATGCTGCTGAGCAATGGTCACTTGGTCATTGGTTGCAGATGCCTTTGTTGATGTGAAGTGTCTGGTATTGGTATAGGAAGTGAAGAGACTTCTGCAGTGTGTGGCAGGCAGCGAGGGGCCAGGGACTTGGACAGTGGGCTGTGTGGAGCACTGGCTGCTCTCAGTGGGTCCACAAGGACTCACACAGTCAGCCACCTCATGAGAGCCCAGGAGCCCCCAGGTTCCCCACTGTCAGTATCTGGCCTGCTGCTGCCCAGTCCTGACCCCGAGTAAGGGGCCCCTCCCCTGGGACCACGATGTCTGAAAGCTCATGTAAGACTCAAACTATTCAACAAACAGGGCGCTGGGAAGATGGTTCCATGGGACAAAGGCACTGGATTGCAAAGCCTGCTGGCTCAGGGTTCAATTCTCGAGATACCTATGTAAGCCAGACGCAAAAAAGTGGTGCAGGCATCTGGCATTCATTTGCAGAGGCAAGAGGTGTGCCCTTCCCCAAAACATACACACGTGCATATAAATAAATACATTTTAAAAGTTTGATAAACATTCTACTGGGTCCCACCCAGGATTGCTGCAGGTGCCTGGAGCTTCCAGTGACGCGAGAGATCTGATGTTACCCCGGATGGTGGACAGGGACTGCTAGTCCTAGGGAAGCGGACACTGGAGTGGAGGGGGGGTCAGCGCAGAGGACGCCAGCTGAGTGCCAGCTTCCTCCAAACATACCTGCTCACAGGCCTCTGTCCAGGCACCAGGCACCTTGTCATTCCCACGGATCCAGTTGTGAATGGCCTCTGCTGGCTGGTCCCAATTGATCTATGGGGAACGGATAATCTCTTCTTTACTTTGCTTCTCCCAGTCTCCCCAAGAACCCTAGGCAGTGGGCACTGGCATGAGTCCCAGAGTTGGGCTCTGATTCTGAGTCCTCTGATCCCCGTCTCTCCCAGGCTGAAGAGGCTGTTTTTCTGTTGCTATGGTAGCCGAGCCTCTGCAGCGCCCCTCGCAAAAGTGCTCATCCTACAGGACTCTCAAGCAACGTCTCAATGCCTGACTGGTCTCTGAAAACCTCTACAGCATCCACGATCCTCAGACAGAAAGAGCTCATGGTTCCCAGTTCTTTCCTTCTCATGACTGCTCCATGAAGCTCTCTTGAAGCCCAGTCTTGAAGACTTCAGCACTAAAGCTGATATTTTGCCCACACCCGGTGCTTCTTCTCTTTCCCAGGTGGTGATGCTTGCTTGTCTGTCCTGAAGATGAACAGGTGAGCATCCAGAACCCAAAGGGACTCTGTCACTGCACTTCCCCATGTTGAGATGCCCTCTTCTTGTTTGCTCTGTTTCTGCAACCCGGACCTGGGCTGCTATTTCTTCTGGCCTCAAACCCCAGTTTCCTGGGACTCCTCTGCACCCCAGTTACACAGAGGCAGGTAGCATGGTCAGGTCTGGCACTCACCCTGGCTGTCTCCTTCTTCTGAATGCCCTCGTAGGTGGCCCCTTCCTCAGGCTGAGGGAGGCGGATGGCTGTGCCCTCAGCAATCAGCCGCACAGCCTCCACCTGTAAGGAGACTCCATCGTTGGCCTGTCCAGCAGCAGTACCCTCCCCCTCACCCAGCTCTGCCTGGCACACTGCGGGCACCTAAGAAACAGCATAGATGGCAGCTCCACCCAGGCTTTGGATGATCCCGATTGTCATGGTTAATCTCTCATTGTCAATTTGGCAGGATTTTGAATCACCATGAAAATAAATCTCTGCTCTGGTCTTTGAGGGATTTCCCAGATTAGATTAGCTGAGGTATGAGGACCCACACTAACGCTGGGTAGCACCATCCCATGCGCTGGGTTCCGGGACTACACAAAAAGGAGAGAGGGGCTGGAAAGGTGGCTCAGTGGCTAAAGGCACTTGCTGAAAACCCCTGTGGACCCGGGTTCAATTCCCCAGAACCCACATAAAGCCAGATGCACAATGTAGCACATGTGTCTGGAGTTCATTTGCGGCAGCAAGAGGCCCTGGTGTACCCCTTCTCTCTTCCTCTCCCTCTTTCTTGTAAATAAATAAATAAGTAGATAAATAAAAAATGAGTAAGTAGGGCTGGAGAGATGGCTTAGCGGTTAAGTGCTTGCCTGTGAAGCCTAAGGACCCCGGTTCGAGGCTTGGTTCCCCAGGTCCCACGTTAGCCAGATGCACAAGGGGGCGCACGCGTTTGGAGTTCATTTGCAGAGGCTGGAAGCCCTGGCGCACCCATTCTCTCTCTTTCCCTCTATCTGTCTTTCTCTCTGTGTCTGTCGCTCTCAAATAAATAAATTAAAAAAAATGAGTAAGTAAATAGAAAGATGCTGATCACCAGCATCCATCACTGCACTGCTTCCTTTGTGTGGGCTTAATGTGACTGGTTCAGGCCGCCATGGACACTAACCTGGAACTGTAAGCTGAAATAAACCCTTCGTCCCTTAAATTGATATCTGGCAGGTAGTTCGTCCCAGCAACAAGAAGGTAACAAACGCACCGATCTTTCCACTTCTACAGCCAGGTGAGATAAGCCTAGGGCTAACAGCCATCCCGGTTTGCATGTTAAAACCATCTAAAACCGTCTCTGTCTTGAAGGAGATCGAGACCTGGGCCCTGAAGCCAGCTTGGAGATCTGCCATGAAGCAGCTTATCCAGGAAGGAATCAGGGAAGGGAGAGGACAGCCAAGGAGCCTGTGCCCACTCTGAGGAGAGCCTAAGAGATTCAGAGGTGTCCATTCCGGGAAAGAACAAGAAACTCTGAAGCAGGACTGCCTGAGGAACACACTGTAGTGACAAACATGGCCTGTGTTTGCACAGTCCGACACAGTGGCCAGGCACTGGGGGCTTCAGAGGGCTCATGCGCTGAGGGAGTGTGTGTGTGTGTGTGTGTGTGTGTGTGTGTGTGTGTGTGTGTGTGGTGCTAGGGATGGAACCAGGCCTTATCATATGTGAGGCGATTGCCCTTACCATTGAGCCACATCCCCAGCCCTGAATTCTCCAACCATAAGTAAAATAGATGCATGCATGTGGCCAGAGGCTACATCTGACCGCACAGCTCAACAGGGATTTGAGCTGCTTGCAGTGGGATGTGAAGTCACACCTTCTCCTGTCTGAGGCTGGGTCTCCAGCTCACTGCTAGTTTACCACGGTGAATGGGAAAGCAGTGGACATGAATGGGACTGAGGGCAAGAAGGTAGCTAACATGGGGCCTGCGGTGGCATTTGTCCATGGCTATCATGCTTGCTCATTGCCACCTACTAAACTTCTTGTCCAACTCCTGATCTGGAGTATCAGGTGTCTTTGGCCTTCTGGGATCAGCCTGTCTTCCCAGACTGAGCAACAGTGGCCTGTACACACACACACACACACACACACACAGAGAGAGAGAGAGAGAGAGAGAGAGAGAGAGAGAGAGAGAGAGAGGGAGGGAGAGACCCTCAGCTTCCAGGCCCCTGCAGGGCCAGATCTCTGGGGGCTTGCTTGCTGTACCAAGTACAGCTGTCCCAGCATCCCATATCCCTGCCTTTCCATAGTCCTGCTTCATGGTCCTTCTTCCTCCACTGGCAGAACAGGAAGCACGTGACTGAGGCAGCCAATAAGAAGACACCACTGCCCTGACCACTGACCCATCAGGGTAATTTTATGAACCAAAACTGGTAAATCAGAGTCTTCCTTGATCTTTTTATTCGTGAATCTCATAGGAGGAGGGTTTGTTACCCCCATGGAATCATGAGCTGGGAGCTTGGAGCAAGGAGTAAGCTACCTTTTGTCTCGTTCAAGGCACTCAGCCTGACTGGGGATGAGCCTAACTAATGGAGAAAAAGGGACCTAACCCTTGGCGAAGTGGGGGTGCCAAGTGAACGAGTAAATGTGAATCTGAGTAACAGTACAAGCTTTTGCATTTACCCACTCCTGGCCTAGCTTGTCTTTAGACTTGTCTAACTAATGACCCAAACCCAAAACGTGCCCTTTTTGGCTAAACCATTTTGAGTTGGGCATCCTCTATTTTGAGTAAGAGTTCCTTCTCATTTAATAATTTGTCCTAACCTTGTCTCTTTGGAACCCTGAAATGCGAGCTCTTTCTTTCCAGAGTCGGAATTTGGGGGAGACGCCTATCGTTCCCTGGACCAGCGAGTGCTTCTACGGAAGGCTGGCAGACCCAGGACCATGTCAGGAATTGAGCCCAGCAGCAGCGCAGGCGCGTCAAAAGAGGGCAGATGTGGCCAGCTCCCAGTCTTACCATCCCTTTGATGCCCTCCGGGAAGAGGAAGCGGTTGTACAGAGTGCTCACAGTGTCGTCTGGGAGCACCTCACACTCCTTCTGGAGTAGAAGGTCCCCAGTGTCCAGACCATCGTCAGCCCAGAAGATGGTAAAGCCAGCCTTCTTATCCCCATGAATAAGAGTCCTAGGAAGCACAGGAGGAAGTGCTGGGGAGGGACACCCTGGAGGCAGCCCCAGGACCCTGCCAACCTCCAGGCCCCTCCACCCCAAGGACAGCTGACGCCTGCTCCTGCAAGACTGTGGAGGAGGGAAACAGCTTTATGCCACCCATGAGCAAGCAACATGGGAACAACTCTAGGGCCTTACACACAACAGACTCCCAGTGGCCGGCGTGACTGGTGTCCTGGGTGGGTGTCTTGCTTGTTACGGCCTTCGAGGTATTCTCTGTGACCGCTACTGCTGCTACAGAGCCCTCTCTCTAACCCTCCCCCAGCGTGTGTCCCAGTGACACACAGCACTGCAGATGCCAGTGTGATAACTATTCAGCAATCCCAGGGACATGCTTTGGGCTGAGGGAGGGTGACATGTCAAGCAAGTAGTGGGAGAGCTAGGGACAAACTCCCATCTTACCAGTTGATGGCTGACGCCCCACGGTGTCTGGGGAGCAGGGATGGGTGGTAGATGATGGAGCCATGCCGGGGGCCATTGATGACCTCCATGGGAATGAACTGGCTGCAGAAGGGCAGGACGTTCAGCTCAGCACCCAGGGCCTGGTATTTGGCCAACACATCAGGTAGGACTTGTCCCCGAGCCCGCCACCGGGGGATCTTGAACACAGGTACTCCGTCCTTCTCAGCTGCCAGGCCTGTGGGAGGAGTAGGTGAGAGACCTGTGCCCTGACACCTGTGCCTGCCTGGCACAGTGCCTCCTGCTGAGCACCAAGTCTTCCTAGTGACTCCCTTGTCCACATCGGCTGGCCTAGGATGGTACCCTCCTGACACCCTCTCCAGAAGCCTGGCCAGGCCCAGCAGCAAGTGGCATTCTCTCATCTCCTTCCTCCGCTTTTCTTCCTATCCTCGCCTCTTCTTCCTCCTCCTCTTTCTTTCCCTCTTGCCTCATCCTCCTTACCCCTGGAGGCTTGGGCCCATACCTCTGCGGCCAACTGCTTCCTCCCTAGAAGGAAGCGGGCTGGAGGAGAGAGGACCAGGAGAAAGGATAAAAGGGACTTGACTCTTCCTATGAGGTTCTTGTCCCCTCCCCCCAGCCCACTGCTTCAATGCACCACCCCAGAAACGAGTGCTCCTTCCCAGAGCAGCAGCTGCACCCCCTGTTCTCAAAATCTGCAGAGCTAGTCCCAGTGTGCACACATCCTTCCTCATATACGTACTAAGAAGCCTAGGTCCAGCCTCCAGGGCTCCTTTGCCCTCCTCTTAGGCCTGAATCTCAGCCCCTAGCCTCTCAGCCTCCCAACTTTTTCGATTCTCAGCCTTGGCAGCAGTAGTTGTCCCTAGGAACCAATGTCCCCAATCCTGCAGGACTCTTGTAAATGTCCACGTCTCCGAGAGATCTTCTGGTGTGGTATCAGCCCCGACTGACCCGACTCTCTCTCCCTCTTCCCCACCACCTCTCTGCTACCATGTCCTGGAACGATGGTTAATTTTCATCGACAACTTGACTGGATTTGGAATCAGCTAGCAGACACACTTCTGGGTGTGTCTATGAGGGTTTAACTGAGGAGGGAAGACTCACCATCCCATGGACAGGGATCTCAGACTGAATATAAAGGAAAGAAGGAGAACGTGAGCTGAGCACCGGTGTGCATCTCTCTGCAGACCCAATGTGACCAGCCTCCTGCCTCAGCAAAAGCTGCCTTTCTTGCCACGATGGACTGTGCCCTCAAACCAAAATAAATCTCTCCTTCCCTAAGTTGCTTTGTCAGCTATTTTTCACAGCCAAAAGAAAATAACCTAATATGCCTGGTGTGCAGTGGCTCTAAGGAAGAGGGGGCTGTGATGTGAACAGGTTGGATGGTACTTGCAAAAGCAGCCCTCTGTGACCAGTGGCACACTTTTTCAGGACACTGGAGGACAGGGCCAAGTAGCGGCCCCAGCCAAGGAACTTGCTAGAAGTAAGAGTTTTCATCTCTATCCACTCTGCCACTGAGAGCGTTTGGGTGGGTTGAGCACCCTTTGCTGATAGCCTCCAATGATGGCGATAAGGTGCATGTGTGCCTTGGACAAAGCTGACTCCAGGTGACCCTGCACCTCTAGAGGTTTGATGCTTGGATCAGAGAAGCTCAGACTGGGACTCGGGAACAACTGGGCTTGTCCATGACCCTAGGTGTGGACAGGTCATCATTTCATTCCCGAAGAGTCTAGCAGCTAGCTAGTGTCAAGCTGATACAAGGTAGAGGGTTGATGCCTGCGTCTTAGCTGGAGTTGTACCATAAGACCCTGAAGATTTCACCCAGTTGTCTACCACAGCCCCTCTGTGTGGGCAGGCAGGCTTTCCTCCCACCCCCTTAGCAGCGCCTGAGCTGCCCACTTACCCAGTGGGTCTGCTTTCCCATCCTTGTCTGGGATGGTGAACACACCCACCACGTCATGACCTTCCTTCCTCAGCTGGCAGTAAACCTCCTGTCCAAACAGGCTCTGCCCAATCACGGCGATCTTCATGGCAGCGATGAGATGGAAGGCACCTGGCGAGGGAGCAGCCACACGGTTAGACAGACTTACTGGCCTTGCGGAAGCCAGTCCCAATTGCAACAAGCATGCCTTGTTCAGGCTGCTTCACATGTCAACATGTGAATATGGTAGTCACCATCCATTCTACTGCACAGGGTCATGGTGGCCATGGAGGCCCAGAAGGTGCATCCTTCACAAAAGTTAAGTAAACGTGGATCACAGACCTAAAGGTCAGTGACTTAAAAAATGTCACTGGAGGATTCGTGAGAAAGAACGATAACTTCAACTTCATGACAACTTAAAATTTTTACTTTGCAAAGGACACTGTAAAGACAATGAAAAGAGAAGCCATCAACTGAGCAAAAATATCTATAAAGAGATATCTGAGAAAGGACGACCCACTCTTAAAACTTGAAGATAACGCAATTAAAATTTGAGCTAGAACCCTGAATAGACACTTCTCCAAAGGTAAGTAGAGATGGAAAGTAAAGGGCTGGAGAGATGGATTAGCAGTTAAAGTGCTTGCTTATGAAGCCTAAAGACCCAGGTTTGATTCCCCAGTACCCACATAAGCCAGATGTACAAGGTGGCACCTGTGTCTTGAGTTTGTTTGCAGTGGCGAGAGGTCCTGACATACCTATTCTTTCTCTTTCCATGTGTCTTTTTCTTTCTCTCTCTCTTAAATAAATAAATATGAAAAGGTGTCCACATTGTATCTCATCAGGGAAACACAATTTAAAACAACAGGGGATGGGGATATGCTCATTAGCAAACTGCTTGTCTTGCAAGCACGAGGCCCTGAGTTTAATTCCCAGGACCCAGGTTTAAAAAGTCAGGGGGCCTGGAGAGATGGCTTAGTGGTTAAGGCACCTAAAGCCTAATGGCCATGTTCAACTCTCTTGATCCCACGTAAGCCAGATGCACAAAGAGGAGGCAAGCTGAAGGTGGTACATGCCCACTAGGTGGCACAAACATCTGGAGTTCTATTGCAGTGGCTAAGGCCCTCGCATGCCAATTCCCTCCCTTCTTTCTCTCTCTCTCTAGAGTCTCTCTCTAAAATTAAGAGAAAATATCTGTTTTTAAAAAGTCGGGGGCATGAAGAATGATTCACTGCGGGCTGGAGAAATGGCTTAGCGGTTAAGCTCTTGCCTGTGAAGCCTAAGGACCCCGGTTCGAGGCTCAGTTCCCCAGGTCCCACGTTAGCCAGATGCACAAGGGGGCGCACGCATCTGGAGTTCGTTTGCAGAGGCTGGAAGCCCTGGTGCACCCATTCTCTCTCTCTCTCTCTATCTGTCTTTCTCTCTGTGTCTGTCACTCTCAAATAAATAAATAAAATTAAAAAAATTAAAAAAAGAATGATTCACTGGGCAAAGTATTTGCCATACAAGTGTGAGTTCCTGAGTTCGAGTCCCCAGGACCCACTAAAACTGGATGGAATAGTGAACAATAAGAGTCCCTAAAGAGTCTAAAGTGAAAGGGGAGGATCTGCATCTGAAAGTTGTCCTCAAACCTCCACACATGCTCTATGGCATGTGCGAGCTCAGCCCTCATACACATGACCATGCATACACACACATCATACACATACCCCCCCACAAATATCCAAGGACTGGGGAGGTTGCTCAGTGGATCAAGCACTTGCCACATGACTCTGAGTACCTGAGTTCAGATCCCCAGACCCCATTAAGAAGCCAGAAGCTATGATGAACTTTTGTAATCCTACTATGCCTATGGCAAGAAGGGAGGCAGAGACAGGAGGATTTCCTGGAAACTTGCAAACAGAGCACTGAGCACCAACAAGAACACTGCCTCAAATGCGGTGCAAGGCGAGGGCCCACTGAAACTTGTCCTCTGCCCTCCATATGCCCACCATGGCACGTGCAAAACCACACTCACATGTACAAATACATACATGCTCACACACCAAATAAATACATAATTAAAAATATTTTTATTTATTTATTTGAGAGAGAAAGAGAGAGAATGGTATGCAGATGCATGCATCACCATGTGCATCTGGCTTACTTGGGTATTGGGGAATCGAACCTGGATCTTTAGGCTTCATACACAAGGGTCTTAACCACTAAACCATCTCTCAGTCAAAAACGCATAATTTTAGCCAGGTGTGGTGGTGCACGCCTTTAATACTAGCATCCAGAGGTAGGAGGATTGCCATGAGTTCAAGGCCACCCTGAGACTAAATAGTGAATTCCAGGTCAGCCTGAGCTAGAGTGAGATCCTATCTCAAAAAACAAAATGAAACAAAGAACATAATTTCTTTAAAAGCCAGGCATGGTGATACGCTTCTGACCAGCCAGCCTAGCCTACTTGGTGAGTTCCAGGCCAGTGAGAAGTCCTGCCTTGGAAAAGGTGGATGGTGCCTGAGATACAACTGAAGTTGGCCTCTGGCCCTTCCATGCACACGTGTGTGCATATGCACTTGCACCTGTGTATCCACACACATGTACACAATGAAACATCGCTAGGCATCTATTAAAATGGCCCAAATCCAGAACAGCGGTGAAGTCAACGCTGGTAAGCAACGGAGCAGCAGGAGCTCTCGTGTGGTGGGTGTTGGTGGGCATCCACATAGGTGCAGTCTCTCTGGAGGAGAGTTTAGCAGGCTGTTGGAGCAGGATCCAGCAATCTTCCTTGGCAATTCCTCAAGTAGGCAGAAAACTACATAAAGACTTAACAAATGTGGACAGCAGTGAGGGCTTGTAACTGCCCAGACGTGAAGACAACCACAGTGGCCTTCAGTGAGTGAATGGAGAAGTAAACTGCGGCACATCCAGGACTAAGCAGAGATGAGCTTGTGAGTCATGAAAACATGAGGGAACCTGAAGTGCTGAGAGAAAGAAGCTGAGCTGAAAAAGGCTCCATACTGTCCAATTACAGCCACATGGCACTCTGTATAAGTCTAATCCAGGGGCAATATGATCAGTGTTTGCCAGAGCCTGAGGGGAAGAATGACCAGGTAGTGTACACTTCTCTCCATGGTATTATAATGGTAGACATGTGCCTTTTTATGCATCGCCAAAGCCTGCAGAATGCTTAATACCAAAAGTGAATCCTAACGTAAAGCATGAACCTTGGTTAATCATTGGCTCATACAGTGCAGTAAATGTTAATATGGGATGAGACAGAGGACAGGCTGACTGTATGGGAACTCTGTACTCTGCACTCAATTTTCCTGTCAACTTAAAGCTGCTCTAATAATTGTCTATTAAAGAAATAAATATAGCTCTTCAAGAAAGTCCAATTGCATTAAAATAGTTTGATATCACATATGAGACAGCATCAAATTTTATGAAACATTTGGTGAATTGGAGGAATTAAAGACCTAACCCTGAAAGTGCAATGCAAATGAATGCGATCAATTTTCACAATGAAGCAATTTGCTGAAAGGAAACAGAGCCAATAGACAAAAAAATATGCTCAAATCACAAGCAATGAGAGAAATGTAACATAAAACAAAGGGTTACATTCCTTCTATAACACTTGTACTTACCCCAAATGATAAAATATCTAATGCTGGCTAAGTCGTGGGAAAGGAACATAAACTGGTGCAAACTCTCTGGGGGAACATTTGGCAATAAATATCAAAGTCTTGACACCGGCTCATTGTTTCTAACTCAGTGATTTCAGGCAGCGGGCATTTCTATGCTGTGGAACGTCACACTGTGCAAGCCATACAGTCAGGAAGAGTGTGGGACTCTGTTTCTGTCTGGGACTATGTAAGGGAAGGCACCCTGGCAGGTGCCAGCCCATGCCAGCTTCCTGAGGTGCCAGCGCATGCGGGGGGGTGTGCATCGTGTTTGCTTGTGCGCCGGCTTGCTGCCCTCTCCCTCTCTCAACAAGCGTTCACTAGGTAACCCAGGCCAGCCTTTCAATCCTCCTGCCTCACCCTTCTGAGTGCTGGGACTGCTGGCCTATACCACCACACCTGCCAGCCTCCACAGGGAACATCCACGACTCATGGAAACATCAAGGGAGTAGAAAGGCAAGCAAACAGACAGAAAACTGTCATCGCCTGCAGATGGACAATCAGGGCAGCCACCAGTTGGTTGTTACCAGAGTCCAGGGCCACTGGGTTGGGCAGGGGCAGGAACAGGAGCTGTGGGAGGGAAAAATCTTCAGCTAAAGTTGGCCTTTGGCCTCAAAAAGAACAGGTGCCCAAGGGGGAAGAAGCCAGGGAGGGCCTCCACTTGAACCCCAAGCGGATGGATTTGGGGTGTGGCCTCTCATCATGGCCTCCTTCCTCCGGTTGGTGGGCCCCTGGGGACCACTCCACCCTCACAGCGTCAGGTTCCCAGCTTTCTGCTGCCGCCAGAGCCCCGACTGCAGATTAATGGTGGGGGCCACAGGCTGGGATCAGGCCGACAGTGGGCAGGGCATTCAGCCACAAGGGTTCCTTTCTTGTAGCTGCCTCTGGAGGATCCAATGCTGACCCTCTCTGGCAAAATGACCACTTTGGCTTGGTTCCTAGCAGGGGGTCGCTTTGCCTCTGCAGGGCCCACCTCCCTTTGGGGTCGAGATCAGTGTAAGACACTCCCTCTACTCTGGGCACCGGTGACGGGGCGCTGTCTCCAAGAGCCTGCAGGCCTCAGCTCGGCCCCTATGAGTGGCTGCCATCCCGTCAGGTCAGGCTTCAGGATCCTCTGCAAGGGATGGTCGTGTGACCAAGAGCTGGTCTAGGAGGAACAGAACTAGCACATGAGCTGGTCTTCCTAGAGTCCCACAGCAGGGAGGAGAGTGTCTCTCAAGGAATCTCAGGAGACACCTTCTATGCACCACCGCTCCGCTCCGTAGTACAGACAAGAGACAAAATTCCGAGCTTGAGAAAGTCACCCGAGGCTATAAGCTCGGGGTTGGAGCACTTGCGTAGCGTGCGAGGGGTCCTGGGCTCCATGCTCAGTACAACAAAAGAAAGAAAAGAAACTTACCCTAGGCCAAGGAGACCAGTGAGCAGGGAGAAAAGGGCCACCTGATGCCAGAGCCCTCACTTGGGAACCCGACGGAACGTGCTGGTTCCGCCGCTGGCCGGTGTCGGGTCCGCCTTCCTCCCGCGCACAGCGGGGAGGAGGAGGAGGACCCGAGAGGGAACCAGACGCCAGCACAACTCGGGGCTGGGCGGTGTCACAAGAACCCTTCCAATCATAGGCCGGCCTTGGGCCAGGCCCCCAGACTTGGCCAATCAGAGGCCCCTTCCCCAGTTCAAGAGAAAGGGGTGAGGGGCTTTGGCAAGTGGGTTAGCGGCCCAGCAAGGGCTGTCCGGAGTCCTCTTCTCTCTTGGGGAGGGAGGGGGCTCAGCTCTTTCCTTCTGCAAACTGAGCTAACTGACACCCACACTGCAGGACCAGGCAGTCCCCCGATCCTCGACGGGCTGAGGATCCCTGAAGCCCGGGCTGTACTGGACAGCCTTCCTACCTGCGGCCAGGGCCAGGCTCGGACTCACCTGGCGCGGTGGGTGGGGAGGAGGTAGGGGGGAAGAACAACGCAGAGGCCCAGGCTGGACCTCTGGCTGTGGATCCAGGGCTGGGGATGGCGCCTCGGGTCAAGGGCTGAAGGTGGGACCCGCCCACCTCCAGGCCTCCCGCTGCTAAGGCGAGTGGAGTAAAGTCGCCATGGGTGTGTGTGGGGGGGGTGGGCTGTCCCTAGCTGTGTGCCCCCCGCGGCCGTTTTGCTCACCCCATCTGGTAGGACGTGGGCTTGCTGCGGACCCTTTAAGAACCCCTGTGCCCATAGGTCTGAGCACCTGGATGATGGTCCTCACCCAGGAGCGACAAGCAAAGGCCTTGCCCTGTGCCGTGGACAAGTAAAGACCCCGCCCGCGGCCAGCTGGGGTACCTGGGAGGGAAACACTCTAAGGCAGGCTGTGTCTGGTGTCCAGTACCATTCTCTTCCCCCACACCCTCTGGTTTTCCTTGGAACAGCTCCCCTTCTTTCCTGACCCCCTCCACTTTATCCAAGTGTCACAGACCCCTCCCTGAGAACCTGAGAGTGAGTCCCCATACCTCCCCAGCCAAGGCAAGTGGAGGGAAAGAACACATGGTCCAACCAACAGGCCCTCGGCTTCCTTACTCAAAGCCTGTTGTCCAGGGGGCTCCCTTACCTGGACATCCTCTTGCCACCTGCCCTGCTGTCTCACACTGGCTGTGCCTTGAACAGACCCCCAGACAACAACAGCAGCCACCTCTGTCCCCATTAGGGCAGCCCTATTCACCCAGTGAGTGTCAGACGCTGGATGAAGAACCTCAGAAGCACTATTCCAGGTCACAGGCGGGCATTGGGGGGAGTGGCGATGCTAGCAGTCTCCAGCCATGCCACCCGGAGCTACTTTCCATATACCAACACTGTCTGTCCCGTCCCTTGTTGAGCTGTCTCTCCCTCTAGCCTGTAAGCTCTTCCAGACAGATACCTTAAGAGATGAGAATGCTCTTGCATCCCCAAGTCACTGTGATGACACATGGTAGCTGCTCAGACAGTGTTGGTGGAAAGACAGAATGCATGTGCTTTCCCCTCGTACCAGCATGAACGAGCAGGATTGAGGCAGCTCACGGAAGGAAGCCTGAGCCCCGTGCCCTTGTTTTAGGGCACTGGCTCCATTCCCCGGGTCTCTGCTGTCCCTCGTACACACTGACTTCTTGGACTCATGGACTCCTGTGTGCTGCTTCCTCCCACTACCGCCTCTTCAGGGAAATACGTCCTAACGGCTACCACTGACTTACAGCGGTCTGTCCCGCGACCACAGAGACCGCTGACTTTCCCTTTACAACCACCTCCACTGCAGACCTAACACTCTCCTGGGACTGAATCATGCATCTGCTACTGGACCGTGAGGGTGTGTGTGTGTGGGGGGGGGGATTCCACAACATCCAGTGTGTGGATGTTACTCAATAATTTTGCAGGCTAAGCCAAATGTGGTGGTGCATGCCTTTAATCCCAGCACTTGAGAGGCAGAAGTAGAACTGCTGTGAGTTTGCGGTCAGCCTGGGACTACAGAGTGAGTTCCAGGTTAGCTAGGGCTAGAGTGAGACCCCACCTTGAAAAAAAAGGCTGCAGGCTAAATGAGTAAATGTTGAGGGGCTGGTTGGTTTGTCCATTGGAGCTGGGATAGAGATGGCAGAGGACGGGAGATAGGAGCCCCTTAAACAGCAGCTTGAATTTCCAGAGCCATCCTCTCAGACGCATGGAGAGGAGAGAGCAGGTTCAAGCAGAGTCCCTACATGATGCGGCCCATTTGGATTGGTCAGTATTCTCACTGCAGTAACAGGAAGCCTGACAAAATCAAGTTAAGGAATGAGGAGGTTTCTGCGGGCTCACAAATGGCAGTACAATCCATGATGGCACAAAGGCAAGTGGCAGAGAAACGAGGCAGCGCGTCAAATGGAGAGAGGGGCATGCTTGTGTTCAGCTCACTTCCTCCACTTGATTCAGTCTGGCACACCAGCCCGTGGAACTGTGCCACTCCCGTTCGGGATGTGTTTTCCCTCCTCTGTAACCCCCCCCCACATCATGCATTCTCACAGACAAACTCAGAGGTGTCTCTCTGGTGATACTAAATCCACTCGAGCTGACAATAAAGACTAACCACCACATCACCCTTGAGGAAGAGGAGGCAGGAGGAAGGAGCAGACTTCTCTGCAGTAGTAGTAGAGGGGCAGATATGAGCAGACTTCTCTGAAGAACTAGGAGAGACACGGGTGTGAGTAGACTTCCCTGCAGTAGCACGAGACACACAGGTATGAGCAGACTTCTCTGCAGTAGCAGGAGAGAGGGAAGTGTGAGCAGAGTTCCTTATGGTAGGAGGAGAGAGACAGGTGTGAACAGACTTCCCGGCATTAGGAGGAGAGACACAGGTGTGAGCAGACTTCCCTGCAGTAGCAGGAGAGAGGCGGGTGTCAGCGGACTTCTCTGCAATAGTAGGAGAGAGGCTGGTGTGAGCAGACTTCTGTGCAGTAGGAGGAGAGAGGCAGGTGTGAACAGGGTTTCTGTCCCTGCAGTGAGAAATTGTTTGCTCCCAGCCCTACCCCGTGAGTAGGAAGTGTGGCAGACTACTACACACATGGTTTATGGGGATCCAGATGAGGGTGGTGTGGGTAGGTGTGCAGATGCACAGAGGGAGAGCTGCTCCCTGTTATACAAGTGTGATTCAACTCAATCTGGAACTCAGTAACTGGTCCCAAAGAAACATTAACCTGGCCAGGACTCTGGCTTTGGGAAATCAAGGTGAGTAGGGCAAATGACCCAAACTTTGCTTTTGTTTTGTTAAGACAGGGTCTTGTTATGTAATCCTGTCTGGCCTGGAACTCATAATTGATCCTCTTGCCTCAACCACAGGTATGTGTCACCATGCCCTGCTTAAAATTGTCTTTTTCCATCTGTGGCCAGTGTTTCCCTGTGCTGGTCTCCTGAGACCTCCTGTTTAGACATTCTTCTCCCACCTTGTGAGCCACACATGGTATGATCTGACATCCCATCCCTGGGACTTTGTCCCAGAGTTCATGGCTGTGTTCCTCCATATTTCCCCTTCAAAGGCTCCAACCTGTCGGCTGACATACTAGAAAAGAGGAGTTGGCCTCATTACCGCTCTGGCCTTGAATGAGGACCTGGAAATACAAAACACTTTCGAAGTGCTGAGTTGTCTTCACAAAGTTCAGGGTCTTTCTCATGTCACCTTCTCATGCCAGGCCTCTCTGGCCCTGAGGAGCCCTTGTAAGGTCAGAGGAGCCTTAGGGACTCTCGGTGACCAAGCACAGCTGGACAGAGAGAGGCAGCTGCAGCCTGTCCTCCAGGGGGAGGGTGAGTACACAGAAGTCAAGATGAGGGGAGATGCTAAAGAGAGGCCCCCGCTGGAGAGTTGAGGCCTGGAAGGACTAGGATGGTCTCAATCGGGAGAAAATAAGAACATCCTGGCTGGAGGGAAAAGTAAGGAGGATGTGTGGCGTGTGGAGGTGGGGACGTGGGTCAGTGAGACCATCACTCATGCTATGACAGGATGATTCTTACCTTAATTATACTGAGTGGGGTGAAAGATTATAGTACGCGACATGAAATGTATCAAGTGAAACTAATCAGACCCAAAAGGACAAGCACTCTATGATGCTACATGTGAGGTCATTAGGGCAGTGAAATTTAGAGACAGAACGTGTCCCAGAGGGTGGGAAGGACGAGGGAGTTAGTGTTTAAAAGGAATAACTTCAGCTTGAGAAACTGAAACGTTCTAGAGATGGCTGGCGAAGAAGACTGCATGATAATGTGAGTGTACTGAATGCAGCAGAACTATATTCTTTAAAATGGTTGATGTAAGCCGGGCGTGGTGGCACACGCCTTTAATCCCAGCACTCAGGAGGCAGAGGTAGGAGGATCATGAGTTTGAGGCCATCCTGAGACTACATAGTGAACTCCAGATCAGCCTGGGCTACAGTGAGACCCTACCTTGAAAAACCAAAAATAAGGGGGCTGGAGAGATGGCTTAGTGGTTAAGCACTTGCCTGTGAAGCCTAAGGACCTCGGTTTGAGGCTCCATTCCCCAGGACCCACATAAGCCAGATGCACAAGGGGGTGCAAGCATCTAGAATTCATTTGCAAAGGCTAGAGGTCCTGGCATGCCCATTCTCTATCTATTTTCCTCTTCTTCTCTCTATCTCTCTCAAATAAATAAAAATAAACACCCCCCCCCAAATAAATAACTAAATGGCTAATGTGTTAAACCTTATACAATGGGTATTTTGTGTGTGTGCACGCGCACACATGCACATGTGTGTGTGTGTTTAGAGCATATGGATGGTGTGGTGTGGTGTGTGGTGGATACATGTGTATGTGCAGATACATGGGCCTCATGTGGGTACATGGTGAGGTCTGAGGAGAACAGTAGGTGTCTTTCCTATTGCTCATCAGCCTTATTTGTTTCCTTGAGATGGGAGTCTCTTCCTCAACCTGGAACTGCTACCAGCAAGCCCCCGTGATTCTCTGGTTTCCCCGACTCACGGGGGTTACAGACATGCACGGCATTGCCCAGCTTTTTACATGGGAGTCAAACGTGGTGGTCTCCAGCCTGAGAGGCCTTTGTGCTTAAGCTGCATATGCATTCTTAATCACTGACCCACTTCCCCAGTTCTGTAATGGGTATCTTGCAAGTAAAAAAAAAGAAAAAAATTCTAGCTGGGCATGGTAGCACATGCCTGTGATCCAAGTCAGGAGGCAGAGAAAGGACGATAAGGAGAGCGAGGTTGTCTTTGGCTACATAGTGAGTTTGAGGCCCATCTGGGTTACATGAGACCCTGCCTCACAAAACAAAATTGAATAGTCAGTTTTTACTGACCATCACCTTAATTTTATTTTTTACAAAAGTCCACTTGGCACAAAGGAGCACTTGAGCCATGTTGACGTGTTCCCGTCTACCCAGCAGCAGCGGTGACCAGCTTTGAGTATTCCCGCACTAGCAAGTACAAGGCAGGAGCCAGATGAGTAGGAGACAAGACAGTATGTGGCATTAGTCTGGGCTCGGGATGGCCCTGAGGAGTCGGAGCATGGGGCATTAGCAGAACCCAGAGGAGAACGTGTGGCGTGACCACAAGTGAATGGCACAGCAGCCACAAGGGGAGCCAGGGGATCCTCATCTCCCACAAATCTTGCTACTGATTGGCTCATGGGTGACCCCTAAGTGCATGCCTTCGAGGCCTGGTCCTCACAGTGACTGATGTTACTACAAGGTGGTGAAGCCTTTGAGAGGTGGCACCTTAAGAGAGGGCCTTAGGTCATTAGGGACATGCCCTCAAAGAGGACTGTGAAGCCCTAGCCCTTTTCTTTTCCTCTCTGCCCTCTGCCCCATGATGCCAGTCATTTGCTCCCCCATGTGCTGCCTCCACCCAAGCAAGGATCAAGGGACTATGGGCTGAGATCTCCAAGCAGAGCCAAACAGCCCCTCTTTTTCTGTCAGTTAATTACTGCAATGATAGCAAGCTGACCGGTCTTTCTCCCTATCACCCGCCTCCCTCTCTACGTCTCTCCCTACTTTTTCCCTCCTTCCTCTGATCTTCCATAACTTCCAAGCCCAGCTAGACCTCAGAGGCATTGCCTACCGACACAGGCTGGCCAGGTCAGACTCCTGGGCAACAAGTGGCACAGGGTGGTTTGAGAGTGGACTGAGCCTTCAGGAGAGAGACCACTTCAAGAGGCCCAATGAGGGAACTTCACAAGACACAGAAGTTTGCAGCAGTGACAGGTGTCAGCAGAGCTAAGGAGACAACCAGGAGACACTGAGACAACCACACCCAAAAGGCTGAAAGCTCAAGGACAGGAGGTGGGGTCAAGGGAAGCAAGGTGCAGGCAGACCACATACACACTGGGCAGGGGTGTGGTTCCATGATGCAGCACTTGCCTGACACAGGAGAGGCCCTGGATTCTACCCTCAGCACTGCAAGCAAAACAACAGACAAGAAACTCTGACTCCTGTGAAAGCACTAACCAGGATCAACTCTGCTTATCTTCTGAGATCAGATAAAAAGAAGGGTATGTTCAGGGTGGAAAGATGGCTCAGTGGATAAAGTACTTGTCTTGCAAGCATAAGGACCAGTGTTTGGACCCCCAGCCCCCACATAAATGCTGGGTGGGTATGAGTGTCCACCTGTAATCCCAGCACACTGGGGGCAAAGACAGGGGATCCCTGAGGCAAACTGGCTAGCTAAGACTAGCTGAATCTATAAACTCTGGGTTCAAGTGAGAGATACTGCCTCAGTAAAAGTGGAAAACCGAGGAAGTCACCCAACAGCAACCTTTGGTGCATGCATACATATGTGCGTGCACACACACAAGCATTTTCACTTGCACACTCATGTGCCCATACATATACACAGAAGCACACAAACCACACTGTGGTAGTTTGAGTCAGGTGTCTCCCATAAACTTAGGTGTTCTGGATGCTAGGTTCCCCAGCTGATGGCCACTGGAAATTATCACTTCCTGGAGGTGGAATATGGTTGGGGGTGGGCTTATGGGTGTTATAGCCAGTTTCCCGATGCCAGTGTTTGGCTCACTCTCCTGTTCCTATTGTCTACCTGATGTTGGCCAGGGGATGATGTCCACCCTCTGCTCATGCTATCATTTTCCACTGCTATCGTGGAGCTGCCCCTTGAGTCCACAAGCCAAAATAAACCTTTCTTCCCCCACAAGATGCTCTTGGTCAGGTGTTTTCTGTCAGCAATGCACTCCTTACTGCAACAGTAAAGTTGTTACTGAGGAGTGGTGTCATTACTGCTAGAGCCCTGACTGTGTGGCTTTGGCCTTTGGAGCTGATTTTTGAGAGGAATGTGGAAGGATTTGAAATCATGGCCTAAGAGACAACTTGCAGTGCTGTAAGTACAGCTTGATGGACTATTTTGGCCAGAGTTGAAAGACCTGAATGCAGTAAGGATTGTGAAGTTTGGCTTGTGAGGGTGAGAAAGAGCTTTACCTGGACTGGGATAAAAGCAGTTTGTGTGAGAAGCTTGCTGTTATGCCTGTGTCCTGAGAACTTGTGCAGGGTTGTATTGCATAGAAATGATGTGCGCAGAGGGATATGGCATAGGAAGAAATCTTTGGGCTGAAACTTTTGCCTGCTCAGCTGCAATTGTATGAGAAATTATAAGCATTGAGATTGGGCCAGCTGACCTGCATTGGGACAACAGAAAAAATGCAGTTTTTTGAAGGGGCCTGAATGCTGAGAGAGTGTCTGTTCTTCAAAGTCTGCTTTATTCCCCCTAGATTACTAAATTGGCACCCCCTTATGGAATATAAGAAATGCAGGAAAGAGAAGGTCATTTAATTTGCAATATGGTAGTGTGTTTTGGAAACGGCCACAGGCAGTGTGAAGCAGGTCAGCTAAGGATTGCCTGCATAGAGACCTGATGGAGCCGTGAGGATGAACTGTGGTTTGCAGTGGAGACCCAGTAGAGATTCTGGGACCACAGACAGCTGCTAAGGAGAGCTGCCAGCCCCGATGAAGTTTTCCAGGACTGTGAGTAGCTTAGCTGGTGGGGCAGAATTAGAACTCCAGAGACTTGTTGCTTGTTAGAATTATTGGATTTGGAGACTTGTCACTGGCTAGAGTTGTTGTACTTGGAACTACAGAGTTAGATGTTTGCCCTGTTTAATCTTGTATTGGTTGAATGTTTCTTTGCTATGTCCAGTGTTATCTTTTGCCATGTGAGTTTTTATTCTGTGCCATTATGGTTTTTGGGGGGAATTTTTTAGTATTATGTCTCAGTTAAAATACCTTGGATTATAGAGATGTTTGAATATCATTGGGATTGATAAAAACTATTGGTACTTTTAAAGTTGGATGAATGCATTGCATTTTACATCATGTATGGTTATCAGTTTATGGGGGCCAGGGGCGGAATGTGGTGGTTCGATTCAGGTGTTCCTCATAAACTTAGGTGTTCCAAATGCTAGGTTCCCCAGCTGATGGCAATTGGAAATTAAAGCCTCCTGGAGGTGGTGTATTGTTGGAGGGGTAGGCTTATGGGTATTATAGCCCCATGCCCCCATGCCAGTGTTTGGCATACTCTCTTGTTGCTATTGTCCATCTGATGTGGGCTGGGGAGTGATGTCCACCCTCTGCTCATGCTGTTGTTTTCCCCTGCCATCATGGAGCTGCCCCTCAGGTCTGTGAGCCAAAAGTTCCCCACAAGCTGCTCTTGGTCAGGGATTTTCTGCCAGCAATGTTAACCTGACTTAACACACACATGAAAAAAAAAATCGAACACATTGTCTTCCCCATCTCGACCATTGTGGCAGGCAGCACTGTCCTTCCCCATTGTATGTTGTCTGTCACCTTCCTGATATCTTTCTTACTTCAGAGAACTGAGCTGGGATTCCTCCTAGCAGGAAATGGCCATCCTAGGGCTTTCTAGGGGAAGCAGTGATCAAAAAGGGACCTTGGCCATTCTTGAGGGAGATGGCTACATAGCTCACTCTACTTCCAGCATTCCCCTGTGCTAGAGTGAGATGGAATCCACTAGATAGGAAAAGGAAATTAGGTTCTGCCAAGTCTGCAGTAAGGAGCAGATAGGGACAGGGTGAGGGCCAGAGCTGTGAACAACCAGGTATGTGACCAACATAGGAAACCAATGTGGAAGTCAGAATGAGAAAGAAAGCGGCTGCCTAAATGCCTGGCTGCAGGGCCTTTGGGACCTCAGGGAGAGCTAGTGCCAAGGGCAGAGCCAGTGTGGAGGGTTGAGGACTTTGCAAGTGTTTGACCGGGAAAGGGAAGGTACAGAGAAGAGCATTGTGGGAAGGTGGGGAGATTTAGTGGTGGAAACTTTCAAATTAACAAGGCACTGGGAAGAAAAAGTTGGATGTGCAAGGAAGAAAGGGAAGAATTAGTCATCTGTGTGGTTCCTGGAAAGTTGGGAAGGCACCCCCAAACAGATTTAGGTAGTCTTTCTTGACACCACAGCAGCAGGTAAGGAGTGGGGTGGGAAGGAGGATATATAAGTAAATGCATAGATGGATGGAAGGAAAGAGTGTATGCAGGTGGATAGGTGGAGGAATAGATGGATGGAAGAAAATATATATGTAGACGAAATAGGTGGACAAATAGATGAATGAGTGGGTAGAGGACAGAAGAGAGAGGAAAGGAAGAGCAAGAAAGAGGGAGGGAGAGAAGGAAGAAAATGATGCAGAGCTGGCTATGTAGACGATGGGTTTTTATATAATGGATAGATGGATGTGGGCTTCCTTTATGTGACAGTTAATCTTCACGGTCAACTTGAATGCATTTGGAATCACCTAGAAGACTCACCTTTGGGCATGTCTTATTAAAAAAAAAAATGTGTTTCCAGGGAGAGAAGACCCACCCTGGATATGGATGTGACTGGTACCATCCCATGGGCTGGTGTCCCAAACTGAATCAAAAGGACAACGTAAACTGAACGCTAACATTCCCGTCTCTGCTTCCTGACTGTGGACGACACGTAAGCAGCCTTGCGCTCAGGTGCCGTGCCTTTCCTACCACGATGGACCGTATCTATCCCCTCTTAAACCATGAGCCAAAACAGACCCTTCTTTCCTGAAGGTGTTTTCGTCAAATCTTCACCTGTGTTTTCTGTTGATACCAGATGGGAGAGCCCACCTCATACTTTCCCTTCCTCATCTAACAGCGAGGTTAAAAAAAAAAAAAGTCACCTATCAGGTTGGGTGGATGAACAGGGCTAAGTTTGAGGAAGTGAAAGTAGTCACTGTGGGGTCTGGAACAGAAGAAAGGTGGCCGTGGGACCCACGGGCACCACATGCAGATCCTCTCTTAACATCAGCAGACTACTTACAGAGCAGCCAGGGAGGAAAAAGCAGCGGGTCCTTGGGGATCTTGCCTGGATGGTTTCTGTGACAATCCAAGGGCAGCAGTGCGCTGCAGTCACTCGGCTGGATGAGGCGAATGCTCACGGGTTGATGGTATTTATAGAGGTCAGTGGCCTCTCTGAGGTCAACTTGTGGTCAGCTCAGAGCAAATGAACGGGAATCTGAGGACATGTGGGCAGAGGGTGGGAGGTGCACGTCTGAGCAGGTGGTTCGAGAAGTGGAGCTGCCCCGGGTTGGTGGTGACAGACCCGAGGGGTCAGGAGGAGGTTCCCCAGCAGGGACCTGGTTGAGCCGGGTGACTGGAGACACAATGTGACCAATCTCCTCACGTCTTTCCCACCATGACGGACTATACCCCTTCTTAAGCTGTGAGCCCCAAATGAATCATCTTTCCTTAAGTGACTTTCATTAGTCATTTTTCACAGCAGTGAGAAAGGTTAACTGACACATCCTATGACTGGATCGTAAGGCTCCAGGTATTTTACCCAACATAAAGATACACATCCACACAAAGACTTGCAAAATGTTCAGAGCAGCCTTATTCATCACAGCCAAGAATTGAAGAGTGTGTTCACAAGCTGGGCTGCATTCCTACAGCAGAGCATGACTTGCCCATGACAGGAAGGAAGACACGCAGTAATGACATGCCAGTAAAAGAAGCCAGGTGCAGCGGCTCATGGCTCTGTGATGCTGTGCTGGGGTCCTGCCCTGGCTTGAAGGAGGGTCCCCAAAGAGAGGTGTGAAAGGAAGCTGCGCAATAATGACTCAAAGTCAAGTTCTGGTGCAAGCTGACAGGCTAATGCTGAAGGCAGCTGAGTTTCTCCATCTCTCTTTTTGCTTGCCTGCTCTGCTCTGGTTCTCTCTTTTTTTTTCTTTTTCTCTTTTTTTGCCTTTTTCTCTGTTCTCTGTTTTTCCCTGCTTCTATGCTGCCACAGCTTTTAGCCTCAGTCTTTTCTTTTCTTTTTTTTTTTTTTGTTTTTTTCTTTTTTGAGGTAGGGTCTCACTCTAGCCCAGGCTGACCTGGAATTCACTATGGAGTCTCAGGGTGGCCTCGAACTCATGGCGATCCTCCTACTTCTGCCTCCCGAGTGCTGGGATTAAAGCCACCACGCCCGGCTATTTCAGTCTCTTATTTTCTGATCATGTCATGCAAGAACAAACTTCAAGAAAGGTACAGTTTCAAAGAATTCATAAGCAATTTTTGTTATTTCTTTACATCAAACAATCCCATAATTATTCACCTTAAGTAAAGTCGTCAGGCCCCTATAATGATTGACTATTTTCACACTTTCCCCATGTAAGTGTGGTCAAACACTTGTGGTTTCCTGAACTTCTACTTTCAATTACTATATTAAAGGTGAGAGGTAAAACAACCACAAATGGGGCTTCCCATCATTAATCACTGATCCAATAGACCTATTTATCCCCCAATCATTTCTTTTGAATTTCCCTTTTCATGTCTCTCCAATACTTAGACTTTGGTCCCCCCGAATGAACTCTTTCTGACCTCAGTTGTTTTTCCTGTAAGGATTCTTAGTAAAGAGTCATAGTTTGCTGCAATTGCCACCATTCAGACAAATTAGTCATAGAACAATTTTTACATTGTTCCAGGAGGTTCATTGTTTTCTCCTAAGTGTACTGTATTCCATGCCTGACTTTCTTTCAGGCCTTTAAGGAAAACAATTATCTCTGATCCATTTTCTTGTTTTTCCAATTCTATGCCAGGGCCTCTTTCACATACATTGACCAACACTTCACTAACACCAATTTTTGCTGGAAAAGTAGACTTAGAGATTAGTACACCAAGTGAAAGGCAAACATTATACAGAAAACCACAGATATCTGTAGTGTAGAGAGCCAAAGATTTTTCTATAGAGGGGCCACATTGGACTTCAAGGAAGAGACAGCGGGGCTGGAACTGTGCCATGCAGCTCTTCCGCGCTCGATTCCTCGTGATCCTGAAATGGCATGCTTGCCGTCTCTGGCAATTCTGTGAAGCCCTTCTAGGATGATGAAGGCCAGGAGCAGTCAACAGGAAAGTGATGCCAACCACTTATCTAGGCAATAAACATGACCTCTAGCTTGTCTGGATGTTGGCTGCATAGATCACACGAGTGTTGAAGTCATTAAACAAATGTTAAGACTGCCCTGGAATTCCCGCTAAGGCCTTGGGTTGAAGGCTTGTGGAATTTTTAGGTGTGAGGCGCCGCATGGGACACTGGTTCCTCGTTTGACAGGACTGATAGAAACATTCATGCACTGTCAAATCTAAAGAGCCTAGCATTAGTGGAGTAGCGGAGAAGGCTCTGGCCACATCAGAAGTGACTGGTGTGCATGTGTGTGTGAGGAATCATGAGAGGAGGCTCTACAATGAGGCTGGGGAGTGGAAGAGTGGGCTCAGCCTCACATTTCTCAAGACTTCTTTCAAAGGTCTTCAAGTGACTGCAACACTTCCCTAGATACTCGCACTGGCCTCTGCTTCTCAGGAGGGCCCTGTCATTCAACTAGGATGCTTTTTGCCCTGTGTGCCAGCCAGTGCCAATCTATCCTGCTGGGGCAGAGGTAGAACAGCCTAGGAAGGTCTCCTTGCTGTTTTGGACACCTCTCCTGCATGATGACAGTCCCTGCCCCCTGGCCTAGCATAAAGTTAAGACTCTGAACTGGTCAGCTCCTGGCCTCTGCAGACACCAAGCCCCTGCCCTCAGCCCAGGGCCTTCCCTGATGTCCCTGAGAAGTCAAACCACAGTCCAAGTCTCTATGCCCAAGGAGGCCTTTGACCACTGGGAGATGGCATGGGTGGATAGATACGGCTTTCCAGGCCCTGGACGTAAGTTTTGAGACTCATTTTAAAAGGCTCATTGGAAGGTCTCATGGGATGAAGCAACTGGCCACCTCTAAACCAGAGACCCCCAGCTATGGGGCAGGCTGTGTTTTCTCTGCTCATCTCAGTCTGACTTCTGGGTACCAGGCAGGGGCCTGGCCACCACTGTCTCTGCAGGTTGAGTAGGTCCTTTTGTTGAGCCAGCAGGCACATAGCGCTCCCCCTGCCGACACCACCTCCCATGGGGGCCCAAGATATGGAAAGATCCTAGCCGTTCATGTGGGGCTCTGGGGGGCATTGACTCTACACAAAGATGTTACTTGGCTAAAGGGGCTATAGACAGCATGCCAGCCACAGCCCTGCTAGATCTAGGAGGCCACATAAGACTCTTTTCCAGGGTCCTGGCTAGTGACCCAAGTCACTCACTGTCTAGGTCCTGGAGGCCCCCGCCATCAATACGATCTACTCCTCTTCCTTGAGCCCTTTCTTGCTTTGGAATATTTATTTTGTGGGAAGAGGTGGTGACAGGGATGTCTGAAGCCTCCCTCCCCTCAAGCACCTATCTACTTTCACGCATCCCCTTGCTCCCCTGCGCCACGATTCGGGCCAGCAGTTCTCAGCAGCATGTCTTTTTCAGGTGGGACCCTTGAGAACACTGACACTGAGAATCCTCTATCCCTCTCCTCTGGCAGGGAAAATGGCAAAGTCACAGGTACTGGGGTCCCCAAGGAAAGGGGGCTGCCCTGGAGAAGAGGGGGCTTTTGGCAAACTTCAAACAAGTAGGAAGCAAGCCTGTGCTGTGTGAAGCCACTGAGATCAGGGACCCTGACGTTACTCAGCACAACCTCACCCCTGCTGACCAAGGAGACCTGGACAAAAAGGCCTGTGTCTAGAAGCCAAGGCACTGACAGCTGTGCTGAGTTCTGGGCTCTTCAGAGGAGAGCAGCGCAGTAGGCATTGCCTCCTGCTTCAGGGTGCAGAACTGGGCATCATGGACTCCACACCCCCAGCCCCAGTCTTCAGTAAGAAAAACACAATTATATAAACAGATGTATTCCCGCAGGTGTCCCGTTAGAACACACAGAGAGCAGCAGCCTGGATTCTGGAACCTACCCACAACTGGTGCCGAAGGCCAGGAGGTGAGATAGGCCAGGCAGGGCACTGCCACTCCCTCTGGCAGCCCCTGTTGGCCTGGGAAACTGGGACTTGGGTTGAGGAAGGGGAGGAGTGAATCCAGGGATTGCAAGCTCTGGTTTCCGAGCCCTGCTGAGGCCCTAGTGGCCCAGCTTGAGCAATCTGCTATTGCACATTAAAGTCCCACTTGAAACAAGAACATGGGCACCGTGTCCCTGGCCCTCGTGTCCCTCAGCAAGCCATCTTCAGGTCATGTTCTGCAGAAGATTGCAGGCCCTTTGTTTCTAGGGGCTATTTCAGCACATTTGATTATAGTACCAAGTCCTTGGGCTGGGAGTCTGTGGGTTCTTGGTGAGATTGACGCTGTAGGCTTATGAAATGGCATGACTGGTAGATTGCACAAACCCCAGTGAAGTCAACTCTAATGAAATGCTTGTTCACTAGGTACACAGCTTTGTAACTGGGGCAGGTAGTTTCCCCCACAGCATGCACCTGAGAGAACCTTTCCTGTCCTTGCTGTCAGCAGGCTGTGGTAGATGGCCACCCAGGTCAACCGTCATTGAAACAAGCACCCACTGTTAAAGAGGTAGGTCTCTGTGTTTAGAAAGCCAGGAGACTCTGCCCTCAGATCCCCACACTCTCTGGATAACATTATTAAGCATCTGTGATGTGCTGGACACTGTCTTAGCAGTGAGGAGCACATGGTTTTAAAATGTTTTATTTAGAAGCCGGGCGTGGTGGCGCACGCCTTTAGTCCCAGCACTCTGGAGGCAGAGGTAGGAGGATCGCCATGAGTTGGAGGCCACCCTGAGACTACATAGTGAATTCCAGGTCAGCCTGGAGCAGAGTGAGAACCTACCTCAAAAAACCAAAAAAAAAAAAAAAAAAAAAAAAAAATTTAGGACTGGGCGTGGTGGCATATGCCTTTAATCTCAGTGCTTGGGAGACCGAGAAAGGAGGATCGCCATGAGTTCAAGGCCACCCTGAGACAACATAGTGAATTCCAGGTCAGCCCCTGAGCTACAGTGAGACCCTACCTTGATAAACCAAATATATATATATATATATATATATATATATATATATATATATATATATATATATTTACTTGTATGTATGTGTGTGTGTGTGAGTGTGTGTGTGTGCGTGAGAGAGAGAGAGAGAGAGAGAGAGAGAGAGAGAGAGAGAGAGAGAGGGAGAGGGAGGGAGGGAGGGAGGGAGAATGGGCATGCTAGGGCCTCTAGCCACTGCAAACGGACTCCAGATGCATGTGCCACCATGAGCATCTGGCTTACATGGGTCTTAAGGAATCGAACCTGGGTCCTTTGGCTTTGCAGGCAACCACCTTAACCACTCTGCAATCTCTCCAGCTTGAGAGCATGGTTTTAAAAGCACCTCAGAGGACTGTAAGGAGAACAGGATAGCTGGTGCTAGGTGAACAGTGGGATATATGGAGTATTATAAGAATTATGATGCTTCAGGCTCTGACTCAGGTGGGCAAGGAGCACATCCTCCATTCCTTCCTTCCTTCCGTGGTGGCTGCCAGCATCTGGCAGCGAGACTTCTGGAGAAGAGAAATGTCCTAGCCGGGCCCCCACAGGACCCTGCAGGGCTGTCTTCCCCCTCTGCTTCTCCAGGCTCCCTTCTCAGCTGTCTCCCTCACCTCACCAGGTCTCAGAGGCCTTGCTGGACATCTGCTTTCTTTACCATCCACCTGATACGGTCCCCTCTGCCTGCCACAGTGTCAGGGGAAAAAAAAGCCAATTTATCAATGTTATGTCATCTCCTGTTCCAACTCTACAAGAGCGGGAGCCAGCTGCTAGGACTGAACTAGGCACACACAGACACTCAGTGACTATCTAACATTCCTGCATGTCTCCACACCCATGGGAGGATGTGTGCACACAGGCTGTCCCAGGGCATCTGCTCCTCTTTTCCTCCTTCCCTTTAGGTCCAGAGGAAGAGGCAACCCCCCACCTCTGTGGGACCTGCCTATCCCCTGGGAGCCAGTCTCCCTTGGATGGCTCAGGGGCCTCCTTCCAAGTTCGTCTATTCCCTCATCCTCATTTCTTGTTTATTGTCCATTACCACAAAGCATGCTTGGGTCTCCTCATTGTTCTCCTCCCTCTCAGGTGAATACAGACTGTTCTCACTGTGGTTCCTGTCAGATCATTAGAATTGGGCACAGTGATTTGTATGTAACGTGCACAGCAGGAGTTTGTCCTAGAGCGACAAGTGACGGCTGTAGTTTGAACCTCACTCTCCAAGGTTAAGACGCCATTGCACTAGGCACCACTCATGAAGGCAGTTTACTAAGAGCTGTAGAGAGATGGATGGTCAGAGAATGTGCCACCCTGGGGGCAGCTTGCCTCTCCTGGGAGATCATGTGCCCATCTGGGCTGGGCACCCAGAGCATGCCAGGCTTGGCAGGGTTGCCTGTTGTCAGCTGTTCTGCGGGCTGAGGTAACTACCATTTGCAGCTGACTGGTTTTTCATTTCTGTTTTGCTTTGCTGTTTTGGTTTCTTTTCGCTTTGGCACACACTTGAGAGAAAGTTCCCAATATGGTCCCAGCAGACCAGCCACCCTACTTTGTCATTTCATCTCAATGTCAGCGCGCAGTGAAGTCTGAACAGTGGAGGAGAACATGCTCAGCCCTTTGGCAGAAACAGTACCCGATTTGCAACTTTGCTGGAAAGTTCCCAAGGTCTGCCAATGAGCTCATTGCAAAACCTCTCCTGGCCTCCCTGGAGGACTTTACCAGGAACTGGATGTATCCAAGAAGTAGTTGTTGTTTCCAGGTATTTTATTTTTATTATTGTGGCTCTGCAACGGGCTCTGCACTCATGCTATTTTGTGAAGGGTTATTGCTAGTAGATACAAAGGCAGCTCCTTACTGCGTCATTTGATATCCAGTCACAGCCCTTTGCTCTCTTACTGCTACTCTGGAATCTGGCTCTTTCTGAGGAAGACCAAAGTCCTATGCTCTGTGGACATCAGTGCTAGGCCAAGGGATCCAGAGGGGGAGTGAGATGTTCTTTCCTTAGCTGAAGCTCTAGGTGTTTGTGACTGCCTTAAAAAAAATTTTTTTTTTAATTTGAGAGAGAAAAAGGGAGAGAGAGAGAGAGAGAGAGAGAGAGAAAGAGAGAAAATGCTCGCACGAGGGCCTTCAGCCACTGCAAATGAACTCCAGACACATGTGCCCCCTTGTGTGCATATGCAACATTGCATGCTTGTGTCACTGTGCATCTGGCTTATGTGGGCCCTGGAGATTTAAACATGAGTTCTTAGGCTTCACAGGGAAGCGCCTTAACTGCTAAGCCATTTCTCCAGCCCTGTGGCTGTCTTTTAAACCATCTCAAGACATAGTGGCTTAGGATATGAATCAATCATGTGATTCCCTGTGTGTGTGTGTGTGTGTGTGTGTGTGTGTGTGTGTGCACGTGGGGAGTGGGGGGGAGGTTAGTTGCTCTTTCTTATGTGAAGGCAGTCAGTTGCTGCTATGCTGTGAATCAACTGCAAATCAAGCGACAGCCTGGCCTCTGTTACCTGGAACCTCATCAGGCTCCTGACTGAAGCACTCTCCATGGCAGCTTGGCTTTCTCAGCACGACACTGAATTCCATGAGTAAGCCTCCTAAGAATGGCTGTTCCCAAAGTAAGCTGGTCAGAAGAGCCAAGAGGAAGCTGCAAGGCTTCTTACTGGCCTGGCCAGAGCAGTAATTCTACCATGATGCCTTGGTCAAGCAAGTAAGTCACGAAGACCAGGTCCAAGGAGCAAGGAAGGAGCAGGGCAAGCTTCCAGTTATTGGCAGCAGGAATATCAGGTGAGCAGAGGGTTGGGAGGAGCACCAGGAATGGGATGAGTTGTGTTGAGGTATCACACTGTACACTCCAAAATATGTATAAACACTACATGTCAATTAAAGAGAAAAATAAAATGAGAAAAAGCTACCGATGATCTTTTGTAGACTTAAAACTATTGCATACTTGGTGGTCTACAGTCTACAGCAAACATGATGTTTATGTGCACTGGGAAGTCCAAACACTCATGTGACTGACCGCTCACTATGTTCTCCACTTTGCTGGACAGGTCTGGATCACACCTGGAGGTAAGGCTCATAACTGTTTGGCTTACAAATAGCGTTGGCCAGGTCTTTTTATTTTTTTTCAAGCAATCTTGTTATTTTATCTGTCGACACAAAGTCTGCTTCTTGGCCACAGTTTCCTTTCCATAAATTTCTCCATTCTAATCCTAGTCTTTCTCAAGGTGTCAACATTCCAATCAAATAGATGCCACTTGGAAGTCTGGTATTCATAAACCTCCCAATGGTTTGCTTGTACATCTTACTTCTTCTTTCTTTATTAAGGTCAGCAAAGGCCAGAGACATTGCCGAAACTGGTTAAAGCATTCAAGGGGCCCATGAAAATTGTTGCCTCATGAGCTTCAAGGAGCAGGGCGCCCCCTTCAGGTGAGGTGGGGTGAGTGCACATCACTTGAGCCCAGTGCTACTGGCCACTAGGGGGAGCCTAGCGCTTTCGAGGTACTGGTGCCATCCTTACTAGGTATCCAATGTACCAAGTTTGGGTTTGAGTAGTGCCACTTGCCAGCCGGGTCCTTGGTCAGGCCGCTGTCACTGTCTTCTCCATCCCATCTGTTTCATGCAAGTGCTAGGATGTAACAGCGTTTGTGTGTGTGTGCACACGGAAGGGGGTGTGTCTGAGGAAGGGTAAGTTAGATGAGAATTTACCTTTAGTATTTCCTCAAGCTTGAGAAACTCCATTGTGACATATTTGTATGTTGCAGATACAATCATTAAAATTTTTCTTTAAATCAAAATGTTCTTTAAGTTTACATGTACCATCCCTGAAAATGACGAAAAACTAGAATCAGTCAGGAATCAGCCATGAGTCAAAGATAATCGAAAAAGAAAAGGGCACAATTCTGAACTAACACATATTTGTATAATTTTTTCTAAGGTCCTCTTGGTATTACTGATATACAGACACAGTTTGGGAAACAGGGCTCTAAGTGGAGTGGGCTATGACCTCCAGCATCTCCAACCTGCATGTCCCCTTCCAATTATCACGTCTGTCACTATGAAAAACCAACAGCCTAAGTCACATGTGCTCCCAGCCCATGGGAGGTAGAGGTGGGAGGATGGTAAGTTGGAGGCCAGCCTGGGCTACGTGGAAATGCACTGTGGCAGGGCTCTTCCAGCCTCCCTCCCTCCCTGCACCAGTACATCTGTGGATTTCCAAAAGGCTTATTTCCAGGCTGTGCGGGCCACTTGCCTTCTTCACAGTGGCTGGCTCCTAACAGGCAACCTATGTCCCAGATGTTCCGGACGAACACCTTAACCCAGACTTCCTATATCCAGCTACCTAGTTGACCACTCCATCTGGACATCTTATCCCCCGCCCCCCAACTCCAGCATGGTGAGAACAGCACTTTCAAGCTTCCCTTCCTAGTCTTCCCTGTCAGGGAGGGTGCTTACTGCTTGGTCCCTGGCTGGGCAGGAACCACCTCTAACTGGAGTTCCTTTGCGCACACTGTCCAGCAACAGGAGGCCCCTGCACCAGCCAGCTTAAGCTGCTTGCTGCACTCTAGCAACCAATGACCCAAGTCCCAGGAGCTCAGAACAACCTTTTCTTTCTCACTCATATAGTCGCTCTCAGCTCAGCTGGGTCTCTGATCATGTCACAGACGTGAGCAAAGCTGGAGGATCAGTCTCCACTGAAGTGCCAGGCTCGTGGTGGGAGGGGAAGAGCAACACTGCCAATCCACGATGGCCCTGCAGCTTCCAAGTCAATGGGGTGGGGAAGCCATGTCCTCCCATGAGCCACTGAGAAATAACAGTGCCACTTCCACACAGTGCTCGATAACTGTGTGTGCAATGTTGCCAGAGGACTACAGTCTCACAGGGAGCCTCACCCATGGGCCTCGGACCTAACTGTCTCATGCAGGTTAGAAAGTGGACTTGCTGCTGGAGTTGTAGATACATGTCTGAGACTGAGCCCACCCATCAGTTTAGGAGATGAAGCAAGTTGTCATTTGGGCTGAGACCGAGGCCTCACGCCTTGGGCGAGCCAATGTGGTATGTGGGGACAACTTTCCCCACACCTTTCCCCACCTGGTCTGAGCCCCTGTCCCCTGGCCCAGCTACTGGGTCACTGTGCGCAGTGGGCTTGGCAGGACTGGATGAATCACTCTTGACCAAAGACCCATATGGGGTCCCATCTTAAGGGGCTGCCCAGGAACACATCTCTCCCACCCTCAGTGGTCTCCGGCAGGTGCGGGAGGGTACGAGAGCCCGGAATGAAGGACAGCGCAGGCCCATGAAGGTGCATACACAGCCATGGTGGAAAAGGGTCACAGGTGACAAAAACAGACGCACTTGCAGGAGAACAACCCAAACTCCTACGAAAGTTCTCCTGGTTAAAAACAAACAAACAAACAAAACAAAACAAAAACAACAAAGTACGGTAGAGTACCCCAGCAGTTCAAAGAATACCTCTTTGCAGACAAAGGTAAGGCCTCCGCTAGGATGTGTCCCTTACAGAGAAAAGTGCACAACAGCATTGCAGCCTAGGCTGTGTATGAGAAGCAGGAAGTAGAGCGCATTCTCTAGTCGCTCTTATTTTGTGCGGGTGTAAGAGGTTTGAAAATAGACCATACGTGCACCTACAGGGGAACAGGAGAACAGGATAGAAGGGAGGCTGGGAAAGTTTTTCAAAGCAAATGTTTCTTTTTTTTAAAATTCCATCTTGACTTTGGAACCATGTAAATATATTACCTGCTCCCTCACAAGAGAAATTAATTATCCAGAGAAAGAGACCAGGCTGAGCCTCCCCTGGTCAGACTTTGAATCTGTATGTAGCAAGGAACATTTCCTGATACTCTTCACCTCCACAGCTTTCCTCTGCCACGCCTGGGGCCTCACAGAGAACCCCTCACCCCCCGCGCCCCCCACCTCAACACAGATCGAGGCTGTGGTGACACTCGGCTGAGATGGGCAGCCCCACACAGGCCTTGGCAGAACTCCTGTTGTGGGTCTGATTTGCATGGCAGGGATGTCTTGCTCCCAGGCTGCAGTCCTGAGGTGGCAGCCCTCCCAGGAAAGGAGAGAACAAGGAGCTTTGTCTTGCTGAAATGGGGACACAGAAGCCCGGATATGTGGGCTGGCTCTGCAGAATGGGGGTGGTGCCTAACTGGCCACTTGGTCACCTAGGAACTCCTGCCTGTTGCACAGAGAGGCCTGCTCCATCTAGGAGCCTCCTGCCCACCTGGAGCTGGGGAGCATGAGCCTCAGGGTAGAGAGGGGCTTGGCATTGAGGCCAAGGCCATTCAGTCAGCAATTCAAAAGAGCTGTCTCCAAGGAAGTGGCCCTTCCTGTGTGAGGACGTCAGGTTGTTAAAGGGACAGGAGGCAGATGCCTGTGGCTTTGGAGGGATTCCACAGCCCTGTCCATCAACACGTAATTTCCAGTGCAGAGGAGGGGGCTCTGCCATCATCTCCTGCCCAGACAGCGTCCTTAACATTGTCCTTAAACATGCTGATGTGTGATGTGCATGGAGGAGCAAGCAGACCCGGCTCACATACTGCAGGCGCCGCGGAGAATTCCGACGCTGCAGTGTGAGACGCCTGCGGGGCAAGGCTAAACTGCTGCCTGGGCTGTGAGCAGTTTCTGCTAGGCCATTCTCCCGTGCTCTCAGCCGAGCGAGCACGCAGCCTCTCCTGAGCGCAGTCATAGCGAATCACGCTTTCCTACTACTTGCAGGCAAAGCCTTCCTGTGACCCTGATGCTAGAAATGTTTACTGCCCCACTGTCCTGACCTTCCCTTCCCCCTGTGGCCTTTGTACTGGGGCATTTGCTGTCAACACGTTTAGCATCTGTTTGGTTTTCTTTTTTTTAATTTTTTTTGACATTTCGTAGATGTGTATTACATTTTGATTATATGTGTCCCTGTATTACTACCCACCAATCCCTTAGTCTCACTGTACTTCTCATCTCTTACTAGTGGCCAGGGCAGAAGCAAAGGACCCCCTTTCTTGGCAACCATTAGCCATGATTAACTCATCAGGGAGGGTAGTGGTCTCCCAAGCCTCTTCCTGATCTATAACAAAATGGTGACTGGCTCATCATATGCAGGTTTTGTGCACATAACGGCGTCTGGTGTGAGTTCATGAATGCAATGGTTTTTGTTTTGTCCAGATACCGGAGCTCCACAGCACCCCTCCCCATCCACACTGCTCCCTGAGTCTTGGGGGAGGGTGATGGACATGTCTTGCCTTCATCGGTTTCAGCATCTGAGCAGTTATGACTCACTGCATTGACCTTCCAACACGGTGGCAGCAGTGGGCAGGGATGGGGCACATGGACCAGATGGATGAATGTGACTCACATGAGGCGGCATCACGGGTCTCACTATGTAGCCATGCTGACCTCAAAACAGCAATTCTCCTGCCTCAGTCTTCTGAGTACTGGGATAATAGGTATGTGATATCACGTATCTGGCTTAGCTTGGTAGTGCTTTTGATCATCTCTGGGAGTCTATCTTTTGCAAATTTAGAAAATTTGTGTTTCAAGTTATTATTGATCTAGATTATGGGTACCCATGTTTGTAGCTGTTTGCTGTCAGTTCACTCAATTTATTTTACCTGTTCTTTTTCTTTCAGTTTTAATTTAGCATTTTATGAAACCATTTTCTCTTTCATCACATATCCTTATCTTCTTAAATCACTGATTGGCCTAGAATTTGAAACATACGTTACCAATTAACTTAAACATACTTTTTCGCAGTGCTGGAGGCTTTGTGCATGGGAGGCAAGTACTTTACCTCTGAGCCACCCCTCCACCCTTCAGTGTACATCAAAATAACAGAACACTGCTTCACAAGGGGTGCGACTGTTTTACAGGAGTTCTTCCTTTCTCCCTTCACTCTTATGGAAGCCTTCACTCTCCACTGGCTGGAAACGCACAACCAGAGATACTATTATGGTCACCAGACATTTTCTTATTAGAAAAATGGAGAACAGAAAAAGTTAACTTGAATTTTAATCCTTCACCAATAACTTACCTTTTTTTAAAAAAAATACAGAATAGTGTTTCTAACCCTCATCATTTTCCTTCTCTCTGAAGAACTTATTTTACTGTTTCTTACTGGATGGATCTGCTGGCAATGAATTCCATTTCTTTCAGGGAGAATAATTTACCTCTTAAAATAATTTTACATGTTATAAAATTCTCAGTGGTTTTTCCTTCAATGTTTTAAGTATTCCATCCCACTTTCTTCTTGCTTATATTCTCTGATGAGAAGTCTTCTATGATTCTCATCTTCTCCTTTGATCTTTCTACCTCTGCCTCTCTAGTGCTGGGATTAAAGGCACGCGCCTGGCAAATCCTTTCTAATTTTCATTCTTTTTATCTTCAGCTAAAGAAATTTCTATTGATCCTCCTTTGGCCACGTATAGTCTATATAGTAGCCCACTGAAGACATGTCTTTAGTCATTTGCTACAATTAACATTTTATTCTCCATTTTTAGTCTCTGTCACTCAGTTCCTTCTTGTGCATGCAGCCTCCTTTTTTCCAGTGTAGACCCTGATGTATGAAGGTTATTTTTATAAAAGCAATCAAACAAACAAAAAAATCAGGTCCATATCTTGCCTGCCAAGAAAATGTTAGGCTCAGATTTCCCCTGTATGGACCATGGTAGGTCCTGGACCAAAGCACAGGATCCAGTCACAAGCCTAGAAACAGCACAGGGATGGAGGCTACACTCCTCCTGACCAATCCAAGGATGAGGCAAGGAATGGGAGGGACATTCAAAACTAATAAAATCCCAGTCCCCTTCTGTAGTTCACAGCAACCCTATCAGGCCCTGTCCCTATGTCCGAGGAGTTTTTGACAATCTGTCCCTTCTGCCTCGCTACACCTGTCTTCCCATCTAACTCTTCATGGAATGGAGAATAACCGTCAGCTAGCTGTCAGCATCACTAGCTGCCCAGTGAGCCCGGGGCTCCCTGCCTCTGTCTCCCCAGTGTTCATATTACCTGCACATACCACCACACTCTGCACTTCACATGGGTGCTGGAGATCCAAAAATAGATCCCATGCTTGCGTAGCAACTGACCCATTTCCCTAGTCCCTTATCTTTTTTTAAAATAAATGTATTCGAAGTAAAGAAACTGTGGGAAGGAATGGTTTTCTGCAGAGGGTGGAAGATGACACTGAGTAGACGTAGACTTGGGAAAAAGTAGGTCAGAGACAGCTACAGCAGCTAAGATGCAAAGCATTGTCACGGGCTTGACGAGGCTGAACATAAATGTACAGACTGGAAAATCCCAATGGCCAGCAAATATATAAAAAGATGATTAAGCACATTAGCAGATAAGAAAATGCAAGTAAAAACAAGATTTTACTTTATATCCAAAACAGGCCACATTTATGGTTTCCTTTGATTTTTTTTTTTGTTTGTTTTTGTTTTTGTTTTTCAAGATAGGGTCTTGCTCTAGCCCAGACTGAGGCTGGCCTCAAACTCATGGTGATCCTCCTACCTCCTGAGTGCTAGGATTAAAGGCATGTGCCACCACGCCAGGCTTCTTTTGATTTTTTTAAAAATTTTTGTTTATTTTTATATATTTATTTGAGAGTGACAGAGAGAGAGAGAGAGAGAGAGAGAAAGAGGCAGATGGAAAGAGAGAGAGAATTGGTGTGCCAGGGCCTCCAGCCATTGCAAACAAACTCCAGACGCATGTGCCCCCTTGTGCATCTGGCTAACGTGGGTCCTGGGGAATTGAGCCTCCAACCGGGGTCCTTAGGCTTCACAGGCAAGCGCTTAACCACTGAGCCATCTTTCCAGCCCGCTTCTTTTGCTTTTTTTGAAGCATAGCTTTGCTATGCAATCCGGGCTGGCCTCAAACTCAGATCCACAGCTTCTAGAGTGCTGAGACCACAGGTGCGCACCACTACTCCTGGCTTCTCAGGCCTCCTCTGAAGACAGTCAGAGTACCCATTGCAGGTGGACCACCACCAGACATTGTGATGGAAGCACACTGTTAGGCCTTTGGAAAGGAACCAAGCAACATCTGCTGAACATCCCCTGCCTCAGAGACAATAGGTCCTGATACTGCTGTGATAAAGGCAGCCTTTGCTATAGGACTGCTCATAGTGGCCAGCTAAACTGGCCAAATCAGTGAGCTCTGGACTCCGTGAGACAGCCTGACTCAATAAATAGAGTGGAGAGTATAACAAGAAGAGAGTGACATCAATCTCTGGCCTCCACACACATGCATGCACACTTGCACACATGGGCCCACATACATATGAATACGCACACACACATGCATGGACACCACACACACATGTACATGACCAAAAAAAGACCACTATAAAGAACAGGATATAATTACTGGAGTAGAGTAGAAAACCCAGAAATTAAACACCTCTCAAATAAACATATACTTGTGGTTCATTTTCAAGATTGCTGAGGCCTTTTTAATGGGAAAATAGTCTCTAACAAATGGTGCCTGGATAACTGAATATCCGCATGCAAAAAGTGAACTTGGACCTCAAGTTATACCATGTAAAGAAACTCACTCAAAATGGATCAGGGCTGGAAAGATTGCTCAGTGGTTAAGGCACTTGCTCAAAAAGTCTAAGGGCCCAGGTTAGATTCCCTAGTACCTATGTGAAGCCAGATGCACAAGGTGGTGCATATGTCTGGAATTCATATACAGTGGGCTAGAGCCCTGGCATGCCCATTCTCTCTCTCTCTTTCTCTCTGCCTCTCTCTTTCTCTTTCAAATAAATAAAATAAAATATTTAAAAATGGACCAGGAATCTAAATGTTAGAGATAAAGCCACAAAACACTTAAAAGAAAATACAGTAATATATTCTTACATGACCCTTAACATACAATCAACAGAAAAATAAATTAGATTTCACCAAAGGGGAGAAGAACTTATAGAAGAAAAGAAAATGGTTGTCAGTTATCTATGTGATAAGGACTTCATATGCAGAATATAGAAACAATGTTTATAAGTAACAAGAAGATAAGCAACCAGGGCTGGAAAGATGGCTGAAGTTAAAGGCATTTGCTTACAAAGCCTGCTGGCCTAGGTTCACTCCCAAGCCACACATGTAAGCCAAACGCAAAACGTGGAGCAAGTGTATGGTGATTGTTACACTAAGAAGCTCTGGCATATGCAAATAAATAAAATTTTAAAAAAGAAAATAAGAAGCTGGGCATGGTGGTGCATGCCTTTAATCCTAGCACTTGGGAGGCAGAGGTAGGAGGATCGCCATGAGTTCAGGGCCACCTTGAGACTATGTAGCAAATTCCAGGTCAGCCTGAGCCAGAGTGAAAAAAAAAAAGAAAGAAAAGAAAAGAAAGAAACTAATGTAAAATGGGAAAATAGATATTTCCTAAAAACCTTCACAAATGACTGAAAATATGCTCAATATGATTAGTCAAATATGCTCAATACAATTAGTCATTAGGCAAATGCAGGTTAAACCAACCACAATAAGGTTCCACTTCTAGGATTGCTACTGGTTTGGCTGTTCAAGCTGTTATAACTCAATACCACACGATTATCTTATCAACAACAGAAATCTAAGATCAAGGTGCTGGGAAATTTGGAGTCTGGAGGAGGGACTACTTTCTCAGGGATGATGATAACAGTTCTCACTGTATCTTTATGGACCAACGCAGCTCTCTGGGTTCTCTCCTGGAAGGGTACAAATCCCATTCACGAGAGACACCCTTACACCTCAGTCTATACCTTCTAGTGCCGTTTAAGGGTTAACATATGAATACTGGAAGACACAGATGTTCCAGTTATAAAAGCTATAATTTTCTTTAATAGAAAAATCATAGTGTTGGTGAAGATGTGGAGAAACTGGAACCGTTGTGCACTGTTGGTGGGAAGGTAAAATGACAGCCACTAGGGATGAATGTGTTTGTGGCTTCTCCCAGAGTTAGACATAGTGTAACTGTGACCCACTTAGTTATACTCCCAAGAGAATTAAAAACAGGTACTCAGGGCTGGAGAGATGGCTAAGTGGTTAAGGTGCTTGACTGCAAAGTCTAAGGACTCATATTAGAATCTCCAGGTCCCACATAGCCAGACACACCATGATGCAAGTGCGCAACGTTGCACCTGCGCACAAGGAGGCGCATGTGTCTGGAGTTCATTTGCAGCAGATAAAGGCCCTGGTGAGCCCATTCTCTCTCTCTTTCTCTCTGTCTCTTTCTTTCTTTTTTTTAATCTCTCTCAAAATAAATAATAGGAAAACAATTGTTAAAAACAGGTACACGGGCTGGAGAGGTGGCTAAGCAGTTAAGCGCTTACCTGTGAAGCCTAAGGAACCCGGTTCGAGGCTCAGTTCCCCAGGACCCATGTTAGCCAGATGCACAAGGGGGCGCATGCGTCTGGAGTTTGTTTGCAGTGGCTGGAGGCCCTGGCGCGCCCATTCTCTCCCTCTCTCTCTTTCTCTGCCTCTTTCTCTCTGTCGATCTCAAATAAATAAACAAAAATAAACAAAAAATTAAAAAACCCAGCTACACAAAAACAACAAATAAAAAAGGAGGGAAGGGGAAGGGAAGGGAAGAAAATGAGTTCATAGCAGCACTCTTCACAAATAGCCCAGATGTCCACCCATGGGCGAAGCTTGCCTGGTCTCTGCCCTGCATGGTGGGTGTGGGTTCTCAGATGGTGAAGGCAGAAGTCACAAGCACCTCGAGGTCTCAACCCTAAGGCTTGCACGAGGCCATGATGGAACATTCTCGGTGTCACAGGCTGGCCAGGATTCAGACCCTGAGGATTAAATCCTAACCTTTGATGTGCAGGGCAGCAAGGTCACATGGCAGAGGGGTGCAGACACAGCAGGTGACTCACCCGTCACCATCCTCACCATAAGCCAGTTCCCCTCTCTAGACAAACATAGCTCACTTTCCATTTTTGTGCTCTAAGAACACTTAGACAATCACCAAGGACCACATTCAATGTCCCGCAGGCCCCCCATGGTTTCAGGTGGGTTCAGAAAGCACGGCTGCTCAGAGGCAGGGCACCTGCACTTTAAGGTGTTGGTGGATGCCCGTCTTTCCTTCTGAGTTGATGAACCATGTTGCACACATATATATCCTCGGCGTGAAAATCCTAATTTCCTCTTTTCTTCTTTTCTTCTCTTCTTCTCTGCCTCCTCCTTCTTCTTTCTTTCCTTCATCCTTCCTCCCTCCTCTCTTCTTCTTCTCCTCCTTCTTCGCTTTTGCTTTTGGTCTCAGGGCTTTGCGCGTGCCAGACAAACACTCCTCCCACTGAGCCGCATCCCCAGCCCATAATTCTCTCTTTTCTAAACCCTTGACGACTCTGCTTTTTTTTGTTGTTGTTGTTTGTTTGTTTTACTAACTTTCATTTTTGTCAGGTTAGTGAGTGCTGAAACACTATACCACACATTTTAACTGTTTTCTTCTCTGTTTACTTCAGCGTGTGTTAGCAGGTCTGGGTGGCCATGCTAGGCATTGGAAGGTGAGCTGAGACCTCTTGAGATGTCCCGCCACAGGTCTTAACCTATGATTTCTTGGAAGGTTAGGGTAGTTTCACATATTCATATTCCTTCTATATCCACAAAAATCTATAAAGAAAGATATCTGGGTTTGGTGTTAAAGAGAGTCAAAAAGAAAGAAAGGCCTTGAATAATAATCCTGCATCCTCTGTTCCCACATGGAGGGGGCATCTTTTCTTTGGGGTGAGGAAGGCTTTTTCTTTGTTGCTAATTTCAGAATCCAACAGTGAGTCACAGCCAAAACACAAAGACCTCCTTGCCCAAGAGCAGACTATAGGGATGAAGACTCAGGAGGCACACTTTCTGGCCGTGGATGCACAGGTCATGACACTTGGGAATAGTAGCCAGATCTCCCATGGAGAGGCAGAAACAGCACGGAGTCGCTCTTGATTGGCAGCCACGAGGCTTGCCTGCAGTGGCTGGTCCTTCTCCGCCTCACTTAGAGGTCATAGGCATGTGGACACACATCACATGACTACGGAGACACCTCTGAGACACGAAGCGGCAGGAGTTTTCAGCTCCATCTTACAGGACCATTGCTGTGTATGTGAACCATCACTGGCAGGGCGGGGAATGTTTCTTTTTCTTACACTTGAATAAACCTTTGCAAAGGCCTTAGAAATGACAATGGATGAGTCTGGAACTGGGTGTCCCAGCACCATCGACTTGGAGACAGTCCCATTCCCAGAGCAGTCAGTGCTTCAAGCCTCCGCTCACTGGGGACCAGGATGACATCCAGAGGGAGCCCACAGCACTGACCAGTGGGGGGCAGCACAATGCTGCAGAGGCCCCAGGTTCCTGGCCTGTGGGAAATAGCCTGATTGGGAGAGTGGGGGATGGCAGTACCCCAAGCTCAGGGTCTGAGATCAGGGCAGAGCCAATGCCAGGCTGGTCAAAAGTCTTCTGAAGAGACTTCGGTAAGTTGTTCCACCCAGCGTGCCCTGCAAATTCAACGCAGTGGTTTTCTTCTGGATCCGGTCACTGTTTACTTAGCTCTGTTGCTGTGGACGCCAAGACCTTGTGGCATGAGCCATACCTATTTTTACCCAGCACAGTCCGCCCCAGGGTGACAGCAGAGATCTTGAGCTGGGACCTACTATGAGACAGGTGGTGCAATGTTTCCACAGGGCTGCTGTTAGCAGGGGCAGAGCAGTTAGCCTGGGACCCACACCCTCCTCCTCTGCTGCTGTTCTCTGTTCTTTTCCCTTCCTTTCGTCCCTTTCCTTTTCTCTGTTTCTTCTCCTCTTCCCTCCTTCTCTCCCCTCTCTCCAGCTCCCATCCCTGTCTCTGCTAGGCTCCAGGGCCTGTGCAGCCTGCACTGCCTGGTAAAACCAGCTTTGCACTCTCCCTTTCTTTGGGAACCCCGGACTCCCCTCTCCGCTGTGACTGATCTGGGCCCAGCTCCTGCAAAGCCCCTGTGAACCTCTCTCTAGGACCCTCTTGTCGCAGTGGCGCAGTGGAGAGCAGGGTGCAGAGTTGCATCGTCGTCCTGGAGGCCTGGCACGTGCACCCTGGGCGTGCTGGGCTCATGGAGCTTTCTGCTGCCTCTTGAGGCCTAATCCCCCGACAAGACTGTCAGGGGTGAGGACTGGCTGAGACCCAGGGCTTGAACACCCCAAGATGTCCCAGCTCTCCTTCCAATGCCTACCATGTCCATCCAGGCCTACAAACACATGCTAAAGTAGACAGAGTTAATTACATTTGAATGAGTTATTTCTTTTGGGCTGAGGAAATGGCTCCGCAGTTAGAGGTGATCACTTGTAACGTCCCCAGTGCCCATGTAAAACCAGATATATAAAGTGGCCCATGTGTCAGAAGTCAGTTTGCAGTAACAGGAGGTCCTGGCGTGCCCATTCTCCCTCCCCTTCTCTCCCTCCTCTCTCTGCTTTCAAATAAATAAATAAATGTTTCTTTGCTTAAAAAAAAAAAAACCCTCAGGGCTGGAGAGGTGGCTTTGCGGTTAAGTGCTTGCCTGTGAAGCCTAAGGACCCTGGTTAGAGGCTCGATTCCTCAGGACCCACGTAAGCCAGATGCACAAGGTGGCACATGCATCTGGAGTTTGTTTGCAGTGGCTGGAGGCCCTGGCACACCCATTCTCTCTCTCTCTCTCTTTTTCTCTCTCTACCCCTGCCTTTCTGTAGCTCTCAAATAAATAAATGAAAATAAACAAAAAAAATTAATACTTAGGAGTAAGGGTGAATTTAAAGCCATAAAGGTGCGCACATAATTTTTAAGTGCAATTTATTATTTAAATGATTCTTCCCATTTCCTGTTTAAATTTAACCAAACTATCCATCAGATCAGAGTCTCCCCATGCTTTTCCTGAGCCCGTGTCCCAGTTGGCTTCTCTAGCACGCAGCTGTGTCTTCACCAGTGTTATTCCAGCTGCTGGTCAGTAGATGCTGTTCACTTTCCCCATGCAGTGCAGTCAGCACACCTTCTCTGAACTGTAGCTACACTGTTTTGCATGAGAAATATCTCTCACTTCTCTTTCTTGTGGGGGGGACAGAGCGGTGGCTCCCAAACAACATCTGCTTCCTAACCCAGACTTTGTGAATAGGTTCTTTCTTTCTTTTTTTTTCTTTTCTTTTTTTCTTTTTCTTTTTCTTTTTTTTTTCTTTTTTTTTTGAGGTAGGCTCTCACTCTGGCCCAGGCTGACCTGCAATTCACTATGGAGTCTCAGGGTGGCCTTGAACTCATGGTGATCCTCCTACCTCTGCCTCCCAAGTGCTGTGATTAAAGGTGTGTGCCACCACGCTGGGCTCTTGAATAGGTTCTTTCCATGGCAAAAGACAGAAAGGCTGAAGGTGTCATTCCAGGTGCCAATCCATGAACGTAAGGGGAGTATCCTGGTTTATCTGGATGGGCACTAAGTGTTTGTTTTTATGAGGGTCCTTAGCTGTGAAACAGGGGCTTAGGTCAGTAAGTAGGAATAAAGGCCATTAAGACTGGCCATTGCTGGCTTGGTGGGTGGAGAAGGGGCTATGCTCCAAGGAAAGTGGGACACCTCTAGGGTGGAAAGGGCCAGGAGATGGTTAATGAATGCTGCTGACAACTTGATTTTAGCTACTGCACGTTTCCAACTTTATTCCTCCAGCATAAGTTTATATTGCTGTAAGCCACCGTGTTTCTGTTATTTAATGGACTGTTAAATATATGAGATTTCCTTTCCATTCTACCTGACAAGATGCAGGTTAAGGGAAGAGAGTTTTGTTTTGGCTCACAGTTCGAGGTGATATGGTACATGGTGGTGGGGAAGCAGGGTGGTGGGTGTATGAAGAAGCTACCCGCAGGGAGGTCCCTGATGCCCCCAAAACATTATAGGCCATTGCTGAGGCCCTTGGTTTCCCACCAGGAATAGATGGTAAGACCCTATTGCTGAAGACTCCACATACTTGGGCTGCAAGGTCATTGAGAAATCCTGCTGGAACTGAGCTGATAACCTCCTCCATGTAGACCAGCTGACAAAAAGCTGGAAGAAGCCATTCTACATGTAGTTCAATGGGAGAAAGAGATACCACCAGTGAAGATACTCAACAGTGGACACTGCAAGCCTTATAATTGGCCAGCCAGGCCAAATGAGTCAACGGGTGCAACAGTGGCACGCCTGTCATGGTGGAAACCACCTGCCCTCCAATTGGACTGGAGGCCTGCTCCATGGGGGGAAACACATCCCTGATACTGAAAACTTAAAACAGGGGTAGTCATGAGCCCTAGGGGTGTAACATCTGCTAATGTCTGAGAAATGTATATACTATGCCTATCAAACTGCCCAGTAAGCACTTCTCTTAATATTTATACCCTCATATTAATGCTACTTGCACTTTGGGTAGAGAATCTTCTCTTTTCAGATGGCAGTGACTTTGAGATGACTCAGAAGGTATCATAGTTCTGGAAAGAAGTGACTGGAGTACTGAATAACATCTCGATCATACCTTCCAAGGCTCAGGGTCTAATGTGGAAGAGGTGGTGGAAAGAATGTAAGAGCCAAAGGAAGGGTAGGACTCCTTACAATGTGCTCCCTCCAGACATAAAGTGGCCTGGGTATCCATGACTTCATAGTGCCTGACACTACCTACACAAAACCATAATAAGAGGAGGAAAAGACCATGACATCAAAATAAAAGAGAGACTGATTGAGATGGGGAGGGGATATGATGGAGAATGAAATTTCAAAGGGGAAAGTGTGTGGGGGAGGGTATTACCATGGGATACTTTTAATAATCATGGAAAATGTTAATAAAAATTGAGAAAAAAATGAAGCTGCCGGCTCACATCTGAGCCAACCAGGAAGCAGAGAAAGAAGGATGCTGGTGGCTAGCAGGCTTTCTCCTTTCCCCCCTTCGATTGGAGCCCTAAGCTACCCATGTGTAGAGTACACATTTCCTTAGTTAAACCTCTTCAGAAATGCCTTCACAGTAGCACCAAGAAGTGTGTCTTCTAGGTGACTTTAAATCCAGTCAGCGGTGAATATTAACCATCATATCCAGCTTGCTGTTACTATGATAAAAGTCAGAGGAAGTAAGTTGTAAGGAGGAGAGGTCTATCTGATCACAGCTGAAGTTCTGTCGCTTTTCACCTCTGCGAGGCCGCACAACACTTTAGCCCAGTGTGACAGGGTAAGACACTGGCCTCATAAGCTGAGAAACAGACAGGGCCAGGCCCCAATCTTCTTTTTTTAAAAAAAAAATTTTTTTTGCTTATTTTTATTTATTTATTTGAGAGTGACAGACAGAGAGAAAGAGGGAGAGAGAGAGAATGGGCGCGCCAGGGCCACCAGCCACTGCGAACGAACTCCAGACACATGCGCCCCCCTTGTGCATCTGGCCAACGTGGGTCCTGGGGAATCAAGCCTTGAACCAGGGTCCTTAGGCTTCACAGGCAAGCACTTAACCACTAAGCCACCTCTCCAGCCCAAGGCCCCAATCTTCTCACAGGCACACCCTCACGGGTCTAACTTCCTTCCATTAGGTCTCACCTTCTTAAGGTTCCATCACCTCCAACAGCACCACAGGCTGGAGACCAAGCCTTCAGTAACTGAGCCTTTGGGGACATTCTAAACTATAGCACACCCATAGGAAACTACTATCTCTATCCAGATGAGGAAACTGAGATTCATAGAGGCTAGGAAAGTTATCCAGTCAGAAAGCAAATACATGACAGAATTTCTTTCCAAGTGTGGCCAGCGTGACAGTTCACACAGTCAGCTTAGCACAATGAGCCAGGATTCAACCATGCTCACATTGCACACAGGGCTGACCCGAAATAGCTCAAGTTGTACCATACCCCAAGCAAAATTCTAAAGTCAATACCATACCAGCCCTTCCCAGCCACAGCATGGAATGACCCATGGGCATAAAGTACCAGTAAATGAAGTTTTTGTTGGGGAGGAAATTGGCTTGTGATGAACACTTGACTCCTTGTAAGGACGTCTGTGTTCTCGACACACTAGTACAGTTGGGCTCCTTCAACTCCCTCCATGAAGTCCCTTAGCTCCCCTCCTCCTCTCCCATTCAAGTATTTTCCCTCTATCCTGCAGAGCAATTCAACTCCGCTCTGGTTTGCATGGTTACAATCACATACTAGAATCTATCACGGGATGCCTAGGCAGAACTTGTCCTTCTTAGAAGGTCTTTATCCACCTATTTTCAGGACCTGTGTGAGTCCTGGAGATGCTCGGAGCAGACGCATCTTATTTCCTCCAGCTCTGCGTTTCTGAAGTGGGTTGGTTTGAGTTTTGACTCAGCCATGACCACTACAGGCCTGCTCCAGGGTCAAGGAGAGCTAGAATCCACACCAATGTCTGTGTCTCTGACTCTGGGCTCACACTATCTGCACAGTGTCCGTGAAAGAGAGGAGGAGGTGGTAGCACCAGGGCCACCTCATGAGCCAGAGGTGTGGGATCAGGGCTCACCTCACAGGTGGCTCCTCCCCTTTAGGAGGCCCCATTATTTCCCTGGGTGTGAAGTTTCAGCCCCCAGGCCTTGGGAGGGAAGGGAAGGTCTCTTTGGAAAGCAGAGCCCCAATCTAGTATTCATCCATAGAGAGGCTGTGGCTATTGGCCCTAGGGCAGGAGAGGCATTTTACTTTTAAGTGTGCCTCCTGGCCCCTAGTGGTAGACAGAGGAGAAGGGGGATGTGAGGGTGCCCAGGGGTCTCTCCAGAGCCAGGACAAGTTTTTTTTTTTCTCCTTAAATATAAAAATAAAATATAAAAAAATATAAATATAAAAAATATATAAAATATAAAAATTATAATTTACACTAGTTGGAGTCCACAGCACCCACAAACCCAGATAAGACACGAGTTAGAGACAAATTTCGTCAAGTAGAAATGACCATGCATGTTCAGACAATGGCTATGGGAATAGAGGGAGAGAGCCTGGGAGGGCAGGAGGTTAGCCTGCCGAAATTCCACAATGTCTTGGCTGCAATGGGCTGCAGAATATGCACTGAGATCTTTTCTTCTTTCAAGATTTTTCAGAAATTTTTTTCTCTCTCTCTCACTCTTTCTTTCTCTTTTTGAGGTAGGGTTTCACTCTAGCCTAGGCTGTCCTGGAACTCTCTTTGTAGTCTCAGGCTGGCCTCCAACGGACACACACCTAGAGGCCAGTGTTAAGGGAAGCAACCTACTCCGCTTCTTGGCAATTCCTCCCTGACACCGGGCTGCCCAATGCAGGGGCACAGTGAGTCCAGGTGGGGGACACTCCCTGGAGTGAGCCAGTGGACTGCTTGCTGCAAAAGAGTTCCAGGGTCCCACAGGAAATGCTGGAGGAGCCTGAGGAAGACAGGCCAGGGGAAGGCATGGGGCAGAGGCCATGGCCTCATGGGCTGGTCAGAAGAAGGCTGCTCAGCTCACCCCCAGTGACCTCCGCTGGGTAGGAAGTTCTGAAGTCAGATTCCTCCCTATTTTCTCAAAAAGAAAACAAGAAGACAGAGGGACAGATGATGCAACGTATGGTAGACGGTCTGCTTAGTGTGTTGGAGAGCCCTAGCACCTCAAAAGGGGAAAATAGACGGAAATCCGAATCTTTTGTATGATATCAAAAGTTTAAAATAAGAGCAATGCCAACCAAAATACCTGTGACCTGAAACCCACGGATGACAGGGATGGGGTGTCTTGACTGATCACTGAACCCGCCAGAATTCAGTAAGGAATTCTCGGATAGATGAATGAGTGAATAAGTGAATGAGTGAGTGAATGAATGAAAAGTCTGGCAGGACGCCTTGACTTTTATGGGGCCAGGAGAGTTATGTTTACCCCGTGTCTCATGGGAGAACACAATGTCCGTAGGGAGCACGCTGTGGAGGTGCTGAGGCTGGCATGGATACCAGGGCTGGCCAGCAGCCATCCTCAGACAGGAGCTGGAGCAAGGGCCAGCCCTGTTGGGTCACACCCAAGGGCCCGGTTGCCACTCCAGTTTTCCAGGCAATGGCTTCCAGTCCTTGAAACAAACAGACATACAAACCAAGAGCTTGAGGCAGGAGCCTGTGGCCATACCATCAGCACCTTTCTTTCTGTAGCAGCTCTCCGAAGCTCACACCACAAGGGCTTGGTTCTGGAGTGCTGGGCCAGGCCCTCTCTGGAGCCATCAGTCCACTGACGAGATGGAAGCTGTGCCAAAGACCTCCTGCTGTGCATGACTGTGGGTGCACGCTGTCCGTGAATATGCACCCCCCCATCCTGTGGGTGCCCAGCCTGTCGCACTGTGTGTTAGAGGACCCACGGTGTGCAAGCATTTAGTTCGTGATGCATGTCTCTGGATGTAAACGCTCTGTTACATGCAATGTTTGTGAAGAACACAGTGTTCATGCATCCACAGTCTTTCTGCGCCTCACCTGTAGTGTTTCTGGGCACGTATTTGAGGGACTGTGTGTGTACCTACCTGTGTGTGACCTCTGCTGAGGGCCTATGTGCAAGACCCCTGTGCCCCAGGTGTACCCTGGCACTGTATGGACTCTTGACCTTACTTACCTTTCTGCCAGGGTGCCTGCCCCCTGAATCTCCAATGACAGATTATCAGACACCATATCCATCTGAGTGTCTCTTGCAGACAGAGCGAGTGGCTACTGACCTTAAGAACATAGGCTTCAGGGCTGAGGGGCAGCTCTGGGTGGGGAGGTGGCCAGAGCCGACATTCCTGGCCTTGAGCTCATAGGCTGGAATTTGTACATTCCATTCATAACATTCCTGGCGGTGGCGGGGGGGGGGGGGGTAAGGCCAGAGAGAGTTAGTGATTAAAAGAGAGAGAGAGAGAAAAAAAAATAAAAGGGCCTTTTGCAGCTCCAAGCTGTGTGTTCTCCTGCTCACCCTGGCACAGGCCCCAGCGACTGAAATACAAGCACGTGAGCTGTTTACTGAGCAGCCTGGCCCTGGCTGCCTCCCGAGCCTGCCCTGGGGGTGAGGGGTGCCTGTGGCAGGCTAGATTTCCTTCTGCTGTGGACTGGGTGCACAGCCAGATCCCTGGGGACTAAGGACAGCTATCCTAGGCTCTATGTCTTAGGTAGCCCTTGTGGCTGTGGCTGGGACATGACAGGCTACACCAGGCTCAGAAGGTCGGTTTAGCTAGGGTGTCTCTGGGTCACAGAAACAGATAAGCAGAGCAGGGTCATTGCCGATTTGATAAGAGAAGGCGGAAGCCAGGGAGAGGAAGGCGGCCAGCACTACCCCTTCTCAGTGTCCGGAACTAAGGTGGGACAGAAAGACATAAAGAGACCATGGGCAAAGAAAGAACCCTTTGCCTGGGTTCCAGTTTGCATTTCCTGCTGGCTGGGAACCAGAAAGAAACTTCAACCCAAGTGATAAAAATCAAATTTTCTACCAAGATAATGTGTTTTATCCTAAAGATATCTCAAAGATGTCCAAAACAACAAATAAGCTGTATTCTATCTCCTTGAATTTTACCATATTGGCCATATCCACTCTTCCCTCAATCTAAACAATGCACTTCATACAATAGCAATTTCATTGACAAAAAGAGATGTGTTAAGATGAAATAAATCAGCGAGCCAGCTTATGTGCTGTTTGTACTAATTTTATTTGCTTGTGTATTTACTTATTACGTATTTATTTATTTGAGAATGAGAATGGTAGCAGCTGGGCCTCTTATACTCCAAAAAAACTCCAGTTGCATGTGCATCGAACTCAGACTGGCAGACTTTGCAAGCAAGTCCCTTTAACCACTGAGCCATCTCCCCGGCTCTGTGCTTAATTTTTAAACTTTAATCTTTTAGCCTTGCTATAAATGACATCCTTTGGGCAATGTAGCTTAGAAAGCCAAAGAATCACATATACAGCTGTTGTAAAGATACCTAAGCACGACTCTCTTGAAGTCTGCGCCCACACTTACCACTTCTCTCTCTCTAAACACTCACACTTGCGCACTGTCTGCACATCTACTTGATAAACTAAATGCTTCATTCTGATTCCTCCTGACATTCACTTCTGTGGCATCGCCAAGGGTCCTCAGGCTGCCACCTGCAGCACTGGGCTGTTGCTGGCAGTACCTCCTCCTCTCTTTGATGACAGTCACTCCGACAGTAATAGCGGCCCGTGAGAAGAATCGAGCCTACTCACAACTGGGTCTTTGCTCCGGTGGCATCCATGTCTTTCTCAGCTCAAGCCCATCCCACCCTCATCCAAAACCCACTGTGCCCCTCCACCTCCCCGCAGCTCTGTTTGTTTTGAGAGGTTCTTGTCTCCTCACCAAGCAGCACACTCCCTAAGCATGTGTCCTACTGATGCTAGACGAGCGGTCAGTGTGGACTGTGGGCATGGAAGGTGGGGTAGGCTAGCGGAGCGTCATGGCCTGTGGAATGACAGAGCATGGCCCTGTGGTGAAGAGAACAGAAGAGAAGAGGCCCCAGTTAAGGAGGGAGCCCAGTGGCTTGGGGACACTGGGTCTGGCTGAGAAGGGTGATCCACGTCGCAGAGACAAGCACAGTGAGTGAGATACTACGAGCCAGGTCAGCTGGTAGAGACTAGAAGGAGATCACTAACTTGGTTCTCACTGGCTGGCCAGGCATCAGGCCTGAGAGGACACAACCATGAGGAAAGCTGGACAGAAGAAAGACAGATGACAGACAGATAGGGCAATCCCAGCAGAAGGAACAGCAAAGAGAAGGCTAGATGGATGGTGAGCACTGGGTACCTTGAGTCACTGTAGGAAGGTGGCCAGATTACATAACCTCTCGTTCAGAAACCACAGGAGGAAATGTGTCTTTAGCTGCCTACTTGGGACTTCACACAGGCTGCCATTCCATGTGCTCAGCCACCGGTTAATGTCTGCCTCCGAGCCTACAGACCCCACAGTAGGTTCTCAGAAGTTTGTTGATTGATGGGAGATGCTAGAGCAGTTTGGGTCCTTATGAGCCTTAGCTGGTCAACCAAACATCATACCAAAACTCCAGCCAAGCGCCTCTCCCGAGCTAGTAAGGACTGGGAAGTCACTCGAAGTTAGCGCAGCAGGTCACTCTGCCTGCTTGGCCTCGGAAAGCCTGGTACCAACTAGCTGTGTGACCTTGAGCAAGTCCCTTTCTTTCTCTCAGCCTCATGGGCAACTGTGGTCATGAGTCACATAGGTTGTTGCAGGTGACAGACAGCACCAAGAATCCGACCTGCACACAACACACTCAGCAATGTGCTAGCTTTCCCTCATCAACACTGCCCATGATATCCTTTTTATCGACTTCTGATTGTCCTGTCCTCATCTGAGCCCATCCTTCTTGCAAAGAAATTCTTTCTTTCTAACTTCCTTTCTTTTTTATTTATTTATTTGAGAGAGATAGAAAGACAGACAGACAGAGAGAATGGGTACACCAGGGCCTTCAGCCAATGCAAACAAACTCCAAATGCAAGTGCCAATTTGTCTTATGTGGTTACTAGGGAATCGAGCCTTGAACCAGGGTCCTTAGGCTTCACAGACAAGTGCTTAACCACTAAGCCCTCTCTCCAACCCAAGAAATTCTTTTTAAAAAAACATTTTATTGAAAATGTTCATATAGGGCTGGAGAGAGGGCTTAGTGGTTAAGAGCTTTCCTGTGAAGCCTAAGGACCCCGGTTCGAGGCCCGATTCCCCAGGACCCATGTTAGCCAGATGCACAAAGGGGCGCACACGTCTGGATTTCGTTTGTAGAGGCTGGAAGCCCTGGTGCGCCCATTCTCTCTATCTCTGCCTCTTTCTCTCTGTCTGTCACTCTAAAATAAATAAAATAACAACAAAAAATTAATTAAAACACAATTTTTTAAAAAAGAAAATGTTCATATATATACACAAGGTACCCTGATCTTAACCCATCCCCACCACCTTTCTTCGTACCCCCTTTTCTATCTCCCCTCCAATGAGCCCTTTCTTCTTTTTTCCAACTAGTCCCTGTTCTATTTCAAGGTCATCATTTTTCTCTCCTGTTACGCCATGAATCTGGAAGACAGCTTCCCAAAGCACTCCTCCCTATCCTCTGGTTGGCTTTCTTTCCACTGCCTTTTCCACAGTGGTCTCTGAGCTATCGAGAGCACAGAAAGAACTGATGCATGCTCACAACAGCTCCGGGGCTCAGCCGTTAGGAGTATGAAATGGTTTTCAAAGAGGTCCAGAGCCCTCTGCAGCCCAAGTCCCTCCAAGGAGTCTTCCAGGTGACACTACTAAGGTGTCCACTTGCCTTTCTCACTTTCACTCTCTCTTGAGGCTACTGAAGCAACGTTGGACACCAAATGTGATGACGTCACAGCTCTGACAGTTAGTGGGTCGTGTGCCATATGGTTTTGTGCTTTAGACGTCTCTCATTTGGGTTGGGGAGATAGCTCAGATGCTAAAATACTTGCTTGCAAGCATGAGGACTAAGTTTGACCCCCAGTACTCATGTTCAAACGCCTGGTGTGTGGTGCACACCTGTAGCCCCACCACTGGTGGGCCCCTGAGGCTTACTGGCTAGCTAGTCTAGCCAAATTGGTGAGCTCCAGGCCAGCAATAGACTCTGCTTCAAAAGAGGCAGTTAACATTCCTTACTTTTTTGTTTGTTTCTTGAAATAGGGTCTTATTCTAGGCCAGGCTGACCTGGAATTCACTATGTAGTCTGAGGCCTTGGACCCACAGTGATCCTCTTACCTTTGCCTCCCAAGTGCTGGGGTTAAAGGTGTGCACCACCATGCCTGACTTAGTTAGCATTCCTGAGGATGACACCCGACATTGTCCTCTCCTGCGCACATGAACACACACACACACACACACACACACACACAAATGTACTCATGTACCCATGTGCAAAAATGTCTCCTTATTTTAATTGCACATAGGCATAATTCACTTTTTTAAACTAAAAGGTTCAAAGTCCTTAGCAATGTTTAATTAAGAAAGTAAAAGTGCCTCGAGATCAGCACATCCAAATCCAAGTTCTGCCCCTGCGGTCTGAAGGAAGGTGCTTTTAGGCAGAGTGCCTTTCTCCCTAGGTCACGTGGCTCATCAATGCGACAGGGGTGTCGGCAGGTTCTTGCAGCTCTCTGCACTAGGAGTACCATCCCCATGGGTAAAGGTTGCCAACTGCCCTGGCTTGCCCTCTACAGACCCGCAGTGCCCATGGGCTCCGGAGGGACTCTTAGCAGCTATTCAAAGTCCAGCAAACAAGAACAAGCCAAGCCTTAACCCATAGCATTCATCCACGCTGGCACCTACCCCAGATGGGCACCCAGCCAGCTCCCTCAGCACACACTTTCCTACATGTCCGAGGTGTGAGAAAAGTAACACATTGGTTGTTGGTCTTGTTGGGAAAGGCTCCGTTTTAAAAGGCAGTGTGTTTCCAAGTTGCTGTGAAGTACATTCTGTAATTCCTGACCAAAATACCAACTGACGTAAAACCAGCTCCTTTACGGAAAAATATTTTGCTTGGAGATGGATCTCTGAATGCTTGTAGAGAGTAAAGTGGCTTTTTCCCAGGCTGCAGCATGCGGGATGCTGGGGGAGGGTCAGCTAGCCCCCAAATGCTGTTGCCACAAAAGGGTACACAGAAGTAAGACATCCAAAGCAAGCCACAGGGGGAGAAACCATTCCAAGTGAAGGGAGAACTCAGCAAGGTGGCCAGTTACAAAATAAATATACAAAACTATGTGGCTTGCCAGATGCCCCAAAATAGCTGTAACAAAATATATTGGGTAAAAATGATCCCATTCACAATTCAGTAAGAAATTAGAAATTCCTGGGAGTAATCTAAAACACACACAAAAACAAACTGAAAGCCAGAAAACACCAACTGTTACCTGGAAAATAAAAAAGAAGAAACAAGTTATTTAGTAAAGAAGAGATGAAATGTGGCCTGAAACAGGCATAATATTGTAAAACTGTCCATTTTCTGGCAAGAAGTATTTGAGAAGGAACCCAAGTAGGAATTATCTTATCAGATCCTAAGCTAGTCTTTTGAACACTGAATTCCTGACGCAAGAACGCAACAGAACAGGTTTGTGTGTCAGCCAAAGTTATATAAACATTAATACATGAAAAGATGACCTTTCAAACCAGTGAGGAAAATGTGTAGGCTTTTCCCCAATAAACAGCTTGGGCAAGGGCTGGGGGTGGAGCTCGGGTAAAATGCTTACCTAGCTCTGGTAAGGCCCTTTGAATTAAAGTTAGTTTTAGATCCCTGTTTCTGGTTCTACATGGAGTAAAGATTTAAATACAACATAAGACTAAAACATTACAGGAATATTTTGGTGAATTTTATGTAATCATTATAGGAAGAGAATTTATTAAACATAAAACCAACAGGTCAAATAATGAGGTTAAAGGTGAATGAGTTTGTCCGGAAAAAACTTAAAGCTTCTTGTGTCAATAAATACAAATCCATCCCTGCATTAAAAACGGGCTTTTGGCAGGCGTGGTGGTACACGCTTTTAATCCCAGCAGAAGTAGGAGGATCGCTGTGTGTTTGAGGCCAGCCTGAGACTACATAGTGAATGCCAGGCTAACTTGGGCTAGAGCAAGACTCTAGCTCAAAACAAACAAAAAAAGGGCTCTAGTGAGAGAAGAAATGCCCTCTGCAATGATTTACTGAAACCTTGGTATTTTATTGACTTTATGAGGTGTGCTTTAGCTATACAAACTTAAGCTGCTTCGAGATAGGTACTATTTGATCTATTTCACAGATAAAGGAACTGAGGTATATGAGGAAATCTCCCTGTGCCTAATGTCAGGGAGTTGGAGGTGAGAGAATACGCTGGGATGTGAATCCAAGCAGTATAGCTTCTAGTCTCATGGTTTATAACCACTGCATAAATGCTTTCTCCCACTCTTCTTGCCCCCTCTTTTTTTTTTTAATTTTTTTTTGTTCATTTTTTATTTATTTATTTGAGAGCAACAGACACAGAGAGAAAGACAGGTAGAGGGAGAGAGAGAGAATGGGCGCGCCAGGGCTTCCAGCCTCTGCAAACGAACTCCAGACGCGTGTGCCCCCTTGTGCATCTGGCTAACGTGGGACCTGGGGAACCGAGCCTCGAACCGAGGCCCTTAGGCTTCACAGGCAAGCGCTTAACCGCTAAGCCATCTCTCCAGCCCTTCTTGCCCCCTCTTATCATCGCCTTCTTTCTATATTATTATTTTTAAAATTTTTTGTTTATTTTTATTTATTTATTTGAGAGGGACAGACAGAGAGAGAAAGAGGCAGACAGACAGAGAAGAGAATGGGTGCACCAGGGCCTCCAGCCATTGCAAACGAACTCTAGAAGCGTGCACCCCCTTGTGCATCTGGCTAACATGGGTCCTGGGGAACTGAGCCTTGAACCGGGGTTCTCAGGCTTCACAGGCAAGCGCTTAACCACTAAGCCATCTCTCCAGCCCTCTTTCTATATTATTAAAAAAAAAATGTTTATTTATTAGCAGAGAAGGAGATAGAGAGAAGAGAGACAGACAGAGAGAATGGGCATGCCAGGGCTTCCAGCTGCTACAAACAAAAGAAGTGCAGATGCATGCACCACTTTGTACATCTGGCTTTACTTGGGTGCTGGGGAATTGAACCCAGGTCATTGGGCTTTGAAGGCAACGACCTTAACTGCTGAGCCATCTTTCCAGCCCTCTTTTCACATTTTTTAACAAACTAGTTGGGTGTGGTGTGTATGCCTTTAATCCCAGCCCTTGGGAGGCTGAGACAGGAGGCGTTCCATGCAGCCTGGGCTACAGAGTGAGTTCCAGGTCAGTCTAAGATGGAGACCCTGCCTCAAAAATGAAACAAAAAGAAACCACGTCTCCAGTGTCAAATTTCATTCCACACTTCTTACAGCCCCTTATTACCTCATATCCATTACGACAACTAAACGGAAATCATTTTCTGGAGGTCATCTGTTACTATGGTTTGAATATGAAATGTCCCCATCGATTCATGTGCTGAGTACTTGGCCTACAGCTGATGGTGCTATTTTTGGAAGGTTCTGGAAACCCTAGGAGGTGATAGCTCACTGGTGGCATGAAGTTTCTGGTGCTGTGTCTTTGGGGACTCTGTCGTGCCCAGGCCTTCTCTGTCTCGTTCGGCTTCCTGGCTCCTATCATGAAGTGAGCTGCTCCGCTGTGCCATGCCTGCCCCACCATGACGCTCTGAAACCTCTGAAACTGTGAAGCCAAATAAACTTTTATTTCCTTAAAAAGTAAGGGGGGGGGTCTGTCTAGCAGCCCCATTGCAGCCCTCTGAATTCTTATGAACACAAGATCAAGCACAGATGTTCATCTAGCAACAAGCATCCATCTGGTGGCTAAGAACAAAAACAGAAGATCCCCTTGTCTTAAATGGTTTTTGCTGTACTTTGGTTCTGGAATGTTCCCCAGCTTCCCATATGTCACCCATATTGGTACTTTTGAGAGAGGTAGTATTACCTTTAAGTGGTGGAAGCTAATTGGAGGTCTTTAGCTCAGTGCAGATGTACCCTTGAAAGAACCTGCAGCCTTTCCCCCCATCTCAGGTCCCAACCATGAGGTGATACTTTTGTTCTACCATGTATTCCTGCCAAGTAGGTCTGTCTCCCCAAAAGCAACAGGAAGAGCTGACTATGGACCAAAACCTCTGAAACCATGGGCCAAAATAAACCCTTCCTCTTAATAAATTGGCTTCTCTGATGTTTGTTGCCATGATGAAAAGCTAATTAACAGAATTGACATCTGGAAGGAGAGACAACTTGCGAGTAAACAAGATTGTCTATTGAAAGCTAGGACCAAAACACAAGCGAATTAGGTATGGTGGCTCACACCTATAGGGTCTCAGCATTTGGGAGGATAAAGTAAGAAGATTGCCCTGAGTTCAAGGCCACCATGCACTATGTACTGAGTTCTAGTCTAGCTGGGCTACACAGTGAGGTGAGACTTTGTCTCTAAAAATCAAAAATAACAGGGTTTAGGGAGATATCTAAGTGGGTAAAGTGCTTACTGTGCAAGCATGGGGACCCAGGTTCAATGCCCAGCACACATGTAAAATGCTGGGTGTGGAAGCAGGCAGTAATAATCCCAGTCCTGGGGAGACAGAGACAGGAAGATCACTGTACTTGCTGGCTAGCTGCTCTAGCAGAAATGATGACCTCTGGGTTCAGTGAGAGACCCTGTAAAGTCTAGTAATGTCTAGCATGGCAGGAAGACTCCCAATGCTAACCTCTGGCCTCCATGCACACAGGTGCACCTGTCCACACAATGCGCCCACACACTTACAAACATGTACAAGCACAGGCATGCATACGACACAGACAGAGAAAATACCTACACAAACAAAGCCCCGCCAATGAAGAGGGCTTGGGAGAAGCTGCTGGTACCACTATAGGGGGCAGGTGGTATTGAGCCTGTAGATGTCATGCTGGTTACAACTCTTGGCAGAGTCTTCTGAAACCTTCTCCAGGATGTGCAGTAGATCCTATTCAGGGGCTTGTCCTCCCCTGCATGTCTCCCTCCTTCAGTAGTTTCCCAACACTCCAGACCATTTCCTTTTACTTGTGTCAACAAAAGGCTGAGCGCTCACTGTTGTCACATAAATCACCACCGTAAATAAGTGTGTGATCTCAAAGGGTCCTATGAAGGGACATTCTTGACTATAGGGTGAGGGGGTCTATGGATAAGTCTTTTACACTTGAATGGTTTTGTCGAATATGTTTTAAGATCTGCTAGAAAAGTATTGGTTCTTTTTCTTCCCTTTTTTTTATTAATTAATTTTGTATTCAGCAAATACATTCAGTTTGGTACCATTATTAGGTTCATCCGTGACTTACCCCCTTTGCTTGGCCCCTCCTTGTTGAGGTATATGGGTCATGCATTGTGGAGTTGGGCCTCAGTTATGGGTAGGATAAATGTCTCTGCATATCATGACCCAACATGTGGCTCTGACATTCTTTCTGCCCGTCTTCCGCAAAATTTCCCTGAGCCATGTTGGGTTCATTTTTGGTCTGCTTCAGTGACGATGTGTTGGGGGCCTCTGAATCTCTGGCTCTCTGATTTGGTATAGAAAAGTATTGGTTCTTAAGGGAGAGATAGGAAATTACCTTTCAAATAAATATATTTTAGTGGTAAGGAGGACAATAATAATCTAGGTAATTCAAGTATATGAAAAAAATCGTAACCCTGAGGAGGGAAATGGCTAAAATTTGGGAGGTGTTGCCATGGCAAAGGACAGCTCTGGAGGGTATGGCTCTGTGTCCTGATGACTGTGACACATGCAGAGGAGGAGCCCTGGGAAGCAGTCGACAAAAGCATCAGTCTGAGGGTCTAAGGCTGTCAAGAGGGTGGAACGATGGCTCAGCTACAGCTAAGCCTTTGGAGGTGATAGTCAGGTTGACTGTATTTAAAATCACCACAGAAATAAATTTCATGTCTATGAGGGAGTTTCTAGATTAGGCTGACTGAGGTAGGAAGGCCCATCCTAACTATGAGCGGCATCAACTGGACTGGGGTTCCGGTCTGAGTGGAAAGGAGACAGTGAGCTGAGGACCAGGGCTCATTTCTCTGCTTCCTGAGCCTGGTGACGCGATGTAACCAGGTGCTTGTTTATGATGCCACCATGCCTTCCCCGCCATGATGGGCTGTATCCTCCTGACCTACAAGCCAAAATAAACCCTTACTTTCTTACTTTGATTCTTGTTGGGCGTTGTGTCACAGCAACAAGTAAAGTAACACTATACCACGGAACAAGCCTCGAGCCCCTGGCCAGGCTCATGGGCTTACCCACTCTGATGTCAGACTGTCCAGCTGTCTCCCAGGCTTTGTTGTCCCATGTGCACAATGAAGAAAGGGCCACTGACCCCACTTCGATCTTCTTCTCTATAGAGTGGGATTTAAATCACCCTTGGGGCTTGAGAGTTTGGGGTGGTCTCAAGATACAAAGTGCACAGGCAGCTTTCAGCAAGTGTGACTGTTCACTCCCTGCGTGGGCTCACCCTGACCACTCTCCCACAAGCACTGGCAGCCCAAAGCCACTGAGGGCAGCCCACTGTGAGACAGAAGGAGGCAGAGAATGCAGGGGTCATGCTGTCCCTACTCCAGGCTTTGGACTCACTTGGGAGTGACTTCGTCTTTGTCCTTTCGGGCCCAGAGGGTGATAGCTCATATGTCATTACTCTGGGACCTCATGCCCTCTTGGTTCCTTGCCCTGCTGGCCATGAGGTTCTTCTGTGTTTTTTCCAGTGTCCTTTCCAGTGACGCTCTGGCCCAATTTCCACGTGAACTTTGTATCTCACAAAATTTTGCTATGCTTTTTCCTAGAACCTTTTTAGCCATGTCAACCCCCTCCTAGGTGTAGAGCTCACCTAAGCCCCAAACCACTGCTGTTGTCTGGGAATATGCTGGTTTTCTTAGGCCTTGTCCTTGGGGTCTCACTAGATCTTCTGAGCAGGATTCGCGACACTCTTGCTGTGGGCAGATGTGCTCATGCCCTGCGTCGCTTCCTGTCTCTCACAGGGGTAGGGCCCAGCCTTCAATGACCTGAAAAAGAGTCTTCCAATTATTTAGCCAAAATCTGCTTTGCTGTATGTGTGGGAAGCCAGACCAGGGAGAGCCCTGGATGGAAAGCGGCTGTGGATGGATGTCCCCTGGCTAATAGCTATTTGTTCCCACCTTAATCAGAGCAGCTGTGACTACCCATTAGAGACCCTCAACAAGAAGGGAGCTGTTAATATATTCACATAGAAAAAAGGGGTGGGGCAAAACATTATAGGCCATTGCCGAGGCCCTTGGTTTCCCACCAGGAATAGATGGTAAGACCCTGTTGCTGAAGACTCCACATGCTTGGGCTGCAAGGCCACTGAAAAATACTGCTGGAACTGAGCTGATAACCTCCTCCATGTAGACCAGCTGACAGAAAGCTGGAAGAAGCCATTCTACATGTAGTTCAATGGGAGAAAGAGATACCACCAGTGAAGATACTCAACAGTGGACACTGCAAGCCTTATAATTGGCCAGCCAGGCCAAATGAGTCAATGGGTGCAATAGTGGCACTTCTATCGTGGTGGAAACCACCTGCCCTCCAATTGGACTGGAGGCCCACTCCATGGGGTGGGGGAATACATCCCTGATACTGAAAACTTAAAACAGGGGTAGTCATGAGCCCTAGGGGTGTAACATCTGCTAATGTCTGAGAAATGTATATACTATGCCTATCAAACTGCTCAGTAAGCACTTCTCTTAATATTTATACCCTTATTTTAATGCTACTCTCACTTTGGGTAGAGAATCTTCTCTTTTCAGATGGCAGTGACCTTGGGATGACTCAGAAGGTATCATAGTGCTGGAAAGAAGTGATTGGAGTACTGAGTAACATCTCGATCACACCTTCCAAGGCTCAGGGTCTAATGTAGAAGAGGTGGTGGAAAGAATGTAAGAGCCAAAGGAAGGGTAGGACTCCTTACAATGTGCTCCCTCCAGACATAAAATGGCCTGGGTATCCATGACATCATAGTGCCTGACACTACCTACACAAGACCATCATAAGAGGAGGAAAAGACCATGACATCAAAATAAAATAGAGACTGATTGAGATGGGGAGGGGATATGATGAAGAACAGAATTTCAAAGGGGAAAGTGGGGGGGGTGGAGGGAGGGTATTACCATGGGATATTTTTTATAATCATGGAAAATGTTAATAAAAATTGAGAAAAAAAGAAAAAAAATGGGGTGGGGGCTGGAGAGATGGCTTAGCAGTTGAGGCACTTGCCTGTGAAGCCTAAGGACCCATGTTCAACTCTCCAGATCCCACATAAGCCAGATGCACAAAGGTAAGGCAAGTGCAAGGTTGCAGTTGCCCACTAGGTGGCACAAGCGTCTGGAATTTGATTGCAATGGCTGAGGCCCTACCATGCCAATTCTCTCTGTCTCTGTCTCTGTCTCTCTAAAAATAAAAAGAAAAAAGGGAAAATGGTGGTGGTGGTGGGGGGTCACTAAATCCTCACCTGATATTTCAGCCACTCCCTCATGCATTCTCTTCCCAGCTATGTATAATTCTTCCCCAGCCGCACACGGTCTTGGGAAGTGCTATATAGTGTAGAAGGTTAACCAAATTGGGGGACTCCAATTGTTCAGCTTACTGGGAAGTTATCATCCATGCAGGGCTGGAACTTTTTGGTGATGTGGCTTTTTAGGGTCATCCATACTCCTGTAAGTAAGCCCAATAAACCACTGATTCAGCAAGCTAAACTTGGGAGGAATGTTGCTTTGTCTGTTGGCCTACCCTAATTGGGTGAGTAGATGTTTGTTCATGTTTCCCAAGAAAAGTCACTCAACAGAAGCTCTGTCCAGAAGGTGTTCTAGCAAGTAAGGATAGTGGCATCACTAGAGATGACAGTCTAGTGACTGATGGATACAGATCCTTGGCCTTTTCACCCAATCTTCTGCCTGCTTCTCTAGTCCTTTCCTCTATCCCTCTCTCCTCTTTTCTTCTATATTTTCATTTCCTTTCATCTTCCTATTCCATTCCTCTCTTTCTTTCCTTTGTTTCTCCCTCCTTTCTTTTTGTGAGAGGCAGGGGTACTTCCTGTTTAAACAGATAACAGTTCTAAGACTGAAAACAAACCTTAGCAACTCCTGACCCAGTCACCCACCACACACTGCATAGTCTCCCCACTCAACACACTGTACACAGCACCCCCATCCCACGCACGATACAGTCTCCTCATCCCACACACTGCACACAGTCTCCCCGTCTCACACACTGCTTAGAAAACTATAGTTTTCAGTGTTGCAAATTAGACAATGAACCAACAGCCCACCAGCTCTCCCCCGAGCCCCAGAGTGAGGATGGTGCATCAGCTATTTTGTGTTCTTTTCCTCTCCCCACACCCACACTCACATGCCAACACTACATGAGACCCTCTGGAGAGGTGACAGCGACCCTGAAGAGTCTTGCACTCTTACATACAGTGGTCTTCTGGCAAGGCAGGCTCCACACCGCAAGAAGCAGCCAGGACCTCTACAGAAGAACCGTGAGACCATGGACTCTCAGGCCCAGCCCAGGACCACAAAGACTCAGGACATTCACGTCTCTGGGAGGCCAGCAGGATGGGGTTTGCTCGCCTACCCCTCCTCTGTGAGGCAGACAGAGGAGGGCGAGGCGCACCCGCTCACTGTGCTCACCAGCAGTAGTGGCCCTTCCCCTCTTGTCTATTTAATTCCCGAGGACCTGAGCAAAGGGAACTCAGAAGAGAGATCAGAGAAGACGAGTGCCCGGTCAACCATGGCCACATGAGCAAGGTGGGGACCTAAGCAAGGCATCAGGCAGCTGCACTCCAAAAACCCAAGAGCACCCCGAGACCTCACAGAAACAGCGGGAGCTGAACAAAACATTCGCAAAGCAATCTCAAACATGTCTGGGAAATGTGAGTCCCCGAAATGAAATATGAATAAACCAAGAAACAAAGGTAAGTGTCGGTTATGGAGCAGTCAGAAACAATAAGGGGTGTTGATAGATGGTTAACTTCTCACTTGGAATTTACAGAAAATTCTCAGCATAAAAAAACAGTACAAAGGCCTGGTGTGGTGGTGGACGCCTTTAATCCCAGTACTCGGGAGGCAGAGGTAGGAGGATCACCATGAGTTCAAGGCCACCCTGAGACTACACATTGAATTCCAGGTCAGCCTGGGCCAGAGTGAGACCCTACCTCGAAAAACAAAACAAAACAAAACAAAAAGGTACAAAGAATCCCAATGATTTTTTACCCAGAAACTGCCAGCCTTTTGTCTCACTTTCTTTATATATTTTTTATTTTATTTTATTTTATTTTATTATTTTTGAGAAAAAAGAGAGAGAGAGAGTGGGTGTGCCAGGGCCTTTCAACTGCTGTGAATGAACTCCAGACGCATACACGAAATTGCAAGCTTGAGTCACTGTGCATCTGGCTACATGGGACCTGGAGATTCAAACGTGTGTTCTTTGGCTTTGCAGGCAAGCACCGTACCCGCTAAGCCATCTCTGCAGCCCTTGCCTCACTTTCTGCATTCGCTTTCTATCCACACTCATGTGCACACATGTATGGCCTGTAGATCATGACCGAGGGGCTTCCTGTGCCTGCCTTGCTCTGACAGCATCGGAAGAGTGATGCTTTCTGCACAAAAGGGGAGACGGTGGCAGATATGAGGGGGGAGATCTGGAGGATGCAAGCGGGTGTTCCATGGCTTCTCTCTTGTCAAACTTCATCTTACTGTGCTGGTGAACAGTCCCTGTGCTGTGCATTACTCTCTCTAGGGCTTGGGGTGGCATGCCATGGTCATTGACCTCCCTCAGGCAACCATGATGAACGTTCCTATCAAAGAGGACATGTAAGACTGTGACAGCTTCAGTCAGTGCTGGGTGGAATTGAGCTCCACTGAGTTCAGTTTTTTTTTTCCTTGCAAATAGTTATGAGCAAAATGTGTTTTCTGAGCCTTAGTGAATTGGAGGCAAATGGGCTGCGGCTGGCCTGTGGCAAGGAGTGAGCAATACGGGCCTATGGTGTTCTACCAGAAGCCCTGTGGGTGGCAGTGGGGGTCCAGGTCTCTGATGAGGGACATGAGTAGAGCTGGAAGCAAGAAGTCTGGATCTACTCCTAAAGCCACCTGGGTGACAGGCAGCAGGGTGGCCCTTTCCTAACCCCTCCCCGCACTCCACCAGTGGCCTTCTGGCCTCATTCCCAGCAGGCCTGCGAAATGCATCTGTGAAGGAAAGACCTAAGAGTGAGTAGGAATCCTGCACATGGACAGCGAGAGGAGAGGAAGCTCTGTGGCAGGTGACAAGAGGGAAGCAGAGGGCAAGGGGGCCCTAAGTGAACACCAGCAGGAGCACAGACCACTGCAAAGGGCAGGGCTAGATTCCAAGTCAAATGGAAGCTGCTGGAAGGCTTCAGGCTAGGTGAAACTATCTGGTTAGTGGGCTTATTGGCAGGGGGTGGGGAGAGTCAGTTGGAAAGCCGATGGTCTGGCAGGCAACCATAAGAAGAGTGACCCCAACCCCGGCAGGCGACAGTCTGCCCTAAGTGGACACACAGAACTGGCCTGGTGGCAGGTGAGGACTAGGGGTCCAGGAAAGTCCCCAGAACACTGACTACCGCACTACAGGGTAGAGGGAAACCCAGATGGTGGCAGGGAAGCCTAGTAGTGGACAAGCCCTAGAGTAGGCTGACTAGTTCAAATCCCATTACGCTTCCTACTCCCTGGGCAAAGTTTGTTGAAATGCTTCAACTAAATGAGCAGGTATTTAAAAATGAAGATGGGGCCTGGAGAGGTGGCTTAGTGGTTAAGGCGCTTGCCTGCAAAGCCTAAGGACCCATGTTGGGTCTCTCTCCAGATCCCACATAAGCCATATGCACAAAAGTGAGGCAAGCACAGGGTCATGCATGCTTACTAGGTGGCACAAGCATCTAGAGTTTGATTTCAGTGGCAGAGGCCCTGGCATGCCACACTTTACTACTTGATTCAGTTCTCTCTTTCTCTCTCTTCCTAAAAGAAAAGTCTAAAAATACAGATGGCTGGGCTAGAAAGATGGCTTAGTGGTTAAGCGCTTACCTGTGAAACCTAAGGACCCGGTTCAAGGCTCGATTCCCCAGGACCCCTGTTAGCCAGATGTGCAAGGGGGCGCACGCGTCTGGAGTTCATTTGCAGTGGCTGGAGGCCCTGGCACGCCCATTCTCTCTCTCTCTCTCTCTCTCTCTCTCTCTCTGTCAGTTGCTCTCAAATAAATAAATAAAAATACCAAAAAAAATTTTAAATGCAGATGGGCTTCAAGTTATGATGAAGTACATCCTGATCAGTCACTCTGAATTAAGTTTCCTGAGTTGAAAATGTATTTCACACACCTACCCATCTAACATCCTGGCTTAGCCCAGCCTGCCTTAAACATGCTTAGGACACTAGAGAGAAATCACCTAACAGTAAGCCTATTTCAGACTAAAGTGAACACAGTGCACCGCACAATGCTGGTTATTTCTTCTCTGATCACAGGGCTGCCGCTAACAGCTCAGGAAAGGATCAAGCTTCGCTCAGTGGTGAAGCTTGTCACTCTGGCTATGTGGAAGGATGAAACAGTATTACAAGTTCAAGGCCAGCCTGAGCAGCTTGGTGAGACCCTGTTTCAAAAGAGTTTTTGTTTTTTAAAGGAAATGGCAGAGCATGTGGTTCAGTGGTAGAGAGCTTGCCTAGCAAGTGGAAGGCCCTAAATTTAATAATCCCCAGTAAAGAGAGAGAGAGGGAACTGAATCAAGTATTAAAGTAGCATAGCCTGGGAAAGACAAAATTCAGAATTTCCAGTTTCTACTGCAAATGCATGTCTTTCAATCCATAGTAAAGACAACAAAACAAAATAAACAAATAAACAAAAAAGACTACTATTCAAACCATCACCTGGGACCATCAGTACCCAAAATAGACCCTGTCCTAGAAGTGCCACCTAACAGCCACCCTGGGAATGGGCTATGGGCCTCTCCTGCTGGGCGCCCTCAGCAGGGATCACTCACATACTAAGCTAAGGAGTACCTTCCCAGCTAAAGACCTGCCAAATTCATTTTTTTTGTTTATTTTTGTTCACTTATTTGAGAATGACAGACAAAGAAAGGCAGATAAAGAGAGAGAGGGAGAATGGGTGCGCCAGGGCCTCCAGCCGCAGCAAACTCCAGACATGTGCACCCCCTTGCATATCTGGCTAATGTGGGTCCTGGGGAATCGAGCCTTGAACCAGGGTCCTTAGGCTTCACAGGCAAGCGCTTAACCGCTAAGCTATCTCTCCAGCCCCAAATTCATTTTTAAAACATCCTGTGATGGCAAGCACCAGTATTTTCAGGTGACATTCAGCTTGTTTTCTTTTTTCTTTTTTTTTTTTTTCATCAATGATCTGTGAAGGACTCTGTAGACCTGACTGGCTGGCTACAAACCCGAGTTTGTCTTATGAACCTCTTTACCTGGTTGGTAATCCTATGATTAGCTGGTAAATAGGTTTCAAATCCTATGAGCTAGTGTAGCCAATCAGTCAAATCCGGGGATTTGGATTTGCCTTCCCCTTGTGATGGTAAATATTGTCCACTTGACAGGAGCTAGAATCACCTAAGGAAACAAGCTTCAGGACATGACTATCTTGATTAGGTTAATTAGGTCTTCTCATCTTAACTGTGGGTGGTACCACGACTGGCTACTTGAAGATTTTTATCACATAGTACTTCAGCATTTTTATTGTGCTTTTTTTCATATCCAAATCTTCCCTCAGGCTTCTTTTGCATGATCGCTATGTTGCTTCTAACAGCACTATTTCCCCTTCCTATGGTCAGGGTGGGATTATTGTTATGGCTCTGGGAGCCACATAGTAGTTCTGGAGTGTTTGTTGGGGTCATCATTTCCTAGCCAAAGGGTTGAGTCACTGTCTGTGTGAACCTGACCAGTCCAACTGCCCCCCCCCAATCAGGCCCCTCTTCTTTTCTTTCATGAGAGAGGCTCCAAATGAGTGCCCCCAGCTCACTTACTTCATTATGTTGAGGCTGGCTCTCAACCCCAGGTTTAGGGGGGAGACAGAGGGCCTTTGAGCTCAGTCTGGCAGGCAGCATGGCTGGAGTGCCTGGGCTACCAGTGTGTCAAAGGGGGAATGCTTTGAAGAGGCCTCGCCCTTCCTGGGGCCACAGCTCAGCTCCTGTCATCAGTCAGGGATTCCATTCTGGTGGGACAGGTGGATTGTTGCCAGAAGCTTGTGTGTGCTTTCTTTTTTCCTTCACCCCCGTCTCTCTGCTTCCTCCACAGCTTTTCGTGTGAGCTCACTGGAGCTACAGAAATAAAGACTTCCTGGTCTGGAGCCAGCACAACCCTCAGCTTGCTCTGAAGCCTCTATTTCTCACTGTGGACTCCATCACCAACAGAGCCCGAGCATGGGAACCTGTGTGTGTGGAAGCCACAGCCTGCCTGTGAGAGATGCAAATGAAACTCTAGCCACTGCGACAGGGCAACAGCTGAACTTCACAAGAGAAAAATGTGGACTCAAAACCCAAATTCTTCCCTAATTCTCTTCCTGCATACCCTAAATGCCCACGGAGATGGCATCAGAGGTGACAACACACAGATGCATCTGTTCTTGCCGCCCCTCTCTGTGGCCCCACTCCTTTGCTGGTCTCCCTTCCACCCCGCTGTTGGGTCACTTTCTCCTGCCTCAGACCTCCAGCATGCAGAGCAGATCCAGCATCACATAAAGGCTCACTGTGCAAGGATTCTGGAGAATGCTGGCCAGGGTATCTGCTCCTATTTAGTTGGGAAGAGTTCTGCTGCAAGTGAGGGACAAGGTATTCCCAGGCGACCCCATGCAAGATACACAAGGTTTTCCCCAAAGACTGAGCTGCAGGGCAAGCACACTTCCATGGCCATCTTTTCCACTTCAGAAAACCTCTGTGGGCCATCATCCTTGCTAACTCCTGCTCTGGCCCACAAGAGGGCTAGAATTCAAGGAGGAGGCTGATAATTAACCAATGGGCCAGCCAAGTGTTTGCTGAGCACCTGCTTGGTATCAGGCCATATTCGCTCTCTTGGAGCACACAATCCAGCAGAATGAGGTGGCCAAACACATAGATCAACACACAAGCAGGTCAGGCAGGAATGAGCACCATGGAGGAGGAAGTGAGATGAGATGAGAGAAGCAAGCTGAAGGGTCCCTTGAGCCAGGCAACTAGGAAGAAGCACCCCTTGAACTGACTGCGGGGGACAGGAGGGAGGCAACAGGTGCAGAAGGTAAGAGCAGGGCACAGGAGAACCTCAGGGTGCAGTTGCAGCTGACAGGAGGGGGCTGGAGGAGAGAGGCCCCTGTGGAGTGGAGCAGGGCAGGACCAATAAGCAGAAATGAATGGAGGTGTCAGTTTCAGGTGTCTGCTGCACAGAGAACAGCCTGTGGGTGGGGAGACATTGAGACAGGTATAGTCGAGGCAGATTCTGGAAGCCAAGCAGCAGGGAAGAGTGCAGGCAACAGCGAAGACAGCTTGTTGGTTTGGGACCATTTGCTGAGCTGGACAGGAAAGAGGAGGAGGTTTGGGGGTGGGTGGAATTTATATTCATCTTAGCCACGCTACTTTGGAGATGTATCCCTGATATCTGGGAGGAGATAAGAAAGGGGTTGGGCATGTCTGCATGGGTAAGGTGCTCTGTGTCTGGCTGCCCAAATGGCTGGCGTCCTGACAAAGGCCCGATCTTAGGTGTACCTATCATGCTTTAGCTGTCTAGCACCTCAGGGCTCATAGGTCCTTCCGTGGCCTCGAGATATCATAGAGAAAAGACCCTGCATTTCACAACTTTAGCCTGTACATGAGTTTAAAATCCAAAGAGCACCACTGAACACAATGACACACACTGACCCTTGTCTCTTTATAATAGTGAACACAGTCACACACTTCCCCTTACCTCTTTCTAATAGTGAACAGTCACACACTGCCCCTTGCCTTTTTCTAATAGTGAACATAGGCACACACTGCCCCTTGTCTCTTTCTAATAGTGAACAGTCACTCACTGCCCCTTGCCTCCTTATCATAGTAAACAGTCACACAGTGCCCCATGCCCCTTTCTTTTTTAAAAAATTTTTATTAATTAGTTATTGTATTCAGCAAGTACAGTCAGTTTGGTACCATTATTAGGCTCATCCATAACATATCCCCTCCCCTTGGCCCCTCCTTGTTGAGGTATATGGGTCATGCATTGTGGAGTTAGCCCACAGTCATGGTAGGATAAATGTCTCTGCATATCATGACCCAACATGTGGCTCTGACATTCTTTCTGCCCCTTCTTCTGCAAAATTTCCCTGAGCCATGTTGGGTTCAATTTTGGTCTGCTTCAGTGATGAGGTGTTGGGGGCCTCTGGGTCTCTGGCTTTCTGATTTTGTAGGAGTTGATTTTTCTCTGTGTTGATCTCCTTCCCCCTTGTGCTGGTACCTGGTTCACCAGGAAAACAGCACCCTTGCTTGTTTTGCCAATTTTTTTTTAGTTTCAACCCAGGCCCTTTTGAGGTATGATGGGGTGGCTCTCTCCTTAGGATCTACATCTATCTGAAAAGAGAAGCAGATTCTCCAACGGAGAGTAAGTTAGCACCAGGACAAATGAGATGGACAAATGGATGATAGCCACATGCTGGTACTGGGAGTTACAGGTCAGTGCCCACTAAGAAAAGGAGGAAAAAAGATAACTAATATACAAGAGTTAGAGAGAAGAGAGAAAGCGAGAGAGGGAGAGGGAGGGAGGGAAGCTGTAGAAGATTAAGGTTAGTCTTCATTATACCCTCTCCAGTGTCTTGTGGTTCAGGTGTTTCCTCTAAGGGCCTGGTGAAGGTTCAGCCATTTGGTCTGCCTTTTAGGAAGTACAATTTTATGGTACCATTGCTTTCTGGGTCTAGATTTGTGCTTACCACCCCTCCGTTGCCCTCCCCTCCCTCTCCTCCCTCCCCAACCATTCTATTGTCTAGTCCACGAGATATTTGCTGGGTATGTAAGGCATCTTGAGTAGATTAAAGTCAGGTGCTTTAGATGAGTGAGAGTATGTGGTGATTTTTTTTTTTTTTTTGTGATTGGGTAAGTTCACTGAGAATGATCTGCAATAGTAAACACAGTCACACATTGTCCCTTGCCTCTTTCTAATAGTGAACACAGTCATACACTGCCCCTTATCTCTTTCTAAGGCAAGGGGCAGTGTGTGACTTTTTTTTTTAATTAGTTTTGTACTCAGTGAATACAGTCAAGTTGGTACCATTGTTATCCTCCTCCCTGACTACCCTCCTCCGCAGAGACCCTTCTTGTTGTGGAATATGGGTCGTGCATTGTGGGGCTAACCATCAGTTATGAGTAGGAGGCAATGTTTCTGTGTATCATGACTCAATGTGTGGCTCTGACATTCTTTCCGCTCCCTCTTCCACAAATTTCCCTGAGCCATGTTGGGTTCATTTTAGGTCTGCTTCAGCGATGAGATCTTGGGAACTTTTGTGTCTCTAGATATCCGATTTTGTAGGAGTTGATGGTTCTCTGTGTCTATTTCCTTCATCATTGTGCTAGTACCAGGTTCACCAAGAAAACAGCACTCTCGTTTGTTTCCCCAATTATTCTTAGTTTCATCTGGGGCCCTTTTGAGGCATGATGGGGTGGTTCTCTCCTTAGGATCTGCATCTATCTGAAAAACAGAAGCAAATTCTCCAACAGAGAGTAAAACTAACACCAGATAAATGGGATAACCATTTTTTTTTTTAAATTAGAGAGGATTTAATATGTGTAGACCCTCTTGTAGTCCATGATTGGTGGGAGCTTGATAATGGAGAGCAGGCTCATTTTTGGATATGGTTCTGACTTGTTTCCCAGCTCCCCTATGGGCTCCATTCCACTGAGCAGATCAGTTAGCCAAATCCAGAGCAGTTGGTTTCCCACCATAGCTGTGTGCTACTATTGCACTTGTGTGAACATTACATCAGGTTGTTTGCTGCTGAGTAGCTTAGACCATGAGTTGCCTGAACAGATATTGATCATTTTCCCCCAGTTGCCCATGTAGTACCTTCTGACACTAGACATGCTAACTGTCTGTGGATTGAATCTCTTACAGCTTCCAGTTGTTACATACCAGGAGCATATGGTATCTTCAGCAGTAGGTTCTTACCGCTAAACTTTGGTGGGTCATCAAGTACTCTGACAGAAATTTGTCTACTTTTGGGAAACCTTGTAGATCTGTTTGATCAAGAGCTCATTGTGGATGATAGCCACATGCTAGTACTGGGAGTTACAGGTCAGTGCTCAAGGATAGAAAGAAGAAAAATACAAGTAATAAAAAAGAGTGAGAAGAGAGATAAGAGGGAGAGGGAAAGAGAGAGAGAGAGAGAGAGAAACAGAAACAGAAGGAGATTAAGGTTAGTCTTCATCATACCCTCTCCAGAGCCTTGTGATTCAGATGTTCCCTCTAAGGGCATGGTGAAGGTTCAACCATTGTCATTTAGGATGTAGAATTCTATGGTAACATTACTGTTTGGGTCCAGTTTTGTGTCCCCCTCCCCTTCCCTTGTATTCTCCTCCCTCCCCACCCACCCTATTGTTTGGGCTTCTAGATGCTTGCTAGGTATGACGGCATCTCGGGTAGATTCAGGTTAGGAGCTGTAGATGAGTGAGACTGTGCCACGATTATCTTTCTGTGATTGGGTGAGTTCACTAAGAATAATCTGTTCCAGGTTCAACCATTTTTCTTCAAATTTCATTGTGTCATTTTTTTTTTTCTTACTGCTGCGTAGAATTCCATTGTGTAGATATACCACATCTTAGTTATCTATTTATCTAATGATGGACATCTGGGTTGATTCCAGCTCTTAGCTATTACAAATTGAGCAGCTAAAACATGATTGAGCAAATCTCTCTGATTTGAGGCATGAATATTTTACGATACATCCCAATAAGGGAATAACTGGGTCTGTTGGTAACTCTATAATCAACTTTTTTAGGAGTCTCCATATTGCTTTTCACAGTGGTTGTACCATCTTACATTCCTATCAGCAGTGGATAAAGGTTCCTATTTCTCCACATCCTCACCAGAATTTATTTTCATTTGATTGTTTAATGTTTGCTATCCTTACTGGGGTAAGGTAGAATCTCACAGTTGTTTTATTTTGCATTTCCCTGATGATTAAGGATGATGAACATTTTCTTAAGTGTGTTTACCATTTGTATTTCTTCCTCTGAGAACTGCCTGTCCATTTCTTTGCCCCATTTTGTGAGTGGGTTGCTTGACTTTTTATTGTTTAAGTTTTTGAGTTCTTTTTATATTCTAGAGATTCGGGCTCTGTCAGTTGGATATTCAGCAAGTATTTTCTCCCATTAGGTGGATAATCTATTGGCCCTGCTTATCATATGTTTGTGAAGAAGCTCTTCACATGATCCCATTGGTTAAGTGATTATTTAAGATCCTGTGCTAGGGGCTGGAGAGATGGCTTAGCAGTTAAGTGCTTGCCTATGAAGCCTAAGGACCCTGGTTCGAGGCTTGATTCCCCAGGACCCCCGTTAACTAGATGCACAAGGGGGCGAATGCATCTGTAGTTTGTTTACAGTGTCTGGAAGCCCTGACATGCTCTCTCTCTCTCTCTCTCTCTCTCTCTCTGCCTTTCTCTGTCTGTCGCTCTCAAATAAATAAGTAAAAATTTTTAAAAAGTTTTTTAAAAAGATCCTGTGCTAGTGGGGTTTTGTTCAGGAAGTCTTTTCCCATTCCTATCTCATGGAAAGTTTCTCCTATATTTTCTTCCAGTAGTAACTGAGTTTCTGGTGTTATATTGAGATTTTTTGATCCATTTGAACTTGATTGTTGTGCATGGCAAGGATCAAGTTTCAATTTCCTGCATATGGTTATCCAGTTTATCCAGCACCATTTGTTCAAGATGCTGTCTTTTTTCCAGCCTATATTGTTGGGGCCTTTGCCAAATATCAAGTGGCTATAGTTACTTGACCCAAAGTCTAGGCCCTCAATTCTATTCCATTGGTCTATATTCCTGTTTTTATGCCAGTACCATACTGTTTTTATTACTATGGCTTTGCAATATAGCTTTAGATCAGATATGGTGATACCTCAAGAGGTGTTTCTTTTGCTGAGGATATGCTTGGATTTCTGAGGCCTTTTGCCTTTCCATATGAATGTTGAGATCATTTTTTCTATCTCTGTGAAGAACAATGTTGGGATTTTTATTGGTGTTGCATTAACTCTGTATATTGCTTTTGGTAGAATTGCCATTTTCACAATGTTAATTCTACCTATCCAGGAGCATGAAAGGTCTTTCCATTTTCTCAAGTTCTTCTCAATTTCTCTTTTGAGTGTTTTTATGTTTTCATTGTATAGATCTTTTACTTTCTTGGTTAATGTTATTCCAAGGTATTTTATTTTTTTTTGTTGCTATTGAAAATGGGACAATGTCACTTATTTCTTTCTCTGTATCTTTGTCATTTGCATATAGAAAAGCTACAGATTTTTGTGAATTAATTTTGTATCCTGCTACTTTGCTGAAGGAGTTAATCACCTTTAAGAGTTTTGGGATGGAGGCTCTCGGGTCTCTTACATATAGAATCATGTCATCTGTGAATAGAGCTAACTTAATTTCTTTCTTTACAAATTGTATCCCTTTCATTTCTTTCTCCTGTCTCATTGCTTGAGCTAGGACTTCCAGTACTATGTTGAAGAGCAGAGGTGAGAGTGGACACCCCTGTCTTGTTCCTGATCTCAATGGGAATTCCTTCAATTTCTCTCCATTAAGTATTATTTGGGATTTAGGAGATTTATATATAGCCTTTATCATGTGGAGATAACCATGCCAATTCTCTCCAATGTTTTGATCAGGAAGTGATATTGTACTTTGTCAAAGGCCTTTTCTGCATCTTTCAAAATGATCATGTGGTTATTGTGTTTAACCTTGTTTATGTGGTGAGAAAAATCCTAAAATCAGCAAGGGAAAAACAGCATGTCACATTTAAAGGTAAGCCCATCAGAATTACTTCAATGGAAACACTAAAAGCCAGAAGAGCCTGGAATGAAACATTGCAAAGTCTAAGAACCTATGGCTTCCAACCCGAACTACTCTACCCAGCAAAAGTATCCCTCATAATAGATAGTGAAGTTTCCATGACAAAACTCAGATTTACAAGTATATGAACACAAAACTAAACCTATAGAGAGTATTTCAGGTAATTCTCCACACAGAAGAATCAAATAGTCAACCTCAAGTGCCTACAGGAAGCAGATCACAATAACCACACTCTGAGAAGGCACAAAAAAATTTCAAAGTCCATGGAAACACCAAACCACATAAACCAACACCATATGGCAGGGATCAAATCAAACCTCACAGTCATTGCCCTAAATATTAATGGTCTTAATGTGTCAATCAAGAGACATAAGCTAACAGGTGGATCAGAAAATTAGAACCCTCAATCTGTTGTCTTCAAGAAACCTACCTCACCAACAAAGACAGACACATCCTCAGAGTGAAAGGGTGAAAAATGATATTCCAAGCAATTGGGAATAAGAAACAAGCAGATATAGCTATAGTAATATCAGATAAAATAGACTTCAAACCAAAAATAATCAAAAAAGACAAAGAAGGCTGCTTCCTACTTATCAAGGGAACAATCCATCAAGAGGATATCACAATCATAATTCTTTATGCACCAAACACAGGGACACCACAATTCATAAAATAAAACCTACTTGACAATAAAACAGAAATAACCACCAACACCATCATAGTTGGGGGCTTTAATACACCATTATCAACATAGGTAGATCATACAAACAGAAAATCAACAGGGAAGTGAGAGAACTCAACAAAGCCATAGAACAATTAGGCCTAATGAACATCTAAAGAACATTCCACCCCAAATCCACAGACTACACATTCTTCTCAGCAGCCCATGGAACTGTCTGTAAAATAGATCATATACTGGGTCACAAAGCCTGCCTCCACATATTTAGGAAGATTGACATAATTCCCTACATGATATCAGATCACAATGCTGTATTGCAAGAAATTAACAACAAAAGACCCACCAAGAATCCCATTGGCATTTGAAAACAGCACACTTTTAAACAATAAATGGGTAGTGAACTAAATAAAAAATGAAATTGTGAAATTTCTAGAAATGAAGGACAATGAGAACACATCATACCAAAACTTATGGGACACAATGAAGGTGGTCTTCAGGGGAAAATTCATAGCACTAAATGCCTTCAAAACAAAGACAGAGAGATCAGTAACCTAACCATCCACCTAAAGGCACTAGAAAAGCAAGAAGAATCCTACCCAAAAAGCTCCAGATAGAAAGAAATAATTAAGATCAGAGCAAAAATTAATGAATTGGAAACTAAGAAAACAATTAAGAAACTTGATGAAACAAAGAGCTGATTCTTTGAATAAATAAACAAGATTGACAAACCCATGGCAGTTCAATCAAGTGAAAAAAAGATGCTTCAAATTAACAAAATTAGAAATGAAAATGGAGAGATCACAACAGACACAAAGGGAAATTGGGAGGATCATCAGGACTTATTTCAAAGATCTCTCCTCCACAAAACTGGATAATATGGAGAAAATGGATAAATTCCTGGACACATAACATCTACAAAAGCTAAACTCAGAGCAGATTAATTTCTTAAATGAACATATCACACCCATCAAGATTGAAAAGATGATCAAAAACCTATCCCCAAAGAAGAGTCCAGGACCAGATGTCTTCTCAGGTGAATTCTATGAAACCTTCATGGAAGAACTGAAAACAACCTTTCTCAAACTGTTCCATATAATAGGAGAACTGGGAAAGCTCCCCAATACCTTCTATGAAGTTAGTATCACCTCAATACCAAAACCAGGCAGAGATGCCACAAGAAAACTACAGTCCTATTTCCCTGATGAACCTAGATGCAAAGATCCTGAACAAAATCCTCACAAACTGAATCCAACAACATATCAAGAACATTATCCACCTTGATCAAGTGGGCTTCATCCCAAGAACCCAGGGGTGGTTCAACATACAGAAATCTGTCAACCCTTCCTCTTGCTAAGAGTGAACACAGTCATACACTACCACTTGTGTCTTTCTAATAGTGAACGCAGTCACAAACTGCCCCTTGTCACTTTCTAATAGTGAACAGAGGCACACGCTCTTCATTGTCCCTTTCTAATAGTGAGCACAGGAACACACCACCTATTGCCTCTTTCTAATAGTAAACAAAGGCACACACTGCCCCTTGCCACTTTCTAATTGTGAACACAGGCACACACACTGCCCTTTGTCTCTTTATAATAGTAAGCAAAGTCAGAAACTGCCCCTTGGTGCTTTCTAATAGTGAACATAGGCACACACTGCCCCTTGACTCCTTCTAATAGTGAACACAGGCAGAAACAGCCCCTTGCCTCTTTATAATAGTGAACACAGACACACACTGCCCCTTGCTGCTTTCTAATAGTGAACAAATGCAAATACTGACTATTGCTTCTTTCTAATAGTGAACACAGTCACACACTGCTCCTTTTCTCTTTCTAATAGAGAACAGAGTTACAGACTGACTCCTGTTTCTTTCTAAACTTGAACACTGCTCCTTTTCTCTCTCTTTTTTTTTATTTTCAGCTTCCATGAGTGTAAACAATATCCCATGGTAATGCCCTCTCCCCCCCCCCCACTTTCCTCTTTGAAACTCCATTCTCCATCACATCCCTTCCTTCTCTCAATCAGTCTCTCTTTTATTTTGATGTCATGATCTTTTCCTCCTATTATGATGGTCTTGTGTAGGTAGGTTCAGGCACTGAGAGGTCATGGATATCCTGGCCATTTTGTGTCTTGAGGAGCACATTGTAAGGAGTCCTATCCTCCCTTTGGCTCTTACATTCTTTCTGTCACCTCTTCCACAATGGACCCAGAGCCTTAGTAGGTGTGATAGAGATATTGCAGGGCTGAGCAATCCTCTGTCACTTCTTCCCAATTGAAAAGAGAAGGTTCTCTAGCAAAAGTGACAGTAGCATTAATATCTGGGTATGAACATTAAGAAAAGTGCTTACTGGGCATTTTGATGAGCATAGTATATACATTTAGCCAGACAGCAGCAGACAATACACCCATAGGGCTCATGACCACCCCTGTTGTAGGTTTTCAGTATCAGGGTATTTTTCTTCTCACAGAGCAGGTCTCCAGTCCAATTATAGGGCAGTTAGTTTCCCCTATGACAGATGTGCCACTATTTCACCCATTGGTTCATTTGGCCAGGCTAGCCAAACAAAGGGTTTCAGTGTCCACTGAATGAGTATCTTCACTGGTGATTTCTCTCTCCCCCATTGAACTGCATGCAGAATGACTTCTTCCAGCTTTCTGTCAGTTGATGTACATGGAGGAGATTATCAGCTTAGTTCCAGCAGGATTTCTCAGTGGCCTTACAGCCCAAGTATGTGGAGTCTTCAGCAATAGGGTCTTACCACTTATTCCTGGTAGGAAACTGTGGGCTTCAGCAATGGCCTGTAATATTTTGGGGGCATCAGGGACCTCCTGGCCAACAACTCACTGGAAAGTATCCCATCCCTGGCACTGAAAATTTTCTAGTAACAATCTATGATTCCTGAGTGTTCCATTGTCCAAAAAGTAGGTTTCCATATGATTTATTTATATCCTCTTAGACTTTTATTAGCCCTCTCTCCAACTGTCCTTTACTCGATCTCTTTCCCTGACCTCACATAGGCCTTTTCACCCCCATTAATCTATTCTTCTACTTACATATATACAATACCATCCTATTAAGTACCCCCTCCCTTCCTTTTTATTCCCTTTATATCTCTTTCTAGATTACTGGCCTTTGCTATTGAGTTTTCTTCCTACTCACACAGAAGTCCAATCATCTGTAACTAGGGTCCACATATGAGAAAGAACATGCACCATTTGGCTTTCTGGGCCTGGGTTACCTCACTTAGTATAACCCTTTCCAGATCCATCCATTTTCATGCAAATTTCATAACTTCATTTTTCTTTACTGCTGAGTAGAACTCCATTGTATAAATGTGCCATATCTTCATTATCCACTCATCAGTTGGACATCTAGGCTGGTTCCATTTCCCAGCTATTGTGAGTTGAGTGGCAATAAACATGGTTGATCGACTATCTCTAAGGTAGTGAGACGAGTCCTTAGGATATATGCCTAGAAGTGCTATAGCTGGGTCATATGGTACATCTCTTTTTAGCTGTCTTAGGAACCTCCACACTGATTTCCACAATGGCTGGACCAGATTGCATTCCCACCAACAGTGTAGAAGTGTTCCTTTTTTTCTACATTCTTGCCAGTATTTATGGTCATTTGTTTTCATGATGGTAGCCAATCTGACAAGAGTGAGATGGAATCTCAATCTAGTTTTAATCTGCCTTTCTCTGGTGACTACGGGTGTAGAACTTTTTTTTTTAGATGCTCATATGCCATCTGTATTTCTTCTTTTGAGAGCTCTCTGTTTAGTTCCATAGCCCATTTTTAAATGGCTTGTTTTAATTCTTATTATTTAATTTTTTGAGTTCTTTGTATATCCTAGATATTAATCCTCTATCAGATGTATAGCTGGCAATGATTCTTTCCCATTCTGTAGGTTGCCTCTTGGCCTTATTCATAGTGTCCTTTGCCATACAAAATCTTTGTAACTTCATGAGGTCCCAGCAGTTAAACTGTGGTTTTATTGCCTGAGCAACTGGGGTTATATTCAGAAAGACTTTGCCAAGACCAATATGTTGAAGGGTTTCCCCTACTTTTTTCTTTAGCAGTTTCAGAGTTTCAGGTCTGATGTTAAGGTCTTTAATCAATTTGGGTTTGATTCTTGTGCATGGAGAGAGAGAGAAGAATCTATTTTCATCCTTCTACAGATACATATCCAGTTTTCCCAACACCATTTGCTGAAGTGGCTGTCTTTTCTCCAATGAGTATTTTTGACATTTTTGTCAAATATCAGGTGGCTATAGCTACCTGGACTTACATCTGGGTCCTCTATTCTGTTCCATTGATCTACATGTCTGCTTTTGTGCCAGTACCATGCTGTTTTTGTTACTAGGCTCTGTAGTATAGGTTAAAATCAGGTATGGTGATACCAGCAGCCTTATTTTTGTTGCTCAGTATTATTTTAGATATTCAAGAAATTTTGTGCTTCCAAATGAATTTTTGGATTGTTTTTTCTATTGCTGTGAAGAATGCCATTGGAATTTTGATGGGGATTGCATTAAATGTGTAGATTGCTTTTGGTAAGATTGCCATTTTCACAAAATTGATTCTTATAACCCAAGAACAAGGAATATCTTTCCATTTCCTAGTGTTTTCTGCAATTTCTCACTTAAGTGTTTTAAAGTTTTCATTGTAGAGATCCTTCACTTCCTTGGTTAGGTTTATTCCAAGGTATTTTATTTTATTTATTTTTGATGTAATTGTGAATGGGAATGATTCTCTGATTTTTTCCTCTGTGTGTTTGTTGTTAGCATATATGAAGGCTACTGATTTCTGTGTTTATTTTGGATCCTGCTACATGGCTATAGGTGTTTATCAGCTCTAAAAATTTGCCAGTAGAGTCTTTAGGGTCCTTTATGTAGAGAATCATTTCATCTGCAAATAATGATAACCTGATCTCTTCCTTTCCAATTTGTATCCATTTTATGTGCATCTTTTGCCTTATTGGTATCGCTAAGACTTCAAGTACTATATTAAATAAAAGTGGGGACAGTGCACACCCTTGTCTTGTTCCTGATTTTAGTGGAAAAGCTTCCAGTTTCCCCCCATTTAGTAATATGTTGGCTGTAGGCTTGTCATAAATAGACTTTATTATGTTGAGGTATGTTTCTTCTATTTCCAGTCTCTGTAGGATTTTTATCATGAAGGGATGTTGGATTTTGTCAAATGCTTTCTCTGCATTTAATGAGATGATTATGTGATTTTTGTCCTTCAGTCCATTTATACAATGTACTACATTTATTGATTTGCATATGTTGAACCATCACTGGGATAATGCCTACTTGGTCACGGTGAATGATCTTTGTGATACATTCTTGTATTCTGTTTGCCAATATTTTGTTCAGAATTTTTGCATCAATGTTCATGAAGGAGATTGATCTGTAATTTTCTTTTTTTGTTCTATCTTTACCTGGTTTTGGTATCAGGGTGATGATGGCTTTGTAGAAGGACTTTGGTAGGATTCCTTCTTTTTCTACTTTATGGAAAAGTTTAAGATGCAATGGTGTTAGTTCTTCCTTGAAGGTCTGCTAAAATTCACCAGTGAATCCATCTGGGCCTGGAATTTTTTTAGTTGAGTGATTTTTGATAAATGCTTGGATCTCCATACTTGTTATAGGTCTATTTAAGTGATTAATCTCATCTTGATTTAATTTAGGTAGGTCATATAAATCAAGAAAAACATCCATTTCTTTCAGATTTTCATACTTAGTGGAGTATATGCTTTTATAGTATGTCCCTATGATTTTTTGAATTTCTTTGGTATCTGTTGTGATGCTGCCTTTTTCATCTCTAAGTTTAATTAATTTGTGTCTCTTCTCTCTTTGTTTTGGTCAGATTTACAAAGGGTTTATCAATCTTTTTTATCCTTTCAAAGAACCAATTCTTTTATTTATTTATTTTGGTTTCTATTTCATTAATTACTACCCAAGGATTTAAGGTGAAGCATAAGTTCATTTACTTGAGACCTTTCTGATTTCTTAATATAGGCAATTAAAGCTATAAATTTCCCTCTTAGGACAGCCTTCATTGTGTCCCAAAAGTTTTGCTTTGTTGTGTTCTCATTATCATTTGACTCTATGAATTTTTTGATTTCCTTCTTGATTTCTTCATTGACCCATTCATCATTTAGTAGTGTTTTACTTAGTTTCCATGATTTTGTATGCTCTATAGCTTTTATTGCTACTGATTTGTAGTTTTATTCCATTGTGGTCAGATAGAATGTAAGAAATTATTTCAATTTTCCTATATTTGTTAAGATTTTCTTTGTGTCCTAATATATGGTCTATTTTAGAGAATATTCCATGTGCTGCTGAAAAGAATGTGTATTCTGCAGCATTTGGATGAAATGCCCTGTATCTTTTAGGTCTGTTTGTTCTATGACCTCATTTAATCCAGATGCCTCTCTGTTTTTTTTGCCAGAATGACCTGTCAATTGATTAGAGTGGGGTGTTGAAGTCACACACTACAATTGTGTTTGGTATTATCTGTGACCTTAGTTCTAACAGAATTTGTTTGATGAAGTTGGGAGCTCCCATGTTAGGTGCTTATATGTTTAGGGTTGTAATGTCCTTCTGTTGGAGTGTGTCTTTAATAAATATAAAGTGACCTTCCTTATCTTTCCTAACTAATGTTGGACTGAAGTCTACCTTGTCAGATATTAGGATAGCAATCCCTGCTTGTTTTCTAGGCTCATTTGCTTGAAACACTGTTTTCCAACCTTTTACCCTAAGATAGTGTCCATTCTTTGTAGAAAGGTGAGTTTCTTGGAGGCAACAAATTCAAGGATCCTGCTGTTTAACACAGTCTGCAAACCTATGTCTTTTACATGGAGCATTGAGGTCATTGATATTACGAGATATTATTGAAAGGTGTGTATTTATTTTTTTGTAGTTCTTCTGGTTTTACCTTTGCTCTTTTGTATTAAATAGCATCTAAGTATGGTTTGTTTTTTTTCCAGGTTCCTTATATTGTGCTTTTCTTTCTCTTCAGCATGGAGAATACTTTCAAGCATTTCCCGTAGAGCTGGCTTTGTCTTCAAACATTACTTTAGCCTGCTTTTGTTGTGGAATGTCCTTATTTCCCCATCTATTTGAATGGATAGCTTTTCAGGATAAAGTAACCTTGGTTGATAGTTGTTATCTTTCAGAACTTAGAATACATTAACTCTAAGCCCTCTGGCTTTGAAAGTTTGTGTTGAGTAATCTTCTGTGATCCTGATGGGCTTATCTTTGTAAGTAATTTGATTTTTCTCTCTAACTCTTTTCAATATGTTTTCTTTAGTTTGTATGTTTGGTAGTTTAATTATAATATGGCAAGGAGAGGTTCTTTCTAGGTTTTTCTGGTTGGTGTTCTAAAGGCTTCCTGTATCTGCATTAGCATCTCTTTCCCACTTTGGGGGAAGTTTTCTTCTATGATTTCTATGATTTTGTTGAAAATTCCTACTATGCCTTCTCCTTCCACTATACCCTGAATTCTTATGTTTGATCTTGCCACCATGTCCTGAATATCTTGAAATTCCCATTCATACTTTCCTATCAGATCTGCCACCTGGTCTTCTAGTTTAGATATTCTGTCTCTCCTACATCCATTCTACTGGTGAGATTTTCTTCAATGATTTTGTTGAAGATGCCTACTATGTCTTTGGAGTGAAATTCTTCTCCTTCTACTATGCCCTGAATTCTAATGTTTGATCTTTTCATAGTGTCATGAATATCTTGAAATTCCCATTCATACTTTTCTATTAGTTTGTCTTTCTGTTTGTTGGACTGTATTAGATCTGCCACCTGGTCTTCTAGCTAAGATATTCTGTCCTCTCCTTCGTCCATTCTACTGGTGAAATTTCCTACAGAGTTTTTTATTTCATTAACTGTGTTCTTCATTGCTAGTAATTCTGACTGGTTTTTCTTTATTATTTCTATTTCCTTATTTATGTCTTGTATTGACTTCTTTATTTCATTAAATTGGTGTCCTGTGTCTTCTTTGATTCCTTTGATTTCTTCTTTGAACATATTTACAATCATTCTTTTGAAATCTTTCTCAGGCATTTCCTCTAACTCGTTCTCACTGGAGGTCATTTCTGATGCATTAATACTTTTTGGTGGATTTATATTGTTTTGCTTTTTAGTGTTTCTTGTGTTATAATGTATATATTTTTGCATCTTGGATTAAGTTAATACATGGATTTTATAGCTAGCTGGGTATTCGTAGCTGTATCAATTGATCTGATGTTATATACCTTCAGGGTAGGAGCTTAAGGTGTTAGGTGTGGCTCTTAAGACTCTCATGGTATCTACAAGGGAGTACCTAGGGGTTGGGTTTGCTTGCTATGGGAGTATTCAAGTAGGGTGAGTGGAACAAAATACATATAGATTCTAAAATATAACTAAACAATGTGCACATTCAATGAAAAACAGCACCAAAGCCGGGCGTGGTGGTGCACACCTTTAATCCCAGCACTCGGGAGGCAGAGGTAGGAGGATTGCCATGAGTTCGAGGCCACCCTGAGACTCCATAGTGAATTCCAGGTCAGCCTGGGCTAGAGTGAGACCCTACCTCGAAAAACAAAACAAAAAAAAAAAAAAAGAAAAGCACTGAGTATGTATGCAAGAGTAGGTATTATAACAACCCGATCCTCTATCAACAAAGGGGTTAAGATTTCTGGTCTGTTGAGGGTTCCAAGTCAGCTTGTGACCAAGTGAGACCCTTCCCTGGTACAATCCCAGTTACCTTTTTGGTCTCAGTTATGTATCCCTCTTTGGTGCCCTGTGGGTTCAAGTAGGCTGGCTGGATCACTGGACTGCTATTCTGTTTTCTGGAGCTGGGCACTGGCTTTTCCTGTGGGGCAAGCTGAGCCTGGCAGCTGTGGCCTCACAGACCTGGCACTGCCACTGCAGGAGCTGCCACTGCTGGAGCCCCGGTTGCCACTGCTGCTGCTGAAGCTGCTGCTGCTTGATCTGCCACTGTTGTAGCCACTGCTGCCACTGCCAGAGCCACTGCCACTGCTGCCGGAGCCCGCACTGCCAATGCGGGAGCCAGAGCTGGAGCTGGAGCCAGAGCTGCCGCTGCTGGAGCAGCCAATGCCAGAGCCGAAGCCACCACTGCCAGGGCCCTGTGTGGGCTCTGGATGCCCTGGATCTCTCCTACTTCTCTACTGCCATTTAATTTCTTATACACCTCACTTTTGAGTAAAAGTGTGTATATTTCTGGGTATTCTTTGGCTTTTTCTCCCATAGGCTGCTTTGGTGTGGTTCCCAAGCCACCATCTTAACCAGAAGTCTACTGGTGAGATTTTCTACAGAGTTTTTTATTTCATTGACTGTGTTCTTCATTGCTAGTAATTCTTTTTTTTTTAAATTTATTTATTTATTTATTTACTTGAGAGTGGCAGACACAGAGAGAAAGACAGATAGAGGGAGAGAGAGGGAATGGGTGCACCAGGGCTTCCAGCCTCTGCAAACGAACTCCAGACGCGTGCGCCCCCTTGTGCATCTGGCTAACGTGGGACCTGGGGAACCGAGCCTCGAACCAAGGTCCTTAGGCTTCACAGGCAAGCGCTTAACCGCTAAGCCATCTCTCCAGCCCACATTGCTAGTAATTCTGACTGGTTTTTCTTTATTATTTCTATTTCCTTATTTATGTCCTGTATTGACCTCTTTATTTCATTAAATTGGTTTTCTGTGTCTTCTTTAATTCCTTTGATTTTCTCTTTCATTCCTTGATTTCCTCTGGCTCCTTTGAGCATATTTATAATCATTCTTTTGATATTTTTCTCAGGTATTTCTTCTAACTCATTATCACTGCAGGTCATTTCTGATGCATTAATACTTTTTGGTGGATTTATATTGTCTTGATTTTGGTGTTTCTTGTGTTATAATGTACATGTTTTTGCATCTAGGATAAATTTAATGCTTGGATTTTCTAGTTAGCTGTAGTATTATTAGATGTATCAATCAATCTGATGTTATATATCTTCAGGGTAGGAACTCAAGGTGCTAGGTGTGGCTCCTAAGACTCAGAGTATCTACAAAAGTGACCCTTGATGTTTGGTTTGTCTGCTATCGGAGTATTCAAGTAGGCTGAGTGGAACAAATACAGGCAGATTCAAAAATTTAACTAAACAATTTACACATTCAATGAAAATCAGCACAGAGTATTTATGCAAGAGTAGGTATTATGACAACCAGATCCTCTAACAAAGTCACAGTCCCTTAGGATGTGTGTTGCCCCACACCCTTAATACTGTCAACTAGAAGGTTAAGATTTTCAGTCTGTTGAAGGTTCCAAGTAAGCTTATGACCATGTGAGACCCTTCCCTAATGAACAACAGAAGAGGAAACAAAGCCACTATAAATCAGGAAACAACAAATGAAAATCCCAAAATATAGTTTATTTAAGAATGGCAAATATGACCATTCATCAGATTTAACATATAATTTATCCTGATATGGAAGGTGCAATTAGCACTTCTGGTTCAGGCCTATATACCAGGTTTATTAGGCGGTACCTACCTGGTGTAATCCCAGTTACCTTTTGGGATGATTTTGGTCTCAGTTATGCTGCGCTCCTGCATGGGTCCCTCTTTGGTGTGCTGTGGGTTCAAGTAGGCTGTCTGAGTCGCTGGGTCACTGCTCTGGTTGCCAGTGCTGGGTGCTGTGAGCTCTCTTTTCCAGGTCTCTGCTGCTTGCTAGTGTTTGCGCTGATGGTGGAGGAGGGGAGGCTGTGGATGGTGGCTGGTCCACGTGATCCTCTACCTCGTGATCGTGATCTGCTCCTCTGTTGGTTGTTGCGGTCCTTCCTTCACATTTCTTGAGTTCTCAAGGAGCTGTGGTGTGAGTTAAAAATCCCCTCATGTGGCTTTTCCTATGGCTCAAGCCGAGCCTGGCAGCTGTGGCCCATGGACCTGCTGCCACCACTGCTGGAGCTGCTTCTGCTGCCTGTGTGGGCTCTAGATGCTCTGTCTCTCCTACTTCTCTGCTGCTGTTGGTAATTTCTTATACACCTCACTTTTTAGTAGAAGAGTGTATTTTGCTGGGTTTTTTTTTTTTTTTTTTTTGGCATTTTCTCCCCTAGGCTGCTTTGGCATGGCACCTTTGCCACCACCTTAACTAGAGTCCTTTTCACTTTCTTTTTTTTTTTTTAATTTTTTTTTATTTATTTGAGAGCGACAGACACAGAGAGAAAGACAGATAGAGGGGGAGAGAGAGAGAATGGGCGCGCCAGGGCTTCCAGCCACTGCAAACGAACTCCAGACACGTGCGCCCCCTTGTGCATCTGGCTAACGTGGGACCTGGGGAACCGAACCTCGAACCGGGGTCCTTAGGCTCACAGGCAAGCGCTTAACCACTAAGCCATCTCTCCAGCCCCTTTTCACTTTCTAATAGTGAGCACAGTCATACTGCCCCTTGACTCTTTCTAATAGGGATAACATTTACACACTGCCCTTTGCCTCTTTCTTACACTGAACACAGTCACACACTGCCCCTTGTTTCTTTCTAATAGTGAACTAAGGCACACACTGCTCCTTTTCTCTTTGTAATAGTGAACACATTCACACACTGCCCCTTGTCTCTTTCTACTAGTGAACACGGTCATACACTGCCCCTGTCTCTTTCTAATTGTGAACACGGTCATACACTGTCCCTCATCTCTAATAGTGAAAACAGGCACCCATTGTCCCTTGCGTCTTTCTAATAGTGAACACATTCACACACTGCCCCTTGTCTCTTTCACCTAGTGAACACAGTCATACATTGTCCCTTGCCTCTTTCTAATAGTGAGCACAGTCACAGACTTCCCTTTGCTTTTGTTAAAAATGTTTCATTTTGAGGCGATTTAAGACTGACTGAGGTCTGCAAATGCAGCAGAGGGCTCCTGTGTATCTATGCCTAACCTTTGGTCACACTAGCCTCCCCTATCACCCTGGTGCTTTTGGGGTTTGATGGACTTGATTTGCTGACCAGGTGTCCACAAGGGCCTTTTTCTACCCTGAGTCTGTCCAGATTCCCTGCTGGGCTCTGCTGTTATGTTTCCCTGGACTCCAGCCTGGGCCAGGACCTCAGACCTCCCTGGCTTGTCACAATGTTTTTGAGGAGGACAGGCCTGTCACCCTGTGGACTTTCCCTCTGTTTGTGTGTGACACCTTGTCTTACTGATGTCACATTTTATCAGCAAGTCTGTGGTAATGTTGTCACAAATGTGTTGTGTGTTTCTTATTGTATCATCTCAGCAGGCACACTTGTAATTACTAAATATTTAGGAGAAATATTTGAAACGATAGAGTCTCAAACATGCTATACTGCTTCGGCTTAAGCTTTTACATATTAATGTCTTGTCTCTAGTGATCGTGCCTATAGCTATGAACTCTGCAATCTTAGAGTGGACATCTTTGTTTGCCATTCCTTCCACATTTATTAATTGGAACTGATCTAGTGGAGTTAAAGCATCAATCATTAAGCCATACAGCAGCCAACGGAGCGTGAGGCAGGAGGAAGAGCAGAGGGTGCTGAAGTCACTCTTTAACCCAGCACTTCTCTCTGCCCGTGACCTGACCCTCTGTTGCCTTTGCCCTCCCTGGCTCTGACCCATCCCTGTTGCTGAGGTCAGCAGCCTGCCTTAGGCCTTGCAGGGCTTCAGCAAGCCTTTCCAGAGAGCAAGACAGGGTTCCTCCTCTCGTTCTGAGCATCTCTGCTCTTGGTCCCACCCCTGGGAGGAAATCTCTCTCACAGCCTCCTTCCTAGAGCCTAGGCTTCAAGTGGTACACCCTCTGCACATACCACACACATTTATTCATGGACAGCTACACACATACACATGTATACACATACACTTTTTAGCCAAACAGACATGCTTACACAGATACACACACATATATAAACACATAGAAATATGCATATATATATATATATATATATATATATAATTTATTTAGCCATTCTTGGCTACACACATACATGTACATCTATGCATATAATTTTACACACTATGCACATACACCCAAACATAGTTACACACACACTTACCTATGCATTCTAATCCCAGTTGCATCAGTTTAAAAGCTAACAGTTCAGACCACTGGCTTCTGTGCAGCTCACTTTGTCTTGAGCTTTAAAGGCAGGTGCTGTCACTTCCCATGTAGAGCCCCTCCAGCCCCCTCATGTGAGCTTCAGGAGAATGGCAAAGCTTGAGTCCTTAGCTGAACCATACGTGCTGACCCAAGGCCAATGTCAGAGTAGATTTGGTCGGAAGTGGTCCACAGTTGAGTCTAAGTGTCAGGGTGCCAATCAGTGCCGGCTCCCTTCACATCTGCTGCCCTCTACCCAAAGAGGTAGCGTTTTCAGATTTCTGCTGACCATAAATGAGGCCACCTTTCCTGACAAAGATTCTCTGCTTGGCCAAGCATTAGTCTGGCTCCTGAATTTTCTACAACACCCACCCGTACACTTCTCTGTAAAATGTAGTTTTAGCCAGATGAAGCTAAGATGGTTTAATAAGAACCCTTGCCCTCTGGATCTGCTCACCCATGATGACTTATTTTTTTAAAATATTTGTGTGTGGGGCTGGGAAAATGGCTTCATAATGAAGGCATTGGCCTGTGAAGCCTAAGGACCCTGGTTTGATTCCCCAGGACCCACATAAGTTAGGTACACAAGGGGGTGCATGCATCTGGAGTTAGTTTGCAATGGCTGGAGGCCCTGGTACACCCATTCTGTCTTTCTCTGTGTCTCTTCCTCTCTCACACACCATCTCTCAAGTAAATAAATAAAGTATTTAAATATTTGTGTGTGTGTGTGTGTGTGTGTGTGTGTGTGTGTGTGTGTGTGTGTTTGTGTGTGTGTGTGTGTGTGCACCATGGTGCACATTTGGAGGTCAGAGGACAATCTCAGCCACCTTTGATGAGTTGTTACTGGGTTCCTCATCCTCCACCTTCCCCAGGGGATGTCTGACCACCCTGACCTGTTCTCAACAAGAATTCTAGGTACACATACTCAGAATCCCCCTTAGTTTCTTGGTCATTTTCCATTTGCAGATCCCTTAGCTGCAAATTCCTATTTATCCATGCTGTATTCAGAGTTAAGCTCAGTATTGCTCTCCAACTGTTCCTTCCCAAGTGTCACTGAGTAAGTTTTTCTTTCACATCACCTCAGTGGCACCAACACTGGGTGTTGCCTGTCTTTCATGGTTCTCAGCCTCAGGGTCTTAAAAGCTCTTAGAACTGCTTTTGTGCATGTTAAATTTGTGTAAGTTTATACTTAATTTGTATTAAGAACTAAGGTCATTAAAAAAAAACTTAGATACCTGTCTTTGGTCTTTTAATGAGAGGCTTCAGCCTGGTGGTTAGTGTTCAGTAGGCCGAGAGTTGATGCCCACCTTTGGGGATTCTAGCAGCATGACCCTGGGAGTTCAGTTATGCTCTCTGGTTTAGTCTGGACCTTCAGAGTCTCCAAAGGTGCATTGTTAAAGCCTTAATCCCAGCTAAGCACTCCTGGGAGGTGGTAGAAACTCAGGAATGGAGCCTACTCACAGATATTTAGTATGCTGGGGGAGTGTCCCCAAAGGGAACTGTGGAACCCTGGTCTCTCCCACCCCACCCAAGATAGGCTTCTCGCTCTATTCCAGCCTGATCTAGAATTCACTCTGGACTTCCCATTAAGATGGCAGCATAGGTACCACACCAAAGCAGCCTAAGGGGGAAAAGACTGAAAAAAACTCAGCAAAATACACACTTTTACTAAAAAGTGAGGTGTATAGGAAATTGAAGCAGCAGCGGAGAAGTAGAAGAGTTCCAGAGCATCCAGAGCCCGCACAGGCCAGTAAAAGTGGCCCCAGCAGCTCCGGCAACCACGGTGGTGGTGGTGCACCAGAAAGCCACCAGGCTCGGCTCCAGCTGCAGGAAAAGCCAGGTGCGGGGATTTTCCACTCACACCGCGCTCTCCGCAACTCAGGAAACGTGAAGGGAGAGCGGCAGTGAGCAATGGAGGAGCAGACCATGAGGTAGAAGAACACGTGGAACAGCAAGAGAACCAGAGCAGCTGCGGCTCCCTCCCCGCCCCCATCGCCTGAGCCCAGCTCCAGCGAACAGAGCAGCGGTCCTGGGACCGGCCACGCCAACTTGGGCTGACAGTGGGACCCAAGCAGGAGCAGAGTTCGGCAGCAACATCAGTGGCTCCGGCACCGGCAACAGTGGCCCCAGCAGTAGCAGATCCAGTAGCGACAGCAGCGGCAGACCCAGCAGCAGCAGACCCAGGAGTGGCAGCAGCGGCAGATCCCACAGCAGCAGCTTCAGTGGCGGCAGTGGCAGTGGACCCAGCAGCAGCAGCTTCAGCAGCAGTGGTGGCTCCAGCAGTGGCAGCTACAGCAGCAGCAGCAGAGGCAGCAGCAGTGGTGGGCCCAGCAGCAGCTTCAGCAGCAGCGGCTACAGACCCAGCAGCGGCAGCTTTAGCAGCAGCAGTTCCAGCAGCAGGGGTGCTGATCTGCAGGGCCACACTTGCCAGGCCCGGTATGCCCCGCAGGAAAAGCCAGTACCCAGCTCCAGAAATCAGAACAGCAGCCCAACGACCCAGGCAGCAACTTGACTGAGACAAAATCATCCAAGGTAACTGGGATTGCACCAGGGAAGGGTCTCACTTGGTCACAAGCTGACTTGGATCCCTCAACAGACCAGAAATCTTAACCCCTTTGTTGATAGAGGATCTGGTCATTATAATCACTACTCTTGCTGTTTTTGATTGAATGTGTACAGTGTTTAGTTAAATTTTAGAATCTACCTGTATTTTATTCCACTCAGCCTGCTTGAATACTCCCATAGCAGGGAAACTCAACGCCTAGGAACACCTTTGTAGATACTCTAAGAGTCTTTTATTTATTTATTTATTTATTTTAATAATTTTTTGTCCATTATTTATTTATTTATTTGAGAGTGACAGAGAGAGAGAGAGAGAGAGAGAGAGAGAGAGAGAGATTGACAACGGGCGTGCCAGAGCCTCCAGCCACTGCAAACGAACTCCAGATGTGTGCACCCCTTGTGCATCTGGCTAACGTGGGTCCTGGGGAACCGAGCCTTGAACCGGGGTCCTTAGGCTTCACAGGCAAGCACTTAACCGCTAAGCCATCTCTCCAGCCCTCTGAGAGTCTTAAGAGCCACACCTAACACCTTAAGCTCCTACCCTGAAAATATATAACATCAAATCAATTGATACAGCTAAGAATACCCAGCTAGCTAGAAAATCCATGCATTAACTTAATCCAAGAGGCAAAAATATATACATTATAACACAAGAAACACTAAAAAGCAAGACAATATAAATCCACCTAAAAGTATTAATGCATCAGAAATGTCCTCCAGTGAGAACGAGTTAGAGGAAATGCCTGAGAAAGATTTCAAAAGAATGATTGTAAATATGTTTAAAGAGGTCAAAGAACAAATCAAAAGAATCAAAGAAGAAATCAAAGAGGAAATCAAAGGAATCAAAGAAGATGCAGGACACCAATTCAATGAAATAAAGAAGGCAATACAAGACATAAATAAGGAAATAGAAATAATAAAGAAAAACCAGTCAGAATTACTAGCAATGAAGAACACAGTTAATGAAATAAAAAACTCTGTAGAAAAATCTCACCAGTAGGATGGATGAGGGAGAGGACAGAATATCTTAGCTAGAAGACCAGGTAGAAGATCTAATACAGTCCAACAAAGAGAAAGACAAGCTTATAGAAAAGTATGAGTGGGAATTTCAAGATATTCAGGACACTATGAAAAGATCAAATATAAGAATTCAGGGCACAGTAGAAGGAGAAGAATTTCACTCCAAAGGCATAGTAGGCATCTTCAACAAAATCATAGAAGAAAATTTCCCCCAAATTGGGAAAGAGGTGCCAATGCAGATACAGGAAGCCTTTAGAACCCCAGCCAGACAAAACCTGGAAAGAACCTCTCCTCGCCATATTATAATCAAACTTCCAAACACACACACCAAAGAAAAAATATTGAAAGCAGTTAGAGAGAAAAATCAAGTTACCTACAAAGGCAAGCCCATCAGGATTACAGCAGATTATTCAACACAAACTTTAAAAGCCAGAAGGGCTTGGAGTGATATATTCCAAGTTCTGAAAGATAACAACGGTCAACCAAGGTTACTTTATCCTGCAAAGCTGTCCATTCAAATAGACAGAGAAATAAAGACATTCCATGACAAAAGCAGGTTAAAGGGGTATTTGAAAACAAAACCAGCTCTACAGAAAATATTTGATAGAATCCTCCATGCTGAAGAAAAGGAAAAGCACACATATAAGGAACATAGAAAAAACAAGCAATACTCAAATACTAGTTAACACAAGAGAGCACAGGTAGAACCGGAACCACAAAAAAAAAAAAAAAGACAAACATAAATACACACCTTTCAATAATATCTTTTAATAATATCTCTTAATATCAACGGCCTCAATGCCCCAACAAAAAGACATAGGTTTGCAGGCTGGATTAAAAAGCGGGATCCTACAATTTGTTGTCTCCAAGAAACTCACCTTTCTACAAAGAATAGACATTATCTTAGGGTGAAAGGTTGGAACACAGTGTTTCAAGCAAATGGGCCTAGAATTCACTCTGTAGTCTCAGAGTGACCTCAAATTCATGTCATCCTCCTACCTCTGCCTCCCCACTGCTGGGATTAAAGGTGTGCACCACCATACCTGACCTCTTTCTTCCTTTTGGGGTGGGGGTTGAGGTTGGGTCTTGCTCTAGTCCAGGTTGATCTTGAATTTATATGTGGTATCAGGCAGGCGTCAAACTCACAGCTATCCTCTTACCTCTGCCTCCCAAATGCTGAAGTTAAAGGTGTGCACCATCAACCCAGCCTTCTTCCTTGTTTCTGCTCCCTGGCCATGAGGTCAGCAGTTTTGCTCTACAATGTGCTCTTGCCATGATGTGTTTTTTTTTTTTTTATGTTTCAATCAAACTTTATTTACAAACACTGATGGAAGGACAAATTAAGCCAAAGGCTGATAGTTCACAATAGAGTTCTGTAAGGTGCACAGAAAAAAATGTTTAATTTGTTATTAGCATATATTAATTATGCATATTTTTTAATTTTTTTGTTTTATGTTTATTTGAGAGTGACATACAGGCAGAGAAAAAGGCAGAAAGAGAGAGAGAGGGGGAGAGAGAGAGAGAATGGGCATGCCAGGGCCTCCAACCACTGCAAACGAACTCCAGACACATGTGCCCCCTTGTACAGCTGGCTAACATGGGTCCTGGGGAATCAAGCCTCGAACTGGGGTCCTTAGGCTTCACAGGCAAGCACTTAAACACTAAGTCACATGATGTGGTTTTTGCAACAGGTCCAACTGATTATGAACTGAAGCCTCTGAAACCAGAGCTAAAATTAACCTTTTATCTTTATCAGTTGATTGACTTAGGTATTTGCTATGATAATGGAAAGCTAACATACCCTATAAGCTCCTAAGTTCAGAAAACACAACAGATATGATCTGAGTATAGTATAAATTTGTCCATGAAGATAGGTGGCACCCTCAAAAATACTTATTCAAATCAGGCGTGGTGGCGCACGCCTTTAATCCCAGCACTTGGGAAGCAGAGGTAGGAGGATCACCTTGAGTTTGAGGCCACCCTGAGACTACATAGTGAATCCCAGGTTAGCCTGGGCTAGAGTGAGACCCTACCTCGAAAACCAAAAAACCAAAAAAAAAAAAAAATCATACTACTGATTCAGTCTCATTACTGATCATTGATATTTTTAGTTAAAAAATGTATTGTCATCTCAACTTTGGTAGGTCATATGTGTCCAGAATGTTTGTCAACTCCATCTCAACTTTGGTAGGTCATATGTGTCCAGAATGTTTGTCAACTCCATGTAGTACTAGTTTATTATATATTACTGTATACTTTTTCAAAATAACTCCTAATGATTGTTTTGAGTTTCTGTGGTGCATCTTCCAACAAGAAAAGCCCAGGACCAGGTGGTTTCACTGCTAAAATTCAAAGAAGAATTAACACAAATACTTCTAAAACTGCTCCATATAACTGAAAGGGAGAAAACCCTTCCTTGTACAAATCTGGAATTGCCCTGATACCAAACTTAACTAGGACACAACAAAACAAAACATAGACCAATATCCCTGAACATAGGTGCAAAGTCCTCAACAAAATACTGTCAAACAAATTAAATAGCACATTACAAAGGTCACACACTATTACCAAGCTGGTTCATTCCAGGGAAGCAAGGGTATTTGTCATATTAACAGAACCAAGATAAAAATTACATGATCATCTCATTAGATGCAGAAAGAACATTTGATAAGATTCAACATGTCTCCATGACAAAAGCTTTGAGCAAATTAGAAGGATTATATCTGTGATGGTTTGAGTCAGGTGTCCCCCATAAACTCATGTGTTCTGAATGCTAGGTCCCAAGCTGGTGGCAATTTAGGAATTGGAGCTTTGCTCTAGGAGGTATGCTCTGGGGGTGGTTTTATGGGCGTTACAACCAGCTTCCCCTTGCCAGTTTTTGGCATGCTGTCAAGCTGCTGTTGTCTACCTGATGTTGGCCAGGAGGTGATGTCCAGCCTCTGCTCATACCACGTTTTCCCCTGCAATCATGGAACTTCCCCTTAGGTCTAGAAGCCAAAATAAACTTTTCCCTCCCACAAACTGATTTTGGTTGGGTGCTTTGTCTCAGCAATGAGACAATAACTGCAATGGAAAGTTGATATTGAGAAATGTTGTCATTACTGCTAGAAACCTGAATATGGCTTTTGGCCTTTTGGAATTGATTTTCAGGAGGAATGTGGAAGGATTTGAAACCTTGGCCTAAGAGTTGCCTTTCAGTGCTGTAACTACAGCTTGATGGATCTGGCCAGAGTTTAAAGACATGAATGCAGTAAGAGCTGCGGACTTTGAGGTTTGGTTCATGAGGGGTAAAACTTTGTCCAGACTGGACTAGAGGCAGGCATGCAGACCGGGACCACTGGCACCCCAGCACTTCTGGCTGGCTGTGTGGTTGCTGGAAGCTCTGGGTCTTTCCTTCTCTGCTGTGGTTGGTAATTCCTTATACACCTTTACTTTGCAGTAAAAGAATGTCAAGGAGAGGACAGAATACCTAAACTAGAATACACAGTGGCAGGTCAAGTACAGTCTATCAGAGAAAGACAAAATAATTGGAAGACATGAATATGAATTTCAAGACATTTGGGACACGATGAATAGGTCAAACATAAGAATCAAGGGTAAAATAGGAGAAGAATTTCACTCCAAAGGCATATGTGGTGTTTTGATTAAGGTGTCCTCCATAAACTTAGGTGTTCTGAGTGCTAGATCCCCAGATGATGGCAATTGGAAATTAATGTTTCCTGGAGGCTGTGTATTTTGGGGGTGGGCTTATGAGTGTTATAGCCAGTTTCCCCATGCCAGTGTTTGACATACTCTCCTGTTGCTATGGTCCACCTTATGTAGGCCAGGGGTTGATGTCCACCCTCTGCTCATGCCATCGTTTTCCTTGCCATTGTACAGCTTCCCCTCAAGCTTGTAAGCCAAAATAAACCTCTTTTTTTCCACAAGCTGATCTTGGCTGGGTAATTTCTACCAGCAATGCAGACCTCACTGCAACAATAATGTGGTGCCGAGGAGTGGGATTGCTGCTAGACATCTGACTGTGTGGCTTTGTCCTTTTGAAGCTGATTTCAAGAGGAATGTGGAAGAATTTGAATCCTGGCCTAAGAGACGCCTTGCGGTGCTGTAAGTACAGCTTGATGGACTATTCTGGTCAGAGCTGCAAGACCTGAATGCAGTGAGAACTATGGACTGTGAGGTTTGGCTTATGAGGGTGAGAAAGAGCTTTGCCTGGACTGGGCTAGCAGTTTGTGTGAGGTTTGATGTTATGTCCATGTCCTGAGAAGTTGTGCAGGGTTGCACTGCATAGAAATGAACTGGTGTGAGCACAGCAATGTGGCACAGAAAAAAAAGTCTGGGTGAACTGCTGCCTGTTCAGCTGCAATTGAGAGGTTACAACCTTTGAGATTGGGCCAGTTGACCTGCACTGGGGCAACACAAAGAATGTAGACTCTTGAAGGGGCTAGAGTGCTCAAGGAGTATTCTGTTCTTCAAAGTCTGTTTTATCCCCCACCCCAGATTAACAAATTGGTACCCTACCTGGTATTTTGGAGTATAAGAAATGCAGGAAAGAGAGGGTCATTGAATTTGCAACATGGTCTTGCATTTTGGAAATGGTCATGGGCAGTGTAAAGCAGGTTTGCTGGATGCCTGTATGGAGACTCCATGGGGCCATGAGGATGAACTGTGGATTTCAATGGAGACCCAGGGGAGCTGCTGGGACCATAAGATGGCTGCTAAGGAAAGTTGCTGGCCCCGATGAAGTTTTTTTTTTTTTTTTTTTCCAGGACTGTGAGTAGCCTAGGTAGAGGGGCAGAATTGGAATACCAGAGACTTGTTGCTGGTTAGAATTAATCAGACTTGGAGATTTGTCACTGACTAGAGTTGTTGGACTTGAAGCTACAGAGTTTGATGTTTTCCCTGGTTATTTTAAATCTTGTATTGGTTGAATATTTCTTTGCTATGCCCAATGCCATCTTCTGCAGTGTGAATGTTCATTCTGCACTATTATGGTTTTGGGGGGTAATTTTTTGGTATTATGGTTCAGTTGAAAGATCTTGGACTAGGGGCATGTTTGAACATCATTAGGATTGATAAAAACTATGGGTACTTTTAAAGTTGGATGAAGGCATTGCATTTTACATCATGTATGGTTACCAGTTTATGGGGGCCAGGGGCAGAATGTGGTGGTTTGATTCAGGTGTCCCCCATAAACTTAGGTGTTCTGAATGCTAGATCCCCAACTGATGGCAATTGGAAATTAACACTTCCTGGAGGCAGTGTATTGTTGGGGGCAAGCTTATGGGTGTTATAGTCAGTTTCCCTATGCCAGTGTTTGGCACACTCTCTTTTTGCTATGGTCCACCTTATGTGGGCCAGGAGGTGATGTCCACCCTCTGCTCCTCCCTGCCATTGTGGAGCTTCCCTTTGAGCCTGTAAACCAAAATAAACCTCTTTTTCCCACAAGCTTCTCTTGGTTGGGTGATTTCTACCAACAATGTGGACCTCATTGCAATAGCATATTAGGTATCTTCAAGAAAATCACAGAAGAAAATTTCCCCCAAATAGGGAAAGAGATGCCAGGTCAGATATATGAAGCCTTTAGAACTCCAAACAGACTAAACCACGAAAGAAGCTCTCACTGACATATCATAATTAAACTACTAAATACACAAGCCAAAGAGAATATATTGAAAGCAGTTAGAGAGAAACATCAAGTCACATACAAAGGCAAGCCCATTAAGATAACAGCAGACTACTCAACACAAAATTTAAAAGCCAGAAGGGCTTGGAAAGATGTATTCCAAGTTCTGAAAGATAACAACTTTCAATCAAGATTACTTTATCCAGCAAAGATTACTTTATTCATCCAAATTGACAGAAATAATGACATTCCACAACAAAAACAGGATAACAGAATATATGACCACTAAACCAGCTCTACAGAAAATACTTGAAGGAACCATTCATGGTAAAGAGAAGAAAAAAAAAAAACACACATATAAGGAAACAGGAAAAAAATAAACCATACTCAAATAATAGTTAATACAAGAAAGTAAAGGGAAAACAGGAAGCACTACAAAACAAGAAGAATGCCAAGAATAAATGTACAACTTTCAATAATAACTCTTAATATGAATGGCCTCAATGCTCCTGCCTAAAGACACAGTCCTTCAGACTGGGTTAAAAGGCAGGATCCTTCTATTTGTTGTCTCCAAGAAACTCATCTCCCCATAAAACACTGACACTATTTTACAGTGAAAGGTTAGAAAACAGTATTTCAAGCAAATGGATCTAGAAAACAAACAGGTGTTGCTATCCTAATATTTGACAGGATAAACTTTAAACCAACATTAGGTAGGAAAGATAAAGATGGTAACTTTATATTGACTAAAGGAACAATACAACAGAAGACATTACAATTCTAAACATACATGCACCTAACAAGGGTACTCCCAATTTCATCAAACAAACACTATTAGACTTAAGGTCACAGATAACATCAAACAGTTGTAGTGGGTGACTTCAATACCCCATTCTCATCAATTGATAGGTCATCCCAGCAAAAAGTAAACAGAGAAGCATCTGGATTAAATGAGGTCATATGACAAATGGACCTAACAGATACCTATAGAACGTTTCATCCAAATGCTGCAGAATACATATTCTTTCCAGCAGCACATGGAACATTCTCTAAAATAGACCATATTAGGACACAAAGCAAATCTTAACAAATATAGGAAAACTGAAATAATTCCTTGCACTCTTCCTGACAACAATGGGATTAAACTACAAATCAACAGCAAGAAAAGAATACACAAATCATGCAAACTAAACAGTACACTACTAACTGACAAATGGGTCAATGAAGAAATCAAGAAGGAAATTAAAAAATTCATAGAATCAAATGATAATGAGAACACAACAAAGCAAAACTTTTGGGACACAATGAAGGCAGTCCTAAGAGGAAAACTTACAGCTTTAAGTGCCTATATTAAGATATTAGAAAGGTCACAAATAAACAACTTAATGCTTCATCTTAAGACTTTTGAAAAAGAAGAATAAAGCAAACCAAGTGTCCATTTATGGGAATAAATAATAAAGGTTAGGGCAGAAATTAATGAAAAATAAATCCCCCCCCCCAAAAACGACACAATCAATGAAACAAAAGGTTGGTTCTTTGAAAGGATAAACAAGATAGATAAATCTTTAGGAAATCTAACCAATAGAAAGAGAGAAGAGACAAATTAATAAAATTAGAGATGAAAAAGGCACCATTGCAACAAATCCCAATGAAATTCAGAAAATCATAACATAATAATTAAGAACATGTACTCCACTAAGTTTGAAAATCTGAAAGAAATGGATCATTTCCTTGATTTATATGTCCTACCAAAATTAAATCAAGATGAGATAGACCATTTAAACAGATCTATAACAAGCACAGAGATAAAGACAGTTATAAAAAAAATCACAACTCATGATATAAAAATCAAAGAGAGCCGGGTGTGGTGGCGCACGCCTTTAATCCCAGCATTTGGGAGGCAGAGGTAGGAGGATCACCATGAGTTCAAGCCCACCCTGAGACTACAGAGTTAATTCCAGGTCAGCCTGGACCAGAGTGAGACCCTACCTTGGAAAAAAAAAAAAATCAAAGAGAGACTGATTGAGATGGGGAGGGGATATGAAGGAGAATGGAGTTTCAAAGGGGAAAGTGGGGGGAGAGAGGGTATTACCATGGGATATTTTTTATAATCATGGAAAATGTTAATAAAAATTGCGAAAAAAAAATCACAACTAAAAAAACTAATAAACCAAGCTGGGTGTGGTGGTGCACGCCTTTAATCCCAGCACTTGGGAGGCAGAGGTAGAAGGATCGCCATGAGTTTGAGGCCACCCTGAAACTACATAGTGAATTCCAGATCAGCTTGAGCTAGAGTGAGACTCTACCTCAAATAAAAGTACCTTGGAATAAACCTAACCAAGGAAGTGGAGAATCTCCACAATGAAAATTTTAAAACACTCAAGAGAGAAATTGCAGAAGACACTAGAAAATGGAAAGACATCCCATGTTCTTGGGTTGAAAAAATCAATATTGTGAAAAAGAATCAATATTGTGAAAATCACATTTAGTGCAATAGCCATCAACATCTCAGTGAACTCACTCAATCACAGAAAGATAATTGCCACATAGTGTCACTCATGTAGAGTGCCTAACCTGAATCTACCCAAGATGCCAACATACCTAACAAGCATCTTGAGGAAAATAGGGTGTGTAGGGAGGGAGAGGAGGGCAAAGGTGGGAGTGGGAGACACAAAACTAGGCCCAAATGGCAGTGGTACCATAAAATTCTACATCCTAAGAGACAGACTAAATGGTTGAACCTTCACCAGGTCCTTAGAGGGAACACCTGAATAACAAGGCTCTGGAGAGGGTACAATGAAGATTGACCTTAATCTTCTCCTGTTTCTGTTTCTCTCTCTCTCTTGATCCCTCCCTCTTCTCTCTCTTCTCACTATCTCTTTTATATTGCTGATCTTTTTCTTCCTTCTCTTCTTGGGCTCTGACATGTAAGTACCAGCATGTGGCTATAATCCACAATGAGCTCTTGATCAGAGAGACATATAAGGTTTCCCAAAAGAAGACAGATTTCTGTCATACTCCTTGATGACCCACCAAAAGTTAGTTGTGAGACACTATTGCTGAAGACACCATATGCTGTTGGTATGGACAATGGAGTGACATGGCTGGAAGCTGGAAGAGAGTCAGTCCCCAGACAGTTAGCTCATCTAGTGCCAGAAGGTGCTACATGAATGACTGGGGGGAAATGACCAGCACTTGTGCAAGCAACTCATGGTCTAAGCTACTCAGCAACAAACAACCTGATGTGGTGTTCACATAAGTGCAATAGTGTCACACAGCCATGGTGGGAAACCAACTGCTCTGGATTTGGCTAACTGATTTGCTCAGTGGAATGGAACCCATAGTTGGAGCTGGGAAACAAGTCAGAGTCATGTCCAAAAATGAGCCTGCTCTCCACTATTAAGCTCCCACCAGTCGTGAGCTACAGGAGGGCCTACACCTATTAAATTCTCTCTAAAACAACAATGGTTGGGCTGGGAAAATGGCTTAGTGGTTAAGATGTTTGCGAAGCCTAAAGACCCTGGTTTGATACCCCAGGACCCACATAAGCCAGATGCACAAGGGGACGCATGTGTCTGGAGTTCGTTTGAAGTGGCTGGAGGCCCTGGCACACCCATTCCCTCTTTCTGCCTCTTCCTCCCTCTCTCTCAAATAAATAAATAAAATACTTTTTTAAAACAGTGGCTATCCCATTTATCTGGTGCTAACTTTACTCTCTGTTGGAGAATTTGCTTCTCTTTTTCAGATAGACACAGATCCTATGGAAAGAACCAGCCCATCACACCTCAAAAGGGCCCCAGCTGAAACTAAGAGTAGTTGAGGAAATAAGCAAGAGTGCTTTTTCTTGGTGAACCTGGTACCAGCACAAGAGTGAAGGAGATAGACACAGAGAACACTCAATTCCTACCAAACCAGATATCCAGAGCCACAGAGGCTCCCAAGATCTCAACACTGAAGCAGACCTAAAATGAACCCAACATGGCTCAGGGAAATTTGTGGAAGGGTGGGTGGAAAGAATGTCAGAGCCACACATAGGGTCATGATACAAAGAGACATTGCTTCCTATCCATTACTGATGGCTAACCCTACAATGCACTACCCATATACCCCAACAAGGAGGGTCCCTGAGGAAGGGGGAGAGTAGGGAGGAGCCTAACAATGGTACTAACTTGATTGTATACATTGAGTACAAAACCAATAAAAAATAATCTCAATGATACTCTTCATAGAAATAGAAAAAATAATCCTAAAAATCATTTGGAACCACAAAAAACCTCAAATAGTGAAAACAATTTTGAGCAACAAAAATAAAGCTGGTGGTATTACCATACCTCATTTTAAGCTATATTACAGAGCCATAGTAATAAAAAAAACTGCACAAAACAGACATGTAGATCAATAGAACTGAATAGAGGACTGAGATATAAATCCAGGCAGCTACAGCCATCTTATTTTCAACAAAAAAAATGCCAAAAATATTCATTGGAGAAAAGACAACCTCTTTAACAACTGGATATCTTTATGTAGAGGGATGGAAATAGATCCTTTTCTCTTTCCATGTATAAGAATCAAGTCCAAATGGATCAAAGACTGTAATACCAGACCTGAAACTCTGAAACTGAAACTGTTAGAGGGAAAAGTAGGGGAAATGCTTCAACATATTGCATAGGAAAAGACTTTCTGACTATAACCCCACTTGCTCAGGAAATAAAAACCACTAATTCTCCACTGGGACCTCATGAAATTACAAAGCTTTTGTACAGCAAAGGACACTATGAATAGAAAAAAGAGGCAACCTACAGAATGGGAGAAAATCTTTGCTAGCTATACATCTGACAGAGGATTAATATCCAGGATATACAAATAACTCAAACAACTAAATAATAAGAAATCAAGCAACCCAATTAAAAATGGGTTATGGAACTAAATAGAGAGTTTTCAAAAGAAGAAATACCGATAACATATAAACATCCTAAAAAAGTTCTACATCCTTAGCCGTCAGAGAAATGTAAATTAAAACTATTTTGAGATTCCATCTCACTCCTGTAAGAACAAATGATAATAAATGCTGGCGAGGATGTAGAAAAAGAAGAACCCTTTGACACTGTTAATGGGGATATAAACTGGTACAGCCATTATGAAAATCAGTGTGGAGGTTCCTGATACATTTACCACATGGCCCAGCTATATCACTCCTAAGCATATATACTAAGGACTCTCCCTTAGAGATATTTGCTCAACCATGTTCATTACTATTCTATTCACAACAGCTAGGAAATAGAACCAGCCTAGATGTCCTTCCACTGATGAATGGATAATGAAGATGTGGTACACTTATACAATGGAGTTCTAGTCATCAGTAAAGACAAATGAAATTATGAATTTGCAGGGAAATGGATGGACTGGAAAGGATTATACTAAATGAGGTATAGGGAAAGTGGGGAGAATTATCATGGTTTATTGTCCATAAAAAAGTTATAAAAATGCAACCAATGCATTTAGCCATTAAAATGAATGAAATCCTGTCATTTGCAAGAAAATTTATGGAACTGGAAAACATCATGCTAAGCAAAATAAGTCAGACACAGAAAGTCAGGTATGGTATGTTTTCTTTCATATATAGAAACTTGTGTGCAAGAACCATTACTAGAAACTGTGTAGGAGATCAGAAAGTTAAATAGAGATTGGGAGAGGGTAGAGAGAAAGGTAGGCAGACATGAATGATGTATGTTATATGAATATATGAACACATCACAGTGAATCTATCCCAAAATTAAAAAAAAAACTGGATATCAAGGGGCATTATCAAGACAGTGAAAAGGCACCTCATAGAATGGGAGAAAATATTTCAATTCATTTGTTAGATAAGGGTTTATAGAAACAGCTTTCACAATTAAACAACCAGAAAAGCCCCACCCAGGCTTTAAAATAAGCCAAGGAATTTCAAAAACAATGTTCTAAAGATACACAAATGACCACAAACCACATGAAAATATCACTCATCACTACAGACATACAAAGCAAAGCCAGTGGTATTACCTTACATCTACCCAGACAACTAATATCAAAACCAACAAAACAATAAGTGTTGGGGAGGTCATGAAAAAATGAACCCTTAGGTGCTGCTGGTGGAAATGTCAAAATTGTGCAGCAACTTTTCAAGAGTCTGGTGGTTCCTCAAAATGTTAAACAGAATTCTATGACCCAGTTCCAATTCTGAGTATAGACACAAAAGACCTGAACATCTACACTTTGAGATCTATTTGTCCACTCATATTCATAGTAGCACTATTTACAAGTAACATGGCAAAGCAACCCAGGTGCCTCTCCACAGATGATGCTAAAAGAAAATGGTTTCTATCCTTATACAATGGAATATTACCTAGCCTTTAAAAGGGAGACGATTCTGTCACATTACATAACATGGATAAGGTCATTATGCTAAGTGAGATGAGCCAGTTCCAAAATGACAAATATTATATGATTTAATAAATATGACACACCTAGTCAAATCCAGAGAAGGAAATAGTAGAAAGTGCTTGTCAGGGGAGGGGGAAGAAAAGGGGAGCTGTCCAACTGGTGAAGAGTTTCATTTTGAAAAACTAGAGAGTTCTAGGGATCTTTCACACAACTATAAAAAAAAAAATACTTACGGCTACTGAAACCTACCCTTCAAAAGTGTCTTAGAGAGTAAATGTGTGTTATACAACAATTTGAAGTCAAATGATTACCAACCAGTTTCCAGACACGATTCACACCAATAACGTGTGAAAACATTAACCTTCGCTGCAGAAATTCTCTGAAAAAAAAAAAAAAAAAAAAGCACTCCAACACCAGTATTAGGGACAGTAGGAAAGTTTATTAACCTAAAGGCCAAAGAGCTGAGGTAGCTTTCCAAAGAAGCTCTGACCCTGAGCTCAGCTTTCATTTTCATTTTATAGTTTTCATAGCTGAGGGGTAAGTGAACAAACAAAATGTGACAACGTGCATATTAATCATTTCTGTAGTCAGGCCACCCTAGCAATGAATTCCATTTTATTTTATTTTAGGCCAAACTGTCTTTTCTTTTTATCGTCCCTCTGGGCCCTCTCTGGACAGTTCTCTCTTTGGGACTTTTCCATTTGCTGACAAAGACAAGCTTAGCTCCTCAACAATTAGCTCTTAGAATAACTCAGTAAATCAGTTCAACTTTTAGCTTTTTTTCCCCTACCTTGCCGTGACCCCCCAAAGGACCCTCAACCCCAGCACAAAACCAGGTCCAGATCCCAAAGGCCTTTGGATCCACGAGGGAAACTGGGGGGTTCAAGAAAGAGAAAAGGCCACCTGGAGGCCTAGGGGACACCTGCACTCCTGGTGTCACCGCCGCACCTCGGCCTTCCCTGAGGCGCAGGCTCCTCCAACACAGGGCCTCTGCGGCTGCCCCATCTTCAGGTTCTGCCCATGTTCCCTCACTTCCCCGGCCGTGGCACACCCGAGTGCTAGGGCTGCTTTCTGACCGAAACAGTGTGGGCTCCTGGCAAGAAGGAAGGGCCTTCTGGAGCTTGCGATCGGCTGGCGGCGCCACATGTGGCACGCTCCGCTTCCACCCCTGCTACTGGCTCTGCTGTGGAGGCTTCCTTAAGCGCGCATGCGTGACTCCGAAAGGGGCGTGGCCAAAGAGCAAGCGCGAACCGAGCTCGTGAATGCTGCAAACTCAGGGGTACCGCAAGGACCCGCTTGTGCTGGCTTTAGGATGGAGAGGAGGGGAGGGTGAAACCTCACCTTGTTCGTAGGACTACCCCCCCCCCACACCGTGTGGTCATTTAGGGGCGTCTGTGACCTCGTCCAGCACATTCCACTGCCTGCTCATGGCACAGGCTGGGGATCAAGATGACGTGACCAGCTAGGGTGCTAGAGTTCCTGCGACGACACCGGAATGCCAGGTTGTGACGTCGGGGCTGGGCTTGACAAGAGGAAAGTTCTGAGTTGGAATGACATGCTGTGAAGACAATGAGGTACACATACTCCATTATAGTAATCAATCCCATCAGAGGACAAGTGTCAAGCCCCGGGCAGTGTTTGTCACCAAGAACGCTGGCACTGGATGGGGCATGCTGTCTCCAAGACTTAGTGAAGATACATGAGATGACCTTCAGGAAAGTCCTAGAACAATCTGTGGGCACTAGGCACGGTATTGAAATCCACAGGAAAGAAAAATGAGCCCAGTTACTTTCAAAGCAGGGTCACTGGAAGAGGGTGTTAATATGGTTGTAGGCAGAAAAAAATGCTTTTTTTCCGGGGGATGAGGAATTTGAAGTAGGGTCTCACTCTAGCCCAGGTTGACCTGAAATTCATGAGGTAGTCTCAGGCTAGCCTTGAACTCACAGTGATCCTTCTACCTTAGCCCCTTGCGGGCTGGGATTAAAGGCTTGCACCATTATGCCCGGCTGTATTTTTTCAAAGGAAAAAAAAAATCCTAAGAGTTCACGCTTATTTTGAATATTGAATGATGGGAGCTGTGAATAGCAATGTCCACAAAATATAGGTCATGTTTCATACTCAGAGCTCCTTGTTCATTAGCTCTGGTCTTCTATTTTCCAGGAAGTGGTGGAGGCCTTCAAATAAGTGGAAGGACTTTCGATGAAACTAAACACTAAACTGAGAAGAGTAAGAATAAAAGCCAAGGCACCCAATTGGGCAAAGGCTGTGATACGTGCCTGACACAGAACCAAGCCTGTGTGGAGCTTGGTGACAGTTGTTCTCTATTCTGCCATTTTGATTCTCCAGAGTGAAAAGGAAGGTCTGGGGGAGGAGGCTGATCAACAGGGCTGCCATGTCCTAAGAGACCCACCCTAAAGTGTCACCTGCCTCCACCAGCTCCTTCGACCATAAGATCACCATACAGGGTGTGTTTGCCATCCTTCCTTTTTTTAAAAAAATTTTTTTTTGTTTATTTTTACTTATTTGAGAGCAACAGAGAGAGAGAGAGAGAGAGAGAGAGAGAGAGAGAGAGAGAGAAAGAGGCAGATAGAGAGAGAATGGGCGCACCAGGGCCTCCAGCCACTACAAACTGAACTCCAGATGTGTGTGCCCCCTTATGCATCTGGCTAACGTGGGTCCTGGAGAATCGAGCCTCGAACCGGGGTCCTGAGGCTTCACAGGCAAGCGCTTAACTGCTAAGCCATCTCTCCAGCTCCATCCTTCCTTTTGAACCTGGTAGAACCTTAGTAGCCAGAATACAGTGGAAGAGACCCTGTTTATCTGAGGCTACACCAATTCACTGTGGTGGACTTGAGACACAGAGTTGCAATAGCGAGAAAGCCAAAACTCGTCCAGGCAGAGAAGTCACCTGGTGAGGTCACATGATAGTGCTGCCCACCCTCCCATGTCAGCAACCAGAGGTTAGTGAATGCACCTCTATTCATAAGTCACCTGCAGCCTTCAGGCAATGGGGATTCACACTGCAGAACAGATGTGTGGCACCCTGCTATATTCCCTGTTGGAATTGATGCTGTGAGCATAACAAATGGCACTTTAGTGCCACTGTCTTTAAAATTTTCTTTCTGTGGTGCTTGAATGGGACACAGACCCTCACATAAGTCAGCAAGTGTCTTAGCACTGGCCATCCTCCCCAGCCCTGGGATATTTGTTTTAATGGAACAAATTAAGTGTGCTCTTAACTCAGCACACTGAAGCTGTTTGAGATTGATTATTTCATAATTACTCCCACAGTCACTACTGCTTTCCAGGAAGTTTGGGGGACAGTGGTCTCTGCACATAGCAATGCTATCTGATCTTGTACAGATCCACCAGGCATCGCCAATCGTCCTGTGATCTAAAGTGGTGAAGACACTTACTTTGCCTCCTCAAGTGTTGTTGAGAGGCTCTAACAGCTAGCAGCAAGCATTGTCAGGAGGGGTCGTGGGGGCCACCTTTGGGCGGTGTCTGGGTTGAATTACATGTTGAAGTTCTGACTCCATTATGGCAGAATGTGTCTGTATTTAGAACTCAGGTCTTTAAAGAGGCAATGTGGGTGAAATCAGGTCCTTATGGCCAATCTGACTGGTGTCCTCATAAGACAAGGAGATGAGGGCACAGACACGCAGAGAGATGGCCACGTAAGGACAAAGAAAATGGCAGCAGGATTTGCAAGCCAAGGAGAGGCGTTGGGAGGAGGCAGCCCTGCCGACCCCCTGACATCCCACTTACAGCCTCCAAAGAGGAGGCAACAAAATCTCATTGTGTAAGTCCCAGCTTGTGGCCCTTCACCGCAGCCTCCCAGCACGCTCGTTTAGGCTGTGGGTGCTTCCAGTGGGGGATGCTTACTGGGGAGGCCCAGAATCTTGGAGAATGGGAGCGCCCAGAGTCTAACCATAGTCACAGTAAGGCATGCTTGCCTTCCAGCACCTCTGCAGAGTTACTAGAGAAGGATGGACCCACTTTCAGGGGCAGTATGCTGTGGTGGACAGGAAAAAATGAGGTTACGTGGCACCCATATGACTCCTTTCCCTGGCCTCTGCTCTCCTGCTCTTGGTTAGCAAAGACCCTCTGCTCCACACATCCCATCATCCCACAGCAGGGACAAAGCCGTTCAGGCCCAGTGTTCCCAGCATTTTCCTTCTAGTCTCACAGCAGATAGGAGTAGTGACTGCCAAACAGACTCCCTTCTCACTCCCCTGCCTCATTGTCTCACGAGGCCCTTTCTCCTTGCAGAGTGGCCATCATGCTGGTGCCCCAGGCCCTATAGCCTCTCCTCTGCAGCCCTACTGCAGCTGGAGTCCAGGACTTAAGCTCTGAGCTGCCACTACCTCACCTATTGGATGAGCACCAGTGACTTGTCCTTCAGACTTACCATGGAAGTTGAAGGTGGTTGTGACCCCTTCCAGGGACCAAAGTGGGACTCCACAAGGGATGAGGGAGGCCAGGGGTCTCTGTTCTTTCAGAGTTTTGGGACTATTAGTTACTTTTTACTGTGGTCGCATACCTGACAGGAAGCAACTTAAAGGAGGATAGTTATTTTGGCTCGTGGTTGAGGTTTGAGGAGGTCTAGATCATCACGCGAGGGAGGGTGTGGTGGCAGCCAGCTTGTTCACATCCAGACAGATTAGGAACCAGAGAGAGAGATGAACACTGGTGCTCAACTCACTTTCTCTTTTTTTTTTTTTTTTTTTTTTTGAGGTAGGGTCTCACTCTAGCCCAGGTTGACCTGGAATTCACTATGGAGTCTCAGAGTGGTCTCGAACTCACGGCAACCCTCCTACCTCTGCCTCCCGAGTGCTGGGATTAAAGGTGTGTGCCACGTGCCGGGGGCACTTTTTCCTTTTTATTCATTCTGGGACCCCAGTACATGGGATGGTACCTCTCACATTTACAGTGGAGCTTCTCCCCTCACTTAGACCTCTCTGGAAACATCCTCACAGACACACTCACACTATGGTGATTTCAAATCCAGCCAAGCTGACGATGAAGATGAATCATACATCAACATGAACCAGTCTCCATCCTTACTGTGAAGATGTGGAACTAGGCCAGGAGGGAAGGAAGGGGAAGCATTTAAGACCACTCAAGGTGGGACAAATGCAGGACAGAGATGGACCCTTTGTGGAAAGGCACAAGACATAGAAACAAGCTTCTCAAAACCTCACCTCATGGACTGGACTTTGCTGGTATCTTCATCATAAAATATGGATGTTAAAAGTATGTGTATCTCAGGGCTGAATGGATTGCTCAATGATTAAGGCACTTTCCTGGAAAGCCTAACAGCCTGGGTTCAATTCCCAGTACCCATGTAAAGCCAGATACACAAAGTGGTGCATGCATATGAAATATATTTGCAGTGGCTAGAGGCCCTAGTGCACCCATTCTCCCCTTCCCTCCCTCTTTCCTCCCTCCCTCTCTCCTTCCAAATAAAGAAAGAAAGAATTTAGCCAGGTGTGGTGGCATATGCCTTTATTCCCAGCACTCGGGAGGCAGAGGTAGGAGGATCACCGTGAGTTCAAGGCCACCCTGAGACTACATAGTGAATTCCAGGAGAGCCTGAGCTAGAGTAAAACCCTACCTCGAAAAATCAAAAACAACAACAACAACAAATTAAAGAGTGTGAATTATCTCAGGAATATCTCTGGCTAACTCAGTTAACGCTCCAGGCCATGGAGTCTCATGATCCCCAACTTTCCTTTCTGCTCTGTTGGAGCTCTCTGGTGCTGGATTTCAGGCCTCTGGGCTCTCGATAAAAGCTGCTAGTGCTGCGCAAACAATGTTTCTGCTGAGAACAGGAGCGCAGCGCACTGCACTTGCTTGCTAGCAAGACGTGAGGGCTGGAGATCCAAGATTTCCTTTTTCCCAGTGTAAAGAAACTCTGGAGGGGTGGGGCCACCTTCCATCCTCCTCAAATCAGATCTTTGTTCTTCTGTATGCCTAAGAAAGGACAGAAAGAAGAACGCTGAAGAAATAAAAAGATAACTCGGGAGCTGTAGAATGAGCTGATAACAAATCACCAACATGAACTCAGGGCTTGGGAGATGGCTCAGTGGTTAAAGGTGCTTGCTTGAAAATCCTGCTGGCCCAGGTTCCATTACTCAGTACCCACGTAAAGCCAGATGCAAAAAGTGGTGCATGCCTCTGGAGTTTACTTCCAGCAGTAGGAGGCCTTGGTTTGCCCATTCCCTCCCTCCCTCTCTCCCCATGAAAATAAAGAAAAATATCTTAAAAAATTAAAAACACAGATTCAGTCACACACAAACTATTTCATATAATTTCAGTCGGATCTTTATTCTTTATTTTTCCTTTCTTTAGATTTCAGATTTCTTTAGAATTAATTTGCTTTTTGTAAATTCAATGTAAAACCAAGAACATGGATTTGTGGCCATGTTTCTGTCCCAAATACAAGCATTTAGGGCTATGCACATCCTCTATTACTGCTACACTAATATCCCATAAGGTTAATATGTGATGATTTCCTTTTATTCAGTTTAAAAGACTTTACAATTTCCTGTTGAATTTCCTCCTTGGCCTGAGGGTTATTTAAAAGTGTGTTATTTACTTCTCAAATATTTGGGGGGGGGTGAGTTCCAGGTATCAGACAGTTAGGAGTTTTTAATTTACTTTTTAAAATATTTATTTATTTGAGAGAGAAGGAGAGGGAGGAAAGTACAGAGGATGGGTGTGCTAGGTCCTCCTACCACTACAAACGAACTCAAGAAGTATGCACCATTTTGTGCCTCTGGCTTTACATAGGTGCTGGAGAATCAAACTCGAGCCATCAGGCTTGGCAAGCAGGTACCTTTATCCACTGAACAATCTCTCTCCAGTCCCCTAATTTAATTTTGTTGTGGTCTTAATTTTGTTGTGACTTAAATCCTTTAAAATTTACTAGGACTGTCTTGTAGCCCAGAAGAATGCGTATTGGCTATGGCTGGGCTAAGGGTTCTAGCAGTATCAGGTCCAGTTCGCTCATTGGCAGTGTTATTTGAAGCTCATGTATTGGGGCTGGCTTTCTATCTACTTGTTCTATCCGTTACTGAGGACAAGTATTGGAATGTTAGGTTATAGATTTACCTATTTTTCTTTGAAGTTCTAGCCATTTCTTCTTCATGTATTTTGAGCAGGTGCACAAACATTTAAAATTGTCCTTTCCTCTTATTCAACCTACGCTCTTATAATCATGAAGTGGCTTGTTTGACTCCCGGCAGTATTCTTTGCTTTGAAATCTTTTCTTGTTTGTTTAGTTTTTCAAGGCAGGGTCTCACTCTAGCCCAGGCTGACCTAGAACTCACTCTGTAATCCCAGGCTGGCCTTGAACTCATAGTGATCCTCCTACCTCTGCCTCCAGAGTGCTAGGATTAAAGGCATGTGCCACCATGCCTGAATAAAATCTATTTTGTCTGATACTAATATAACTACTATATTTTTATTTGAGTCACCACTTTATTGTTTTTTAACTATTTGTGGATTTATTTTATGTAGATTTCTTATAGGTAACATATATTTGAGCTTTTAGTTATTCAGTGTGGAAATTTTTAATTGAAATATTATAAACATTTATATTGCTGTCTTTACTGATTATAGTTATGTTTGAATCTATTTTCTATTTACCCACCCATTCACTTATTTTTGCTTAATTAAGCCTTTTGTATTTTTTTACTTGCTCTCTTTTGTTGGTACAGTAGCTAACCCTCTTTATATTGTTGTTTTGGTAGTGTCTGTAGCAGATGGATTAAGCACTGTTTATTATAGTTTATCTTTAAATTATGTCATACTATTTTATTTATTACTTATTTATGAATGACAGGGTGTCATGTATCCCAAGCTGGCCTCAAACTCACTTGTTATGTACCTGATAATGATCTTGAACTGCTGATCCTCCCGCCTTCCCTTCCCAAGTTTTGGGATTACAGGCATGGTGCTGAGGTATGAACCTGAGCCTTTTTTTTTTTTAAAGTTAATTTTGTCTTATTTATTTGAGAGATAGAAAGAGGGAGATAGAGAGAGAATGGGCGTGCCAGGGCCTTCAGCCTCTGTAAATGAACTCCATATGCATGTGCCACCTTGTGTATCTGACTTACATGGGGAATTTAACCTGGGTCCTTTGGCTTCGCAGGCAAATGCCTTAATGGCTAAGCAATCTCTCTAGCCCATCACTTTACTTCTATTAGAAGAATTTTTTAGTAGTCTGATCTTTCATTTATCTCCTCCTGGCCTATATATTATTGTTCTCAGTTTATTTATATTTGTGTTAGAAGTCACAAATACACTGTTACTACTCTCTTCTCTTTGGTATAAAACTCACAAATGTTAGTTGAGTATACAGAGACCCAAGAATAATTTACATTTCTCAGTTCCCAGGCATGAGGTGTGGCTATATCAAGTTCTGGGAAATTTACTCTGTGTGAAAGTGATGTTTACACCTCCAGGGGGTGTTGCTTCTGAGTGGAGACTTTCTCATCTTCTGCTTTTTATTTTTATTTTTTTCACTGATGGCTGGATTCATGGGTGATGGCTGGAGCTAAAGCAGCCAACGTGTACCATAAATGACATCTACATGCCAAAGTTAGTTCTTTTTTTTTTGTTTTTGTTTTTTGTTTTTTTGAGGTAGGGTCTCACTCTAGCCCAGGCTGACCTGGAATTCACTATGGAGTCTCAGGGTGGCCTTGAACTCACGGTGATCCTACTACCTTTGCCTCCTGAGTGCTGGGATTAAAGGCATGAGCCACCACGCCCGGCCAAAGTTAGTTCTTGAAATGTGTGGAAATATGGTTCCTTTCGTAGCCTGGACTTTTACAAGCAGTACACTTGCTGTTCAGAGTTGGAGAAAGCTAGGTATACTATGGGAGGCTCCTGTACGGCGCTGACTCCAGGTGTCTTCCTCCTGCCCTGCCAGAGAGTGTGAGGCCCTGCGGAAGACACGGCCCTCCACCTCCGACAGCCTTGTCCTGTATCACACTTTGGGAGTCAGAATGGCCTGGACTGCTGGTCATTTAGGTGTCACAGGGCCTCAGACACGTGTGGACCCACCCAAGTGCTACAGTCTCCTTAGAAGGACTAGTCAAAGCTCTGGAATCTTTGCTCTCCTTGGAAAAGAAATGAAATCTGGGGTAGAAGTCCTCACTATCTGGCTTTAAAACCACACTCTGTTGCCTTCGCCACCCAAAGTGCTGAATTCATGAAAATAAATGTGTGACCCAGACCTGCCTGGAAAAACCACCCTCTGTGCCCTGAAGAAGTCCAAAGGCCTCCAAGACAACCTCCTGCCCTGTGGGTCTCAAGGCAACTTGGCTTTGGACGTTGGTGTGAAATGGTTGTTTTCTTTAACACAGACACACACACATACACACATGTTCACATGTGCACACAGAACATACAGTGTATACATGTACACACAGTGGCACACAGAAACATGTACACACACAGCCTGTCCACGTGCAGCCCAACACAGTGAAGCTCTGGGAGTGAGATGAATGGGAGCTTGTCTGCAGAATGGCCACAGCCCCCCACGGGCCCTGTATTGCCCCTGTAACCCTCCTTTCTGGTTCTCTCGCTGTCTCTCTGCATCCAAATGGCTCCCTGACTTGCTTCAGGTATGGCATCTGCTTCTGGCCTGCCTTCCTTTCCTTGCCCTCCACCACACTGCATCTCAGTTCCCCCCAGACACCACACTGCTTTTGACTCACTGTTCCCCCATGGCCTACCGATTCTTTGGAGAGAGGAGCTCTGGAGGTCCTCCATCTCTGCCACATGTAAGGCAGACAAACCCTCTGATCCTAGTCAAGTTCAGAGCCCTGCTAAGACCATTTACCCCCAGGGCCCTGCTAGGCACTGACTGTAGGCCCATCTCAGACTGCCCCTTTCCTGCCAAGGGACCTACCCTCCTGGGCTCTCCAGGCAGCTCCTCCTATTTTCCATTATGACAGGGTCATCCCTTCTCAAACAGGCTCTAGATTTGACCCTGTCTGGCAGGGTCCACAGGGACTCCCTGCAGGAGACAGACCAAGAGCCACCAGAAATCCATGCAGAGCTAGTTTGGGAAGGGATGAAGACTGTCTAGAGGACACATGGCCACCACTTGAAAAAGGGAGACGATGACCATGGGCAAGCTTAAAGTGCATTATTAAATAGCTATTCTAAAGAGGTAGCAAGCCATCTCGTCCCACTCTAGGGTCCCCATCACATGCTTCTATCAACAGCATTACCTCTGGGTAGGAAAACACAGCAGCCCCACCAAGGCACAGCATGTGTTTTATTTTCTTGTGGTCATGAACACTAGCCATTGTGACAGCTGGTAGTTGTCATTGGCCCTCTCATTACCCACGTCTCTTGCCAAGTACTCTCACTGGGACTTGCTCTGCTCAACAGGCTGTATTGGAAGTGATACAAACAGAGGTTTGAAGTGGCCTTGTTCATGGTCCTGTTCAGTTTCAGCTCTCATGTGTGCATGCCCCTTCTGGCCCGCTGGGTCCAGGGAGAGGGTAAGCAGCATGTGGAGCAGAACCCTAGCTGGACTAGGTCCAGTTGGGTCCTAATTACAGAAGAACTTCTCTTTTGTACAGAGACACATGATCAGACCTCCAGCCATCCACTGTCCTTGTACAACACTAAATTATGAGATTATTAATTATGTAGCAATTGCTGACAGGTACAGTGATATGTAAATAATCCATTGCCATATAGCTGTCTTGCATCTGGTCATTGACTGAACTTGCACTTTGACTTTAGTTGGTCATTTCTGAACAGATAATCACATCACATGCACTAAATGTTGTCTTGCCTATTTCTTGCCTATTATTGTCCTTATTTTTTTTTCTTGTCATATTAGATTGGCAATGTGTCATTGTTTGTGTATGGTTTGAGTGTGTCCTCCAAGCTGTTAAAATTTAATTCACATTGTAAGGAAGTTAATCTGGCTAGTGTTCAGAGGTGGAAACTTGAATGGTGATTAGGATTAGGTCAAGTGGAGCTTTGATAGGGGATACCAAATCTTTGTGGCTTTATAAGAGGAGAAAGAATTTTTAAAAATTCACATGCGCATTCTCTTGCCAGGTGATGTTCTCTTTCCACCTTTAATCATTGCCAGGTAGGCCATTACCAAAGGAGGACCTTTGCTTGACTTTGGACCAAAAAAGTGAGCCAGAATAATCCACCTTTCTGTGTACTTCATTATAGAAATGGCAAATAAACCAAGACATAGGACTCCGTGGGCAGCAGGGTTATGTATGTCCCTGCCTGTGTTCCTGCGTGGAAGTGGAACACACGGTGCCTCCAGCAGCCCAAGGGCATCTCTGATGGCATGACAAATGCGTTCAGAATCTCTCCTAAATGGGTGGCAAATTAGGTGGGGCCTCCTGGGTACCCAGGCACTGCTGGCAGCAGAATTGACATGAATGTTGCTAGAAAAGACAACCTGTCACTATCCGCGGAAGCCAGGGTGACGTGGCGGTAGGGGTATGGGGAGAGGCACCTGATACATTCCCTTTATGCTCCACTGCAGGGACCCAAACTCAAGTGTCACAAACTTACACCATGGGCACCCAAAACACTTACCAGGCCTTTAAACCTGAAGACTGAATGTCTAAGGCCACTTCACGTCCAGCGGTAAAGTCACCCATCCTGGAAGACATGGTTCTGGCTCCAGATCCCAGGGCTCCCCAGGATGGGGACACCTCTGGAGCCTGCCCCTCTAGGTCAAAGGGAGGGGTGATATGTGGGAGCAATGACAATGAGGGAGGGGTGGGGGTGCAGGTGCTGGAGACACGACTCTGGCTTCTGGTGTGTGATAGATCATTCCAGGCCTAGCTTCCTGTCTAGCAAATGCTAATGAAACCCAGGAAACTACCCAGCCAATTTAAAGCTGCTATCATCTCAGATGGGTTTTATCTCATTTATTGCTCAGTAGTGACTCAGCAGTGGCTTGTTCTCCAGGCTGTCAGAGCCCCGCTGTTGAGTAGTTAATGACCCATGAATGAGCCACTTCTGCAGGGGGCTCCCCTTCCAAAGACCCATTTGCAAGGAGAATGTTTAGCTAGAGAACATTAGCTTTAATGAAAGTAACTGGGAAGGGCACTGTGTTCATTTAGGACAACTGTCTTACCCACGCTCCTTGAGATTCAGGGAAGGTGCTAAAAGCACACTTAAGTTATGGCAAGTAACAATAAAAAGGCCACCAGTGTGGCTGGGGCTTGAACCCATCATGCTTAGAGCCCTGGCTTCTATCCCCAGTATATTAAAAAAAAAAAAAAAAAAAAAAAAAAAAAAAAAAAACCTTGAACCTTTGAACTACCAGTAACTATAGCTTTTGTATCAGACAGGTACTGTTTTAGCTGTGTCTGCCATGTCCACTCATTTTGTCTGCTGAATGACACTATGGGGAAGGCTCTGCCTCTGAGGACAGGGCACCTGCCTGTCTGTGCTTTTCTATTGATTTCAAATGGTAGGAGTAGAAAGCCCCCAAGAGGCAGATGGAGGTGGGTAGAGGCAGATGGAAGTCCTTGAGGTGCCTGACAGAGAAGGAAGTGGTCATATACAGTGGCTGTTCTGAGCCAGGTTACATATAAATACACAGTTGCATATCACATAATTATGTTTTGGCCAGTGATGGATGAAGATGTCCTCCTAAGATTACAGGACCTAGTGAGGTTATTGCTGTCTTCGTTTGGGTAACTACATTCTGAATGTTCAAGTGACAGTGATATTATCCAATGGCACCTTTATTAGGACATAATCTGCATTGTTAAGTTACACATAACTGCTATCCTATTATTTATTTATTTATTTTGGTTTTTCGAGGTAGGGTTTTGCTCTAGCCCAGGCTGACCTGGAATTCACTATGTAGTCTCAGGGTGGCCTCAAACTCACAGCAGTCCTCCTACCTCTGCCTCCCAAGTGCTAGGATTAAAGGCATGGGCCACCACCCCTGTCCTATTATTTAAATTATTAATGACAGCATAAGTGTAAGTGGTGTTATTTAAGAGTCTCATGCTCTACTGACTGAGCTAGTCAGGCTACTTAGTTATGGTATTTATATTGCATACGATTCTTTCCTTACTACATTAGAATGCATGTTACATATTATGTATATGTACATACACCTTATATATTAGCATATGTGTTATATTATTTATGTCATGAATCAAGCAATTATAATGGAATTTAAAATACACTTATGTGATTTCAAAATTATTTAGAACTGGAGAGATGGCTCACAGTTAAGGCATTTGCCTGCAAAGTCTAATGGCCCAGGACTGATTTCCCAGTATCCAAGTAAAGCCAGATGTACAAAGTGACACCTGCATCTGGAGTTTGTTTGCAGTGGCTAGATGCCCTGGTGCATCCATATTCTCTTTCTCCTTGCAAATAAATAAATGAAATATTTTTAAAATAACATTTAAATAGAATCATTATAAGCTGGGTATTGTGGGTTTAATCCAAGTACACAGTAGACTGAGATAGAAGGATCATCATGAGTTAAGGACAGCCTAGACTAGGGTAAGACCCTGCTTCAATAATAAGTAAATGGTTCATGGTAGCACACACCTTTAATCACAGCACTTGGGAGGCAGAGGTAGGAGAATTACTGTGGGTTCAAGTCCAACCTGGGACTACAGAGTGAGTTCCAGGTCTGCCTGGGCTACCTTCCAAGTGAAACCAATGGGGTATTATGAGCCTGGAAACTTTCAGTGGTAACCACCAGGGCATGTTGACTCATTTAAAACTAGTAAAGGTGACACAATAGTCTCTGTGCATATGGTCACCTGAAAAGCATGTTTCTCGGCTAAGGGGCTAGAGGGAAAAGAAGTGAGCCCATGTGAGGCTATCCTGTGCCTAGGATATGGCATAGGGCGTCCAGCTGTGCTACTAGGCTTCCAGAAATCTCTACCAGTTCATGATGGCCAGGCAGGGAAAGAAAGGGGGCTTTTACCACTCACAGTATTACTCTGGCAATGTTCTCCCTCAAGCTGGCATACAAGGAGGACCACACAATTGGTCCCACACTTGCTAAAGTATGTGGATGGGGCCATAGAAGTGGAACTCGTCAGGCGTTCCATGGCTGTCTTATAGCTTTACAGACGTCATAGTGCAGACTCTTGGAAGTCCAAGCTGCCCTTCTCTGCCCCTCTCCCCTTCTTGCTCTTAAGGGATTCTAGCCGTCTTGCCGTCTTACTGAGCCAAGGTAAGATGAGTCTAAGTGACTGCACAGGGGGTCAGGGCAGGAAGTCACAGCCCTTCACCCACTTTCCCCATCTGAGCCATGGTGGATCAACACGCTTGAGTCTGAAGAGGCAGTCAAGAGAAGACACAGCTGCCCCAGGCAGAGCCAGCAGTCCAACCTGCTTCCTTTCCACAAAGAGCAGGACTGCCCTCTTGTTTAAGCCACAGGATCAGACCGGAGGATTTCCTTCTTGCAGCAGCCTCACCTATAGGCCACCCGGTGCAAAGAGCAGCACCAGTCCAACTGTGGGCCTTGTGAGAGGCCACTGTGCAGGGGAGGGTGGGAAGGGTCCCCACAGCTAGATTTTCTGCTCTGCGATTACTAACAAGGAGCTAGGAGCCTTTTGCTCTCTGCAGCTAGAAATCATGAGTAGGGGGCCGGGAAGATGGCTCAGCAGTTAAAGGCAGTTGCTTGCAAAGCTTGCTGGCCTGGGTTCAATTCCCAAACTGTTCATGTAAGCCACATGCCCCAAAGTAGTGCAAACATCTGGACTTGTTTGCAGAGGCAAGTGGCTGTGGCGTACCACCCCTACCCCAAAACACACACATATAAATTTAAAAAAAACTACAATCATGAGTAGGAAGCCAGGTGTAGTAGTACGCACCTGGTAATACCACCAGCATTGGGGAGGTTGCAATTTTGAAGCCAGCCTGGGCAGCTAGGAGAGAGACAGACAAGAGAGTCCTGTGTAGAGTGGCAGTCCCAAAACTCAGGGTGGACTGGCAGGCCCAGAGATTGCAAATCAATCCCTGAGAGCAACTTTTTATTTTTTTTATTTTTTTTGTTTTTCGAGGTAGGGTCTCACCCTAGCCCAGGCTGACCTGGAGTCTCAGGGTGGCCTCAAACTCATGGCAGTCCCCCTACCTCTGCCTCCTGAGTGCTGGGATTAAAGGCATGCGCCACCAAGCCCGGCACAAGAGACTTTTTAAAAAGCTCCATGTGCTCAGGGTGGAGGCTTACTGCCCTGGGCTGGGAGAGAACTATTGTAAGCAGCTCCTGAACAGGCCCAGAGTCCTTGCTGTCTGGGTCCTTATGGTTTGGAAATCCTCGAGAACTCTTCCAGCCACCAGAGTGGAAGTTTCCTGACTCTGGCTCTCCGTTCCATTCTTTGGGACTCTCAGCATCTTCTCCTGTCATAAAGCTTCCTCCATCTCATTTCCTCTCTGGAGAAGTGTGCTGGACAGGCCTTTCCCACTGGACCATCAGCACAGATGACTATCTCCAGGTTGGCAATGGAAGTGCTGGAGAGCTGCTTTATATATGGGGGGGGGGAAGGGGTGTGGAAAGTGCATCTCCACCAATCGTAGCCTATGCAATCATGCAAATGAAGAACTGAGTGTGTACCAATCATGGCACAGTCCTTCATGCTGGGCCTCCAGTGGAAGCGCTCCCCCTCCGGCCTGGGTGAAAATGGTTGCAGGGTCATTTAGAGGTCACCTGGGTTTGTGATCACAGTCTGGTGCAAGCTGTTTGAAGCAGTAGTGCCTGGGACAGCGCCATCAGGAGCCCACAGGTGCTTCACCAGCCAGCAGCTGTGGTCACAGCGCAGCTCCTCCAGAGTTTAAAGCATGAGTGTGTGGCAGCCGCCTGCCAGTCAAGGTCTAAAGGGCTGATAATCCTCTGCTTAAGGCAGCCTCTCAAGGCAGCTGGGTACCAGGGAAAGGTGTGGCAGCTGTCAAGTTGGGGGAATCAGATCACTCCAGTTCCCAGCATCTTAGCTTATCTAAAGGAAAAATATACATTAAAAGGAGCATCTCCAATTCAACAGTGTTCAATAACACTCTACTCTTAACCAAAGACCTTGGCAAAACCTGGATCATTTTACCTGTCTCAGAACCTTCCAGATTTCTCCCCTATTACAAAGAATTGCAGGGTTCCTGGGCCCATCTCTCCTTCTGCCCTTTCAGCACACAGAAGAAGAGAAATACCCCTTTTCCAACTACTGAAATCACAGTGAGTGAAAGTGAGAACGGGATCGTGCAGGCTGCTTGGCTGTCACCCGGACCCTGCAGTACCGCTGGGGTGTTCAGAGGTACCAAGGGCCTCAGATCCCACTCTGCTTTGAGACAGTCTTGCACCCCAACTGGGCCTCAGAGTCACATTTGCACCCTCACCATTGACCACCATGCTATGACCTGGGCAAGTTCAAACTTGACTGTTCCACAGGCTCAAGCCACAGTCTGGAAAACAGAAACCCATTCAGAGAAGGTACCCAAGGAGCCACAGGAAGTGCAACTCAGTGATCTGCTTGTCCTGCTTGGCTGTGCTCCACTCCAGGTCCACTCCTGACTCACTGCAGGTAACTGGCGCGCACCCAGGCTTCAGATGAGGGTCCCCAGAGCTCACACTGAAGAGGTGACTGAAACTGTGCTCTCTGCCCCAAGGGGCTGCATCTCAGCTGCAGAGACCAAGCTGGCTACTGGGGACATTCACTGAGGTGAGAAGAGCATACCCAGTTGGTCCTCTGCCACAGAGGTATGTGCGCACAGTTTATCCTCCAGTGTCACCAACATGACCACAAAACAGGCCTCCCCTGTCCCTCTGGCTGGGGTGGTGTTGCTTGTTTACGGATGGAGACAGATTATGTTAACACACCTGAAAATCAATGCCTCACTTTTCCACAGCATGTTTGTTCTCAGAAGGTACATTCGGTCAGGAGCAAAAGGCAGAGGTCACAAGCCCAGCCCTTTCTCTAGGACAGGCTGGTCAGATGGGATGCCCACCCTTTTAATTAGGCATGCTGGACACACACGAACACTAATGGCTGCCAGCTTCCATCAAATGGGACAGAGCAGAGGCCATCACCTTCTGAGATGTATAGCAGTGCCCTTCCCCCTAACCCCACAACCTATAGGCATTGTTCTATGGGAAACCCTGCCTTCAGGTCTCTGAAGGCTTACTTGGAAACCCTTGCCCAACCAGCAGGTGCTCTTTTAAAGAGTGGGGGTCAACGCAGAAGGGCTACTCCTAGAAGGTTCTCACCTTACAGTGTACATACCCCCCACTGTGACAGCCGAGCTGCTTAGGTAGCCAGCCTAGTCACTTCCCTGGCGCCATTCCCTGCAGAGCCTTCAGCCTCCCCTTGTTTTCTTCCCCCTGTGGTCCCAGCTGTCCGGGCTATAGTGGACATGCGCACGGATCTAAACTGTGACTCCAAGCATGCTGGGCAGTTGGGGAGCCAGAGATGGTGACCCAATTCCATCTGCTTATCTGGTCAAGATTCCCAAGACAGTCAGAATCATTGCGAAGGTGCCAAAAGTCCAACCACTTTCCTAGAAGAGGGCTAAGAGGCAAATGTCCCACCTCAGCACATGGAGACACATAGGAGGAACACTGGTAAGTGCTTGACACACTGAACCAGGCAGGAAGGACCCAGCCAGGAGAGCAGGTGACTGGCTGGCCTACAGCACATCCCACAGGTGATACCAGAACCTGGGCTATGGGAAGAAAGGGAGATCTTGATAGGGACATGGACCCCAGTGGGGTTCAGCCTTAAGAGTCATGCCCACTGCCCCATCCCCATCCCAGGTGAAAGGAGGAAGACATACGTGAAGGCCAAAGAGTGACTTCTTTTTTCTTTTTATTGGCAAAGTAAATATATTTTTTATGAAGGACCAAAGAAAATATACATAATTGTAACATATGTACACCGGCTTTATAGAATCTTTTAATTTCAAATTTACACAAATGTTGACATGTTATTAAAAGATATTTATGTAGATGCATACTTATGTACAGTTTATTTACATACATTCATAGGATGTGAAATATACCTGTCAAAACAAGCTAATTCACTTGGTATTAACTTCTAGACAAGATGAGGAATGCATTTCTAAATCAGACTGGTAGGCTCTATTGGGGTGTCCAACCCTTTGACACTGTGATGTGACATTGTCATCTACAAACAGGTGGGGCTGCATCCACAGCTATCCTAGGATGCATGCAGCCCACAGACCATAGGTTGGACACACCTATGTGAGTCTAGCTAGTTCCTTCACACCCAGTGTGCCTGCTCCCCTCTCCTCTCGTGGTGACCCTAGAGGCTGGTATCTGGATTTTTCTGGGAAACAGGAGGGAGAGCCAGGCTGGGCACAGGCGCACACATACGGCTCCATCTGTCTTGCACATTTTACTTAAGCACATGCATTGCTGGCCCCTGTGAGAGGGGAGGGTCCTCTTCACTTCTGTCCCCAGTTCAGCCCTATGACCAGGTCACCCCAAAGGCCCTGTCTCCACTGTGCATGCTGAGCACAGATTCTTGCACACAGCAAGCCTGCATGCCACAGTGCAGCCTTGGACTTTTGGCCTACATCCTTCTTCCCAGCATGGCTCCCTGTGGGAACTGAACATTTCAACACAGCACATTTTGCTTCCCCAGCAATAAAGTGTTGGCCTTGACCCAGGTAGGGAGCCCAGTGGGAGAAGGGCTAGGCCCTCCAAGCTCTTCTTCCAGCTAGTGCCTGCGGTAGAGGCGGGAAGGCACAAAGGCACGCAGGGCACAGCCTCCCCTGGCCACGGGGAACCAGCCCCCAGGGACGGGGTGGCTCTATGTCCTCCAAGCAAGGCAGCAGGTGTCAGCTCTGGGTCACACCTCCTAAGCTTCAGAAGGGGGCTGGTAATACGTCACTTCCCTCTGAAGGAGGCAAATAAATTATTGCTTAAAAAAAAGGTGAGGCCGGGACAGGGGTGGCGGTGCGTGCTCCATGCTCAGTTCACGGTGCGCACTGCGCGGCTGCTCCGTGGGAAGCGGTGCACCTTGATGTGTTTGGAGAGGTGGTCGCTCCGCGCGAACTTCTTCTCGCACACGGGACACTGGTACGGCTTCACACCCGAGTGCGAACGCCGGTGCCGGGACAGCTCATCAGAGCGTGAGAACCTACGGGACACGGTGGTCAGCCACGCAGCCTCCCATACAGCAAGGCCAGCTAGGTGGGGCGGGTTAAGCTATCAGCCACCTCCGCAGGCACCTGAGTCCCTGGCAAACCTTCAGTGACACTGGATCCTCCACAGCGTGAGTTCAGAAACTGTCAGGGTAAGGGGAACATCTGCACAGAAGGGACCTAAGGCTACCAGAGTCGCCTGACCCCACTGTAAGCTATTCCTCAGGTGCTGGCCACAGCTGCCTCTCCTTCCCCAGGGCTCATCCGGGAAGGCTGAGGACAGCCCACAGCAGAGGAAGGACCTGCACAGCACCACAAGGAGTCCCTGCTCCTCTGTTTGCTGCTGCTGCAGAGAGAAGGAGCCTCGGACCTGAGCCTGCCTGACTCCTGCACACTGCTGTGGGGTGGGATCTCTAACAAAAACACATCCTTTGGGCTGGAGAGATGGCTTACAGGTTAAGACACTTGCCGGCAAAACCAAAAGACCCAGGTTCCACTCCCCAGGACCCACATAAGCCAGATGCACAAGGTGATGCATGCATCTGGAGTTTGTCTGCAGCAGCTAGAGGTCCTAGTGTGCCCATTCTCCCTCTCTACCTCTCTCAAATAAATAAAAATAAAATATTTTAAAAATAAAAAAAAAAACATATCCTTTGAAGTATTTCTAAGCTTCCAGAGACATCCCCCTTTCAGCCATCCCTAGCCTGGACGGGCAGGAACCCGAGTCAGGTGAAACTGCACTCATTGCTTGTCATGACCTCAAGGAGCTGAGGCCCTCTCCACCCGACCCAGGACCCTTGACACCTCATTATGCGCCAACCTGTCCCATACTGGCTTCCTCCACGCTCCACCTACACAGACCTTTCTTTGGTCCCCCCCGTCACAGAAACACCTTCCGTTTCCTCTTTCCTTCCCCATCCTTGTTCTTTATTACCCCTCCCTCAGAGTTCAGCTCAAAGGTCGCTTCCTCAGCAAGGACCCCAGGACTGTACCCCATTCTCAGCTCCCACAGTTTCATACAACTCCCCTTCCTTGCTCTTGCCACTTCTGCAATTTTGTGGACTTTTCTTCTTGGGGTGTGAGGGATCAAACCCAGGGCCTTGAAGATGCTAGGCAAGTGCTCTACTTGCTGAGCTGTATCCTCAATCCTACTATAATTTTGAACTAGTTTCAACATTTTGATGACACTCATGTCTTCCCTATGCTGTCCTCTCCAGGAAGGAGGACACATCCACCTAAGTCCCTGAGACCACGTGGATACCTTCTGCATGGGAAGTGGCCAGCAGGTACAGTTAAATAGAGATAGGGAACATTCACCATGAAGGTACCCCCAGCAGAATGAAGCACTGACAGACACAGTACCATATAATACACACACCATCCCATGCAATACACACACACACACACACAGGAACACACAGAGGCACCAGACACTAGTCATGGGCCACTCAGCGGGGGGGGGGGGGGTAGTAGCCTGGACAGTAGGCCCACCCCACCCAATTGGTGAGAGTGAGCCCATAGCCTGGGCAGTGCAGCAGGACTAGTGACCTGGGCACTGGCCAAGAACCTGGAGGGCACAGGACGCCAAATGCCTTGGTCTCTTATGCAGCCCAGGGCCTCAGGCCCCACTCCCAGACAGGGAAAGCTACTGTGGGAGGAGTCCTCCCTTCAGCCACATGTCAGGAATCAATGGGGCTGGGTGTGGGGAGGGCTCTCAGCATGCCTTCCAGCAAAGCTAAGCCCACAGAGATGGTAGACTGAGGGCCACCAAGACACAGCAACTGAAGCCGGAGCAAAGCCCCTATCCCACCTACCTGCTCTGATGACAGGAGATGGCAAGCCACTCCTGGCCGCCTCTGTCTAGCTCTGCGTGTTGTGTCACCAAGACTCTGGGTCACAGCCACCCACCTCTAGTATGAGTTGAGCATTATAGCTCCCAAGCAGGCCAGCTGACTGGGCAAGGGCAGGCAGAAAGCCTTTCTCAAGGAGCCTTGACAGCCCTTACCACATGGTTCTAAGGCCCCCTTGGTCCCAGTTAAGGACCCCATGTTTCCTGTCTACCTTCCAGGGTACATCTGAGAGGTGGCCAAGGCCAGCAGATCTCTGGCTATGGTGACATCTTGGGAAGGACAGGCAGCTGAGAGACACCCAAGCCAGAGGATAACCTGTCCTCACTCCAGAGCCCTTTCCTGCTGCCACAGCCTCCTGGTACCTGAGGGGACAGTCCCTGACTGAGCCAATGATGACCTCTGCCTCACACTGGCACACCTTTCTAAGACAGCCCATAAAGATGACAATGGGGAGGGGTGGGGACTGTCTGGACAAGACTCCACCTCCAAAGTGGTCTGGTTTGCTGAGCCTCAGCTCTTCCTCCTGGAGATAGGGCGAATGACAGGCATATTCCAAGGGATTGTGAAAGGCGGTAAGGCAGATGTTTGGAGCCATGTTTCAGAAGTGGCGACTAAGGAAAATGAGTACATTCCTGGAGCCAAGCACAGGGCCTGGTCCCTGGTGAGCTACTGGACAGTGTGGGCAGGCCCATTTGCTGCTGGGTCACAGGGCAGAAGCAGCACAGGGCCAGGTGACTCTCTGAAGCAGCATGTCACACTAGCACTACAGCCACAGTACCTGTGTGTGAAGGTGGCCCATTCCTTGAGACATTAACTAGCACTTGCCAGAAAGCCATTATCACCAACAGTCAGGCCTCAGACCTACAGCCCCTCAGAGGCTGAGCAATGCACAACCTACCCCGCCAGACAGGCAGCTTCTGCCAACCATAAAGTCAGAGAATGTGCCATTACATAGGGACAGCAGTGACACAAGAGAGCAGGCTACCATCTCCTGGCTCTGTGGCATTGGGCTTCCACCACCCTCCTCAGGGCCTCTGATGCCCACTGTGGATGCTGACGGACAGCTATTGATATTCACATGAGCTATGGCAGAACTTGATTCTTTCTGGTAGGAGTGGCTGGGCCACTCTGGAACAGGCTGTCCCACTGCAAGGAACAAAGGCAGCCTGTGTCTGACAGTGAAGCAAGTAAACTTCTAGGAAGCCGGCACACAGCCACTTCCAGATGGCTGGATCAGAGCAGGCAGTCTGGCTTCAGCCATTCCATGGTGTAAAATCATATCCCAAGAGGGAAGGGACAGAGACCCATGGGTGTAGGATGAAAACGGAAGGAAGTGGGCTGTGGACTGTGGGCTGCAGCAGGGGCCACCTCAGCTGTGGGAAGGTCCTCTGGGCTGGGCAGGGGTGTGGCAGGTACTGGCAGCTCAAGGCCCAAGGCCAGGCCAGAGCCAACCAGGAAGAAGACAAGAGCCAATGGTCAGGCCAGTTGCGGGCCGAAGGGGTCTCTCCACATTGCAAACTATCCCAGGGAGGCACAAAGGTGCCTAAAAAGCCACCCTAAAGGGTGGGAGCAGACAGCAAGTTACACAAGTAAGGCTCCACTACTTGCTAGCTGTGTGCCCATTGAGAACGTACTATGTGGTCCTGTTCTTCCATCTCTTCCTTAAACTGAGCCCATTTCATAGACTAATTCTGAACTAACATCAAAGCTCTCAGAACATGGCCTGGCACTTGTCAGGAGCTGTGATCACCATACCAGCACAATTCCAGAAGTTCAACCTGGCTTTGGAAGGGAGACAACCATGCCACTTAAACACCGGGCCATGGAGGTTTAGAGTGAGGGTGTGGCACCCATGGGGGTACCCCCCCAAATCCACACTCACTAACCATGTACTAGGTGGCGTGATTGTTCTATGCCTACATTTCCCCCTCTGCAGAACATGGGTGGGTGTCTACAATTGACTCAATGAGGATGTATGGAGTAGGCACAGCAATGCCTGTGCCACCACAAGCATCACTATGCCCCTGAACTGATCCCACCCAGGAAGGGGAGGCGGCCAGGGAGCTCGATGGGCGTGCCCATGGACCAGAGAAGGACATCTACACAGGAATTCAAGAGCACCAAATAGAAGCCTGTGCAGTTGTGAGTGAGACCAGCCTCAGGAGGAAATGAGCTCCCATGCAGAGGTATGCATGTGAAGGTGTTGGTAGAGGGTCTCCAGCTCTAAGAAGCCCAGAACCATCCCAGTGTACAGTAAGAGGCCCCTTATGACCCTTACATTACTACTTCCCAGTCCTGTCCGAGCTGAATAGCCCTAAAGCTGGGTCCATCCTTCCACTCATTTATAGCAAAGATTTCTTCTACCTCCAGGCTCCCAGAGGAAGACAGTCTCCACAGGTGGGGGGTTTGCAAACTTTGTTAACACAATCCCAGGGGCTTCGGGATCTCTGGGGACATTCAAGGGATCCTACACCCTCAGACAACCAGCCTTCCACTGAGATGGGCACCCTGGCTCTCAGCCGCATGGGCGAAGTCCCTGGAAGCATGGGGAAAGGTGAGAGTGGGGGCAACTTACAGGGGCTGTTCTGTGTGGCTCTTGCCAGGCCAGTAGCCACCTCCACTTCCTCTGTTGAATGGGTCTTGCCTGGGTCCTACAAGGACGCCAGCCCAAAATTCCAGGAAGGAATCTCTTCCATAAAAGTCCACTCTCAACCAAAAATAAATAAATAGGCCAGGCATGGTGGTGCACACCTTTAATCCTAGCATTTGGGGGGCAGGGGTAGGAAAATCACCATGAGTTTGAGGCCACCCTGCGACAACATAGTGAATTCCAGGTCAGCCTGGGTTACAGCAAGATCCTACCTCGAAAAACAAAAACAATGAAGCTGGGTGTGGTGGTGCATGCCTTTAATCCGGAGGCAGAGGTAGGAGGATCGGTGTGACTTTGAGCGAGGCCACCCTGAGAATACAGGGTGAATTCCAGGTCAGCCTGGACTAGAATGAAGCCCTACATCAAAAAAAAAAAAAAAAAAAACAGGCCACTTTCCTTGCACACCTTCTGCCATGGGAAACTCAATGCCTCCTGGAGCAACTGCAGTGGGCAGTGACCCGCCTCCCAACTTCCATGTCCTTAGGGAAGACTAGGCTGAGTGAACAGTCTGGGACTCTTCCCCAGTGGGCAGCAGCAGTCAGTGTAGGAGCTGGGGCAGGCCGGCAAGCCTGCGGAGAGTCAGGAGTTCCTTGAGAACAGCACTTCTCAAGGTGGGAGGCCAGGAAGAACACCTTCAAGAACTCAGACTCTGACATGAAACAGAGTGACAATTTGATAAGGAGGTCCACTGGAGTACTCCTTACACCCACTCTGGGCTCCACTCGACAGCTAACAGCAAGTTGCAAGCTGACCCGGGAGAAGAGGGAGTTCAAAACCCCTGTCCCCACTGTGTTCTCCAAACACCACGCTTCTCCTTCCTTGGTTAATAGTACGGTCAGGGTCCTCCCCTGAACAGAACAGCCCGCACTCTCACATTTCCACACTACTCCTATGCCTGCTCAGCACATCGAAATGCGGGGCTCTGTAGAAGTGGGGAACAGCAGGATGGGAGCCCTGTGTGGGCTCTTTGTCTTCTGAACAGGGATTGAGAAGGGCAGAGTAATGCCATGCCTCTCGGGAAGGGTCATAAGCCAATGCACTGCCTGGGACAGTCCTTTCAATGGTCACCTGACCCCTCCACACACAACCTCAACAGACCAGCGCTCGGTGGCACTCAGAACCAGAGGCTGATCCAGAAAATAAATGCTACCACTGCTTCTGTGTGCCACCAGACACAGACACAGGGACTGCAGGCCAGGTGCATGGAAGCACAGCCAGGTGTCTGTCTGTGAGGTCTAACTCTACTAACAGGCTTGTGCACGCATCCCACATACAGCAGGCGCACAGACACATACATGACAGACAACCACATGTATATACAGACAACCAGGCCTATGTTCAGAATGCTTAGGTCTGCACACATCCCATATGCACACAGATGAGTGTGCTACATATGTCACTCTTATGTGGCAGCCAAGACAGGACTGTACTATATTACAAGGCCCAAGAGCCCAGCTCTAGCACCCCTGGGCGCACGAGTGTCTGCAGGCAGCCTGCCTCCTGAAGAAGGAGAACAGGTCCCAGGACAGCCTGGGTGAGATTCCTACCCATGAGGACTGGTTTTCACACCCCACTCCACAGAGCGGAGCCTGGGTGATTCTGCCACCTGTGACCCCACATCACAGTGTGTCCTCCCTCTTGGTGGCCTTTATGGATTCCCAGACATCCATTCCTGCACATCCTCAGACAGGAAGTCAGGGCCAGGGCCGGGCCCAGCTCGTAACTATGAACAATGCTATTCCCCTGGCCGGGAGGCAGCTCTTTGGGGATGTGACCCTCTGTCTAGCTCACTGGGACTCACATCCCACTCAGAGGGTCATGACCTGGGAGAAGTACTTGCCCAGGGGGAGTCTCTGTGCCCTGAGGATGACTACGGTACTTACCCCACTGTGCTGCAAGGCCCAGGCAGGCCTGTCTGGCACATGGCTGTCTTCCCACTGCTGTCCAGACCCTCACCCTTCACTCTGGCTTGGGAGACCAAGAGGGTAGCACAAACTGCAGCAAGCCTTACTAGGTCATTAAGAAATGGGAGACAAAGTGGCTTCCAGTTTTAGTCACCAGGGGGTACAAGGAAGTCTCTGGGCAGTGGTGCCAGCTCCAGCCCTGCCCCTACCCGGCCCCTCACTCCCTTCCTAATTGGCCTTATCTAATGGTGGATAAAGGGGCCTTGTGCACACACCCCAGCGAGCAGGTGAGCAGGCAGACCATGCATGCCCCCAGCCTGTCCGTGGATACTGACCTCCAGCCGCAGCCCGGCCAGGTGCAGGCAAAGGGCTTCTCACCCGTGTGCCGGCGCAGGTGGGCCTTGAGGTGGCTGCTCTTGGTGTACATCTTGCTGCAGCCAGGGAAAGTACATTTATGCATTTTGATAAGTTCTGCTGCTGGGTTTTTGGTGAACTTCTGGCCCCCAAGGAGGCCAGCAGAGCTGGATCCTAGGGGTCCGGAGCCAATGGGCTTGGCGGCGATGGGCACAGGGGCAATGCGCACAAACTTCGAAGGTAGGTTCAAGTTGGAGGAGGGCACTACCTGGGGCAGGAGTGCAAAGGTCTGCCCCTGGATGTTGACCAGGAGCTGAGCAACCTTGACGCTCTCCGGGGCCTGCCCGGGGGAGGCCGGGCCCGCACCCACCTCCTGCTTTACAGCAACTGGTTGGATCTGCAGCAGGACTGGCACAGGGCCGTCAGGCGTGGGTCCCTCACCTGTGCCCTGGGCACCTCCCCCACTGGTGCTTCCCGGAGGAGGGGTACTGCGCCCTCTCCCACCAGACCCTGGGTGGTGGTGACTCCTGTGTGGCCCAGCTAAGGGCTGGCCACAGGCTTCCAAGTCCTTACTGCCACTCTCTGGAGCTTCCTTGGTCTCTGGCTCCATGTTCTCCTCCAAGAACTCTTCAATCTCCTCCAGGGTTGGTTGGAAGGGCCTGGTGACATCATCGGGGTCTCCCAGTGGGAACTCAGGGAAGCAGAAGTGATCTCCTTTCACAGGTACTGGGGCCCTCTTCCAGGACCCCCAGGTCACAGGGCCAGTGACATCCCCAATACTCGCACTGCCACTTCCGCTACCCAGTGTGGCCTGAGAGAGCAGGAAATCCAAGATACTGTCCTGGGCCTCAGAGCCTGGGCCCGTGCCACAGCAGGAGCAGAGGGCTTGAGAGTCAGGGCTAGAGCAGGAGCAGGGGCTGGAGACGTCGCTGTCGTCCTCGGAGACAGGTGAGGGCAGCATGTGGTATGGCCGCCGGCTGGTCAGCCTGTCACCCAGGTAACCCACTGGACATTTTGGTGACGAGAAACTCTCGTCCACTGGAAGCAGGTGGTCCACCATGCTGGCCTGGCCCTGCCACTAGTGGCTGTGGAGAGGAAACAAGGGAGGCCTAGTCAGAAGGATGGCATGCTCGTTGGCACCTCGCGGGCTTGCAGCACCCACCCTCAACTGCCTGCCCATAGCCTCCTGTGGCCAAATGTCCAGATCCTGCCTCCATCCCAAGGGAAAATGGGGCCTGCAAGAGTATTTTCTGAAATTGCACCACTCTGTTTGCAAAAGAGCCCTCTCAAGCCCATTGCATAACCCTGGGGGCACTTCTGGTTTCAAACAGATTTTCCAGAACGGTCCTGGAAAAGAACACACACGTGTGTCTGTGAACAGTTGAGTGTGAGTGTGTGAGTATCTGTGGGGAGAGGAGGTACACTTTGGATCCCAGGATGGCCAGAGGTGGGTGGCACTGCCACTGCATGGCTAGAGCCTCCTGTATCTGTTGAGTCACGGGAGGCAGGGGGCAGGAAGGAGAATGGCCATTTGCCCTCTGCCCCTGTGCTGTGGGGGTTTTGTAGGGTTGCCAGGTTGAGCAAATAAAACAGGCTTGCCTGTTAGATATGAATTTCAAATTTAAAAAAAAATAAGCAACTGCTTAACTATGATGTTCTCAATATTAGAGGGGACATGCACTTATGTTAGCTTTTTCTTTTTCTGAGATGCACATTTAGCTGCGCTGCGCTGAGCTGCTGTACTTTAACTTGGCAACTACAGTATGGAGGCAAAAATGTAGAAGCCTGATAAACACCTGCCTTAACAGAATGTGTTCCCCCACTCCAAAAAGGGACCAGCCTCCATAGTCCAGTTCTTGAACCAGCCTGAGCCACCTTCCTCCTCTGTGACAAGGTCAGATTTAAGCAAAGCACTCTCCATGGTCCCCTGACCCTTTCCCACTGTGGTGTACCAGACCCAGTCTCTGGTGGCCATGGGTCCACGGAACATCCGAGAGCCCAGCAGGTAGTATCCTCCATGGACCCCACAACCACAAGGCAGAACAGAAGACTAGCCTTTCGCTGCCTCCCACACCACTGACCTGTCTGGGGCACTCACCGCCTCAGGAGGACTCAGTTGATGCCTGTCTCCCCTCTAGCCAGCACGCTCTGCTGTGTTCCCAGCTCCTGGTGCCACCCCCGTTCCCAAGAGGAGCTCAGTGGATGCTGATAGAAAGCAGAGGGGTATTCCATGTCCTCTGAAGCCAAAGGCCATGCTAGGTCTAGTGTCCAAGGAAAGTCAACAATGTCCTGCTAGGATGGAGCTGCCCTTCTGAACCTTTGTCCCTGCCCAATGACCCTAGCTGGCTGGGTGTTTATCAAGGCTGGGGAAGAGGAATGTTCAGTGTGGGAAGTCAGGGAGTCTTTGCCCTCCCCCTTCTATCTCCAGGTCCACTCCTCGGGCTGGGACCCAGCACTACCCTACAGGACAAGTCCTCACTGGCCCCCAAGCCCAACTGTTCCAGCCTCAATGGTCTCCCAGTCTCTCCTACTTAGGAACATGTTCCAGGAAACTAAGGCAAGAATGGAGCCCCTGGGCAGTTTTACCAGGAGGCCATCTGACTGGTTTAAATACTCAGTTAAGGGGGCTGGGGGGATGGCTCAGTGGGAAAGTGCATACTGTGTGTGCAAGCACCAGGGGCTGAGTTTGGATCTTCAGCATCCACATAAAATGCCAGGTATGGTAGTGCACCTGTAATCCCAGTGCTCAGGAGGCAGAGACGGGGGTCCCTGGGACTTGCTGGCCAGCTAGTTTACCTGAATTGGTTTAGTGAGAGACCTGTCTCAAAACTAAGGTGGAGAGAAGTTGAGGAAGACAGCTGACATAGAACTCTGGCCTCCACATTCTCATGAACACATGCCTACACACACGCGCACACACACACACACACATACACACACACACGGGGTGGGGGCAAAAATTTAAAAAAAAAAAAAACTCAAGTAAGGATTTAAAACTGAGTGTGTGTTTTAAAATATACAATATTCACCAAAACAGGAATGAAAGTGCCAGAGGTATGAATGAGGGGAACAAGGCTAGATGGAGCCTCCATAATCCATGCCAGGCCTCCCGCCATCACCATCCTTCCAGCAGACTCCTTGTCTGAAACTATCAGCTGTGTGATCTCAGGCAGGTGGCACAACTTCCCAGAGTTTGTGTTAGAATCTTGGCCTATGTGATAGGGTACTGCCAGTAGGGCCTGGCTCCCAGGGTTACCTGGTGAGGTAACCCCGCTAAGTACTACAGAGCCTGTAAATCTGAGCAAAGTGGAGGAGCTCTGAAACACGAGGAGCAAGTGGTCCTGCTGCCCCTGTGCTGGGGCATTGAGGAATCCAGGGCCTCTGGCTCTCCAAGGGCTTAGAAGAGGTCTGTCTAAAACTTCTCTTGAAATTTGGATATTCCAAGACACTGGGCAACTGGGCTGTTTATAAATGTAATGATGGAGGCCTTATCATTGAAACATAGAAACTAAGATATTCACAGGTGAACTGACATAAAAATAACTAGTGGTGATCCCTGCCTAGAATCCCAGCACTGGGAAAGCCGAGGCAGGAGGACCATGAATTCAAGGTGAGTTATAGGGAGACCCCATTAAGAAAGAGAGGGAGGAAGGAGGGAAGGAGGGGAGGGAGGGGAGAAAGCAAGTAAGGAAAGAAGGAATTTAGGAAGGAAGGAAAGATAGAAGGAAGAGGGGAAGGGGAAGGGAAGAAGGAAGGGAGGGAGAAGGAAGGGAAAAGAAGAAGGGAGGGAGGAAGGAAAGGAGGGAAGGAAGAAGGGAGGGGGGAAGGAAGTAGGAAAATAGTACAATAAGATGAGGGTAGAAGGAAATTACCAAGGACTCCCCGAAGAAAGGTTTTCACCTCAGGGCACCAGACTGCCCACCACACACTTTACTTCCAGCGGCCCCAAGCAAGCCCTGTTGTTCCTTCAGTAGGGGTCCCTCCTCCCCCAGCACTCTAGGTGGGAGCTCTTTATTTAGATCTTCGCTCAGAAGGCATTGGTTAGGCCACCCCGAATTATATTCTCCCCACCAATAACCGCTGTGAGAAACGATCTTAGGGATTTTGCTTCCTGTCTACCTCCCCACCAGAATACAAGCACGTCTGACTGTTCACTCCAAAACTTTAAGCCAAACAGGGCCTGGCAGCATTAGCTGAATGAGTGTTAAGAGGTGATCCGCCCCGCCCCGGCCCCCCCCCCCCCCCCCCCCGCAGTGGAGTGGCCCCTGACAGTCCATAGGCTTTTAACAAAATTGAGCTTCTCTGGGACTATGGGACCCTAAGATTCCATAGGAGATCCAGGACTTCTTCCCAGCCCAGGCCTTAGAGGCGGCTCCGGTCCCTGAAAAACAGCAGCACGTGGCGCAGCCAGAGGCGCAGGCTGCGAGCAGGGGGAGGGGACGCCCTGTTCTGGGCACGGTCCCCAGCTGGCCGCTGGACTCCGCCTCCTCTCTCAGCCGGCCAGGCCTGCTGTTTATCCTCCGGGGACACAGCGGCTGAAGGAACAACATGTAATTGATAACAAGCCCAGAGCCGGCCAAGGGCCTGCCATTGGGTCAGCGTGCAAATCGCTGGGGGTGGCGAGTGGGGGCCACCCTTCAAAATAAGAGTCTCCTCCCTGAGCAGACCAAAGGCCCCAGTGTTACCCAGTCTGGCCATTCTCCCACCTGTAGGGTAACAGACGGGGCTCCTCAAAGGACAACCTATAGGTCTTAGGGAGGCAAAAGAGTTGACTGGCTGTAACATATGGGACTTTCATCACTTTCGGGGGACCGTGGGAGCAAACAGCCCCTGTACCCTCCTGGCCATGGGAGCGGGGGGGGGGGTGTTGTCCCAAGGGCAACAACGTAGTGAGGAAGGAGAGGAGACTATCACCCAAGGGTATCCTCCCCTATCCACTAGGCTGCTACCTCAGCTATGTCCCTAGTAACATTGGTGCAGAGGACCCGAGCACCCTGCGCGTGTGGGGAATCGGAGCGTGCGCGCGTGTGAACGCCGAGGGTATGCGCAAGTGGGTTGAGTTTGTATCGTGACTGCGTGTGTGACACACAGTGCGCAGCGCGGGTGTGGCCGTGCGGGTGTCCGCCAGGGGCCCGCGTGGGTGCCCACTCGAGAGCGGGAACGAGCGTGGGATGGAGGCACGGGACGGCGCGGACCCCGCGGCGGAGCTCTGGAGCGCACCACGTCCCAGCCCCGAGTCTCGTGGGCTGCGGTGACCGACAGTAACCCCTCCGCCCCTACCTAGGTGGCTGGGACCCAGCAGCGGCGCCATATGGGAGCGCCGGCCCCGAGGGGCGCCACGAACACGCGAGGCCTCCACGCACGGACCCCGTGAGGATGGGACCTCCCTCCCGCGGGCTGGCCGGCCCTGCCCGTGAGCTCACCCCGCTCCTCCACGACCAGCCCGGGCCGCGTCCCCGCCGCGCTCTCCCACCTGGACTCGGTGCACCCGGGGGGCGGGCGGGTGGGCGGCCAGGTCCCCGCGTCCTGCGGCCGGCGCCCCGGGCTGGGCTGGGGCCGTGGCCCGGCTCGGCTCTGGCGGCGGCCGCGGGCCGAGCCGCGGGTCCTGCGCTCGCTCCCCGCTGCCCGCGCGCGCTGCGGCGGAGCTCCGGGCGCCCGCCGCGGTCTGCGCTCACTCTCCGCAGCTCACGTGACGCCGCGGGCGCCGCGAAGGCTCGCAGGAGGCTCGGCCTCGGGCGTGCTTCCCATTGGTCAGCGCCGCGCGTCACGCGCCCCGCCCCCGCCAGGCCCCGCCCCTCCCGGCCTTGGCCACGCCCCTCCCTGCCCCGCAACTCCCCGCCTGGGCGCCGGGCCACGCGCCCCGCTGCACGCGCTCTCCGTGGTGCGCGCCCGGGCCTGTGCGCTGGTGACCTACTTCGCGGCTCCCCACTCCTCATCGTGGACTCCCAATGCCCACGAGAATACGTTTCCCTTGGGAACCTAAGTGAGCGCGTGGGCCTTGGTGGCCTTGAAGTGCCCTCCGCATGGGGAGGTCGCGCAGGCCCCACGGAGCCGCCACCGTGGCTCCACCCCCGGCGTGGCCCAAGTGGCTGTACCGGGTCTCGGTGAACACCCGATAAGGAATTTGCCTCAGTAAGCCGGACGTATTGTTGGAGAAATATGGTATCTGGCCTTCGCTCTAGGCAGTCGTGGTTACCCTCCGCCTAGGGGACTGTCCACGGAAGCTTGCTGAAGAGCACTTTAAAGAGATAGCTGTCACCTTCCCAAACACTGCACAGTGCACAAAGCGGAGAGGTGTGTGTGGGGATCCCAGATACTTTAGTCCGAAGCCATCCTGGACCGTTTTTTGTAGCAGCTTAGAGCAGAAAAGTGAAACCAGGGAAGCACGTGAGAAGCGGGTGCTCGGGCCCTGCTGCGTCCTTTAACCCACACTGCCCAGCTAGCCCTGTACTGATGAAAAACCCATTGAGAGAGGGCATGGGCCTTCCCAGAAGAGGGGCCTGGAGGGCTGCCTGCCCACAGCATCATAGCGAATTTGGACAGACCTTCCTCTGTGGCACTTACTTCCTTTCCCTCCTGGCCTGGGAGGCAGCCAGCACTTCTCTTCTGCTTCTCCCAGAGGCCACTACTAGAGCTGGAATTTGTAGCTTGTGGATCTGGACCACATTGACCCAGGACCTGGGGAGCCTTTCTCCGGTTCAGAGCCTGGGATGCAGCAACAGAAAACAAGGCTAGGCTAGACCCTTTGGAAGTGGCTTGTGCTGAGCACCAGGGTGGTGACCAGCTTTCTGTTCACAAAACCTGCAGCCCCTGTGCCATCTTGGCAGCCCTGGGTAGTGCGAACTGAACAAGTGAAAATTAGCTCCTTCGAATGAGACGGGATGGGTCTGTTGAATTCAGGGCAGAGGCAGGGGCAGACTGCACCGGAGCACCTCTCCATTTGCTTGTTCTGGGTTCTGTTTTCCTCACACTGAGTCCAATGTCTCCCCATCTGGGAGGGGGGAGGGGGGAATTCTGCCAAAGGTCAGAAGCTTGCGAGCAGCTTCAGCCTCACAGGGGAGATGCCTCAGCTGCCCAGAAACCCATGACAACCACGGGCAGCCTGCTGAAACCAAATCAGAGTCAGCCGCTCTCCCATTCGCGTCCCAAGTTTCCAGTGACTCCCAGCTCAGAAGTATAATGCAAGGGTTCTCAGCTGTCTTTGGCCTCCTCCAGACACCTCCCATTTCATCCTTGAACCCCTCCTCCTCTTGATCAGGTTACTCCAACAACTTGGCCTCAGACATGTCAGGCTGCACCTCAGGACCTTTGCCTGGGTAAGCTTTTCCTCCAGGATTCATATGGCTCCTCCCTTCCTCCTCCTCTCCCCCTCTCCCTCCCTCCCTCCCTCCCTCCCTCCCTCCCTGTCTTTCTTCCTTCCTCCAGGTTCCATTTCAGTGATACCTTCCTAGGGAAGCTTGCATCACTACCCAATCTAAAATGCTTGCACCCCGTGAGAGAGAGTACAGTTGGAGTGACTGGACCCCTGAAAGTAAAAAAGGCAGGAAAATCTGCCCTTGCAAGAAATCAAAGATGATCTGACTTCTTATCCCTTGCTTAGTTCTCTAGACCTGTTTTTTTCACAAACAACCAGGACCCTTCCTGGGAGGGAGGTCTTTCATAGGATATAATCATTGTGGTTGGTCATGTTCAGCCTCTGAACTTGGTGCTAACCTCTGTCTCAGGAAGCCAACCAGCTGGCCCTCTGGTTCACCTGAGCCCCAAGACAGCCCACCACTGCAATGTTATAAATACCTTTACAAGGGGAGGGCAGGCTCTCTGACAACTTGGGAACTTCCAGCTGTGAATGAGTTTTTTCCTCAACTGGGCCTGGTCCCCAACCCAGGCTCAGCAGGGTTGATTGGAGGAGAGGCTCCCTTAGCCCTTACTCTCCCCAGGGATCCTTTATCCCCTCCCACTCCCCACATGGCAAGAGCTCCTTGAACTTTCCTTTCTCTATTTTCTTTCCACAGTTTTTCCATGCCCTCCACATAGGATCTCTAACCACGTGGGTACCTTTCCTTGGCTCTGTACTTCCTTCAATAAATATAATTAATATTTATCCCTTTCAGTCTTTTTAATTCAATTCCTTGATTAAAATTAGAGACAAACCTAGGGTTTGGGGCTCAAGGACTGTCCTGGACCCTGAGCACTCATTACACCCCACAATAGTCCCTATTTTCCCATCATGTTTGACAGTCTCATTCTAGTCCAGGCTGACCTGAAACTCACTATATAGCCCAGGCTGTCCTCAAACCCATGATGTCCCTCCTACTTCAGCTTTCTGAGTGCTGGGATTAAAGATGTGTCCATTCTGTGTCCTTCTTTACTTCTGTTTTACTGCATATTTTAATTTTATACCATTTAGTCTTTGTCTCCTCTAGAGAATGTAAGCTCTACAAGACAGTGCTTTCTTTAATATTGTTATATTTATTTACTTATGGGCAGAGAGAAAATGTGCACACCATGGCTCTTGCTGTTGCAAACTCCAAATACATGTGTCACTTTGTGCATCTGGCTTACATGGGTACTGAGGAATTGAACCTGGGTTGTCAAGCTAGGCAAGCAAGCACCTTAACCACTGAGCAATCTCTCCAGCCCCAGGCAGTGATTCTGTCCCATTGTAACTCCAGCATGTTACATATAGCAAGAGCCCACTTTGGAAGCAATGAACTTCAGAAAGAGTTATAACAAATGGTCACCTTGAAAGAGATTAAATAGCCTTGAGGAACCTACTCCAAACAGGCAAAAGAGTCGGTCCCTTTATTGAGGAAGAGGGAACAGAAAGAATGTAAAAGCTGGAGGATGGGGAGGAGTGCTGTGGAATTCCATGTTTGGGACACAAATGGCTCTTGCATTCAGGGACTCTCTGCAGCTATGGTTACTTGCACAAGACCTGCACAAGATTGGGCTGGTCAACATTTCATCACGGGTGCTGGGGGACTCATGAGGCTAGACCGCCTCCCTTGAGGAGCTATTGGCAAGCTAGTTGTTGCTAGAACAGGTGGAGAGCTATCTGTCAATGGTTATACCACTGATAAGTAGCCCATGCTCCAGTAAATAACTCCCCACCCCACAACTCATGCAAAGCAACCTTAATTGAATTCAATGGGACACACACACACACTATGTGAAAATAAGAAGAGGATTTGTTGAAAGAAGGGGTTCAGAAGGAGTAAGAGATAAGAAAGGGTAAATGGAGGTGAACATGATCAAAATACCTTATAGGAGCTGGAGAGATGGCTCAGTGGCTAAGGCAATTGCCTGCAAAGCCTATCAACATGAATTCAATTCCCCTGTAGCCACATAAAGCCAGATGCAGTGTCGCAAGCATCAGGAGTTCGTTTTCAGCAGCTGGAGGTCCTGGCACACCCATTCTTTATCTCTCCTCTTTCTCTGCTTACAAATAAATAAATAAAAATAGTTTTAAAATATTTATTTTTATTTATTTGACAGAGAAAGAGGGAGAGAGAGAGAGAGAATGGGTGTGCCTGGGCCTCCAGCCACTGCAGACAAACTCCAGACATGTGCACCCCCTTGTGCATCTGGCTAATGTGAATCCTGGGGAACTGAACCTGGGTCCTTTGGCTTTGCAGGCAAATGCCTTAATCACTGAGTTATCCCTCCAGCCCAAAAAACTATTTTTAAGGGCTGGAGAGATTGCTTAATGGTTAAGGCGTTTGCCTGCAAAGCCAAAGGACCCAGGTTGGATTCCCCAGGACTCATGTAAGCCAGTTGCACAAGGTGGTGCATGCATCTAGACTTCCTTTACATTACCCATTCTTTCTCTCTCTCTCTCTTTTAAATAAATATATACATAAATAAAAATTTAAGAAAACAATTATAAAAATATATTTCTAAAAAGAAAAGAAAAATACATTACATACATGTATAAAATTGTCAAAAAATAAATTTTAAGAAATTTTTATTTTTTGGTTTTTCGAGGTAGGGTCTTGCTCTAGCCCAGACTGACCTGGAATTTACTGTGGAGTCTCAGGGTGGCCTCAAACTCACGGCAATCCTCCTACCTCTGCCTTCCAAGTGCTGGGATTAAAGGCATGCGCCACCACGCCCGGCCCAATTTTAAGAATTTTTTAAAAGTTAGTTCTTGGAGAAATTAGGCCACTTTCCTGGGAAGGGTCACAGAAGACTCCTACTAGCTACCAGCGAATGCTTTTGTGTCTGCTTCCTGCCCTTTTTTGGTTCCCTACCCAGTGACTCTCTCACCTGATTGATTGCATCCAGGCTGTTGACATAGCAAGTGGAATCTGTTTGCTTGCTTATTTAATTATTTATAAAGTGGGTCTCACTGTTTAAATTTTACTCTTTTAATTTGCAGGTGTGTGTGTATGGATACACTATCTCTTGCCCCTGCAAATGGATGCCCATCCAGCTTTACATGGGTAGCTGGGGAATTGAACTCTGGCCAGCAGCGTTTGTAAGCAAGCCCCTTTAGCCTCTGAACCATCTCCCTAGCCTCATTTACTTTGTGACTTTTATTTTATTGTGGCACTGTATCTAGAACCCAAGGCCACAGGCATGCTAGCCAAATGCTCTAGCAGAAAGCTACATTCCCACCCTGGAGGAAGGTCTATTATTAGGGTTTCTGACTGAGGAGAGGGAAAAGAGACCAGGTACTACTCTTCAAAACAGAGGTGGCAAAGAACAAGATTTCCCTTCACAGTCGTGACAACATCCCATGTACTCCTTTCCTCCTTGTACATCCACACATAGGAAAAGAATTAAAAATTTATCAAGTCCCTATTCTGTGAGGGTCCTTCAAGCTTCTGTAACAAATTGCTGGCACAAGCTGGACATGGTGGTACATGCCTTTAATCCCAGCACTCAGGAGGCAAAGGTAGGAAGATCTCTGTGAGTTCAAGGCCACCCTGAGACTACATAGTGAATTCCAGGTCAGGCTGGGCTACAGTGAGAACCTACCTCGAAAAAAAAATCATTGGCGCATCCTAGAGGGACATATCTTTTTGGAAAACTTTGTCAATTTTCAATTGAAATGGGATCTTTCTGTGTAGCCTGAGCTGGCCTTCAACTGGTAGCTATCCTGCTTCCATCTCTTGAGTGCTCAAAATCAAATTCCCGGTGTGTGCCACCAGACCCAACTATCATTTCAGTGTCAAATATCTTTTATAATGAAAAAGATGTATATAGCTTGTTTAAAAAGACAAGATGTGAAAGATATAAGTCAAATATCATATGACCTTGCCTGAATGACAATTTGAACCTGGGGCCATTTGGAGGTGTGCTTGTTCAATCCCTAGATTCACATGTTTTATCAAGTTATATTTGTCACTCTCTTATTCCTGCTCTAGGGTTGGCATATTCTTTTTAAAAATATATTTATCTGAGAGAGAGGAGAGAACAAGGATGGGTATACCAGGGTACCTTGAAAACTGCAAATGAACCCGAGCACACACCACTTTGTCACTTTGTGCATCTGACCTTACATGGGTACTGGGGAATCAAACCTCAGCCTTCAGGTTTTGCAAGCATGTGTCTTTAACCAATGAGCTATCTCTCCAGCATATTCTTTTAATAGGAAAACTCAAGTCTTTCTTCAGGTCAGGGAAGTTTTCTTCTATCATTTCTTCTCTTCCCCTCTAGCTCTCTGCCTAACAGAGCCCTTACTCGTTCATACCTCTACTCAAATCAATGTCACTTATCCCATGCTTTCCTCAGCCACCCTACCTAAAACAGCACTTCCTCTGCTGGCCGATCCCTGGCCTTGACTCATCTTATTTCATGGTCCTGATTCTATGCTGACATTTATCAGTATATTGTCTGTCTCTCTTATGAGCCGTCAAGCTCCTTAAGATCTTGGACTCAGGCTGCAGATGTGGCTTGGTGGCCTAACACGTGTGCAAAGGCGAGCAAAACATGCACAAGATGGACTTGTCTTTTCTCCACTCCTGTATCTGGAGAACTGAAGACAACTCAATCCAGAAGTACCAGTCAAGTGAATGAAGAGATTTGTTTTCTTGGTGAAACAGATAATAGAGTCAGAGTCTTTGGAGAACTTTCTGGAGGACTAACATTCTCTCAGTGATCTTGGCTCCAGCCCCTCGCCCTCAAATATGCCTACAGCTCCTGCTGCACCCCAAGACCTATGGTCTCCCTGCTTCTGACAATACATTTCTTGCGCAGAACCCCTGCAAAGGGCTGTTGTTAGGAGTGTAGATGACTGAAAGTCCCCTGAAGACTCCCCCCCATCTTGATCCAGATCACCAGAGACTGTGCTTCTCTAGCCTGTGGTCCAGCATGGCAGTCAGAGCTATGAGGCTGTCTGCTGGATGCAGCCTACACTCTGCAGGCCATGCCACAGCCTGAGGCTCCTCTTCCCTCTCCCTGGCTGTCAGACCTGAGCCCTGGTCTGAGGTTCTTCCCATCTGCCCCATTCCTCTGTGCTGTATATCCCCTACCCCCATAAACTCCTGGCAAGTCCACCTTGTGGAGATCTGAAGATGGGACACCAATGCAGGTAATTACTTCATGGGTTGTTCAATGATTAAACGAATTACATACCAAATCTTAGAAAAGGGCCTGGAATCAAGTAGAATTTTCTCACTCCTTCCTGGGGCCCTTCTAGGCCCTGTGCATAGATGTCTGTGAACTCTCTCTCATAGGCAGGAATTCTTACCATGCCTCTATGTGATGTCTTTCTACTGACCACAGGGCATTTACACAGCCACTCCCTCTGTCCCTCTGTGGTGAGCTCTCTTACTGCTTCCTTTCCAGGTCTATCCCTTGTTATTCTTATTTCTTTCTTTTTCTTTTTTTTATTTTTGGTTTTTCAAGGTAGGGTTGCACACTAGCCCAGGCTGACCTGGAATTCACTATGTACTCTCAGGATGGCCTCAAACTCAGGGCGATCCTCCTACCTGTGCCTCTGGAGTGATGGGATTAAAGGCGTGCGCCACCATGCCCGGCTCCTCATTGTCCTTTAGGTCAGAGTTCAGATGTTACTCCTCTGGCTTCCTTTGTGTCAGTTTCTCTCTTTCTAAGCATTTCTCATGGATTATAATTACCCATTACTTTGAGTGTTCACTTATTTAATGCCCATAGTGAGGACTACCAACCCTGATACTCATTTTCTCCTTTCTTAGCACTCCCACTTTCCATCAGAACTACCTGAAATAAAGATTCTCTCTCCTTTCTAAGTTGGCTTCCACACACTCCCTTCTCCTCGCTGGTGGCAGTATCAATATCGGTGAAGCCATAATGCTCTGGGGCCAGACAGACAAGAAAGAACCCCCGCCTTGGAAGCCGGACACCTTGGAAAGAAGGAGGAGAGATCCCAGACAGCTCTGAGCAGAGCCACCTCACCAGTGTGGGCTCTTGGGGAAAAGACCATGAAAGTCTAAGGCATTCAATCCAACATTGCTTTGAATCTTTTGAAAACGACAGTTCTCTGACCACAAGGCCAGGGCTATGCAAGCACAAAGTGCTCCCTAGGGTAGTCACGGTCACCTCCCGCTCCTGAATAGTCTGATGGAGACCACTAGACCATGAAGCATGATGATTTGACCTATGGTTTCTTGGCTTTGAGGTGGCATGGAAATGATGCGCACCTGGCAGAAACTGCCTGCGGGATTGTGACTTTGTATCTTTTCCCAGGCCACAGTATACAGCCTGGTGCTCCCTTGGTGTTGGGCAGGCGCAGCGAGCACAGCTCCCAGTCAGCCGCTCCTCAGAGGGTGCAGTGTGCATGGTGTGCTGCTGTGGAGCAAGGCTGCTCAGCAGGTGAGGTGCATCCTGTGCATTTCACTTATGGGTTTCTAGCAACATGAGCCCATCATTAGTGACATGTCTGAGGAGCATCTGCACATGAGGGGCCAAGGAACAGCTCTCTGGGGCCATATCATGGGGGACAGGCTGGGTAGCATTCTGGAGCATCATGTTCCGGTCGAGCATCCAATGGTGGTGGAAGCATGCTCTATCCACTGCCTTGGGAAGGTCAAACGGGATCAGGCTGTGCAGACTCTCTGGGTTGTGCTGGCAGGAGGGCAGAGGCATGAGGCAGGCAACGCACCACAGCTACCCCCCCCCCAAACTCCAAATTTCCTTGGAAAAGCTTGGATCCCAACTAATACAGTAGGAAGCTCTACTGAGTGCCTGTGGTATGCCAGGCACAGAGCCAAGAACTAACTTAAGTGAGTTCTGTATGCCAACCTGATCCAAGTGCTTGATGAATTCCACTTTATTTGCCCATCCAATATCCCCCTGAGGTTGGCATTGTTTTACAGCCAGGGGCATAAAGAGTCCACAGGTAGGGACTGACCACTGTGAGGGAGGGGCCCACAGAGGCCAGGAGAGAATCCCTGGCCATGTAATGTGTAATGGCATTCATGCCCACAAGACCCATTGGAAAGGAACTAAATTTGAGTTCAGGAGCAAGGACAGATCCAGTTGCTGCCTGGTCCTGGCCCTGGCCTGCCTGCCTCGCTTAGCTGCATCTGGCTGATGGATGAGTGACAGGGAGTCAATGAGTCACTCTGCCTGGGTAAAGTCCTCAAAGCTTAGCACATGTTTGTCAGGCCAACTTCAGGGCTGAAGTTCCTACCCACTATGTCCAGGGCAGCTGCGCTGTAAACCCAGCAGAGTGGTCTCCAGGAGCTAAGGGTGGTCTGGTATGACCCCATTTCAGTGCACACAGGGTGTGCATCACCTACGAAGAAGGGACCCTGGGAACAAGGAGATTGAGGAAGTGACTCCATTCTTTCTAAGCAGTCTTATACTAACTGCCTCCCAGATTCTGGGAGGACATCGTGATCATTGCAAACACAGCCAGGGGAGCGCTGGCCGAGACATAGTAAGGACAGAGTGTACTGACAGCCAGTTCTTCCTTGGGAAATTTCAACCTCACCCTCAGTCACAAACACACACACACACACACACACACACACACACGCACTCACACACGCACGCACATGCACACACACAGCAAGATGTCCAGTTGGTTAGGACATTTAAACTCACAATGCTGAGATGGGGAGGTGGCTCAGCCACTAAAAGTGCTTGCTTACAAAGCCTGTTGGCCTAGGTTCAATTCCCCAGTAACCATATAACACCAGATGTACACAGTAGCCCATGCATCTAGAGTTTAGTTGCAGTAGCAAGAGGCCCTGACAACCCATGTTCTCTTTCTCTCCCTCTCTCTCTCTGTCTTAATAAATAATTTAAAAAAAAAATCATAGTGCAGCTGGGCGTGGTGGTGCACGCCTTTAACCCCAGCACTTGGGAGGCAGAGATAGGAGGATCGCTGTGAGTTTGAGGCCACCCTGAGACTACATAGTGAATTCCAGGTCAGTCTGAGCTAGAATAAAACCCTGCCTTGAAAAACCAAAAAATAAAAAAATCACAGTGCCACTGGAAAGAGATTAAATCGGCACATTTCCCACAAGCCAAGGGCTGTACAGATCTTTTTCTTTTTTAATTAATTTATTTATTTATTTGAGAGCAACAGACACAGAGAGAAAGACAGATAGAGGGAGAGAGAGAGAGAATGGGCGCGCCAGGGCTTCCAGCCTCTGCAAACGAACTCCAGACGCGTGCGCCCCCTTGTGCATCTGGCTAACGTGGGACCTGGGGAACCGAGCCTCGAACCAGGGTCCTTAGGCTTCACAGGCAAGCGCTTAACCGCTAAGCCATCTCTCCAGCCCTGTACAGATCTTTTGGTGCTGCAAGTCTGCATGAAGAAAGCAACTCAAAGAAATGAACAGCAGCTCTTCCCACCATCTCTCACCCCGCGAGCAAGTCGAAGCTGGTCAGCGTCCAACAGAAAACAAACTCATCATTAGCTATAATGTCTACAGTGAAATAACACTTGGCTACTTGAATAAACATAAACCTTTTTTATAGTATTGTGAATGGAACCCAGGGCACCATATATTCGAAGCAAGCATTCTACCACTAAGCCACACTTCCAGCTCTCATTTGCCAATTTAAATTAAATTTTAAAAAAGACTACTTGATCAAAGTTAAAGTAAAAAAAAAATATGAGCTAGATATGGTAACTTGACTCACTCCTGTAATCACAGAAGATGGGAGGCTGAGGCAGGAGGATTACCATGAATTTCAGGTCAGCTTGGGCCTCAATGTAAGGCTCTGTCTCAAAAATAAATAAATAGAGCTGGAGAGATTGCTTGGTGGTTAAGGCGCTTGCCTGCGAAGCTCAAACACCCAGATTCAACTCCCTAGTACCCATGTAAAGCCAGATGCACAAGGCGACACATGCATATGGAGTTTGTTTGCAGTGGCAGGAGTCCCTGGGGCACCCACTGTCTCTCCATTTACCTCTTTCTCAAGTAAATTAATTAATTAAATTAAAAATAAATAAGTAAATAGCAGAGAGGGGGCTCCATATGTAAACTTGTTACACTGTTGAAAATTCTGTGATAATGATAGATCAATGACAGTTAACTTTTAAAATTGCCTAATTGTCTATGGAAGTAGATGCATCATTATTCTTTTTAAAGTATTTTAGTTTTAGTTAACACATAGAAAGTATGCACTCATTGGGTACAATGTGAAGAATACACATGTGTGTGTACGCTCACCATATGAAGATGACTGGCGTTTCCTCTCAGACATCATTTCTTTGTACCACCCAAAGCCTTTGTACTTGTCACTTTGTCAACTACAGTTACTCTGCATGCTATAGGAAGTTACAAATTACTCCTCATACCTGAATTAGAAAATCCGTTCTCTGAGAACATTTACATTGCTTCTAATTTTTACTAAGACAGACAAAGTTGCAGTCAAGAGCTGGGCCTGAAGGAACAGGCTTGTAACCCGACCACTCTTAAGGCCGAGGCCTAGTCTCCTAGTGAGTCCAAGGTCAGCCTGGACAACTTAGTGAGACCTAGTCTCAAGATAAAAGAAATTTCAAAAGGGTTGGAGATATCGCTCAATGGTAGAGCTCTATGCGTGAAGCCCTGTGTTCAAATGCTGGGGCTTGTAATAAATATCTTTGGTCACAAGTCTCTATGAGCCAACTGTTGGGGTGTACTGAGGATGCAACCCAGAACTTCCCTGTGTGTTGTTTGCGTTCTGCCCTTGAGCTACACCCCGGCCCCCAACTCTATGTCTTAAACAGATACCTGACAGACAGAACAATTGAGTTAAAGGGTAGATTTTTCCACCTGATATTTGGGACCAAGTTGTCCCCTTTGGAATTCTATTAATGTGGATCCCTGTCTCAATGTCTGGAGGTCATCACTTTATAAAAAGAGTGACACTTGGGACTGGGGAGATGGTTCAGTGGACAAAGTCCCATACAAGCATGAGCACCTAAGTTCAGGTCTCCAGCACCCACATTAAAGCTGGCTGCCGTGGCATGAGCCTCTAATCCTAGGGCTTGGCAGCTGGAAACAGGTGGGTCCCCAGGACAAGCTTGTTAGCTAGGCTGACTGGCTTGGTAAGCTCCAGGTTCAGTGGGAGACCCTGTCTCAAAAAATAAGCTGGAGAGGGAGATACCCAACCTTGACGTCTGGCCTCAACACACACACACACACACACACACACACACACACACAAAAAAAAGTGACATTTACTTGTCAGTGACAAGTGCAAAGGTGTCACTGTTTCAATTTACAATCTGTTATTGTTGGTGAAGGTGGAAGCTTCTCGGGTGCTAGTTTACTCTTGATTGGCATTGCATGAGTCCCTGGGGAGGGCCTGTGCCTGCCCTCTGCTTTCTCTGGGATTGGACCTTTCTCTTGCAGAGGAGTGTGAGTTCTTACTTGGGAAGGACACTTCAATTGTGTGTTCTGTCTGTGGCCAACAATGCTTTTGAAATTGCAGAATGTTTATATTTCTAGAGCCAAATACAGCTATACTTTTTGCTCTTGGCATCCGGTTAAGAAAATCCCCAGGTTATAATGAGGTTATTATGAGTGAGGTCCCATAGGGGTCCCACACTGTCCAGACTTCTTGGCTTAATAAGACCTCTTTCATACAGTTGGAATGTATCTCACCACTGTGGGCCAAGGTCAGGACCCAACCCATGTAGATCGAGCCAGCCCTCCTTTCCTATCCTTCCCCTTGACTTTTGCCTTAGGATGTGTGGGACACTCACACTTTCCCTGCCCGTAAGGAAGGAGGGACTCTATGAACCATACAGCCTATGCCAGAGGTCTTTGACAGACATGAGAAGACCCAGAGTGTCCCACGGTAGGGTCTCTAGCCAGTGGATGGCCAATGTGACATAGGAACCATGCTGGTCATGGATCATAGCCAAAGGTCTCTGGGAGGTCTTCAGACTCTATCTGTGCCTCCAGCCCCAAGCTGGTCCCCTGGCACCCCCACCCAGTCCCTGGGCTGAACCTTCTTTCTGGTATTCACCTCCCCAGGCCCAACACATCCTCCTCTGGAGTGGCTTGTCCCCCGTGTCCTGAAAGAGGTGGAGTCCAGAAGTGAAGGGTGACTGTCAAGGCCACCTAGTAGGACCTCAAGGTCAGGCTTCCCAGCCCACTGCCCTGCTGTGCACAGGGGTCCTATCCCAGGGGACTCCTCAGTAGACAAAGGCTTAGCTGAAAGTTCTGGAAAATGAGTGGAGGTGCACTCTCGGTGGGGGAGGGAGCAGCATCAGACCGTGGGAGGGTATCTTCCTGTGGAGAGACATGGACGTAAGGACTGGGATTAATAGTGCAGAGGAGACAGCACCACAATGACAGGTTTGTGATGGGGCCATAGGAGAGGCCCTGCTCTGGTCCCCCGAGAGAGCGCAGCCTAGCAGACCAACACAGCCCTCTGTTGGGCCTCACATATCTGTCAGGATGGGGTGTGGCTGAGACGCTGATGAAGAAAGACAGACAGAGGATGACACCGAACGGAACATGCTTTTTTAAGGATGTCATTTGTGTGGAGGCCCCAACCAGGCCAAGGATCTAGCAAGAGTGCTTCTGGCTTAGATCCTGGCACGTGCAAAGGTCCTGAAGCGAGGCAGGCCAGTAGGCCTGGGATGTGATCATCCAAGATTCCAGTACAGGCACAGGATCCACGGGAGAGGGGATGTGCTTTAGGCAAAGCAGGGGTGGGGAGCTGCACAGGCTCTGCAGCCTGCCATTGTTTCTGGTCACAGACGCACCACTCTTCCATGCTACCTCTGACCTGGTCCAGAGGAGAGCACAGCATGTGCCTTCCTGGGCCAAGTCCAAGGCTGAGGCTGAGGGAAGCACATGGAGCTACCGGGACAATGACACGTGAGCTGATTGTCAAGCAGCAGTGTTTTCTATGGGATTCCTGCACAAAATCACCAAGCTGTGTGGTGTACAAGAAAAAGACAGTCTCTCTCTGCCTACACCACCCAGGCTACCTCTGGGACTATTTGTACGAGGTGCTGGAATAAAACCTGTGTCCATTGTTTTAAACTTTATTTTTATTTTTATTTATTTGAGAGACAGAGATAGAGAAAGGGGGGGTGGGGAATGAGAGAATGGGTGCACCAGGGCCTCTAGCCACTGCAAATGAACTCCATACACATGCACAACCTTGTGCATCTGGCTTATGTGGATCATGGAGAATCGAACCTGGGTCCTATGGCTTTGCAGGCAAACCCCTTAACCACTAAGCCATCCCTCCAGCTCAGTGTATTGATTTTTTATCTTTTTTTTTTTTTTGAGGTTGGGTCTCTCTCTAGTCCAGGCTGATCTGGAATTACTCTGTGGTCGCAGGGTGGCCTTAAACTCATGGCAGTCCTCCTACCTCTGCCTCCCGAGTGCTGGGATTAAAAGTGTGTGCCACCATGCCCAGCTCAGTGTATCCATTTGTTTTTGTTTTTTGTTTGTTTGTTTTTTTCGAGATAGTGTTTCACTCTAGCCCAGGCTGACCTTGAATTCACTATGTAGCCTCAGAGTGACCTCAAACTCACGGTGATCCTCCTACCTCTGCCTTCCAAGTGCTGGGATTAAAGGCGTGAGCCACCATGTCTGGCTCTTTCAGTTTCTCCATTTTTAAGACACAGTGATTGTGACATGTCTTGCCCATTTCCATTAATGGGGCTGACCCTGTGGATACTGGACACCTGCCCGTTGATGCCATCCAAGACTAGGGGAGAGGGGAGACCAGGTTAAGGTTCATTCTTATAATCTGAGCACTTGGGAGGTTGCAGCAGCAGGGTTTCTGTGAGTTCAAGGCCAGCTTGGGCTACATAGTGAGACCTTGTCTCAAAATAAATTAAATTAAATTAAACCAAGGCATAGTAGTGCACACATTTAATCCCAGCACTAAGAAGTCTGAGGTAGGAGGATCATTGTGAGTTGGAAGCCAGCCTGGTCTACAAGGGGATTAAACAGGACTGAATCTTGGGCTGGAGAGATGGCTTTGGGGTTAAGGCACTTGCCTGCAAAGCCTAAGAACCCATGTTCAATCTCTCTCCAGATCCTATGTAAGCCAGACGTACAAGCACAAGGTCACATACACCCACTAGGTGGCACCAGTGTCTGGAGTTTGATTGCAGTGGCTGAGGCCCTGGCACATCAATTCTCTCCCTCTCTCTGTCTCGTTCTTTCTAAAATAAAACAAAATGAAAAAAAAAAAAAAGAAGAGGTGGACAGAATTCCTGGAGATTACACCTAAGGTTGCCCTCTGCCCTCCACATGCACACTCACTCTTGAGCATGCACACCTGCACACACACATATACACATACACATGTGGACTCACAGGCTCACACATATACCATACATAGGCAGAAAAGAAAGGGCAAATGAGAAATACTACTTGGTGAGCCAGGCTAGAGATGTGGACTGCCACTCTAAACAGTTCCATGGGGAGGACTTGCCTGGAAAGTGGCTGAAGTCTTAAAGGGATGTGAGGGAAGAGGGAACAGGCAGTGCAGGGGTCCTGAGGCAATGAGGCTGGTGTGGGGTTGAGAAGCAGGAGGTGCCTGGTATGACCACAGCAGCCCAGGGACAGTCCATAGTGAAGGAGATCAGCTAGCTGGGGCTGGGCCTTGTGGGCCTTGAGAAAGACTTTACTTCAAGCGAACTGAGAGCCACTGGGGGGATTTGAGCAGAGTGATGACATGGTCTGGCTCAATTTAAGGATCTTTGCAGCTAGCTCACTAGGAACAGTACATGGGAGAGGGTAGGGCCAAGATGCCAGCTGGAGTCATGGGTTCCTGGTGAGGACATCTAAAGCCGGGCAGCAGTGGCAGGCAGATCCTTCCCAGGATCCTCTGCAGAACGAAGGCTCGGCGCACGCAGTTCTGTTCTAGGTGCTTCATGGAAGCAAGCTCATCAGTCCTCACAGCTAAATAAAGCAACGACCTCCTCTGCTGTTGTCAAGGTAAGGCCACTGACCACAGAAAGCTTAAGTAACTCGCCAACGCCACACAGCTAGAAGACTACAGAGTCGGGATTTTGAACCTAGGTCTTCGGGAATGGAACCTGGGCCTTCAGACTTTGCAAGTGCCTTTCACTGCTGAGCCATCTTTCCAGCCCATGAACCTAGCCCTTCAGAAACTAGAGCTTAGACTCCTAAAATGCCACACTTTTCTGACAGAAAATGCCTGCCCTTCGAGAGCCCTGGACTTCCACCCGGGAGGTGGGCCTGTGGAAGGGAAGGGTGGAAGTCGACCTCATGGCTGGCTCAGGTGGGCTAGAGACACCCTCCATCTCTACCTCATCTCTTGGGAATGGCGTGTGGGTGTGGCTACCTGATAGTTCTGTAGGACACAGTCCCCATCTGAGGTGGCTGGTGGAACAGGAAGAGCATCACTGAACAGACAATAGCAGGAAGCAAGGGACCCTGGGGCAGGGACATGGAGCTATATTAAGAGTCCCCCCAAACACTAACCATTTGGGACATGGCTATTTAAGAGCATGTCCCCAAAGCCAGGGCGTGGTGGCACATGCCTTTAATCCCAGCACTTGGGATGCAAAGGTAGGAGGATCACTGTAAGTTCGAGGCCACCTTAAGACGACATAGTGAATTCCAGGTCAGCCTGGACTAGAGTGGGACACTACTTAGAAGAAAAATATATCCTCAAACATGCCAAGCCTGCTCAGAGACCAGTCACCCATGAACATTTCATATGTGTGCTTATCTGGGCCTTAGTTTCCTCATCTGTGGAGAGTAGAAGGGAAAAGTTTGACCCCACCAGCAAGTATCCTGGTCAGAGCTGGCCAGCTGGGACCTGACCAGTAAGATCTCATCTAGGACCAAGACCCAGCATGGGTGAGTGGCACGTCCACTGTTAGATCAACTGCAGCCGCCACCCACCCCACTGCTGCTTCGCCACTGGCTTTGTCTTCTCTGCATGGCTACCACAACGTCCCTTCAGTGGTACAAGTGGAATCATGTCTCACTGTGGAAAGCAAGAGCCCTTCAGTGACTGGCAAGGTGGCCAGGCTGGGCCTTGCCTGCTACCTTCCTCAGCTTGCCCTATGCCAGACCTATAATCTCTTGTCATTCCCTTGCCCTGCTTTGAATCAGAGTCCACCCCTGCTGACTACCTCCTGGAGACCACATCTCCTGCAAGGTGCTGTTCTCTCCACAGCTCCCCCGACCACTCTATACAAAATAACCCTCACCACCCACACCCTTCCATGTCCCTCCAGGGGTTGTAGCATCTCTGCAGAGCCCCAGGGTCTTCTGGCCTCCTGCCCACTTGTCTGCTGGATCGTCTGCTAGGCTTCACTGCATGAGAAAGTTCCTCGGGGAGGCTTTGGCTTTCTTTCTCTGCTGCGCCCCGAGCAGGCCTGACGTGCCCTGAGTGCTCAAGTGGTCCTCTCCCAGTCCTGGATTGCTAAGCCAGTGCTGCTCTGTCTGGGAGGTCATTCCAAAGCCAGTTCCCTACTCCAGCACCAGATCCTCCCAGCTGCACCCAGAGGGCTGTGTAGCACAGGGTCTGGAGGGCAGCTGGGCAGCAGTTCTGCCCTTGTGGAACCCAAGACTTTCCTGGCACCCTCTGTCATCCATAAGAGCTGCACACTTATCCCCTGCCTCGCAGGAGAATTCACAGGGTCTGAATGGTGACAAGTGCTTTCTGGGAGCTCACAAGGCTGCCTCTGCATCCAGAGCCCCTGCCTGATTCCAAACTCTGACTCTATGGTCCCAAGATCATGGCTTCCCATCTCAGCTCGACGAACATTTCCAGAGTCCCCTCTTTGCTCCTGGCTCAGGCGGGGAAAGTGCCCTTGCCTCCCAGGTGACTCAACTCAGCATGGCCTTGGGGAAGAGCTGTGGCTAGGCCATGGCACTGCGCTGCGGAGGGATGAGCATAAAGACTTGGCAGGGCAGTGCTCCCAAGTCCTTGTCACGGCCATGTCACTGGCTCATTCCTTCTTATTGGACAAGCTCCCAAGATAAAGAGAACCACCACAGTGTCTGCTATCTTTGGGGACAGCAAAGCTCTAGGCTCAGGACTGGCCATGTCTCCAGCTATACACTAGACACATGTTAGGGTGCTTAGGGATATAAGAGTCCTTCTTTCTTCATTCTGTTTTATTGATTGGCTGTAGCACTGGAGACGGAACCCGGGGCCTGTAAACACTAGGCAAATACTCTACCACTGGGCTACACCCCAGCTAATCTTAATATTTAAAAAAATTTTAATTTATTATGTACATATGCATTCCTGTGTATGAGCATGCCAAGGTCTCTTGCCACTGCAAACAATTACCTGTTGTCTGGCTTTACATGAGTGACTGGTGAATTGAACCCGGGCTACCAGGCTTCACAAGCAAAACATCTTTAACCACTGAGCCATTTCCCTGGCCCCTGATATCATTTAACATGGATTTAAATTGTGTCAGCTACATACTTGTCTCCTTAGATACAGGAAAGATCTGCTTCTGGTCATTTCCAGTCACATTCACCACATGACAAGTATTCCAGAGCTTCATGCCTGTAGCAATGGTAACTTATGGGGCTCACAAATCTTCTACTTGATTAGGGTGCAGGGGGACAGAGTCCACTTCTCTTCTACTCAGTATCATCTATGGGCTAAAATTACCTGAAAAATGTTCACATGTGTAGGAATCTACACTGATTCCCAGTGGACTGAAACCTTAGCTGGGGTCACCAGCCAGGGCATCACACATGGCTCCTACATGTGGCTGGAACTCCCCATCACCCAAAGGCTGTTTGCCAAGAGTCCCTGGAAGGAGTTTCAGGAGGAAGTCATGTCACTTTTATAATTCAACCTTGACAGTCAAGCTACATTTAATACCCAACCCAAGATAAAGGGCAGGTCTCTGTGTCCTGACAGACAATAGCAAGTTTCCAGAAAGCACGTGGGACTGAACATATTTTCTTGGCTATTATTAGAGACTACTATTATTATATGCCTCCGACATCTCAGGGAGGAGGGATTATCCCGAACAAAGATTCTATGCCTGCCTAAACTATGCCCCAGGCGAGCATGTAAATGCACTCTAGAAAGTTGTTAGAATGCTCCAGGACCACAGGATACTTCTGCATGGATCTGGTACAAGAAAGGAGGGGACAGAGTCCCAAGACAACTGTATGGGAAGCAAAGAAGCCAGTTAGGCAAGAAGCAGCTCTGGAAGAGAAGTCTGTGGGACCACATCTGTAGCATGAGTGGGATGTCCTGTGTGTTGGCCCATTAGGTGATAGGCAGTGTGGTACTGAGAGTTAATAATCATGACATTCAGAATGGAACATGATGGGCTGGGGAGATGGCTCAGTGGCTACAGGTACCTGTTTGAAATACCTGTTGGCTTAGTTTTAATTCTAATTAATTAATTTGTTAGTTAGTACCCATATAAAGCCAGATACATAAAATGGGATATGTGTCTGGAGTTAGTTTGAAGTGGAAAGAGGGCCTTCCATGCCCTCTCTCTCTCTCTCTCTCTCTCTCTCTCTCTCTCTCTCTCTCTCTGTGTGTGTGTGTGTGTGTGTGTGTGTGTGTGTGTGTATGTGTGTGTGTCTTTGCAAGTCAATATATAAAATTTTAAAAAGAAAAAAGAAGATGGCAATGAGACCATCAAGTAAAGCAGGGACCAAACACCAGCTAATGTGTCTATAAACACTAAATGGAGCTAGGGAGATGGCTCAGTGGAGTATGTGAGTTCACATTCCCAGAACCCACGCAAAGCCAGATGCTATAGCAGGTGTTTATAATCCCTGCATGCCTACAGAGAAAAGGCGATCACCCAGGAGCTTGAAAGGCAGCTAGCTTGGTGTTCACAGTGGTGACCAACCAGACACCCTGCCTCAAGGTGGAAAGTGAGGACTGATACCTGAAGTTGACATGTGTGACCCATATACCACCTGTACCTGCACTGACACATGTCAACACACTCACCAATATAAACACTAATTACACAACACTGATAACAAAACATCTCAAAAGACTTTTAAAATAAGACACTTTATTGGGCTGAAGAGATGGCTTAGCAGTTAAGGCATTTGCCTGCAAAGCCAGAGGACCCAGATTCAATTCCCCAGTACTACGTAAGCCAGATGCACAAGGTAGTGTATGAATCTGGGGTTCATTTGCAGTGGCTGGAGGCCCTAGTGGGCCTATTCTCTCCCCCCCCTCCCTCCCTCAAATAAATAAATAAATACTTAAAAAAAGAAAAAAATTATTAATAACTTCTATAAATATAGACAATATTCATGATGAGAAGATAAAATTTTTGAAGTATAGGATTATGTGGTAATTCTTTATCCAAATGGAGAAGACAACATAAAATTCAACTCTGGCCTTATCATGTGCAAGCATGCTTTCCAGGTGGATTAAGGACCATAATGTGATGGGCACATCTATAAAGGTTTTGTAACATGAAGCTATTTGTCATGTACTTAGCAAAGGATGTGTATCACAGAGCCAGCGCGGCAGACATGCCTGTAATCCCAGCACCTGAGAAGTGGAATCAGGAGGTTCAAGATAATCCAGCCTGGGCCATATGAAGCTGTGCTGGAAAACAACAACAACAAAAAAATCCACAGTGAGAAAAGCCTGTCTCATCAGATGGGCAGAAATATTTTTAAAGTTTCGGGCTGGAGAGATGGCTTAGTGGTTAAGCGCTTGCCTGTGAAGCCTAAGGACCCTGGTTCAAGGCTCGACTCCCCAGGACCCATGTTATCCAGATGCACAAGGGGGCACACACGTCTGGAATTCGTTTGCAGTGGCTGGAAGCCCTGGCGCGCCCATTCTCTCTTTCTCTCTCTATCTGCCTCTTTCTCTCTCTGTCTGTCACTCTCAAATAAATAAATAAAAATAACAAAAATTTTTTTTTAAGTTTCACAGTAAGGCTGGGGTGGTGGCACAGCAGGAAAGAGCATTTACTTACTGTGTGATCTTGGGGACCTGAGTTTGATTTCCCAGCTCTCATGTAAAAAGCCAAACATGTCCATGCGTGATTGTATTTCCAGTCTTGGGAGGGGAAGAAACCAGGGACTCACTGGTCAGTCAGTATGACCAAGAAACAGCATCTCCAGGCTCAGTGAGGTACTGCCTCAGAAAAATAAGATGAGAGAGGATACCCAATGCTCTCCTCTGGCTTCTACATGTGTGAACATAGACATACATTTCTACACATGTGCGTGCGCACACACACACACACACACACACACACACACACACACACACCTGTACATACCACAACACACAAAAAGTAACTTTAAGAAAGCCTCACAAGAGTGTTGATGTTTCTGTTACTAGAGCAAAATGTTTGGACTAGTGAAGTTAAAAAGTGGAAAGGTTGACTTTACCTCATAGTTTTGGAGGTCTCAGTCCATGTTCAGCCAGACCCACTTTGTGGGCGTCGGGGACTGTCAAGGCAGAACATCAGTTGTGGGAGTGTGGCAGAAGAGCCTGTCACCTCATGGTGACAGGGAGCAAAGAGACAGGGGGGTGAGGCTGGGGTCCCCATGCCCCCTTCAAGGGCATGCCCAATATGATTAGATAATTTCTAATAGGCCCTACCTCTATCTATCTATCTATCTATCTATCTATCTATCTATCTATCTATCTTTCATCTATCAATATTGACTTATTTATTGTTGTACTGGGTACTGAACTCAGAGTCTCATACATAGTATATAAGTACTCCACCACCAAGAAATGTGTATATTCATATATTCCTTAGATTTATATATTTAAAATTTATATATGTAAAATCAACTCAATAAAGTAGGAAGTGGGGTACTAAGATGGGCAAAAAAAATTGTTCAAGGACATCCCAGAGGGCTCCACAGCTGCCTCCATCACAATGAGGGAAGCTCTGCACCCCAAACCCTGAGTGCACCATTCCAGGAAGCTGGATGGCCAGAAACACTTCACCCTCACCTCCCATGACAGGAAGTCAGCTGATCTCAGACTAAAATGTATAAACCCAGAAGTCCCAGTGTAAGCGCCTTCCTTTGACAAATGAGGAAATATTCCTAAAAAACTAGTCAAAAATGAGGATGTAGCTAAGTTACAGAGTGCTTACCTAGCAAGCATGAGACAAGCCTTGGTTTTGATGACGTTTTCTGTTTTTAATATTTTTAAATTTTTATTTATTTGTGAGAGAGAGCGAGAGAGAGAGGGAGAGACAGAGAGAAGGGGTGCTCCAGGGTCTCCAACCATTTCAAATGAACTCCAGACTCATGTACCACCTTGTGCATGTGGCTTACATGGGTCCTAGGGAATTGAACCTAGGTCCTTTGGCTCTGCAGGCAAGCACTTTAACCATTAAACCATCCCTCCAGCCCATCTGTTTCTAAATATTTTATTTATATGAGAGGAAAAGAGAGGGACTATGGACATACCAAGGTCTCATTCCACTGCATCCGAACTCTATGCGTTACTTTGTGTATCTGGCTATAAGTGACTACTGGGGAATCAAACCCAGGTTTGCAGACTTTGCAAGCAAGCACCTTTCAGTGTTAAGCCATCTCCTCGCTCCTGAACTTTGGATTGCTCTCCAGGGCTGGTGGTAAATGCCTGTAATCCTGGAACTTGGAAGGTGGAAGCAAGAGAAGCAGAAGTTTAAGGTCATTCTTGGCTACATAATTAGGAGGTCAGGCTGGGATAGTGAGACCCTGTCTAAAAAGGGGGGGCCTAGAGAGATTGCTTAATGGTTAAGGCACTTGACTGCAAAGCCAAAGGACCCAGGTTCAATTCCCCAGGGCCCACATAGACGCATGCATCTGAAGTCCATTTGCAGTGGGCTAGAGGCCCAGTATGTGCATATACTCTCTCTCCCTCTTCTCCCTCTCTCTCTCCTCCCTTCCCTCTCAAATAAATAAAAAGAAAGCAAAGGCTGGGCATGGTGCCAGACACCTTTAATTCTAGTACTTGGGAGGTTGAGGTAGGAGGATTGCTGTGAGTTTGAGGTCACCCTGAGACTATTGAGTGAATTCCAGGTCAGACTGGGCTAGAACGAGACCTACCTCAAAGAGAGAGAGAGAGAGAGGAAAGAAAGAAAGAAAGAAAGAAAGAAAGAAAGAAAGAAAGAAAGAAAGAAAGAAGGAAACAAGAGAGAGGTGGCAGAGTGGCTTATACCTATAATCCCAGCACTTGGGAGGCAGAAGAAGGAAGATGGCCATGAGTTCGAGACCAGATTCAGCTATACAGTGGATTCCCCACCAGGCTGGGCTGTACAGTGAGACCACATCACTCTGTGGGGAAAAGCTCTCCATAAGCCTTTGGGAAAGAAAGCTCTGAACTAGGGACTGAGCAGGACCTCACAGGAAGATGCTGATGGAGATCTCACCCATGAGTGCCCACATGCCCACCTGCACATGGTGTGTTCTGGGAGGCTCTGGGGAAGGGTTGGAGTGGCTAGCTTCCTTTATTTTTATATTTTGGGGGTATTATTACACTGTCATTGTAAAACACAGCTCTCAATAGGAGGTAGTTTATTCTGGAGCCAGATGTGAATGGCCAAGGCCTGGTAACATGGGGTCAAGGTTACTTCAAATACCACCTTCCCACAGTTTCATGAAGCTTTTTTCTTACAGAACAAAAGAAAGCCACAAATCTCTCTTCAAACACATTGGTGAGAATCTCAGATAGGCAGCTCACAGCACAGCAGGGAGGGATGTGTGACAGGGCTCAGATAGGATCTGATAGCATTCCTAGCTTTGAGCTGGTGGAAGCCAGCGGTCTAAGTTAACAGGTCCCAAAAAGCTTCACATGCTAGTCACAGGGAGTTAGGTCAGCTAAACACAGGGAGGCAGTGAATGGCTGTTAAGGGGGTTAAGGATAGCCTAAGATAGTTGGTGCTCTAGATGGTCAACATTCCAACTCCACAGTGAGCAAGGGTGTAGGGGCGCACGCCTTTCATCCCAGAATTTGGCAGACTGAGGTAGGAGCATCACTGTGAGTTTGAGACCAGCTTGAGACTGCATAGTAAATTCCAGGTCAGCCTGGACTAGAGCGAGATCTTACCTTGAAAAAAAAAATTCCCAACTGTCCACAATCAGGAAGTTCTCATCAATGGGCTTGTTGAATCTTTTACACAGGTGTGATTCTTTTCTGGGCACTTCAGTCCATATGTATTCAGTTCAATGTATTTCTGCATTTTCTGTGCATTTTTTATACTGCAACAAGCCTAGGAAGCTGTTTGGTTTGCCATATTGGGATTGGGTTTGGGTTGAGTTGGGACTAGCTGCTGTAAAGTTAAGGAATGTTCTGGATAGAATCAGCATATTCCTGTTAGAAATAGGGTTTGCACTACCAGCCCCGGAAGTTGGGGGGGTCACAACTTGGATTAGAACTTGGGGAGGGGCTAGGTTAAACCCATCACACACAAGTTGGACCTCAGGCAGGGCTGGGCGGAAGAACCCGCCTGCTTGAATGTGGGGGAAGCAGCTGGTTTTCTCACCTGTCCAAGGAAGGCGCTTTGGAGATGCTGTGGCCTGGGAACTGTGAGGTCTGGCCTGGCCTGGGAGGCTTTCAGGTCCCATTTGGGCTCAAAGGACAACGCACTAGGACCTCTAGGGCTTTATTTAGTGCAGGGTGCCTCTTTCTGGCACATGCAGGCATTGCTCCCACCTGTCCGTCCACTGACCTGCATCATTCTTCCACAAACCCCAGCACGCACGTGTGGAGTATCTACCCAGGCATAGCATGCTTCCATCATCCAAAAATCCACCCACCCATCCATATACCCCCTACCCCACCTAACCAGCCATGGTAGGTAACTCTGCACACTTACACACACATCCATTCATCCCACCTCAGCGATTTTCATCTTTCCTACCCAAAGACTACTGGGGAAGCGGAAGGCGGGGGGTGGGGTGGGGTGGGGAGAGAAGGTGATAGGAAGGGTGGTGTCAACCAAAGCTTGGAATAAGTATACATGTAAAAGTCATAGGAAACCCATTCATATCTATTTTTGAAATATTTAATTAATTTATTTATTTAAGAGAGAGAGAGAGAATGGGTGTGCCAGGGCCATTGCAAACAAACTCCAGACATGTTCCACCTTGTACATCTGATACTTGTTGGGTCCTGGGGAATGCAACTCCTTAGGCTTTGCAGGCAAGTGCCTTAACCTCTGAGCCATCTCTTCAGGCCCTTTCATACCTATTAATATGAATTTTTTAAAAATCAAGTAGCCACTCACAGTAGCACATGCCTATAACTCCAGCACTTGGGAGACTAAGACAGGAGGATTGTGAGTTTAACGGCCTGAACTACGCAGCAAGTTCCAGGCCAGCCTGAGCTCAGTAGTGAAACCTGACCTCAAAATAATCAAATAAGTAACGAGATAAGCCCATATTTCTCTCTCTAGCCCCTCTTCCCACTGGCTTTCTTGACAGTCCACACCTTCCATGCCCTGACCCATGCATGCTCAAGCATGCACTGAGGCGAAGGGTGACAAGATGCAGCTCCTGTCCCCCTGAGCCTACAGAACAGTGACAGGGACATACCCACAGACATCCTGGTGAGATAGGTAACCATCACTTTTGGGGATACAATGGAAACATATCAGCTCAGACTTGAGGGTCATGGATCGTCAGTCTGGGCTGGGAAGGAGCAGGGAGGATGGTTTGGCAAGGGCTGGACATTGGCCAGAAGCCATGTGGGCTCCAGGCTCAGCATGTGGAAGGGTTGAAGGTGGACACCCCAGAGCCCTTGAGGCCTCCTCAGCCACCACACAGGGCTTGGCTGTGACTGGGGAAATGGGGCTACTGAGGAGTTACTTGTATTGTGCAACATTTGATTTATGACAGAAGTAATACATTTCTACAACAGGGAAAAATAAACACACCACACAGAGACTATCCTAGCATGTATGCATGCACAGGGACTCCCCCACTCACGCGTGGCAGAGCCTAGGCTGTGCTCCTCTGGGTGAGCTGAGGAGTGAGCAATGAACACTGCCCTGGTGCTCACGGATGCCCTGTGTCCTGCTGCAGAAATAGAAGGCATCATATGACCATCCAGATCCTCTCAGCTCCTTTCCAGTGTGACTGAGAGTGCCTAGACCCTACCTGCATCCCAGGGCCGTATGCCATGGGGCTAATCTGTTGGTGCCTGTCATTGGTCTGGGCATGTAGGAAATAAGATTATTATTTAGTAATAAAATTATTATTATCTTAACTGTGGATACATGAGGAAAAGTGTTCTGCTGGGATTCTCATCATACGAGGTATTTCCTTGTTATTTAAGTCATTTCTAACAGAGAGGTTTCTTGCAAAACAGAACCTCAATGATGTCAGGAGCCAGTGAGGAGATCTGTTTTGTTGGAACCACCCTCCTCTGGACACTGAAGGAAAAATCAGAAGTCATATTCTCTCCTCTGGGGCATGGTGCCTGAGTCCAACATTCCATCCTTCCTCCCCATCTGGATCCTACCCCCAGCCTCCTAAGCATGATTGGTATTTCTATCTTGCCTTCCTCTTCTTCGTCCTCCTCATTTTACTCATATTCACTCATTCTCTCTCTCTCCATCTCTTTCTCTTTGCTCATAGGCCTAATATAGTCCCATCTTCCTTTCCTGGCTGACCACAGTCCCCTCATCCACCTGGCACCCAGTCCTGCCTCTGATCATGACCAGCGCCAAGTGACACCACTGTGCCGCACTCCAAGCCTTGGTGGTCTGCCTCAGCACTAAGCACTGGGTCTGCCCTGGACGACCCAGTATCCACCAGAGCTCACAGAACAGCATGAGTCCCAGTTCTACTTTGGGTCAGCAACACCCAGAAGGGAGCAAGATGGAGCCACAGCCAAGACCATTAAGAGAGTAGCCAACATGACTCCTCTCCTGCATTGACCTCACCCCTAGGAGATCCTGCAAGTGTCCTCCTGAGGTCCACTCAGTGACAAGCCAGCATTCTTGTCTCTCAGTGTGTCGCTCTAGAGCATTTGTGGTGGACATGACTTACCTTCCCTCATATTCCAAACCACTCCACCCTCTCATATATGACATAAATGTGGGCATATGTGTGTGAAGGCTGGAGGTTGAGGTCAGGTGTTCTTGTGTTCTTTTCTGAGATGGGGTCTCTCATTGGATCCAGAGCTCCCCAGTTTGTTAGACTAGCGAGTCAGCTCACTCTAGGGATTCTTGTCTCCACATTCCCAACACTGAGATGACAGGCATGTACTACCACAGTGGCATTTACAGGGGTCCTGCAGACCAAACTCAGAACTTCATGCTTATACAGCAAGTATTTCACCCTTTGAGCCATCTTCCCAGACCCACAAACACTGTACCCCCTTAAGGTGCATTTCTTCTATTCACAGAGTTACACAGCTCTACCTAATCACTAGAATCTAATTTCTGCATATTGTCATTACCTCAAAGGAAAAAAAAACTCATAACCATTAACAAATGAAATATAGTCAATACCCAGCTCCAGTGTTCAGCCATTGCTTGGGAGCAGTTTTGGGGTGAAGCTGGGCTCCATCCCAGACACACAGTCCCTGGAGCCGGTGAGCTCGCCCCACATTTATGCCATATATGAGAGAGCAGTACATACAGGCCTTCTCCTGCTCTAGGTCCCAACATCTTCCCCAGCTGGGCTGGCTAAACACTGCTCCTCTTAGGCCAGGGGGAAGAAGAAGCAGGGTACGGGCTTGGATCCCATTTCTGCCCCTTACATGGGCTGTGTGGTTGGGCAAGTGGCCTCGTGCCTCTCATCTTTAGCTTTCTGGCTTAAATGTCTGCAGCTAAGCTGGGATGCCCTGAAGGCATCTGCACAGCACCACATGTGTAGACAGACCCCACTCAACCAGATACGGTCCTCAGACCATGGCTTCACATTACATTGCACACAGGCATCACTGAGGTCCTCTTGGGTGCCAGATTCAGTGTCAAGATCCAGCCTTAATTATCATTTCCATTTTATAGAGTAGAAAACCGAGACCCAGAGCACTGCAGGAACTGGCCCAACCAAGGTGATGGACAGAGAGAGGACTTGTAACCAGTCCCTGCTGATGCCACAGCCCCTCCTGCCCACCAAACTGTCCTATCTTTAAACAATGTGTGTTTTGCTCATACCTAGGAAACAAGTCTTGCTCCCAGGAGGTTCGAATAAAGGGAACTTAAAACTGGGCATCGCTTAACACACTGGAAGCAGGCAGGAAATGTGGGAAAGGGAGTGGTGAGGCCTAGGAGCCACACAGAGGTATGGCTGGAGCCCACGAAAGTTCTGGTTGGAGGAGCCAGGATAAGGCCCTGGGTGCCATAAGGAGACACTGTCAGCTCCTCTTCTTCTACCCACTGGACTCAGCTGGCCACCAAAGAGCAGGCATGGTGGAGAGATGTGTGATGGGTGCAGGCTGTGATAGGTCAGAGTAAGGGTCCCATACACCCATGCCACCAACCAGGGAAGACTGCCTGAGTGTGAACAAAGGGTACAGATAGGCTTCCTGGAGGACACCCAGAATTGTCTCCAGAGAAAGGAGCAGGAATTTTCCAACAAAATGAAAGACAATGTTCCTTCCATCTGAAAGGTCAAAACTGTATGCCATGGGCTGGAAAGATGGTTTGGTGGTTAAGTCACTTGCCTGGGAAGCCTAAGGACCCAGGTTCAACTCCCAGAACCCATGTAAGCAAGATGCACATGATGGCATATGTGTCTCTCACTCACTCTCAAATAAATGAACAAAAATTTTAAAATTGGGCTGGAGAGATGGCTTAGTGGTTAAGGCACTTACCCGTGAAGCCTAAGGACTCGTGTTGAACTCTCCAGGTCCCATGTAAGCCAGACACAGAAAGTGACGCAAGTGCATAAGGTGGCACATGCGCACAAGGTCTGGAGTGTGATTGCAGTGGCTGGAGGCCCTGGCGCACTAATTCTCTCTCTCCCTTCCTCCTCTCAGAGAGAGAGAGAGAGAGAGAGAGAGAGAGAGACCAGTCAGATGCCAGGCATGGTAGCCTTTAATCCCAGCACTTGGGAGGCTGAGGTGGATTGTCGTGAGTTTGAGGCCATCCTGAGGCTGCATAGTGAATTCCAGGTCAGCCTGGGCTACAGCAAGACACCACCTTGAAAAGTCAAAAACCAAACACACACACATACACAAAAATTTTAAATTAAACTGTCCTGTGAGAAACCAGAAACCATGGAGATGAGGCAAGAGCACCCTCTTGTGGACATGCATCACCTTGCTAAAACTCAGCCACCTTTCCCAGGTATCCTGTGTCCTGCCCAGGCCCAAACCTGCCAGAAACTGTGAGGGAAGGGACGAGTGCAGACCATTGACCCCAAAGACACTGCCAGACATAGCCATGGGTCACATCAGGGGTGTATCTGCCATGACACCCTTGTGGCCAGCTTTGGGCTCCATTGCTGGCTCCATGGTTCCTGGTCCCCTGACCCTCTGGGACCTCTGTCCTTCTGGGGACCCCAGGAGTACCCAGGTCTCCTCCCCTTTAATTGGCTGTATATAGTTCCTGGATTTTTTTTGTCTTTACTTCCAAGACCCTAGACGGGTATGCCTTCAAAGAAGAAAGTGGGGAACCAGAAATACAAATTTTTTCTTTAGGAAGATTCATTAGCTTATCCAAAAACAGTTTATTATGAAAACTTCAGACCTACAGAAATGTGGAAAGAACTTTATGGGGGACACTGAGACACCCACCAGGTGGGCTCTACAGGGAACACCTTGCTGTAAGTGCTTCATTGCCCCCTTAAATCCCTCTAATTTTCAAAATAAGGTTTTCATCGGCAAGTGATGTTAGGATAAAGATTCAAATTCCAAATCAGGCCACATTTTCTAGGTGTCTTTCTTTCTGACCTTCTAAGTAGCTGAAAACAAGAAAAGAGGAAAGAACTCAGACTGGACTGGCTGGAGGACTTGTCTTCATGACCAAGCACAGCTCCAGACATAACACTTCAGCGTATCACATGAGTGGGCGGGAGCTGCGTGTGTCTGGTTAAGGGCAGTGGTGGTCTCTGCAACCTGCGTATGATTACAGTTCCAGCCCTCAGCAGTGGGGTCAGAGCAGAACTACCATCTCCTCTGCACAGTAGTCAGGAGCATCCCGTAGGTGGATGCCAGCAAGCAGAACAGTGCCCAATACATAGGAAAAGCCCAAGACCGGCTTCCAGGAGGCTCAGAACAATTCATAAACAGAAAGATCACTTCCTCACGTCCGTGACCAAATGCCCGACAAGAAGCAACTTGAGGGGGAACTATTTATTTTGGCTCACAGTTTGAACTTAAAGTTCATTATGGAGAAGCAGGCACGGTAGGTAGCAGGAACTTAATAAGGCAGCTGGTCATATTCAGTCCACAGGGAGGAGGCAGAAAACTTAGCCAGCTCTCTCCTGTTTATCCAGCCCAGGGCAATGGTATTGTCCACAGTTAAAGTGGGTCTTCCCACCTCAATTAGCCCCAGGCTAATCTAAACTAGATAATCTCTCACAAGCATTCCCAGTGGTTTATTTCTTGGGTCATTCTGGCTCCTGTCAAATTGAAAATCAATATAAACCATGGCAGGTGGATAATTTTTGAGATTCCCCAACAGCCTCAAGATGTGTTAGGCAAACCATTCCTAAAGTGCTAGCTTTCCTGGCTGAATTCATGAAGTGTGTCTCTTCTTGGTTTGCTGAACCCTAATCCTTATGCACAATTTATTTATTTACTTTTGGTTGCTATTCTGACAGCTTCCAGGAAGGCTGAGGTCAAAATGTTGGGGACTCTAGAAGACACTGTAAGGGGCCACTTGTCTCTGGAAGGCAATTTAACACTAACTGCATAGCAAATGAACCCACACACAAATCAATGAGGGGTTTAACAATACTTTCTTCCTGGTTCTCACACAGCCCTGTGTAGGTCAACTGTCCTCCTGGTGATTCAGGGAGGGCCCTCTCTGCACTCAACAATGCTGGCACTCCTGCCTTGGAACTCATCTCTTCACCCACTGCGGTGGCACAGTGACCCTGGGCTGAGCTAGGAGCTGCTGGGATCAGCTCTGGGATCACAGCGCCAGCCTGTGGACTGTTCAACAGTCCTGCCAAAGCCCTTAAGTGTCCCGAGAAGCCAAGCCCATGGCTTTGCCTCAGCTCAAAACAACTTTGATGGACGCAGGGCAAAGTGTGGTGACTGGTGGGGACTCCAAGAGGTGGGAGGGATCTCCACCTTCTGGGCTGGATGAATACACCCGGAACCGCCCTGCAAACCCCAAGAGGTGAACCTAGAGGAGTCAGATGTGCCCCAGCCATCCATCATCTCCTGTTGGGGGTACTGGAGAGGCAGCCTCTGTGGCTCTGTGACGTCACAGCCACGGGAACAATGGTTGCCTTGGCAACGCAAACACAGGGCCGGGAACAAGTAGGGTCCAGAATTGCCCAGCAGAATCCAGGCTCTGGAGCAAGCAGGGCGCGCGATCCGATCGGTGGGTGCGCGCTGGGCCAGGGGCGGGGATTCAAGACTGGGGCAACCCGGGTGCACGGGGCTAGAGTCCTCCTAGAGCCCGCCTGGTAAGGCTCGCTTGCAAGGCTCCACACCCTTCTTTGCTCCTTCATGCTTCCTTTGTGACAGGACAATGCATGTGTCCAGTCCCTCTGTAGCTTGACCCCTGTGTGCTCTTGCTAAGGAGCCGGAGAGCGGGACCTGGAGGAGCTGGGGCTGTTGGAAGACCCGGCTTACTAATCCTTGGTTCTGAGGTGGGGCTTCCTGCCCACAGGGGGTTGTCATAGGTAGGGGACAGGGACAGCCCAAGCTTTAGAGCTAAAGGAACCCTGGACTCACTCCCTGGCTCCAGCCTTTCTGACTTTGAGCACTTCTTTTGCAAATGCGAATGCTCACTCGGTAGTTGAAGGGTAGCTGCCGGGTGCCTTAGAAGTGTCAGGAGCTTGGGCAGATACAACGGTTGTCCTGCTGGCAGTCAGGGGAAGACAGGCAACAAAGCCAGGTCTTTAAAGTGGCCGTGACTGGTGACTGCAGAGAAAATAATAAAGGGGCATGTATGCTTACGGGTGACCTGCATTTTGAAGGGAGGAGGTCCCCAACCTCAGTTAGGCCAGAGGCTGTCATGAAGTGGCCCTGGGACAGACCAAGGCCTGCAGTGTTCAAATAACAGGAAGACCAGGGATCTGGGCCCCACCCAGGAGGGGCAGTATGGGTCATGCTGCGATCTGCCCATGTATGCTCTCACACAGCCCAATGTGGACCCCACCAGGTGGGACAACTGTCCTCCTGGTGATTCAGGGAGGGCCCCTCTGCACTCAACAGTGCTGGCACTCCTGTCTTGGAACTCATCTCTCCGCCCGCTGTGGTGGCACAGTGGCCCTGGGCTGAGCTAGGAGTTACTGCCAGCCAACCACACTGAAGAGAGCTGTGGGGTTGGGGAACCACTCACTCAAGTGCGGTGTCACTCTCCAGGTGAGAATCTCCTTCTAGACTTTGGCATCGACCGGTTGGTCCTTAGCCAGGATGTCCAAGACACTGTCCTCTACAATGCCCACCAGCATTACCTCTGACTGTAAGTATTGTTTGGCTGGGCGCTCTCCGAGGTCAAAGGGAGCCCCAGAGGTGGGGATGGTCAGGGCTGACTCACTCCAGGGTTAAGATAGCTCCAAATCAAACACACATGACCATGCACTAGCAGACTCCATAGCGTAAGCCAGGAGTGTCCGATCTTTTGGCTTTTCTGGTCCACATAGAGTGAACAATTGTCTTGGCCACACAAATATGAGTGTCTGTCACCTGTGAAGTTGAAAATTGAGAATGCATGATTGAATTACAAAACTCATCACACACAAAAGCCCTCAATGTTTTAAGTTAGTTTACGATTTTGTATCGGGCCATATTCACAGCTCACAGAGGCTTGTCGTGGCCTTTTCTGGATTTTCTGGAGGCTGGCTAAGGCTGGGTCCTTCTGAGGTGGTAGGGAGAGTCTGTTCAAGCCTCCTGGTGTGTGCTGGTCATCTTAGCTGCCCTTGGCTTTAGGGGTGCCCTCCCCCAACCCCATGTCTATCTCTGTTGTTCCATGGGGCTCCTCTTATGTGTGTGTCTGTGACCCCAACTTCCCTTTTACCAGCACAGCAGTGTGCTGGGGTTGGGAGCCCATCCCATGCTAGAATGACCTCAGCTTAACTCAGTACATCTGCAGTGACTTTATTTTCAAATAAGGCCACATTCTGAGGTACTGAGACTTCATCACACCAATTTGGAGGGAATCAGTTTGAGGCCATAGCAGGCCATGAGGGAGGTGCCACCGTGGAAACCATCCTGTCCTGATTCTGTACCGGCCTTGGCTGCCAGGCTGAGCCCTAAGTAGGTGGCTGTCTGGTCATGGGTGAAACATGCCTTTTCAGCCAAATGCATGCTGCTAGGTGGGATCTGAAGAGTGAAATGTGGTGGACTCTAGCTCAAGGCCCTCATGCTTAAGCAGCAAGCACTCTAAACTGCTGAGCCATCTCCTTAGCTCTCCCTTCAGCTTTAAAAAAGAGTTTCTTTTTAATTTTTTTTTTTTTTGAGAAAGGGAGAGAAATATACAAAGAGAAAGAGGGTGGGGGGACACCAGGGCCTCTAGCTACTGCAAACAAACTCCAGATGCATGTGCCACCTTGTGCATCTGGCTTTAGGTGGGTACTAGGGAATTGAACCTGGGTCCTTAGGCTTTGCAGGCAAGCGCCTTAACCACTGAGCCATCTCTCCAGCCCTCCCTTCAGTTTTTATATTCTAACTTAATGTGTTTATAGGGAAAGTATCCCACAGTTCAAACTTCAAGTGTATTCATAGTCTCCACCTATTTGAAAGCTTATTCCCAGCATGCTCCCAGACATTTTGTGGATGTCCAGAGTCACCGCCAAGCAGGCTGTGCACATTCAAGAAAATATGTAAATCTAGAGCTTTGTTCAGAAGTGGGCTACAATCAAAAATGCCTCATGCCCCCCCCCCCCGCAGCCCTTGCTTGCATCAACAAGAATTTCTAGTGATGAGTGCCAGGTATGGTAGTATATACCTGTAATCCCAATGCCCAGGCAGGAGGATCACGTATTTGAGGCCAAACAAGAGCTACCATGGCAGAATCCTATCTCAAAACGCAAACAAAAAAATTTCTGAAAACATTTTGTGCTTTTGAGCAGAATAGCATAGCAATCCCACAGTGTGGATGGAGTCTGTTTCTCTAACCAGTACTCTGAAAATGGGCATTTTGTTGCCTTAAAAAAAAAAAAAAAAACTTTTCTCACTAAGATACTTATGAATCCCCCACCCCTTCTGCCAGAGTGAATTAAAAAATAAAAGCTGTGGGGGGCTGAAAAGATGGCTCAGCAGTTAAAGGTGCTTGCTTGCAAAATCTGATGGTCCAGGTTCAATTCCTCAGTACCCATGTAAATCCAGATGCCCAAAGTGGCACATTTATCTGACGTTTATTGGTAGTAGCAAGAAGTCCTAGAGCATCCATTCTCTCTGTCTCTCCCATTCTCTCTCCCCTTCCCTCCTTCCTTCCCTCCCTCCCTCCCTCTTTCCCTCCTTGCAAATAAATAAATAAAAGTATTTTAAATAATAAAAATAAAAGCTGAACTAAACCAGGGATGGTGGCTCATGCCTTTAATCCCAGTACTCAGGAGGCAGAGATAGGAGGATCTTCATGAGTTTGAGGCCATCCTGAGACTACATAGTAAATTCCAGGTCAGCCTGGACTAGAGGGAGACCCTACCTCAAAACAACAACAACAACAACAAAAGTTGAACTAAGCTGGGTGTGGTGGCGCATGCCTTTAACCCCAGCACTCAGGAGGCAGAGGTAGGAGGATCTCCATGAGTTCGAGGCCACCCTGAGACTACATAGTGAATTCCAGGTCAGCCTGGACCAGAGAGAGACTCTACTTAGAAAAACAAACAAGCAAAAGCTGAACTGTACACAGATAACAAATTACCACAGTGTGCACATGAAACCACACACACACACACACACACACACTTGCACACAAAACAACCACCACAACAAAAGATAACACTGTCATAAGACAAAGGAAGCATAGTAACTATAGGAATTTACATGGGAGTGTTTAGTTGGGGGCACCACAGGTTGGGTGGTGGTTTGAGGGTGAATGTGTGAGGAAGCCAAGAGGCCAGGCAGGCTGAGCCAGAAGTGGTGGGCATGGGCATGAAAGTCAGAAAATCCCCGAGCAGACCACAGCTTCCCATAGGGATGGACCTGCAGGACGAGCCTAGGAGCTCTGGTTCCTGGGCCTTAGAAGCCAACCCCCAATACAAGTCTGTCCAGGGACAGGGGACACCTGATAGCCCAGAGTCTGACCTGTCTCCTTGGCCTGGAATACTCTTCCTCTAGAATCCCCTTGGCTCCTTCCTTCACACCTTTTAGGGGTCTTGTCACCTGTTCACCTTCTCAGTGACGCCTTCCTTCACACCCCACTTAAAACCTCCTCATTGCTTCATTTTCCTCAGTGCAAACACCCAGGAAACCAGCCCTCCACCAGAACACTTGAGCTGGCTGAGACTGGAATTAACTTATGTCTTCCTTTCCTCCCTCCCTTCTCTTCTCTCTTCCTCTTCTATGGTTTCTTTCTTCTTAACTAGAATGAATTGTTTGGAAACTGTGGACTCTAGTCATATGCTTTCAGCTTCCAAGGGATGGCTTGAGAAAGAGATTGGTAAATGTCATGGAGGCTGGTACAGTCCAGCCCCACAGCAGGCCACTGAGGATGGTTGGCCCATACTTCTGATACAGCCTGCTGATGTCCAGGTGACCAAAATGATCTTCTGGTCCAGAAACCAGAACGGTGTTTGGTTGCTGACACTACATCAGATGGCTGAGAGGCTGGACAGAGTAGACCTCTCTCTGTTCCAGCCCCACTGGCTGAAGTGGCTCCTGCTTCTGGGAAGAGCTTTCTTCTCTAATCCTCTGCACTTGGAGATCCAAAATTTTACCTAACAATTAGAAATCTTTGACAAGGGTTTAAAACCCAGAATATATACAGAACTCCTGAAACTCAACAGCACTAATAAGTAAAGAATACAGTTCCCAAATGGGCTTGAACAGACACATCACAATAGACAAAGCAGTTGGCCACAAAGAACACAAAATGATGTTCCACGTCTTCATGAGGGAAGTTAAAATCAATGCACAGACTATACGCCACACGTGTTAGGATGCTAGAATTGCTGCTGCTGACAACATCACACTTGAACTCCTCATCCTCCTATCTCCACTTTCCAAGTGCTAAGATTTCAGGCATGCCCCCCATATCCAGTTTTATGGTACTTGGAGAGCAAACTCAAGGCTTCATGCCTAGTCACTGTACCTGCTGAGCCACATCCCCACCAACATCATCAAATCTATACATGGCTGGTGGGAAGTGTGATCATCAATCTTGTCAGCTTGACAGGATCTAGAATCATCTAGGAGACAAACCTCTGGGCATGTATGTGAGAGCGTTTCTAGGTTAGGGTTACTGGTGTGGGAGGAGGACCCACCCTAGCTGTGGGCAGCACCATCCCACGGGCTGGGTCCCTGGACTAGAACAAAAAGGGGAAAGTGAGCTGAGCACCAGCATTCATCTCCCTGTGTTGCAGTCAGGTTCTCATTGCTGGTAGAAATCACCTGACCAAGAGCAGCTTGTGGGAAATAAAGAGGTTCATTATATTGGCGTACAAGCTCAAGGGGGAAGCTCCATGATGGCAGGGAAAATGATGGCATAAGCCAAGGGTGGACATCACCCCCTAGCCAACATCAGATGGACAACAGGAACAGGAGAGTGTGCCAAACATTGGCAAGGGGAAACTGGCTATGATCTCCATAAGCCCACCCCAACAGTACACTCCCTCCAGGAGGCGTTAATTCCCACATCTTCTTCAGCTGGGAACCTAGCATTCAGAACACTTAAGTTTATGGGGGATGCCTGAATCAAACCACCACACTCTGCTTCCTGACCACAGATGCAATGTGACCAGATGCTTCATGCTCCTGCTGCCATGCCTCCCCTGCCATAATCCCCTTGAACCATACGCTGAAATAAGCTCTCCCTCCTTTAAAGTTGCATCTTGTTACAGCAACAAGAAAGGTAATTGATACAGAAATTTGGAACCAAGAATCGGAGCCATGGCTGATAAACCCGACCATTTGGCTCATAGGCATTTGGAACTGGTTTGTGGAAAGAATGTGGAAGATTTTGGAACTTTGGGATACAAAAGCCCTAGAATACTAGAAGCAGAACTTAATGAGCCATTGTGATAAGAATATGGAAGACTGGGGCTAGAAAGATGGCTTATCAGTTAAGGCACTTGTCTGTGAAGCCTAAGGGCCCATGTTCGATTACCTAGATCCCACATAAGCCATATGCCTAAGGTAGCACATGTATCTGGAGTTTGTTTACAGTGGCTGATGGTCCTAGCACACCCATTCTCTCTCTCTCTCTCTCTCTCTCTCTCTCTCTCTCTCTCTCTCTCTCTCCCCTGCTCTCTCATCCTCTCTCTCATAAAAACAATATTTAAAAAAGGAATTTGGAAGACCAGAATGCCCAAGGAAATGCAGACAGTGGAAGCCCAGCTCATAAGATTTTAGAGGGGAATAAGGACTCCATCCATATCTGGTCTAGAGGCAGTTTGTGTCATATTCTGGCAAAGAATCTTGATACATTCTGCCCTTTTCCTGATGACTTTAATGGATGAGACTGAATTCAAAAGCAATGGACCAATTTCTTTGGTGGAAGAAATCTCAAGACAGGATAGCATTTAGGCTGTGTCATGGTTACTGCTCACTGCTTTGATGAAAGTCTATAGTGAGAGAGCAACAAGTAGAGTAGAAAAACATGACAATGTACAGTTTTGTCAAGGAAAAGACTAAGTTTAAAGTTATAGACAAGCCAGGTTCAATACCAACAGTAATTGTTGCTGGGTTTTAGTCTTGCTTTGATCCGATTTTTCCTAGCCATTCTTTCCTTCCTTCCTTTTGAAATCAGAGTGTTTACTCCATACTGTTATATATTGGAGATAAATAACTTGTTTATTAACTTTGTAGACATTCTCAGTTAAGCAATTGCTTTGAGTTTCAAGAGACTGGAGTTTTGGATAGTGTTGGGACTGTTAAAGACAGTGGGGACTTTTGAAGTGAGACTGAATGCATTCTGCCTTATGAGATGGCCCTGAACAGAGAGGACAAAGTGGAAGACTATGGCTTAAAAGTAGTATGTGGCCAGGCATGGTGTTGCACACCTTTAGTCCCAGCACTCGGGAGGCAGAGATAGGAGGATTGCCATGAGTAAGAGGCCATATGCAGACATTCCCACTCTATGCTTTTGGATTGAGGACATGTCCACAGATGCCACACCAATACGCATGCTGTCACTCAACTGAGAGCCAGTTCAGAGCCCGGATGTTGCTGTTTTCTGGAATGTTGCAACACACCCTAAGCATGTATTTGCCTGCTCAACCCCTGCATCAAACAAGAGGAACTGTGGCTGGAGGGGAGAGATCAATGTCATGGGCATCTTTTATTTGAATAAATGGTACCTAGAAAGCCTGCATGGATCAGGACCCAAGGTGGTCTGCATGTGTAGGCAAGTCTGAGAAGCAGCAGCTTAAGCATGACCACAGGATCCCACGATGAGCCCATGATGGTCCCTGAGGCTCAGTGGCAGGAGCTCCATGAGATTTCAGGGTCAACTTGGTCCCTTGATGTAGCTCTGGGAACCCCAGTGTTCTCTAAAGGGTGAACCCTCCCTTAATACTTCTGCTCTGGTTCCATTAAGAGTCAGTTAGGGACTGGGAAGATGGCTCAGCAGATAAAACTTGCTTGCAAATACTGCTTGCCTGTGTTGGATTCCCCAGTACCCATGTTAAGCCGGATGCACAAAGTGACACATGAGTCTGAAGTTCATTCACAGTGGCAAGAGGCCCTGGCAGGTGTGCCTCTTTCTCTCTCCATTTCTCAAATAAATAATTTTTTTTTCAAAAACAAAGAGTCAGTTGGCTATGCCTGCGAAGACAGAACCCCAGAAAAGACAGCCATCCTCTTGTTATAAGGAGAATGAAGCTATATGGAGCCCCACCATTAACTCAGAACCCTCCTAATGCTCTGCTCCCTGCACAGTCTCAATTCCAAGACAAGGACCAGGACAGAAATCCAACCTTCTTCTCATGGATACCAGGACATGGAGTTTCCAGAGCACAACGATGCCTGTCCAGCAATAAGACAAGAAGGAAAGTTGGAGAGAAGGCTGGGCCCCAGGAACCCCCTGACAGCAGCTCAGGGGAAAGATGATGGGATGCTCAGCCCTTAAGGCCTGGAAGTTCCCTAAACCTTCCAGTGACTGGGGCCACAGCAGGTTCTCTTCTCTGGTACTTGAACCTCTGTACTCCACCTCATCTCTGCTTCCACCCTTCTCTGGGACTCCATCATCTCTCTGTAAAACTGCAACATAGGGACCAGTATATGAAGCCATTCCCCAGCTGAGCCAAGAACTGAGTCCACAGCCTACTTAGAGCTCCAGATAGGGGGCGTGGCAAGGGCTATGCGCCAATCATGGCAGTCCCTCATTTGCATGAAAGCTGAGTTTGCACCAATCACAGGCCTTCCAGGGCGCCCTCTGTCGGGCAGATCTAGTACTCAGCTGAAAATAGCTGGCCCGCTGGAGGACCATCTCATCTCTGCAGGTGGAGCTTCCCAGCTGCTGGCGACCAGAAGTGTCCAGGACAAGCCAGCCAAAGGCAGCACAGGGAGGGTCATGCATGGGCTACAGCGTCCATGGGAGAGTCCCTACAGGGACATCAGCAGGGCCCGTCAAACATGCTGTGGACACATTTAAAGTTCAGAGAAAGCATGGGAAGGTGTTCATAGTAGACTGGGGGAAGATCTGCCCAGAGTAACAATTCTAATAGCACTGAATGGTGCGTAAGAGGTTCTCCCAACTCCCATTGGTGCTGAACTCCCACCTTGGGGCCTGGGAAAGGGACTCTGACATTCTCAGGGACACCAGAGACCTAGGGATGTTCTCTAGAGCAAGCCAGTGCAGTGTGGGGAGGGTGGGCACTCAGAGCCCCAGTTGAAGTGGTCACAGGAGACCAGGTGAGGGCCACGAAGGGAGACTCAGCTCCCACCATGAAAAAAGAAGCCTGAGAAGTCATCTCATGGCAGTGACTCACCTCAGGAATGCGGAGAAGGTGTCTTGTGGGACAGAGAGGCCCAAGGGTAGTGGGCAAAGAAGGCAGGTCAGCAGGGGGCCTAAGAGGTGACAACCTCCTCTCCATTGTCCCCTGTAGGCAGCTGTACCTTCTGATACCAGGACTTGAATGTCTCCCTCACCCAGGAAATATGTGTTTTAGCTTTTCTTACGGTTTCTTACAGTTGTTTCACAACCACTCAGACTTTCCTGAAATATTCTAAAAGTAGACATGCCTTAAAGACTTTTTAATTTAAAAACAGTGTTAAAAGAGAAGAGAATGCCCTGCAAGGAGCAGATTTGATTAAGTCTGGAAGGTAGGGGGTGGGGGAGCTGTTCCTCAGCTCTCACCAGCCTGTGAGCTGTGCTCTTCAGCCGGTAGAGGTTTCAAGGACCACTGGAAACCACAGCCTTCCTGCAAAACCAGAAGGAGCCAGCAAATGGGCAGGTCACTAGAAGACACATGGTCTCCTTGACACAGGTGAAAACTGAGGTGCTGCTTAGTACCAGTTGGGGTGATGTAATTCTGGAAAGAAATGCAGGTAGCTTCCTGGCTAAACTTGGTGGTGGTGGTTTGAATTAGATGGCCCTCATAAACTCATGTATTTGAATGCTTGGTTTCCTGCTGATGGCAATTTGAGAGGTGGAGCCTTTCTGGAGGAGGTGTGTTGTTGGGGCGGGCTTAAAGGTGTTACAGCCAGCTCCCCTTTGCTAGAGTTTGGCTCACTCTCCTAATGCTGTTCACCATTTACCACCTGCTATGGCAAGGAGGTGATGTCCAACCTCTGCTCTACCATCTTTCCACTGTCGTCATGGAGACTGTAAGCCAAAATAAAGAACTTTCCTCCCATTAGCTTCTTCTGGTCATGTGCTTTGTCCCAGCAATGTTAAGGTAACCACAACATTGGTGGTCCAGAGAAACCATTGCAAAAATTGGAAAATTAAAAAGATGAGCTTGGGCTGGAAAGACAACTTTGTGGTTAAGTCATTTGCCTGTGAAGCCTAAGGACCCATGTTTGTCTCTTTAGATCCTACCTAAGCCAGATGCACAAGATGACACAAGTGTGCAAGGTCACACACGCACACAAGATGGCGCACGTGTCTGGAGTTGATTGCAGTGGCTGAGGGCCCTGGTGTGCCAATTCTCTCTCTCTCTTTTGAATTCTCTCTCTCTCTCTCTCTTGCTCTCTTCTTTCTCTTTCATAAAAAAATACAAAAAGAGCTCTTTCCGTACCTGGCTGAGCAAGAGTCGCCATCATGGGAGTTGACATCCGTCACAACAAGGACCAGAAGGTTCGCTGCAAGAAGCCCAAGAGCCAGGACATCTACCTGTGGTTGTTGGTCAAGCTGTACAGGTTTCTGGCCAGACAAACCAACTCCACCTTCAACCAAGTTGTGCTCAAAAGGTTGTTTATGAGTCGCACAAACCGGCCTCCCTTGTCCCTCTCCCAGATGATTCGGAAAATGAAGCATCCTGGCCGGGAGAACAAAACAGCTGTGGTCGTAGGGACGGTCACAGATGATGTGCATGTTCTAGAGGTGCCCAAGCTGAAGGTGTGTGTGCTGCGTGTCAGCAGCCAGGCCCGCAGCCACATCCTCAAGGCCAGTGGCAAGACCCTCACCTTTGACCAGCTGGCCCTGGAGTCCCCCAAGGGCCGTGGCAATGTGCTGCAATCTGGTCCTCGGAAAGGCCGGGAGGTGTACAGGCATTTTGGCAAGGCCCCAGGAACCCCACACGGCCACACCAAACCTTATGTCCACTCCAAGGGCCAGAAGTTCGAGCATGCTAGAGGACAGTGTGCAAGCCGCAGCTACCAAAACTAACTACCCCATATTTTGTCCTGTTATTAAAACATTTTTGGATGCTGACCAAAAAAAAATACAAAAAAGAAAAAAATATATTGTTTATTGTTCTCATGAGAATAAAATTAGTTTCCTCCGTCAAGTAAATGAATGCAAAGCCTACAAAAAAATTGAGAAATTATAAAAGAGTGAAAAAAATTTCAGAGGGCACCAATGGACTCACTGAGCCAGGTGTGTGTGAGAACTTGTGAGTGAAAGAAAACAAATTTCTACATTTTTTTATTTTAAAAATATTTTATTTGTTTGCAAGGAGAGAGAGAGGGAGAATGAGGATGTGCAAACCAACTCCAGACACATGAGTCACTTTGTGCATTTGTCTTTATGTGGGCACTGGGGAATGGAACCAAGGCCATCAGGCTTTGGTTAAATCGCCTTTAACCACTGAACCATCTCCCCAGTCCTCCAAAAGCCTTTTAAAATTGAGGTTCAAAGCACATAACATGAGAGATGTCTTAACCATGTTAAAATGTTAAGATGCAGAGCTCGGTGGCAGGAAGCCACAGTTCACTCTGCTGTATTCTGCTGCACAGTTATTGCCACTGTCCATCTCCACAAACTTCACGTCTTCACGAATTGTCCCCATCAAGGCCAACTCCCTGCCCCTCCCTGTCCCTCACCGCAACATGAAAGAACCACTCTGCTTTAAAGGAAGAGGAAAGCATTTATTTGTTAGAACACATGCATTCACTTTAAGAGGCAACCTTGACTTATAACATACTCTCTTATCTATGTGCCTTCATGCCTCAGCCTCACCCCCAACCGGGCTATAGCAGGACAGTCCCCTGTTGCCAGGGAAACCCCAGTGCACTTGGGTTTATGACCTTGGGTCTTATCTAGGGCCTCCATAGCTCCTAGCACAGAGACTGGGTCTCATGGAGTAAAGTGCTCCCTCCTCCCCCCAAAAGTTATAACAGCAAGAAATTCTCTTTGTCCTTTGGAAGCTGCAGCTCTTCTCTGTGACTCCTCACCATGCTCTTCTATGATGTGCTAGCCCTCCTCTTACAAACCATTTTCCCCACAGAAAGAATTCAGTCTCAGCATCTCCCTCCCTCCCTTCTCACCCGCCCCCTCTCTCTCCCTAACCAGCCTTTCCCTTCTAGGCAATTTGATTTGACATTTTTCTCAGGCAAGTATGAATAATGCTTGGCCTGGGAACATGAGTTCATATGATCCCAAGCGATAGGATTCTGCCATGAAAGAAGTTATATGAACTTCCATAGCAAGTCATCAATCAGCACAGTGGCCAGATAACTCAGCAGGGCAGCAGGTGTGTGGCTTCAGGCAGGTGGGAGCGCTCTGGCCTTTAGATGTCTCGCAGCGTTCTTAGCTCTAGGGTCTCCCAAGTTCAGCAGTCACAACAGCATTCTTTAGACACAGAGACTAAGAGAAAATGGCTATGTACCTTGAACACCCAATGTGATTTTAAGGGTCCCAGCCTGCGACATTCCTTTTGTCCACAAGCTCAGTGGAGGAGGTGCCATCTGTGGGACCTTACAGGCCTTGTGGGCCACCTGGCACCCTATTGCTCCTCCCTGTCTGTGAAACTGGAGGCTTTTGCATAAAATACCTTTAATTAGAAATACAGGTGCATACCTGTAGCCCAGCACTCAGGAGGCCAGGGCAGGAAGATTGTGTGAGTCTGAGGCCAGCCTGGGCTGCTCAGATGCTTTGTCAAAAACAAACAAGCAGACAGACAGACAAAACTGTTAGAGAGGCCAGGTGAGGGTTTTCAAGGCACCATCACTTTGTGTATGCACATTTCTTTTTCAGTTAAGTACCAAGGCTTTTAGAAGAGTTGACTTGTGTTGGTTTTGGTCAATTTGCTTACTTTTCTTTGTGTTAAATATTTGGTAGCTTCCAATTTTTATAATAAGGTTAATTAAAATTTACTACCAAGAGCTGGGTGTGGTGGCACATGCCTTTAATCCCATCACTCAGGAGGCAGAAGTGGGAGGATCGCCATGAGTTAGGGGCCACACAGAGACTACATTGTGAATTCCAGGTCAGCCTGGGCTAGAGCGAGACTCTACCTCAAAAAACAAAACAAAACAAAACAAAATTACTACCAAGAAAGTTTGCCACATATTCATGAGGAAAGTTAGGAAATGGGAAATTTCAGTGCCCTGTGCTCTAGACTTCTCCACAGGCCTCCTGCACACTGCTGTCTCACCCTGCACACACCCCACACCTGATATGCCCAGCACCCTCTCCCCAAATCCCTCAGGTCCAGATCCAGCCCTGCCTCCCTGCCTCTCCCACCGGCTGGCTGGTTTGGTCTCCAGGGCTCTTTCCCCATGTTGTGGAAAACCTGGACCTGGCACCAGCCCCATCTCTGCTTCTACCTTCCTTGCTTCCATCCAGGGTGCTGGGGACCACATACTATCCCTTTGTCTGTCCCCACAGTTCAGCCTGGCTTTCTCCTGTGCCCCTGGGTGGAGCCTGGGCCTCTAGGCTGCCGTGAATCCTGGTTGGTTTGGGTAGAGGGAACATGCGGCCATATGATACGCCTCCTCCCCTGTGGTGATCGGGTGATCAGGCAGCAGCTCCAGCAGTGACAAGTCACCCGAAGAAAGGCTGTGGGAGTTGACAGCCTTGAGAGGAGGGTGGTCCCAGCCACCTCAGCTTTTCAGGCTTACCACAGGCAGTTGGCATAATTGTTTCTCCAGGCGGAAGGGGTAGAGTTTGGGGTCCTTGACCTGCCTGGGCCTAAGTGCAGGCATCCCTAAAATGCCCTTGCACTGCTGGCAGAGAAAGGTGAAGGGTGAGGATGGAAAAGCAGGCACAAAACAGCCACTGTGTGCTGGCACTGGGTAGTCGTCTCCACGCCCATTTCCTTTACCAGCGTTGCAGGTCATCTCAGCTGTGGACAGGGAGGCCGAAGCCAAGGGCCTTGCTGTGTCCCTGCAGGCAGCTGAGGGTGCCTGACTCTCCCCTGCCTGGCTGCTGTGGTTCATGGTTCTTGCTTGTGTCTTCACAGGGAGCAGCCTGGACTCCTTGATCAACAGCTCTTCTTCAGTCATTGAAGAAAAAACGAAGAAGAAGCCAAAAAAGGGCAAAGGTAATGCTGGAGCTGGGTGGCCAGAGAAGCATTTGGTAGGAAGCAAATGCTCTCCCTCTCCAAAGATGCCCTCAGGCTTAGTCTCTGGGGATAAGGGGAGAGGGGAATTATTTTTTTTAATTATTTATTTATTTATTTGCAAGCAAAGAGAGAGGTCAAGAGAAGAGAGACAGAGAGAGAATGGGCACTCCAGGGCCCTCAGCCACTGTAAACAAACTCCAGACACATGTACCACCATGTGCATCTTGCTTATGTGGGTCCTGGGGAATTGACCCTGGGTCCCTAGGCTTCACAGGCATGCACCTTAACTGCTAAGCCATCTCTCCAGCCCTGGAATGCTTATTTCTATTGAGAATGGATGACAGAACACAGTAGGAACATAGACAGCGGAGGAATTGTCACTCCTAACCCCAAGTAATGGAACGTGAAGTCTGTCTATCCAGGACTCCATGAGCAATACTTCCTGGAAATTATCCAGGTGAACATGTCCTAAGACTTTCTGCTATACTTGACAGGGTTTAATCATATCAAGTACAAAGTTATCTCATGGTCAAGGTTATCTCATGGCCACAGAATAGCTGTTGCAGCTCCAGCCTAATCATGGCTGACTCTGCTAGGAAGAAGGTACAGGAAAGGAGAAAACTGTCTTCTTGCTAACTCAACCCTCGGAAGGAAAGAATTTCCACAGAAGCCCCATCCAGCCATTCCTGCCCACATTCCACTGGCCAAAGCCCATGTGGCTGTCAGTCTCAACACAGAGCTCTTATACTAAGTCCACTGTAGCTTACCTCTCTTCCAGAGCCCTTCATAGCCTCTGCCACCCAGTGGTGCCCTTCTCATTTCTCACAGCTGTCCTGCAGTTTCACACCTAGTTCTAACATTTTAGGGGTGGGGAACCCTGTGTCTAGTATGCTCTTCTGTCTCGACTTCTGGCTTCCTGAGGGTCACAGAAAGCCCCTCTCTGTGTGCTGGAATCTTCAAATCAGTGTGGAGGAGAGGCTCAGTGGGTCTCTCTGCCTGCCTTCCTGGGGCCTCCAGAAACTTAGCTCTGGCCCACCCCCAGGATGCTGGTGCCCATTCTCGGTGCCAACACACCTGAGATGCCCACTGTATCACTTTCTGGCTCTAAGCTTATGTCCTCTCTGAAAGTGGCTTTGCTGAGTCTTTCCACACCAAGACTGAGGGCAAATGCTCAAGGCACGGGACTCTGTGCCCAAGTCTCTTTCAGATGCCCAACAGGAGCCCAGCTCTCCTGAGTTAAACCACAGAGGGACGTTCATGGGGCTGCAGGGTTCAGGAGTGGACTTTTTTCATGGCTGGAACACGTTTGCTATTCGTTCGTGTTGGGTGTTCCCATGCTGGGCTGGGACAAGCTCCTTCCTGGGCCTCCAAGGTAAAGACCACATGCTCCTTCTCCAGGGGCTAAGATCCGTCCTGACCCCTCCATGAACCCTTTCCACATATCGGGAGATATGGATTTCTTCCGGCTCCGAGACCAGGAGCGAATCAAGGCTATTTCAGTGAGTATGGCGGCCCCTTCCCTGCGCTCAGGTAAGCTGTCGCCCCACTCTCCTTTGCAGCAAAGCACCATCCTCAAGTTATTCTCACTCCAGTATAATCCATAGTTCCTTGCTTCCTCTGCAGTCAATGAGGATCTCTGCGTGGCTCTCAGCTCACTCACGTGCCTCACTGACTTCTGCAGACCCACCACTGCTGTTTCCAGGCCTTATTCAGGTGGCCTGCTCAAGCTGCTTTGGCCACTACTACATGGCTTGGCACTGTCCTCTGCATGCAATGCCATCCCCTCCCGACATTCTCCTCTCCTTGTCCATCAAGATTCATCTCAAGTCTCATAGTCTTCCTTCAGGGAGGACTGACTGCTTCAGCCTCATGTGGTCCTTTCTGTTTGGAATCCCAGAGGCCAGATGAGCACACGGATCACACACATACATCCCCTCCTCAGTCTTGGGAGTGAACTACCTTGTCTGCATCCAGCTTACTTCCTCATTCCTTCCTTCCTTCCTTCAAGAGAGCAGCCCTTGCTCCCACAGCCCCCATCACAAGCAAATGCACAGATTACTGTCTATAACTGCTTGGCATGCCCTGGCATGCCACCTCCAGTCTTTCTTCTGGGCTGGCCAGTCAGCCTGTGTGCACTTACTTCAGCTGTTGTCAGGGCAGTGGGATCGCTAGCCAGCATCAGCCAGGCACTGAGGAAAGACATCTCTCAGCCTCTGCATCCAAAACTGGGTCTGTGAGCCACATCCTCCTTGGGAATGAGAGGCTCAGCCAGAGATGGGACAGCATACTCACAGGCTAGGTCCCCAACCTCACATGCTCCCCACCCAGGCAGGTTCCCAACTTCATGCCCTCCCCATCCATTAGGTCCCCCAATTTCATGCTTTCCCCAACCCAGGAAAGTATTCCAATCTTATGCTTTCTCACCCAGTGGGTTCCCTGACCTCATGCCATTTCCACCCAGCTGGTTCCTCCAACCCCACACCCTCCAACCCAGTGGGCCTCCCAACCTTACACTCCTCAATCCCCCAGCTTTACCCTGTCCTCTAAAGCTTCCCAGTGTTTTCCAAGGTTGCCCCATCACCACTGAGGTCTTAGGGGTGCTGTTGTCTTGTTGCAGAGGCTGGATGTTGCATTTGTTGAAGTCATTTGTGGTTCTCAAATATTGAACTCCAGTCTTCAATAGACCCCAGCAGTAAATAGACTGAGTCTGAATGAGAAAATGTCTGTGAAGGACTCACAGAGGGGTGGCCAGAGCACAGACACTCAGGGCTTGGCCAGTGAGGGGAGTTTTAGGCCTTAGATCTGCCTTGGGCAGGGAGCCCCTCCCCTGTCTCCTGCCATCCTGAAGTGGGTCTGATAACCTGAAAGAGGGAGGTACAGGAGGTTCATGGCAGTGGGGTCAGCCTGCTACTGTGACCTTCCACCAACTGACATGGTAACCTGCACAGGGAACCCCCAAAGATCTGAGTTCCCTGCACCCTCTGTCAGTTTAGCAAATTCATGGCCCTCCATAAAAGGTGAACATTGAGGAATTGACTCCAGGCTGACAGGCTTTGTAAAAAGGTGAAATTTGGATTAAGTGACAAGCCATCGTGTAGCCATGCCAACCAGGTCTGTTGATCCAGGTGGTGACTGCTCCCAAGGCCCCATCCCTGGAGGTCATTAGCCTCCTACCCACTCAGCTCAACTTCAACTTGGAGGCTGTGCTCAGGAGCCCAGGACCTCTCCAGGAGCACCTGCAGCCAGGAATGTTCAGTGCAGGGACATGTGCCCACTCCCTGCTGTGTGTGTGCCCCCTTTTCCTCCTGGCACCCAAGCATTGGGGGTATGAGTGTGGGGGGAGCCTGGCCCCATTGACTTTCTACACCCTCAGGACCGTGAGCTAAACAAGACGATGCGGGTGCACCAGAAGATGACCTACTCATACAAAGTGTCAGCCAAGCACACCAGCCTGCTCCGAGAGCTGCAGCTGGAAGAAGAGACAGAGGACGAGGAGCTGAAGGAAGAGGCCCAGAAGCTGTGGAATTTCCGTAACAACACAGCTTGGAAGCTCGCCATGACACGAGGTGCTGCTTCTGACCCCGTGGGTGGGGTCTCAAGACCAGCCACTCCTCCAGCCTGTTTCCCATGGGCTGGGGAAGGTCTTGCCACCACACCTTTGGAAGGGCTCTGTCCTGAAGTGCTGTAGATCCAAGGGTGCGTTGATCACATGGTGTGCCCCTGGCAAATGGAAACTCATGGGCTGTAGGTTCTAACTGTATTCATACAACCAGCTAACTGTGTGTTATGAGCTGTTATTAATTACTCAGCAGGAAATCCCAATCATAGCCCTCCAACTAGAAGACTGAAGATCTGGAATGTATTACAACGTCCTGGTGCACAGAGGATGACAGGGCACTAACTGAGTATAAAGCATAACGGCCTCTGGTCTCTACCTTGATAATGGCCCTGAGCTCACTGGGTGTGTGGTGGGGAGCCCAGTGCCAAGAGTACCATCTCTGCCTGTCCTCCACTCCCCAGTCTTGGAGAAGCAGGTGGCTGGCCAAGGAGGCAGGAACCAGTTGTGGGCAGCAAGATGTCTCACTGTTCTAATCTTGACTGTTGAGAGGAACTGGCTGTGCTTGAGAAGCAAGGGACTTTTCCAAAGTTACCCTTCTGTTCTGTAGAACCGAGCTCCTGGTTCCAACACATCAAGCTGCTCTTTTAGAAAGAGGATCCCAGGGGCTAGGGCAGACAGCCAGGCAATTGTAGGTCCTGCTTATAGTTCCTGGCATTCTGGAGGAAGTCAGGGAACACCCAGAGCTGCTTCTCATGAAGCATAGGAAACTGGCCTTTGACTCCCACATGGGCCTCTTGTCTGCCTCAATACCCTCAACTTGGCTGACACACTGGCACTGTGGACTTAGCTACTGCCCAGCCTGGTCTGGAGCCTTAACGTGCTCCAGGTGGAGAACAAAGTGACCAGTTTCTGTCCCATGCCCCTGCAGGGTTTGGTCAGTGTTAATCTGGCTGGGTAAGATCTAGGAAATTCCAGCACTTCATTTCAAGTCAGAAGGGTACTATAGAAAGAGCAGCACAAGGCCGACGCAGACTCCAAGATGATAAAGTTACTTCTCAGTATTCCCAGCGGGCAAGTTTTCAGAGCCCCTTGGGTACCAAACTCCACAAGATACTGAAGTTCCCTACATACATATGTAACCTGGGTACCCATATTTATTTTAAATCATCTCTATATTTGCATGTTACCAATTTAATATAGCTTCTTTGCAAAAAAGGTGCTACTCTGGCTTATAACAAGGGGAAGTCTGTTTAAGTACAGTGAAGATAAAATTATTCTCTGAATATTTCAATCTGCAGTTGGTTGAGTCTGAACAGAGGGCTGGCTGAATACTGGGGGAACCCTCTATCCTTTTGCTGGCAGCAGGACAAAGTCACTCCTGATCCTGGGCAGGCAGCGGGACTGCCAACCTCCCCTGCAGTGCCCATGTCCCAGCTTGGGCCTGGCCTCTTACCCCTACTCACCTCTGGGCTCTTGTTGCAGAAAAGAACGTGGAGCCCGACAGGCTGGGCAGGTACATAGAGCAGAAGCGGAAGATGTTCCTCCTCCAGGTGGGTCTGAATGCACCCAGGTGAGGGCCTCTAGCTGGGGTCTGGCCCAGGCCAGCGGCTGTGACCCTGTTCTGCTGGCCCGCAGTATACCCTGGAAATGAAACGCAATGAGATCCAGAGGCTGGAGATGCTGGCAATCCGGGAGGAGAACAGGCTGGAGCGGGCGGAAAAGTTCCTGGAGAAGGATGCAGCCTTGTTTGATGAGTTCCTCAAGGAGAACGATCGCAGCTCAGTGCAGGCCTTGAGACTGTGAGCCGGGAGGCCCCTGGTGTCCTTGGGTTTGCTCAGATCTTCAGTCCAGCCCAAGCCCAAGCCAGCGGTCTAGCTTGACCTGGGGCATAGAGCCCGAAGGAGGCTCTAACCCCAACCCTCAGCCATGACCCCTCGCCAGCTCCCTAGCATCCACCTGCAGTCTTGCCCTGAGTCTGGCCCACTCTGCTGGTGCCTCAGACCCAGGGTTTCATCCATCCAATGCCTGCTGGTCTTTCACAGTCCATGACTGGCCTCCTGGTCCCTTGTCCCCCAGGGCTGAGAAGGAGACCAAGATCAAGACAGAGAAGATCAATGAAATTCGTGACATCACCGCTCAGATCGTGAACATCAAAAGGTGAGAGTAGGCGGGCTGGAGGGTAATGGCTTAGCCAGTAACGAGCTTGCCACCTGCATTAAGCCCTGAATTCAGATCCCCAGCACCAGTGTAAATGTGGGGTGTGGTGATGTGCACCTGAAACTCCTGTTCTGAAGAGGGGAAGATGGGTGGATCCCTGTGGCTTGCTTGGCTAGTCTAGCTGCATTGATGGGCTTTGGGCTCAGTGAAAGATCCTGTCTGAATAAATAAGGTAGACAACTGAGGAAGATACCCATCACTCACTTCTGGCCTCTGCAAACACACATGTGCACCCAGACATGCACAGCACACACGTACCAAAGCACACGCGCACGCACATAAGGTAAGGGAGGTCAGAGGGTACCTATAACTGTCACCTCACTGAAGCAAAAGTCAGTCCGGTGCTATGAAGCCCTCTCAGGGACTTAAACCCTGTGGGAGGCTGTGGCCCGTTTCATAGGGTGGGGAGGGGGGTGAGATGAAGCTAAGACTCAGTGACATTCCTGAGGCCACACCACCAGGACGCAGGACTGGGGTGGCTCCAGCTGAGAGAGTGGTGGGCAGGGTCCCCAGGGAAGAGGGCCCTACAGGTTACAGAGGCTCCGGATGAAGGCAGCCTGAATGCCCATCTCCCTCCATGCCCTAGTGAGATCTCCAAATTCGAAGACACTCTGCAGCACTACAAGGTCTACAAGGACTTCCTGTACAAAGTGTCACCCAAGGAGTGGCAGGAGATGCAGGAAGAGAAGCGCTTGGCTGCCAAGAAGTCCAAGGTGATTACCGAGGTCAGCAAGGAGCAAAGCACAGTCTCCTCTGTAGGGGACAAAGGTAAGGGCAAAGAGAAAGGGGTCCGCCCTTAAGGGGGGTTCTTTGCTGGTGGTACAAGGAAAGCCTTGCTCGGCAGGAAGGGGCTCGGCAAGCATGAGGCCCTTTCTACCTCCCTACATTTTATTTATTTATTTTTGTTTATTTATGAGAGAGAGAGAAAAAAAATAGTCAGGGGGAGAGAGAGAGAATGGGTGTGACAGGGCCTTCAGCCACTGCAAAAGAAATCCAGATGTGTGCATCTGGCTTACATGGCTCCTAGGGAACCAAACCTGGGTCCTCTGGCTTTGCAGGCAGGTTCCTTAACAGCTAAGCCATCTCTCCAGCCCTACCTTCCTACCCTCAAGCCCCTAGGTGGTTCAGCCCCAGTGGTCGTATGGGGATGTAGTCTGTCAAGTCAACCCAAGGGCTTAGTTTTCCAAGGGTGTTTCTCCTTTCCTTCCTGGTGGCTCCCTCCCTTCCTCTCAGGTTGAACTGTAGCTTGAAGTTTGGGGCCAGATGAGGCCATCTAGACTCCATCCTTTTGTCTCCTGTAGAAACTGGCGTTAGAAGCAGAACAACCTTATCGTGGACCCGAGGTACGGGCTGCCCCGGGCTGGAGGAGGGTGCCCCCGAGGCCGGGACACATGAGAGCCCCCCGCTTTCCACAGTGGTGCAGAGCAAGAGGTCCGCGAAGCTCCTGCACTTGCGGTTGGGGCAGACCCAGTCCAGCAACCCAAAGTTCCCACAGCGCAGTCAACCCAGCTTGCCCAGCAGGCTGGACACCAGAGTGTGAGTGGCCTTGGGCCCAGGGGAACAAAAGCCACTGAAGGTGCAGGCAGGGTTCCCAGGGACAAAAAATGGGTATTTACCATGACTACAGGGAGAGGGACATGAGAAAGAAGCCATTTAAGGCCATTTTGCAGGGGCCACCACAGGTCCTGGGCTGACCCGGGTAGGACGGCGCCCCCCGCCCCCCACACACCGCAGCGTGACAGCCCGATAAAAGGAGTGGGATTGGGGTCAGATGGGTAGTCTTGCACTGCAAAGCATGTGCTGGGGTCAGTCCTGTCTCTAGGAGATGGCTCACCTGGGAGTGTTAGTAAGGTCCCAGAATACAGAAAAAAAAAAACAAAAAAACAGGAATTAGTCCCCACAGGGACAAAATGATATCCTGATGGTTTTAGTGACACTTTCCTGATGATCAACACAAGCAATTCCCTATCTGCCACGCTGAGCTGTTATGACAATCTGGTTCTGAAGGTTTGGGCTTGGCTGCTTGGCGTCCTCTGTACCCCTGCCTAGTTTGAAAGAGGAATTCCCTCCAGCCATGCCACTTTACCAGTCTCTTCACTCACGATTGATGCATCTGACATTCTGCTTAAGAAACCTTTGTCTGCCCCGCAGGCAACTGACATGTCCTTCCATTTTCCACTGGAAGTTTCAGAGTGCATCAGCCTGGACAAGGGCAGTGGTGGGCAGGAAAGGCTCAAATATCTGCAGCTCCCTCCCATGTCCCATCTTCTATTCCCCTGCTTTAAGACTGCCTGAATTCCATCCTGGGGGCCTGTTCCGGAGCACATGCCACATAGTGTAGTGCCCCTCAGCCACCCAAGTCCTCCCACCTCATGCTCTTTGGGCTGGGAAGTGCCTTAGCTCTAGCTGATCCCAAGCTACCTTTCTTCTGGTGTGATGTCTTGCCCATGGAAAGAGACCAGTCACCAACAATGACCTAGATGTCATGTGTTGACTGTGGCCTGTGGCATCACTGGGAAAACAGAGGCTCTAAGCTTCTCAGCCATTTGTCGGGAGAACCTAGAACGTGGGTCCCTATTACACTGTTCTGCTTTGGCATCCTGGTCCTTGACTCTATTAGCTAGGGCAAGGTTTCTTAACTTCCTTCACTTGGGACTCTTTTTCTTTGAGAATTTTTTATACCATCCCAGGTGTATAGATATATAAAATAGGTATACAAATCAAAAGTTTGCTGCTCATAAATCATAAGGAAATTTACTTTAAAATAATCTCTTAGTATATGTTATATAATTTTGGTTACATTTTATACAATTTTGCTGATTAAAGGCAAAAACAAATCTATATACTAATGAGATGGACATGCTTGTTGACTTCCACATAAATAAATCTTGGTTGGAAATTTGATACTGCAGGATAGAGAGCAGCCTCAGTGACTTCCAGAGTTAAGAGAATGGTGCCATCCATAAACTCATAGTACCAAACGGCAGAAGTATGTTTAGGACCATCTCAGATATTGTCAGAAATTCTGTAGTAGCTGAAAGTAAAAATTCATTTAGTATTTTTTTTTCCAATGAACTTCAACTCAGCAACTCAAATAGCTTATTTATTTATTTATTTATTTATTTTAGGTAGGGTCTCACTCTAGCTCAGACTGGCTTGGAATTCACTATGTAGATCCAAGCTGTCCACAAACTCATGGTCATCCTCCTACCTCTGCCTCCCAAGTGCTGGGCTTAAAGATGTACGCCACTGTGCCTTGCTTCAAATGGCAATTTTAAAATTGAATATTTGACCACAACACAATCCAAAGATAAATGAATATGATACATGCTGAGAAATAACTGAGGAAAACATTAACGGTCTTTATTTTCCATAATTAAGCCACTATGTTTTCCTAAGAACAGAAAACTTCATACGGTAACAATGCTGCAATCCATAATATACAATAGCCTATAATCTGAGCTGGCGTGTTCTAGGCGGGTTTTGTTTGCATGGTGTGGTGTGATGGCAAGGTGCACATGTGTGCTCAGAACCAAGGCTACGGTGAAGTCATGTGGTGAGCCACAGGCGCGTGCTGTCAGAAACAGCTCGAAATGAGTAAGCATTTGACCTCAAATTTTTGCTCGATTACTGTGTGTTCAGAAACCTTTCACTGTTGCTATTTTTTTTTTTGTGATGTCCACATTCAGTAATGTGACCCCCCCCACACACACACCTGAGGTTGTAACCCACAGTTTAAGAACCGGCAAGCTAGGAGACCAGCTTGTTGAATGCAGTTGTGAGCTGCACAGGGTGGCACATCAACCTCTGGAGAGTGGGTGCTCAGGAAGGCACCTCTGGGCCAGCAGTGTCCTGCAGAGCTGCCTCTGAGCTCCCCTCCACATTCCTCCCCTGCAACACAGGTGCCAGAGGTACCCAGTGGTGAGGTGCAAGTCTGGCCAGTGCTTCCTCTCTTGTCATGCTTCTCTTAGGGGAAATCCTTCTTGGTCCTTGATGGGGCTCCTATAGGGACGTTCATGTGTACCCCCCCCTTCAGGTCCTCACAGTCCATGTAGGTTCCTGAGTGCCTCTCAGTAATCTGGGCCTGCTTATATCTGGGTAACTTGCAGGAGGGAAAGATGGGGCAACATGCTCCACTCGCGTCTTCAGATCTCTGTTCACTGCCAGGGTGCCCGGGCTGGTCCCAGGAGCCCTGTGCCCTGTCTGTCCACAGGTCAAGCTCTACGGTCCAGTCACAGGAAGACACAGACAGTGATGGGGAGGTCTGTAGCTGGGTTCTTCCCTCCTCCCCCTCCTCCCACCCCACCCATAACCCACCCTATCCCACCAGGCCCCTTTCTGTACAGCATCCTTCTACCTATGCCTGGCCCAACCCACACTAGCAGCACCACCTCCCCAGGAGCTGGCATTATACTTCACGGAGCCCCAGCAACTGCTGGATGTCTTCACAAAGCTGGAGGAACAGAACCTGTCACTTATCCAGAACACACAAGAAATGGAGGAGACGTTGGAGGAGCTCAACTTGTCTCTGAAAACCACCCAAGTGCGCATGTAGGTTCAAACCTGTGAGGAGCCCTATAGTGTTTCAGTCCCCTTGCATGGGGCCTGAAGCCTCCCATCCCAGTTTTTCTGCCAGGCCCTGGGAGATTGGCCCTATGGGTGAGGTAGAGAGCCACAGTACCCCAGGGTGCTCAAGCAGGCTTGGCAAGGTCAGTTCACTAGCCATGAGGAATGTCCTGGCATGGCAGCAGACCAGCTGGCCCCCACTGCTCGCCTTTCCCCAGGACTGCTAGGATGGACCCCTTGCCTTCCTAGGGGCCCTGGAGCATTGGCAGCACAGGGCAGGAGTGGCTCAGGCTGATCAGGAAAGCACAGTGAAGCAGAGCTGGATGGGTGGGTCCAAGGATAGGTCTTTGGACTCAGAAGAGCTTTTTGGAAGTGGGAGGTGTTTATACCTGCCCAGTGTGGCAGGGCCCCAGGGGCAGTGTGCTGGGCAGTGAGGGAAGGCAGGTGCTGGTCCTGCTCCCTCCTAGAGTCCTCCAGAGACTGTGATCCTGTTGCTAGGTGTGGCCATCAGCCATCCTACTCCAATCTCCTCTGCAGGAATCTCTCCTGGTGTCCAAGGAAGCTAGACATGGCAGGATAAGGCAGGGCCCCCAGCTGAGGCATACCCAGGACATCTAGCAACTCCGCTTACCTGAGTATCTCCTCTGGGCCTATGACCTGCAAGGGTCAGACCAGGCCCTACCTGTGTGGAATTCACATTGTTTGCAGCAGACACAGTGAAAAGACCCACCATTTGACTTAGAGAAAGTGATACATGCTAAAAAGATGAGGTGAAGTGACATGAGAAAGGGAACTGAAGTGAAGGGTGACAGTGGATGAGAGGGGCCAGGCAAGACTCCCAGGAGAAAGCACCAAGTGGTCCAGGACTATCTGGAGGGATGGGAAAATAGAATCCAATGGAACCCTGGGAAGATGGCTGTAAGAACAGAGAACTTGAGCTGGAAGCAACATCCAAAGGGGGAGCCAGGTCCCTGACAATCTGTCTCAGGACTCCACTGTGGCTCATGCTCATGGGCAAGACTGTGCTTCCTGGTCACTGAGGAGTGCCAGGGGCACAGAGGGGCCAGGGAGAGGCAGAGCCTCCCAGAGTCCCAGAGTCTGTAGAGAAAACTGACTCTCCTCCAACAGCCACGTACATGCCCAGGAACCAGTCCTAAGGGCATCCACATTTGGCTTCTGGGGAGGCAGAGCCCATTAATTTGAATACCCTTTCTCAGAAAGAACATATGAAAAACCCAGATTTTGAAATCTATAAAACAAAATCAAATAAGCCCATATCTATTCAAGAAGTTGAATAAAGAGCTGGGGAGGGTAGCTCAGTAGCTAAAGGTCCTTGCTTGCAAAGCCTGAAGGCCCAAGTTTGATTCTGCAGTTCCTATGTAAATCCAGCTGCATAAGGGACACAAGCATCTGGAGTTCATCTGTAGTGATTAGAGGCCCTGGTGTATCCATACTCTCCCTTTCTCTGTCTGTCTCTTTCTGTTGCTCTCAAATTAAAAAAAAAAAAAAAAAGAAGAAGAAGTCAAATAAATAGAAGCCCAGGTCCACTTAGGCTAATGAAGTGCATTGTAAAACACGTTTAGTTTTGATGTATGTATTTATGTAAATACTTACGTGTATTTATTTTTTTATTTTATTTTATTTTTTTGAGATAGGGTCTTACCTTATCTCAGAATGGCCTGTAACCCTCTCTGTAGCCCAGGCAGGCTTCAAATTCATGGCTATCCTCCTACCTCAGCTTTTTGATTCCTGGCACTTACAGGCATGAGCTGTCATACTCAGCCCTACTTAGTAAATTTTATCTTTCCATGTTGACAGCAATTTTGCCCATACTTAGAAGACAAGATATAAACTCTTATGCATGGAAAACTTGAATACATACATCTGTTTTAAGAGGGTTGTGTATCTGCCTGTCCAAGATCTGCATGGACTCTCAGGCAAAGTAGCAAAGAAAACGAGGGGAAATGTTTGCATCCCTATACCATCTGGGCTCTGGGGGCCATGACTATCTGTAGATAGGGTCTGTGTGGTCACAATGAAAGGGTAGTTAGGGGGGAAATGGCAAAGAAGACAGTTCCAGAAAAGTGTCATGAGAATCCAAGTAGAGACAAAAGTAATAAAGAATTCTAAAGCCGGGCATGGTGGTATATGCCTTTAACCCCAGCACTTGGGAGGCAGAGGTAGGAGGATTGCAGTGAGTTCAAGGCCAGCCCGAGACTACATAGTGAATTCCAGGTCAGCCTGGGCCAGAGTGAAACCCCACCTCAAAAAACAAAAAAGAATTCTAAAGCATGCATATTCTCTCTCTTTCTCTCCTTCTCTGTCTCTAATAAATCAATAATAAATCAGAAAAAAATTAAAGAGCTGGAGAGATGGCTTAGCAGTTAAGGCATTTGCCTGCAAAGCCTAAGGATCCAGGTTCTATTCTCCAGGTCCCATGTAAGCCAGATGCACATGGTGGCACATGCATCTGGAGTTCTTTTGCAGTGGATACAGGCATTGGCACACCCATTCTCACTCTTTCTCTCCCCCTGTCCTTCTTTCTGTCTCTAATAAAAAAAAAATCAGAAAAAAAATAATTCTGAAGCAAAGGAGAGAGGGAAATGAAGAATTATGTAGAAATAAAAATGGCTAATTTGGGGGCTGGAAAGATGTCTTAGAGGTTAAACCCTTGCCTGTGAATTAAGGGCATTGCTTCTCCTTTCAACCCTGTCCTGGGAGTCCTGTGGCCAAAAGCCTCCATGGTCCTGGGCCCAAGGACAGGGCTTTGCCTCCTGGGCCTGGTTGAGAGGGGTCACACGGGTCCTGAGTAAATCACGCTGGCCCCTTGCAGGGACAGAGAAGTCAACCAGCTGAAGCAGTGGATCACTACGATGATGATGTCCATCACCAAGGAGGAGGAGACACTGGCTGAGCTGCAGCTCAAAGCCCGTGTCTTCCACTTCGGGGAGTACAAGGGTGACCAGCAGGTAGGCAGGGAGAGGGGTGCTTCCCCCCACTCAGGTTCTGCTTCCCTGGTGTGGCTTGTATCCCCCAGGTATGTTTGCCCATGCCTGTTCAGCTGCCCCTCATGCCTCCCTCATGCCTGTACTTTCCATAAACCTGCTATTGAACTGCATCCTGCAAGGTGTGACTGGGTTTGGCGGGAGTGGGGGGCTTGTCCTTGGGTGGGGCCAGGAGGCCAGAACACACCCATCCTGAAACTTCTTAATTTATTCACTCAGGTGCTCTTTCCAGTACTGCTGAATGCCTTCTGTGTGCCAAGCACCAGGCCAGGGACACATAGGGAGTGAGGAGCAATGAGCAGGCACAGACTCAGCTGGAGTCACTGGGCAGTGCCTAGGCCTGAGGGCCCCCACATGGCAGGAGCTGTCACCTACTTTCTAACTGTTACAACAGGCTCAGAGAAGGAAGTTCATCTGCCCAGGGCCGCAGAGGATGTGTTCCTGTGGGGAGCTGGGGCCAGGAGTGGGCTTGTCAAGGCAGCTGGGGGGGAGAGGATGGAACACAAGACTTGGGACATGAGATGAGCCAGTGGCTGACCATAGGGACTCTAGGGTTACTGTGGCTAAGAAAAATACAACCATTCCCTGAGTCCCCACTGTGGTTGCTCCACCCTGGTTGGCAGGCCATGGCTGCTGGTGTGGGCAGAGGTGTTGTTGGGGTGGGCACATGTCATGGCCACACTGCTGATTCCCCCCACCCCCAGGACAAGCTGCTAGAGTCTCTGAACTTCAAGGTGCTGGATGTGTACCGGCGCTGTGCAGGCACACAGCAGGAAGCTAACCTGGGCACGGTGCAAATGCTGAGTGTGGTAGAGCACCAGCTGGGTGAGCTGCTGGAGAACCTGGAGCGTGTGCCCCAGGTCAAGATCGAGCAGGCTGAGAAGGCCAAGGAGAGGGAGCGGCGCATTAGGTGAGGCTGTGTGCCTACCCTGGAGTTCTACAGCCCTGACTTGGGCCCAGGGCATTCTGGCCAGAGCCCACCCCCACAGCACTCCTGTCTGGGTACCCAGGGTACAAGTCTGTCTCTCCAAAGCACAGGGCCATCTCCTCTGGCTCCTCGGAGCCTGCTCCAGGATCAATGCCCTAGCTGGGTGCTGAGTTGTTACAGGTACCCACAGGGTTGTCAGAACATGGGCCAGCACCCTAGCTGTGGGTCTTGGGAAATGTGCTTTTTAGGGAGTGTGCTCCTAACTTAGGTCACCCCTAAGGCCAAATGCTGTCTGCCCTCCTCTTGGCCTGGGCTATCCTGTCCAGAGCCAACATGAAAGGCAGAGGTGGGAATTTTCTCAAGTGATGGAAGACATGGCCTGAGCTGGGGCCGGAATGGGAGGCAGGTTCTCTCCCAGACCCTGGACATGGCTCTTGTTCCCAGGATGCGGGAAGAGAAGGCCAAGATGCAAAAGCTGTTGCAGGAAGAGCGTCTACAGCGGGCCCGGGCTCGGGCCCAGGCTGACATCAAGAGGAAGGTAAGCAGCTGGGCGTGGTGGCGCATGCCTTCAATCCCAGCACCTGGAGGCAGAGATAGGAGGATCGCTATGAGTTCAAGGCCACCCTGACACTACATAGTGAATTCCAGGTCAGCCTGGACTAAGCCTGTGGTGGAGGCTCCAGACGGTGGAGCTTGTCTCCATAGCCAGGCACTCCCAGCACCCTGGTCCTAGGGCTCTCTTGCCCAGGACTCACCTCCTCCAGGATACCCTGCCTTTAACCCTCTCCCAGGTGTAGGCATTCAGCTTAGAGTTGTCACCAATAAGCAGCCCTGGCAGACTGCCACTCCATTCACCATCCAGAGCCTTAGACTAAGCTTGCTACCTGTTGCTAAGGCCCTGCCTACACAGAATATGGTCCTGGAGACAGGGGAGCTGATGGGCTTTCTGTTAAACACATCACCCACACTGACACTGGGGAAGGGCAAACACTGCAGGGCTCCCTGGCATTTCCTAGCCTGTGGGTTCAGGTCTCACTGCTTAAAAGCGTGCTCCACGGAGCATGGATGGTGGCTACGGGCTGGCCCACACTCCAGCTGTCTTGTGTCTGGCTTGCCTGGCCTGTCTGCATGACCAGAGCTGACCAAGCTCCTTGGCATGGCACGTGGGCACCATAGCCAGTAGCCAGCACAGCTCACCCCCTCACCCACTCATTTACCTCTGCAGCGAGGCAGGAGGCTGATGTGCCGCTCCCGCCCCCCGGTTATTAAAGCAAAGGAGACATCGAAGCTTGGCATGGTGGACAAGGACAATGAGGAGATGCTCTTCTTCTTCACTTAGCAGGCTGAGCTGCCTGAGGGCTTGGGCAGTTAGCTGAGGAGGCAGGGATCGGACTGGATCTGAGGGAACCCTAACTCTACTCTCATGGTCTCCTGTCAGCTTCCTTACAGGAAATAAATTCATATCTCTTGGGAGTCTGGATGGCCTGTTTTAGAAAGTAGCCTGTTACTCATTCTTGGCACCCCTCTTTAGTCATTTAACCCTAAGCATGCACCCAAAGGAAGGAGCATAACTTTGCTTAAAAAAATTTTTTTTGAGAGAGAGAATTGGCGTGTCAGGGCCTCAGCCACTGCAATCGAACTTGAGACATCTGTATCACCTAGTGGGCATGTGCAACCCTGCACTTGCTCAACTTTGTGTGTCTGGCTTCAATGGGATTTGGATAGTCAAACATGGGTCCTTACAATGCACAGGCAAGCCCCTTAACTGCTGAGCCCTCTCTCCAGCCCAGAAGGAGCACTATTTTAGCTTTCATGTGGAGCAGCTGCTTGGGGAGAAGCTGAAGCTTGTCCCCATGGGAGACTGTGTGGGGCCAATGCCAGGAGACAAGAGCCAGCAGGTGACAGGGTTATGACTACCACCTGAAGAGGAAACAACCTCAACTTCACGCATAATCCCTTGAATGAAGCAGGACAGAACCTCTGTGTATGACACACACGCTTTTATTCAGCTGCAGTAAGAAGTTGGGTCCATCACAACAAGAAGTCTCAATGCTCAGCATAGACTCCCATCGGGGCTGTGAACAAAGAGAGGGGGTCCCCTGTGAGGTGGGTACCTAAGGCAGGCGGCAGGTGTACCAGGCTGCTGCAGAGAGGTGCAGGCCCTGATGACAGGTGAGCAAATCTGACCCCCTAAACTTTGGCCTATACCAACAGAGATCTGTGGGAAAAGAACCCTTCTCAAATGGACCTTATAATTCCCCATAGGGAGCGGCACTCAGGCAGCTGGCTCTTCAGAGTGAGCGGGCCCAAGAGCAGTGATGCTCAAACTCAGTGCCTTCTTCAAATCTGATAAACAAAGCAACCCGTGAAGGGCAGAATGTGGATGGTTTCAGGGTCCAAGAGTCAAAACCACATCTTAACAAGCACATACTTCAAAGGCCCAAAGAGAAAGAAGAAACGGAGTAGTGACCCTGTGTCCAGTCTTTACGATCATAAATATGTGCAAGGCAGCCAAGTGTCTCTTTCTGGAAGAGACCTCACTCTGTACAAATATACATGGGCATATCACATGCACATCTTCACCTCAACCATGGAAATCACATACCGCAGTCCTACACATAATTTATAGTATTAACATCACTGTATAAACTGTTGTCAAACTAATATTTATCAATAATACACAAATATAGAATTTAGAAAACTTAAAATTTTTTTCTCTTCCATCCCAAACTGTAAGTGAAATGTTCAGTGTAGGAAGACGGTTGGGTGGCAGCCCAGTGGAGGTCCCAGGCCACCTTGAGCATCATCTTCCCAGCCTGAGGCCTGTAGCCCTGTTAAGTACAGACTGGAACTTAGTTAAACCAACACACCACCACCACCAATCAAAGTGCTGGGTAACAGTTCTCACACAAGCCCTCGGAATAAGGGAATAGGATTTCTAGATCTCTGTAGGGCAAAAGGCTAAACACTGGAACTAAGGCCCTGGTTGGACTCACCCAAACATATACCTGGCTCTACCCACTTTCTGCAGAGGTCCTTTGCTTTTAATTCAAGTGCTACTTAGCTCAGGACCACACGGACCCAGGTAAGGGCTGCAAAGCCCACAACAGGCATGGACACATAGTGTGCCTTGCCTGTAAAGGAGGCTCTGCAGAGCGCAGTCCAAACTGGCTGCTCACAGAACAGAAAGGGGTACATTTTCAATAAATGTATCCAGAAGTCTCTAAAGAAGCAGGCAGGATGCAAGCAGAAAGTGCACCACAGTCATCTGAATGTCTCTTAGGCAGGAGCTGCTGTCACTGAAGGTCCTGAAGGTTTATAGTGCTCCCTGGCACTTGTGTAGCCTCGGCCCCAGCAGAACCTCCGGGAGCCCGAAGCACCTCCTGCAAAACCAAGCAGAGCAGTGAGAAGTGAAGTGGGGGTAGGGAGAGCGAGAAAGGTAGAGCAGAGGCCAGACACTGCACCTCAGCCCCACAGCTCACGGTGGGCAGCTGTACCGTGTGGGCCCAGTGGCAGTAAGACCGTTGATGTTTCTTAAACAAAAACATGTTTTCTCCTTCTTTGAAACCAGAGCCCTTAAATGAAAAATGTTAAATATTTTTTTAAAAAAAAAAGGCAAACTGAGCCAAAAGCCAGTTTTCCCTATTTTCCTAGCCCACCAATGTGCACACACATATTCAAGCACCCATGCTCCTTTCTGCCTAAACAAGATCTTGGGCTGGAGAGTTGGCTTAGCGGTTAAGCGCTTGCCTGTGAAGCCTAAGGACCCCGGTACAAGACTTGATTCCCCAGGACCCATGTTAGCCAGATGCACAAGGGGGTGCATGCATCTGGAGTTCATTTGCAGTGGCTGGAGGCCCTGGTATGCACATTCTCTCTATCTGCCTCTTTATTTTCTCTATCTGTTGCTCTTAAATAAACAAACCAAAAACAAGATCTTGTGTAGTGTTTCAGCCCCTCTCTCACCTGGCAGTGTGGTGGGCAGCCCACCCAGGTAGCTGTAAAAGGCTGTGTTCCAGGATACCAGCTGCACTGTAACTAATCCATAGTTTACCCCCTCCATCCCTAAGGCTATGTCTCCTCTCTCCCCTCCAGTGTGTGTGTGTGTGTGTGTGTGTGTGTGTGTGTGTGTGTGCGTGCGCGCGTGTACACACGTACTGGGGTGGGGGGTGTAAGGTCTTGCTGTGTAGCCCAGGCTAGCCTCAGGCTCCCAAGTGGTATTAAAGCATGTGCCAGCATACCCAGCTCACATTTCTTTGGGGATGGTCTGAATGCTTGCCAGGCAGAGCACAGCAGGCACTGTAGCACAGGTTGGCACTCTGATAAGCTTCTCATTACCTCAGAAGCATATCTGAATTTCCAACCATGACCACACTCTCAGCTTAACCACTTACCTGCATAGCTACCGGGGCTCATCCGTTCCCACAGGGTAAGTACTGGCCAGCTCACGGCCCACGGGAGAAAATCAACTTCTGACTACTACAGGCTATGTTTCAGCCTGTTGACCAGCAGGAGCTGCAGCAACAGTCAACCTCATTCAGACCTGTGCCACTACCTTTCCCCAAAGGCACAAAGTTACCCTGGTCCCCAACCCAACGAGCCTCCAGGGTGGGCCTGCTTCAGCAGCCAACAGTGCTGCAGCCAGCTTCCTGACGCTGGATGCCCAAGAAGTCTTACTGAGAAGAGCGAGAGCTGTAGAGTGGACATCCAGACCTGGAGGACGTAGACAGGCAGATCCACAGAGAAGAAGGGGTGGTAGGCAGAGGGCTGTGGGCTGAGGGGCAGTGGCAAGCCTCCTTCACTCGAGGGGTCATCCTGGGGAGGCAACCACCAAAAATACTTTTAACACACTGGTAATCAGGGCTCAGGGCTGCCTGGCCCCTCCATCTGGCCCTCTCTCTCTCAACAGACCAAGGCGGACATGGAATCTTCTACTGCCTGGCTCCTCCCTGTGTTCCTTCTTCCCACACTGAAATTCTATGAAGCATTCCTGAACTTCCCATGGAAGTCCCACTTAGTACCTTCTAGAGTCCATGTTAATGCCTTCCTGTGTGCCCTGGCTCCTCTAGGGGGCCAAGTAGAGGGTTCGGAGCAGAGGGTTCTGAGACAGGGAGGCCACCAGGTTCCCATGACTCATTCAAGAAAAGACTGCCTGTCTTTCATGTGCACATTAGGCTCACAGGCCCAGTACCAAGCACCACTTCCACTTCCTAGACAGCAGAAGTGCGGTGAGGGTGCTCCAGTAACCAGCCCAAGACTAGCTGTCAGGATACATGTGGGATTCCATCCCAGGTCTCCTAACCTCAAAACTCTGCCTGTACATGCTCTTCCCACACCTCCTTCTCTGCTTGTGTCACGAGCTTCCTGCAGCCTCCCCACACCACATCCTTGTCTCTGCAATGCCTACTGCTGCTGACTATTCCCTTGAGGAGTTCTTTCTCTCTTTGCAAGTTCTAAGCTGCTGTAGCCATGGACTAAATACAGAAGGGAGAGAACGTCTTCCTGCTCCTATCTACAGACAAGCCTGTGTCCCTGTCCACCAAGCCTCACCTGCTGTGCTTTCCTCTTTAGTCCCCATGCACTGCCTGCCCAGGTCACCCATGAAGTAAGACACCCTCACCCACCAGAACTGTGATTCTATGAATCTTGCCTGCCTCTCAGTTTTCTGAAGTACCAAGAATAAGTGTGAACCCCACACTGAGATGTTCTCAAACATGGACTGCACTGGCCTGCTGTGGATCTACAACACCCCGCCCCATGATGTGCAATGAGGTGTGACAGCCTGAAAAATAGCCCAACCCCTCAGCTTCCAAACCCTTCCTTTTCCCATCCCAGCCCTTCAGAGTTGAGTCTGTGAGTGCAGGTGTGTGGGGGGCTGCTGAGCGACTGGGCCTGTCCTTTAGTGGCTCTGGGTGGTTAGAAAGGATGTGAGGAAACATATGAAGAGGCCCTACCACCTACATACAGAGAGGCTGCACTGGCTCGTATGCAGGCAGCACTGTTCAGATACAGTGTCCAGTGTGGCCCAAGGAGAATTATGGCTGGGGATGATGGGACAGTATGAACAGCCAACAGTTGAGAGGCCTCTGCAGTGCCACCCTGGACAACCTCAGACTCCACCCTGCACAAGGGACTTTCAGGAAGCCCTTGGCAAGACAAAGACCTAGGCTGTGGACACCTCCCAGGAGATGGGGAAGATGGACCAGGTTGGGGGAAGTAGGTACAGGGTAGCAGTCCCACAAACCTGATGTATGAGTCCTAACAAAGGCAAGAGCTTGCACAGATGCAGTGAGACAGGCTGGGAAGAAGAGAGAGGCTGGGTTATTAACATGGCTGGGACAGGAACCAGGACTTGAGGCAGTTTAATGGAGAGGGCAGTAAGGCCACTCCTCCACTGAGCCTGCTCTGCAGACCTAATCAACTACATGGCTCATTGGTTCCTACCTGAAGCACTGGGATCTGGACACACTGTGCCCCCGCTGCCGGAGCTGGTGCTGGCATACATCCACTGGGCACTGTGAGGTTCTCACACAAACAACTGCTCTGGTCTGCATGGGCATGAGGTGGGCTGACTTTGCCATCTTTCATTTTTCTTTGAGTAGACTCTGGGGATCCTAAAACGAAATGGACAAAAACCAGCACATCCAACATATGTTACGGGCAGGCTCTTGCCCTCACTGAAGTCACCCTGTGGGGTTCAAAAAGTCTTGAGAACTGGTTCCTCCATTCTGTCGAGCCTGGCTGACTTAAATAATCCCTCCACAAGAATGAGGCAAGAGGCACAACAAACCAAACTTCCCCTATTACATTTTTGCTGGACAGTAATCTGACCCCAGGTGCCCATCCTTTGAGGTTGAGCCCCCGCCTCACCCCTCAATGCCCACAGCTTCTGGCCTGTAGGAGATGCAGCACCACGAAACCCAAGGAAGACAAGCGGGCAGAGTTGTGGAAGGGAGGGAAGGAAGCAAGTGTTTAGAACATAGCTAAGTGGTTCCCAAGTCACTCAAGACTTTCTTCTGTTCAGCTCTTTTCAAAAGACATCACTGTGGGCCAGGTGTGCTGGCGTAAGCCTTTAATCCCAGCACTCAGGAGACAAAGGGAGGATCGCTGTGAACTGGCTAGCCTGAAAACACAGTGAGTTCCAAGTCAGCTCGGGCTAGAGTGAGACCCTATCTAAAAAAAAGAAAAAAAAAAGTATTTTCATGGGTTTATAAATATATGTTAAGTATATTAACCAAAAGGGGCTGGAGAGATGGCTCAGCGGTTATGGTGCTGGCCTGCAAAGCATAAGGACCCGGGTTCAATTTCCCAGTACCCACGTAAGCCAGATGCACAAGGTGGCACATGCATCTGGAGTTCGCTTGCAGTGGCTGGAGGCCCTGGTGCGTCCATTCTCTCTCTCTCTTCTCTGTATCTCTCTCTGCTTGCAAATAATAAAATAAAATTTTAAAAAAGAGTATTACCCCCCCCCAATCACTGTATATGTAAAGTATCGGAAAAAAAAAATGTCTTTTAGTTTAGTTTCAAAAGCAAACAAGATTTGACTGATGTCTGGCAGTTATTACCTAGTGTATAACATTAAAAACAAGAGAAGGGCTACAGGTATAGTTCAGTGGCTCAATTTCCAGCACCCAAACACAAAGACAGAACCAAGGTAAGTCCCAGTCAGCTCGTTATTGATTTTACATTCAGTGCCAAACGTGTGGACCATATTATAAGTGATCTACTTATAGATGACATAAAAGCCAGACATGGTGGCATACACCTTTGATCCCAGCACTCAAGAGATGGAGAGAGGGGGGTCGCCCAGAGTTCGAGGCCACCCTGAGACTACATAGTGAATTCCAGGTCAGCTTGGGCTACAGCAAAACCTTACCTCGAAAAACCACCCCAAAAAAGGGGGGTATGAAATAAGCCTTGTAGCCCCTCACTAGATGTGTGCTAGCACACAGGCAGTTCAAGTTACAAGAAGTTTAAGAACCATGTGCACAAAACCAGAAATCATCCCACTGATTTTGCTAGGTATATGGTTTTCCTTTCTATATATTAAAAGAGAGGCATGCACTGCTGAGAAAATGAATTAGGACTAGATTATGATTCTACTTTTGTTAACAGGATGTACAGGCATTAATTTATAATGGAAATAAGATGATTATAGCCAGAATGTGTCATGATCAACGAGAAGCTAAAAAATCTTTGATATTAGCAAGCACTTGATCTGGAGGGGTCACCTGTTTCTGTCCCTATCTGTACATTATCTACACATTTACTCCAAAGTCTGCATGAGTCTTGCAGACACCATACTCCTTTCAGGAGTCATTTACCACTACAGTGCACTGCTTTGGCATGGAGGGTCATTTTCTTTCCAGTTAACAACTCATCAGCTGACAAGAACTGCTCATGTTTCCACATGTGAGACCTTTCTTGAAAAGCAAGGTACTGTTTGGCAACAGTGAAAGGTTGGAAAAAAATGAGGACTTGAAATGAAAGTTGCCCTCAAGTCAGGAACTCTCAGCCATGCACCTTAGCAAGACCTCTGCACCACAAAGTGCAGGCCAGACTCAGGGCCCTGTGGCAGTGCAGGTGCCTATGTTAACTTACAAGATGCTTTCCTGAAACCAGTACTTTGAACCGTCCTGGGGTTGGTGCTCTCGAGAACTGTTTTGTTTTTATGGTTCCCCTAGGGTGATGCACCATGGTTAAGTCTGGCTGTGCCATAGGGCTTTTTTTTTTTTTCTTTCCTGGTGAGGGAAAGAAGGGGGCAGACCCTGCAGGACAGCTGGATCAAAGGCACAGTACTCAGGTGAATCAATTTGAGGACAGATCATGCGTGGGAGATGACGACCTTTGATGCGACTCATAACTCAGGGTCCTGAGAACCAGGTTGAAGACAGATCATCTCTAAGGAAGCTGTGAGGGGAAGGACAGAGCAGGCAAGGCCACTTACCAGGTCAGAGCAGTAAAACACACCTCTGCCCATGCAAACTATCAGGACAGGTGCTCTATTCCATGATCCCAACGGCACTTCCTGGCACTGGGCTTAGAACTAACTACATACTTCTGGGGCTGATGAGATATGGTCAGCTAGGAGTGCTTAAAGACATTCTGAAAAAATGATTTCCAACTAGGATCTCCAGTGATCACACAGCTGTGGGTCCTCATTAGTGAAGGATGTGGTAACATTAAATTTGAGATATGACCACTTAATAAACCAATCGCAAGAAAAATAAAAAGAAAATAAAAAAAGAAATCCTCTCTTGTGGAATGCCCCAAACCCTTACAGAGAAAGACAAAGGCCATTAGTTCTGCCGCAGTTTGCTCTCTTTACACAAAATGCTCATCTGTGCTGGAGAGCTCTAAGCAGGGAGAGGCGAGGAGTGTAGATGCAGGCAGTAAGTATTCCTGAAAGGAAGGAAGGAGACCTGAGAAGATGAGCCCAGACAACGTGAGAGCGTGGACGGGGTGTCAAGGGTGCTCTGTCATCCCTCACCCTGTGCCAGGCAGTCTCCACTGGGGATGTTTGTCAGCTAGAGACCAGCACAGAACCTGAGTGGCCATTACCTCCTAGGCACATACACTGGGGCTTAACTCTAAGGTTCCTGATGGGTTACCTTACATCACTGTTTAAAAAAAAAAAAAGACATAGTGTGCAAGTGTATTTAAAAAGAAAACTTTCATGTTGTTAATAATGAAAACAGACAAAAACACCTATTAAGAAAAACAAGTCATATGTATGGGAGATGCTTAACGCTAACATGGATTCTTTCTGGGTGGCAGAGTGGTAAAGAAAAGAGTCTAAGGAATTTACACTGATTTTTTTCCCAGGTGAAGGAACACATGACCAGTTTCAGACCCTTTTAAGCTGGGTGCATGCTCTGGAAACCTGTCCTCAAATACAAGGCCCCTGAAGCACTTTAGTCAGGCTCCTCAGCCTGTCTTAATTGCTTCCTTATTCTTCCCAAGGAACTTAAAGTTGATAGGTTGTTTTTCCCTTTTATGTTCCTGAGATTTTAAAGGAATTGAATATTCAAATTAACCAACTTGAGTGTTTCTCCATCCAGCCAAATATTCTGCATGTTTTACCCTGCTCAGGCAGTTAGACTTGCCAACAGTGACCCTGAAGCATGTCCTTCATTACTTCTGTTACCAATTTCAGATGTTTTCATTATCTTCTTCCTGGTTCACAGAAGGCTATGGTTTTACAGATGCCGCCATGTCCTGTGTGACTAGCACTCATCTTCCACACTCCCTCCTTGTGCAGCTCCTATGGGCTTTCCAAGCGAAGCCCGATGGTCATGGTCACAATGCTGCTCCTCCTCCCCTCCTTATTCTGCACAACCCTTCCCTGACTGCCAGTCACCACGGGCTGCTGGCTCTGCTGCCTTGCCTCTTAAGGAATGGTCTCTAGCAACTCTCCAATGAAAATGGCACTGGCCATGGTCACTAGGGAAATCTCTTGGGTCCTCAGTTGACTAAGGCTTGTGATTTTCTTTTTTAAGTCCATCCCAGTTAATTTACAAGAGTTCCTGCACAGACTCTACACACCCACAGACGAAGGCAGGTGGTATTGCCCAGCTTACTATCTTATGGAAGGGGACTCTGGAGTGAGATCAGACAGTGTCCCCAAGACAAACCTGTCTGTGGAGCTAGGCTGAGTTAGTATGAGGTGTCCCTTGCCTGAATTGTCTCCCTGCTAATGTGCCTTAGGTCTAAAGGTTGGGAACCTGCCACTGAGTGTGACTTCCAGAGACGTCCCCATGACAGGCCTGTCTACTCTAGGTGTGTGGGGGGCCTACATGGCAGGACAAAACCAAGCCATAAGACACCCTCTCCCTTGCAACCCAAACCCACCTGGCGCTTCGTGTTGCAATCTCCCAACCACAGAACCAAGCAGTGACAACAGTGAGACTGACAGCTGCCACCCTACTCTCCACCTCAAGGCAACCCCTTCTGTGTTCGTCATGGCAGCCACAGGAGGAAGAGGAGGAAACCTGTGACATGGATGCCCAAAGACTTTTGTTTGAAAGTGAAAGAATGGCTGTAAAGATGAGCTCACTGACTGAATTCAAGGCTGGACTCTGCTCATTTATTTATTCACTAGAACGCTTCAGCCGCAAGCACACTCCACAGGCACTCAAGCCGGAGCTTGGCTCAGCCCAAGCCACCCAGGGCTACCAAGTGACATGGGTGGGAGGTACATGCTCACGCTGACCCCTTCCCTATCAATTCTTCAGGAAGAGATCACACCCCTTGGTGTCCAGGTGACAGTCCTGGGAACATTTCAAGAGCCATCCCAAGTGGATGGCTACTTTATGCTCACCATCTTAATGGCAGTTTTAATATTAACTTTTAATTACAAAATCAATGTATTCTCAAATACAAAAAAGTAGAAATGATCACAGTAAAATAGTCACAATCTTAACATTCAAAAACCATCCATAAGCATGTCCTATCACTTTTGCTTCTATGTGAATATATACACAAAATGATAGTCTATCCACACACACAGCTTTTTCTTACAGACAGACTTATCAAAAAATACACACAAAGTGTGCAGCTTTATTGATGGACATCTGAGTTACAAATGTTTTCTAATAGATAGTACTGCATAGAACAACAGCTGGTAATTGGAACCGTTTATACAGATCCCTGGGGATTTTCATAAACTAAATTACAAGACGACATACCATCCTTTCTTTGAACCCCCCCCCCCGCCCCGTTTTGGCTCTTGGAACCACCATCAAATGATCCCAGACACACCAGGCTGTATTCAAGAGGCTATGCCCTAGGTGTCTGCCACCTTGGGATTTCTGCCCACTGGTTAGCTATCTTCTGTGAGTACTTGCTCATATCCTTAGCACTTCAGCATGAAGGCATTCATCTTGCCTCTTCAGTGTTCTTAGTGGATGTTGCTTCTTGTCAAATCTGAGCTGAGAAGACGTGCTCCCGAGTCCTCTGCTCCTTGGGCACCTGGGGTTCCTTGGCGCATACATAGCATAGTGAGGAAACAGACTCCTTGCCCAGCCTACCTATGTAATAGGGAAACTAACCTGCGACGGCAGGAAAGGCTGCTAGTAATGGTATCTACTTTCCAGGGCTATTGGTAGCTTGTACACATAAAAGCACATAGAGCAGAACCCAGGAGATGCTGGCTATGACAAGCTTTGCAAAAACTTAAACATCTTGTTTTCATTCTGGATTCGGTAGACTTTTCACTGTTTCCTGCAAACACCAACTTCCCTTGACATTGGAGTGAAGGCCACCTCTTCTACCCACAAGGACAGATGGATCCGAGGTCTGCTTCTCAGTGTGCTGTGTTCTTGTACACCAGCACCCTTGGCCTGCGTGAGCCGCTGATGTGGCCTTGTGAGAAGCCTTAATGCAAACTCTCCAGGCCATTTCTCTACCTTTCTCTGGGCCCTCTCTACTAACCCATGGGTTTTACACAACTGTTCAGAAGCTGCCTTGGGCTTCAGTGAGACTGCATCACCACTCATTCCGTGGGGATAGTGGCATGACTCTCATAGACTTCTTTTCCTCACACCTTGATCTGTGGCCTCTACCTCCAAGACAGGCCCTGAATTCCTCCCACTGTTCAGCCAACACTGACCTCGGCTCTCATTTCTGCTAGACAACCATAAAGACCCCCGGCTGTTCTCCTTACTTTTGCCCACTTCAATAGTAGCAGGAAAGAACCTTTTGAAACATCAGGGCTCTTTTCTAATTAAACACTCATAACATTTTCTCCCCCCAATGAAAGCCAAAGGTGTAATGGCCTACAAGGCCTGACCAGCCATGCCTACCTTAGCACTCTGGCTTTTTCCATAAACTTTTCCTCAGCCCAACAAGGATGGCCCACAGACTTCTCTTTGAATAGGATTGGCAAGTACACTTTAACCTCAGGCTTTCTTGGACTGTTTGTTGCCTTGACTAAGGGAGTTGCCCCTGGACCCATCTCTGTGGTTCCCATCCTCATCTATAGGTCTTCTCTTTCCTGAGGCCTTCTTGTGGCCCATAATTAAACTACAGCCTCATCTAGACCACTTCTTGTTCTGTTTTCATCAAATTCGTCATTTGGCTCACTCAGTCTTTGCTTGTCAGCTACTGTCAACCCACCTGCTGTTCACCTCTCCCTGATGGAAGGGAAGAGGCCACATTAGTAGGAAGCAGTCCAGCTCTGCTGCTTCTGGCTCATCGTCCTGCTTAGTTGCTGTCCACTGTGAAATTCTTCCCGTAGAGACACTGTGAATGAGACCACCTCTGCTGCACTGCCTGCTGCCGCCACACAGGAAACTCCGGATGACACACACTTATTTGTGACTGGATCGTTTCTCTGAAGTTTCAATAACTTTGTAGTTGAATCTTTGGGGCTTCATGTCTACAAATTATTGTCTATCTCCTTACTTAGTTCTTTTTCATGGTATATTTCCAAGGCAAGATTCTCCAGGAGAACACAAATACCCAGGTAACAATGGTAATGTAAATAGCTCCTGTGTGGTCCCCAGGCACACATGCAGAATTCCTTTGGGAGTTTACCTCTAAGTATGATGTTGCTGGTCTCAGCTACAGAATCTTGATCACATTATGCTATTTCTACCAGGAATCAACTTAAAAATATTGAGTATTAAATGTTTTCAAATATTAGATCTGCTCATCACTGACCTATGACAGAAACGAAATCATTAACACATCTCCAAACCCCACTTGGTTACCATGCTTTAAACACTGCAGGAGCTCAGGGCATTTTGCATAGAACACCTCCATCTACTTTCAAAGCCACCAGTCTGTGGTTCTTTTTCAGAGGTTTCCCATGGAACAGCTCCATCATCCCACCTCTCTGCGACAGCACTACCGTCCATGTGCCACGTGCAATATGGAAAACCATCAGGCAAGCAGGAGGCTCGGGTCCACTCACTTCTATGGTTACAGACTCTTATTTCTGAGTCACAATGATGCCTGCTTTCCTAGAAAATAGCGTGTTTGTGTACTTTGTAATTTACACATATAGTCAGAAAACTCAGCCCTGTCAAAATGTATTTTTTATCAAGACTTTGGCTACAATTTCCCTCTTTTCTTCAGTGTTAATCTCTACAAACATTCCATGGAACAGAACTTATTAAATCAACTATATTCCCCTCATTAACAAGCACCCTTTCTGCTCATCTGCCAATGAGCTCAGTCAGTCACTTTTAATACTGCTAGGTTTTGATTCATTCCATTCTCCTACATTTTTTTTTTTTTTTACCAGTTCTCACTATAAACTGTGGTACTTTAAGTTTTCCATAAATATAGAAATGTTCATGAGGCTCACAGCTCTATGTTATACAGATGAGACATGTTATAAAAGAGGGAATATAAAAGATTGTCCCAGTTGTTTTCTCTTGGTTCCTCCTTTCCATGCTAACATTATCCTCTGCTTTGAGAGCTGTTTCTGAAGTTGTTTTACCCTGTCTTACTGTACTCTTCCCACACATTTTCATGCAGGATTGCCTTGTAGACAGCACGTGGTCCTGGCTGGCCTGGAGCTCACTCTGCCAATCAGGCCAGACTTGAGATGTGGTGATCTTCTTGACTCGGCCTTGTGAGTGACAGGCATAAAGGGAAGTGTATTTCAGAGAGCACATTTTCTAAGAATCCACACACATAGCTTGCTCTTAACTACATTTACAGCAATGCCATCTTGCCTGTGTAGGAAAGCCTTCATTCCAACTGTCCAGTTGCACTATGACTTCTCTGTTCTTAGGCTATACTTCTACAACCCCCAGTTACAATCTCAAAACCCAAATACCTCCAAATCCCAATTCCCACCCCCCTCAAACTTGGGTGTCCAATTAGCAGTAAAACCTGACCTGAACTAATGTGAAGTTCTTCATAGTCTGATCTGATCCTACTCGGATGAAGACACTTTGCTGAAAAGTACCAATACAATAACAAGACTGCTGAATAATATATACACTCTACTACTTAGCTATAATCAGAAGTATTTTGCATTGAGACCATAGCTAGTCTGGGTGGAGATTATTTCCTAGTTCTGATCACCAAGGTAGCCTAATGGAAGACAAACCTTTGGACCTACACCTTGACTCTAAATACCCTGAAAACGTGGCTGATTCCAGGCTAGGGTGAGTGTAAGATGAACCTGCTGGTGCCAAATAAGGAAGTGCTGCTCACAAACCAATACAGATGGCGAATGTTGAAAGGGCTCAAGAGGGTGCTGGAGAGATGGCTTAGCAGGTAAGGCACTTGGCCTGCAATGCCAAAGGACCCAGGTTTAATTCCCCAGGACCCACATAAGCCAGATGCACAAGGTGGCTCATACATCTGGAATTCATTTGCAGTGGTTGGAGGTCCTGGCACACCTATTCTTTCTCTCTCCCCTCAAATAAATAAATAAAATGTTTAAAAAAGTTTTTAAAAAAGGGTGCAAGAATCTGATTGATGGAGATGAGCAATGCTTAGAGAAATAAAATCAAGGCTAATAATACTGACCATAATCCAGTATTAACAAGGGATGAATACCTCTGAGTTTGTACTGACATTAAAGAATTCTAATTTACAAATGCCTAAGAATGAGGAAAATAGAAAACCATGGTCATGGGGCTGGGGCGTTTGGCTTAGCAGTTACGGCACTTGCCTATGAAGCCTAAGGACTCAGGTTTGATTCCCTAGGATGCACTTAAGCCAGATGCACAAGGTGGCACATGCATCTGGAGTTCATTTGCAGTGGCTGGAGATTCTGGTGCACCCATTCTATCTGCCTCGCTCTCTCTCAAATAAGTAAATAAGTAAGTTTCTTTTTTTAAAGAAAGAAAACTGTGCTCATAATACCACAGGCAAAACCAACTGCCAAGGGTTACATCCATAGAAATTTAGAGAAATAGTATTTGCTGTGCATGATAAAGGATTAACTTTGCCTGGACTTCTAGGAGGTGACCTAACAGCCCTAGAATATCCTGTGTATAACAAGGTGCCAGCTCTTCCTCTGGAGGGCTGGGTCTCACATTCCAATAAGGACTGTGGATCATACCTCTCAGGCGAGCCTCACGATAGGAAATGCTATAGCCTACAGCAGACTCGTGGGCACAATGACAGCTCACAGTCCCCAACAGACACTGTGGATTGCATGCCTGAGGGAGCCCCTAGTGAGCAATGCTGCGCCGTCACACGCTGAGAAGGTTCACACTGTCCACAGCACCATGGGACCTCTCATGGCCTCTGCTCTTGGTGTGACCCTGGGCTGGCTTTAATCTGTGTCTTTTCACTGCACTTCACTGACTGTGGGCACAAAAGTTTAGCAGCTGCGAATTCTAGAAATTGGCTGAGCCTAAGGGTATGCTGGGGGACCGCTGAACTCTGCACCCCACCTCAAGTTATCTACCTCAAGTTAAATATTTACAACTTCAAGAGGAAAACTGATGCATATAGTATAGAAAGGTGGCCAACAGCACCTCTGCCAATGATCCATGCCAACACACCTGTTCTGGCACAATACAGTAAGAGCAGTTATCTCATCTCCAGCTCCAACAGAATTTAGCCCCAGTCTGATCACAAAAAAAAGAACATCAGAGATACATTTCCTCAAAAGCATGGGGACAAGGGAGGGCTGAGGCCCTGGCACAGGCTGGAGACCAAAAGACCTGTGAGCAAAGCCCAGGTGGGACCCTTGATAGGCTCAGGGTAGAGAAAGGCCCTGGTGGACAGCTGGTCAGCAAATCAAGTCCATCAACCTCCAGGATGATGGCAGCAGAAGCTGTTAACTTTGACATAAGCATCAGGGTGATGGTGGAGGGGAGCTGTCACTGCTAGGGACACAAATAGTGTGACAATACACACAAAGTACTTCTACCAAAGGCAACAAGTTTTGTGTAAGTCTGAAAATGCAGCAAATAAAATGTCAAAGGAAAACAGTTGGTGCCACAGGCTTTATTAGATAAGGGACTATTAGGAGTCTTCTCTCTCTTTGCTAGTCATAGGATTTCAGGAGAGCTTTTCAATGAAGACATGTGGGCAGCAGAGAATAAGTCTTCACCCTTGTATCCACACATGAAACAGGGGTGGCTGCCATAATGTGCATATCCAAACACTTTGGTCACCACTGGAAGACGTGAAAAAATTGAGTTTTGTCTGAAACCTGATAAAACCCTCACAATCCTGACTTATGAACTATATCTTAAAATGTTTCTCTTTACAAAAGTATCCTAGCTAATAGACAATAAAGGAACAGAATTAAGACCAACTTCTCTGCAGACCTGAAGAATCTGATGGCACTAGTTGCTGGTTGCTAATGGCTGCTCCACCAAACAGGCCAGCCACCATGTCCAGGGCCCAGCAACACCTGTAAGGAGTCTTATCCCTCCCACAAAAGAATCAGATCAGATGTAGACATACTCACTGGTTTATAGGAAACACACACACACACACACACACACCAGCTAACTAGACAATATAGCTGCCCCAGCAGAACACAGGAACAAATGGAAGAGAAGCTATAACTACAAAAATTTATCAGCTATGATTTTTTAAAATGTCAGCACTTTTTAAGGAGAATGCTAAAACATTATGAAAACGACACACTAGCCACTCTATAGAAGCAACTTTTAATACAATGCAATGGACATAACACCTCTATACTTGAATGCTTCAGTTATTTTCTCTCAAGTCCAAAATTGCCTGCCAGGTTCAATAAAGGCATTTAGCTTTCTTTATGAACTCTGCTTATTATGTGAATTTTTCTATAGATTCCTGTTATCCCCGAGAGTTCTACACTGGAACTCAGCGAGCCATGGAGATATGCCTCCCTAAGTCACAACTCACACTGACAACACATACAACTTTTATTATAGGGAAACATTTTCTTGAAATAAGACTGCTTAACAGAAAGTAGCTATTTTATATAAGCTATGATCTTGTTAGGAATAATAGTGACATTGCACCCCCTATTCCCCAAACCCATTTAAAGTGTTAATACAAATGAATAAAATATACTAACATACTGAAACAACTCCTAGCATTATTATCAAAGGTTTACCAGTTCCTTTAAGCCTTGTATCCCATTTGGGAAGGGATGGACATGTGAGGCCACAAACTACCAGTCTTAATTTGGTCCTTGCAGTTTTATGTTTGTTGAAATTCAAGTTGCTGACATGAGATACTTCAGATAACTAAGCTGGAAGCCACCATGCTACAGGACACAAAGGCTGGTTCGCTACATTACTGCCCTTGGAGACAGTGGCAACCCTGTCCCAAGGTTCTGACCAGACCAGAATTGGGGGCTAGCAAGCACTAAGCATCAGGTCACTCGCCTGCTTTCCTGACCCCTGCCTGATCTGCTCATTTACTCAGTAGCCATCCAGGTAAATAACACCTGTGTTTGAACCCTGACGTTCACAGAGCCTTTTTAAGTAAGTAAAGCATGTTGAGACATGCTGGGGATTTGGTTAATACTTGTTTTTTATAAGTGAGTTCTCATAAACTAAAAAAATTGATGAAAGGGCATTTGGAACACAAAAGACAAAGCACACAGAAACACCTGTTCTGTGTGCTTCCCCTGCCCATGCCCGTGACACAAGAGGACTCAGCCCCTGTCCACAGGCACTGCAGCACACTCGGCCTCACCTGCAGCGCGCCCAGTTCCTTTCTGCTTTTTTTTCTTGACTAGTTGAATGGCTCGGTAATCAGTTCTTGCTGAGCCCCCACTTTCCTGGGACCAAAGAAAAGCGTGTCAGTCGCTTATCTAAACAGTGAAGGAAGGATAGCAAGGGAACTATAGGAATGTCCTAAGTCTGCTTCTGGAATAGTCATCACGTTGGGCACACCAGCAAAGATACACAGAAAAGTAAATGCCACATCCAGTGACAAGGGAACTATAAGCATATCACCCCGAGAAGTGAAGTTCATTCCTTCAAAGTCTGAAACATAAAATAGTTCACACAGTAAATGCAAGTTGCATATGCCCTGCTTTGTAAAACAACCATCTTCCCCTGGTGCCAGAGTCACATCACAACAGTTCTGGGCAGTGCTAGTAGAAAGTGGTGTACTGTGTGTCACATTCCCAAACAGTAAGTATGTCACTGAGTGCAGCAAGCTTAATGAGCAAGCCTGATAAGCAGTATTGAAATAGGAAACTTGTAAATCTGTAAACATTTTATAAGAAAAAGTTTCATACTTAAAAGCCTTCTATATAGCTCATGGCATACCTGTAACCCATTCACCACACACCATTTGTACTCAGAGAAGCCAGGAAGCCCAAGGTCACACAGCTAGCAAGAAAATGAAGAAGAGGTCTGAGGCCTTGCTGGCTCCTCCACCTCCACCCACAGCTAGGCTTGAGATGCAGCAAGGCAGAGTTCCAGGGGCCAACTTCTCATGGGCTCTGACCTGTGGCCTCCTTCAGTTCCTGTCCAGTTACCTGTTGCTCTTAGCAACTGCTGTGGCAGCTGAAGCAAATGCTAGCAAGCATGGCTCTGCCACCACCAAGCAAGACACCAGAAATGAAGAGACAAGAGACTGTGCTTCTCTCACACTGAAAGAAATGCAATCTGGCTTGGATGTGGATGAGTTACTAAGTGCCCTTACATGTGATCAGTTAGTATTTTGAGTTGTAGTACAGAGATGGAAGATTTTTGAACATGATAAATGTCAAAACAAATTCAGGCTGTGCCACAAAGAAGCCTCTATAATCATTACCATTGTAGAATGAAGAAGTCACTCTCTCCAAGGATCTTTAAGTTACTTTAAATTAGATTATATTAAATGTTAATTGATATAAATATAAAATACAGCTACTATCCAGCTTCAAAACTTGAGAAGTATTCTTATAATCCTCCAAGGATGAAGATTCACAAACCACTCTACTTCTTAATTCTAATAAAATATATTTTGGCATGGTTTTAAAGTTTCCATTGAACCTTTAAAGATAACGTATGCTGACATTCCTCTTCTAGGACTTGTCATTATGCAAAAAGCACAAAGGCAAAACATTTCAACAGTATGAAATGCCCCAACTTTTCTTAAGGAAGAAAAACTGTCATAAAATTACAGAACTCAAAAGAACCTTAAAAATCATGTAGCCAAATTCCCTTATTTTAAAAATAAATGAGAACTTAAGGCTTAGATAGGTTAAGTGATTTGCCCAAGGTCAGATTCAAACTTCCAGACTACAGCCCAGGGCTCCATCTGTCCTTCTGCAAACCATTAAGAACCATCTGCAGAGGAAGGATTAATCCCAAATATCCTCACAGCCGAGTTACAAGTGAGCTAGTGGTGACGAATACAGTGCTTCATACCAAGTAGAAGTTGCTGGTGCTGGCACCGAGTTCTGAGTCCTTCTGTACCCCAGGCCTCTCTGTAGGGCTGGAAAGCACTGATGGGGACAGTCTGTGGCTTTCATCCTGCTGCTGGACCACAACAGGGACAGGAGGCAAGTCTTGTTCCATCTTGATTGGAGCCAACAGTTCTGAGACACTGGTGGCTTCTTGGAAGGTGCCTGAAGAAGCTGGTGTGGAGGTCGATGCTGATAAGTTACTGCTAGGGATCAAAGTCGGTGGGTCTTGACCCAGGTTCCTCACAGGCAGAGCCATCAGACAGCCTACTGCTCCTGTGCTCATGGCCTGCGGATCATCTGCACTGAAGTTGCCTGATTGAAGGACTGCAGCTGATGTCCCAAGAACCAGAGGACTGTCCAAACTTGGAGGAATATCACTATGGGTCACCAGGACCAGAGGGTCCATGGGCCCTAAGGAGCTATTATTAGCAGGTAGGTTTCCTCCCAGAGAGGAGCTCACAGAAGTGACATCAATGGTCAGAATCCCAGAGTTCAGTGCCTCCTCTGACCCACCCGCTGAACTGCTACCATTGGCAGGTGTGTCAGAGAAGAGAGCTGCTAGATCTATGTTGCTGAGCTCACTTTGGCCACTGCTCAGTTCACTGCTGGGGGTGAGAGAACTTGGAGCTTCCAGCTGAGGTACCAGATCTGCAAAAGCAATCAACATTCTGATTATGATCTTGGAAAACTAAAAAAAAAAAAATCTTACTCCCGCTCCACCAATGTTAATTATCCTTTCACAAGGACCTTGCTGCTGGTGGGTTACACTGACTGTGACCCACTACTGCCAAGCAGTGAATGACAAACCAAGAGAAGGGATGGCGTCACATAAATGTCTCAAGTACTCAAGCAGCCTTTGTGTTTCAAAGCCTTCCCATCCTCCCATCACAGTAGCTCACCAAGATTGCAAAACCTCCATGAAACTGCAATCCAAAGTCAGCTGTGACCAGCTCTGGCTCTGGGGGTATTTCTGGAATCAACTTGTTAGCTCATGTCCTGCTAAACTCTGTACCCTGTTCTACAAGTAACTGTCATCCTTAAACCGACTGAGGCAATGAAACTGGTTGTCTGGGCTGGGATAAAAGGTCTACTTCCAGGCAGATGCACACAGCTCTGATACCCGGTCCTCCTGGATGCTCTGGAGACATGGATACACCTTGATGGAACTTTCCTGAGGGGTCTCCCCAGTGTACCAGGGCCTTAAACAAAGAAGGGGCTCCCTGGTTGTTTTCTCCCATGCCAACTGTTTGCTAACCACACATACTTTTCAAGGGTAAAGATCAGGTCAGGTGACAGTACACAATGTATTTTTAACACAAAGTTTGGAAAGAAATCTATTCTAGACAAAAGACAAAACAAAATGACCAAATTCAGGATGTCAATAAATAGCCCAGCACCAACAGAAAGAACATTTTGAAAGGAAATGGTAGTGATTCTTTGCAAAAATTGAAATTGGAAAACTGTCACTTTTTGATTGTTTTTCAAACATCTTGAGTTGGTTCCCTGTGCAGAATATTCACAGTGAGAACAGAGGTTCTAATTTACGCATAAATCTCCTACTTAGCATTTTACTAATTCCACAAACATGAACTGGAGAACTGACATGTGTAAGGACACACATGAAAACAATCACTACATACACATTAGGAGCACCCGGCAGGAATGATTGGGAGGTTAAGAGCCAAAAGTTCAGATCTTGCTATCATACTTCCTTCCTATTGGTATGACCTTGGCAAGTTTTTGTCTGCTTCAGTAGCAGGAGGATAGTTGTAAGGGTGAACTACAACACTCCACTGAGGTCCACAGATGTCCCCAAGTGCCTGGTTTCCACTAGGAAAAGGACTGATACCTGTCAAATACTTGATACCTGGCAAGAAGGATGACACACATGCCAGCAAGTCAATGAGCACCATAAATGCAGGCCTACTGAGAGGGCCTGACTCCCAGCTGGAGTTGCCTTATTGAGAAGCCTGATTAGCCTGGTTAGGAACCAGCAGATGCAACCCAAGAAGGAATGCCTGGTCTGTGGTGTCACACTGCATCAACTCAGAGCTGGAGGGGTGGTAGCTGTGAGGCCCTGAGAGCAAAGATGACACCCTCTGACACATTAAATAGGACACATGTGCTGCCTGTCCTCAAGACACTTGCCAGACTAGAGAAGGGGGCAACTTCCTTAATGGCAATTGCCATGATGTGAACAAAGTGTCTGAGACCTAATGCACCACTTCTAACAGGTACAGAAGAAACCAGATGCCAGATACGAACTTTCACCAGCTCCCAACTGCTCAGAGCTCTGCACTAGGCACTGTAACAAAGCCTTTTCAAGTGTGACTCAAATCTCCTCCTCCTTTTCAAACATGTGGGAATGAGGCCCAGAAAAGGTCCGTCCCCTGCCCAGTATCCCAAGAGGAAAAGGCTGCACTATATGGCTGGTGCTCTGTCACCATCCTGGGGCTGCTTGCCTCATAGGTCACATGAGGGGAACTGGTCAGAAATACAGGACCTCCAAGGACTCATCTTGACAGGAGAAACACCACGCCCAGACAGTCCAGAGTGTGCTAGGAGGGAAAGGCAGCTTCTGCTGCCATCCAGCACCCTCCTGTCTATATGACTATGGACAAGGCTTAGAGGGGAAGGTTTCTAAGTGCTGTGACACAGACACCAAACATCAGGCCTTCAAGTGCTCAGTATCATCCCTCCATGTGTCCCTAGACCACTATCACGGTGCCGTTCATGCTCCCCAGACCATTCCTGAGACTTAAATCTGCTCTGAGCTGGAGGGCCTCCTGCCTTTTTAGTTCTCAGTATGGGACCTGCTGCCCTGTGGGACCAAGAGGGGGACACAGGCTTGAGTGCTCAGGATTCACAGGACATGACAAGATAGGAGCAGAGGATGCAGATGTGGGAGGACAAAGGCCCAGGGGGAAACAAAGATTTAGAGCACACATGCTAGGTGAGACACATTTGTAAGGGAAGCATATCAAGGAAAGGAGCAAGAAAGTGGTGGGAGAGAGTACAAAGAGGCCACCTGGCTATGGGGGTGACCATGAGCTTCTCCCTTTACAGCTGCATGACTCGGAGGGGAGGAGCGGCAGCTCTATTCTTTTGTCTCACACACTCAGGCACACGTCTTTGCAGCTCTCAGGCCGCAGTTGCAGACCTTGTCGCCGGCTGTGCTGCCGCACCACATGGGCCTTCATACTGTGCTTGGAGGTGAAGAGTCTGTTGCAGCTGGACACTGGACAGCGGCTTTTTGGAGTGCCCACGTCCTGTAGGTGCTTCTTAGAGTGAATGTACAGACTGCTGCGGGCCGAGAACCTGGCACAGCAACCTGGAACAGAGAACCAGTAGTACAACTGAGGTCCAAGCTGTCACCACCTCGATCCCTGCCACCAATGGGCGGCTTCTCCTTCCTGCCCCTGCTCAGGCACATCTGTCTCAGAGACCGCGGTGCCTCCTCTGTCTGACAGCAACTCCAACACAAGCCCAGCATTCCCACCATAAAGCATCCAGCTCAATGCTGTGTACCTCTTCAAGGTTTTCCCCACTGGTGTGCTTTCAATACCCCCATCCATGAATCTGGCTAGCTCTCTCTGCCTAAGCTGACACACCATTCTCGTTCCCCCTCCTGAACAGTGTGGGGGAACTATCATCCCATAGCAGCCCACATGCTCCTGCTCACTTGCTCTCACCCACGACTGAAAAGCTGATAGACAGGAAACTTGAGGCTCAGTCACATACCTGTATTATGCTTATTGTGTTCTAAGTACTGGTCTCAGCTTCCTTTGTGCCTTCTCCAGCTAAGGAAACTGAGGCCTAGAGATAAGGCTGAAGCCATCAATTTAAGAATCACGTAACTCACCCTGGGCCGCTGCCTCCTTATAGAGGACCTGCAGCACAAGAGTAAGGCTGATACAGATGGGCCACTCTGATTTCTAGCAAACTATGCCTTCAGTGTGAAATAAACCTCATTAATACTCAATAAAACCCAGCTTTAGTGCTGTTTAAGCACAAGAATCACTACCTACCATTTAGAGAGCCCAAGCTATTTGCCTGATTACATACTTTGTGAGTTCATGTAGTTCCCATAATCACAAAGTCAAAACAAGGAATGGAAGGCACAGACTATGAGTGACAGGGCAGATGGAAAACTGGGAGGATTCTCATTTGGCACTCTTGCCAATATGCTGTGCCCAAGACAGTTCACTCAGCAAACTGAGTGTCTTTACGCTAAAACTTAGCAGCCTGAGGCTGCTAAAATTTGTTTACTAACATGAATGTTGATGTGGCACTTGGTTTGCAGCTCAATGCAACACTTGAAACTCTACCTTCCACAGGACACTCGAATGGCTTTGTGCCCAGGTGGGTTATGCTGTGGCCTTTCAGATGCTCTGCTCTGGTGAATGATTTGCCACAACCCTCCACAGGGCAGGTAAATCTCCGGTCATCGTCATGTTTCCTGCAGAAAAAACAAGTGACCAGTCACACAACTCAGGCCCAAGGAGTTAGATGGGAGTCTGTTTAAAGTTCTTCAAAACACTCCAAACTATAAGCTCTTTACTTTAATTTTTTTTTTTAATGTGGGCTGGAAAGACTGCCCAGTGGTTAAGGTGCTTGCCTGCAAACCCTAACGACCTAGGTTTGATTCCCCAGGACCTACATAAAGCCCGATGCAGAAAGTGGTACATGCATCTGGAGTTCATTTGCAGCAACTAGAGGCCCTGGCACACCTATTCTCTGTCTCTCTCTGTTTGCAAACAAATAAACAAACATTGCACTGGGAATGGTGGCACATGCCTTTAACCCCAATACTCAGGAGGCTGAGGTAGAAGGACTGCCATGAGTTCGAGGCTAACCTGAGATACAAAGTGAATTCCAATAATTAGAAAAAATTTAAAAATGTGTATCAGTACATCACAATGTCCATATAAGGTTTTCAATTTAGCCACCCCATTACTAGAAATTCTATTTTAATGACCAAATTGGCCCCAGAGAGAGTCATAGAACAATTATCCCTACTTCAACTTAGAAACAGTTGAGTCCCAAAAGTACTGGTGAAGCTGTTTCCACTGTTTATAAAATCTTTACAATTACCCAGATTTACAAGCCATAGAAGCTCATGAGGAGTGAACACAGCCTCCACAGCAATGTGAAAGGACAACTTGTAAAGACCATGTCTTCTCCTCAGTAATGCTTTTATACTGAATACCTCAGACCAAGCTGTACAAACCACCCACCTTCTCTGGGTCTCACTGTATAGCAAGAAGAAAAACATCAGTGTCAGAGTTGTTGCAAAGACAGAATGAGACAAGGTGCTGGACGTCCCTGGAACACAGGTGCCAAGTTGTCTTTATCACACACACAAAATAGTGTATTTATGAAGTAACAAAACCAAGCATATGTAGGGAAAAATATCTTTAGGTGATGAGATTCTGACTGATCTGCTTAGTTTTCCAATTTTCCAAATTACTCACTTGAGCTTTCTTAACAACCTGAAATAATCTATAGGTAATTCACTCATAGGCTTCTACTAACACTCATGTGTTTTCAAAGTTGTTAGTATATACCAAAATGCAAAGATTACCTTTTGTGCCTTAGAAGCTTGGACATGCTGGTAAAGGTCCAGCCACAACTGTCTGAGTCACAAATAAATGGTCTTTCACCTTATAAGACAAAAAAAAAAAAAAATGCACAGCATAGTTATGAATGTATTAGCCACCAGAGACAAGCCTTGGGTTCACAGGATGCACACTCTAGCTCATTACCCGTATGACTTCGCAGGTGAATTTTCAGACGACAGGCTTTGTCATATTGTTTACTGCAGCCAGGAAAGGAGCAAGAAAAGAGCTCTTGTTCCCTGAAGTGGGCTCGGTTATGGGAAAACAGGGCACTCACTGTAATGAACGTCTTCTCACAGCCTGAAAGAAAAGACAAACTCAGTTCACAGGATGAAAAGTATGCAATGTGCTAATAATGCCAGTCACAACTCAGGGACACAATGAAAGAGACACTGAAAAACACGACAGAAAGCACTACCTTTAGCTCCATTAGAGCTACCGAAGGGGTGGTGAATGTTAGCCTACAGACATACCACAAGCCACCTGTTGCAATGTGACATGGAGATGGAGGATGTGATCAAGAGGAAGCTCTCCAATCACAGCCTTCTGCTGGCCAGTTCTTTAGCATCAGTCTCGCCTACAGTAAGTGCATCTCCTACCAACTCAAATGCTAATGTGGTTTGTGTGAAACCCATGAAATGAAACACTAACAAACAAGATTCTGTCTCATGCAGCTCAGCTGTGAAGGGCTGCAACCCATCCTTCCAGTGTGGCTCTTCCTTCCCTTGGGCGGACGCTGAATCCTCTACACTTCAGAAGCCTCTGACCTCCCCAGCAACTGGCAGCCCACATTTTATCTTGCTTCTCTTTTTCCTTTCACTCATTTCCTCAGGTTCCTGCTTGTCATTTTCATTCACCTGACACTTCCCTTCACCTCCATCCTCAGGGCCCTCTATCCCCACCACAGCCCAAGCAGCCTACACCTCAAAACTTTCCAGACTTCTCTACATCAACACTTCTCCTTTGACAAAAATTTTCAGTGCAAGGGTAGAAAACAAAAGGTGGGAAGATGTGTAACAGCTGTCTTTGTTGGTGCTCTTCTCGGAACCTTTACAGTGCTATTATCATGCCTGGAAACCATTGCACAGCCCTGCATATTCTTAGCACAAGGAACTCACTTGCCCCAGCAATGTTAACAGAATGATCTTTCTAACCATACTAAACTTCTCCCCTTTGGCTGCAATCTGTGCCTTCCTTGCCTATTTTGGGCTTTGGTGTGTTCCCACAACTGTTCAGAAGAAGCACTGACATTCTCTGAGCAAATGCCCCAGTCATCAATAACCAGCTCTTTCATTCTATCTCTGTGACCATCCACCTGGAGCCCCCACAGCATTCCCATCACCACTTCCTGGCTCATGTGGTCTAACTACTTACTGGTGGGTGATTTAATGGTATGTCACTAGACCTCTCCAGCTTCTACAGAAACTACTTCAGAGCAGCCCCCCCCACACACACACACACATTTAGCAACCAACACAAAACCCTCTGGCGGCGCCCCATGCCTTGAACTAGACCCAGGTCTTCTTAGCCTTACACCTGGAATGATGCTCTTCTCCCAGAGTGAGGCTCTCAGCCACCAGCGGGTTCTCCCAGCAGTGCACGACTGAAACAGTCTTTGAAGCAGTGGCCTATTGTTCACCAGCGGGATGTATTGGACAGCCCATGAACATATGAGAAGAAAACACTTAAGATCTATTACTGCTTTCCATCACTACCAAAAATGACAGCAGCACGTCACTAAATGCTACCTGCTACCCTGATGAAGAGTTCACTGGCAGGAGCCTGGTTCCCTGCCACTGCAGTAAAGGCAGAGGGGAGAGAAGTGCCAGTGGACTATCCTATCGCTCAATCTCAGTATCTTCAAAACTATAAAGTCTAACAAAGCATAAAAGACACAAAAACGGATGTGCCACACACCTGACGACAACCGTGGAGCCTCACCCTGGCAAAAGAGTATCATTCCATGTGTGGTACTAGGAAGGACCAGGGTCCAGTTCAAGGCATAAGGTGCCCCTGAAGGTTTTGTACTCGCTAAGACGTGGGGTTTGAATAGATGCTGGAAAGGGTCAAGTGCAGCACCAATGTGGTCATTTCCTCAATGGATTAAGGTGTGTTTGGCCACATACATCTTGCATAGACCCATCCTTATGTAACAGGCTAATATTCCTAAACGAGACTGAGGAAAATCAAGACCTGACTGGTAACGCAACTCTCTATGAAGGCCTTGTTATCATTTTCATTAAACAGGAACATCTTAATAGATCCGTTCCCTCTTCCGGGGAGAGCCGTGATTTAAGCGTGCCAGTTTACTATACGGAAACCACGCAGCAAGCCAGGGTCAGGACCCTAAGTCTAAGCACTTGGAAGGAACCGGAACACAAACAGGACTGCGCTTCTCGGCCCGCCCCTCACTTAGATCTGGGCGCCGCCCGTAAATCCTAAGACCAACAGCAAGGCAGACAGCCCGGACCCGCCCCTGAGCTTTGAGCCTGGCACCTAGGGATCCCGCCCCGCCCCGCCTCCCCTCCCCTCGGCCCACAGTTACCGGGAAAATCACACTTGTAGGGCCGCTCGGGCTCGAAGTGGCTCCGCTGGTGGGAGTTGAGCTTGGCGTGCGTGGGAAAGCGCTCGGCGCACACCTCGCACTTGAACAGGCTCTCCTGCTCGTGGCCCTTCATGTGCGCCTTGAGGTTGTAGATGGTGGTGAACTTCTTGGCACAGCCGCCCACCGGGCAGCCGAAGGGCCGTAGCTTGTCGTGAGACTGCAGGTGTCGCTTGAGCTTGTAGGAGGTGGTGAAGGCCCAGCCGCAGCCGTCCAGTGGGCACTTGAAGGGCCGCCGGCCCTGGAGGCCGCCGTGCGTCAGCAGGTGCACCTTCAGCTGGTGCTTCTTGGCGAAGGTGAGCGCACACTGCGGCTCGGGGCAGCGGTAGCCGGGGGAGCCCGAGCTGGTGCCCATCGGGGCGCGGCGAGCCGCAGCGGCGCCCGGGGCCTCAGGACCCGGGGTGACCGCGGAGCGGCCGACGGCGGGCGCGGAGACAGGCGGCGGCGACGCGGCGGCCAGCGTGAAGACGCCGCGGTCGAAGCGCACCAGCAGGTCCTGGTTGTGGATGGTGACGGTGCCCGCCAGAGCCGCTCCGGGCGCGACGCTCGGGCCTCCGGGGCCCTGCTCAGGACGGCCTTCGGGGCTCGCGCCGGGGCCCGCCTCGGCTTCCTGTGACCCGGGAGCCTCGGTGGCACCGCGCGCCACCTCCAGCAGCACCACGAAGGAGTCGCCGCCGTCCTCGGAGACCAGCGGACTCGGCCCCGGGACCTCGTCACGCCGCGGTCCGGGCCCGCCATCTTCCGGGGCTCTCAGCAAGAGCAAGCGGCGGTGCCCAGGGCCCGCGCTGACGGGCGCCTCCGAGTCTCGGCACCGCCGGTCCGAGGAGGCGCCGCCGCCGCCATGTTGATCTCCGCGCGCGGTCGGGGCGGCCAGCACCGCGGGTAGGTCCATCTTGGGCCCAGCCGCGGCGTCGGAGCCGCAGCCTCGGAAGAAGAGCGGCCCGCCCCTCCCAGGCCGGAGCGACGCCGCGCCGCCGCCCCCAAGAGAGTCGCAGCCAAAGCCCGGCGCGGAGCACTTGCGAACCCGGACCCGAGCTGCGCGTGCGCGAGAGCTGGGGGGGCGTGGCGCGCGGGGCCTGCTGGGACTGTGGTCACGCGGGCGCCACGGGGGCGGGGCGTCAGCCTGAGGGCGTGGCTTCAGCCTGAGCTTCCCACAGAAGAGAGGAAAGCTTGGCGTTTGGTTTGAGTGCTTGCAGACAACATCTCAGGCGTTCCCCGTGGCCAAAATGCATTGCCAAAGCACTCAAAGGTGTGAGGAAGCGGCTCAAACCCGGAACTGGCAGTCAGGATTTGAACCTTCCCCCATGCTGGACGCCTGGAGGTCGCTAACGTGTCCTCCCACCTGCCCTGGCCCTGTTTGGGCTCCTTCCTATATGAAACTGTCAACGTTTCCTACTAAATTCAACACATCATCAGCCGGCAAAGCTAACTTACTCTTTGGATTCCTCCTGAATACAAACTGGCATTTCACTTCCTGGGGGGGTGAAAAAAAAGCCGGGCATAGTGGCGCACGTCTTTAATCCAGCCCTCGGGAGGCAGAGGTAGGAGGAATGCCATGAGTTCGAGGCCACCCTGAGGCTCCATAGTGAATTCCAGGTCAACCTGGGCTACAGTGAGACCCTACCTCTAAAAACATTTTTTTAAAAAAAATTTGAAAGCAACAGACAGAGAGAAAGAGACAGAGAGAGAGATTGAGAATGGGCGCGCCAGGACCTCCAGCCACTGCAAACGAACTCCAGATGCATGCGCCCCCTTGTGCATCTGGCTAACCCTTACTTAGTCTTTTTTAAAAAAATGTAAAAGTAAGGCCCGGTCCTCAGCCTCCCACCTCCACCCAGTCTTTTCTCTGCAGGATATTGGCCGTCTAAATGCTCAAATCCAATCAAAGCTATATCGATATCCCCAATTCTCACCACCCTACTTTCCCGCTCCTAGTTTCTCCCAAGCTGGCTTCTGCCTCAGGAGCATTAAAGGTGTGTTTGATTCTCCTGGAAGGACTCTGCTGAGGTTCTGATCCAAAGGACTCCATTACCCCAACTCTTCTAATCCCTCCCTCCACTGTTGTTTCCTTCTAGGGGTCCTTTCCTGGCTCTTTCCATTTTACCCACTAGATCAGAAAACCCCAAGCACTGGGCTCCCAACTGTGGGCCCAGCAGGGGAGACTCCTGGACAAATTTACCCCATACGCAGATACTATTTGTGTTTGTTTGTTTGTTTAAATAAGGAATAAAGCCTGGATTTATAGATCACTCCTGTAATTCCAGCACTTGAGAGGTAAGTTGGAAGCCAGCATGGGATACAGAGTGAGTTCAAGATCAACTTGGGCTAGAGTGAGACCCTGCCTCAACAAAGGGGAAAGGATAATGCTGAATAAGGCACATCTAATATATATGTGAGAATGTATGCCCAAACATTTGTTACATGACTACTCACTGTAGAATCAATTTATTTCTTTCAATCGTGTTGCTGGTTCAGCTGGATATGCATATACAAAAGTGTGGATTTTTTTTTTTTTTTTGGCTTTTTTGTGGTAGGGTATCACTCTAGTCCAAGCTGACCTGGAGTTCACTTTATAGTCTCAGGGTGGCATTAAACTCACAGTGTTCCTCATACCTCTGCCTCCTGTGTGCTGGGATTAAAGGTGTGCACCACCACACCTGGCTACTGAAAGTGTGGATTTTAACCCAAATCACATGCCACATACAAGAAAATTGATTCAAAATAAAGTTACCAATAAAATTAAGTTTAAGACAGAATGAAACATAGATGTCAGTCTGTGTGCTCCTGGGTTAAGCATTTATTGATTGTCTATATCAAAAAACATCAATGGAAGAAAAAATAGGGAACAGGACTAAATCAGAATTGAAAACTGCTTCAAGTCAAAAGACACCCACAAGAAAGTAAAAGGAAGAGCTGGAGAAGTAACTTAGTCAACAAAATGCTTGGCTTACAAGCATGAGGAACTGAGTTTGATCCCCAGAACCTATGAAAAAAAAGCCAGGCCTGGTGGCTCATTCTTATAACCCTAGCCCTAGGGAGGCAAAGACAGAAGGACCCCTGGAACTTTGGTGAGCTCCACACCAATAAGAGACCCTGTCTCAAAAGAGGTGGGCTGTGACATGCAAGATCCTCCTCTGGCCTCCAGGTTGGCTGTGCACACATGCATGTGTGCACACACACAGAGTAAAACAATAACCCATAAAACGGGAGGAAAAAAATTGAAAATCACACATTCAATAAGGATCCACTGCTCAGAATATATAAAGGACTCATAACAAACAAGACAGGTAACTTAGTTTTTAAGAGGAAAGGGCTTCAAATAGACAAGATAAATCAACAAATATAAGTGAAAGGAAGAGATCACTCTTGCCAAAATAGCTGTAACTTTGAGAAGTCAGAAAAGAACAAGAGCTGTGAGGATACAGGAAATGCGGAAGGCCCAGACACTGGTGGGAATGCAAAATGGTGTCATACAGAAAACAGCGGGACAGCTCAAACAATTGGCCCTGGGATTTCCATGTGACCCAGCAAGTCCACTCCTTGTTATCTACCTAAGAGAAATGGAAACACGTCCGTATTCATTTCCACATGTGTGTTCATGGTGTCATTAGCCATAATAACCCTTAAATGGAAACAACCCATGTCTATCAATGGATGAAATGTGATGTGTGCATACAGTGAGCCACAAAAATATAGGTAATAAAATACTGCAGGTTCCAGCATGACTGAACCTTGAAAATGTGATGTTAAGAAAATCCAGCTGGGCGTGGTGGCACACACCTTTAATTCCAGCACTCTGGAGGCAGAGGTAGGAGGATCGCCATGAGTTCGAGGCCACCCTGAGACTACATAGTGAATTCCAGGTCAGCCTTGGCTAGAGTGAAACCCTACCTCAAGAAACCAAAAAAAAAAATCCAGTCACAAAAGATTCCATGTTATATGATGCCATATGTATGAATTGCCGAGAAGAGGCTAAACTGTAAAGATCTATAATAGATTAGTGGTTGTAGGTATTGAATGGGATGGGGAATCAGGAGTGACCACTAATAGTGACAGGTTCCCTGTAAGGTGAAAGAGATGTTTGCACAGCATAGTAAGTACACAAAAATCCCTGACTGTAAACTTTTCTTTTCTTTTTTTTTTTTTTTTTTTTTAGTTATTTGAGGTAGGGTCTCACTCTAGCCCAGGCTGACCTGGAATTTACTCTGTGTTCTTAGGGTGGCCTCAAACTCACAGCAATCCTACCTCTGCCTCCCGAGTGCTTGGATTAAAGTCATGCGCCACCGTGCCCAGCTTCTTGACTGCAAACTTTTAAAAGACTGTTCTATGTTTTTTTTTTTCCATTAAAATATATAAAAATTGCCAGGCATGGTAGCACATGCCTTTAATCCCAGCACTCGGGAGGCAGAGGTAGGAGGATCACCACGAGTTCAAGGCCACCCTAAGATTACATAGTGAATTCCAGGTCAGCCTGAGCTAGAGTGAGACCCTACCTCAAAAAAACAAAACAAAACAAAAGTATAAAACTCAACATAGTGGCATGGAAAATAGCTCAGCGGGTAATGTACAATGCTTGCCGTACAAGCATCAGGAGCTGAGTTCAATCCCTACCACCCATGTAAAATGCCAGGGCGTGGTGGTGCATGCCTTCAGTCCCAGTGCTAGGGAGGTAGAAATGGATTGGGGATTGCCGGCTAGGTAGTGAAGCCAGATGGGTGAGCTCTAGGTTGAGTGAGATAACCTGTCTCAGAGAAGAAGGTGGAGAGTCGTTGATGAAGAATGTTAGCACCTGGTGTGTACACACACACACACACGCACACACACGGGGTGGAACCCAGGGCTTGGTGTATGTTAAATGCAAGTTCTACCTCAGCCTCTCAAGTGCTAGGATTAAAGGCATGTGCCATCATAGCCATCTTTTTATTGGTGGTGTTTTTTTTAAATATTTTTTTAATTTTTATTTTATTTATTTATTGTTGGGGGGCGGGAGGGAATGGGTGCACCAGAACCTCCAGCCACTGCAAAGGAACTCCAGACACATGCACCTCCTTATGCATCTGGCTTACTGGGTTCTGGGGAATTAAACCGGCGGTCCTTTGCCTTTGCAGGCAAATGCCTTAACTACTAGGCCACCTCTCCAGCCCCATTTTTTTTTTAATAAATAAATGTGCTCCTGGATTTTTAGGGAATAGAAAAAACAGTGCTGGGCATAGAAATAACAAAACTGAATAAACCTTGCCTAAACTGAATGTTTATTTGTAATTCTCATTTGATTTTGGTTACATTTAATATGTAGCATTAAATTTACTTAAAATGGATTGAAATGCCAGAATTTAGAATTCAGCTTTTCACACTAGCCTTATGTCATGTATCACACGGGCCTCTCAGCTGCAAGGGTGGAGCGAACATCCATTCTCCCCTCATCCTCCTCTGTGTGCCCCTCCTTTCTCAGCTCAGCTCAGAGACCTGTGGTACCCCAGAAAAGAGCAGGCCTGGGTAAAGACTGGAGAAGGGGCACAGGGCAACCTGGGGTCAGGGAAGTGGCAGGGGTCCTGAAAGGGGGCCTACAAAGCAGCTACATTTTTCAATCGCCTCTGCCTGGGACCTTGTGCTGGTTTAGCCATGGCTGGGTTACAGGGCCAGGGAAGGGTGTAAGGCTTCACTGTTAGGGCCCATGTGACTCGGACACGTAGGTCTCTCGGTGGGGGTTGGGGAGGGCACTCAGGGGGTGGCTAGCTGACCTGGAGAGTGGTCCATTTCCTCCTCATCCTCAGCAGCTGTCTGCTTTGCCCTGAGCATTTTGCTGCCCGCTCCTCCCAGCATGCAGTGCTGCAACAGTACACTCGCCTCTGCTTGGTCCCGTTCTCTCCATCTGCCTTCCTCCCTAGGCTTCTCTGGATCAAAGGCCTGCAGCAGGGCACGGAGGAGGAAACGATGGCACGGGCAAGGGATGGGTAGACAGCCAGGATGGCAGCATGGGGATGGCAGGTGGACAAGAGGCGGAGCAGCACAATGAGGTGAGTCAAGGAGAACCCAAATAGACTTCAGAAGGACTTGGCCAGTGCCTAGGATGGCTTGTGTCTGTGACCTATGCCACCACATCCCACACCCCTGCCCAAGCTGGAGTCTCCTCCACAGTAGGCTTGAACAATGCATGTCCTGTTATCCCAGGGCTCCAAGTCAGTGTGCGCTCAGAGACACATGTCTCCACCACTCTGGGCTTCTGTTGGCTCATCTGTAGGGCCCATCATGGTTCCCGCTTGCAGGGCCGCAATGGGGGGCAGTGTGTTGAGTTCGCTATGCTGAGCTGGGAGGGAAAGGTTGTGGGGTGGAGGGAATGGAGAGGACCCTGCTCCCTCTCAGGGCCGCAGGGCCTGCTGGAGCACACGGTCATCTGCCACCTCGTGGGGGAGTGTCACCACCAGGCCACTGTCCTCCTGCATGTTCTGACAGATGATTTCATAGGCCTTTGGATTCCCAGACCAGCAGCGCCGTGCCACCTGTGGGAAGCCAAGCATGCAAGATTCAGCTACTGTTGCATCATGTTCCTCACATGGTGTTCTGGCTCCCAGTTTCCCTATCCACCTCCACCCAGGGACCGTGGAGCTATCTGGAGGGCTATCCATCCTGCTCATGCCCTCTCTTCTCTTACCTAGAAGAACACTTCACTGGAATGTCCTTTGTTCAGCCTGAAACTGACTGTCATTCCACCCCTCTCCCCTTCCCGCTTCCAAGAACGACCAGGTCTCTACTGAGGGCCCCTGGCTAGAGCAGGCTTATCCTCAGCACGTCTTCCCCAGCTGTCCCCCTCTGGACCTTATCACCACCTGCAAAAGCCCTCTCCAGCCCACTTGTTCACCTCCTCTGCCCTGGATGGCAAGCATGGCTCCTGCACACTCAGTAACCACCCACCCTCCCCACTCCTACCTCAGCCTGTCTCACAGCCAGTAGGGTTTCCTAGCACATAACCCCAGCATGACTCTTCCAGTGGCCACTGCCTCTCCTGCTGAAGCCCTGTGGTTCCCAGTGAGCAGGCTCTGCCACAGGCCCTTCCTTCTCCCACTCTCTGGGCCAGCTGCAGTCACCCAGTGTCATGCTATCTGCACTCTCTCCCTTGATGCCTTATTCTCTCTCTCTTTTTGTTTTGTTTTTTGAGGTAGGGTCTCACTCTAACTCAGGCTGACCTGGAATTCATCTGTAGTCTCAGGGTGGCCTCAAAATCATGGCGATCCTCCTACATCTGCCTCTAGAGTGTTGAACTTACATCCCATAGACCCTTCCCCATTACCACCTGGCCTCTGACCTCTGCTCTGGGCTGCCTGTGAGGTGGTCTGGCAGAGGAATCCCCTCTCTCCCGTGTGACACTGTGTCACTGCAAAGGTGGGCCATAGTTATAGGACTCAAGGCCCATCTAACTTGAGAACTGTTCTCTCTGATCACTTCTGGAGAGAGTGGGAAGGGCTGGTGTCACTGGGATTAGGCTCTGCCTACCACTGTGCAAGGCCCGTCCAGCACAACAAAAGCAAAAGGCCAACCTAAACAGTGAGGCCTCAACACCAGTGCTGGGGCTGTGCAGGAGGAAGGGCTGAGAATGCCAGAGGCTAGACTGCAGGGTGAGGCCAGGGTCAGGGAGACCCAAAGGAAAGTCTGGAAATGGTGAGGACAGTCTGGTGAGGAGAGAGCCCTGGAGGGGTTGGAGAGGATAGGATGAGCTCTTGAGTGGAGACTGGGGCACAACTCCAGCCCAGGTCTGCAGCCTGGATAGGTAGAGCTACCAAGGGCAGAGGCAAAGGGGAGCTGAAGAGGTCCCAGGGACTTACACCATTGGAGACATCCCAGCCGAGCATCTTCCTGGCTTTCTGTTCAGCCTCTGGAGTCCCATCCAGTACAAGGCCAAATCCCCCATTGATCACCTCACCCCTGTAAGAGGCAGAAGAGTTCACGGCTCACTCCCCTGTACTTCCTGGCTCTTGGAGCAGGCAGAGGTGTGGGACTTGCAGCTTTGGATTGAGAGGATGTCAAGGATTGGGGGAGCCTTCTCACAGACTCTACAATCTGCAATATGCAGATTTGTGGATGCAGGAGCCAGGTGTGCAGTGAAGAGAAGCGGCCACATCCTGACCTCTCTGCTGATCTGCCTCTGAGCTGGACCTGTCAGCCTCATGTGCACCTCCAAGACCTTGTCATCCACTGCTTAAAGCCTATCTGACCACCTGAATGGGAAACAACCTCCTTCACTTTCCTTCTCCAAGCACTGTCCCAGGCCAAGGTTGCAGGGCAGTATTGGAGCACTTGCCTATCATGTTCAAGGCCCTGGGTTACAATCCCCAACATTGCAAAAACATTTTATTTATCTATTTATTTGCAAGGAGAGAGAAAGAGGGAGGGAGAGAAAAAGAGAGAAAGGGAAAATAGAGGCTGAGAAAAGGGTGCTCCAGAGCCTCCTGGCCACTGCAGACAGGCTCCAAATGCATGCGCCACTTTGTGCATCTGGCTTTACATGGATTCTAGGGAGCCAAACTCAGGTCGTTAGGCTTTGCAAGCAAGCTCCTTAATTGCTAAGCCATTTCTCCAGTCTGCAAAAACTTTTTTTTTTTTAATTTGTAAATCTCTGTCTTATAAAGGCAAAGAGAGTCTGTGTTGCTTAACTCAATTGCACTCTGGTTTCATCTTTTGGTCTTCAACTTTCTTGTCCCTTCTTCCTCCTTGCATAAGGCACACTTTGGAGGTATTCTGACTGCCCACTCTGGGGGCTGAGCTCCTTTATTTCCAGTATTTCTTGGTTTCTAGATAATGAGTTTCTCAGTATTGTTTTAACCAACTTCAGCAGGTTTTGGCACACTCCTGTTTTCTTTCTTTTCTGAATGGATGTAATTTGAATCTTAAGTATGTTGACAGGTTCTGCTTTTATGGGGGGGGGTGCTTGTCCTCCATTGCCTGGCTGCTCTCCATGAACCTGAGGTGACCTTCTCCATCCGCACTGGGATGTGGCACTGCTGGATTCATCCTTGGCCCCTGCTGTCTTACCTCTCAGGTACACACAGGGAACACTCTCAGTTTCATCAATGGCTGTGGCTGCTTTACTGCAAGCACTTCTCCCTGTCATGTCTGTGTGTGTGTGTGTGTGTGTGTGTGTGTGTGTGTGTGTGTGTGTGTAGTCACGTGTGTGAGTTCAGGTGCATGCATGCCATGGGACACATGTGGAAGTCAGAGAACAATTTCAAGGGGAGTCCTCACCTTCCTCTTATTGGAGGCAGAGGCGCTAGAAATCATGGTGTACTGCTCATGGCTGTGCCCACCAGGCTAGCAAGTCCAACAGCATCTTGGAAATTTTCCTGTCTCTCCCTCCACCTCGCCGGTGTCATGCTGGGATTACAGAAGTATGCCAAGGGGTCTGGGAAGCTGGACTTGAGTTATTCAAATTTGAAAGACCAGCACTTTATCCACTGAGCCATCTCCCCAGCTGTTCACCTACCTCTTTTTTCTTGCAGCGCCTCTGCTCGTCCCCTTCCTCCACCTCAAATGTGCATGGGCTCTCCCACCTCTCCTCAGATTGCCAAGCACTTCCAGCTTTACCTGCTTCTGTGCTCAGCCTGGATCGTCAGTGAGATTCTCAGTAGGAAGCCAGGGTGACCTATGACCCTGGGAACCTTCTGCACCTCCTACCCCCATGCCAGATGCTGAGCACCCCTAATGAGTGGACCAATGACCACTGCTCTAAGCCTCTGCTCTGCCCTGAAGCTGGTCCCTGCCCTGCCAGTCCAGTACCTCTGAGTGGGTTGCCACCCCATCCCAGCCTCCTCTACATGAGGATGCCCCGAGTGGGTCTCATGTCACCACTCCCCACCAGAAAGGCTGATGCCCTCCATCCAAGGGTGGGAGAGGGATCTTGGGGAGTAGATCTACCTCCAGCTTTGGCTCAGGAGCCAAAAGGGTCAGAGAGCAAAGGTGCTTGGCTCCAGGTGACCTCTGTAAAAGGACCACAGAGGATCCCTGAGTGTGCAGAGAGCAAGAAGGTATCAGTAGCAAAACACTGGTGCTGGTGAAGAATTTGGGGTTACTCACAAATGGTGCTGGATTAACTACCTATATTTTTGAGGAAAATAAAAGAGAATCATTTGTGAGGCTCTGGGTTCACAAATCCTCAGCACTGCCCCCGAAATTAGACTCCAATGTCACACATAAGGAATCGTGTAATAAATGCCAGATGAGTTATCATGTGTAAATTGCTCAGAGAGCCTCGGAGTTGACTCAGTCTATAAGGACTAGCAATTAGCAATAGAGCACTTAGCCCCCATTACTAGCCCACCACAAGTTGCTGCGCCTATTGTGCCCATCTTGTCAACTTGAAACAGAGGTAGGGTTAGCTCCAGCCTCAGAACACAAGCTTCTAGTGTCGGGGCTGCAGCGCAGTTCATGTGACAGTGCCCCCCCCCCCCATTGAGCTGGGCAGAGGCCTGAAGGTCGTCCTAACCCTTGAGGCTTTGGATGCTCGGCTTGGCCCTCAGGCCAGCTGCATATGTCACCTGAAGTTTGTCTGGGATGCTCCCACTGCACCTTACCTGAGACCTGCATTTTAAATGACAGCCTGGAAGATTCCTAGGCAAACACAAGCTTGAGATACATTCCAAGACATGGCTTAGTGAGCATGAAATGTCCAGGAAAACGTGGTGGATGGAACATATGCATTAATCCCTCTTCCACCCCAGACTCCAATTAATTGACTGCAGAGGAGTAAGTTAGACCACTGGAACAAGGACAAAGAGCAAATGAGCAGCAAGAGTTTGAAAAATGCAAAAGAAAAGAAAAAAGTCTCACATTCTAGGTGGTTATGGGAAGGCTCCAGTTGAAAAACTGCTGATGCTCCAGAACCTGAGTCATGAGCAATGCCAGGGAGCTCCTAAGTGGGGGTCAAGAGCAGAGGGGAAAGCGGGGAGGGAGGCGGAAGCCTGCTTGCCCCAGGTGCGCTGCTGTGTGCCCGGCTGCATGGACTGCCTGGAGTCTACCTGAGCCCACTCAGCCAGACCCTGAGATGACCCCAGGACACACAAAGCCACAACGTCCGATGTTGACTCCACCCCCTCATCAGCCCTCCCCATAGGGTCAGGAAGCCAGAAAAGTCTTTGCTGAGGTCCAACCTTTCCCACTCAACGACATGACAAAATGTCCCTGTCCTGTAGACATGGTCCAGCGGTCACCTGAATACAAGGCCTGCAGCTATGTGGTCAGTGTTGTCAGTAGATGTGACCAGTGAGAAGAGAGCACAGAAACAGTCACCAAGCAGAGGACTAGAAAGAGGGGCCATGTGGAGACCAAGGCCACCAAGGGAGCTGACATTGACACGCGGCTGTGGATGGTGGCCTGGGAAGGGGAAGAGCCGGTCCACAGGGACCCAGGAGACAGATAGTCCGAGAAGTGGACCAGCAACTTCAGAAAGACCGGGACAAGCTTACAACTTAGAAATGCAGATTTCTATCAAATAAGGAAGAAACTGTGGCTGCAGAACTGGGTGTGGCTTTTCCTTGGGGTAGCAATTCCTTCAAGACAGAATTTTCTTGTCCCCCTCCCTACAGTGGTGAGGATAAACCCAAGGTTTTGCACATCCTCTCACCAAGCCACATCCCCAGGCCCAGGCCCGTTGCATGGCTGCATTGCTGCATGGCGTCATCACTTTGGACAAGCTACCTGATCTTTTTTTTTTTTTAACAATCACTTCTCTCCCCTCCAGACCATGTAAATGCAGAGCCCTGAGATGCCAGGCACCCAATAACCAGGGAGCTCTCCTCCATCCACTTTTTTCCAACCCACACATCAGAAAGGACTCTCACTGCCTTCACATTTTCCATTAGTTAAAACCACCTGACTGGGCCGAAGCTTGACATTCCAGCCTCTGTGGGCTCAAGGCCAAGTCACCCATCAGAATGCTCTGGGAAGCTGGTCTGAAGAAGGGCTTGGCTGGGGGGTGGGTGTGCCATGGATTGCTTAATCCAGTCCACGAGGGCTCAGAGGTCAGCTCAGAGATGGCCACCAGAACCAGGCCTGGGGAGCTGTTACCCATCTCTGAAGCCACAGCGCCCCCTGCTGCTCAAATCAGAGATTTCAGCTTTGGCCTGGGCTTAGGAGCCCAGGCAGGAAACTTTGCCAGCAGAGGCACACCCTCAGTGCCTCAGTTTCCTCAACTGTAAAGCCTATTTTCCTTCAGGATTCAGTGAGAAAATATATTCAAAGATGTTACCAAATGTCGCTACATGGCCTGTGTCCAACAAACATGAGTGGTTTGTTTGTTACTCTTTTTGTTTTTTTTGGGTTTTCCAGGTAGGGTCTCACTCTACCTCAGGCTGATCTGTAATTCACTGTGTAGTCTCAGAGTGGCCATGAACTCATGGTGATCCTCCCACCTCTGCCTCCTGAGTGCTGGGATTAAAGGCGTGTACCACCATGCCCGGCTTATTACTCTTTTCAGCAGAGGAACGATGTGTGGACACCAGTCAGAATAAGTCTGCTATGGTTTGGTCTGAAATAGCCCCTTGAATGGGACATATGTTGAAGGCTTGGCCCCCTGTGTGGTCATATCTTGAGATGGTAGAACCTTTAAGGGATGGAGCCTAGTGGGAGGTCTTCAGGCCACTGAGGAAGCACCTTTGCAGGGTCATGTGGAATGATCTCTTTCTCTTTTCTTCCTCCCTTTCTTTTTGGCCTTTTTAAACTGCATATGTGTGTGTGCGCGGTGCATGAGTGTTCATGTATGCGCAGGCACCCTTGGCCACATAGGTGTGGAGGTCAGAGTTCCACATTGGGTATCTTCTTCAGTCCCTGTCTGTCTTGTTTTTGAGACAGGGTCTCTCACTGAACTTGGAGCTCAACAATCTGGCTACACTAGCTAGCTGGCAAGTCCCAGGATTCTCTTGTCTTCATCTCCCTAGTGTTGGGATTATAGGTGCACCACCATGCCTAGCTTTTGTGTGGGTTCTGAGGATCTGAACTCGGGTTCAGATCTCATACTTGTGCAGCAAGCACTTTGCTGACAGAGCCAGCTCTCTTCCTCTTCTAGCTTATTTCCTTGCCATGAGGTGAAGGGTGGATTCAGATGATGAGCAGGTCACGCTGCCCACTATGCTAAGGAGGCAGAGGGCGGTGTGCTGTCTCACCACAGACCACAAAGCAATGGGCCTATGGACTGCAGTCTGCAGCCTCTAAAATTGAGAACCAAAAAACAAATAAACAAACAAAACCCACTTTCCTCTTTATACACTGCTGACCTCAGATATTGGTTATAGGGACAGAAAGATGACTAACACCCTCTAGAAGCCTCAACTCCATCCTACCAATGGTACAGACTAGAAACTGGCCTGGTGGCCTGGAGGAGCAGATCATCTGGGACCTGGGGAGAGAGGGGAGCCTGGAACCCAGCTCTCTTGATTCCCAGTACAGCTGCCCTGTGAACCATTCTTTCATATGAGGAAGTTACAATGAGATGAGAGCATGGAACAATTGTGGAGGGTGGCTGCTGTTTTAATGGCACGCTCATGACTGGCCTTCAGGTCCTATGTGGCAGGGGCGACCCTTGTGCAAGTTATCCTGTTCCCAGATCACAGGAGGAACATATTTGTATAAAACTCTTGAGCAACAGCAAGTAGCCCCAGAATTTCACCCCTCTTACAGGCCTGGCTTTGCCCCCAAGCAAATCTCTATGATTTCCACATCAGCCCATAGCCCACTCTCTGACACCTTCTTACCAGCCTACGCCCCCTCCGTTGTGAAGTGCGACCCAGGTGGCTCCACGACAGGCATCTCCCACAAAGTTCTGCACGGCCATGTCTGCAGAAATAGGGAAATCATGACCCATCATTCTTTACATTAAGGGGTCCTGGGGGCCAGCCAGGCCAGGCTCAGAATGCGGCTCAGGAAGAACACTGACAGTAGGCAAGTAGGGAACAGAGACAGGGGACCCCCAAAGCAGTAATAATTTGTGTTTGGAAAGCCCAAGCAGAAGTGGAAGAAACTGAGCCTATCATCCACAGCCAGACTGGCACTGAACACCTAGAAGCCAAAAGAGCTGGGGCAGAGAGCAATACTTTCTCCCTAAAACAAAACAGACCTGGCATGGTGGTGCATGCCTTTAATCCCAGCGCTTGGGTGGCAGAAGTGGGAGGATTGACATGAGTTTGAGGTTACCCTGAGACTACAGAGTGAATCCCAGGTCAGCCTTGGCTAGAGGAAGATTACCTTGAACCTCCCCACCCCTGCCAAAATAGCCCTGGGAGGATTGCTCAGTGGTTAAAGGTTCTTGCTTGCAAAGCCTACCTGCCTGGGTTCAATTCCCCAGCCCCCACGTAAAGTTGGATGCAAAGCAGCACACACATCTGTGATCCCCAATGCTCCTGCTACAATGGGAGGCAATGCCAGAGAATCCAGAAGTTTGTAGGCTTCTCCAGTGGTAAATCAAAAGCAAAAAATGGTAGAAAGTAGAGGATGGACATGCTGAGGTTGACCTTTGACCTCCATACATGTGCTGTAGCACACATGCACTCATATGCATATGCACACACACACATACACACAAATTTTAGGGTGGAGAGATGACTCGGTGGTTAAAGGAATTTGTTTGCAAAGCCTGATATCCCGGGTTCAATTCCCTAGTGCCCACAAAAAGTCAGGTGCACAAAGTAGCACATGCATCTGGAGTTCGTTTGCAGTGTCAGAAGGCCTTGGTATGCCCATACACACTCTCTGTCTTTCAATTTCTATCCATCTTTCAAATAAATGAATAAAATATTTAAAAAACAAAATACATTTTATAAAACAGGGGAGAGGGCTGAAGGAATGACTTAGTGGTCAAGGTATTTGCCTGCAAAGCCAAAGGACCCATTCCCCAGGACCCACGTTAGCCAGATGCACAAGGAGTGCACGCATCTGGAGTTCGTTTGCAGTGGCTGGAGGCCCCAGCATGCCCATTCTCTCTCTGTCTCTCTCCCTCTTTCTCTGTCAAATCAATAAATATAAAATTAAAAAAAATAATGTACCTCTTTAAAAAGAACAGGGGAGAGATTGCAAATGAATGAGTTGTTGTTTTGTTTTTTTTTTTTAACCTCCATCTATAGCAGTTACCTTCTTGTTGATGGGACAAAACACCTGACCAGAAGCAACTTATGGAAGGTAAGGATTTATTTTGGCTTCTAGTTCCAAGAAGTTCATCATGGTGGGGAAAGCATGGAAAAAAAGGGCTGGCGCACGCCATCACATATCAGTTGGGCAGAAGCAGCAAGAGTGAGCTAGCTCTGAACACCCAGTGGGCTGGGCTAGTAAGCCTCAAGTCTCATCCCAGTGACACACCTCCAGCAAGGCTCCACCTCCCAAAGGCTACACTTACTAGGGATTGAATACGAGGCTTACAGATGCACAAGGGGGTGCATGTTTCTGGAGTTCATTTGCAGTGGCTGGAGGCCCTGGAGTGCCCATTCTTTCTCTGCCTCTTTCTCTAACTAACTAAATACATACATAAATAAAATATTAAAAAACAAGGCTCAGTCATAAACGCATGAAACTATGGAGACCACCATCAAAGAAACGAGACCCTCATGTTGGCTGCTAGACGGGTACTTTTAGGGGTCATCACTGGTGCACAGTGGGCTGTTGCTGCCCCCTTTAAATGATGGGCAACATGCCTTCCAGTTTCCTGCTTCAGATAAGGCCCTCCTGAGAAACTCATAAGTAACCAGCCAAAGGGATTCTGACTCACTGTGTTTGATGACTTAGAGCAAAATGTGCTGATTATTATATTCAATTTTCCACCCAGGAGGCATTCCTGCCCACCCCTTCTTGAATGTGGACTATGAAGTTGTCTGAGCACCAACTGAGCATGCTCAGTTGTAAGGAGTCTTCCCATGTGAACGTGGAGGAATTTCCCCAGTAAGCATCCCTGGCTTCTTTGCTGGGGGTCACTGGCAGGAGGGGCAGCTGTCCCACTGCTTCCTCACCAATTGTAAGTCACGAACACATTCTTGTTCTCCACTCTTTCATGCCTGGCTTCCCTCAGCAGCTTTGCACTGTTTGCACTGGGGAGCCAGGCACTTGCAAGGATGCAGAGCCCTGGCTGGTTGCCTCCCAAGCACCTAATGTGTTGCTGAAGGGTGGATGTAAGTCGGCCTGAAACTGCCATCACCATGACATCCCTGGGCATAAGGTGAAAGTGGGTCACACCATTATTCTCACACAGATCAGGGGCAATCCCTAAGAAAGCTGTCCTTCTCCTGGTGCTGGACTATGAGGAGGGAGAAGGGTCATGAGCCTGGAGAGAAGAGGCCACAGGTCTAAAATATAGAAAATACTTTCTCCCTTAGAGCCCCAAAGTCACCAGCCAGTGACCAGGTCAGATGAATATCACAGTCTAGGGTACCCAGCTGTCCCAATTTGCCTGGCACCAGCCCAAGTTTAAAATTGAAAGCCAAGCTGGGTATGGTGGCACATGTCTTTAATCCCAGCACTCAGGAGGCACAGGTAGGATTGCTGTGAGTTTGAGGCCACCCTGAGACTACACAGGGAATTCCAGGTCAGCCTGGGCTAAAGTGAGACCCTACCTCGAAAAAAAAAAAAAAATCTGAAAGCCATACATTCCAGAACCTTCTCATCCTGAGTTGGTCACCTTACACTGTCTCTCACATGTCAGAACACCTGTCATGACATGGAAACTAAATGAAGGAGCCTAGTGAGTACTAACATCAAAACCTCACATTAAACTGATTAGCTTCATATTGAGATGAAGTGTCTCCACATTGCCTTGGCTGGACTAGAACCCAGGCTCAAACAGTGTTCCCACCTCAGCCTCCTGAGCAGCTCGGACGAGAGGCATGGCCCTCCTCGTGCAGCTAATGGTAAACTTAGACACTGCTTTTGGTCGTCCTTACCTGCACAGAAGGCAGAACCATCGTAAATGTTGGAAGTCTCCCTGAAGGGGCTGTCGGTGCCGCTCACATCGTGGTGGTCACGGCTCAGGACCACTGGTGCCTGTAGTGAGGGAAGATATGATGTCAACCAACAGGGGCCGCCAGGGCTGCCCAACCCGAGGCAGAAGATAAGAGGCCATTCCAGAAGCTCTTGGGACTCCTCCCCCTTGAAAACAGGCCCATTCCAGGAAGACACAGCACAGCGCAAACCACTTCTTGTTCCATCGGCAACTATTAATGGGTTCATGTACCCAGCGGCGCCTACGTGCTACGCTGATGAGAACGCATGGGGTCTCTCAACAACTCTCTCCAGGCAGCGAGACTGTTATTATGCCCACTTCGTAGCCAAGAAACCTGAGCCCTACATCACAGAGCTTGTAAGCTCACAAGCTGGCATGTGCATCCACACATGCTAAGGCCAGGACAGGACTCCGTCCTTGGGAGACTTGGTCCCAGAGACTTTGCAGTGAGGAAAGGGGGCTGGCAGACAGCCCTGGGGTGGGGGTGTGGTGGGGGATACCGGTCTTAGTCACAGCTGGGGAAAAATCAGTTCCCCAGGAAGCTGGGAGCTTAGATGGAACTCCCTGTGTGACCTTGGACAGGTCACCTCCCCTGTCTGGGTTTTTGTTTCCTGGACAAAGTAATTGATAGGAGCCTTTGTGTTGGTGGTGTCTGTCAGGACAGAGACTTGTCACGTGGAGAAAGCAAACACATGGAGTTTGATTATCTCGTGTATGTGAGGGCAGAGCTCGGAACCCTCAGGAACCTGGCAGGCATGGCAGCTGCTTTGCTGCTTTGCAGCCGCTTGGTAAAGCACTGCCAGCCCTGGAGGTGGAAAGAGCATGGTGGAGGACAGCCTGGCACTATCATAAAGGTGGCTTCTCCCTGTGACTTCTCCATGGAGGTATATGAAAACAGAGGGAAGAAGCCAGGGCAGAGAGGACCGTGGTCTAACAAGCTGGAGCTGAGACAGACATAGACACGGGTGTGCTCCTTTAGTCAGGAAGGGAGAAGTCCCCAGTGACCACGGAGACTGCAGAGTGGCTCCAGTGAGGCAGCACTGTTCCTATCCCTGAGCCCTGGAACCTTCCTCCGAAGGTCCAGTGAAGGAGACATGGTTAGACTTCCCAACCCCCCTCCCCCCGATGACCCTGGAATTTCAGGGACTTTCCAAATGCAGCCTGCTAAGAGGCTGGGAGACCACACTGATCTCAGAGGCTCTCTCACTGTCCTTACCCTCCTCAAGCAGGCCATGCTGTCCCCCAAATTCACCTCTGGCACCTTCTGACCATTCAGGGCTCAGATCAATGCTTGGTCACCCATGCTCCTCCGCCTCATCCCCTTGGTTCATATTTTTCCCTGGGCTCCTGATCAACTGTCACTATCTCCTAACTTACACCTACAGTTTGTACAGTCTGTTCCCTTTATTATACTAGGCATGAGGCTGGGCTACATCCATTCTGTCCTCTGCTGTGTCCCTGGACACCAGTATAGGTGAGGAGCTCCATCAAGCAGCCTCCCAGTGGATGAAGGAGGGAGGGAGTGGATGTATGTATATATAGTCCATTGCTGCTGTACCGGAGACTGGCTGCCTCAGAGGCCAGCAAGTGAGGTTTCTTCACAGCCTGCGCAAACACAGCAGACTTCCGGGAAGTGCCCAGCAGAGGTACATGCTGCCTGTGGTCCCCAAAGCACTGAAGACTGCTGTCATTCTGCCAATGCCACCCCAGCCTCTGGCCCATCGATAGGGAAGGCCCCTTACACTTCTTTGTTTCACCTTCACATTTGCTCAACATTTCTGGCACTTCCGGCAGAGATGCTGGCAGGAACAGCGTGGCCTGAGCAAGCGTAGGGCCAGAACAGACAGAACACAGAGGAGCAATGGCTCCTTCAAGCAAGTGCGCCCAGAGTTCTGGGTCCACGGAGGTAGGAGGACAGTGGGCAAAAACTGTCAGTTTACTGTGGCTGGAAAATGGTAACTCAGGAAAGATGTGTGATGTGACTTTTGTGAAAGCCAACTCAATCCTCTCCCTGCACATTCAGGTTTCTGTATGACATTCTTTACATAGAACAAGGAAACTGAGGTTCAGAGTGGGCAGCTGACTTATCTGGGCCATAGCAAAAAGGACGGTGTCAGGATCTGTGTCTGCCTAGCTTCTCCCCCTCATTTCTTCACCACAATGATGCATACTCAGATATGGGATCCTGAGAGAATGCCAGCCCCTTCCCAGTCACCTTCCCCGCCCCTTGCTCCCAAGCACAGAATGGGTCACAGGACAGCTCATCTCTGAGCATCTCTGCCTTTCTGCTCCACACAGTCTGAGGCCTTCAGTAAAACCTGGTTTCCCTACAAGGGTTTCATTGGGGCCTCAGTGAGGGTAAGGCAAATGTTCCTCAGTAGAGACTGGCTAACTGCTCCTCCACCCCTGGCTGCTGAGGCTGGGTGGCAGGCCTGTCCCAGAAGGCTGGACAGATGAGATGAGCAGGTTGGGACACAGGAGGAAAGTCTCAGGCAGGGACTGCAGTGAGAGAGTCCAGAAGCCCAGGGTAAGTCACCTTGATCTTGCCATTGGCAATGGCTTGGTTAATGGCCATGGCAATGGCCACACGGCCCTTCTGGTCTGAGTATAGGATTCTCGCCTGGGAGCCAACCACCTGTGGAAAGAAGATTGAAAAAGTCCCTCAGCCAAGAGTCAGGCACACTTCGGGGAAATACAGGTGACACTAGGCCCATGTGACTCAGCCCAACACAGCCTGATGGCCTGTCTAGTGAAACCCTGGATAACCCCGAGACACATGGCAACTGTAAATTCTGGGGACCTGCTGCGCACATCCTCACATCCAGTCCACTAGGCAGCCATACTGGCGGGCCACTACATGGGCCTCTCATGAGTTCTGGGCCACCAGATGCCATTGCATAATCTATCACTCTGAGGGTTCTTCCCTGGAAGAGTCTGAGAGACCCTGATTCCCTGTGCCCAAGGGAGGCCCTAGTTCTGGGCACTGGAGTCCTTTCATAGTCCTAAACATCAGCTTAAATCTGGCTTGCCCCAAGTGCTCTCCCCACAGTCCGCAGCTATGAGTCTTATGATTCAAAGTCCTCATCTGAACTCCATTTTACACATGAGAAGAGTGAGACCCAGAGATATGGAGTAACCTCCTCACCCACTGGGACTTGGACCCACCTGTGCATCTATCTTTGTCCATCTCATACATTGTACTTCCGGAAGGGAATAGTGAAAACCTTCCAAGACTGAAAACAAGCTGTTCCTTAGCCCCATGCTTCTCAACCAGGCAATGGCTATAGGTACTACAGATGTATTGAGGTGTCAGTAACAAAGGCAGGGATGCTGCATACACCTACAATGGTTTATACTACAGAGAATAATCAGCCCCCAGGGGCTAAGGTATTTGCATACCCATGAACCAGCAGCATTATTCTTAAGAAACAAGAGATGGAAGTGATGCAAGTGTCCTACCTACAGCTGAGCATGAAGCAACGGTCTCTGCAGACAGTGGGCTACAGTGTATGGTTCCGGCTTCGGCACCGACCGTAGGCCAAGAAGAGTCAGAAAGAAACCTACAGTGCACCACAGGGCTTTTTTCTTCTGGTCATTTCCTACCTAATACAGTCACTATTTACATATCATTTGCATGATCATAGCATTAAGTCTTCCAGAGATGGTTGAAGACATATGGAAGATGTTTGTAGATTCTGTACAAATGCTAGGCCATTGAATATAAGGAACATGAGCATCTGTGGGGTTTGGTATCCAGAGCGGTCTTGAAACCAATCCCTCATGGATATTGAAAGACAACTGTATCATTTCAGCCTTAAAAAGCAAGGAAGGGCCTGTTAAAGGTAAAGCTTGCTTGTGGGCTGGGGAGATGGCTTAACGGTTAAGGCACTTGCTTGCGAAGCCTAAGGACTCATGTTTGACTCCAGTTCCCATGTAAGCCAGATATGCAGTGACATAAGTGTGCAATGTCACACATGTGCACAAGGGGGCGCATGTGTCTGCTGCCATGGCTGGAGGCCCTGGCATGTGCCAATTCTCTCTCTCTCATAAAAAGAAAAAGGCCAGTCTGGGAAGCTTGCCTCAAAAAAAAAAAAAAGAAAAATAGTGCTTGCTTGCCTGTTGGCCTGGATTCAATTCTCTGTAAGTTGGGTGGGAAAAGTGGAGCAAGCCCCTGGCATTTGTTTGCAGGGGCAAGAGGCCCGGGGCATGTGCGCACATGCACATGCACAAACACAGTGTAACTAAATCTTTCAGAAAAGCATGGACATTCTGACACATGCTACAACATGGATGCTGGTCACACAGAAAGACAAATACTGCCTGCATGCGTGCCCATAAGGCCCTAAAGTTTCATATGACAGCTAAGATGGTAAGCTCTGTATTCACATATATTTTGTGGTGATTTTAAAAAGTGCATCTTCCCTAAATGTCAGTGGTGCTGAGGCTGAGAAACCAAGTGTCTCCAAAAAGCGGCTGTATCTCTGTTGCTGCTGCCTGCTGAGCTGGACCAGGGAGTGGGCAAAAGGTGACAAGACCCAGCTGAGACTGTCAGAGAGCCAGCTTCAGCTTGGGAACTGTGCTCTTTCTCCTGTAGGACCCCTCCCCAAGGGCTAGCTGCAGACTAACCTGTGTAAGAAGGAGCCTGTTTATTGCCTCAGAGCCCCCAAGCCTCCTTTTTATTTTCTTCAGTTTTTCTTTTGTCTTTCTTTCCTTCTCTCTCTCTCTCTTTCTTCCTTCCTTCCTTTCCTTTCTTTCTTTCTTTCTTTCTTTCTTTCTTTCTTTCTTTCTTTCTTTCTTTCTTTCTTTCTTTCTATTTTTGGTTGTCTTCTGTTTTGGTTTGTTCCAGGTAAGATCTCACTCTAACCACAGGCTGTTCTTAAACTCGGAGTGATCTTTCTGCCTCACTCAGCCTCTAGAATAGGAGTGCTGGGATTCTGTGAAGCACCACACTGAGCTTTTCTTCACTTTTTAAAATGATCTTTTTTTTAAGTGTGTACATATGTGTTTACTATGTTTATGTGTGACAAAGGACAACCTTAGGGTGTCAGGTTTTAAAATGCACCTTGTTTGAGGCAGGGTCTCAACGGCCAGACTAGCTGGCACACAAGCTTTGGGTTTCTCCTGATCTGACTCCCATAGGCATGTTGGAATTATAGATAAGGGCACTGCTGTGTGCCCAGCTTCACATGGATGCAAGGAATCCAAACTCTGGGCTTCACATTATGTAGTAAGCTTTAACCACTAAGAAATCTCCCAGCCCTATTTTCTTCATTTTTATAAAATTGGTAAATGACACATACCATAAAGTTGATCATCTTAACCATCAGGGCATGGCTCAATGCCATGAAGTCCACACACAGCCATCTCTAGAACATTCCATCTTCACAGGCTGAAGCTCAGTAGGCCTTAAACACTAACACTCAGCTCCAGCCCCCAGTGCCTGATGCTTACCATGTTACTTCCTGTCCATGAATCTGACCACTCTAAGGACCTCCTGTAAGTGACTCCTGCAATCTTGTAACTGGCTTACTTCCCTCCATGCCATGTCCCCACAGCTCATCCAGGTGGCCTATGTGGCAGGACACCTTTCCAGTGTTGTGGCTAAGTAGGACTGCATTGTAAGGGGGGGTGGCTTGCATATCCATGTGTATCAATGGACTCCCGGATTGCTTTTGCATTTTAGCTATGGCTAAGTATTGATGCTATAAACTTGTGCATACAATGTGACCTTGAGACCTGTCCCCAGTCCCTCTAGGAACATAGTCAGTGAGGGATGGATTGCTTTTGCATTTTAGCTATGGCTAAGTATTGATGCTATAAACTTGCGCGTACAATGTGACCTTGACACCTGTCCCCATTCCCTCTAGGAACATAGTGAGGGATGGACTGCTTTTGCATTTTAGCTATGGCTAAGTATTGATGCTATAAACTTGTAAGTACAATGTGACCTTGAGACCTGCTCTCATCCCCTCTAAGAACACAGTCAGCGAGGGACAATGGATGGCTGAGTACCATGGCTATACACTCTCATTAGCAGCACCCTGGGGTTTGCGTTTCTCCATGTTGCCACCCAGACTACCTTTTATAAGGCTCCAACTTCTTTCTCTCTCTTTCCTGGGCAAGGTATCCAACCCATGGGGTGCTGGGTCTGGTAAGCTGGGTGCTGCACCCCTCCTCTCAGCAGACTTTCAAGAGCTCAGTCTCCCCAGGACTCTGCAGCCTCCACCCATGCCCCCTCCTACCCAGGCTGAGCTCTCACCAGCTGGTGCTTGGAGGCCTCTCGAATCCAACGGATGTTGTCTGTGTACTGCAACTTCACGGATGCCTTCACTGTGGGGAGAGGGAAAGAGGGCATCACTGGCCCTGGGAGCAACTGCCAGGGCCCCAATTCTCCTTTCTGCTGGTCACTTGCTACAAGGGTCTGGAGCCCATGGAATGCACATGTATAATCCTCCCTGACTTTGGGAACCAGCAGGGCTTATGATGGCATGAATTAGTGTGTGAGACTGTGCAGCCCATGGCTAACACATTTATTCCTTTCACTGAGCAACTATTGAGCACCTACTGTGTGCCAGACACCATGCCAGGCACAGGAGCAAGATCTGTGGTTAGCTATGAAGGCAATAATAGTGTGATGAGATAGTCACTAGGGTGGTGGGCTAGGGAGACAAAAGACTCCCCAGAAAGTTAAGGTCCTAAATAGTAAGAAAGAGCTAGCCACACAAAGCTCTGGGGGAGCGAGTTCCAGGCAGAGGGAACAGCCAGTGCAAAGGCCCTGAGGTGGGAACCACCTGGTCTATCCCAGCAGGGTGAGTGGAGGTGGACGGTAGCTTGTTAGAGCAGACCGCTAATGTAGGAGTTGTGAGTCAGTGGTTAGCACAGATAACAGTATCTTACTTAACTGAACTTGGCTTTGAAAATTATATTCAAAATGAACATAGCAGTTGAACGTATCACTGCTCTATGGCCTTTTACTGTGATCTACACCCTGGAGGTCACATGTATCTGTTGCATCTGCCTAGTGCAGGCTCTTCAGGCTGGCATACTTCTGCTCTACACAAAGCAAGTCCAGTTGCAGGCAGATGCCTGGGAGTATTTACACCATGGGCATCAGTGGGTATGACAATGCCGGCCTCCTTTTTGGAGGATTGGATGATAGACACTTAACCCAGTCTGCTTAGGGCTGGGCAACGGTTCTGCGCCAGGGAAGTGTGGGACACATTGGACCCATTTTCCCAACACAAAACCTGACTATTTTCCTCTATTTGGTTTTGCTCCTTCCATTTGGTGGCCTGGCTACCTTTCTCCTGGTTCTCTGGTCCTAGAACTCTATTTTCTAGACCCCCTACCACAGCCTCTTGAACCTGAAGTGGGTAGCAGCGTCAAATGAGCTCTAGGGTCTTAGAGCAAGCAGCAAAGGCTGACTGACTCACACAGGCCATAGCCCTTCCAGACCTGCAGAAAAGCCACCAAGACACAGAAGTAAAACTCTGACAACTGAAGGAGTTTCCTGTTTGCTTTTTCTTTTGCACGTGGCCACCAATGTCAAATGCATTCTACAAGGACAGTGTCCTCTAAGACAAGAGCCGGGACATGTAGACAGAAAGACCTCAGTCGCTCCAGCTGATAGGGCCAGTATGCTGCGTCTGCAACCCAAGATGAATCTGGGAGACACAGAAGCACAGAGAACACAAGTAGACCTGGTAGATGGGCACGGAGCCCAGCACAGGGATGGCACACTCACAAAAGGCCACTGAAGTGGATCAGAAACTCATCAAACAAGATTGCTGCTCAAGTGCACCCGGGACGTGACATGCAGGAAAGAAGCTGGGTCAGAGAGGACATGCCACCGCATGTCAAGTGCTGCCCAGCAAGCAGTGGTGGTGACTGCTTAGTCACCCAGGTCTGCTTCCCCTACTTGGAGAGGCCGTCATAGCCTGCATCTGAAATGTCCTCCAAAGAAGAGAAAGCTGAGCACCAAGCTTGAGATGAGTCACCTCTGTCACACCCACCAGGTCCCAGGAGACTTCGCACAGGAAGTATTGGATTAAATATGAGTGCTGCCCTCACTGTGGGCCAGATAACCTTCCCCAAGGAGATGGTGGTAGACACTGAGGAGACTCAAAACTCATCAAGGTAGAAAATCAGAGGCTGCTGAGAGCTCAACACTAAAGGATATTTGTAACAAACCTTCCAAGGCTCAGAGAACATTGCAGAAGGAGGACAGATAGAATGTAAGAGCCACAGGGCAGGAAGGTGTACTGTGAAGCATTATCCAATGCCCCCCCCACACACAAGAGTGACTGACTGGTGCAGTCATGACCCCACAGTGATTACCAATACCCGGGCTGGGGAGAACCCTCAGTGAAATGGGGCCAGGAAGAGGGGACAAACATGATGGAAATATGGCTAATTTGACATGTGTTCATATATTAAAGATCCCAATAAAATTTTTTAAGGGCTAGAGGGATGGCTTAGTGGTTAAGGCATTTGCCTGCAAAGCCAAAGGACTCAGGTTTGATTCCCCAGGACCCACATTAGCCAGATGCATGAGAGGGCACATGCATCTGGAGTTTGTTTACAGTGGCTGGAGGCCCTGACACGCCCATTCTTTCTCTCTCTCTCCCTTTCTCTGTCAAATAAATAAATAAAAATAAGATATTTTTAATTTTTTAAAAAAGGAAGGAAATTCCCTCCAAAGAGCATGTGTTGGGGGTTAGTTGTCACCCTGTGGCACTATGGGGAGGTGATGGAACCTTTAGGAAGTGGAGCCTAGTTGGAGAAAGGGAGGTCATTGGAGGTGTGGCCTTGAAGGGGATTATGGGATTTCAGTCCCTTCTCTCCCCCTTACTCCCTGGTTCATGGTATCATCACCTGAGAGCCAAATCAAAACTTCCTTTCTTTAAAAGAAAAATTGGTTTTCTCAAAAATTCTGCCACAGGACTGGGGAGATGGCTTAGTGGTTAAGGTGCTTGTCTGTGAAGCCTAAGGACCCATGTTCAACTCTCCGGATCCCACATAAGTCAGATGTACAAAAGCAAGGCAAGCACAAGGTCGCACATGTCCACTAGGTGGCATAAGTGTCTGGAGTTCAATTGCAGTGACTGAGGCCCTGGTGTGCCAATTCTCTCTGTCTGTCTGTCTCACTCTGTGTATCTCTAAAAATAAAAATAATTAAAATATGCCACAGTGGCAGAGAGCTGACTGACACCATGGCTTTCAGCCACTTGTGACCAGCAGTTGATACAGAACTGAGCACAGGGCTGGGGCAGTGTGAGAACTGGTGTGTGCGTGGACCTTCATGGACCCCGGACCCTAGCGACTTCCCTGAGTCACCTGGCTCAGGACAGCGTCCCTTTATACCCAGGTGACTCAGGGAAATCACTAGGGCCTGGGGTCCATGAAGTCTGCCACCAACCCCCAGGTACCCTATGGAGGCAGGAGATTTGGGAGACCACCTGCTTTTAAGCACCTGCCACCCAACCGTGTTACCTCCATCTTCAATGGCCTTCTCCAACACCGATGTGGCCAGCTGGTCTGTGACAGCCAGGTCCCGGGGATCCCCCGACGTGCACACCCAGCGGAAAGGCCCAAACCCCTGGGAGAATATGTCCCTGCAGGGACAGATGCTCTTCAGCCAGGGCTTCCCAGGCCGAAGGCACCCCACATTGGGCCAGCCGTCACTCACCCCATAATGTGCTGCACGTAGGAGGGGTAGCGGAATTCCGTCTTGTTGGCACCTTTCTTCTCCACGTCTGCTCCTGTGCACAGAATCACCCACCTACATGAGCACCCAAGACCACCGCACATGGTGGCTTAAACAGAGGGTTCCAGAAACGCCTGGGGAGAGAGCTGCCAGGTCTTTCTTTGGGTGAACTAAGTAAAAGTGTGGAGCGCATGCTGCCTTGGTGCAGGGCATTGATGTGTGCACCCACAAACTCAACATCTGTGTTAGGGGCACCATTTAGAGGCCAACCAGAGCCGGCAGTGGCCAGGGAGGCAGGCTGGGAAGGACGTCTCCCGCAAGGGACTCTGGGCTTGTTATTCTGTGAATGAATCTTGCTGGGAAGGAAGCTTGCTGGGCAAGGAAAGCTGCTCCATGTCACCCCAGGGCTGGATCCCCACACCTGTGCCTGCCTTGTCCAGGGCACTGACCGTTTCTAAAGCACATGGAGAAACTGAGGCTCACAGAAGCTGGCCATCTGGTGCATGAGCCTCTGGAAGTAAGGTTAGGGCAGAGGCACAGTGAAACCCCCTGGGCTCTCTCTGGATGACTATGTAGCTAAGCCATAGGTGTGAGTTGGGAGAGAGGGGCTAGGCCAGGGAAGGCCACACAGGTGCCAGGCATTGCCTGCCCAGCTTTCTCCTTCACCTACCTGCTCTCTGAGCCTCCAGGAGGAAAGCGTTGCCATAGTCCCAAAAAAAGAACTTCTCCTGGGCCAACCTGTTGATGGCTGAGACGTGCCTTCTCAGGCTGGAACAAGAAGGTGTTCAGCTCCCCAACTGTCACATTTTCCCCAGCGCCCCACTTCAGCCTCTCCGCCTAAACAGCCAGCCGGCCTTCTCCAGGTTCATTGTGTCCCACCATCCCCCACCCAGCACCATGTGCTCAGAATGCTCCTGATCCCCCCCATGTCTGTTTAAACCTCTGTACCCCTCAAGATCTAACCCATCCCTAAACCACCATTCCCCATCAGGCCCTGGGGGGAAACATGTAACAGGTGGGGTACCACGTGTGACCCAGCATTCACCCACATCCCTTTGTGAGGAAGTTGCCCTGGGGAATGGGCAAATACACTTCAGTTTGTCTCCTAACTCCCAAGAGGGATTTGTGTCCATAAACCCCCTCGGATAAAAGAAAACCAAAGGTCTGAGAGGTTAGGGTTTTGTGCAAGGTCGCACAGCTGTCCACCCAAGAACCAGGCCCGCACGTCCGCCTACTCTGTCCACACAGCCCTTGCCCGCCCCTACCTTTCCTGCACCAGGTGCTTGAAAGCAGCGGGGTTGGAGGCCATGAGACTCTGAGCTTCCACGAAGCTGAGCTGCACCGGGTAATAGCCGCCGTTGAATGGGTTGTGGCAAGAGGTCTGGTCTGACCCTAGATCCACCAAGAGCTCCCCCGTCGTGTCCAGTTCGTGGACCAGGCGCTCCCTAGAGAAGTGGGGGCATGGTCAGGGCTGACTCTGGCAGGCTGCAGGCGCGAGGCTGCCCATGTTCCCACCCACACAGCCCCTAGGCAGGAACTACGTCCCACTTGGAAAGGGTACAGGCAAGAAGTTCATGTGAACTTGGCCAAGGATGCTGAGCATCCCAGGAGGCACAGGCCTGAGGCTTGATGCTCGTGTCCTGGGATCACCTGGTCAGCTGGAGCAGAGCCTCCCTTGGGGTCTCCAAGTCACCAACTCCTACCTACCAAAGATCCACCACGTTGCCATGGTAACCGAGGCTGAGCACTTCCTTCCTTTCCCTTGCTTCTCTAGAAAGACAGAAGAGCAAAAGAGATACTCAACACCTGCCTGGGATATCCTGTCCCAGCCCCTCATGCTTACGGAGCTCAATACTGGCAGAGCCAGGAGGCCACCAAAGGGCTGTGCATGAAGGTGGGCCTGTAGACACAGGAGATATGTCCCCAAGACACTAGGAAGGGAAAGTGCAGGAATGGCCCAGGAGAGAGAACTGGTCTGCAGTGGTGATGGTCATTTCTGGGGGGACTGGGATCATTGGACTATAGATGGCTGGACTCTAATGAAGGTCTTCACAGAACTCACTGGTAAGGAAGGCTGAAGGCCAAAGACAAGGAAATCAAAGTATATTTTGGCAAGCAGAAGATGGGAGTAAGCCAAGCATAGTGACATACATCTGCCATCCAGCACTTGAAAGTTTGAGGAAAGAGAATCTCAAGTTCAAGTTCAGCCTGGGCAACACAGCAAGATTTCTCAAAACAAAAATAAAGAAGGTGCCGGCCATGGTGGCACATGCCTTTAGTTCCAGCATTCAGGAGACTGAGGTGAGAGGATCATCATGAATTCAAGATTAGCCTGGTACTACAGAGTGAATCCCAGGTCAGCCTGGGCTGCAGTGACTCCTGGCCTCAAAATTTAAGAAAAAGTTTTTTTTAAAAAAAGGGATAGAGAGACGTAGCAGTTAAGGCACTTGTCTGCGAAGCTTAAGGATGCAGGTTCAAATCCCCAGTGCCCACATAATCCAGATGCACAAGGTGGCTCATGCATCTGGAGTTCATTTGCAGTGGTTAGAGGCCCTGGTGTGCCCATTCTACCCCCCCCCCTCGTGCTCTCTCTCTCTCCATATATATATATATATCTGTCTCTCTTCTCCCCCCTCTCTCAAATAAGTAAATAAACAAAATATATTTTAAAATTTGTTTTTTTAATTTTTATTTATTTATTTATTAGAGAGAGAGAGACAGAAAGAGGCAGAGAGAGAGAATGGGCACGCCAGGGCCTCCAGCCACTGCAACCGAACTCCAGATGTGTGCGCCCCCTTGTGCATCTGGCTAACGTGGGTCCTGGGGAACAGAGCCTCGGACCAGGGTCCTGAGGCTTCACAGGCCAAGCACTTAACTGCTAAGCCATCTCTCCAGCCCAAATGTTTATTTTTATTTATTTATTTGAAAGTGACAGAAAGAGAAAGAGGTAGATAGATAGATGGGGGGAGGGGGAGAGAATGGGCGCACCAGTGCCTCCAGCCACTGCAAACTCCAGATGCATGCGCCCCCTTGTGCATCTGGCTAATGTGGGTCCTGGGGAATCGAGCCTTGAACTGGGGTCCTTAGGCTTCATAGGCAAGCACTTAACCACTAAGCTATCTCTCCAGCCCAAAAATATATTTTTTAAAGAAAAGAAAGAAGGGCTGTATTATGGCTAACTGGTATAGCACTTTGTCTAAGATACATGAGGCACTAGATTCAACCCTTAGAACTACGTGATAAGTAAGGAAATAACTGAATCGAATAGAAGATGGGAGCATATAAGAGGCCGAGTAGGCTACAGGAATACAAGAGAAGCAGTACGTGGTCAGGCAGAAGGGCCCTGTGGAGCTCCACGGGGTATGTCTGTGGGCTCTGGACACTGCCTCTCTCCCAGGGGGCTCAGGGAACAGACCACCATCTCCATGGCTGTCCTCTCAGCAGGCGAGCACTGGGGTGGGCTAGATCCCGAGACGACAGAGTGAGAAGCAGACACTCTTCCGCCGCTGGCTGACACTAGGAGAAAGATCCAAACCCCACCAGACCGAGCCCTGTCTGACGACGCAGGAAACAAGCCCACTGGCCTCCCACACAGCAACGGCAAAAGCCAGTGGGAAACGGAATCTCCAGAGATCCTTCCCTTGGCACCTCCCCAGTAAGGACCTCTGGGCAGCACTTGGTGTGTGGCCCACCTGTAGCCAGATGTCAGGCCCAGTCCAGGCAGCCCTACACCCTGGCCTTGGCACGTGCTCCCTTTCCTGTGCTTCCGACACTTGGGGTCACGAGGTCTGAGTCACACGTGGATCCAGGTGTACCTGAGTCTCTTAATGCAATGGTCCAAGTTGTCCGTCACTTCCATCAGCCAGCCTTGCTGGTGGCGTTTCACAAGGGCGGCTTTGTCAACCTGGGACCATGAGACAGAGGGCCACCTATTACACCTCACCCTCAGCATAGCTCTAGGGAAGTGTCACCCCCATGAACCCCACCCACTTTCATAATGCAGCCCCAGGGCGGACACTATGAGCTACTGCCCACGGTTTATTCCTCCTCCTCCCTGTCAACAGAGCTCCGGTTTCCGCTCAGGGTGACCCTGTACTCAGCCCCGGAAATGAACAACTTCCAAACTAACCACAGCATCTATGCCTTCTCTCCTTCCTTTGTAGATAAGAGCATCTGTCTGATCCAAGCTGCCCAAGGAGAGAAACGGCGTTTTTGAGACATGACTTTCCTGCTGAGAGTCAGTCATGGCCGACACTTCCCTTCTTTCCTCCCGCCTGAATGGGACGGCTGGGGAGGGTGTAGCAATCTTATATTCATGAGGATAGCCCAGGAGAACCAAGAGATATAGGCTCTGACATTACTGAGCTGCCAAATAGTGCCAGCACTGTTGGTTACATGAGAAGAAGCATTTTCTGTTACCTGCAGCCCAACGCAGTCATAACAAGCTAAGGTATGTTTACACAGACATGGTGTCAACTAAGGTCACACTGTGGTGTGTCCCGAAGGTTCATCTCAAATTCTTCCCTTCCTCTACCTCTTGCTTTCCTTTTGCTCCTTGGCATCTACTAAAGATGTGAGATCCACTAGAGTAAGATACCTGTGCACAACTCTATTGGGGAGCTCCTTGTCTGCCTCTGCTGGGGAGCCCTTTGCCTTCTCCACCTGACTTTGAGGTGCTCCTTTGGAAGGGGCATATATACCAAGTTATTCTCTTTCATCTGGGTTCCTTATCTGGTGGCAAGCAGGGTAGCAGGGCGTGTAAACAGACTTCCCCAGCTCCGTGGGGTGGCAGTCAGCAAGCATGGAGGTCGGTTTTGGGCATTTGGAAAACATGCATGTGCTGCAGTGGGGACCTGCCCAGCATGGGTGGTCAAGAAAGTCTTGAGGAAAGGCTAGAGATTGTATTTGGGCATGACCAAGCATGGTAGGAAAGAAGAAAGGAAGAAGGAAAGAAAGATAGAAGAGGAAAGAAGGCAGGGAAGGAAAAATAGAAGGAAGGAAGGAAGGGAAAGAAGGAAAAGAAGGAAGGATAGAGGAAGGAAGAAGAAAGACGGAGGCAGGAAGGAGGAAGAAAGTCAAGGGTGATGGATGGGCAGACAGAAACTTCTCAGCTCACCTCTGCTATCACCCCGATGCACCCCACAATGACCGCAGCCTTGGCTTGAGCTCCACTCATCCCACCAAGCCCAGAGGTGACAAAGACCTTCCCAGCCAAGTTCTCGACGCCCAGGTATCGACGACCAGCATTCAGCACGGTGAGCTGCAGGCAGGGAGACAAGGTGGTCACCGTCCATTCCTGGCACGTCCACCCTTGGGGACCCCTCTCTCAGCCAGGTGCAGCCCATTCTCACCACAGTGCCATGGACGATTCCCTGCGGACCGATGTAGCAGTAGCTGCCTGCTGTCATCTGGCCATACCTGGACACAGAGGACGAGAACAACAGCTGGACACCAGACACACTTTCCCACCCTCTTGGGAGGTTCAGAAAGAATGCTTCTTTGTTATGCCAGTGGATGGAACGGGAGATCATTCTGTTACCCGTAATAAGGCAGGCTCAGAAAGACAAATATTGCACGATTTCTCTCATGTGTGGAATATAGATTTGAATGTGTGTGTGTCATGAAAGTAGAAAGGGGTCTAAAGGGAGGCAGAAGCAGCACAAAAGAGGGTGATGGACATACATGTCATGAAAACAGAAACGAGACTATTTGGGGGGAGTTATGGAATCAGCAAGAAGGAAAGATAGGGAACAGTTGGGTGTGTATGAATAAGAACTAAGTCTAATGACATACATATATGAAAACATCACAATAAAGCCCATTTATCTATATGCTAACCAAAACAATTTAAAGGTTAAAGTCAAATAAAATAAAAAGGTAAGAACCTAATAGGTTATAGCCCAATTCTGGACCACTTCTGCCTACCTAACTGTTTGTTTGTTTGTTTGTTTGTTTTGTTTTGTTTTGTTTTTGCAAGGTAGGGTCTCACTTTAGCCCAGGCTGACCTGGAATTCACTATGGAGTCTCAGGGTGGCCTCAAACTCATGGCAATCCTCCTACCTCTGCCTCCCGAGTGCTGGGATTAAAGGCGTGTGCCACCACGTCCAGCTTTAACCATTTTATAAACAGATTTTGCACTCCTAAAAAATGGTCACATAATTGATAAGAAAAAAATCATGCTGGGAACGGTTGGGCCAGGCGGCACACCACGTTATATTCTAGAGCCCACATGAAGACAGACATAGGCTGTTCTCAGCAGGTGTATCGGCAGAGGCCCAAGTCGGAGGCCGAAATGCTCGTGCACAAAAGCGATGAATGCAGGACATGTGAGCTCCATGGGACGCGGAGAGCATCTTTGTGCAGGATCCAGTCACGTGACGCCACGTAGGCCTCATGGAGAGGCGCTTTCCTACGGGAGTGGGAACCCTGGCCAGGAGGCTGGGCACTGTGAGGCTGTGGCGGCGGCGCACAGGCCTGTCAGCAGCCGCCCACTGCACACATCAGACCCGTGCAGTGCCGCGTGGTCCACCTCCATGGACAGCATGCAGTGTGTTGCTGTGCCCGAGAGGTCTCTGCTGTGTCGTCACTTAAATACCGCCTCCTCCTTCTTCAGGTGTTATTTCTGCAGCTTGTCCCCCTGTAACCGCCTGGGGTCCTTTCCACATCAGGACAACACACACAGACTCTCCTCATTCCTGGTCCTGGCTTCACAGCAGACAGCATCCAAAGCCTCAATATTCTCCACCCCTCCTGGAAACTGGGACGACTCTGGCTTTGCCACATGAACAGCTGCCGTGGTGTGAGCCTTCTCACCTCTCTCCACTTGTGGGCTGTGTCCTGGGGTAGAACCCATGGGGGGAGGTCTGGCTAGAGGTATTTCAATATTAATAGATAGCATCAAGTCCCCAGTGATGGTTACCAGCAATGCATGAATGTGGCCATTCCCATTGCTTGCTAATTAGCAAACCTATTTTTTAAATTTATTTTTATTTGTATTTATTTGAGAGAGAGAGAGAGACACACACACACAGAAAGAGAGAGAGAGAGACAAAGACAGAGACAGAGAATGGGCACACCAGGGCTGCCAGCTGTTGCAAATGAACTCCAGATGCACGTGCCACTTTGTGCCATCTAGCTTACGTGGGTCCTGGGGAACCGAACCTTTGGCTTTGGAGGCAAGTGTCTTAACCACTAAGCCATCTCTCCAGCCCACAAACACCAATTTTTGACATGATAGGAGCAGTGGCATTTGCTTCTGGCTCAATTTTGCTCCTTCCTGAGAACTAGGGAACTCTCAGGGGCTCCATGCCACTTGTTTTTCTCTGTGGAAAGTGTCAAGTTCATATCTCTCCTTCTAGGTTCCTGCCTCTAAGAGGCCTCCTCCTGCTCCTTCTCACTCCTGGTTGGAAGGTGCACTCTCACAGACTGTGGATGGACAGAGGGACAGATGGCAGAAGTGCTAAAGGGAATATAAGCATATTCATCACAGAATTTTAATGGAATTCTCTGAATATTTTTCAAGTTTCTACATGCCTGAAATTGCTTATAATAGAAACATTTCAAAAAGACAGAACCCAAAATTGTATAATCTTTGGCTATCTTGTGTTTTCTAATGTAAGCATTTACGTAAGACAAATGAAGCTACCACCACTGTGTGTGGTAATGTTTTCTAAAATCGTGTTTAACATCTCCACACTGTCCACAGTGAGGCAAGTCTAAGGTAGACACCATGGTGACGAGCTGACATAGCAACTTACATGGTGACCCCCAAGGCGAACATCTTCTCATATTCTGTCCTGGAGGAATAGTTCGGAATGACCTAGAAAAGAAGGAGGGAACAGGCATGGGGATGAGGCAATGGTGCCAGAGGCTCCTGTCTCTCCTCGTCTTTCACAGCACCCCATCTCCTGAGCCCAGCCCTGTGCTCACTGCCTCATACCCACCATCCCATTGGTGATGATTAGCCGTGGGGCTCCAGGGCTGCTGGGGAAGAGGCCTAATGGATGTCCACTGTACATGACCAAAGTTTGTTCCTCAGTCATCTTCGACAAGTAGGACATGGTCAGCCAAAACTGTTGGGAGAGCATGCATGCAGAGCTCTGTGAGAATGGGTGCCCCACATAGACCCCTCAAGCCAAACCCAGGCCCTGTGGTCCTTCCTAGTGGACCTGTCCCCTTTACACTCCAGGGATTCCTGGTGTCTCCCATAATGCCACTCCTGGCCCTCCTTATAAGTGAATCATCCCAGGTAACCGCCTGTGTGGGCCTCCAGGCACCGGAGAAGCAAAGCCAGGGGTTGCCGACCTTCTTTCTGGCCACTGTACCTGAGCCCAGTTGCTGAACACCTGTCCATTACCTCCATAGGTCACCAGCTCCTGTGGAAACTGGAGAAGACATAGTGCTGTCTGAAATGGGGCTATGGACAAGAGAAGAAGGGCTCTACCCTCACCTATGATCAAGGGGCAAGGACATGGGGGCAAGGGAGAAAGCCCATCTGGAGCATGTGAATGATCTATGCCACCCAATATGGTGCCATGGGCCACATGGGCTATTGAGCATGGCTGTATATGGAAAATGCATCTCAGTGTCAAGACTCAGTAGGAAAGGAGGAATATAAAATATCTCACTACATGTTAAAATAAAAATGTTAGGATAAAACTATATATATATATATATATATATATATATATATTTATTTATTTATTTTTGTTTTGGGTTTTGGTTTTGGTTTTTCCAAGGTAGGGCCTCATGTAGCTCAGGCTATGGAATTCACTATGTAGTCTCAGGGTGGCCTCAAACCCATGGCAATCCTTCTACCTCTGCCTCCCAAGTGCTGGAATTAAAGGCATGTGCCACCATGCCCAGCATAAAATATATTATTAATCTGCTTCTTTCTATTTTTCATGTGGTTGTTAGCAAATTTAAGATTGCAGGTGTGTATGCATTGGATCGGTGTTGGTGTCCCAGTCAGCGAAGCCACTGGAGAGAACCTGGGAGAAGAATACAGGGACACCTTGTACTGCATTTGTTAACTATACGGGCCTCATGTCTCGTTTCAGCTGGCCAGTGTGGGGACTTAGTCTCCCACTCTCCCGGGTGTTACCTGGACCTCAGTCTCCCGGTTGTTACCTGGGCCACAGCAGGGTCCAGGTTATTCATGATCATGTGCATGATGGCTGCAGCTGCCCGTGTCCGGCAGGGGTACTGCTCAATTGGGTAGGCCCTGCAAGGGGAAGTCCAGCAGCAGGGCGATAAGGGCTGAGTCAAGCCTTCCTTCCTGTTAGGGTGCAGCATCCTCTCTGGCCAAGCCCAGCATCTAGCTCAGCAGGTGTGGCACATGCTTAGGAGAGGGAAGCAGGGTCTGTGGAGCCACCAAGAGCTCAGGGGCTTGAGCTCCCACTTGTCTAGGACAGGACACCCAGAACAGGGAGCTCAGGCCCAGCACTCCCCCAGCCACCTTCCCTTCCTCTTGGCACCTGGGAAAGAGCTGACTGCAAAGAGAGCTGATGTCTGCTTTCTAGAACCTTCCATCTTTGGGCAGTTTATTAACTTGTTCTTTCATTCATTCATTCATTCATTCATTCATCAAACACTGCTGGGCACCAATTCTATGGCAGGCACCAGGTCAGGTGTACAGGGGAATGAGGGAAGTGTCTCCTGACTCATGGGGAAAAAAGACTCTCTGGGATATTCAGGATAACACTGGTTTTCAGTGACGGAGATGGTGGCATCACCTAGGAGCTGTCACAAATGCAGATTTTCAACCTTGTCTACAGCTGCTGGGCCAGAAGCCCAGCACTCTGCATTCTCACAAAACTTCCCATGATGCCCTGTGCAACACTGTGAGAACCTCACTGGAGATGTTATTGATTCCCAGTCACCGATGGTTCCCACCCAGTTCTCCCCAACCTCTGGCAGATCAACAAGACATGGTGTCCCAAAAGAACTTTGTGCACATTTTAGTTCCCGAGTCACAGAGGACTGACTGTCTAGGGCAGAGAACTGTCTAATAATAAGAACACGATGTGCTGGCCAGACCTAAAGGGTGTGTAGGCCAGCTCTAGATTCCCACAGAGGACAGCCCAGCACCCCCTCTCTCTGCACAAGGAGGTCAACCCACTGTCCCATGTCCCACATCCTACTTCCCACTTTCATGTGTCCCCCCCCGCAACTCAAGACAGAATGAATTCCTCCCTGGGGCTCCTGACTTGGGCACAGCACAGCCCCTTTTGAAGATGCGCCCACCACTGCTAACCTCATTTCCATGCTGGGGCAGAACCGGTACATGTAGATGTGCCCAAAAAGTCGCAGCTCCTGGGCGAACTCTGGGGCCAGTGTCTCCTGGACGTCAGGAGGGAAGTAGCGTAGGGCATTCCTCAGTGCCAGCTAGGAAGAGAGATGCGAGAGGCAGCCAGGCTGCGGGCCCTAGGCCACCCTGAGGCCTGTGTCCTGGGCCTTCTCCCTGACATCCGTATTGCCTCTACTCTACCTAGAAACAGTAACTCTGCTTTGTCTGAGAACACTTGCTTTGTCCTCCTCAGAAAGCCTTCCCTGATTACAGACCTCACCCCTTCTTCTTGCTGTTTCCTACCCCCAGAAGGCAGTCTGCTTTGTTTCAGCAAGGGCCAAGAATGTGCTGGTGTCCTTGGAGTGATGGGCACTGTGAGGAAGGGCTCAGCTCTGGCATCTGATGCCCAGCTCAGCCCCTATGGGTAAGGCAAGGTGTGGGGGAAAAGGTCACAAGAGAAATCACACCCAGAGGACAGTGATGCATAGGATACTGAGGACATTGCTAAAAATTTAGTGTCTATTTTACTTTTATTTGTTGGAGAGAGAGAGAGAGAGAGAATGGACATGCACCAGGGCCTCCAGCCACTGCAAATGAACCCAGATGTATGCACCACCTGGTGCATCTGGCTTATGTGTTTTCTGGGGAATTGAACCTGGGTCCTTTGGCTTTGCAGGCAAGCACCTTAACCGCTAAGCCATCTCTCCAGCTCCTGAGGACATTTCTAATGGAGGAACTGCTCATGTCTGAGTGTGCTGACTGACATGTAATAGAACACACGCCTTACTTAAACAGAGAGCCACTAAAGAAGACTGAGGCAAAACCCTTTGTCCATCCAGATAATGAAAGGATAAGCACTCATACAGAAGTGATGAGCCAGTCACCCCAATGCACTTATCTGGAACATCTGGAAATCCCTAAGGTACATAGAATGTTTTCACTGGCCTTTTGAAGGGCATGAAGAGAGGACATGTGTATCTTATAGGTGAATGGACTGTTCTGGAAGAATATATCGATAAACTAGGTAGGTTAGCTATGAAGTCCATACTTTTAAATTTTTTATTTATTTATATATTTGAGAGAGAGCTTCAGAGCTACCAGCTTGGGAATGGCTGGCAGGCACCTTCCTCATTGGGCCCGTTTCCTTGGGTCAGTCAAATGGGCCTCCAGCCACTGCAAACGAACTCCAGATATATGCACCCCTTGTGCATTTGGCTTACTTGGGTCCTGGAGAATCGAACCGGGATCCTTTGGCTTTGCAAGCGAACACCTTAACCACTAAGCCATCTCTCCAGCCCCTGAAGTCCATAATTTTTATTTCACTTTTTTATATTGTAAAATTACCTTAAGGGGATTAGCTGTTAAGGTGCTTGCCTGTGAAGCCTAAGGACCCAGGTTCAATTCCCCAGTACCCATGCAAGCCAAATGCACATGGTGGCACATGTGTCTGGAGTTCTGCCGTGGCTAGAGACCCTGGCGTGCCCCTTCTTTTTCTTTTCGCTGCCATTGGCGGTTCTGCAGCCCAGCAGCCTTGGAAGGCACGCTCTATCCGCTCCTGCCCTTACACTGCAGCACAGGAGTGCATACTGAGTCAGTAAAGATGCCTGCAGGTGGCAGGGTCTTCCTGGCCCTTGTGGTGCTCAGCATGGAATGGAGGTGAAGATGGGGGAAGAGGTATTGGCCCAGCAACCCATTAACTTGCAGGAATGTTACTTCAGCAGGGACAGGAGCCCAGCCCCCTCCCCACTCCATCCTGCCCCCAGTTCTTGCAACACCAGCCCCACCTTGCCTGGAAATGCTTCATCTCTTAGGACAACCTTTGCCACCATCCCCAGCGACCTCCAAGCAGGACTCCCGGGGGGGGGCTTGGGGAAGCTTAGGCGCAGTATTTCTGAGGCCAGTGGTGTCTATGGGAAGTGATCATACTTCTGTGTATCTTTCAGAAAAGCTGGCCCACCGGGGGTCAGTGACTTGCCTTAGTCAGGCAGCTTCGTTACTAGCAGCTTGGGAATGGCTGGCAAGCACCTTCCTCATTGGGCCCATTTCCTTGGGTTAGTCAAATGGGGTCACCAGATGAGGGGCTATCTAGTCTGTCCTGCCTGCTCTCCCCAGCATGGCCATGGGCCATGTCCTCCACAGGGAAAGGGAACACACAGCTGCGGTCCCAGGTCCCAGGGAGGTTTGAGGGCAGGACAAAGGAGAAGAGTCACCCTGCAGTGTTTGGGGCAGGTCAGCTTCACAGCCAAGCAGAGGCCACTTCACACCCCGCCTCTTACTCCTCCCCTAGAAGTGACCACAGAGACACCACCACTGCTGGGTGACCTTGAGCCCATGTCCTCATCTGTAACTGGGGACAATAATTCCAAGCCCAAGGCAACACCCCTCACCTTGGTTCCCAAATCTCTTGGCATTCCCAGGTGATGGAAGGATCCTGGGTTCTGGTGAGGTGACTTGGGGAGTATGCTGTGTGCTAGTGAGGTGACATGGCATCTAGACACCCTCAGAAGAAATCATCTGTCTGCCAGGGGAACTTCTGCTCCACTCCTGACCCCCAGGGAGAGGAGGAAGCTGACAATGAAGGTGACCAGCCTCACCTGAGGAATAACACCAGGTGACAGGGTCTGGCACACACACAACCCCACCTTCCTTGGAGCCACCATTGGAGGCAGGGCGGGTGGCTGTGGTGTGAGGAGGAAGAATGAAGCAAGCACCAAGCAGGTCCCTGGAGCCCTTGGAGGCCCGGGTGGGAGTGGTTACCTTCTCTTCCGCAGGGCTGAGGCCCGGGGTCCTCACTGGGGCATGGGGCACTCCAGCCCGGCGGCCCCGGTTTTCTGGGAGGGGTCGCAGGGGCAGGCCGGAGCACAGTGCCTGGAGGCTGGACATGTCTGCAGAGACTGAGGTGAGGCCGGTGTGAGTCAACCCGACAGTCAGGGGCCAGGAGAATAGAGATCCGCGGCCTCAAGGCCACCTCCTCCAGCACCTCTCATTGGGCCCAGAACAGGTCACGGGGGGGGGGGGGGGGGGCAGGTCTTTTGGGTCACTGGCTGATAGGCAGACAGCCTGAATGCTGCCTGGGGGAAGGGAGTTTGCTTCCAGGGCAGACTCGGGTTGGAAGGATGAGGGGTGGGGAGCTGGTGGGCTCTGAGGTTGGCACTCTTACAGCGATGTCACACAGATGTCACACAGCAAGAAAGCCCTCCTCTGTCCTGGCTGCAAGCTACAAGCTGAGAACAGGTTTCACTCCCACAGCCAGGAAGGGACAACCAGAGCCACAGTGGTCTTGGGCTGTGACTACTCCTGGCTAGTCCTGTGGTCTTTGCCTCATCCTATCTATGAAGGTGGATGAGGACAACTGTCCCTGCTGCAGGGACAGAAAGAAGACAAGACCCTAAGCTCAGAGCAGAGCAGGAGGGTAAGCCACCAGAGCCCCACACAGGTAAGCTTCTGAGCACAGCACGCCAGGTGGTTCACCCCACATCAGCCCTCAGGGGTGTGCGTCCCATTTCACAGAGGAGGAAACTGAGGTCAGAGAGGTCAGTGAGGGGGCTGCCGACATTGCATAGCTCATCATGGGTGAAGTTTGAGCCAGAACACCTGGACCACTGCCTGCCAGCCAGAGCTGCCACGTGGGTGGCTCCAGCTACCACAGTGAGTGAGCTGTGCTACCTTGTGCATCTGGCTTACGTGGGTCCTGGGGAATCAAACGTGGGTCCTTAGGCTTCTCAGGCAAGCGCCTTAACCGCTAAGCTGTCTCTCCAGCCCGGATTATTATTATTATTATTATTATTATTATTATTATTATTATTATTGCCATAACACAGAGGTGAACCCTAGGTGACTCCGCCATCATTTTCACCCAGGCCAGAGGGGGCGCACTTCCCCCACAGGGTAAGCATGAACAACTTGTGCCAAGATTATTACAGACAGTCCTTCAATTGCATGACACCGTACCGCACCCCCTTTTTGGCTATCTGAGCAGGCTGTCCCGCATCTTTACTGACTCAGTATGCGCTCCTGTGCTGCAGTGTAAGGGCAGGAGCGGATAGAGAGTGCCTTCCAAGGCTGCTGGGCTGCAGAACCGCCAATGGCAGCGAAAAGAAAAAGAAGGGGCTGGGGAGATGGCTTAGCGGTTAAGCGCTTGCCTGTGAAGCCTAAGGACCCTGGTTCGAGGCTCGTTTGCCCAAGACCCACGTTAACCAGATGCACAAGGGGGCCTAGGCGTCTGGAGTTCCTTTGCAGTGGCTGGAGGCCCTGGCGCGCCCATTCTATTTCTATCTGCCTCTTTGTCTGTGTGTTGCTGTCAAATAAATAGATAAAAAATAAAAACAAAAAATATTTTTTAAAAAGAAGTAGGGTGAAGGCAAGAAAGAGGGCTGGAGAGATAGAAGTCTGTGAGAGCCACAGATGGGAAACTGAGGTTCCAGGGAACTGCCGTGCTGTCGGGGGCAGAGGGGCCCAGGGTGCTGGAGCACGGTGTGGGCGGACACCACCTTACAGTAGCTGCCCCCCACCCCCAGCCAGGTCAGCTCCTAGGCCTGGGGCACCGAAGGCTTGCACTGCCCGTTCTGGAGAGCTGCTCCTCACCATTTGTATTCAGCTTGCTGGTTGGTAACAGGCTGGGATCCAGAGCTGTGCCTCCTTGCCCACAGCCGGGCCCTGGCGCGCACCCTTCCCCCAAGGGCGCGGAGGGGCGGGTCCTAAGCCCGAGACTGGGCGGGGGCGGGGCGGGTCCCGGGACCCGCTTCCTCACCCCAGGCCGAGGGGGTAAACTGTCACCGGCCCGCTGGCGCAAGGCTCAGCATGGGTAGGCGCTGCTGCTGGCGGCGACGCGTGTCGGTGGCCGCGTGTCTGGGCGCCGCTCTCCTGCTCCTGTGCACCGCGCCGCGCGCCCTGCGTTCCGGTGAGTGCGCGGTGGCCCGAGGCGCCCGCCCAGGCCAGTGTCCCCGCGACCCGGCCAGCAGGACTCCTCCAGGGCAGGGGCGTAGTGGCAGGCGAGGGTCCTCCACGGGCCCTCCCCACACATCACCAGGGAGAAGTGACCATTCCTGGGACCTGATGCTGTTGGTGCTTGTTGAAGACGTTTGGACAGTCCACTCCCTGATCCCTGGAAATCCCACCATGTAAGGGGTCGAGGCCCGCTGGGAGTTGTTAAAACTCCTACCCGAGTTGTCCATGTGCACTGGGCACTGTGCTCCAAGGCCCCGCTGGAATCCGAAGTCTGCACTGGGTAGCACCCACCAGGAGGGCGGGGGTGAGGGGGGTCAGGGCCATGTACCTGACCAGTTCTGACCAGGCATGTGGCTAGTCCCACTCTGATTTTGCTCAAGTTTCCTCAATCTCTCCGACCCATTTCATAATGCATCTGAAGTCAGGTGACCAGGCAGTGGGACTATCTCTCCTTATCTCTCTCTCTCTCCCTCCCTCCCTCTCTCTCTCTCTCTCTCTCTCTCTCTCTCTCTCTCTGTGTGTGTGTGTGTGTGTGTGTGTGTGTGGTCTGCTCACCTCCAAAGAACCCACACTCCAGGGTGGACAGGGACAATGGGGCCATGGGTTGGGGTGACCTAGGACACAAGGTGGTTGCCTGCAGGGCTGGTAGTACCCTTAGAGAACCCCAGTGGAGAGGTAAGTGGATTGAAGGCCTGCAAGCCTCACCGGCTAGATGGACTTCTGCCTCTCCCACAGCCTCACCAGTCCCACCTATGAAATGGGGTGTTGAGTCCATCCTTACGGGGCTTCTGGGAGGGCGAGCTTGAACGTGACAGTAGACAAACAGTGCTTTGTCCCCAGCCTCTTCACCGTGCTGACTGTGGTCCCCAGGGGTGTCCTAGGCTCCCTTCTGGGCCCCTGGGCTGGATGCCGGGACTTGGCTGGGGTCCAGATGCGCAGAGCTGGGGAGGCCTTCGCAGTTCTCACCAGGCCTCTCTGCTCACTCACCCTGACAATCAACAATGTCAAGCCCAGACACAACCTGTCAGTCCAGACACCTCCAAAGTCCCCCAGCAGGGGCCACAATTCCTCTCACCACCCACTATGGCCCTGTCCCTCAGCGGGCTGTGCTGTATGTGGGTGTTCCTCATGTCCAGCTAAGCAGTGTCCCCTGGCCCAGACTGAGGTGTGGCCCCAGTGTCTGTGGCTGCACAGTCTCTGTCCACCCAGTCATTCAGTAGACAAATGTTTACCCAGTCTGGGGCCATAGTGGCTCAGTCCCCTTGGGGCTTAGCCCCCACTGCAGGGTAAGAAGATTTCCAACTGTCTGGGCACAGAACATTTGTCTGGGTGGCCTCAGTGTGTCTGCATGTCTCCTGGGACACCTCTCTCCTGTCTCTTCCTCCAGCCAGGTCTGACAGAACAGGGGTCATCATATCTGTGGGCCCCTCCTTTCCTGTAAAACCTGGGAAGGACACCTGGTACAGGAAAGGGGGTGGGAGAGAAATGTCTGAGAGGGGACTTGTGTTGTCCTGTGTACATCACCTGGGCTCTGTTGATGCCTGGTTATGAGCCTGTCACCTTGCAGGCTGGCCTCACACTATCTGGCCTGGATGACCTTGCTTCTGTTTCCCCAGCCCTAGGGTCTGAGCTCCCTTGGGCTGCCCTCCCTGCCTCCCAGTCTCTCTGTGGTAGCCACTCAAGACCTGTCCCTGGTGAGTTTGCATTGGCAGCTTTGCAGACAGCATTGAGCAAGTGAGAGTTGAATAACTCCAGCCCACCCAAACTGGCTCCCACCTCAGAAGACAGGCATGCTCACAGCGGGCCACAGGACATCAGCAAAAGCCGGTTCTGCTGCTGGGACTCCCACTGCCTGAGGCCTCAGGGGGCTTTCCATCCATGTCCCTGTCTCTACAGCCATGCTTGGGTTGGAAGCAGATTGTGGGTGTGGTCTGTGGACTGTGAGGCCTCAGCACCCAGGAGAATCCCAACCTAGGTGAGAGATCCCTGTCTCTTCCCACTCTAAAGCATGAGGTGTACATCACTGTGTGCTGGGCAAGGGGGACATGAATGGATGCTGGTCACATTTGTGCTCCAGAAGCCCCAAAAACTCAGAGACCTCTGGCCAGTGGGATAGTCACTCAGGATCCAACCTCTGTCCCACAGCCCAGGGCTAGGAGAGAAAGGGGCACAGGGAAGGTGAGACAGTTAAGACACCACTGTCCCCTACATGGCACCCTGGCCCCTGGGTCCCTGTGGTGGCTCCACTGACACCCTGGGGGGCCCCCTTCTGCCTTTTCCTCTTGACATCTCTGTTTGGACCTGGCTTCTGGGTTCCCTTTGTCCGGAACACCTCAAGCTGTGTATCTTCTGTGTCCGCTAGTGCCAAGCCTGTCCTGTTAGCAAGTTGGGAAACAGCAAGGACCCTTGTGAAGCTTGCATTGAACATGGAAACCCCAGGTCTCCCCAGGTCTTCCCTCCCTTGACCCATCTAGTCACATCTGGAATAGGGAGATACGTTGATTGGCCAGGCCTGGGTCACATGTCTCTCCAGCACAGGAGAACAGAAGAGTGTCACAGCACTTAGTCTGAATGCCAGGCTGGTCAGCAATAGGAGGCTCGCCATGGGGGTGCCTCTGCAGGAGAACTCAGGTGCCTCACAGAGCTTGAACCTGCTGGCAGGTTGGTCAGCTCACCACGGTAGGACTTGGCAGTTCCACTTTGCAGGGGAAGCAACTGAGGGCAGGTTTAAGCCAAGTATGGGGCAGGATTTAAGTCCGAGAGCCTCAGGGTCAGGGAAAGAGGACATCTGGTAAGTGGGGGAGCTGCCCAAGACTGCTGTCCCAGCCTGCTCCCCCCAGGAGCCCCGTGGCAGCTTCAATGTATTGCCAGGGTCCCTTGCTACCCTTGTAAATCCCCCCCCCCACACACACACTTTGTAGAGCAAAGGTATTTGGGTCAGACCTTGAAGGGTGTATAGGAATTTATATCAGAAACTGAGAAAATAAAATAATAGGCAGAGGGAATACCACAGACAAAACACAGAGGAGTAAATAAAATGGCCTGTTGGCAACGTGTTGGGCAGGTGCTCTTGGTTCTTGAAAAGGGCGATGGGAAGGAAACCTGTCAGTTGGAGTCTAATTTTGAATAGACTTGAGTGGCAGGTAGGGCTTGGGAAAGTCTGTCCAAATACATAGCTCTCAACTCTGCACAAGGCATGAGTCCCAGAGAAACCAAACAATCCCTTTCCTTATAGAACCGACCTTCCAGAGAGATTAGCCCACTCCCAAGTCAGATAGTGTCAGTAAGTGCTGGGAAGAAATTAAAAGGAGGCTGAGTTAGACTGGCTGGAAATGCGTTCTGTTACATGAGCGAAAATCTGGTCAGTGAGAAGCAGCTACCCAGGCAAGGTTCCTGGAGAAGCATCCAAGGCAGTGGGAACAGCTCGTGCAAAGGCTCTGTGGTGGGAAGAAAGGCCATCTTGGTAAGAGCCAGGTTAGTGACGAGCAAGGGCAGAGGTGTGCAGGAGTGGCCCTGAAGAGGAACTAAACTCAGCCAAGCTGGAGGGAAGCCACCTGTTACTGGTATGTGTTTGTTTGTTTGTTTGTTTGTTTGATTTGCAGTATACAGACTTGAACCTAAGGCTTCACTGGTAATAGGTAGTGCTTTACCACCCAGCTATATATGCCCCCCCCTTTCTAAAAAATATGGAACGCTTCACGAATTTGCGTGTCATCCTTGCGCAGGGCCCATGCTAATCTTCTCTGTATCGTTCCAATTTTAGTATATGTGCTGCCGAAGCGAGCACATATATACCCCCTTTTAACCTTCTTGAGACAGGGGCTCTCTAGCTGTTCAAACTGACCTGGAGCTCACTATGTAGTCCAGGCTGGCCTTGAACTTGTGACCCTCCTGCCTCAGCCTCCCAAGTAGGTGGGATGACAGATACGAGCCACAAGGCCAGGCTGCTGCATGTGTTCTGAGGTGGCCCGGGTGAGAGGAGTAGAAATAGGTGACTGTCCTAGAGAGCTGATGGTGGCTGCGGGGGCAGGGTGGGGAGCCGATAGTCACAGAGGAGGGAGGTGGGGTGAAGAAGGCCCATCAGACCAAGGTTCCCTCACAGATGGCTTGTGAAACCCTGAACGGAGAGATTCAAGAGAAGAGGGAAAATCTTTTGTTCCAAAGTGAAGTGCTTTTCCCCCATGTGTTCCTCCTGGTGGCCTTATCACAGGAAAGAATGGCCCCAGTGCTGGAACACAGGACTCCCCTGAGAGCCCCTCAGGAAGAGTGGGCCCGGCAGACCCGATGGCTCTGGCCTGCCTCCCCCCCCCGCCCCCCGTGCTCCTGCAGGATGTCTTGCAACACTGGAGGGTGAGAACTCATTAACCAGAACCCAGCTGCCTGTCGCAATCTGCTCTCAAGCTGGAACTCGCCCACTGTGGGGCCTGGGGCTTCCTCTGGTGGGGGTGAGGGCCAAGGACCATGGCTGTCATTACGTGGGGCTTCTCTGTGGAATTCCACCAGACACTGTGACTGGGAAGGGACCATGTAGTGTCTGTGGGTGCTCCGCTGTGGCCTGCCCATACGTGACTGTGAGTGCCCTCCTGTCCTCAGCTGGAGCTGCCTTTTCAGCAAAACTGAGCTCCTGGGCTCTGAGGACCCACAGATCCATGTTGTGTGGGACAAGCAAGGGAGCCACAGGCAGGAGTGTGGGCATTAGTCGTGCAGACACTGGCACCTGGGCCCGGGTCTTACAGCCTTACAGCCAGCCAGCTTAGGCCTTGGAGTTTCTTGGCCTCCTGACCCTCAGTTTCTCCATCTGACAAAGGAGACAGGAATAGTTCCCGCCTGCGCAGAGGGTACAGATCAATGGGCACAGAGCATAGTACAGTGTATCCTGTCACCCACTCCTGGACTCCCAGGGCCTCAACAGGACCCCAGCAAAGCTCCCTCTGGTGGCCAGTGGCACTTTCTCTTGGGGGCTCCATCCACCCTGCAGAGGAGCTAAGCCTGGCACAAGGCTGGGCACCTAGGTCTCTGCTGGTCCACACTGGTAGCCTGTGCTGGAGAGACAGCTGCACGGACCGCTTGCATGGCCTGGCCCTGCTAGACACCAGGCCTGTTTCCACCCCTTCGATCCTGCTCTGGGCTCCTCCAGAAATGCCGCTGTCCCTTGGCTCTGTGCCTCTGCCCTTCTTTCTCCCAGCTGTGGTCCTCCCATTGCTCCCCCTCGCTGGCCCGTCTGTCCTAGTGTCCATGCTGAAAGACAGGCGGGATGGGAGGGAGGGGGCTGGAGCTCCTCAAGGGGCTAAAGCTGGGAACAGGCCAGATAGGCAGGGGACTAGGAGTAGGGTTCGTGTGGCCCCATATGCAGCCAGCCCAGCAGCCTCCAGTGCACTGGACCCAGTGGTCCTCGAGGAGCCCCTTCTGGTTGACCTATTCCTCCTTGTTCCTCTCCGAGGCCAGCCTGACCATGCCCGGCCTCGGGCCTTGGGCTCTATGCTGGCAGAGTGGAGGCGGCCCAGCCCTGTAATCAGTGACCACAGCTATTCTGAGCCCTCTCTGGTGCCATCCCCTCTCACTCTCTTCTCGTTGGCCTTCCGGGTCCAGCAGCTGTGGTCTGGTTGGGAAATGGGAGGCGTCGGGGAAGTGGTGGCGTCTGGAAGGCTAGGCACCTCAGAGCAGGGCCCAGGGGAACTGGCTGTGGCATGGTCCTTGCAGGCTGCTCCACTGTCCCCTGCACACAAACCCACTGCAGCCTGAGGAGACCTCGTCACTTCTTCAGGATGGAGGGAGGAACCTGCTTCCTACCTGGTAGGAAGTGGTTCCGCCCAGCTTAGCTTGTGGTGGAAGTTGCTGTACTTAGCTCATGGCAGCCTCCAGACCCACTGGGGCCACCCCTGAGCGCTGCCCTCCCTGGACAGCTCACTCTATGACAGTGGAGCTCTACAGGGAAGACAGCCAGGGCCCGGAGGGTGAAGTCTATAGAGAGGAAATTCAAGTGTGGGGCCCATCGGTGACCCCAAGGCATCATAAGCAGGCCCTGAGCCTTCTAGGCCTCAGACCCTTGCACAGGCCTTGGTCACAGGACTCCCAGCTCATTCCAGGGACACACGTGGCCAGGTATGTGGGGACAGTTCTATAGTCTTAGGGAATCAGAAATATGTACCTGGAGACACAGAGCATTCCTGCCCCTCTTCCAGTGACAGGCAAAGCTGCATTTAAGCACTGTGGGGTACATACAGGATTCCACGTGTGCCCACAGCATGTCCTCTAACCTGCGTGTCCTCGCTCTGAGATCTTGCAGTCTGGTTGTGTCACCTTCCAGCCCTTTCTGGTTATCCACACCCCAGTCCTGGGAGTGGGGGAAGGGTGGGCAGGTGCCTGTCAGCCTGAGGCAGGTGGAGCGGGGTAGTCAGGCCTTTCCCAGAGGGCCGGTGGGCTCCTTCCCTTGTGTTGCCTCTGCCTTCCACCTCCAGTGTTGGAGAGCATGACGTGGGGGTGGGAATGACCCCAAGGGCTCTGCTAGCATCCCCCCTGCCACTCTACCAAGTCCCTGTGAGGCAGGGAGGTCACAGGAGGGAAACTGAGTCCCACAGGTGGGTCAGATGTGCCCTAGATAGCTCGGCCAAGCCCCACCCTGTTCACGGCTGGCTCAGCCTCACCTGGTGGCAGTAGTGACATTACACCTCTCCTTGTGCCCACAGCATTTCAAAACAAGGCCCTGGGCTCCAGCTGGCTTGGAGGAGTGAGGAAGAGTCCCCTGCAGCTGCTGCGTGACCTGGAGCAGGTAGGTTGCCAGGGGGCTTCCCAGCTCTCTCACCCACCATCCCTCCCACAGCAGCCTGGGGCCACACTCAGTATCTGTCCTGTTCTGTGCACTGTAAACACAAGAGAGAAACAAGCCTGAATCTGACTCAGGGCCCACAGACCAGCGAGGAGACGGATGTCATGCTAGTCCCCAAAGTTCAGCATATGTTGCACAGGTTAACGTGCAGGGAGCCTCCTCCTCGTCATCTCTCAGCAGATGGACCAAGTGGCCCTTCTGTGACCACACACAGCCTTCAACATGCTCACACACACGCAGGCACAGATGTTCCTTGACTCAGGATGCTGTTATGTCTCAAGAAACCTATCGTAAGTTTAAATTGTCCAAAGTCCAAACACATTTAATACTCCTGATACCCTGAACACCACAGCTCAGCCACACAGCACACTGCAGGGTGTCACTGCTCACCTCAAGATCATGGGCTGAGAAGGGCAGGGCTCGTGACTCATTGTCCTGCCCTGCTTGTTTTGGGGAGGTACAAAGGATCCATATGAAGTATCACCACCTTAAGAAAAGGTTCAAATTCCAGGGACTGGGAGAGAGGGCTTAGTAGTTGAAGGCACTTGTAAAACCTAATGGCCTGGGTTCGATTCCCCAGCACCCACATAAAGCCAGATGTACGAAGTGGCAAATGTATGTGGAGTTTGTTTGCAGTGTCAGGAGGTGTGACCATTCATTCTCTCTCTCGCTCCCCTCTCTCAAATGCATAAATAAATATTTTAGAAAAGAATGGGTCCAAATATGAAACTCAGAGTTGCTCTTCCTGAATGCAAGTTCACACCAATGTAAAGTTACAAAAAAAAAACAAAAAACAGGCCCAACATCATGCTTTTCTAAGTCAGGGCCTGATTTGCATGCTTCTAGGAGCCCTGTCCCTGGCCCACACCCAGAAGAGCACTTACCCAGAAAGCATGTATTGAGTACCTACTGTATGCAGCTCATGCTTTTGTGCTTAGAGCAGGAGGGATGCCATCCAACCTGGACTGCACTAACATGCAGCTGAGCCTTGCTCTGAATGACACTGGGCACTGCAAGGAGGTCTCCAAGAGGCCTCTGAGAAAGGGGTTTGCAGTGAGGTCTGAAGAGGGAGAGGCAAGTGCCCATGGCAGAGGAACAGCGAGGTCAACAGCCTGGCAGAGAGCAGAGGGCAGAGAGGTGTATGAGGAGCCTAGCAGGCAGGCAGCATTCCTCAGCCCCACTGTGTGGCAAGGGCAGTAGGACCAGTAGGTTTTAAGCAGAAATGGCAGGGTCAGAAGACTCCCTCGAGCTGCTGGTCAAGATGGGGTTGTGTAGGTTCTGAGCTGGGGTGCACCTTTGGGTTACAGGTAGGAGAGCCCTGGTTCAGAAAGGGTATCTGGCTGGTGCTGGGTTTCACAGCAAGTAGAAGGGAGGCCAGGCTCTCGGGAGGGCCCCAACTTTCCCTAGCTCTGCAGGCTTCAGAGGCAGCTCGAGAACCCAGTTGGATAATTGAGATCAAGACTTAGGAGGCCTTGCGTTTGTGGCGGGTGAAGTGACAGTAATAGGAATGGTTGTGCTGACAAGCACAGACCTGGTGCCAGGCAGTGTAGCTCTGTGTGCCCACCCACGCATGGCAGCCTGTCAGGTGAGACACTGTCATCTGTTCGCAGGTGGGGAGACACCTTCAGGTGCGCATTTTGCCTGTGTCTCTGCCTGTCTGTCTCTCTCTGCTTCAACTTGTTGCTTAGCACTCATTGGGGCTGACTAGCACAGGAACCCCACATTGCACCCCTCTCCCTCCATCCTGGGGTTGCTCTGAAGCGAGTCCCAGCCCACGGATTCTGTGACTACATCAGCACTTGCTTCTAAAGGAAGAGTGTCCCACCCACGCATCCTTTCTGAAACCCTTTCTGTCTCCTTCCCTACCCTCTTGAAACCAGGTGTCAAGCTGGGTTCTGCACTTTTGCTTTTCTTCTCCCACTTAATGGACTCTGGGCTCCCATGAGATATTTCAACAGCGTAGGAAACCTAAATATATCCATAGCACAGATGTCCAACCATCTTGTGCATGAACAGGCCTGGGGCTCTCTCTACCAGCCTCTATGATGGCCTCGGAGGTTTTATCATTTCTAAGAAATAACTCAGCATAAAATCTATCTCAGTGGTTTTCATAATTTACAAGGTCTTGCAGTATCGCCACTTTGTAATCCCAGAACACTTGCATAATAACAGGGATCATGCCTGCACTAGCCATTATTTTCCTTTTTCCTTCCCCAGGCCTCAGACAACCACTGGCCCACATGAATTTAAAATGTGCCAACCAAAACTCCCTCTTGTTAAGAAGTCTGCATAGGGGCTGGAGAGACGGCTCAGCGGTTAAGGCGCTTGCCTGCAAAGCCTAACGACCCAGGCTTTGATTCCCCAATACCCACGTGAAGTCAGATAGCAATGGAGGGTGGGCAGGGGGAAGTGCTTCGGGTGTTGGTCTTTTTTTTTAAATTTTTTATTTATTTATTTGAGAGTGATAGACACACAGAGAAAGACAGATAGAGGGAGAGAGAGAGAATGGGCGCGCCAGGGCCTCCAGCCTCTGCAAACGAACTTGATAGCTTTACTTGTTTGGCAGCTGTGAGCTGGCCTAGGCTGTGGGAGCAGCAGCAGGTGGCAATGGCGCCCTCTAGTGTTCTAGTCCTAGTGTAGGTCCAGAGTATTCGGACTTTCAGCCCTACTAGTGTCCCTGTCAACACAGGAAGTGGAATCCTTAACATTAGTCAATGTTACAGCTCTCCTTTCCTAGAGGGGGGGAAAAATCAAGCAAGCCCCACAGCAATGTGCTCATTCATAGAAACAGAATTAATTATTATTATTCTTAACCAACACCACATAACACTCCTTATATCCTGCTAGTAAGTGCACTTAGAGACTCTATGGAATTAAATGAAGTCATTGCCGTGGTGCGGCGTCTGGCTTTTTTCCAGCAGTGAACAGATCAATTTGTGACTTCTGGGCATGGAGCGTACTCTGGTCACCCTATCTATCTGTCGTACTTTGCCCTGGTCACAGTTCATTCACTACTTTTCCGAGCGCCCACGCAGTATCTAGCGCACACCCTCCCTCTTTTTCCCCCAAATTCAAGTCTACTGCGAACCCTAAGCCACCAGCCAGTCCAGGGCGGGGATTCGAGTCCAGGTGGCCCCGTCGGAGTACCTGGAACACATCGCATCAGGGCAGCAACGGAGCTGGGGGTGGGAGGTTCACCGGGGCGCTCGGACGCGGGGGCCAGAGCTGTGACCGGCGCGCCTGTGCGCTCCTTCCCTCCCCTGTCTCCTGCAGGGTCCGCGCTCGGCGTTGGCAGAGGTGCACCAGCAGCGACGCGACCTGCTGCGCGGGGCCTGCAGCCGCCACACGCGCCGGCAGCGCTTGCTGCGGCCCGAGGACCTGCGGCACGTGCTGGTGGACGACGCGCACGAGCTGCTGTACTGCTACGTGCCCAAGGTGGCCTGCACCAACTGGAAGCGCGTGCTGCTGGCGCTGGGTGGCCGCGCGCGCGGAGACCCCCGCGCCATCCCCGCGCACGAGGCTCACGCGCCGGGCCTCCTGCGCTCGCTGGCCGACTTCGACCCGGCGGAGATCAACCGGCGCCTGCGCAACTACCTGGCCTTCCTGTTCGTGCGCGAACCCTTCGAGCGCCTGGCGTCGGCCTACCGCAACAAGTTCGCGCGGCCCTACAGCGCGGCCTTCCAGCGGCGCTACGGCACGCGCATCGTGCGCCGCCTGCGGCCGCACGCTGACCCCGAAGCGCTGGCCCGCGGCCACGACGTGCGCTTCGCTGAGTTCCTGTCCTACCTGCTGGACCCGCGCACGCGCCGCCTCGAGCCCTTCAACGAGCACTGGGAGCGCGCGCACGCGCTCTGCCACCCGTGCCGTCTGCGCTACGACGTGGTGGGCAAGTTCGAGACCCTGGCCGAGGACGCGGCCTTCGTGCTGGGCTTGGTGGATGCTCCGGGCCTGCGCTTCCCCGCGCCGCCACCGCGGCCCAAGGCCGTCCCCGCGCGCGAACAAGCCAAGCGTCTCTTCCAGGACATCAGCCCCTTCTACCAGAGGCGCCTCTTCGACCTCTACAAGATGGACTTCCTGCTCTTCAACTACTCCGTCCCCTCCTACCTGCGGCTGCATTAGGGCCAGAGGGGTCCCTGGAGGGTCTGGAAGAGACCCAAGGACATGCTGGTGCCCCAACTCATGGGACCCTCTTCGGGAAACAGTCAGTGGTCATATACCTGTATGGAGGTCTCTGCTCATGTCTTGATGCCTGTTGCACGCACCTCCCCAAAACTCTTGGGCAGACAAGAACTCCGTAACTTTTTTTTTTTTTTTTTTTTTGCGGCGCGGCAGGAGCTGTCCATGGTACAGAAACACAGAATGCTAGCGCTGGCTCAGTGTGGCCAGTGGCCCTGCCCTGAGACTTCCCCCTTCACTTACTCTGGCATGGATAGACAAGGCAGGGAGAGCCATTCTTGGGGAACAGCCCTCTCTGTCGTAAGCACTGCTTAAGAGCTGGCATGAACTGCCATCCACTCTGCCAGTCACACAGGACGACCACCACCCCTCCCCATGGGGCTGGCCCTGCTCTGGTCCCACATTTGGTCTCAGTCTTGTAAGATGCCGTGTTTGCTAGTTTGCCAGCACAGCCCAGGGTCCAATGTGGCGGTGGGGTTTACAGGACCTTGAGGAGCTAGGGCAGCGGTGTTTTTGAAATAAATGTTTTGTTACTTTCTCACTTTTGGAGTTCCTACAGTTTATTGGGCCATTTGTTCTGTGGGCACAAGACTACTGAATCGTGGGCAACGTAGAAGGATCCTTATTCTCCCCCTCCCCTTTCTGGGGAAATAGGGCCATTTGCTCATCTGACTAGCCCCAATTTTGTTTACCCTCCCAAAGACTTCAAGAGGACTTTCTAACCCCACTCTTGGTAGAATGGGAGAGGGTGAGGAAACCCCTTAGATCTCCTGCTGGCATCCTGCTCCACAGTGAAAAAGTGTCTTTGTTTATCCACCCCAAGTATGGACAGGACAGGGAAGAGTGAAGGAACCAGGATTTACTATTTTTACACAGGAGCACAACTTAAGTGATAAATTAATGGTGACAGGATTGCCAACCACGAGGGTGCAATGGTGACAGTTACAGCTGCAGCTGACGGGCCTCAGGATGCCATCAAGAGGGGTCTGGTGGAGTGACACAGCTAAAGGCCCTTGCTAGGCTACGGGAGACCAACCGACAGAAGGTCTGCTTCAGGACTGGACTAGTGGGTGTTGTCTACCTTCAAGGTAGGCACAGGAAACTCTTAGCCAGGGATCCAGGACGAGGCTTTCCCCAAGGCAGGCCCACTTCTCCCAGCAGTAAGGAAATGGTTTTCGTTCTTAAAGAATATTCTCTCTTCTGAGTTCAGAGGAGTCTGTTTTGAGGAGCTGAGTGTGGGATTTTGTATAGACATAGGCGGACCCTGATTGGTTATGCAAATTAAATCCAAACCGCGAGGACCAATCAGAAAATCCCATCAGCCTGCCAAGACTGAAAATGATCTTGCTGCCTAGAGGGCCCCCACCCACCTATTACCACTGTGACCACTGAGTCAGGTTTGGCTTTTTAAAAAGATGGCAAAGTGTGCGGTAGCAGAGTGGAGTTCCTTGTTCCAAGATGTGTGGAGGGGCAGCAGCATTCCAGGAGAGAGTCCTTGCCACCTCACTGGTGCAGAAGCACTCTATACTGGCCTGTGAAGCAGGCAGCTTCTGAGGGCATCAAGTGGGGGAAGCGGATGCTCAGCAACTTGAGTTCCCAGAAGTTATGCTGAGGGCGTGACGGTCGGGGTGGTGGGCGATAGCTGGATGGTGAAGCGAAATCTGAAGCCCTGAGCCTACAGAAACCACACAGAGCCACTGGTTGCAGCCAGAACTGTCCCGAAGTTGGACAGGGTCAGACCTGGGAGGCCTACCACATCATCTCCTCCTGGCCAGGCCTGTCCTGACCCTCTCTGCAGTTCATGGTGTTCAGGAAGCACCTCACAATGCCCACCCATTACATGAGTGGCCTTTCAGTGCCTGTCATGCCAATTTGCCTGTGATACCACTTGCGACCCAAGATTGCCCCCCCCACCTCCCCACCTGAGACTGCCCTGCCCTGGTAAAGCACCCTTCAAGACTTCTAGGCGGGACCTTGCGCTCTTCCCACATATGGCATTTGCAGGTGCAGCCCCACCCCCACCCCAAGAATCTCCTCCAAGGTCCGTTTCTCTCCCTCTTCTATACATTCCCCTTCCTTCTCAGAGCTTTGGGCCCCATGTGTGACCTCCATGGATGGGTTCCTAGTAAGAGGCAGGAAGAGGGTTCAAGAGCTGGATTGGTGTCTCTCCATTTGCACCCTGCCCAATTGCTGTGGTCTGGTGGGTCTCCCAACCCCACTCTTTCCTAGCTCCTGTGCCCTGCCTGCCCCTCCAGCTGGGGAGGGCTTATTTCTTGACAAAGCCCAGCCTCAATGCTGCCCTACCTCTGGGAGGTCCTCAGCCAGACCTCACTGTTGCCCACAGCCTCCGTGTCCCCTGAAGCCTTTGCCAACTGCCTGGGGCTCATCCTTGGCTCTATACCCTCCATGCCCAGGGTGGAGCAACAGTACCCTTACATCTGTGATGGGGGCCTTGGCCAAACCCTGCCCAGACGTGGTTCAGGGCATGTAGGGCCAGTCTTGCCTCCTTCCCTTGCTCCACCACAACTGTACTTGACTTCCAGTCACTACTGACCACTTCCCAAATGGAAACTGAGATACAGGGTCTCAGTAGCTCTCTGCCCAAACTCAGCAGCTCAGCCCCTCAGGTCTGTTAGGAGAACTGGATTGGAATCCTGGAATTCTGGTGTTCGAGGCCTGGGGCTGAGGTGCACATGCCCGTGTGTGTGCATTTGTGCATCCGTATCGTCTCTAGGAGTGCTGAGGAGTGGGTGTACATCCTGGTGACTGGGCAGAGCTGGTACCCAGACTGAAGGATGGCTGTGAGCCAGTCAGGAAGGACTGTGCCCTTGGTCTCAAGACCCCAGCCATGCCAGGATTGACTGAAGCAGGAGGAAGTGGTGGAAGCACCGGGGCGGGACTGGGGGGTCAGGAGGTCACCCGACACCTGTTCCTGGGAGTCGCTAAGATGGAGCAGCTAGCCCACATGCCTGTGTACACACTGGGCTGCAGCCTGATGGATTCTCTCACTTCCTGTGCCTCTGGGGGAAGCATGTGGCACCATGTGTCCACTGTCCGTGGGAGGATCTGTGAGGTGACTGAGGTCTCCCTATATATGGTGATGATGGGGACACATGTTTGTGGCCACTGAGGGCAGACCAGGGAACTTACCCTGGGGATGGGATGGACCTCCTTGGCACCAGATTCTTCTGTAGGGGGAGCTGTTCCTCCAGTGGCTTGTTCCTGACCTCCCAGGGTTGCAGGGACTCGGAGGTGGGCTCCGTCGGCCAGGAGACTCTACGAGGCCCTTGAGTGGTGAGGTGCTGCAGCCACCAGCCACACAAAAGCTCTCCTCACCTGGAGCATTCTGTCTTTCAGGCTCCGAAATGAGGGCTTTGCAAAGACTAACCCAGTGGCTCATGGATACCTCTACAGAGACCCTGGACTGTAGCTGGGCTGGGGCAAGGGTGGGGGAGGGAGACCCCAGGCTGTTGCACAGCACGAGTTTCTCAAGGGCCCTTGTGGATGAGAGACTTCCCAGCTTGAGCTCCTCAGTGTTCTTGGGGACCCTAATAGTTCAGAGGGCAGCACAACTCGGTCTTAAGGGTCTGGGTATCTTGTACCTGAATGGGTACTTGTTGGCGAAGCTCTTCTGAGTCTTGATCCATTTCTTAGTGTGGGGAGACTTCTTGGGGGATTTCGGTTCCATCATGGTAGGAGTCAGGCTGTGGCCCTCCCAGCCATGGCTAGAATACAAGAGCTGCCAAGGTGGGCATGGAGCGGGAGACCACAGGCAGGGTCTGAAAGGTGATGGAGAACACATTATTGTCACTCCTGATCTTCAGGGAAGGGAAAGAGGTTCCAGAAGGGCCTGCTTTGCCTGCATCTACCTGATAAAAAAAGTAGAGGATACTGGGGGTCCAGGGTGGGCTCCAACTGCTGGGCCTTTGGGCTGTTAGTCCTGGGTGACCAAGGAAGCAGTACTCTCTTGGGTCCCTCACAGCCACTCAATGTCTGCCCTCCATTTTGCAGAAAGGCTTTCCAGCTTGGTAGGTACCCACTCCCCCCACCTCAGGGAAGAGGCTACTGCAGAATCCAGGGCAGCCCTGGGTCCCCTGGCCACCCATGCTAGGCATCTCCACCACCTTCTTATGGTTCTACTCTAACTGGCTTGGGACTGTCCTCAACCACACGCGCTGGTGGAACTTACCAGGCAGTCCAGCCTAAATCCTGAATGTGAGAATGATTGGGTACTGGGTTCAGAAAACCCCAGAACAGCCCCTGAGGGTGGTCGTGACCTCCCCACTGTTGAGTCTGGTTTTCGCACTCAGAAGCCTCAGTCAGAAGGGGAGGCCCAGGGTATGTGAGGAGCTACAAACCTCAACAGCAGAGCGCTTGGCACTAGCCTAGGTGACTCCTCGGGGCCTGACTCTGGCCATGGTTCTGACTGCCAGGCCAGCAAGGGAGCCACTGCCGCCTGATTCTGGGCAGGTAGGCCTCATAGACCCATCGCAAGGTCAGCGCCTCTAAAGTCACAATGACACAGCAACTGGCGGTCCCAGGGGCTCTGACTCCAGCCAGAGCCCCACCCTAGATTAGGGAGTGGCTGTGAAGAGAGCTGCCAGTGGCAGAGCTTGGCTGCCTCCTCAGCGCCATGCGCCATGGGGAACATCCACACCCACACATTTCATAGCCAAGATTTGAATTCTGTAAACAGAAGAGATCACTAGAAACTCTCTGGGGCTGCAGAAAAGGTCCTCTATGGTTGACCTTGACCTCAGCCCTAGCTACCATTTCCTGGGAAGCAGGAAGGAGAGGGCTGAGGGTTTGCTCCGCAGCCTGAATTCTTATGTCCCAGGATGGGCCCGACCTCTCTCTGCCTCCCTGGGAGAGTGAGACTAGCTCCAGAAAAGTTCTTGCTTGCCAAGGAACTGTGCCCCAGCTAAGTAAGGAAAGGGCGGAGACGCTGACCACGCACTCGAGGCCACACCGCTGGTGAAAGCAGAGGCCGGAGCTGTGCGGGCTCCACGTGCAGCGCTCGGGCTCACTGCTGACCGCTCCAGGTCTCGCCGCCGTCCACACTGCCCGGCACGCAGAGGGCGAGAGCGCGGGCTCACGGCACGCCTGCAGATGAGGCTCCAGTGGGCAAAGGCGCCTCTAGAGGAAGCCGGTTTCCTAGGGTGGGCGGGACGATATTATAGGTGGAGCGCAGGGGCGGGGCGGGGCCGAGTGGGTGGGATGAACGGTGGAGCTAGCACACGATTGGGCGGAGCGACCTGGTGGGCGGGGCCAGGCCGTGGCTGGGGGCGGGGCCGGGAAAGCCCCGCCTGCGATGTCCGTGGGGAACTGAGCTGGGGAGGCCGAGAGGGTTCCGGAGGAGGCGCCGGCGGGAGAAGGCCTCGGTCCTGAGCGCATTCTCCTCCCGCCGCGCCGTGGAGGTTCCTGCAGCGGGGCGAGGAGGAGGACGAGAGGGAGGAGCACGAGGGGGAGGAGGACGAGGAGGAGGGTGCGGGCCGGAGGCGCGGCTTCCGGTAGAGTGTGGCCCGCGCCGGTCGGGTCCTGCCATGTCGCTGTGGAGACCTGGCTCGTGGGAGATCCGGGCTCCCCAGCTGCTGTGCTCGGAGGACGAGTGGGCTTTGTCCCCCCCGGGGCTACCCCGGACCCTCCAGGGCCACTGCGGGTGTGGGGAAGGACCCGCGGGATCAGGGTTGTTGGCACATGTCACGTGACCAGGCGGTGGGCAAATCTCCCTTTTACTTGTAAATAGACATCATTCTGTTCCAGGCCCGGAAGACATAGATGTGAGCAAATTAACAAAGAACCCTTGGTTCGGCTCTAGTTCGAGGCTGTGCCCTGGAATTCCCGGCAGTAAACGTAGATGTGGAGCACTGAACCCTAAGCATCTTACCCCATGTCACCATGCGTGGCTAGATTTCCTCTGCAGAATGCTCTGGAAATTATACTGGTCCTATCCGTTATGGAGCCAGCCCCGCCGCTTCTCCATTCCCTCTCACCTTCAGCAACACCTGGTCACTCACTCTTCCCACTGTATCCCTCTGTTCTGTGATTGATCTCCTTTTAAAATTACTAGATGGTACCAGATTTATGCATTAGGTTTTCCCTAGTATTCTGAGTATTGGCTTACAGCTACTGGTTCACTGTCTTGGTTCTTGGAAATTTTAGAAAACCCTTGATCATTTTATAAACAGCCTATCTTTTTAGCACAACTCTCAGTGAATATTAGCTGTGTTATTCTCCACGTATGAAAAGGGAAGGGAGTATTGGGTCCTTTGCTACTTGCTACTTGGAGAGCAGCAGGCCACACTGCTTCATTCAGAAGCCAGTTGAGGGTCTGAATTCATTCTTGACTTTCCTACAACTGTTGTTGCCAGGATGGTTTGGGGGAACTCCACATAGTTGGTAATTTGCTTCGCATCTAGATCTGATTTTCTTAATCCATGTAATAGAATTCAGTCAGAAGTGGTTTTCCCTTCAAATTCCCATTTCCTGCCAAGGACATATTAGGTAAAAATCAGATACTCTGTTGTAGTTTATCAGTAAAATTTAGCTAGCTGTGTATTCTTAGCTGTATCAATTGATTTGATGTAATATATTTTCAGGTAGGACCTTAAGGTATTAGGTGTGGCACTTAAGACTCTCAGAGTATCTACAAAGATGTTCTTAGGGGTTGAGTTTCCCTGCTATAGGAGTATTCAAGCAGGCTAAGTGGAATAAAATACAGGTAGATTCTAAAATTTAACTAAACACTGTACACATTCAATCAAAAACAGCCCCGAGTATGTATGCAAGAGTAGTTATTATAATGACCAGATCCTCTATCAACAAAGAGGTTTAGATTTCTGGTCTGTTGAGGGATCCAAGTCAGCTTGTGACCAAGTGAGACCCTTCCCTGGTGCAATCCCAGTTACCTTGGGTGATTTTGGTCTCAGTCAAGTTGCTGCCTGGGTCGTCGGGCTGCTGTTCTGATTTCTGGAGCTGGGCACTTGCTTTTCCTATGGGGCAAACTGAGCCGCTGCTGCTGCCTCTGCTGCTGCTGCTGCTGTAGCTGCCACTGCTGAAGCCACCACTGCTGCTGAAGCTGCTGCTGCTGTGTCCACTGCCGCTGCTCCCCCTGAAGCTGCTGCTGTGGGATCTGCCGCTGCTGCCGCTCCTGGGTCCGCTGCTGCTGGGGCCGCTGGTACCGGTGCTGGAGCCGCTGATGTTGCTGCCGAACTCTGCTCTTGCTTGGGTCCCGTTGTCAGCCCAAGTTGGCGTGGCCGGGTCCCGGGCCGCTGCTCTGTTCGCTGGAGCTGGGTTCAGGCGGTGGGGGAGGGGAGGGAGCCGCGGCTGCTCTGGTTGTCTCGCTGTTCCACGTGTTCTTCTACCTCGCAGTCGGCTCCTCTGTTGCTCGCTGCCGCTCTCCCCTCACGTTTCCGAGTTGCGGAGAGCGCGGTGTGAGGAGAAAATCCCGCACCTGGCTTTTCCTGCGGCTCGAGCCGAGTCTGGCGGTTTTCTGCTGCACCGCGGTTGCGGCGGTTGGCCAAGCTGCCGGAGCCGCTTTTCCCGCCTGTGCGGGCTCTGGATGCTCTATAACTCTTCTACTTCTCCGCTGCCGCTTCAATTTCCTATACACCTCACTTTTTAGTAAAAGTGTGTATTTTGCTGAGTTTTTTGGGTCTTTTTCCCCCCTAGGCTGCTTTGGTGTGGTACCTACGCTCCCATCTTAACCGGAAGTTATCAGTAAAATTTAATTCAAATGTTTTCAATAAAATCTTGAAAATTTGGACTGGAGAGCTGGTTTAGTGGTCAAGGCACTTGCCTGTGAGGCCTAAGGAGCCAGATTCATTTCCCCAGGACCAGGTAAAGTCACATGCAGGAGGTGACAAATGGGTCTGGAATTGGTTTGCAGTGGCTGGAGGCCCTGGCTCGCCTGCCCATTCTCTCTCTGCCTTTCTCTGCTTGTCTGTCTTTCCCTGTCGCTTTCTCTCTAGTAACTAAATACATTAAAATAATCTTAAAATTTTTTGAAAATTAACCATTTACCCAATATGGGAATTGAAAATATATTCTCCCATCCTCATAGATCACCTCTTCTCTACTGGTTGTTTACATTGTTGTGTAGTTTGATGCCACCTCATTTGTATATTATTTCTCACCTATTCTTTTAGTGTACTATAAGAAATTGTCTCTGCTGGGGAGATGGCTCAGCAGTTAAGAGCACTTGCCACTCAAGCGTGAAGATCTGAGAAGGAACCGAGATTGCCGAGTTCCATTTGTCCAGAACCCACATAAAAAGCTGGCCACAGGCCATCCACATCTCTGACCCATGTGTGTGTGTGTGTGTGTGTGTGTGTGTGTGTGTGTGTCTGTGTGTGTGTATGAGAGAGAGAGAGAGAAAGAAAGAAAGAAAGAAAGAAAGAAAGAAAGAAAGAAAGAAAGAAAGAAAGAGAGGGAGAAATAAAGAAACTGGGGAGGAGGGACGACAGAGACCAGAAAATCCCTGGAGCTTGATTACTGAAAATGGCAGCCCTGGGTTGAGAGAGAAACCCATGTGTGCAGAAGAGTGATAGAGAAGAGCACCTGAAGGTTTCCTTGGTATTCACATTTTTTTTTTCTCTGAGTGTGAGAAGTTGCAATGGAAAATAGAACTGTTACAGTAGATTCAGGTCTATTCCATTCTAAGGTTTGAATGAGAGGGGAATTGTTAGACACATGCCTGAGGATGGGATCCACAGGAGTCCAAGTCTAAGATGCCATCTGTCCTTCAGGTAACCAGTAACATTTCTCCACACACAAGAGTCTTGAATCTAAGTGAATTCTAGAAGATTTGATCATCTCCCGTGGAATAATTTTCATAGGATCCATGCATCTACTTTAAGTACAGCATGAGATATATGAAGTGTGTAATATTGTAAAATTTTTCCATTTAAATGTAAAAAAGAATTGCTTGAAAAAGTTATAAGGTGAAATTATTTTGTACTTATACCATATGACTAAAATGTCAGATATTAAGGTGAGAAAAAATATCAAAATTCATAAGTATGGGCTGGAAAGATGGCTTAGCAGTTAAGGCACTTGCTTGCAAAGCCGAAGTACCCAGGTTTGATCCCTAGTATCTGCCTCTCCCTCTCTGTCTCTTTCAAATAAATTAATTAATAAGTATAAGGTTTCATTTAAGAATTCAGAGCCAACATGGAGAGTTGGATGAAACATTAAAAAATATTTCCTAAAATGGAAATTCTATAGTAAAGTGAGAAAAGTTAATGATTTGTTGAGATACTAGAATACGTATTCTACATAGTAAGACAGTCTTGAGTAACAAAGGTCTACTGAATCATTCTCATTGAACTATGAATTCATTTAAAAAAAAAAAAAAAGCTTATTTCCATCAGGCCAGTCTCAATACAGAGATGCCATTAAGAATGAGAGACTGAAAGAAGTACAGAGGAAATAGTTGCATTTTTTTCAAAATACAGGTGAAATGCACACATTCAGCATGCTTGTGTTTTCCCCAGGTGGTCCTAGGCAAAATACAGTAGCTAGAAATAAGTAGTGTTCCTCTCCAAGATTATGGGATACACACCATCACCAGCCCACAGCCTAAATGTCATTTTGTGACTTTATGTACTTAACAAAATGACAGATACCTGGTTTTGTACAAATAGTTCATACAATGATACATATTGCAAAAAAGTAGCCTGAAACATACATATTAGCATCTGATAACTAATGTTTTAAAGTAGTTGTAATATTTTCTCATGTTATTTCTGTGACATGCATCATGGATGACTCAAAGGCAGCCACAACACAGAGAAGCTCACCCCAGCAAGGGTGAAGACACAAAAGCCACATCCCTGGAACTCCCAGGATAACTTGCAGCAACTTAACCAATCAGAGATTCTCTTCTACTTGACAGATGTCACTGCTCATAACTTTAGGGAGGATTCTAGTAGCTTACACCCTTCAGGAGCTTCCAGAGACCCCTGAGTTTTGTTCACTTCCTGAGGAAGTAATGATTCAATTCAGAGAAACTAGCTAAACACCAAACCCAACAACTGGAGCCTTAAAACAAACTGCATGTAAAACTGTGTGTACTCAGCTTTTGCCATCTGAAAACCAGGGTATTGGACTTAGTCTTTTCAGTGTTGTTCAAAAACTACAGCCCTACAAACTAAATGAGGGTGTGCAGATGCCATGGATTTGTTCATTTGTTTAATTTTGTTACTTGTTTTTGCGATAGGGTTTCACTCTACCCCAGGCTGTAGTGGAACTCACTCTGTAGCCCAGGCTGTCCTGGAAGTTGCCAATCTCCTGCTTCTGTCTACTAACTGCTGGGGTTATGAACATGCACTACCACCTTGTCTTGACAACCATAATTTTTCAGTGTTATTAAAGAAATCATGGTCTCAGTGGAAAATCTTATTTTAATAGATATCAAGTTCCACCAGAAAAGTTAGCCTCCTTTCTTAAGAGTAAAGAAAATGACATGATTTCTTTATAACCACAAGAACTTGTCAGAAGAGACCATAGAAAATGGTTCTGTGTTATCTTGCTATTTACAAATTTTTGCATAACACCCAACTATATAATTAGACATATATATCAGACATACTTGGTGAATTTATGTAAATATCATGCAAAAACTATTCTAAAGAAAGTTTGAGGACATAGGCTAAAGTCATTAAAATAGAAGGGATGCTATGGAACATGAAGCCTTCAAAGAAACAAGCACAAATGAATTCTAAAGGCCATCCCTTCCTAGTTGTGACCTGAAGGGACCAAACTGACACCATCACAGGCTTCAGTAAGGTGCCACCCTAACTAGGCCTAAGTTTCAGTTTCCCAGAGAGGCAGGCAAGACTTCTGGGAGAGGGCAGGCTGTTAATCAACAGTGACCCTCACGTGTGGCCAGAGAAGATAGCCACCCAGGGTCTGAGTCAGTTCCTGATGACGTGTCCAAACATGCCCAGACATGTCCCTTTCACAACCTTTTCACACTTTTCACCTCAACCAATCAGAGATGTACAACTGTAATTGCTGCTTACCTAGCCAATCACGTTAGAAGATTACCTAGCCCGCCTGGAATTCCCCTAGTTGTGCTTAAAAGGAGCCTGCATGGTCCTTTCAGGGTCGCCATTTTGTATGAATGGTTGACCCCACATGCTGGCTGATTCTGTAGAACAAATGCTCTTTTCTTTTACAGACTACTTGAAAGTTTTTTGTTTATTTTTATTTATTTGAGAGCAACAGACAGAGAGAGAGAGAAAGAGAAAGAGGCAGATAGATAGAGAATGGGCGCACCAGGGTCTTCAGCCACTGCAAACAAACTCCAGATGCATGCATCACCTTGTGCATCTGGCTTATATGGGTCCTGGGGAATCAAGCCTTGACCCGGGGTCCTTAGGCTTCACAGGCAAGCACTTAACTGCTAAGCCATCTCTCCAGTCCTGCTTTTACATACTATTTGAGTTCAGGGTCTTTATTCAACGATTTTCAGACTCACATGGCCCATCAAGTCTCATCATCCAGAGAGATAAGGAAAGAGGATACAGGCTCACTGCCATGGTGAAAATGCCTTTAAGAGACACTCCTTAACACAGCAGCTAGGTGTGAGCATGCTGTGACAGTACTGGGATAGCGTATTATAAGAGACACTCCTGCCAGGCATGGTGGCACATACCTTTAATCCCAGAACCTGAGAGGCTAGGGTTGGAGCATTACCCTGAGTTTGAGGCCACCCTGACACTACAGAGTGAATCAAGGTCAGTCTGAGCTAGAACAGGATCTTTAGCACAAAAACCCAAAAAGAAAAAGAAAAAAAGACACTCCTTAGCATAGCACTTAAGAGTGAGCACACTCAAAATAATTCAGTCTAGCAGTTCTGTTCCCCTACAGAACCCTAATACGAGCAGAATTAGAGAAAGCATTCTGTGAAACCCTAGAGGTGCTTCTTCACACACAGCCAGCTCTAGTCCAGGGAAACCCTCAGCCCTGCAGGAAAGCCTCCTGCCCATCAACACAGTGGTGGAGCCACAGTCAGCGCGGGCTTTCTAGCTCATCAGCTTACCTTTCCCTTCTCATCCCATTCCCTGCATGTGAGGAACCATTGAGACAGGCAGGTCCATGTTTATCAGTTCTTATCAAGTTCATGAGGAGATACAGCTTTGGAAAGTCTGAAAGTCAAGCAAGGATATCAGGGCAGAATGGGTATCAATTGCCCTAAGTTTTCCTCTAAAAAATGAGTTGCAAGTATCTCCAAAATCAGATAACTTGGAATACTTTAAAAGTAACTAGAATACAGTGAAAAGATTAATGGATGCAAATATTTTTTCTCAAATGTTCTTGGAAGGTATAACTTGTTGGGTGTCTAGTACCAGGGAAGACACTGCCATCCTCTGCACTGTGTCCTTCTCTAATGATGTCCTAGTCACCTCATCAACACGGTCCCCTCAGCCTGCTTGTCCTAACTTTCAGAGCACAGTCCAAGGGGAACACCACTAATTTATGATTTCTAAATTTGAATTGGGAGAAAAAGGTTCTTGAGCAATTTCAAAGTAGGCATATTGAATAATGTGAGGGTCCTCTGTGTGGGATGAGATTCTGAACCTACAGCCTCATTTCCTTCTAAAAATGTACATTTTCAAAATTACTCTAAACCAGGCATGGTGGTGCATGCCTTTAATCCCAGCACTAGGGAGGCACAGGTAGGAGGATCGCTGTGTGTTCAAGGCCAGCCTTAGGCTACAGAGCAAATTCCAGGTCAGCCTGGCTAGAGTAAGACCCTACCTCAAAAAAAAAAAAAAATACACACACACACACACACACACACATATATACATATATATATATATATATATATATATAGAGAGAGAGAGAGAGAGAGAGAATTCACTTATATCAATGTTGATTCTGTTTGTAAAAATGATAGATACAAAACTGAAAACATCTAATTAATAATGAGAATTTAAAACTTAGCAGTTCTCTGATGATATGAACAAGAATAAATAAATAAATCACTAAAAAATATTATGTAACCTAAGTACTGATATGCCTAGTCACTGTCATTAAATTCAAAAAAATAAATACAAGCCTAAAATTAATTGATACATCCTAGGGAAAAAAAATTGACTAATTCTAGGAGTGCAAATTCAGGAACTATCCTAAGAAGAGCGTTTCCTCATCCCATGTACAGAGTACAGACCTGAGCTGAGTGGGACTGCTGGAGCTCAAGGTCTCCTCTGCAGCTACTAAAGACCGCCCCGCCAGGCCCAATTATCCCCCTTCCACACCTGCCCCAGAGCCTGTCTGCCCACCGACTTTGCTCCTGTGGGCACAGAGCACTTACCCAGATGAATGTGGCAGGGGAGGACTCATGAACCTGGGAGAACCTGCACAGGGTTAGATAGAGAGTGATTTTAATCATCATTTGGAACCTGTAGGCAATGTTGGTGTCTGTAGAAGGTGACAAGACCCCACTGGGGAGCACAGAAACATGACATCCCCAGTGAAGCATTTTACCTGTCTGGTGACCTTACTTTGTCCTAGAAAACAACAATATGGGGTGGCCTGGACCTAAACTTTTCTCTGAATTCCCTTGACACATCTGTGTGAGGGAATCAAAGGGTCACATCACGTAGACAACCCCAACTTCACTCATTTTAGTCCTCAGGCTCGAATAGTTCAAATTATTTCATAGTTTAAAAAGATACTTGGGCTGGAGAGATGGCTTAGAGGTTAAGTGCTTGCCTGTGAAGCCTATGGACCTCAGTTCAAGGCTTGATTCCCCAGGACCCACATTAGCCAGATGCACAAGGGGCCACACACATCTGGAGTTCGTTTGCAGTGGCTGGAGGCTCTGGTGTGCCCATTCTGTCTGTCTGTCTCTCTCTCTCTCTCTCTCTCTCTTTCTCTCTCTCCCTCTTTCACTGTCAAATAAATGAATAAATAAAAATAAAATATTTTTAAAAGACGCTTTTTTCTGGCCATGTTTTATTTGTCCTTGTTCTTCAAATAGAACAACCAAATATACAGAGAGTATTCAGCAAAATAAAATAGATAGCACAAACTCCTAAAAGACTGAGATACCACATGCTACATTTAACCTAATTTTTATTGATGCTTGCTTAGGGATAGGGAATAGATCATTCAATAAAAACATACAGTAAAAACAAGTCTTATGCACAACTTTTAAACTATAATAATAATGTACCTTAATTATTTCCATACACATGTTTAACATTACAGATTTTTAAAAAATAAACACAGTTAAGACTTCTAGGAACATTTTATAATCAAATAATTCCTAATTTTCTTTGTAGATAGATCAAACACCTGCAAAATATGGATTCCTATACACAGTGAGTAAATGACTTTAAATGAACACTTAGGGCTGGAGAGATGGCTTAGCAGTTAAACGCTTGCCTGTGAAGCCTAAGGACCCTGGTTCAAGGCTCAATTCCCCAGGACCCATGTTAGCCAGATGCACAAGGGGACACATGTGTCTGGAGTTCATATGCAGTGGCTGGAGGCCCTGGCATGCCCATTCTCTCTCTCTCTTTCTCTTCCACTTTCTCTCTCTGTCTGTCGCTCTCAAATAAATAAACAAAAATAAACAAAAAAAATTTTTTAAATGTACGTGAAGCACCTCAGGATAAGCTGACAGTACGTCTTCAGCTAGACAGGCAACAAAACCATCGTGCCAAATGGAAAAAAAGGGTCGTTGTAAAATTTTAAACTAAGTTAACTTTTATAATTAAATACAGGAAATATAGTGGCTTGCTAATACAAATAAGATGTGACATATTTACACTTCACTATAAAGAATGAACACCAGAACACTGGTTATGATGAATGAATCTAAAGGACAGTTTACTACAATAAATACTAGCTAAACAGAAGTGTACACTGAAGCACTATGGGTGGTTAATGTTTGCCACATACTTCTGTTACCTTGAGGCAGATAGCACATGTGTACCAAACTCAGCATTCGTTTTCAGTTGCTGCTGGTATCATGTGTTTTAAGAAATGTGTACAGTATGAAAAACTTCAAAATACTAATGAATGAAAGATATTTCAGGAAAAAAAAATGGGCATTTCCATGCAATTGTGCACAGCCTTCCTGTGTAAATTTCAAGGCAAGATTTTTATGTCCTGTAAAGCAGATCATTGTTCTGTGAGAATGTTCTAGTCTTAGTGCATTTCTTTTGTCTCCTCCTGCTTTGCATTATTTTTCTCTATTCTTTTTGTGTGTGCCTGTGTGCAAATGACGTGCACACAGTTAAATGAAACTATCACACATGTAGAAAAAAGTCTGGATTTTACAAACTGAGAACTAATAAACTCCTTACTAAATGACGCTTTCTGATTCAATTAAAAATTGGCTTAAACACTAGTAATCAAAAAAAAAAAAAAAAAAGACAAAAGCCGGGCGTGGTGGCACATGCCTTTAATCCCAGCACTCGGGAGGCAGAGGTAGGATGATTGCCGTGAGTTCGAGGCCACCCTGAGACTCCATTGTGAATTCCAGGCCAGCCTGGGCTAGAGTAAGACCCTACCTCAAACAAACAAACAAACAAACAAACAAAGACAAAACACATTTCATAAAGAATACAGAGAAATGAGTTGTGTGAGGCTTCCGGTTAAGATGGAGGTGTAGGTACCACGCCAAAGCAGCCTAGGGGGGAAAAAAGACCAAAAAAGCTCAGCAAAATACACACTTTTACTAAAATGTGAGGTGTATAGGAAATTGAAGCAGCAAGCGGAGAAGTAGAAGAGAGACAGAGCATCCAGAGCCTTCACAGGCCTGCAGAAGTGGCCCTGGCAGCTCCGCCAACTGTGGCGGCGGTGCACCAGAAAGCCACCAGGCTCTGCTCCAGCCACAGGAAAAGCCAGGTGCAGGGAGCTTCCACTCACACCGCGCTCTCTGCAACTCAGGAAATGTGAAGGGAGAGCGGCAGTGAACAACAGAGGAGCAGACCACAAGGTAGAAGATCACGTGGAAGAGCGAGAGAACCAGAGCAGCTGTGGCTCCCTCACCTCCCCAACCACCTGAGCCAAGATCCAGCGAACAGAGCAGCGGTCCTGAGACCGGCCATGCCAACTTGAGCTGACAGCAGGACCCAAGCAGGAGCAGAGTCCAGCAGCAACATCAGAGGCTCCGACACAGGTAACAGCGGCCCCAACAGCAGCACATCCAGTAGCGGCAGAAGCGGCAGACCCAGCAGCAGCAAACCCAGGAGTGGCAGCAGCTGTAGACCCGCAGCAGCTGCTTCAGTGGCAGCAGTGGCGGTGGACCCAGCAACAGCAGCAGCAGAGGCAGCAGCTGTGGCTCCAGCAGTGGCAGCTACAGCAGCAGCAGCAGCAATGGACCCAGCAGCAGCAGCAGCTTCAGCAGCAGCAGCTACAGACCCAGCAGCGGCACCTTTAGCAGCAGCAGTTCCAGCAGCAGGGGTACTGATCTGCAGGGCCACACTTGCCAGGCTCGGTTTGCCCCGCAGGAAAAGCCAGTGCCCAGCTCCAGAAATCAGAACAGCAGCCCGACGACCCAGGCAGCAACTTGACTGAGACCAAAATCATCCAAAAAGGTAACGGGGATTGCACCAGGGAAGGGTCTCACTTGGTCACAAGCTGACTTGGATCCCTCAACAGACCAGAAATCTTAACCTCTTTGTTGATAGAGGATCTGGTCATTATAATAACTATACTTGCATACATACTTGGGCTGTTTTTGATTGAATGTGTACAGTGTTTAGTTAAATTTTAGAATCTACCTCTATTTTATTCCACTCAGCCTACTTGAATACTCCCATAGCAGGGAAACTCAACCCCTAGGAACACCTTTGTAGATACTCTGAGAGTCTTAAGAGCCACACCTAACACCTTAAGCTCCTACCCTGAAAATATATAACATCAAATCAATTGATACAGCTAAGAATACTCAGATAGCTAGAAAATCCAAGCATTAACTTAATCCAAGAGGCAAAAATATATACATTATAACACAAGAAACACTAAAAAGCAAGACGATATAAATCCACCTATAAGTATTAATGCATCAGAAATGTCCTCCAGTGAGAACGAGTTAGAGGAAATGCCTGACAAAGCTTACAAAAGAATGATTGTATACTGGGACCTCATGAAATTACAAAGATTTTGCACTGCAAAGGACACAGTGAAAAAAGCAAAGAGGCAACCTACAGAATGGGAAAAAATCTTCACCAGCTATATATCTGATAGAGGATTAATATCTAGGATATACAAAGAACTCAAAAAGTTAAATAATAAGGAATCAAGCCAATCAAAAAATGGGCTATGGAGCTAAATAGAGAGTTCTCAAAGGAAGAAATACGAATGGCATATAAGCATCTAAAAAAAAAATGTTCTACGTCACTAGTCATCAGGGAAATACAGATTAAAACTACATTGAGATTCCATCTCACTCCTGTCAGATTGGCCACCATCATGAAAACAAATGATCATAAATGTTGGCGGGGATGTGGAAAAAAAGGAACCCTTCTACACTGCTGGTGGGAATGCAATCTGGTCCAGCCATTGTGGAAAACAGTGTGGAGGTTCCTAAAACAGCTAAAGATTGATCTACCATATGACTCAGCTATAGCACTCTTAGGCATATATCCAAAGGACTCATCTCATTTCCTTAGAAGTACATGCTCAACCATGTTTATTGCTGCTCAATTTATAATAGCTGGGAAATGGAACCAGCCTAGATGTCCCTCAACTGATGAGTGGATAATGAAGATGTGGCACATTTATACAATGGAGTTCTACTCAGCGGTAAAGAAAAATGAAGTTATGAAATTTGCAGAAAAATGGATGCACCTGGAAAGTATTATACTAAGTGAGGTAACCCAGACCCAGAAAGCCAAGCACCACATGTTCTCTCTCATATGTGGATCCTAGCTACAGATGATTGGCCTTCTGCGTGAGAATGAAAATACTTAGTAGCAGAGGCCAGTAAGGTAAAAAGGAGACATAAAGGGTAGAGAAAGGAAGGGAGGAGGATACTTAATAGGTTGATATTGTATATATGTAATTACAATGATTGTAATGGAGAGGTAATATGATGGAGAATGGAATTTCAAATGGGAAAGTTGTGGGGGTGGGGAGGGAGGGAATTACCATGGGATATATTTTATAATCATGGAAAATGTTAATGAAAAAAATAAATAAAATAAAAAAGAATGATTGTAAATATGTTCAAAGAAGTCAAAGAACAAATCAAAAGAATCAAAGAGGAAATCAAAGGAATCAAAGAAGACACAGGATACCAATTTAATGAAATAAAGAAGGCAATACAAGACATAAATAAGGAAATAGAAATAATAAAGAAAAACCAGTCAGAATTACTAGAAGTGAAGAACACAGTTAATGAAATAAAAAAAACCCTGTAGAAAATCTCACCAGTAGGATGGATGAGGGAGAGGACAGAATATCTAAGTAGAAGACCATGTGGCAGATCTAATACAGTCCAACAAAGAGAAAGACAAACTTATAAAAAAGTATGAATGGGAATTTCAAGAAATTAGGGACACTATGAAAAGATCAAATATAAGAATTCAGGGCATAGTAGAAGGAGAATTCCACTCCAAAGGCATAGTAGGCGTCTTCAACAAAATCATAGAAGAAAATTTTCCCCAAATTGAGAAAGAGGTGCCAATGCAGATACAGGAAGCCTTTAGAACCCCAGCCAGACAAAACCTGGAAAGAACCTCTCCTCACCATATTATAATCAAACTTCCAAACACACAAACCAAAGAAAAAATATTGTAAGCAGTTAAAGAAAAAAATCAAGTTACCTACAAAAGCAAGCCCATCAGGATTACAGCAGATCATTCAACAAAATCTTTAAAAGCCAGAAGGGCTTGGAGTGATATATTCCAAGTTCTGAAAGATAACAACTGTCAACCAAGGTTACTTTATCCTGCAAAGCTATCCATTCAAATAGATGGAGAAATAAGGACATTCCATGACAAAAGCAGGTTAAAGGAGTATCTGAAGACAAAACCAGCTCTACAGAAAATATTTGATAGAATCCTCCATGCTGAAGAAAAGGAAAAGCACACATATAAGGAACCTAGAAAAAACAAGCAATACTCAATTACTAGTTAACACAAGAGAGCACAGGTAGAACTGGAACCACAAAAAAAAAAAATGGCAAACATAAATATACACCTTTCAATAATATCTCTTAATATCAATGGCCTCAAAGCCCCAACAAAAAGACATAGGTTTGCAGACTGGGTTAAAAAGCAGGATCCTACAATTTGTTGTCTCCAAGAAACTCACCTTTCTGCAAAGGATAGACATTACCTTAGGGTGAAAGGTTGGAAAATGGTGTTTCAAGCAAATGGGCCTAGTAAACAAGCAGGTGTTGCTATCCTAACACCTGACAAGGTAGACTTCAGTCCAATGTTAGTCAAGAAAGATAAGGAAGGTCACTTTATATTGATTAAGGGCACACTCCAACAGGAGGATATTACAATCCTAAACATATATGCACCTAACATGGGGGCACCCAAATTCATCAAACAAACACTATTAGAATGAAGGTCACAGATAACACCAAACACAGTGGTGGTGGGTGACTTTAACACCCCACTCTCATCAATTGACAGGTCATCCCAGGAAAAAATAAACAGAGAGGCATCTGGACTAAATGAGGTCATAGAAGGAATGGACCTAACAGATATATACAGGACATTTCATCCAAAGGCTGCAGAATATACCTTCTTTTCAGCAGCGCATGGAACATTCTCTAAAATATACCATATATTAGGACACAAAGCAAATCTTAACAAATTCAGGAAAACTGAAATAATTCCTTGCATTCTATCTGACCACAGTGGAATTATACTACAAATCAGTAGCAAGAAAGGCTATAGAGCATACACAAAATCATGGAAACTAAACAATACACTACTAACTGATGAATGGGTCAATGAAGAAATCAAGAAGGAAATCAAAAAATTTATAGAGTTGAATGATAATGAGAACACAACATATCAAAATCTCTGGTACACAATCAAGGCAGTTCTAAGAGGAAAATTTATAGCCTTAAGTGCCTATATTAAGAAATTAGAGGGGCTGGAGAGATGGCTTAGCGGTTAAGCGCTTGCCTGTGAAGCCTAAGGACCCCGGTTCGAGGCTCGGTTCCCCAGGTCCCACGTTAGCCAGATGCACAAGGGGGCGCACGCGTCTGGAGTTCGTTTGCAGAGGCTGGAAGCCCTGGCGCGCCCATTCTCTCTCTCTCCCTCTACCTGTCTTTCTCTCTGTGTCTGTCACTCTCAAATAAATAAATAAAAAAGTTTAAAAAGAAATTAGAAAGGTCGCAAGTAAATGACCTAATGCTTCACCTTAAAGCCTTGGAAATAAAGAACAAGGCAAACCAAAAATCAGTAGACGGGAAGAAATAATAAAGATTAGGGCAGAAATTAATGAAATAAAACAAACAAAAAAAAACAATCCAAAGAATTAATGAAACAAAGAGTTGGTCCTTTGAAAGGATAAACAAGATTGATAAACCCTTAGCAAATCTGACCAAAAGAAAGAGAGAAGAGACACAAATTAATAAAATCAGAGATGAAAAAGGTAACATCACAACAGATTCCAGAGAAATTTAAAAAGTCATAGGGACATACTATAAAAGCATATACTCCACAAAGTATGAAAATCTGAAAGAAATCAATGCTTTCCTTGATTTATATGACCTACCTAAATTAAATCAAAATGAGATTAATCACTTAAATAGACCTATAACAAGCATGGAGATCCGAACAGTTATCAATAATCTCCCAATTAAAAAAAACCCAGGCCCAGATGGATTCACTGCTGAATTTTACCAGACCTTTAAGGAAGAGCTAACACCATTGCTTCTTAAGCTTTTCCAGAAAATAGAAAAAGAAGGAATTCTACCAAACTCCTTCTATGAGGCCAGCATCACCCTGATACCAAAACCTGGCAAAGATAGAACCAAAAATGAAAATTACAGACCAATTTCCTCATGAACATTGATGCAAACATTCTCAACAAAATATTGGCAAACAGAATACAAGAGTATATCAAAAAGATCATTCACCCTGACCAAGTAGGCTTCATCCCAGAGATGCAGGGATGGTTCAACATACGCAAATCTATAAATGTAATACATTATATAAATGGGTTAAAGGACAAAAACCACATGATCATCTCATTAGATGCAGAGAAAGCATTTGACAAAATCCATCACCTTCATGATAAAAGTCCTACAGAGACTGGGAATAGAAGGAACATATCTCAATATAATAAAGGCTATTTATGATAAGCCTACAGCCAACATATTACTAAAAGGGGAAAAACTGGAAGCTTTTCCACTAAAATCAGGAACAAGACAAGGGTGTCCACTGTCCCCACTTTTATTTAATATAGTTTTGGAAGTCTTAGCCATAGCAATAAGGCAAGAGACACACATAAAAGGGATACAAATTGGAAAGGAAGAGATCAGGTTATCATTATTTGCAGATGACATGATTCTATACATAAAGGACACTAAAGACTCTACTAGCAAACTGTTAGAGTTGATCAAAACCTACAGCCATGTAGCAGGATACAAAACAAATACACAGAAATCAGTAGCTTTCATATATGCTAACAACACACAGAGGATGGCATCAGAGAATCACTCCCATTCACAATTGCATCAAAAAAAAAAATTGAGTGCCTTGGAATAAACCTAACATAGGAAGTAAAGAATCTCTACAATGAGAACTTTAAAACACTCAAGAGAGAAATTGCAGAAGACACTAACTAGAAAGTGGAGAAACATCCCTTGTTCCTGGATTGGAAAAATCAATATTGTGTAAATGGCGATCTTACCTAAAGCAATCTACACATTTAATGCAATCCCTATCAAAATTCCAAAGGCATTCTTCATGGAAATAGAAAAAACAATCCAAAAATTCATTTGGAATCACAAAAAACCTCAAATATCTAAAATAATGCTGAGCAACAAAAATAAGGCTGGTGTTATCACCATACCTGATTTTAACCTATACTACAGAGCCATAGTAACAAAGAACAGTGTGATACTGGCACAAAAACAGACATGTAGATCAGTGGAACAGAATAGAGGACCCAGATGTAAGCCCAAGTAGCTATAGCCACCTGATATTCAATAAAAATGCCCCAAATACTCACTGGAGAAAAGACAGCCTCTTCAGCAAATGGTGTTGGGAAAATTAGATATATATCTGCAGAAGGATGAAAATAATTCTTCCCTCTCGCCATGCACAAGAATTAAGTCCAAATGGATTAAAGACCTTAACACCAGACCTGAAACTCTGAAACTGCTAGAGGAAAAAGTAGGGGAAACCCTTCAACATATTGGTCTTGGCAAAGACTTTCCAAATACAACCCCAATTGCTCAGGCAATAAAACCACAGTTAATCACTGGGACCTCATGAAATTACGAAGATTTTGCACTGCAAAGGACACAGTGAAAAAAGCAAAGAGGCAACCTACATAATGGGAAAAAATCTTTACCAACTATATATCTGATAGAGGATTAATATCTAGGATATACAAAGAACTCAAAAAGTTAAATAATAAGGAATCAAACAAGCCAATCAAAAAGTGGGCTATGGAGCTAAATAGAGAGCTCTCGGGCTGGAGAGATGGCTTAGCGGTTAAGCGCTTGCCCGTGAAGCCTAAGGACCCCGGTTCGAGGCTCGGTTCCCCAGGTCCCACGTTAGCCAGATGCACGAGGGGGCGCATGAGTCTGGAGTTCGTTTGCAGTGGCTGGTAGCCCTGGTGCGCCCATTCTCTCCCTCTCCCTCTCTCTCTGCCTCATTCTCTGTCTGTTGCTCTCAAATAAATAAATAAAAATAAACCAAAAAAAAAAAAAAAATAGAGAGTTCTCAAAGGAAGAAATATGAATGGCATATAAGTATATAAAAAAATGTTCTATATCACTAGTAATCAGGGAAATTCAGATTAAAACTACATTGAGATTTCATCTCACTCCTGTCAGATTGGCCACCATCATGAAAACAAATGATCATAAATGTTGGTGAGGATGTGGAATAAGAGGAACCCTTCTACACTGCTGGTGGGAATGCAATCTGGTCCAGCCATTGTGGAAAACAGTGTGGAGGTTCCCAAAACAGATAAAGATTGATCTACCATATGACCCAGCTATAGCACTCCTAGGCATATATCCGAAGTACTCATTTCCTTAGAAGTATGTGCTCAACCATGTTTATTGCTGCTCAATTTATAATAGCTGGGAAATGGAACCAGCCTAGATGTCCCTCAACTGATGAGTGGATAATGAAGATGTGGCACATTTATACAATGGAGTTCTACTCAGCGGTAAAGAAAAATGAAGTTATGAAATTTGCCGAAAAATGGATGAACCTGGAAAGGATTATACTAAGTGAGGTAACCCAGGCCCAGAAAGCCAAGCACCACATGTTCTCTCTCATATGTGGATCCTAGCTACAGATGATTGGGCTTCTGCATGAGAAGGAAAATACTTAGTAGCAAAGGCCAGTAAGTTAAAAAGAAAATATAAAGGGAAGAGAAAGGAAGGGAAGAGGGTACTTAATAGGTTGATATTGTATATATGTAAGTACAATGATTGAGATGGGGAGGTAATATGATGGAGAATGGAATTTCAAAGGGGAAAGTGTTGGGGGGGAGGGAGTGAATAACCATGGGATTTTTTTTTATAATCATAGAAAATGTTAATAAAAATTAAAATTAAAAAAAAAGAATACAGAGAAATATCTCTGAATGCTTAGTTGAGGTATTTCAGAATGTCTTATGAGGAATCTGAGGTGACAATTTCATAGCAGAATGTGTTAACATGGCCTAGATTAAATTGAGGGGTGACCCCACTGGACTATGAAACTGTGAGATTCCTATGGACTCAAGCTTCTTGTTGAAGAGAACTCCCCACTGCAGTTCAGAAACACTGCCTCACTTCCTCTCCCCAAGCTTCCCTCCCTCCCTCCATTACATCAGTGTCTAGAATCTCAGAACCTTCTTTCCTGCTAAAGAACTGGACCAAGGAACTGGTGTACATGTTTTCCTTCTCCACACCATCATCCTTCCTGGCCTCAAAGCACATCTGACTGATGAGAAAGTACTCCTCCCACCCTCCACAAACTGGCTGTTCCAAGAATATTGATATAAGGCTTCTTCTAGCTGAGCCAAGTTTGCCATTCCTCTCTCCTCCTTCTCCTGGCTTACTGACTTTGATATTAAGCTTTTCAATTCGAGTTGGGACACTGAGCTGTTCAAGTCATTTAACTTGTCAACAACTCCAGAAGGCTCACACTGTGAACTGAGCTGAATGGTTCCTGTGATGAAAGAATCAAAGTCAAATCTCTGCTCTCCTTTTCCATCCCAGCCAGCTGGGATGCCTCCTCCAGCGCTAGCTGAGTTTTGACTTGCCTTTCTTATCACATTTCTGTGGGCTTTATTCTTGACAATTGGAAAGATCTATAATGAGTTTGGGTTCACAGTAATAGTTAATCTCACTCTCAATCCAAAACAAATTAGCCAAATATGATGATGTAGTTACAAGTATGGCTACACTCCAGGTCTCCGTACTTGTTTTCATAATGATCTGGGTACTGACAGCATGGCTTAGGAGAGTAATTGGTGTCAAAAGCTACATCTTGGTGTCCATCGAAGTATTTCCAAGGATCATCAACTTGGATTTCTTTATCAGTGACATCAGACACAGCTTTTAGGTCAAGTTGAACATCATCGATATCAAAATTGTTATGAATAGACCAGTCATGTTCTGAGAAGTGACAATCATAATACCTTTTCCAGTTATAAATGTGACCATGAGTTTCATCCATAAGCAAAATATCATCAGGCTCATCTTCAATGTGGAAAGGGTGACTTGACCTGGGCTTGTCCATGGTAAAGGAGAATATGCTCATGGATGGGTGGGAAACACCTCCTCTACTGTCAACCAACACATGGGGCTGAAGGTCAGAATCTCTTCTAGGAAATCCAGTGCAGCTGGGTTAATAGTCTGTGTGGCTCAGTCATGTCATTCCTAATATAAACTGGAATTACACTGAGAAGCTCCTGGCGATATTCATCATGTATAACAGGAATAGACTCTAAAATCAGCTGGGAGAGAAAGAGAAGTCAGTGGTGGAGATAAACTACAGTGCACACTGCAAGCCAGGCCAAATGAGCCAACTGGTACAAGAGTGGCATGTCTGTTATGAGGAAAACCAACTGCTCTCCAGCTGGGCTGGAGGCCTGCTCCTCAAGAGGGAATGCATGCCTGGTACTGAAAACCTACAATGGATGAGGTCATAAGCCTTAGGAGTGTGTGGTGGTTTGAGCCAGGTGTTCCCCATAAACTTACGTGTTCTGAATTCTAGGTCCTCAGCTGGTGACAATTTGGGAATTAAAGCCTCCTGGAGGCAGTGTGTTGTTGGGGCTGGACTTATGGGTATTATAGCCAGCTTCCTCTTGCCAGTGTTTGACATACTCTCCTGTTGCTATTGTCCATCTGTTGTTGGCCAGGAGGTGATGTCTACCCTCTGCTCATATTTTCCCCTGCCATCATGGAGCTTCCCTTTGAGTCTGTACGCCAAAGTAAACCTCTTTTTTTTTTTCCACAAGCTGTTCTTGGTCAGGTGTTTTCTGCCAGCATTGTGAACCTGACTGCAACAGTATACTTGGTACTAAAAAGTGGGGACATTGCTGTTAGACACCTAAGTGTGTGGCTTTTGGCCTTTTGGAGTTGATTTTTGAGGAAGGAATGTGGAAGAATTTGAAATCTTGGCCTAAGAGACACCTTGCAGCACTGTAAGTACAGTTTGATGAACTATACTTGTCAGAGATGAAAGACCTGAATGCAATAAGAAGTAGGGACTGTGAGGTTTGGCTTATAAGGGTGAAAAAGACCTTTGCCTGGACTGGGCTAGAATCAGTTTCTGTAAGAGTCTTGCTATTACGCCTATGTCCTGAGAACTTGTGCGGGGTTGCTTTGTGTAGAAATGAACTGGTGTGAGCAGAGGGATATGACATAGAAAAAATGAAATCTTTGGGACAAAACTTCTGCCCGTTCAGCTGCAATTGTATGAAAGATTATAACCTTTGAGATTGGGCCAGTTGATGTGCTTTGGGACAATAGGAAGAATGTAGACTCTTGAAGGGGCTTGAATGCTGAAAGACTGTCCTGTTCTTCAAAGTCTGCTTTATTCCTCCCCCACCCCCAATTAACAAATTGGTAGCCCACCTGGTATTATGAAGTATAAAAAATGCAGGAAAGAGAGAGTTGTTGAATTTGCAACATGATTTTGTGTTTTGGAAATGGCCATGGGCATAGTAAAGCAGGCTTGTTGTATTATTTGCACGGAGACCCAATAGAGCCATGAGAATGGAAAGTGTGTTGCAGTAAAGACCCAGTGGAGATACCAGAACTATGGGATGGCTATTAAGGAGAGTTGCTGGCACTAGATGAAGTTTTCCAGAACTGTGAGTAGCTGGAGGGGTGGAATTGCAACCCCAGAGTCTTATCACTGGTTAGAGTTGACTTGGAGACTCATCACTGGTTAGAGTTGTTGGACTTGGAGCTACAGAGTTTGATGTTTGCCTTCTTTAAATCTTGTATTGGTTGAATATTTCTTTGCTATGCCCAATGCCATCTTTTGCAGTATGAATATTTATTCTGTGCAATTATGGGTTTAAGTGTGTGTGTGTGTGTGTGTGTGTGTGTGTGTGTGTGTGTGTGTGTGATGGCTCAGTTAAAAGATCTTGGGCTATGGAAATGTATAGACATTATTGGGATTGATAAAACTATGTATGGGGACTTTTTTATGAGCATCAGAACATTTAGTGACCATAAGCATTGGAACAATTAATAATCACAATTTAGTCATACATACAGACAGACTACATGAAACATAGAACATATATGACATAGTTGGCCAACATTAGACATGACAATATGAAACATGGAGAGACATCCTTTTAAGATTTTAGTTATGTTTTAAATTGGTGAAGACTTAATCGTAACAGGACAATAGCCAATGGTTTGAATTTAAAGTTGACATTTTTTCTTTGGTACCTTGTAGTGAAAAGAAGGGGGGAAGGGAAAAGAAAGGAAAAAACCCTAGAAGCTGTGTAGTGGTTTTAACTTTTAGCAAGGAGAGAAAAATTAGATATCCATATGTAGAAGAAGTTAAAAAGGCCCAGGAGAGATAAGAGTTTCTTTAAGAGGGCAGAGTTTGTATTTGATTTAGTGAGATGGCTTGAATTTGGTGTGAGAGGAAGAGACCCTGACAAGTCATAGCCAGATGGCAGAACTGTGTGTGAGAGATCATTTTAGAAGGGGCAAGATTTTAGAGGGATTTGGTGAGAGAGGAGGAATTGGAAGGTAGAACAAGAAGTATGAAGAGAAGGGCGGGAACAGGGGGACAAAGGAGCCCTGAAGGTGGGAACCTCAGACCACTTGCCATGTCTTCTGAGGAAGTTATCAAGATCAGTAAGAATATTAAAAGTACCAAATTCAGGCCAGTGGTGGCCATTATCTAAGGAATATTATGGCCAAATTTGAACAGAGAGCTGGAGTAATTTGGCAGGCAGGAGCTCAGGAAGTTTGAGTTCCTTAAATTAGCCTCATGACATGAGACATGTCAATGAGTGTCTTTTGGAACAGATAATTTAGGGCCCATTTTGGAGGACAAGGACTAGAGTGGCCAATCCTGCCATCAGTGACATATCCTAGGCTTAGGGAGGGCAAATGAAACCCAAGGATTAAGAGGGAATGTGTATGGGGACTTTTAAAGTTGGATGAATGCATTGTATTTGATATCATGTGTGGTTATCGGTTTATGAGGGCTAGGGATGGAAAGTGGTTGTTTAATTCAGGTGTCCCCCATAAACTTACTGAATGCTAGGTCCTCAGCTGGTGGCAATTTGAGAATTAAAGCCTCCTGGAGGTAGTGTATTGTTGCAGGCGGATTTATGGGTGTTATAGCCAGCTTCCTCTTGCCAGTGTTTGTCACATTTTCCTGTTGCTATTATTGTCCATCTGATGTTGGCCAGGAAGTGATGTCCATCCTCTGCTCATGTCATCATTTTCCCTACCATTATGGTGCTTCCCTTCAAATCTGTAAGCCAAATTAAATCTTTTTCTTCCTGCAAGCTGCTCTTAGTCAGGTGTTTTCTGCCAGCAATGTGAACCTGACTGCCACAGGGTGTAACACCTACTGGTATGTGGCTAAATGTATATATTGTGCTCACCAAACTGCACTTCTCTTAATTTTCATACCCATATATTAATGCTACCCTCACTTTTGGTTAGAGAAGCTTCTCTTTTCAGATGGCAGTGACCTTGGGATGACTCAGAAGGCACCATATTGCTGAGAAGTGATAGAGGAGTGCTCAGCACTGAGACATCTCTTACACTTTCCAAGGCTCAGGGTCCATTGTGGAAGAGGTGGCAGAAAGAATGTAAGAGCCAAATGAAGGGTAGGACTCCTTACAATGCATTCTTCCAGACACAAAATGGCTTGAATATCCATGACCTCACAGTGCCTGGCACTACCTACACAAGACCCTCATCACAAGAGGAAAAGATGATATCAAGATAAAAGAGACTAATTGAGAGGGGGAGGGGATATGATGGAGAGTGGAGTTGCGAAAGGGAAAGGGATGGAGGAGGGAATTATCATGGTTTATTTTCTATAATTATGGAAGTTATCATTAAAAAAATTTAAAGGTGCTTAGACAGTGTGGAGATCTGTACCATTTAGTAACCAGCCCTTCAGAAAGATGATCCTCATGGGAATAGTGAGAATCCAGAATCTATGCAAACCCAAAGTCACCTACCTTCAGCACCAAGTCTGCAGGGTTAATGCAAAGATTAGTTGGCTTGAGATCTCCATGCAGCATGTTTGCAGAGTGGATATGCTTGAGCCCATGTAGCAGCTGGTACATGAAGAGCCTGGTGTGCTCTTCCAGTAAAGGGCCCTCTTCCAGCACGTTGGCCAAGTCTGTCTCCATGTACTTCTGAACAATGTACATGCTGTTCAGCTCCGTGAGGGAGCCCACATCATCTGTTAACTGGCTTCCACTGGGACCAAGAATTCACAATGTTGTCGTGATCAAGTCTTCTAATAATTTTGATTTCACGGAGCACATGTTTGACACTCTGGAGATCAGTAAGGACAACTTCCTTGATGGCTACTTTCTTGTCACAGTTGTCTATAGCAGAAAAAAAAAAAAACAAAAACAAAAAAAAAAAACATTGCCTCCACAGCCCAGTCCATGTACCTGGAGCCCAGATCAAAGCCATGAATGTTCATGAGGCTTTAAAGTTTCTCAGCCATTTTGAAACCCTCACTATTGCTTTTTTCCTTTTGAATTGCTGAACTTGTATAAACAAGGAAGAAAACTGACATCAAAAGAAAAGATCTTTCAAAAGGGGAGAGTAAAAATAATGATGCTTTCACAGCAAGAGGGTGTCTTGATGTTCACTGCATATGCCAGCCGGGACGTCGGGTTCCTTTTGGATTACAGCTCAAAAACCTCTACTCACCCTGAGAATGAAAAAGAGTGCAATACTCACAGATCAAAAATGGGGCGGCAGACGTTTAAAGAAAACACTCAAACTCAAACAGAACGAAATGACTTACTATGCACTCAGATAGACCGTGAACATCTTCCTCATAGCACAGATACATTTGGTGTATCTTAGCCTGGCCCTAAGCAGCAGCATGCTAAGGTGCTGGCAAGCACTATTTCCATTTCGATTTTTTTCCTTTGTTGATGCATTTCAGCAGGAAGCCCTGAGGATCAGATGGCTCCAGCTCTCCCCAATCACAATCAAAGCTACCACCCATCTATCTGTGACATAACTGGACTTCTCTGACTCATTGAAGGAGTGCAGGGCTTGCAACAGCCCCCAGAGTCGGCTCTGGTCTTGGGCTGTGCTGGCTGGTGGCAGTGATATGAATACATATCCCAGTTTCACTATGGATGGGTATGAGTGCAGACATGAGAGTCCACCTCTCTTGGTCTTAGTTTCTCTGTTCAACCAACCCTATATCTCTTAAGTGAATCCAAGTTGATCAGGATAAATGATCTTTGTGGTGTGATTTTGAATTTGGCTTGAAAGTGTTCTACTTAGAATTTTTTTAAATTTTATTTATTTATTTGAGAGTAACAGACAGAGAAAGAGAGAGAGAGAGAGAGAGAGAAAGGTCACACCAGGGCCTCCAGCCACTGCAAACAAACTCCAGATGCATGCACCACCTTGTGCATCTAGCTTACGTGGGTCCTGATGAATCAAGCCTTGAGCCAGGGTCCTTAGGCTTCACAGGCAAGCACTTAACTGCTAAGCCATCTCTCCAATTCAGAATTTTTTCACTTCTTTTCATCAAGTAGACTGCTCTATATTTTTGTTATGTTTTTGTCTGGGTTCTATATCACTGTAGTAATGGCTTTGTGAAAAGAATTTGGAAGCATTCCCTCTATTTACAGAAGAACTTGACTTGACAAGTATTAACGTTAGTTCTTTAAAGGTCTGGTAGACTTGTATACTGAATCTATCTGGGCCTGGCATTTTTTTGCTTGGGAATGTCTTATTATCACTTTGATCTTACTGTTTATTGTAGTTCTGTTTAAATTATTTATCTCATCTTGGTTTAACTTTGGTAAGTAATATGCTCCTATATATTCATCCATTTCGTTGATGTTCCAATTTAGTGGAATACAATTTTTATGGGAAGTCCTTACAGTTTTCTGAATCTCACTGCTATCTGTTGTAATGTCTGTCTTTTCAACTCTAATTTTATTAATTTTGGTTTTTCTCTCTCTTCTTTTGGTTAGTTTGGCTGAGGTTTGGTTAGTCTTGTTTATTCTTTCAAAGAACCAATTCTTCATTTTACTTTGTTCTTTGTATTTTTGTGTCTATTTCATTAATTTCTGCTTTGATCTTAATTATTTCCCTTTTACTAGTTTTGAGTTTCATTTGTTCTTATTTTTCAAGGCCTTAAGATATGTCATTAAGTTATTTATTTGAATTCTCACTTTTTTAAAAATTTGTTTTATTTATTTGCAAGCAGAGAGAGAGAGAAGAGAGACAGACAGAGAGAGAATGGGCTCACCAGGGCCTCCAGCCACTACAAACAAACTCCAGATGTGTGCGCCCCCTTGTGCATCTGGCTAACGTGGGTTCTGGGGAATCAAGCCTTGAACCGGGGTCATTAGGCTTCACAGGCAAGCACTTAACCACTAAGCCATCTCTCCAGCCCCTCACTGTTGTTGTTGTTTTTTTTTTTTACATAGGTGCTTAAAAGATATAAACACCCCTCACTGTATCTAATAGATTTTTGTTTATTGTGTTTTCATTGTTATTCAATAGCAGGAATTTTTGATTTCCTTCTTAATTCTTTTTTTTGTGTGTGTGAGGTAGGGTTTCACTTACCCCAGGATGACCCGGATTTCACTATGTAGCCTCAGGGTGGCCTTGAACTCACAGTGATCCTCCTACCTCTGCCTCCCAAATGCTGGGATTAAAGGCACATGCCACCACACCCAGCTTCCTTCTTAATTTTTTCAATGTTACATTCACCATTCAAAAAATGTATTTTCAATCTCCATGGGTTTGTTATTTTCTGTCATCTCTCTGATTGTTGACTTCTAGGTTTACTCCATACAAGAAGTTATATCATTTTTCCTGTATTGGTTGGGACTTTTATTGTGTCTAATATGTGATAGGGACTTTTGATCCAGTGTCACAATTCATAGCTATGTTTCCAGTGCAGAATTATTTTAAATCACCTCTGACCATGCCACTTCACTGGCAGAGAACCATGCCTGGGATAAAGCCCTTTTTCAGGAGCTGGCCCTCCCCTGCGTCTCCATTGCATATCCTAAACTCTCCACCTAATCCTTAAGAATACGTGGCTAACCTGTACATTTGTAAACTGACCTGACCCAATTTTGTTTTGACATGTGTGGGTTATGTTGCAGTCACCCAAGTACCTGTTATTTTACACATGTATAAGGACATTAATTTATAAAAAAAAAAACAACACAATTTTCATTCATAACAGGGAATAGAATGTGAAAGCCAGCTCTTTTGGAATACCCTATACTAATATTAGATTTGGATACACATATTCCATTTCTTATAGTACAAATAACTGATCATTTGACCAGAGTAATGACCTCAGTGGATTTGCTTCAACCCTCACATTTATTTTTTTAAATGTTTCACATGTTACATTATTAGCTGAATAAGTTAGAAAATTCTGGAAGATAGAAACTTATATAGAATTAGAAGGTATTAAGGAGGGGATAGGAAGTAGGGTCAAAACCTACCAGTACAACTGTGAATTCTAGGTGAGGTAAAAATGCACTTCCACTGAAACAAAGCATTTCTAACCGCTTTTTCTTGATTGTGAATCTTAATTTTGAATATAAGATGATAGGTAAGTGCAGCTTTCTTGGATAATCTGAATTCCCAAGTGCCAGGAGTAGGATTTCATTATAAAATTAATAGCTAATCTTATTCTGTCTCCTGAATATTTAATTGCTATTCTTGTTACCCATTTGAAATCAGCTGTACTGTGTGAACGAAATAAAGACAATAAAGACGAACCCCTTTCTGGCTGCACTGTTGCTTATGGCAGTTCCACACAGTGGTTGGCGCCCAATGGGGGGTCCCTGAGACTTGCATGTAAAACTAGTCTAGATGTCTTCTTTTTTTGTAAGTTTTATTTTTGTAATTGTGCATGTAAAGCATCATTGAATCAATGGATCTGTTAAAGAACTCAGCTGCTGGAAACCATGCAAAATGTTTTGAGTTGCCCTTAAAATATGGAAAATGTTTTCTGAATGCTTTATATTCTTTCTGCTGTAAATTAAAAATGAAGAAAATAAAAAAAAAAGAATACATGGCTACTCACCTCTCCCAGTATACCCTTCCCATCTGTGCTTTTTTTTTTTTACCTTTTTATATATTTACTTCTTAGTTAGAAAACAGAGTTTTAAGTGTCAATCATGCTGGGTTTTTTTTTCTTTCTTTTTTTTTTTTTTTTTTTTTTTTTTTTTGCTTTTTGAGGTAGGGTCTTGCTCTAGCCCAGGCCAACCTGGAATTCACTATGTAGACTCAGAGTGGCCTCAAACTCATGGTGATCCTCCTACCTCTGCCTCCCAAGTGCTGGGATTAAAGGTGTGCGCCACTACACCTGGCTATTTACTTATGTTTTTAACACATACTTAGTTTTAGTCAACTCTTCCCCTTTCTTCTCCTCTCTCACCCTCGCTTGAGCTATCCTACTCCCAGTATTTCCCCTTTTATTTTCATACCATATAAGTTCTATTACCTTCCCTTCTCCCCTGCTTTGAAGCCTCTTTTTCCTTCTCATGACTCCCTTTCTAATTTCCTGGCATGTACACACTCGCATAAACACACACATGATGTCATGCCTGAACATGCCATTTGTTCTCAAATTTTGGCCAGAACATATTACAGTTTTTTTCTCTTAATGTGTGAAGTCAGGCTAGCAAATAGATCCACTAATAAAGTGGATACAGGTCCATTCTATTTTAAGGTTTTAATTAAAAAAAATGTTCAACACAAGTCTGATAGATGGGAGCCACAGCAGTCTAATGTCATCTGTCCTTCAAGTAAGAGGGGATCCATAGTAGTTTGCCATCTGTCCTTCTCCACACTTGAGAGGCCTGAGTCTACATGTATGTTAGAAGATTGAGTTACCTTCCTCAGGAATATTTCTCATAGGATGCATGCATCTACTTTAAGTAGAGCATGAAAAATGAAGTCTGCAATGCTATAAAAATTCCTCAATTGAATAGTAAAACAGAACTATTTGAAAATAAAAGGTGTAAGGCTTAATTATTTATGTTATTTATATCATGTGACTAATGTCAAATATTAGAGAAGCAAAACAATAAAAGTTAATAAACATGAGGCTCCATTTAAGAATTCAGAGCTGAGGTGGTTACTTGGATTTAAAAAAAATTTAAATAGATTTCCTGTAATGAAAATTCTCTAGTAATGTTACAAAAGGTAATCATTTGTTGAGACAAATAGGCCATGTGTTCTAAATAGCTTTTACTGAATCATTCCCATTGATTTTAATATTTTTTTTGAGGTAGGGTCTCACTGTAGCCCAGACTGACCTGGAACTCACTCTGTAGTCCAAGACTGGTCTCAAACTCAGAATGATCCTCCTACCTCTGCCTCCCAAGTGCTGGGATTAAAAGCATGCATTGCTTTGCCTAGCTGAATTTTAATTCTCTTTTCTATAAAACATGAGCATATTTCCATAATGCTAGTCTTAATACAGAATCTAGTTAAAAAGAGAGTCAGAAAGAAGGAGGAATTTGATTTTTTTTTAATAAAGAGAAGGTCAAATAATAATACTCTGTACACATTCAGCATACTTGAGTTTTCCCCATGTGGTCTTAGGAAAAATATAGTAACTACATAAATGAGTTGTGTTTGTCTCCAGGATTATCCCCATCACCATCACAGCCTAGATGTCATTTTGTGACTTTATGTACATAACAAAATGGCAGATACTTAGTTTTGAACGTGTAGTTCATGTAAGATAAAACACACATTGTTCATATTGCAAAAGAGTAACCTGAAAATTCATGCTAGCATCTGATAGCTGACGTTTCAAAGTAGTTGTGAAATGAAATTTTCCCATATATCATTTCTATGACATGCAGCTTTTTCTTTAATTCAGTTACTTTACTCAAAAGCAAAACCAAACAGAAACTCCATCATCTGACTTTTTCTAAGGAGTTGTGATCAAATGTTTTTTCACCACAGAGAAGGTGGGGACATTGACCAAAGGGAGAATTACATCCATGTCTCGTGTGATGAACCACTGAGTTTATGGGGTTGCTTACAGGAGCATGGGTGCCGCAAAGGCAGCTGCACCACATAGAAGCCCACCCCAGCAAGGGTGAAGACTCCAAAGACACATTCCTGGAGCTCCCTGGACAACCTTCAGGCAGCTGAACCAATGGGAAAACCTCTTCTACTCGACAAATGCCACTGCTTATAACTTTCAGGAGGATTCTAGTAGCTTACACATTTCAGGGGCTTCCAGAGACCCCTGAGTTTTGTTCACTTCCTGAGCTTTGTTTCTTTGGAGCCCACCTCCAGGAAGTGATGATTCGATTCAGAGAAAGTAGCTAAACGACAAACCCAAGAACTGGAGCCTTAAAACATACTGCATGAAAACTTGGTGTGTGGGCTCAAGGGATGGCATAGCGATTAAGGCATTTGCCTACAAAGCTAAAGGACCCAGGTTTGATTCCCCAGGACCTACATTAGCCAGATACACAAGGGGGCTCATGCATCTGGAGTTCATCTGCAGTGGCTAGAGGCCCTGGCACGCCCATTCTCTGTCTCTCTGTCCCTCTTTCTCTGTTATTTGAGGAGGCCTCACTCAGATGCTCGGCTGATGTACGTTATCAGGTTTGGAGAAACTTGAGGCATTCATTTTTCTAGTATTTTCCTCATGCTCTTCCTGTGACTCCTCAGATACATTAGAATGCTCAGTAACCTCATGTGTATCTCACTCTCTTTGCATGAGTTTCCATATTTGTTTGGCTTCTCTGAGGTTCCATGAAGACATCCATAGTGTTCAGTCCCTCAGCTCACCCACAAGAAGCTTCACTTTGTAGAGGCTATGTATATTCCCAACAGACACCTTTCAAATTTCCATTTCTCACCAGAAAATTGATCTTTCCATGAGTATAACCTACTAGCTTCTAATTCCAATTCTGGGGAGACCATTGGATGTAGCCAAAGGACTGCATTCTCTTTGGGTATTGGTCACAGGGTCCATGTGTCACACACCCATGGTTCTCTGTTCAGTTGTGGATGAGCTACATAGGGGACTGGAGCAAAGCCGAGGTTTCTTCCCCCCTCCCTTCATGAGGCCAAGGCTGGCCATGCGGCTCCTCAGGGAGTGGAGTCCAGGCGGCTCTGCCTTGGTTATATTCAATCTGCCCGTGATTGTCTCAGCCCCCAGTCAATAGCTCTGTGTCTTTTTCTCCCAATTTTTATTTTCCTGGAGAAGTTTTTGTGCAAGGGGAGGTTTAGATGGGCTCTCATGTGGTCCAAGCTAGCTCTGAACTCCCTAGTCAACAATGACCTTGAACTTCTGGTCCACTTGCCTCTACCTCCAGAGTGCTTGGATTACAGGATTATGTTACCATATCAGGTTTATGTGGTACTGGGGATCAAACCCAGGGCCTTGTGCATGCTAGGCAAGCACTATACCAACTGAGTCACATCCTCAGCCTTTTCCCAGTATTTTTAATTTCTTTAAATTTGCATTTAAATCTGACTCACATCTTGGAAACTAAGAACATGGGCACCATGGAATACACAGCCAGTTATATCCAGAAACCAGGGGCTTCGTGTGAGATGGGCTAGGGAAGAAGGCCCCTGTCGCTGGAGGCAGAGGGCCCCTGGAGCCAGTGACTCACAGAGGTACCTGTCCTTACGGATAAAGGACGTAAAGAAAAGTTCTGAGCCAACTCTCTCCAGGTTGCTGTTCCCAGGAAAGAATAACTTAAGCCAAGAGACACAATGTTCCACTGGGGCCTCCCTGTGGGATTTTGTCACCTTTCTGCAGACACAAGTTACCACAGTGAAGAGCTAAAGACAGCCCCTATTTAAGCTGGAAAGGCCCTTCTCAGGCTGTGGGATCCGTGCCGGCTGGTAAGTGCAGAACCAGGGGATGGCTGAGCAAGGAGGGCAGGGGTCCAGTGAGGGTTTGGTAGACTCAGCGCAGCCGTCCAGCCCCAGCCAGTGCCCGAGCTCAGGGACTGTTTCTCTCCAATGGCTGGAGGGTGTCTGGCCAGTGTTCTCAATGCTTTAATTTAGTGACTCCTAGAATTAGTGGCTTTCTTCACATAAAAATCCTAATTAATTTTTGTTATGTATTCATTTCTTTGGCTTAAATGACTTTCATTCACCTGATATATTTATTACCCAGGGAGATATTATCTTATTAGACTGAAGTTTAATTCACCTTTTCATCCTTCATGAAAGATAACAGCTTTTGCTGTTTTCACTACTTTGTTTTTTCCTCATCATCTTCATGAGGCAGTTAAAACCATGTGTGTATAAGTGACCTCCATAGTTTGGGTTATTTAAAAAATGCCTCAGACTGGGCCTGATGGTGTACACCCTTAGTCCCAGCACTTGGGAAGCGGAGGTAGGAGGATCACTACGAGTTTGAGGCCAGCCTGGGACTAATTCCAGGTTAGCCTAGGCCAGAGCAAGACATTACCTCGAAAAACCAAAAAAAATCAATCAATCAAACCTCAAACTCTTCAGTATGAACCGAGGCTCTTTGCTCAAGGCATCAGCTTTTGGAGAGAGTGTAGCGTCATACCTACACACGTGTGAAGCACTGTCTCGTGAAGAACATCCTTGTCCCACTTTAAATTTCACAAAGTTCACAGGTGGTGTCAGCACATAGCCATGTGCTCTTCCTGTTAGTAATTCTCATCTCAGAGAATTGGCCTGTAATTGCCCTGAAAATAAAGAGGACAGCGTAAAGGTAGAGATTCTCCTGCCTTTTCAGGGAAGAGACAGGAAGCCACCAGAACGAGGAGAGGATAAGGACTGAGCCTGCGGCTATTTGTCCATGTGTGATTGTTTAAAATCCTCTGTTGTAACCGGTAGTGGGGGCGTCAGTACCCATTTCATTAGGGGCATCATTAGAACAAAACTGTAACCCTCTTGATCTCTATGCTTAGGTGTTAGAGTCGTCTGCACCCTTCCCCCTACCCAAAACTGATTGTTTGAAGTATTTATCATCAGTAGGTAAATGTGAGCTAATCTCCTTTTCTTGGAAATAAATTACAAAGGCTGCAGTCTCTTTACAAAGAACACCAGCTGGCCCTCGTTTCATTAGGGGGATCAGAGAAACCTCCCACAGCAGTGGTGCTCTATCTGGATTTTTTTTTCTCAGATAGTTGCTGGATATACCCACAAGAAAGTGAGCACCCTGAGCAGTTGGTTCTGATCCTTCAAATGTGCCAACTCAGCGGGTCGTTCTCGTGCGTGTTTCTGGGGAAACCGTTATGGTTCGGGCTCAGATCGTCTTCTTGCTTCCGCGGAGCTGGTGCCTCCACCGGCGCAGTGAGCTCAGCTCGCACCTCCGCGCCGGGGCTGGGGAAGTCTGCCAGCTGGTGCCCCTTATTCTCCGCGGCTTCCCAGCTCTGGGTCTGCGGGAGGCGCATCCCGGCCCCAGGACGCCAGCCGGCCTGAGCTCTCCCAGGTGCGCGGTCAGCTTCACTTCCCGGCCCTTTGCCTTCTGCCCACCAGTTACACACGCGACGAGCGTGATGACAGCGATGTTGGCCCGCGTGGCACAGTCGTAATGAGCTCAGGCACGGGCTTTCATCACCTTAGTCACCTGCATAAGGTCTGGGCATGGATCACAGACCCTCGTGCCATCTCCGCCCTGAGTGACAGGTCGATTGTGCCCCTGTTGCGGTGAGAACAGGCGCTCCCTGCCGTCCTCCCTTCTCCCCGGAATCTGTCCACCCACAAAGCCAGCAGTGCCCAAGCTTACACTGGCTCTGCCGAGGCCTCTGTCAGTGTCCTCTCCTGAGCACCTGCTCGGGCAGGCGTGGGCCTGAGCACTCTTCACCACTTCCTGGATGGTTTGATGAGGGCATTTGTAACAGGACTGTCCGTGTAGCTAGTGCGAGGTAACGCGACATCTCAAGAAAATCCTTCCTTGCTCCAGACACTCATGGTCCCGATCTTTGCAAGAGACAGGTGACAGGGAGAGAATGGGTGTACTAGGGCCCCTTGCCACTGCAAATAACTCAAGATGCATGTACAACTTTGTGTGTCTGGCTTTAAATGGGTACCGAGGAATCAAACAGCCCATCAGACTTTGCAAGCTAGCACCTTTAACTGCTGAGCCATCTTTCCAGCCCTAATTTTCATGTGAGTCTTTGAGAATATTCCTGAAAACATTTTACCATGTTATGGCCCTCATTTTGTAGCTTTTTAAAGGCTTGCATTAAAACAAATAGGTACTTAGCATGGGGAATTCTTAAAGGTGGGCTACCACCAAATTCTCCAGTGTAGACTTTATACTGAGCCCCACAGCACTGGAGAATCCCTGTTTCCTGCTCAGGCAAGTCACAAAAGCTTGGACTCCATGGAGAACATCCTTCAGGATGAGGTGACCACCTGATCTCTAAGGCCATAGAAAAGAATCTTCTCCATCTACTTAAAGTATGGTGAGATTTCCTTCCTGATTACACATGCCTGTGAACAAGAGAGCAAAGACAAAGCTCAAAAATCTCCCTAATAATTGATAACTGGACTCCACTGAATGCAACTAGGTTTTTCTAGCATATGCCTCTAAGATATATGTGATTACTAGCTGTCAAGGAAGTTTCATGAGACTTTAAATTTCATGTCCCCTATAAATAGGGATAGAGATTATTAGGGGTCTATCATTTTGGTTTCATTTCTCCTTGCTCTTTGCAAGACAGCCTAGAACAGAGCTGGAAAATTTGAAAACAATATTCTCTCATATCACATGTATAATGAACTATCTAATGGTAAAAAAAAAAAGCAGCTGAGCCAGGCGTGGTGGCACACGCCTTTAATCCCAGCACTTGGGAGGCAGAGGTAGGAGGATTGCCATGAGTTCAAGGCCAGCCTGGGATTACATCATGAATTACAGGTCTGTCTGAGCTAGAGTGAGATCCTACCCTGAAAAAAAAAATAGCAGCTGACACTTTATGTCCACACCAGGTACTCTTCTGAATTTGGTACATCTGCACACACAATATCTCGATCATTTTATTTACTGTTATTTATTTATTTAATACTATTAATATTGTACATATCTCACCAATGGGTTGACTGTGTCTTGGATGTTGGCTCTTTAAGTCCTTTGTTTAGTACATGTTACATCATAGATGAACATTTAAGCCACCTGACTCAGAGCCCACTCAGCAATATCTGCCCTTTAGAAGCATTTGTCAGGAAATGAACTAGACTAAAGTTGGCACATGGCTGCCCCATCAACGGTTGTTGTGTGGAAGGTCTTATCTCCTCTCCCGTGTTCAGCCCCAACTGTGAAGCTCTTCTTGAGTCCTGGCACTAAATCCATTTTCTACAGATACAGAGGCAAATAGATGCTGCAGGTGACTGAAAACTAAACACTGAGGCAAAAGCGGAAATACATTCTACATAATGTAATTTTACTGCAGAGGTGCTGTGGAACACCAGCAAGGAGACACATAACCCAGCCAGGATCAGATGAGACCACAACCCACCCAGGAAGGGGTGAGATAGACTTGAGTGTTGACAGGAATGATGTGTAAGGATGAATGCACGTGTTGTGATGATGGACAATACAGGTGGTAATGTTTGTGACAAACTTTTTTTCTTGCTTTTCTCCCTAGGCTTGTAATATGTATGCATCTTCTCCCATGAAAATGGATCAAAACAGCCTCCTTTGCAGTTCCATTGGCATAAAAGCCACATTGTTCTCTGAGGTCAGTATTGGGATTGGAGCCAACGCTGTCCTGCTTCTCTTCCATGTCCTCACACTCCTTCTCAAGCACAGGCCCAAGCCCACCGACCTACCCATCACTCACCTGGCACTCATACACTTGGTGATGCTGCTCACCATAGGATTCATAGCTACTGACATTTTTATGACCCAGGAAAGGGGGTGGGATGACCTCACGTGTAAATCAGTCATCTTCCTGCACAGGGTGACGAGGGGCCTGTCCATCTGTACCACCTGCCTGCTGAGTGTCCTCCAGGCAGTCACCCTCAGCCCCAGAAGCTCCTGTTTGGCTAAGTTCAAACATGAGTCCTTTGGTCACAGCCTGAATTGTTTTGTACTTTTATGGGTTTCCAATATGTTCATCAGTGCTCATTTCTTAATCTCTACTGTTGCCACCCCCAATGTGACCTCAGAAAGTCTTATGTTTGTCACCAAATCCTGTTCTTTTCAGCCCATAAGTTACTGGCTGAAGTATATGGTTTACTCACTGTTGGTTTTCTGGGATGCATTCTTTATAGGGCTCATGGCCCTCTCATGTGGGTACATGGTGACTCTCTTGCACAGACACAGGAGGCAGTTCCAACATCTTCACAGTTCCAGACTTTCTACTAAAGCAGCCCCAGAGCAAAGGGCCACCCAGACCATCCTGCTACTCTTGAGTTTCTTTGTGTTCATGTACTTTTTGGATTGTATTATATCCTCCTCCTCTGGAATGCTGCGGGACAGTGACCTAGTTCGTCATTGCTTGCAGATGTTCGTGGGCAACGGCTATGCAACAATCAGTCCCTTGGTGCTAATCAGTACTGAGAAACATACAGTTAACGTTCTGAAATCCTTGTGGGGGAGGAAAGTAAATGTTTATTATTGTAGTGATGATTCCTTTCCCTTAAGATAAGCAAATAGTTTGGATTATTTTGCAATCATTGAAATATGTCTTTACATATTAACCACCCTGGGATGGAGGGATTGCTTAGTGGTTAAGGCATTTGTCTGTGAAGTGTAAGGACATAGATTCAATTCCCCAGGACCCATATAAGCTAGATGCACAAGGGGATTCATGCATCTGGAGTTCACTGGTAGTGGCTAGATGCCCTGGCATGCCCATTCTCTCTCTCTCTATCTGTCTCTCTCTCTCTCTCAAAATGGATAAATAAATAAAATAATTAAGTATTACTTATCCTTTCTTACATACCTTCAACCCATAAACTTATCTCCTTATCCAAACCTCACCTCCTTTTCCCTCCCTTGATCTATTTCTCACTTCACAACTCATGTACTGTTACCCTTGGCTCTTTAAAAACAATCCATAAACTACAATCTATTCAACTAACACCCTATTGATAAACTCTGTAAACCAAAGTGAAAAGAGCAGGAGCACAATGTGAACTTTTAGGCAAAGGTAGTATTATTTTTTTTAATTTTTTATTATTATTTAATTGAGAGTGACAGAGAGAGAAAGAGGGAGAGAGAGAGAGAGAGAGAGAGAGAGAGAGAGAGAGAGAGAGAATGGGCATGCCAGGGCCTCCAGCCACTGCAAATGAACTCCAGATGCATGCACCCCCTTGTGCATCTGGATAACGTGGGTCCTGGGGAATCGAGCCTCAAACTGGGATCCTTAGGCTTCACAAGCAAGCGCTTAATTGCTAAGCCATCTCTCCAGCCCCAAAGGTAGTATTATTAACAAGCCTGTGGAGTTCAGCACTGGCTTACTCCTAAAGCCTTGAAAGAAACACTTCCCAGTGTAACTCAAAGAAATTTAAAAGAGGGACTGAAAAGATTGCTTAGTGGTTAAGACACTTGCCTGCAAAGCCAAAGGACCCAGGTTCAGTTCCCCAGGATCTACATAAGCCAGATGCACAATGTGGCACATGCATCTAGAGTTTGTTTGTAGCAGCTAAAGGCCCTGGCATGCTCTCTCTCTCTCTCTCTCTCTCTCTCTCTCTCTCTCTCTCTCTCATTCTCATAAACAAAACATTTCTTTTAAAAAAATTTCTGAGAGGAGTGTGGAGATGGCTCAGTAGTAAAAGGTATGGGGTTATTTAAGGATATGTCTCCCATAGACTCAGGTGTTTTATTAAAATTTTTAACTTGGATCTCCAGCCACCTGGTTGAAAGAGGTCTCACTGGGATGGATCCCAGGTTTCAACCTAAGGTGTGTATGGGGGCACATCTGATATCTAGCCCAAAGGTATGCAGAGAAGTATTAGCTCTGGATGCCTGTGTTTTGCTGCCAATTTGTGCTACTGCTTTTGGTGTTTGCTGGCTGTTTGGTTGTTTCTCTCTCTGCTTGAATGTATGGAAACAACATCCACTGAGAGAACTTACCCCTGTATCTGTAAGCTTTAAATAAATCCTGTCCTCCCCCTAAACTGGGCCTGGCTTGGATGTTCATCCAGGAATGTGAGCTGTATACAACAGAAACTTTGTACCAGGAGTGGGGTGATGTTGTTGAGATGAATCTGACCATGAGGATTTTGGTCTTTTGAAACTTGTATGCTGTAAGAGGAATATGTATGGACTTGGTACTTTGGATTGCAGAGGCCATAAAGAATGGTAAGACAAACTTTGTGGGTTTTTCTGGTGAGGGTTTGAAATGCTAAATGAGGGCTGGAGGGATAGCTTAGCAATTAAGTCGCTTTCCTGTGAAGCCTAAGGACCCTCATTTGACTCTCCAGATACCATGTAAGCTAGATGCACAAAGGCAAGGCAAGCATAATGTCACATGCCCACTAGGTGGCACAAGTGTATGGAGTTCGATTGCACTGGCTGAGGCCCTGGCATGCCAATTCTGTTTGTGTATGTATGGGTGTGTGTGTGTGTGTGTGTGTGTGTGTGTGTGCATGTGTGTGTGCCTGTGTAAAATAAAAAAGGAAAAAAAGAAAATGCTAAATGAACAGAGGATTGTATTTGAAGTCTTTCCTTAGAAAATTTGAGAGGGGAAGAAATGATAACAGAGAACTTTGTTGAAACTGAGCTACTGTCATAAATGCTGGCTGCATTATTCTTCTCCCCATGTGCATAGAGTATGATCAAGGTTGCATCTGAAAGTAATGAACTAATGGCTTGGCAGAAGATGCAGAACTGATAAAGAAGAAATTTACAATTGGAAAAATTTAAACAAATTTAAAATTACTAGCACAGAGACAGATTTTAGGGTTACTGAAGCTGCCATTGATAAGAATGGCCAACTACTTATATTGAAACAATGGAAAGATGACTGAGGTTATCCCACCCAGGAAGGACTAGATGAATAGGAATGTAAGCTCTTTTGAAGGGAGATGACTTGAAAGGAAGGAACCTGTTCTTCAAAGTCACCATTCATTTCTTCCCTGAATAAACAATATGGTTGTATGGCTGCACACCTGGCATTGGTTTTGGGAGCATGAAAAATGCATGAAAGTAAGTCATTAAGTGCACATGGTTTGAGAAGTTGCTGCTGAGATGTGGAAAACGGAACAGAGTAACGTCCTTGGTAGAGAAGACAGTGAGGCCATTGTAAGATGGACCGTGGTTCTCAGTGGAGACCCAAAGATGTTTTGGATATACCAGGACTGTAGAGATGCTACGATGCAGCATGACTGGCTCAAGATGGAAGTTTTCCTTGGCTACTCAGCCCAGCTGGAGGGGCAGAATTGGAAATCCAGAGAATGTCATCTCTGGTTATGGAAGTTGGACTTAAACTGCAGATGTTTGATGTTTGCCTGATAGTTGTTGATTTTTGCACTGCTACAGACTCTCCTTGTTATACTTTATAGAAATGGAAATGTTTAATTTGTGCCATTGTATGTTGGAAGTATGTAACTTGCTTTGATTTTATAGGATTCACAGTTAAGAGACAGTCTTGAATCTCAGATTAGACTTGTATCTTTGGAACAATATTAAAGTTGATTAAAAAAACTATGGGGGCCTTTAAAGTTGGAATTAATAAAATTAACAATGTGAAATTGCATGAGTCTACTGGGGGGGGCAGGGGCAGAATATGGCAGCTTGAATGTATGTCCTGCATATTTGTTGCTGTTGTTTCGAGGTAGGTTCTCACTCTGGCTCAGGCTGACCTGGAATTCACTAAGTAGTCTCAGGGTAGCCTTGAGCCTATGGTGATCCTCCTACCTCTGCCTTCCAAGTGCTTGGATTAGAGGTGTGTGCCACCATGCCCAGCTAGACTCAGGTTTTTTATTAAAGCATGTAACTTGGGTCTCAAGCCCCCTGACTGGAGATGTCAGTAGGAATGGATCCTGGAGTCCAGCCCTAAGATGTGTTAGGAGTGCATCTTATTTCCCGTCCCAAGCAGGTTGAAAGAATAGTCTGAGCTCTGGCTTTGTCCCTGCTGCTTGCTGCCCTTTGTGCTTGTTGCTTTGGGTTTTAATAGGATGTTTGGTTGTTTCTCTCTGTTTGGATGTATGTAAGTACCTTCTTCTACCACTGATGGAAATTTTCCCTAGATCTGTAAGCTCAAAGTAAACCTCTTCCTCCCATGAACTGTGCCTGATTTGGATGCTTATCCCAGCAATATGAAGCTGTCTACAATGGTACACAAATTAAAAGCCTATACTGTTTTTGTGTCATTCAGTAAAAACACAGATCATGGATATTTACCAGATAAGACAGTACAGAGAAATGAATATTAAGAGACAATTAGATCAACAGCAGTTGGAATTGAAAGCCATTAAATGGGATCTTTAAGGGTGAGTGAAAATGTTTGGTAACAAGTTGAAAAGGAGACTGAAAGGGTAGCCTTTAAGAAGTGTAGGCCAGTTCAAGACTTCTGGTTAAGATGGTGGCATAGGTCCCATGCCAAAGCAGCCTAGGGGGGAAAAAGACCAAAAACACTCAGCAAAATACACACTTTTACTAAAACGTGGGGTGTATAGGAAATTGAAACAGCAGTGGAGAAGTAGAAGAGATCCAGAGCATCTAGAGGCCACACAGGCCGGCAAAAGCGGCCCCAGCAGGTCTGCCGACTGTGGCAGTGGCAGCGCACGAGAAAGCTGCCAGGCTCAGCTTGAGCTGCAGGAAAAGCCAGGTGAGGGGAGCTTCCACTCACATCGGAGCTCTCCACAACTCAAGAAACATGAAGGGAGAGCAGCAGTGAAAAATGGAGGAGCAGATCACAAGATAGAAGAACATGTGGAACAGCGAGAGAACTAGAGCAGCTGCGGTTTCCTCCCATCCCCCACCGCTTGTGCCCAGTTCCAGTGAACAGAGCAGTGGTCCCAGACCCGGCCACACCAACTTGAGCCGACAGCAGGACCCAAGCAGGAGCAGAGTCTGACAGCAACATCAGTGGCTCTGGCACCAGCAACAGTGGCCCCAGCAGCAGCAGCTTCACAGGCAGCAGCAGTGGATCCAGCAGTGGCAGCAACAGCAGCAGCAGCAGCGGTGGTGGATCCAGCAGCAGCAGCTTCAGCAACGGAGGCGACAGCCCCAGCAGCGGCAGCTTCATCAGGATCAGTAGCATCTCCAGCATCAGGGGTGCCGATTTGCAGGGCCACAGTTGCCAGGAGCCGTTTTCCCCACAGGAAAAGCCAGTGCCCAGCTCCAGAAATCAGAACAGCAGCCCAACAACCCACCCAGCAACTTGACTGAGACCAAAATCATCCAAAAAGGTAATGGGGATTGCACCAGGGAAGGGTCTCACTTGGTAACAAGCTGACTTGGATCCCTCAACAGACCAGAAATCTTAACCTCTTTGTTGATATAGGATCTGGTTGTTATAATAACTACTCTTGCATAAATACTTAGTGCTGTTTTTGATTGAATGTGTACAGTGTTTAGTTAAATTTTAGAATCTACCTCTATTTTATTCCACTCAGCCTACTTCAATACTCCCATATAAGGGAAACTCAACCCCTAGGAACACCTTTGTAGATACTCTGAGAGTCTTAAGAGCCACACCTAACACCTTAAGCTCCTACCCAGAAGATATATAACATCAAATCAATTGATACAGCTAAGAATACCCACATAGCTAGAAAATCCAAGCATTAACTTACTCCAAGAGGCAAAAATATATACATTATAATACAAGAAACACTAAAAAGCAAGACAATATAAATTCACCTAAAAGTATTAATGCATCAGAAATGACCTCCAGTGAGAACGAGTTAGAGGAAATGCCTGAGAAAGATTTCAAAAGAATGGCTGTAAATATGTTCAAAGTCAAAGAACAAATCAAAGGAATCAAAGAAGAAATCAAAGAGGAAATCAAAGGAATCAAAGAGGAAATAAAAGAAGATGCAGGGCACCAATTTAATGAAATAAAGAAGTTAATACAAGACATAAATAAGGAAATATAAATAATAAAGAAAAACCAGTCAGAATTACTAGCAATGAAGAATGCAGTTAATGAAATAAAAAACTCTGTAGACAATCTCACCAGTAGAATGGATGAAGGACAGGACAGAATATCTAACCTAGAAGACCAGGTGGCAGATCTAATACAGTCCAACAAAGAGAAAGACAAACTTATAGAAAAGTATGAGTGGGAATTTCAAGATATTCGGGACACTATGAAAAGATCAAATATAAGAATTCAGGGCATAGTTGAAGGAGAAGAATTCCACTCCAAAGGCATAGTAGGCATCTTCAACAAAATCATAGAAGAAAATTTCCCCCAAATTGGGAAAGAGGTGCCAATTCAGATACAGGAAGCCTTTAGAACCCTAGCCAGACAAAACCTGGAAAGAACCTCTCCTCGCCATATTATAATCAAACTACCAAACACACACACCTAAGAAAAAATATTGACAGCAATTAGAGAGAAAAATCAAGTTACCTACAAAGGCAAGCCCATTAGGATTACAGCAGATCATTCAACACAAACTTTAAAAGCCAGGTCTTGGATTGATGTATTCCAAGTTCTGAAAGATAACAACTGTCAACCAAGGTTACTTTATCCTGCACAGCAATCCATTCAAATAGATGGAGAAATAAGGACATTCCATGACAAAAGCAGGTTAAAGGAATATTTGAAGACAAAACCAGCTCTACAGAAAATACTTGATAGAATCCTCCATGCTGAAGAAAAGGAAAAGCGCACATATAAGGAACCTGGAAAAAACAAGCAATGCTCAAATACTAGTTAACACAAGAGAGCAAAGGTAGAACCAGAAAAAAAAAGAAAAAAAAAAGGGCAAACATAAATACACACCTTTCAATAATATCTCTTAATATCAATGGCCTCAATGCCCCAACCAAAAGATATACGTTTGCAGACTTGGTTGGAAAGCAGGATCCTACAATTTGTTGTCTCCAAGAAACTCACCTTTCTACAAAGGATAGATATTATCTGAGGGTGAAAGGTTGGAAAACAGTATTTCAAGCAAATGGGCCTAGAAAACAAGCAGGGTTTGCTATCCTAATATCTGACAAGGTAGACTTCAGTCCAACGTTAATCAAAAAAGATAAGGAAATAGAATTTCAAAGGGGAAAGTGGGGGGGGGGAGTTACCATGGGTTTTTTTTATAATCATGGAAAATGTTAATAAAAATTTTTTAAAAATTAAATAATTTTTTAAAAAGAAAGATAAGGAAGGTCACTTTATATTGATTAAGGGCACACTCCAACAGGAGGACATTACAATCCTAAACATATATGCACCTAACATGGGGGCTCCCAAATTCATCAAACATTATTAGAACTAAGGTCACAGATAACACCAAACATAGTGGTGGTGGGTGACTTTAACACCCCACTCTCATCAATTGTCAGGTCATCCCAGGAAAAAAGTAAACAGAGAGGCATCTGGACTAAATGAGGTCATAGAAGGAATGGACCTAACAGATATATACAGGACATTTCATCTAAAGGCTGCAGAATATACATTCTTTTCAGCAGCACATGGAACATCCTCTAAAATAGATCATATATTAGGACACAAAGCAAATCTTAACAAATTCAGGAAAATTGAAATAATTCCTTGCATTCTACCTGACCACAATGGAATTAGAGTACAAATCAGTAGCAAGAAAGGCTATAGAGCATACACAAAATCATGGAAACTAAACAATACACTACTAAATGATGAATGGGTCAATGAAGAAATCAAGAAGGAAATCAAAAACTTTATAGAGTCAAACAATAATGAGAACACAACATACCAAAATCTCTGGGACACAAGCAAGGCAGTTCTAAGAGGTATATTTATAACCTTAAGTGCCTATATTAAGAAATTAGAGCCGGGAGTGCTGGCACACGCCTTTAATCCCAGCACTCGGGAGGCAGAGGTAGGAGGATCGCCATGAGTTCAAGGCCACCCTGAGACTACAGAGTTAATTCCAGGTCAGCCTGGACCAGAGTGAGACCCTACCTTGAAAAAAAAAAAAAAAGAAATTATAAAGGTCACAAGTAAATGAACTAATGCTTCACCTTAAAGCCTTGGAAAAAGAAAAACAAGGCAAACCAAAAATCAGTAGATGGGAAGAAATAATAAAGATTAGGGCAGAAATTAATGAAATAGAAACAAACAAAAAAAAATCCAAAGAATTAATGGAAACAAAGAGTTGGTTCTTTGAAAGGATAAACAAGATTGATAAAATCTTAGCAATCTGACCAAAAGAAAGAGAGAAGAGACACAAATTAATAAAATCAGAGATGAAAAAGATAACATCACAAGAGATTCCAGAGAAATTCAAAAAATCATAGGGACATACTATAAAAGCATATACTCTACAAAGTATGAAAATCTGAAAGAAATGGATGATTTCCTTGATTTATATGACCTAAATAAATTAAATCAAGATGAGATTAATCACTTAAATAGACCTATAACAAACATGGAGATCCGAACAGTTATCAATAATCTCCCAACTAAAAAATGCCCAGGCCCAGATGGACTCACTGCTGAATTTTACCAAACCTTCAAGGAAGAGATAACACCATTCCTTCTTAAACTTTTCCAGGAAATAGAAAAAGAAGGAATTCTACCAAACTCTTTCTATGAAGCCAGCATCACCCTGATACCCAAACCAGGCAAAGATAGAACAAAAAAAGAAAATTACAGACCAATTTCCTCATGAACATAGATGCAAAAATTCTCAACAAAACCTCAAATATCTAAAATAATACTGAGCAACAAAAATAAGGCTGGTGGTATCACCATACCTGATTTTAACCTATACTACAGAGCCATAGTAACAAAAACAGCATGGTACTGGCACAAAAACAGACATGTAGATCAGTGGAACAGAATAGAGGACCCAGATGTAAGTCCAGGTAGCTATAGCCACCTGATATTCGATAAAAATGCCAAAAATACTCATTCGAGAAAAGACAGCCTCTTCAGCAAATGGTGTTGGGAAAACTGGATATATATCTGTAGAAGGATGAAAATAGGTTCTTCTCTCTCTCCATGCACAATAATTAAGTCCAAATGGATTAAAGACCTTAACATCAGACCTGAAACTCTGAAACTGCTAGAGGAAAAAGTAGGGGAAACCCTTCAACATATTGGTCTTGGCAAAGACTTTCTGAATACAACCCCAATTGCTCAGGCAATAAAACCACAGATTAACCACTGGGACCTCATGAAATTACAAAGATTTTGCACTACAAAGGACACAGTGAAAAAAGGAAAGAGGCACCCTACAGAATGGGAAAAAATCTTCGTCAGTTATATATCTGACAGAGGATTAATATCTAGGATATACAAAGAACTCAAAAAGTTAAATAATAAGGGATCAAACAAGCCAATCAAAAAAATGGGCTATGGAGATAAATAGAGCATTCTCAAAGGAAGAAATATGAATGGCATATAAGTATATAAAAAAAGTTCTATGTCACTAGTCATCAGGGAAATACAGATTAAAACTACATTGAGATTCCATCTCACTCCTGCCAGATTGGCCACCATCATGAAGACAAATGATCGTAAATGTTGACAGGGATGTGGAAAAGAGGAACCCTTCTACACTGCTGGTGGGAATGCAATCTGGTCCAGCCATTGTGGAAATCAGTGTGGAGGTTCTCAAAACAGATAAAGATTGATCTACCATATGACCCAGCTATAGCACTCCTAGGCATATATCCGAAGGACTCCTCTCATTGCCTTAGAAGTACGTGCTCAACCATGTTTATTGCTGCTCAATTTATAATAGCTGGGAAATGGAACCAGCCTAGATGTCCTTCGACTGATGAGTGGATAATGAAGATATGGCACATTTATACAATGGAGTTCTACTCAGCGGTAAAGAAAAATAAAGTTATAAAATTTGCAGAAAAAATGGATGGATCTGGAAAGGATTATACTAAGTGAGGTTACCCAGGTCCAGAAAGCCAAGAACCACATGTTCTCCCTCATATGTGGATCCTAGCTACAGATGATTGGGCTTCTGCGTGAGAAGGAAAATACTTAGTAGCAGAGGCCAGTAAGTTAAAAAGTAGATATAAAGGGAAGAGAAAGGAAGGGAGGAGGGTACTTAATTGGTTGGTATTGTATATATGTAAGTACAATGATTGAGATGGGGAGGTAATATGATGGAGAATGGAATTTAAAAGGGGAAAGTGTGGGGGGGAGGGAGGGTATTACCATGGTTTTTTTTTTTTATAATCATGTTTGTGATTAAGCCTCTGCCAGAGCCTGCTGGCTAAAAAGGTTTGAGCCTGATGGGGAGTGAGGATTAAAGACTGACAGAAAAAAGGATGAAAGCAAGGACTACAGTCAAGGACTGAAGCACCATTTATTTCTCAGCAGTCCATTTTAATATCTTCTTGCAAACAGTTTGCCTACGTACAAAAATTCCATGACATTCTCACAAGTTTCTATCAAAACAACTTCTTTCTGTTATAGACTTACACACCTTGACCACTTCTCAGTACAAAAGATTATTCCAAGGTTGGGAGAGAAACAAACCCTCTATTCCTAGCAATACAAGCATAAAGGTTCAAGGAATGGTCAGCTCTTGCCAGTAACACTGAATGTACATAATCTTGTTTACTTGCAGGTGCAAAAGCCTTATTGCCACACAGCCCAGTGCTATGGATTCAAGGCCAGCCCAATGGCTCCAGACAGTTTCCCCTTTTTTATTTTTTATGAACCAGGTCCTTCTGGGCCTTGGTGCAGAAAGACTGTGCCTGTCTTTGGTTGTCCTCTACAATATTTAGGCCTTACCCATCATTGATACATGAATTCCATCATTCATGCCTTGTCTTAGGTTGACCTAACTCAAGAGAATCTTACCTGTCTTTGACTACCAGCCTCTGCAGGGGCTTAAAGATAATGTCTCAGGAAGCCAGGGTCGGGTCTCTAGCTGTATCCCATGCACTTCTGCATGAATGTCCATAAGGAATCTCAAAAGGCACTTAATGAGTATGGGCAGGAGGCACAGAATGAGCAAAAGACAAACACCTGACACCTGTAGCAGCAAAGCTTCCTATCCAAGAAGTGAGAGAATTCCATTCAGGCAAGGAAGACTTAAAAGCAGATTAAGTCATCGGCAGCTTTAGCTGCATCAAAAGTAAGACAATTATTTTGCAAAGTCAAAATCTCTGAATACAAATGAATCAGGTCCAAGGAAATATTATCATTATGCCAAATACCTCTTAAATACATTTTTATCTTTTCCCAATGCTGTTGACTATCATTATATTTTTTAGAAGCAACACAAGTCCATTGAAAATCTGCATGATACTCCAAACGAATTTTAACTTGCAACCCAAGTATCTCTCCACCCAAATATGTAACCACATCATAGAGAGTGACTATTTATTGTTCCAATTTTCTATCTATATCTAGAGCAATAGAAACATTTCTGGATAATTCATTAACAAAACGTGCAGTTTGAACTTCTTGTGACAAAACAATAGCTGCAGTAGTAGCAGTAGCTAACAATAAAAGCTAGGATGCCTGCAATTACCAATCCTACCACTCTTTTTGGTCTACTTAAAGCATTTTTTACTTCCTGTAACACTTGTATTCCCTTGTCAGAATACCAAGGCCTTGTTACATTAACAGGAATCATGACAAATGCTGGTTGCTTAAAAATCATAACTCTATCAGGGGATGATTCTGAAACACAATTAGACAAAGTACAATTGTTACATGTAACATTGAACATTTCCTCAATCCACGTAATATGTATGTCTCCCATTAACATAGCATAGGGTGGAGTAACACAAGCCATGACCCTCCCCTTTGGGAGGGAAGAACTGTCATTCCTGGGGGAGGTGACGCTCATTCCTCCCATGGCCACAGAAACTTTCCATAGGTAAGTCTGTTGGAAGCCCTCATCAGACCACCAAAGTCCAGCAGAGTCCACCAGTCCAGTCATTGTTCCACTTACCACTCCTTCTGCTCCAGGATTTCCTGGCCAGTCCTTAACATGCCTTTCAGTTCCAGAGATGTTATACATGATGTAAGCAGTCCCAACATACCAAGACTATAATTTCTCTAACTTCCCAAGTTGCTGGGTGTATGATGGGTGGGTCAGGAACATAAGCCCAATACAGCTTACTGTGGATCATTGGGAGTTGAATCCACATCATCAGGAGCAGAGGCATCATTCTTCTGATGTTCAGTCCCCGCAAACTGGACCAACCTCTCTGGCAGCCACCTGGCATTGTCAGCATCCTGTAGGAAAACACAAACATACCCTCGTCTCCATAATAATACCAGTTTGGGGCCATGCCATTGTCCATCAATGGGGTCCTTCCATCTAACCTGAGCATAAGTGTCTAATGTTCTAGGATGCCATAATCTGTCTGCAGCAGAATGACTGGATGCATCCACATTTAAAAATTTAAAATAAAGAGTACATGATTTAAAGCATTCTGTGGTGACCAAGGGTACAACTCCCCCTTTTAAATTTTTTGTATTTTTTAAAGCTCCATGAGCATGTTCAACAATTCTTTGTCCCTGAGGGTTATAAGGTATGCCTGTTTTATGAACAATTGATAATTGGGCACAAAAGCGCTGAAAAGATTGACTAGTGTAACCTGTACCATTATCTGTCCTTATAATTAATGGCATACCTGCTACAGCAAAACATTTGATGCAATGTGCTATGACATGTTTAGTAGCTTCCCCAGTCCGTGCCATAGCCATCAGAAATCCTGAGTAAGTATCAATGGATACATGATCATATTTTAATTTTCCAAATTCAGGAATATGAGTTACATCCATCTGCCACCGATGATTTGGTTTTAATCCGCTAGGGTTTATTCCATACTGAGGAACTGAGTGATATTCAGGACAGGTATTACATTGTCGCACAATTTGCCTAGCAGCTTCTCTAGTCATTTGAAACTGTTTTCTTAAACTTTGGCTATTTTGATGATGTAAATTATGAGATTTTCGACCTAATTTCAATTGAGATATGCCTATAATCTGTGTGGCTTTGTCCGTCACATCATTTCCCAATGCTAAAGGACCTGGCAAGCCTGAATGAGCTTGGAATGTGACCTACAAAACAAGGATGAGAGAGAACATGCATGCATCTTTGTATTTGACTAAACAAATCTTGCACTTGAGAATTGGCAGTTTCAATATCAGACATGGTCTCAAGTACCTGTAAAGCTCTAGCAATGTATTGACTATCAGTATATAAATTAAATGGAGTTACAGCTAAAACATTAAATACTGTAGCTACAGCTCTAAGTTCTACTACTTGAGCTGACGCTGGGGGAGGAGAAAATGAATAAGACTGTTCTTGAATAACATATGCTGCTCTGCCATTAGAGGATCCATCTATAAATACAATTAAAGCATCTTCAATAGGCTCTTCCCTGACTGTGTGGGGAAAAATAAAAGGATGAGAATTTGCAAATTGCAACAATTTGTCTTTAGGGTAATGATTATCTATAACCAGGATAATGTGCAAAAGCAATAGCCCATGAATCCACATTTAGAAATAGCCAATCTATGTGTTGCTTTGTAAAAGGAACCCCTATAATAGCCAGCTCCTTCCCAGAATATTTTTTAGACTTTCCTCGAGCCATTTGAATTAAACAAGCTACCGCTTCATAATAAGGAGTCAGCACTCTAGCAGGAGAAACAGGTAAATGTAGCCACAATAGAGGTCCTTCTTGCCATAAAACTGCAGTTGGAGTATGTTTAGTGGCCAGAACATATGCAGCCCATCCCTGAGAATAATCAATATATTGAATTTGTTGTTTTTCAATAGCTTGTTCTACTAAGACTAATGCCTTACATCCCTCATCTTTTAACTGACTACAGACTTTGGATTTGGATCTCCTTTTAAAATGTCAAAGAGGCTTTAATTTTCCAGTACTAATCTTTAAATGAGGTCTAAGCCAATTGTTTTAAAGTAGAAGTCCTGATTCTGAATCTCCCAGCAATCTGCTTGCAGTCTGTAGTAATCTATCTACAAAGTCCCGATATAACTCATCAGGTCCTTGCCCTAATTTCTGACAAATCTTCAGTCCCCCTCCCAATGGATGGAAGTTTATATCAAGCTCTCCTAGCTGTGGCATTAACTTGAGCATAAACGGCAGGATCAAAGTCTAATTGCTCTCTCGTTCCTTGATATTGTGCCTCTCCTGCAAGAATGGCTTGCAGGGGTGAGACAAAAGACCGAGTCAAAGATAGAGGATGAAACTCCCCTGCAGGTTTCGACACTACCGCTATGACAGGAGGTTTCATTACAGCAGGAGGACTGGGAGTGACTGGATTTCCTGGAGCATGCTTTCCCTGAAATTGCTGTACTTGTAAAGACAGTGATTCAATCATGCTTTACAAACATTGCACCTCCTCTGAATATTTTTCTTTCTGTTCACCCTCAGATTTAGTAAAAGCTATAAAAGGTGGAAAGTCCTCCTCTTGGTGATATTTTGTCACCTCCTCCTCTAATTCTGCTTCCTCATCTAAATCTAAATGACCAAGACAGCATTCTTCTTCTCCAAATAAAAGCTTAAATCCAGACTCCGGCTCCTCAGGTGGAACAAAAGGCTCAGTTTCATTTTCTAAGTTCACAGTGAGAAGCAGTCCTTTGGCTTTAACTGTATCTGATTGAACTTTATCTCTTTCATTTCTGGGATCTAAACTATCTCTAACTAAATGTTGTGCCCGTCCCGCCAGCAGGAAGAACAACAACAACAGGATTCTTCTCAAGCACACTTTATTGGGAGCTCCAAGCTGAAAGAGAGAAGGACCCCGACCCTACGGAGCGCCAAGCTTATATACCCGTAATCATGTGGATGTGCAGCGTCATCTGATTGGCTTAAGTCTCATCGGATGACTTTGCATCACCCAATCAGAATAGGTGAGCAGCCATATTAGGATAACGTCATATGCTCATGTGCAGACGATTAGGATACAAAAGCAGTAAACAAGCTGACGTGGCAAAGCCTGATGAAGCCAGCGCGGCTTCCCACAGTTCCCCCTTTTCTTTTTGATTTTTGATCCTCAGGATACCCGATCAAGGACCAGCCCTCATGATGGCCGGTCCAATCGAGGGTAGAGCCCAAGACCAAGAGTCTGCTTAAGCACCTTCCCGAGTACAATGGGAAAAATCCCGTCGGGGTGCAAAGGCCACTCATGCAGGGATGTAAGCCTTCCAAGGTGCAATGACAACAAGGTCACTTGGTGTGCAAAGGCCTTACAGTTGGCAGGGTGGAACTAACCATCTCGCAGGCTCGCCAGCCACACTTGTGGAGATGCTCCTTAATCCAAAGCCATAAGTGCCTGAACTATCTTTACGTTATCCTGCTTATGTTGTCATCTGATTCGACAGATAAGCCAGAGACAGAACACCATACCACACAAAAGGGCTGCTCCGAACATAGCCACCCCCACCCACTCCTTAAAGAAGGAAAATGCAGAAGATAGCCAAGAGATAAAATCTCCCAGGGAGACTGGTTCCAAACGAGTTCCATTCAGCTGTACAATCCAGAATAGTAACTTCCGAGATAACTGCTCTCCTTTGAGCATCCAGTTTCCTGCCAAAAATTCAGCTAGCTTGCGACTCTGATTGAAAGAAGCAGTAAAATTAAATTGCAAGGGAGTAATGCACAAATGTTGATACTGGGAAACACAGCCAAGTTGTATTATTTTATATAACTCCTCTACTTGATTTTGCACCAGATCTACTCTTTGATTAACTAGATGAATGCCAGCGAGAAGGTGCTTATTATTACTTCTTGTGTTTCTAGTGCTGCAGAAGTCTTTTCCACTATGTTATTAACAACTTCCACAGTTTGAGCCTGAGATGTCATGGCAAGAGCAGCAGTAGTTGCTGCTGCAGCTGAAATGACTATGGCGGAAATGATTGCTGCAGTAATACCAAAATCTCTTTTATGACGAATAAGTCCTACTAAAGGAAAGTTATTTGGATCCACCTCCACTGGAATGGGGACAAAAGTAGGTAATTTTACTATTAAAGCCAGGTTGACGCTGGCATTCCAGCACTCTGCAAGCCAGCACATGATATTCCTGCAATCTATCGAAGAGGTGTTGGTGCTAACATTCGCTGTTAGAAAGAAGAATGGGGCTTGCACACAAATTGAGGCTGGATTAAAGCTACTATTAATCCATTGGTGATTTTTGGTTATATCCTTAATGTAGATTTTATCATTCTTACTGATACGAACTGCTGAAATATTCCATAATGCATGTTTAGCACCCAATAATCCTGCTAAGGCTGACACATCCGCCATTGCACCTACCTCGTTGGACAGAAGCCATTGATACCAGGGCCATCCAGCGCTATTACTAAGTGTATCATTTCCTTTACTCTTAAATTGGTAGCGCCTTAACGGGGGGGTCATTTGGAATCCCTGCAGGATCTGTTTCTGGATTTTGTCTGGACTCTGACATGGAGTGAAAATCGGGGGGAAGGCATAATTAGGTTCACACCAAGGGGCACTTTTTATATTACTAGCATTTATCTTAAGATTTGGCTGTCTAGAGGGGACGGTCACTTCACTCTGTATCAATAACGTGGTAATGTTAACATTTGTAACATTACCTCCCTCTCCTGACCCATTTTGTTTTCCCTTAGTTATCTGGGTTAAAGCTGCGATTATTACGCTCATGTCAACTTTAGACTTTTCCAATGGGTCCCGCCAAGCACTAAGATTTTGTTTCTGTAATACAATACACGGGGGGCCCTGATTCTTATTACCCTGGAAAAAGCACAAAGTGCCATTCAGTTGAAAAGAGGTTTGATTATAAATTTTTGGTGTTTGCATAGGATCCCTGATGCAAGGTATTTCCCCTTGGCAGGATGTAGAGAATAAAGTAGGTAAGACACCAGAATAGGAATGAACCGGCATAGGGACAGGCCATGTTCTGGCCACAGCCCAAAATTGCATCTTATTCCCCTTTATCATCATCGGCAGGAGCAGGCTCAGGATCATCAATAGTAGTAAAGAGGTTGTCATTCCTTGTCTTCTCATGACTTAAAATTCGAGTCAACCGCTCTGGCACCCAAATAGGATCAGCTTGGCCCTGTGGGAAAACACAAACAGCTCCCCTGGATCTGGCTATAACTGGATCCGGGCCTTTCCAGACATTTTCAAGTACATCCTTCCATTTTGCATCTTCGTAACAAGGAGGGGATTGGGTCATCTGGCGGTCAGCTGCCGTTAGACCCGCAGCATCGATCGTCAGAAAATTCAAAGTAAAAAGTACTAGAGATAGTTTATTCTTTGGGGTGTGGCCTTGGCCTATTCCCCCTTTTTGTTTTTGTAAGCATTCTTTGATAGAACGATGGGCTCGTTCAACAATGCCTTGCCCTTGTGGATTGTAAGGAAGGCCAGTGGTATGAGTAACTCCCATGATGTCACAAAACTGGCGAAAACCTTTTGCAGTATATCCAGGTCCATTATCAGTCTTTAATACACGGGGCTTTCCCCAGGCTGCCCAGGCCTCCAGACAGTGAGTAATAACATGCTGAGTACGTTCACCAACAAGGGGAGAAGCATGAATAATTCCTGAACAGGTATCTATAGAAACATATACATATTGCAACTTGCCAAATGAGGGGATATGTGTAACATCCATTTGCCAAATCTCTCCCGAACGCAGTCCCCGGGGATTAATGCCAATATGAGGAGAGTGCAAGAAAGGGACACAGGCAGGGCAGTTGACAATAATATCATATGCCATGGCCTGTGAGAGATTAAATTTTTTGCACAGCATTGCAGAAGACACATGATACAATTTGTGAAAATCTCGAGCCTTGGACAAGTTATCCAAGGACAGGAGAAAAAAAGCTCGCGTGGCTTTATCAGCAAGATCATTGCCAACAGCATGGGACCAGAAAGCATAGAATGAGCTCTAATATGTTGAACAAAAAATGGATTGGTTCGGGACCAAATTAAACGTTGCAACTTGGATAAATGTACAGCAACAGGGCTGGTATCCTTAATAAGGCCTGCTACTTCTAGATTCTTAATAGCATTAACTACATACTGAGAATCAGAGATTAGATTAAAAGATTCACTGAAAAGTGCAAACACATGACATACAATTTGGCATCCACTATTTGAGGAGTATTTGGTTCAAATCGTACTGTGACTGGTTGTTGTCCCTTGATTACATAGGCTCCTAGGCCTGTCTTAGATCTGTCCGTATAGATGTCTAAGGCATTTGCAATAGGTGACTGCGAGGTAATCTTTGGGAACACAATGGGGTGTAGCAAGACAAAATGCAGTAAAGGGTCTCTGGGCAGATGGTTATCCAATCTTCCAGAGAATGAGCACATCAATATGGCCCAATCATCAGTTGTAGCAGCTAGAATACGTACCTGTTCAGAGTTATAAGGGGTAATCAAAGAATCAGGTGCCACACCAAAGTGCATCAGAGATGACTTTATACCTTGAAGAGCAAGGGTGGCTACCATAGTTGGATAATGTTCTATGCATTTTTTTAGGAGAAGAATGAGAATGTATCCATAGCAATGGACCTTGTTGCCATAGAACCCCTGTAGGAGTTTCTGGCGTAGCAAGAATGCACAATAAAATGGGTTGTCCCGGGACTATTCTGCATAACTGAGCAGACTGTAAAGCTTGCTCCACTTTAAAAATAGCTACTCGTGCAGCTGGAGTCAAAGTTCTAAGTGAGGAGATATGTGAGTCACCTTCAAATATTTGAAATAGGGGTCTCAGCTCATGGGTAGGAATCTTTAGATATGGTCTTATCCAATTTATATCCCCTAACAATTTTTGAAAATCATTCAATGTCCTTAATGTGTCTGTTCTTATTTGTAGTTTTTGAGGTCTAATGATATTTTTACTAATTGTTGCTCCTAGGAAATTACCTACCTCTCCTTCCTGTACCTTTTCACTAGCTATATGTAAACCATAGGCTTCAAGATCCTTCTTGAGGGATAGAAATGCTTTTGACAGAATGTCCTCCACGGGAGCCACTAATATGATATCGTCCATATAGTGGCAAATCCTCAATTTCGGGAATCTCTTCCTAGTAGGTGCTATTGCTGGGCTTACATAATGTTGGCAGATAGTAGGACTATTGGCCATCCCCTGCGGGAGGACCCTCCATTGAAACCGCTGATCAGGCTCCTCATGATTGATAGCTGGTAGAGTAAAGGCGAATCTTTTACAATCCTCCAAGGCCAAAGGAATGGAAAAGAAACAATCCTTTATGTCAATAATAATAAGAGGCCAGCCATCCGGTAGGCTGGATAACAAAGGGAGACCTCTCTGAATCGGTCCCATGATTTGCATTTGTGCATTTACAGCCCTGAGATCATGAAGTAGCCACCATTTTCCAGACTTCTTTTTAATAACAAAAATGGGAGTTTTCCAGGGGGATTGAGAGGCTTCTAAGTGGCCTAATGACAATTGCTCTTTTATTAGTTCTTTTGCTGCTACGAGCTTTTCTAGGGAAAGGGGCCACTGAGGTACCCAAACTGGTTCAGCCGTTTTCCAAGGAATGGGGATCGCATCCTCAGTGGCCCCTATGAAAAACCCAACCCTTGCGTGCCTGGATTACCTGAGGCCACAAGAGGATCTACCTGCCCCTGTAATTTTTTACCTAGTTCTCTACCTGGTATATGACCCATCATTTTCATAATAGATTGACTCTGAGGAGAATACTCATTAGTTAATTTTAAATTCATTTGTGCCAAAATATCTCTTCCCCATAAAGTAATAGGAATATCTACTATATAAGGGATAACTTTTCCTTTTTGTCCCTCGGTGCTAGACCATGTAAGTTCTCGAGAGCTAATATCTGGAGCTTGAGCATACCCCAAACCTTGTAAGGTTTGCGAAGATGATTGTTTGGGCCAGTTCTTGGGCCAATACTTAGCTGCAATAATACTGCGGTCAGCTCCCGTGTCCAGCAATCCCTGAAAATGTATCCCCTCAATAGTAAGCTGTAGAATTGGTCTCTCATCTAATTCCATGGATAGGTATGTCAAATCAACTCCTGTAGAGCCGAGTCTTTTGTTCCCTCTAATTTTCTCACAAGAAGGGAACTGCTTATGGAGGCTAGGGATAACCAGTAACTGAGCTATCCTGTCCCCAGGTGAGATGGCAATAATTTCTTTCTGGGATGAGCAAAACACTTTTACTGTGCCTGTATAGTCAGAATCTATAACTCCTGGAGTAACAGTCAATCCTCTTAGTGCTGAGGAAGATCTACCAAGCAGTAAACCTACAGTATTAGGGGGTAACGGGCCTTGAAAATCTGACTCCACAGGTTGCACTCCCATCTGTGGAGTTAATATGAGTCTGGTGGTGGCACAGATGTCCAATCCTGCGGAACCCGGAGTAGCTCTCCTGATTGTGCCGGAGGGCGGAGAGATGGATTCTGAAGTGCCCCATATATTTGAGGGCCCTGAGGTCGGGGGCCCCTGACCCCGGTTTTTGTATTAGCTGTTGACTGGTTAATTGGTTGTCCACTGATATCTTTTACAGAGCGACACTCATTCGCCCAATGTTTTCCATTTTTACACTTAAGGCATAAGCCAGGCAAGCGCACCTGACCCTGCACTTTAGTATTATTTTGAGGGCATTGTTTCCTAAAATGGCCTGTCCTTCCACACTGGAAACAAGATGAGGTTCCCTTATTTGCTCTAGCAGCAGTTAACACCACTGCAGCTAGACCAGTATTGGATAGAGGCCCACCAACTTCCCTACAGGCTTTCATCCATGCCTCAAGTCCCTTCCCTTTCCAGGGCGTGATGGCCCTCCTGCAATCTTTGGTACATTGTTCATAAACCAATTGTTCTATTAATGGCATAGCTCGTTCTGCATCCCCAAAAATCCTGCCTGCTGCCTCTATCATACGAGCCACAAAATCTGAAAATGGTTCAGTGGCTCCTTAAATAATCTTTGTCAGATTGCCTGACACTTCTCCTTTATTGGTAAGTGTCCTCCATGCTTTAAGAGCAATGTCATTTATCTGTCTATAAACTTCAAGAGGATATGCAGTTTGATTATTAACCCATTGTCCCTGTCCTAAAAGCATATCTGCATTCCAAGCAGGCTGTCCATTAGCAGCATTGGTCCTAGCCTGATGCTGTGCTCCATCATTGTAGATAGATTTCCAGTCTAAATATTGTCCCATACTTAGACATGCTTTGGCAACTCTCATCCAATCTGTTGGCGTCATAGCAGAATGCGTTAAGCGCTCCACCAGCGCCAGAGTGAAAGAGGCACTCACTCCATAAGTTCTAGTGGCCTCAGCAAGATCTTTGATCTGCTTGTATCCTACAGGCTCATGATATCTCTCATTTGTCTGTTGATTCTCAAGCACAGGATAGGCACTCATTAATTTACTCCAAGTGCCAGGTCTCACTAGACTACATCCGGATGAAGCACACGCCCCGGGCGGAAGTAGGCCATCTTGCTTACACCTCCTGCTCGTAGAGGCATAAGATGGCGGAGGAGCAATGACACCAACTTCTCCGGGTCCATAACGTTCCCGACCGCATTCGGCCGCTGCTTCCTCAAGATCCTGTTCTTCCTCTGGGGTTAATTCTTCTCCCTCAGATTCACTAGAACTTTCTATATACAAATTTGCAAGTTCTGTCAAATCTGGATATAGCTTTGGACCTGAAATTGGCCCTCCCTTTTGCATTTCACTTTTATTCTGTTCTGTCTGAAACCTAGGTTCTCTTTTTTTTGTTTTCCCCTTTTATTTTCTTCAGACTCTGACATGCTATCTTGATGATGTGCTAATATGTGTTGGCCTTCCCTGATCACCTCTTCACAACATTTGTCCTCCAACCATGATCACACCAAGCGCCATAAGGGCTGTGTACCTGTGCGCAACTTTCGCGTTTCTGCCTCGTGGTCAATGTCTCTGCCTAGCTTATCCCAGCAGGTCAAATTTAACCCCCCAGTCAGCTCAAACCAAGGTGCTATCATATCCACCTCTTCCAAGAACCCCTTAATAGTCTTATCTGATATCTTAAGTTTGCGTTGTTTTAATAATTCCTGTAGCAGCTCCAAAAAGGTGGAGTGGTGGTGTCCCATGCTGCGACCTTATATATGGTCTACCTACGTTTGGGGCGATCAGCTGACTTATCTACGTCAGACTTACAGATCAGTTACAAGCCAAAACTTATCATATAGCACATCCTTAAAAAGGGGAACTTACCGGTACTGCCGCTCCGTGTGTTGAGTTCTGAATCCTCCCTCGGAAGTATCCTCGGGGGTCCTCTCGACTGGCCGTTTGTTGACAATTCCCAGGTTTTGGCACCACTTGTTGCGCCTGTCCCGCCAGCAGGAAGAACGACAACAACAGGATTCTTCTCAAGCACACTTTATTGGGAGCTCCAAGCTGAAAGAGAGAAGGACCCTGACCCTACGGAGCGCCAAGCTTATATACTCGTAATCATGTGGATGTACAGCGTCATCTGATTGGCTTAAGTCTCATCGGACGACTTTGCATCACCCAATCAGAATAGGTGAGCAGCCATATTAGGATAACGTCATATGTTCATGCGCAGACGATTAGGATACAAAAGCAGTAAACAAGCTGACGTGGTAAAGCCTGACGAAGCCAGCGCGGCTTCCCACAACTAAAGCCCATAAGCTAAAAGTTTCCACTGGTACTTTACCCGGCCCATGGGCATCATAATAATCTTGAAGCTTAGTCCCTACCCTTTGCAGGATTTTAAATTGACAGTTCCTCCTTCTGGAAATCAAGGACAGACTTTTTCTATAAGTTCCAAGAAATTACTAAGTTGCTGCTGACTAACTTTGGCTCCCCGAGCACCCAACATATTTTTCAGCATATCTACAAAAAGCATACAACTATTACCTTGTCCCATTTTTACTTATATTACTCACCACTCCTTTTTTCTTTTCCCGAGCACTCCTTTCCAATCCAGCAGTGTCCTTCATTTCAGATGCCCATCTTCAGGCCCCACATTTGGACACCACTTGCTGGAGCCTGCTGGCTGAAAGGGTTCAAGCCTGATGGGGAGTGAGGATTAAAGACAGACAGGAAAAAGAATGAAAGCAAGGACTCCACTCCAGGACCGAAGCACCATTTTTTTCTCAGCAGTCTTTTTTGATATCTTCTTGCAAACAGTTTGCCCATGTACAAAAATTCCATGACCTTCACACAAGTTTCTATCAAAACAACTTCTTTCTGTTACAGAGTTATGCACCTCCACCACTTCTCAGTACAAAAGATTATTCCAAGGTTGGGAGAGAAACAAACCCTCTGTTCCCAGCAATATAAGCATAAATGTTCAAGGAACGGTCAGCTCTTGCCAGTAACACTGAATGTACACAATCTTGCTTACTTGCAGGCGCAAAAGTCTTGTTGCCAAACAGCCCAGTGCTATGGATTTAAGGACAGCCCAGTGGCCCCCGACAAGCCTCCTACTTGTTCTCCAGCCAGTGTAGCCTTTGGAAGGTAGAGACTTTTAGGAGGAGTGTTACTGGTGTGAGTGTTGGAATTTATAGTCTAGCACCCATGCCAGTGACAGAAAGTTCACTCATGCTGCTTCCTCCCAGCTGTTTGCTCTGCCATGAAGAAACTACCCCTGGAAGCTGGAAGCTGAAATAAACATTTTCTTTCCTTCTGATTCCGATTGGGTGTTATATCCCAACAATGAGAAGTAGCTGCTATGCTCCCTTTAGTATATATGCTCATTTATTACTTGTGCTCATTTCTTCTTTTAAACATTGTACTTTTCCCTATCATTTGGTGTTAGATTTCTAGTAACCTGATTGAGAGTATGCTGTGAATTTGGCTCTATGTTTTCAGTCTGCCAAGACCTGCTCGTGTCAAATTATACTGGGATCATGATGTTTGGGTCTGTGTGTCTAGCTGTCTGAGTAAGTAAGTAGTATTTTCACTCATGGAATCTCTGACAGCCTCTCTGATATTGGTCCATGTGGTCTTCGTGTAAGCCTTCTGACACCTGCAATATCAGTGGGTCTAATGGGATTTGCATTTTCTTTTAACTAAGTAACAGTGTCCATTATACCACAGGTGTCAAGAGCTTTGATTGATTTTATATAAACTACATTAGAATGAAACATAAAATTAAAATTCCTGGGCTGGATAGAGGTTAAGTGCTTGCCTGTGAAGCCTAAGAACCCTGGTTCGAGGTTCTAGTCCCCAGGACCCACGTAAGCCAGATGCACAAGGGGGCACACATGTCTGAAGTTCGTCTGCAGTGGCTGGAGGCCCTAGCGCACCCATTCTCCCTCTCTCTCTCTCTCTCTCTCTCTCTCTCTGCCTCTTTCTCTCTGTGTGTTGCTCTCAAATAAATAAATAAATAAAAATAAACAAAAAGGGCGGCGGGGCGGCCCTGGAAGTTGTCATGGGCGGCGGCAGCGCTCTGTCCTCCACCATGAAGATACAGGTCCTATTATAGCAAATGTTGCAGTCAGCCTCATGTTGCTGGGAAGAAGGGAATTTATTTGAAGCTTACAGATCCAGGGGAAGCTCCAAAATGGCAGAAGAAGTTGGCCCCTTTCACAAGTCCTGCACAGAAAGGGAGAAAGCAACCATCCCCAAAAGCAAGAAAACAGCCTTGGGGACTCAGACAGAACTCGGGGACATTCCAAGTCCAGCCCCACACTTTAGAGCTTGACCCGAGGATCCTCCCACAGTGACACCTTCTCTAGCCAGGTGGCTGGTGATCCAAATCACCAGCTTTAATAAACTCCTGAATCTACTGGGGACATCCATTCAAACCACCATGGCAAGCATTTAAAAGCCAAAAGCATCAATGCAGCAGGATAAATGTTTGGCATCTCTCTGTACAAAATAAATAAATAAATAAATAAATAAACAAAAAAAAATTTAATTAAAGTTCCTTTCAAGAGAGCTTTAAGGCCTTTCCTGCCTTGATTAGCAACACTGAGCAGAGCATGACCTAGGATGTCGTATTTTCAGTTATGTTCATGTGCCTGTGACCATCTCAGCCCCCACTCCCACACCGCATCCACTTTTCACCTTAGCACTTCTGAAACTCGCTTCTTTCATTCTCAGCCTGAAACGTGAAGCTGAGTGTTTGACGGTTACATGTTGCAGTGCTAAAACTGCCCCAACAGCCATAACTCCACTTGAGAACGGAGCTAGAGAAGCAGAGGTGGGTGGTAGGGACAAGGTCCTCGGAGCAGCTAGGAACTCATGAGAGGTGCCAGGGACAATGAACTTAGAATAAAGGCTTTGCAAAGAGTGGAATAGGAATTAAATGACTATTTTAATATGATAATGATGTACACTGCTATCAATTACGTGACAGTGACCCTTCTGGTCCCTCACCTAGATATGTCAGGGGAGCTTATAGAAACTTCTACAGCATGGCTCTCCCCTGACTGCTATTATGCAGAAAGAAAAAAAAAAAGTAAGATTAAGACACAGATAAAAATAAAAATGTTCCACTGGGGACACCACAGTTCTTTGCTCCCCAGTGAGATCATGCCACCTTTCCAGACACTGAGGTCACAGACCCACAGAGATGATTAAAGATACCCTCTCCTTAAGCCAGTACCAACTGTCTTCAGGTATGGCAAATCCCCCTACACCTCTACCTGGTAAGTGCCTGGGCTCCATAGTGGGAGTGTGTGGGCCTAAACAGATTCTAGAAGGAGCCAAATTACACCTGTGGCTGAGGTTTCTATTTGCTTCAGGGGAGACATCCAGCTCTCACAGTCCAACTACACAGTGCACAATTAGAATGATGTCACCACCACACTGAGTGCTTCAGCACTAGTGAAGGTGATGGTAGTTTCTCGGTCTTGATCCAAAGATACCCAGGGGTCCGATTTCTAAGGTCAGCTTTAAGTGTAAAGCATCCTGACTTGGCAGGCACAAAGGGCAGGCTGTACTAGGAGATGTCTTTTCGCTTTCTCACTAATTCACTCAGGCTGCCCTTAAACTAACAGTCCTGCCTTAGCTTTCCAAGTGGTAGAACTTACCACGCCTGGCTTATGGGAATCCTATTCACTTGATGAAGGATTTCTAACCTCTACAATGCTTTCTAATAAAAATGATGTGTTATAACAGGAGCCAGTGTTCTTTTTTATTGACTGATTTTGATCAGGTGTGTCATAGTGTTGTGATACATCTGTATATGCATGTAGTGTACTCTGATCATACTGATCTCACATTGCTCTTTTCTTTTTTTTATCTTTTTTTATGAGAGGGAGAGAGAGAGAATTGTTGTGCCAGGCCTCCAGCCACTACGATCGAGCTCCAGATGCATGCACCATCTTGTGCACATGTGCGACCTTACATGCTTGAGTCACCTTGGGCATATGGCTTATGTGGAACCTGGAGAGTCAAACATGGGTCCTTAGGCTTCACAGGCAAGCATCTTAACTACTAAGCCAGCTCTCCAGAACTTCCCATTGCTTTCTTTCTCCTTCCCTATCAATGTTGCTAGTATTCTCTATCTTTTTATAATACTTGATAGAACATGTTGTTTACATAAACTCACTAATACTTGAATTGGTTTCTAACTTACTGTTGTGCTATGACTCAAAATTTGATGAGTTGGGAGCCTAGAGAAATATTTCTGTGGTCTCTCCTGGCACTACATGGAGAAAACATTTCTGATATTTATGATGACATGGGTTATTTCTGTCTCTGATATATACTGTGGAGAAAGAAGCTTGATTTTTCCTGCTACTATTATGAATTTCACTTTCAGAAAATGCTTTTTCAGTGATGAAGAAATCCAGAACTGAAATTTGCCGGAGGAAGGAAAGATCCAGTGACTTCACTAACTTGTAAGTTCAAGGCACCTATGTACTCCTACCAAGAGACTGGAGGAATTCCCATTAAGATCAGGAACAAGACAGGGTTGTCCTCTCTCACCTCTGCTTTTCAATATAGTACTGAAAGTCCTAGCTCAAGCAAGACAGGAGAAGGAAATAAAAGGAATACAATTTGGAAAGGAAGAAGTTAAGTTATCTCTGCTTTCCTTATGTCATCATGTCCATAGTTTTAGGTCATGCTGAAAGTGAGGCAGTCCAACACCCTGAATCACATGTTTCAAACATGCTGTTTGATGAGTTTTACAGTGGTGTGTACACCTCAAGTGTTTTCTTGAAGAAACCGACTTTAAAAAAACTGAAATGACAGAAAAATTTTAGAGACAATTTAAGATGTTATTATAGGCTTAATATGGTTCTAAAATTATTCTTTTACTGTATAAAGTATATTTAGCATTATATGAAATAAATGTACAAGTTAGGCAGGCCAAACCATTGCTCCAGCCCAGGCTTTTCTTTTTTTTTTTTTTTAATCAATGATACATACTTTTACACTCATATGCAGTACAATGTTATACATGACCAGATGGTAATGAGATGATTTAGTCTTACCCAGTTGATACTCTGATAGGTGACTGGAAGCATTTTATAATGATATTTGCCTCTTATTTTAGAGGATTAAATTAAAGCATAAACATGTATTTCATTAAAATATTCCATAAGTACATCACAAAGAAATTTTATGGTAGAAAGTTCATTCTTAGATCTCTGCCCTTGAGGAATATCATTGACAGAGAGGAGAACATCCTTTTTTTTGCAAGCTCATCTTTCCAGGTTGGCTTGGATGATTGACTTAATGAAAATATTACAGTGAGTCTGGCATAGTAATGCACACATTTAGTCCCAGTGGGCTGTGAGGCTAAGGTATAAGGCTCTAAATTATCATATGTTCATGGGGAATGAAAGTTATCCTTTTTAAAATTATGAATATATTTTATGTGTAATAAATGTGTCAAGTAGGCACATGACATGGAAGGCTTTTTGTTTAGGACCAGCCTGGGCAACATAATGAGACCCATCACAAAAGAAATTATTTAGCCAGGTGTAGTGGCGCACGCCTTTAATCCCAGCACTCAGGAGGCAGAGGTAGGAGGATTGCCAAGAGTGTGAGGCCACCCTGAGACTATACAATGAATTCCTGGTCAGCCTGGGCTAGAGTGAAACCCTCCCTCAGAAAACCAAAATATATACATAGCGTTAAATGGAAAGACTCTGATTCTATCTAACTGTGGTTTTACTTACTACTCTGAATCTACATGCCTGAGTGTGTGATAACTGAACTTGGCTCACTTAGGCTACTTACACTGCTGTGATTCAAACAAGCAGGTAAGATGTATAGCTAAGTGGAAGATTCAGAGTAAGTCCTAAAATATCATCAGAACCCCTTCACCGAAGATTGCTAAGATATTCTACCAAAATTTGAGGGAATTTTAAATTCTTGCTTTTAAAGGCAATAACAAACATGATCATTATTTAAAGGACTTCTTTGTCTCCCAACTGACCTGAGGAACTATATGTTCAAAAGTAATACACAGGAAATGTTGCATACTAAGAGGCCAGGCAATGGACATAGACTCCAGCCATGACTGGGAAACAATAGGTCGATGGCTTCTGGAGGGGATCAAGGAGACATGAGACAGGATAGGAGGGATCCACATGTTTCCCTAAAGGCAGCATGGGTGATTAAAGAAGGTTGTAATAATTGAGATAATAAAATTTCTTTCTTTTGTCCTCAGACATTTACTGTGTGATTCTTTGCTCCAAAGATGAAACAAATGAACAAAAACTATGGTATTACTAACATAAAAAACACTTTTCTTTTTGAAACTGGCATTGGAGTTTTGGCCAACACCATCCTCCTCCTCTTCCAGATCCTTAAATTCTTTCAAGAACACAAGCCCAGGCCCACCAATGTGATCATTGGTCTCTTGGCCCTAACACATATAGGAAATCTGACAATCATAGGATTCATATCTACTGATATGACTTGGACTGACGTCAAATGTAAATCCGTTATCTATTTACAGAGGTTTTTGAGAGGCCTGTCCATTTGTGCCACCTGCCTGTTGAGCGTCCTCCAGGCAGTCACCCTCAGCCCCAGCAACTCCTGCTTGGCAAAGTTCAAGCACAAATCCACCGGCTCCAGCCTATGTTCTCTGCTTGTGCTGTGGGTTTTCTACATGTCCTTTAGTGCTCACTTCTCCATCTCCTCTACTGCCAGCAGCAATGTCACCTCACACAATCGTACAGTTGTCACTGAGTCTTGCACTGTCTTGCCCACAAGCAACTTTCTCAGGCACGTGTTTACCATTCTGGGCATACTGCGCGATGTGTCCTTAATAGGGCTCATGGCCCTGGCAAGTGCATACATGGTGCTTTTCCTGCACAGGCACAGGAGAAACTGCCAGCATCTCCGCAGCGCCAGCCCTTCTGTCGAAGCGACTCCAGAACAGAGAGCGACGCGGACCATCCTGCTGCTCCTGAGCTGCTTCATGGTCATGTACTTCCTGGACTGCATTTTCTCCTCCTCACGAACCTTGTGGAACAGTTACCCAGTTTTCCAGTTCATCCAGATCATGGTGGCCAATGGCTATGCCACCATCAGTCCCTTTTTGTTTCTCAGTACTGAGAAAAGAATTGTTCACTTCTCACAGTCCACGTGGAGGAGAACAGTAAATGTTTCATTATAGACTGACGCATGACTTCTCTTGTTTATCTTCTTTATCAGCTCGGCTTTCATTTGCATTCGCTTATGTTGTAACCTCTAGAAGTTCTGTTAACTCTTTTACAACACGGGTTGTTAGCTCTTGGGGTGCCCTGAATCACCATAACGCATGTGTTCTGAATGCTAGGTCCCAAGCAGATGGCACGTTGGTGGGTGGCGCCTTGCTGGAGATGTGTCTCTGGGGGCAGACCCTGCAGTTCACCAGTGCTGCTTGCCAGTGTTGGAGTGGCTCACTCTTCTGCAGCTGTCTGCCAGCTGCTGCGGCAGATCATAAGGGCCAGCCTCTGCACATCCATGCTTTCCCCGCCATTGTGAAGCTTCTTCCCCTTGAGACTGTAAGCCACCAAAACTCCACTTCAACCGTCACCTGGTTTTGGTCTAGTGTTTGTCCCCAGCAATGAAAAAGTAACTACGAGAGCTTCACGATATTTTTTTTTATCATTTTTTATGTTTTCAGTCAGCAGACAAGCTAATGTGTTTAATTGTGGCATTTTCATATGCACTTTGTTCTTATCCATTCCCCTCTTCCACTGTCATTCCAACATCTGACCCTTCTGCTTCTAGCCTTCCTATTTTCATGTCACCCTCCATCTCTTCCCTTTCCCCTTCCCTTAGCAGCTCTTAACTTTTTATTGTCTTTTGTCTAGTTGCATGACACACACACACGGAAAGAGAGAAAGAAAAAATTCAAATCTATGTTTTGCATGTGAGAGAAAATGGGAAAATATGTAGTATATGCCTGTTTTAGTTTGACTCATTTTATTTAACATAATATTTTCCAGTTCTGTTGTGATGGAAAGGTTTTCTTAATAACTAATATACAGCCTTGTAATCATTCATTGTAGAGCTTGTAATCTTTCTGTGCTAAGTGAAAACATGGACTTATACTTCAGATAAATTGATTTATCATACATGGCAAATATATACCTAGATCTTACATCTCAGAGATTACATAAGGGATGTCTATTTCTAATTCATGAAAGCAAAGGATACATGTGCACTTTACATGACCTTTATGGCCTAACTTAGACCACTATTTACAAATATGTGAGAGTTTATAACACACATACTAATTCAATTGCCTCAGTGAGCTATATTTATAATTTTTAAAACATAATTTTATTTGTTTACTTGCAAACAAAGAGAAATAGCAAGAAGAGAGCGAGAGAGAGAGAGAGAGAGAGAGAGAGAGAGAGAGAGAGGAAGAATAGGCATGCTAAGGCCTCCTGCCGCTGCAATTCAACTCAAACTCCAGATGCATGTGTCACTGTGCATCTGGCTTTACGTGGGTACTAGAGAATCAAACCTGGGCTGTTAGGCAAGTACCTTAACCACTTAGCCATCTCTCCATCCCAGTGAGCTACATTTTACTGAATTACATATGTAAATGCTTATGCCACAAATTCTCGTGTGATTCATCACTGTGCTTGCAGGGAAGTACCAACAAGAACTGAATGAAGAAACTCAAGCACATTCGTGTCATAGAGCTGGTGGTAGTATTATTTTTCGTAACAAAGAGTAGAAACATCCAAATACCCATAAACAAGTGCCACATCCCATAGAATCCTATCCAGTTTTAAATGGGAAAGAAAATCTGGCACATGGTCAACAGTCCACAAAAGATATCAAGTGTAATGTCAATCACTTTGTATGAATCTACTTACAGAAGACAGAACCCTGTGTACTTTACAGAGATACAATATATGGTGGTAGCTGACGGTGGTGAAGGAAGGACAATGTACAATGCCAAGTTGCAGATAAGGGCTAAAGTTTTTGAAGAAGAAAAGGAGCTGGAGGAGAATGGTGGTGGAGGCATGCCCAGCCTGTTGCAGTATGTTTCATGCCGCCTCATGCAGCTGAGGGTAGCTATAAATATGGATCCATACAAAATCATAAACTCACTCAAAACATTAGAATTCTATGTGATTTTTTTTCTGTAACTCACTTGCACAGTTCTCAACTGTGAACTTTGTAGATGACAAGGTTATATCACAATGTGCAAAAAGTTGGACACACCTGTAGAGCCATGCAATGTAATCAATGTTTATCACCAATGGAGTATATACTTAAATTGGTTACAATGATAATTTTATGTTGTGTTAGTTATCCATAATACGTTTCTAGAACCAACTATGAAAAAAATTCTCTCAAAATAAAAATAGAAGTGGGCAACAGACTCTAAAAGTGGTAAATAAAACTTCAGAAGGTTGTAAACTTATAAGTAACAAGTGACAAACAGTAATTTGAAGAGTATTCCCTAAAGATCTACATCTTATGTGTAATTCCTCCCAATAAAGAAGTGGAGTTTGAGCCGGGTGTGGTAGCGCACGCCTTTGATCCCAGCATTTGAGAGACAGAGGTAGGAGGATCGCCGTGAGTTCAAGGCTACCCTAAGACTACATAGTGAATTCCAGGTCAGCCTAGACCAGAGAGAGACCCCTACCTTAAAAAAAAAGAAGGAAAGATGGCACCCCCCAATTATGTGCAGTTGGCATTAAAAGAAAGATTTTCTGAGTGCCTTTGACTGGTGTTACAGATGCTTGACAGGAATGGGAATTAAGTTAACAGTTCCAGCTTATAGAATAAGTTGTTGAAAATTATGGTGGCTGGTAGGGAAAGAAAGCAAATGCCCAGCCAGAGAGAACTTTGGAAGATGTAAAGAAAGCCTTCTCCATATCCGAAGGCTCTGCACACCAACTGTTTCTCTTCAGGCCATTTCCGCAGCCTCACAGTTTCCTATCAGTCAGACCGACCTCAGATACCCAAGGCAGGTTTATAGCACTTCCAAGGCTGACCTGTGTGCTTCCAGCATGCTCCAACTCCATGCACTCAGAAAGCAGTCATCAAGCTTGTATTGTGGGAAAAGAAACGAGACCTCTGAAGAAAAATTAAAATGGATCTGTCTCTAGACCCTTTGTAAATCTACAGACACTAACAATACGACCCTCATTGGTTTTTTTGTTTGGTCATTGTTGTTGTTTTGTTTTGTTTTTTAAAACACTTTTTGTTTATTTTATTTATTTATTTGAGAGTGACAGGCAGAGAGAGAGAGAGAGAGACAGAGAAAGAAATGGGCACACCAGGGCTTCTGGCCACTGCAGACGAACTCCAGACATGTGTGCCCCCTTGTGTGTCTGGCTAACGTGGTTCCTGGGGAATCATGGGTCCTGAGGAATTGACCCTCGAACCGGGGCCCTTAGGCTTCACAGGCAAGCGCTTAATAGCTAAGCCATCTCTCCAGCCCTGTTTTGTTTTGTTTTGTTGAGGCAAGGTCTCACTCTAGCTCAGACTGACCTGGAATTCACTATGCAGTCTCAGGATGGCCTCGAACTCATGGCAATCCTCCTACCTCTGCCTCCCAAGTGCTGGGACTAAAGGCGTGTGCCACCATAACCAGGTGAAACTCATGTCTTTTTTTTTAAGTTTTAAATACACCTTCCTGGGTTTTCATTAAGATAAAAGGAGTGAAGACAGGCAAACCACTGTGGCTCCAGAACAGAAAGTTCTGGAATGAGCAAGAGACTCCATCCCAGGGAAAAACAGGTGTTGAGTGATGGGGGAGGGACACCAATGATCTCCTGTGGCCACTTCTTGGAAGCCAGTGGGGTTCCACATCAGCACATACATGTGCATTCACCTCATACACTACACACAGGCTAATAAAAAAGGTACTGTGTGACCTTCTTCTGTTCTCTCCAAATGCTAGTATCGTGCTAACTATTCTAACATCACAGTCAGATTAATGACCTCAGTACGGTCCACCTAGTCCACCTAACCATTTTCAGATCTCACTGGTTTACATGAGCCCTGTGGGTGTGTGTGTGTGTGTGTGTGTGTGTGTGTGTGTGTGTTTGCGCACGCGCGCGCTCATGCAGTGCCAATGGTGTGTATACATTATATGTCAAACCCACAGTGAAGGTGCAGAATAGAGTTACCTCCTGAGAACTCCTCATGACCAGACCACATCTTTCCCTCTTCCCAGTGAAGTCACCATTCAGGCCCAATGAATTGGCTCCATCTGAGGGCCAGTGCAGCAAAGGAGGACAGCCCTGCACCCTCTTGTCACTGCATCAGGAAGAGTACCTGTCAGCAGGTCAGAGAGATGTTCTCTCCAAACCTATCCAGGGTGGGTAGATGTGGCCGTCCTGAGTCAGTACTCTAGGATGAGAAGGCAAGACTGCATTTGAAGAATGGCTGTGGATTATAAAGAGTAAAATAGTGCCCCCAATGTTGCTGTTTTGACAAACAATTGATACACACAATGGGATCTTCTCATATTGTAGTGAACCTTACTAACCATTTGTAGCACCCTTTAGCTATTGAATCCCAATGCTATTGGCACTTGGTGTATTGTGGTTGCCCTTTACATCTGCCAACCATCTTGAGAAAGGTTTTATCATATTATGCGTACCTCTAACTTAGAAAGTCATCTTAGGTGCAAGCACAAGTCCAAGAGTAAGGATGGAAAAGCAATCCATGCTGGGTGCAGGGCCCACGCACAGGTGTGAAACCCTGGGAGTCTTAAGGTTAAGTTCAGAAAACCTACCACAGCCTATGAGTATAAATGAGAAAACATCACTTAATGGGTTTAAACTTACCAGGCACCCTTCAAGAATCATAAAAGGCATACTCAGGAGCCATAGGGAAACCAAATAAGGTAAGGTTGCCAGGGGTAAATTACCTTTATTACTTCCTTACAATTGGAGGGCACTGAGACCTCCAGCCCAATGTCAGGTGTTACCACTCCAATTATTTGTAAGCCAGAACTGAATGGAAAGACTTTTGCCAAAGACACATGTTCTCATTGTAAGGATGTGGACAAATCAAGCTGGCACCCACTGAGACAGAAGCTTCCTCTTTGCTGGGCTGGCTTTTTTTTTTAAGATTTTACTTTTATTTATTTATGTATTTATTTATTAGAGACAGAAAGGGAGGGGGAGAGAAAGAGAAAATTGGCGCACCAGGGCCTCTAGCCACTGCAAACGAACTCCAGACACGTGTGCCCCCTTGTGCATCTGGCTAACGTGGAGCCTAGAAACTCGAGCTGGGATCCTTAGGCTTGGCACGCATGTGCCTTAATTGCTAAGCCATCGCTCCTGCCCTGAGCTGGCTTTTGTGCTGCCTGAGAGTGCGATCCAGGTTCCTACGTGAGAACTGTCACCAGTGGTCCTGCCATGGGCATGCCACACCCCTGCTGGTGTCTTAGTGGCATGACTGCTATGAGTGCCACCAACTATTTTTTTTCAATGTCACTTAGGGTCCCTTTCCACAGGAGAAGTTTCCTGTTTAGTATTGCAAAATATACGTGGTGTTGGGACACCAGCAAGAAGACTGCTGATACTGCTCTGTAAAATCATTATGATGTGCCTGCCAAACTGCCACCTGAACATTTATTACACTGCTGCCACTATTCATAGAAGGAGACTTGTTTTACACTGGGTGCTGGTTACTTGGGCAACTCCTAACTGGTAAACTGCTGGGAACGGGTGTCTGTTGCTGTGTTTTATGCTGTTGTTGTGGCATAGTTGCCCATATGCACGTCCTGTCCAAGGCTCAGGAGACATCAAGAAAGAGGGAGCAGGGCTGGAGATGGCTTAGCAGTTAAGCGCTTGCCTGTGAAGCCTAAGGACCCCGGTTCAAGGCTCGGTTCCCCAGGTCCCACGTTAGCCAGATGCACAAGGGGGCGCACGCGTCTGGAGTTCGTTTGCAGAGGCTGGAAGCCCTGGCACGCCCATTCTCTCTCTCTCCCTCTATCTGTCTTTCTCTCTGTGTCTGTCGCTCTCAAATAAATAAATAAAAAATTTAAAAAAAAAAAAGAAGAAGAAAGAAGGAGCAGAAAGAAAAGGAAGGGCTAATGGAAGGGCTGGTGGGTCGTGGGACTCTTTCCTCCAGGCATGACACTGCCAATGCCAACTTGAAAGCTCAAGATAAGGACAATTACCATCCCCGCACAGAAGAATGGAGGGCACATGCGGCTCACAAGGCTTATGAGTCTACACCCCTCCTCAGAGATGTATATACAGTTAACAACTGCCAGGGGAGGGAGGGAGGAGACTCCTGTGGCATAGCTGCTTTCAAGGTACCCATGCGCCTAGAAGTAACCCTAATAAACTCACTGACTTTCAGAGCTTGACCCTGGTGGGATAGTTTATTTGGTCTCTTGTCCTTTCTAGTTGGGGTAAACAGAATTAGACTCCCCAGAAATAAAAATGTCACACAACACCACCTATAAAGGTCACTGGAAAGAAAAAAAAAAAAGGAGAGCATTCAACGACAAATCAACGAGGCATCTCCATCCCATCCCCAATACTCTTGCAAAGTCAAGGAGACAGCGAAAACAAGCCAACACAAGAACATTCAGATAAAGGACACTGGAGGGCCACTGAATCCCTCTGTGCATACTGGGGCCTGGTGCCGACTGGTGTTATCTAGAAAAGAACCTGATTCCTGCACAGATGTCAAGTCTGTCATTCTTTGCCATGTCATGGCCATTCGTCATACAAGGACAAGGCGAGCTAAACGGAGGCTGTCACTGCTTATGCCGTCTACCCTACAGACTGCCCCTCCGTGTGGGAAGCACTGTGATAAAGGGGCACTGAATAGACAACAAACAGCCACCATGAGACCTCAGAGGGCAGGATGAAGCTGTGTGAACATCTGATAGAAAAGGAAGCGCTATGGGGTGGACCAGCCCCATTTCATTTTATTTTATAGTGACGCACTGGGAGACAGCCAGGCTACCTGCCCAGTCTGTCCCTCCTGAACCTTCAACTCTGTCATGCATTTTATCCCCTGCTAGCTTCTGAAGCCTTTATCTCAGACCCATTTATGGAGGTTTGCTGGATCCCTGGGCACCCCAGCCCACTGCCAAGAGAGCAGCGTCAGGACTCTTTTAAATATTCCACCAGCAGTAAGCCTCATCTCACAAGTAACTAAAAGGCACCAAGTACTGGGGAGATAGCTCAATGGGTACAGTATAGTTCACGTTACATTGTCTCATGGCTTATGACAATCGGAACAAAGAAAGGAGTATCACCCACCTTGGCTGAGTTTCCCAGAGCTTCCCTGAAAAAAAAAAAAAAATCAGCTGAAGGCCAGGAGGAAACTGAGACTGAGCCAAACTGTGCGACTTTCCCTCTCTCAGTAGGTGGGGCTGAAACATACCGGAGACTGGGTGTCCTGGCGCTCCCCTTCCTTTCATACCTGGAAAATAATTTCCCATTAAGTATTCATTGGAATGTGCACTAAAAATAAATGTTGCTTGTAACCTAAGTGTGAAAAAGGCTTTTAAAAGTTCCAGTAACTAACCCAGTGAACCAAGTCCAATCATTTCATAAACCTTGAGAGAAGCAATAGGTTATGGTGCCATCTAGTGTCTGATAACGACTTTGAACAAGGACCAAAACAAGAAAGAAACCAGAGGTGTGTGCTGGGAGTAATGAATAGCTGGAATAGATACTGCTTTAAGTCTTTATCCTAGACCTCAAAGGGCCTCTGGCAACTAAATGCCATGACAATAGGCGGCTTAGAGTCATTCATCAGTGAAACCTAGTCATGGATGGTGACACGGGATCAGAGGCCTAAGAGTCAGTGCTCCACATCTGTTGACAGCTGGAATTCTTGGGCCAGCCCAGGCAGGGCGTAGCACTAGAGCAGAAGCAAGGGTTCCTGGGAGAGGTGTTCACATCCAGTTGCCTGGTACAGCTTGGTGCTTATGGGCAAGGAAAGGGGAGAATTTCCCACAGCCAGGTCACAAGTGACAACTGTCAAACTCCAGACCACATGCTCTCTCCAAGCCGGCTGTGAGATAGGGAGCTGGGCCACATTTCTGACGTCCCTGTGGAGGCCCGGGAGGGTCCTGAGGACAAAGCTCCATTCACACCCACCATGGTGGCCGGTTGTGTTGGTTGTGTCGAGGCTGGTCTTTCAAGGATGACAGGCGTGTCACACATTCACCCTCAGAGCAGAGCAGCCAAGGACCCTGAGTCTCCCACAAGCCAGGTCTCCACAGCAACACGGCAGGACCCGGGTCCTTCTCCTCCCCCTCCTCCCTTTCTCCTCTACCTCCCCCTTCTCCTCCTCCCACTCCTCCCTCTCCTCCTCCCTCTTCTCCCCTTCACCTCCCCTCTCTCCTACTCCACCCTCCTCCTCCCTCTCCTTATTACTCTCCTCCTCCCCTCCTCCTCTCCCTCCTCCCTCTTCTCCTCTCCCTCCTCCACCCCCTCCTGTTCCCTCTCTCCTCCCCCTCCTCCCTTCCCTCCATCCCCCTCTCTCCTCCCCCTACTCCTTTCCCTCCTTCTCTCTCTCTCTCCCTCCTCCTCCCTCTCCTCCTCCCCTTCCTCTTTTCCTTCCATCTCTCTCTCTCATCTCTCTCCTCCTCTACCTCCTTCTCCTTCTCCTCCTCCTTTCTCTCCTTCTCCCTCTCCTCCTCCCTCTTCTCCCCTTCACCTCCCCTCTCTCATACTCCACCCTCCTCCTCCCTCTCCTTATTACTCTCCTCCTCCCCTCCTCCTCTCCCTCCTTCTCCTCCTCTCCCTCCTCCACACCCTCCTTTTCCCTCTCTCCTCCCTTCCCACGCCTCCCTCTCTTTTTTCCCTTTCTCACTTCTTCCTCTTCCTCCTCCTTCCCTAAAGTCCCCTCCCCCTCCCTTCCTCCCTCCTCTCTCCCCTCCCCCCCACCAAACTAAGGGTGCCTTGTGGCCTCATCCAAACTTGGCTCCTCTCAGCCCTTCACTCTGCCGACCCCATGGCCCTGTCTGCTCATTCCACTCTGTTTCTTCAGCCTGCCTTTGCCAGCTGGGCATCATGCTGTAGATGTGCCATCTTGTCGCTGGGCCCAGCTCAACTCAACCACGACTGCCCCCTTCTCCCGTTGCGCCCCCTCGGAAGCACACCTTGGCACCTCCATGGGCACCTCCACGTTCTCAGCCAGCGGCATCCCTGAGCGCTCCCTCCCGAAAGAGGGATCATGCAGTTTTCCTTGAGTGAAAAGAACCTGCGTTCTGGAGGAACCCTGCAGTGTCCCAACTGGGTGACCTTGGGGCCATCCTCTCACCTCTGACCGCGCTCTCGCCCTCTGCGTGCCGGGCAGTGTGGACAGCGGCGAGACCTGGAGCGGTCAGCAGTGAGCCCGAGCGCTGCACGTGGAGCCCGCACAGCTCCGGCCTCTGCTTTCACCAGCGGTGTGGCCTCGAGTGCGTGGTCAGCGTCTCCGCCCTTTCCTTACTTAGCTGGGGCACAGTTCCTTGGCAAGCAAGAACTTTCTGGAGCTAGCCTCACCCTCCCATTCCAGGCACCTCAGAATGAGGCTGCACAGGTATGTGGCCACACCCTGTCATTCCCAGGTAGGGTGTCAGAGCAGGGGCCTGTTGATGGCTCTGGTATCTAGGATTCACTCCATGAGCCTTTGCTGGCTGAGATTCAACCCTGGGACTTTTACTTAGGGCGCATGCCCTGGGCACAAATCACCTGCTATCCACTACTTCCTTTTAATTTCCATGCAGCCTTGGGAAGTGAGCATTTCGTTTCCATCTTACTGATAAATAACAGAGGCTCTGAGAGGCTGCAGCGCCGTCCTCAGCTCAATCAGACAGACAGACAGACAGACAGACACTGGAGAGGCATCAGTCCCAAACACCGAGTGCTCTCCTTCAAGAGCCCAGCGTGACGGGGTCAGAAGCACAGCTCGAGACAGAGCCAGAGCCTCAGGAAGCTGCCCTGGGCTTTCAGCAACAGGGAGGGGAGGGTGGCATGCGCCCTGCACAGCAACCGCACTGCAGAGAGGAGATGCCCGGAAAATCTGAGGCAGCGTGCCATAGTTAAACAGCCCCTGCTGAGTTGGTGGGTTGGCAGCCCAGATGTGACAGTTTCTCCAGGAACTGCACACTCTGGGGACAAGTGTTATGTAAGTATTCTCCGCAACTTGGCTGGTAGAGAACCTCTGCATGGTGGGGCGGGGTGGACGCAGGACCCTGAGTCAGAACCATGCGGTACTCCGCTGCATCCGAGCTGAAGTTGGGCATGGGCCACGCTGACACCCGCTCCACACAGCCTCGTGAAGCGCGGCCCAGAGGCGGGACAGACATCTACCGTCTGCCCCATAAAGGACTTCCCAGGGGTAAGACCAGCCCTGGTGCCTAGGCAAGGGACTCTTCACGGGGACCCAGGTCTCTTTCCTTCAGTTTCATACTCCCCTTGTTTAAGATCTATTGCCAGTTTAACAGGCCAGCTTTGACCTGCCCTGTCCTCTTTCTAGTTGACACGCCTGGTGCCTCAGCTTCCCAAGTGCAGGGGGGTGTGTTAAGTTGTCTGGTTGCATTTCTTTAATAAATAAATATACATACATACATACATATATATATATATATGTATATATATATATGTATATGTATATATATATGTATATGTATATATGTATGTATGTATATATATATATATATATATACATACATACATACATACATGGCTGGAGAGATGGTTTAGCGATTATGGTGTTTGCCTGCAAAGCCTAAGAACCCAGGTTCAATTCCCCAGTATCCATGTAAGCCAAATGCACAAGGTGGCGCATGTGTCTGGATTTTGTTTGCAGTGGCTAGAGGCCCTGGAGTGTCCTCTCTCTCTCTCTCTCTCTCTCTCTCTCTCTCTCTCTCTCTCTCTCTCTCTCATAATAGTGCCTGACACTACCTACACAAAATCATTATAATAGGAGGAAAAAGATCATGACATCAAAATAAAAGACAGACTTATTGAGATGGGGAGGGGATATGATGGAGAGTGGAGCTTAAAAGGGGAAAGTGGGGGGAGAGAGGACATTACCATAGGATATTGTTTACAATCATGGAAGTTGTTAATAAAACATAAATTAATAAAAAATAAATAAAATACTTTTAAAATAGTCATTTATTTGGAGAGAAAGAGAAAGAAGCTGAAAGAGAGAGAGTATGCATGCCAGGGCCTCTAGCTACTGCAAACAAATTCCAGACACATGCACCACCTTATGCATCTGGGTTTTTACAGTGGGTACAGGAGAATTGAACCTGGGCAGTCAGGCTTTGCAAGGAAGTGACTTTAACTGCTGAGCAATCTTTCCAGCCCCATGGCTGCATTTATTCACTTCTTTCTCTTTGCACTCTGTCTTTAGCCAGAGTTGTTTCACTCTTCCCCTTGACTTTATATTTTAACCTTTATCTACTTTTCTCTCCTTTGTTTTTCTCTGCCATTGTAATACTATGACCTAGTGTCTTAGGACACACAGTACTATTCATGTTTCCAGTCCCCAAAAGGTACTGGAGTGGGCAGGACCATTGTTTTTGATTTTGTGTCACTCTACTTTCATAGTCGACCTATGCACTGGTGATGGTTGCTTTTGAAGGTACTTCCCACTCTCAGAGTAGCAGTGAGTATTAAGTCCAATGCCCTGAATGTGTGGGCTTCACTACTAAGCTGTACCCTTAATCCAGCAGAGAGGCGCCATCTCAATCCCATCGCAGTCTGGCCTCACTTGAACATCACAAATACTTCCAATAAAAGAATGCAAAGGGCTGGAGAGATGGCTTAGTGGTTAAGCGCTTGCCTGTGAAGCCTAAGGACCCCGGTTCGAGGCTCAGTTCCCCAGGTCCCACGTTAGCCAGATGCACAAGGGGGCGCATGTGTCTGGAGTTCGTTTGCAGAGGCTGGAAGCCCTGGCGCGCCCATTCTCTCTCTCTCTCCCTCTGTCTTTCTCTCTGTGTCTGTCGCTCTCAAATAAATAAATAAATAATTTTAAAAAAAAAGAATGCAAAGAAACTCTGTCTATCTGCTTCTCTCCTGTCTCTCAAATAAATAAATGTTTAAAAAATATTTATTTGAAGCACAGAGAAATAGAGAGAAGAGAGGTGATAGAAAAAATGGGCACACCAGAGCCCCCAAGCATCGCAAAGTCCAGATGCATGCTCTACTTTGTGCATCTGGCTTTACCTGGGTACTAGGGAATTGAACTTGGGTCACTGGGCTTTGCAGGCAATCGTCCTAACCACTGATCCATCTCTCTATCCCCCTGTTTTATTTTTTGAGACAGGGTCTCATGTAGATCAAGTTGGCCTCAAACTCATTATGGAGACAAGGGTGGCCTTGCAACTCTTGGTTCTCCTGCCTTCCCCTCCTGAGTGCTGGGACGACAGGTGTGGAGCATCCTGACGCCACCAAAAGGGGTCAGTCTGGAAGGACTATACTTCGAGGGTGGGTCACAGCACTCCATTTTGTCAGGTCATTTATCATGTAAAAAAAAGGTACTTAGGACACTGAAGCATAATTCTATGTAGTTTCACTTGTAGTTTCAAGGCTCTTCCTGCCTTGTCAGTGGAGATGGAGCTGGTCATTCAGTCGACTCAGGAAGTGGCATCCAGCTCAGACTTGGCTTTGGCCTACATTCTGTTCTGTTCCCTCTCCCTGCGATTGCCTCGGCTCCCACCAGCTCTGCCTCTCCTTCTCTATGCTTTCATTTTACTTCTCATATATTCACTTTTAAATTTCATTTGCAGCTTGAACCCTGAAACTTGGAGTTCAGAAGTCATGGAATACAGAACCAGGACTACCTGGAAAAGAGGTGCTCTGTGTGAGCACGGACCAGGAAGAAGGTGGCTGTCACACACTGTAGAGAGAGCCACAGGGACCTCATAGAGGCCCCAGGAGTCTCTCCACGCAGAGCAGAGGCATCACGAAGTATGAAATAGGTTTGCGCTGATTAAGTCTGGGGAATGAAATGAGCAAAGTTGGGGTTGTGTAGCTGATGTAAGCCCTGTGATCCCTTGCGGAGGAGTGTCGAGGGAGCTCAGAGAAAAGTTTTGAGCTCAGCTCTCCCTAGATTGCTATTATCCAGGAGAGGGGAAACTAAAATCACCAGGCGGGTAAAATGCTCCACCGGGGACCCCACGTTTCTACCTTCCCCAGCGGCCTCATGTCACTTTGTACAGACACTGAAATTACTGGCTGCAGAGATGAGCAAAAAGCACTCTCTACCTAAACCTGTGTGGGTTCTCCACCTGTGCCCCGAGGCCTCCCCTGCCACGTCCATCTGCCGTCTGAATAAGTGTTCCGTGCCCATGGGTGCAAAATCAGCAGGCTTCTGCGCAGGTGTGGAAGGAGGAAAATCTGGCTGTAATGGGCAAGGGGAGAATTGGGATTCTGAGGTGCTTCCTGAAACTCCAAGCCCTGAGTTCATATCTGCAAACTAACCAAAGAATTGGCAATTCCAGATTCAAGAAAATGTATTTTTTTAAATACTACATTTTATTCAGATCTTACAAAGGGGTGGGGAAGGGAGAGAACTGGGAGGAAGATAAAGTGGGAGAAGAGAGGTACAACATGTGGATCCCAAAAGCCCATGTAAGGCTTTGTGTAGCCCAGAAGCCCATGTAAGTGAACAGGGATCTTAGGGGAAGAAAAAAAAATAAAAACAGGAAAGAGGAATTTGAAAAAATATGCACTTCCAAAAATATTAAAAGTGAAGACAGTAATAAGGCTGGATGTGGTGCATACCCCCTGGATCTGTGAGGAGAGTCAAGCAAAGATGTGGGGAAGGGAGAAAACTGGGGGTAACGCAGGAAAGGGAAGATAAAGTGGGGGAAAAGGCAGATAGATATACCACGTGGAACCCAGGAGCCCATGTATGCCCATGAGCCCTGTAAATGAACATGGATCTTAGGAGAAAAACATGAAACACGATTTTAAAAACTTGCACTTCCAAAAAGAGTAAAAATGAAGACAGTAGTAAAAGGTAAAAAGTGTCTCTTCCACCCCAGCATGGCTGCCAAGGTGGGAGAAAAGCCTAACCCATCTGAGGACCCAAGAACTTCGCTGCCAGTTTCATTCAGAGAGAGGATGAAAATGCCCGCCTCTCTCCATGGGTCCTGGAGGGTATACTTTAGAATTTGACCACCACACCTAGACACACCTACACCAGGTGTCCCAGCCAGTGGGCCTGGGCTTAGGGGAGAAATCCATCCAACCTGGTCAGGGTTCGCTCAAGGGAGATCTAATTGGCTAAGATGGGCAAGCATTAGAACCCACATTTGATTCAGGCATGGCCAGCTGAGGTGGGCGTGGCCAGAGTGTGATGTAAGATTTCTCCAAGGGCCTTCCTGCCCAGTCAGATCTTCCTGTTCTGGAGCCCCACAGGGCCTGGTGGTGCAGAGGAGACTTTGAGCCCCCACAGACCCCCTCATCATAGAGGATGGCATTCTGTACCTGCATTGAGGAAATAATCTTCATAGGATAATTATTCCTTACTCTACACTTCTAAATTCAAGCTTTTCATAAAGTGTATTGGTGAATTTTAGGCTTACAGCTGTTTTATTTTGAACTTAATGACTCACTGTATTGTACTCAAATTTATGTCTTCTACAGAGGTTAACATTACTTATTCATGCATGTGATATCAGAGAAGAGATATTTTAATTTTGTTCTTAAGTATTTTTTATTTATTTGAGAGAGAGAAAGAAAGACAGAGAGGGATAGAGAGAGAGAGAACAGGCATGATGCCAGGTCTTTAGCCAATGCAAATGAACTCCAGACGCATGTGCCACCTTGTGCATTTGTCTTACGTGGGTCCCGGGGAATCGAACCTGGGTCCTTTGGCTTTGCAGGCAAGCACCTTAACTGCTAAGCTATCTCTCCAGCTCTAATTTTTGCTTTTATGTGTGTGCTTGTATGTGTTCACCTGTGTGTGGGCGTGCATGCATATATGTGCGCATGTGTGGATATCAAAGACAACCTTGGGTTGCACCCTCAGGAGCACCGTCTCCTTCCTTCACATCAGGGTCTCTCTTGAGCGTGGCCCTCACAAAGTAGGCTAGACTGGCTGGCCAGCAAGTCCCAGGAATCTTCCTGTACCCACTCCCCCTGTTCTGTGATGATAGGTGCATGTCACCATGCTGGGCATTTGTACCCTAGTACCGGGAATCAAAGTCAAGTCCTCATGCTTGTGAGGCAAGCACGTTAGCAACTAAGCCATCTCCAAAGCCTTTCATTTCATGTTTTATTAAATATAATTTTGCTTCTGTCACCTTCACAATGCCAATAGAATTATCAAGACTGGCATAACTATGTAGTTTGTGTCATTTTGACTTTTCAAATCTTAAGAGTGAGGTGGCACATAAGTTCTTCATCTCACAGAGAAGGCCCTCGCTCTTCTGCCAAGTCCCTAGTAGCATTTTCTCACTAAACTTTTCTCATCCCACCTTAGCTTCACAAACTCCACGTTCATGGTGTCACCCTCAGACTGTGCTCCACAAGTTTGGAATTGTCAGCTGAGCAGACCAGAGGGACTATATAGTGCCAAGGCCTCCAGGACGTTAACTAGTCAATACACAGAACACATGTCTACAGCATCTTTCCCCTTCCTGACAATAAAGTCCTAGCAAGTCACCTTCCAAGAGCTTGGGAGAAATGCTTTTTGTGTCCGCTCATCTTTCCTCTGTGTTCTCTTCCTTGGAAAAGATGTTCCTTCCCATTTCATAGACAATGGAGATGCCTAAATCTCATTTTGCCTGGAGGAAAATTGCACATCATTGAACTCCATCCTGGTCTCTGGGTTCAGGTCTCAGCTTTTTCCAAACTATATATTTTTAAATCTTCCTCCTCTTGTCACTAAGATACCATGCATATTATGAGAGGGGAAGGTCACTGCTGTTAAGCAGGACAGCCAGCATTGTTACTCCATCCCTGGTGTACTCATGTGAACATGTTCTCCTGCACAAATGCTGTGCGTTAGTGACTGCTGGCTGTGTGAAGAGGCTCCTCTGGGGCTTCCCATTTCTGTTTTAAAAGAATGTTTTCTCTACTACTGACTTCTCTTGAGATATTTAAATCAAGTATTATGAATACTGTAGCTGCAAGAATGACCCTGAGCTAGTGTCCTTCCCCCCGCCCCCCCCCGTCTCTCTCTCTCTCTCTCTCTCTCTCTCTCTCTCTCTGTCATCAACCTGTCAACTCACAGAAGTCCTAGACAGTCCTTACCGTACTTTCCACACACAGATTTCACTCATCAGCCCAGTGTCTCTTCACCACACTCATTCCCCTGGGATTTCCTGTAGGTGCCGGCCAGTCCTCGCTGCTGCTCCCCCAGTGTTCCAAGTAGAACAGTGCCCAATAGAACAGGAGGCCTTTAACCTTACCCAGTCCACCTAAAGCAGGACAGTTGCACTCTCACACCCTGTTTTTCCATCAAACACAAGGGGCTGGAGAGATGGCTTAGCGGTTAAGCCCTTGCCTGTGAAGCTTAAGGACCCCGGTTCAAGGCTTGATTCTCCAGGACCCACATAAGCCAGATGCACAAGGTGGCACATGCATCTGAAGTTCGTTTGAACTGGCTGGAGGCCCTGGAGCACCCATTCTCTCTCTCTCTGTCTCTCTTTCTCTCTGTTGCTCTCAAATAAATAAATAAAAATGACAAAAAAATTAAATAAAACCTTACACAACATACCCTGGATCTCTTTTCCTTGTGTCTTATTCATTGTACTAATTCAACATGTCAGAATGCAAAGAAATAAGCATATGTTCTAATATTTACTGACTGGACTTGGCTCATGTAGATTCATGTAGTTAATATTTCTTAACAATAACAAACGTCTAAGATGTATACACACATTAGAGGACTTGAAACAAGTACAAAATACCACCAGAGTTCTTCCCAAAATATTCTGACATTTGGGAAATATTTATCCACTCTTTTAGACAGTGACAGAAGTGATGGCTATTAGCAGAACTATGTTAGGTCTCCGAAAGCATTCGCTTTTAAAATATATATTTTTTTTAAATTTACAAGGAGAGAGTGTGTGAGTGAGTGAATGTATGGGTGTACCAGAGCCTCTTGCCACTGCAAAGGAACTCTAGGTGCATGTGTCACTTTGCGCTTCTAGCTTTATGTGGGCATTTGGGACTTGAGCATCTTTAACCACTGAGCCATGTCCTCAGATCTATTCATTTTTCAAGACTGGTGAACAAAACAGGATTGGCTTTGGTACTGTCACAGTAAAAAATAATAAAAATAGCCAATTGTGGGATGGGGAGATGGCTTTGCAGTTAAGGTGCTTGTCTGCGAAGCCTAAGGACCCAGGTTTGATTCCCCAGTACGCACATAAGCCTGACGCACAATGTGGCACATGCATCTAGAGTTCATTTGCAGTGGCTACAAGACTTGGTATGCCCATTCTATCTGCCTCTTTCTCTCCCTTTGTCTCTTTCTCTCTCTCTCTCTCACTATCTCTCTCATATAAATAAAATATAAGTGAGGTCAGGGGAGGAGATTTTATAAAAGAAGGGTTAGGGTCAATCAAAATTTAAGATATTCTAAATAAAAAGTAAAATTTACTTTCTTGAATAATGGCACATCCAGAAACCATAGATTGTTACTAGAAAATTTTCAGTGCCAGGGATGGGATACCTTCCAGTGAGTTGTTGGCCAAGGAGGTCCCTGTTGCCTCCAAAACATTATAGGCTATTGCCAAGGCCCTTGGTTTCCCTGCAGAAACAGATGGTAAGACCCTATTGCTGAAGACATCACATGCCTGAGCAGCAGAGTCACTGAGAAATCAAGCTGGTGCTGAGCAGAAAACCTCCCTATCAACCAGCCAACTGAAAGCTGGAAAAAGTTGCACTGTATGCAGCCTTACGCAAGACAGAAGTCATCAGTGGTGTAAACAGTAGACACTGGAAGCCTCAAGTTTAGCCAGACAGACCAAATGACTGAATGAGTGCAATAGTGGCATGTCTGTTCTGGGGGAAACCAACTACTCTCTAATTGGACTGAAGGTCCACTCTATAGGAGGGAATACATGCCTGGTACTGAAAACCTGATCAAAAGCCTGTGACAGAGGAGATCATGAGCCTTAGGGGTATAAAGCCTGCTTTTGTCTGGATAAATGCATATATTACTCTTTCCATATTGCCCTGAAAGCACTACACTTAATGTTCATATTCATATATTAATGGTATTCTCACTTCTGATTAGAGAAGCTTCTCTTTTCAGATGGCGGTGGCCACTGGGATGACCCAAAAGGCAACATAGTGCTGAGAACAAGGGACAGAGGAGTGTCCAGCGCTGAAACACCTCATACCCTCCAAGGCTCAGGGTCTATTGCGGAAGCGGTGGTGGAAAGAATGTAAGAGCCAAAGGAAAGGTACCACGCCTTACATACAACTGTCCAGGCAGAAATTGACCTTGCTATCCAAGACCTCACAATGCCTAGCATTACCTACACATAAGACCCTCATAATAGGAGAAAAAGATGATGAGATCAAATTAAAAGAGAGGCTAATGAAGAGAGGGAGGGGATATGATGGAGAGCAGAGCTAATGAAGGGGAAAGTGGGGGAGGGGAGGGAAATATCATGGTTTGTTGTTTGTAAGTATAGAAGCTACATAGCCCATAAGTTACTGGCTGAAGTATATGGTTTACTCACTGTTGGTTTTCTGGGATGCATTCTTTATAGGGCTCATGGCCCTCTCATGTGGGTACATGGTGACTCTCTTGCACAGACACAGGAGGCAGTTCCAACATCTTCACAGTTCCAGACTTTCTACTAAAGCAGCCCCAGAGCAAAGGGCCACCCAGACCATCCTGCTACTCTTGAGTTTCTTTGTGTTCATGTACTTTTTGGATTGTATTATATCCTCCTCCTCTGGAATGCTGCGGGACAGTGACCTAGTTCGTCATTGCTTGCAGATGTTCGTGGGCAACGGCTATGCAACAATCAGTCCCTTGGTGCTAATCAGTACTGAGAAACATATAGTTAACGTTCTGAAATCCTTGTGGGGGAGGAAAGTAAATGTTTATTATTGTAGTGATGATTCCTTTCCCTTAAGATTAGCAAATAGTTTGGATAATTTTGCAATCATTGAAATATGTCTTTACATATTAACCACCCTGGGATGGAGGGATTGCTTAGTGGTTAAGGCATTTGTCTGTGAAGTGTAAGGACATAGATTCAATTCCCCAGGACCCATATAAGCTAGATGCACAAGGGGATTCATGCATCTGGAGTTCACTGGTAGTGGCTAGATGCCCTGGCATGCCCATTCTCTCTCTCTCTATCTGTCTTTCTCTCTCTCTAAAAATGGATAAATAAATAAAATAATTAAGTATTACTTATCCTTTCTTACATACCTTCAACCCATAAACTTATCTCCTTATCCAAACCTCACCTCCTTTTCCCTCCCTTGATCTATTTCTCACTTCACAACTCATGTACTGTTACCCTTGCCTCTTTAAAAACAATCCATAAACTACAATCTATTCAACTAAAACCCTATTGATAAACTCTGTAAACCAAAGTGAAAAGAGCAGGAGCACAATGTGAACTTTTGGGCAAAGGTAGTATTATTTTTTTTAAATTTTTTATTATTATTTAATTGAGAGTGACAGAGAGAGAAAGAGGGAGAGAGAGAGAGAGAGAGAGAGAGAATGGGCATGCCAGGGCCTCCAGCCACTGCAAATGAACTCCAGATGCATGCACCCCCTTGTGCATCTGGATAACGTGGGTCCTGGGGAATCGAGCCTCAAACTGGGATCCTTAGGCTTCACAAGCAAGCGCTTAATTGCTAAGCCATCTCTCCAGCCCCAAAGGTAGTATTATTAACAAGCCTGTGGAGTTCAGCACTGGCTTACTCCTAAAGCCTTGAAAGAAACACTTCCCAGTGTAACTCAAAGAAATTTAAAAGAGGGACTGAAAAGATTGCTTAGTGGTTAAGACACTTGCCTGCAAAGCCAAAGGACCCAGGTTCAGTTCCCCAGGATCTACATAAGCCAGATGCACAAGGTGGCACATGCATCTAGAGTTTGTTTGTAGCAGCTAAAGGCCCTGGCATGCGCTCTCTCTCTCTCTCTCTCTCATTCTCATAAACAAAACATTTCTTTTAAAAAAATTTCTGAGAGGAGTGTGGAGATGGCTCAGTAGTAAAAGGTATGGGGTTATTTAAGGATATGTCTCCCATAGACTCAGGTGTTTTATTAAAATTTTTAACTTGGATCTCCAGCCACCTGGTTGAAAGAGGTCTCACTGGGATGGATCCCAGGTTTCAACCTAAGGTGTGTATGGGGGCACATCTGATATCCAGCCCAAAGGTATGCAGAGAAGTATTAGCTCTGGATGCCTGTGTTTTGCTGCCAATTTGTGCTACTGCTTTTGGTGTTTGCTGGCTGTTTGGTTGTTTCTCTCTCTGCTTGAATGTATGGAAACAACATCCACTGAGAGAACTTACCCCTGTATCTGTAAGCTTTAAATAAATCCTGTCCTCCCCCTAAACTGGGCCTGGCTTGGATGTTCATCCAGGAATGTGAGCTGTATACAACAGAAATTTTGTACCAGGAGTGGGGTGGTGTTGTTGAGATGAATCTGACCATGAGGATTTTGGTCTTTTGAAACTTGTATGCTGTAAGAGGAATATGTATGGACTTGGTACTTTGGATTGCAGAGGCCATAAAGAATGGTAAGACAAACTTTGTGGGTTTTTCTGGTGAGGGTTTGAAATGCTAAATGAGGGCTGGAGGGATAGCTTAGCAATTAAGTCGCTTTCCTGTGAAGCCTAAGGACCCTCATTTGACTCTCCAGATACCATGTAAGCTAGATGCACAAAGGCAAGGCAAGCATAATGTCACATGCCCACTAGGTGGCACAAGTGTATGGAGTTCGATTGCACTGGCTGAGGCCCTGGCATGCCAATTCTGTGTGTGTATGTATGGGTGTGTGTGTGTGTGTGTGTGTGTGTGTGTGTGTGTGCATGTGTGTGTGCCTGTGTAAAATAAAAAAGGAAAAAAAGAAAATGCTAAATGAACAGAGGATTGTATTTGAAGTCTTTCCTTAGAAAATTTGAGAGGGGAAGAAATGATAACAGAGAACTTTGTTGAAACTGGGCTACTGTCATAAATGCTGGCTGCATTATTCTTCTCCCCATGTGCATAGAGTATGATCAAGGTTGCATCTGAAAGTAATGAACTAATGGCTTGGCAGAAGATGCAGAACTGATAAAGAAGAAATTTACAATTGGAAAAATTTAAACAAATTTAAAATTACTAGCACAGAGACAGATTTTAGGTTACTGAAGCTGCCATTGATAAGAATGGCCAACTACTTATATTGAAACAATGGAAAGATGACTGAGGTTATCCCACCCAGGAAGGACTAGATGAATAGGAATGTAAGCTCTTTTGAAGGGAGATGACTTGAAAGGAAGGAACCTGTTCTTCAAAGTCACCATTCATTTCTTCCCTGAATAAACAATATGGTTGTATGGCTGCACACCTGGCATTGGTTTTGGGAGCATGAAAAATGCATGAAAGTAAGTCATTAGGTGCACATGGTTTGAGAAGTTGCTGCTGAGATGTGGAAAACGGAACAGAGTAATGTCCTTGGTAGAGAAGACAGTGAGGCCATTGTAAGATGGACCGTGGTTCGCAGTGGAGACCCAAAGATGTTTTGGATATACCAGGACTGTAGAGATGCTACAATGCAGCATGACTGGCTCAAGATGGAAGTTTTCCTTGGCTACTCAGCCCAGCTGGAGGGGCAGAATTGGAAATCCAGAGAATGTCATCTCTGGTTATGGAAGTTGGACTTAAACTGCAGATGTTTGATGTTTGCCTGATAGTTGTTGATTTTTGCACTGCTACAGACTCTCCTTGTTATACTTTATAGAAATGGAAATGTTTAATTTGTGCCATTGTATGTTGGAAGTATGTAACTTGCTTTGATTTTATAGGATTCACAGTTAAGAGACAGTCTTGAATCTCAGATTAGACTTGTATCTTTGGAACAATATTAAAGTTGATTAAAAAAACTATGGGGGCCTTTAAAGTTGGAATTAATAAAATTAACAATGTGAAATTGCATGAGTCTACTGGGGGGGGGGGGCGGGGGCAGAATATGGCAGCTTGAATGTATGTCCTGCATATTTGTTGCTGTTGTTTCGAGGTAGGTTCTCACTCTGGCTCAGGCTGACCTGGAATTCACTAAGTAGTCTCAGGGTAGCCTTGAGCCTATGGTGATCCTCCTACCTCTGCCTTCCAAGTGCTTGGATTAGAGGTGTGTGCCACCATGCCCAGCTAGACTCAGGTTTTTTATTAAAGCATGTAACTTGGGTCTCAAGCCCCCTGACTGGAGGAGATGTCAGTAGGAATGGATCCTGGAGTCCAGCCCTAAGATGTGTTAGGAGTGCATCTTATTTCCCATCCCAAGCAGGTTGAAAGAATAGTCTGAGCTCTGGCTTTGTCCCTGCTGCTTGCTGCCCTTTGTGCTTGTTGCTTTGGGTTTTAATAGGATGTTTGGTTGTTTCTCTCTGTTTGGATGTATGTAAGTACCTTCTTCTACCACTGATGGAAATTTTCCCTAGATCTGTAAGCTCAAAGTAAACCTCTTCCTCCCATGAACTGTGCCTGATTTGGATGCTTATCCCAGCAATATGAAGCTGTCTACAATGGTACACAAATTAAAAGCCTATACTGTTTTTGTGTCATTCAGTAAAAACACAGATCATGGATATTTACCAGATAAGACAGTACCAAGAAATGAATATTAAGAGACAATTAGATCAACAGCAGTTGGAATTGAAAGCCATTAAATGGGATCTTTAAGGGTGAGTGAAAATGTTTGGTAACAAGTTGAAAAGGAGACTGAAAGGGTAGCCTTTAAGAAGTGTAGGCCAGTTCAAGACTTCTGGTTAAGATGGTGGCATAGGTCCCATGCCAAAGCAGCCTAGGGGGGAAAAAGACCAAAAACACTCAGCAAAATACACACTTTTACTAAAACATGGGGTGTATAGGAAATTGAAACAGCAGTGGAGAAGTAGAAGAGATCCAGAGCATCCAGAGGCCACACAGGCCGGCAAAAACGGCCCCAGCAGGTCTGCCGACTGTGGCAGTGGCGGCGCACGAGAAAGCTGCCAGGCTCAGCTTGAGCTGCAGGAAAAGCCAGGTGAGGGGAGCTTCCACTCACACCGGAGCTCTCCACAACTCAAGAAACATGAAGGGAGCGCAGCAGTGAAAAATGGAGGAGCAGATCACAAGATAGAAGAACACGTGGAACACGAGAGAACTAGAGCAGCTGCGGTTTCCTCCCATCCCCCACCGCTTGTGCCCAGTTCCAGTGAACAGAGCAGTGGTCCCAGACCCGGCCACACCAACTTGAGCCGACAGCAGGACCCAAGCAGGAGCAGAGTCTGACAGCAACATCAGTGGCTCTGGCACCGGCAACAGTGGCCCCAGCAGCAGCAGCTTCACAGGCAGCAGCAGTGGATCCAGCAGTGGCAGCAACAGCAGCAGCAGCAGCGGTGGTGGATCCAGCAGCAGCAGCTTCAGCAACGGAGGTGACAGCCCCAGCAGCGGCAGCTTCATCAGGATCAGTAGCATCTCCAGCAGCAGGGGTGCAGATTTGCAGGGCCACAGTTGCCAGGAGCCGTTTTCCCCACAGGAAAAGCCAGTGCCCAGCTCCAGAAATCAGAACAGCAGCCCAACAACCCACCCAGCAACTTGACTGAGACCAAAATCATCCAAAAAGGTAATGGGGATTGCACCAGGGAAGGGTCTCACTTGGTAACAAGCTGACTTGGATCCCTCAACAGACCAGAAATCTTAACCTCTTTGTTGATATAGGATCTGGTTGTTATAATAACTACTCTTGCATAAATACTTAGTGCTGTTTTTGATTGAATGTGTACAGTGTTTAGTTAAATTTTAGAATCTACCTCTATTTTATTCCACTCAGCCTACTTGAATACTCCCATATAAGGGAAACTCAACCCCTAGGAACACCTTTGTAGATACTCTGAGAGTCTTAAGAGCCACACCTAACACCTTAAGCTCCTACCCAGAAGATATATAACATCAAATCAATTGATACAGCTAAGAATACCCAGATAGCTAGAAAATCCAAGCATTAACTTACTCCAAGAGGCAAAAATATATACATTATAATACAAGAAACACTAAAAAGCAAGACAATATAAATTCACCTAAAAGTATTAATGCATCAGAAATGACCTCCAGTGAGAACGAGTTAGAGGAAATGCCTGAGAAAGATTTCAAAAGAATGGCTGTAAATATGTTCAAAGTCAAAGAACAAATCAAAGGAATCAAAGAAGAAATCAAAGAGGAAATCAAAGGAATCAAAGAAGATGCAGGACACCAATTTAATGAAATAAAGAAGTTAATACAAGACATAAATAAGGAAATAGAAATAATAAAGAAAAACCGGTCAGAATTACTAGCAATGAAGAATGCAGTTAATGAAATAAAAAACTCTGTAGACAATCTCACCAGTAGAATGGACGAAGGAGAGGACAGAATATCTAACCTAGAAGACCAGGTGGCAGGTCTAATACAGTCCAACAAAGAGAAAGACAAACTTATAGAAAAGTATGAGTGGGAATTTCAAGATATTCGGGACACTATGAAAAGATCAAATATAAGAATTTGGGGCATAGTTGAAGGAGAAGAATTCCACTCCAAAGGCATAGTAGGCGTCTTCAACAAAATCATAGAAGAAAATTTCCCCCAAATTGGGAAAGAGGTGCCAATGCAGATACAGGAAGCCTTTAGAACCCTAGCCAGACAAAACCTGGAAAGAACCTCTCCTCGCCATATTATAATCAAACTACCAAACACACACACCAAAGAAAAAATATTGAAAGCAATTAGAGAGAAAAATCAAGTTACCTACAAAGGCAAGCCCATTAGGATTACAGCAGATCATTCAACACAAACTTTAAAAGCCAGGTCTTGGATTGATGTATTCCAAGTTCTGAAAGATAACAACTGTCAAACAAGGTTACTTTATCCTGCAAAGCAATCCATTCAAATAGATGGAGAAATAAGGACATTCCATGACAAAAGCAGGTTAAAGGAATATTTGAAGACAAAACCAGCTCTACAGAAAATACTTGATAGAATCCTCCATGCTGAAGAAAAGGAAAAGCGCACATAAAAGGAACCTGGAAAAAACAAGCAATACTCAAATACTAGTTAACACAAGAGAGCAAAGGTAGAACCAGAAAAAAAAAAAAAAAGGCAAACATAAATACACACCTTTCAATAATATCTCTTAATATCAATGGCCTCAATGCCCCAACCAAAAGATGTACGTTTGCAGACTTGGTTGGAAAGCAGGATCCTACAATTTGTTGTCTCCAAGAAACTCACCTTTCTACAAAGGATAGATATTATCTGAGGGTGAAAGGTTGGAAAACAGTATTTCAAGCAAATGGGCCTAGAAAACAAGCAGGGGTTGCTATCCTAATATCTGACAAGGTAGACTTCAGTCCAACGTTAATCAAAAAAGATAAGGAAATAGAATTTCAAAGGGGAAAGTGGGGGGGGGGGAGTTACCATGGGATTTTTTTTATAATCATGGAAAATGTTAATAAAAATTTTTTAAAAATTAAATAATTTTTTAAAAAGAAAGATAAGGAAGGTCACTTTATATTGATTAAGGGCACACCCCAACAGGAGGACATTACAATCCTAAACATATATGCACCTAACATGGGGGCTCCCAAATTCATCAAACATTATTAGAACTAAGGTCACAGATAACACCAAACATAGTGGTGGTGGGTGACTTTAACACCCCACTCTCATTAATTGTCAGGTCATCCCAGGAAAAAAGTAAACAGAGAGGCATCTGGACTAAATGAGGTCATAGAAGGAATGGACCTAACAGATATATACAGGACATTTCATCTAAAGGCTGCAGAATATACATTCTTTTCAGCAGCACATGGAACATTCTCTAAGATAGACCATATATTAGGACACAAAGCAAATCTTAACAAATTCAGGAAAATTGAAATAATTCCTTGCATTCTACCTGACCACAATGGAATTAGAGTACAAATCAGTAGCAAGAAAGGCTATAGAACATACACAAAATCATGGAAACTAAACAATACACTACTAAATGATGAATGGGTCAATGAAGAAATCAAGAAGGAAATCAAAAACTTTATAGAGTCAAACAATAATGAGAACACAACATACCAAAATCTCTGGGACACAAGCAAGGCAGTTCTAAGAGGTATATTTATAGCCTTAAGTACCTATATTAAGAAATTAGAGCCGGGAGTGCTGGCACACGCCTTTAATCCCAGCACTCGGGAGGCAGAGGTAGGAGGATCGCCATGAGTTCAAGGCCACCCTGAGACTACAGAGTTAATTCCAGGTCAGCCTGGACCAGAGTGAGACCCTACCTTGAAAAAAAAAAAGAAATTAGAAAGGTCACAAGTAAATGAACTAATGCTTCACCTTAAAGCCTTGGAAAAAGAAAAACAAGGCAAACCAAAAATCAGTAGATGGGAAGAAATAAAGATTAGGGCAGAAATTAATGAAATAGAAACAAAAAAAAAAAAAATCCAAAGAATTAATGGAAACAAAGAGTTGGTTCTTTGAAAGGATAAACAAGATTGATAAAATCTTAGCAATCTGACCAAAAGAAAGAAAGTAGAGACACAAATTAATAAAATCAGAGATGAAAAAGATAACATCACAAGAGATTCCAGAGAAATTCAAAAAATCATAGGGACATACTATAGAAGCATATACTCTACAAAGTATGAAAATCTGAAAGAAATGGATGATTTCCTTGATTTATATGACCTAAATAAATTAAATCAAGATGAGATTAATCACTTAAATAGACCTATAACAAGCATGGAGATCCGAACAGTTATCAATAATCTCCCAACTAAAAAATGCCCAGGCCCAGATGGACTCACTGCTGAATTTTACCAAACCTTCAAGGAAGAGATAACACCATTCCTTCTTAAACTTTTCCAGGAAATAGAAAAAGAAGGAATTCTACCAAACTCTTTCTATGAAGCCAGCATCACCCTGATACCCAAACCAGGCAAAGATAGAACAAAAAAAGAAAATTCCAGACCAATCTCCCTCATGAACATAGATGCAAAAATTCTCAACAAAACCTCAAATATCTAAAATAATACTGAGCAACAAAAATAAGGCTGGTGGTATCACCATACCTGATTTTAACCTATACTACAGAGCCATAGTAACAAAAACAGCATGGTACTGGCACAAAAACAGACATGTAGATAAGTGGAACAGAATAGAGGACCCAGATGTAAGTCCAGGTAGCTATAGCCACCTGATATTCGATAAAAATGCCAAAAATACTCATTCGAGAAAAGACAGCCTCTTCAGCAAATGGTGTTGGGAAAACTGGATATATATCTGCAGAAGGATGAAAATAGGTTCTTCTCTCTCTCCATGCACAATAATTAAGTCCAAATGGATTAAAGACCTTAACATCAGACCTGAAACTCTGAAACTGCTAGAGGAAAAAGTAGGGGAAACCCTTCAACATAATGGTCTTGGCAAAGACTTTCTGAATACAACCCCAATTGCTCAGGCAATAAAACCACAGATTAATCACTGGGACCTCATGAAATTACAAAGATTTTGCACTACAAAGGACACAGTGAAAAAAGGAAAGAGGCATCCTACAGAATGGGAAAAAATCTTCGTCAGTTATATATCTGACAGAGGATTAATATCTTGGATATACAAAGAACTCAAAAAGTTAAATAATAAGGGATCAAACAAGCCAATCAAAAAATGGGCTATGGAGATAAATAGAGCATTCTCAAAGGAAGAAATATGAATGGCATATAAATATATAAAAAAAGTTCTACGTCACTAGTCATCAGGGAAATACAGATTAAAACTACATTGAGATTCCATCTCACTCCTGCCAGATTGGCCACCATCATGAAGACAAATGATTGTAAATGTTGGCAGGGATGTGGAAAAGAGGAACCCTTCTACACTGCTGGTGGGAATGCAATCTGGTCCAGCCATTGTGGAAATCAGTGTGGAGGTTCCCAAAACAGATAAAGATTGATCTACCATATGACCCAGCTATAGCACTCCTAGGCATATATCCGAAGGACTCCTCTCATTTCCTTAGAAGTACGTGCTCAACCATGTTTATTGCTGCTCAATTTATAATAGCTGGGAAATGGAACCAGCCTAGATGTCCCTCAACTGATGAGTGGATAATGAAGATATGGCACATTTATACAATGGAGTTCTACTCAGCGGTAAAGAAAAATAAAGTTATGAAATTTGCAGAAAAAATGGATGGATCTGGAAAGGATTATACTAAGTGAGGTTACCCAGGCCCAGAAAGCCAAGCGCCACATGTTCTCTCTCATATGTGGATCCTAGCTACAGATGATTGGGCTTCTGCGTGAGAAGGAAAATACTTAGTAGCAGAGGCCAGTAAGTTAAAAAGTAGATATAAAGGGAAGAGAAAGGAAGGGAGGAGGGTACTTAATTGATTGGTATTGTATATATGTAAGTACAATGATTGAGATGGGGACATAATATGATGGAGAATGGAATTTAAAGGGGGAAAGTGTGGGGGGGAGGGAGGGTATTACCATGGTTTTTTTTTTTTTTTTTTTTTATAATCATGTTTGTGATTAAGCCTCTGCCAGAGCCTGCTGGCTAAAAAGTTTTGAGCCTGATGGGGAGTGAGGATTAAAGACCGACAGGAAAAAGGATGAAAGCAAGTACTACAGTCAAGGACTGAAGCACCATTTATTTCTCAGCAGTCCATTTTAATATCTTCTTGCAAACAGTTTGCCTACGTGCAAAAATTCCATGACATTCTCACAAGTTTCTATCAAAACAACTTCTTTCTGTTATAGACTTACACACCTTGACCACTTCTCAGTACAAAAGATTATTCCAAGGTTGGGAGAGAAACAAACCCTCTATTCCTAGCAATACAAGCATAAAGGTTCAAGGAATGGTCAGCTCTTGCCAGTAACACTGAATGTACATAATCTTGTTTACTTGCAGGTGCAAAAGCCTTATTGCCACACAGCCCAGTGCTATGGATTCAAGGCCAGCCCAATGGCTCCAGACAGTTTCCCCTTTTTTTATTTTTTATGAACCAGGTCCTTCTGGGCCTCGGTGCAGAAAGACTGTGCCTGTCTTTGGTTGTCCTCTACAATATTTAGGCCTTACCCATCATTGATACATGAATTCCATCATTCATGCCCTGTCTTAGGTTGACCTAACTCAAGAGAATCTTACCTGTCTTTGACTACCAGCCTCTGCAAGGGCTTAAAGATAATGTCTCAGGAAGCCAGGGTCGGGTCTCTAGCTGTATCCCATGCACTTCTGCATGAATGTCCATAAGGAATCTCAAAAGGCACTTAATGAGTGTGGGCAGGAGGCACAGAATGAGCAAAGACAAACACCTGACACCTGTAGCAGCAAAGCTTCCTATCCAAGAAGTGAGGAATTCCATTCAGGCAAGGAAGACTTAAAAGCAGATTAAGTCATCAGCAGCTTTAGCTGCATCAAAAGTAAGACGATTATTTTGCAAAGTCAAAATCTCTGAATACAAATGAATCAGGTCCAAGGAAATATTATCATTATGCCAAATACCTCTTAAATACATTTTTATCTTTTCCCAATGCTGTTGACTATCATTATATTTTTTAGAAGCAACACAAGTCCATTGAAAATCTGCATGATACTCCAAACGAATTTTAACTTGCAACCCAAGTATCTCTCCACCCAAATATGTAACCACATCATAGAGAGTGACTATTTATTGTTCCAATTTTCTATCTATATCTAGAGCAATAGAAACTTTTCTGGATAATTCATTAACAAAACGTGCAGTTTGAACTTCTTGTGAAAAAACAACAGCTGCAGTAGTAGCAGTAGCTAACAATAAAAGCCAGGATGCCTGCAATTACCAATCCTACCACTCTTTTTGGTCTACTTAAAGCATTTTTTACTTCCTGTAACACTTGTATTCCCTTGTCAGAATACCAAGGCCTTGTTACATTAACAGGAATCATGACAAATGCTGGTTGCTTAAAAATCATAACTCTATCAGGGGATGATTCTGAAACACAATTAGACAAAGTACAATTGTTACATGTAACATTGAACATTTCCTCAATCCACGTAATATGTATGTCTCCCATTAACATAGCATAGGGTGGAGTAACACAAGCCATGACCCTCCCCTTTGGGAGGGAAGAACTGTCATTCCTGGGGGAGGTGACGCTCATTCCTCCCATGGCCACAGAAACTTTCCATAGGTAAGTCTGTTGGAAGCCCTCATCAGACCACCAAAGTCCAGCAGAGTCCACCAGTCCAGTCATTGTTCCACTTACCACTCCTTCTGCTCCAGGATTTCCTGGCCAGTCCTTAACATGCCTTTCAGTTCCAGAGATGTTATACATGATGTAAGCAGTCCCAACATACCAAGACTATAATTTCTCTAACTTCCCAAGTTGCTGGGTGTATGATGGGTGGGTCAGGAACATAAGCCCAATACAGCTTACTGTGGATCATTGGGAGTTGAATCCACATCATCAGGAGCAGAGGCATCATTCTTCTGATGTTCAGTCCCCGCAAACTGGACCAACCTCTCTGGCAGCCACCTGGCATTGTCAGCATCCTGTAGGAAAACACAAACATACCCTCGTCTCCATAATAATACCAGTTTGGGGCCATGCCATTGTCCATCAATGGGGTCCTTCCATCTAACCTGAGCATAAGTGTCTAATGTTCTAGGATGCCATAATCTGTCTGCAGCAGAATGACTGGATGCATCCACATTTAAAAATTTAAAATAAAGAGTACATGATTTAAAGCATTCTGTGGTGACCAAGGGTACAACTCCCCCTTTTAAATTTTTTGTATTTTTTAAAGCTCCATGAGCACGTTCAACAATTCTTTGTCCCTGAGGGTTATAAGGTATGCCTGTTTTATGAACAATTGATAATTGGGCACAAAAGCGCTGAAAAGATTGACTAGTGTAACCTGTACCATTATCTGTCCTTATAATTAATGGCATACCTGCTACAGCAAAACATTTGATGCAATGTGCTATGACATGTTTACTAGCTTCCCCAGTCCGTGCCATAGCCATCAGAAATCCTGAGTAAGTATCAATGGATACATGATCATATTTTAATTTTCCAAATTCAGGAATATGAGTTACATCCATCTGCCACCGATGATTTGGTTTTAATCCGCTAGGGTTTATTCCATACTGAGGAACTGAGTGATATTCAGGACAGGTATTACATTGTCGCACAATTTGCCTAGCAGCTTCTCTAGTCATTTGAAACTGTTTTCTTAAACTTTGGCTATTTTGATGATGTAAATTATGAGATTTTCGACCTAATTTCAATTGAGATATGCCTATAATCTGTGTGGCTTTGTCCGTCACATCATTTCCCAATGCTAAAGGACCTGGCAAGCCTGAATGAGCTCGGAATGTGACCTACAAAACAAGGATGAGAGAGAACATGCATGCATCTTTGTATTTGACTAAACAACTCTTGCACTTGAGAATTGGCAGTTTCAATATCAGACACGGTCTCAAGTACCTGTAAAGCTCTAGCAATGTATTGACTATCAGTATATAAATTAAATGGAGTTACAGCTAAAACATTAAATACTGTAGCTACAGCTCTAAGTTTTACTACTTGAGCTGACGCTGGGGGAGTAGAAAATGAATAAGACGGTTCTTGAATAACATATGCTGCTCTGCCATTAGAGGATCCATCTATAAATACAATTAAAGCATCTTCAATAGGCTCTGCCCTGACTGTGTGGGGAAAAATAAAAGGATGAGAATTTGCAAATTGCAACAATTTGTCTTTAGGATAATGATTATCTATAACCAGGATAATGTGCAAAAGCAATAGCCCATGAATCCACATTTAGAAATAGCCAATCTATGTGTTGCTTTGTAAAAGGAACCCCTATAATAGCCAGCTCCTTCCCAGAATATTTTTTAGACTTTACTCAAGCCATTTGAATTAAACAAGCTACCGCTTCATAATAAGGAGTCAGCACTCTAGCAGGAGAAACAGGTAAATGTAGCCACAATAGAGGTACTTCTTGCCATAAAACTGCAGTTGGAGTATGTTTAGTGGCCAGAACATATGCAGCCCATCCCTGAGAATAATCAATATATTGAATTTGTTGTTTTTCAATAGCTTGTTCTACTAAGACTAATGCCTTACATCCCTCATCTGTTAACTGACGTACAGACTTTGGATTTGGATCTCCTTTTAAAATGTCAAAGAGGCTTTAATTTTCCAGTACTAATCTTTAAATGAGGTCTAAGCCAATTGTTTTAAAGTATAAGTCCTGATTCTGAATCTCCCAGCAATCTGCTTGCAGTCTGTAGTAATCTATCTACAAAGTCCCGATATAACTCATCAGGTCCTTGCCCTAATTTCTGACAAATCTTCAGTCCCCCTCCCAATGGATGGAAATTTATATCAAGCTCTCCTAGCTGTGGCATTAACTTGAGCATAAACGGCAGAATCAAAGTCTAATTGCTCTCTCGTTCCTTGATATTGTGCCTCTCCTGCAAGAATGGCTTGCAGGGGTGAGACAAAAGACCGAGTCAAAGATAAAGGATGAAACTCCCCCGCAGGTTTCGACACTACCGCTATGACGGGAGGTTTCATTACAGCAGGAGGATTGGGAGTGACTGGATTTCCTGGAGCATGCTTTCCCTGAAATTGCTGTACATGTAAAGACAGTGATTCAATCATGCTTTACAAACATTGCACCTCCTCTGAATATTTTTCTTTCTGTTCACCCTCAGATTTAGTAAAAGCTATAAAAGGTGGAAAGTCCTCCTCTTGGTGATATTTTGTCACCTCCTCCTCTAATTCTGCTTCCTCATCTAAATCTAAATGACCAAGACAGCATTCTTCTTCTCCAAATAAAAGCTTAAATCCAGACTCCGGCTCCTCAGGTGGAACAAAAGGCTCAGTTTCATTTTCTAAGTTCACAGTGAGAAGCAGTCCTTTGGCTTTAACTGTATCTGATTGAACTTTATCTCTTTCATTTCTGGGATCTAAACTATCTCTAACTAAATGTTGTGCCCGTCCCGCCAGCAGGAAGAACAACAACAACAGGATTCTTCTCAAGCACACTTTATTGGGAGCTCCAAGCTGAAAGAGAGAAGGACCTCGACCCTACGGAGCGCCAAGCTTATATACCCGTAATCATGTGGATGTGCAGCGTCATCTGATTGGCTTAAGTCTCATCGGATGACTTTGCATCACCCAATCAGAATAGGTGAGCAGCCATATTAGGATAACGTCATATGCTCATGCGCAGACGATTAGGATACAAAAGCAGTAAACAAGCTGACGTGGCAAAGCCTGATGAAGCCAGCGCGGCTTCCCACAGTTCCCCCTTTTCTTTTTGATTTTTGATCCTCAGGATACCCGATCAAGGACCAGCCCTCATGATGGCCGGTCCAATCGAGGGTAGAGCCCAAGACCAAGAGTCTGCTTAAGCACCTTCCCGAGTACAATGGGAAAAATCCCGTCGGGGTGCAAAGGCCACTCATGCAGGGATGTAAGCCTTCCAAGGTGCAATGACAACAAGGTCACTTGGTGTGCAAAGGCCTTACAGTTGGCAGGGTGGAACTAACCATCTCGCAGGCTCGCCAGCCACACTTGTGGAGATGCTCCTTGATCCAAAGCCATAAGTGCCTGAACTATCTTTACGTTATCCTGCTTATGTTGTCATCTGATTCGACAGATAAGCCAGAGACAGAACACCATACCACACAAAAGGGCTGCTCCGAACATAGCCACCCCCACCCACTCCTTAAAGAAGGAAAATGCAGAAGATAGCCAAGAGATAAAATCTCCCAGGGAGACTGGTTCCAAACGAGTTCCATTCAGCTGTACAATCCAGAATAGTAACTTCCGAGATAACTGCTCTCCTTTGAGCATCCAGTTTCCTGCCAAAAATTCACCTAGCTTGCGACTCTGATTGAAAGAAGCAGTAAAATTAAATTGCAAGGGAGTAATGCACAAATGTTGATACTGGGAAACACAGCCAAGTTGTATTATTTTATATAACTCCTCTACTTGATTTTGCACCAGATCTACTCTTTGATTAACTAGATGAATGCCAGCGAGAAGGTGCTTATTAATTACTTCTTGTGTTTCTAGTGCTGCAGAAGTCTTTTCCACTATGTTATTAACAACTTCCACAGTTTGAGCCTGAGATGTCATGGCAAGAGCAGCAGTAGTTGCTGCTGCAGCTGAAATGACTATGGCGGAAATGATTGCTGCAGTAATACCAAAATCTCTTTTATGACGAATAAGTCCTACTAAAGGAAAGTTATTTGGATCCACCTCCACTGGAATGGGGACAAAAGTAGGTAATTTTACTATTAAAGCCAGGTTGACGCTGGCATTCCAGCACTCTGCAAGCCAGCACATGATATTCCTGCAATCTATCGAAGAGGTGTTGGTGCTAACATTCGCTGTTAGAAAGAAGAATGGGGCTTGCACACAAATTGAGGCTGGATTAAAGCTACTATTAATCCATTGGTGATTTTTGGTTATATCCTTAATGTAGATTTTATCATTCTTACTGATACGAACTGCTGAAATATTCCATAATGCATGTTTAGCACCCAATAATCCTGCTAAGGCTGACACATCCGCCATTGCACCTACCTCGTTGGACAGAAGCCATTGATACCAGGGCCATCCAGCGCTATTACTAAGTGTATCATTTCCTTTACTCTTAAATTGGTAGCGCCTTAACGGGGGGGGTCATTTGGAATCCCTGCAGGATCTGTTTCTGGATTTTGTCTGGACTCTGACATGGAGTGAAAATCGGGGGGAAGGCATAATTAGGTTCACACCAAGGGGCACTTTTTATATTACTAGCATTTATCTTAAGATTTGGCTGTCTAGAGGGGACGGTCACTTCACTCTGTATCAATAACGTGGTAATGTTAACATTTGTAACATTACCTCCCTCTCCTGACCCATTTTGTTTTCCCTTAGTTATCTGGGTTAAAGCTGCGATTATTACGCTCATGTCAACTTTAGACTTTTCCAATGGGTCCTGCCAAGCACTAAGATTTTGTTTCTGTAATACAATACACGGGGGGCCCTGATTCTTATTACCCTGGAAAAAGCACAAAGTGCCATTCAGTTGAAAATAGGTTTGATTATAAATTTTTGGTGTTTGCATAGGATCCCTGATGCAAGGTATTTCCCCTTGGCAGGATGTAGAGAATAAAGTAGGTAAGACACCAGAATAGGAATGAACCGGCATAGGGACAGGCCATGTTCTGGCCACAGCCCAAAATTGCATCTTATTCCCCTTTATCATCATCGGCAGGAGCAGGCTCAGGATCATCAATAGTAGTAAAGAGGTTGTCATTCCTTGTCTTCTCATGACTTAAAATTCGAGTCAACCGCTCTGGCACCCAAATAGGATCAGCTTGGCCCTGTGGGAAAACACAAACAGCTCCCCTGGATCTGGCTATAACTGGATCCGGGCCTTTCCAGACATTTTCAAGTACATCCTTCCATTTTGCATCTTCGTAACAAGGAGGGGATTGGGTCATCTGGCGGTCAGCTGCCGTTAGACCCGCAGCATCGATCGTCAGAAAATTCAAAGTAAAAAGTACTAGAGATAGTTTATTCTTTGGGGTGTGGCCTTGGCCTATTCCCCCTTTTTGTTTTTGTAAGCATTCTTTGATAGAACGATGGGCTCGTTCAACAATGCCTTGCCCTTGTGGATTGTAAGGAAGGCCAGTGGTATGAGTAACTCCCATGATGTCACAAAACTGGCGAAAACCTTTTGCAGTATATCCAGGTCCATTATCAGTCTTTAATACACGGGGCTTTCCCCAGGCTGCCCAGGCCTCCAGACAGTGAGTAATAACATGCTGAGTACGTTCACCAACAAGGGGAGAAGCATGAATAATTCCTGAACAGGTATCTATAGAAACATATACATATTGCAACTTGCCAAATGAGGGGATATGTGTAACATCCATTTGCCAAATCTCTCCCGAACGCAGTCCCCGGGGATTAATGCCAATATGAGGAGAGTGCAAGAAAGGGACACAGGCAGGGCAGTTGACAATAATATCACGTGCCATGGCCCGTGAGAGATTAAATTTTTTGCACAGCATTGCAGAAGACACATGATACAATTTGTGAAAATCTTGAGCCTTGGACAAGTTATCCAAGGACAGGAGAAAAAAGGCTCACGTGGCTTTATCAGCAAGATCATTGCCAACAGCCATGGGACCAGAAAGCATAGAATGAGCTCTAATATGTTGAACAAAAAATGGATTGGTTCGGGACCAAATTAAACGTTGCAACTTGGATAAATGTACAGCAACAGGGCTGGTATCCTTAATAAGGCCTGCTACTTCTAGATTCTTAATAGCATTAACTACATACTGAGAATCAGAGATTAGATTAAAAGATTCACTGAAAAGTGCAAACACATGACATACAATTTGGCATCCACTATTTGAGGAGTATTTGGTTCAAATCGTACTGTGACTGGTTGTTGTCCCTTGATTACATAGGCTCCTAGGCCTGTCTTAGATCTGTCCGTATAGATGTCTAAGGCATTTGCAATAGGTGACTGCGAGGTAATCTTTGGGAACACAATGGGGTGTAGCAAGACAAAATGCAGTAAAGGGTCTCTGGGCAGATGGTTATCCAATCTTCCAGAGAATGAGCACATCAATATGGCCCAATCATCAGTTGTAGCAGCTAGAATACGTACCTGTTCAGAGTTATAAGGGGTAATCAAAGAATCAGGTGCCACACCAAAGTGCATCAGAGATGACTTTATACCTTGAAGAGCAAGGGTGGCTACCATAGTTGGATAATGTTCTATGCATTTTTTTAGGAGAAGAATGAGAATGTATCCATAGCAATGGACCTTGTTGCCATAGAACCCCTGTAGGAGTTTCTGGCGTAGCAAGAATGCACAATAAAATGGGTTGTCCCGGGACTATTCTGCATAACTGAGCAGACTGTAAAGCTTGCTCCACTTTAAAAATAGCTACTCGTGCAGCTGGAGTCAAAGTTCTAAGTGAGGAGATATGTGAGTCACCTTCAAATATTTGAAATAGGGGTCTCAGCTCATGGGTAGGAATCTTTAGATATGGTCTTATCCAATTTATATCCCCTAACAATTTTTGAAAATCATTCAATGTCCTTAATGTGTCTGTTCTTATTTGTAGTTTTTGAGGTCTAATGATATTTTTACTAATTGTTGCTCCTAGGAAATTACCTACCTCTCCTTCCTGTACCTTTTCACTAGCTATATGTAAACCATAGGCTTCAAGATCCTTCTTGAGGGATAGAAATGCTTTTGACAGAATGTCCTCCACGGGAGCCACTAATATGATATCGTCCATATAGTGGCAAATCCTCAATTTCGGGAATCTCTTCCTAGTAGGTGCTATTGCTGGGCTTACATAATGTTGGCAGATAGTAGGACTATTGGCCATCCCCTGCGGGAGGACCCTCCATTGAAACCGCTGATCAGGCTCCTCATGATTGATAGCTGGTAGAGTAAAGGCGAATCTTTTACAATCCTCCAAGGCCAAAGGAATGGAAAAGAAACAATCCTTTATGTCAATAATAATAAGAGGCCAGCCATCCGGTAGGCTGGATAACAAAGGGAGACCTCTCTGAATCGGTCCCATGATTTGCATTTGTGCATTTACAGCCCTGAGATCATGAAGTAGCCACCATTTTCCAGACTTCTTTTTAATAACAAAAATGGGAGTTTTCCAGGGGGATTGAGAGGCTTCTAAGTGGCCTAATGACAATTGCTCTTTTATTAGTTCTTTTGCTGCTACGAGCTTTTCTAGGGAAAGGGGCCACTGAGGTACCCAAACTGGTTCAGCCGTTTTCCAAGGAATGGGGATCGCATCCTCAGTGGCCCCTATGAAAAACCCAACCCTTGCGTGCCTGGATTACCTGAGGCCACAAGAGGATCTACCTGCCCCTGTAATTTTTTACCTAGTTCTCTACCTGGTATATGACCCATCATTTTCATAATAGATTGACTCTGAGGAGAATACTCATTAGTTAATTTTAAATTCATTTGTGCCAAAATATCTCTTCCCCATAAAGTAATAGGAATATCTACTATATAAGGGATAACTTTTCCTTTTTGTCCCTCGGTGCTAGACCATGTAAGTTCTCGAGAGCTAATATCTGGAGCTTGAGCATACCCCAAACCTTGTAAGGTTTGCGAAGATGATTGTTTGGGCCAGTTCTTGGGCCAATACTTAGCTGCAATAATACTGCGGTCAGCTCCCGTGTCCAGCAATCCCTGAAAATGTATCCCCTCAATAGTAAGCTGTAGAATTGGTCTCTCATCTAATTCCATGGATAGGTATGTCAAATCAACTCCTGTAGAGCCGAGTCTTTTGTTCCCTCTAATTTTCTCACAAGAAGGGAACTGCTTATGGAGGCTAGGGATAACCAGTAACTGAGCTATCCTGTCCCCAGGTGAGATGGCAATAATTTCTTTCTGGGATGAGCAAAACACTTTTACTGTGCCTGTATAGTCAGAATCTATAACTCCTGGAGTAACAGTCAATCCTCTTAGTGCTGAGGAAGATCTACCAAGCAGTAAACCTACAGTATTAGGGGGTAACGGGCCTTGAAAATCTGACTCCACAGGTTGCACTCCCATCTGTGGAGTTAATATGAGTCTGGTGGTGGCACAGATGTCCAATCCTGCGGAACCCGGAGTAGCTCTCCTGATTGTGCCGGAGGGCGGAGAGATGGATTCTGAAGTGCCCCATATATTTGAGGGCCCTGAGGTCGGGGGCCCCTGACCCCGGTTTTTGTATTAGCTGTTGACTGGTTAATTGGTTGTCCACTGATATCTTTTACAGAGCGACACTCATTCGCCCAATGTTTTCCATTTTTACACTTAAGGCATAAGCCAGGCAAGCGCACCTGACCCTGCACTTTAGTATTATTTTGAGGGCATTGTTTCCTAAAATGGCCTGTCCTTCCACACTGGAAACAAGATGAGGTTCCCTTATTTGCTCTAGCAGCAGTTAACACCACTGCAGCTAGACCAGTATTGGATAGAGGCCCACCAACTTCCCTACAGGCTTTCATCCATGCCTCAAGTCCCTTCCCTTTCCAGGGCGTGATGGCCCTCCTGCAATCTTTGGTACATTGTTCATAAACCAATTGTTCTATTAATGGCATAGCTCGTTCTGCATCCCCAAAAATCCTGCCTGCTGCCTCTATCATACGAGCCACAAAATCTGAAAATGGTTCAGTGGCTCCTTAAATAATCATTGTCAGATTGCCTGACACTTCTCCTTTATTGGTAAGTGTCCTCCATGCTTTAAGAGCAATGTCATTTATCTGTCTATAAACTTCAAGAGGATATGCAGTTTGATTATTAACCCATTGTCCCTGTCCTAAAAGCATATCTGCATTCCAAGCAGGCTGTCCATTAGCAGCATTGGTCCTAGCCTGATGCTGTGCTCCATCATTGTAGATAGATTTCCAGTCTAAATATTGTCCCATACTTAGACATGCTTTGGCAACTCTCATCCAATCTGTTGGCGTCATAGCAGAATGCGTTAAGCGCTCCACCAGCGCCAGAGTGAAAGAGGCACTCACTCCATAAGTTCTAGTGGCCTCAGCAAGATCTTTGATCTGCTTGTATCCTACAGGCTCATGATATCTCTCATTTGTCTGTTGATTCTCAAACACAGGATAGGCACTCATTAATTTACTCCAAGTGCCAGGTCTCACTAGACTACATCCGGATGAAGCACACGCCCCGGGCGGAAGTAGGCCATCTTGCTTACACCTCCTGCTCGTAGAGGAATAAGATGGCGGAGGAGCAATGACACCAACTTCTCCAGGTCCATAACGTTCCCGACCGCATTCGGCCGCTGCTTCCTCAAGATCCTGTTCTTCCTCTGGGGTTAATTCTTCTCCCTCAGATTCACTAGAACTTTCTATATACAAATTTGCAAGTTCTGTCAAATCTGGATATAGCTTTGGACCTGAAATTGGCCCTCCCTTTTGCATTTCACTTTTATTCTGTTCTGTCTGAAACCTAGGTTCTCTTTTTTTTGTTTTCCCCTTTTATTTTCTTCAGACTCTGACATGCTATCTTGATGATGTGCTAATATGTGTTGGCCTTCCCTGATCACCTCTTCACAACATTTGTCCTCCAACCATGATCACACCAAGCGCCATAAGGGCTGTGTACCTGTGCGCAACTTTCGCGTTTCTGCCTCGTGGTCAATGTCTCTGCCTAGCTTATCCCAGCAGGTCAAATTTAACCCCCCAGTCAGCTCAAACCAAGGTGCTATCATATCCACCTCTTCCAAGAACCCCTTAATAGTCTTATCTGATATCTTAAGTTTGCGTTGTTTTAATAATTCCTGTAGCAGCTCCAAAAAGGTGGAGTGGTGGTGTCCCATGCTGCGACCTTATATATGGTCTACCTACGTTTGGGGCGATCAGCTGACTTATCTACGCCAGACTTACAGATCAGGTACAAGCCAAAACTTATCATATAGCACATCCTTAAAAAGGGGAACTTACCGGTACTGCCGCTCCGTGTGTTGAGTTCTGAATCCTCCCTCGGAAGTATCCTCGGGGGTCCTCTCGACTGGCCGTTTGTTGACAATTCCCAGGTTTTGGCACCACTTGTTGCGCCTGTCCCGCCAGCAGGAAGAACAACAACAACAGGATTCTTCTCAAGCACACTTTATTGGGAGCTCCAAGCTGAAAGAGAGAAGGACCCTGACCCTACGGAGCGCCAAGCTTATATACTCGTAATCATGTGGATGTACAGCGTCATCTGATTGGCTTAAGTCTCATCGGACGACTTTGCATCACCCAATCGGAATAGGTGAGCAGCCATATTAGGATAACATCATATGCTCATGCGCAGACGATTAGGATACAAAAGCAGTAAACAAGCTGACGTGGCAAAGCCTGACGAAGCCAGTGTGGCTTCCCACAACTAAAGCCCATAAGCTAAAAGTTTCCACTGGTACTTTACCCGGCCCATGGGCATCATAATAATCTTGAAGCTTAGTCCCTACCCTTTGCAGGATTTTAAATTGACAGTTCCTCCTTCTGGAAATCAAGGACAGACTTTTTCTATAAGTTCCAAGAAATTACTAAGTTGCTGCTGACTAACTTTGGCTCCCCGAGCACCCAACATATTTTTCAGCATATCTACAAAAAGCATACAACTATTACCTTGTCCCATTTTTACTTATATTACTCACCACTCCTTTTTTCTTTTCCCGAGCACTCCTTTCCAATCCAGCAGTGTCCTTCATTTCAGATGCCCATCTTCAGGCCCCACATTTGGACACCACTTGCTGGAGCCTGCTGGCTGAAAGGGTTCAAGCCTGATGGGGAGTGAGGATTAAAGACAGACAGGAAAAAGAATGAAAGCAAGGACTCCACTCCAGGACCGAAGCACCATTTTTTTCTCAGGAGTCTTTTTTGATATCTTCTTGCAAACAGTTTGCCCATGTACAAAAATTCCATGACCTTCACACAAGTTTCTATCAAAACAACTTCTTTCTGTTACAGAGTTATGCACCTCCACCACTTCTCAGTACAAAAGATTATTCCAAGGTTGGGAGAGAAACAAACCCTCTGTTCCCAGCAATATAAGCATAAATGTTCAAGGAATGGTCAGCTCTTGCCAGTAACCCTGAATGTACACAATCTTGCTTACTTGCAGGCGCAAAAGTCTTGTTGCCAAACAGCCCAGTGCTACGGATTTAAGGACAGCCCAGTGGCCCCCGACAAGCCTCCTACTTGTTCTCCAGCCAGTGTAGCCTTTGGAAGGTAGAGACTTTTAGGAGGAGTGTTACTGGTGTGAGTGTTGGAATTTATAGTCTAGCACCCATGCCAGTGACAGAAAGTTCACTCATGCTGCTTCCTCCCAGCTGTTTGCTCTGCCATGAAGAAACTACCCCTGGAAGCTGGAAGCTGAAATAAACATTTTCTTTCCTTCTGATTCCGATTGGGTGTTATATCCCAACAATGAGAAGTAGCTGCTATGCTCCCTTTAGTATATATGCTCATTTATTACTTGTGCTCATTTCTTCTTTTAAACATTGTACTTTTCCCTATCATTTGGTGTTAGATTTCTAGTAACCTGATTGAGAGTATGCTGTGAATTTGGCTCTATGTTTTCAGTCTGCCAAGACCTGCTCGTGTCAAATTATACTGGGATCATGATGTTTGGGTCTGTGTGTCTAGCTGTGTGAGTAAGTAGTATTTTCACTCATGGAATCTCTGACAGCCTCTCTGATATTGGTCCATGTGGTCTTCGTGTAAGCCTTCTGACACCTGCAATATCAGTGGGTCTAATGGGATTTGCATTTTCTTTTAACTAAGTAACAGTGTCCATTATACCACAGGTGTCAAGAGCTTTGATTGATTTTATATAAACTACATTAGAATGAAACATAAAATTAAAATTCCTGGGCTGGATAGAGGTTAAGTGCTTGCCTGTGAAGCCTAAGAACCCTGGTTCGAGGTTCAAGTCCCCAGGACCCACGTAAGCCAGATGCACAAGGGGGCACACATGTCTGAAGTTCGTCTGCAGTGGCTGGAGGCCCTAGTGCACCCATTCTCCCTCTCTCTCTCTCTCTCTCTCTGCCTCTTTCTCTCTGTCTGTTGCTCTCAAATAAATAAATAAATAAAAATAAACAAAAAGGGCGGCGGTGGCGGCCCTGGAAGTTGTCGTGGGTGGCGGCAGCGCTCTGTCCTCCACCATGAACATATAGGTCCTATTATAGCAAATGTTGCAGTCAGCCTCATGTTGCTGGGATGAAGGGAATTTATTTGAAGCTTACAGATCCAGGGGAAGCTCCAAAATGGCAGCAGAAGTTGGCCCCTTTCACAAGTCCTGCACAGAAAGGGAGAAAGCAACCATCCCCAAAAGCAAGAAAACAGCCTTGGGGACTCAGACAGAACTCGGGGACATTCCAAGTCCAGCCCCACACTTTAGAGCTTGACCCGAGGATCCTCCCACAGTGACACCTTCTCTAGCCAGGTGGCTGGTGATCCAAATCACCAGCTTTAATAAACTCCTGAATCTATTGGGGACATCCATTCAAACCACCACGGCAAGCATTTAAAAGCCAAAAGCATCAATGCAGCAGGATAAATGTTTGGCATCTCTCTGTACAAAATAAATAAATAAATAAACAAACAAAAAAAAAATTTAATTAAAATTCCTTTCAAGAGAGCTTTAAGGCCTTTCCTGCCTTGATTAGCAACACTGAGCAGAGCATGACCTAGAATGTCGTATTTTCAGTTATGTTCATGTGCCTGTGACCATCTCAGCCCCCACTCCCACACCGCATCCACTTTTCACCTTAGCACTTCTGAAACTCGCTTCTTTCATTCTCAGCCTGAAACGTGAAGCTGAGTGTTTGACGGTTACATGTTGCAGTGTTAAAACTGCCCCAACAGCCATAACTCCACTTGAGAACGGAGCTAGAGAAGCAGAGGTGGGTGGTAGGGACAAGGTCCTCGGAGCAGCTAGGAACTCATGAGAGGTGCCAGGGACAATGAACTTAGAATAAAGGCTTTGCAAAGAGTGGAATAGGAATTAAATGACTATTTTAATATGATAATGATGTACACTGCTATCAATTACGTGACAGTGACCCTTCTGGTCCCTCACCTAGATATGTCAGGGGAGCTTATAGAAACTTCTACAGCATGGCTCTCCCCTGACTGCTATTACGCAGAAAGAAAAAAAAAAAGTAAGATTAAGACACAGATAAAAATAAAAATGTTCCACTGGGGACACCACAGTTCTTTGCTCCCCAGTGAGATCATGCCACCTTTCCAGACACTGAGGTCACAGACCCACAGAGATGATTAAAGATACCCTCTCCTTAAGCCAGTACCAACTGTCTTCAGGTATGGCAAATCCCCCTACACCTCTACCTGGTAAGTGCCTGGGCTCCATAGTGGGAGTGTGTGGGCCTAAACAGATTCTAGAAGGAGCCAAATTAGACCTGTGGCTGAGGTTTCTATTTGCTTCAGGGGAGACATCCAGCTCTCACAGTCCAACTACACAGTGCACAATTAGAATGATGTCACCACCACACTGAGTGCTTCAGCACTAGTGAAGGTGATGGTAGTTTCTCGGTCTTGATCCAAAGATACCCAGGGGTCCGATTTCTAAGGTCAGCTTTAAGTGTAAAGCATCCTGACTTGGCAGGCACATAGGGCAGGCTGTACTAGGAGATGTCTTTTCGCTTTCTCACTAATTCACTCAGGCTGCCCTTAAACTAACAGTCCTGCCTTAGCTTTCCAAGTGGTAGAACTTACCACGCCTGGCTTATGGGAATCCTATTCACTTGATGAAGGATTTCTAACCTCTACAATGCTTTCTAATAAAAATGATGTGTTATAACAGGAGCCAGTGTTCTTTTTTATTGACTGATTTTGATCAGGTGTGTCATAGTGTTGTGATACATCTGTATATGCATGTAGTGTACTCTGATCATACTGATCTCACATTGCTCTTTTCTTTTTTTTATCTTTTTTTTTTGAGAGGGAGAGAGAGAGAATTGTTGTGCCAGGCCTCCAGCCACTACGATCAAGCTCCAGATGCATGCACCATCTTGTGCACATGTGCGACCTTACATGCTTGAGTCACCTTGGGCATATGGCTTATGTGGGACCTGGAGAGTCAAACATGGGTCCTTAGGCTTCACAGGCAAGCATCTTAACTGCTAAGCCAGCTCTCCAGAACCTCCCATTGCTTTCTTTCTCCTTCCCTATCAATGTTGCTAGTATTCTCTATCTTTTTATAATACTTGATAGAACATGTTGTTTACATAAACTCACTAATACTTGAATTGGTTTCTAACTTACTGTTGTGCTATGACTCAAAATTTGATGAGTTGAGAGCCTAGAGAAATATTTCTGTGGTCTCTCCTGGCACTACATGGAGAAAACATTTCTGATATTTATGATGACATGGGTTGTGTCTGTCTCTGATATATACTGTGGAGAAAGAAGCTTGATTTTTCCTGCTACTATTATGAATTTCACTTTCAGAAAATGCTTTTTCAGTGATGAAGAAATCCAGAACTGAAATTTGCCGGAGGAAGGAAAGATCCAGTGACTTCACTAACTTGTAAGTTCAAGGCACCTGTGTACTCCTACCAAGAGACTGGAGGAATTCCCATTAAGATCAGGAACAAGACAGGGTTGTCCTCTCTCACCTCTGCTTTTCAATATAGTACTGAAAGTCCTAGCTCAAGCAAGACAGGAGAAGGAAATAAAAGGAATACAATTTGGAAAGGAAGAAGTTAAGTTATCTCTGCTTTCCTTATGTCATCATGTCCATAGTTTTAGGTCACGCTGAAAGTGAGGCAGTCCAACACCCTGAATCACATGTTTCAAACATGCTGTTTGATGAGTTTTACAGTGGTGTGTACACCTCAAGTGTTTTCTTGAAGAAACCGACTTTAAAAAAACTGAAATGACAGAAAAATTTTAGAGACAATTTAAGATGTTATTATAGGCTTAATATGGTTCTAAAATTATTCTTTTACTGTATAAAGTATATTTAGCATTATATGAAATAAATGTACAAGTTAGGCAGGCCAAGCCATTGCTCCAGCCCAGGCTTTTCTTTTTTTTTTTTTTAAATCAATGATACATACTTTTACACTCATATGCAGTACAATGTTATACATGACCAGATGGTAATGAGATGATTTAGTCTTACCCAGTTGATACTCTGATAGGTGACTGGAAGCATTTTATAATGATATTTACCTCTTATTTTAGAGGATTAAATTAAAGCATAAACATGTATTTCATTAAAATATTCCATAAGTACATCACAAAGAAATTTTATGGTAGAAAGTTCATTCTTAGATCTTTGCCCTTGAGGAATATCATTGACAGAGAGGAGAACATCCTTTTTTTTGCAAGCTCATCTTTCCAGGTTGGCTTGGATGATTGACTTAATGAAAATATTACAGTGAGTCTGGCATAGTAATGCACACATTTAGTCCCAGTGAGCTGTGAGGCTGAGGTATAAGGCTCTAAATTATCATATGTTCATGGGGAATGAAAGTTATCCTTTTTAAAATTATGAATATATTTTATGTGTAATAAATGTGTCAAGTAGGCACATGACATGGAAGGCTTTTTGTTTAGGACCAGCCTGGGCAACATAATGAGACCCATCACAAAAGAAATTATTTAGCCAGGTGTAGTGGCGCACGCCTTTAATCCCAGCACTCAGGAGGCAGAGGTAGGAGGATTGCCAAGAGTGTGAGGCCACCCTGAGACTATACAATGAATTCCTGGTCAGCCTGGGCTAGAGTGAAACCCTCCCTCAGAAAACCAAAATATATACATAGCGTTAAATGGAAAGACTCTGATTCTATCTAACTGTGGTTTTACTTACTACTCTGAATCTACATGCCTGAGTGTGTGATAACTGAACTTGGCTCACTTAGGCTACTTACACTGCTGTGATTCAAACAAGCAGGTAAGATGTATAGCTAAGTGGAAGATTCAGAGTAAGTCCTAAAATATCATCAGAACCCCTTCACCGAAGATTGCTAAGATATTCTACCAAAATTTGAGGGAATTTTAAATTCTTGCTTTTAAAGGCAATAACAAACATGATCATTATTTAAAGGACTTCTTTGTCTCCCAACTGACCTGAGGAACTATATGTTCAAAAGTAATACACAGGAAATGTTGCATACTAAGAGGCCAGGCAATGGATATAGACTCCAGCCATGACTGGGAAACAATAGGTCGATGGCTTCTGGAGGGGATCAAGGAGACATGAGACAGGATAGGAGGGATCCACATGTTTCCCTAAAGGCAGCATGGGTGATTAAAGAAGGTTGTAATAATTGAGATAATAAAATTTCTTTCTTTTGTCCTCAGACATTTACTGTGTGATTCTTTGCTCCAAAGATGAAACAAATGAACAAAAACTATGGTATTACTAACATAAAAAACACTTTTCTTTTTGAAACTGGCATTGGAGTTTTGGCCAACACCATCCTCCTCCTCTTCCAGATCCTTAAATTCTTTCAAGAACACAAGCCCAGGCCCACCAATGTGATCATTGGTCTCTTGGCCCTAACACATATAGGAAATCTGACAATCATAGGATTCATATCTACTGATGTGTTCAAATATCAAAAGACTTGGACTGACGTCAAATGTAAATCCGTTATCTATTTACAGAGGTTTTTGAGAGGCCTGTCCATTTGTGCCACCTGCCTGTTGAGCGTCCTCCAGGCAGTCACCCTCAGCCCCAGCAACTCCTGCTTGGCAAAGTTCAAGCACAAATCCACCGGCTCCAGCCTATGTTCTCTGCTTGTGCTGTGGGTTTTCTACATGTCCTTTAGTGCTCACTTCTCCATCTCCTCTACTGCCAGCAGCAATGTCACCTCACACAATCGTACAGTTGTCACTGAGTCTTGCACTGTCTTGCCCACGAGCAACTTTCTCAGGCACGTGTTTACCATTCTGGGCATACTGCGCGATGTGTCCTTAATAGGGCTCATGGCCCTGGCAAGTGCATACATGGTGCTTTTCCTGCACAGGCACAGGAGAAACTGCCAGCATCTCCGCAGCGCCAGCCCTTCTGTCGAAGCGACTCCAGAACAGAGAGCGACGCGGACCATCCTGCTGCTCCTGAGCTGCTTCATGGTCATGTACTTCCTGGACTGCATTTTCTCCTCCTCACGAACCTTGTGGAACAGTTACCCAGTTTTCCAGTTCATCCAGATCATGGTGGCCAATGGCTATGCCACCATCAGTCCCTTTTTGTTTCTCAGTACTGAGAAAAGAATTGTTCACTTCTCACAGTCCACGTGGAGGAGAACAGTAAATGTTTCATTATAGACTGACGCATGACTTCTCTTGTTTATCTTCTTTATCAGCTCGGCTTTCATTTGCATTCGCTTATGTTGTAACCTCTAGAAGTTCTGTTAACTCTTTTACAACACGGGTTGTTAGCTCTTGGGGTGCTCTGAATCACCATAACGCATGTGTTCTGAATGCTAGGTCCCAAGCAGATGGCACGTTGGTGGGTGGCGCCTTGCTGGAGATGTGTCTCTGGGGGCAGACCCTGCAGTTCACCAGTGCTGCTTGCCAGTGTTGGAGTGGCTCACTCTTCTGCAGCTGTCTGCCAGCTGCTGCCGCAGATCGTAAGGGCCAGCCTCTGCACATCCATGCTTTCCCCGCCATTGTGAAGCTTCTTCCCCTTGAGACTGTAAGCCACCAAAACTCCACTTCAATCATCACCTGGTTTTGGTCTAGTGTTTGTCCCCAGCAATGATAAAGTAACTACGAGAGCGTCACGATATTTTTTTTTTATCATTTTTTATGTTTTCAGTCAGCAGACAAGCTAATGTGTTTAATTGTGGCATTTTCATATGCACTTTGTTCTTATCCATTCCCCTCTTCCACTGTCATTCCAACATCTGACCCTTCTGCTTCTAGCCTTCCTATTTTCATGTCACCCTCCATCTCTTCCCTTTCCCCTTCCCTTAGCAGCTCTTAACTTTTTATTGTCTTTTGTCTAGTTGCATGACACACACACACGGAAAGAGAGAAAGAAAAAATTCAAATCTATGTTTTGCATGTGAGAGAAAATGGGAAAATATGTAGTATATGCCTGTTTTAGTTTGACTCATTTTATTTAACATAATATTTTCCAGTTCTGTTGTGATGGAAAGGTTTTCTTAATAACTAATATACAGCCTTGTAATCATTCATTGTAGAGCTTGTAATCTTTCTGTGCTAAGTGAACACATGGACTTATACTTCAGATAAATTGATTTATCGTACATGGCAAATATATACCTAAATCTTACATCTCAGAGATTACATAAGGGATGTCTATTTCTAATTCATGAAAGCAAAGGATACATGTGCACTTTACATGACCTTTATGGCCTAACTTAGACCACTATTTACAAATATGTGAGAGTTTATAACACACATACTAATTCAATTGCCTCAGTGAGCTATATTTATAATTTTTAAAACATAATTTTATTTGTTTACTTGCAAACAAAGAGAGATAGCAAGAAGAGAGCGAGAGAGAGAGAGAGAGAGAGAGAGGAAGAATAGGCATGCTAAGGCCTCCTGCCACTGCAATTCAACTCAAACTCCAGATGCATGTGTCACTGTGGATCTGGCTTTACGTGGGTACTAGAGAATCAAACCTGGGCTGTTAGGCAAGTACCTTAACCACTTAGCCATCTCTCCATCCCAGTGAGCTACATTTTACTGAATTACATATGTAAATGCTTATGCCACAAATTCTCATGTGATTCATCACTGTGCTTGCAGAGAAGTACCAACAAGAACTGAATGAAGAAACTCAAGCACATTCATGTCATAGAGCTGGTGGTAGTATTATTTTTCGTAACAAAGAGTATAAACATCCAAATACCCATAAACAAGTGCCACATCCCATAGAATCCTATCCAGTTTTAAATGGGAAAGAAAATCTGGCACATGGTCAACAGTCCACAAAAGATATCAAGTGTAATGTCAATCACTTTGTATGAATCTACTTACAGAAGACAGAACCCTGTGTACTTTACAGAGATACAATATATGGTGGTAGCTGACGGTGGTGAAGGAAGGACAATGTACAATGCCAAGTTGCAGATAAGGGCTAAAGTTTTTGAAGAAGAAAAGGAGCTGGAGGAGAATGGTGGTGGAGGCATGCCCAGCCTGTTGCAGTATGTTTCATGCCGCCTCATGCAGCTGAGGGTAGCTATAAATATGGATCCATACAAAATCATAAACTCACTCAAAACATTAGAATTCTATGTGATTTTTCTGTAACTCACTTGCACAGTTCTCAACTGTGAACTTTGTAGATGACAAGGTTATATCACAATGTGCAAAAAGTTGGACACACCTGTAGAGCCATGCAATGTAATCAATGTTTATCACCAATGGAGTATATACTTAAGTTGGTTACAATGATAATTTTATGTTGTGTTAGTTATCCATAATACGTTTCTAGAACCAACTATGAAAAAAATTCTCTCAAAATAAAAATAGAAGTGGGCAACAGACTCTAAAAGTGGTAAATAAAACTTCAGAAGGTTGTAAACTTATAAGTAACAAGTGACAAACAGTAATTTGAAGAGTATTCCCTAAAGATCTACATCTTATGTGTAATTCCTCCCAATAAAGAAGTGGAGTTTGAGCCGGGTGTGGTAGCGCACGCCTTTGATCCCAGCATTTGAGAGACAGAGGTAGGAGGATCGCCGTGAGTTCAAGGCTACCCTAAGACTACATAGTGAATTCCAGGTCAGCCTAGACCAGAGAGAGACCCCTACCTTAAAAAAAAAGAAGGAAAGATGGCACCCCCCAATTATGTGCAGTTGGCATTAAAAGAAAGATTTTCTGAGTGCCTTTGGCTGGTGTTACAGATGCTTGACAGGAATGGGAATTAAGTTAACAGTTCCAGCTTATAGAATAAGTTGTTGAAAATTATGGTGGCTGGTAGGGAAAGAAAGCAAATGCCCAGCCAGAGAGAACTTTGGAAGATGTAAAGAAAGCCTTCTCCATATCCGAAGGCTCTGCACGCCAACTGTTTCTCTTCAGGCCATTTCCGCAGCCTCACAGTTTCCTATCAGTCAGACCGACCTCAGATACCCAAGGCAGGTTTATAGCACTTCCAAGGCTGACCTGTGTGCTTCCAGCATGCTCCAACTCCATGCACTCAGAAAGCAGTCATCAAGCTTGTATTGTGGGAAAAGAAACGAGACCTCTGAAGAAAAATTAAAATGGATCTGTCTCTAGACCCTTTGTAAATCTACAGACACTAACAATACGACCCTCATTGGTTTTTTTGTTTGTTCATTGTTGTTGTTTTGTTTTGTTTTTTAAAACACTTTTTGTTTATTTTATTTATTTATTTGAGAGTGACAGGCAGAGAGAGAAAGAGGCAGAGAGAGAGAGAGAGAGAGAGAGACAGAAAGAAATGGGCACACCAGGGCTTCTGGCCACTGCAGACGAACTCCAGACATGTGTGCCCCCTTGTGTGTCTGGCTAACGTGGTTCCTGGGGAATCATGGGTCCTGAGGAATTGACCCTCGAACCGGGGCCCTTAGGCTTCACAGGCAAGCGCTTAATAGCTAAGCCATCTCTCCAGCCCTGTTTTGTTTTGTTTTGTTGAGGCAGGGTCTCACTCTAGCTCAGACTGACCTGGAATTCACTATGCAGTCTCAGGATGGCCTCGAACTCATGGCAATCCTCCTACCTCTGCCTCCCAAGTGCTGGGACTAAAGGCGTGTGCCACCATAACCAGGTGAAACTCATGTCTTTTTTTTTAAGTTTTAAATACACCTGCCTGGGTTTTCATTAAGATAAAAGGAGTGAAGACAGGCAAACCACTGTGGCTCTAGAACAGAAAGTTCTGGAATGAGCAAGAGACTCCATCCCAGGGAAAAACAGGTGTTGAGTGATGGGGGAGGGACACCAATGATCTCCTGTGGCCACTTCTTGAAAGCCAGTGGGGTTCCACATCAGCACATACATGTGCATTCACCTCATACACTACACACAGGCTAATAAAAAAGGTACTGTGTGACCTTCTTCTGTTCTCTCCAAATGCTAGTATCGTGCTAACTATTCTAACATCACAGTCAGATTAGTGACCTCAGTACGGTCCACCTAACCATTTTCAGATCTCACTGGTTTACATGAGTCCTGTGGGTGTGTGTGTGTGTGTGCGTGTGTGTGTGTGTGTGTGTGTGTGTGTGTGTTTGCGCACGCGCGCGCTCATGCAGTGTCAATGGTGTGTATACGTTATATGTCAAACCCACAGTGAAGGTGCAGAATAGAGTTACCTCCTGAGAACTCCTCATGACCAGACCACATCTTTCCCTCTTCCCAGTGAAGTCACCATTCAGGCCCAATGAATTGGCTCCATCTGAGGGCCAGTGCAGCAAAGGAGGACAGCCCTGCACCCTCTTGTCACTGCATCAGGAAGCGTACCTGTCAGCAGGTCAGAGAGATGTTCTCTCCAAACCTATCCAGGGTGGGTAGATGTGGCAGTCCTGAGTCAGTACTCTAGGATGAGGAGGCAAGACTGCATTTGAAGAATGGCTGTGGATTATAAAGAGTAAAATAGTGCCCCCAATGTTGCTGTTTTGACAAACAATTGATACACACAATGGGATCTTGTCATGTTGTAGTGAACCTTACTAACCATTTGTAGCACCCTTTAGCTATTGAATCCCAATACTATTGGCACTTGGTGTATCGTGGTTGCCCTTTACATCTGCCAACCATCTTGAGAAAGGTTTTATCATATTATGCGTACCTCTAACTTAGAAAGTCATCTTAGGTGCAAGCACAAGTCCAAGAGTAAGGATGGAAAAGCAATCCATGCTGGGTGCAGGGCCCACGCACAGGTGTGAAACCCTGGGAGTCTTAAGGTTAAGTTCAGAAAACCTACCACAGCCTATGAGTATAAATGAGAAAACATCACTTAATGGGTTTAAACTTACCAGGCACCCTTCAAGAATCATAAAAGGCAAACTCAGGAGCCATAGGGAAACCAAATAAGGTAAGGTTGCCAGGGGTAAATTACCTTTATTACTTCCTTACAATTGGAGGGCACTGAGACCTCCAGCCCAATGTCAGGTGTTACCACTCCAATTATTTGTAAGCCAGAACTGAATGGAAAGACTTTTGCCAAAGACACATGTTCTCATTGTAAGGATGTGGACAAATCAAGCTGGCACCCACTGAGACAGAAGCTTCCTCTTTGCTGGGCTGGCTTTTTTTTTTAAGATTTTACTTTTATTTATTTATGTGTTTATTTATTAGAGACAGAGGGGGAGGGGAGAGAAAGAGAAAATTGGCGCACCAGGGCCTCTAGCCACTGCAAACGAACTCCAGACGCGTGTGCCCCCTTGTGCATCTGGCTAACGTGGAGCCTAGAAACTCGAGCTGGGATCCTTAGGCTTGGCACGCATGTGCCTTAATTGCTAAGCCATCCAGCCCTGAGCTGGCTTTTGTGCTGCCTGAGAGTGCGATCCAGGTTCCTACGTGAGAACTGTCACCAGTGGTCCTGCCATGGGCATGCCACACCCCTGCTGGTGTCTTAGTGGCATGACTGCTATGAGTGCCACCAACTATTTTTTTCAATGTCACTTAGGGTCCCTTTCCACAGAAGTTTCCTGTTTAGTATTGCAAAATATACGTGGTGTTGGGACACCAGCAAGAAGACTGCTGATACTGCTCTGTAAAATCATTATGATGTGCCTGCCAAACTGCCACCTGAACATTTATTACACTGCTGCCACTATTCATAGAAGGAGACTTGTTTTACACTGGGTGCTGGTTACTTGGGCAACTCCTAACTGGTAAACTGCTGGGAATGGGTGTCTGTTGCTGTGTTTTATGCTGTTGTTGTGGCATAGTTGCCCATATGCACGTCCTGTCCAAGGCTCAGGAGACATCAAGAAAGAGGGAGCAGGGCTGGAGATGGCTTAGCAGTTAAGCGCTTGCCTGTGAAGCCTAAGGACCCCGGTTCAAGGCTCGGTTCCCCAGGTCCCACGTTAGCCAGATGCACAAGGGGGCGCACGTGTCTGGAGTTCGTTTGCAGAGGCTGGAAGCCCTGGTGCGCCCATTCTCCCTCTCTCCCTCTATCTGTCTTTCTCTCTGTGTCTGTCGCTCTCAAATAAATAAATAAAAAATTTTTAAAAAAAAGAAGAAGAAAGAAGGAGCAGAAAGAAAAGGAAGGGCTAATGGAAGGGCTGGTGGGTCGTGGGACTCTTTCCTCCAGGCATGACACTGCCAATGCCAACTTGAAAGCTCAAGATAAGGACAATTACCATCCCCGCACGGAAGAATGGAGGGCACATGCGGCTCACAAGGCTTATGAGTCTACACCCCTCCTCAGAGATGTATATACAGTTAACAACTGCCAGGGGAGGGAGGGAGGAGACTCCTGTGGCATAGCTGCTTTCAAGGTACCCATGCGCCTAGAAGTAACCCTAATAAACTCACTGACTTTCAGAGCTTGACCCTGGTGGGATAGTTTATTTGGTCTCTTGTCCTTTCTAGTTGGGGTAAACAGAATTAGACTCCCCAGAAATAAAAATGTCACACAACACCACCTATAAAGGTCACTGGAAAGAAAAAAAAGGAGAGCATTCAACAACAAATCAATGAGGCATCTCCATCCCATCCCCAATACTCTTGCAAAGTCAAGGAGACAGCGAAAACAAGCCAACACAAGAACATTCAGATAAAGGACACTGGAGGGCCACTGAATCCCTCTGTGCATACTGGGGCCTGGTGCCGACTGGTGTTATCTAGAAAAGAACCTGATTCCTGCACAGATGTCAAGTCTGCCATTCTTCGCCATGTCATGGCCATTCGTCATACAAGGACAAGGCGAGCTAAACGGAGGCTGTCACTGCTTATGCCGTCTACCCTACAGACTGCCCCTCTGTGTGGGAAGCACTGTGATAAAGGGGCACTGAATAGACAACAAACAGCCACCATGAGACCTCAGAGGGCAGGATGAAGCTGTGTGAACATCTGATAGAAAAGGAAGCACTATGGGGTGGACCAGCCCCATTTCATTTTATTTTATAGTGACGCACTGTGAGACAGCCAGGCTACCTGCCCAGTCTGTCCCTCCTGAACCTTCAACTCTGTCATGCATTTTATCCCCTGCTAGCTTCTGAAGCCTTTATCTCAGACCCATTTATGGAGGTTTGCTGGATCCCTGGGCACCCCAGCCCACTGCCAAGAGAGCAGCGTCAGGACTCTTTTAAATATCCCACCAGCAGTAAGCCTCATCTCACAAGTAACTAAAAGGCACCAAGTACTGGGGAGATAGCTCAATGGGTACAGTATAGTTCACGTTACATTGTCTCATGGCTTATGACAATCGGAACAAAGAAAGGAGTATCACCCACCTTGGCTGAGTTTCCCAGAGCTTCCCTGAAAAAAAAAAAAAATCAGCTGAAGGCCAGGAGGAAACTGAGACTGAGCCAAACTGTGCGACTTTCCCTCTCTCAGTAGGTGGGGCTGAAACATACCGGAGACTGGGTGTCCTGGCGCTCCCCTTCCTTTCATACCTGGAAAATAATTTCCCATTAAGTATTCATTGGTATGTGCACTAAAAATAAATGTTGCTTGTAACCTAAGTGTGAAAAAGGCTTTTAAAAGTTCCAGTAACTAACCCAGTGAACCAAGTCCAATCATTTCATAAACCTTGAGAGAAGCAATAGGTTATGGTGCCATCTAGTGTCTGATAACGACTTTGAACAAGGACCAAAACAAGAAAGAAACCAGAGGTGTGTGCTGGGAGTAATGAATAGCTGGAATAGATACTGCTTTAAGTCTTTATCCTAGACCTCAAAGGGCCTCTGGCAACTAAATGCCATGACAATAGGCGGCTTAGAGTCATTCATCAGTGAAACCTAGTCATGGATGGTGACACGGGATCAGAGGCCTAAGAGTCAGTGCTCCACATCTGTTGACAGCTGGAATTCTTGGGCCAACCCAGGCAGGGCGTAGCACTAGAGCAGAAGCAAGGGTTCCTGGGAGAGGTGTTCACATCCAGTTGCCTGGTACAGCTTGGTGCTTATGGGCAAGGAAAGGGGAGAATTGCCCACAGCCAGGTCACAAGTGACAACTGTCAAACTCCAGACCACATGCTCTGTCCAAGCCGGCTGTGAGATAGGGAGCTGGGCCACATTTCTGACGTCCCTGTGGAGGCCCGGGAGGGTCCTGAGGACAAAGCTCCATTCACACCCACCATGGTGGCCGGTTGCGTCGAGGCTGGTCTTTCAAGGATGACAGGCGTGTCACACATTCACCCTCAGAGCAGAGCAGCCAAGGACCCTGAGTCTCCCACAAGCCAGGTCTCCACAGCAACACAGCAGGACCCGGGTCCTTCTCCTCCCCCTCCTCCCTTTATCCTCTACCTCCCCCTTCTCCTCCTCCCACTCCTCCCTCTCCTCCTCCCTCTTCTCCCCTTCACCTCCCCTCTCTCCTACTCCATCCTCCTCCACCCTCTCCTTATTACTCTCCTCCTCCCCTCCTCCTCTCCCTCCTCCCTCTTCTCCTCTCCCTCCTCCACCCCCTCCTGTTCCCTCTCTCCTCCCCCTCCTCCCTTCCCTCCATCCCCCTCTCTCCTCCCCCTACTCCTTTCCCTCCTTCTCTCTCTCTCCCTCCTCCTCCTCCCTCTCCTCCTCCCCTTCCTCTTTTCCTTCCATCTCTCTCTCTCATCTCCCTCCTCCTCTACCTCTTTCTCCTTCTCCTCCTCCTTTCTCTCCTTCTCCCTCTCCTCCTCCCTCTTCTCCCCTTCACCTCCCCTCTCTCATACTCCACCCTCCTCCTCCCTCTCCTTATTACTCTCCTCCTCCCCTCCTCCTCTCCCTCCTTCTCCTCCTCTCCCTCCTCCACACCCTCCTTTTCCCTCTCTCCTCTCTTCCCACGCCTCCCTCTCTTTTTTCCCTTTCTCACTTCTTCCTCTTCCTCCTCCTTCCCTAAAGTCCCCTCCCCCTCCCTTCCTCCCTCCTCTCTCCCCTCCCCCCCACCAAACTAAGGGTGCCTTGTGGCCTCATCCAAACTTGGCTCCTCTCAGCCCTTCACTCTGCCGACCCTATGGCCCTGTCTGCTCATTCCACTGTTTCTTCAGCCTGCCTTTGCCAGCTGGGCATCATGCTGTAGATGTGCCATCTTGTCGCTGGGCCCAGCTCAACTCAACCACGACTGCCCCCTTCTCCCGTTGCGCCCCCTCGGAAGCACACCTTGGCACCTCGATGGGCACCTCCAGGTTCTCAGCCAGCGGCATCCCTGAGCGCTCCCTCCCGAAAGAGGGATCATGCAGTTTTCCTTGAGTGAAAAGAACCTGCGTTCTGGAGGAACCCTGCAGTGTCCCAACTGGGTGACCTTGGGGCCATCCTCTCACCTCTGACCGCGCTCTCGCCCTCTGCGTGCCGGCCAGTGTGGACGGCGGCGAGACCTGGAGCGGTCAGCAGTGAGCCCGAGCGCTGCACGTGGAGCCCGCACAGCTCCGGCCTCTGCTTTCACCAGCGGTGTGGCCTCGAGTGCGTGGTCAGCGTCTCCGCCCTTTCCTTACTTAGCTGGGGCACAGTTCCTTGGCAAGCAAGAACTTTCTGGAGCTAGCCTCACCCTCCCATTCCAGGCACCTCAGAATGAGGCTGCACAGGTGTGTGGCCACACCCTGTCATTCCCAGGTAGGGTGTCAGAGCAGGGGCCTGTTGATGGCTGTGGTATCTAGGATTCACTCCATGAGCCTTTGCTGGCTGAGATTCAGCCCTGGGACTTTTACTTAGGGCGCATGCCCTGGGCACAAATCACCTGCTATCCACTACTTCCTTTTAATTTCCATGCAGCCTTGGGAAGTGAGCATTTCGTTTCCATCTTACTGATAAATAACAAAGGCTCTGAGAGGCTGCAGCGCCGTCCTCAGCTCAATCAGACAGACAGACACTGGAGAGGCATCAGTCCCAAACACCGAGTGCTCTCCTTCAAGAGTCCAGCGTGACGGGGTCAGAAGCACAGCTCGAGACAGAGCCAGAGCCTCAGGAAGCTGCCCTGGGCTTTCAGCAACAGGGAGGGGAGGGTGGCATGCGCCCTGCACAGCAACCGCACTGCAGAGAGGAGATGCCCGGAAAATCTGAGGCAGCGTGCCATAGTTAAACAGCCCCTGCTGAGTTGGTGGGTTGGCAGCCCAGATGTGACAGTTTCTCCAGGAACTGCACACTCTGGGGACAAGTGTTATGTAAGTATTCTCCGCAACTTGGCTGGTAGAGAACCTCTGCATGGTGGGGCGGGGTGGACGCAGGACCCTGAGTCAGAACCACGCGGTACTCCACTGCATCCGAGCTGAAGTTGGGCATGGGCCACGCTGACACCCGCTCCACACAGCCTCGTGAAGCGCGGCCCAGAGGCGGGACAGACATCCACCGTCTGCCCCGTAAAGGACTTCCCAGGGGTAAGACCAGCCCTGGTACCTAGGCAAGGGACTCTTCACGGGGACCCAGGTCTCTTTCCTTCAGTTTCATACTCCCCTTGTTTAAGATCTATTGCCAGTTTAACAGGCCAGCTTTGACCTGCCCTGTCCTCTTTCTGGTTGACACGCCTGGTGCCTCAGCTTCCCAAGTGCAGGGGGGTGTGTTAAGTTGTCTGGTTGCATTTCTTTAATAAATACATACATACATACATACATATATATATATATATATATATGTGTGTGTGTGTGTGTGTGTGTGTGTGTGTGTGTGCATATATATATATATGGCTGGAGAGATGGTTTAGCGATTATGGTGTTTGCCTGCAAAGCCTAAGAACCCAGGTTCAATTCCCCAGTATCCATGTAAGCCAAATGCACAAGGTGGCGCATGTGTCTGGATTTTGTTTGCAGTGGCTAGAGGCCCTGGAGTGTTCTCTCTCTCTCTCTCTCTCTCTCTCTCTCTCTCTCTCTCTCTCTCTCTCTCATAATGGTGCCTGACACTACCTACACAAAATCATTATAATAGGAGGAAAAAGATCATGACATCAAAATAAAAGACAGACTTATTGAGATGGGGAGGGGATATGATGGAGAGTGGAGCTTAAAAGGGGAAAGTGGGGGGAGAGAGGACATTACCATAGGATATTGTTTACAATCATGGAAGTTGTTAATAAAACATAAATTAATAAAAAAATAAATAAAATACTTTTAAAATAGTCATTTATTTGGAGAGAAAAAGAAAGAAGCTGAAAGAGAGAGAGTATGCATGCCAGGGCCTCTAGCTACTGCAAACAAATTCCAGACACATGCACCACCTTATGCATCTGGGTTTTTACAGTGGGTACAGGAGAATTGAACCTGGGCAGTCAGGCTTTGCAAGGAAGTGACTTTAACTGCTGAGCAATCTTTCCAGCCCCATGGCTGCATTTATTCACTTCTTTCTCTTTGCACTCTGTCTTTAGCCAGAGTTGTTTCACTCTTCCCCTTGACTTTATATTTTAACCTTTATCTACTTTTCTCTCCTTTGTTTTTCTCTGCCATTGTAATACTATGACCTAGTGTCTTAGGACACACAGTACTATTCATGTTTCCAGTCCCCAAAAGGTACTGGAGTGGGCAGGACCATTGTTTTTGATTTTGTGTCACTCTACTTTCATAGTCGACCTATGCACTGGTGATGGTTGCTTTTGAAGGTACTTCCCACTCTCAGAGTAGCAATGAGTATTAAGTCCAATGCCCTGAATGTGTGGGCTCCACTACTAAGCTGTACCCTTAATCCAGCAGAGAGGCGCCATCTCAATCCCATCACAGTCTGGCCTCACTTGAACATCACAAATACTTCCAATAAAAGAATGCAAAGGGCTGGAGAGATGGCTTAGTGGTTAAGCGCTTGCCTGTGAAGCCTAAGGACCCCGGTTCGAGGCTCAGTTCCCCAGGTCCCACGTTAGCCAGATGCACAAGGGGGCGCATGTGTCTGGAGTTCGTTTGCAGAGGCTGGAAGCCCTGGCGCGCCCATTCTCTCTCTCTCTCCCTCTGTCTTTCTCTCTGTGTCTGTCGCTCTCAAATAAATAAATAAATAATTTAAAAAAAAAAGAATGCAAAGAAACTCTGTCTATCTGCTTCTCTCTTTCCCGTCTCTCAAATAAATAAATGTTTAAAAAATATTTATTTGAAGCACAGAGAAATAGAGAGAAGAGAGGTGATAGAAAAAATGGGCACACCAGGGCCCCCAAGCATCGCAAAGTCCAGATGCATGCTCTACTTTGTGCATCTGGCTTTACCTGGGTACTAGGGAATTGAACTTGGGTCACTGGGCTTTGCAGGCAATCGTCCTAACCACTGATCCATCTCTCTATCCCCCTGTTTTATTTTTTGAGACAGGGTCTCATGTAGATCAAGTTGGCCTCAAACTCATTATGGAGACAAGGGTGGCCTTGCAACTCTTGGTTCTCCTGCCTTCCCCTCCTGAGTGCTGGGACGACAGGTGTGGAGCATCCTGACGCCACCAAAAGGGGTCAGTCTGGAAGGACTATACTTCGAGGGTGGGTCACAGCACTCCATTCTGTCAGGTCATTTATCATGTAAAAAAAAAGGTACTTAGGACACTGAAGCATAATTCTATGTAGTTTCACTTGTAGTTTCAAGGCTCTTCCTGCCTTGTCAGTGGAGATGGAGCTGGTCATTCAGTCGACTCAGGAAGTGGCATCCAGCTCAGACTTGGCTTTGGCCTACATTCTGTTCTGTTCCCTCTCCCTGCGATTGCCTCGGCTCCCACCAGCTCTGCCTCTCCTTCTCTATGCTTTCATTTTACTTCTCATATATTCACTTTTAAATTTCATTTGCAGCTTGAACCCTGAAACTTGGAGTTCAGAAGTCATGGAATACAGAACCAGGACTACCTGGAAACGAGGTGCTCTGTGTGAGCACGGACCAGGAAGAAGGTGGCTGTCACACACTGTAGAGGGAGCCACAGGGACCTCATAGAGGCCCCAGGAGTCTCTCCACGCAGAGCAGAGGCATCACGAAGTATGAAATAGGTTTGCGCTGATTAAGTCTGGGGAATGAAATGAGCAAAGTTGGGGTTGTGTAGCTGATGTAAGCCCTGTGATCCCTTGCGGAGGAGTGTCAAGGGAGCTCAGAGAAAAGTTTTGAGCTCAGCTCTCCCTAGATTGCTATTATCCAGGAGAGGGGAAACTAAAATCACCAGGCGGGTAAAATGCTCCACCGGGGACCCCACGTTTCTACCTTCCCCAGCGGCCTCATGTCACTTTGTACAGACACTGAAATTACTGGCTGCAGAGATTAGCAAAAAGCACTCTCTACCTAAACCTGTGTGGGTTCTCCACCTGTGCCCCGAGGCCTCCCCTGCCACGTCCATCTGCCGTCTGAATAAGTGTTCCGTGCCCATGGGTGCAAAATCAGCAGGCTTCTGCGCAGGTGTGGAAGGAGGAAAATCTGGCTGTAATGGGCAAAGGGAGAATTGGGATTCTGAGGTGCTTCCTGAAACTCCAAGCCCTGAGTTCATATCTGCAAACTAACCAAAGAATTGGCAATTCCAGATTCAAGAAAATGTATTTTTTTAAATACTACATTTTATTCAGATCTTACAAAGGGGTGGGGAAGGGAGAGAACTGGGAGGAAGATAAAGTGGGAGAAGAGAGGTACAACATGTGGATCCCAAAAGCCCATGTAAGGCTTTGTGTAGCCCAGAAGCCCATGTAAGTGAACAGGGATCTTAGGGGAAGAAAAAAAAATAAAAACAGGAAAGAGGAATTTGAAAAAATATGCACTTCCAAAAATATTAAAAGTGAAGACAGTAATAAGGCTGGATGTGGTGTATACCCCCTGGATCTGTGAGGAGAGTCAAGCAAAGATGTGGGGAAGGGAGAAAACTGGGGGTAACGCAGGAAAGGGAAGATAAAGTGGGGGAAAAGGCAGATAGATATACCACGTGGAACCGAGGAGCCCATGTATGCCCATGAGCCCTGTAAATGAACATGGATCTTAGGAGAAAAACATGAAACACGATTTTAAAAACTTGCACTTCCAAAAAGAGTAAAAATGAAGACAGTAGTAAAAGGTAAAAAGTGTCTCTTCCACCCCAGCATGGCTGCCAAGGTGGGAGAAAAGCCTAACCCATCTGAGGACCCAAGAACTTCGCTGCCAGTTTCATTCAGAGAGAGGATGAAAATGCCCGCCTCTCTCCATGGGTCCTGGAGGGTATACTTTAGAATTTGACCACCACACCTAGACACACCTACACCAGGTGTCCCAGCCAGTGGGCCTGGGCTTAGGGGAGAAATCCATCCAACCTGGTCAGGGTTCGCTCAAGGGAGATCTAATTGGCTAAGATGGGCAAGCATTAGAACCCACATTTGATTCAGGCATGGCCAGCTGAGGTGGGCGTGGCCAGAGTGTGATGTAAGATTTCTCCAAGGGCCTTCCTGCCCAGTCAGATCTTCCTGTTCTGGAGCCCCACAGGGCCTGGTGGTGCAGAGGAGACTTTGAGCCCCCACAGACCCCCTCATCATAGAGGATGGCATTCTGTACCTGCATTGAGGAAATGATCTTCATAGGATAATTATTCCTTACTCTACACTTCTAAATTCAAGCTTTTCATAAAGTGTATTGGTGAATTTTAGGCTTACAGCTGTTTTATTTTGAACTTAATGACTCACTGTATTGTACTCAAATTTATGTCTTCTACAGAGGTTAACATTACTTATTCATGCATGTGATATCAGAGAAGAGATATTTTAATTTTGTTCTTAAGTATTTTTTATTTATTTGAGAGAGAGAAAGAAAGACAGAGAGGGATAGAGAGAGAGAGAACAGGCATGATGCCAGGTCTTTAGCCAATGCAAATGAACTCCAGACGCATGTGCCACCTTGTGCATTTGTCTTACGTGGGTCCCGGGGAATCGAACCTCGGTCCTTTGGCTTTGCAGGCAAGCACCTTAACTGCTAAGCTATCTCTCCAGCTCTAATTTTTGCTTTTATGTGTGTGCTTGTATGTGTTCACCTGTGTGTGGGCGTGCATGCATATATGTGCGCATGTGTGGATATCAAAGACAACCTTGGGTTGCACCCTCAGGAGCACCGTCTCCTTCCTTCACATCAGGGTCTCTCTTGAGCGTGGCCCTCACAAAGTAGGCTAGACTGGCTGGCCAGCAAGTCCCAGGAATCTTCCTGTGCCCACTCCCCCTGTTCTGTGATGATAGGTGCATGTCACCATGCTGGGCATTTGTACCCTAGTACCGGGAATCAAAGTCAAGTCCTCATGCTTGTGAGGCAAGCACGTTAGCAACTAAGCCATCTCCAAAGCCTTTCATTTCATGTTTTATTAAATATAATTTTGCTTCTGTCACCTTCACAATGCCAATAGAATTATCAAGACTGGCATAACTATGTAGTTTGTGTCATTTTGACTTTTCAAATCTTAAGAGTGAGGTGGCACATAAGTTCTTCATCTCACAGAGAAGGCCCTCGCTCTTCTGCCAAGTCCCTAGTAGCATTTTCTCACTAAACTTTTCTCATCCTACCTTAGCTTCACAAACTCCACGTTCATGGTGTCACCCTTAGACTGTGCTCCGCAAGTTTGGAATTGTCAGCTGAGCAGACCAGAGGTACTATATAGTGCCAAGGCCTCCAGGACGTTAACTAGTCAATACACAGAACACATGTCTACAGCACCTTTCCCCTTCCTGACAATAAAGTCCTGACAAGTCACCTTCCAAGAGCTTGGGAGAAATGCTTTTTGTGTTCGCTCATCTTTTCTCTGTGTTCTCTTCCTTGGAAAAGATGTTCCTTCCCATTTCATAGACAATGGAGATGCCTAAATCTCATTTTGCCTGGAGGAAAATTGCACATCATTGAACCCCATCCTGGTCTCTGGGTTCAGGTCTCAGCTTTTTCCAAACTATATATTTTTAAATCTTCCTCCTCTTGTCACTAAGATACCATGCATATTATGAGAGGGGAAGGTCACTGCTGTTAAGCAGGACAGCCAGCATTGTTACTCCATCCCTGGTGTACTCATGTGAACATGTTCTCCTGCACAAATGCTGTGCGTTAGTGACTGCTGGCTGTGTGAAGAGGCTCCTCTGGGGCTTCCCATTTCTGTTTTAAAAGAATGTTTTCTCTACTACTGACTTCTCTTGAGATATTTAAATCAAGTATTATGAATACTGTAGCTGCAAGAATGACCCTGAGCTAGTGTCCTTCCCCCCGCCCCCCCCCCGTCTCTCTCTCTCTCTCTCTCTCTCTCTCTCTCTGTCAACAACCTGTCAACTCACAGAAGTCCTAGACAGTCCTTACCGTACTTTCCACACACAGATTTCACTCATCAGCCCAGTGTCTCTTCACCACACTCATTCCCCTGGGATTTCCTGTAGGTGCCGGCCAGTCCTCGCTGCTGCTCCCCCAGTGTTCCAAGTAGAACAGTGCCCAATAGAACAGGAGGCCTTTAACCTTACCCAGTCCACCTAAAGCAGGGCAGTTGCACTCTCACACCCTGTTTGTCCATCAAACACAAGGGGCTGGAGAGATGGCTTAGCGGTTAAGCCCTTGCCTGTGAAGCTTAAGGACCCCGGTTCAAGGCTTGATTCTCCAGGACCCACATAAGCCAGATGCACAAGGTGGCACATGCATCTGAAGTTCGTTTGCACTGGCTGGAGGCCCTGGAGCACCCATTCTCTCTCTCTCTGTCTCTCTTTCTCTCTGTTGCTCTCAAATAAATAAATAAAAATGACAAAAAAAATTAAATAAAACCTTACACAACATACCCTGGATCTCTTTTCCTTGTGTCTTATTCATTGTACTGATTCAACATGTCAGAATGCAAAGAAATAAGCATATGTTCTAATATTTACTGACTGGACTTGGCTCATGTAGATTCATGTAGTTAATATTTCTTAACAATAACAAACGTCTAAGATGTATACACACATTAGAGGACTTGAAACAAGTACAAAATACCACCAGAGTTCTTCCCAAAATATTCTGATATTTGGGAAATATTTATCCACTCTTTTAGACAGTGACAGAAGTGATGGCTATTAGCAGAACTATGTTAGGTCTCCGAAAGCATTCGCTTTTAAAATATTTTTTTTTTAAATTTACAAGGAGAGAGTGTGTGAGTGAGTGAATGTATGGGTGTACCAGAGCCTCTTGCCACTGCAAAGGAACTCTAGGTGCATGTGTCACTTTGTGCTTCTAGCTTTATGTGGGCATTTGGGACTTGAGCATCTTTAACCACTGAGCCATGTCCTCAGATCTATTCATTTTTCAAGACTGGTGAACAAAACAGGATTGGCTATGGTACTGTCACAGTAAAAAATAATAAAAATAGCCAATTGTGGGATGGGGAGATGGCTTTACAGTTAAGGTGCTTGTCTGCGAAGCCTAAGGACCCAGGTTTGATTCCCCAGTACGCACATAAGCCTGACGCACAATGTGGCACATGCATCTAGAGTTCATTTGCAGTGGCTACAAGACTTGGTATGCCCATTCTATCTGCCTCTTTCTCTCCCTTTGTCTCTCTCTCTCTCTCTCACTATCTCTCTCATATAAATAAAATATAAGTGAGGTCAGGGGAGGAGATTTTATAAAAGAAGGGTTAGGGTCAATCAAAATTTAAGATATTCTAAATAAAAAGTAAAATTTACTTTCTTGAATAATGGCACATCCAGAAACCATAGATTGTTACTAGAAAATTTTCAGTGCCAGGGATGGGATACCTTCCAGTGAGTTGTTGGCCAAGGAGGTCCCTGTTGCCTCCAAAACATTATAGGCTATTGCCAAGGCCCTTGGTTTCCCTGCAGAAACAGATGGTAAGACCCTATTGCTGAAGACATCACATGCCTGAGCAGCAGAGTCACTGAGAAATCAAGCTGGTGCTGAGCAGAAAACCTCCCTATCAACCAGCCAACTGAAAGCTGGAAAAAGTTGCACTGTATGCAGCCTTACGCAAGACAGAAGTCATCAGTGGTGTAAACAGTAGACACTGGAAGCCTCAAGTTTAGCCAGACAGACCAAATGACTGAATGAGTGCAATAGTGGCATGTCTGTTCTGGGGGAAACCAACTACTCTCTAATTGGACTGAAGGTCCACTCTATAGGAGGGAATACATGCCTGGTACTGAAAACCTGATCAAAAGCCTGTGACAGAAGAGATCATGAGCCTTAGGGGTATAAAGCCTGCTTTTGTCTGGATAAATGCATATATTACTCTTACCATATTGCCCTGAAAGCACTACACTTAATGTTCATATTCATATATTAATGGTATTCTCACTTCTGATTAGAGAAGCTTCTCTTTTCAGATGGCGGTGGCCACTGGGATGACCCAAAAGGCAACATAGTGCTGAGAACAAGGGACAGAGGAGTGTCCAGCGCTGAAACACCTCATACCCTCCAAGGCTCAGGGTCTATTGCGGAAGCGGTGGTGGAAAGAATGTAAGAGCCAAAGGAAAGGTACCACGCCTTACATACAACTGTCCAGGCAGAAATTGACCTTGCTATCCAAGACCTCACAATGCCTAGCATTACCTACACATAAGACCCTCATAATAGGAGAAAAAGTGATGAGATCAAATTAAAAGAGAGGCTAATGAAGAGAGGGAGGGGATATGATGGAGAGCAGAGCTAATGAAGGGGAAAGTGGGGGAGGGGAGGGAAATATCATGGTTTGTTGTCTGTAAGTATAGAAGCTACATAGCTACATATATATAAATATATATATATATATATATGCATATATATATATATAGGGGTATATAATGTAGAGTGGAGTTTCAAAGGGGAAAGTGGGGGGAGGGAGGGAATTACCATGGGATATTGTTTACAATTACAGAAATAGCCAATAAAAACTAAATAAATAAAATAACCAACTTTTCCACAGAAATCATGATGTTCCAATGATAGCATTAATATGTGTGTACATCTAATCCACTGGGACTAGTACTTGAAGGGTTTTCATTCCCTATTTCTACACAACCCTCCCATTTGAAATGACCAAAATTTATAGAAAGTTTCATATGTACTTACCAATGAAGATTATACAAATGAAAGGAAATAAGATGCTGCCCCTGAAAATTTCAATGAGGCAATAATATGGAAAGTTTTTTTTTTATAATAGATGGTCATTTCTACTGTGCAGTAAAGCTACTATAATGAGACAGCCCATAAATGGATACATAATCCAACCGTGACTTGGAGACAATGGGGTACAAGGCCTTTAGAGTGCTTTAGGAAGATGTGAGTATTGAACACAGAAAAGATGCATTGGGAGGGAATCATATGTCTTCCTGATGGCAATAGTGTTGGGGCAAAAGTAATGATGGAGTTAATATTTGTAATAAAGATTTTTTTCTTCCCTTTCTTCTCAGATACTCTTTGGCCCCATATTCCATAAGATGAGAAGAACCAAGAAACTGAGTGGGATGGGGAGGTAATATGATGGAGAATGGAATTTCAAAGGGGAAAGTGTCGGGGCGGGGGAAGAAGGGAATTACCATGGGATTTTTTTTTATAATCATGGAAAAGGTTAATAAAAATTTAAAAAATTTAAAAAAAGAAACTGGATGGTATTACTAACATAAGAAATACTTTTTTAATTTTTTTAAATTTTATTTTAGAGAGAGTGGGACAGAGAGAGAGAATTGGTGTGCCAGGGCCTCAGCCATTGCAATGGACATCCAGACACTTGCGCCACCTAGTGGACATGTGCAACCCTGCACTTGCCTCACCTTTGTGCATCTGGCTTATGTGGTCTGGAGAGCTGAATATGGGTCCTTAGGCTTTGCAGGCAATTGCCTTAACCACTAAGCCATCTCTCCAGCTCAAGAAATATTTTTTTTGGTCTGAAGTCAGCATAGGGATCATGACCAACACCCTCCTTTCTTTTCCACATCCTTACGTTCCTTCTTGAACACAGACCCAGGCCCACTGACATGGTCATTGGTCTCATAGCCCTAATTCATATAGGGATGCTGATCACCATGGGGTTTATAGCTACTGATGTTTTTGTGTTTCGAATACTTGAGATGGCATCAAATGTAAATCCATTGTCTACTTACACAGGTTTCTGAGGGGCCTGTCCATTTGTGCCACCCACCTGCTTAGCATCCTCCAGGCTGTCACCCTCAGCCCCAGAAGCTCCTGTCTGGTGAAGTTCAAACACAAATCCCCACACCAGAGCATGCATACCTTCCTTGTCCTGTGGGTCTTCTATATGTCCTGTATTGCTCACTTCTCATCCTCCACTGTTGCCAACCACAACCTCACAGGGTCTTTTATTTGTCACTGAATCCTGCATCATTTCACTCGTGAGTTACTTCCTCAGTCACTTACTTCCCATATTAGTGATATTTTGAGATCATGGCCCTCTCAAGTGGGTACATGTTGGTTTTCCTGCACTCGCACAGGAGACAGTCCCAACATCTTCACAGCACCAGCCTTTCCCCAAAAGTATCCCCAGAACAAAGGGACAAATGCTCTTGAGTTTCTTGGTGGTATTATACTATTTGGACTCCATTTTACCCTCCTCCAGACTTATACAGAACAACGACCCAAGCCATCATGGCATTCAGATCATGTTGGCCAGTGACTACGCCACAGTCAGTCCTCTGTTGTTAATCAGTACTGAGAAATGAATCATTAACTTTTTAAATCCTTGGTGGGGAGGACACTAAATATTTAACTACTGAGTGGTGGATGGTGTAAGGTTCAGGAGCAACCAAGACCACAGAGAACACTCTGAGACAAAAATGGAAGTTTTATTCGGGAAAAACATGAGCTGCCAGGACTTACTCTTAAGAGTGGTAGCAGTCAGCTTGGGGTTACAGATAGTGGGCTTTATAGGCTGTTAAATTGGGAAAGGTGAGGAAGGGAAGGACTTTTTTGTTGTTGTTGGGTCAGTAAATCTCTGTTCTTTACATTAGCCATAGGGTGTGAGCAGAAGTGACCCAGTGAGAGATAAGGGGGCAGTAAATCTAGACTTGGAGCCTTGTGAGGCAGGGGAGGGATAATGGCTGGGCACTTTCTTGAGGAATGTGGATGACTCACGTCTCTGTCTCCCTCCTGCTGTCCTCGGTGACTCCATTTTGTCCTGACTTACCAGATGGGTTCTCCTAGTGGGTCCATGCTCTGGATTCTGAACACTGAATCATGGCATGGTGCTTGGGCTCTGGGCAGAATGAATAGATGGATTCATGCTTTGGTAAACCTGTTTCCTCTGAAACCTGTGAATGACATATGCCCAGCAGACATTTGAGGAATAGGCCTTTCCGAGAAAATACAAGGGCTGTACATTTCTGTTTGGTGTCAGTCAGTAAGAATATCTGTGACATGGAAGTTCCTACACTTACTGTTAAGTGAAAGTATATAGCATTGTATAAAAAATGTTTTGGTTTATTTTTATTTATTTATTTGAAAGTGACAGACAGAGAGAGAAAGAAGCAGAGAGAGAGAGAGAGAGAGAGAGGGAGGGAGGGAGGGAGGGAGAGAATGGGCGTCCCAGGGCTTCCAGCCACTGCAAACGAACTCCAGATGCGTGCATCCCCTTATGGCTAACATGGGTCCTAGGGATTTGAGCCTTGAACTGGGGTCCTTAAGCTTCACAGACAAGCGCTTAACCGCTAAGCCATCTCTCCAGCCCATATATAGCATTTTAAAATAAACAAACCGGGCATGGTGGTGCACACATTTAATCACAGCACTCAGGAGACCAAGGTAAGAGGATTGTTGTAAGTTCAAGGACAGCTCTGAGACTACACAGTAAAGTCCAGGTCAGCTTGGGCTACAGTAAGACCCAAGCTTGAAAAAAAAAAAAATCTTCACAAACCAAATTCAAGGCCACATAAAATAAACTAATCATCTCATCACTGTTTTGTATCATTAAATATGCAAACATTTATTACCACAAATTAACATATCCATTGTACTTTTATGGATATAGCAATAATTGAATGCTGGGTCGCAAATTCTTATTGTGCATCAATGTTCATAGTAACACTGCTTACGGTAATCAAGAGTGGGAACAACTCTATGTCCATAGATAGTGGAATGTGAAACCCACACGTGGCTGGCATATAGCCTGGAATAATTCAGTCTTAAGCACGAAGGAAGTCCAGGTACATTGTTTGCTGGAGATGCATAGTTCAAGTGAAATTTCAGTCACTAACCAACACTCTATGAATCCACATGTAGAATGTAGAACTTGATAATTTCTTAAGATGGAAAAAGAGTATGCTGTTTGCTAGGGGCTGAGGAAAGAGTGCAAGAGGGAATTCTTGTTTGATGGATATAGAGTGACAATTTGGAAAGTTCTGGAGGTGGCTGGTGGTTATGTTTTCACAACCATAAGAATGTGATTAAAGTCTGACCAGTACTCTAATTTAAATCAAAATTTTATGTTACATGTATCTTACCATAATGACAAATTCCCAATGACCTTTACTATGTAAATCACACAAGTCCTACACAAAAAGATAAATACCACATCTTCTTAGTCTCTATGGAAACCAATAAATCAATCTTGTAAAAGAACAGAATGGGGTATGGTCACTCTTCCTGTAATCCCCATACTTGGAAAGTGGAGGTGGAGGGCTGGAGATGTGGCTTAGCCAGTAAGGTGCTTGCCTGCAAAGCCTAAGGACCTATGTTAGATCTCTCTCCAGATCCCACATAAGCCAGATGTACATCTGGCCTTTGTACAAAAGGTGAGGTAAGCACAGGGTAAGTAGAGGTGGAGACGGAGATAATCAGGAGCTCAAGATCAAAAAAGAAAGAAAAAGAGAGAGAGAGAGAGGAAGGGAGGGAAGAAGGGAGGAAGGGACAAAAAAAGGAAGGAAGGAAGGAATGAGGGAGGATGGAGAGGGAGGCAGAAAAGAAGGGAGGGATGGAAAGAGGAAGGAAAAGTCTAGAGTCCGGTTCAGAAGTTTCAGTAAGCTCAGAACTTGGAAAGATGTGCTGACATGACAAACAAAGTAACATCCCTTTGCCCCACAGCAGAACAGGACAGCGCCAAAAGACCCTCCATTCCCAGTTTCTCCAGATTCAAGAACGAAAGGGTGGAGCTTGAAGGCCAGTTTTTGTCTTGCCTCAGTTGAGAAGGAGCAGTGGTGACTGGGCAGCTGGGGGCAGTAACGAGCCAAGACAGGGGGAGTGATTGACAGGAAGCTCAAGGTTGGCGGCTCCTCTCCAAAGTTAGAAATAAGGGGCCTGCCTCCAATGCCTCTCACCTTTGATGCGCTTGGCTCATTTTAACAGATGAAATGACGGAAGCCTTATACTTTGGAAGTGTAAAGTTGAGAAAACCAGGAAAGTAGGAAGTAACCTGCTGTATGCAGGCATGCTCAGCCAGTCCAGGGAAGGAGCTAGCTGAGTCAGCATGCTGACAGACCCAAAGCCACCATCCCTTGTTACACATGAACCCTCCAGGCTTTTAACCCACCTGGTCTAGAAGTAAGTAGCATTTGCTTCTCCATATACATATATGTGGAGAGAGAGAGAGAATGACTGTGAATGAATATGGTTGTGCCAGGCCCTATTGCTCCTGCCAATGAAATACAAAGGCATGGGCCACTTTGTGTATCTGGCTATATGTGGGTACTGGGATAGTGATCTTGGGCAGTTAGGCTTTGCAGGCAGCTGCCTTTAACCACTGAGCTATCTCTCCAGCCCCATAAGAAAGAAAAGTATTTTGTACCCTATAAGCCATTAGCAAGAAAGTAAAAACTTTGACAACTATTGGAAAGTGATTGCAGAGCAGGAGTCCAGTGGCCATCTGGACTACGCCCTTTTGTCCTCCATAGCAGGTGGAAGGGGGAACGTGTTGACGAGCAAACACTTCCAAATAGTGTCAGGTGACCTGCTGACCCGCAATGGATGAAGTCCAAAAGTTTCTCAGCATGTTTCCCCATATAAACCACACTGTTTTCTGTTTGCTAAGTTTAAGTCACAATGCTCTTGTTTTGACTCTTGTTCAAATTCTCCCTAAGTCCCCAATGTATATTATCATAAAACACAGACCAAAACAGTTAATGTATCTTAATGTACCTTTCATGCATCAACTTGTTAACCATTTTATTATGTGCCTCTTAATAAAAGCACCGTGCTGGGGCCGAGAGGCAGGGGCATTACTCAGTAACGCCTTCTCCCCAAACGGCCATTCTGCTCTAAGTCTGATGTATCTTCAGTGAACTGGGACTGGTCCTTTGTCCCTTGTTGTCAGAGGTGGACAACTTACATAGTGAGAGACATGTCCGGTGGAGATCTGGACCTCTAACTATAAAGTCCCCCCTCAGCCACACATCCAGGCAGCACATGCCACCCCTAAATCCAGAAGGACGCGCCATGCAACGCAGCACACGTCCCGCCCTGAGCCACCCGTTGCTGAGTTCAGGTGACAGTACCCCTCCTCCCCACCTCGGACACCAGGAACCTCTGACGCCCAGCCCCAGGGGTTGGGCTGTCCCCAAACCCCCTTCCCTTGGCCTTGGCTCCGTGGCTTCTCTCATGGGTGTCTCCCACTCTCTCAGGTTTACCCGGATGCTGTTAGTTGGAGTGAGAGACGCTGTGTCCTGGCTTGAGAAGGGTCGCTCTACAAGCTTTAGCCCATGAATGTCCCTGCCTCTGGTGCCCAGCTAAGGAGGAGCCAAGGGATCACGGCGCTTTCCGAGTCCCCGCTGGTGGCCCGGCTGGTGGAGCCATCCACACAGCCAGCCCCAGGTGTCCCGGAACATCTGTCAGAGCGTCTGTCCTCGTGGGGCGAGGAGCGCACGTGGGGCACAGGACGCAGCGCGCAAGGGGGCCGCATGACGAGGGTGTTTGAGGCGGGAGACTGCGGGGGCGGGGCACTGCAGGAGCCGGTGGGTGGAGGGGTCCCGCTTGCTCCCTGCGGGTTCCTAACTCAGAGATGCCTAGAAGTTGACCTGGACCCTTGGGAGATCCCTACCCCCTGGTCCAGCCTCTCCCTGTGGCAAAGGTTGAAATCTGCATCCCTGTAAATAAACAAAGGCGTCTGGGGACCTTGGGGCCTTGGCAATAGCCTGTAATGTTTTGGAGGCAACAGGGACCCTAAGGCAACTTATTCCAGACCAGCAGAATTGGGGCTCTTGCTGCTCTGAGCAAAAGGATGGGCACCCAGCCAGACCACCCTTAGACCAGCAGCAGTCTGAAACACTCCAGTGGCACCTTAAGAAAAGTGTGAGTACCCCTCCAACGGCCAGGCTCCTCAAAGCAACAGCCTCCTCCAGGGCTGTGGGTACCAATTTCTTGTCATCACAAACCTTAGTGAACTCTAGACCATCTACAGCCATTTCCACCTAGGCCAGAAGAACACTCCTCCACAACTCCAGCAGAGGGACTGCAGTGACTAAGAAGTCAGGTTGAGGGCTGAAGAGATGGCTTAGAAGTTAAGGTGCATGCTTGCACAGCCAAATGACCAGGGTTGGATTCCCCAGGACCCACCTAAGCCAGATGCAGAAGGTGGTGCATACATCTGGAGTTCGTTTATAGTTATGAGGGTCTTGTGTAGGAATTGCTAGGCACGGTGAGGTCTTGGATAGCGAGGTCAATTTCTGTCCGGACAGTTGTATGTAAGGAGTGGTGCCCTTCCTTTGACTCTTACATTCTTTCCACCACCTCTTCTGCAATGGAGTCAATGGAGGGTGTGAGATGTTTCAGTGCTGGACACTCCTCTGTCCCTTCTTCTCAGCATTATGCTGCCTTTTGAATCATCCCAGTGGCCATCACCATCTGAAAAGAGTAGCTTCTCTAACCAGAAGTGAGAGTAGCATTAATACATGAATATGAAGTGTAGTGCTTTCAGGGCAATATGGTGAGAGTAATATATGCATTTATCCAGACAAGAGCAGGCTTTATACCCCTAAGGCTCATGACCTGTCTGCCATAGGCTTTTGATCAAGTTTTCAGTACCAGGCATGTATTCCATCCTATAGAGTGGGCCTTCAGTCCAATTATAGAGTAGTTGGTTTCCCCCAGAGCAGACATGCCACTATTGCACTCATTTAGCCATTTGGTCTATCTGGCCAAACTTGAGGATTCCAGTGTCCACTTTTTCACTGCTGATGACTTCTGTCTTGCATAAGGTTGCATACAGTGCAACTTTTTCGAGCTTTCAGTTGGCTGGTTTATAGGGAGAAGGTTTTCTGCTCAGCACCAGCTTGATTTCTCAGTGACTTTGCCACTCAGGCATGTGAAGTCTTCAGCAATAGGGTCTTACCATCTGTTTCTGCAGGGAAACCAAGGGCCTTGGCAATAGCCTGTAATGTTTTGGAGGCAACAGGGACCTCCCTGGCCAACAACTCACTGAAAGGTGTCCCATCTCTGGCACTGAAAATTTTCTAGTAACAATTTATGGTTTCTGGATGTGCCATTATTCAAAAAAGTATGTTTTCATATGTCTTATTTAGAATATCTTGAATTTTGATTGATCCTCCTCCCCCCCCCACACACACACACCTTTCTTTCATACAATCTCTTCCCCCTGGCCTCTGTTAGGCCTTTCCCCTCCCTGTAATCTGTTCTTCTACTTACATATAAACAATACCATCCCCTTAATGCCTTCCCTCTCCTCCCTCCCTTACAGCCTTTTTCTAGCTTACTGGCCTCTGCTACCAATGTTTGGTTCCAGTTCACACACAAGTCTATACATTTGTAGTTAGGATCCACATATGAGAGAGAACATTTGCCATTTGGCTTTCTAGGCCTGGGTTACCTCACTTAATATAATACTTTCCAGATCTATCCATTTCCCTGCAAAATTCATAATTTCATTTTTCTTGACTGCTGAATAGAACTCCATTGTGTAAATATACCACATCTTTATTATCCATTCATCTGTGGATGGACATCTAGGCTGGTTTCATTTCCTTGTTATTGTGAATAGAGCAGCAATAAACATGGTTGAGCAAGTATCTCTAAGGTAGTGAGATGAGTCATTGGGATATATGCCTAGGAGTGCTATAGTTGGATAATATGGCAAATCTATTTTTAGCGTCTCAAAAACCTCAACACTGATTTCCACAATGGATATACCAGATTACATTCCCACCAGCAGTGTATGAGGGTTCCCCTTTTTGAGCATCCTCACCAACATTTATTGTCATTTGTTTTCTTAATGGTAGCCATTCTGACAGGAGTGAGATGGAATCTCAGAGCAATTTTAATTTGTACTTCCCTAATGGCTAAGGATGTAGAACACTTTTTCAGATGTTTATATGCCATCCCATCTGTATTTCTTCTAATGAGAACTCTCTATTTAGTTCCATAGCCCATTTTTTAATTGGGTTATTTGATTTCTTATTTTTTTTTTTTGAGATCTTTGTATAGTCTGGATATTAATCCTCTGTCAGATGTGCAGCTGGCAAAGATTTTCTCACATTCTGTAGATTGTCTCTTTGTTCTGCTCATAGTGTCCTTTGCTGCACAAAAGCTTTGTAGTTTCATGAGATCCCAGTGGATGATTAGTGGTTTTATTTCCTGAGCAATTGGGGTTATATTCAGAAAATCATCGTGTATGCCAATATGTTAAAGGGTTTCCCTAACTTTTCCTCTAGCAATTTCAGAGTTTGAGGTCTGATATTAAGGTCCCTGATCCACTTGGATTTGATTCTTGTGTATGGAGAAAGACAAGGATCTATTTTCATCCTTCTACATATAGATAACCAGTTTTCCCAGCACCACTTGTTGAAGAGGCTATCTTTTCTCCAATGAATACTTTTTGGCATTTGTGTCAAAAATCAGATGGCTGTAGCTTCCTGGATCAACATCTGGGTCCTCTATTCTGTTCCATTTATCTATATGGCTGTCTTTGTGCCAATACCATGCTGTTTTTGTTACTATGGTTTTGTAATATAGCTTAAAATCAGGTATAGTGATACCACCAGCCTTAATTTTGTTGCTCAAAATTGTTTTGGCTATTCAAGGTTTTTTGTGCTTCCAAATGAATTTTAGGATTGTTTTTATGTGTCTGTGAAGAATGGCATTGGAATGTTAATGAGGATTGCATTAAATTTGTAGATTGCTTTTGGTAAGATTGACATTTGCACAGTATTGATTCTTCCAATCCAAGAACAGGGGATGTTTTTCCATTTCCTTGTGTCTTCTGCAATTTCTCACTTAAGTGTTTTAAAGTTCTCAATGTAGAGATCCTTTACTTCCTTGGTACTTTTTTTTTTTTTTGAGGCAATTGTGAATGGGAGAGACTCCCTGATTTCATCCTCATGTTTGTTGTTAGTATATAGGAAAACTACTGATTTCTCTGTGTTTATTTTGTGTCCTGCTACATTGCTGAAAGTGTTTATCAGCACTAACAGTTTCCTGGTACAGACCTTAGGGTCCTTTATGTATAAAATCATATCCATCTACAAATAATGATAATTTGATCTCTTCCTTTCCAATTTGTATCCCTTCTATGAGTGTCTCTTGCCTTATTTCTATAGCTAAGACTTCTAGTACCATATTAAATAAAAGTGGGGACAGTGCTCACCCTTGTCTTGTTCCTGAATTTAGTAGAAAAGCTTCAAGTTTTTCTCCACTTAGTATTATGTTGGCTGTAGGTTTGTTATAAATAGCTTTTATTTTGTTGAGATATGTTCCTTCTATTTCCTGTTTCTGTAATACTTTTACCATGAAGGGATGTTGGGTTTTGTTGAATGCCTTTTCTGCATCTATTGAGATGATCATATGATTTTTGTCCTTCAGACCATTTGTATAATGTATTACATTTATCAATTTGCATATGTTGAACCATCCCTGCATCCCTTGGATAAAGCCAACTTGGTTGAGGTGAATAATCTTTTTGATATATTCTTGTATTCTGTTTGCCAATATTTTGTTGTTAATTTTTGCATCTATGTTCATGAGGAAGATTGATCTGTAATCTTCTTCTTCTTCTCCTCCTCCTCCTCCTCCTTCTTCTTCTTCTCCTGCTGCTGCTGCTGCTGCTGCTGCTGCTTCTTCTCCTTCTTCTTCTTCTTCTTCTCCTCCTCCTCCTCCTCCTCCTCCTCCTCCTCCTCCTCCTCCTCCTCCTCCTCCTCCTCCTTCTTCTTCTTCTTCTTCTTCTTCTCCTGCTGCCGCCGCCGCCGCCGCCTTCTCCTCCTCCTCTTCTTCTTCTTCTTCTTCTTCTTTTGTTCTGTCTTTGCCTGGTTTTGGTATGAGGGTGATGCTGGCATCATAGAAGGAGTTCAGTAGAATTCCTTCCTTTTCTATTTTATGGGGAGATGTTTGACAAGCATTAGTATTAGTTTTTCCATGAAGGTCTGGTAAAATTCACTAGTGAATCCATCTGGACCTGGACTTTTTTTAGTTGAGAGACTTTTGATAACTTCTTGGATCTCCATACTTGTTATAGGTCTATTTAAATGGTTTATCTCATCTTGATTTAATTTTAGTCACATGAATCAAGAAAATCATGTGTTTCTTTCAGATTTTCAAACTTAGAGGCATATGTATTCTTAAAGTATGTCCTTATGATTTTCTGAATTTCTTTGGTATCTGTTGTAATGGTGCCTTTTCCATTTCTAGTTTTAATTTTTGTCTTTTTCTCTCTTTCTTCTGGTCATATTTGCTAAAGGTTTATCAATCTTGCTTAGCCTTTCAAAGAACCAATTCTTTGTTTCATTGATTCTTCGGATTGCTTTTTTGGTTTCTATTTCATTAATTTCTGCCCTAATCTTTATTATTTCTTCCCATCTACTGATTTTTGGTTTGCCTTGTTCTTCTTTTTCCAAGGCCTTAAGGTGAAGCATTAAATTGTTTAATTGTGAACTCTCTAATTTCTTTCTTTCTTTTCTTTTTTTTTTTTTGTTTTTGTTTTTGTTTTTTTCGAGGTAGAGTCTCACTCTGGTCCAGGCTGACCTGGAATTAACTCTGTAGTCTCAGGGTGGCCTTGAACTCACGGCGATCCTTCTACCTCTGCCTCCCGAGTGCTGGGATTAAAGGCATGCGCCACCACGCCCAGCCTCTAATTTCTTAATATAGGCACTTAGAGCTATAAATTTCCCTCTTCAAACAGCCTTCATTGTGTCCCAAAGGTTTTGGTATATTGTATCCTCATCATCATTTGATTCTATGAATTTATTGATTTCCTTTTTGATTTCTTCAATGCCCCATTTGTCATTCAATAGTGTACTGTTTAATCTCCATGCATTTCTGTATGTCTTGTAGTTTTCCTTGTTGTTGAATTTCAGTTTAATCCCTTTGTAGTCAGATAGAATACAAAAGATTATTTAAATTTTCCAATATTTGTTGAATTTGCTTTGTGTCCTAATATATGGTCTATTTTAGAGAATGTTCCATGTTCTGCTGAGAAAAATGTATGTTCTGCAGCATTTGGATGGGATGTTCTTTATCTAGATATCTGTTAGGGCCATTTGTTCCATGACATTTAATCCAGATGTCTCTCTTTATTTTTTGCCAGGATGACCTGTCAATTGATGACAGTAGGGTTTTGAAGTCACCCACTACAATTGTGCTTGGTGTTGTCAGTGACCTTAAGTCTAATAGTGTTTGATGAAATTGGGAGCCCCCATGTTAGGTGCATATATGTTTAGGATTGTAATGTCCTCCTGTGGCTGTTCCTTTAATCAGTATAAAATGATCTTTTTTATCTTTCCTCACTAATGTTGGTTTGAAGTCTATCCTGTCAGATATTAGGATAGCAACCCCTGCTTGTTTCCTAGGCCCATTTGCTAGAAATAACATTTTCCATGTTTCCATCCTTTCACCCTAAGACAGTGTCTCATTGAGAAATGAGTTTCCTGGAGGCAAGAAATAGCAGGATCCTGCCTCCCCTCCCCCACCCCAGGTAGGGTCTCACTCTAGCCCAGGCTGATCTGGAATTCACTATGGAGTCTCAGGGTGGCCTCAAACTCACGACAATCCTCCTACCCCTACCTCTGCCTTCCGAGTGGTGGGATTAAAGGTGTGCACCACCACGCCTGGCCCAATCCTGCCTGCCTTTTAATCCAGTCTGCAAGCCTTTTTTTTTTTCAAGGCGGGTCCAAAGTAAATGGTGATTTAAAATAATCAGCTGTGGTTAGTTCAAAACAAACAGCTGTGATTGGTTCAAAGCAAACTGCTGTATGGTTGGCTCGATGTAAACAGTTGTGATTGGTTCAAAAAGAACAGCTGTGGTTGGCTCAATTGCTGAAACTCAAATTGAATGCCTGTGATTGGCTCAAAGCAAGTGCTTGTAACTGGTTCAAAGCATACTGCTGAAATTGGTTCAAAACGAACAACTTTTGTGGTTGGGTCAAAGAAAACATTGTGATTGGTTCAAGGTAAGCTGCTGTGATTTGATTCCAAGGAAAAGGCTGTGGTTGGCAGGCTGCTTTCACCTGGAAGGCCATCTTTTTTACCCCCATGGTGTTGCAGCCCAGTCATTGAGCTGCCATGATACCTGAGCCTACGGGGAAGGGTGGCCAAAGTAGAGGTGGCTGGAGAGCTGAGACGGAGGGACTGGACCTGGTCACGGACACTCCCTTGGATGGCCTTGGAGACAGCTGGGTACACGGAGCCCGGCGGACCAGACACTCCAGCATGGGCACAGGGGCTGGCCAGGGTGCTTGGTTTGAACAGTGCTTTTAGAACTCGGCCGCCGTGTTAGTCACCAGTCCTGTCGGTCATCGCCGTCCAGCATAACAGCCCTCACCATCTTAATCCGCGACGCCTCGCAAGAGACCTTCACAAGATTCCCTCGTGTGTCCCTTCCTGCTTGGCTATAATTCTGCCCCAGCTGCACGCAGCCCCAACAGGGCTAGTGTATGGGAGGTAGGAAGTTAACTGAAGGAGAGACTCCATTTGGATGTCATTGGCACCCTATCGGGGGAGGGCAGCGCTCTCTCTCCTGACCTGGTGCCAGTCACATCCTCAGCCAATCTAAGCACATCTGGAGGAGGTGGGCACGGGGCCTGGTGCTTCGGCGCCACCTGCTGGAAGCAGAAGGAAAGGCGGTTCCAGGGACGGCGACAATAGTTGGACCTTGATTCCTGCTGGGCAGATCTGCTCTACCATCTGTGACACTGGGAAAGTAACTTGTCTCTTTGCCTCGATTTACCTGTGAACTGGGCATAGGACAGCGTTGTGTGGTCCAAGATGCTGCAGTCACGTGCCGTGGACGCTGCTGGAACACAGTGGGTGCTGCGTGTGCATCTGGAAAGTTAGGGAGTGGTCTCAGCCATCACAGATCAAGAAAAAAAGCCGTGTCTAAGGGCACATTTGCGGGCAGGTCCCCCGATGGGCTGTGCTTTTCCGCTCTTGTTTTTCCATTTTTCTTTTTTTAAGACAACATCACAGACCACAGGGAACTTTTATTACTAAAGAACCTGGAGCTGCTGGGAGCGCTGGGTCGGGCATGTCGTTGTTAAAGGGATGGATGAAGGAAAGACAGCTTTCCCTCTGGGACAGTGCTCAGAAGATCAAGGAGCTGTGAAAGAGTAGCTTGTGGAGACTCGTACACTAGAAAAGGCATCTGAGAACAAAATGATGAAAACCGCCTTGAAGGTTCGCCGCCCCTGGCCCTCCCGTGAGTCCTTCTTCCGGGCGGCACCTCTCTCGTGCCACCGCGTGGCAGCTATGTGGAACTGCAGCAGCAGCCGGCTCAGGCCTCGAGTGTACAGGCAACAAGGGAAAATTTAAAACCTCGCTTTGGGATTCAAGTGCCGGGAGATGTTGACTATTTCAGAAACGGAGCGATGCAGAAATCCCAGAGCTGCACTTCCCAGGGCTGGGACTGTGAGCTCAGTGGGCAGAGCAGGACACGAGGCTTTCCAGCAGGCGATACAGTGTTTCAGGAAGATGACATGGGGCCTGGCGGGGATGCCTCTTCATGAATATGCAGAACACATCCCTCCTCGTCCTGCTCGATGTGACGCAGGGTCTTCATGGGAAATAGGGTTGTTTTAGGATAATTCTAAGCACCTCCTCTTCCCACCTCGTACAAGGTTGTAGAGAGGGCAGGGATACCTAGAGGTTGACCCTTGGGACATCTTTGGGCTTCTGAATCCTGGAATCCTGATGCCCAGAAGACTAATGTGGAACCTGTGTGTTAAAGAATAAATTCAAACTGCAGGTCCTTAAACGCAGAGCCTCAGATTCCGCTGGGTCGTGAGGCTGCAAGACGAGCCAACCCATAGGGCTGTGTCCTGAAGGTCATCAGGGAGCAGAACAGGGCTGGAGGACAGAGGACAGGACTGCACTGCAGGGGTGAACAGAAGATCCAGCGGCCCTTCAGTGTTAGCAGTGACTTTTGGACTCAGTATGCCACCCTTGCTTCCCACACAAAGGGCTCCCTTCCTCATGAAACCAACCACAGTGTCTCACCACTTCCTCCGTGGAACTGTGAACAGCGGCAGCACCGTTCTTCTCAAGGCGAAAGTATTTACAAAGAGGCTTACACTTGTATTTCTTTGTCTGTATTGAATGCATTCTATTCCAGTAATTCTGCCTGTAGTCTGAAGGGACAAGTTGTCTTAAAAGACACCAAACACCGCGGGGTCCCCAAACAGCTTTCCCTGCCTCTGAGTTCTTTTCCCAGGGGAAATGAGTCTTAGAGGTTTCTTCTAAGGTTCTCCCACCCCGGCGTTAAGTTGGTTGGGTGTTATGGTCTATATCTGTGTGAGACATGAGGACTCAGCTCTTGTAGACTGTTAAGGCTTGATCATAAATGTCCCCCAGGACTGGGGAGATTGCTCAGTGGTTAAGGCACTTGCCTGTAAAACCTAACGACCCAAGTTCTATCCCCTAGTTCCCACATAAAGCCAAGTGCACAAACAGGCATATGCATTTGGAGTTGATTTGCAGTGGCTAGAGGCCCCGGCGCACTTCATTCATTCATTCTCTCTCTGTGTCTGCTTGCAAATAAATAAAGAGCTTTAAAAATAAATTATTTACAATCATGGAAGTTGTCAATAAAAATAAATTTTAAAAAAACATAAATGTCTCCTAATCGTTTCATATGCTAAAGGCTTAGCCACTAGCTTGTGGAACTGGGAAGTGGTAGATCCTCTAAGCTGAGTGAGAGGAACGTGGACCATTCTTGGTGGGAATATTGCAGGGACCTGCCCTTTCCTCTTTACCTACTTCCTGTCCATCATGAGATGAACAGGCCTCCTCTGCCACATGCTCCAGCCATGATATACTGTCCCCAGGGGCCAGAGCATCAGGGCTGAGTGACAGGACTGACACCTCTGGAACTGTGAGCCAAAAGAAACCTTTCCTCCTTACAAGCTGTTTATTCCTGGTATGTCTCAAGGCCTGCTCCCTCCATCGTGGATTTCCGTTTGCATGCCTGAACAAACAGCATTCTGTCTGGTCTTTTGATTTTCCTCATGTTCTGCAAGATCAGATTCCTTTTCACCAGGCCATTCCCCACCAAGATTGACTTTCTACAGACCTTTTCCAGTTTCTTGACTGCAGGTAGAGGCCTGCCTTATGGTGTCCTGGGGCCAGACAGAGCCTACAGAGGTCTCACCCTCACCACAAAGATCGGCATTGGTTTCATGATTCCTCTACACCCATCCGCAAGCACAAGTCTCTGCTCCTCACTAGACTCTGTCCTCTCAGGCATCTCTCCATATCTGGACTCATTTCTCTCAGGTCTTCAGTTCATGGCCTCCTCTCCCTCAGGCATCAGACCTATAACTTCCTCTCACTCAGGTCCAAGTTCCACTAATGGCCTCCCTCAGGTCTCCACTCCACACCTGACTTCCTCTTCTTTAGGCCTCTGTTCCACATTCAACTTTCTCTCACATCTCTACTCCACACCTGACTTCCAATCCCACAGGCCTCTGCTCCATGGCCTCCTCTCCCCCGTGTCTCCCTCCTCACTCCTCTCTATGCTCTCCTCCTCCTCAGGTCTGTTGAGGCAGCAGCAGCCATCTGTCTTCACATTCACTTCCAGAAGTCAGCTGCTCCAGTCTCCTCACATCACATCTCGTGAATCTGTACTTTGATAAAACCTTCCTTTAGGGCTGGAGAGATGGCTTAGCGGTTAAGCGCTTGCCTGTGAAGCCTAAGGACCCCGGTTCGAGGCTCGGTTCCCCAGGTCCCACATTAGCCAGATGCACAAGGGGCGCACGCGTCTGGAGTTCGTTTGCAGAGGCTGGAAGCCCTGGCGCGCCCATTCTCTCTCTCTCCCTCTATCTGTCTTTCTCTCTGTGTCTGTCGCTCCCAAATAAATAAATTAAAAAAAAAAAACTTCCTTTATATAATCTGTGGGATTTTTGGTAGTGGTGTTATTGTATCTGTTTTCAATCCACCTTAAACTTTGAGGCCCACTTTATGTTACATTATCTCTTCGTTAGCACTTATATTCCTTTTATGTTAAAGGCAAATAATGCTAATTTCCACTGAATATAAAATTTAAGTTTAAATTCATGCATTCATATAAATACTTGTAAATTGATTTATAAAAGCATTATTAAGTTGACAGTACAGGTAAAGATAATTACTGTCAGAAGTCATGTGGGAATAAAAACAATTGAAAGTGAGTGGGGAGATGGCTCAGCAGTTATAATGGGCACTTGCTTGCATGCCAGATGAACTGCATTTGAGTGGTCAACACATCTGTAATTCCAATGTGCCTATGGAAATTGGATACAGCACCATTTGAATCAAGAAGCTCATGAACAGCAGTGACAAAGCAAGGAAGACCATCTCAAAAAGAAGGTGCAAGGAGAGGAAGAGAGTACCCCAAGGGTGTCCTCTACCCACACACATACACACAAATAAATAATAATAAAGTTTAAAATCATATGGAAGAAAAATATGTGCAACACTACTGAAAGACTTTTAGTGCTCTGAACATTTCTGAAATTGAATGACTTTGTAATCATTAGAAAGTGGCCACCTTTAATAGACACAGAAAGTCATCTGAATAAATTAACAATGTTTAATGGTTAAAAAAAAAAAAAGCTGCTGGGCATGGTAGCACACGCCTTTAATCCCAGCATTCGGGAGGCAGAGTTAGGAGGATTGCTGTGAGTTTGAGGCCACCTTGACACTACAGAATGCATTCCAGGTCAGCCTGGGCTAGAGTGAGACCCCTCAAAAAACAAAACCAAAAAAAAACTTTCTGGCTGGAGATATGGCTTAGTGGTTAAGGCATTTGCCTGCAAAGCCAAAGGATACTGGTTCAATTCTCCAGGACCCTTGTAAGCCAGATGCAAAAGGGGGCACATGCATCTGGAGTTCAATTGCAGTGGCTGGAGGCCCTGGTGCACCCATTCCCTCCCTCCCTTCCTCCCTCCCTCTCTCTCTCTCTCCCTCTTTCTCTCAAATAAATAAATAAAATAAAATATATTTTTAAAAACTTTCAGCAAATTAGGAACAGAAAAGAACAAGCAAGTTAACAAAGGGCACCTGGGGAACCTCCACGGCTAGCATAGTGCTCAGAGTGAAGGGCTGAGCATGCTCCTGGAGAGCAGGGACAAGACGGAGGTGCTGGTCCTGACTGCTCGCAACAAGCACGGCACCAGAGGAAGAAGACAAAAGACACTCGGTCTGGAAAGGAGGCCCCCCTTCCTTTGGCGACCACGAGAACCCGGCCCGAGTGCCGCAAGGTCGCACCCTGCGAGAGCAGCATTTGGCTCCGGGCTGTCAGTCATCAGCGCAGACACCCAATGCACAGAGCACTTTATTCACAGCAGCATCAAGAAGACGGATAGCCAAATTCAATGGAAGAAGCGGAAGGCTTGTATGGTGAAGGGGAAAAACTATAGCTAAGAGAATCAAAGCTCTGTGTAAATGGAGACATTTCATCTCGGACACTGAGCTTCTCACCCACAGATGTCTGTCTATTCAACACAGTCCCTGTGAGAACCAACCTCTTTTTTTTTTTTTTTTTTTGGCAGAAAATGATAAGACTGATTGTAAGGATCTCAAATACCCAAAACAATCCTGAAGAACTGAGCTGTAGACTTAGCACTTCTCACTCCACAGCTCACTGCGGAGCCCCAGCGCTGAAGAGAAGACAAGCAAATGGAAGATGTGCGCCTCACTGTGCCCCCCCCCATAATGCCACTCACATGACGTGTGAACTTAAGCAAGCCCCTTCCCCTGACTTGCTCCCTCAAATGGAGATAGGGAAGAACTGCCCCACCTTGCAGGGCTGTTGTAGGAATGAGACAGACAGTAGCTGCTGCAGTAGTCATTGACAGAGGGCGGAGGAATGGAGAGGAGGAAGGCCACCTCAGAGCACCTGTGTCCCCCCAGGGAAAGGCTGTGGATGGGGCTCCAACTTGGCCACCTTCCCTGGGTGTGCAGTCTGGCTTCCATGTGCTTCCCTTAAGGCCTCTTTAAGTCTGGGCAACACGTCACCTTTACAGATATGGTGAGAAGGGGGTAGCCACGGGAGAATAGGCCTGCAGAGGGCTTCCACCCTCCCCACTCTCTCCTGCCCTCTTCTGCAGGCCATGCCTAGCTGCCTTGGGATCTAGGGTTCTGCCCTCTGCTGGCTTGGTCTGTACAAACATCAGGTGGGGGTAGCCTGGGTGGCACCCCTCTTCCCTCTGGTAGTCTCGGTTGGTGTGGGTTCCATGGTCAACAGGTTATGGGGGAGCCTGCCTCTGCATCTTCCTCATCCTTTGCACCCATCACACCAAACCTGCAGCCAGAACTGTTGTGCAGAGTCCTTAATCAAGGGAGGCAGCATGGGATATGAAGACAGCTTGTTTGGGTTCAAATCCCCACTCAGCCACTCACAACTCTGAGTTTTGCTCTGGTTTCACAAATGTGTTTCCTGTGCCTCAAGGGGTCGGTGGAGAGTGCCTACTGCACAGGGTGGCAGTGGTGATGGGCAGAGGAGATATCAAAGTGCTTGGTATAGAGCTCAGTAAATACTATCTGTGATTGTGGTTATTTTGAGATGGGGTCTCACTCTGTAGTCCAGGCTGGCCTCCAATTCATAGCAATCCTCTTACCTTAGCCTCCCAAGTGCTGGGATTACAGGCGTAAGCTGCCACACATGGTTTTGTCTGATTTTACTAGGTATTTTCATAGTTTTGAATATAAAATATAGTGATTAATATGACCCATTCTTATTTTCCCCCTTTTTATTGACAAGAAAATGCAAATCCCATTCTTCTCTACCAGATGAGGTATTGGATGCCCTGACCTGGTCAGCAGAAGTATGCCTTGCCCACCCCTCAGGAGTGAGGTAGTCTGCTACCCACACAGCTAGAGAACCAGAGCTAACTCTGCTATCAAACCCACTTTCTTATCAGAAGCAATTTATGTAAATCAGGACAGTTTTGGCCAACATGTATTTGCTGAATTGATGTCACAAGACATCACCAGTTCCACTCCACCAAGAGCAATCTACTTACGTACTTACGCTGAGAAGTGAGCTAGATCAATCAGTAAACCTAACCAAAACAAGTTCCAAAGTGATGCACTTCCTGCAAGAGACCCAAGAGCTGCTTTCCTGCAAGTGGGTGGTAGAAGAAGCTGGAACCAGCAAACATGGGGAGGGGAGACCAGACATACTGCACAGGCCCACAGTGGGGTACGGAGTGCATGGGTTAGTTATTTTACTTGTGACCCAATTCCTGACAGGAAGCAACTTATAGAAAGGAAGGATGTATTTCAGCTGACAGTTTTGAGGGCATATATTCCATCACTATGGGGAAGGCATGGCTAAGACTCTCAACCCTCAGATCCAAGAAGCCCAGTAAAACCCAAGCAGGATTTTAAAAGAGCCATACACAGTAATCCTCCCTCCCATGGGAAGTTTTGTTTTCCAAGGTTTCTGCTACCTGTGTTCAACGGCAGTTGGAAAGTATTAAATGGAAAACTAAAGACATAGTTCATGATATTCTAAATAGTGATGGGATCATGTGACGCCTGGCACATGAGTCACCCTTTGTTCGGTGTGTCCACATGAGATACTTCCTACCCATTAGTCTCTGTTATCAGGTCAGCTGTTACTGTGCCACAGCGCTTGTTTTCAAGTGACCCTATCCTTCTTGCTGGTCCCAATGTGCAGGAGTAATGACATGACAAGTGATATGTTCTTAAAAAGGAAAGAAAAATAGTCAGATGTTGCTATGACTAAAATCTTCAGTAAGAATGAATCTTCTATCCATGAAATTGTGAAACGGGAAAAAGAAATTCAGGTTAAGTTGGCTGTCTTCCCTTAAACTGAGGGGATTATGGTCCTAATGTGTGATCAGTGTGCCATTAAGATGGCAAAAGCACTGAATTTGTATACGTCTGCACAGGACAGTACACACAGTGTCTGGTCCCATCTGTAGTTTCAGGCATCCAATAAGGGCCATACAATGTGTCCCTCTTGTGTGTGTGTGTGCACACACACACGTGCTTGAGCCAATCTGGGGCTGGAGAAATGGCTTAGTGGTTAAAGTGCTTACCTGTGAAGCCGAAGAATCCAGGTTTGATTCCCCAGTGCCCACGTAAGCCAGATGCACAAGATGGTGCATGCGTCTGTTGTTTGTGTGCAGTGGCTAGAGGCCCTGGCATACCCACTCATTTTCTCTCTGTGTCTGTCTTTCTCAAATAAATAATAATATAAAAACATTTTAAAAAGAGCCAAGCTGCTGAAATGTTTTAACACTTTAGAGCAGCTACAGGTGGGGTGGGGGCATCACACCCAGGAGTGAACAGTCCGGTAATAAGCAAGCAGCGCCTCCAGACCAATGCTTGATCCCTGAGAAATCAAAATGGGCAAACGTGGGACACCGAAGCTGATGTGAAGGGATGCACAGCCTTCCCCTAGGAGCAGGGAGAGGCGGGATGGCAGTCAGTACATGGCAAACCACAGCAGGAAAGGGCCCACCCCATGCCAGCTGAAGTGTCACCAAGACCTGTGTCTCCACCACAGCGGCCGCACAGAAGTGATGACTCAGCTTCGTCCGACCATCTGTAAAAGCTGCAGCTTGTGTCCGTTCACCCCGAGAAGCTAGCGCCACCACCAGAGGAAGAAATTCTCAGTGTCTCAGTGAAAATGGGTCTCTGCTTATGAATATATACACATGCACCTTTCACACTGGCTTTTTTTTAATCAAGGCAGGGTCTCATTCTATCCTAGGCTGGAATTCACTATGTAGTCTCAGGGTGGCCTCGAACTCACAGTGATCCTCCTACCTCTGCCTCCCGAGTGCACAGATTAAAGGCATGAGCCACCATGCCCAGCTACCTGGCTTATTTTTTTAATGGAAAATTTAATGACTAGAAGATAGCAAGCAAGTCACAGCCCCTCCCGTAAGGGTAAACTTTCTTAATCACCCCCACAGACCAAGTCCCACGTGTTACCTCACATGTGGTCCTGCTGCCTTGAAACACTGGAAAGAGTGTTTTGGGTCAAGAGGCTCAGCTGACAGCTGGCTCAGACTTCTCATTGTCGGTGACTGTTCTCGTGGGGGTAACACAGATGCATGAGCCAGTCATAACTGGTGCTCTGGTCACAGAACTGATTCGTTTATCTGCACCTGGTATTCCCTTCGGCTCTAAACTCTTCAAGGACATAGCCAAGATACAGCCTTTGGTGCAGGGCTCAAGGAAGCCACCAGGTGTCCCAGTCAAGGCTGAACACACCATAACATTGAACAAAGGCCTCTTGGCTAGCTCCTGACTGCTAAGGTGGTCAACGACACTGAACGTGTGCACTGTTCTATGGATGTCACTTCATCAAGCCACCACGGGCTTAGGGCACTTTTCTTTTCCAGAGCCGTGACAGCTAGTTAGAGAAGGAAGGAGTCTTTCAGTGTTGCCTCACTGGGCAGCTCCTGGGAAGGGCGGCTTAGTCATCCACATCACAGAGGAGACCGCTGAACAAACATTTGTGCTTCAAGAGGGCAATCTGGGGCAACAGTCACAGCATGCTGGCCATGAGTAAGAGCTCACATCCTGCACATGCACAGCCTCCTGACCACCTGCAGCGATTCTACATGAACATCCATCGCGTCAGTGGTGAGGAATGCCGTCCTGCACTTGCTCCAGGGGAGAAGCTTCTGAGAAAGTTCTCGTAAATGTAAAATTCCCTTATTTGGGAGGTAGCCATACAAAAGAAAGAAAGCTGAATTCATTGCTCCCCATCGCCTTTGAGCTAGGGAAGTAGGAGGAAGTAGGGATCCTGATGGCCTTGGGCACGGGTGACCTGGTGACTTGGTGCCGGAGCCCACAGCAGGTTGTTCCAGTAACAGAAGTAGCTGCAGGCAGTGCTGGAAGCTGATTTCCACACACCTCCCTTTGTCCTAGATGCTGGCAGAGTATCACACAGGGACACTTCTTAAGCAACCAGTGCCCATCATTTAGTCATTTAACTGATACCTGGAGCACTGATCAAATCTTTTTGTTGTTGGTTTTTGAGGTTTTCGTTTTTGAGGTAGGGTGTCACTTGCCCAGGCTGGCCTGGAATTCACTATGGAGTCTCAGGGTGGCCTCAAACTCATGGACCCCCGAGTGCTGGGATTAAAGGCATGCGCCACCACACCTGGCTTTCAATTCTGAAGTATAATTTACACACAACAAAATTTACTGTTAGTCAGCTTTCCATCACCAGATAACAAAATACAGGAAATAATTAACTTATAAAGAGTAAAGGTTGCTGGGTGTGGTGGTACAAGTCTGTCATCCCAGCACTCAGTAGGTTAAGGAAGAAGGATGGCAACTTCAGGCTAATCTAGCTACAGAGTAAGATACTGTCTTTAAAAGGATTTTTTAAGGGCTGGAGAGATGGCTTAGCAGTTAAGCACTTGCCTATGAAGCCTAAGGACCCAGGTTTGAGGCTCGATTCCCTAGGACCCACATTAGCCAGATGCGCAGGGGGTGCATGCATCTGGAGTTCATTTGCAGTGCCTGGAAGCCCTGGCGTGCCCATTCTCTCTCTCTCTCTCTCTCTCTCTCTCTCTCTCTCTCTCTCTCTTCCTCCCTCCCTCCCTCCCTCCCTCTTTCTCTGTATCTGTTGCTCTCAAATAAACAAACAAAAAAAGGACTTTTAAAAAATTAGCTTATTGTTTTTTCTTAAATACACCATGCCATGTAGATTAGGAAACCATTGGCTACCCCAAGATGAAGCTTTTTTTTTTTTCTCTTTAAGGTCTTTGTGTCTGTGCACATGTGAATAAAAGTACACGCATACCATGGCATGGTATGTGGAGGTCAGAAAACCACTTCACTTCCCACCTTGTTTGCAGTATGGCCTCCTGTTAACTGCTGTGCCAGCCAGGTTAGGTGGCCTGCAAGTTCTTGGAGAAGCTCTTGTTTCTGCCTCCCATCTTGCCATAGGCATGCTGGGGTTACAAACACATGCTGCCATGTCTAGCTCTATATGGGTTCTGGAGATCCTAATTCAGGTTGTTAGGCTTGTGCAACCAATGTTTTCACCACTGAGCCATCTTTGCGGCCCTCTTGGGTCTTTTGAGAATTTATATGTTTACTTTTTACTTAGTCCATTTCAAGTTAGTTTTTGTTTGTGATTTGAGGTAGGGGTTAAGACTGATTTCCCCCCCCCCATATCAATATCCAACTGCTCCAGCAACTTTCATTCAATTGCCTGAATTTTTTCTTTAAGAAGACAAGAACCAAGGAGAAACCTCCACCTTGTAATAAGAGGGAGCTGATTACTGCAGGTAGTTCTATGTAAGAATTCTGCCTTTCCAGCGGCCCCTCCCAGGACAGTGGTTATAAACCTCCTTGGGTACATTATTTTTCAACCAGTGCCAGGCAGGTTTCTTTGCTGCCTTTCTGTGAGGCAGCGTGTTTACTCACCTTCCACAAGTACAGCCTGTCTGGGGTCCCAGCTTCACACAGAAGTTTCTGTCAGCCACTCGCCTGGCAAAGGCCTGGGATTTAGGCTCTTGCCCCATGATTAGGGCAGAGCAGGCCAGGTTCCCACTGGTTCTGTGTCTGTGACACTCCACGCATGAAAACAAAACTAGTAGGATCTTAGCTGGTATTTTGTCTGCAGAGAGCATTATGCAGACTTCTCCATGCTTCCTCTAATCTTTAAGATGCTCATCCTTCCCGGGCATTTCCTGACCTGTCACTGCATCCAATTGAGCTCAGCTCACTTCGCCACTCCAGGCCACGCCCAATGGAAGCTCTTGCAGCTACTGATTTCCCGGCCCTGCTGGAGCTCAGTGACAGCATTGCTATTCCCACCGTACTTTTCAGTCACGTTTGTATTTTCCTCTTCCCAGCACATAAGTAACTCAACCATGGGACCCTGTGCTGGTTTCCTCTGGGCGCCTAATCCTGCCTGTGCTGCAGCCCGGCCTGTTGTTTGCTATTTAACTTTTTCATTTATTTGTAAGCAGAGAAAGAGAGAGTGGGGGAGGGAGGGAAGGAGGGAGGGAGAGAGGGGGGAAAGAACTGATATAGAAAGAGAGAGCTGTAACGAGCACACCAGGGCCTCTAGTCACTGCAAATGAACTCCAGATGCACATACCACTTTGTACATCTGGCTTTATGTGGGTACTGGAGAATTAAACCCAGGTTGTTAGGCTTTGCAGGTAAGCACCCTAACATCTCTCCAGCCCCACATTTTTATTTTAAAACTTATGCCTAAGGCTGGGGAGATGGCTCAGCAATTAAAGGCACTTGCTTACAAAGTCCACTGGGCCAGGTTTGATTCTTCAGTATCCAAATAAAGCCAGATAAACAAAGGTGGCACATGCATCTAGAGTTCATCTGCAACAAGAGGCCCTGGCATGCCCATTCTCTCTCCTTCCATTCCTCTCTCAAATGAAAAAATAAAAATATTTTTTAAGGGCTGGAGAGATGGCTTAGCGGTTAAGGGCTTGCCTGCAAAGCCAAAAGACCTCAGTTCAATTTCCCAATACACACGTAAGCCAGATGCACAAGGTGGCACATGTATCTGGAGTTCATTTGCAATGGTTGGAAGCCCTGGCATACCCATTCGCTCTCTCTCGCTCTCTGCCTCTTTCTCTCTCCCAACAAATAAATAGAAATATTAAAACATATATATATATATGTATATATATATATGTTAAATATATATATGTTAAATATATATGTGTTAAATATATATATATATAAACTTATACCCAGGCCAGGTGTGGTGGCACACACCTTTAATCCCAGCACTTGGGAGGCAGAAGTGGGAGGATCACCATGAGTTTGAGGCTACCCTGAGACTACATAGTTAATTCCAGGTCAGCCTGGACCAGAGTGAAACTCTACCTCAAAAGAATAAAAAAATAAACAAACTTACAACCAGAAATTAGGCATAGGGTGCTTGTGACCCCAACACTCTGGAAGGCTAATGCAGAAGGGTCAGGATTTCAAGGTCAATCTGAGCTACAAAATAAGATCTTGTCTCAAAAACTTGCAAGTCAGGCATGGTAGTGCACGCCTGTAATCCCAGCACTCGGGAGGCAAAGGTAGGAAGATTGCTGTGAGTTTGAGGCCACCCTGAGACTACATGGTGAATTTCAGGTCAGCCTGGGCTAGAGTGAGACCCTACCTCAAAAAGAGAGAGAGAGAGAGAGAAAGAGAGAGAGAGAGAGGGAGAATAACCCTGTATCTAGAAATTCTGACCACAGAATGGTGTTATCCTGAGGCACACTGCTTAAATGGCAGTGTTGCACTCAAGAGAGCAAGTCGCTCAAAAGAGCTCTAAGTTGGGCTGCTGTGTTCCTTGAGAAAATCAGAGTTTTTCAGGAGACCTCTGAGTATGTAAGTTCGAATAAAACCTCCTAATGGCATCTTTTATTCACTAAACATGACTATTGTTAGACTGCGACTGAATCATTTCTTACAGCTTGAAATCATATTGCATAGGATACTGTATTAAAAGCATTTTTAATGTCCTTAAGACTTACATGAAGGAAAGAGATTCAAGTATTTGCTTTTCAGGAGGTGTTCCTCCAGACCAGAGGTACCATACGAGGATAAGGACTTCAAGGTTACCAGGAAGTGTAGGCAGGGCGCCTTGTGAGTGAGGATTCTGGCGGCAGGCTAAAATGTACCTTAACCAACAAAACAGCCAAAACCCACACAGCATGTGAAGTCTTCTGCTATTTGCGCAGTCCATTGCCTCTCCCCAGACACCACGGACCAGTGAGCACACAGGCACTCCAGGCCCGACGCTGGGAAATGCCTCTTTGGGTTCAGTTCCACCACTGAGGAAAAAAAAATCTTCATGGAAACAACAAATAAGGGGTTAAAAATGCTAGAACTAGAAAAGTTAACTTGGGTTCATCGTGCCGTCCAAGGATCTCTTGGTGGGAAGTTCAAGTCTGACGTGCAAGAGTCGGCCTTGGCCCTTCTCCATGAGTTGCGAGCCAAGGCGTCAAGGACGCAGCTTGCCTGCCGTTGCTGTCAGCTGAGACTACACGGGTGCCTGCTGCTGTGGGTCTCCCTGCCGACTCTGTCATCACAGGGCCGGGGACAAGCCTGAGCAGATGTCGTGAGCACAGACACAGAGTTGACAAGGAGAACTCCCAGCAGCGGGCTAACCTCAGCAGCCTTTCTGAGTGATGTCCAGTCCTGATGACTTTGTGATGTCCAAGGTCGTGAATACCTGTCCACAGGGAAGAAAACACCAGAGTGACGTGGACATCACAGCTGCTTTGGCCAAACACTGAGTATCACACCATTCTTTCAAATGTGCAACATAGTTCTTAATGCAATCCTGACAGTGTGTTTCATAATGGCTTTCCAAACTATGGTGCCTGGAGCCCACTGCAAACACCTGTTCCCTACCTCCCCACAGGTGGGGTGAATCCCGATGGTGTCATTGAGCTGCTGTTTTGTGAGCCCACATTTCATCGCGGCTGCAAATCCTTGGGTGATCTCGCCAGCATTCGGTCCAAGAACATGAAATCCGATCACACGATCCTTTAACAGAGGAACAAAGCAGAGAATCCCAGCAGGTTAATGGTTGGAACAAGAATCTACTCAGTGCAAGTTCACAGCCAAGATTTACAGCTCTCCCACAGGGAAGGAACTGAGCAGAGAACAGGGCGGAGAGGGAGACACTGTAGGAATCTGCTAAATGAGCCAGCAAATGCACCATCCAGAGTTAATTTGCACTCAAATTTACTAGAACAAGCAATTTGCCCACTGCATGGGAGTTCAGCAGTACAAGGTAAGTTTCTGGATGATTCGAATATGAATGGAAGCCTCATGCTGCAGTGATTCTGAGGTCTCAGGTTTGATGAGCAATGCAGAGCTTGCCCGTCCAAGAATCACGGTGCCCTGGTGCTGACCCGAAGCAGAACTCAAGAAGTGTCTGTCCCCAGGATGGCGCTCAGCCCGTGTCCAAGATAAGAACAGAGCACCACTGGCCCTGTGCCGGTGACTTTTCATCAGACAGTGTCCTTCGTTCCAATCTTCAGTGGAAGTGTGTATAAGATGGACAGGGCATAAAAGAGCAGCAAAAGCCAGAGCCAGGACAGCCCTGCTTTCTCAGACTGTGAACAAGCCATGGAGACTGAGCAAACAAAGGGGCCAGAGGCAAGGGTGCGGGCACACTGTGGGGATCTGATGGGACTGAGGGCAAGGGACAGAACGGATGGGGCTCAAAGGTGGAGAGAGACTCTGGCATGTTGCCTTGGGCTGGTCACCGTGGTCAGCACCTCTGCCAAGAGACTACAATACTTGTCAGTGGGTGGCCAAACCCCACCACTCTCTTAAGGAGGACAGAGGCATGAGAGGACAGTCCTCCAGTTTGTACACTGGGAGGTTCTCTGCTATGCTGGCAAGAGAATGGACACAGAGACAGAAGAGAATTAAACACAATGATGGCATCGTTACTTGGAAGCATAAGGGCAGTTGATGTTGCCTGCATTGCCTGGGCTTATGTTTAATAAACTTTTGTTCCAATCCTGAGGACACAACCCAGACCCAGTGTACAGAAGATAAAGCACTCCACCACTGAGCTACACCATAGCCCAAAAGTATAAAATTTTTTTAAACAGGGTCTCATATTGTACCCTAGGCTGGCCTGGAATTTACTGCGTAGCCCAAAATGGTTTTGAACTTATGCCAGTCTCCTGCCTCAGGCCCCTGAGAGCTGGGTTTATAGGCATGAGCCACCTCGCCTGGCAGATTATCAATTTTTACAGGGAAGAACAGAGGCTCCGCACTGCTCTCTCCCCTCCATGAACCAAGGCCTCACTAGGCTTCACTCTGCGCTGGGACCCATGTGGGCACTCAGGCTCCCACCCCGTGGAGGGTGGGCAGAGCAGGCATGTTACCTATGCAGCTTCCTCACACCCTGCACCCTCTCCTCCCACCCCACAAACCCAGACCAATGATGGTACACACCCAAACTCTCCCCACGCTTTGTGCCAGTGACGACCAAAGCGGAAGCATCCACAGTTCTAAACTATCAAGGCCAAAGCACCACGACCGAGACAGCTCTGGACAGAGGAGTCCCGGGCCGGAGCAGAGAGGGTCGGTTAGCCCAGGAACCTGTCCCCGTCCCACCTCTGCAAGCACGTGAGCTGGACACCACCATGAAAGGGGCTCACTGTGCCCCAGACACTAAAGCAGTGATAAGACTCCAAACATGGGGAATGAAGGCTGCATTCTCAAATCACAGCACTGCAGGCTGAGGGGAGGCTGGGTGGTGAAGCGTTGTGCTCCGCAAGCACGAGGCCCAGACTCCACGCCTACTGGGAAGCCAGCACAGACCGAGCCCCAGCACCCAGGCCCTGCACATACATTGTCGAATTTGTTGCAGATTATCTTTGCGTAACAAGTATTGTTGTCTCTGCCTGCGACTGTCCATTCAAGAGGCCAGAACAAAGTGTGATATACCTGGAAGAGGAAAGAGAAAAGGACCCAATTAATGTGTATGGACGATTCTGTAATATGCTCTTGATTCTGTCAAGACGATGGTCTCTGCAACACCTTTCAAATCTTAAGGTCTGTTAGTGTGACACATCAGAACCCTAAAGCCCAATGGTCTGCCCTGACGGATCAGAAGGCAGCACTGAGCCAGGCCTGAAGTGTCAGCACAAGACTGTCAACTGCCTTCAGCTGTCAGTCAAAGCTCTAAGTCTCCTATTATTAACCATGCATCTTCAAACCTTTAGAATACGACCAACCTAGGAAAAGGTGCAGAGTGAGACCCCGTCCAATGTCAGATTCACCCAAAGCCTGGAAGGGCAGAGAAACAGAACTGCCCAGCCTTCAAAGCGATGGCGTGAGCCACCTGTCCTGCTGACAGCAGGGACCATGCACTCCACAGGCTGTAGCTCAGGGCGTGTCCATGCCTCTTCAGTCTGGCTCCATCCTTTGAGAACCAAAGTACAGCCCACTGGGCCCCTCCAAACTCTTGGAAAGGCCTGTCTCTGGAGCCACCCGCCGAGTCACCACAAACAGAGAGTGAAAAATTCAGAATTGGTGACCAAAGAAAGGTATTCTGTACTATAACCCACATTAAAAAAAAAAAACAAAAACAAACAAAAAAAAAAAACTAAGCCAGTCTTTGGCCACACCACTCTGAACAAGTCCAGTGCCTGATCTTATCAAGTCTTGGAAGTAAGCAGGGCCAGCCCTGGTTAGTAGACCATCAGAGTTACTTAGAACCAAAAACTGTATTTACCTGATTTCTAATGGAAGAGAAAAAATTGTCCCCAACACATTCAATCCAATTTTTTAAATCGATGTGGGCATTTATAACCCCACTGTAGAAGAAGGCAGGTGGAAGTAGGAGAATTTACTGGAAATTCGCAGAGGAAGCAGTGAACAACATCAAGAAACACTGCCTCAAAAAATATTTGAAGTCAGAACAAAGCCAAAAATTGAACTCTGACCTCAACACATGTGCTCACACTGATGCACACGCCCTCACACACACAAACATATATGCACCAATAATCAAGGGTCAGGTTTGGTGGCACATGCCTCTAATGCCAGCACTTGAGAGACTGAGGTAGGAGGATAGCCATGAGTTCAAGACCAGCTGGGGCTATAGAGTAAATTTCAGGTTAGCCTGGACTAGAGCGCTATCTTGCCTTTAAAAAATAAAATTAAAAATCCAATTAAATAAATAAGAAAATGTTTCACTGTGTATATATTGCTGAAGCCCTTAGGAGAAAGCAGAGACACGTAGTAGTAACTTTGGATTAGGCAGTGGTTTCTTAGCTGTGACATAATAAGAAAAAGTGAAGAAAATGATATAAAGTACTTCAAAATCAGACTTCCATGCTTCAAAGGCCACTTACAAAACTGAAAAAAGACAACTCCAAGAATGAACAAGGAAATTGTCGATCTTTCTGGTAAGGGGCTTACAGACAGTACCAATTGGTGGGGGACAGGCACCTCGCTGCCTCTGAAGCATCTGCCACTTGGCTTCACTCAGAGGCTCCCCCACTAGTTCACTTCCTCTGGCCCAGATGAGGTGGGGGTTGGCAGTGTTTGACATTTGGTGACATCGGGCGAAGGCAGCGCTTCTTCCTTCTCTCACTGAACCTGCTTGGGGTTGATTAAACCCACTGCAGACCTCTACTCAACTGTTTCTCTCTGGACACTGTTACTGTCCTCTGTCCTGTTCCCTGTCTGTCCTCCCAATGTATGAGTCCTCCAAGAAGTATTCATGTTGAGATGCTAACTTGCAGGGTGATGTTACCAGGAGGTTGTGGGGTGGAACCCTTCAGAATATGATGAGTGCTTTTAAAAGAGGCCTGAGAAGGCTGCCTTGCTCCTTCCACTGTGTGAGGAAATGGTGAGAAGACAACCATCGGGCTGGAGAGATGGCTTAGTGGTTAAGGTACATGCCTGCGAAGCCTAAGGACCCAGGTTTGATTCTTCAGGTCTCACGTAAACCAGATGCACATGGTGGCACATGCGTCTGGAGTTCATTTGCAGTGGCTAGAGGCCCTGGCATGCCACTCTCACTCTATCTCTCCCTCTCTCTCTGTCACTAGTAAATAAAGATAAATCTTAAAAAATAAATTAATAGGGCTGGAGAGATGGCTTAGCCTGTGAAGCCTAAGGACCCCGGTTCGAGGCTTGGTTCCCCAGGTCCCACGTTAGCCAGATGCACAAGGGGGCGCACGCGTCTGGAGTTCGTTTGCAGAGGCTGGAAGCCCTGGCGCGCCCATTCTCTCTCTCTCCCTCTATCTGTCTTTCTCTCTGTGCCTGTCGCTCTCAAATAAATAAATAAATAAATAAATTTTTTTTTAAAAAAGGAAAGAAAGCCTTCTCTAGACTGGCTTTTAAAGAAAAAATAAAAAATAAAAAAAATAAATTAATAAAGACAACCATCTGTGGGCTGAAAAGGGCCCTCCCTCACCAGACACCCTCTGTCTCAACCTTGGACTGTGCAGCCTCCAACTGATCATATGACCCTCACAGCTGTCACAAGGCATCCACCATCTCTGGCACGCAGTGTGGTGAAGAGGCTTGTGGACAGTTGGTCTGCTGCTGCTGTGGGAGCTGAGCTTTCTCTGCTTGGACTCACAAGGGGACATCTATGTCAACCATTCTGTATGAAACACTCGTTTGCCTGTGTATATGGTGTGCATGTGCATACCTGCATATGGAAGCCAGAGGGTGACGTCAAGTGTCTTCCTTACTCACTCGCCTCCTTGAACTCAGGGCTCACTGGTTCAGTGAGTGCAGCCAGCCAGCTTGCTTGGGGAAGTCCACCCCCCCTCCACACACACACAAGGGTTACAGGCGGGCTGCCACACCCACCCGGCATTTACATGGGTTCTCCTCCTTATGCACTAAGCACTTCACCAACTGAGCTATAGCCCTCACCCCTCCCCCTCCCAAGATAATGCTCTATCAGTTTCTCCTATGAGGAGGAGTGCATGATGGTTAATTTCCAATGCCAACTTGACAGAATTTAGAATCACCATGGACTCAAATCTCCAGGCATGTCTGCGGGGGACTTTCTAGATTAGGTTAATTAAGATGGGAGAGAATGCCGGGCGTGGTGGTGCATGCCTTTAATCCAGCACTCAGGAGGCAGAGGTAGGAGGATTGCCATGAGTTCAAGGCCACCCTGAGACTATAGAGTTAATTCCAGGTCAGCCTGGACCAGAGTGAGACCCTACTTAGAAAAACCAAAAAAAAAAAAAAAGATGGGAGAGAATCCACTTTCACTGTGGACAGCACCATTCCATGGGCTGGAGTTCTGAGCTGAAGAAGGAGAGAGCTGGCTGAGCAGCAGCGTTCGTCGCTCCCTGCTTCCTGACTGTGGACTGAATATGACCAGCTGCCTCACGCTCATGCTGCATGCCTTCCCCACTAAAGTAGTCCATATTCATTTTTTAAACAATATTAAGGGGGCTGGAGAGATGGCTTAGCAGTTAAGTGCTTGCCTGTGAAGCCCAAGAACCCCAGTTTAAGGCTTGATTCCCCAGGACCCACGTTAGCCAGATGCACAAGGGGGCACATGTGTCTGGAGTTCGTTTGCAGTGGCTGGAGGCCCTGGCACACCCATTCATTCTCTTTCTATCTCTGTCACTCTCAAATAAATAAAAATGATCTAAATATTTAAAAATATATATTTAGGTATTTGCAAACACAGAGAGAAAGAGAAGAGAGACAAAGAATGGGTATACCAGGGCCTGGTACTGGGGAATTAAACCCAGGCCATCAGCTAGTGTCTTAACTGCTGAACCATCTCCACAGCCCTATATTCTTGAACTGAAAACCAAAATAATCCCTTCAATCCTTAACTGCTTCTGCCAGGTAATTTGCTGTTACCCTGAGAAAAGTGACTGGTACAGAAGGCCATTCATTCTTTAGATCCAGGTCTTCTTTAACACTGGGGGTTTCTTCTACTCTATTTCCAAATACTACCTTGACAGGCTTCCTCAAATCCCCACATAATAGAAATTTTTAAAAATACAAACAGGGGACTGGAGAGATGGCTTAGTGGTTAAGGTACTTGCCTGCAAAGCTAAAGGACCCAGGTTCAGTTCTCCAGGCTAGATGCACAAGGTGGCACAGGCATCTGGAATTCATTTGCAGTGGCTGAAGCACCCATTCTCTCTCTCTCAAATAAATAAAAATAAAATGTATTTTAAAAATACAAACAGGAGCCAGGCGTGGTGGCCACACCTTTAATCCCAGCACTCAGGAGGCAGAGGTAGGAGGGTCACCATGAGTTCGAGGCCACCCTGAGACTACAGAGTGAATTCCAGGTCAGCCTGGGCTAGAGTGAGAAAAAAAAAATACAAACAGGGCCTGGAGAGATGGCTTCGCAGTTAAAGTGCTTGCCTGTGTAGCCTAAGGACCTATGTTCAATTCTCTAGATCCCATGCATGCCCGCTGCACAAGGTGACACAAGCGTACAAGGGCACACATGCACACAAGGTGGTGCAAGCATCTGGAGCTAGATTGCAGTGGCTGTGCCAATTCTCTTTCTCATAAAAAAAAAAAAATACAAACAGGGTCTGGGGAGATTTCTCCATGGTTAAAGAGGCTTGTTTACAAAGCCTGATGGCCAGGGTTTTACCCAAGTAAAGCCAGATGCACAAAGTGGTACATGTTGTCTGGAGTTTGTCTGCCGTGGCAGAAGGCCCTGGCATGCCCATACTCTTCTATTTCTCTAATTCAAGTAAATAAATAAACAATTTAAAAAATATAAACAGATCAAATTTGTAGTAATTTGCAATCAATCACTCAGTGAATTGACATACAATGAAAAACTCACTAACTTAAGAACTTCATTTCCTATGAATTTAGGTTCCTTTACCTGGCCTGTGGCTTTCTACATTTTTCCTGTAATGTGCCTAGCTTTTTACCTTATTTGTCATTAACTATAAAATGTTTTAAAACTAAGTGTTACACCAATTCTCCTGCCTCAACCTCCAGCCTGTGGCAACCACAAATCTACTTCCCATCTATATTTTGTCTGTCCAGGGCATTTCCTGAAATCAAATAAGTGAAGGTTATAAGTTTGGAGCAAGAGTTGATAGGCAGAGAGAGGCTGGAGAGATTGCTCAGTGGTCAAAGTACTTCCCTGTAAACTTAAGGACCTGAGTTTGATTCCCCAGTAGCTACATAAAGCCTGATGCAAAAAGTGGCGCATGCATCTGGAGTCTGTTTGCAGTGACTGGAGGCCCTGGTGTTTCTGTTCTCTCTGCTTGTCTCTCTTTTATCTTTCTCTGCAAATAAATATTTTTTTAAAAAAAGAAAACAAAAAACAAAAAAAAACTAAGTGTTAAATCCATGATCACTGCCATTGTGATGGTGAATACTCATTGCCAACTTGGCTGGATTGAGAGACGTCCTGAGGATCACAAGGCATTCCTCTGGGTGTGCCCTTGAGATTCCCAATGGATACTTTAATCCCTGGATGTATTCAAAAGATGATCAGGCCAGGCATGGTGGCACACGCCTTTAATCCCAGCACTAGGGAGGCAGAGGTAGGAGGATTGCCGTGAGTTGGAGGCCACCCTGAGACTACATAGAGAATTCCAGGTCAGCCTGAGCCAGAGTGAGACCCTACCTCGAAAAACAAAAAAAAAAAGATGATCAGACTGTTGGGAGGTGGTGGGACTGTCCTAGAAGATGAGGCCTGAGTTGTGGAAGCAGGTCAGTGTGTGGCCATGTCGTCACTAATCCTTTCCTGCTATCTTTGCTCTGTTTCCTATCCAAGTAAACCACTTCCTTTCCCACATGCTCCAACTGCCATGACGCTCTGCTCATAATCCATGGAGCCAAGAACCAGGGGCTGAAATCTCTGAGAATTAAAGTAACTCCTTCAAGTGGTGATGTCAGATATTTTTGTCACATGCAATCTGATACCATCATTTTCCCCAAACCCAAGAAAAAGTATACCAAGAAAGACGGTGTATTACTATGAAGTATTAATTATAAACACTGAATGCACATTGTAAATGTCAGAAGCATCCATCTAGAGTAATATTACATGGATTTAGGCATACATATCCATGTACTTAGGAGTTTCAATAAATCCTCGGGCCATTTAACTAGGGTATATGAGTGCAAAGGTCTAAATACATTTCAGTAATGAATTAAATTGCACAGTTAAAATTCTGTCATGGAAGAACTGAGATTCAATTATCTTCTTACTTAAAATATCAAGTTTTAATAAACTGTCAAACTTTATATCTCCCTGTCCGTCCTATGTTGAAAGTGTAAGCTGCAAAAGGCCAAGCTATCCATGTAAATGTAAAACAAGAATGTATTTTTAAGGTTGTGATAGTTGGATGTAGTCCAGGATGAAAGACATCTTTTGGAGACTCTGAATGGCCCACAGTAGGCAGAACAGCCTGGGGCTGCCCACCTTCCCACCCCAGGTTAATTGACAGTCAGGCTCCATTGCCATGCCAATGTGGCATAATGTTGGTGACTCAGCAGTGGAGGTGGAGGATGCCTGGCCTAACTCAAGACTGCCCTTCATGAGGAACTGAGGCTGAGAAGCAGCCATCACTGGATGAATGTAGGAGAGGAGAAAGGCCATGTTTGTTGTGTACATTTCTGGAGCAAATCAAATGTATTTGCAGATTGAACAGAAGAATGAATGGTACACACACACAAACCCAAGAAAGAAAAAGCTGACGTGACTTTACAACTTCTGGTTCTTGCTCCTTCCCAACACACTTCTACCCCTGTTCTCCCAAAAGATCTTAAGACTGCCTTGTGCTTTCTGGTTCAATCCTACTCAACAGACCGTTCTTATTGTGTCAGAAGTCCTAGCTCCCTGCTTCTCTCTCACCTCAGATATATTCTTTTTCTTATTAGTTTGCTAGTGAGACAGAGTTTAAATTTCCTTCCAGTTCTCCCAAAAGAGGAGTATGATTTCCACACTATAGCCATTATAGAAACTTGCAGAATCCAAAATAAGAAGTAGCCTTAAAAATAAACAGTTGAGTAGGAAGCAAGTTCTTGCAAAGGGAACAGCAGACCCCGTCTTACTTCCAGGCTCTCCTTCTTATGCATCTCCACAGCTTTCTCTTCAGATACCCCACAGCAGCCATACTCCAGAGGAGTGAACACAGTAGTGGGAACATTAATGTAGTCACACTGGAACACAAGCAAATTACATTCTCTTATTTTGGGACACATTTTACAACAACAAAAAAAAATTATATGGCATCTGGGTGTGGTGACACATGCCTTTAATCCCAGCACTAGGGAGGCAGAGACAGAAGGATCACATCACCATGAGTTCCAGGCCAGCCTGAGACTACACAGTGAATTCCAGGTCAGTCTGGACTAGAACAAGACCCTACACTGGAAAAAAAAAAAAAAAAAAAAAAGTTTATATGACATATATTTTTATGAAAGACAGTGGGGGCTATATTAGATTAAAAGGGAACTGCCAGCTACAAGAGCTGAAATTACTAACTATAGTGAGGTAATCTGAATCCTGCTGCATTTCTGTTGAGCTTCTCAGATCCAGGGACCTGTACTGTGGTTACAGAGGTGAATGGTCAGCACTTAAAGAGATAGAAGTATAAGCATTTGGGGACAAAGTATATTACTGTCTGTTGCTTTAAGAAGCTTAGGGAAAAAAGAAAAGAGGGTTAGGGAGGTGGTTAAGTGGGTAACGTGCTTGTCTTGCAAGCATGAGGACTGGAGTTTGATCCCCAGAACCCAAGTGAAAATGCTGAGCATGGAGGTGTAATGCTGAGCATGGAGGCGTGCATCTGTAATCCCAGCACTGGGGAAGCAGGCACAGGAGGATCACTAGGGTGAGCTGGCCAGCCAGGCTAGCCTAAACTGGTGAACTTCGGGTCAGTGGCAGACCTTGCCTAAAAAAAAAATAGGATGGACCTGGAATGGATTATACTAAGTGAGGTAACCCAGGCCCAGAAAGCCAAGTACCACATGTTCTCTCTCATATGTGGATCCTAGCTACAGATGACTGGGCTTCTGTGTGAGAATGAAAATACTTAGTAGCAGAGGCCAGTAAGTTGAAAAGGAGACATAAAGGGAAGAGAAAGGAAGGGGGGAGGATACTTAATAGGTTGATATTGTATATATGTAATTACAATGATTGTAATGGGGAGGCAATATGATGGAGAATGGAATTTCAAATGGGAAAGTGTGGGGGTAGGGAGGGAGGGAATTACCATGGGATATATTTTATAATCTTGGACAATGTTAACAAAAAATTTAAAAAAAAATAGCTACATGGCATTCCTGAGGAATGACAACCAAAGTTATCCTCTGACCTCCACATGCACACACGTGTGCATGCACACTCACACACATGCACACATGTGTGCATAAAAAGCCTATTCCTTCACACATTCATAAAGGCTGAGCAAAAATGTCCAAATGTTAGTAACTGGAGGAGTAGGCAAAAGGTTTAATGCTTTGTCATTCTGTCCATGGTTCTAGATGAAAAGTTGGGAGAAATAAGACTTTCCTTCAGTTTCTCCACACCCACAGGAGACTTCACCCGCTCTTTATTTGTGGTGATGGCACTTCACATTAATTTGCCAGCCTCAGTCCAAGCACACTCCACCATCACTGATGCTGTGTTCTGAGCAGAGTAGGGTGCTGTTCTTTCCCAAGGGCTAATGGCAGCAGAGCCATCAGCCCAGTGGCCTTCTGCCAACCCCCCTACAGGCCACAGTGCTCTTCACAGAGCAGTGTAGTCCTGCCAAGCGGGAGACTACATGAGGATGCTCACCGTCCTTAGCATAGACCTCACACTACCCACCTGCTGCTCTTACCTGAGTTACGGGCCTACCAGAAAAGTCCTTTGCTTCCTCCACACCATGCTACCTGGCCTCCATATCCCTGACTGAAGAACGTGAAGATGGAAACCCATCCGATTCCCAGCAGTGGCCATGCAAATTATGAGACCGAGCCCAGTGAACCAAGTCAGCATGTCCAGCAGAAATGCAGCAGGCGGGAATCTGGCCAGGTGGAGGGACAGGCAGCCATCTGTTTAGGAAGCCTGCTCCCAGACTTTCAGTTAGAACTTAGGGATCTCTTCCCTGGCACGGGAGCAACTGACTTACAACACTCTTTGGCACATAACTGTACTCTGTGTTTTCATCTGTGTGTGTCTGACTCATGACTTCCACCCACACTATAAGCCCTGGGGGTCTGGAACCATGACAACCTTGTCATCAATCAGCAGCACAACCCCCACATCATTCAAGATCACTTCTCAATAGTCAACTGCAAACTCTGTCACCGGGAACCCTTCACTTGGAAAACGAGCTCTCAAGTGTTACTTGGGTAGCACCTCAGGGCTGGGGACGTAGCTAGGGGTAGAGCTTAGTTAGCACTCGTGAGGCTCAGGTTTCCAGCACCATACACAAACCTCATGGCTACATCGCGAAGTAACTTACCTTGTCTGTGGAGGCCCCAAATAACCTTCGAGCTAACAGCTTGCCTGCCTGTATAGCGACGGGAGTAAGCTCTGGTTTGCCCTCCAAAATGTCCCCAATAGCATAGACATAGGGCACGCTGGTCTGTTCCACATCATTTGCTAGTATTTTTCCATTCCTGGTAGTGTTTGAAAAAGAAATATATTTACATATATGTATGTCTAATGACTGGTATCATCCCACAAGGCCACATAGACAGACCTTCCTCTAAGAGCTCTGACACCTCAGGTCCTCAAGAATCCCTAAGATTCATGGCTTTAAAACTAGGGTATCTTGGGGCTGAAGGGATTGCTCAATGGTTAAAGGTGCTTGCTTGCAAAGCCTACTGGCCTGGGTTCAATTTCCCAGTACCTATGCAAAGCCAGATGCACAAAATGGTGCATGCATCTGGAGTTCGTTTGCAGTGGCAAGAGGCTCTGTTGTGTCCATTTTCTCTTAAATAAGCAAATAAATAAATATTCCAAAAAAGTAAAATTAAGGCTTGCATAGTCCTAGAGGAAATGTCCCTCAGGTGCAGCCATGCATCCTGGACACCCGGGTTTTCCTCCTCACCCCACCCTCGGGGCTTGGGGATTTTCTCCTTGCCTCAGCAGACAGTAAAATGCACTCTAACACTCAGACAGTGGATGAATACATTTCCACAAACTTTTTCTGATTAACTTGCCTTGTGCACATGCATGGTGCAGGGTGGGCACACTAGAGCCTCTGATGCTGCAAACAAACATCAGATGCTTACACCACATTTGTGTCCCGCTTTCTTGGGTGGCTTGGGAATTGAACCCAGGCCAGCAGGTTTTGCAAACAATCGCCTTAAACTGCTGAGTCATCTTCCCAGCTCCAAACAATTTTTTTTAATTGCTGTTGGATGTAAGAACTACTGATTGACTGAGAATGAATAACACAAAGCTTGCTCAGTACTTACCATAAGGTAAGAAAACACTAACATTTTATATCTTGGGAAATAAGTGAGAATTGCTAAGAGGCAAAATACAAATACACAAAGCCAAGCTTCACTTTGCACCATGAGCAGCTACCCCCACACTCACTTCTCATTGACTCTGACACCAATCTTCTCCAGGCCTATTTTCTTTGTACAGGAGTCACGACCAATCGCTAACAAAACCTATATTTAAAGATGAGATCAAAAACACAAATTATCCCTGTCAGGATCCTGCAGACATTGAAAGTTAGTAAAGAAATATTATGAGGAATCTATGCCAGAAATCTGACAGTCTGAGTGAAAGACAGTTTACCATTTTTTTTACACAGTCTAAATAAGCCTGTTATGAACTGAAGTGTGCCCCTCAAAATCTATATGCTGAAATGTTCAGACTGAGACAGGGTTTGAAATTAGGACCCATCAAGAGGCATTCAAGGTAAAATGAGGTCATGAGGGTTTGTTCTGAGAACAGTTTAGATAAATGTCTCCCAAAGGATCTTGTGTAAATGGGCTTTGTGTTGCCCTTGGGAAATGGGAGCCTTTGAGGTGAGGCTGATTGGAAGGAGTCAGGCCACTGAGTCTCAACCCTTTCCCTTCTTCTCTTTTTGTTCAACATCAGCTAAGTTGCTTCTCTCCCCATGTACCCCAGCCACCATGTGCTGCCTTATGTGAGAAGTATGAGAGACGGACTCTGTCTTTTCTGTCTATGGGTTAAAAAGATAGAGAAACTCGGGGCTGGAGAGATGGCTTAGATGTTAAGGCGTCTGCCTGCAAAGCCACAGGATCTGGGTCTCCAAGATGCATAAGGGGGCACATGCATCTGGAGTTCATTTGCAGTGGCAAACCCCCCTTCCTGAGTCAGCTATCCTTGAGACCAAGAGTCAACAGTCCTGGAAACCCATGCTACTATTTCTGCATTTCTAGCACCTCCAACCTTAGAGATAGCACCCCCCCCTTTTTTTTTTTTTTTTTTTTGCTTTTTTATGGGAGAGAAAGAGAGAATTGGCATGCTAGGGCCTCTAGCCACTACAATCAAACTCAGACACATGTGCCACCTTGTGAGCATGTGTGACCTTCTGCACATGCATCACCTTTTGTGTCTGGCTTACATGGTTTCTGAGGAGTTGAACCTATGTCCTTAGGCTTTGCAGGCAAGCACCTTAACTGCTAAGCCATCTCTCCAGCCCAAAACTGCACCATTTTTATATTTTAGCCAATTGAACAAGAGTATGAGGTCGAGCTTCGACTAATCAGAGTAAGACACAGGACCCTCGCATTAGGAGATAAAAACCGAGCAGACTTTCTGCTGGTGTGCTGGCCTGTCTGGACTTTTTATGGATACACCCCCTTCTGCAGAAATAAATATCACTTTGCCAATTTATTTTGAATTGTGTGGTCATCCCCAGACCCAAGACTACTTTCTAATACCTAAGGCCCACAAGCAATAGAGCCAAGTACCTGTGGATGAAAACCTCTGAAACCTTGAGCCAAAATAACCATATCCTTGGTTTAAGTTCATGATTTCAGATATGCTGTTCCAGTAAAGGAAGGCTAGTGCAGCTGGAGTAACTGGATGTTCTCACAAGGAATGGAGGCTAGGATGCAAACAGCTCAGGAGATTCAGCAGGAAGGGAGCCATCTGCTGAGATGAGACAGGTCCCAGGAGACACTAAATCTAATGGCTGTGTGATCCTAGACTTCTTGCCTTCAGAATGGAGATTAATTTCTGTGGCCCAAGCCAACCAGTCTTCAGTGCTCTCCTACAGGCAAACCTATATTGTCAGCTTTGCTCTGACAGACTCCTGACATAACAACCCACAAGGAGGAAGAGATTGTTTGCCAAGGCTGACAGTGTCTGGGATTTCATCTTACAGTTGCTTGGTCCCTTGGCTTTTGGCCTGAGGTGACAAGAATATCACAGTAGAGAAGGCCTGTTCACCAGATGGAAGCTGGAGCAAATAGAAATGATAGGTCCAAGGTCTTCATATTCTTTTCAAAGGCATGCCTTTAATGACCCAATTTCCTTCCACTAGGCCCCACCTCCTAAAGGTTTACCACCCTCCCACAGTGCTAAGCAGAAGAGCAAACCTTCAACTCAAGAGGGGACACTTAGGGCCGGGCATGGTGGCACACACCTTTAATCCCAGCACTCGGGAGGCGGAGGTAGGAGGATCGCTGTGAGCTCAAGGCCACCCTGAGACAACAGAGTGAATTCCAGATCAGCCTGAGCCACAGCAAGACCCTACCTCGAAAAACCAAAAAAAAAAGAGGGGACACTTAGGATCCCAACCAGATCAGTGCCCCAGCCAACTAACACACCCACCCTGCATCCATCGGAAACTGATTACATGTGACAGTCCCAAAAATTAACTCCTGACCCGGAAGGCTTCTCTGGCTCAATCTAAAGAACATGTAAGAAAGAAATACTAGTGGCCAAGGTTTTCCAGAAAAAAAGTGGGGGAAGAGAACACTTCCCTGCTCTTCCTATGAGGCCAGCACAGCTGACAGCAACCAGACATGGGCATCAAAAGAAAAGAAAATGTTGAACCACTGGACAAGTCAAACACAGCAGTATCAGGAAAGTGTCATGACCCAGCAGAGATTGTCCCAAATTTACTTCATCATACAAACCGCCATCAATTCATCTCTTAACCGTGATGGCTTATATTACCTGTCAACTTGACAGGACCTAGAGTCATCTAGGCCTCTGGGCATGCCCATGAGGAATTATCTAGATTAGGTTAATTGATATAGGAAGATCCTAACTGCAGGCAGCAACAATTCATGGGCTGAGGGTCCTAGACTGTATAAAAAGGAGAGAGCTGGCTGGGCATGATGGCGCACACCTTTATCCTAGCACTCAGGAGGCAGAGGTAGGAGGACTGCCATGGGTTCAAGGCCACCCTGAGACTACAGAGTGAATTCCAGGTCAGCCTGAGCTAGACTGAGACCCTACCTCAAAAAAATTAAAAAAAAAATTAAAAAGCAGAGAGCTGGCTGAGCAGCAGCGTTCACCCCTCTGCACTTCCTCCTCAGGGAGAACTAACATGATCAGCTGCCTCAAGCTCCTACTGCCATGCCTTCCCCGGAACTCTAAGCTGAAATAAAGCCTTAAGTGGCATTTGATCAGCTATTTTGTTGCAGTGATGAGGAAGTAATTAATCTCAATAGATGCAGGAAAAGCACCTGACAAGTCAGCATTCTTGCATGAGCAGAACGACACACTCAGCACAGAGAACACACACATACACACACACATGAAAGGGCTGGAGAGATGGCTCAGAGGTTAAGGTGCTTGCCTGCAAAGCCTAAGTACCAGAGTTTGATTCCCCAGTATCCACATAAAGCCAGAAGCATGAGGTGGCACATGCATCTGGAGTTCGTTTGCAGTGGCTAGCAGCCCTGTGATGCCCATTCTCATTCTCTCTCCCTCTCTCTCTCAAATAAACAAATAATTTTTTTAAACCCTCAACTGCATAAAGGACACACGTGAAAACTCACCAGCAGCTTTGGGGACAGAATGCTCTAGCCCCCAGATCAGGAACTGGAAAGGGTGCTCCGTTCACAGTACAACCAATACAGTCCCCAGGGGTCCAAGCCAGAGAGTAGTGGGGCAAGAAGAAGACAGAAAGCAGAGACTGGAAACAGCTGAATCCTAACAAGCAGGAACTGACTACAGCACCAATCCTTCTCCAGGGGTATTTCTATATACTACCAGCAAGCCAGTGAAAATCTAAAAATACCAGTTACGTTAGCTTCAAATTCATGAACTGTGGGTAGAAACCTGGCAAAATGTGTGGCGGAACTTGACAGAATGATGATAAATCCACAGCGAGAAAAGCACAAGGACATGTAAGTAAACAACAGACAACAGGGCTCAGGTACTGGAAGTGAGCGGTGCTAAGAGCTAACTCCTCCGGGGCTGGGCTGCAGCGGAGAGCACCGGCTGTGTGCGAAGACTCTGGGCTCTATCCTTGGCACACATCACTGTTCTTCCAACAGACCTACCAAATCTTACCCTGGATCGATCAACTATAACCCTGGAAGACTTTTTTGTTCCAAGTTAAAAAGCTGTTCCTAAATTGTAAAGGTCCTAAACAAAGCTGGGAGATTTCCTTGACCTGACCTAAGACTTAACATAAAGTAATCTGAACAAGGAGACAGAATGAGGAGCACAGAGAGCGTCCAGCTAAGTGGCCAAATGATCAGAACAAGGACAGCAAGGAATGCAGTGTCAAGAGAAGTTGGTCAACAAAGAACAGCAAGTACAAAGGAACCTCACCGCACACACCCCACGTGAAAATTAACGCCAGGTGGAAAGCACAGTGAAATAACAAGGATGCCGCTAGGGGGCGCCAATGACTCTACTCCTGACCTGCGGGAAGCAGATTTGGCAGACCCCCAGGAAGCAGCATCCTCGGAAGAAAACAGAACCTGGGCTTCATTAAAAAAAAACAAAAAAAAAAACTTAAAAATACTGATAATCAAAAGATGCTTTTAAAAAACAGACATCAGAGGCAGGAAGAAAGTATTCCCAATATGTGCATGTGAAATGTTGCCTATGCACAACTTGTACCAATCCCTGCAATTCAAGATAGGGACGGATGGTCCAGGGAGAGGCAGCCACAGGCTGGAATGGGGGATGGGAATGCCCATCGGAGCACAAGGGAAAGTGCTTTCCATCACAGGATCAGAAAGTGCAAGTGAGCAGAGTTGGCCCCACCTCCACCCTCCAGAAGGTCTACAGTGAGAAAGCAAGACGCCTCCACGCATGGCCAATGGAAATGTCCCCGTTTGGAAACTGGCTGGCAGATTCTCAGGGAGATGCATGTAGAAACCACACAGTGATTGAAAAATATCACTCCTGGGTATTCATCCGGGAGAGAGATCTGCACACAAGAGCTCTAAGACATCTTCACAGCTTTAACCATGGTAACCTAAGTGAAGAGGAACAGGGGTGTCCATACACAGGAACACAGAAACAGAACATGCTACCCCCATCCAGTCTACCCAGTCCACACAGGCCAGGACCAAGTGGCAGATGCCCAGAGGGGCACACTGTTTGACTCCATCGCATGACGTCGCAGGGTGACAGAATCAGAGCAGCGTCTGTGACTCAGACATGGTCTGCTGACTTGAAGGAGAGTGGACTGCAGAAACCCGTGGGTGTGCAGACAATGAGCTGCACATCTAAGGCCTGTGCATTTTACCACACATAAAGTAAAGCTTGTTTCAGAAACAATCTGCACTTAGATATTAGGAGCAACTTTGCACCAATATTTTTGAAAATTTAGCTGAAATGGACTCATTCCTTTAAAAAAAAAAGAACAAATAAAAAATAATTCAAGGAAAAAAATGAGGGACGCCTTCAAAGGTGTTTAATCATCACAGAAACTGAATCAGTGTTCATACATTACCCTGGAGAATTAGACCTCGGTAGTTTCACCTGTGAATTCTACTGTACATAAAAATCTAATTTTCTCTCTCTCTCTCTCTCCCTCTTTATCTCTCTCACTTTTGAATAAATAATTTTTTTTAAAAAAAAAAGGGCTGGTTAGGGGGCTGGAGGAATGGCTTAGTGGTTAAGGCGTTTGCCTGCAAAGCCAAAGGACCCAGGTTCAATTCCCCAGGACCCACATTAGCCAGATGCACAAGGGGACACAAGTGTCTAGAGTTCATTTGCAGTGGCTGGAGGCCTAGGCAGCCTTTCCCCCCCCCCCCACCCTTTTTCTGTCAAACAAATAAATAAATAAAAATAATTTTTTAAAAAAGGGGCTTAGCAGTTAAGTGCTTACCTGTGAAGCCTAAGGACTTGAGTTCAAGGCTTGAAACCCAGTAACTACATAAGCCAGATGCACAAGGTGGCACATGCATCTGAAGTTGTTTGCAGTGGCTGGAGGCCCTGGTGTGCGTATTCTCCCTCTGTCTCTGTCTCTCTCTCTCCTCCATTTCTCTCTCTCTCTCTCTCAAATAAATAAATAAAAATATTTTTAAAAATCCAATTCTATGGGCTGAAGAAGAAGCTTAGCAGTTAAGGTGTTTGCCTGTGAAGCCTAAGGACCCATGTTGGACTCTCCAGATCCCACATAAGCCAGATTCACAAAGGTGAGACAAGCAAAAGGTCACATATGCCCACTAGGTAGCGCAAGGTTACATATGCCAACTAGTTGGTGAAAGCGTCTGGAGTTTGGTTGCAATGGCTGAGGCCCTGGTGTGCCCATTCTCTCTCTTTCCCTCTCCCCTCTCTGTATCTCTCCCCCTCTGAAAATATAAAATAATCAAATTCTAACATTACATAAATATGCCTAAAAAATAGAAAAAGAGGAAAATATACTTCCAACTTCTTCCATGAATTAGAATAACCTTGATAGTTAAACTGGTAGAGTCACAGCCACGCATGTAGTATACTCTGTCATCCCAGCTCCTCAGGGGCTAAGAGTATGAGGCTAGCCTGGGCTACACAGATTGCTTCAGGGCAGCCTGGGCTACATATAAGAGCCACCCATCTCAAACAAACATATATATACACTCATTTTCATATATAGACACATATATGCCAATATGGCTCATAAATACAGATTAAGTGCTTAAACACTAAACAACCAAATCTAAATTACCAAACTGAGTTTATACCAGGAGTACAAAGCTGACTGATTATTAGAAAATCACTCAACAGGGTCAGAGAAATTGCTCAGTGGTTAAATGCACTTTCTTTTTGTTTTGTTTTTATTTATTTATTTGAGAGCAACAGACAGAGAGAGAAAGAGGCAGAGAAAGAGAGAGAGAAAGAGAGAGAGAATGGGCACACCAGGGCCTCCAACCACTGCAAATGAACTCCAGATGCATGCACCCCCTTGTGCATCTGGCTAACGTGGGTCCTGAGGAACTGAGCCTCAAACCAGAGTCCTTAGGCTTCACAGACAAGCGCTTAACCATTAAGCCATCTCTCCAGCCCAAATGCACTTTCTTGCAAAGCCTGATTACCTGGGTTCTATTCCCCAGTACCCACATAATGCCAGATGCACAAAGTGGCATGTGAAGTTCACTTACAGTGGCAGGAGGCCCTGGCACACCTATTTCTGTATATTTCTCTCTCTCTTTCTCTCTCTCTCTCTCTGTCAAATAAGTGAATTAATATTTTTTTAAAAAGAAAATCATGGGCTGGAGAGATGGCTTAGCAGTTAAGGCACTTGCTTGCAAAGCCTAAGGACCTATGTTTGACTCTCCAGATCCCACATTAGCCAAACACACACAAAGGTGAGACAAGCACAAGGTTGCACATACCCACTAGGCATCTGGAGTTTGATTTCAGTGGCTGAGGTCCTGGTGCACCTCGTCTCTCTTTGTGTCTCTAAAAATATTTTTTTTTTCGAGGTAAAGTCTCACTCTAGCTCAGACTAACCTGGAATTCACCATGGAGTCTCAGGGTGGCCTCAAACTCATGGTGATCCTCCTATCTCTGCCTCCCAAGTGCTGGGATTAAAGGCATGCACCGCCACACCCGGCTTTTTCTAAAAATAATTTTAACAAATGAAAAAACAATCACTTAACACACAGAGACTGATAGGGAAACTGTAATACCCAGCAGCTATAAGAAAAACACTACAACCAAGCCTCCACTCATGATTTTAAGATAGATAAAAACAAAATCATTTAGCAAATAAGGAATAGAATTTCCTTAGTTACAATCAAAACCTTACAGATAACATTTCTCTTTCATAATGACTGACTTGGAGAATGAGACAAGAGAGCCTGCCCCTGCTGCCCATGTGCGCCTACACTGCACTGAAGTCCTAGCTGGTGGGAGCATGTGAGAAAAATTACAGTACATAGAAAATTTTCAGTGCCAAGGATAGGATACCTTCCACTGAGTTGTTGGCCAAGGAGGTCTCTGATGCCCCCAAAACATTATAGACCATTGCCAAGGCCCTTGGTTTCCCACCAAGAATAGATGTTAAGACCCTATTGCTGAAGACTCCACATACTTAGGCTGCAAGATCACTGAGAAATCCTGCTGGAGCCAAGCTGAAAACCTCCTCTATGAAGACCAGCTGACAGAAAGCTGGAAAAAGCCACACTGCATGCAGTTCAATGGGAGAGAGAGAAATCACCAGTGAAGATACTCAACCGGGGACACTGCAAGCATTAAATTTGGCCAGCCAGGTCAAATAAGCCAATGGGTGCAATAGTGGCATGTTTGTTATGGGGGAAACCACCTGCCCTCTAATTTGACTGGAGGCCTGCTCCATGGAAGGGAATATATCTCTGATACTGAAAACCTACAAAAGGGGTAGTCATGAGCCCTAGGGTTGTAATGTCTGATGGTGTCTGGCTAAATGTATATACTATGCTCACCAAACTGCCCAGTAAGTACTTCTCTTAATGTTCATACCCATATATTAATGTTACTCTCACTTTTTGTTAGAGAAGCTTTTCAGATGGCAGTGACCTTGGGATGACTCAGAAGGCACCATGGTGCTGAGATGAAGTAACAGAGGCATGCTCACCCCTGCAATATCTCTCTCACACCTTCCAAGGCTCAGGGTCTATTGTGGAAGAGGTAGTGGAAAGAATTCAAGAGCCAAAGAAAGGGTAGGACTCCTTACAACGTGCTCCTCCAGACACAAAATGGCCTGGATATCCATGACCTCACAGTGCCTGACACTACTTACACAAGACCATAATAATAGGAAGAAAAGACTCATGACATCAAAATAAAAGATAGATTGACTGAGATGAGTAAGGGGTATGTATGATGGAGAATGGAATTTCAAAGGGGCAAGTAGGGAGACAGAGGGAATTACCATGGGATATTGTTTACAATTATGGAAGTTGTCAATAAAAAATTAAAATTTAAAAATTACAGTAGAAAGGAAGAAACAAACTATTATTCTTCACAAATGCTATGAATGTATACACAGGAAATCCAAAATAATCTAAGCATAAAGTTTGTTTTTTTTTTTTACCATTCTTGCAATCAGTCTTTTATTTTGATGTCATCATATTTTCCTCTTATTATGATGGCCTTGTGTAGGTAGTGTCAGACAAGGTGAGGTCATAGATATGAAGGCCATTTTGGGTATGGAAGAGTGCACTGTAAGGAGTCCTCCCCTTCCTTTGGCTCTTACATTCTTTCCACCACCTCTTCCACAATGGACCTTGAGACTTGGGAGAGTGTGATAGAGATGTTTCAGTGCTGAACTCTCCTCCCTCACTTCTCAGCACTATGGTGCCTTTTGAGACATCCCAGTGGTCACCAACATCTGAAAAAGAGAAGCTTCTCTAATCCAAAAATGAGAGTAGCATTAATATATGGGTATGAACATGAATAAAAGTGCTTAAAGGCAGTTTTCTGAGTATCATATAAGCATGTGGCTTTTTATGGCAGGCTTCTTTCTTAAGATAAGTGCCGGGCTGGGGAAATGGCTTAGCCTAAGGACCCTGGTTTGATTCCCTGGGACCCACATAAGCCAGATGCACAAGGGGCACATGTGTCTGGAGACCCTGGCACACCCATTCTCTCTTTCTCTCTGGCTCTTTCTCTCTCTGTCTCTAAAATAAATAAAAATATTTTAAAAAAAAAGATAAGTGCTTCCCCGGCAGTTTGGTGAGCATAGTATATGCATTTAGAGAGCTAGCAGTAGACATTACACCCCTAGGGCTCACACTAACCCTGTTGTAGGTTTTCAGTATCAGGGATGTATTCCTTCCCATGGAGCAGGCCTCTAGTCAAATTAGAGGGCTATTGGTTTCCCCCTTAACAGACGTGCCACTATTGCATCAGTTGGCTCATTTGGCCTGGCTGGCCAAATTTAAGGTCTAAGCATAAAGTTTGTAAGTAAGACTTTTAGCAAGGCTGCTGAATATAACACAAAACACAAAAATCAGTACTTCTATACACCAAACACAAAGAAAATATTTTTCAAATGGAAACCCTTTGAAACCACAAATAAACACATAATTACCAAGGAAAAAATTATTAAAGGATTCTTGAACGCTATTGAGAACCTGAGGGACTTTGTTGGGAATCCTGACAGAGGACTAAACTGGTGGGCTGGCATGCTGTATCTGTGGATCAGAGGGCCGAGCACCCCAACAGTCATGGGAGCTGTGCGCTCGCTGTAGGCCTGCCAAAGCCTGAGTGGGTGGGTAGCTGCTACTCGGTGCTGTCACGTGTTTTCTGGTCTAGGTCGTCCTCTCTATGTTAAATTTACTTGTCAACTAAAAATGTTATATATATGTGTGTATGTGTGTACACATACATATATGTGTGTGTGTGTGTATCTACGTCATACATACACACATGGTTACACATATGTAAAGAGTATATGAAGGTTAGGTGCATAGTCTCTTGAAACTGTAGAAGAGTTGCTGCAATCTCAACTCATCTACAGACTAGATTTTTAGGAGATTTGGTATTGTTTGTTTTTTTCAAAGGAAAATTAAAAATTGATATTAATGTTTTAAATTTACAAAATATTTCATGTTTACAGAAAAAATTAAATGAATATATGCATGAAATATCTAATTTTCCAGAAGGAAGTGCCAGTAACATTTGGGTGTATGTGCTTCCAGAGTCTGTTCTATGTATATTACCCCACACATACGTTGCCATGGCATTCTTTATGTGTTACTGAAAACCCAAATGTCAACAGCCCAGCTGTCTCCATATTTATTATGTACTCTTACCAAAGAAGCAAAAGCATACTTATCTGAGTATAGTTTCTCCACAAGTCTCATCCCTGCTGGTGAACGAGTGCACCCACCCACTTACTGTTCATAAGCTTGACACGTACCGTGTTGTAGGTCCCTTCAATAGTTTCCGTCCCTTCAGTGGACTTGGCCACTACTTTCAACATGCCAGGGGAACCTTTCTCCAACTGCTGGACCTAGTAAGGACAAGCAAGGTACTGATTCCATCTGGGGTGACAGAGGTAAACTGTGTGGTGTGTGTGTGTGTTGTGATGTCATACACATACACACGTTTGTGTGCACCCAAGGTCTCTGACCTGGTCAGACACAGAACTTCCACATTCTACTTTCGGAGGCAGAACCCTATCCCTGAAATGGAGGCAGCATACCAGGGATGAAGGGGGCGTCCCAGGGGTGCACTCACTGAGTTGGGCCAGAGACTAGCAGGGCTCCAGGCAGACAATGAGTTTAAACTTTGTTTTGTTAATTTTTGGGGGGAGGTTTGAGGTAGGGTCTCACTCTAGCCCAGGCTGACCTGGAATTCACTATGTAGTCTCAGGGTGGCCTTGAACTCATAGCGATCCTCCTACCTCTGCCTCCCAAGTGTTAGCATGCACCACCACACCCAGCCTGTCTTTTTAAATTTAAAATACAGCAGGGGGTGGTTAGTCCCAGCACTCAGGAAGCAGAGGTAGGAGGGTCATGCAAGGCCACCCTGAGACTACAGAGTGAATTCGAGGTCAACCTGGACTAGAGTGAGACTCTACCTCAAAAAAAAAACAAAAAAAAAGACAACAAAATTAAAATGCTTATGTGGTACTCAAGGTAGAGTTTAGCAGCTGCCTAGTTGAGTGAGTGCTGAGCTCAGCAGGGACACGTGAGCAGGGCTTGTTTCTGAGAGCCATTAGTACTCACAGAGTATTTTTAACTCCTGGCCTCCAGCACAGACAGGGCTGCAGGGATGGCTTAGTGGTTAAGGCATTTGCCTACAAAGCCAAGGGACTCCGGTTCTATTCCCCAGAACCCACATAAGCCAGATGCACAAGGTGGTGCATGTTTCTCAAGTTGTTTGCAGTGGCTGGAGGCCCTGGCATGCCCATTCTCTCCCCCCCCCCCCTGACTCTCTCGAATAAATAAAACTTAAAAAAAAAATTCACAGACAGGAAGAGGGTCCAAGATAAAAACAAATGGGCCCCAGTGCTTGCAGTCTAAGTAGAGGTAGATGGGAAAACCACACAATGTGGGGCCACAAAAGCCAGAAAGGAAAGGCCTTCAAGCAGAGCGAACATCAACTTCACTGTGGGCCGCAGAAGCCCGGCAGCATGAGGACAGAGATGTGACTGCTGGGTGTCCTGACAGCAGCCTCCAGAGTGGCCGAGCTGGAAGCAGCTGAGACTGACCAGGTGTGAAGCAAGGCAGGAAGTTAGAAGTAGCAGGTATGGAATGGGTTTCTTGTTTTGTTTTGGAGTCAGAAAGGCAGGGGGGGCTTTTATCTAAGATGAGACATGCCTGGGAGACTCAGGGAAAGAGGGCAGCCAACTGAAGATAACATCTTTGAAAAGGTGAGAGAGAGTGACAGGAGGGGTCTCGGCCTTTAAGAAGAGCAAGGTCACCATCTCCAACATCCAGGGAGGGATAAAGGAAGCCATGTGTAGATCTGGGGGAGGAGACATTACTTTTTTAATATTTTATTTATTCATTCATTTATTTGAGAGAGAGAGAGAGGCAAATAGAAAGAGAGAATGGGTGCACCAGGACCTTCAGCCTCTGCAAACGAACTCCAGGCACATCCCCTTGTGCATCTGGCCTACATGGATCCTGGGGAATTGAACCGGGGTCCTTAGGCTTGACACGACTTGAGTGTAGACTAGTTTACTGAGTGAAATGAAGTAAGGAGGGGTATAATTTTAAAGTTAGTGAGAAAGAAAACAAAGGAAATTCCAAATATCATGCAGACTTACGGTCATAGGTACAAACTTCCTTAAGAACTTAACGCCATGCTGCTCCATGTAGGCCCCCACTTTCTCTGCCATTTCTTGATCAAAGCCACGGAGGAGGACTGAGCGCACCATGACTGTGACATCTAAGCCCAGGCCAGCGAGGAATCCCGCACACTCCAGAGCAACGTAGGAAGCGCCCACTATTAGCGTTTTGCCAGGGCAATAGGGCAGAGAGAAAAGATCGTCACTGAAAGAGAAAAGCTAAGGTGAGAGTTTGTAAGCAATAAACAGAAGGATCCAGGCCAACGTACAATGGCCTCTTGCTGGCTGGATGGCATCTGTGCTGGAGTGAGGAAACACTGACAGATCCAAATCTTCGGGTGTCTGCTGCACAGAGAATGGGGAGGAGAAAGCATACCCTAGGGTTTTCAAAATCAAATTACATCATGAACAAATTATTTACAAAAAAAGAAGAAAATTTCCATTTGTGTTAGAATGGCACATGCATGGTGTGTGTGGCATGTGGACCACAACAGTTTGATGAAAAATATATTTCCTAAGATGAGTCAGCTCAAAACAGTTTGAGTCACAGTGAAATAACACAAAATTTCTTATTTGACCCTCCACAGAAAACTCCAACAGAAGCTCGGGCTAGGAGTCAACCTTCTCCTGGCCCCTCGGCTTATTTCTACCCTGTGGACACTAAACCCCAGAGCTAGTCCTTGGTTACCTTTCTAAAAAGCCATTTATTTATTTATTTGCAAGCACAGAAAGAAAGAGAGGGAGGGAGGGAGACAATGGTCATGTCAGGGTTTCCAGCCACTGCAAATGAAATCCAGATGCATATGCCACTTTATGCATCTGGCTTTAAGTGAGTACTGGGGAATCAAACCTAGGTGCTGGGCTTTGCAGGCAATTGCCTTAACCACTGAGCCCTCTCTCCAGGCTCCCTTAGTTTTCCAGGCCCCCTTGGTTACCTCTGTGCTTTGGCCTCAGGAAGTTTGGGACAAAATCCTAGGTCATTTCCAGTGATAACCTGGAAACATGCATATTTGAGGTAAAAATTTTACCAATAACTTGATTCTTTTCTCCCCTTTGCCCCATTGTTTTAATCACTTAGCTTCTGGCATATGTCTAATTTTATCAACAACTCAAATCCTTTGTCAAATGAGTGAATAAGCTGGAAACACAAACATGCAATGTGTTAAGTGGTCTTCAGGATCTTACCTTGTGATACAGTATTCTTTATCTCCTTGGATTCCTAAGTACCGTGGCCTTTCCCCTGTTGCTATGACAAACTTTTCAGCGGTGTAAAAAGTTTCCTGTCCTTTTTTATTGGTTGCCTTGGGAAAAAAAGAAAACAAATCCCACTCATTAATAAACACTGCAAAGTGCCATTGGCACCCTCACGGGCTTCTCATTCAACAGCACTGATAGGTGTGCAGAACCCAAGTGTCCCATGACACACACCCTACAGACACACACGTCTTCACACAGCAGTCATGAAAGCCCTACTGGGGGCTGGGGTGGTGGAGGACAAAGACAAGGATGGTTTTCTCAGAAGGCATGGAGATGGGAAAGGAAGGGGCCAGGAAGAGAGAACAGCACACAGGGCAGCATGCAGGCCCGCAAGGAGCTGGGCTTTGGGGAATAGCAATGGCCAGACGCAACAGGAGAGGGGACTGGTGTTGGAGATGACATGGAAGACAGACCAGCGCCAAACATGAAGCCTTCAACAGTTCACGTAAAAAATCCAAAAGACAAGTGTATGACCAGTGGGGTGGAGGGTGGGGGGGCTGCTAAGGAGGGTCCTGGCAGACAAGCAAGTGTGGGCTGAGGAGGAAAAGGACATGAAGCTTGCCCTGGTGAGGAGGTGGCGCTGCGTGTCATTAGTAAATGAGCCTCACAGAGGAGGCAGGTTTGGAAGAGGAGGAGGGGCCTATTAAACCATTGTGCCAGGCATACTGCAAATTGAGAAATAAAACGAACTCGTATTGATACACAGAATTTTCTAAGAATAATGTAATTCAGATTGGCCCATGTAAGGTCTGCAGGGAGCAGTTTCTACTACAAAGTAAAATCGAGCCTTGTCAAGATTATCTCACAATATGTTTCCAAAGAAAAGCACAAAAATAAACTAGATGCTGAGGACAAAAGCTGATCACCGCTCATTATTTAAATTTTCTGTGGTCATCAAAATGATCTCCCCTTTTCTCATCTGCAGATCTCACCACGCACAAGCACTGCGCACACACAAATTGAGACTCTCTGGAACATTACACACTGGAGATTTAGTAACATTTTCATTTTCAAAAAACTTCTGCTGCCAAAATTCTTAGTCTTTGAACTTCTGTTTAGTCTAAATATTTCCTCATTTAAGATGCAATAAAATCAAAGGCAAATGATGATTTTAAAGTCAGAGTTCTCTAAAAGCCACATTCTATAATTTATCCAAACATATAATCAGCAAATAAAGGGGGAAACTGCATGTGAAGCCACACACACGTGTGTGTGTGTGTGTGTGTGTGTGTGTGTGTGCGCGTGCGCGCGCGCGCGCGTGCGCACACGCGCACACTAGCTGCCATCCTTTTACTGTGCTTTGTGAAATTTTTAGTTCAAGGCCAAATTCAAATGATTGTAAGGAAACGCAGTAAACAAGACAGTACCTTTATTTTATGATGTTCCACAAATTCTCCGTAGGAATTGACGTAGGCCACCCCTTTCTCCCTCATAGTCAGCCGGTAGCCCCAGTTCAGCGAGGCAATGTGGTTCTGAATGGCCTCCCTCATGGTCTCCCAGTTGTGCTTCACTGGAAAACGAACAGGGTGAGGCCAAGTGATGTCACCTGTGTTGTTTGTTAGCCTGAGTGTTTTTGAGGCAAGGTCTCTTTCTATAGCCAGGCTGGCTTCTGACTCACAATCCTCCTGCCCCGCCCCCTCTGGGATTACAAGTGTGTACCACCATGCCCAGAAAATTATATGTAACCACATATAAACCATATGTCTGCTAAGCAAAAGCAGAGGGAGGAGCAACCTCAGTCATCTGTGTGTCTGCTATGCTTGCTGCCTCTTCCCATGTTACAGTACAGAACAAGCACAAGAAGCAGACTGGAAAAGAACAAAATGGGAGAGGCCACGAGGACAGCATGCCTCCCATGGCGATCACCACAGTGTAAGGAGTGTAAGGAGGAGGACCAATTGTCAAAAAGCACTTCCCAGAGCCAGGCATGGTGGCTCACATCTTTAATCCCAGCACTCGGGAAAGAGAGGTAGAAAGACTGCCCTGAGTTCGAGGCCACCCTGAGAGTACATAATGAATCCCAGGTCAGCCTGGGCCAGAGTGAACTCAAAACAATGACAACAAAGCACTTTCCAGAACCCTCTCTGCACCACTGGGCCTCCTTAGGTGGGAAGCAATCCTCATGTTGAGGCAGGTGAAGGGGTCCCACCTCTTCCGGGGCACTGGGAGAGTAAGAAGCACTGTTAAGCACTGTTAAACTCGCGGTGTTAACAGTAAGTCCTTTAAGTTCTTTTTTTTTTTTTAATTTTTATTTATTTATTTGAGAGCGACAGACACAGAGAGAAAGACAGATAGAGGGAGAGAGAGAGAGAATGGGCGCGCCAGGGCCTCCAGCCTCTGCAAACGAACTCCAGACGCGTGCGCCCCCTTGTGCATCTGGCTAACGTGGGACCTGGGGAACCGAGCCTCGAACCGGGGTCCTTAGGCTTCACAGGCAAGCGCTTAACCACTACACCATCTCTCCAGCCCAAGTCCTTTAAGTTCTTAAGCTCTGCTTCTGATACTCATTTTCCTATAGACAAGCAAAGGGGTTGGGGGAGGGCCAATGACTGACTAGCAGCTGTTGGCTTGCAGTGGCAGGAGGCCCTGGTGTACCAGTTCTCGCTCTCTTTCTTAAATAAATATAGTTTTGAAAATCTGCAAGCAACCACCACTGTCTTTCACCTTCTGCTAAGGGTCAGGTGTCACCTCCCCTCCCCCACCTCCTGGCCGTAGGTCTGGTGCAGAGAGAACTAACACAAACTTATCAACTGAATTTCAAATTCATCACCGAAACAGGAACAGCCAGTCCATGCAGCATCTTGTGTTCATTCTCCCAGTCTGCTTCACACCCATACTCACCCTGCTGACTGTACTCCCAGCCGAACATCCTTGAGTCCTGCAAGGCCTGCCCCAGGAGGGCAGCCTGATGCATCAGTTTCTTAGGAATACAGCCTACATTTACACAGGTACCACCAAGGCCTGAGAAAGAAAACAACAGTTTCAATAATTCACGTGTGTGCGCGTGCATGTGCGTGTGTGTGTGTGTGTTTTCACACATCTGCATAGTGTTACTAAAACATAAAAACAAGATCAAATGATGGCAGAAATCCATGGAGACACAGTGAGCCACAGATGGACTGCACCTGCACAGTTCTGAGGGGCTCTAGACTCTCACTGGTGTCCGATGCAGAGCAGGATAAGAACTGCCTGTTACTGAGATGCGGCCCACAGGAAGGGAGGGAGGTACCAGGACCCCAACTCTCCTCTCCAGACGCCAAACTGGCCAAGCCCGGCTGGAAAGCAGAGCACCAGGCTGCCAGTGGATCGGGCCTGTGGGGCAGGAGCAGGGGCAGGGGCAGGCCATGTAGCAACTGAGAACACATCTGAAGCACACATCCCACCCAGGCCCCGCGGGAACAGAAATCCCAGAGAGCAGTGCTGTGTAAAGCGGAGCGCTAGGCTGCCAGTGGATCCGGCTTGTGAGGCAGACTGGGTAGCAACGGAAGGAGAACACATCGGAAGCACACATCCTACCCAGGCCCTGTGGGCTCTGGTTCACGGAGAAGAGTCTCCACACAGTCAGGAGAGCCTGTGGCACACAGCGAAGGGTCAGGGCTGCGGACACGCATGCTACTCATTCAACCAGTGGTGACACAAGCAACACCGTCCTTGAACTCAGCGATGATGTGGAAAATGGTTATGGCAAGTGCAGGTGACCAGGACCTGGCATGTAGACTGTGATGGCAACAGTATGAAAAAGTAAGCATGACTATCAAAATCTAAGGAAGAAGGGCTTAATGCTGGGGTCATGGAATATTCTTTCTTTTTGCAAAATTGTCCTGAATTACTTCTATATGAGCTTTCCAAAGTCTCCACTTGTTGACAATAACCTGAGGCTGCCTCCGTACCTAAGCTCAGTCTGTTTAACCTCCTGAGAGTACAATGCAGTTAAATGAGCTTGAAAACTCAGTAGCAGAGACCAATAAGCTAGAAAGGAGATATAAAGGGAATAGAAAGGGAGGGGGGACTTAATAGGATGGTATTGTATATATGTAAGTAGAAGAACAGATTAATGAGGGTCAAAAGGCCTAAGTGAGGTCAGGGGAAGAGGCTGAGTAAAGGAAAGGTAGAAGGAAGGCTAGTCAAAGTCTAAGAAGATATAAATAATTCATATGGAAACATGCTCTTTTGGACAATGGAACACTCAGGAGCCATAGATTGTCACTAGACAATTTTCAGTGCCAGAGACGGGATACCTTCCACTGAGTTGTTGGCCAGGGAGATCCCTGATGCCCCCAAAACATTACAGACCATTGCCAAGGCCCTTGGTTCCCCACCAGGAATAGATGTTAAGACCCTATTGCTGAAGACTCCACATACTTAGGCTGCAAGATCACTGAGAAATCCTGCTGAAGCTGAGTTGAAAACCTCCTCCATATAGACCACCTTACAGAAAGCTGGAAAAAGCCACACTATATACAGTTCAATGGGAGAGAGAGAAATCACCAGTGAAGATACTCAACAGTGGACACTTCAAGCCTTATATTTGGCCAGCCAGGCCAAATGAGCCAACGGGTGCAACAGTTGGCATGTCTATTATGGGGGAACCCAACTGCCCTCTAATTTGACTGGAGGCCTGCTCTGTGGGAGGGAATACATCCCTGATACTGAATATATTAATGCTATTCTCGCTTTTGGTTAGAGAAGTTTCTCTTTTCAGATGGCAGCAACCTTGGAATGACTCAGAAGGCACCATGGTGCTGAGAAGAAGTGAAAGAGGGGTGCTCAGCACTGCAATATCTCTATCACACCTTCCATGGCTCAGGGTCCATTGCAGAAGAGGTAGCAGAAAGAATGTAAGAGCCAAAGGGAGAGTAGGACTCCTTACAATGTGCTCTTCCAGACACAAAATGGCCGGGATATCCATGACCTCACAGTGTCTGACACTACCTACACAAGACCATCATAATAGGAAGAAGAGATCATGACACCAAAATAAAAGAGAGACTGATTGAGAGGGGGAAGGGATATGATGACAAGTAGAGTTTCAAAGAGGAAAATGGGAGGGGCAATACCATGGGATATTGTTTACAATTATGGAAGTTTTCAATAAAAAAATTAAATTAAAAAAGAAGCAATGCTATAAAGAGCAGGTGACAAGCTGAGTGTGGTGGCACACACCTGTAACTCCAACACTCACAGCGCTGAGGCAGGAGGGTTGCTGTTAGTTCAAAACCAGCCTTGGTCCCCCCAAAAATAAAGCAAAAACCAAGCATAAGATTACAAAGAAAGCAGCTCACCCCAGGATGTGCCCTGGGGCGACGGGACCACGAAGTCCAGCACCATGACTTTCTTTCCCAAGTTGGCAGCTTCCTACAAAAACAAATACACAGACATATAAAGATATCTTGTCACTTTCTCATCCCCAGTGTTTCTCTCCCTTAAATGACTAGTCTGTTTTGTGAAATAATGTGATCTTTTCTCTGAATTAAAGTTATTATAATAAAATCTTAAATTATAACATTTAAATTAACATTTTTTACATTTATTTTTACATTTTTTTGTGAGAAAGAGTATGTATGAGAAAGAGAGAGAATTGGCATGCCAGGGCCTCCAGCCACTGCAATCAAACTCCAGATACATGTGCCACCTTGTATACATGCATGACGTTGTGCATCTGGCTTACATGGGTTCTGGGGAGTTGAACCTGGGTCCTTTGACTTTGCAGGCAAGTGCTTTAACTGCTAAGCCATCTCTCCAGCCCTAAATTAGCTTTTGTCATCTATGGCTTTAATCCCAGCACCCAGGAGGCAGAAGTAGAAGGATCATTGAGTTTGAGGACAACCTGGTCCTACAGAGTGAGTTCCAGGTCTGCTTAGGCTAGAGGGAGACTCTACCTCAGGGGGGAAAAAATCATCTAGTGGTTTGCGAAATTAGTTCAGTCAGTGAAGTCCTTGCTTCAAAACCATGTGGTCCTGAGTTCAAGCCCCAGAACCTATGTTAGAAAAAGCCAGGCATGAGACTGGGAAGAATGGTCCCTGGGTAGTACCTATCACAGTCATGAGGACCTAGGCTCAGATTCCTGGCTTGTGTGTAAAAATGCCAACCATGGAGGCACGTGCCTATAACCCCAGCATTAGGAGGTGGAGATAGGAAAATCCCTAGGGTTTTCTGGCTAGCTAATCTGCTAGAATTGGCAAGGTTTGGGTTCAGTGAGAGGCCTTGTGTCTAAAAACAAGGTGCAACACGATTGAGGAGGACACCCACCATCAACCTCTGCCCTTTACATGTACACATACATCCACACATATGAATACATAACATACACACATGCATGCATGTAAAAAAAATCAACATGGTGGTACACGCCTATAACCCCAGCACAAGGGAGGCAGAAACGAGAACCCATGGGGCCACTGGTCAGCAAGTGCCTATTGGTGAGCTCCAGGCAAATGAGAGGTCCTGTTTCAGAAAAGATGGATGGCATTCCTGAACAGTGTTCATCTTCTGGCCCCCACATTCAACACAGCCACATGCAGTAAAAAACAATAATAATAATGAGTAATAACAAATAATAAAAAGTCACCTGAGCCTTGTTTGTGTTCATACCTTTGCACACGAGAGGCCACCAGAGCCACCACCAATGACAATGAGGTCATAATCGTGTGCTGAGTCTTCCTGAAGGAGCTTCTGCAGTAAGCCATTCTGATGAGCCTGTGGTTCACCAAAGGAGAATGAGCGCACAGTGTTCAAGCTGCTTACTTGCCCCACGTTCAAGCAGCATGGATTTCTTTTATTTAAAAACGGGGCTGGAGGGATGGCTTAGTGGTTAAGACGTTTGCCTGCAAAGCCAAAGGACCCAGATTCGATTTCCCAGGACACACATTAGCCAGATGCACATGGGGGTGCACGCATCTGGACTTCATTTGCAGTGGCTAGAGGCCCTGGCATGCCCATTCTTTCTTTCTCTCTCTCTCCCCCCTTTCTCTGTCAAATAAATAAAAATAAAAATATTTTTTAAATATTTGAAAAAAAAACAAGACCAGGGATGGTGGTGCATGCCTTTAGTCTCAGCACTCGGAAAGAGGAAGGAAGAGGACTACTGTGAGTTTGAGGCCACCCTCAAGAGACTACACAGTGAATTCCAGGTCAGCCTGGGCTAGAGTAAGAAACAAACAACAAAACCCTTGAAAGACCAAGGGGGGGCGGGGACAAGAACAGGGCCGGGTGAGTAGAGCACTTCTCTAGCAAATGCAAGGCCCTGGGATTAATGGAATTGCTATTTCAATAGCGTCCAACTAGCTGGAACTTAGGCTAAAGTGTACAAACTTCTGTCCACTGGGACTGCGCATCTGATAGCTCTGCATGGATCAAAGGAGGCAGAGGGCTGTGGTTTTGTGTCTCTGGCAAGCAAACTCATTTTCCTGAGTCGGATGACTAAATATTATGGTCAAGTGCAATGAAATTCCCACACGCCACTATTCACGTGCCTCACTCCTCTGTGCTGGCTTCATAAAACAGATTTTGCATATGTCACAGCGTTCTTCGTAACTTATAACTCGACCTGAGTGTGGCTGCACTGGTGTACGCCTTCATACACATCCTGGTGCTTCTTCCCCAGTGGCAGTGACGCTGGCTCTGCACGTGGCCTCTCTCTCAATCAGCTGTCTTGGTGAGAAGCAGCTCAGGGAAGGTTAGAGGCTGCAGGAGGGACTTCATGTAAAGCCACTGCTCTTCCCCTGCCTCGGCTTCACCGGCAGGATACACCATCCAGCCTTGCCTGTGATATGATTCGTAACTACTGGGACTCAGCCGACTCTGTGTGCGCTGAATAGTGCTTAGGTCAGCTTTAGGACACCCTAGAAAAGATTCCATCGGCCTTTTTATTTCAGGTGCCCACAGGGAAACCTCCTCTTAAGGATCTGCAACTCGGGCAAAGCCCTTCCCCGTGAAGTGGGTGTGTTCTCTGTGTCCCAGATCAACGCCCTGGCAGCATGTCAGCTTAGGCGTGCCACATGCTACTGAGAATGGCTTACCACCGGGCACACTGGCAGGTGGCTTTTAGGATTAACAGAGCTGGCTGCTGCCACTACTTAATGATGTTGACCTGAGACTAACATTTAGTCAGACACTCTTTTCCCAACCAAAATACAATTCTTAATATTTCAAACAAATATTAGGTCATTCACTAGTTACTAACACTTATAGACATATAAGATAAATTAGAACAAAATTTTAATAAAAATAACTATTAAAAAAACTATAAAATAAGGATCTTATTTAATAAACATCAAAGAGGATACACTCTGGAAACTGAATACAGGGCCTCATGCATACCAGGGAAGTGTTCTACTAATGATCCCCAGCCCCATTAAACATCAAGTTTTAATCTGTCACTACATCTAACTGAATGACTCTTGTTTCTTACATTCTAAGAATCAAAAAAAGTAAAAGCCAGGCCGGGTGTAGTGGTGCATACCTTTAATCCCAACATTAGGAAGGCAGAAGTAGGAGGATCACCGTGAGTTCGAGGCCACCTTCAGACTACATAGTGAATTATAGGTCAGCCTGAGCTAGAATGAGACCCCACCTTGAAAAAAAAAAAAAAAAGGTAAACACCATAGACTATGCAAAGTACCCCAGTGTTAGAATTCTAATTCCCTGGACAAAAATGTTTTGCTGACCTCTTCTTACTGGGAACAACCTTCACTTCTCCCCCAAGAGAAGGAAGAGGCCTGGCCCACCTGTGATGACCACCTATCGTCTGGCCTTGGTCTGGCCACCTCACTCCAGATCTTTTTGCTTCTGAGTTTCTGTTGTGTGAGCTTTTCCCGAGGAGACAGGCACTAGTGCCTAGTGCAGGAGGTAGGGCACCAACGATGGAGCAAAGTAAAGATTCCACCACGTCTACCTTTGTGAGCCCAGGAGCTTAAGTGGGTTGCTCCTAGAAGCATGGGTAACTTATGGACACTGAGCAACTGCTAACAGCTTCTATCTCTTCAAGGAAAGGTGGGCCATTTGTGCTGCCTCGTGAGTCATGAGCTGCTCCTGAGCCACGTGTCCCACCCAAATTGGGAGTATGGTAATAGTGGGCCCAGTCTTATGAGGGTCTGGTGCAGATAATCCCAGTAACTGACTTGCAGACAGCCGTGGCCGTGCTGTACAGGGAATGCCGTGTTCTAAAAGCCCCTGAAGTTCACTGGTGGAAAAGCTCATCCCCGTCACCCAGTCAGGGTCATCCATACCGACCTTAGGCTTTTCCAGTTTACAGCTTCCAAAAGACATGCGAACCAAGTGCTCAAAACCATCTTATTGGGCTGGAAGATGGCTCAGTGGTTAAAGGTGCTTGTTTGCAAAGCCGGAAAGCCTGACAGTCTGGGTTTGATTCGTCAGTAGTAAAGTCAAAGTGGCACATGGGTCTAGAGTTCATTTGCAGTAACAGGAGGCCCTGATGCACCCATCCACACTCTTTCTGTCTGCCTATTTCTGTCTCTCTTGAATAAATAAAAAATATAAAAAAATATATTGCCTTTAGAAGAGTCTGCGAGCAGGGCCGCACTGTAAACTGCTGTGAGTTGGAGCTGAGCTGGGGGATCATGCCCCAAGGGTAGAGTCATCCCTGGACAATTGCCTGAGAGGGCAAAGTCAGTGCACGAGAGGCTGGGAGCAAGGCCAAGCTGCCTGCCTTTAAAGCAGCAAAAAGCAAGGATGACCAAAATTTATTAACAAGACAAAGATAGCTGACTCCTTGGCAGGAGATGAACCATCCTTCACACAGCAGCCAGGGCCCAGAAGAAACCACAGAGAGGGACTGGCAAGATGAACAAGAGTACTGCTTCCTAGGGGAGCCTGACAACCTGGGCCAGGGTGATGGAGACAGACTCTGAGGAAACTCAATACACACCAAAGCAGAAATCCAGAAGCCGCTGAGAACTCAACCCTAAGTAGACTTAAAGCACACCCACAATGGCTCAGGGGATTTTACAGAAGAAGGGGTGGAAAGGATGTAGGAGACACAGGGTTGGAGGGAATGTCCAGAGACATAGCCCTCCCCACAATGACAGATGGGTGCTCTCCCAACTCATAACCCACAACTTCAGGGTGAATACCAGCAATCCCACTAAGAAGGGTCCTCAGTGCCATGGGGACAGGGAGGAGGGAAATGATGGTACCAACATATGATGTGTGCATACAAAGTTTCTACTTAGTAAAAATAATAAGGAAGAAGAAAGGAAGGCAGGGAGGGAGGGAGGGAGGGGGACATACACACAAAAATATCCTCTTTAATACTTTTTAAAAGAGAATTAGAACACAGCATTGACAAATACATTCTGATTACCTGGAATGTTCGGTCACATCCTCCCACATGCACTTTATTCACAAAAATATTAGGCACGGTTTTCTGATTAGTGATTTCCGACAGCACTTCCTGGAAGTTGGCACCATCATCTAAAGCATAAAATGTTACATAAAGACACTGTGAAGCGTCATGACATGCCCAGGCTCACGGGTCACACCCACAGGAGGCCAACTGTGCTCTGTAACTTTGAGATGAGACTCAAGATGGGATCTTATCATGCTATACCCTAAAAATAAAGATCTATCTATGGATTCTTTTCAAAATAAAGCCTTCTAGATTAGCTCTGGAGATAGGATGAGAGGGATGAGCACTCTTTAGCAGAGCATGTAACAAGATACAATCTGCTATAGCAACTACGAAAATACTTCCTACAATTACATCTGAAAAAATGCTATGAGCTTAGTCCAAATTGTACCCTCTACCTTGAAAGGCAAAACTTGTCTTGACTACTGGGACTTAACCCTTGACTTGTATAACTGGAATATTCTTTAGAAAAGCAAATGATGGGCAGGAGAGATGGCTTAGCAGTTAAGGCACTTGCCTGTGAAGCCAAAGGACCCAACTTCGGTTCCCCAGAACCCACATAAAGCCAGATGCATATGGTGTCACATGCATCTGGAGTTGGTCTGCAGTGGCTAAAGACCCTGGTGCAACCATTCTCTCCCCCCCACACATACCTGCTGCCTTTCTGCCTCATAAATAAATTTGTAAAATACTTTTTAAAAAAAGAAAATTAAAACATTCAAGAGTATTGTGTCTTAAGGCAAACTGGCCAAAAGCCAGTAGCTGGGAAGGTGAAGTCGCATTTTATTTGGTTACTACCATGTCCTGAATCCCTGCAAAGAACCTAGGTGTAACGAGTTCAATACATATCCCGACATGGATGACAAGAACTCAAAATTGTGAAGATAAAAACTCGACAGGTCTCTCCACCAATAATTCATAAGGGCAAAGGAGCAGATCCAGACATCACTGTAGCTTGATCTGGGCCTAGAATGTCAGCAGATACATCTGAAGTGCACGATTCAAGTTCGCAGTTTACTAAAAAGTAAAATTAATAAAGCTCACCTACTTCCTCCCCTTAAGTATGGGAAATTAAGAAAATCTAGACCAAATCATTTGTCATAAAGGTTCATTTTCTGCAGACAACCCACAGGTTTAAGAATAAATCGAACTGAGCAGATAGAAGTTAGCCTTAGCCGGGAGTGGTGGCGCACACCTTTAATCCCAGCACTCGGGAGGCAGAGGTAGGAGGACTGCCATGAGGTCGAGGCTACCCTGAGACTCCATAGTGAATTCCAGGTCAGCCTGGGCTACAGTAAGACCCTACCTCATAAAAAGAGAAAAAAAAAAAAAAAAGAAGTCAGCCTTGCTGGCACCTACCACAAGTACCACCACGTACAACCTAATAGTCTACTTACCGACTTGATCAAGTTCTAGGATGTTATAGTCAACTCCCAAGGAAGAAAAGAGTTCTTTAACCTGTAACAAAAATCGGTGTGAGGTTCAGTCTTACAAAAAAGCCTCCACAACTATGAAATGTGCCAATAGTATTTATGAGATGTCCAGAAGAAATATTCTTTAGGAACATGAGTTTATCCTTTCCTCTGCTCATTTCCCCAGAGTCTCTCCCCTTCTTTTTTCTCATTGTTTCCTTACACCCCACCTCTAACAACTTCTGCCCAAATCTCTTTGCTGGATCAGGCAGGCCCCTGGATGTCCCATGGGCACCTTGCCCCAAATCCAAGTCCTATTCTTCCACACACCTCTTCTGTGTTTCCTTCAACAGTCATTCTCTAACCACTAAGCTCCTAGGATGGGCCATCCCGGCTCTACGTCCATGAGACACCACCACGAACAAGATGCACTCAGCCTCTGGGGCAGAGGATCACAGTGACGCCTCAATCACACAGACACTGTGGAGCCTGGCTACTCAAGCAAGGCTGAGGGACTGCAGTGGGAATCACTGGAGGTCAGGATGCACACAGCATCAGGACCTGCAGCTGGGTCTGCACCACAGTCTCTGTGTGGTGTCACACCTCCCTCTCAGGCAATGTCTCAGGGCCACACTACTCTCCACTAACCAGTGACTGCGGTGACTAAGTCTTAGTCTCTGTATTGAACTGTTTGGTTTTCTAGTTCTCACAGCAGCTATTGAATTTGAGCCACCAGTGTTAGCTAAGTCCAAGAGTTCTCCATGCCATCAGCGTTGTCCCTTCTAGTTCCCCTGCAGCTGGTGTGGTCTTTCCAAGGTCACTGCAGCAGGTTCATGTTGCCTGACACTCGATACCCTTAGCCCTCGAGGTAATCCTGGCTCTGAGTCTAGCAGGGCAGACCCACTCCCTGGTAAAACATCTGGAACTGGGGAAGTTATTTGACAGCAACCATTTGAAGTCCTGCAAAGCTTCTAAGAGCATTCAGCAAATGGACAAACATTTATTCAAGAAAATCCATGAACTCCCTGGAAAAGTAGAGTCTAAGACCTGTGAACCCCATTCTGTCTCTTTCCTCTGCCAGCCAGAAGCCTAGGGTAATTCTACTTCAATTAAGTGTGGGCTCAAGCAATATCTCACCCAAATGGCAGGACACCAGCATCTGTCAGCCCACCCCACCTCTGAGTCACAGGGCATGGATGGCCAACAACATAAGGGCTCCCTTCCTCTACTCTGCCCCACTGGATCAAAGGCTGTACCCAGGTAGCGGATGGAGAGTCCCTGGCAACCCCAGCCCAGTCTACATGTAAGGTCAAATCCCAGGCTGGGGGCTACAGAGATGGCTTAGCGATTAGGCGCTTGCCTGTGAAGCCTAAGGACCCCGGTTCAAGGCTCGATTCCCCAGGTCTCACATTATCCAGATGCACAAGGGGGTGCACACATCTGGAGTTCATTTGCAGTGGCTGGAGGCCCTGGCACACCCATTCATTCTTTTTCTCCCTCTCCCTCTCTCTCTCTCCCTTCCTCCCTCTCTCTTTCTCTCTCTGTTTGTTGTTCTCAAATAAATAAATAAAAATAAAAAATATTTTTTAAAAATCCCAGACTGGGAATGGCAAACCCATAAGATTAGAGGCTATCAACTCAATCAGGAACCCTGATCATGATGTAGGTCACTGTCCCCACCCCTAGGGACAGGGCCCACAGGTTCTGCACAGGGAGAGGCAAACCATAATAGCAGAGAACTAATGACTGACTTCATTTGAAACAGTCAGTAGGGAGGTCCAAGCCCAAAGGTACTCATGACCACAATGGAGACTGTCTAGCAAGAAAAGAACCCATTAGAGGAGTTGCTTTTTTCAGATGGCAGTGACCTCTGGGATGACTCAAAGGGCACCAATAGTGCTCAGAAGAAGTGACAGAGGAGTGCTCAGCACTGAAACGTATCTATCATACCTTCCAAGGCTCAGAGTCCATTGTGGAAGAAGTAGCAGAAAGAATGTAAGAGCCAAAGGAAAGGTACCACTCCTTACAATGCAATCTTCTAGACACAAAATGACCTGGATATTCATGACCTCACAGTGCCTGACATTACCTACACTACACCATCGTAATAAGAAGAAAAGGTGATGATATCAAAATTAAAGAGAGGCTGATTGAGAGGGGGAGGGGATATGATGGAGAGTGGAGTTGCAAAGGGGAAAGTGGGGGGGGATTACTATTATTTATTGTCTATAATTATGGAAGTTGTCAATTTTAAAAAAAGAAAAGGTCACTGAGAAATCTTGCTGGAGCTGAACTGAAAACCTCTTACATGTAGACCAGCTGACAGAAAGCTGGAAAAAGTTACACTATATGCAGATCCATGGGAGAGAGAAAAGTCCTCAGTGGAGATAACAGTGGTCACTGCAAGCCTTAAGATGGGCCTGCCAGGCCACATGAGCCAACGGATACAATAGTGGCATGCTTGTTATGGGGGAACCAACTGCTCTCTAACTAAACTGGAAGTCTGCTCCACAGGAAGGAATACATACCTGATACTGAAAACCTATGATGACAGAAGTCATGAGCCTTAGGGGTGTAACACCTGCTGGTGTCTGGCTAAATGCATATACTATGCTAACCAAATTGCCCAGTAAGAACTTCTCTTAATGTTCATACTCATATATTAATGCTACTCTCACTTTTGGTTAGATAACCTTTTCTCAGATGGCAGTGACCTTGGGATGACTCAGAAGGCACCACAGCATTAAAAAGAAGTGATAGAGGAGTGCTCAGCACTGAAATATTTCTATCACATCTTCTAAGGCTCGGGGTCCATTGCAAAAGAGGTGGCGGAAAGAATGTAAGAACCAAAGGAAAGGTAGGACTCCTTATAACTGCTTCTCCAGACACAAAATGGCCTGGATATCCATGACCTCACAGTGCCTGGCACTACCTACACAAGACCATCATTAACAGGAGGAAAAGATGATGACATCAAAATAAAAGAGAGACTGATTGGGAGGGGGAGGGGATATGATGGAGAATGGAGTTGTAAAGGGTAAAGTGGGGCAATTGTCATGGCTTATTGTCTATAATTATGGAAGTTGTCAATAATAAAAATTTTAAAAATTAAAACATTTAAAAAAATTTTTTAAAGATAAAGTTTCTAAGTGAGACCCACAAGCCACACACCATGAAAACAGAGAAAGGGTCCCCTGCAAACTTCCAGAGAAAGAGTAAAAGAGGGCTGGAGAAGTAGCTTAGAAGTTAAGGCACTTGCCTATGAAGCCTAAGTACACATGTTCAACTCTCCAGGTCCCACATAAGGCAGACGCACAGTGATGCAAGAGTACAAGGTCACACAAGCATACAAAGTGGTGCACACATCAGGAGTTTGATTGCAGTGGCTAGAGACCCTGGCGTGTCAATTCTCTCTCTCTCTCTCTCTCTCTCTGTCTCTCACTCACTCACTCTCACTCTCACTCTCACTCTTGTTCTCACTCTCCTGCACATTAAAAAAAAAAAAAAAAAAAAGGCTAGTCTGTTGGGCTTGCTGGAAGGAAGGAAGGAGGGAAGGAAGGAAGGAAAGGAGGGAGGGAGAGGGTAAAAGAAAAGGCAAACCTGGAGGATATCCCAATGTATAACCAAAGGGCTATATCCCAAATGTATAAAGAGCACCTTCAAATCAGCACCAGAAAATAAAACAACACGAGACAAAAAGAAGCAGAAGACCGGGCTGGAGAGATGGCTTAGCGGTTAAATGCTTGCCTGTGAAGCCTAAGGACCCCGGTTTGAGGCTCGGTTCCCCAGGTCCCACGTTAGCCAGATGCACAAAGGGGCGCACACGTCTGTTGTTCGTTCGCAGAGGCTGGAAGCCCTGGCGCGCCCATTCTCTCTCTCTCTCTCCCTCTATCTGTCTTTCTCTCTGTGTCTGTCGCTCTCAAATAAATAAATAATAAAAAATGAACAAAAAATATTTTAAAAAAAAGAAGCAGAAGACCGAAATGTTTCACAAAAGGAAAAACCAAATGTGAACCATAAACCTACAGACCTCATTAGGGGAATGCAGAATCCAAGCCACAACCAAACACCATTAGCCACCAGAATGGCGAGATGAGAAATAGCAACATCAGCAAGAGAGACTTCCACACACTACCTAGTACAAGGGCAAACTGGCAAAACCGTTGGTGCTACCTTGAGGCCCTAAGGCCTGGCAATTCAGCTTAGAGATATCTACTGCTTGTGGCCTTCTAGCTTAGAGACATCTACCCCAGGTAAATCTTGCCTGCGCTCTGTGCCCTGTGCAATGTGCCCAAGAACAGGCACCCACCTGTACTGTTTTTAAGATCAAAATGCTACACTGGGTGTGGTGGCTCACACCTGTAATTTCAGCACCCAGGAGGTTGAGGCAGGAGGACTGCCAAAAGAAATAGTTAGACTCTGTCTCAAAAAAACAAAATTTAAAAAGGAGATGATAAATGATGTTATGATACAGTCTAAGGAATATCACAGCAATGAGAATTAATTAGGCTACAGGCACCAACATGCAGGGGAATCTAAATAGAACTGCTGAGGAAATGACTGTAGAACACGTGTGGCCCTAAACAGGCCAAAGAAACAAAATGTTGTTAGTGATATGTATGCATTTGGGACTCTGCAGTGGTTTATCCTGGGAGGGGAGCCCCCAAGAGGCTCTCAGCTACTAGCATCATTTTATTAGTCTTTAAAATGAACACCCAAGAAGCCGGGTATGGTGGCTCAAGAGTTTATTCCCAGCCCTCAGGAGACTGAGGCAGTTCAAGGCCAGCCTAAGCTACATAGTGAGTTCCATCAGCCTAAACTAGTGAGATCCTGTCTCAAAAACAAAATGAATGTATGTTCTTAAAAACATCTCTATTTATATTTTACATATTTTAAATATGTTATATATGTGAGTGTGTGTATGTGTGTGTGTATATATATATATATGGCAAACTTGACTAACATATTCTGTAACTTCAGGAGCCTAATGTAATAGGCCATACTTCCGCATATTACCTTCCATGTACCACTATTTCAATGTATTTTGTTTCTTGTGACAAGATCTCTTATGGTAGCTCAGGCTGGCTTCTCATAATCCTCCTGCTTCAGCCTCCAGCATCCTGTAATTTATAGGCCTACCCCACCATACTTGGCTTTTTTGTGCTTTGCGTGTGTGACGGTGCTAGGGATGGAACACAGGATCAGGGTCATGCCCATGTTAGTAGGTTCTACCACGAAACCAGCTCCTAGCCCTTGCTGTTCAGCTTTCTGATAATAAGTAAACTTTCAGGTACTGATTAGGCTCACCTTACAGGCAGCCTTCCAAAGGTTTACTTAGACTTCTAAGCAGATCATTTTTAAACTCGCATCTGTCTACACCACTGAAATAACACAGAAGGGTTGCCTAGCCCCAAAAGTTAAGCAGTGTGCACCAGTGCTTCAATTACCCATGCCTTCCTACTGTTCCCATGGTCCTGTTTTTCTCCTTTCAAAAGTGGAGGCCAAGGCTCCCCTAGTTCTGAAACCTAGTCACGAAGGTGGTTGGCCTGGGTTAACAAGCGGGGCCTGAAACCAACTCAGAGTCAGATTCCAACTCCTCGTTATCAACTTTTAAAAAGCCGCTTTAAAAACAAATAAATAAATAATAGCCGTTTTCAAGCCGGCCTTTAACCCCGGGACTGGAGGCTGGGGTAAGGGGGATCACCATGAGTTCGAGGCCAGCCTGGGACTACAGAGTGAGTTCCGGGTCAGCCTGGGCCAGAGTGAAAGTCTGCCTCAAAAACCAAACAAAAGTTGTTTCTTCTCTCGCTAAAGATAAATCCAGGAACCGGCCGGCAGGCTGCAGGCCCCCAGTGGCGGGCAGTCCCCGGCCGCCGCCGCCCCTACCCGCGTGCTGTGCGGACAGTAGCTCTTGCTGAAGATCATCACCCGGTTGCCCTCGATGAGGTCGCGCAGGCGGCGCCGCAGCTCCTCGCGGGCCTCGGACGCCGGGCGGCTGGTTCCCGGCGACGACAGGCGGGCGCGGCGGCCGGGCGGCGACATGGGCCCGCCGCGGACGCTGCCCAGACGGCGGTTGGGGACCACGCCAGCCTTGGCCGGCCCGGGCGACGTCTGCGCCCGCGGCGGCGGCGGCGACGGGGACGGCTGCTGCTCCAGGGCTTCGCTGTGCTCCCGGCCGCGCCGGGTCGGGCCTGCTGGGAAACGGAGGCGCGGCGGCCCCACGACGAGATCGCTGGCCGTCAGGGCGATCCCCGCTCGCTCCGCCCTGGCTGCGGGGGAGCTCGCGGCCTCAGCCCGTCCCCGCCTCCGACAAGCCCCGCCCCTTAGCGACCACGCCCCCTAGAGGCCACGCCCCATATGGCCACCTCCCCGAGAAGCCCCGCCCCCAAGGTGGTCAGGCCCCAAGCCTAGCCCAGCCCGCCTCCAAGAAGCCCCGCCCACCACGCCACTCTGTCTTCTTCCACCCAGTCCTCCGAGGGTGCCCACCCCCAGCATGAACACGCCTCCTAAAAAGCTTAATCCCGCCCCTCGAAAGTCCCGCCCTTAGGGAGACCCCGCCCCTGGCGCGACTAGGCAGCCCTGCACCCCCAGGGTATAGAAGTCACTTGGCCATTTTCAAAAGGGTGATGTTTCATACCCTCACTGCTATCATCATCATATATATTTTGTTTTGTTTTGTTTTTTCCAGGTAGGGTCTCACTCTAGCCCAGGCTGACCTGGAATTCACTCAGTAGTGTCAGGGAGGCCTCCAACTCAAGGCGATCCTCTTACCTCTCTGCCTCCAGAGCGCTGAGATTAAAGGTGTGCACCACCACGCCTGGCTTACATGATTATTATTATAACTACTGCCTCCTAGTCTCTGTGGAGCTGCCCACGTATGACCTCTGCTGTTAGCCTCCATTCCTAATAATGCACAACAGACCCCTGAATCCAGCTTCATGTACACAGATATGTTCAGGAAACATCGAGGACTCAACTTTATTTGGGGAAGTGTGAATAAATCCACCTATCTCTAGGAAAGACTAAGTGTGTGTTACTAGTGCTGAGGAAAAGTATCGCGTTTCTATTGTAGCACAGTCTTAACATGAGGGTCCTAGGTTGCTACTCCTCAGATCCAGAGGACATAGCATTCTGGAGCCACCCCAACAAAGAGACCCTAAAAACACCTGTGTCACAAGTTCTGTGGCCATAATTTGGGAGAGGGGCTAGAAAAGTTGTAGCCGGAAACCCTGAAGAGAGCCCTCACCCAAACCCAACCATTCTCACCTTTCACCCATGCTCCAGAAATAGGAGAAATCAATTTGTGTTATCTGCAGGCCAGAGTGGCAACCCCCCCCACACACACACACTCACAAATATGCCTCTGGTTTATCACCCAGGTCTTGGCATAAACAGTACCTTCTTGAAGACCCTTTGATGAATGCACCCATAGTCAAGTTCCTCTGGGCTTTATCACTTGACACATTCTAGTTTCTATAGGGAACAGAAAGCACATATATATATATGTCCATCCATCCTCCATCCATCCTAAGGGCTCATTTGAACTCCATATTGTAGAAAGGAATCTGTACATATGTGTTACAAATGGCCTAGCATGTACACAGGGTTAATGGTTTGTCCTGAGTCTACCTCCCCTCCCCCGTGGCCAGGTGGTTCCTGGAGGGATGCAGGACTGGTACTACAGACACTAACCAGACTCAGCCATCCTGGAAGTGCCTCACCCAGCTGACAAAAACAAAGTGGCGAAGATGATAAAGAGAGACGCCAACACTGTGGATCTCCAGAACCAGGCCGATCATTTGACCAGAGTCAAGACTGAACTCTGCAATGACGGGCTGCTTTGCTCTCATGGAGGGGTCCATGCCCTAAAATACAGCCGTCCATCTCATTCTAGCCAGCAAGAGATGAGATGGAGGGCTGTATTTTAGGGCATGAACCCCTCCATCAGATCTCCAGCTCTCTGAATAAAGCACAACCTACAGATTCATTTCCTGTTTCTACTCATTGGGATCTGTGGTGATACAAATACTGCTATCGCAGTTAGTTTCCTTATGACATATATTATCGCTATGGTTAATTATGTCCTATAGGGGCAGATAAGGGGATCCCACCTCTTCCTAGAGCACTGGGTAAATGTTTCACATTGCTTAAATCTGTTAAAAATCACTATTAGTGTTAATGATAAGTTATTGTAAGCACTCTTGTTGTTCATTTTCCCCGTCTGTAAATAAGCAAAGAGGTTGGGGAAGATGTAATCTGACTCCCTGATTGACAGTTGCTGGGCTCTCCCCAGCTGTCTTGGCTGCCTTGAGCAAAAGGACTGTCAGTCAAACAGTAAGCTACAGCACCCTCATGCCAGCGCCAACCATGAGGACCACTTCACCGAGACTCTGAGAAAACTGCATAGCAAACACAGCTGATTGTTCTGGCTCCTGAAGGTTCTCCCTCAGCCAGGGCTGTTTGTTCCAACTTGTACCAGACTTGCCATCACAAGCCTCAGTGAACTCCAAGTGACCCTGAAACCATGTTGTTGCAGACAGCTTCACGTTGCTAAGATGAACATCCAAAGTAGATACAGTTTATGGGAAGAGGGGATTTATTTCAAGCCTACAGACCCAGGGGAAGTTCCATCAAGTGGTGAAAGAAGCTGGATCCCATTCATAAATCCAAGCAGAAAGACACCACCAAGCAGCGAGCACCACAAGCAAGCAAGGCCAGGGCTCAAAACCTCTCTCTGCATGCCTTTAGTCTGGAAATCAGATCTGCCCCCAGTGACATACCACACCCCCCATAGCAGCAGTCTTCCTGCTAGGGGCTGAAGCTGCAAACTCAATTTTATTTTATTTATTTGAGAGAGAGAAAGATAGTGAACGGGCTTGCCAGGGCCTCCAGCCACTGCAAACAAACTCCAGACGCTTGGGCCGCCTGGCTTATGTGTGTACTGGAGAATGGAACCTGGGTCCTTAGGCTTTGCATGCAAAGGTCTTAACTAATAATCCATCTCTCCAGCCCCTGCAAACTCAATTTTAATGAAACACCTGAGTCTATGAGGGACATATATTCAAACTACTAAGTATATCTACCTAGGCCAGAAGGGGAGTGCTTCCCCTGGCAGTCTAGCACAGGGCTTCTTAAACGTTTTTCACTTGCAACCCCTGTCCACCCAAGAAATTTTTATGTGATCTTAGGTATAAATCAAAGTATATTAAAACAGGCATACAGGGCTGAAGAGATGGCTTAGCAGTTAAAGGAGCTGGCCTGCAATGCCAAAGGACCCAGGTTCGATTCCCCAGTACCCACATAAAGCCAGATGCACAAGGTGACACATGCATCTGGGATTCATTTGCAGTGGCTAGAGGCCCTGATGCACTCATTCTCTCTCTCTCTCTCTCTCTCTCTCTCTCTCCCTCCCTCCCTCACTCACTCACTCTCTCATAAATAAATAAACAGGCGTACAGGGAGCAAGGAGGATGAGGCGGCTTGGCACAATTCCTGGAGAACCTGCTTTTTATTTTATTTTTTTATTTGAGAGCAACAGACACAGAGAGAAAGACAGATAGAGGGAGAGAATGGGCGTGCCAGGGCTTCCAGCCTCTGCAAACGAACTCCAGACGCGTGTGCCCCCTTGTGCATCTGGCTAATGTGGGACCTGGGGAACCAAGCCTCGAACCGGGGTCCTTAGGCTTCACAGGCAAGCGCTTAACCGCTAAGCCATCTCTCCAGCCCGAGAACCTGCTTTTAAAGATGGTGGTGAATACGAGGGGGACCCAAGGCTCATCAAAATGACGAGAAAGCCCAGTGCCTGGCACTGGACAATCATCCCTATCACACCTTCCAGGGCCCAGAGGACATTGCAGAGGAAGTAGCAGGTTAAGTATGAGTGCTGCTCTCACTACTGGCCAGAGAACCTTCCATATGGAGATGGCGGTAGACACTGAAGTGTCTCAAAACTCATCAAAGCAGAAAATAAGAAGCAGTAGAGAGAGCTCAGCACTAAAAGAACATTGTGGAAGAGGGGGAAGAAAGAATGTAAGAGCCACAGGGTGGTAAGGCAGGCTACGAGGCATTGTACTCCTGATAGGAACCAAACCTATTGGCATAGTCATGACCCCACAGTGATTACAGATACCCCCATCGAGTACAGCCCTCTGTAGAAGGTGGGCCGGAAAGAGGGAATGCAAGAGTATAACCTGATGGGAATATGACCAATTTACAGTATGTTCATACAGTTAAGTTCCCAATAAAAGTTCTTTAAAAGGAGGAGGTCTGGAGAGATGGTTTAGCAGTACGTTTGCAGTGACTAGAGGCCTGGCATGCACCCCCCTCCCTCTTTCTCGCTCTCTCAAAAATACATAAAATATTTGAAAAAAGTTAAAAAAGGGCTGGAGGAATGGCTTAACGGTTAAAGTGCTTGCTCACAAAGCCAAAGGACCCAGTTTGGATTCCCCAGTACCCACGTAAGTCAGATATACAAGGTGGTACATGCGTCTGGAGTTTGTTTGCAGCAGCTGGAGGCCCTGGCATGCCCATTCTCTCCCTCCTTCTCTCTCTGTCTCTTTCTCTCTGTCAAATAAATAAAAAAAATAAAGAAAATGTTTTTTTAAGTTTAAAAAAATGATAGAGTTGGGCATGGAAGCCTGGACTAGAGTGAAACCCTGTTGCCCCCCCCCCAAAAAAAAGAGACGAAAGGGAGGGAGGGAGAGAGAGAGAGAGAGAGAGAGAGGGAGAGCAGCACAGAATGCAGAATGGTGCCTCGTGGCCAACTCATTGAGTCTCAGCAGCCTGTTTATATAGCCCTAAAAGGGACATTTGGACCAATCGAAGTTACTTATTTTGGACCAATCACTGCCACACAGGTTGGTGTGTGCGTGACTCACAGCTTGGCCTCAGCATCAGTAGTAGCAGTAGTTCCTTCTGCTCTCCAGGTTCTTAAACTGCATTGAAACCCCACAGGGGTTGTAAAAAGTTTGGCAAGGCTTCTGGGCGTACAATGACAAAAATTAATTAAGAATCAAGTACATAATGAATCTGAGGGGCTTCTGGCAGCACTTGTCTGTGTTGCGCTGCGTGAGGCCGCTGTAGCCTTGGTTCTAAACATACATTTCACACAGCCTTGATTCTAAACACACACTTTACTCTGTCCAGCGCCTTCCTCAGTGCACTGCCAATGAGTGTAACAAGTGCGGCCTGGACACCTCCGCTCAGACTTGGACTACTACTGTATGTTATGAATTGCAGTGGTTTTACTCTACAAATTTACCTGCTCTTTTAGAAACCTAATGGTTTAATTACAGGAAACAAACATTCGATATTTTCCTACCAGCATTGTTTCCTTCAGTATGGAATTATCAAATTAGTATATCTTTGGTTTGTATTAGAATGTTTGATTTCAAAAATTGCTGTTTGAGTAGCTGACTTGCATATCTTGAAAACTTGTTAAGCGAATTTTGGCTTGGGATTAGGACAGAATTTCCAACGACTGCTGAAATGGCCCTAAACATACTTCTGCCATTTTGTATATGTATTTATGTGAAGCAGTATTCTTAGCATTGGCAATTATAAAATGCAAAACATCAACTCTGAAAGCATTGAAGATGGTCCATTCTGCCAAGATTTAATTCTTTATGTAAAAATAAACAGGTACATCCAGCTCATTCGCATTCAAATTTGCTTTTATCTTTAATAAAAGGTAAAATATGTATACCAAAGAATTGTTTTAAAATTTCCTTGACTTATTCTTTTTTTAATATTCTATTTATGAGAGAGAGAGAGAGGGAGGGAGAGAATGAATGAATGAACGTAAGTATGGATGTGCCAGGGCCTCTTGGCACTGCAAATGAACCCTAGACACATGAACCATTTTCTGCATCTGGCTTTACATGGATACTGGGAAATTGAAACCAGGCTAGCAGGCTTTGTAAGTGAATGCCTTTAACCCCTGAACCACATCTCCAGCTCATGACTTATTTTTTGGAGGTGGGGGAGGAGGTTTGAGGTAGGGTCTTGCCCAGGCTGACCTGGAATTCACTATGTAGTCTCAGTCTGCCCTCAAACTCATAGCAATCTGTCTCCCAAGTGCTGGGATTAAAGATGTGTGCCACCACACCTGGCTTGTTATTTATATTTGATTTGTATACTACTAAAAAAAAAAATTTTTTTTTTGGTTTTTTGAGGTAGGGTCTCACTCTAGCCCAGGCTGACCTGGAATTCACTCTGTATTCTCAGGGTGGCCTCTAACTCAAGGTGAGCCTCCTACCTCTGCCTCCCGAGTGCTGGGATTAAAGGCGTGTGCCACCACGGCTGGCTTTAAAAAACTTTTTTTTTTTTTGAGACAGGGTCTCACTCTAGCCTAGATTGAACTAGAACTCATTCTGTAGCCCCTGGCTGGCCTCAAACTCACTGTGATCCTCTTGTGCCAAGCTCAAAAAGGCTTCTCTTGCAGGTCTTTCCTGGTCTACTTCCAGGAGCTGAGCTGGTAGCACAAGGTGAGAAGCAGCAGACTGCCGGTGAGAGCTTGGCCGTAGCAGGTTGAGCCGGGAAAGGGACCAGACAACCTGGTGTCTGACAGTTTGAACCTGGCCAGGGTAGGAAGGTGGGTGACCCTATTGGTCACTTCTCTTCTTAGTGGTCCAAAGTACCTGTCAGAAGCAACTTAGAGGAAGATGGATTTAAAAAAAATATTTATTTATTTGAAAGCGACAGAGAGAGAAAGAAGCAGAGAGAGAGAGAGAGAGAGAGAGAGAGAGAGAGAATGGGCGTGCCAGGGCCTCCAGCCACTGCAAATGAACTCCAGACGCTTGTGCCCCCTTGTACATCTGGCTAATGTGGGTCCTGGGGAATCAAGCCTCGAACTGGGGTCCTTAGGCTTCACAGGCAAGTGCTTAACCGCTAAGCCATCTCTCCAGCCCAAGATGGATTTTAAAAAATATTTTATTTTTATTTATTTATTTGACAGACAGAAATAGGAAGAGAGAGAGAGAGACAGAGAGGAAGAGAGAGGGAGAGACAGAGAAAGAATGGGTGCACCAGGGCCTCCAGCCACTGCAATAGAACTCCAGATGTGTGCACCCCCTTGTGCATCTGGCTTACGTGGGTCCTGGGGAATTGAACCTTGGTCCTTTGGCTTTGCGGGCAAATGCTTTAACCACAAAGCCATCTCTTCAGCCCAAGATGGATTTATTTTTAACTAACAGTTTGGAGGCAGGAGGGGCTTCTGGCAGGAGCTAAAACCTGCACCACCCACCACCCACCTCATGCAGTCTGTCTTTCCAACACCAATGCAGGCTTCCTGCATCCTTTGCTGGCAGCTGCCCCTAGTGGTAGCTGGAGGGCAGAGGGGTGCCCTCCTTGGCTGCTCCAGCTCTGCCATCTTCCAGAAAGCCACTACTGTACTTCGTCTTAGTGACAGGAGGGGATACTTGGTGGGAACTTTTAAATTCTTGATGGGCTGACAGATGGGTTAACCTTAATTGTCCTCTAATTTACATAACCAGTCAGGGCCAGCTTGGGTCCATGTGAACTCCCTACTGGGCTCTCCAGTTTCAGTCCCCTAGGAGGCAATCAGGTAGCGGGATCTGTGATTGCCTCCAAGGGTTCCCAGAGCCGCTTGCACTTGGGCTGCTGAACTTAAGAACCCTGGACTTGCACTGTCCTAGAAGACCCCTGAGGACACCTGTGCTCAAGCCACTGGACCGGCACTCAGACCTGTACTTGGTGCTCAGACTCGCTTTTGCCTCAAAGAGACCCAACAGGACCCACTGAAGCTCCCACAGCCTCCAGCTACTGCCCTTGTGGGACTCCATTTGAGCATCCCCTTCTGCTCTTGGGGGACCTGCCACTGAGCCTCCCCTTATGCTCTTGGGGACCTCCCGTTGAGCCTCCTCTGCTGCTCCTGGGGAACCAGCCACTGAGCCTTCTCTTCTGATTCTGGGGGACCTGCCACTGAGCCTCCTCTTCTGCTCCTGGGAGACCTGCCACAGAGCCTCCCCTTCTGCTCCTGGGGGACCTGCCACGAGCCTCTTCTGATTCTGGGGGACCTGCCACTGAGCCTCCTCTTCTGCTCCTGGGGGACCTGCCACGATCCTCCTTTTCTGCTCCTGAGGGACCTGCACTGAGCTGCCCCTTCTGCTGTTGGGGGACCTGTCACTGATCTTCCTGGTTCCTGCTTCCATGCCTCTTGTCAAGGATTCAGAGCTGTAGCTCTTTTGCACCCTCTGGGTTAGTAAACACCACCCCAAGAGCCGAGCTCAGACCTTGTGTTGGAGTAGCTGCTTTATTTCCATAAGTGTAGAGAGATAAGGAACTGGAAAGAGAAGACCAGTTTAATTTCATGGTTGGAAAAGCATGGGAGTGCTCATGGTGGCAGCTAGCTTGCTCACATCTTGATGGCCAACCAGGAAACAGAGAGACTCTGGGCCAGAACATAGAAGCCCTGTTTCCATGGCCCTATGCTGACCAGTAGGCTCCATGTCCAAAAGATTTCACAGCCTGCCAAAACAGTGCCATGAACTGGAGATCAAATGTTGAAGCACTTGAGCCTGTGAGGGGCATTTCACATTCAAACCATAACAGTGGTGGAAGGAGATGGAAGGAGAGGTAGAAAGCTGAGACAAAAGGACAACCTTCTGTAAGGAGCCAGACAAGAGACAGTGCCAGCCCTGGTGACCAGATGAGTTTAGAGCCTTGCCAATTTTTCAGGGTCCAAAGTCTCAGATTCTGTCCTGAGAGCTGGAACACTGGCCAGTATTAAGAAACCTCTAGTCCCCAGTCCTAAACAAGAGCAGCAGCCCCCTACCTAGGACTGCCTGGAACCCCCCGCAGCCAATGACTGAGGATTCCAGACCTCCTAGGCTCTCACAGCGCTGTAACACTTGGTAGGGCTTTAAGGGGCCCAGTGCTAGAGGCCTGGTGCAGGCATGTAAGACTAGCGGGTGCCACCTCTGGGTGCTCTGGTGTCAGAAAGTCAAGCTGCCCAAGGCCAGCACTTGGCCTGTTTCGCTTTACCTACCACCATTTCTATCTGGGTAGAGCATAATGGCCCTAGTCAGTTGATTGGTAATACTGTAACTGGTGGTTTACTCTTGGTTTTTGTTTTGAGACAGTGTCTCATGTAGCCCAGGCTGGGCTTGAACTCACTAAATAGTCAATCCCTGATCCTACTGATCCTTTTATCTCCCAAATTCTGGGATTACAGGCATGCTTCACCATGCCTAGTGTGACAGTTTACTTTTTTCCTGTCTGAGCCACCCCCACTCTGTGATGAAAGACGTGGTCACTGCTCTCCCTTAATTTGCCTCAGTCTATCTAGCACAGTGCCTGGCTCACAGCATGCAAGCATTAATGGAAAGTGAGTCATTTACAAAGTCACAACTTACCAGCATGTATATTACCCTAATTTGCTTCTCCTCCGGTCTTCACATGACAGGTGGGGAATCTCAAATCTATTTCTTTCCTACCTTGCATATACAGATCAGAGAGACGTGTCATGGATCAAATGTTCAGGAGCTGTGTTGTGTCTCCAACCTGGGTCTGTACCACCTATTTCATGCCTTTACCCCCACGGGCATTTTTTGAACAGCTAGGTCTGTGGGGAATGCTGGGACTACACCCATGGATGCCAGCACCTGCCCTCAGGTGCCAGAGCCCTTGGAGACAGAAGTCAGAACTAAGCAGCAGGCATGGGAAAACAGTTCTAAGTTGAGGATCGTATGTAGGGTTAGGGTCTGTACGTAGTGGGGCTGATGACGACGTGGACACAGGAGGCAGGAGTGGACAGAGGACAGCTCACAGTGCCTGCCTCGCTGAGCCCGAGGCAATGGGACACAGCTGAGTGCAGAGGCGAGGGGAAATTAGTGTCGCTGATGTGAGCAGGGACTGGAGAGCTGAGGCCTCAGATGTGCTGTGCAGAAACTCTAAAAAGCAAAGGGGAACATAACCCAGTGGACTCTGGTGGGAGAAAGAGAGGGTGGTCCTGTGGGCTATGCGAAGGACAAGGTTTGGAGAAATTGAGGAATCAAGGTCACAGAATATTGTTAGCTATCTGTGCCTTGTCTCTTAATCTCTGCTATGGTTTGGATATAAAGTGTCCTCCCAAAGGCTAAGGTGTTGAAGGCTTGGTCTGTAGCTAGTAATGCTGTTGAGAGGTGACTGGACCAGAAGGGCACTGACCTCATCAATCCAGTCATGAGTTCACAGCTTTTTAATTTTTCTTTTACTTTTGGGTTTTTCAAGGTAGGGTTTTATGCTAGCCCAGACTGACCTGGAATGAAATTCCCTATGGAGTCTCAGGGTGGCCTTGAACTCACGGTGATCCTCCTACCTCTGCCTCCTGAGTTCTGGGCTTAAAGGCGTGTGCCACCACGCCCAGCGAATTCATGGCTTTTAATGGGCTACTAGGAAGTGGGGTCTGGCTGGAGGGGGTCAGTCATTGGAGGCATGCCTTTGAAGGGTAAATCCTGTCTCTAGTCCCTTCCGTCTCCCCTCCCCTCCCTCTTCCTTCTCTTCACTCTCAATCTGTATCTCTCTTCCTCCTCCCCCCTCTCTTTCATCTTTTCTCTCCCCTCTGGCTCTGTTTCCTGCACACCGCGCCCTCCCTGCCTTGCTGTTTTCGTTCACCCTGGGCTCTAGCAAGGGGACCAAGCAACTACTGACGGAAAAGCTCGGAAACCATCAGCCACAGTGATCCTTTAAGTTGATTTTCTTAAGTATTTTGTCACAAAGAGGCTAATACAATCTGTTAATGTGCTATTATTACCACACAGTTGTCTGTTTTACTGTCTTTGTTTTATTGAAGGCACGTGGCTTGTTTCATAACTCGTGCGTTTCTGAATTTGCCTGTTAGCTCCTTTACTCCTCAGAATCATTTTTACATTTTTTTCTTATTTCTTGATATATTTAATTCATTTATCTCCTGTTTCCTTTTATAAGATAAACATTCACTTTGGAAAAAACAGCACATGCTCATTGGTTTTTCTCCAAAAATCTCATACAACACATAAAAGTAGCAAAGACAGGGCTGAGGAGGTGGCTCAGTGGTTGAAGGTGCTCGCTTGCAAAGCCTGACACCCCGAGTGTGATCCCCCAGTACCCACATAAGGCCAAATGCACCAAGTGGGATATGCATCTGGAGTTTGCGTGGCAAAAGCCCCAGTGCTCCCATTCTTTCCCTCTCCTCTCTCTCTCCCTCCTCCCTTCAAATAAGTAAAATAAAAATTAAATAGTAAAGACAAATCAAACCATAAGATAATGATCTCTAAAGTCTAGCCAAAACACTCTACTGTCCATGTATGGTGCCCCAAGCACTCACACAGATAGGAGATGGACTGGAGAGATGGCTTGGCAGTTTGGGCACTTGTTTGCAAAACCAAAGGACCCAGGTTTGATTCCCTAGTTCCCATGTAAGCCAGATGTATAAGGTGGCACATGCATCTGGAGTTTGTGGCTAGAGACCCTGACATGCCCATTATCTCTCTCTCTCTCTTTCTGCTTCTCTCTCAAATAAATAAATAAAAATATTTTTAAAACAACAGATAGGAGGACTGGAGAGATGGCTTAGTGGTTAAGCACTTGCCTGTGAAGCCTACAGACCCTGGTTCAAGGCTTGATTCTCCTAGACCCATGTAAGCCAGATGCACAAGGTGGCACATGCATCTGGAGTTCATTTACAGTGGCTGGAGGCCCTGGCACACCCATTCTCTATCTGCCTTTTTCTCTCTCTGTCGCTCTCAAATAAATAAATTGAAAAAAAAAACTAGATAGGAGACATAGAAACATAATTTTGCCAAATATTGTTGTGCTAATTTTATTTTTTTTTAATTTATTTGAGAGAGAGAGAGAGAGAGAGAGAGAGAGAGAGAGAGAGAATGGGTGTGCCAGGGCCTGTAGCCATTGCAAATGAACTCCAGACACATGCGTGTATCTGGCTTACATGGGTTCTGGGGAATTGACCTGGATTCACACTTAGGCTTCACAGGCAAGCACCTCAATGGCTAAGCCTTTTCTCCAGCCTAATTGTGCTAATTTTTAAAATAGAATGTAGGGCTGGAGAGATGGCTTTGCGGTTAAGGCATTTGCCTGCAAAGCTAAAGGACCCCTGTTTGATTCTCCAGGACCCACACAAGCCAGATGAACAAGGGGGCACATGCATTTGGAGTTCATTTGCAATGGCTAGATGCCGTGGTGCACCCATTCCCCCCCCCCTGCTTCTTTCTCTCTCTCTTAACTAACTAAATAAAATATATTTTAAAATAGAATGTAAACAACAACAAAAGAAAACAGCAAAATAAAATGAAGCTAAGATAGAGGAGTACCCACCGTCAACGGCACACCACCAATGGCCTAGCTTCCTTCCACTAGATCCAGCCTTCCAAAGGATACAGGAGAACTGCAAAACTGAGGCTGCTGTGCCATAAATCAGCCATGGGGGAAAGATTGTGTGTGTATGGGCCTGCGTATGATACAGCACACATGTGGAGGTCCGAGGATGACTTCAGGGTATTGGTGTTCAACTTCCACTTTGTTGGAGACCAGGGTCTCTCTTTTATGGCCATTGCAAATGCCAAATTAGGTAGACCATGAGCTTCAGAACTCTCCTGACACTACCTCCCGTTGCAATAGGTACATTGTGATTACAGACAGGTTCACCACTGTGGTCTAGCTTTACCTAGGTTCTGGAGATCAGAACTGTGGCCATCAGGTTTGGGCATAATGTGCTTTTAACCACTGAGCTATCTACTCAGCCCCAAGATGAGCACTAATTTTAGGCAGCAGAACGTCCCTCTTGTGCCACCTGAGGTGTCTGTTCTATTCCCACTACCTGGGTGTGCAGACTATTTTCTGGAGTTCATCTCCTTACACTCCACATACAGAGAAGCTTTCGGGTAGTCCCAGCAGGGTCTCCTGGGCTGACAGATGCCACCAGGGAAGAATTGAGTTCATCCCCAGAGCAGGGCGCTGAAGGGGAGACACCCTCCTGCTCTGATGCCGGAAGCCTCACAAAGCTCAGACTGAGACTCTCAAGGGAAGGAGGACTCTCTGCTCTTCCTTCCTTGCCAGAGTGGATCTTTCCAGAAACCAGTCATGGAGGTTCGAGGGTAATGGAGGTGACTGCTCGGGCAGAAACTTAGAAGTATGCCAGCTGCTCCTGTGTCTATGAATGGAGACCTTAAGTCACCTTGGAGCAGATTGGTCTTATTATCCCTGGGGTCTCCTTAAGTTATATAAATGAAGTCAGCTCAGCACTACTGTTTTGGGAAAGCACGTACGAAAAGATCTTGCTTTCTTTGGTGTGGAAATACTCTTCCTCGCAGAGTCCTTAGCATACAAAGCCAGGAAGGAGGCAGAGACAAGGCACTGGCACCGAGAGCCTCCAGGGAGAAGGAGGTTTAGGACTCAGAGCCTACCTGTCTTCTGTGGAAACCAGGCATTCTCAGGTTTACCCTTAGGCCCCCCCATAGGAAAGGGCCTGGAAGGATACTTCTCTACTGCAGAACAGGGATAGATTGTGAGTGGCAGGTGATATGCACACACCATGTCAGTCTCTGGTGTTCCTGTAGGGTGTGGCTTGGGCCTTGCACACAGCCAGGAATTCAACAGCACTTGTTGGTCCCAACACTGGTAAGAGCTGACACAGGCTGGAGGTGTACCTCAGAGGCAGAATGCTTGCCTACCTTGTGCAAGGCCCTGAGTTCAACCCCCAGCACCACACAGAAAATGTTACTACTACTTACCATGATACTACTCTTGCCTGACATACAGAATTTCTGTCAAACCGCAGAGCCAGGAGCAAACCGCAGGCCAGAAGATGTGACTCTGCGTGGGTGACTTGGCTCAGCTCACTGCATTGAGAGGTCAGCACGAAGCTCAGTCAGCCTTACTCAGAGGCTCTAGGATTTCTTTTTTTTTTTCCTCTCTCTCTAGGATTTCTGTCTCCCATTTCCTGCAAGCAAGATGCTCCTCTGCTCCCCCGCATCTATCTCAGGACACAGAGGATTCTGGCATAAACAGAGGATTCTCCGGTGAACCTATTGCATTGCAAAGCATCCTCAAAAAGCCCATTTCCACATTGAATGGGTACCCAGGCAGCGATGCGCTTTGATGAGGAGGACTTGAGAGGCTGGCAACCACCCCTTGGCTGGACAGAAGTGTGTCCCCTCGGATCTCAGCGCGGATTTCTAGGGCGCAGTACTGTAGATGGCCACAGGGTGGCGCTGGGGCTTCTTGGGAAGCAGACAAAGCAATGGTTGGCTGTTTAAAGGGTCTGGCGAGGATGCCTGCTGTCTCGTGTATGCGTGTACGTGACACAGGTGACCACGGGTCTTCAGGCCAGTGTCGGTCCACCACCCACAGGGAAGGGGCGTAGCCGAGTGTGGGCCAGCCAGAGCGGCTCTCAGGAAAGCTGTGTTCCATGGAGTTCAGCTCCACCTCTCTGGGTCTTGATTTTTCTCTTCAACACAATGGGGAGGATGACATGGATTCATTGTAAGAACACACACTGTGAGGGGCCAGTGTTGGAGCAGACCTGCCTGCTGTGGACACAGGGATGAAAGGAAAGGGGCCGCTCTCTAAAAGACGATCCTGGGTGGACTGCTGAGGACTGCTTTCCTGGGGCAAGGAAAGTAGCTCAAAAGACATCTTTGTAAGGAGGGAACCCTAAAAGCAGGTGCTCAGTGCTTAATCCCTATTAACTCACTGAAGCTTCACCGCAGCCTTCTTTGAGATACTTTGTTTATTGTCACTGTACAAACAAGGAAACGGAGGCTCAGAGAGGTCAGTAGGGAAGCAGAACGTGAGGGGAAGAGCCTCTGGAGAGAGATGGGAGCAACGTGAGGGACAGGTTGCCTGTGTCAGCAGCCAGCTGCCTGGGGTCATTCTGTTCTAAGCAGGTGAGAGGTTCCCCGTGCTGGTAGTGGGGGGTCCCTGATTGCCCAAGGTTCAGAAGCTGGCCTGACATTTGCAGCTCAAGCTGAGAGCCAAGGGCCTGTTGCGCCAGGTTTCAGAAGCCAGAGACTTAGGGCTCCAAGTGCTCAGTTTGCAGAGTAACTGCCCTGGCACTGGGCAGCCACTGGGTATTTTGGGGGAGGCTGCGTGGGGGGCGGGGCTGGGCCTACACTGATGTGGTACTTACTGTGTAGTCCAGGCTGGCTTGAATTTGTGATCTCCCTACCCTAGCCTCCTGAGTGCTGGGATTATAGGTGTGAGCCATCATGCCTGGCTTTGAACAGCCACTCTTCACAGCTTCCAGCAGCAGGTGGCATCTGCTGGTATTACAGCTTCTGAACAGATTCTGGGTGGTAGGACTCTCTTCATCAGTTAGTGTTACAGCTCCTGGGCCAACATGCCAGGACTCAGCCCTTAAGACTTGGCAGCACCCTAAAACCCTCCTAGTAACCAGAGCTTTCAGTTAGTTTATGTTCAGCTGTTACTGAGCCCCCACGCTTCAACACCAGGGCAAGCAGTGTCTCCCGAAGTGAGCTGAACAGCCTGCTTTTATATCTAGGAGGGGGTGTGGCAGGGTTGCTTGCACCAATCATAATAATCCCTCATTCAAATGAAGGGCCCATGTTTGCATCCATCACAAACCTTCCACTGAGCCACCAGAGGAAGGGCTCGCCTTCTGGCCTGGGTGAAAATGGGCTGGATGCTATCATCTACCCAAGGTATGTGATGGTGTAGAGGGCTCCACAGCTGTTGGAGCCAGCTGTGGCCAGGACAATGGCTTCTGAGCCAGAGCTGTGCTTCAGCCTCCAGCAGCTGCAGAATGTCCAAAGCAGCCAGGTAACATGAGGGCAGTGTGGAGGGGTGTCAAAGAAGGGCTGCTTGGCTGGCAGTTCTCCACTCAAGGTAGCAGGACACCAAGGAGGAAGGGCTTAACAGCTGTCACTTACAGTCAGTTCTCTCTGGCCTCGGCATCTTAGCTCACTTATAGGAAAAAATATAAATATTTAAAATTGTGGGGCTGAAGGGATGGCTTAGCAGTTACTGCATTTGCCTGAAAGCCAAAGGACCCAGGTTCAATTCCCCCAGGACCCACGTTCGCCAGATGCCCAAAGGGGCACATGCATCTGGAGTTCATTTGCAGTGTCTGGAGGCCCTTGCATGCCCATTCTCTCTCTCTCTCTCTCTCTTTCTCTGTCAAATAAATAAATAATAGTTTTTAAAATTGTGCTTAGGGCTGGAGAGATGGCTTAGTGGTTAGGTTCTTGCCTGTGAAGCCCGAGGACCCATGTTTGACTCTTTAGATCCCATGTAAGCCAGTTGCACAAAGGTGAGACGTGCAAGGTCGCACATGCCCACTAGGTGTCACAAGCATCTGGAGTTTGATTGCAGTAGCTGAGGCCCTCGTGTGCCAATTCTCTGTCTATCGAGCGCTCTCTCTAAAAAAATAAAAATTAAATTAAATTAAAAGGAAAATGTGCTTATATTAAATCCTATTAATGTTATAGCCTAGCTAAATGCCCATGAGGAAAGCTGGGTCATAAATGGATAAAATCTCTTCTACCTACAGGAGCCTGGCAGGTGTTTGGGGGGGGGGCAGCAGAGGACACTTTCCTAGAATCCACTGCCAGTGTTAACATAGGAGTGAGCGATGACTGCAGGAAGGCTGACCCTGGCGCCCCTTGGGGATGCATATGCAGGGTCATCTGTTGCCTCAGCTCCCTCCCTTTCCTGTCTCCATGACCCCGCTTCTCCCCCAGTCCAAGTATCAATCCATGCCCCACAGAGGAGCTGCAGAGGTGCATGCAGGCTGCAGAAAGCCTTCAGAGAAGAGTGATGGTTTTGAGGCCACATCCCTCCTGCTGCCGCCATAGCAGCTTCCCAGCTGTGACATATTGAAGTACAGCTGTCTTATTTCATGGGGCTAGCTGTCTCAGGATACGACCTGCAGGAGACAGAGCTGGCTGAGCACGTGAGGGACATCACCACTGGCTCCTTCTCAGAGGCCCCGTTCCCTCCTTTCTCCTTCCAGCCCCTGAGTAATGGCCCCATCAACCTGGGCCCAGCACTGGCCCATCAGATCTGCTTCCTGCTCACTCCCTGGGATCATTTTGCCTGTAGAATTTATTCCATCCCTCTATGGGAGGGGAGCCGTATGTCTGCTGGTTAAACATGCAGACTGGTAGTTACTGGAGCTGAAATGGCTTTCTGCAAGTTCCAGTATCTGGAGACAGCCAGAAATTGGGGGCAATTTAGACGACCACTAATTGTCTGTTATTAAAGTCCTGGTGGTTTTGCTCCTGCGTTTTTCTTGCAGTGTTATTTGTGTGTCTTCTGCGGCCGTGGTGTGTGGAGCAGGTGAGCATTTGCTGAGAGGTCTGAGGTATACTTCTGCCTGCCTTTGTCTTTCTTTCTTCCTTTTTAGTAGCTACAAAAATTAGTGTCTAAATAAAGTCAACCAGCAGGAAAGTGTGCGCAGTGCTGCTTTATGACTGTCGATGAGAGCACTGGGCACAGACCTACGGAACGGAAGGCCAAGCGCCATGCTTCTGTCAGGTTAGAAGGAAGGCTGTGGAGAGGCTCGGGGGAGATTCAACCAGTCGGGAAGTGTTGGTGAGCTTCTTGGGGCTGGCAAGCAAGATGTTTATAGCACACAAGATTGAAATTTGAAGTTCCAAAGGTATCAAGGCTGGTCCTGGAAGAAGATCTGGAGCTGCCTTCATTTCCCAACTATAGATTCTGGATAACCCTGAATCCATGGCCACTGGGAGACAAGATTAATAAGCCTGCCTCCCTTCCTTTCTCCTTTCCTTCTTTCCTTCCTTCCTTCCCTCTCCCTCCTGCCCCCCTTTCTGTTGTCCCTCCCTCCATTTCTTCCCTACCCCTCTCTCTCTCTTTCCTTTCAGGGTTTCACTATGCCATTTAGGCTGGGCTTGGCCCCCAACCCATGATTCCCCTGTCTCAACCTCTCAGGTGCTGGGGTTACAGGTCATGTGTGTACCACCATGAGTGGTGGTCAAGGCTTTCTTCTGAAAAGCAGAATGAGGGAGATTTGAGAATCCAAACTATGGGATTCTGAAGCCCATTCTGCAGGTGTGGGCTGGACTGGCTATTTTTGTTCATCCTGCCGAAAGCCTCTGGGCCTGCCCAGTGGATTCACTCTCAGTCCCTCAAGGTTTTGCATGATTTTTGGACCACCCCAGGAGCTACCTGAGGTGGCCTATCCACCAGCCTGCCCCACTCAACATGCCAGTTTTTTTTTTGTGCAACATTGGTTTCCCATTTTAAACCACTTCTGCATCCTCATTCAACAACTGGTCTTATTTTCTTGCCTCTTCCTTTTTTTAAACATTTTTGAAGAGGGAGAGAGAGAGAGAGAATTGGTGCACCAGGGCTTCAGCTACTGCAATTGAACTCCAGATGCTTGTGCCACCTAGTGGGCATGTGTAACCTTGTGATTGCCTTACCTTTGTGCAACTGACTTATGTGGGATCCGGAGAGTTGAACATGGGTCCTTGGGCTTTGCAGGCAAGCGCCTTAACTGCTAAGCCATCTTTCCAGCCCAATTTCTTGGCTCTTTCAGGACATAGTCAAAGGATTTTGACATATCCTGACTTTTTCCTTTCCACCTCACTTTGTGTCCCAAGGACTCACCATCTACTCTCCAAGGTCACCAAGTCAACCTGTGAAGACAGGTTCAAGGTACCTGTCTTGGAGCTGTGGGAAAGAATGCCTACATGGGGAAGAGAAGGAGGGAGGGAAGAAAGGGGTTTGTTACTGTCCCCAGTACAGCTAAGGGAGTCCTCTGCTCAGTTTTCACATGGGCATCACGGTTGCTAACTGCATAGATCTGTCTGCAGTTCTCCAAGCTGGCTTGGGTGTCTGAGCATTAGTAACTGGAAAGTCTTTATACCACAATGTCCACGGAGGGACATCATGGGAAGTCACTGGAGTCTGTCATCAACAATGAGCATATCTCTCAGGAATCAGATCAGATAGAGAAAGATGGACAGGAACTTTGGGGGAGAATAAAAAATAAATGGTTGCTGAGAGCTGTCCAATGGCACTGCCTTCATTAAAAAAATGTAATCTAATTCCTTAAGTAGGAAAGAACTCAGAGGGTGGAAGGAATACTGCCGGACATGAGACTGGTGATCAGTGGCTCTTGTGGAGGAATTATCCCAGAACACAGCATAAAAGTACAAAGACAGAGAAAGCATGCGTGGGGCTGCGGCTGGGGCTGGGGCAGTGGCAGAACCCCCACCCAGCATGTGAGGCTTCAGGTTGTATTTGGGCACCATTAAAACAAACAAGCAATAAAAGCACATTGAGACTCTATCTAAGAGAAGGGACAAAGAAGAGAAAGAAATTGCAAATGTTACTAAATTAGGAGTTCTAGAAAGAATGAAGAAATTATTTTCTAGGAAGTAGCAAAAGCAATCCTCTCCAACCTGAAGCAACATGTGAATGCTGACATTGACAGGCATCTCAAGTGAGGAACAGGGTGACAGAGTGCTGTCTTCAAAGTTCTGAGTGAAAATCACTTGGAATCTATAATTATATACTCAGCCCATTATAAAGCCCATTATCACTCAAAATAAAGACATTTTGAGGCAAGAAAGAAACCCAAACACTTTAGGACTTGCAGATATTCCCTAAAATAGATACTAGAAGACTTATCTATATCTAGCATGAGGAAAAATGAAGACACGCAAAAGAAATAAGGTGCAAGAAACTGTGGTGGCTAAATAAAACAGCAAAAGCCATTTTGTCAGAGTAAGTATTGAGGGGATGGGGAATAAATGGTGGAGTGCTTGCCTAGCATAGGCAAGGCCCCGGTTTCAAACCTGAGTACCACACAAAAGGAAAACAAGTGCTGGAGATATTGTTCAGTGGTTAAGGCTCTTGCATGCAATACCTAATGTCCTGGGTTCAAGAACACATGTATAAAGCCAGATACACAAAGTGGTGCATGCATCTGGAGTTCATTTGTAAGTGGCTTGTGGCCTTAGTACACTCATTCTCTCTCTCTGTGTCTCTATCTCCTTGCAAATAATTTATATATATATATATATATATATATATATATATATATATATATATATATATATATTGGTTTTTCAAGGTAGGGTCTTGCTGTAGCTCAGGCTGACCTGGAATTTACTATGTAATCTCAGGGTGGCCTCAAGCTCATAGTGATCCTCTTACCTCTGTCTCCCAAGTGTTGGGATTAAAGGCATGCACCACCATGCCCAGTGAAATTTTTTTAAGAAAAGAAAAACAGGGCTGGAGAGATGGCTTAGCAGTTAAGGTGCTTGCCTGCAACACCAAAGATCCAGGTTCGATTCCCCAGTACTCACATAAAACCAGATGCGCAAGATGACACACATGTCTGGAGTTGGTTTGCAGTGGTTAGAGGCCCTAGTGCACCCATTCTTTCTCTCTTTCTCTCTGTCATCTGCCTCTCTGTCTAATAAATAAATTAATTAAATATTTTTTAAGAAGAGGGCTTGAGAGGTGGCCTAGCAGTTAAGCGCTTGCCTGTGAAGCCTAAGGATCCTGGTTCGAGGCTCAGTTCCCCAGGACCACGTTAGCCAGATGCACAAGGGGGCGCATGCGTCTAGAGTTCGTTTGCAGTGGCTAGAAGCCCTGGCACACCCATTCTCTCTCTCTCTCTCTCTCACTATCTGCCTCTCTCTCTCTCTGTCACTTTCAAATAAATAAATAAAATGAACAACAAAAAAAATTTTTTTTTTAAATTTTTTATTTATTTATTTGAGAGCGACAGACACAGAGAGGTAGACACAGGTAGAGGGAGAGAGAGAGAATGGGCGCACCAGGGCTTCCAGCCTCTGCAAACGAACTCCAGACGTGTGCGCCCCCTTGTGCATCTGGCTAACATGGGACCTGGGGAACCGAGCCTCAAACCGGGGTCCTTAGGCTTCACAGGCAAGCACTTAACCGCTAAGCCATCTCTCCAGCCCAACAAAAAAATTTTTAAAAAAAGAAAAGCAAAAGTAAATGTTGATTATTTAAAGTGAGAAGTTTAGGGCTAGAGGGATGGCTTAGCAGTTAAAGTGCTTACCTGCAAAGCCTAAGGACCCATATTCAACTCTCCAGGTCCCATGTAAGCCAGGAATACAAGGTGATGCGAGAGTGTAAGTTTGCACATGTGCTCTAGGTGGCACACATGTTCGGAGTTTGATTGCAGTGGCTGGAGGTCCTGGTGCTCCAACTCTCTCTCTTGCATGTGACACACGTGTGCTCTCACATTCATAAAAAAATAAAGTGTGAAGTTTGGGCTGGAGAGATTTCTCAGCAGTTAAAGGTTCTTGCTTGCAAAGTCTGGATTTGATTCCCCAGTACCCATGTAAAGCCAGACACACAAGTGGCATGTGAAGCTTGAGTTCTTGTGCAGTGGCAAACAGTCCTAGTAGACCCATGTCTTTCTTTCTCCTAGATAAAAATAAATATTTTTTAAAAATAAGCTGGGCATGGTGACACATCCCTTTAATCCCAGCACCTGGGAGGCAGAGGTAGGAGGATCTCCATGAGTTCGAGGACACCCTGAGACTACACAGTGAATTCCAAGTTAGCCTGAGCTAGAGTGAAACCCTACCTTGAAAAACCAAAATAATAATAATAATAATAATAATAATAATAATAATAATAATAATAGGTGTGCAGTTTTTGTTTTTGGTTTTTCAAGATAAGGTCTCACTCTAGCCCAGGCTGACCTGGAATTCACTATGGAGTCTCAGGGTGGCTTTGAACTCATGGCAATCCTCCTACCTCTGCCTCCCAGATGCTGGGATTAAATGTGTGTGCCACCATGTCCGGAAACAAGTGTGAAGTTTTGAGTAGCAATGTTGAGTTGTAACTGGAAAAATGACAGTGTATGTAAGTGTTAACTGTCTGCCCACCAATTCAGTTCCAGGTATGGCTTCAAAAGGAATGCACAGATAAGAGTCTATAGTGTTCATAGCAGCATTGTTTACAATGCCCCCAATGTGGCACTCCCCACCCCACACCATGTTCACCATCAAGGTGACGACTTGTGCAACATTAATAGCATAGAATCCTGTGCAGATCAAGAAAGGACACCTTGGGCTGGAGAAATAGTTTAGTGGTTAAGGTGTTCACCTCAATCCCCAGGTTCCATGTAAGCCAGATGCACAAGGTGGTGCATGTATCTGGAGTTTGTTTGCAGTGGCTAGAGGCCCTGGTATGCCCATTCTCTCTCTCTCTCTTTCTCTCCCTCTCTCAAATAAATAAATAAATAAGGTATTTTTCTAAAAAAGGAAAAGAAAGAAAGGACACCTCAGCCAGGTGTGGTGGTACATACCTCTAATCCCAGCACTTGGGAGGTAGAGGTAAGAGGATCATTGTGAATTCGAGGCCACAAGACTACATAGTGAATTCCAGGTCAGCTTGAGCTAGAGTGAGACCCTACCTCAACCCCCCCCCCAAAAAAAAAGAAAAGAAAAAAAGAAAGGACATCTCACAGTTGTGACAGGAGGCCTCAGAGGCACAGAGGTCAGCAGAAGCCAGGGTCAAAGCTGGCACGGCTGTGTTCTCATGTACATAAAGCTGGAAACGGGACAGACGGTGAATGGATGGATGGATGGATGGTGATTGTGGTCTTGAATGTATGACCCCCATACACTTAGGTGTTCCATTAAGGCTTGTAACTTGGGTCTCTAGCTGCCTGGCTGGAGGTGTCAGTGGAGGCGGATCCTGGGGTCCAACCCCAAGGTGTGTTTGGGGGTGGATCTGATTTGCAGCCCAGAGGTACGCAGAGCAGTCTGAGCTCTGGCAGGATCTCTGCTGTTTGCTGCCAGCTTTGTGCTTGCTGATTTTGGTGTTTTCTGGCTGGTGATGGTCTCTCTGCTTGGATGTATGGAAGCAGCTTCTTCCATCACTGAGGAACATCCCTCTGGATCTGTAAGCCTGAGATAAACCCCTTCTCCTCTAAACTGTGTCTCGTTTGGATGTTCATCCCAGTGATGGGAAGCTGTCTACAAGGGTGGTGGAAGTCAGAGCATGGTTTACCTTTGCAAGAGGGAAGGGCGGAGAGACACAGTCCCTCCCTGACCCTGAGCTTGCCAAGTAACAAGGTGGGTTGGCTTATGTGAGCCCAGGTACCCAAATGTCTCAGTGTTGGGATTTTAAGGGTGCACCACCACACTCACCTTTTTCTGTGCAGGTCCTGAAGATCCAACTCGGGTCCAAATGCTTAGTCATGTACTTGACACACTGAACCACCTCCCCAGCTCCTCAACAAAGGCTTTTGGAGTATTGGTGGATTCTGTGCCATGATCTAGGGAGCATTGATATGGATGTGTTTATCTCAAGGGAATTTACCAAATTACATGAGTAAAGTTTGGCATGTTACTATATGTGTGTTATAATTTAGAGAAAATAAAGTTATGAAACAAAAATCGGCGGGGGGGGGGGGGACTTATGAGATAGCTCAGGGGTAAAGGCGCTTGCTTACAAGGGCTGATGGCCCAGGTCTGATTCCCCAGTATCCACACAAAGCTGGAAGTGCAAAGCAGCACATGCGTCTGGAGTTCATTTACAGTGGCAGGAGGCCCTGGTCTGCCCATACTCTCTCTGTCTGCTCCTATCACTCTGTCACTCATAAAATTAATAAAAATGTTTTTATATTTTATTTTTATTTATTTATTTGACATAGAAAGAGGCAGAGGGGGAAAGAGAGAGAGAGAGAGAGAATAGGCACACCAGGGCCTCTAGCCACTGCAAACGTTCTCCAGACATGTGTGCTCCCTTGTGCATTTGGCTAACACAGGTCCTAGGGAATTGAACCTGGGTCCTTTGCAGGCAAATACCTTAACTGCAAAGCCATCCCTCTAGCCCCCAAAAAAGTTTTTTTAAAAATAATAAACCTAAGGGAAAATATGGTGTACAGATAAATAAAAATGTGTGTTTGACTTATGGGATAACAGAAGCACAGGTAGTGCTTTAAATATGACGTCATAATTTTTGTTTTTTAAGTTAATGAACTTATTTGCATGTGTGTGTGTGTGTGTGTGTGTGTGTGTGTGTGTGCATGTGCATGCCAGGATATCTTGCTGCTGCAAACAAATGCCTGTTTGGCTTTACATGGTCTCAGGCCCCCTCATGTATTTTCAGGAAGTACAATTTAACCACTAAGCCATCTCCTCAGACCTTCATTCATTTTTAAAAAGTTAAACATAAATGAAAATTTGGCAAAACAAGCTGTAAAACGGTGGAAGAGACCACTCAAAAGTACAGCTCAGGCTGGCCATGAGCGCAGTGGAAAAGCACTTCGCTGGCGCACACACAAAGCCGCAGGGCTGTCCCAGCACCCTCTCCTCCCCACCACACTAAATCAAATGAATGAATAAATACAGGAATACTGAAAAGCAAAGTAAAGGGAAAACAAAACAAAAAAAAAAATGGTATGAACAAGCCAGGTGTGGTGGAGCACGCCTTTAATGAATAGTCAATTCCAGGTCAGCCTGAGCTAGAGTGAAACCCTACCTCAAAAAACAAACAAACAAAGAAAGAAGGGCTGGAGAGATGACTTAGTGGTTAAGCCCTTGCCTGTGAAGCCTAAGGACCCTGGTTTGAGGCTCGATTTCCCAGAACCCACATAAGCCAGATACACAAGGTGGTGCATGCATCTGGAGTTTGCTTGCAGTGGCTGGAGGCCCTGGCGTGCCCATTCTCTCTCTCTCCCACTTTCTCTGTCTGTCACTCTCAAATGAATAAATAAAAGTAAACCCCCAAACAATTTAAAAAACTCAAAAAAAGGTATGAAGAATTCCAATAATATCAGCCATTATAAAAGATATTAAGCCGGGTGTGGTGGCGCACACCTTTAATCCCAGCACTCAGGAGGTAGAGGTAGGAGGATCATCACGTGTTCAAGGCCACCCTGAGGCTACATAGTGAATTCTAGATCTGTCTGAGCTAGAGTGAGACCATACCTCAAAAAAACAAAAAACAAAAAACCCCCAAAATAAAACATATTAATGGGTTACATTTTTTTTTAACTAAAAGGAAAAGATCCTAGCCGGATGAAAACAGTCTCTAGCTATGTGCACTTATGTGGGACACATCTGCTAGAAATTACTGAGAAAAATGACACTGATGGATGGCAATGGTGACAAATACAACGTGTACAGTGCTGCTGTTGCGCGCTCTCTCTCTCCATATATATATATGTATATATATATATATGTATGTATTTAGTGATTGATGTTTCACCTTAAAAAATTTTTTTTGGAAGCAGACAGAGAGAGAGAAGGAAGAGAGACCGAGAAAAAGAGAGAATAGGCATGCCAGGGACTCCAGGTACTGCAAACTTCAGATGCATGCACCACTTTATGCATCTGGTTTTACATGGGTACTGGGGAATTGAACCTGGGTCATTAGGCTTTTTAGGCAAGCACTTTAACCACTAAGCCATTTCTCCAGTCCCCATGTTTCATCTTTTATTTTTCACTTGTATTTTTGAGATAGGGTCTCACAGAGCCCTGGCTGGTCTAGAGTTCTTGATCCTCTGCCCCTGTCTCCTAAGGGCTATAGTATTAAGCTGGGCACCACCTGCCGGGCTTATTCATCTTTATTAATGCCTGTCTTCCTCTTCCTCCTGTGTGCTGAGGCTCTTGGCCTCTCTTCTGTCATCTGTCTTTTTTACTCAGCTTTATATTTTTGCTTCTTTCCTTATGTCTAGATGTTTCTATGAAGTGTGTGTCCTCATCCTTTCCATTTGTCTTTTGTCTTTTTTTTTCTTGATTTCTTCTCTGCATTAAGGCAAATATATAGAAAATAAGTCAATTTTATTGAGTGCATTTCTGATCATTAATTTTTTTTCAAAGTTGGGTCTCACTGTAGCCCAGGCTGACTTGGGATTCAGTATGTAGTCTCAGGCTGGCCTCATACTCACAGTTAATCATTAATTAAACTTAAGATGAATAATAGATTATTTTCTAGTATTGTCTTTTAAATTTTATTTATTTATTTATTTATTTGAGAGCGACAGACACAGAGAGAAAGACAGATAGAGGGAGAGAGAGAGAATGGGCGCGCCAGGGCTTCCAGCCTCTGCAAACGAACTCCAGACGCATGCGCCCCCTTGTGCATCTGGCTAACATGGGACCTGGGGAACCGAGCCTCGAACAGGGGTCCTTAGGCTTCACAGGCAAGCACTTAACCGCTAAGCCATCTCTCCAGCCCTAGTATTGTCTTTTAAAGTAAAATTTGTCATATATATGTACACACACACACACACACACACACACACACACATATTTTTGAAGAATTGGTAGATTTAGGTGTGGTGCAGCCATTTCGTCCTCATCTGGTCTCTGCACTCTTTGCAGAGCTTCCAGCAGCATCATGTTGGGCCAGAGCATCTGAAGGTTCGTGACCTCTGTGGTCTGCCATGCCACTGTGAGAAGGGCCTGGGAAAACCTTGCCATTTTTGGTGGAAAACAAGTGGCAGTTACTGGCCATGATGGACTGTTTACTTTGGATCTGGATTTGCAACACCTTTCTTCATAGTATGACACAAAATGTTTAAGAAATAAGGATGTTTTAATTCATCCATTTAACAGCTATGAAGAATGTTTAAGAGGCACAATCTCAGAAATGGATCAGACTTTTAAACTCCTACAAGATATGCTTGTAAATAAACTCATGACATAAATGTTTAATGCCTCTTCTCTAAGATAAGGAATGTGATAATTGGGAATGTGCTTATTTTATTACTTGAGTAATTCTGTTTTTTATTTTTTAAGTCTTTATTTATCCACAAGCAGAGAGAAATGAGAGAGAGAGAGAGAGAGAGAGAGAGAGAGAGAGAGAGAGAAAGAGAGAAAGAATGGGTGTGCCAGGGCCTCTAGCCACTGTAAACGAACTCCAGATGCATGCACCACCATGTGCACCTGGGAGAGAGAGAGAGAGAGAGAGAGAGAGAGAGAGAGAGAGAGAGAGAGAGAGAGAGAATTGACGCACCAGGGCCTCACCACTGAAATCAAACTCCAGATGCTTGTGCCACCTAGTGGTCATGTGAGACCTTGCGTTTGCCTCACCTTTGTGCATCTGGCTAAGGTGGGATCTGGAGAGTTGAACATGGGTCCTTAGGCTTGGCAGGGAAGTGCCTTAACTGCTAAGCCATATCTCCTGCCCTCTGCTGTTTTCTAAATCAAAAAATGTATATAATTTAACTTAGAGAAAGAATTGGCAAATTTAGTTCTGTGGCATACTAGGAAACATTTTAGAAATGCAAGTATGTGTCAAACTTTAAAACAATCTAGAAATTAAAATCTCTGCTTAACTGAAGCTGAAGAACCATATAGCTTTCTTAGAGAAGAAAAATCCCTTGGAAAATACTCACATATACACTTCTTAGACTTAAAACACACACACGGAGTACAATGACTAGAACCTTGGCTGGGACAACACAGTTGCTGGCGAGGGCATGGAGTGCCTGGACTGTACCTCAGTGTGACAGGAAGGCAAAAGGGAAGAGCATGTGGCACTCTCTCACAACACTAAGCATATCCTTGTCATATAGGACCCAGCAATGTGCTCCTTGCTATTGCCCAAAGCAGACGAAGCTGTGTCCATACAAAAATATCTTCGCACAGGTGCCCAAAGCATCCTTCTTTTTTTAAAAAAATTTTTTTGGTTCATTTTTATTTATTTATTTGAGAGTGACAGAGAGAGAAAGAGAGAGAGGGAGGGAGAGGGAGAGAGAGAGAAAGAGGCAAATAGATAGAGAGAGAATGGGCACGCCAGGGCTTCTAGCCACTGCAAATGAACTCCAGATGCACGCACCCCTTGTGCATCTGGCTAACGTGGGTCCTGGGGAAGCCTCAAACCAGGGTCCTTAGGCTTCACAGGCAAGCGCTTAACCGCTAAGCCATCTCTCCAGCTCCAAAGCATCCTTCTTCAAAACTGCTGAGACAGATAGCAACTGAGAAGTTATTTGGTGGGTGAGTGGACAAGTGGACTGTGACCCATCCAAACAATGGCATACTATGTGGCACTGAAATGAGATGAAGCCAGGAGAAGACATGAAAGAACTTTACACGCACATGAGCATGCAGAAGACCTTCTGGAAAGACCGTCCACAGTGTGGTTCCAGCTACATGACACTGTGAAGGACAAAACTCAAGAGACAGCGAAACGGTGTGTGGGGGCCAGGGCATCCTAGGGGGAGGGAGGGCTGAACAGGTGGAGCACAAAGGACAATGTCACCATTCTGTCTGATATAACAGCCCACACATCCTCATGCATTCATTCAAAACCACAGAACATCCAATGCCAAGACTGAGCCCCTGGGTCAGCTGCAGGCTATGGGCGACAATGATGGCATACTGGAAATCTCTACCTTCCACTCAATTTTACTATGAATCTAAATCTTCTCTATAAAGTCTTTTCATTTTTATTTTTTTGAGGAATGGTCTCACTATAGCCCAGGCTGGTCTGGAACTTACTCTGTAGTCTCAGGCTGGCTTCAAACTCACATCGATCCTCCTTCCTCTGTTTCCCGAGTACTGGGACTAAAGTGTGTGCCACCACACCTGGCTAAAGTATTTTTATTTAATGGGGCAGAGGTGTCCCTAATAAAGCTTTGAGAAATGATGCCTTAGTGTAACAAAGGCCATCAGACTTTACAGGGAGACAGAACAAGCTCAGTGTGACTATCACTGCCCTATGCAGCACTTTTTAGTGGAGAGTGTAGAAAATGGCACACCATGTGGGGGAAGTGCCATTAATATGGGGAGGGATACCGGCAAATGCCAGATGATCATCTACCCAGAGAACCCTCAGCAGAATCAGCTGGCAAGCTGACAGGAAAGTTGGGCAGTGCCACCAGACCAAGATAAGTTCAGAAAGCACATGTGCTTGAAGCTTGGGCTGGGGTAGCTCAGTGGCAAGGTACTTGCCTAGCACCTGCCAGATCCAGGGCTCCACCTTCTGTACCACAGAAGAGAAGGGGGCTGGACTAATGGCTTAGTGGTTAAGATGCTTGCCTGAGAAGCCTAAGGACACAGGTTCAATTTCCCAGTACCCATCTAAGCCAGATGTACAAGGTAGTGCATGTATCTGAAGGTTGTTTGCAGTGGCTGGAGCCCCTAGCACACCTATTCTCTCTCTATCTGCCTCTCTTCTCACTCTCTTAAATAAATAAATATGTTTAATAAGCCAGGCATGGTGGTGTATGTTTTTAATACCATCATCTGGCAGAGGTAGGTGTATCACCATGAGTTTGAGGCCAACCTGATAGTACAAAGTAAATTCCAGGTTAGCCTGGACTAGAGTAAGACCCTACCTCTTAAAAAAAGAAAGAAAGAAAGAAAGAAAGAAAGAAAGAAAGAAAGAAAGAAAGAAAGAAAGAAGAAAGAAAGAAAGAAAGAAAGAAAGAAAGAAAGAAAGAAAGAAAGAAAGAAAGAAAAGAGAGCTGCAGAGATGGCTTGGCAGTTAAGGTGTTTGTCTGTGAAGCCAAAGGATCCAGATTTGATTCCCTAGGATCCATGTAAGCTAGATGCATGCTTCTGGAGTTCATTTACAGCTGCTAAAGACCCTAGTATGTCCATTCTCTCTTTCCCTCTTTATCTATTTGCCTGCCTCTCTCTCTCTGTCTCTCTCTCAAATAAAATAAATAAATATTTTAAAAAAGAAGATGCTAAGGAGGAGGAATCAAAAGTTTAATTATGTATTAGGAAAAACTAATTAGAGAAGAGATAAAGGCAGACAATAAACTCATTCTTAAAAGCAACAAATTCCTAAATATCTGACAGGAAGCCTAATAAAAATGGCTAAGACTTGCCAGGCATGAAGATGTAAGCCTGTGATCCCAGCAGTTGTGAAGTGGAGGAAAGAACATTGAGAGTTCCAGGCTATTATGGACAACAAAGCAAGTCCATCTCAGCAAAACAGAAACAAGCTAGGTAAGGTGGTTTGTGCTTATAATCCCAGCACTTGTGGAGGCAGGAGGATCATGTGTTCAAGGCCAGCTTGAGCTAATGAGGCCCTATCTCAAATAATTAAGAAACTAAACATACATCAAACTAAATAAAACTGGGTATGGACACATACACCACCCCCACCCCCATCCACACCTAAGACCTATGTAAAAAAAATCAACCATCAAGCACTGAAAAGGCTTCTGCAACAATGAGCTATATCATGAGCCAGATGTGGTGGTGCATGCCTTTCATCCCAGCACTTGGAAGGCAGAGGTAAGAGGATTGTCATGAGTTTGAGGTCACCTGAGACTACATAGTGAATTCCAGGAGAGCCTGAGCTAGAGCAAGACGCTACCTATTAAAAAACAAAAAAACAAAAAAACCACAAAAGAATGAGCTATATCAATTCTCCCATGAACTCAAGAAAATTCCACATGGACTACTAGTTAAGACTATTATTGGTATATGGCAAGATGATTTCTTTCTCCTGGAAAGGACATTTCGAGAAATCCTAAGAAATTTTGGGAAAAGAAAATCAACAGAACAAGGAGTAACTTCCTTTACCAGATACACAAAAATTTTCTAAAATTATGGCAGGAAAATCAGTGGTGATTTTTTTTTCTATAAATATCCAGAGAACCAGAGAAACCAACCCAAGAAAATCATGTCTGTGAGCAATTGTTCATGGTGAAGTTGACTGAATTCAGTGGCAAAACAATGAGATACCCTCTACGTGACTGGAGGGTGTGTAACTAACTGGCTGTCTATGTGAAAATCCCATGTGACACAACCTGGTGCTCAGGTAGAATAGTCCAGGTGGCTTTAAAGGGGGAAAAATGCAGGCTGGGAAGATGGCTCAGCGGTTACAGGCACTTGTTGACAAGCTGCCCCTGTTTGAAGCCCCAGTACCCACATAGAGCTGGATGCCAAGTGGCATATGCATTTGTGATCTTAACGGGGCTCCACACCTACCACAATGGGAAGCAGAGGCAGGAGAATCCGGAAGCTGGTGGGCCAGTGAGCTTGGTTCACAAAGCAGGAAAATCACAACAAGGGAGACCCTGTCTCAAACAGAGAGGAAGGACTGGAAAAACACCTGACGTTGTCTTGAGACCTCTACACCATGGAATGTACAGGCCCATCCACATGCACAATTAAAAAAACAAGCCATAGTCTATAACCTTAGTTAGAGACTTTCTTATTAGCATGTAAAATCTACAAGGCAAAAGACCGCAGGCATAAGCAACTAAAATTGTGTTTGTCAAAAACTAACATTAGGGCTGGAGAGATGCTTAGAGGTTAAGGCACTTGTCTACAAAGGCGAAGGACCTAGGTTTGATTCTCCAGAACCCATGTAAGCCAGTGTACAAGGTGGCATATGTGTTTGGAGTTCATTTATAGTGGCTGAAGGCCCTGGCATAGTCCTTTTTTTAAAAAAAACACTAACATTTAAATTTAAAATTTTTAAGTAATATAGAAATGTTAGTCTGGAATTAAGTAGTTATGACATTTGAAAAAGAGTCCTAACAACTTTTCCTACATAAAAAGGGTTTCTACAAATCAATAATGAAATGATTAAATAAACAAAATGGGCAGTCTCTGAAAAGGTAATTCACAGATTAAAAAAATATAAATGATCAAAAGAAAAATGTAAAATATATTGAATTGTATGTATGATATTTAAGGCATTGCAACTAAAGTGAAAACACTTTGTTTTACTCTCGCCATTAAATTAAGAGTAACACCCAGATGTAGGAGGTGAGCCTTCTCATATATTATTGGTAGGTAAATGTAAAAGTATTGATTCAGATTTTTTTTTTTTTTTCCTTTTGAGGTAGGATCTCACTGTAACCTGGAACTCACTCTTCAGGTCAGGTTGACTTTAAACTCATAGCATTTCTCCTATCTTAGTCTCCTGAATGCTGGGATTGAAAGCATGTGCCACCACACCTGGCTTTCAGCGCTTTTGAAGGACAATTTGGGAGCATCTATGGAAACTGAATAATTGAACTGCACTCCAAGTATCTGTTCTTCAAAATACAAGTCCCAGTGCAAAGACACGCACACAGCAGGGCTCCTGGGAGCATGCTTTGTAGTCATGACAATGCCCATCAGCAGGGTGAAGAGAGGGTGTGGTCAGAAGGTGGGTACTGGCCCAGATCAGACTCCCTAGACATCAGCAAGTTGGTTCTCTGTCCTCCCCAGGCCCCTGGAGTGTGGTGTGTTCTACCACAGTTGCCTCAGGCAGGGCAGCAGAGAGTGTATGCGCTGGTCCATTGTCCTGGGCCTGTCTCAGCCCCACCGACTGTAGCTGTATGATAGGGAGGATAGTTCCCTCCTGCCCCAGAGTTTTCATTTCTGCAAGGGGAATGTTGTAGTTGGATATAGAATGTCTCCCATAAGCCTCTGTGAGAGGCCTAGCCCCCAGCCTGGTGATCTCGGAGGTGGTAGAAATGCTGAGGGCTGGGGAGGTCTAAGGGCACTGGGGACACACCCTTGAAGGGGGTGGTGGGACCCAGCCTCTTCTCTGTCATCTTTCTCTCTTCCCAGTTTTGCTTCTTTAAACACTCCCCGCCATGATGTATGATCCTTTCCTAGGCCCAGAAGTGACGCAGCCAATGGGGCATGGACCAACACTTCTAAGCCCATGAGCAGAATTAACTGTCTTCAAAGGTTGTTTGTCTCAGGAATGAGTGACAGCAATCAAGGGCTGACTGACACGGGGAAGATGATCCCCACCAATAGTTACTGTATCTGGGAGTGGAGAGATGGATCAGCGGTTAAGGTGCTTGCTTGCAAAGCCAAAGGACCCAGGTTTGATTCCCCAGGCCCCACAGAAGTCAGATGCACAAGGTGGTGCATGTATTTGGAGTTTGTTTGCAGTGGCTGGAGGCCCTGGTGTCCCTCTTTTTGGTCCTCTCTCTCAAACAAAATAATTAAAATAGTTAAAGAATATTTACTGCATCTGATGGCTTTTAGGACACAACACAGTCAGATATTCTTCTTTCTCTTTCTCTGGTGTCCATCAGAAAGATTGAAGAAATAATCTCTCTGGGCAGGTGGGATGCTCCTAGGAGGAAAGGAGGCTGAGAACCAAGCCAGTTCATTTCAGCTTCAAGTCTGTCTAGAAAACACTGAATATCTTCCAATACTTTCTGATGACCCCCTTCAAACTTCATAGGCAACCAACCCTTTTCAGTGCACTGCCTAGCAGGTCCCCTCTCCACCCTTTGCAGTCCATCTTTCCTGGGACCCCTTCTTACCCCGAGTGTCCCACCACCCTATGCAGCACCTCCTGCCTGGGACTGTGTCTTCAGCCTGTTTTTTTTTGTTTTTTTTTTTTTTTTTTTTTTGGCTTTTCAAGGCAGGGCTTTTGCTCTAGCCCGAGCAGACCTGGAATTCACTCTGTAGTCTCAGGTGGCCTTGAATTCACAGTGATCCTCCTATCTCTGCCTCCCAAGTGCTGGGATTAAAGGCGTGTGCAACCATGCCCGGCTTCACCCTGGTTCTTAATCCTGATTTATTTATTTGCTACAGAGAAAGAGAGGGAGAGAGCGGGTGAGCATGGGTATGTCAGGGCCTCTAGCCACTGCAGATGAACTCCAGATGCAAGCAGTAAATGTGCATCTGGCTTATCTGGGGAATTGAACCTGGGTCCTTAGGCTTCGCAGGAAAGTGCCTTAGCAGCTAAGCCATCTCTCTGACCCTTAATTCTGATAGTTTATTTGCTGTTCAAGACTGACATGCATACATGTGATTTTAATTTTAGGGGGCTCAAGGCCAAGTTTGGGGAGGGGCTAACAGATGCAAATAAGCACAACATTATGCCAATTTCATGGTAACTTGTGTGGGACTTGGGAACTTTGAGGGGGTTTGTCTTCTTGCTCACAATGCAAACTCAAAGCTTTCACTTAGGGAAGCATAGCAGGGTTGAGAAGGAAAGACAGCCATATGGCAGGGAGGGCAGAACTCCTCCACGCATCTCTGGGGAAGCCCCTGCTCTGATGCGACTCAGGTTAATGGCCTTGAACACAGACAAGGGGACCCTGCCTCTCACCCTGGTCACCCATAGGCTCCCTCTGAGAAGGAGGCCCTGCAGATGCTCAGGACTATAGGAGACCCAGGGGCCCCGTTCTTCCTTTTCAGGCCAGGAAAGTGAAAAAGGGCCAGAAACCCATTTGGTCAAGGAAGCAACTAGAGTTACACTGAACTCTCACAAGGACTGGGCTGATCTGCAACTCGTATTACAGTGTAGTGTGTTTTCCTTAAGTTTGCATGCATTTAGTGAGCTCATAAACTCAGACTGCATGGGCCTTGGTGAGGAGGTGGAATACAATTCTGTAACTTTACAATTGGGTTGAGCTGCTTGTGGTCACAGAAACTGTATGGGATGGGGCAGGAGAGTCAGTGACTTCCCTGGGAGGCTTTTCCCTGGCCAGGTGCCAGCCAAGGCATTTTCTCTATCATAGATCAAGACCTGGGACAGTGAGATAGTATACCTCCCCAGGAAGAAGCCCCCCATTTTATATTTTATTTATTTGCAAGCAGATAGAGAATAAGTACGCCAGAGCCTCTATCCACTGCAAATGAACTCCAGATGCATGTGTCACCTTGTGAGTACTGGGGGTACTGGTTTTGTGGGCAAATACCTTAACTTCTGAGCTATCTCTCCAGCCCAGAAGCCCCCCCCTTTTTTTTCTCCGATGTTAAGTCCCAGAATGTCATGGTCCAGTGCTTTTTATAAAAATATTTATTTATGAAAGAGAAAGAGAGAAAGAAGGAATGGGTGTGTCAGGGCCTCTAGTCACTGCAAACAAATTCCAGACACATAAGCCACCTTGTGCATCTGGCTAACATGGGTTCTGGGGAATTGAACCTAGGTCCTTAGGCTTCACAGGCAAGTGCCTTAACCACTAAGCCATCTCTCCAGCTCTCCAGTGGTTTTTAAACAAGCTGCCTACACCCCAATTCCATTCCCACGCTCAATCAACTATTCAACAATTTCTTCAGTACCCACCTGCACCAGGCCCTATCTTAGGTGCTAGAAATCCAGGGGTGCCTGAGACACAGCACTCTTCTCTGAAGCTTCTTTCTTGATATCTCTCTCTCTCTGTGAGTGTATGCACATTACACACTAAGGGGCCAGCCCTGACTGGACAGTAATCACAAACAAATGAATTATCATAGAATCACCATGATCTTTTCCCAGGAGGAAAGCCTGTGAGGGGAGGCTGGGCAAGGAAGTGATTTCTGACTGAGCCCTATGGGACAGCCAGGTTGGGTCAGAGGTCTGGTCACTGCTCACAGCAAGGCACTTTCTGCCCTGCTTGCTGCCCCCTCTGTACCCAGACCTGCTCTCATTAGGAACCAACAGCTTGTTTGGCCCTGGCCCTGGCCCCAGCCTGGTTGTACTTCCTGCTCCTGAAAATTCTGGGCAGGGATCCTGGCTGCTCTAGAAGCCAGATTCTTAGGTTCTGTCTTGTTCTGGTCTGCTCTGGGTGTGCTGGGATAGTTACCAGATACTATCTGGGAGCAGAGCAAGACCTCTGTGTGACACAGACTAGGAAGCCCAACTCCACCACCCGAGTGTGGGACTGCCCTTCAGATTTATAGAACGTGCGTGTGTGTGTGTGTGTGTAGGGGGGAGGTAGAGAGAGAAAAGAGGAGAGGACAAAAGAGAGAAGGTAAGAGAGGAAACAAGATTCAGGCTGAACAAGCTAAGCTGTCAGCAACCTCAGCCCCTCTTGCTGTGAGTTCTATGGCCCATCTGGCTCTGTTAAGCCAACTTGTCTCTTTTCCCTCTGAAATCCTTGGCCATCCATGTTCTCTGCCCCTTTCCATGCCCTGGCAGCTTTGCTCGGGGGAGCTCTGACAAGGGATGGCTGCTTGTGCCACAGTCCCAGGGGATGCTGTTGGGGCGAGGGGGTCCTGGCTGTCACTGTGCCTCTCCACTAAGCAGTCGTCCACTTGGCTGAATAGCGAAAGGCCAAGGCCAAAGCTGCAGCGTGAAACTCTGAGAGGCGAGACAGAAATTTGGGGCCAAAGCAGCTTCAGCTTGGGCCACTTAGGCTTTTCAGAGAATTCATTCCATCTGGAGGCTTTGTCTCGCGCCGAGTGTTTCCTGGATTTCAGGAGAGCAGGTGGGGACCCGAGCACATGGCTTTGGAACAATGGACCCTGTAGCTCTATTGTTTGTGCAGGCGCTCTCCCTTGCTGCAGTGAGTAGCGCACGCGTACACACACACACACACACACACACACACACACACACACGTTGATGCACTGTTCAGCACACACCCAACACAGATGCAGCACATTCCCATTGCACTCACCGCAACCCAGCCAACAATCCTGCCTGGCAGGAACAGATGGCTGTGCACATGGGTGGGGGGCGCTTAACAGCTTGGATAAAGGGGCTGTTTACCAAGGTGGGGTGGGCTAGCTTTGTAGGGAGTGAGTGGTGCGGGTCTCAAGCAGCCACAGCCATCTCGCATCCTTTGCCAAAGCCTGGTTGAGGGGAGGGTATGTGACCAGGACTGACCAGTGTGATTCCAGGAAATGGTCTGTGGCTTTGGGGGAATATCTCCTTTGTGCTGAGAGAGGGTGTCATGGGAGAACAGCCCCCTTTCTACACTGTGCTGTCTAAACTCGTGACTTGGGGTCCAGGTGCAATGCTCAGGACTGAGGGGGTGTACTCACCCATGAGGGCTCTGAGCAGAAAGATGGGAAGGGTCTCTATACTTGGTGGATCCAGATTTTTACCCCTTGGCTGCCATAGGTAGAAGTGTGTATTCTAGAAAGGCAGGCTGACCTCAAAGACAGGAAAGAAGGGAGCCGAGGAGGGTCCCATGCCAGCTGGAGACCTTCTTAGCACCGGCTGGCCTCGCATGATGTTAAGAGAGGGCACGTTGTGTTGTTGCTTGGCTCTGAAGGGGGTGTTATAGGGTCTCCAACTGATTAAATAGTGCTCTGCAGGCCAGTCTTTCCTCTAGGGCTGCTCCAAAGACTTTCCTCTTCTCTGAGGACAGTCTTCCAACAAAGCGGTTCTTGGCCATGGATCTGCTAGGCCCACTTAAGACTCTTCTCAAGGCAGGTCCGGCACTTTTACAGAAAAACATTTAATCCAACTCAAAGGTTGGCTCAGTCCAACCTTTTACTGAAGGTTACTCAGAGATGGAAGAGAGTCCTGTCATCTCAGAGACAGAAGAGTATCCTGACACAGCAAAGCATGGGCGTGCCAGGGCCCCCTGCTGCTGCGAGTGAACTCCAGATGCTTGTGCCACCTTGTGTGCGTCGGGCTTTACATGGGCACTAGGAAACTGAACCTAGGCCAGCAGGCTTTGCAAGCAGGTGCCTTTAACCACTGAGAAATCTCCCCAGCCCTCAATTCTTTTTGTTTATTTTTAAATATTTATTTATTTATTTGAGCAAGAGAGAGAGAGAGAGAATGGGGATATACGGGTCCGTCACTGCAAAGGAACACCAGCTGCATGCATCACTTTGTGACCTGGCTTTAAGCGGGTACTGGGGAACCAAACCTGGGTCATTGGGCTTTAACTACTGAACCAACTCCCCAGCCCTTCTTTTTTAAAAAATCAATTCTTTTTTGCAAGGGAGGGGTTCAAGGTAGGGTCTTGCTCTAGCTCAGGCTGACCTGGAATTCACTATGTAGTCTCAGGGTGGACTTGAACTCACAGCGATCTTCCTACCTCTGCCTCCCTAGTGCTGGGATTAAAGGTGTGTGCCACCACGCCCAGCTAAAAAAAAAATCAATTCTTTTTGAAGTGAAGAGAACTGCAGTTGTTTTCTTAATTTCAGTTTTGGGTTGCCTATCCTACAGAGATAGAACGGAGTTTTGAATGTGGATCTTAACCTGCTGCCTTGCTTCACTTGCTCTAATGATCTTGTGTGTGAATCCCTTAGGCTCTCCGCTGCACCGAGAGACAAATTACCTACTCCCTTCTGATCTGGGTGGCTTTGGTCCCATTTTCTTGCCTAACTGAACCAGCTGAAGCTACATAGGAGGGAAGGAAGCTGCCTATTGACAGTAAGGTCAGTCAATTCTGCCAACTTTTCTCCCTACCTCTCATCCACTATGAAGAACCCAATTTAAGATAATCTGCCTCACAGGATCCTCTTCCAAGACACTATCTTGGTTGCCCAAGTGCTGTTTCTAAAATCCAAATCATTAAACACTAATAACTGTCCCCAAATGAGTTCACTGGGTGTGGCATGCTCACTAAATACTCTGTGTAAGTCCGCTTCATTTTCCTGTCTCTCACAACCTTGGCAGAGAGTCTGTAACCTGCCCCAGCACAGATCTAGAAAGAGGCAGGACAGGCCCTGCACCCACCACCAGGGACAGTTCTCTGCAGCACGGTGCTGTTTTGCCCTTGGTACTGAACTACTTGGCCAGAGCTGGATTACAAGGTCACTTACAGCTGCAAGTGAGAAAGCCATCTGCAGAGGAAAGCTTTGAAGTTTTTTTCAGTACAGAATTTTATTTTCTTCCTATTGTATTATTTTGAACAAGTCTCAAACCCATAGAAAAAATGAACAAATAATACAATAGGCTCCAAGATACATTTTACTTAGTATCATCTACTGATTTTTTTTTCTGAGCCATTTCAGTGTATGCTGCTGTATGCATTATGACTCTGCACTCTAAAATGTTTTGGCATACATCTCCCAACAACAAGAAAATTAACATTAATACAATAAAAAATTAGCATTAATTCATATTGGGGCCTGGGGTATAGTTCAGTAATATGTGAACTATGTGTGAAGGTCACATTTCAATCGCCAGCACCACCCCCAAAGTCTAGGATATTATGCCATATATGAACTTTCCCAGATGACTTAAGTGGTTTCCTTCCTTCCTCTCTCCCTCCCTTTCCTTTCCTCTTCCCTCCCCTCCTCTCCCTTCCCTTCCTTCCTTTCATATAGCAGGGTTGTTTAGAAGTCTGTTTTTTAAAATATTATTTATTTATTTATGTGTGTGTGTGTGTGTGTGTGTGTGTGTGTATGACAGAGAGAGAGAGAGAGAGAGAGAAAGAAAGAATAGGCACACCAGGACCTCTAGCCACTGCAAATAATCTCCAGACACATGCTCCACCTTGTGCATCTGGCTTATGTGGGTACTGGGGAATCAAACTGGGGTTCTTAGGCTTTGCAGGCAAGATCCTTAACCACTTTGTTGTTTTTGTTTGTTTTTTTAATTTGTTCGAGGTGGGGTCTCACTCTAGCCCAGGCTGACCTGGAATTCACTATGAGCCTCAGGGTGGCCTTGAACTCATAGCAATCCTCTTACCTCTGCCTCCTGAGTGCTAAGATTAAGGGTGGGTGCCACCACACCCGGCTAACCACTCTGTTTTGATCATGGTATTCTGTCTATACGAATGGAGGTTGTCAATAAAAAGCAAAAAAATATGTTTCATTTTATGTGCTGGGAAATTAAACCCAGAGTTTCCTGGTGCTAGGGAAGGGTTCTACCACTGAACCTCACTCCCAATCCTGTTATTGTCATTTTAACCCAGAACCCCATCCAGATTCCCTGTTACATTCATGTTTCTTCTGTTTACCTTTAAAACTACCTTTTTGGTTTTGTTTGCTTTCTATGTCCTTTTCGAAAGGGGCAGGACAATTCTTTTGCAGGTGTTTCTGGATGTCTGTGCTCTCTGTTACAGTTGGGTGACCCATTGACCAGAGTACCCCACAGCAGATGCTAAATATCCCTAGTTGTGTCCCCAGCTGTGTCCCCGGTGTGGATGTGAGGAGATACATCGGCTCTTCCTGCATCTGCTGACATTGGTAACTAGGTTAACATAGTGACTTCTGGCCTCCTCATTATAATTGTGTTTCCTCTTGGCACTCTATAAGAAACTTGTGGTAAAACTGGGTGAATAGCCTGCTTCCTAACGACCTTTCACCTGATGAAGCTTCAGTATCTCTCGATAATTTTGGCTGTATTCATTTGATTTAGTGAGGATAGCAAAATGGTAGTTTTAAAAATCTCAAATTTCTTTGGTAATGACCGGCCAGTACTCTTTTATAAAGAAGAATTCTCACTCTCTTGTCCATTCTGTCTCTTTATTCTTCTCAGTAGAATGAACTAATGGTTTTTGAAAAAAATATTCAAAATGTTATAAGCCATTACTTCTTTTATCATTCTTGATGTTCAATATGACACACGTTTGACTGCTGGACGTCAGGAGACATTTCTTCCTAGCAGTACGCTTGGCTGCACTGAAGGAAACTGGGGTCCTGTTGTAAGGAAGGAGGGACATGTGCAGGGCAGCCACAGGGGGCATGTCATACTTTACCTCCTCCAGAGGTTCCATCCTTGGCCTCAAGTTGGGGTAACAACACTCCAGAGTTTCAGACTCATGAACTGGTTACAGATCAACATGAAAAACAGGATCAGTTTTCTTCCCCCTCTTTCCTCTTCATTCCTGGAACACCCAAATGCTATCCCAGCCTGGGATGCCGCTTAGAGCGCTCTTCCAGACGAGCATTCACCAGGCACCAGGTTTGATCCCCAGCATTGGGGGTGGGGGGGGAATCTTAACTCTATTTTTTATTAAAAATTGTGATGGTTATGGTTAAGCTGGATGTGGTGGCGCACGCCTTGAATTGTAGCACTCGGAGGCAGAGGTAGGATCCGTCATGAATTCAAGGCCACCCTAAGACTACACAGTGAATTCCAGGTCAGCCTAAGCTAGAGTGAGTCCCTACCTCAAAAAACAAAAACAGAAACAAAAACGAAAACAAAATTGTGATGGTTGATATCATCAACTTGATGGGGTCTAAGGTCACATAGGAGACAAATCTCCCGGGTGTGTGTGCAATTTTCTAGATTAGGTTCATTAAGCATAACAACAGGCCATATCAATCCCATGGTTGGGTTCCTGGACTGAATAAAAAGAAAAATGTGGGGCTGAAGAGATGGCTCAGCAGTTAGGCTTGCCTGCAAAGCCAAAGGATCCAGGTTCGATTCATCAGGACCCACTTAAACCAGATGCACAGGCTGGTGCATGCATTGGGAGTTCATTTCTCAGCAGCTGGAGGCTTTGGTGCACCCATTTTTTTCTCTCCCTGCCTCTTCCTCTCTCTCTTTCAAACAAATAAATAAATAAAATAAGAATAAAAAAATGAAAAATATGGGGCTGAAGAGAGATGGCTCAGCAGTTATGGAGCTTGCCCTTAAAGCCTAATGACCTGAGTTCAATTCCCCAGTATCCATGTAAAGGCAGATGCACAAAGTGGCACGTGCATGAATCTGAAGTTTATTTGCAGTGGCTAGAGGCCCTGGAGCACCCATTCTCTCCCTCTGCTGGTCATGGTGGCACACTACTTTTTTTTTAAAAATTTTATTTATTTATTTATTTGAGAGCGACAGACACAGAGAGAAAGACAGATAGAGGGAGAGAGAGAATAGGCGCGCCAAGGCTTCCAGCCTCTGCAAACGAACTCCAGACGCGTGCGTCCCCTTGTGCATCTGGCTAACGTGGGACCTGGGGAACCGAGCCTTGAACCGGGGTCCTTAGGCTTCACAGGCAAGCGCTTAACTGCTAAGCCATCTCTCCAGCCCGACACACTCCTTTAATCCTAGCACTCAGGAAGCTGAGGTTGAAGTATTACTATGAGTTCCAGGCCAGCCTGAGACTTCATAGTGAATTCCAGGTCAACGTGGGCTTGAGCGAGACCATACCTTGAAAAACCAAATAAATACATAAGAAAAACGTGAGCTGAGTACCAGCATTCACTGCTGTCTGCCTCCTGCCCGCAGACTGCATGTGACCAGCAGCTTCAAGCTCCTGCTGCCATACCTTCCCCACCATGATGGAGGGAAAGAAACCCTTCCCCTGTAGGTTCCTCTTGTCAGGTATTTTGTCCCATCAACAAGAAAAGTAATGAATAAACTATTACATTCTCTTTACCTATTTGTCCGTTATCTGTCTGTAACACGGATGTGAGATGCGGTTTGCCTATGTTGCTGATGGGTATAACACTATTGTAAGCTTGCAAAGAATTCTAAGACCACTCCCCACCCCGGCCCCTAGAAGGGTTTTTCATAGGAAGGGTAAGGCCAGTTTCATGGTCATTGAGGATCTGACTCTTGTCTTGGTCAATTAGTTCTATGTGTTATTTTACCATTTGACAGGATATAAAAACACAATCCATAGTGTGGTAAGGTAGCTCATGCTTTTAATCTCTGCACTTGGGGGGCTGAGAGATAAGGATTGCTGTTTGAGGCCAGCCTGGATTGCACAGTGAGGTCAGCCTAGGCTAGAATGAGACCCTGCCTCAAAAGAAATTTTTTTTCCTATGCTGGAGAGATGGCTTAACAGCTAAGGTGTTTGCCTGAAAAGCCTAATGACCCAGGTTCAAGATTCCCCAGTACCCACATAAAGCCAGATATATGAGGTGGTGCATGCATCTGAAGTTTGTTTGCAGTGGCTGGAGTCCTTGACATGCTCATTCTCTCTCTCTCTCTTTCTCTCTCTCTCTATTCTATCTCTCTGCTTGCAAATAAATAATACACTTTAAAAAGTTAAAAAAAGGGCTGGAGAGATGGCTTAGTGGTTAAGCGCTTGCCTGTGAAGCCTAAGGACCCCGGTTCGAGGCTCGGTTCCCCAGGTCCCACGTTAGCCAGATGCACAAGCGGGCGCACGCATCTGGAGTTCGTTTGCAGAGGCTGGAAGCCCTGGCACACCCATTCTCTCTCTCCCCCTCTATCTGTCTTTCTCTCTGTGTCTGTAGCTCTCAAATAAAATATAATAAAAATAATTTTAAAAAAAAGTTGAAAAAATTCCCATCCCTCTTTCAATTATTACAACCCATCTCATGGTCATAAAACATATTTAGGTATCTGAGGAGACTATGAAAACATATTTAGAACATATAATGGGTGCTTGGAGTGTCCCACCTGGACTTTATTTACTGGCCAATGAGGCTATCCCTCTCTGCTATGGGTACAGGACATTCACCACTTACAGATGACCCCTCTGTGGGGAGTTGACCTCAGTTGCTAGTGACTCACTGACTGACATGATGTGGTCAAAGCTGGAGCCTGGCTTCAGCTTGGTCCTCTGGAAGCTTTGGAGTGCAAGTTATATCCAGAATTCTCTCCAGCTTTGATCATCTATATTAAGGTATAATTGGCAAATTTGTATATACTCAAGGTATACAGCATGATTTGATGTATTTACACACTGTGAAGTAATCACCACAATCAAGCTAGTTAACACATCCATCCCGTAGTTACCATTGTGTGTGTGATCTGATTTCTGATCTATCTTCAGCACGCTTCAAGTATATAAGGTAGTATTTTTAACTATAGTCACCATGCTGCAATTAGATCCTTAGAACTTATCTTACAATCAAAAGTGTGATGGAGCTGGGGAGATGAATCACTTGCTGCTCCATCTGTAGAACCCAAGTTCAAGCCACAGACCCCAGATAAAAACTGGAAATTGGGTGAGGGATTTATTTAATCCCCATTAGCAGACACTGAGGAGAGATGGAAGGTGGAGAGAGCAGCATTTCCTGGGAACTTGTGGCAAGAAAAGTAAAGAACAACACAGTGAGAGTCCAGAATGAGAAATCCTGCTTCAAGAGAGATAAACAGGCAAGGACCCACCAAAAGTTGTCCTTTAACCCCGAAAACATGCTGTGCAGGGCTCACCTATACACACACACACTTAAAAACAACAATAAAAGTTTGGGATTATGTATTACTCACTTCATATATTGTGTTCAAGATACCTGAGAGAAACAATTAAAGGGAGGAAACATGTATTTTGGCTCCTGCTTTCCCTCCATCTTGGCAAGGAAGTCCTGGCAAACTGCTTAGTTCACAGTGGTAGGAGTGTGTGGTGGAGGCTGTTCACATCACAGAGAGCAGGAATCAGAGAGCAACAGGAACCGGGATCCAGGTAGAACGTTCCAAGGACCGTGCATAGTAACTTATTTCTGATAGGTAACCCCCAGTTCTTTTTTTTTTTGTTGTTGTTGTTGTTTTGTTTTTTGAGGTAGGGTCTCACTCTAGTCCAGGCTGACCTGGAATTCACTCTGTGTTCTCAGGGTGGCCTCGATCCTCCTACCTCTGCCTCCCGAGTGCTGGGATTAAAGGCGTGCGCCACCATACTCAGCTCAACCCCCCACTTCTTAAAGGCTCCTCAGCTTCCCAAAATTGTACCATCAGCTGGGTACCAGACATTCAAAACATGAGCCTGTGGGAGGTTTCAAATATAATCCATAAGAGACATATCTTTTTAAATGTTTTATTTTTATTTATTTGACAGAGAAAGAGGGAGAGAGGGACAGAGAGAGAGAGAGAGAGAGAGAGAGAGAGAGAGAGAGAGAGAGAGAAAATGGGCACGCTAAGGCTTCCAGCCACTGCAAATGAACTCCAGGCACGTGTCCCCTTGTGCTAACGTGGGTCCTGGGGAAGTGAACCTGGGTCCTTTGGCTTTGCAGGCAAACACCTTAACCGCTAAGCCATGCCTCCAGCCCAGACATATCTTTTTTTTTTAAATCTTTTTTGTTTATTTTTATTTACTTATTTGACAGCGACAGTCAGAGAGAGGAAGAGGCGGGGGGGGGGGGAGAATGGGCGTGCCAGGGCTTCCATCCACTGCAAACGAACTCCAGACGTGTGCGCCCCCTTGTGCATCTGGCTAACGTGGGTCCTGGGGAATCGAGCCTCGAACTGGGCTCCTTAGGCTTCACAGACAAGTGCTTAACCACTGAGCCATCTCTCCAGCCCAGACATATCTTTTTTTTTAAGTTAATTTTTATTTTTTAAAGATTTTTTTTTAATGTATTTATCTGAGAGAGAGAGAGAATGGGCATGTTAGGGCCTCTAGCCACTGCAAATGAACTGCAGATGTGTGCGCCACCATGTGCATCTGGCTTACATGGGACCTGGGTCCTTCGACATTGCAGGCATGTGCCTTAACTGCTAAGCCATCTCTCCAGCCCTCTTACATTTTATTTTTAATATTATTTATTTATGAGACAGGAGAGAAATGAGAGAGAATGAATGAGTGAATGAATACCAGGGCCTTCTGCCACTATAAATGAACTCCAGTTGTATGCACCACTTCATGCATCTGGCTTTATGTGGATATTGAGAATTGAACATGAGCAATTGGGCTTTGCAAGAAGTGCTCTTAACTGCTGAGCCATCTCTCCAGCTCCAAACATCTTCTTTGAAAAATATTTTTATTTATTTATTTAAGAGAGAGAAAGAGGTAGATAGACAGAATGGGCACACCAGGGCTTCTAGCCACTGCAAACGAACTCCAGACATATGTGGCACCTTGTGCATCTGGCTTAAATGGGTTCTGGGGGATCAAACCAGAGTCCTTAGGCTTCGTAGGCAAATGCCTTAACCATTAAGCCATTCCCCTAACCCCTAGACATTATCTTTTAAAAATATTTTGTTGACAAATACAGATAGTATGTATTCAAGATTACAAGGTAATGATTTGATATACTTGTACATGATGCAATGTTTATCATGATCAAATTAATCCATATATTATTCACAACTCATGCATAGTTGTTCATCATAACTGAAGTTTGATCCACAACTCCATTTATCCCAGACCCCATCACCACTGATATTCTTTCTTTCTGCTCCTATGAGTTCAACTGTTTTAGATTCCATATGGGAGACTGCTAAGTTTTTGTGTTTCTATGTTTCTGTGTACGGCTTACTTCATTAGACTTCTAAGTTCATGCTCTTTGTCATAAATGACATGACTTCCTTCATGGTTAAAAAGTATTTTATGAGAAAGAGATAAAGAGAGAGAGATACCAGGTGGGGCAGGGCCTCTAACCCCTGCAAATGAATTACAGACACATGTGCCACTTTGTGCATCTGGCTCTTTGTGGGTACTGGGAATTGAATGTGTGTCATTAGGCTTTGCAGGCAAGCGCCTTAAATGCTGAGCCATCTCTCCAGCCTGATTTCCTTCAACTTTATGGCTGTATAATATTCTGTTATACATATGTAAGTATAGTATATTACATTGTGTGTGTGCACGCACGCGTGTGTGTATGCCACAGTATGTGTGTACCATAGTATGTGTGTGGAGGTTAGAGGACAACCTTGAGGTATCCATCCTCACCTTTCACCTTATTTGAGACAAGGTCTCTTATGTTCATTGTTGCGAACAGTAGATTAGATGGCCATGAGCTTTAGATGTCTCCTGACTACCTCCCATTGCCATAGGTGTGTTGGGATTACAGATGTGTGTGTTACTTGCATTTGGCTTTATTTAGATTTTGGGAACTCAAACTCTTTGAACCTTTGAGTCATTCCTGCAGCCTCCAAAAGCATTTTTAAAAGTTATTATTATCATTATTACTTTTGTTTTTTTGAGGTAGGGTCTCACTCTAGCCCAGGCTGACCTGGAATTCACTATGCAGTTTAAGGATGGACTTGAACTCATGGTGATCCTCCTACCTCTGCCTCCAAAATTCTGGAATTAATGGCATGTGCCACCACACCCAGCTTAAAAAAATTTATTCTTTAGATCTGGAGACATGACTTAGTGGTTAAGGCACTTGTCTGCAAAGTCTAAGGACCCATGTTTGACTCTCCAGATTCCACATAAGCTAGATGCACAAGGTGATGTAAGTGCACAAGGTCATACATACACTCAAGATTATGTGCATGTCAGGAGTTCAATGGCAGTGGCTGGAAGCCCTGGTGAGCCAATTTTCTCTCTGTCTCTCTCACAAAAAGTAACAAAAATAGCTGGGCGTGGTGGCACACACCTTTAATCCCAGCACTTGGGAGGCAGAGGTAGGAGGATCGCCATGAGTTCAAGGACACCCTGAGACTACAGAGTGAATTCCAGGTCAGCCTGCACTAAAGTGAAACCCTACGTCGAAAAACCAAGAAAAAAAAATTAACAAAAATATTATTTAGGGCTGGGGAGACTGCCTACTGCCTAAGGCACTTGTCTGTGAAGACTAAGGATCCAGGTTCAATTCCCCATGTAAGTCAGATAAGCATGCATCTGGAATTCATTTGCAGTGGCTACAGGCCCTGGAACACTCATTCTCTTTCTGTCTATTGGTCTCTCTCTCTCTCTCTAATAAGTAAATAAAATATTTTAAAATTATTATTTATTCATTGTTCACATGTTAGTGCAGGTGCATGGGTAGAGGTCTTTCTGATTGGGTTCTAGCCTTCCATCTTGTTTTTCCAAATAAATTTTTACTGACAACTTCCATAATTATAGATAATAAATCATGATTAATTCCCTCCCCTCCATTTTCCCCTTCACAACTCCACTCTCCATAATACCTACTCCCCTTCTCAATTAGTTTCTTTTATTTTGATGTTATCATCTTTTCCTCCTATTATGAGGGTCTAGTGTAGGTAGCACTACAAGGTCATGGATATCCAGCTCATTTTGTGTCTGGAAGAGTGCACTGTAAGGGGACTATCTTTCATTTGGCTCTTATATTCTTCCCGCCACCTCTTTTGTAATGGACTCTGAGCCTTGGAAGGTTCTTTCCTGATTTTGTCTGTTTGGTGTTCTAAAAGCTTCCTGTATCTGTACTGCCATCACTTTCCCTATTTGGGGAGCTTGCCTGCGAAGTCTAAGGACCCAGGTTCTATTCCCCAGCACACATGTAAGCCAGATGCACAAGGTGGTGCAGGCATCAAGTTTGTTTGCAGTGGTAGGAGGCCCTGGCATGCCCATTCTCTCTCTCTCCCCCTCTTCCTCTCTCTCTCTCAAATAAATATATAAATAATAAAAATTTTAAAAACCTGAAAGATAATTAAAGTGGAGCTATTATAATTGGTACCTCAGAGATTCAGACAATTATAGGACAAAAAACAGTGTAACTCTGAAGAAAGTGTTAGAAATGAGTGTACAATCTGAGAATGACCACACAATCCAAATACTGGCAAGACAAGGTTTAGAGAGTTCAAGCAGGTCAGTACACCAGCAGAAGTCAGCTGGGATTTCATTCCCTAGTACAGACAGGGTCCTGGGTTTTACTCTAAGTCAGAGTTTGGCTTCACAATCTCATGCGATCAGGTAACACTTGAAAATGACACCATTTCCAGGGGAAAACTAACGAAATGGTAGATTGAGGGGACCTTTTACCAAATGCAGAAACTGAAGCTTTGGTTTCAAGGACTGTTGATTGATTCTTGTTCTCAAGGACAGCTGATGCTGGAAGGGAGGCTTCCCTCAGAATGGACATCTTCCTGCATTGAGTTTCTCTTTTTAACCTTTTGACAGAAAAGACAGCATTTTCCTCATATTCCTCACAAAATGGAAAAATTCCTAGAAACATGCAACCTACTCAAACTGCATCATGACGAAACAGAAAACCAGAATAGACTGATGATGCTCAAACAGACTGAATCTATATTCAGAAGCTTGCCAACAAAGGAAAGCCCAGGATCAGTTATGACCACAGCTTTATTTATCTTTTCCAGGTTGCCCACTTCCTTTCTCCTGACGCATTGTCCCAGTAAACCACGTGTACCAGAATTCTTAGTTTCTGCTTATAGAGAAGAAATGAAGGAAAGAGGGGATGATGGAGTACTTGCAATTCTGAATATTTTGAATGAAACTTGTTCTTAAAAATCTGTACCTATACCCCCTTCACCCTGGGCTAATCTGCCTCACAGCAGAATTGGTCTGTTATTCAAACTCTTCTTTTTAGGTTGTCAAAAGCAGCTCTCTCTTTTTCTCTCTTTTTCTACACACACACACACACACACATATATTTTCTGGATTCATGCAGCAATCCAGTGTTCTCCAGCTCTAGATTCCAGACTGAGCTCCAGTCTCTATGGCAAACCATTCAACAACTGGAGCAACCAAAACAGGCATGTTGAAGTTAGCCTGTGGCTAATAACAGCCATTTACATTCCTGCATCACACATTCCAACATGTGTCAACAGCATAAACAATACTTAGCCTTCAATACATGGTATGTATGGTCCTTAGACAATGTCTTCTAAATGTTTAGGATCAGTTAATTGTCCTCTTACGGCACTTAGGAATAAAAGCCACACTGTAACATCTGTCTAACAAGACCTGGGGCCCACCTTGTCCTTTGATTTCATTGTCTTTGGTTCCTGTGCACTACTTGCCAGCCCTGTGTTGGCCCCTCTTTCTCTTTCCTGCCTCAGGGCCTTTGCATTTGTTGGTGTCCAAGGTAGTTTCTGGCAAACTCTCACTCAGCCTTAGGTCTCCCTATTCAAACGTTTCTTCTGTGAGCTTACTGTGATCTAGTAATTTTTCTCATGACTTTATGATACAGTTTTCCATTAATCACACTACTTACTTCCTTGTTTGTGATATGATATGTTCCTCCATGACTGACGCTCAGGAAGGCAGTTCACTGGCACGTAGAACGTTTCCCTAGTGGGTCAAGGTTTGCTGGGTGCTTACACACGGCTACTTAACACATGGTTGCTGAAGGAAACTTCCCAAGCTCTCCTCAGCGTCCCTGGTAGTCTCAAGACATTACCTTCACCTATGCGTCAGGGGTAACCTCTCCAGGGGCGCTTGACCTTGACTCCAATGCTCCTTGGTAAGCTAGCCAACTCTCCAGGCCGCCTCAGACCACCACGCATCCAGCCGCGCTTCCAGCTCATTCGTGGCGCGCCCGCAAGTTGGACTACAGCCCCCACAATCCACCGCGCGGTCGTGCAGTTCGATTGGTCGAGCCTCACGAAAGTAACCAATAGAACGCGGTCTTGTTAGTTTACGTCTCGGCGGCCGAGTCGAAAGCGTTGGGCGCTGCAAGGCGTCTGCCTGGTTGCTCTGGAGCCGGCTCGCGTGGCCGCCTGCCCGCCCCTTACCCGCCTCCTGCCATGGGGAGTGCCGAGAGCGCTGAATCCCGCAGAGTGTCCTTCGAGATGGACGAGGAGGAGAGGGTCCGGGTGCTGCAGGGCATCCGGGTGAGCGGCACCGCCAGGGCCGGGCGCGAAGGGCGCGGGCCGGCCGGAGGGAGGTGCGGGTGGGATCGTCTGCCGTTTCGCCTGGCTCCTGGAGCCCCGCCTTGGGCGGGATCGTGAGGGTTGGGAGAGGCCACGCTGAGACATGAAGCTAGAACTGCATGCGGTCTGCAAGCCTTTCCACACTGGCAGCCGGGGAGGAATGGATGACGGGACAGGTGGGGAGGCCGCTGGCACGCGAGGGAAGCCTGGGGCCTCATGCCGGCTCCCATCAGCTTAGCTTACATTTCCTGAGTTTGATCCTCGCTCTCCTACCCTCATGACCCCGGGTCATCAAGTGTAAGCATCTTGTTCTGCGTACACCAAACGCTTTCAGTCGCGGATGACTGATGCATCTTGATGGGCTATCTGTCCATTTCCACTTACTCAGGGATCTTTCTCCATGGTATTGCCAGACGGCTGACTTGGGAAGTGTATCTTAGGCCATATGTCTTTGCCTCTCTCTCGAAATCCTTCAGCAGGTTCCTAGCATGTGTAAGACGAGGAAAGGCCTGATTTTGGTTTTGCACCTGCCCTGGTACCTGCTGATCTCATTGACTATGTCCCTGGTCTGTTCCCTTCCCTCCATACATCTGTTCAATAGCCCCAGGATCTCTTGCACTTCCTACAAGATACCAGCTTTCTGAAATACAGATCTATGATGTTTCCCCATATGCCTTACGCTGAACTGACTGTTGTCATTCTTATTACAGTTCAGATGTCATCCAAGAAACCTCCCTTGACCACTGAGTCTGAGTGGCTTCCCACCTCACTGTCACGTGTTATTTTCATAGCACTCATCACCATTTAAGACATACTGATCATCAGATTTACATGTTTTGTTTCCTATTATAGTGTAAACTTGTAGGTTGAAGTTGTCCTGTAATTCTTGATTCTGTCCTCAACCCAGAATAATGAAGCAGCCCATATTTTAGTGCATAGCAGAAACCTTTAATGCATATTATTTCATTTAATTTTCAGTAGACCTATGAGAGAAGCATTCTGTTTGCCTACTTTATAGAGAGAACTAGGGTGCTGTTGTGGCATCATTAATCCAAGATACATAGGTAATAAGTAAGAGACTTGTATTAGTTTCTTTTCTTGTTGCTTCAACACAGTTCCTGACAAAAGCAACTTAAGGAAGGAAGAGTTTATTTTAGCTCACAGTTGTAGGGTCTGGTCTATCATGGGGAAGGCACAGTGACAGGAGCACAGGGCAGTTGGTCACATCGTGTCTGTGGTTAGGCAGCAGAAGGATGAATGCCAGGGCTTGGCTCCCTTTTTGTTCAGGACAAGATTCCAGCCCCTGCAATAGTGCTGTTCACATATGTGGTGGGCCTTCCCACCTCATCCCAATCTAGAAACCCTCCCAGCTGTGCCTGGAGATTTGTCTCCTAGGTGATTATAGATACTGTCAAGTTGATAGTATTAACCATCACAGAGACATAAGACTGAAATAGGTTAAGTCCTGGGCTGTTTGTTGAACTAGTACATTTTTCTTGATTCTATACCTGTCCATTACATCAAGGGTACTTTGTCAATAATTGTTGAGTGATTATATGGATGAACCGAATGAAATGTACCAAATTTAAACAGCATGGAGCATAGGTGAATTCACTAGGGAGATAGTTCTGAAAAAGACCTTATGAAGTCTGACATCTAGGTTCATTAGCAATGTGACCTTAGGTGAAAAAGTTGTTTTATTGAAGTAGAATTGCCTCATTAAAAAAATGTGTGAGATTATTCTTCATGCTGCTGAGGGTAAGAGGATGAGTGTAGAACTTGAGAAAATGTACACAGTGCTTTGTGGGGTTTCTGTTAGCCTGTCCGAGCATGTGGCACTTTTGGTGCTCACAGGTGGTATGCAGTCTTGCTAACTTGGCTTGTGGCAAGAATGAGGGTTGGAGAAATGGTTAAGGCATTTGTCTGCAAAGCCAGTAGAACCCAGGTTTGATTCCCCAGAACCCATGTAAGCCAGATGCATAAAATGGAGCAAGTGTCTGGAGTCTGTTTACAGTAGCTGAAGGCCCTGGCATACCCATTCTATCTCTCTCTAACATACTCTCTCCCTCTCTCAAATAAATTAATTAAATTAAAAAAATGAGACGAGGAGAGGTGGCTTTTTTTGAAAGACTAGGTGCTCTCCCACCCTTGTCACTGGGTCTTCTGTTTAGAGGGATGTTGGCCTGGGTTTTCAGGGGTTCAGCAGAATGCTTTTGGAGGTGACTCCTAAGTTGACATCATATTGGCTACAGCTTGTTTCTGGTTTTCTTAACAATTCTGCACAGAATAAACTCTGAAGATAGAGACTCAGGCTTAGAGAAGTTAAAAACTTTTTTTGTTGTTGTTTGTTTTTTGAGGTAGGGTCTCACTCTACTCAGGCTGACCTGGAATTCACTATGTAGTCTCGGGGTGGCTTCAAACTCATGGCAATCCTCCTACCTCTGCCTCCCGAGTGCTGGGATTAAAGGCACGCACCACCATGCCCGGCCAAGACTTTTGTCTAAGGTGTTGAATAACTTCTGGGACTTAAATGTAGGTCTCTTGCATGTAAAAAGCATCCTTTTCTCACTATTTCAAGTTTCACTATTTCAAGTTCCCCAGCCTGAAACAATTTTTTAGATATTTTATTTATTTATTTATTTATTTATTTATTTATTTATTTATTTATTTGAGAGAGAGAGAGAGATACAGAGAGAGAGAGAGAGAGAGAAAGAGGCAGATAGAGAGAATGGATGAGGGCTGGACAAATGGCTCAGCCGTTAAAGTGCTTGCCTGAGAGAATGAATGTACCAGGGCGTCTAGCCACTGCAAATGAATCCAGACGTGTGCACCACCTTGTGCATCTGGTTTACATGGGTTCTGGGGAATTGACCCTGGGTCGTTAGGCTTTGCAGGCAAATGCCTTAACTAAGTTATCTGTCCAGCCTGCCTGAAAATTTTTGACATTGCCTGTACCTGATTTATGCAAAATGCTACCCTACTTCAGGCTCTTGAACAAGAGAACTTTGGTGGTAGTTTGATTGCTTCTTTTTCTGCTTGGGCAAATGAGTTCCATGGCTCTTCAGGGACTCACAGTGAGGTGCTTGGCCCTGTGTCATGAAAGCCATGTCCTTTTGCTTGTGTTCATAGTTTCAAAGAGGAGGTAGAAGGAAAAAAAAATGAGATGGTAATGAAGTATTTAGGGCCTTTATTTATTTATTTATTGAGATAGGGTCTTGCTGTAGCCCAGGCTGACCTGGAATTCAGTATGTAGTCTCAGGTTTGCCTTGAACTCACAGTGATCCTCTTACCTCTGCCTCCTGGGTGCTGGCATTAAAGGCTTGTGCCACCATACCCGGCTATTTATTTTTTGAGGTAGTCTCTATTTCAGCCTGACTTGGAAGTCACTCTGTAGCCCAAGCTTGCCTTCAACTCATTGTACAGCCCCCTTAATGCTGATACTAAAGGTGTGTGCTACCACACTTGGTTAAATTTTATTTATTTGCGTGCATGCGTGCATGTGTACACACCAGGCACTCCTGCCACTGCAGATGAACACTAAACAGTTGCTCCACTTTTCGCATTTGGTTTTATGTGGGTGTGTTGGAGACTCAACCCAGTGCTGGTAGGTTTTGCAAGCAAACACCTTTAACCACTGTGCCGTCTCTGCAGCCCCCTGCAGGCTGTTTCTGTTAGTAATTACTCAAGGGTTGAGGAGTTCATCTTGTTCATAGGCAGCTGAGTAAAAGGCATTAAAAAACAATCATCAGGTCAACAAAGTAGTTACCAAAGTGAGCAAGTAAGGAGAAGAAGATGCCAAAGAAGAGTATCTCCCCCAGCCCCTTCACAGACACCAAATATTCTTAGAGATCACTTGTATTTAATCTCTGGGGCCTGGTTCCAGTATACTAGTTCTCTTAAAATTAAATGTTAGAGCCTCACTCATTTGCATGCACATTTGCATAAATTTACATAGCGAGTTCAAAGCCCTAATTCCATGGAAGGTAAAAGAAATTTAATTAATGCAAAGTGCTGCAATTATATTCAACTCCAGTTTTCAGAGCAAACATGTATGAAATACATAAAGACTGTTTGTAACCAGTACATTGAATCTCATCCGACTAATAACAAGGCACTCCAAATGGCAACAGTGTCCTGTGTGTGTGTGTACTTTTCTTTTCTCCATGCCATATAAGCAGCCATTCCAGAAATCCAGTTGAATTTGGTTGCTTGTTGGCATCCGGACTCTTCATTTTCCCAGCCACTCCCTGTTGCCATCTATGCACCTCCCCACTGCTCTGCTCACTTTGGGAAACTACTTCCTCAATCCAGGCTTATTCCATCCTTCCCACGGCAGCAACTTGAGCTTTCAATGCTCCTGTGAGGCCTGTTCTGGACCACGGGGAGGGAAAACACCATGAAAGAGATTGTCAGATACACAAGAGACAGCCCAAGACATGTATTTGTCACCTCAGCCAACGTTTAGTGCTGAAAGGTTATCTACCTGATACTGGCCTGGCCTTACAGAGACCGTGAAGACCAAAGCCAAAGTCTCTGCTGCCATGGAGACCTCAGCTTAATATGGGAGGATGGGCTGGAAAGAACAAAAAGGCAAATAAATAAAAGCTACAAGTTCTAAGAAGGAAATTAAAAAGAATAACAAGACTTATGCCTGCTTGAAGTGGGGTGGTGAGAAAATGCCTTTTTGAAGACATTTGAAGGTATGATCTGAGCCAGCCTTGTGAAGGGGGGAGGGGAATATGTACTCTGCTAAGCCCTGTGCCATATGTATTTAAGAATGTCATTTTAGCCAGGCATGGCGGCACATGTCTTTAATCACAGCACTTGGGAGGCAGAGGTAGAGGATTGCTGTGAATTACAAGGCTACAGAGTGAGACTACAGAGTGAATTCCAGGTCAGCTTGGGCTAGAGCTAAACCCTACCCCCTCCCCCCCCCCCCACAGTGTCGTTGCTGACCTTATGAAATGCCATTATCCCCATCTTCAGAGGTGAGCTATCATTCTCACAAGTCAGGAAGCAGGTTTGACAGTAGGAAGTAATCCAAGATCACGTAGTGAATTAGTCCAAGACTTGGAAGCTTAGACTGTGGCTCCACAGCCTGTGTGCTTGGCACATATGACAGGTAAGGATGTTGAGCAGGCTGGCTAGTTACTCAGTTCAGACTGGTCCCTGGATGTCAGGCAAGGCTGTGAACACAGTGGTAGCCTAGAAGCCACATTGTAATTCTTTAGTCAGGATCAGTTTTCAAAGGTTTTATAGTGAGGCTAATTTTTCTTTCTTTGGAAAAAAATGACTTTAAAGTAAAATTCAGAATTAGGTAACTGTCAGCCAGTCTGATTGTAGGACATTTAAAAGGCCTAGTAGTTGGCCGCACAAGCATGAGTACCTAAGTTAGACACCCAGCGCCCATGTAAAAGCTGGATGTGGTGGTATGTGCCTGTAGTCCCAGCACTGGGTGGCAGGGATAGGAAAGTCCCTAGGGTTCTCTGGGAACCTGAGCAGCAAGTTCAGTGAGAGACCCTGTCTCAACAAAGAAGGTGGAGGGCTGGAGAGATGGATTAGTGGTTAAGCGCTTGCCTGTGAAGCCTAAGGACCCCGGTTCAAGGCTTGATTCCCCAAGACCCACGTTAGCCAGATGCACAAGGGGGTGCACGCGTCGAGTTTGCAGTGGCTGGAAGCCCTGGCGCACCATTCCCTCTATCTGTCTCTTTCTCTCCCTCTCTCTCAGTCACTCTCAAATAAATAAATAAAATGAACAAAAAATAAATAAAAGAAGGTGGAAAATGATTGAGGAAGACATCTGATGTTGACCTCAGGCCTCCCTACACACATCACATACACTTAAGCACACACAAAAGACCTGAAAATATACCCTGTACCTAGTCGCAGTCACTCCCTGCTCTAGATAACCACCTATCCTGCTGCTGCTATAAACTTGCCTTTTCTGGGTATTTCTGTATCTTATGCCTGGCTTTTATTTAGTGGTGTTTTTGTTTGCTTGTTTTGTTTTACGGAGCTGGAGGTGAAACTCAGAGCCTTGTGCATTCTAGGCCAGGGACCATTGCATCATACTGGGTCCCACTTGGGGATTTTGGTATTGCTCCATTGGTGTGTGCCTTTCCATTGCTGAGCTGTAGCCTGTTGTGTGGGTACATAAGGGGTTTTGTGTGTTCAGTCACCAGTCAATGGACATTTGACTTTTTCCCCATTCTACACTAATATGAATTATGCTATGAAGACTTTTTTTTCTGACATTATGTTTTCATTCTTATAGTTCGGAACTTGAGAGCAGATTTACTGGGTCATTCTGTTTATGAATTTGGCAAGTTAAGTTAAACTTTTTATAAAACTGCCAAGTTGTTTCCTAAAATGGCTGTACCACTTTCTATTTTCACCAGTAATGTATGAGGGATCGAGTTGATACCTTCTCAACTCTTGTTTTCTATCTGACTTAGCAGCTTTGGTGGCTGTAGTGGTGTCCACATTGTGGTTTGAATTTGCATTTCCCTAGTGAGTAATGATGCACATTTTTTTCATGTGCTTATTTGCTACCCATGTATTTTCGTTGGTGAAATGAATAGTCACATCTTTTCCTCATTTGCAATTGGGCTATTTGTGTTTTTAGTGAGTTATAAGATGTCTTTGTGCTGGGTCCAAACCCCTTATTACATTCTGATTTGCAAGTGTCTTCCGATATATTCCATTTTTATAATAGAGTCTTTTAAGTGTGACTGCTTGTTTATCTTTTAAATATGTGTGTGTTTGTAGGTGCACCAACTTCTTTTGCTGCTGCAAATGAATGCCCATCTGTTTTACATGGTAATTGAACCCAAGCCAGCAGGCTGGGCAAGCAGATGCCTTTAACTGCTGAGCCATCTCCCCAGCCCTGTAACTGTTTATAATTTTGCAGTTTATCTTTTTAAAATAAAATAATTTATTTATTTGCACATGTGTGTATGGGTGCGCCCTGCAGGACCTCTTGCTGTTGCAAACAAGTGCCAGATGCTTGTGCCACTTTTGTGTCTGGCTTATATGTATGGCTTGGCAATTGAACCCGGGCTAGTAGGCACTGCAAGCAAGCACCTTTAACTTTTGAACCATTTTCCCCAGCCCCTGAAATTTGTCTTTTTTTTGTTTCTTTTTTGATTCCTCAGTACGCACATCAAACCAGATGCACAAAGTGGCACATGCATCTGGAGGTCATGTACAGCACTTTCTCTCTCTGCCTACAAATAAATTAAAAATTTAAAAAATAACCAGATAGTAAGTACTTCAAACTTTGTAGACCAGAGGGTGTCTGTCATAACTACTTAGTTTTGCCGCTGTTGGAAAAAGCAGCCATAGACAAATGTAATGAAAACAAAACCAAGTTGTGGGTTGGTCCTTGCTCAGGCACTGGCATTTGCTGAACCCTGATCTAAATGCATCCTTTTCGCATGAGATATCTTTTCCATACTGCATTTGTTGAAGAGAATATTTTTCCCTGTTGAATTGCTTTGGAACCTTTGTGAAAATCCACTGAGCATAAACATAAGGGTTTATTTCTGAACTTCTAGTTCTGTTCCATTGATCTCTGTCTATCCTGCCAGTGCCACACTGCTACAATTATTGTACTTTTGTAGTTTGAAAATTGGGAAGTGTAAAGCTTCCAACTTTGTTCTTTTTCAAGATTGTTTTAGCTGTTCCGATTTTTTTTTTCTTTTTCATTCCTATGTGAATTTTAGGATCAATGTGTCAACTTCTGCAGAAAAAGGCCTGTTAAGATTGAATGTTTGGATTACTTTAGGAAGAGTTGCCATTTGAGCAGTGTGGAGTCTTAAGCCTGTGAATAGAAAATGTCTGTCTGTTTTTTAGATCTTCTGTATTTTCCTCAGTAGCATTTTGTACTTTTAGTGGATAGGTCTTACAGTTCTTTTCTTAAATTTATTCCCAAGTGTTTATTCTTTAATTAATTAATTTGCTGCTACCAAGGAATGCCCCTCGGGCTTTAGAGAGATGGCTAAGGGATTGAACCCAGCAGGCTTTGCAAGTGCTTTTAACTGCTGAACCATCTCCCCAGCTACATTTTTTGTTATTGTTGTGAAGGAAGTTTTTTTTAAAAAAATTCATCTTTGGATTTGTCATTGCTAATATGTGGAAATACAGTTGATTTCTGCATATGGATCTGATGTCTTGGGAACTGTTGTCCTTATTTATTTATTGCTTTTTAATTTTTTATTTGAGAGAGAGAGAGAGAGAGAGAGAGAGAGAGAGAGAGAATGAATTGGTGCTCCAGGGCCACAGCTGCTGCAGTTGAACTCCAGACACTTGCACCACCTAGAGGGCATGTGCGACCTTCGGTGCTTACCTCACCTTTGTGCTCTGGCTTAGGTGGGATCTGAAAAGTTGAATATGGTCCTTAGGCTTTGCAGGTAAGCATAACCATTAAGCAATCTATCTCTCCAGCCCTACTTACCTCTTTTTAAAATTTTATTTTTATTATTTATTTGAGAGAGAAAGAATGGGTGCACCAGCACCTTCAGCTGCTGCAAATGAACTCCAGATATGTGTGCCCCCTTGTGTACATGTGTGACCTTATGTCACTGTGTGTCTGGCTTATGTGGGACCTGGAGATTCAAACATGAGTTCTTAGGCTTTGCAGGTAAGTATCTTAACCACTAAGCCATATCTCCAGCCCTACGTACTGCTTTTTTTTTTTTTTTACTTTTGAGATAGGGTCTCACTCTAGCTCAGGCTGACGTGGAATTCACTATGTAGTCTCAGGGTGGCCTCAAACTCATGGCAATCTTCCTACTTCTGCCTCCCAGGTGCTGGCATTAAAGGTGTGTGCCACCATGCATGGCTTACTTACTGCTTTTTTTACTGTGTTAATCCCTTGGCATATTTTATAGGTAGCCTGGTTTCTGCACATAGAGTTTTGCTTCTTCCTTTTCTACCTGGATTTCTTTCCCTTTTCATAGTGCATTGCTGGACCAGTAGTACCATTGGAGAGAAGTGGTAAGAGTAATGTCTTTGCCTGAATTTATGGAGGAAACATTCAGTCTTCTCTCCTTCATTATGTTAGCTGAGGGTTTCTGCAGGTTCCATTTATCAGATTGATTTTACCTTTTAATAGTCCATTCCCCTTTCCTTTGAGTCCTCATATCCTCCTTCTCTTTCCTAAGCTCAAAGGTTGGACAAAGGTTGATGGTTTAACCCTGGAGTGTCTGGTTATTACTGTGTACATTTTGGATTGCACTCTTGGCTCAGTGAGTTGACAGTTCTATCCAAACTGGCAGTCTTTAGTGGCTGTCATGAGATTCATACCCTTCCAAGGCTTGAATAGGGACTTTGTTTTGGCACAGCAAGCTTTCTTTTCCACCATGCTGTCACCCAGCACGCAGGTCATTGTCCACTGAACATGAACGCTCTGTTACCATATTGTATATTGTTACTATTTCCTATTCTTTGTCTTTTTTTGTTCTTGCTAAACGTTAAGTCTGTGATGCCTGCATTTTGGTTGCATCCTTCATCTTAGTTGGCTTGCTTAAAGTCAGGATGGTAAGCAAAACATCTCAGAAGACCTGGACATAGGCCCAGATCCTTCAGAGAGACAGAGAGTGATGTAGCACCTCCATGCTCTCATTTCATGTAAATTCTTCAGTGGTTTGATCAAGAGGCTTTTCCACTGTTCCTCGCCCTAAACTCTGCATGGCTCATGACTTCTCATAGGTTCTTCAGTGGGCTAGATCACAAGACTTCTTCAGTGTTCCTCACCTTTAAATCATGGCTCATGATTTGGGTGAGTGTAATTTGATGGAGTCACAACAGGAAACAGGCAGCCAACTTCTCTTCCACTTTCCAGGGTTTGGTGTCTGAGTTTGAATTTTGAGTCCAGCAAACACTGCCTGAGTACACACTTGTGCCAGTCCCTGGGCTAGGTGTTACCACATATGTGCTTCTCAACGATGGTCCAAAACATGTCACATCTTCTGGCTTGTATTAATGTGCTAGAAAACAGAGAGGATCAGATTGTGCAGGGACACAGAACACTCTAGTTCCTGTACATTTCCCTCCTCGTCCATTGAGGCAGGATGGTATGAAGGCCTGGACTTTTCCATGGTGCCCTCCTTTCTGGCTTGAGGGTTCCTGAACTCATATGAGGGATTATATAGGCTATACATTAAAGGATGGAGTGGGTAGCCAGTGATAAAAATTCCACAGTGATTTCCACCTGTGAGAGTGTGACCCTCATGTAAGGTAAAATTCCACTGTAGTACTCTCTAAGTAGTGCTTGAGAGGTTTCTAGTGAAAGATAAACCTATAAAACATAGATACGGGGATAGCTGTTGGAATATACATGCTTAGCTCACCCAGGGCTGGTTCCCCATTCAGGAAGGGAAGACCCTGATCCTTGTGGGTGGCAAATCCTGCCTTCTTTCCATATCACAGTGTATCTGGTTCCAGGGCCACAACTGCCATCTCTGCCATTTCTCTGGGTATGATAAAAGCTTCAGGATGTTTCCTTCTAACCTTTGTCTCTTTTGTACTCTGACACTGGATACTGGCCCTTCTCTTTCTTGAGCAGATGGATTCTCAATTTTTTTGTTGTTGTTGTTGTTTTTTGAGGTGGAGTCTCATGCTAGCCCAGGCTGATCTGAATTCACTATGTAGTCTTAGGGTGACCCTGAACTCACAGTGATCCTCCTACCTCTGCCTCCTGAGTGCTTGATGTCTGAATTCTAAATAGCCAATCTAGAGCTGCTCCAAATGCCCTCCACATCCATTTACACATCATAGGTCCTGTGGGTGGCTCTGATTCACTGTGCCCACTAGGGACCTGCCTACATCTCTTCTGGAATCTCCTTCTTAGGTTAAACGGCTCCATGGCTCCACATCTAGAAAGCCAGCAGTGGCTTCCTGCTTCTCTTCCTCAACCTTTAGTGACAGGCCTTGAGCTTTACCCTCCCACAGACTCAGTTTTGCCTTTCTTTCTCTTTTTTTAAAATTTCCTGGGCTGGAGAGATGGCTTAGCGGTTAAGCGCTTGCCTGTGAAGCCTAAGGACCCCGGTTCAAGGCTCGGTTCCCCAGGTCCCACGTTAGCCAGATGCACAAGGGGGCGCACGCATCTGGAGTTCGTTTGCAGAGGCTGGAAGCCCTGGCGCGCCCATTCTCTCTCTCTCCCTCTATCTGTCTTTCTCTCTGTGTCTGTCACTCTCAAATAAATAAATAAAATAAAATTTAAAAAAAATTAAAAAAAAAATTTCCTGGCAGTTCTGAGGCGGCAACCCAGGGCTTGGTGTGTGCTTGGTAAGGTCTCTACCCCCGAGCCACATACCCAGCCCTGTCCTCGCTGCTTTCAGCTCAGCTCAGGCCCATGACATCTTTCTTTTCCATCCGACAGATTACTCTTTTTCCTAGTAGGCCTGCTTCCCACAAATCTGTACTTTGGGTGCTACCAGGGTATTAACATTTTGAGTTTTGTGGTAAATGGTCATAAAATTCAAGTAGCTCAGAAGGAGGAATATGGAAGCTGGGCATTGTGGTGCACAACTTTAATTCCAGCACTGGAGGCAGAGGTAGGAGGATCACTGTGAGTTCAAGGCCAATCTGGGCTACAGAGTGAGTTCCAGATCAGCCTGGGCTAGAGTGAGACCCTACTTCAAAACCAAACAAACAGATAATAACCACAACCACAACCAGCACTACCACAAAACCAACAAAAGGAAGGAGGTGACATAGGAGGGAAAAGCCCATCTCTCCAGCTAGCCCTTTCATCCTGTTCTTCAAAGCAGCCTTTTCCACTTCCTGTGTTAGAGACTGTTCAGACAAGGTTGATTGTGTCATGTCCAAGGCTGCCCGTGTCTCTGGGTTAAAGGTCCATTTCCTGGCCAGGCCCACAAGGCACTGGGTGTGCTGATGCCCTCTCGCCTAGTCTCCATTGCATGTCCCAGTCCGGGACACTCCTTCCTGTTGTACTCTGAGCTGCTTCTTGCCTCTGGCCTGCAACTCCATCCTGTCTGTATTTTCCTTTCCTCCTCAGGCTAGTCAAGTCCTCCTCCTTCTTCAGGACCATGCTCTGAGTTACCTTCTGCTCAGCTCACCTTGTACTGCTTATGGCCCTGGGCCAAGTGATCTCTTGTTTCTTTTATTTTTATTTTCTTTTGTTTTAGAGCAAGAGAGACAGTTGGCTGGCCAGGGCCTCAGCTACTACAATTAAACTCCAGATGCTTGCATCACCTAGTGGGCATGTACAACCTTGCGCTTGCCTCACCTTTGTACATCTGGCTTATGTTATATTTGAAGAGTTGAACATGGGTCCTTAGGCTTCTTAGGCAAGTACTTTAACCACTAAATCACCTCTCCAGCCCTCCAAATGATCTCTTGCTTGCTTACTTCCTTCTTCCCAGTTGACATGAGCCATGTCAGAGCGATTTCAGTGCCTAGCACATGGCTCAGAGGCCTGCCACAAGTCAGCAAGATGCTTGTTGGATAGAATTTCAAGCCATTGGCTGGTTTTCTTGCTTCCAACTGTGAGCCCAGAAACTTTATGTTATTAATAGGTGTGAATTAATTGCTATCACTTAAAAGCTGGGAGGCTTCACAGAATTTTTTTTTTTTTTTAAGAAGAAAAAATAACTCATTGACAGTCTGGTCTCTTCCCAAGGCGGCTGCACCCTCTTGGTTCCCTGGGCCCTACCTTCACTGTGTCTGGTAGTTTGTGTTTACTTCTTTGCTAGACCTGTTTTATTTGTTTCTGCCATTGAGCTGACCCCAGTGGGCACTTGTGTGTGCCATGCCTGGTGTCAGGTCCCCAAGGGTTCTTCTTGTCACTTACTTCCTGGGAATTACAGCTGTGGTGAGCAATATTATGGGAAGCTGAAGGACGAGGAATGAAATTTCCAAGGCAACAGTCCCGGTCAAGGATTGAGGTGTCCAGACCCAGGAACCAGACTGACTGAGACTTTTGATAAGTTGGTTTGTCTGGAAGGTGTCCAGTTAGCACTAACTGGTGCTCAGCCGACCCTATCTCTGTGTGTGCAGGAGCCATCATCAGCCCAGAGTAGGAGAGAGCACAGAACTGATTTGATCTTAGAGTTGTCTGGGAGGAGACTTACACAATGCCTTGGCACCCAGCCTGACCTTAGGAAATGTGGCATTGTGTGGGTGAAGTGTGGCCATGTACCACCTAATCTTGTATAATACACTAATAATGAGGTATTACCACCTAATCTTAACCAAGCCCTTCCTCAGCACCACACTTGAGCTAAAGTGACTGTGGTGACACTTCTACCTACCAGGGAGCTGATGTCTCACATCTTGAACCAAGGAAACTGCCTTCATGTTGCTGCTTCTCAACTATGCCTAGTAACATGTATAAATAAAATGTGCCTATTTTTGCATTGATGTTCATCTCATTTAAACAGGTGTGTGTGTGTATAAGAATTTATATATATATATATATATATATATATATATATGTAGATATATATGTAGATATATATTTAAATATTTTATTTGAGAGAGAGGGAAAGAGGCCTTTCTATCTATCTATCTATCTATCTATCTATCTATCTATCTATCTATCTAGAGAGAATGGGTGCACATGGGCCTTCAGACACCACAAACAAACTCCCAGATGCCTGTGCCATCTTGTGCATCTAGCTTACGTGGTGGGTCCTGGGGAATTGAACCTGGGTCCTTTGGCTTCACAGGCAAGAGCCTTAACTACTAAGCCATATCTCCAACCCCTATTTATATATATTTTTTGAGGCAGGGTCTCAATCTAGCCAGGACTGACTTGGAACTCTGTAATCCAGGGTGGCCTCCAATTCAATTCATATTGATCCTCCTACCTCAGCCTCCTGATTGCTGGGATTATAGGCATGAGCCACCATGCTCAGCCATCTCATTTAAGTGGATTGTGTTTCATGAATTCCTAGGTGCTCCTCCCTCACCTCTCTGGACTCAGTGGAGGGGACATGGCATCCCAAATGTCTTCTGTGCAAATGGTTGGTTGCTGCCTCAGAGGAGTGCATGTGCCTTTCACCTTCTGTGCAGATAACACTACTTAGAGTGTTGACTCTGGGCACTTGGGACATCTGTGATTATGGTTGTATGCCTTAGCCTCCCTGACTCCTTTCTTCATCTATAAGATGTTGGTCCACAAGGGATGCATCTCCCACGAGCCTGGCATGTGGTGCGTGCACAAGGAGTAGTGCATAGCAGCTGTTCTTAGAGTTTACCATCAGTAATAGGTGCCTTGTCTTTCACACTGGGATTTGATGGTCTCTGCTCCAGCCGTGTGCTCTGTTGCCCCCTTCTGGAGTGTAGGGAAATTACATCTGCCCCTGGGTACTCACATAAGAGGTTCCTTGATTTCTTCCTCCACATGCAACCACTCCAGCTTCCTGAGCAGCCGCAGCTTGCCTGAGGAACAGAGCTACTTGGATGTGTGTAGAACGCTTCCCATGGAACGGCAGGGCCACTCTTGGCTTCGGAATGACACCTCCCTCTTGCAGCAAGCCAGGCTGGGAGCCTTGCTGTCATTTCTCCTCTGTTACTTTATGACTTTTTCTTCTTGCAAGAATGGGTCTTATTTTTAAATGCCAACTGTTCACAGTCTCTCATGATACTTTCAGCCTCTTTCTAAGCCTGTGTATAGAAGTACACTCTTTCCTTTTTTATTACACAAATGAGATCATGGTGTGTATGCTTCTGTAATTGCTTTTGCACTTGCCCTGTGCTTTCAGACAGGTTTTAAGTGATTTCACTTCCTTAGTGTCTTCATCATCCCACTAAACACCCCCCACCCTCCCCACCCTGCGGTGAGCCTGCCTCAGCCTCTTACTCCTGGTTTGCACTCCCCTGTTGTCATTTCCACTGCATTTCAGTGACCTCAGTCTCCCTGTCTGCTTTGCCAGACTGTTTTGTGCAGAGGAGAACAAGCCAGGGCCCTTTCAGAAGGTGCAGTGTGGTTCCCAATAGATAGCAGCAAAATTGCAGAGTCTTGACTTGTCATTCAGGACTCTCGACAGATGGGCCCCCCAGTACCCCTCCCTGTGCACTTATTTTCTTTGTGCACCTGCCTGTGTTCTGTCTGACCAAATCTCAAGGTCTCTCTGCACTCCCTCCTTGTGTGCCTGCTCTCCCTTGCTCTGGAAGGCCACACTCTATCCCCACTCCTTCTAAAAGAGGCTGCCATGTGGAATGTGCTCAAAACTTCATACAAGCCATCTTCCTCCAAGCTAGACTGTAGGGTTCTGTCACTGAGACTCCTGGGGCCCCTTAGCTGAGCTGCTTCTTTCTGACTCTTGTGACAGACGCTGTCTGGTTTTTCTCATCTACTCTGTTTACTGAGCTCTTTGAATACTGTTGATGCCTGTCAAAGCTTTACATACTTGACATAGTTTGCATAAGTCTCTTGAAGGCCTGCTTGTGTTGAGGGAATGGTTCAGAGCCTGTGGCACTATTGCGAGGTGGAAGTTTTAGGTGGTGAGGTATACTGTAAAGTCCTTGTGAGAGGAGATTAGGTCATTGGGAGCATGCTCGTGAAGGGATTGTTGGAATTCCACCTCTTTTTGCTTTGCAGCCACCCTGAAAGGGAGCAGGAATAGGCTTCCTTCACCAGACTGTAATGCCATCATAGGTTGAAAGCAGTTGAGTCAAGTGACGATGGGCCAAAGCCTCTGAAAGTGTGAGCCAAGATAAGCCTTTGACGTTGATGATCCTAGGAATTTTATCACACTAATGGGAGTCTAACATGATGCCTTTAATAAGTATTTAGTTTAACAAAATTTGAGCATCTCTAATGTTCCAGGGACTTTTTTAGGCTCGAAAAATGCAGCTAGAGCAAAATGGAATCCTAGCTCCCATGGCTGGCACTTACATTCTGGTGGGTGTAAGAGTACACAAGTGTATTGTGTCAGTTGAAGTAAATGCTGTGAGGAGAACCAAATGGAGTGATGAGGAGGAGACAGAGTAGGCTAGCCACAGGATTTCAGTGAGGGGTCTACATAGTCCCCATTGTCCCTGAGCCCACCTTATTCCCTGGTTTTCTCTTAGCCCTCTTGACCCTCTGCTTTTTTGCCACCTTTGCATTTGTCAGAGCTGTCCTCCTAGGGGCCCGTCCAGCCTATAGTGCTGTGTAGTAAGTGCATCTCCCCTCACTCTGGATGTCCAGACAACACCCTGAGGCATGGGCCCTGGAGCTGAGCCATGGCTGTGCTGTGGCATGGGTCTTTCACCCTCTCTGTGCCTGGGTTTCCTCCGCTGGAAAGTGGGTGTGGGATGCGAGGATTCATGTGGCGAGTGAGGGATAGTGAGTATTCACTCTTGGGAGGTGGCAGCGTGGCAGTGGAGTGTTGCATAGCTATTCTGTCTCCCATCTCCCCCTTACATTGGCTCAGCAGACACTGCTCATTCTATGCTAAATATTAACGACCTTTGCTATTGATCCTCTCATACATTTGTGCGTGCCCAATATATGTCTGGCCTGGGTTTTAACTAGTATTTGTGTGTGTTGTGGCAGTTCCACTTAATAGCTCACATTGATTGTTTTCTTTGTGCCAACTGTTTTTTGCAGATTGCTTCATTTAATCCTACCCCAGCCCTACAGTCAGTCGCGACCATTAATTATTTCCATCTCACAGATGAAGAAACTGATTTAGAAATAAGAAGGCCCAAGGTCACACAGCTAGTCAATGGCTTTCTTGGATTCAGACCCAGGAGGGCTCAGTGTTCAGCATTTTTTTCCCTGAGCTGTGTTAAAGCCAGCTGGCCTGGGGCACTGCACTGCATAGGTCAGGAAAGGGAGCTCAGAGAAGTCAAGGTCCCAGCACACCTAGCAATAGGAAGAACTTCCTGTCTCTCAGCACTGCTCTGGATATGTCCCTTGTCCTGCTGACCACATTGAACCCTCTGTGGCCAGCGGGCCTGTGGTACTGAGCACCCACCCTGCCTGGCACTCGAGGCCTCCATTCTGGTTCTGTTGGTGCGAGGAGCCTGCCCAGATGGTGTTTATTCTCGCATGACTACTGTGTGTGTATTTGTTGATTAAAAATATTGCTCGCTGTACTTTGTAGCAACATCAAAAAATATTACAAATCTCTCACCGCCAACAAGAACTGTGCCAATGTTTTCCTTAACCCCTCACTCACCAGGCAGTGTGGTTGAGCTGACGTCACTTGGGCTGGGACTGACAAATTGGAGTCTGTGATCCTCGCTGTGGCCAGACTTGGCCATTAGACCTTGGTCTGCCAGCCATGTGAGGTCTCACCTTTGTCTGCCCTCTGGCCTGATCATCTGCTGTCCTCCTCCTTCCCACACTTACCGCAGTGGCCTTCTGTCGAGTCCTTGGACATAGCAGACTGTCTTTTAAAATATTTTTTTGGTTTTTCAAGGTAGGGTCTTACTCTGGTCCAGGCCGAACTGGAATTCACTATGTAGTCTCAGGGTGGCCTCGAACTCACGGCGATTCTCCTACCTCTGCCTCCCGAGTGCTGGGATTAAAGGCGTGCGCCACCATGCCTGGCTCCAGACTCAGTCTTTGCAGACACTTGCACTTACTCTCCCCTGCCTGGAGCAGAGCCTCTGGCTGCACTTGGGAGTGCTCATCTGAGAGCAGGAATGGTACACACGCAACTTGTCTAGGCACACTTCTATGTGCGTGGCTTCCTGCGCTCACCCTCCCTTGCCCCTGTGTGCTATCACCACGTCAGTAATGTGTTTCTTTTCTCAAAGGCACCCTCACACCTTCACTGATTTTTCAGAATATGTTTAACATCTCTGAAATAGGGGTGTGATACAATAGGGAGAATGTTAATTTCATGAGTGTTTCTTGTCTTTCATCAGGCTGTATCAAATGGCGATGTGACTTAAGTTCATGGTGTCTTTGGTTACATGAAAGAGAATATGTTGGGGTCAGGTGTGGCTCAGCAGTAAAGCGTTTGCTAGCATATCCAAAGCCCCAGGCACTGTCTTTAGCACTGCAAAAAGGAAAAGAAAACACTTGTTTCTGTGTCTCGTCTTCCTCTAGTTCCATGCAGTCAAGGACAATGTTTCTTTCTTTTCTGCTGTTCCCACCTGTTTCTGGAGTGCTGTGACTGCAGCACTTAAACAAATGCCCAGTGAAGGAAAACGGGTCATGGTCATGGTGTCTTCCCATGGGCTGTGCAGCCAGAGGCTCCTCTGAGGTGTCAGGGCTGCTCCTCCTGTCAATGTGGACCTGGACATTGCTCGCTGTAAATGCCCAGCCCTCCCCTCCCCTTCCTTCCCCCTTCCCTCCCATCCTCCCTTCCTCCCTTCTTTTTCCTCCCTCTCTCTCTTTCCCTCTTCTCTCCCTCATTCTCTTCTTCCCCCTTCCTCCCTCTCTTCTTTCTCCTTTCTCTTTCTTTCTTAGGGTCTCACTCTAGCCCCAGCTGGCCTTGAACTGACAATGATCCTCCTATTTTGGCCTCTCAAATGCAGGGATTAAAGGCATGTGCCACCATGCTGGGCTCATTGACTGCCTCTTTCACCGGATCCTCATGTCTTTGCTGCCTTCCCCATGTCCACCTTGATTTGAAGAGCCCCATGTAGTCCACCCTCAGGACACATGTTCTTCTCTTCCAGCCCCTCGGAGAATGGTGCGTTCTCACAGGGTCCACTGAGAAGCTGGGAGGGAGGTGCTGTGAATTTCTAGCTAATGTCCCCTGTCAATAAAGATCCTTGTATGTAGTGTTAGCCATTTCTGTGGTGGAGCACCTCCCTCTGGGGGTCAATTTCAAACTGCTATCATGAAGTTGGTCAGTTGGCAAAATTTCCTGAGAATTTAAAATCAGGCCTCTCTTCACTGAACTGTGCTCCTGCCGAGGCTGCCTGTGACAATATTCTGTTTCACCCTTGCCTCCTCACGCTCATGGGTCCTGTGTTGACCCTCGGTGTGTGGCTGATTCAGCCTAATTTAGTTTATCCTTACAGCACTCTGTTGTTAGAGCTCAGAAAAGGAACAAACGGTGAACTCTTGTAGGATCTTTCCTTTTTATAATCGAAGGGTATATATATATCTACAATCAAGCTAGTGTGCTGGCTTCTCAAAATAGTTTCTTTTCTTCCCATTTTCTGCCATTCTCACCCAGTTCTTCCACTAACTTGGGATCAAACTCCTTTCTCTTCTTTTACTCTGTGGTCCCATTCACGGCCTCACACAGCCTTTTCTTCATGCTGCAGGCCTTCACTACTTCCTCAGGGCACGCTCCCTCCCCACCGTGCTGGTGGTTCATCGGGGCCTTGTGTTGCTGTGTTGCTGCCTGGCTTGGCAGCCTCCATGGTTGTCTGGGCTCCTCTGCCCAGAGCTGCTTTCTGAGTCACGTTCTGTCAGTTCACCTTTGCCACCCCACACCTTCCCACAGGACCTGTGGCTGCAGGCTCTGCATCTCCCTGCAGGGGTCTCTTTCACTCATACAGCGACTCATTCCCTGGCCCTGGCACAGTCGGTTGGGTGGTTAGTGCCTCCCTCCCTCACCCGGTCTTGTCTGTGCCCTCCAGCTTCTCTAGCTGCTGCCTCCGGGAGCTCATCACCTGGGATCTGCTTCTACTTTTTCGGAGGGACATCCAGCCTGTGGCACTCACTTCTGAGTTTAGCGATTGATTCTTTTTCTCTGCTTTAAAATATGATTTGCATGCTGTCCAGTTTACCCAATTAAAGTATGCAGTTCAAATTTCTTGTGATGCTGGCTGGGGAACCCTACATCCCAGGCAAGTGTTCCACCATTGTGCTATATCCACAGCCACCTTTATAACATTTCTTTTGCTCACTACCTCCTCATCCCCCTCACATGATCTCCTTGTCTGATAGCTATCAACTTTTAGTGTCCTCATTCCCCTACACCGGAGGCTACTGCTAACCTGACTTTTGTATAGAGATTTACCTAGTCTGGGCACATCCTGCAAGTATATGCCATGTAGGTTGTGGCCCTTAGTGTCTGACTTCTTTCACTCAGCCTGTTTTCCACGGTCCCCCATATTGTAGCTGCATCGTATTTCATTTCCTTCTGATTCAGTAATATTTATTGTGTGGATGTTCCTCATTTTACTTATCCACTCATTTATTGAACACACTTGAAGGTCTTCCATCCTGGATAATGCTGATATGAGCACTAGGGTAAAGATTTTTTTTTTAATTAAAAAAATTATTTACTTTGTTTGAGAGAGAGAGAGAGAATGAGAATGGGCATACCAGGACCTCTAGCTGCTGCAGATGAACTACAGACACATGCGCCACCTTGTGCATCTGGCTTTGTGGATATTAGGGAACCGAACCTGGGTCCTTTGGCTTTGCAAGCAAATGCCTTAACCGCTAAGCCATCTCTCCATCCCAGGGTACAGACTTTTGTGTGGATTCCCTTTCTCTGATATCCCTGGAGTGGAGCTGTTAGATAATGTACACAACTCTGTGTTCAGTCTTTGGAGGAATTCCAGACTTTTCCACTGTTGCTGTCATATTTCATATTCCCACAGACAGCTTATGAACATCTGACTTATCTGTATCTGCAAAAACCTAGCGATTGGCTTATTCATTTAATTTACTTATTTATTGGCAGAGTCTCATTTAGCCCCATCCGACCTAAGACTCACTGTGTAAGCTGAGGTTCCCCTTCCCATCTCCCAAGTACTGGGATTACAAGGATGGGCCACCGTGTCTGGTTTATGTGGTGCTGAGGGTCGAATCCAAGGCTTTGTTTATGCAGTCAAGGATGCCACTACATCATCTTTTTGGTCCCAGCCATTCTAGTGGATGTGATGTGCATTCAGTGTGGTTTGGTTTTGCAGCTCATCAATGACTGGTGGTGTTGAATGTCTTTATGAGCATGTTGGTCATTCCTGTATCTTCCTCAGAGTTTCTGTTCAGGTCCTTTGCCCATTGTATTAGCCAGCTTTGTACTACTGTAACAAAATACCTCAGATAGTTAACTTAGAAAGAGAAGATTCTCTTGGCTGCTGGGTTTGGAGGTTCTGCTCTTTGTTGCTTGGCCTCACTGCTTTGACACATCAGGATGGGAGCAAATTGCCCAACTTTAAGAGCCAGAAAGGGGCTGGAGAGATGGCTCAATGGTTAAAGGTATTTGGTAGCAAAGCCTGATGGCCTGGGTTTGATTGCCCAGTACCCATATAAAGCCAGATGCACTCCTGTGTCTGGAGTTTGCCTGCAGTGGCAAGAGACCCTGGCATACTCATTTCCTCTCACATTTTCTCTCTTCTCCCCTCTCTCCTTGCAAAATAAATAAATAAATAAAAAAAATATTTTTTAAGAAGGGAGGCAGGAAAAAACAGATTAGGGTCTCATAATCCCCTTCAAGGGCACATGCCCTATGGCTGAGGACCTTCCACTGGATTCTGTTTCCCAGTGACGTCACCCTGAGGATCAGAGTCTTTACCACGTGTGCCTGGGAGGGACATTTAGCCAACAGCACCACTCATTTTTTGAGTTCACTTACTTATTTTCTGTTAGCTGGTTCTTTGTATATCCTTGATACATATCCCTTGTGTGTGATGACTCATGTTTTCTCCCACTATGTGGGCCATTTTTCATTTGTGTGTCTTTAATGAACATGTTTTCCTTGTGATGAAGTCTGGCGTGTCCATTTTGTCATTGTTCACTTTCTCTCCTGGTATCATGTCCAAGAATCCATCACCAAAAACAGGTCTTTTAGCCCCATGTTTTCTTCTAAGAGTTTTCTTGCTTTAGCTCTTATATTTAGGCCACTGATTTATTTTGAGTAATTTGTATATGATTTAAGATAGGGAGTCCTTCATTTCTTTTCTTTTTAAAACATTACTTACTTAATTTATTTGAGGGGGGAGGGAAAAAATAGAGAGATAGAGGCAGATAGAGAGAGAATGGATGCACCAGGGCCTTCAGCCACTGTGAATGAACTCCAGATGCATGCACCACCTTGTGCATCTGGCTTACATGGGTCCTGGGGAATCAAACCTGAGTCCTTTGGCTTTGCAGGCAAGTGCCTTAATCACTAAGCCATCTCTCTGGCCCCTGCTTCATTTCTTGGCATGTAGATATGAAGACCTTCATGTCATTTACTGAGGAGGCTATGCTTTCCCCAAGGAATTATCCTGACACCTGTGTTATTCTGTTTGTTACTATCATGAAATACCTGAGGCTGAGTAAATATGAAGTTAAGAAGTTCATTTAGCTCACAGTGTTTTTTTAAAAAAAATTATTTCTTTGTGTATGTGTTTGTCTCTCTGTCTCTGTGAGTGCACCAGGGTCTCTTGCTACTGTAAACAAATTTCTGTGCAGCTTTACATGGATGACTGGGGATGGAATTGGGCCAGCAGGCTTTCCAGCATAGCTCCCATTTGGTGGCTCAAAATCCAGCGTGTGACTGGCTCTTGTAATGGCTTCCTGACTGATCACCTCATGATGGATGACCTTATGAGAGCGGGAACATGCTAGAGATATCACCATTCTGGAGTCAGCAATGACCTCCTTCTTACGGGTTCCATCACCTCTCAACATGGCCACTTGAGGACCAGACTTCTAGCACACTCTCTTAGGTGACAAACTCAGTTGCCCCCAATCCATAGCAGCTCAGCCCTGCTGAAGATCAGTTGACCCTAAGCATACAGGTTCATTTCTGGCTCTGTTCTCTTGCATTACTTGGTAGACATGGTCTTCTCTCATCCTCTATCATTACCTGTTTGATTTGTGTACTTCCTAAGTACTGGAGGGATTCAGCTATTAAGACACCCTTTAGACACTAGAGGCATATTCATGGGAAAGAAATTAAGGCACAGCCAGGTGTGGTGATATATGCCTTTAATTCCAGCACTTGTGAGTTTGAGGTCAGCCTGGGCTAGAGAGAGACCCTTCTTTGACAAAAAAAAGAAATTAAAGCACAAACACACATTCACATGAATGAAAAAAATGATGCAAAGGGCCAGAATTGAACGTTCTGCCTGGGCGGATGCCTGGCTTTGTAACAGAATGAAAGTCCTACCTCAGCCGTCTGGCTCCAACTTACACCACAGTGCTGAGGTGTGGAGCCCTGTGGCCCACCTTGTGCATCTGTGCATAGATATGAAAGCTCAGGATAGATTTGCTTCATAAATGTAGATCTGGATATACACAGATTCAGCTAGATTTATGTGTGTCGCCATTCTGATAGTTGTGTATTTCTTTTTTATTTTATTTTTTGGTTTTTCAAGGTAGGGTTTCACTCTAGTCCAGGCTGACCTGGAATTCACTGTGTAGCCTCAGGGCTGCCTTGAACTTGAGGCAATCCTCCTACCTCTGCCTCCCAAGTGCTGGGGTTAAAGGTGTGTGCCAGCACACCCAGCATGTGTGTCTTTTTACGAAGCTTTAAACGCAGCTGCCTGACTTGACCACACAGAGTGTCCCACGCAGCCTTCCCAGCAGTTTATATGTGGCTGGCTTCCATCTCTGCAATGACACTTCCTAGCCTGTGTACACTGATTTCTCCAACCATTTCCCTATTGTTGGACATGCATATTTTTCAGGGCTTAAAAAAAACCTTTTTCTGCCAGTACCACCGTGAGCACCCTACCACACATCTTAATACACAGGGGAGCACTTTTGTGTGGTAGATGTCTGGAAGTAGAATGCTGATCCTGTATTTTGTCCTGAAGCCATTTTCTGAGTCTTCCCCTCAACTGTACTTTATGATGGCTTGTGTATATTAGGCACTTAATAAATATTTACTGAAGTGAACTCTTAAGGGTTTTTATTTGAGATTTATCCCTAGCTTGCTATTTCATCTCACTAAACTGTTTTATGACACCCTCATGCCTATTTTACTTCCTCTAAAATGAACGAACGTTTTGGTTACCCAGGCTTCATTAGGTGAAATGAGTCAAGAAGTATTTTGATTATCTGCTCCGTGTGGCACTGGAGGGGGTGAGGGATGAGTGCCGAGCAGCCCAACCCTTGATAATTTCACACACTGTCAGGACAGGCCTGTGGGAGGCACTTGTCACAGCCAGAATGTCGGTTCATAGCGAGAGAGGGATGGTACTTCATGTGGGTATATCTGAAGGTCCTTGGGGCAAGGGAACACAGATCTGTCCTTACTGGCCCGATCGTTCTGGATAGGGTGGGAGGTGGCACTGGTGGGGTTTGAAGGGTCAGTGAATGAAATGCAGAACAGGTGGGGAGTGTGGAAACTCAGTGGCCCCAAGTTCAGGGTATGTGTGAAGGGTGGAGGGCGATGGAGTTGTAGAAGCAAGGGGAAACTTCCTGGGTAGGCTCAGAATTCCAGGAGGGTTTGACACAGACCTGCCAGAGGCTTTCAGTAAAAGGAAACAGTTTGTTCAGTATTTCTCGGGCATGAATAAAGGAGTCAGTTTCCAGAGACTTCTGTAATGTAACTTTTTCTCATTCCTCAATTCTTCCCGAAGCTGTCTGAAAACGTGGTGAACCGCATGAAGGACTCCAGCCAGCCTTCAGCCGCACAGCAGCCCATCCCTCCACCCACTACTCCTCCTCTTCCTCCTCCTCCTCCTCCCCCGCCTGCGTCTGGCCCCCCAGAAGCCACCTCCAAGGCCCCTCAGACAGGTATGGCAAGTGCTATAATCCCCAGAGGTGGGAGCAGAGGTGGAAGAGGCATATTCTGGCTGCTTCTTGGCTGGCCTTAACTCTTGTGTGATGCCATCCTCTGCCTCCAGCGAGCATGTGACTCTCCACACATGGCAGACAGCGTCTGGTGTTGTGTATTCAGAGCCTGTGCAGTTTGAGCCAGACTGTTTCCCCTCACTGTGCTTCCATGTCCTTTTCTGTGCATGTGAAAGATGGGGCAGATGGACTGGATTAACGACTCAGGTAGGAAATTCTCAGGATGCTCCAGAGAAGTGAAAGCATTACTCAGCCTCAGCAACTCTGCCCCCACTCTCAGTGACAAGGGTGGATGAGAGTGGGCACACGAAGAGGACCTTAGTGAGGGACTCCAAGCTAATCCCTCCGGTGAAGGTGTGCTGGTCCTGGCTCTTTATGTAGCTCTCCTTGAGTGAAGTCCTAGGAGCCCTGTCCTCCTGCCAAGGTGGAGCTGGTATGCTGCCCTCTTCTGTTCCACTGGACCCATCACAAATGAGGAAGTTTATGCCCTTCCCAAATAACTTCTGGGAGAAAACATGACAAGAAGCATTTAAGCAAGGAGGCATCAAAGTACAGAGACACAGGGCTATCACAATATAAAAGATAAAAGTCCTTAGTGCTTGTGAGAATCTGGGTTCCTCACTTGATTTTTTTAAAATTTTCTTTTTTGTTTTTCAAGGTCAGGTCTTACTGTAGCCCAGGCTTACCTGGAATTCACTGTATAGTCTCAGGGTGGCCTCGAACTCACTGTGATCCTCCTACTTCAGCCTCCCAGGTGCTGGGATTAAAGGTGTGCGCCATCATACCCGGCTTTTTTTTTTCTTCTTCTTCTTCTTTAGCAAGCGTTTGACTGGCTGGCTGAAGATTCAAGTGCCAAGCCACTGCCGAGGCTATACTGTGCCCCATGGGCAGCTGTCTAGGTGTCGTGGTGTGTGACCTCGTGTTCGTGTTGCCTTTTCTCCCCATATTCCCTGTGGGGTTCTATGTTTAGACACTGGGAGCTTCCTAGATAGCACTGCCTGCACACAGTGACTGCTAGACAGACCCTCAGGGTGAGAGGCCCACCTGGAGGGCATGACGGGTACCTCTGTGCAGCCTGCCTAAGGCTGGGGTGGCATTGCTTAGATCTGAAAGGCAGGATGGTGGCAAGAAAGATTTTTTAGGCAGAGGAATAGTAGGAGCAGATGCTCAGAAGTGGGGTCCAACCTGACCTGCTGGGGACCTAAGTTTGCTATCTCCAGATTGCCAAGTATAAGAGAATGGGGCCAGGTATGGTGGCACATGCCTTTAATCCCAGCACTTGGGAGGTAGAGGTGAGAGGGTCACCGTGAGTTCGAGGCCACCCTGAGACTACACAGTGAATATTCCAGGTCAGCCTGAGCTAGAGTGAAACCCTACCTAGAAAAAAACATATAGAGAATGGGGAGACATTGGCTATTATCACCTCCGCCAGAGGCCAGAGAGCTCTGGCTTTCTCCTCAGGCCAGGATGTGCTGGACTGTGTTTGACACCTTTAACCCTATGTTATCTGCCTCAGGCCTTCCTCCAAGCATCAGAGACAGTACGTATATGTACTTCGACCCACCAGAGACCGTGGGGAAGCACTGAGTTCAGTTTGAACCACCATTCTTTGCCAAAAAGACCTTCCTAGAGCCCAGTGTGGTGGCACATGCCTTTAATCCCAGTACTTGGGAGGTAGAGGTAGAAGGATCGCCGTGAGTTTGAGGCCACCCAGAAACTACATAGTGAATTCCAGGTCAGCCTGGGTAGAGTGAGACCCTACCTCAGAAAACAAAAACCAAAAACCAAAAAAGAAAAAAAAAAAATTACACCTTCCCAGTGTGTCTGAGAGGAGTCTTAGTAAACTAGATTAGTTGATGGAAAGTAATGGAAATGTGGAAATTGCCAAAATGTCTCTTGTCAGCCTTAGCCTTGAAAGAGAAAAGAAGCATTTGCTTCCACTTTGGTGAGTTTTAACAGTTAGAAAGGGAATAGTAGTATTCTGGTTGTTAGTAACATCAAAATATTTTGCAGGCTAAAAGTGTTTTGAGTTTCTGGTTATGATGAAAGAAGAGTCAACAGAAGTGGACTGTCTTGAAATGGGCTGATTGAAGATCTCTTTTAAACCACTTTTTGCCTTTGTGTCAGTGACGGAACAAGGTTAGCGAGATGTGACAATGAAATCCTTATCTCATACCATGTTCCAGGAGTTAAAACGGAAGCCATTAAAGTACAATACAAGAGATATTCTGAGCACATCAAGTGGAGAAACCTAAAATTGCCTATAAGAAATTAGAGACAATTTAGAAAAAGTAACTAAAGAATGTATGATAAACTACGGAAAATATATTTGACAGAGTGCTGTAATCTTAGCCTAGGAGGAGTTCTAAAAGTCATAAGAAAGACAGCTCAATAGAAAATGTGCAGAGATGGTCACATAGACTAGATGGTGCTCAGGACCAAGTAGGGACACAGGCAAGCCCCATGGGAGAGGAGGCTGGTAGATTTGTGCTTATTTTTGTAGTTATGAAAGTGGGGGATTTATTCTATTTTATTAAGATAGAGTCTCATGTAGTCCAAGCTGACCTTGAGCACACTATGTAGCTGACAATAACCTTGAGCTTCTGATCTCCTGCCTCCACCTCCTAAGTACTGGGATTACAAGTGTGTACCATGTAGGAATAGGGATAGAACCCAAGGCCTTGTGCATACTAGGCAAGCACTCTACCAACTAAGCTACATGCTCTGCTCAGAAAACAGAGACTTACCAAAAGCAAAAATAGCTGGGTGTGATGGCGCCCACCTTTAGTCACAGCCCTTGGGAGGCAGAGGTTGGAGGACCACTGTGAGTTTAAGGTCAGCTTGGGACTACATTGAACTCCAGGTCAACCTGGGCTAGTAGAACAAGACCCTACCTGAAAACAGCAGCAACAACAATGACAACATTAGCACTAAGCAAAACTAGGGCTGGAGAGACAGCTTAGCAGTTAAGGCACTTGCCTGCAAAGCCCAAGGACCCAGGTTAGATCCCTCAGTACCCACATACAGCCAGATGCGCAAGGTGACACATGCATCTGGAGTTTGTTTGCAGTGGCTAGAGGCCCTAGTGTGCCCAGTCTTTTTCCCTCTATCTGCCTCTTTCTCTCTCTCTTTCTCTCAAATAGATGTAAAAAAAAAAATTAAAAACAAAAGTAAACACCACAGCTAAACCTTGGCGACACTTTTATAAATGACTAAATAAGAAGAACATAATTGTTGAAACCAAATCCCGGCAGTGGTCTGTGTTTTAGTCCCAGCTGAGAGCCTTGCTTGTTACTGAAGAGCATGTGGGGTGTGCCTTCCTCTGGAGCAGGGTAGAAAAGCTGTGCACAGGTGCTCCTATCCTGGTAACCTTGGAAGCCTAAGGTGGAAGTGGGGCATCAGGGAGTGCCACAAAGAGAGCTACAGGGCTTCTGGCTACAGGTTTGGATGCGGGCTGGGGAAGAGGAGGAGTAACAAGACCTTCAGTGTCACCAAGTGCAGGGGGGACAAATTGGGTTTGCTTAGAAGTCCCCAATTTCATGTAGCCCTATTCTAATAGCCCCATAATTTTAGGTAATTCTAGGAGTGAGACTGGCTGAAGTATAATTGGGTTTAATATGGGTTATTTGCCATACTCAGAATTAGGAATCTGTAGAAAGGGATGTTTTTCAGTCTGCTTTCTGTTGCTATAACTAAATACCATAGACAGTGTAATTTTTAAAGAACAGAAGTTATTGTCTTACGGTTTTGGAGGCTGCTAAGTCCAGGGCCGGGTGGCAGCATTTGATGATTGCCTTCTTGCTCGTGGGAACTCCACAGAGCCCCAGGCGGCTCAGAGCATCACATTGGAGGCAGAGCAAGTGTGCTAGCTCAAGTATGTTTCCCTTTGCATATAAAGACACTCATGTTGGGAGGAAGGTGAGGGGGGATGGCACTCATGAGGCCATCGATTCCTAATGCTCCCAAAGGGCCCCTTCTCTTAATATTGTTAGAATGATAATTACATCTCACATGCATTTCTGGTGGGGCAAGCTTTCAAAGAAAGGAGGCAAAATGCAAGAGCCCTCTACTACCCCCCCCCCACTAAAACCTAGCCCCAACCAGCGAGGTACAGAGAGTCCTTGTGGGAAAGAGCAGCCTTAGAGTCATTGGGCTCTCCAGACTGGCTGAGTCAGGATAAATTCTGTCTGACTGAGCTTGTTGGTCTGTGTGTGGGCACGCTCCTCCATGGGGACACATCTGTCTGCACAGAGTGTGGCTTTCTGGGGAAGCCCACTGACCCATGGGTGTGTGTTCCTGACCCCTGTCCTCGGTAACCTCCTGCCTTCATGAGTTCTGGGTGCTGCTGACAGGCCATGTCATCTTTTTGCAGACTCCAAAGTGCCCAGGGTGGAGAGCAGTGGTAGCCAGCAGCCCTCAAAGGTGAAGAAGGATCTGACGAGGTGAGCCCGAGCACCTGCACCTGCCAGTGCTCCACCACAAGCTGCTTTCCTCCCAGTGCTCCACACCCCCTAGGCCCCAGAGGACTCATCTTATGTTGTTTAAATAATAAATCATTTATTTATTTACATATGTATTTATTTGAGCAGGGAGGGAATAAGAATGCGTGCACCAGGGTCTCCTGTGCTTTATGGGGCACTGGGGAATCAAGCCCACACCTGTAGGCTTTGCAAGCAAGTACCTTTAAACACTGAGCTGTCTGTCCAGCCTCTTTACTCATGTTTTATCTCACTTATGTGGATGGACAACTCTAGAGTGGTCTTGGTCCTAGTTTAAACATGAAAAACTACCAAAAGAGACGTGGGGGAGTGGCTGACGAAAGCCGGCCATGGTGGCTCATGACTATAACTGCAGCACTTGGGAGCCTGAGGAAGAAGGATCACCATGAGTTTGAGGTTGGCGTGATTCAGCCTAGGTTAGAGCGAGACCCTGTATCCACAAAGGACACATTTTTAGAGAGGAAAGGAAGTGGCACCCACCTGGTTCTAACTGATGGGCTTCCTGCCAGCGCAGGCCACACTTTGGAGGCAGGACCTGTCCTCTCCAGGAGGACCTGCAGAAGAGGTTAGGGCACAGTGGCTTCTGGAGTGCAGCTGGCCTTGCTGGCTGTCACCTGGGAAAATTGCTGCATCTGAGACATTCTTAGTTAGGCATTGTCAGGAGTGGGTTAAAGCACAGGAAGCACCACACTGGGCCTGGCTCACAGTCACAGCAATGGCCTTCTGTAGTTGTTACTGGCGGCTGTGTGTCATCCTTGAGGAAATGGCCCCATATGGTCCCAGGGCTCACATGTAGCCTGTGGGCCCAGTGTCAGCTCTATCTGAGGACTTGCCCTCCAGCTCTGGGCTAAATAAAGGCCTACATTTTCAAACTTTATCTTCCCCAATCCCAGGGGACCTTTCAAAGAATAACTAACCTACCCCCCACTTGCCATTTTTAACACTTGTGAGCTAATGCATGCTAATGAAAGACTTAGAAAGTATATACAACAAAAAAATCCCCATAGACTCATTAGCTAAGCACCCAGTTGGCATGTTGGAGTATCTCTTCTGCAGGCCTTCTTCCCTCAGTTTAGGGTGCTTTAATATTATAGGCAGCTTTATATCGTGTAAGTTTCACTTACTGTCAGATTATGTTTGCTTTGTAACTGTTTATAAGCATGCTGTTTATTGGTTCTCAATTTTTAGATTCCACCTATAGACAAAGCATGTACTTTCCACTGTTGCTGTGGTGAAACAAATCTTGCTTGCATTGTTTCACTATGTAATACTATTGAGCGTGTTTTAGTTCTTAGAATTTTTTTTTTTTTTCTGTTTAGGATTTACTAGGCAAAATGTCCATATCAGTCACAGGGTAGGAGTGTATTCAGAGCTCAAACAAAGGAATGCTGTGGTCTCAAACCCTCAGGCTGTCAGTGGAGGCAAGGGAAGGGAGCTGCTCACCCTGTCTGAAGGGTGGCTCACATGGAATTCTGTCCGCCGTGGACACTCTCTCATTGGCACATGTCTGCCTGAGACCTTGCCTGTGGCCTGCTCCTGCTCCTGCTCCTAATCTACACTGTCCAGGTTGTAGATGCTGCCTGTGAGGTCTGTCCTCAGAGGGGTGCGAGGACAGGCGTGTGGTTTTCTAACCCTCCCTCTCCTGGCCAGCCTGAGTTGGCTCAGCATTCTGGTGGCCCGTAAGCCTCAATCCTGCCTGGCCAGCTGAAGTGGACTTTCCTGCTGGTGCTCTGACAGGCATGTGGTTTTCTAACCCTCCCCTCTCCTGGCCTGCCTGAGTCGGCTCAGCATTCTGGTGGCCCACAAGCCCTAGTCCTGTGTGGTCAGCTGAAGTGGACTTTACTGCCGGTGCACTGCCAGCCGTGCCGTCTGCATCTGCTTCTCCCCATCTCTCTTCTGACCTAGGTTCCAGGAGGAGCAGGCTGCAGTCCAAGATGAGCTGATCCAGGCAGCAAAATGGGAGAGAGAAATGGCTGCGAAGCACTTGAAGGCATCCAGGCCTCAGGAACGGGGCAGTGCTGGCCGAGAGCAGCCATCCGAGCGGCTGGTGAGTGTGTTCTCCTGAGCTGACTGGTCTCCTGCCTTGTGCAGCACTCTGGCCTTGGAGCCTCATCATCTGGCTTGGCTCTCTTGCCAGCTCTATTACTTGTACCTCCGGGGAAAGTGTATCTTCCAGCACCGGGAACTTGGGTTCTTTGAGTCCTGGCTTTCACTGATTTGCTTTGCCACCTTGATACAGTTTTCATTCTCTGTGGACCTCAGGAGCTGTATGAGCCCAGACCATTTGACAGTCTCATGCACCTCTGAGACATCACAGGGTAGGGTGGCAGCACTGTGTGTTCCAGGAATGAATGAGGAGAGAGGACAGGATGCTCAGGGCCATGCGGTGTGGGACACCAAGAGCATTGTTTTCAAAGTGAGGCAGCCCAGGTGCAAATCCTGGTTCCCTGCTTTTCAGCCCTGGCACATTGTCTGAGCCTTGGCAGAGGATCGTGATATTCATATAGGGGTTGCCCTGGGGACCAGAGATAATAGCCACCCAGGGCTTACACATGCGGCAGATCATGAAAGTGTGCTATGACTGCTGTTACTGTTATTAATTCATCTAATTGATTGGGGCCATTAGTCAAGATGCTTTGTACTTAAATGCAGAGTTTATTTCACAACATGAAAAGTCCAGGAACACTCCCAGTGTGGGACAGTCCATTGGCTCGCCTCGGGGACCTGGTGCTCCTCCCTCCCTTCTGCTATCCCCTGCAAGCCCAGACCATGCTCAGGCTGACTCCCGCAGTTTTGTGATGGTTGCTGTTGCTTCATGGTCACAACTTAGCAGCCCACTTGTCTGTCAGCAAAGATAGCTTCCCCAGAGCATTCCTCGTCCATCCCATTGGCTTGAGTTGTGTTGGGTGCCCCGGCCATTCCAGTCCTTGGCAAAGAGACCAGGGAGGCTCCACCAACTGCAGCCAGGGCTCTTTTCTAGAGACATTTGGGCAGGAATGGTTGTTGGCAGCATGTGATTTGAGTCGAGGAGCATTCTTGCCTGTATGAGGTAGGCCTTCCTGAGCTGATGATGGGGTGGGAAGGAAGCATGCTGGCTGATTTGATGATCACACAGATGTTCAAAATGTTCAGTGGGTGTGGAAGGAATGCTGGTTTAAATGGGCCTTTTGGAAAATATAAACCCTTTGACTCTTACCCCTCAGGAAATTTTCAGTCTATGGGAGAAGATAGGCTTAAGCCAAGAACTTTGAAATATGCCTAATTGGTTACAGCAAGTGTTATTAAACAGCAGTGAGATGAGATGATTTGGGGATGCTGAGGGACTAGTGTAAGCTGCCGGTGGGCTAGAAATGGCATTCAACCCCACCCTGGAAGTTGTATAGCCCCAGGCAAGGAAGCAGGGTAAGAAGGGTAGCAGGGCACTGGGAGGGGAGAGCAAGATCTGAAGCCTTTGGATGTCTTCACTGTACTCATGAGGTAGTTCACCAGGCTCTGAAGCAATAGAAGACCCTTATAGTTTGTAAGAGGGAGAGCAAGTCCAACTTGGGCTTCTAGAACCCTGCAGGTTCCTGGTGAGGAGTCTGTTGATGTGAGGACCTGGACAGGGTTTGGGAGGTTCTGTTTGTCAGTCTCTGAAGGGTGGGAGGTTGTCACCCCACTGCCAACAGCCAGCACAGAAGACCCTCCTTGTAGAGACCAAGGGCTAATCATGTGGACATTCACCTGAATGTGGGAAATCACAGCCTGTAGGTGCTCCATGGCTTCATTCTCACCTGGAAGGTGTTAATTACAGTGGAGTTGAATTCACAGATTCCTGTTCTGCCAGCAAAGGGGAAGGCTGGGCCCATTTTCTCAGACTGTTCCTGGGGTGAGATCTGATGAAATGAGAGGGAATTTAGATGGCCCTCCATGCAGATGTATAGAGGTTTTGTTATCATTGTTGTTTGTGAAGGGTGAATTTAGAATAAAAAATAAATTCTTGCTTGATTTATTCTCATTTTTCTAGAAAAATAATACTGTCTGTGAGCCTGAGTTTGTAGGAATTGGTGAAGCATGTCACTTCCTTCAGGTTGAAAGGTTTTTTTTTGGTTTGCTTTTTGTTTTTTCAAGGTAGGGTCTCACTGTAGCCTAGGCTGACCCGGAATTCACTGTTTAGTCCCAGGGTGGCTTTGAACTCACAGCAGTCCTCAGCCTCCCAAGTGCTGGGATTAAAGGTGTGAGCTACCACTCCTGGCCAGGTTGAAAGAAGGTATTTTGCCTTCCTTGGTGAGTATTCCCACCTAACTACTCAGTGTTCTTCCTCCTTCTCTCCCTCCCTTTTTTTCTTCCTTTCTTTCTTTCTTTTTTCTTGGTGTTTCAAGGTAGGGTCTCATTGTAGCCTAGGCTGACCTGGACTGCACTATGTTTTCTTAGGGTGGCCTCGAATTTACGGTGATCCTCCTACCTCAGCCTCCCAAGTGCTGGTATTAAAGGTGTGCACCACCACACCCGGCCTCTTTCCCTTTCTTTCTTTCTTTCTTTCTTTCTTGCTTTCTTGCTTTCTTGCTTTCTTCCCTTCCCTTCCCTCTTTCTTTCTGTCTTTCTTCCTTTTTCTCTTCCTTCCTTTCTTTTTGTTCTGAGGTAGGGTCTTGCCCAGGCTGACCTGGAATTCACTGTGTAGTCTTAGGGTGGCCTCAAACTCACAGCAATCCTCCTACCTCTGCCTCCTCCCAAGTGCTGGGATTAAAAGTGTGCACCCCCACACCCGACTCTTAGTGTCCTTTCTTCCTGCAGTTAGTATTCTGATTTTCTTTCAAGAACTTTCCTTTTTTGTATTGTGTTTAGTCTCTGAGATTTTAATTCTAGTGCCCATCTCTGTGGAAGCTACAACTGGGCACACATCCCAAGCTCCACCAGGAAAACTTGCAGTTTGGATTGGGGGTACAGAGATTGGTGGGAGGTCAGGGCAGAGGTTGTTCATTGAAACTCAGGTAGGCTGTGCAGGCCCCTTATACTGTTAGGCTTTGTCTTTTTGCTGCCTCTGTTCCCTCTTGGCACTCTGATGTCTGTCTGGTCCCCTGGCCTTCTTGAGGGTTGCATCTGCTGGTATTTGTCAGTCCACCATCCTTTGTTTTCACCGGAGCTGGTTTCTTTTGTGTGGTAGTACAGCAGGCTCACTTCTCCATCTCCTTCCGGAGGGGCAGTGGCGTCAGGAGAATCTCTTAGGAGAGGTCAGAGCAGCGCATCTTCGTGTAGGTGGTGCTGTAGCATCAGGTACATCTCCTGCAGGCGGGGCCACGGCAGATACATCTCCCGTAGGAAGAACTGTATAGATGCACTTCCTGTAGGAGGGATTGTAGCAAGTATTTTTTTAAAAAATTAAAAATTTTAAACTTATTTATCCATTTTGAGAGGGAGAGAGAGAAAAAGAAAGAGAGAGATACAGAGAAAATGGGTGTGCCAGGGCCTCCAGCCACTGCAAATGAACTCCAGATGCATGCGCCCCCTTGTACATCTGGCTTATATGGGTAATAGGGAATTGAACCTGGGTCCTTAGGCTTTTCAGGCAAACACCTTAACCACTAAATCATCCCTCCAGCCCTAGATGGTGATTTTTGAGGCCTGCAGATACCTGTTGGAGAAGGGAAGCTGATAAGTGCCAACAGCTAAAGTGCCAGGTGGATGCTGTTGCTATTGCTTGCAGAGGATGTGACTCCCTTTTGATGGGTGGCAAGTACTTTAGTGGAGAGAATTTTAACTTCGGAGAATTTATATGAGAGGAGAAAGATGGAGAGAAGAACCTGAACGCAGTGTGGAGAATTCTTTTCCATTTGTGAAGGCACTGAAGGAGGCTGGGGTCAGCAGCCTTCTGGGCAGAGTGCTATAGGGCCTGGTAGTCTGAGGAGTTTAGAACAGAGTGCATCCTTCTTTCCTGCTTGCCCTGGGCCCGGTCAGCCAGAGGCATTGCTGGTGGCTGCTGGTAGAGTGAGCTGGCTGCTACCCCTCCATGACTTCTGTGACTCAGTGCCTCGAAGCCCAAATTCTTTGGACCTGTAGCCCCCTTTGGATGTACTGAGAGCAGTCTCGGCATTTAATATGCTCTTATACCCTCTCTGTATGCGTCTGATTTTTATAATAATGACCTTTAATCCTCTTCTGCTTGAGTGAATGATTTACCTCATTTTTAGGAAAAGTTCATAAAACTAATGAGAAGGAAAGGTAATAATTTTTATAACCTATTTCTGATGACAAAAATGTTACCCTTTCCCACCTAGTGCAGTGGTAATGAACTGCTCGGTACGTGTTTGTGCCTGTTTCCTGTCCCTTGCATCTTGTCCAGCCCCAGTTCTGCTCCAGGTGAAGGCCCCGAGTGTCATTGACTCCTTTATGAGCTGTGCTTCCCTCTGAATTGGAAGAGGTCTGGAGTCCAAATCAAACATTCTGGGTAGAACTAAGAGAGACTGAAGTGGTTTGGGATGAGCTTTAATGGTCCAGTGGATGGAGAAATAGAGGCCTGGCAGAGTGAGGTTTACAGCTCTGCCTGGTGTTTTGCCACACGTAGTAGTAGGTAGATGAGACTGCAGCGCACCTGATAGAAACCAAAAACCCTCATTTCATTCTCTTTTTTTTTAAATTAAAAAAATATTTACTTGATTTATTTGGGTACTGGGGAATTGAACCTGGGTCGTTTGGCTTTGTAGGGCAAGTACCTTAACCACAATCCCGTCTCTTTTTTTTTTTGTTTTTTGTTTTTCGAGGTAGAGTCACTCTAGCTCAGGCTCACCTGGAATTTGCTATGTAGTCTCAGGGTGGCCTTGAACTTACATTGATCCTCCTACCTCTGCATCCTGAGTGCTGGGATTAAAGGCATGTGCTACCACTCCCTGCCCTTCTTTCTCTTTTTTTTAAAAAATATTTATTTATTTGAGGGAGGTGGGAGAGATGAGAGTATATGGGCATGGCAGAGCCTCCTGCTGCTGCAAGCCAGACACATGAGACTGTGCATCTGGCTTTATGGGAGTACTGGGGAATGGAACCTGGGCTGTCAGGCTTTGCAGGTAGGCACCTTTAATCACTGAGCTATCTCTCCAGTCTCATTTCTTTCTTTTTTTGGTGAGCAGTCCACATATCCACACACTAGTATATGTTAGGCACTAAATTGGTTTCCTAATAGATGAAATGAATAGTGTTGCTCGTGTCCTCAGGCAGATGTGTTTATTAGGAGAATTACATTCTTAGAAGTGACAGTACAGTGTTGAAAACATCATACCAGAGGGATAGTGGAGGAGCAAGGAGAAGGAGCTGGTGCCCCCTGACTCTTTGGAGAGTGAGAAAGGTCTCTGAGAGGAGGGGTGGGGGATGATGAAACATGTTAGCTGGATCTTTATAAAAATGAAAGAGAGGCTTGGAAAATGGCTCAGTGGTTAAAGGCACTTGCTTACAAGCCTTGCCACACCTGGGATTCAAATTGCCAGCTTCCCATATAGGCCAGATACAACAAGTAGCACAAGAGTCTGGTGTTCATTAGAGGTGGCAAGAGGCCCTGGCATGCCCCCACCCAAATAAATAAAATTGAAAAAAATGTGGGATTCAAAGTTTATGAGTTGCAAGTTTTTTAAATTGGTGAGGTGGAAGATTTCCCCTTGTACCCTTTCTTTCTAACATTTTCTGCTTGTATTTTGATAGTTTCATTCCTAAAATGATAAACCCTCTTGGAGAGGGAGAGCTGTGGTGTGTCCATGTTCATCTCTGTGGTGTTTAGTATTATAGACACCACTGTCCAGTGGGGTTTTTATCTTTCCTTGGTTTCATCATGGGCCTGTGGCTAAGAGTTGGTAATGGTTGTCCATTATAGCTTCTTTAGAATGTCTAAGAATTCTAAATATAAGGCCCAGATCAGACTCTGGTGTGGTGGTTCACACCTCTAATCTCAGCACTTGGGAGGTTGAGGAAGGATGATTGGCCATGCATTTCAGGCCAGCCTGTATGATGTAGTAAAACCCTGTCTTAAAACAAACAAAAAACAAAGCAAGTTGGGTGTGGTTGCACATGCCATTAATCCCCGCACTTGGGGAAGCAGAGGTAGGAGTGATAGCTGTGAGTCTGAGGTCACCCTGGGACTATAGGATGAATTCCAGGTCAGTCTGAGCTACAGTGAAACCCTAGCTTGAAAAATAAAAGCAAGCAAACAAACAAAAAAGCAAAACCAAACCCACTCGTACTAGACAGCTTCACGCTGCTGGTCTGAACATTCAGATTGACAGTTTAGGGGAGGAAGGGGTTTATGTCAAGCATGCAGATCTAGGGGGACGTTCCATCAGTGGTGAGGAAATTGCCTGTGTACCTCCAAGCAGAAAAACGGCAGCCGGCGAAGTGCCTGCACTAGCACACAAACTCGCCAGAGCTCATACTGCCCTGCACACCTTTGGGCTCAAAATTAGAGTCACCCCCATACACACCTTGTGGCTAGACCCCAGGATTAGCCCCCACTGACACTTCCTCTAGCCAGGTGGCTGGAGACCCCAGTTACGAGCTTTTAATAAAAACACCTGAGAAGCCCGGCATGGTGGCGCACGCCTTTAATCCCAGCACTTGGGAGGCAGAGGTAGGAGGATCACCATGAGTTCAAGGCCACCCTGAGACTACGTAGTGAATTCCGGTCAGCCTGAGCTACAGTGAGACCCTACCTTGAAAAACCAAAAGGTAAAAATAAGTACCTGAGTGTATGGAGGACATGCATTCAAACTAGCACCCCCTTCAAATCAGAACAAACCCCTTTCATTTATCATGGTACCTGGAGTCAGCCAGAAGATGTTTGTTTGGTTCCTGGGCTCAGGCTCAGGTTATGAAGGCAGGACATGACATTTAGCTCAGTGAGATAGGCAGTCTGATGCTTGTATCCTGGTTCTGTGTTTTAGGGTTTTGGTGACCTTAAGGACTCTAGTGGCCTTGTAACTTAGGCCTCTTCTAATTTGAGCGGTAGACAGCGAGCTTGAATTCCCACAGAGATCTATGTTGTTGACACCCATGGCTGATAAAAGACATAAACCGGAAAAACTTCATGACATTCCTTTCTTCTTCTTCTTCTTCTTTTTTTTTTTTTTTGGCCTTCTGAGCTTGACTTTAGATTAGATCAGAGGTTGATAGTTTAAGGAGCCAAAGAGTAAATATTTCTGGCTTTCCAGACCACACACGATCTCTGCCACATATTCTTTGCTATTTTTCTAACACTGGAAAATGTGGAGACTGCTTGGAGCAGAGGTATCCAAAGTGCCTGTGGGCTGCATTGGACTGTGTGCAGGAAACTCCAAGTAAGAGTGTTCTGTCTGGCCGATTCATTGTTTCTTTTTTCTTTCTTTCTTTTTTTTTTTCAAGGTAGGGTCTCACTCTGGTTCAGGCTGACCTGGAATTCACTATGTAGTCTCAGGGTGGCCTCGAACTCACGGCGATCCTCCTACCTCTGCCTCTCGAGTGCTGGGATTAAAGGCGTGCACCACCACACCTGGCTCATTGTTTCTTTTTTGAAGAGGGTCTCACACTGTAGCTAAGGCTCTTCTTGGAATTTACTATGCAGCCCAGGGTGGCCTCAGACTTGTGATCCTCCTGCCTCAGCCTCCCAAGGGCTGGAGTTAGAGGTGTGAACCATCACCCTGGGTAGGATTTTAATTTTGTAAGTCTTCCTGGGAACCTGGTGACAGGATACTCCAGGTAAGCTTCTCAGTGGTTAGGTTTCTTGTTAGCCTCATCTTCTGATCTGTAAAAGAGGATTCTTTCTTTCTGGGTACAATCCAGCGGGCTCTCAGGGCAAGGTCAGGAACTTCTTTAACTCTCTCTTCTTTTTAAACACATTGTCCACCTTCTGTGGTTCATCTGTCATAGCCATCCTGAAGACCCTGAAGTCCACACCTTGGTCATCTCCCAGGTTCGTTGTGTCAGTGGACCAAATTCTAGCACATTAGTTAAAGATCTTAAGTGGTTTAATTTGGCAGAACTTTGGTTCACAGAACAGAATCCATGTACTGCAGGCTGGACTGAAGAGGATGGCTTTACACACAGACTCCCTGAAGACAGTGGAAGCCAAACACAGAGGAGAGACTGGCCACCTGATTCCAAGCAGTTCCTTTCCTTGTAAGGTGGGGACTGGGCACCTAATGTTAGAAAACAGCTGATTAGTTAACTTCAGCTTTTTCTTTTTTTCTGAGTGACCTGGGGTGGGGGGGTGTTGATAGTTGGCGTGCCGGGGCTTCTAGCCACTGCAGTTAAACTCCAGTTGTGGGGGCCACCTTGTGAGCATGCATGACCTTGTGCATCCAGCTTATGTGGGTTCTGGAGAGTTGAACCTGGGTCCCCATGCTTCATATGCAAGCTCCTTAACTGCTAAGCCATCTCTCTAGCCCACTGTTTTTGTGAGGATTTATTTCACCAGAGGCAGCTACATGGTCATGTTAATGAAACTGGCCTGTCAGGAACTTGTGCTGTTCTTGCTGTAATCCTGATTTCTGTGAAAGTTGGATAAACAGCTTAGTTTCAGCTTGGCCGTGGGGAACTTTAGCATGAGTGACTCCATTTTGATTTTTAGCCTGGTCTGTGCAGGAGTTTAGTCCAAAACAATGGCCCCTGTAATTTCCATTTGACAGTTCTATTGGCTGCTGCTGCTTTTGATAATGAGCCAAATTTTTCTTGTGGATTTCTGTGCCTTGACATTTTTTAGTGATTCTGGACATCATATGACTGAGGAAAATGGTGTTTATGCCCAGAAACAGAAACATTTGCCAGGCTGTGGAGGAGAGAGGCCAAGTAAATGGACTGAAGTTGGGCCCAGGATAAGATTGCTACTGAGGTCATTGGGCTGTGCCCCCAGGTGGGCCCAACAGACCTGCAGGCGGCGGCCTCGGCACCTCCGAGGTAAAACTGGTTGTGTCCTCATTTCTCATCTCCCATCAGGTGTGTTGTGATGGAACCATCGTGATGAGGAAGTCAGCTTCCCTCAGCAGCTTCACCCATGCCCAGGCACCAGGGAGCTCATACTCACTTGGTAGGGAAGAAGTCCTAAGGTGAGGACAAGTGGGTAGGGCCAGGGGCTGTCTGGTGCAGGGGGTTGTTCTGGACAACGTAGTCTCAGAGCCTCGGAGGTGCCAGTAGAATAAGGTGGAGGCAGATGATGATCTCCTTAAAAGGAGGTAGGGAGCCCGGGACCCCTGTTTTAAAGAAAGCAGTTGCTTTGTGGACCACTCAGATTCGAGTGTGGGACTACAGCCTCTGGTACAGAGGGTAACATAAGCTGCACATACCATATTCTTGGGTGCACAGTGAGGATTTGGAGTGGGCTTCCAGTCTGCCCCCGTTACCCCATCACAGGTCTACAGATGCCTCCAGGCGCGCCTTCCGGATAGGTTGCGGAGCACTGCTCAGTGCCCTCTGTCGTGTGCCGACACAAGCTGCACGTCCTCATTAGTTGCGAACTTTGTTAGGCAAGTGGCTGATTGCGGTTCCATCCTGGTGTCATTGCTTCTAATTAGCAGATCGCATGTCTATGAAAATGTCTGTTAGCACCAGGGACGACCGAGCAGGCTGACAGCTGGGGCTGAGACCTGGAGAAAACTGTGAAGGAAGCGTTTTCTCTTCAGCCTCCTGAGGACCAGACTGCCAACCTCATCCAGGCCCTCGGCCTCTTGTGTGTTCAGTGGGTCCCCAGGGAAACAAGTTGCCACCAGTGGAGGTGTCCGAGTGGCAGAGGCACTGTCCTCAACTTCCTGCTTCATTCTTTTGAGAGGCCCAGACATGGCTGGTGCTCCAGACTCCATGTTTTGAGTGGAGGACTTAGTGTCATGTGTTAAGAGTGAACTTATGGGATGCCTGGCTTCAGCACTGGGCCACCCTCCACGGCTGTGTCAGATGGTGTGTGCTGGTAGCTGTCCTCCTACCTCTGCCCCCCAAGTGCTGTGAGTAAAGTTGAGTACGACCACACCTGGCTAGACTCTGGAAGTTTTGTTAGCCTTGGGCCCATGTGGATGTTCTGTTCCTTGTCCACTTCCCTGCCATCTCCTGCAGTCCAGTGTCCTGCACTCCTGGTAGCCTCTCCTCCATTGACAAGCCTCAGCAGAACTTCTCTGGGGGTCTCCATTCTCTGTCCTTGGCTAGGGCTGAGGCTTGTCATGGGGTCTGAGGAAGAGTGCACAGTATTGAGAATGGATGTATTTGGCAAAGGCTTGTGTGTGACACATGCTGAGTGGCTGAGCCCTGATGCCCCTGAGCTGACGTGCCAGGGGAGTAAGGTACCAGCTTGGTCCCTCCGGCCTCTGGGCCTCCTTTTTCCTCTTCCTTCCTTGGCACCAGCCTCCTTCTGGGGTTCTGTTTCTGTGGTTGGAGTTGTTCTGCCTGCTCTTAGGGCCCACTTGGGACCCCTGTGCAGTGGCAACAGGTGCTGGGGGACCCTGGGGTGGGATGAGCTGGGGCCTCGACTTGCAGGCTCCCAGTGTCAGGTGGTGTTGAACATGGGACCCATTCTCTAGCTGACTGGTTGGACACGATGTCGGCACCTTATCTTCACGCTGACACACGCTGGACATTAATAGAAATACATCTCGACAGCACATGGGTGGAATTTCAAGCAGCCGCCAGGCCGACGCTCTCGATGGCCTATTGTGTGCTTAACCTCTGCCGAAGAGGGTTTTGATGAGAAATGAGTGAGACTGTTAGCTCGGCAGCTGGGCTGTGGCAGGTTTTCTTCCTACTTCCTTTCTTTTCCTTCTTGATTCTCCAGTGCCTCCTTAATCTCCCTCAGCGCAGCAGGCTTTGCCGCCTCAGGAGTTTTATTTAATCCACTTGCTGCAGGCGCTGCACTCTATAGCTGAGGGGACTTGGCTGGCCTGGGGGACAGTGGCCCTGGGGTGGCCCCATGAGGTGGCCTGGGAGAGCAGATGAGCCTGCACCCCACCTGAGGTGTTCAGCCCTGGGTTCTTGCCCTGGTCCGAGTTCTCAGCATATGGGGGAGGGGGGCTGTTGGGCTCACAGGCTGCTTTGCTTCTGAGTCGCCTCAACCTGCGGAGCCCTTTGCTTTTCTCCTCTCAGGCCTCCCCCCACTTTGTTCTCCTTCCAGAACTGCTAGTGGTACTCAGGCCCCACATGCAGGAGACCCCAGATCTCCATGGAGCTGGATAGCCTGGGTGCATAGCTGCTTGACTCCTGAGGGACTCTGGGACAATCTTCCTCTTCCCCCGTTCTCTTCCCACTCATGGGAGTTAGCAGGGTGGTTTGATGTGGGGACTCAGTGACATGAAATTCAGTGTGTGGGACTGGGCCTAGCAGCCCTCAGCAAAAGTGACACAGAGACCCTTGTTCTAATAGGACTTTTGCCATCACTCTCACCTTCCCTTTCCCAAGCTCAGTCAGTCTTCTCACTTCATTCCAGTGGGCATCTTTCTCCTGGGCTATTATCATAAGTCAGAGCTGTTTCCTCCTGTCTTCCTCCCTCGCTGTTTCATGTTGTTCCTGGCTTTCCTCCTGGCCTCCTGCATTTCCCTAGAGCCCTGACATGGCCGTAGTAACAGCTACCCACAGGCTGTGCATGGGTGCCACTCTGAGCCCCTCTTCCAAGACTTCAGCCTTGGGTAAACCTGCCAGTGCTTTGTCTGCAAGTGGGCCTTGCCCTTGAGGCCGCTAGGGTCCTTGATGGTCTGTGTGGATGGACTCCTGTGCAGGGACCTTTCTCTCATATCCACGGGGTCACCCTCACTTCCACTGGGTCCCCATTCCTTGCACTCCATCTTAACGACTCTACTACACTAGCCCCATAGCCTACCTTCCTGTCCCCCGACTGCTGAGGAAGAAGTTTCCACTCCCCGCCGAGGTGCCTTACCTTCAGGTGACTCGGATTCACAGTTAGCCCCTCTGCGCCTCTGAGTCCCAGGCACACCTTGTCTGGAGCCAGCTGACCCCTGATCATCTATTTTGTTGTCACATGACTTCCATCTTTTGTCATAGTGTCTGGGACTCCCAGTGGCAAAATCATAAATTCACTCCTCACACTTACTACACTTTGGTTTTCACTTCCATTTCTTTCCAGCAGATCTGTTCACTGTCCTTCACTTTTCCCCCATGAGGAATTTGACCTTCGCCCTCACTCGTTTCCTCTGTGCTGCTGCCGCTCTGCTCTCCTTCCTGCATGCTCGGTCCATCCGCTGAGGGCTCTGTTGCCATATCAAAGTGACATGCTTCTTGCCACACTGGACCCCGCGTTCCCATTAGAGAAGCAGCCTTTGAACAAGTAAACATGAGCTACAAACTGAAATGAGCTGGCTAGAGAGAGCAGCGGTGGGGGCCGCATTTAGGTTGTGGTCAGCAGAGGCTTCTCCGAGGAGCTGACATTTGGGCCAAGCACTGCGGGTGGGGCTGGGGAGTAGGCATCCCACCAAGACTTGGGGGTGGGGAGCGGCAGCAGCAGGAGGAGCACTGCCGTCAGGAGAGCCTGCTCTTGGGTCTTGGGCACAGGTAGTAGAGCTCTGAGTTAGAGACTACCTACCTGCAAGCCAGGGCACCCTCAAGTCCCAGGTCTCAGGGAAAGTCAGGGTCTGAGGTGCAGCAGGGAGCTTGTGAAAGGCTCTTATCAAGGTAAGGCTAGCTTAGAGTGTATAGGACCCAAGGCTGGCAGGGGTAGGGTCTGTGAGAAACCCCCCACTAGGAGTCCTGGAGAGAGGTCTTGATGGGACCCCGGGGGAAGCACAGAGTAGAGGGGTCGTGGATCAACTTAGAGCCCACAGGTATAGTGGCATACTCAGGAAAGGCCGGTTCTGTGTCTTGCAGGGTGGTCCATGTTAGTGGTGAGGGGTAGGTTCCCAGGGTGCCGCAGTTAGTCCCAGGTCAGAAGAAGTCCCATGAGCCCAGTCAGCTATTTGAAGGAAGAGAGTAAAAGTAGTTTTAATTCTTGGCATATTGTTGTCAGATGGTAGTCACATGGCCCCTCACAGCTATCGGCTCAGTGTCTGGCTAACAGACTTACAGCGGAGGAGGGAAGAAGGGGTGTTGGGGGTCAGCTGAAAGCTTGTCATCTTCCCCCCTGCCCATCCTCTACCTGAACTCTGCGGCTTCTGTTCTGAAGGTGCTGTTGAGTACTGTCAGTCACTTTTTTTTTTTTTTTTATGACTGTGACAATTCAGAGATGATTTAAAAGGAAGAAAGGTGTATTTTGGCTCAGCGTTTCAGGGGTTTCAGTCCATAGTCATCTTTTTGCATTGCTGGCTCCTTTGTTAGTAGCTTTGGGGAGGCAGAATAGTATGGCAGAGCAAAGTTATTTACCTCAGAGCAACCAGAGAGGGGGCAGGGAGAAGAGAGAAGAGACAGGTTAATCCTGGTGAGGTCAGAACCCCTGTGATCCAATCACCAACTGGGATTAAGCCTTCTGGTGGGGCCACCTCGTGTCCAAACGGTCACAGGCTTATCTACCACTCATGGTGGTTCCTCCGGGGACCTCAAGCCGAGTGTACTCAGTAGCCTGTGTTTTCCCTCAAACCTGTGTTTGGGTCTTCAGCAGAGTGTTTTGCTCAGCTACCTTGTTGTATGTGACTGCTCAGCTCTCCACAGATAGAACTGGTGGTGAGAGAGCACACTGCTGTTGACTCCAGCTAGTCCTTCACGGAAGTGTTTCTGAGGAGTGGGCGCTGGGTGGGGATGTCCTCTTGAGTTGAGTTGTCTTTGACTTTCTTTTTCTAGTGGTCAGCCAGCCTTCCAGGCAGCTGACCTTTGGGCTTTCCCTGAGCCCTCAGACATGTGTCTCTGTTGTTCTGAAGATTTTCTGTCAAGATGCTGACCATGGCACAGCACACAGCTCTTCCCCAGCCATCTGTCCAAAGTTTGGCCCTGGCTAGACCTCGCAGAGGGCCAGTTTTCTAGCATATGAGACAGAACCAGAGAGAAGTCCTCCAGAGCTGAGGACTCCTCCTGGGAGTGGGGTCAGGATAAGGACTGAGGGTTTAGGCAGCCTGGCTGCTGGGGCTGCAGCTGCTGGGGCTGTGGCTGGCCCTGGCCTAGCAAGGCTACCTCTGGGCCCGGGACCAAGGCCTGAACACCACTGGCCCAGGAAACCCTGGATGAACTCTCCAGAGAGCACAACCCACCCCCAGTTTCAGTACTGAGCCTGAACCTTGCCTCCAAGGCTGAGCCAGCCCATTAACCACCCCATCTGTCACATAGCCAGGAAGTTCTGCGAACAGGTGGGCAGGCAGTTCTCCATGCTAATGAGGAGTCTGAAATTCCTCCAGGGACTTGGGACACTGCTGTAGGCCCAGCCTTTGACCCCTTGTTAGGCAGACACAGCTGGCCAGGGGCGGTTGGTGCTCCGTGCTGACCCCAGTACAGCCCTCTTTGACCCCAGAGGGTCTAAAAGGATGGAAAGAGCTGGCGGGGAAGGGCGTTCTCATGTTTCTTACACTATGTTCTTCTGGAGACCAGTCCTTTGAGGAGGGAATGTGTGTTTTTATCTGTTGTCCAGGCCCTGGGCCTCTGGGGCTGTTCCCTCCCAGCCTCTGGTTATACTTTTCTGAACATAGTTGTTTTTTCTTTGGTAAAAATTTGACCTTATCTTGACTCTTATCTACTCCTTGCTAGAGTGGCAGGAGTCTCTTTTGCTGGGCTGAGCTAGGACCTATAGGGGAGGAGTTATCTAATTTCTCTAGCAGCTGGAATTATGAGCATTGGTTTTAGGCCAGAGCCCAGAACCTGTGTGTTTGGGTAGAGAAACCCAGATGCCCATTTTGGAGTTGGTGTGCCTGCCCCATGCACTTCCTGCTCTTGGTTGGGCCAGGCTCTGAGAATGTAACTCAGTCCTTCCTGACTTTCATTCTGTCTTTTCCCTAGAGAACTGTTTTCCACAAGTGTTTTTTTTTTTTTTTTTTTTTTTTTGAGATAGGGTATCTCTCTCTAGCCCAAGCTGACCTGGATTTCACTAGCAGTCTCAGGCTGGCCTCAAACTCATGGTCATGCTCCTACCTTTGTCTCCCAAGTGCTGGGATTAAAGGTGTACGCCACCACTTTTGGTTGTAGCCACAGCCAGGGAGAATCCCGCTGAGCCCTGGGAATGAGGTCACAAAGCTTCAGGGCAGGATCCTCTTTTAGATTCTGGCATCTCTCCCTCCCCCTCTCCTCTCTCTCTGTCATGTGTGTTGAGTGAAGCCCACTAGGTGGCAGTCCTGGGCCACTTGTTGGCAGGATGGGTGGGAGTGTTGGAAAAGGCCCCAGTGGGTGGGGATTGGAGCCCCTTCCCAGGAGTGCTCCTTAGAAGGCCTGTAGCTGCTGCTTCTAGAGAGGCAATCTTTGTCAAGAAGGCTGGCTGAGAGACCCTTCTTCCAGGCCCCATCTTCCTAACTTCCTATTGCTTTTTGTGGCAGTCTTTCCCCTCCTCCTCTACGGCCCCTACCTTTTGTGTGGCTGACTTGGGGCTACTGCAGCTTAGGGGGCCAGTATTGCCCCTGAGACTAGAAACAGTTATGCCAGACCCTGTGGTACTGCTGGGGGAAGGGCTTCCCTTTCTCTTGCTGTGTGCTGCTCACCCAGAAAGTTGGTAATGGCTTGGCTTGAGTCCTGAAAAAATAGAGGAACAGTTGGGATTAGATGGGGAATGAGAAATGTTGGGGTTTTAGGATGGGCTGGGCTATTCCCTCCTTAACCACAAGTTACTCTCTTCCCAGGCCTAGGAAGTCACAATTCTCTTTGCCAAACACCCAGGGCTAGGGCTGAATTAAGGGTGCGTCTCTTCTTCCCCAGACAGATGGAGGGAGGTGGAGGGCTTCTTGCACCGCCTTCCCTCCGAGCTGGTGGCACCCTTCAAGTGCCTTTTCCTTGGCTCCCTTTTGCAGAATGAGCAGATTCTGACTATCTTGTGGGCGGATGGACCGCCAGTTTTGGCAGCCAGAGAGGTGTTTTTTTTTTTTTTCAAGGACCAGGAAGGGACAAGGAGAAATCAGCGAACATAGCAGCGACTTGAACTTGTCGTGAATAGCTGTTGAGTTTGAAGAGTTTCACATTGGCATCTGATGTGGCCGCTGTTGCTCATTTCCCTGGGCATGGTCTGGTGGCAGGAGCTGTGCTGTACTTCTGTCCTCCTGGAAGCTGACCAGGAGAGCTGCATGTGCACTGTCGTGCAGATGGTCTCGTGACATTCCGGTGAGCATACCTAACATAGTTCCTGCTTGCCCAGTATAGTCAGCGGCCGACTCAACACCAGGGTGGCGTTCCATGTGAACACAGAGCCTCTGTGGAGACACGTTGAGCAGAGCTTGCCCTAGCCTTATTGGACCCTTGTTGGGCCTCTCTGAGATAGTGATCAGCCTGCCTTAGTCTTCCAGCTTTCCCACCCCATCTCTTTGTGGCGTACAGGCTGGCTGTTCAGAGCTTTGCAGGGCTACCTTTCTGCAGCAGTGGGTCAGGAGCGGACCTGGGCTTTGTTCTTGCTCCCTAGACTACTGCACCAGTGACCCCAAGTGTTGTGGCATGTGCCCAGGCCACTAGAAGTGGGTGTCACTCAAGGGGTGCCTTAGTGACTGCCATTTCTGAGAGGTGGGAAGGAAGGGCTTCTAGTCTTGAGCCTTTGTTGGGGGGCTGGAGCTTGGAGGGCAGTGTGGGTATTTGACTTCCAGGTGGGGGGCGGGCATTACGTTATCCACAACAGCACTGACATCCCTGTGGCTTTGTTCTGCTGTGTCTGGTGTGCCGGAGAAGAAAGGAAGGAACGTCGTCTGTGTTAATTTAGTTTATAAAGCACCCTAGCAGTTAGAGCTCTGGCTCTTTGCCTCACAATCTGAGCTGCCGTCAGAAGGGGAAGGGAAAGGGGTAGTGAGCAGAAGCCCCCAAACCCCATCTGTGTCATGGAAACAAGCTGTGTGCTTCCAGTGATCACACAGGGACAGAGTGGAAGGTGACTATCCCTCTGGGAGAGGGTGCCAGCAGTGTCATCACTAAAGCAAGCTGGCATCCCACAGGGACGTGGAGGGTGAGCATCTTTCCAGGAGAGGGTGCAAGCAGTAGAAGGTAACCGTCTTCATTGCTTCTCTCCAGCAGTCGTTCCTTCCCTATGGGAAAGGGTGCCAGCAGTGGCCGTGACCTGTCCTGCTTTCCGTTAGTCCCTAGTAGGGTTATTCTGTGCCTGCCAGGGCACCTAGTGGTTTCCCTTGTGGTAAAGCTCTTGCCAGGACACTGGCCGCTGGATGAGCTGTGGAAGGGAGGTGAGCCTGTTCGGAATCATTTTTCCTGACGTTTCCTCTCCAAAGTAGGCTGCTTCTAACAGCTCTGCTGGCAAATGACAATCCCATGTGCTCCCCCTAATTGGCTTGCAGGGAGATTGATCTCTGCCTGTGTGCTACTAGGAACCCCGGTGTCTCTCCCCAGGGATCATGCACCTCCAGATGTGTCCTGCTTTTAGCTACCCTCTCTGAAAGGATGGGTTTAGGAGTCCTGGAGGTGAAATGATGGGCACGGTCAGCTGAGCCTCAAAGCAGCCCCTCAGGTTTAGTGTCTGGCCAGTCACCAAGAGTGAGCAAGACTGCTGCCAGCCTTCCTGGGCCTGGCACTTCCCAGTGGAGATAACGAGCTGTCATATTTGGAAACTCTGGGGAAGGGGAGAGTGCAGAGAGAATCTGAGAGTTTGTGCATAGAACCACGGCCTGAAGAGAGTAGCCAGCTATCCTGACTGTTGAGGGCTGAAGCACGGGATCGGGCGTAGGTGGTGGCAACTAGGAGTGAAGAAGGAAGAGGAGTGGAGTTCTCCAAAGGAGACACCATTATCAGCTGGGGAAGGAGTGGACAGTTGTACAGCCTTAGCTGGGGGCTGGAATCTGCACCCACCTCTGTATGCCTGGCCACTACAGAGGACAGCCAGGGTCCATTGGAGGTGAGTTAGCTTGTCTAAGGACCTGAGCAAATACCTGTGTATACAAATATCCAGGCTCTTACTTGCGGCCCTGGGTTCGTTTTGTGGTGCTGGGGTCAGTCTTTTTTGACCTGGGTTTATGTAATGGTCAGTCAGCTTCTGTCACTCCACTGTGTAGGAGGTATCTGGAAATGTGTTTGACTCCACTCTTAAAAACCTGTGGTTTTATGAGCTTCCCAGGGGATTCTGCAATATATCTATATTTGAGTCACCATGGCTATTTTTTTTGGCAGCCTGATTATTTAGACTTGACAGGTAGGCACAACTGTCTCATTAAATGCAGAGGTATTTGTGTGGCTGGAAAAAATGGAACATTCCATTAGTCTGTAAAAATACTGTTAGCTTCTTTTATTCATAAGCTCAATGTATTAAAATTTGTTGTCATTAACTTTTGGGAATGGGAGCAAGGTCATTGCTTCTTTTAAGTTCTTGTGACTGCCCAGGTGCTCGTGGTTATGCTGTGTGTTTGTGGAAGTGTGTCTACCTGTGTGCTGTGTCTGTGTAGACGCAGCCCCATCCCTGTGCTTGGGCCAGGATCCTTACATGTATTTTATCATTTGATCCTCAGAGTCTCTATCAGACAGGGACAGTGTTGACGCTGAGGCTGCTCCGTGTCCATGGTGGTGCGTATAGGACTGCCTGGGGAAGCCCAATTGCTGCTGCAGGTCTACCTCTGGGCTTTGGTGTTAAGAGAGCCAAGTGGGCCTGGCAGCAGGAATGCAGAGTGGAGCGTCCTGCTGTGGGTGCATGTCCTCACTCCCCCAGGCATTAGAATCTGGGGTGGGGGAGAAGGGGACAGGAAATAGAGATTGCAAGCAGAGGCTTCTTGGGTGATTCTGTTAAATACTCCCACTATTGAAAATCAATAGTTTTGTGAAAGGAGAAGAATGAGCATTATTAAAACCTGACTCCTTTGTTCCAGAAGGCTGCTGGGGAGCCGCCAGCTCAAGGGGCAAGGTGTCTACGTGAACTTCCTCCTCACTCCCCATGGCTGCCAACCAGGACGCCTTCCCCCTGTGGACAGTGGGAATAACTGGGGGGAGTCTCCCTCTGTTCTCTTTCACATGTGTACCATTCAGGTGGCTGGTTCTGGGTGACTTTGGACACATGCCCACACCTCTGTGGCCTCAGTTTCCTCATTTGTAACATCAAGAAATATGGGAGAAAGTGCTTTATTGTTCGCTGAGTGCTTTGGAACACCTTGCTGTCCAGGCACCTAGGGTGACGGATGGGCCAGAACCCACCCCTGAGCACTTGGCCTTGAGTTGTGTGGAGGGCATGAAGGGGAGATGGTGAGTAAACAGGTGCTTGGGCGGATGGCAAGTGTACCTGGTTGGGCTTAGCCTGCTTCTCTGCTTTGACCCTGTTAGGGAAAGCAGGAGTCCTGTCACTCGTGTTTGCTCTCTCCTGTCCTTGTGTCCCTGTAAGATCACTAGTTAGAATCTCTCCCTTTTCCTCTCTTTCACTTTAGCATAGGGGAAAATACAACACAGGCTCTTTTATTTTGTGTGTGTGGTTCGGGGGAGGCTCTTTTGAGGTAGAGTCTCACTCTAGTCCAGGCTGACCTGGAATTCACTATGTAGTCCCAGGCTGGCCTTGAATTCACAGTGATCCTCCTACCTCTGCCTCCTGAGTGCTGGGATTAAAGGTGTGTGCTACCATACCCAGCCAGTCATGGGTTCTTATGTGCACTAAATGTCAGCAACTAATTTAACCTTAAAACCAGGAAAGGGAAGGAGGACAAGAGGAAGAGAAGAAGAAACCATGTGGTATGAGCAGAACAAACATGAAGACTAAGTGTAGCCTGAGGCCTGCCCGGCTTTAACCCTGACTGGATGAATGCCCCCCTTCAGCTTTCAGGGTGCAGGTTTATGATAAGGTTTTGAACTAGAATTTGAGACCTGCTGAGCTCTGGTGTAGCCTTGTGACACCCTACCAATAACCTTCAGTTTGTCACCTGTGAAACAGACCACTACCAGCTGTTCCATGTCTGAGGGGAGCGTTAAAATCTTGATTAAGAGGCTAAGCAGAACACACTCCTGGCGAACTGACAGTCTGCGTGGCCACCAGTGCCCATCAGCAGGTGCTGCCCCCGTGTCCCCTGCAGCCCGTAGCTGTCTGCTATTTTTAGCTCTTCTGTAACTCCATTAACCACATCCACCTCCTTGTGCCGCTGTCTGTGTGTTTAATTATGTAAATGGCATTACAAATCACAGTGGTGTTGAACTACATCTCATTTCTCACAGCAAATCAAAGCATGTTACACTGTGTCTTGTGGGCCATCCATTCCGTCTGAAGGGAGATGTAGTGGAGGGTGATAGCTTGCTTCTCATCGAGCAAATGGGCCCGGAAAATGGCGGTTTTCACCTAGACATTTCAACGGGATGAACACGGGCTTCCTCTCAGCAGCTGACTTTTAGCTTGAGTGGGCTGTATGCCTTCAATTCAGCCAGATCGCGGCTGACGCATACCGCTACTGAAATGTGCACCACACCAGGACGAATGGTGGCTTCAGGGCTGTAGTGGGTCCAAGGGGCCAGCAAGCAAGACTGTGTCCTATTTGGAGGCCTGTAGAAAGGGCTTGAAGTACTTCACCTCCTCCATCGGAGACCCTCCTCAGGCGCACTCTCTAGGAAGCTCCTGTCTGTTGGGTGATACTCAGGTTGTCATTTGGCTCCTCATCTCTGATGGATGTTCAGTGGGAAGTAGTGAGCACCCTTCCTACAGTCAGGCTTCGTGGTCACAATCTCATGTTCTGTGGAACCGGCCACACTTCCTGCTTCTCTGCTCAGCATTCAGTGGGGGATCTGCCTGCTCTCCCCAGCCACCAGCCTTCCTGCCACCTCCTTGATCTCCTTCAAGCAGCAGCCTTCAGTCTCAGTGCTGGCTCCATCATGGATATCATGTGATCTGTGGTCAACCTCATCACTCCTCTGGAATGATCTTCTTGCATGCCATGTGTAGCTTGTTCTTGGGGCCACACTCCATCGGTGTTGTGGCTGCTGAGTCAGGGCATGGCTCCTTGCAGACTTGGCCACTTCACTCATAAACACATCAGCACAGACCTCATGCTCAGTGCCATAGCGTGATGTGAACCACAGGACAGCCATGGGCCCATATGCACTGCATAGGCCACATGCAATTGTTGTAATCCTGTCCTTGTAACTCTTTCAAAATGCTAGGATTGAGTCAGAGACACATATGCTGTGTAGTTATGTCTCTCATATCCTTAGATCTAATGGGACAGCTGCTCAGACAGTGTTGAGTTACTTACGACCTGGACATTGTTGAAGATGGCAGGTCACTGACATTGTAGAATGTTTCATCCCTGTGTTTATCTGACCTTTGCCTCTGGTTAGATTCAGGTCAAGATGCCAACCCAGCGCTTTGGTGCTCTTTGTGCTCTGCACCAGGAGGTACCCAATGTCGTCTTCTCTAGACATTATATTTGGTTACTTGATTAAGGAATATGTACTAGATACCTGTCGTAAAGGTACCTTTTCTTCTTCTGAGTGAATAGGTAATATGTAGGATAACACTGGAACTGAGAAGCACCCCATTTCCTGTCTTTGTACCCACTGATGATTGTATGTGCATGGACATATGTGTGTGTGTTTGGAGGTAGGGTCCTCATTATGTTGCCCAGGGTGGCCTGAATCTCCTGGACTGTGATGATCTCTTGCCTCAACCAAGTAGATAAAATTACAGGCACCTACCATAGAACCTGGTTTTGTTTTTGTTTCAACCACTTATATATATATAATTTATTTTTTAAAATTTAATTTATTAGTTTTCTTTTCAGCAAATACAGGCAGTTTAGTACCATTGTTTAGGCTCATCCATGATCTACCTCCTCCCAATGGACCCTCCTTGTTGATGTAAATGGGTCATGCATTGTGGAGTTAGCCCACAGTTATTGGTACAATAAATGTCTCTGCATATCATGACCCAACATGTGACTCTGACATTCTTTCCGCCCCCTCTTCCGCAAAATTTCCCTGAGCCATGTTGGGTTCACTTTTGGTCTGCTTCAGTGATGAGGTGTTGGGGGCCTCTGAGGCTCTGGCTCTCTGATTTGGTAGGAGTTGATTTTTCTCTGTGTTGGTCTCCTTCCCCTTTGTGCTGGTGTGTGGCACTGTTTGGAAAGGTTGTGGAACTGTTAGAAGGCGGAGCCTTACTGGAAGAAGTGTGTAGGTGGGAGCAACCTTGGGGTGTTACAGCCCAGGGTCCATGTGTTGTTTTGTCTGTCTGCCTCTCTGCTGGGTTGACGACAGCTTCTCACCTTGGCCTCTGCCTTCCCTACCATCATGGACTCTACTGTCTGGTTTTCTAAGTGGAGTTAAATTCTCCTTCCTTAAGCTGGTTTGGTCAGGTGTTTGTTCACAGCAATGAGAAAGTGACTGACATATCCTGATGGCCACCATTCTCTTCTCTGTTTCTGTGACTTGGACTGCCTTGTGGCCACATACATAAGCTTTGTTTGTAACTGGCTTATTTTACCTAACATGCTATCAAGTTTCATCCATGTTGTAGCATGTACCAGCATTTCCTTCCACTTCCTTTCTTTAAATATTTTCATTTATTATTTGAGAGAGAGAGAGACAGACAAAAAAGAGTGGGGCAGAAGAGATGGTTTAGTGGTTAAGGCATTTGCTGGCAGAGCCAAAGGACCCAGGTTGATTCCCCAGGACCCATGTAAGCCAGATGCACAAGGAGCACATATGTCTGGAGTTCGTTTGCAGTGGCTGGAGGCTCTGGCGTGCCCATTCTCTCTCTTATCTGTCTCTCTCCTCTCTATCTCTTTCTGTTTACAAATAAAAAAAAGAGAGAGAGTGAATATGGGCATGCTAGGGCCACTGAAAGTGAACTCCAGACACATGTGCCATGTGCATCTGCCTTTATGTGTGTACTGGGGAATCAAACCCAGGCTATCAGCTTTGCAAGCAAGTACCTTTAATTGCTGAGCCATCTCTCCAACCCCTTTCCAGTTTTAAGATAATTCCATATGTGTATGCAAAAATGTCACCTGCTTATTCGCTTTCAAATTCTCTATCTCAAATTTAAAAAAAAGTTTCAAGGCTGAAGGGGTTAAAGGGTCCAGGCTCAATTCCCCAAGACCCATGTTAGCTAGATGAACAGGGGGCGGACGTGTCTGGAGTTCGTTTGCTGTGGCTGGAGGCCCTGGCGCACCCATTCTCTCTGTCAAATAAACAAATTAATGTATTTTTTAAAAAAGTTTCAATCTGTCAATCTTATCTGAAAAATTCATCTCTTTAAAAAAGTTACTTATTTACTTGCAAGTAGAGAGAGACAGAGAGAATGGGCGTGCCAGTGCCTCCTGCTACTGCAAATGAACTTCAGATATATGTACCACTTTGTGCATTTGGCTTTATATGAGTACTGGGGAACTGACCCTGGGTCATTAGGCTTTGCAGGCAAGCAGCTAGCTTCACTGCTGAGCCATCTCTCCATCCCAAATTCATCTCTTTATCACATACTGATGTGATATTGGATATAGAATATAAAAGCTAATTGAACAGGCACCATTAAATGACTGTGCATATGCATATGTTAAAGTTATAGACAATATTAAATATGGACATATGGCGATGCCCAACCTTTTAACATTAACACATGATACTGTTATCTACAAAGTTCACACTTAAGAACCATATGATCAAGTTACAAAAAACAAATCACAAAAAGCTCAAAATTTTCAAGGTAGTTTATGATTCTGTATAGGCCTGTATTAATAGCTATCTTAGGCCTCACGTGGCCCACAGACTGTAGTTTGGAAATACCTGGCTCGTCCATTTTAAATTGGATTATCTTTTTATTGTTGTGTTGTAGGAACTGCTTATTCTAAGAGTCTTCTAGCAGGCATGTGCCTTGCAGGTATTTTCTTGGTGATATTCTTTGATGCATAAACATTTTTAATTTGGATGAAGTCCAATGCCTGTGCTTTTTTCAGTTGGTGCTTATAGTTCTGGTGTACCGTACCAAGGAATCATCACTAAGCCCCAGGTTGTAAAGACTTACCTCTGTGTTTTCCTCTAAGAGCTTTATGAGTCTCACTCTTATGTTACGACTATGAATCTAACTTGAGTTGTTGTGTACGTGGATGTGATTGAGGCCCACTTGTACCTGTACCATCAGCTGAGGCAGCTATCCTTTTATCCACAAATCGTTTTAGCCTCCTTGTTAGCAATAAAGCACTCATATGTGTATGGGTTTATTTCTGGACTTTCAATTCTGTTCCACTGGCATGTGTCCATTGCTAAGCCATGACCACCTTGTCTTGATGGCCTGTAGGCTTGTAGTTTTTTTTAATTTACTTTATTTTTAAAATTTTTATTATTATTATTAACAACAGGTTTCGTATGAATACATCATGTGTTGGTACCCTCTTTTCCTTCATCCCTGCCCTCATTCCGTTGGGGACGCAGGTATTCCCCATGGAGTTGTGGTTTATGTGTTATGGGAGAAGCAGTCAGTTATTTTGGGGGGTAGGGGATGCCTCTGGGCATGATGTCTCACCTGTGGCTTTTACAATCTTTCTGTCCCTTCTTCTGCAAAATTCTCTGATCCGTAGTGGGTGAGTTTTAAGTCTACTTCAGGGATTTGCTCTTAGAAGTCTCTGGATCTCTGCTTTGGTAGGTGTTGAGTATCCTCTGTCTGTCTCCTTCACTCTGGTGCTGATAATCAAGTTCAGCAAGGAAGCCGCACTCTTGCTCATCTCCCCAATTCCTCTGTGGTTTCGGCTGTGCCTTGGCTGAAGTGTGAGGGGTAGCTCATCTCCCCGGGTCTCACTACTTCTGAAAAAGAACAGATTCTCCAACGGAGAGTGAAGTCAGCACAGCTGTAATGGGATAAGCATTATTAATTTAGGGAAAATTTGATGTATGTAACCCCTGTTTTAGCCAAAGACCAGTGAGTTCTTGACAGTGGAAAACAAAATCTTTGTCTCTTTAGGATTCTGATCTGGTTCCCAATTCCAGATATGGGTTCCTTTACACTGAGTGGATCTTGTAGTCAATCAGAAAGCTATTGGTTACCCACTGAGGCTGTGTGCCATTATTGCACTGGAGTGTACATCATATCAGGGTGTTTGCTTCTAAGTAGCTTAGACCTCTGGTTGCTCAGACCTTTGTTGCCCATTTTCCCTAGTAGCTCATGTAGTTCTTTTCAGCACTTGACAGGCCAACAGTCTGGGGACTGGCTTTCTTCTGAATTCCAGTCTGGTCTCTCCATGCTCTGAGTTAGCAGCATATGGTGTCTTCAGCAATAGAGTCTTACCTTTTGCCTCAGGTGGGCAATCAAGTGCTTTGAGAGAAAGCTGTCTTAATTTGAGGACCTTGTAGGTCTTTCCGATCAACAGCTCAATATGGGTAGCAACCAATCTCTGGTACTGGGAGTTACAGGTCAGAGACAAAAAGAATTTTTTTAAAAAAAACTTAGGCTTCATCCCACCCTCACCAGAGCCCTACTTTCCAGGTGCTACCCCCTTACTCCTTTTGAGAGTTATATCTTTTTGGCTATCTCCAAGGATAAAGGTTTCTATGGTATCAGTGCATTTTGTATTTAATTTTGTGTTTGTTTTTCCCCTTCCTTTCCCCCGCCCCAAACCCTTCCATCCCTATTGTGTGGGCCTAGAGTTGACTATCGGGTATGACATCAACTCTAGCAGATCCAGGTTAGGAACTGCAGATAAGTGAGACCATGTGATGTTTGTCTTTCTGTGATTATGTGAGTTCATTGAGTATGATCTGTTCCAAGTCTGTCCACGTTTCTACAAATTTCGTTGTATCGTTTTTTCTTACTGCTGAGTAGAATTCATTGTGTAAATGTACCACAACTTCGCTGTCCATTCATCCAATGATGAGTATCTGGGTTGATTTCAGTTCTTAGCTACAATGAATTGAGCAGCTATAAACATGGCTGAGACAATGTCTATGTATTGATGCATGGAGCATTTAGGATAAATGCCCAGTAAGGGAATAACTGCGTCTGTTGGTAGCTCTATGTTCATCCTTTTCAGGAATCTGCATATTGATTTCCACAGTGGTTGAACAGGTTTCCATTCCCACCAGCAGTGGACGAGGGTTCCTCTTTCCCCACATCCTTGCCCACATTTGTCGTCGTTAGAATTTTCAGTGGTTGCCATCCTTACTGGAATAAGGAGGAATCTCATGGTTGTTTTAATTTGAATTTCCCTAATGGTTAGGGATGTTGAACATTTTCTTAAGTGTCTTTTTGCCATTTGTAATTCATCCTCTGAGAACTCCCTGTTCAGTTCTCTTAGGCGTATAGTTTTAACATTGAGGTCCTCCAGTTTTTCTTCTTGTGCTCTATACCAATTCTGTTAGCTTTACATTCCTAGGAAAAAAGGTGGTTGGAATTTTGTAGTCATAGCCTATTTTTTTTTAATATGTGTAACTGTTTTTATTTTAATTATTGAATTGATTACATTTAATTTTTATTTTCTTATTTTTTACATTCATCTTTATTATTTTCTTCCTTCTTCTAGGTTTGGGTTTAGGGTTTAGGGTTTAATTTTTTTTTTTTTTTTTGGCTATGTTGGAGTCAAGCCCAAGGTCTCACACATGCTGGGCAAGTGCTGAACCGCTGCGCTGCTGTATGCAGACACTGCTGAAGTACTATGCGTGCTGCTACCGCTCCACCCTTCAGTCTGCTCTTTTCCTGCACCCTCCAGGTGTAAATGCAGGCAACTGACTCAGGATCTTTACTCTTCTAATTTGAGCATAATTTTTTTCTTTTTGTTTTTTCACAGAGGGAGAGACAGAGAGGGAGAATTAGCGTGCCAGGGCCTCAGTCACTGTAATTGAACTGTAGGCGCTTGCACCACCTAGTGGGCATGTGTGACCTTGCGCTTTCCTCACCTTTGTGCATCTGGCTTATGTGGGATCTGGAGAGTTGAATATGGGTCCTTAGGCTTCGCAGGCAAGTGCCTTAACTGCTAAGCCATCTCTCCAGCCCATAATTTTTTTCTTCATGTTACTATAGCTTTTTTTGGTTGTCGTATTATTTATTTCTCTGTGTGTTGTATATACATATATGTTCATGTGTGTGTACGAGTGCTTGTACATGTATATGTACATGTATGTGGAGGCTAGAGGTTGATAACAGGTGTCTTCCTGTATCACTCTTCACCTTGCTTGAGATAGTGACTCTTGCTGACCCCTAGAGCTTATCCATTCAATTAGACTAGCTAGCAAGTGAGGCCAAGAGATTCCCTGTCCCCACCTCCCCAGTGCTGTTATAGATGTAAAATGCCTGCCTGGCATCTTATGTGGGAACTAAAGATCGAAACTCAGCTCTTCATGCTTGAGTGGCACATACCTTACCTGTTGAGCATGTCTTTAGCTCCTTAGATGCCTTTTAAAAATGTTTATTTTTATTTATTAGAGAGAGAGAAAGAGAGGGAGGGAGGGAGGGACAGAGAGAGAGAATTGGCATGCCAGCCCCTAACCACTATGAGCGAACTCCAGATGCATGTACCACCATGTGCAGCTGACTTACTTGGGTTCTGGGGAACCTTACCTGGGTCCTTAGGCTTTGTAGGGAAGTGCTTTAACTGCTAAGCCATCTCTCCAGTCCTTAAATGCCTTTTGAATGTAGTATTTTTTCCACTCGTCGAGTTTCAATCTGTGTACCTTTGGATGTAAAGTAATCCTCCCTTGGAAAGGAAAGTAAATAGATCATCCATTCTGCCCATCTCTGTCTTTTGAGTGGAGTGTTTAATCCATGTACGTTTAGAGCAGTGATGAGTGGTAGGATTTCTGCTCTCTGCTGCTTTCTGTGTGGTCTGGATTTGTAATGCTTTTGTTCCTCATTTTATGTCATAAAACAATTCACTTCTCATTTCTTTTTTGTATATATTCTTTAGATAGTTTCTTTGCAGTTACCACAGGGATTATACTTAACATCCTTATAAGTTAGGAACTCTCACTGTTCTGGGATTTGGATATTCAAACTTTGGTGGTCTCAGGTCCTCAAGCTTGCACCAGAGATACACTTAAAAGTTCAGCCTCTCTCCAGCCCTCTTGTTCTTCTGGTTTTAAAAATATATTTTATTTATTTATTTGAGAGAGAAAAAGGGGGAGAGGGGGGGTGGGGGGAGGGAGGGAGGGAGAAGGCCTCCAGCCACTGTGAACGAACTCCAGATGCATGCACCCCCTTGTGCATCTGGCTTATGTGGGTCCTGGAGAATGGAACCAGGATCCTTTGGCTTTGCAGGCAAATGCCTTAACTGCTAAGCCATCCCTCCAGCCCTCTTTTTTTTTAAAAAAAAACATTTTATTTATATATTTGCACACATGCGCACGTGCACACGAGAGAGAGAGAGAGAGAGAGAGAGAGAGAGAGAGAGAGAGAGAGAGAGAGAGATTAAGAGGCAGGTAGGGAGGGAGGGAGAGAGAGAAAATGAGTGTGCTAGGGCCTCTACCCACTGCAAATGAACTCCAAATGCATGTACCCCTTGTGCATCTGGCTTACATGGATACTGGGGATTTGAACCTTGGTCCTTAGGCTTTGCATGCAAGTTCCTTAACCACTATGCCATCTTTCTAGTCCTCTCTTCATCATTTTTAAATTAGGTTTTCAGTTTGGTTTGATATCAGATGATTGATTGATATTTTTTAACTTAAATACTTTAAATGCAGGCATCTGATGTGAAGTTGACTCATCATTGAGGGTCTCTTACATGGGATGTTACTTCTGGCTGCCTTTAGATCCTTTCACAATTTCAGCAGTTTGTTTACTGTGTCCTGATAGACCTCTGAGTTCATCACACTTGGCAATGGTTAAGTGTCTCAGATTCATAGAATCTGGTCATCAGAGTTGGGAATTTTCAGTCATTGTTTTCTCAAATGTTATTTCTTTTCCTTTCTCTTTTCTCTCTGGAACTTTGTGTGTGTTGCTGTCCCATAAGTCTCGTAGGCTGTGCTCACTCTCCTCCTATCATTTATTACTTCTGTGGTTATATATATGTACACACACACACACACACACACACACACACACACACACACATATGTATATACATACATACATACACACACACACACACACACACACAGACATATGGTCTCAGGTTGGCCTGAAACTCTTAGCGATCCTCCTACCTCTGCCTCCCAAGTGCTGGGGTTAAAGGCGTGCACCACCACGTCCGGCTCTATTGTTATATTTTTATTATTAAAAATTTCTTTCATGGGCTGGAGAGATGGCTTAGCGGTTAAGCGCTTGCCTGTGAAGCCTAAGGACCCCGGTTCGAGGCTCGGTTCCCCAGGTCCCACGTTAGCCAGATGCACAAGGGGGCGCACGTGTCTGGAGTTCGTTTGCAGAGGCTGGAGGCCCTGGCGCGCCCATTCTCTCTCTCTCCCTCTATCTGTCTTTCTCTCTGTGTCTGTCACTCTCAAATTAAAAAAAAAAAATTAAAAAAAAATTTCTTTCAACTGTTTGTCCAAAATGGATGATTGGACCTCTCTAAAGGACTTTCCAGTTACAGAGTTTCTACTGGTTGGTTGGCTTCTTTTTATAATTTCTGTTCCCTCCTTTGGGAAAAAAATACTCATTTTGTTTATATTCCATGTTCCTGGTTTCCTCTTGTTTTCTTTTAGTTCTTTGAGCACATTTAAGACCATTGTTCTAAGTATTTTTGTTTAGTAAGTGTAATATCTGGGCCTTGAGGACACTTCCTGTTGTTTAAATCTCTGTCTTTGAGTGGGCTGTTCTTTTCCTGTTCTATGACCAAGGTAACCGTGTGGCCACATTGTCTGGGTCTCAGCTGGAAGACCGATGCCCAGGGACTGGAATGCAGAAACGTCTTCATTCTAGGTTCAGCTGGGTATCATCTCACATGCTTTTCCATGTGGCTTGGGGTGGGGGGGCAAGGACAAGGAGAGAGGACATACAAGCACACATGTGTGCTGTTTTGCTCCAGTTCTTTGGAGGAAGCAGCCTGGGAGGGGTTCTCTGTGGAGTGAGCATTCCAAGAAAACCAGCAGATGCTACGTGGCCTTCTAGGAGCCTTACTCACCTGTCAAGTATTGTTACTTATGCCGTGTTCTGTCACAAGCACATCCAAATTTGGTGGAGGAGATGGGCCTCACTCCTTGATGGAAGGCATCAACAGATTTGGTAGCTTGTCTATTCAGGGAGGAAAATCCCTCTCAGATACTCCTTTATCGGTAGCTCCTCAGCTGGCCACTTGCTGGCCCAGGAGTGTGGGAGAGCGAGTACAGTAGCTTTTTCTTATCATAGGCATGCATTCCCAGGCTGCTAAGCAGAGCTTCTTAGATGTTTTGCACTCTAAGCTACACTTCATCTGGGAAATTTTTACTCGATCCAGGTGTGTAAGTATATAAAATAGGTATACAAATCAAACATTTACTAATAACAAATCATAAAGAAATTTATTTTAAAATAATTTTTTGAGCCAGGTGTGATGGCACACGCCTTTAATCCCAGCACTTGGGAGGCAGAGATAGGAGGATCACCGTGAGTCCAGGGCCACCCTGAGACTACAAGTGAATTGCAGGTCAGCCTGGGATAGAATAAGACCCTACCTTGAAAAACCAAATAAATAAATAGGAACATTTTTTGGTATATATCTAATTTTACAATGAGACCTTACCTAGGAAATCAATCAAACAAACAAACAAACAAAAAAGCCAAAATCAGATTTGTATACTAATGAGATGAAAATGCTTGCTTATTTTTACATAAAGATTTAAATCTTGGATTGGAGCGATGGCTTAGTGGTTAAGGTGTTTGCCTGCAAAGGCAAAGGACCCAGGTTTGATTCCCAGGTCCCACATAAGCCAGATGCACAAGGTGGTGTATGCGTCTGGAGTTCATTTTCAGTGGCTGGGGGCCCTGGTGCACCCATTCTCTTCCTCTCTCTCTCTCTCTCTCTCTCTCTCTCTCTCTGTCTCTCTCATATAAATAAAAAGAAAATTTTTTTTAAAAGTACTAAGACTTAAATCTTGGCATAAAGTACTTGCTGAAGAAGCCTGAGCACCTGAGTTTGGATCTCCAGATCCCACATAAAAAGCCAGACACTGCAGGGCTAGTGCTGGCAACCCCAGTGCTCCCTGAGTAAGAAAGGAGGCTGAGACTGGAGAATCCCTGGAAGCTGGCAGGCCAGCTGGCCTGGAAGTACAGCAGTGAACAGAGAGGACCCTGCCTGAACAAGGTGGAAGGCACGGGCCCACACTCAGAGCTGTCCTCTGACCTCCACATGCGTGCTGTGCGCTTGCAGACCCATGCTCACACACGTATGCTCACATTTGTTTGGTTCTTTGACACTGAGCACGTAGAGCATCTCCAGTGGTCAGTGTTTTGATTTTATAACCATCAAAGCTGAGAACGCTGCTCCACATGAGTATGTAGCACAGAATGGTAGAAGTGTATTTAGGATCATGTTAGAAATTGTCAGAAATGCCATCTGAATCCAGCAAAATCTCTTTAATGAATTTTTTTAAAATATAAATTGCAGCCAGGAACTCTAAACAGCAACTTTTGAAATCAAACATTCTAACAATCAAAGATATACTTAGATACTGAAACATGCTGGCAGGAAAGTTAAAAAAAGAGACTTTGTGTTTTGTAGTTAAACCGTTATGTTCTATAAGAACAGATAACTGCACATAGAGTGCCTGGCGTTCAGTAGTCTCGAATCTTGGAGCTGAGGTGCATCAGCATTGGTGCTGCGTGCTGTGTGCTGTGCTGCCATGCACAGTTGCACAGTGCCAAGCGCACATACTGTGTTTTGACAACCAAGGCTGTAGTGACGTCATGCAGTGCACTGAGGCTGAGTATTCCCAAGACACCTTGGATTCAGCACGTATTTGAGGTTGAATTAATTTTCTTTTCTTTTCTTTTTTTTTTGAAGTAAGGTCTCACTCTAGCCCAGGCTGACCTGTAATTCACTGTGTAGTCTCAGGGTGGCCTTGAACTCAGGCCACCTACCTCTGCCTCCTGAGTGCTGGGATTAAAGGCATGCACCACCGTGCCTGGCTTGAATTAATTTTTGATCACTTTACAACCAGAAACCTTTTGCTATTGCCCAATTTTGCACAACCCACACATTGTTACGTAGTGGTGGTGACCCACGCTTTTGCAAGCTGAGTTGTAGTGACTGTCTGAAATTGTAGGCAGTGCTAAACCCTATATATACCGCCCCCCGCCCCCGCCGTTGTGTGTCTTTTCCTGGGGGAGATGTGAACAAAGAGGGCATATAGAGCATTAATGACAGACCACAGAAATGGTAGCACCAAGCTCAGCTCAGTAAGCCAGTGAGCATATTTATTGGGGTTATGGACAGCAGCACGAGGAGAGTCCTTACAGCGTCATAGGAGATTCAAAGACATCATCAAAAAGCTCACCTTGGCATGGGTGAGGCCTCATGAACACTGCATTCCAGGAGCTTTTCTGCCCAACTTGCAGGTAGCAGGGCAGCTGGTGGGAGAGACTCCTCCACAGCAATTGTTACTGCTCACATTACCTTGGGGAGGACTTTGTGGATGTTCTAAGTTCCAGAAACTTCCTGTGCCATCTAAGTTTTGTTTACTTCCTGAGTCTTTATGCTCTTTGTCCTACACAGCCTTATAATAAGATAGTAGTTGATCTGCTAGACCAGAAAGTTACTAAAAGACATATGGGAGCAGTTTGGTAGAGATCATTAGACACAGTGATAATTGGTGTCCCAGGCAGGATGGACCAGGAGCATGTGAGACTTCATCAAGCTCCTCCTCGTGTGGTATTGAATTTAAAACTTAGGAAAGTTTGTTTGTTTCTGGGAATTTTCCACTAAATATTATCAGACCGAAGCTGACCACAGAAAACCTGGAAAGTGAAACTGTGGTAATGGGAAGCCACTGTATTTGGCATGTTCAGCCTCTCTAGGGTTGGTGTGGTCTGTGTCGACAAAAGGGAAAGAGATATAGGGTGTGAGGGGGAATCTCATGACTCCTGGCTGGTGTCAGAGAACCTCTCCTACTTGTTTTGCCCCACCACCCAGGGGAGGAAGTTTGGGGCATCTACTTAACATTTGGATGCTGCAGTGGCCTTTGATGGTGAGGATAATGGAGGCACCTTCTCTGTGGGGCAATGCTAGGGTGGGGTAGCTGTCCTCTAAAAGATTTGCTGTCTTGCTAGGCTGCTGTTCTTCTCATCACCTGGCGTGAAAAGGGCAGCTGTATTGGTTTGTTTCCTCCAGCACCTGCGGAGTTAGGCCAGGCCACTGAGGCCTCAGGGCAGACAGCCATCTTTCTGCTTATTTTGTGTGTATAATGTGAGGGGTTCTAGCTGTACTGTCAGAAGGAAGAAGGTGGTATGAGTCCACTTTAGTTGCTTCTGTTTTGACTTAAAGTGCAAAGATTTGTGACTCATGCCATCAGACTTTCCTCTGTAAAACAGCGCTACCAGTTTACTCTTCCACCAAAGTGCACGGGAATGCCTGAGGCCAATACTGGAAGCTAATGGCCCTTTTTATCCTTGGTGACCTGATAGGCAGACATCGGTGTATTAACTTTTGCTACTTTAGTTTGAGGGTTTTTTTTTTGTTTGTTTTTTGCTCACGAATTGCCTCTTCGTGTGAGAGAGAAGGAGAGAGTGAAGGAAGGAGAGAGAGTGGGGGGCGGGGGAGAAATAACTGGCTTGTGTTTGGGACCATGTGGTAGGAAAAGTACCGATTGTCAACACAATCCAGGACATAGACCTGGGTGTGTAACGGTGGCAGAGGCCTCACAGAGCTGCTGCACCATGGACTGCCCTCATTGCAGGCTCAGCCCACAATAGGCTGCCCTGCGAAGCCCACAGAGCTCCCCTCACCCTCAAGGTATTTGCTTATTGAGAGGGAAGACACATTTACCACTTTAAAATTAGAAAATAAAATTGGAGCTGGACATGGTCGGGCACACCTGTAATCTCAACACTTGGGGGACAGAGGAAGGAGAATCTGTGAGTTTGAGGCTATTTACCCACTAACAGTCCTTCTCTACATGCTACAACCCCCTAGCCCTTGCAGCTCCAGTCTGCTTTGTTTCCCTGGAGTTGCCTGTTGTGGGTGCGTCACAGAAATGGACTCCCAGTGTTGGAGTGCATGAGCAGCTTTTCATGAGCCACTTGTTTTCAAGACCCTCCCACATGGTAGCACTTGTCAGCACTTCCTTTTTATTGTCAAGCAACATTCCACTGTATGGATAGAACATGTTTTATATATCCATTAGCCATTGGTAAATGTTTTGGCTGATTCCACATTGTAGCTGTTATGAGAAATGCTACCGTGAACATTTGTGTACAAGTTTTCCTTTGTGTATATGTTTTCACTCCTGCTGGGTGGGTACATTGGAGTGGAAACACTATAGTTAATGGTAGCTCCCTCTGTGTTTCATGCTGTGAGGAATGTCCATGATGGGCCCCAGTGGCTGCATGCACCATTCCACATTCCCAGGATTGGGTTTGAGGCTTCTGATTACTCACATCTTTGTCTACTCTCATCTTTTTGAGCATAGCCATTCTAGTGAGGGTACACGTTGTGGTTTGGGTTTCAGTTTCTCAGTGACTGATGATGTTAAGTAGCTTCTAAGTATGCTTACTGGCCAGTTACGTCTTCTTTGCAGAAATGACTGCTCACTCCTTTGCCCAGTTTTATTTGGGTGTTTGTTTGTTTTTCTTGTTTGGTTTAGGAGTTCTTGATGAATGTATTAGTTAGGTAAACAACTTTAGAGGAAGAATCTTTGTGTTGGCTCACAGTTTGGGAGGGTGCAGTCCATTGTCTTTAGGCTCCGTGTTGCAGGGCAGACATGGCAGAGGAGATGTGGGCAGGTGGGTCTACCCACCTATTAATCCTCCCTGGAAATGCTCTCACAGGCAGGCCCAGAAGTGTGCGTCACTAATCACTTAGGCAATTCTTTTAGTTGTTGTTGTTGTGTGTGTGTGTGTGTGTGTGTGTGTGTGTGTTTATGTGTGTGCCATCTTTTAGCTCTCATGTAGGTGATCCTTAATCCAGAATGATCATCACAGCATAGCAGTCTATTACTCATCGTTTCTGGTTTGTCCTTGCATTGACTTCCTGGAATCTTTAGAAATATGTTTTAATTCATCATGAGGTATCACATCAAAGGTTTAGCCTAACTTAAGTTCTTAAAGGTTTGTGCCTGTGATTCGTTTAAGAGTTGTATGGTTTTAGTTCTTACATTTAGGTATGAGACCTCTTGGAGTTAATTTGTGTATGGTCTGTAAGTCAGAGATCTAACTATTCTTCACAAAGTCCTTGGATATCCAGTTGTCCCAAAACCTTTTGTTGAAAAGATGATTCTCTCAAATTGTCAAAAATAAAAATGCTTAATCTTTTGCTGAGCATATTTAGCTGATTTTATCATAGGTAAACACTAGTGTGAAACACCTCAGCTGTATATCTTATGTCCCACCAAGATTTTAAATTCCTGTGGGAAAGAGAAAGTCATGGCTTACTCAGTGTTCAATATCTAATACACATTGGTCTTTCAAGTGGATCAGCGTGAGCAAGTGAGGCCTTATCAGTGAGAACATGAGAGAATCTTCCAACCTGGTCCGTTAACTATGTCCCAGGCTTTGCTATGATCACACACCACTAGTGTTGTCATGAGCAGATTGTCTGAATTTTATTTAACTTCTGATGATTTAGAAAACATTCTCAATATGAGGCTTCTATGCCTGCAACACTGATCTTGTTAGTGGAGAAGCTTAGGCTAGTGGTCTTCCATAAGGATAGCAGTTGATGGGCTCACAAGCTTGGGTCTAGTGGTCTTTCTTAAGCAGAGCATGTCATGGGCTCAGAAGCTTGGGCCTTGTAGTCTTCCTTAAGGACAGGATATGATGGGCTTAGAAGCTTAGGCCTGTGGTCTTCCTTAAGGACAGGATGTGATGGGTTCAGAAGCCTGGGCCTACGAAACTTCCTTTAATGACAGTGTGTGACAGACATAGAAGCTTGGGCCTAGCAGCATCTAGAACTTGCATGGATTATTTTGTCTTGTCTCTGTTTTTACATGTAGCTTCTATTAATGGCAACTGACTTTTTCATTCTTGCTAGTTATTTAAAGTCTTAGAACCAATTTAGGTAAAAAATAAAAAAGTGAAGGTAGTTTAAAAAAATTTTTTTTTTTCTAAGTCAGGTGGAGCACAGATTGGGGAAATCACCAGGCAGCACATGAGAATTGCAAGTTATGGAGGTGCCTAAGGTAGAGCTTCTCCCACCTTATAATTTGGCCATTGATTAGTTTTGATTCTGTTCTTGAGTAGTTGATACACTGGCATGGCTTGAGTCAAGAAGCTCACAGTGTAACAGCCCATCACTGTGTCCTCTGGCTATCCAGATCTTTCTGTGGGGCAAGACTTGACATTGATTGCTTTTATGTCCCCTACAGTCATTGGTTTGTGTAGAAACCATATAGCCTATGAGATCTCATATAATCCTTGTATATATACAACCTATCTATATGTACAACCTATGTAATGTCTCCCTAATTTTAGCCTCAGAGTGTCTCTTATTTTTGCCATGTTTTCCCTTGCCTTGGAGGTTCATCTTGCCCCGATGGCCTATCTGGATTTGCAGAGGCTTGTATGTCTCCTTCCATTCCCTGTGTCTGTCCCTGCCGGGGGCTATTTCCTGCCTTTCAGATCCTTAGAAAGGGTGAATGCTTTTTGATGCTGCTGTCATGGATGAGGGTGGCTTAGGCTACAGAGGCCAGAAGGCACAGGATCAGGGCTCTGTAGCCCACACCTGTGGTATCTTTCATGCAGGAAGACCAGGGTTAGCAATGGATGCTGAGTGTGCCCGCCCAGCAGTGCCTGCTGAGGTGCTTTCTCCTCAGCATTGTCACTGATCCCTACCTCCAGTCACAATAGCAGGTCCTTACACAGTGCCTCCAGCAAGGAGAGGAGGTCTGGGACATGTGACCATTTCCAAGCAGTCCCTAGCAAAGGAGAGTGGGATTAGCATGGTTATGGTCTTATCACAACCTTGTCCAGCGGTGGCCTGAGGGTTGTCTTTCCTGAGGTGAAGGCTTCCACCTACCAAAGAGCTTCCTACAGGGCTCTCTTGGCAGGATGACTGGAAAGATGGCTGCCAGAGGGCAAATGGACCATGCCCACCACAGGACCATCCAGTTGGACTGTGGAAGAATACTCAGTAAGCACCACCTTGCGTAGCTCTGAGCTGGAAGCAAGAACAGTTAGATCCAGCCCAAGTGCAGGCAGCCACGGCACTGGAGGATGGTGGACTCTTCTGCTCACGCCGTGAGATTGCATCCTTGCAGTGTTCCCCTTTAAGGTCCTCCAGAGGGAGGGGTACCCCTGGGAAGGGCCTTCAGAGTGCATCCTGGGGGAGACGACACAAAGACCTCTGCTAGACTCCTGGTCAGGTCTTGGATTCCTGGAGTCTGGGAAGCTGGGCGTTGGTCAGGGGGTCACCCATGGAGAAAGGCCGACTGGAGTCTGTAGGAAGCTGCTGATCTTGAGAGAATGCTGCCAGCCAGCCCTGCTTGCTTTCTTTTTAATATTTATTTATTTTAAAAAGTGAGTGAGTATGGTCAAACCAGGGTCTCTTGCCAGTGCAATAGACATCAGACACATGTACTACTTTGTGAATCTATCTTTACCTGGGTACTGGGGAGTCAAACCCAGGCCATTAAGCTTTGCAAGAAAGCACCTTTAACCACTGAGCCATCTCCTCAGACCCCAGCCCTGCTTTCTGAACTGGACACCAGTGTCCTGACTCAGGCTCTTCCAGTGTCCCAACTGTCTCTGTCAACCTTTTGCCTCTCTGTTGTGCCACCCAACCCCCTTCACTCTAACTTCTTCCCATCCTTGTTTCTAGCTCTTTGGAGTTGAGAGCCAGAGGCCCAGGACTCTTTCCTTCTAGCCAGCAGTGTTGTCGCCGCAGTTTTGGAAGGGAGGGCTCTGCTCAGAAGGTGGAGATTGGGCAGAGAGGAATGTCACAGTAGAAATGGGAAACAGATGTGGGGCTCTCTCTGGTGTGGCTCAGAGGAGCTGCAAGGAGGGGCTGGAGAGGCTGGAATTTGGTGGTCATGGTCACTTGCATGTATAGTGCATTTATGGCTTTGCTGGTGTTCATGAAGCAAGCGGCTCTCAGCGAGGCAACGAACAACAAGCTGATGATTAATTGCCCTTTTTAAATTGTAATTATGTCACTCACCAGAACCCGTGAACACTAATTCTTGATCTGCAGAGTGAGTAATTGAATAATGAAGGGCTGCCTGTTTGCTGGGCTCCGCTCTTGTCCTTGTGTTCCCCCATGCCAGGCCCTTCTGTCTCTCCCCATCTTTGGATGGCGCCCACTTCCCTGGAGGTGTTAGTGCCTGTTCTGTTCTCCTGGCTGCGGCTGCCTGGCATTGCCGTCCATTGACGGCAAATGAGGTCATCCTGCTCTCATGTGCTGTGGAGGAAGGGAGGCTAGCTTATCATCCCCTCTGATGCATGTTACTAAGTTTTATTCAAGCAACAATGCCTCCTCTGGCTAACTCCAGCCAGGGTGTGACTGTCCTGGAAGCCTCCAGGCAGGCTCACAGGGACAGTGGAAAGTTGAAGTAGCAGGCCTTGACGAGAGCCAGACACCAGTGGGGCAGGCAGTCTCTGTAGGCAGTACTAATGCAAGAATTGGCCTCTGAAGTTCCACTCTAGCTTTGCCTGTCTGGCCAGGTGAGGCTTCTGAGCTTGACACCGTGGCAATGAAGGATAGGGCACTTCATCAGTTGCTCCGTGAGTGCAGACATTGGGAGAGAATGACCCCCTGCCCTCTCATTCCCCATGACCTACTCACTCTTACTAGAAGGGTAAGGATGCTGGGCAGACAGATACCACACAGGCCTGCCACAGGCTCTATTCTTAACCCCTGGGTAGTCATCTTCCTTTCCTGTCATTTGGAGAAGCATCACTTCCCCTGTAGGAAGGGAGTCCACAGGGCAGAAAGACCAGTACCATCTGGAGCAGAAGGTCCTGACCCTACTTCCTTGTGGACTCTGCTCTTCAGTCTCCTTGTGATTGCATTCTCATTACTGTTCTTGGTGTGCAGGCATGGGTTAGTTGGGTCCTCAAGAGTTCCAGTATAGCACTGAGAACTCATTGTCATGTTGGATGAAGATATAAGACAAAACCTTATGGGAATCTTGCACTGGATGTGTACTTCTGAATCCCCCCATCTGTTCCAAGAATAATTGTGCAGTTTGGTATGTCTGCTGGGCTCTGGGCTCATCAGCTTCCTTTATTATTTTTCAGCTTTATTGTAGTATATTGTAGTATAAATTTGTGTATAGTCAAGGAATGTAGCATGGTGTTTTGGGTAATGGTTTTGTGGTGGTTTAATTCAGGTGTCCCCCATAAACCTAGGTGTTCTGAATGTTAGGTTCCCAGCTGATGGAAACTTGGGAATTAATGCCTCCTGGAGGGAATGTATTACTGGGGGTGGGGTTATGGGTGTCATAGTCAGTGTCCCCTTGCCAGTGTTTGGCACACTCTCCTGTTGCTATTGTCCACCTGATGTTGGCCAGGGAGTGATGTCCACCCTCTGCTCATGCCATTGTTTTCCCCTGTCATCATGGAGCTTCCTCTTGAGTCTTTTTTCCAAAAGCTGCTCTTGGTTGGGTGATTTATGCCAGCAATGTGAACCTGACTGTAACAGTTTCCACAATCAAGCTAAAGCACATTCTCGCCACAGTCAGGTCTTTGGAGGGCTGTGGTAATAGTGTGTAAGATCTCTTGGTGATTTCTAATATGTCATGTATTGTTATTGATCATAGCTACTGTATTGCATGGTAGGTTTCCAAAACTTATCTGGCATATATAAAAGTCTGTATGGACTGCTTGATCCAACATCTTCCCTGCCCCTACTCCAGAAGCCCTGGCAGCCACCACTTCCCTCTCTTTCTGAGTGACTTTGGAAGATTCCACATGTTGGTGAGATCATGTAAGATTGCTCTCTGTGATTGGCTTATTTCATTTAAAATACCATGTCAACAGATACAGGAAAAGCCTTTGACAAAATTCAACATCCTTTCATAATAACTTTCAGTCTTGGGTATAGACATCATGTACAAGGTACAAAGGCCAATGTGACAAGCCCACAGCTCATTTGCTCAGAAGTAGAAGGCTGCGTGCTTTTCCTGTAGAGGAAGCAGGGGTGAGGCTGCCCACTTTCAGCAGTTCTGTGCAACATAGAGCCTCAAGTCCCATAAAGGAGGAGGCCAGACAGTCTGTGTAGCTGAAATGATATCATATGTAAGGTCCTGGGTACTCTAGAACCTGTTGAGACCAATAAAAGAATTCTTGGTAAAGTTACAAGGTACAAAATGAGCTAGCAATCAGTTGAATATAATGAAGAATGATCTAAAAAAATAAATTAAGCCAACAGTCTGATTTGAAGTAGCATCAGCTTGGATTTGAGAGCTTTTTCTAGGACTGAAGCTACTTGATATAGAGCCTGTGACACCTTTTGGATTATCAGTTCTCATTTGGAAGGAGGATGGCTGTGCACGGGGTGCTGGCTGGGTCCGCATTCAGGCATGCAGACTTGTCAGTATAGATAGGGAGGTGGTCCACATCAGGGTCAGATCCATCTTTTTTTTTTTTTTTTTTGGTTTTTCCCTACCTCTGCTGGGATTAACAGGGTGCTCTACTCAGCCCATGACCTTGACCTTTTTAAAAATCTTTAATTAGGGCCTGGAGAGATGGCTCAGTGGTTAAGACACTTGCTTGCAAAATCTAAGGACCCATGTTCAACTCTCCAGGTCCCACATAAGCCAGATGCACAAAGTGATGCAAGTGCACAAGGTTGCACATGCACACAAGGTGGTGCATGTGCCTGGAGTTCAGTTGCAATGACCGGAGGTCCTGATGTAACAATTCTCTTTTTTCCCTTTCTGTCTTATTAAAAAAAAAAAAAAAACTTGAGCTGGGCGTGGTGGCGCACACCTTTAATCCCTGCATTTGGGAGGCCAGGGTAGGAGGATTGCCATGAGTTCAAGGCCTGAGACTACATAGTGAGTTCCAGGTCAGTCTGGACTAGAGAGACACCCTACCTCAAAAAAAAAACAAACAAACAAACAAAAAAAAAAACAACCAACCAACCAAATAAACAAACAAAAAACCCACTTGGATCAGAAAGAGATAAGTAATTTGGTACTTTTTGGAGAGATTAAAAGGACAACTTTTCTTTGTCCCTGATCCTTGGCTATGTGCCACATGATGATATCTGTATTGGGCAGTACATGTGGCAGTGTCCCACAAGGTGTCAATAGAGCTGAAAAGCTCCTATCGCCACATGACCTTATAGAACTGCCCTGTTTGTGGTGATGCTGCTGCAAACACCTACCACACGCTTGTTCAGAGGTAAAGCACTTACAGTTAGGTACAGTGGGATGGCCCAGTTGTAGTCATTGAGAAGTAAAGTGCTTACAGTTAGGTAGAACGGGACAGCCCAGTTGTAGTCATTGAGAAGTAACGTGCTTACAGTTAGGTACAGTGGGACAACCCAGTTGTAGTTGTTGAGAAGTAAAACGCTTACAGTTAGGTACAGTGGGACAACCCAGTTGTAGTTGTTGAGAAGTAAAACGCTTACAGTTAGGGACAGCAGAACGACCTGGTCGTAGTCAGTGAGAAGCAACGTGCTTACAGTTAAATACAGTGGCAATACAGGTTTGTAGTAAATGCCTGCGTCATGGTGTAGGTACTTGCCGCACTATACTTTTTACTGTGCTTTCGAGTGTATTCCTTCTGCTGTTAATACAAGCCAGTGGTAGTGTGGTATGTTGTTCGGTAGCATGTCGTGTTGGCCTGTCACTTCCCTATGTCCTCTGAGTGACTGACACATACTTAGTAGGTTTGTGTCAGCATGCTCTGTGATGTTCACAGTACTGTGATTGCCTGATGGTGCATTTCTCAGAGAGTGTTCCCATCATTAGGCAGCATATGACTAATCATTTTTCTCTTGATCTCCTTTGTTAGACTCCAAGCCTTATAAGATGAGGCCTTGAAATCAGCCTACAAGTAGTTTTCTGTGATACCCCAAATACACACCACGGAAAGGATGGATACGAACCTACTTCACACACATGCACACCCAGGGCTCAATCCACTGCCATTTATTCTGTCCTCTTGTAGAATACATACCATTCCTCTCTAGAAACTTGCAAAATTTTTTCTTTGACTTTGTAAAAAATTTTATTTTAGCCACGTGTGGTGGCACACACCTTTAATCCTAGCACTTGGGAGGCAGAGGTAGGAGGATCGCCATGAGTTTGAGGCTACCCTCAGACTACATAGTTAATTCCAGGTCAGCCAGGACCAGAGTGAGACCCTACCCTGAAAAACCAAAAAAAAAAGTATTTTTTATTTTATATTTTATTTATTTATTAGAGAGGGGGTGAGAGAGAGTGGGCACGCGAGGACTTCAAGCCATTGCAGACAAACTCCCGACACATGTGCCACCTTGTGCATCTGGCTTTACGTGGGTACTGGGGAACTGAACCTGGGTCCTTTGACTTTGTAAGCAAGTGCCTTAACCATTGGGGTATTTCTCCAGCTCCTTCTTTGACTTTTGTCTCAAAAATTTATGATTTGTCTGCAAGTAGATTTCTTTGGGCTTTTCTGTGAGGTTTACTCAGTTTGAATTTGTAGTGTTTTCATTTGCCAACTTTCAGAACTTGTAAACTGTCATTTGTGCAGGTTTTTTTTTTTTTTTTTTTTTTTTGTGGTAAGGTCTTGTTCTAACCCAGTCTGACCTGGAATTCACTGTGTAGTCTCAGGGTGGCCTTGAACTCATGGCGATCCTCCTACCTCTGCCTCCTGATTGCTGGGATTAAAGGTGTGCGCCCCTATACCTGGCCATTTGTGCAATTTTTATCTTTTGGTTTTTCGAGGTAGGATCTCACTCTAGTCCTGGAATTTACTATGGAGTCTCAGGTTGGCCTTGAACTCATGGCAATCCTACCTCTACCTCCTGAGTGCTGGCATTAAAGGTGTGCATCACCACTCCTGGCTCATTTGTGCAATTTTTATATGAAATTTTTCTCCCTTTTGGGAGGAGAGTGTAATTACTGTTTGTATTTTTGTTTCAAAGTGTTATTTTCAAAAATCACAATTCATTTATATAGTTTATTTGCATAAATTTATATTAATAATTACAGATTACTACCCATTTACTGGGTTTGGTGGTGCACACCTGTAATCCCAGCACTGGGGGCTGTATTTGAGGCTGGCCTGGCCTGGCCTGTGTAGTGAGACTCTGTTTCAAAAACAAAAAGATTAAGATTACTACTATTCTCATGCCTCCTGGTTCTCTTTTGCTTGCTTATTTTCCTGGAGTATTTCCTTAAGCAGTCATCTCAGGAGACATGTAAATTTGGTCTGTTTACATCTGAAGTGGTTTATTCTTTGCGGGTAGTTTATCAAACTTTTAGTACCTTTAGGTAAAGTGATCTTTGTAAATTTAAATAGTAATTTTTTGGGCTGGAGAGATGGCTTAGCAGTTAAGCGCTTGCCTGTGAAGCCTAAGGACCCCAGTTCGAGGCTCGGTTCCCCAGGTCCCACGTTAGCCAGATGCACAAGGGGGAGCATGCGTCTGGAGTTTGTTTGCAGATGCTGGAAGCCCTGGCGCGCCCATTCTCTCTCTCTCCCTCTGTCTTTCTCTCTGTGTCTGTCGCTCTCAAATAATTAATTAAAAAAACCAGAAAAATAAATAAATAGCAATTTTTAAAGAAAATTTACTTACGTATGGGTTGGAGAGATGGCTTAGCATTTAAGGTGTTTATCTGTGAAGCCAAAGGACCAGGTTTGATTCTCCAGTACCCTTGTAAAGCCAGACGCATTAGGTGGCACATGTGTCTGGAGTACATATGCAGTTGCTAGAGGACCAGGCATGCACATTCTCTCTCTGTGCCTCTTTTTCGCTTAAATAAATAAAAATATATTTTAAAAAATTTACTTACGTAGATTGGGGGCCAGTGCCAAGATCTGTTGCCACTACAAATGGAATGCCAGAAACTTGTACCACTTTTTGCATGTGGCTTTATGTGGGTATCTGGGGAATTGAACCTGGGCCAGCAGTCTTTGCAAACAAGCACTTTTAACCACTGAGCCATTTCCCCAGCCCTAGGCAAATTGATCTTAATTTAGTGCTTTGAAATCCTGTCTTCTCAACCTCACTAGGCCACTGAGGTCTCTCCTCTTCATCCTCTCTCCTGGTAAGGGTGTTCTCTCAGCAAGCCTTCTGTGTTTGCCTGTACTGATCCTGTGAAGTGACTGGAAGCAGGGAGCCCCTCTGTTTATCTGGCAGTGCTGGCTCCAGGGCACTAGGATGTCAGCAAACTGCCCATGTTGGATTAAAACATGGGAAGCTGTCAGGAGAGGTTGGTTAACTATACAGTTAGGCCTCTGGTCTATGCCCCCCCCCTCCTTTTTTGAGTGAACATACTCTTCTAGTCATTTGTAGCTACAGAGAGGCATCCTTACCTGAAGAGTAGAGGGTCACCGAGATGCAAGGGCAGCAGCGTAGTTCTGCAGGGAGTCTCTGCCCACCAGGAGCTAGGGTCAATTAGAGATGTAGAGATGAATGATTGAGGCTTGGAGGACTTCAGTTGCAGCCTGGCTCTGTCGTTTATAAGGTGCAGTCCTTTAAACAGGAAGTTTCTGCTTTACCTCAACTTTCTCTAGCATCAGATAAGTGCAGTGATTCCTGTTCAAGGACTGAAGAAGCCCCCAGAGCACTGGTGTGGAACTGACAGCTGGTGGATCTACTCTCCCCCCCCCTTTTTATTTCTGGGTGCATCTTTAGAAAGCTGGAGCGCTTTCCTCCCTGGCTGGGATAGGAATGGGCACAATCCCACTTGCCTGTTTGTTTGTGGGGGAATACAACAGAAGTAGGAATAGCACTTGATCCCTGACAATCCCACTTGGTTCCAGGATTCAAGGATTTTAGGATGTTAATTGTGGTTTGGCTCTTTGGGAAAGTGCTCTGTTTCTAAGTTTTGTTTTGGTGTTATCTTCAAGGCTGGTTAACTTGAGTATGCCAAATGTTAAGTCATAACTCTCAGCTTTAAACCAGGGAGATGGTCCAGCCTTCAGCCACCAGGTCAGGGGTTCATTAAACCCTGTGTACATCGCTCTGCTTCTCCATTTCCTGGAGAGAAAAGCGTCTTTAGGGAAGCTGACATGGATTAACTCCCCTTTGTTCACTTTGCCACCTAGGGATACAGGGGTTAAGAGAATGTGTGCGTGTGTGTATGTGCGTGCGTGTGTGCGTGTGTGTGTGTGTGTGTGTGTGTGTGTGTTTGTGTGTGCGTGCGCATCACGCACATTTGTTTGGGGGGGCGGGAGGTGAAGGCTCCTGCACTCTTCCGTGACTTGCCTCTAGGTGGCGCTGTCACTGTCAGGAAAGAATGTGCTCCCCTCCCCCAATGACCTGCTTTCCCCTCTTCTCTCTTTAGAATAGTTTCCTGCAGTTTATGTAGTTCTGGCAGAAAAGCTCAGCATTTTCTTGGGATGACTTGGTAATTTTTCCAAGGGAAGTTCTCTGAGGAGAGCCATACCCTCTAAGCACATTGCAGAGTATTTGGTTGAACCACTCACAAGGATCCACAGCTGGCTCAGAAACACCCCAGAGAGCCTCTGTCACAGGCATGTGCCTGCAGCTAAGGTGGCGTTTCATTTGTGCATGGGGACTTCAGAATCTTGCTGTCAGTCTACCACTGAGAATCTATGGGGGATTCCCTTGACTTAGGCCTACTCACAGCCTCCCTTCTGACTGAAGTTGAACTTGCTTGCCTCCATGCATGCCATGCGGAGAGGTCCAAGCAGGAGGCATGCAACCTTGTGCCTTAGTAGGGCCAGAAGCCCCTTGGGGTATAACTCTCCCAGACAAGCCTTAGGAAAGCTGGTGCCCCCACAGCTGAGCTGGCCTTGTGGTCCACTTCACTTAGCAGTGGAAGATATGGAGGGCTCTCCAGTTCCTTGACCTCATGTCTGTGGGGCTCCTTGGGATGTATAGGAGAGGAGGTGTCGAGGTGTTCCAGCAGTGGAGAGCCTCGTTCTTCATTTCTCCTGCAGCAGATGCCCTGGTGATGGTTATGTGGGGGAGATGGGAAGAAGAGAACTGTTGAAAGACCACAGGAATAAATAGGATGGTGGGACGGGGCAAGAAACCAGACCTTACCACATTCGACAGTTAACTTCACAGGAAGCTGGCATTCTTTAAAATACTGGAGAAACATTTCAGGGTCTTGTTTTGAGATAAGTAAACTCCAGGTCTGTTTTTGGTATATTATCCCTACTTAATTGTGACAGAAAATGCAGTGTACCAGGCATGATCTGAGAGTGAGAACACCTTGAGTCTTAAGGGCCTTTTTAGTGTCTACCTTAGGACCTTTTTTTATTCACAAGTGTTTTTAAATATAGAAAAACCATATTTAAAAGATAATGCATGTTCATTAAACACTTTAAAAATCTTCCCCAAAGGCCTCTGAGGCCCCACAAGGCTATTGCCACTGCTCTTGATTGCCCACGAGAACTAAACAGTGAGACCCTATTGCTGAAGATACCATGCACTTTGGGTGCAGGACATAGAGCAAACAAGCTAGAACTGAGCTGGAAATTTCCTCCCTGCTGGCCAGCTTTCACTGTGTCAGAAGGAACTATGCAGGCTGCTGAAGGAAAAAGTCATCAAGTCTTACCCAACTGTGGATCCTACAAGCTATACAACTGACCTGTCAGGCAAGATGTACAATATTGGTGTGACTTTCATGGGATAACCAATATCTTTCTAATTGGCTTTGAGGCCTGCCCTACATGAAGGAATTCATGCTTGGTACTATAAACCTGGTCAAAAGCCTATGGCAGGAAAGGTCATTGGCCTTATAGGCCAAGCTACTACTGTAGTTAGGTTTAATGGACAGGTTGTCAAACTGCCTTCTAAATATGTTTATGCCCTTAGATTAGTGCTGATCTCAGCCTCAAAATTTCAGTGGCAGAGCTTAATGCAGAGAGGCATACCTGGCCAAAGTTGAGAAGTGACTACTAGGCCCTAAATGGGACATTTATGTCATCCCCATCATGGCTCAAGGAACATCTTAGAAGAGGAAGAGGAAAGAATGAATATAAGACCTGAAGGATGGGGAGGGAAGGGTGCTGTATAATGCTGTCTTCCAGATATGGTGTGGCTGTTACACTCATGAACTCACAGCAGCTATGGTGACCTGCCCAAGATCTGCACAATTGGGCCTGTCAACCTTCCCAGCAATGAGAGCGAGGCTCATGAAGCCCCACTCCATCCTGAGTAGCTGTTGGCAGCTAATAGTTGCTGGGGGAGAGGGAGACATTTTCTTTAGTGGTTTAGGCACTAGTCCATGCTCCAGCAGATAAACTCCCTATCCATGCTTGTATAACTACCTATTAAATTCGGTAGATCACACCCACACAAAAGACATCAGAGTAGAGGCAGGGGCTAGTTTGGAAAGGGGGTTCAGCAGGAGTGGGAGGGGAACAAGAAAAGGTAGTGGATGAATGTGATCAAATACATTATATTCATATGTGAAGTTGCCAAAATTAATTAGAAACAAAACTCCCAGGAGTGCTTAAAGGACAGAGGGAAAGTCTATGTCCCTTCTCATTCCCCAGTGCAACTCATAGAATAGTGATGGAGGATGGCTGGCTGGGAATCATTATGGACTGTGTACGTGCATATAGAGGTCAGAGGACAGCCTTGGGTGTCATTTCTCATGAATGCTATTCACTTTTTTAGTTTTTCTTTATTTATTTAGATAGAGAGATGGAGAGAGAGAATGAGTGCACCAGGGCCTCTAGCCACTGCAAATGAACTCCAGACACATGACTACCTTATGCATCTGGCTTACATGGGTCCTGGGGAATCAAACCTGGGTCCTTTGGCTTTTCAGGGTAGCACCTTAACTGCTAAGCCATCTCTCCAGACCTAAAGTAAGTGTTTTTTAATGAGAGAGAGAGATTGAGAGAGAATTGGCATGTCAGGTCCTCTAGCCACTGAAACTGAACTCCAGACGTGTGCACCACTTTGTGAGCATGCATGCCTTGTGCATGTGTTACCTTGTGCGTCTGGCTTATGTGGGATCTGGGGAGTCAAATAAGGGTCCCTGGGCTTTGCAGGCAATTAAGGCTAATAGATAAGCCCTCTCTCTGGGCCCTATTCACCTTTTTCTGAGACAGGGTATCTCATTGGCTTGCAGCTTGCCAATTAGACTAAACTGGCTAACCACTGGGCCTCAGGAATCCTCCTGTTTCCATCAGTCCAGTGCTGGGATTACAATTGTGCACCATCGTGTCTGGCATTTTTATGTGGGATCTGGGTTTTGAACTCAAGTCTTCATGCTTGCAAGACAAGCAGTTTACCAACTAAGCGGTCTCTCCAGCCCTGGACTCCTTTTTAACATAGGAGCTCTGGAAAGGCTCCAGATGGAGCTCTACTATCGTGGCCCTGCTGGCCCTCTCGGTGGTGCTGGGTTCTGGTGTGGTGTGACTGCAGGGGGTCGGGGAGGAGGAAGAAGGAGGAAAATGACAGGGCACCTCCATGCCATTGCCTGGTTCCACTCATCCTTGTCATGGGAGAATGCGGGAAGGAAATGAATAATCTTTTCCCAACTGTGTTTTTCTCTTCTCAAGTCTGTGCTATGTGTTGCTAATGTGTATTTAATAAGGTTTCTCTCTTTTTTTTAAAAAAAGTGTAGTTTTTTGCTTCACAGTTTGAAGCACAGAATTCTAATGGAGGGGCGGGACGAGGGACAGCTCAGTAGCTGCTGGTGCTGGGGAAGAGGTGAGCTCAGCAGAGTGACTGCAGAGGGTTCCCCTGCGCCTGTGCCAGGTTGTGAGGGCCTGGCTTCTGCAAAGATGGGGAAAATGGAGATGATTTGGGGAGTGGCTTTTATCCTTTGCTTGTCTATTTAGGGAGCAAGCAGGAGAGTCCTGAGCTCAGTAAACCTGTGCTGCCCTTCAGACAACAGAAATGGTTTCAAAAGAAAGAAGGGGTGGTCTACTTACCTGGGCCTGTGTGGTCAGCTCTGTCAAGGCCTACCTGGGCCTGTGTGGCCAGCTGTGTTCCTTTGTTCTCAGAATCAGTTACAGTTTGCTCTGGACACTCACTGTGCCTCTTAGTGGAAGCTGTTTCTCTTTCCTTGTGGTTTTTCTTTGTGGCAGGCTGCCGTCACAGTGTATAAGTGTTTTCTCTGGGTTTCCTGACGGCATTACTCTTGGTTACAGCATGCCCACACCCTGTGTCTGGGCTGCCAGGGAACCATTGCTGGCCACTGAAGGCATGGCTGGGCCTGAGCAACCTGCTTGTCCTCCGGACTCTTATGGTCAGGAAGGACCTCTGAGGTTCACATAACCTTCCCGTCACTAAGCAGACATGCGCAGGGTGTACGCAGAATTCAGGCTGTAAAAGCTTTGCAATTTGGAACAGACTGATTTCTTTTATGCCTTGGATACTTGCTCCCATGTTCTAACACAGTTGACTTCTGTCTTTCCCCAGGTCAACAGCAAGCTGTTCATGTTAACCCCCTCCCCACACACACCCTGGGCTGGTTATGTGCCCTTAGTTCTGTCTCACGTTGTCATTTCTCTCTCATTATGTAAGCATGGGGTCGCTGAGGCCATCCGAGTCTGTAGCATTGAGCCAAGAACTTGATGGGCTCTAAAAACAGACACCGTCACTGAAGGAGTCTTGACTGTAGCCATCTTCAGTTGGTAAGTGGCAGTAGGAGAGAGACTGAGGGAAGGGCACAGTAAGGAACTGCTAGGGCAGGTCTGGTGTTGTCTGGACTGCAGCATGCTTTCCCTCACATTTGCTTAAATCATAGATTCATCTGGTTCTTAGTGCTGTGTTCCCACATATCTCCACAGCATTCCTGTGATAAGTTGGAGCTCATCTTATACTTGAAAACCAAAACAAAGTGCGAAGAGGAAATAGCCTTCATAGCAGGACCAGAGCCGGAATGTGGGCCAGCTTGTAGCTCCCGTGGCCCTGCATTCACAGACTTGTCTGTGAGTCCCGGGGACATCAGCACGGCAGGCTGCATCCACTTGGCCAGTGCCTTATTGCTGTGATGCTGGTCTTAGGTTAGGTCCCTTCCTAGGCCAGGCAGTGAACAATAGCAGCAAATGTAGATAAACACCCAGAATTCTAGTTCTGGTAGAGAAAAAAGGCTTCAGGCTTTAGATCCTACCCTCCATGTTGTTTTGTAAACAGCCTTTTGCATTTAACAAAACACTGGTTATTTTTCATGCCAGCACATACAGGTTGCACCATCATTTAAAAACCTATGTGATATTTCCTTATTGGGTGTGCATAATTTAACCTAATATCATAGTGCTTAACATTTATTTCTTGATTTCAGTGTTAAAATTCACACTCTGTCATGCTGTGTGTGTGTGTCATTGCTTACTTCTTTCATCCATTATTTTCTTTATACTAAATCCTAAAAGTGACATTTCATTTATAATTATGATATCTATTGCCAGATTACTCTCTAAGAAAAGTCTAGAAAAAATACTGAAGCCAGTATATTAGTTTCCTAAAGCTTTAGTAACAAGTAGTACAACTAAATGTCTCAGAACAGCCAATACTGAGTCAAGTTACCAAAGGCAGGAGTCTGAAATCCATGGTCTACAGGAACACTCTCTAAAGGCTTAGAGGAAGGGTTGTTTTGGCCATTTTTTATGCTTCTGGTAGTCTTGGGTATTTCTTGGCAGTCTTCTCCATGGATTTTGTCACATGCATTTTTTTTTTAAAACAACTATTTATTTATTTAAGAGATAAAAAGAGGCAGATAGAGAATGAGTGTGCCAGGGCCTCCAGCCACTGCAAACTCCAGACACATGGACCACCTTGTGCATCTTGCTTAGGTGGGTTCTGGGGAATTGAACCTGGGTCCTTAAGCTTTGCAGGCAAGCGCCTTAACTGCTTAGCTATTTCTCTAGGCCTCACTTGCATTCTTAAAGCACTGTGTGTGTGCTGCCCCATACACATTTTCTCCTTTTTATAAGGATCCCAGCCCTAGTGGATTAGGGTCCATCCTAAGAAGCTCAGCTCATTTTAACTTAATAACTTATGCATAAACCTTATCTCTGAATAAGGTCACATTCTAAGGTACTTGTATTAAAGTCTCCCAGGGATTTCCAGGGGCCACAATTCAGTTCCTAATAGTTGGGAACTGATCTTTCTGACTTGCATTTTCATCTGACAACACGGAAAGCAGCTTAGTGGGAAGGAGAGATAGGAGGTCAAGGAAAGTGGGAAACTGGCTGTCCTTTGATGAGAGATAAGGGCTTGGCCTAGAGAAATGGCAGTGGACTTGAGGAGGAACAGATGATTAAAAAGATGTCTAGCAGACAGAATTACAGAGCTCAGTGATTATCCAGATGTGAGAATTGAGGGTGCCTGGGCTATCTTTTATAAATGGTATAATGAACACAATCATGTACCCTGGCTCCATCCCCAAGCCTAATTAAAACTAAAGTGAAGACACCATGCAAGGAGGGCAGAGGCAGAGAACTGTGATTGATGCCTGGGAAGCGGACGGCCAGGGGTAGCTGACCAAGCTGATCACAGCTGTCAGTGAGACTCACAGAAGCAGCTTCGTGAGTTTCTCATGCCCTCCAGTGACAGAGTGGCCCAGCTGTGAGAGGAGGGTGTGGGAAGATGGAAGAAGTAAGGAATTGAAGGAGTTGAGGTTAAGCCATGTAAGGCAGGGGATTCCCCATCCTGCCTGCTTAGCCCAAGAGCACCCCAGACAGGTCCCTTTACAAAAGGCCAAGGAACCAAACAAACAAGTCCTGTAAATACCAAGAGTTGGAAATTCTTAGTTTTTAAAATTTTTATTTATTTATTTATTAGAGAGAGAGAGAGAATAGGTGTACCAGGGCCTCTAGCCACTGCAAATGAACTCCAGATATATGTGCCACCTTGTGCGTCTGGCTTATGTGGGACCTGGGGAATCGAACCTGGGTGCTTAGGCTTTGCAGGCAAGTACCTTAAACACTTAACCATCTATCCAGCCCATGGAAATTCTTCAGATTACCAAGACATTTGACAAGCCAGCCTTGGAGAGACAGGACTTGGTCAGACCCAGTGAGATGATGATGACGGTCAGAGACGTCTGTGGAGGGGTTTGTCTATGTGTAAGACAGATGTTCATCTTTAAGGTAGTAAGTGAGCAGCTGTCAGAGTTAGAAACATGGAGGCAAGAACTTGAAGAACAGCTAAAGGCCTAGTTGGCCCAGGGAAGTGAGGAGAAGTAAGCTGAAGGCTATGGTGTGTGACAGTGGACTTTGTACTTCTTGACAGAAAAGCTATCCAAAGAAATCAGGAGAGGGTGGAATGTGGTCTCCTGGCTCAGACCAGGAAAACTTGGAATAGGCGGCTCTATTTTCACAGGGAGCAGTGGTAAAGTGAGTTTCTCAGTGTGACAAAGAACCATGACAACGTAAGATGTTAGCCTCAGGGGACACTGATTGGGAACATGCATGAACTCTGTAGTGTCTTTGCAACTTTTTATATAAATCTACAATTATTTTTACATGGAGAGTTTATTTAAAGAGAGGCACACAGGATGAAGAAGGCTCAGAACTGATGCCTACAAGTGACAGAGTGAATGGTGAGTGATTGTGGAGCTCCTGAACACAGGAAGAGCAGCTCAGGGTGGAGAGAAGCAAGGCTGCCTCAGCTGTGGCCACCTTGTGGAAGCTCATGCACCCAGGCCCATCTGACGCGCCTTAGGTAGGCTTCAGGTTTGCGACAGTGTCAGGTGCCAACTCATGGGTAACAGGTCAGGGGCAGATGGGCTTCTGTGGTAGGTGTGAAATGGGAAGAAGAATAAAGAGAGCACTGATGAGTACCAGGGGAACTGGGGAAACACCTTTCTGCTGCTGGGGTTTAGTCCAGTTGTGCGGGAATCCCTCCCTGTGGCACTCTGTTCTCTGGCATTGTTTTTATTTACAAATGGAAGATTAATGTATCATCTAGTCATTTAGCAAGTTTACCAGCAACATGTTCCCAATAGCATGTGCTTACCCCTGTCCCCATGTCACGTTGTGGTGATTCTCCGGCTTTTTGTGACTATTGTATCTTCTGTGATGATGTGTGATCTGTGATGCTATGATTGCTGTGAGTTTGAACTGTTCCTATATAAATCAACAAGCCTTATCAATAAGTATGTATTCAGACTGTTCCTCCATAGCTGTGCCCAACTCTTCTCCCCCTCAGGCCTCCCTGTTTTCTAAGCCCCAACAGTATTGACATCAGTTAGTAACCCAGAGTGTTCAAGGGCAAGGGAAGCTGCCCATGCTTACTTTAAATCAAAAGCTAGAAATTATTAAGCTTAGTGAGGAAGGCATGCTGGAGGCTGTGGTGGGCCCAAAGCGGGGCCCAGCACCAGTCAGCCAAGAAATGACAAGTGCTCCTCCAGTGAACACAGGAATGACAGGCAAAACAACCTCACCACTGCCGAGGAGCAAGTGCTGACGGTCAGGACAGAAGATCAAACCTGCCACACACTTCCGTAGGCCGAAGCCTGCTCCATGGAAGGCTGTGGAAGCGGAGGGAGGAGAGGAAGGGGTAGGACAGGAGCTTGAAGCTGGCAGAATGTGGCTCATGGGCACATCTCCCTAAGAGAACAGTCAGGTGCTGGCGCAGAGGCTGCAGCAGGAGACCCAGAAGTCAGGCTTCTGATGTAGACTGCACGGTGCCATCTAGGGCTTTCTTAGGTAGAGAGGAGAAGTTAAAACCTGGCCTCACCCCTTCAAAGGACAGGCTGAGTCTTGTTAGGGCCTACAGCTGGTGAGTGACTTTGCTGAAGCCACCTGGCACTCATTTGCCATCCTAAAATCCTAAGACCCTTAAGAATGACCTCCAAGCTATGCTTCCTGAGCTCTGGAGATAGAGCAGCAACGCTTGAAAGCAGCACATCTGCATGCAGCAGGGTCTTCTGAGTATCTTAAGTCCATTGTTGAATTCTTCAGCTCAGAAAGTGAAGATGCTTCAAAATAATGCTGCCTGTTGACAGGACCTGTGGTCACCACAGAGTTATGATGGAGACATGCGACAGGATTAATGTTTGCATGCCTGCACACATGACATCCGTGCTCTAGCCAGTGGATCAAGGAGTGACTTGACTTTCAAGTCTTGTTGTTTAGGAAATACTTTGCATAAGACCATAGCTTTCACGTACAGTGATTCTGCTGAGGGAACCGAGCAGCTGGACAGAAAACCTGAGGAGTCGTCACTAGTCACGAGCCATTCAGAATGTGACGCCTGGGAGGATGGGACGTGAACAGGGCTTTGGAGAAGCTGGTTCCGTCCTTTGTGGATGACCTCATGGGTTGCAATCTTCAGGGGAGGGAGTAATAATAAAGCTAGAACTGGAAGTGGGGCCTGAGGATGTGGCAGAATCATTGCAATTTCTCAATGGAGCTTGAGCAGTGAGAAGTTGCTTCTTGCAGATGAGCAGAAAGTGGTTTTGAGACGGAATCTGCTCCTTATGGAGATGCTGGGATCTTTACTGAAGCAGCACAAAAGATTTAGGATGTTATCAGAAACTTAGTTGATGAGGCAGGGGCAGAGCTTAGGAGGACTGATGCCAGTTGTGAGGGAAGCTCCATGCGTGTAACATGCTGTCAGTGTCATGAGTCTCAGGGGAACCATTCATGGAGGAGTGGATTAATGCAGCAATTTCATTGTTGTGTTATTTTATGAAATTTCCAGAACCACCGCAGTCTTTGGCAGCCACCCTAGTCAGTCAACAGACATCAGTCAACATGGAGGTGAGACCTGCCACTAGCAAAAAGATTAGGACTCCCTGAAGGTTCATATGGCCATTAGTATTTTTTAGCAATAAAGTATGTTTAATTGAGACATTTGCATTGCTTTTTAGACATAATGCTATTGAATGAGAGTATAAACATAACTTTTTTGAGGCAAGTTCAACAGACTGCCTTTTTTAAAATTTTTATTTATTTATTTGAGAGTGAGGGGGGGAGAGAAAGGGAGAGAGAATGGGTGCACCAGGGCCTCTAGCCTCTGCAAATGAATTCCAGATGTATGTGCCCCCTTATGCATCTGGCTAACATGGGTTCTGGGGAATTGAGCCTCGAACTGAGGTCCTTAGGCTTCATAGGCAAGCACTTAACCGCTAAGCCATCTCTCCAGCCCAAGACTGCCTTTTTTATGTGAGCATGAGAGAAAGAAAGAGAGTGTGTGAGTTGGCATGCCAGGGCCTCCAGTCTTTGCAATCAAACTCCAGACATGTGTACCCCCTTGTGTGCATGGGTAACCTTGCGTGCTAGCATCATTGTGTATCTGGCTTATGCTGGACCTGGAGAGCAAAACATGAGTCCTTAACTGCTAAGCCATCTCTCCAGCCCTGATAAACATACCTTTTATTTGGTTTTTCGAGGTCGGGTCTCACTCTAGCTTATGCTGACCTGGATTTCACTTACGTAGTCTCAGGGTAGCTTTGAACTCATAGTGATCCTCCCACCTCTGCCTCCCGAGTGCTGGGATTAAAGGCATGAGCCACCACAGCCAATTTAACATAACTTTTATATACACTGGGAGACCAAAAAATACACGTGACTGCCTTCGGTGTGATCATGTCATTGCTGTGGTCTGGAACTGAATGTGTAATGTCTCCAAGACTTGCCTCTAGCTTTTGTTTTGATTCACAATTGATGAACCTTTAAATCACATACTTCTAATCAAGAGTTAGCTCAGACTCTTCTAGAAGCATGGCACATACTGTGACAACCCAAAGTGAGTGTGCCCTGGTCAGAGGAGTGACTCCAGCTTCAATAGGGTGTTGTCATGTAGGAGTAAAGGATTTCCTGTGCACATCTTTTCTTGTTATTTTTTTTAAGCCAGAATCCAGAGTGCTTGAAGTGTTGGCAGCTAATTGATTATTTACCAATTTTGCTTTCAGACAAAATGTGCGTGTTCAAAATAAGTGTCTTGTACACTTTTGTTGTCTGGACTCTTAATTTATTCCCCGGGCATGGCCACTTTCCATTCTTTTCTCTGCCCTGAACATTTGTCTATATGTTTAATCGACAGCACTGAAGTAGTCCAGCAACAAGGTGTGCGATGATGTTACTGACATATTTGACCCAAGGCTGTTTTCCCACATATTAACCGCGTCCCCCTCACCTCCCTGACTCTAGCCTCCTCATGGTGACTTAGTATAGTCCCAGGACATTTAACCCTTTGCTGAGAGGAACGTTAGCTCATGGTTGTCCCTTGTCTTTTATGACCACATTATGGGGGACGGGGTATGGTCCTGAAATCTGTGGGCTGTTAACTATCTATCGTCAAGTCTAATCTATCCTAGAAGGATTGCTTGCCATACAGCTGTGTCGTGGCATAGACAACTTTCCTTCCTTTCCTTCCAGGTGTTGGCAAGGAACTTTGTGTTTTTATTTCCATTTCCACCCTGCTGGTGGCAGCAAGGGGAAGAGTATGGCTTTTAGTATAAGAGAGAAACTCAGACTCTGCAATGAAACTTAATGATTCTATAATTTTAGCCTTGTACACGACTCTGTAGGTATTTTATAAGTACAAACATCACAGAGGCCCATTTCCAAGTTGCTCAAGCATTATCAGTCTTCCATGAAGCCTTATGAATGCAAACTTTCTGGAACATTTTCAGCCACTTTCTTGAAGGTCCCAACATGCTAACTTGGCAGCACAAAGATCCTGGTTATACCCCTTCCTCCCTGTGCATCCCACTCAAAGTGTTTCTTCTACATGTGGTTTTGATCTGGAGAAAATGGACAGGTATTTTTCATATGATTCATTATTGGCTTTGTATAAAAATTGGCTAAAATACCTTTTTCTGGCTCTTGGCATAGATGGAAGACAGGTTCTTATTTGTGCTTCTGACTTACATTTCAGTTCTTGGCTTAACTTTCATGATGATACTTTCTGTAGAAGATGGCTTCTCTTCCCTTTGATAGGCACCCTGGGCCTTTTCTGTGCACATGGGCTGTGCCACTGTGTTTTGTCTCCTTATGCTGGAAGTTTCCCACCAAAGTGTTGTGTGGCTAATCTTCTCCAAAGAATGCTTATCCACCTTGGAACCCTCCATGATTCTGTGTGTATGTTAGAAATCTGGTTAGTTAAGCAAGAGTGAAAGTTTGGGGCTGGAGAGATGGCTTTGCAGTTAATGCACTTGCCTGTGAAGCCCAAGAACTTATGTTTGATTCTTCAGGTCCCATGAAAGCCACACAGTGATGCAATGCTCAATGTCACACATGTGCACAAGGGGTTGCACACATCTGGAGTTTGTTCATAGTGGCTGAAGACCCTGGTGTGCCTATTCTCTCTCTTACCCTCCCTCCCCCTCTTTCTTTCTCTCTCTCTCTCTCAAAAAAAAAGAATGAATGAAAGTTTGTTAGTATAATCATTTTTTTTTTTTTTTTTTTTTTTTTGGTTTTTCGAGGTAGGGTCTCACTCTGGTCCAGGCTGACCTGGAATTAACTCTGTCATCTCAGGGTGGCCTTGAACTCAAGGCGATCCTCCTATCTCTGCCTCCCAAGTGCTGGGATTAAAGGCGTGCGCCACCACGCCCGGCAGTATAATCATTTTTATGGATTGAGTATGGTGGTGTGGATGGGTACAGACTTCAGAATCAGAAAATTAAATATTCTGCATGAAATTGCCTACCTTTAGCAAATGCTAGGTTAATAAATCTGAAAGTCTTGAACATTTTGAACAATCTGAATTTAGAGCTCTTTTGCCTTTTACCTGCTACATGGCCTTAGGCAGGTCATGCTCCTTCTTTGAGATGGGATTTGCTCATCTTCTGAGGGGACCCTCTTGGGATGTGACTGAGATAGTTCAAAGTGACTGTCATTATGTTGACATTCCCAGATCCCTTGCCATTTTAAGAAGACATGAGGAAAGCATATAGGATGTGATTGGTCACTCCTTCAGTTCAGATTTTCTTCAAGTTGTAATCCTACTGAGAGCAAGGACTGACAGAAAACATACAGCACTGAGTATCAACTAGGTCTTGGCTGTCGCAAGATGTGTTCACCTGCTCTGCTTTTTGGGTCACTGCTCATAGATGAGAGACCCCAGCCTTGCTGACCCACTTAGGGCACCTGGATGCCCGTCACCTGGACAGACTGAACTCTTCTATTATTAGGAGGAGAACTTCCAAGCCTTTTTGCCAGCCCTGGAGGCAGAAGGTGTTGCCTAGGGTGACCTTTAAAGAACTGGTTAATTGCAGGTCATTTGCTTTTCTTGAGGAACCTGCCAGGAACCTATGAGTCTTCATCCAGGTGAGAGGGTCAGCTTTGGAGGGTCCAGGTCCAACTCAGTCTTTGTGGGGTAGGGAATCCCCCATGGGGATGTCTCAGAACCCAGTGTTAGAGCTGACTTTGCTGGCAGTTCAACTCCAGGAGTGTTATTTGTGGTTTTGCTTGATTTTAACCTGATAGACTGAAGCACCTTTTCAATGTAGCAAGAAAGGGGTGTAGGTGGGGGTGTCTGTGAGGGTTTAGCAGGAAAGACGTGGGTTTTATATAAGAAAGGGGTATAAGTGGGGTGTCTTTGAAGGCACAGTAGGGGAGACATGGCTTTTCTACCATGGCTGGAGGTTGTTCTTTGCTACCACTTCCCTTTGACTCATATGGGAGTTTGTCTCTCTGTCTCTGCTGCAGCATGGACAAGAAGGAATTTATGAATATAACCCCTACCTGAGGAGACTTCCTGATGAGTTTCAGCAGAAACATAGGTATAAGTTTGTATCCTGAGTCTTCATTGCAGGGTTATCCATTCAGCAAAGCTGTTCTTGCTTCCTGCCTGCTCCTCGAAGATGGGGGCTCTACAGGACTTAACCCCTATAGGATCTCTGAGTGGTTTTCTGTCTCCCATGGTTACAACCGTCCGCTCTGTGCAGACACTGGAGCACACCCAGGACACCCTGTTGCTCTTAGTGCTATTGCTGGGCCAGCAGTATCCTGTCCACCTCTGACTTTGCCTGCTCACCTTGTTCCAGGGACAAGTCCAATTCCCTGAACCCTATATGTTCTCTCCTCATGCATTCCATTCTTCTTGTAAAGCCCCTTGCTGCTACTCCTTCAGCCTCTGCTGTCATTAGTCCTGTTCCCCACCAGTTCCAGGATTTCCCATAAAAACCACATAACAACTTTCCTTCATTCCTGTGATCAAGTTCTCAACTCTCTAACCTACCAGTCACTATGTGACGCTGTGTTAGACTCACCCAGCTTTTCTCCCTAGAGAAGACACACCCCAGTGGGAAGCATAGGAAACCCCTTACTATATGCAGAACAAACCAACAGTTCAAAATGGCCTCTGCTTAGAAGATTCTTTCCCCAATCCTCTGTCCAGGATGGATGTCTGTTGACACAATGATGTCTGCTTTCTCCTAATTTACTCCTCCTTGTCTCCCTGTCCTCCTTTTCCTCTATTCCCTCCATCTCTTCTGCTCCCTCCACATCATGTTTCCTGGGGCATGTATTTGTCCTTCCCCACCTCTAGGCAGGACATGCTTGCTATGCATAAGCAGAGCACAGCAGTAACATCCCCACGTGAGTGCAACAGGTGCTTGAGAAAGATTTGGCATGGGAATAACAGGGAGTCCAACATAGAGCCAGCATGCAGGGGCCTGGTGCTTTCTTGTTGGCTCTGAGGCCATCGTTGGGCTCTGATGTGGTGTGATGAGTTTACTCAGTAGTGACCTTCTCACTGGTGGGGAAGATGACTGCCTTGGGAAGGAGCTGGCTTTCAGCATCCTGAGGCTTCTTAATATGCTGAGTATGGCCCTGAGAGAATGCTGCCCAAAGGCATCTTGGGGACTAGGGCCAAAGGAGGCTCCCCTCAGCTTGTTCATGAATCCTGCCCTGGGAACAGATTTACACACAGTGCATGGTACTGTGGACTCTTGCTACAGATGCTCAGGGGAATTTGTTACTGAGTCCAGCCCTAGCTGTGGACCCTTGTAAGGGTGAGGAGGCTTCTGTAACCTAGACCATCATCCTCCAGTCTGGGTGGATTGTGACCTGTGAGCTTAGGACCGGCAGCCCTGAAAAGCACTCTTGCCTGTCTGTGCTGATGCCTGGAAGCCTGAAGCCTGTGGAAGGGAGGAGTCGGTTATTTTCCCCTTACAATTGAAGATAGTGGGGTTTTGCCAGATAGATTTTCCTCTTGCCTTTTTTTTTTTTTTAATGAATAGCTTTCCTGGCAGATATCAGATGTCATAAAGCCACTTCTAGGGCATTGATAGTTACCAAAAAAAGACCCTGGCTTCCTCTCCTCACCGGCTGACTGTGCATTTCCCTGCCCCACATCTGTGCTGTCTGCAGAAGGCTGAGCCTGCAGGTGCCTGCTCGGGGAGCCACCCCAGTGCAGGACTGTCCCGTCCTGCAGGATGCGGCGTGCCCTACTGCTTGGCTGCCCCTCCTGCCTCACACTCACAGTGCTTGACCTTGCCGTCACCCCGTCTCTGCTGCACCTGAACCTGCCTCAGTTCCTGATCTGTAGGTGGCATTCAGAGCTCTTAAAGATCTGTCTGCGTCTGGCCCTTCTTTTCCTCATTCTGGCTCCCTGCCTCAGCCGGCCTGCTGCTCTTTCCTCTGAGGTCCTGTACCGCATTGGCTCTGGGTCTGTGACTCTTTACCACCAGCCCCGACTGTCTTTTCTTCATCCCTCATTTCCCGTTAGAAATGCCTACAGTCCATCCAGGTCCCGGCTACCTGCCGCCTGCAAGCCACAGAATGTGTCCAGGACAGGCAGGGAGGCTAGCATGACTCCTGTGCAGTCTGGCCCTCTTACATAGCACTTTCCTGTAGGGACAGGGTGACAGCCCTGCCTTGGGGATGCCTGAGTGAGGTGATCTGTATCGCAGAGTGGTAGAGGTTGTGCTTGCAGGTGTCTGCTCCCTGGTCTTCCTGACGGGAAAGACGTCCTTCTCCAAGACTCATGTCTTTGGCAGCCCAGCGGTGGACAGCAACATTTTCCACCCATGTTGCAGTGTCTTCTTCCTCAAGCAGGTACTTTGACCTGGCTCTACAAAGCCAGCCCAGTCCTTTGCCCCAGTGCCATGCTGTACAAGTGTGTGCACGGTGTGTGTCGTACTGAGTCAGGCCTCCAGAGGTGGCTGGATCCCCATGGAGACAGCCAGCCTGCCTCTCTGCCTTTCATTTATGTTTATCACATGCACTGGTGTAACTCGGTTTTAAAATGTATTTTTTAAAGAGAAAATAAGTGAAGGCCTATGAAGGGATGGCCTATCCATGTGGGTCCCAGTGTTCTCTAATGCAGATCACCATGGCAACATGGTAGCCTTCACATTTCACCAGTTAAGAAGATGAACTCTTCTGCCCACAGAAGCTGAGCGGATTGGCCACCATTACCCAACACTCCATACAGCAGGTCTCTTCCTGAAAGGCAGTGGGCCTCATTACCAGGGACCTTTTCTCAGCAGGGGCTCAACACACAGCAGCCGTGGCCCTTTGAGTCTCCCTATTGTTTGATTCCTTCTCTCTGAAAACTCAGCCCCTCCTGCATTGGGCCTTGTGGCATTGCCCATGGTCTAAAGCTGGCCTGAGGTGAGCAGCAGTCCATGTGGCTGTGGTCTGCACACCTGCTGCCTCTGCTCAAGGCCATGAGAGTGTGGGAGGCAATAGTAGATGCTCTAAGGAGTGTGTGTGTGCCATCATGTAGCCCCACTGCATCGTTCAGAAGCCTCTGTGGCCATCCCCCATCAGAGGCAGATGCCAGCTTCCCTTTCTCTCCCTTCTTTCCTTCTCTCCTTCCTTCCCTTCTTCCCTCTCTCCTTCCCTTCCTTATTCCCTCCCTCCTTCTGTCCCTCCCTTCCTTCTTCTCTATCTTCCTTCCTTCCTTTTTGTGACATAGTCTCACTATGTGGTTCAAGTAGGCTCTGAACTCCAGATCCCCATGCACCTGCCTGAGTGCTGGATTACAGGTGTGTGCCACCGTTCCTGTCTGGCGCAGGCCTCCTTTGCTTTCACCAGCTCTCTCTGAGCTCCTGCTCACTGTGTCATGATGGATAGGCAGTTGTTTTTTGTTTTTTTGTTTTTTTTTTGTCTGTGTGTGTGTGTTATAGTATGTGTTACATGTGTGTGCAGATATGTATACCCCATGCACACAGGTGAGGAGGACAGGAGGATGTTAGGTGTCCTGTTATTCTTTGGCCTTATTTCCTTGAGATAAGGTCTTCATGGAACCCAGAGCTCACCATTTTCTGGCTAGATAGGTGAGCAGTGAGCCCTACTGACATTCCTGTCTCTGACCCTGTCAGTTCTGGGGTTACAGGCATGGATGTGCCTGGATTTTTACATTGTTGCTGGGGACCTAACTGAGTTCTTCATGCTTACACAGCAAATTCATTTACTTACCCATGTTTCTGGCTTTTTCCTAGATTTTTTTTTTTTTTTTTGGGTGGGTTGGGTCTGATAGCCCAACAGTTGGTCTAAGTCTGACAACTTCTGACATGCAACTACTTAGAAGTTCAAAGTTGCTGCTGTGTGAGCCCACAGGTCCCACAATGGTGTGTGGCCAGGCTCATTCCTAGCCAGCTTGACATTGCTTGTCCGTTGTCAAGCTTCAGTGTCCCTACCAGCTGGGTTCTAGATACTGCCTGAAGGTAGTTCTTGTTTTAAAGGCAGAAGCTGGCAAGGATAGAAGGTTATGAGTCTACCCTCAGTTCTCCTACAGAGAACCTTCTGCTGCAAGCAGAAGGACAGGCTTCACTACGCCTACCCCTGTCTAGTGTCAAGACACAGCTTAGAGCCAGGCAGCTACTGCTGCCCAGGCAGCAAGTCAGCTGGCCCAGTTCAGCACATAGTTACTGTCCTTGGTCTAGGTATCTCTCTTGACCTGAGGTCTTCAGTGGCCCCATCTGAGAGGGGTCTCAGGACAGAAGGAGGTCCAGATGTCCATAGAAACACTTGTTTTTGATGGTGTGCCTAGGAGAATAGACCTGCACTCCATGGAGTTACTGGCTATGAGATGCACCAAGAGATAGCATACCTAAATTGCGATTCTGGCTGTTCCTGGTTACGAGTTTATGGGACCTCATAGACCTTGTTTAAAGAATTCTCTGCTGCTGGGTGTGGTGGCGCACACCTGTAATCCCAGCACTTGAAAGGCAGAGGTAGGAGGATCACTGTGAGTTCAAGGCCACCCTGAGAATACATAGTGAATTCCAGGTCAGCCTGAGCTAGAGTGAGACCCTACCTCAAAAAACCAAAACCAAAAACCAAAACCAAACAAACAAAAAACAGAATTCTCTGCTGATAAGGTTATTTGAGGAAAAGCTAACAGAAGGAGTCTTGGAGTCCTGCTTGGACTCTTTCATCAGAGGAAAACAACAGCCTTGCTGGAAAGAACCAGCCTTGGAGATGGACCTTGATTCCTGTCTCCAGCCTGCTACCTGCTCTCTGTGTGTTCCTGATGTGGACCAAACTTGAGGGACCAACCAGCTCAAAAGCGATGCCTCTGAGCCGGCCATGGTGGTACACATCTTTAAGCCCAGCACTTGGGAGGCAGAGGTAGGAGGAGTGCCATGAGTTTGAGGCCACCCTGAGACTTCACAGTGAATTCCAGGTCAGCCTGGGCTAGAGTGAGACCCTACCTCAAAAAACAAAAAAATAAAAATAAAAAAAGTGATGCCTATGGAGGCCACAAGTTGCTGCCCTACCTATTTCTCGGGAAACTTCTTGGGAAACCCCTAGAGGCAGTTAACTTCCACTGAGAGCTATTAATTTCTTCCTTCCTTCCTTCCTATTATTATTATTATTATTATTTGATTTTGAGGTAGGGTCTCACTCTATCCCAGGCTGACCTGGAATTCTCTATGTAGTTTCAAGCTGGTCTTGGACTCATGGCAATCCTCCTACCTCTGCCTCCCAAGTGCTGGGATTAAAGGTGTGTACCACACCTGGCTTTGAGAGTTATCAATTTCTTATTTTAGCCTTTCTGGCCACCGTCAAGGTATTTTTTTAACCTGTACTTTATTGCACTATAACAGTAAGCATGTAAATGTTAAGCCAGCAGCTCACATTTTAATGTAGGCATAATCACTACCTTGATCAAGATATAGATCATTTCTAGCATCATATAAGGCGTCTCTCTTAATGAGTGCTCCCCAGAGATAGCCTCCTCGTTGCCCCTGTCACCAAAAACTGATTGCTGCTTATGTTTTACCCACATGGACGCGTCTGCCTCGGCATTCTTCCCAGGTTGGTCGTGTTGGTCGCAACCACGGCTTGTTCTCTGGTGCTGCACAGCATTGTGCTCCTGAGTGTGCTGCAGTTTATTCATCCAGTATACATAATCGTATTTATGCTACCCCAGAGTTGAGCTGTTGTGAACAAAGTTACCAAGAGTGTTTATGTATTAGTTTTGGTGGATGTGAGCACTGACTATTGTTGAGTTGGGCTGGATCTGAGTATGTGTACAGTTAGCTTTAGTCAGCATGGTTAGACAGTCTTCAGAAGTATCACGTCTCTTTACATTCTCCCAATTAATGTATGTGAGTTCCAGTTACTCCACATCCTTACTGTTGCGTTTTAGTGTCACTTGTTTAATTTTCACTATGTTATTAGAGTTGCAGCCCTGACCATTGGCATCAAACTGTAGGACATTTCCACTCCAACCCCTGGCCCTGTGCTGCAGGCCGTAACGCCCCTTCTCATCCCACCCCATGCTACAGAAATATCAGTCGACTTTCTGTCTGTGCAGATAAGCCTTTCCTGGGCATTTCATATACTCTGGGTGATGTATACTACATTGTATCACATGTAACACATAGATTCTACATATCACATGCATTCCATGTTGTTTGTGTATTATACACATAGTGTTTGCTTTGGTTATCTCAGCAGTTTCATGTGTTTCTCTAGTGATCTTAGATCCTTTTCTGTTAGACATATTCCCATGTGGTTTATACTTGTTAATGAAAATGCTATTTATTTTAACTTTATTTCCTCATTTTTAGTTTTGGTAAATAGATAAAGAGCAGATTTTTATGTATTGAAGTTATATCCTGCATCCTTGATAATCCTGCATCACTTACATTTTTCTACATATACAAGCATGTCATCATGGAGTTATGGCGTTATTCTCCTTCCAGTCTAATGCTAGACTTTTAAAACTTTTACTCCTTCTCTTACATTACACATTGGTTGCACCATAGTACAGCTCTGACGAGGAATTGCTGTAGTGACCACTCTTCTCTTGGTTACAGACTGACAGGGAGTTGTTCCATATTTCACCACTGAGTATGATACTTACTCTCCATAGGTTAGTACAGATACTTAAGTCAGGTTTGTATTTCTAAATTGTTGAAAATTTTGATCAGTTTCTTGTGCAGAACCCATGTTTGACTTCCTTAATTGTAAATTTATTTATTTTCTTTTTTCTTGGAGACGTGTAGCCCAGGCAGGTCTTGAACTCACCCTATAGCCAAGGATGACCTTGAACTTCTGATCATCCTGCCCCTACCACCCCTGTTCAGGGATTACTGGTGTGCATTACCTCGCTCGGTATAAGCAGTGATGGGGATAGACCAGTCCCCAGGGTCTCTTGCAGGCTGGAAGCAGTGTCCTAGCTGAGCCCCGTCCCCAGTTGTCATTTTCATGTGCTCTTTGTTACTGCTGTTCTCTCTCTCCTTTGGGATGAGTATGCCCTTGTCAAAGCCTCTTCTCTTGACCTTAGCCCAAAGGCTGAGGAGCGATTATTTTGTTTTAAATTTGAGGTGGGGGCTGAGATTGGTGTTCTCACTGTGACCTCTCCATTCTGCACAACTTCCACTGCATTCACAATTCTTACGTATCATGTCCTCATCATTATTTACTTCAAGATATTTTCTAATTCTCTCATGATTTCCTGTTTTCAATTTGAGCCATGGATTATTAGAAGTGTGCTGCTTAGGACCCTTGGGGGCTGCCTAGTCTCCCTGCTGTCTTTAGTGCATTCTAGCTTAGTTCCCTAGTGGCCAGAGAATACACTTTGTAAGATTTAAATCCATGACATTTATTAAGACATGTTTTATGGCCTGTGGACTGTTCTGGAAAATGTTCCATTATGCTTGAAGCAGTGTCTTGCTTTGGTATGTGCTGTGACTGGTGGTGGTGTTCCAGATGTGTCTGCTAGGTCAGTTGAGTATTGCTCCCATCTTCTGTTTGTCCCCATGAATGTTTTGTCTGTCTGTCTCCTTCCAGGTACTTGACTGTCTACTTATGCTTGTGGGTTTGTCTTTCTTTGATTAGTCCTGAAAAATTTTACTTTAATGTCAGAAGCATATCAGTGATTATTAGCTGTATATTTGGTTTTGATTAAATGTGTCTTTCATAGAACGTCTTGCCTCAAAAGTCTACTTGTTTGGCATTAACCTGACCGCTCCAGCTTTCTAGTGTTTGCCATTTCATTTTCCATCCTGATGCCCTTCTACTTAGAGGAATGCCTGCTGTAAATAGCATGCCGCTTGGTTGTTCCACTCTTTAATTTGCCCTGACCACCTTGTGGATCGTACAACCCATTTACCCACCGTGCTGCAGTTCACCTCCCCTGGCAACTCTGCCTTTGTCTGTGATCACCATTCTGAAAAACTCCAGTGTTTCTATGTAGTGCAGTGCAACCACAGGCTGTCCTCGCACGGTGCTCAGCTGAACGCAGTGTGCTACTAAGAGTAATCAGAAAACAGCCTCCACCGGAGCTCCTGCCATGGCCGGCAGCAGTGGCCAGACAGAGCACTTATGCGGGCAGATGATAGCATTGTGTCAGAAGAGGATGCCAGCCTCTGAAGCAAGCCTTGCTGGTATGTTTTCTTGTGGACACAGTACACTTCACCACGGTTCAGCATGGCTTCATGATGGGTGAAATATTAGACGGAAGACCAGTTTATGAGAGTTAGGTTCTTTGGTGAGACATTTTTAGGGTTTGATGACTACTCTTACAGTCTTGTATGTGCAGGTACATAGGTAGAGAACATTTGGACAGCCAGGACCCAGGACGAAGTGTGTAGCTTAGTATTTGGCAAATAGTAATTACTCAGTAAAGGGCAGAGAGAAGCAGGTAGGTTTTATATCCTCAAGGCTGGCTGCTGGTAACTTCCTCACAGTGTGACATAAAGAAGGCTTCATTGTAACTTCAGTCTGCAGGTCCCCATCTGAGACCCATCATTTGTCTAGAGTCTTATATTTAATAGAAGAAAGTGACCATGGGAAGCCACATCCTCTTCTCGCCAGAGGCCTGTCCACCTAGCATGAAAGTAGGGATCTAGCAAGGCCCCTTCCATGGCTTGACTCAAGGTTCTACATTGGCCTCGGCCAGTTCACAGAATGAGGATGAGATGCAGCCTCTGACTGACCACAGTGATCAAGCAAACTGAGAGTTCTCTGAGGGATCTATGGAGAGGACACCTACACTTATGGACCAAGGAAGGCTTTCCAGAGGAAATGAGCCCTGTAACTTGAAGAAAAGATAGGGATGAGTAGAGAGAGGGGGTTGGGGGATGCACAGGGAGGTGAATGCTGACCAGGAGAGGCAGATGCCAAGAGATGAGAGCAAGAATAAGACATTGCCAGAGGATATCCACAAGGGTAGAGGAGAGGGGAAGGAGTGAGACTTGGAAAGTGAGAAGACCCCAGCTCTTGAAGTCACTTTAGGGTGTGCTTTATCCCATGGCATTATGGGATTGTTGTCAGTTCTATGCAGGGAGGTCACAGGGATGTGTATCCCAGGGAGTTTCCTCTTGCTGCAGAGTAAGGCTGGAGGGAAGGAGAGCCAGCAGGCCGCTCCATAAGCCAGGAGACAGTTGGCGTGGCAGGAGCCCGTATGATTGCTGCTAAGTAGATGTAGAGTGGTTCAGGGGATGACTGAGAAAAATCCACATGGGGTTGCTCTGGTTGAAACTGCCTATGCTGCAGCAGCCCACAGCACTAACCAGGGGGCACAGTTTGAGAAATGCCAAACCCAGTATGGATTAGGTAGGGGCTAAAGCCCCATGGTTCCTCCTTCCTTGGGTTGTGACACTGAGAGCCTGTCTTCTCCCATGGCTTCTTGAACACAGCTGTCACATGGGATCTTCCATGCTCCTTGCTTGGTCCCTCTGTGTCCTCTCTGGACTCTCCTCTTCTTCCAACCTAAAGGTTGGGTCCCCTGTTCTCTTCTTCATCTTGTGTGTTCCCTGGACATGCTGTCACAGACCTGGGTCTTGGTTGTCTCCTATGTTCTAGAGACATTCCTCAGCTCTGCACTGTGCAGCAATAGTCCACCTGATCACCCCTCTGGATTGCTCCACAGTCCCTAAACTTCAGAACTAGCTTTATTCTTTGCATTTTCCATGTATGCCCCACACTTGGTGGAAGGAAAGATCATTCTTTCATTACTTTCAGGCTCCGTTGATAGCAGTCTTTTTCTCTCACTTCACACCAACACCAGTGACTGGCACAGTTGGTGTAAATGTGTGCCAGAGGACTATCCTATGACTGCAGCTGTACCCAGTGCTGGAACTTAGGAAAGGTCCCTTTGTGCTTGCTGTTTGGTCCCTTGGCTCAAGAATAGAGGAGTGAGGATGTAGCCTCTGCCCAGATTGCTTAGAGCTTTCCCCAGAACCAGTAGGACAAGAGGGAATGGACAGTCACTGGGCCCTGTGGCAAACCACCAAGCCATCAGTGGACCCCCACAGGAACAGCTGGGCCTTTCAGGTTCACCTGGCAAATGCAAAACTCAGATGGGTTATATAACTCACCTGAGATCCTAGCTACAAGCAGTAGCTAGGACTGGCTTTGAACTTCTTATGTGCTGCCTATCTCATGAGTGAGCTGCTAACTGAATGAGCAGCTAGCTATTTATCTGCCATTCTCATTAGTTAAACTGTGAGCTCAAGAGTGGGGAATGTGTTTCCTGCTTCAGGGTCTGGCACTGGGTACATGCTGAAGAAATGTCGAGGGAGAGAACAGCAGGCGAGGGTGAGTAACTGCTGAGCTAGGAAGGGAATCAGCCCTCCACTCCTGTTCTGTTGCAAGTCATTCGTTCTAAAGTCCTTTGCCCCCTCTGTTGTTCTCAAGTCTGTTAAGAATACCTTCAGCTTCCAGTCCCTAATATATGTCCTTCACCCATCTCTAATACACATGAGATGAGTTAATTAGGTAAGTTAGTGGCTGAGCTTTCTGAACACAGCACAGCCATGAACTTGGGGTGGGGGGCTTTGGCGCCTCTCTAATATGCTAGATGGAGTGTGGTTTCTGTTCTCTGTGGCAACAAAGAGTAGCTACTGCACACTGAGTAAGTGGACTGGCCTGGGTGGAGTGTGGTCCCTGTGCCAGTTTGCAGGAGTCCTGAGGTGGGCTGTTAAGTCATGTGGGAGAAGCTTGAGCTGTTGGGTCTTCCTTAGCTCATGTTTAAGACAGGCTCTTACCCTGTAGACCAAGATAGCCTGGAGCTCATAGCAGTCCTCCTACCTCTGCTTCCCGTGTGCTGGGAATGCAGGTGTGTACCACTGTGTCTGGCTCTTCTTGAGTTTGAACTCTCCTTTAGGCCATAGACATTTTCTGGAAGGATTACTGCTTCTCCATGTCAGAGCTTCCAGGATTATCCTTGGCCTCAAGAGAGTTCTTACACTTGCCTTTCTCCTTGTTATTTCCTGGTCACACGAAAAACTTATGGCCTGACCACTTCTCAGAGGCCTCAGTGTTGGGGTCCTTGCTGGAGCTGAGGAAAGAGAAGGTTCCTTCCACAAGGCCACAGCTGCTGAGCTTCATCAAGTCTCTTGTCCTGGGAAAGTGTCTGCATTTTCACTGTCTGCATTGCCACCTTCCATGTGCCTGCCATTATCCTATCCAGGATACCCAAACTGCTGGCTTCAGTTGAGTTGTTTAGTTAGAAACATTGGAGACAAGCTTTGGATAACTTAAATGCAAAGACCTTGGGGCTCCAGAACTGGCAAGCAGCTAATGAACTTTGTGGGAACAGAAGCTGCCTTGGAGTCTGGGAAGCAGGGGCTTCTGTGTCACAGGCCTGTTCCACTGGATGGGACAACAGCCCGATCATTTTACCCTGTGATACCTCCATTCAGGATCACCCCTGTAGGCCTCCTGGGCCTCTAATGAGAAGAGAGAGTTTTGTGTGCTTGGCAGGGAAAGTGTGGGTATCAGAGCTTCCACATGGTCATGTCAGGCCTCAGCTGCCTTTCATTAGAGTCTCTCAAAGTATCTGTAGGAGGTGTCCTCCTCAAGCCCTAGGGACCTATTTGTTTTTATTGTTTTGTTTTTGTCTCTTGGTTATGTGTTGTATGTATATGCATGTTCATGTATGTGAGTATGGGTGCATGCACACCACAGCACTCATGTGGAGGTCAGAAGACAGCTTTGGGTCTCAGTCCTAATCCTCTACCTCATTTGAGGCAGGATCATTGTTCTCTGCTGTGTTCACCAGGTTGGTCCGTGAGCCTGCAGAAAATGCTCCTGTCTCCATCTTCCTCATTGGTGTGCTGCCGTGACTTCCAGCTTTTACATGGGGCCTAGGGTTCTGAACTCAGAAACTCCGGCTTGGGTGGCAAGTGCTTTATCCACTGAGCCATCTTCCCAGTCCCAGCCTGGACTACTTGTCCCACGAGGGGAGGTATGTCATCTCAGCTGCCCATCATTTCTGTTCTTTGTCCGCCTCAGTCTAGCTTGAAATCCATCAATCTTGTTGATGTTTTCAAAGAAACAACTTTTGACTCTGCTGGGTTTTTTCCTATTATTTGCTTTATTTCATTGATTAACACCCTGCTTTTATCACTTTTCTCCTACTGACTTCGGGCTTAATTAGTTGGTTTTGTTTTGGTTTTCTACAGAATATGGATTTGGCGTGCTCGTTCCTAATGCAAAGCTCAGAGCCGCCCGCCTCCCTCTCGTGACTGTCTCCATGCGCTCCACAGATTGCGCCCTGAGCGTGTAGTTCAGGAGTCAGCAGAGATTTGGGCAGTGTATATGCAGGATTTGGGGCTTTCCTCTCCGGGACATTTCTTCTCAGTCTACAGATGCCATGATATCCTAGACCCAGGCTCCTGATTTCCTATTTGATTTCCAGGCTCCTGGTGTGCTACCAGATGGGAAAGCCCATACAAATGATGAACTCAAGCAGCCCCTTCCATGCATTGGCTGACCACCTTCTCCAGGGCCTTCACACGTTGTCTTTGTGTTTGTTTTCTAACTTATTTGTTCTCCACAGGTATTGTTATGGAGTGAGTGTCTGTGTCTTCCCCAAACTCACTCGTTGGACTCTAACCCCCACTGTGACATATATGGAGGAGGAGCCCTGGCAGGTGGGTTGCAGGAGGTGGGGACAATGGTCCTGACCCTGCTGTCCTCTGGCCTCACTGCTCTGGCCCCCAGCTGAGCAGCAGAGCTGCACATGCTTATGAACTGCATCCTTTGTGCTCTGTCCTTTTTGGCTCACACCTCCTCCAGGCCTTAGTGAGGGTGGATATTCCACCCTGGGCCTCCTCTGATCCTTTCACGGCAGAGTCTAGCAGTATCCATCTCAGATACCCCCATGATCATGGGTTCAGGGCTGGTTTGCATTAGTTACATGTCTCCTCAGTTTTAAGGGATGGCTCTTGCCTCAATTATGTCAGTGCCACTAGCACTTTCTACAGAGCAGGCTCAGTAGGGCATGTTTAAATCACTAATGGTCTCTCCTGTGGTGGAAGTCACCCAGCCTGGGGGGGCGGGAATCCTATATTGGGGAAGGTAGGTGGCTTCATTTTGGGGCTCACAGACAGCCCTGTGCTCACCGTGGCAGCACTAGTTCACATTCAGCATGTGTGCTCAGATCATCCTCAGCCTCCTGCTTGCTGAAAAAGGGAAAGATTCAGCTATCTTTACTCCCTGTTGTCTCAGTGTCTCCATGAAAAGATGCCATTGATCTTAGGATAGCAAGGAGCACAGATGGAGGGGAGCAAAGATGGAGGGTAGGGCTGGAGAGATGATTTAGCGGTTAAGGCACTTGCCTGCAAATCCCGAGGACCCATGTTCGACTCCTCAGATCCCACATAGGCTAGATGCACAAGGTGATGCATGTACAATGTTGTACATGCGCACAAGGGGGCGCACGTGGCTGGAGTTCAGTTGCTGTGGTGGGAGGCCTTGGTGTGCCAATTCTCTCTCTCTTATAAAGAAAAGATGGAAGGGAAAGGACTTCTGATGATTGAAGCTCACCAGGTGGCAAAAATGCTTCTCACTTGGCTTAGCAACTCCCTACCATGTACAGAGGGAGGTGAGACCACTACTGGGCCTTGCTTTTAGTGAGGTCCAGAGTTGAGGTTCAAAACCAACCTTCTCTGTGGCTTAGTGTTGTAGTTTCCTTCTTGTTGGGATGGAACACCTAATAGCAACTGATGGGAGGACAGTTTTTTTGTTGTTGTTTGATTGTGTTGTGTTTTGTTTTTGAGGTAGGGTCTCACTCTACTCAGGCTGACCTGGAATTCTCAGGGTGGCCTTGAACTCACAGCAATCCTCCTACCTCTACCTCCCAAGTTTTGGGATTAAAGGCGTGCACCACCACGCCCGGCTTGGGAGGAAAGTTTTACTTTGGCTTATAGTCTTGAGGGGAAGCTTCATGATGGCAGGGAAAGTATAATATGAGCAGAGACTGGACATCACCTCTGCCACTTCAGATGGAAAACAGCAGTAAGAGAGTGAGCTGAGCTCTGCTAACAGGGAACTGGCTATAACACTCCTATCCCTAGAAACATATCTAACTCAGCAAGACTCTACTTTCCAAATTGCTACCAGCTGGTGACCAAGCACCCCAAACACACGAGTCTTCTAAGAAGGATACCTGATTCTAATCACCACACTTACCATAGACTCCTGCGTGAACGTTCTGCCTCTTCTCTCCAGACACTTTCCACTTGTTTTATTCTGTGCTAGCCTTATCTGCCCATAGCTGGATTCCAAGGCCAAGTGACAGGGAAAGCTCCAGGTCGCTATCTCTATCCTCTCTGACTCAGATCCATCAGCTGCTCTTGAGAATCTGTAGAATAGATGATGAAAGCCAGCAGCCCCCCCCCCCCCCCGCCTGTGTTCTGGGATTCTGAGCAGAGACATCCTCAGGTCCTTTGTCAAGGAATAATGGTCCCTTGCCTGTGCTGTGAGGAGGAGGTGGAGTGACTACAGAGCCTTTCTTCTTCTTTCTGCTTTATGGCAGCCTCAGGAACAGGACTCAAATGGTCTGGCCCATGGTGGGGGGACCAGAAATGATCAGAGCCAGCAGTGTTAGGGCCACTGCACTGCTTCTTAGGGGAAAAGAGCCATGAGAACATTGTGCTCCCCAGTCAAAGTCTACTGATAGGGGAAGGTAGGAGGTCCTGGCTATCACTTAGGCAACCATGCTATGATGGGCTCGCCCCACAAGGTTAAGAAGGTTATAAGAGACATCAAGCACACAGGGTGCTTGCCATTGAAGCAGAGGGAGGATTTCCCCTAGGGTGCCCTGGGAAGTCATCAGGACCCTGCATATGAACCATGCATGCGCATGTGTGCACGCAGACACACACACACACACACACACACACAAGCATGGGTATGGGCATGGGCATGTAGGTATGTAGACTTTACTCAGGCATGAGGAAATAGCAAGTATGTGCACACATGCCTCCTAGAGCTCAGAGACCCTCCAGAGACCTGCTAGTTTAAGGAGCCCTGTGGGAAGCCATGCTCCATGGCTGGCTCTACCCCTTCAGAAACCTCTTCTCCGGGGAACAGGAAGATGATCCCTTCTAGAAGCTTGCTATCTCCCTTAGAGGTAGATTTGTCCCTGTGAAAAGTCCCAGGGCTCATTCCAAATAGTTTCATAGAGCAGTATGTTAGGACAGTTTGCGCAGTGCTTACATGAGAAAGGAGCATGGGCATCGTCACCAGCATGGGTTCCCGTGCAGCCTGTCCTCCTGACATGTGCCAACTGGAACCCAGTCCTCACCCTGCACTCCTGGTAGACAGCGCTATCAAAATGATGAAAGATCTTACCCCCCTGGACAGTCTGTCAAGAGTGCCATGGTAGCAATTCCATGGCGTAAGCACTGCTTTTGTTAGACACCTTTGCTTTATAATCATTCTTTCTGTCCAGATCGGCTCAACATACACTTGTGTACTGTGTTACTTGCCTGGTCCTGTACCAGACACAGGGATACAAGCAAGAAACCTAGGGTTATTCTCTCATGAGTATCTATGTTTTAAGATCAATAGCTATAAATTAATTAGTATAACAATAAAGTAATCATGAAAGATATTCCTGTACTATGGGAATGCAGATGGGAGATAAAGTTCTGTTTGGATGGAGAGAAAAGAAAAAAAAAACATGCTAGGCATCTTAATTGCAGCCATAGAAACCATCTCTGGCTATGGTGAATGGATTGGAGGGTTGTGGGCCTCACCAGTGGGCATGGGGCTATGGGACCAGCTGTGGGTGATGAGCCTTGCACCTCACTAACTGGATCTTCCTTGTGTTACTGCTACTGCTGTTATGGCCCCATCAAGCCAGCCTTCGTCAATCCTTCCATCTTGTCAGTTTGCAAGATTCAGTTTTGTGGGATGGTGACTGCTGGAGCTGAAGTCTGGTGCTTCCTCCTGACCAGTCTGGGACAGCGGGAATGTAAATATGTGGCTCCATCTTACAAACAGGACATTTCCTCCCAAGATGCCAGCTTAGGATTTAAAAGTTCTGAGGACGCTTGGTTAGGTCTTAGACAGTTGAAACACAGCAGAGCATTTGAACAGAGCCTTGAAGACCCATCAGGCCAGCAAGACAGAGAGAAAGGCATTTCTGGCAAAGAACGGAAGGAGTCAGAGACGGACCATGGAAAACTATGTTGTCTGGGGGAGTGAGAGCTCTTGTACAGAGGGCAACATTTTAAATGGTTTAGTCAGTGTTATTCACTTTCTGAAACACATTTTTTTCCAAGAGAGAGCCCAGGCACAGGTTCCAGTTGTATCCAGCATATGAGCAGGTTTCTGGACTCTTCTCAGTGGCTGTAAGGATGATGCCAGGGTCCAATGAGACCTGGCCGGGGCCAGTGCAAGCCTATGATCTCCTTAAGAGGTGGAAGGCCCTACTTACCTATCATCATTGTGGGCTGGAAGCAGGGGACTATTCTTGTTAATTGGGGGTTGCCTCTTAGACTCCCTTAACCTCTAGAAAGAGCCTTTCTAATCGGGTGATGTATAGGACCCTCAGATCTGATCGTGTAGTGAGCTTGGGGGGTTACTTTAGGGGCCCCAAGTTGGGGGAGAGCCCCATGCTCTGACCTGCTGGCTGTGCTCACTAGTTCATGAATGTCCCACTGGCCAAGAGACTGGGCTGCCTGTCAGCCTTTGTTCACTGTCTTATTAAGCTGCTTCTCTGAACTGAGACTACTTGGAGCTGTGCAAGAAAGTGACAGGCTCCTGAGCTGAATTCTCGCTCTTTTTTATCTCTCTCCCCTCTCCTTTCCAGCATGCAGGTTCAAGTCCTCCCTGTGAGCTCCACTCTGTCCGACCCTGGCTTGTTTCAAGTGGCACATTGTTACCCTGCAGTGGAGACAGCCCCTGCCTCCCTCACAGGCAGGGATTTTATTCTCCATCATTACTTTTTAAAAGGTGTTCAGCTAGAAAATTGCATATTATTTCCTGCGTAAAGGTTTCTCCTTCTCGCCTTTGTGCAAGTACAGCTGTCATAACCACAGTTGATATTTTGTGTGCCTGTGCATGCAAGTGCCCGGCGCAGGGAGAGATAATCAGGCCATCCTTTTGGGCAGCCACCTTCCAGTTTAGCGTTTATGAACTGGATTTAAAAAATAAATGAGTCAGATATTATCACTCTGCTGCTCCTGCACTCTGGTGGCGGCACAAGCTCCTCACAGTCAGCAGGAACCTCTCACCGCAGTTGCTCAGGCCCTGCTCCTCCCTGCCTCTGCCCGGTTGCTGTACTGTCGCTCCCACTCCCCCAGCTATTTGTCATGGTGCTTGTTAGTTCTTCCTGCTGTCCCTTGGATGTGTCATGCTTGTGCCCACTCAGAGGCCTCTGCATTTGTTTTCTGCTAGGGATGACCTTCCCAGGTCCTTCCTCATTCACTAAGTCGTTTGTGCTTGTCTTTCCAGCCCCTCCTTGTGCATTTCATTCAGTGCAGTGTCCTCAGCTCCAAGAGCATTCCTGGGTCTATAGGTATTCTGTGCATTTTGTTTCTGAATGACAAAGTCACCAATAGTGTGGAGGCAGAGGGCAGCAGCAGGGCTTTGCAGAAGTGTAGGGAGGAAAGAGGGCATCCCAGGGAGGGAGAGGCATGCGGGCTGCCTGGGCCCCTGCAGGTCAGATGTCTGCTGCTTGGCATCTGCTCCAAGGACCGCATAGATGACAAAGGGGCCGGAAAGGAAGCACACCGCAGACACAGGTGGAGCTGGGCGCTGTGGTCCGGGCAGACCAGCTGTGGGCAGAGCGAGCCAGCCTGGTCTTCCCCAGAAGAAACAGCCAGTGCTTGGGGCTTCCACCATGTGGGAGATCCCATGTAGTTAACTCTCACTCTGTGCAAACCCGGGGTTTCTCCCAGGCTGCTACCAGGGGACATGTGTAACTGAGCAATTCTGTGCTTTGTTCCCAACCTTATTCTTTTTGGGCCCTAGAACTTTATGAGACACTGTAGAGGTGATACCACACTTTCTTACCACAGTCTTGATTGAAGAATTGTGCCCAGTGGATCTTACCATGCTAGCAGATGAAGTCTGTCTATAACTGTTTAGTTATGCCATTTTGCTGGTCACGGGGCCCTGGGTGACTAACCACCCTTTCAGTTGCTTCTAAGATGGGTTTGATGACAGGTAACCACTGACTGGACTACCGTGAGTTGAAGGAGCACATGTTTGTTAATTGTTAATAAACGGCCACTGCTGCCTTTGTTTCCGATTGTTTGCTGAGGTTTCTCTCATCCCTGCTCTTGTTGTCAAGGTGGTATTTCCCACCCTGACCAATACCAAGGTACCATTAAGAGGAAGAAAGGTGGTTTGGAGAGATGGCTTAGCTTCCTGCACAACCATGAGCACCCAAGGGGACATGATGCCCAGGTTCAAATCTCTAGAAGCCATTAAACATTTGGGTGTGGCCACATGCCCCTGTAAGCCCATTCTTGCAAAGCGGAACAGAGACCAGGACAATGCCCCACTTCACAAAAAGCAGCAAGCTCCTGTATCAGGAAGAGATCTGAGCTCAAACTAGAGCAGGTGGGAGAGCAGTGCAGCAAGGTCAGTGTTCTGTTCTGGCCACCACAGGTCAGGCCTGCTCCCCAGCGCCATTGCCAGTGAGCACGTGGAGCACCACAGTGCATACACACATGCAAACACCACACACGACACCTATACAAACAAAAAAACAGAGTAAGGAAGGTGCCAAGAAGATGTCACATAGTAGATAAGACACGTCAGGTGTGCAGAGCTTTCTGTTGTCTCTCTCCTGTGGTCTTTGTTCTTTCTTTTTTCCAGGGGCTGCATGGAGGAGCACAGGCTTTGGCCGCAGCCCCTCACACCTGAAGCCTCCTCTGTCACTCCTCCCTGATGTGGACAGCATGTGCCCAGTGCTGGTGTGGGTGGAGATGTGGAAGGACACAGCTTGAGCAGACACGGTCTTCAAATGAGACCTGTTTTCATGCCGCTTCCCCTAGTAATAAAAGGAAATGGGGGCTGCAGAGAGCCTACGATGGCTCAGCAGATGGTCTTGTAATAGAATGTTTTTTCAAAGTTTTCTGCGAGGCATCAGTGAGTCTCGGGAAATGTGCATGGAGTAATGAGGAACAAAGCCACGGCTGTGAGCTTGCTTTCTGTGGCTCCTTTCTGAGCTGCCTCCTTCCTGGCACAGGTATATGGTTTTAGAGATGGAAAGGACATGATCCTAGAGAAGTGACCGTCCTGATTTCTCCACAAATGCTGGGGATGTGGGCCTTTATTCTAGGCCACAGTGTGGCAAGCTTCTCTGCCCTTGCCCACTTTGGACTTGGCTCAGCCAGGGCATTTGGGAGTCGATAAAGGAAAGCATGAGGCTTTGTTGGTTCTTGACAAGCAGTCCCCCCCTCCCCCACTGAACAGGAAGGAGAGCCACATCCTTTGGCGTCATTTCTTCTTTAGACCTAAGGCAGACTGACCCTGGTGTGCCTAGTACTCCTGCACCAGGGCACAATTGCAGCAAAGCCCTCCAGGAAATCTGTAAGGCAACTAAGGCTTGGGGAAGTTAAGCATGTGTCCTGTGAGCATGGTGAATCACTGTTGGAGCCATGCCTGGAGGCTGAGCCTCGACGTCCCCCTCATGACTGCACCTTTCCCCATGTCAGCTTCTCACAGTGCCCTCATTCATTCTCTCTCAGCACACGCTGACTGTGGGAGAAGACACTTGGCCTTGGTTGGCCTCCAGGTCCATGCCATCCAGGAAGAATACTAGCTGTGAGGAGCAGACAGGTAAACATGCCCTCTAGTCTCAGAGCTTATTTCTAAACAGACACAAGAGCACGCATGCAGTGAGTTCAATTCTGGCACGAATTTGGCAGTTGTTTAAGAATGTCCACATGTCACTGCCGTGCTTCTCTGTGGCTGTGTTGACTGTGTGGGGGCCACTGAGCAGTGTTAGGCTTCTGTGTCATTTGCCTTCCTGATACAGGTAGATGTAGTTTTCTGTGTACCAGTGGGGGGGGGGGGGCAAAAAATGGACATGCTAAGGTCTTCTGCCATTGCAAACCAACTGTAAATGCATATGCCACTTTGAGTGTCTGGCTTTACATGGGTGCTAAGGAATTGAACTTGGGCCGTCAGGTTTTATAAGAAAGTACCTGTAACCACTCGCCTTGTATTTTCTTTTTTAAAGACAGTAAAGACTCTGTAGTCTTGGAACTGACAGTGTTGAACTTAAACTTGTGATAGTCTTTCTGCCTCTGCCTCCCAAGTGCTGCGGTTACCGGCTTGTACCACCATGCCTGTCTGCCTCCCCCTCCGCCCCGTCTCATTGCGATTGCTCAGTCAGTCTTTGCCCTCAGCTTCTCTCTAGCATCAGCATGGCCCCAGAGGACTTCCGGTCTCCCTTCTTTCCTCCAGGAGGCTGTGCAGACTGCTCATTCCTCCTGTCTATACATCTTCTCCTGAGTGTTTGGTGACTGGATTTCAATACCATTCGTTTCCTTGACAGTCCCCTACATTTTAACATCTTTTTGTTGTTCTTGTGACTGGGTTGCACTGTGTAGCCCAGGCTGACCTCGAGCAGTGATCATTTTGCCTCAGCTCCCAGAGTGCTGGGATTGCAGGTGTGTGCTGCCAGGCTTGGCTATTTGAACATCTTTGTTTAGGTGTAATTCATACACCATGAAATCACCCATATAAAGCACACAGTTCCATGGTTATTAGTGTATTCTCTGAGTTGTGCCAGCCATTACCACAGTTGACACTTAGAACATTTTTTGTCACCCCAGAAAGTATCTCTTTGCCACTAGCAGCCATGCTCCATTCTCCCCAGCCCTTGACTATTGCTCATCTATTTCCTGTCTGTCTGTGTCTGCCTGGTCTGGACTTCATTAAACAGAACTGTGTGAAGTGCAACCTTTTGTATCAGGCTTGTTTCTTACCATGTTCATTCGTGTTGCAGCATGCATTAAGACTTCCTTCATTCCCTGTTTAGACTAATTGTGTCCCAATGTGTACATGGACTACACTAGCTGATGGATATTGGTGGGGCTGGGTCTAGGGGAAAATGGAAAGGGACTGCTACTGGGTGCAGGGGGCTACTGCATGCAGGGTTTCATTTGGGGCCAGGGAAAATGTCCTGGAATTAGATAAAAGTGACAGTCCAAACTGTGAGTATATAAAAATCACTGAATTGTAGATTTTAAAAGGGAAAGCATTATGATATGAGTTATATATCCATTTTTAAAATCCAAAAGCATGTTTCAAAAAGAAGTCTGTGACCGTTATCCAGGGGGACATAGTGAAAGGGTGGTAGCCAGAGAAATGAAAAAGTACACAGGGTGCAGACGCTGACCCCCAGCATCCCAGAGTGCTCAGTGTCAGAGCCACGGTGGAGATGAGCTCAGATCATCTCAAAGTTATATTTGTCTTTGAGATTTGCCTTTTCACATCAGAACTCCACTATCCATTATGGCTGTGGATAGGCATGCTTCCTTTCTGATTGAGAATTTAATAATAACAATCCTCAGCTGACATTTAGTTTGATACAATTAGATTGTCTCAGGTTCTGTACTGAATGCTCTATGTGCATAATCTTAATTGCTCCATGACAGCCTCATGAAATCAAGCTTCTATCCTTCATCTCATCACACAAGTCAGGAAACTGAGGCTTAGAGAAACTGACTAAGAATGTGCAGTTGGGAAGTGACAGGCTCAGGAAGGTTCTTTTGACTCATAAGCCTCTGACTGAAATAAAGTAAGGGTTGTGGGTTCATAATCTCGATGGCTATGGATCCCACATGGTCTTTGGGTGTCATTAAAAACACCATTGACTTTTCACAGGCTTATTCATTGCCTTGCTGCTCGACATGCCCCTCCTGGAGCTTTGTGAAAAGGGGACAGTGTTGGGCTTGTGCCAAGCTTGCTAACTCAGAGCCTGCTGGCCATCAGAATCCTGGATGAGCCGGAGGCATGGTTGTAGTACACATTCTTTTTTTTTAAAAAAAAATATTTTTTGTTCATTATTTATTTATTTATTTGAGAGTGACAGACACACAGAGAAAGACTAGAGGGAGAGAGAGAGAATGGGCACGCCAAGGCTTCCAGCCTCTGCAAACCAACTCCAGACGCATGCGCCCCCTTGTGCATCTGGCTAACGTGGGACCTGGGGAACCGAGCCTCGAACTGGGGTCCTTAGGCTTCACAGGCAAGCGCTTAACCACTAAGCCATCTCTCCAGCCCTGTAGTACACATTCTACCAAGCATCCAGTGGCTTCTCTTGATCAAAACACAGCTCAGGATAGGATACCTGGGTGCTCACCTGGGAATCGCGAACCTGTCTATGTAGCCCTACCTCTGTGGGACCTCCAGCTAGTCACTTAATCTGAGTCTTATTTTCTATGTATGTGAAATAAGGAATTTATCACTTTTTTAATTTTTAAATTTAAATTTAAATTTTTGTTTTGCTTTGTTTTTGTTTTTCGAGGTAGGGTCTTACTCTGGCCCAGGCTAACCTGGAATTAACTATGTAGTCTCAGGGTGGCCTTGAACTCACGGCATTCCTCCTACCTCTGTCTTCTGAGTGCTGGAGTTAAAGGCATACACCACCACACCCAGCTCTTAATTTTAATTTTAATTTTAGAGAGGGAAAGAGATAGAGACAGAGGGAATTGGCATGCCAAGGCCTCAGCTAATGCAATTGAACTGCGGATGCTTGCGCCACCTAGTGGTCATGTGACCCTGCACTTGCTTCATCTTTGTGCATCTGGCTCACTGGGATCTGGAGAGTTGAACATAGGTTATTAGGCTTCTCAGGCAAAGCACCTTAACTACTAACCAGTTTCTCTAGCCCTTGTCAGTTTTTTAAAAAAATGTATCTAAAGTTACTAATTTACCTTTTAGATAGTTCATGGGCTTTGACATACATTTTTTAACTTACAACTTTTATTCCTTTAATTTAAAACTTAAATTTTTTTCAGAATTTTTATTTGGCACAGTGACTGCATATTAATGGTTTGATTTAGTCATATGATGTATGATTGTTAAAATTTCTATTGTATTCTCTTAGCTCATGAGTTATTTAGAAGGGTGTGTCCCTAAAACTCATTTATAGCTGTCTTTCATTCCACTGCAAAGCTCTTTTGTGCGTGGTGTGGCTGTGATTGGTTTTACAGACCTTCCACTGGCCTGAAAGAATGTACATAGTCAGCGTTGGAAGCCTAGGAATATGCCTGTTGTACCAATCTTAGTAATTTGATGAATCAGACATTTGAAATCCTTGTTCAGCTTTCCTCTTTCCATACGATTTCATATGTGTTGCTTTTGCCTTTGATCTTCAGCTAAAGACGTGTTTTCTTATAGATGCTTTACTTATCATGTGCTCTTCCTGTCTCTGAAATGATCACAATTTTCCTTCTCCTTATGTTTATTTGATAAGCTAGATTGGCTGGTTTTTTATATGTTAAAGCAACCTTGGACTCCTGTTAAAAAGTCTTTGTTTGTAGGTTGCTGTCACAATTACAATAGCCTCTTCTGGGGGGGGGGGTTGTTGTATATGGTGTGTGTGTACACTGTGGTAATGAGACCATAGGAGGACACTGAATGTCCTCTTCATTGAACCTGATGCTCAGTGGGATATTTTGGTGTGGGGCATTGACTGGCTGGCCAGAGAGCCCAAGTGATCCTCCTGTCTCTGACCCCTCAGCATTGAGGTTCCAGGCATGTGCAACCATGCACAGCTTCTTATTGGGTGTCAGATTGGAAGTCAGCTCCTCATACTTGCACAGCAAGCATTCCTACCTACTGAGCATTATCCAGCATCATACATTCTTTTAAATCTAAACATGTTTATAATGGAATATGCTTGCATGTGTGTGTAGTGCATGCGTATCTGTACGTGCAGGTGTATGGGTGTGCATACATGATTTTGGAGGTCACCTTATTTTTTAAGATAGGGTCTGTCACTGAACCAGGACTTTACTGAGTTGGCTAGCCAGCATGCCCCAGGGATCTTCCTGTCTCTGCCTACGCAGTGCTGAGATTTCAGGTGTGTTCCATTATGCCCTGTTTTTACGTGATTTCTGGAAATCTAATCTTAGATCCTCTTGTTCACACAGCACTTTACCAACTGAACCATCTATCTCCCCAGCCCCAGTAATGGCAATTTTAAAGTCATCAGCTGTGAATTGTATCATCTTTGTGATCTCTAAGGTCTACCTTTTCTCCTGCTTAGGAGTTATGGGTGATTAGTAATAAGGATAATTTGCAAACATCTGAGAATTTTTGGGTGTCTTCCTAACCATACTTTATAATAATGTATTTTTAATTTTTAATTTTTAATTTATTTGAGAGAGAGGGGGGAGGGAGAGAGGCAAATATAGAATGGATGTGCCAAGGCCTCTAGCCACTGCAAACAAACTCCAAATGCATGTGCCACCTTGTGCATCTGGCTTATGTGGGTACTGAGGAATTGAACCAGGCTCCTTAGGCTTCTCAGGCAAGTGCCTTAACCACTAAGGTATCTCTCCAGCCCACAGTGTATGTTTTTATGCTTTTTACTTTGTTACAGGCCAGGCCTCAGTCCCTTGCATGGTCCCTGCTCCTGAGAAAAAAGTGTATTCTGTACATGTTGGTCCAGGCCATGGCCCTGGCCTAGTTCCCTGCTCTTGAGGAGGATGTGCATTCTCTACATGCTTTGGGTCATGTTGGGTGATCATACTGTTCACATATTCTGTGTCCTTATTGATTTTCTTGTCAAGTTGGTCTATCAGTGTTTTGAGAGTAGAATATTAAAGTCAACTATGACTGTGGATTCATTTCTATTCTTTGTCAGTCAGATTTCTTTCTATATTTGGGAGTTTTATTAAGTATAAACATGCTTAGGAATGTTATTTCTCCCAGAGTAATTGTCTTCTTTGTCATTTTGAACTCTCTCTCTCCATATATATACATATGTATATTGCTGGTTGTATTTTAAATTTTGAGTTCCCTTTCACCTGATGTTTGTACACCCCCATCAGCTTTCTCATACAAGAGATTCTTGAGACATACCTTCTTCCATTCTTTTATTTTTAAAACCTTTTCCCTTTATATCAAGAACATGCAGTTAAGGTTTTTGACTTTTCTTTGGAGGGTCTGCTAGGCAGAATGATGTGCCATACTAAGATCCCTGGAACTTGCAACTCTGTCTTCTCAATGGCAAAGGGAGCTGTCAGGTGTGATCAAGTCAAGGATGAGTGATGGGGAGATCGCCCTTTATTATCCAGGCAGGATCAGCATAGCCCAAGAATTCTTATCAGGGAATGAGGAAAGAGAGGCAGAAAAGATGTACAACTGTAAGCCAAGGAATGAAGGCACCCTCTAAGAGCTGGAAGGATTAAGGAAAAGATTCTTGTCTGGAGCCTGAAGGCAGATACAGTCCTGCCAGCATCATGGGTTCATCCAGGTAATACTCACTGAGATGTCTGACCTCCACAACTGTTGTGTGTCTGTTTTGTTAATTTCTTTCTTTTAAAAAAATGATTAAATTAACTGGGTGTGGTGGCGCACGCCTTTAATCCCAGCACTCGGGAGGCAGAGGTAGGAGGATTGCCATGAGTTCAAGGCCAACCTGAGACTACAGAGTTAATTCCAGGTCAGCCTGGACCAGAGTGAGACCCTACCTCGAAAAAAAAAAAAGATTAAATTATTATATTTATTAAGGGAAGTACAGAGCGAAGGAAGGGCACCCAAGTGGCTTGAGATCCCACATGGAGAGACTGAGGAAACCATGGAAAGAAAAGAGAGAATGAAAGATCTAAGAGTTCCCACCATGTGGAGAGCTGGGGGTAGGGGGTGGGTAAAGAGCCCATGTGGAGAGCAAGGGCTAGAGGTCTGTCTCTCAGCTCAGCTTCAGACTTCGATAATCATTTAAAAACTTTACAAAAGCATCCTGCTTGGAGTTTCCCTAAGCTTCTCAGATCTGTTTTTTATTGTCTTCAGTTAACTTTGGAGAAATTCTGGCCTCTAACTCTGTGTCTTTGCCTCATTTGTCTCCTCTCCTGCGGACTTTTGACGAATGGATGCTTTGGACATCTGACATTGACCTACAGACTTGGGGTGCTCTGTTCCATTGTATTTTTCACTCTTCTATGTCTTTATGCTGTCATTTGGATAATGACATTTCCTGGTGCATGGATTCTGTCCACTGCTGTTTCTGTCCAGTGTGCTAATAACTAATAACCCCTGATTTCATACCGTGTGGTTTCTCAGTATCAATGCACGTGGCCGAGTAAGGACTTCTGTAAGTCCTCTTCCATAAAAGTGACACAAATGCTGAAAGAAGTAGCCAGAATCCATTTTCCCCCACAACTTTGAACACTAGCCCAAGGCTCGCAGCAATGCAGGAACATTTGTGCAAGAAAAATGGGAGACTTAGTAGAACAGAGGCACCTTGGGGATCTGCATTTATACCCCTCCCTGCTAACTGCTCCATGATGGTCTTGAACATAAGCCCTCAGGTAGTGTACCAGCCTGCACTGGAGAGCAGACAGAGTTGGAGCTCTTCCTGAACCCTATTCCCAGAGAATTGCCCCTGTTGTTCCTGCCTGTGAGTCCATGGAAGACTCATGGCATGCTTGCAAAGTCATCTCCAATCTACCTGACTCAGAAATTGTTCATTGTTAGCCACCTTTTCCCTGAGGGTGCTTGTCAAAATCAGCTGAGGCATTTGAGCATTATGGCTGCCTGAGGAAGTGGGTAACAGTGTACGCAATAGTCCATGCCAGGAAGCGTAGAAAGAAACGCTTAGGTATAAGCTGTCCTTAACCCATTTCAGAAGGCCCTGCACATGCCTGGGATGTAGTTCAAGTGTATGTGCAGGCAGCTCAGGAGACTTGAGACCTTTGGATCCAGCTGTCAGAACACAAGTCAAAGACAAGTCCTTGAAGGCAACAAGAAGGAGATGATCTCACAGACTAATAGCTGATTTCTCATACAAAATGGAAGTTAGTTTCTGTCATTGTAGAAATTCTCCATCACTTCCTATTCCTACTGATCCTTTAACAAATTAACATAGTTAGGTGAAGTCCATGTGTTGATTGTAACATCATAGCTTCCGGCTCTGGGAATCCAAACTCAGGTATTCAGAGTAGTGTGGCAAGTGCTGAATCCATGGAATTGTCTTCCAAGTCCTGGTTCTCTGATTTTGTCTATTGTAGGTCTTCCTCACCTTTCCTCTCCTCCCCCTTCTCTCTTCTCTTTCTCTCCCCTCTTGCACATGCTTTTAACCTCTGAACATACAAGCTTCTGTAGAAGCAGAGTAAAACAGTGCACTGTAGGCCTGGGTATGTGCAGTGAAGGGCATGGTGTGCTATGATACTCTTAGTGTAAGTGGTGGGTCTTATGAAACTAGCATGTAGTTGGGCTTTCTTTTTCTCTTTTATCCAAAGTATTCATCTTTTCTCCTTAAGGGTAGGACTAACCAGTTTACATTTTGTATTTATTTATTATTAAATAGCAAATTACAAAATTAAGGGGCTTACATCAGTGACTAGTTATCATGGTGATGTTGGGCCTCTGGTGTGGGTCAGGGGTCTGGCTCGGCTCAGAGGGTGCCTAGGTGCTTCAGGCCAGCTATCTGTCGGGGGCTGCTATAGCATCTGAAGGCTCCACTGGAGGAAGCTTCTTCCAAGCTCCCTTGTGATTGGTGTTAGCAGGTGGCAGACTGCAGGACTCAGTGCCCCCATTTTGATGTCATGTAGGTGTCTCTGTAGGGTGGCTTATAAAATGTCAGCGTGTTTCATCAGTGTGGACCAGCATGGAGGAGGGGACACGTCAGCCAGAGAACCTTGTGGCACTTTGAATCTTTTAGTTGATTAGCAGTAGTCACGCTGCCTGTCCCACACTGGCAGGAAGTGAACCACACAAGGCCTTGCATGCATAAATGGGGGATAGCTTGGGGGGTCTTGGGGGTGACCTACTTCATGTTTACAGCAGTGACTCTTACCTGTACAGTTGTCTTTGATGTCCTCTGCGCTCTGTCATCTCCCTGCCTTCCTGCTGTCCTCTGTTTTTCTCCTTACCCGTTCTCCATTCTTGCTCCCATCTCCCCTTCCTCATCTTCATCCTCACGGTGCCCACTGCTGCCCTCGGGCCTGCCTTCTGCTCACAAGCCTCTTCCCGCCGCCGCCTCTGCTGTCCCTTCTGTGCTGCCTGTCTAAGATAGCGATGGATCACTGGCGGCCGGTCCACATCTCCTCCGCGAGGCGCGTCACCTCATCTCACTATGCTGCCTCTCAGTCATTTCCCCTTCCGCCCTCTGCTCAGGGCTTGTCTTACAGCAATGCAATTTTATTTTGAAGATATTAAAGTTATAGTATTTGTTTGGAAGTTTGCCTGTTTCAAGTTCGTACTTTCATAATTGTGAACAAAGTTATTCCTTTGTCTTTGGGCAACTTGAATCTGCACATTTGCCATCCCTTATCAATGAGAAGCTTTAGTAGCTGGATGTTTCATGTGAAGGCATTCATGTCACATTTTAAGCATGCAGTGGCACGTTGGTTTTGTTTGGGAAATAAAAATCCTTATCGCTGAGAGTAGCACACTGAGGCCTGCACAGATGATGGGACCTGCTGTGAGACGTGTGGGGCACAGAGAGGTGATTGAGCACCTAGGTTTCTGGTTTAGAGGTCCTATGATGGCTTCCTGGGGTTTTGTTGTATCATTCTCTCTTGTGTTTAAGTTTTTACACAATTAAAATATTTCCTGAGCTAGAGAGATGGCTTAGCAGTTAAGGTGCTTGCCTGCAAAGCCAAAAGACCCAGGTTCAACTCCCCAGGACCCACGGTAAGCCAGATGTACAAGGTGGTGCATGCATCTGGAGTCCATTTACAACGGCTAAATGCCCTGGCATGCCCACTCTTTCTTTCTCTCTCTCTGTCTTTCTTTTTTAAATAAATAAAAATTTAAAAAGTATTTCCCTGTGTCCTATCCCAAATTTATTTCATCTTCAGTGAGTCTATACTTCAGCTGCTGATTTCTAATGTCTCCTCAGGTGTGCAAGTCTGCTTTTTGAGTAGGTAGTGTGGGTCCCATTGCTGCCTCCTTTTCTCTCAGTGTCCACATTTATAGCCTGGTGCCATTTCTTTAGCTGTCTATACCTGCCCCTGGGCAGGCCTGACTTGACTGTTCCTGCAGGTCTCAGTGGTGCTGGCGGCACTGCAGAGGTAGGCCTGAGAAAGGGGACATTGGGTTTATCTGTGGTCCCTGGCTGGACCTTTGGCTTCTCAGCTGCCTAGGTTTAAGCAAACAAAAAACCATGGCCCTAGAGGGGTCTTCAGGAATTTGTAATCTCAGCTTCTTGTCTCACGGGGAGCCCTCCTCCACTGGAGTGGCCAGTCTGGCTCCTGTCTCCACTTCTCTGTGAAGGGGTTTACTCTGATCCCATAGGATACAGAGGTCCTAGCTGCCTTGCCTGCCCCAGCTCCAGCCCCAGCCCAGGAGGCCTGTTCTCACCTACTGCCTTGTCTGTTCTGTGTTGGGCTCTCCAATCTTGTTTGTGAACCTGGGCATGTCTTTGGGGCACCTCTTCTACTCTGCCTTGGCTATGTTTGGAGCTGTGGGAGGCATCAAAGCATGGTGCGCATCCTGAGCCCTGCCTGGAGGGGTCCTTGGCTAATCCACCACAGGCTCCTCATCTCCCTTTCAAAGCCTTCCAGGGTGCACTTGGTCGAAATGGCTGCTATGTGGCCTTTGTATGTGAAACAACATACTTGATTCGGTATTTTTTCCTCAGAAGAGTTTCTTGGAAACCCCTTTAGACAAAATAATAACAACCTGCCACCTCACAAGGTATTTGGTCCTATAGTCTCCCCAGTACATCAGTCTCTGAAATTACCTTATTCATCTGCATACACTTTTGCCTCTCCTATTAGAATCTAAGCTCCAGGAGGAAGGCGCTTGCTCTCTGGTTTCCCTGATGTACCCACAACCCCCTTACAGCAGTGTCTGTCACAGTGAGGAACCACTAAGTCAGTCAATGAGCATGCTCAGGCCCTGAACTTCAGTATCACATAGAAAACTGCCTGTTGGAAGGTGTCTTGTGAGTGTGAGGAAGCCTATTGACTGAGCAGCTATGTGGGGTGGTCCATATTGTCTTATGCTGTCTTCACGCCATAAGACCAATTCTTTGAATGCCCACTCTGGGCCAGGAGCCCATACTGTTTGCTGTGCACAGCCTTTTTCTATGTGTGTCCAGCATGGAGCTTTCCCAATTTTTACTGATAACAGAGCCGGCAGGCAGTTGTGTGGCAGTGGCAGTGTCAGAAGCAATGTGGGGAGTTGGCACAAGTCACAGTGCTTCTGATCGGATGGGACAGTCTGTCTCATCCCTCTAAGCAGCCCATTGCATCCTTACCAGAGCACAGCTAGCAGTGTTAGAAACATACAGGGTGGGAAGGTGTCGTGTCCTTCCTGTGTGTGTAGTCTCTGGCCAGAGGAGTAATGATGGTAGGCATCTCACTAGAGCTTCAGTTCTGCAGCCCTCTCTAGATGCATGTCCTGTTGGCTGCTGGCTGAGTGTTCAGTATCTTCTGCCTAGAGGAGTCGTGGTGTGTCTTAGCTGGTGGGTACACATGTGGATGAGCCTCTTTGTCTTTATTGCCCCAGTGGCCCCTACTGAATGGCAGTTGAAGAGCCCGCAATGATTTTGCCTTTGGATATCATCTTTCTGCCTGGCTGGAATGACAGGCTAGGAAATGGCAGGTCTAAGCCCTGCGAGATATTTCATGCAGACTGCCTAATTGCGTAGGACAAACTTCTCCTCTGATTGCATCAGGGATCATTCACAGTTGTGTGCTGGGCTGCCATGAAGCCCTGCACAGATTAGCCATACCTATAGGCCTGGGATGCAGCCACAGCAGCCTGCTTTAAAGATCCTGCGATAAATCCCCAGCATTCAACCCCACTGTTTATGTTGAGCTTTGCTGGAGTATTGGCATTCCAGAGGCATTCCAGAAGCCGCCTTGGCGTTTTTAGATGTTCTGTAGTGTCTGCCAAGCCAAGTTCCTTCTTTGCTCCACTTGACAGGTAAGGGAAAATACACAAAGAAGGAAGGGCAGCTTGTCCAGGCTAGAGTGGCCAGAGCTGGTTCAGAACTCTGCTCTTGGTGTAGCCTGCTCTCCAGAGCTTCAGCCTGGCAGTCCCCTGTGCTCCATGCCCTTTCCTTGAGCCCTTTGTCAGGTGCTTATGGGTGCCAGTGTGTAGTCAGCTCCCCTTGCTCTCCACTTTGCTGGTGGCTCCGAAAGGTTCCATGCCGTCAAGAGGGTGACTGTCAAAATGACAGACTTTCAAAACCTTCCACTCTTTATCTTCCCTTCTGTTTTTGAAGGATTCAGACTCATACGCTGATTGCATTGTGTGGAAAGGCTCAGGTCCACAGTGTGCCTCAGCAGTTGACCAGGCTTGGGGTGGTGGGGCCTGGGTGCCTGGCACTGTGCTGGGGCACATTCAGCCCTCTTGTGGGGCGAGCTTCTGTGCTCTTGGGAGTCATGCTTCTGCATCAGTGCAGGGAGCATAGAAGCGAGACAACTTGGGACCTAGTCCTGGAAGGACCCAGGGCTCTGGGGACATGAGCATCCCAGTAAATAGATGTGCTCCTGACTGCTGTGATGCTGGTAGCCCTGCCCATTGCTAATGGGGTTCCTTCTATCTTCACAGCAGGGCATGGGGTGGGCATTTCTGTTTCAGCTCTGCTGGTTGTACCTGAGAGATGGACCTGCTGAATCAAGGAAGTTGCTCAGCATCACCCAGCTACTTGGTAGAGGATAGGACTAGGCTACACCCTAGGTCTGTTGGCTTCAGGCTGCTTGCTGTGATTAGCTGAGCCCACATCCAGGATATGTGATACCCCTGCTGTGGGTCTCTGCCTCTTGTTGCATGCAGGGCCCCTGCCCTTAATAGCCCAACATGTGGGGCAGTGCACAGTGTGCCCAAGTGCCAGGACTCCAGGGCTAGTGCTCAGCTTGGCCCTTCTGAACTGTGAAGCTGGGCCAGGCAGCCTGGTTTGAGCAAGACTTTGCCCCAACTCCTCTGTACAGTTGCTTGGTCTTCTATATGTTTCCTCTTCCTCTGTCATGGTGGCTATTGTTAGTATTGCATGCGATTTTCACATCCTACCTTCCTCTTAGAGGCTCTGAAAGAAGCCTAGGAAATACCTGGGAGTACGTAGAGCCGGACTTGGCAGATAGTAAGCGTTCAATAAACGTTGGTGATTATCATCTGCAAGATGGTTAGACTAATTACTCACCTTGAAGGGCTGTTGTGAGAATTAAGCATAATACATGCGAACGATCTGCCATATCATAGGTTTCAGTTCGCTATTGCTCCTCTTCTCACTGTGAGTATTGTTGTGAGCAGAACTGTCAGTCGCCTTCTCCCTGCGGCACCCGTTCAGCACCATTGCTGCCAGCTAACGTGGGCTTTGTTCTCCTCCAACTAGGCCAGGGAGCTGGAGAACCGAGAGGCCGAGCTCAGCCACCGTGACACCTTTTATAAGGAGCAGCTGGGGCGCATTGAGAAGAAGGTAAGGCTCAGGCCTGGCTGCCCTCTGGGGCCAGGTCCCAAAGGTACCCACCTGCAGGGTTTGGGGAGAGCTGCGGCCTCATTCTCCCCAGTGCCTGTCACCCTGTAGGCCTACCCACCCACCCTCTGGCCTCCCTCAGGAGCACCACAATGTCAGCCTTTCAACAAGTGGCATTCGCAGAGATAATTGCCTTTTAATTGGCCCGTTTACTGTTGAATGTGGTTGGCTCTGCTACCATTCAGTTTTAGAAAAAAAATCACTTTGGCCACAGGGCGGTGCTGAGACCCAGTACACCTTTTTCACACGAGTTAAGCTGCGCTGGGTAAAAATAATCCTAACGTGAAGCCTTGCTATACAAATGCATTAAAGTTGTAGCATTGATTTTCTCCTGGGAGTTGGGAAGATCAGAGTGCACTGGAGCTGCACGTCTGCTGCTGTCTTGACGATGGGCTTGGGAGTGAATGAATTCACACACAATGTCCGGCCCTTTCCAATGCCCACAATAGGCAGCTGAAAATCTGTTTGCTAACTTGCTTACTTTTGGGGGTTTAATTTGTTGGTTGTGACAGATTTTCCAAAGAAAAAGGCTTACAACGTGGGAGGGGTGGTGGTTCTCCCTCATGCTGAGACAGCAAGCCAAGCAGCCCGAGCTACCAGCTTCTTGCCAGTGAGTCTTCCTGAGTCCTTTGTCCTGGCGTGGAGCTTTGAAAGTGACAGTTTGTTTGAGGGGCTTGATTTCCACAGGGCTTCCTCCTGTGGCGTACCACAGCCAGGTCTGGCATTCCCAGACAGTTGGGGCAAGAGGCTAGTGGTTCTCTGTTCCATGGCTACCTGTTTACCCATCTCTGCAGGGCATGTGAGGGAGGACCAGTTTGTGACACCCTACTGTTCTAAGAGCCTATGCCTCTGAGTGGCTCTAGCAAGCCAGCGTTTCACAGAGCAGCCTTGAATGTAGGTTTCACTGGAGCCTGTCATGATAAGGGTTGTGATTCGAGATCCCAGAAAAGAGTTAAAAAAAAAAAAAAAAAAGCCAACCAGCCATCACTCTAATTATTGCAATCTCCCATATGTTCCCAGGCACAGAGACTTTCTTCTGGTTGTGTGTGGATGCCGTGCCCTAGCCTCCCGCTGTGTCTCCTGTCTCTGAAGCGTTTGGCTGCTCAGAGCCCTGTGCACATGCAGCGTCTGTGTGGGGTGTGGGAAATAGCCTCACCACTATTTCCCCTCTTCTAGAGTCTGTCCCCCCCCCCCCACACACACCACCATCTTCCATTTTTCTCCTTACAGCCAGTATTCTGCTTTGCTGAGGAGCGCCCTTCTGTGTCTGCCCCTCCCTGCTCCTGGTGAAGGCAAGACCAGCTCCTCAGGCATGCAGATGGGCCTTTTGGAGAAGGGGAGGTTTTCTTACATGCCAGTGAATAGTTATTAAGTGCTTGCAGAGGGGGGTGCGAAAACACCATCTCCTTTCTGACTTAAATACAGCGCCTTGCTGGTGATAATAGAGAGGAAAGCACCTCACATTCCAGGAAGTAGGGATTGGGGCGGGAGGTAGTGAGGATTACAGGGAGCCGAAGAAAGAGGGAGGAAGAGGCAGAAGAATAAGGCTTAATTGTATTAGTTCTAAAAAGGATTTTCCATGGATAATTTTATTCCTGTAATGGCTGGGAGGATGGAAAGCGCATATGACAATCTTTCTGTCAGCCATTTCTTTTCTACATTTCAGGTCCGTTTTCTGAACACTCTCAGACCTTGACATTTACAGCTCCAGGACCTTCCTGTCATCACATGTCTTCTCTTCCTTCTCTCCCTCCCTCTCTCTTCCTTTTATAGTGAACCTGCCCAGAGGGAAGTGTGGTCAGCTGCTGCCTCTGAGCAGCTCAGTGCAGGGGAGGGATGGAAGTGAGATGGGGTGGTGGTGGCCTTGGGTTTAGGCATAGCTATGGTGTATTGCAGACCTCCTGGAGTCCTGCCACCTGTACAGTCCTGGCATGCAGGGCACAAAGGGTAGGCTTCCCTGCTCATCATGATGAGAGGGAGGGAAAGCCTTTATCACTTAGATTCACAGTCAAGGTGGAGACTTCATGACCCTTTTGTAGCGCTGCATGCCCTGTTCTTTGGTGTGGACATCAGGGGCTCCTGTGCTTTGAGTGTCTGTGTAGCTGTTCCTCATGTCCACATTGTAGGTCTCTGCAAAGGATGACCACTGCATGTACTCCCACTATGACTCTTCTCTGGTGTGGGTGTCAGGGGCTCCTATGCTTTGAGTGTCTCTGTATAGTTGCTCCTCATGTCCACATCACAAGGTCTACATGTAGAATGTCACCTTTTTCCAGGGAAAGCAGTGAACTGCAAGCACATGGTGCCAGAATGAGGGTAGAACTGTGGATATGCTTGTCACATGGGCAGTGGTGCCACTGAGCTAGCAGAGCCTGTATGCCAGGGTCCAGCAGCCCTGGACCTCCGTACTGCTCTGCATCACAGTTCTCTGGGGTTGCCATGCCTCCTGGTTCTCCCGAAAGATGGAGTCACCAGTGCTATCTGTACACAGGAAGTGGTGGGGTTAAGGGAGACAGTGCCTGTGGAAGTGCTGGCTCCTTCCTGTGGCCGGCAGTGTTGGGGGTGCTGCTTGGTGTCACAGGACTTCAGTTTGGGATCAGTAGATGAGTGCGTGTATGTGAGCATGTGTGTGAGCCCAAACATATGTATGCTGAGGTGAATTTCACCACTCAAGGTTGTCTTGCCCATGGCCTGCTCCTGAGAAAGAGAAGCCTTGTCCCTGGGCCTCATCAGGCTTTGTCTGATACCAGCCAGGAGCTCCATAGGCCTGGCAGTGTGCAACAGGCTAGGGCCAAGCACCCTCACACCAGCTGTTTCTTACACATCTGGCAGTGTAAAAACAAAGCCATTTCATGGTATGTTGGGCACAAGCACAGACAAGTGAAACCCTTGACCACCTACACTGATAGATCTCTTGTTATCTTATCCACCTTCCCACTGGACATGTGCTAAGCTGCCACTTGGTGACTTCCTGCATCAGATGAAAGAACCAGGGTGGGATCCACGAACTTGTGCTTAGGTCAGCTGTCCTGGGGCAAGGGTATATTGTATTTTGTGAGTCAGTGTGTCTCATTTTCTTCTGGTGGAAGCCCCATGTGGAGTGGAGAGGTCTTTACAGCCCATGGAGCTAACTACTCTGGCTGGCCAAGGACTCATTAGTCATAGCTGGCCATGGAACCAAGTAGTGGGTGGGAACTAGTGTGTTTTGAGGTCCTAAAATCTGGTTCTACTTGGTGTTAGAGCAACCTTATGCTACACACATTGTTTATGTCCTATGGCCCCAGTTTCCTTATTTTTGAAGTGAAGATAGTAATCTGCCATTTTTTTTTAAAGCATGAGTGATAATTTATGTGAAGCAGCCACCAGAATACATACTTCAGTGAGACGTCTGCCCTCCTTCCCCTCCTTTAGTAAATATAGAGCTAGTCATTAACTCCACATCGGTTAGTCTGCCAAGTACCAGACACAGAGATGGTTTCAAACAGGTGTGGTTCCCACTTCATGGAGTCTTCTGGTATGAGGGGAGATGGTGAGGATTTGGGGCTGGTACAACTCCTGCCTCTTGGTGTCTTGTGGTGTGAGGGGATATGCTGAGGGTTAGGGCACCTAATGACACCTACATGCTGGCTCCCGGGCCCAGAGAATGTCCCAGTTCTAGAAGAGAGCTTGTTGTACTTTTTCTAGACTTAGCAGCTGCATAGAGGAGAAGGCATTTTTCCAGGCTCTCTTCAAAGACTGAATCAGTGAGAAAGTACGAAACTCACAAGTGTGTGTGTTCCTCGTGGATTTCAGCTATTCCCCAAAACCAATCTCCTTTCCTTCCCTTCCATGCACACCTCCTGCCTGGCCCACCCTGCGCCTGTGAGGGGTCAGCCTTTCTCCTTGCTTTCTCTGGTAAAGAGGATCCTGCCAGGACTGCCTGTCCTTCCCAATGGCAATACTCAGTATAACCTCCCTGTCCCAGGCACAGACTCCTTTGGGTCACCATGCTTATGAGCCCAGAAGCTCTACCAGGTGTTCTGAGGAAGAGGACTTACTTAGTGCAGGATTTGCTCTTCATGACAGAAGCAGTCCCAGGGGTCAAGTGTGCATATGGGGAGTCACGCCAGGGAACTGCAGGCCCCAGCACAGCGCAGCGTGAGAGTACGAGCACCTTGCCTGCAGCAGCACCATGGGCCGCCAGGCAGCTCTCAAGTACTTCCAGAGGCCCTACCCCAGCCAGGTCACTTTGGAGAGCTGCTTCCCAGACATGGACATGCCTGTGTCTCAGCAGGGACTCCAGAAGAAAGTCTAGCCCCAGCATTCAGTATTGCCCCAGACTACCAACGTTAGAACTCATGAATTCACATGGGAACGAGGGTGAGATCTATAGCTGCAAGCAGAGGTGGCAAAGACCCCATGAACACACCACTAAGCAAAAGAGGCTGAGTGTATAGCATGGGGTTAGAGAATAGCAAACAAATCTGCAGAGCTAGAAAGTGGGCTAATAGTCACCTGTGGCAGAAATAGTGCCTAGGAGGGGACATGTGGGGCAGGGTGAGGTTCCCTCTCTGACAGAGTGACAGAAGCTCCTCCCACACCTGGTGAGGAGTCACCTGTTGGTGCTAGACTGTAGTAGGCTGCTAACTAAGGTACACTGGCTGGCAGAGGATGACTGGTAGCCTCTGCTGCCTCACATCCTCCCTGGGGCCTGGCACCCTGTTGTGGATCCAGCACATGCCACACTATTATACTTGCTTGCATCTCTGGCTGTCTTCCTTCTTGCTATGAAGGCTGGTGAGCACAGAGTCCCACCAGTCTCACTCACAAGGAGTAACTCATCAGTGAAGGCCAGAATGCAGTGTCTGGCATACAAGAGGCGCTCAGCAAATGTTTTCCAGAATAGAGGAAAGTTGTGTATGTAAGTAGGAAATAGGAAACGGATGCGGTGGGGTTCCTGGAGGAGAGGGAGGGAACCTTGCCAAGAGGGGTCCTGGGTGGAAGTAGGGTTTGGAGAGCTGGTAGGTTACCTCTGGGCAGCTCAAGGGGCATAGCAGTTGGGGCTATTGGGTAGAAAGCTCAGCCTCAGCCCAGGTGTTCCACATAAAGGAGAGCTGGAGGGGCCAGGTTGTACACACATGATTGTGAGGGGCCTGGCTGACAATAGTGACTTTTACTCTTGGGTAGTGTTGGGAGTTCTTGAAGGGCTGAAAGCTAGATAGAGATCCGAGCTTGAAAGCCCAAGAGGATAGAAAGAGAAGGGAAGAAAAATCACATGGCCCACCACCCTTGGGAGAGTGGTGAGCTGCATTCTAGATGTACCTGTGAGGCGGGGATGACCAGCAGATGATTGAGAAGCATTGGTCAGGCGCTCTGGGCCTAACAAGATGAGAGGCACTATGATTTTGTGAGCCTGTGCTATGTGCCAGGCCCCTTTCATAAGTTATCACTAATCCTGGCAGCAGCCCTGCAAGCTAGATTATATTACATGTGTTCTACAAGCGAAAGAACGTGGAATCAGGCTGAGCAAGCTGCCAGAAGCCTTGTGGCTGATAGATGGAGCCTGCTCCTTCCACCATACCATGCTGCCTGCCTTCCCACATCAGTTTGGAAGAGAAGTTTCAAGAATGTGGGCAGGAGGCCGGATGCTGGTGAGCCAAGAGCACAGGGCCCAAGAAACTCCTGTTGCCAGTGGTAAAGGACACATGGGTGCCTTTCAGGATCGCAGGGGAGGCCAAAGCTGGCTCTGTGGGGTTGGGGTGGGGTGGGAAGTGCATGGAGGGGAGTGGAGGAAGTAGGTCAGCCATTCTCACATCAAGGAGAGAACATTAGTAGCTGAAGAGGGAGTGGTGGGCACACATTTTTGGGAGGAATGAATTTCTTACTGCATAAAGAGACCCAGCAAAGGAGCTAGTCTGGAGTCAGAGGATGGTATGCCACAGAAGAGCTGCTTCACGGGGTTCAGTAGATGGAGATTGCCACCCCTGTTGTCAGTGAGCCTGTGCCTTGCTGAAGCAACTAGCCACCCAGGTGTGATTGTGAGGCATTTCTGCTGGGCATGGTAGGCTGCCCTATGCCAGACCAGGTTGCTGCTAGTGATTGAAAGTGGGGCTTGCTTCCTGAAGATGAAACTGAGGGGCAAGGAGGCCTGCAGGGAGAAGCAGAAACAGACAGTAACAGTGACCTGAAACCAGAACAGTGAGAAATGGGGACATCAGCCACAGGGAAGAGCAGTCTACAAATGGGGTATGTGTCACCTGCTGGGCTGATGGTTTAGTGGAAGGGAGTGATGAAGACTGAGTTCTTTTTTTTTTTTAAATTTTTATTAACCTTTTCCATGATTACAAAATATATCCCATGGTAATTCCCTCCCTCCCCACCCCCACACTTTCCCATTTGAAATTCCATTCTCCATCATATTACCACCCCATTACAATCATTGTAATTACATATATACAATATCAACCTATTAATTATCCTCCTCCCTTCCTTTCTCTTCCCTTAAGACTGAGTTCTTCACTTGGCTGAGGAAGAGGAGTACAGCTGACCACCAGTTGCTTGATATCTGCTAAGGCAGTGCTAAGATCATGGTTATTTTGTATGCTTGTGGTACATACAAGTGATGAATGCAATGGATATTGCCTAGAAATGCATGACTGTCTTTCTCAGCTAGGTGGGCTTTTCACCCCTGTCCTGCTGGGACTCAGAACCTTTAGTAAGGGTGATCATCAGAGAGACAAAGATTGAGAGAGCTGAGACCATCCAGCTCAACCCATTCTCATTCACAGGTGAAAAAAATGGCCTCAAGGCCATTGTAGCTTGAGAATCAGTTGGCACAATGCTGAGCATTGGGGTTCACATCACCAGAGACCTGGCTGGCATCATACCAGCATCGCTGACAGGCTTTGCACGAATGATCATGTCATGTAAGCCCTTGAGCAGTAAGGGTCTCCATTTTTATAAGGACAATACTGTTGGTGACATAATGAGGGTGTCACCTAGAGCCTTGCCTATGGTAGTATGTCCTTGTGCCAGTTGAAGCCACATTAGTGTTACCAGCTGGCCACAGCAGTGCACTGCTGCCGTTCTCCTAGTTGATGAGGTCACACAGCCAGTTCATAATACAGCACAGACTCCCATTCAAAGTTCCATCCACTGGTCTTATAGTTTTCCCACTGTGGTGTAAGGAGAGTGGCTACTAATACAGGCTCTGGAGTTAGATGCCTTTAAGTCTTGTCTGCCCAGGTTATATACTAATTATCTTATACCAGTTGCTTTTCTCATTGCTGTGACCAAATACCTGCCAGAAGCAACTTTAGGAGGAGGGATTTATTTTGACTCCCAGTTAGGAGAGTGCCATCTGTTGTGACAGGGAAGGAATCACCACGGGGGTTTGTGGTGTGACTCAGTGGATGAGGAAGCAGAGGCACATCTCTTCCTACCTCCACCACCAACTTCACCTCCCCTTCTACAGCCCCGACATCACCTGCTTCACCACCCTCTATGCCACCTCCATCAGCACTGCCAGAGCCACAGCCATCCTTACCACTGCTGCCACCTCTTCATCATCCCCACCTCCCAGTGTCCCTTCCCTTCTCTGCTTCGTTTGGGTGATGCAGTGCACGCATGCCTTGGAGCATCCATGGAGGTCAGGGGTCAGTTTGGGTGTCAGTCCTTGCCTTCTACCTTGCTTGAGGCACTGTCTCTTATTGTCCACTGACGCACTCACCAGGCTAGCTGGGCCACGCGCATCTAGGGGGTTTCCTGTCTCTGCTCCCCTTCTCACCATAATTGTGCCGGGATTTCAGCACGTTCACTGCAGCTCTTCACGAGCTCCGAGGGAATGGACTCAGGTACACGTGCGTATCCACAGAGTCACCTTCCCAGCCCAGGCGCTGTTTCTTTACCAATCGGGTTCACCTCATACTTGCCAGGAACCATCTCTGCCATCTTACCCCAGGGGCGAGGAGAGCAGGTGCTGCAGCCTGTGCGTTTGGAGAGCTGCTGCTCTTCTCAGCCTTGCAGCCAGGCTCTCTGGGACAGCCTTCTCAACGGCAGACCTCTCCCTTGGTTGTACCCCTGGTCTTTCTAGTCACAGTACCTGAGTTATGTCACTTAGTTTTGTATGGTGGCCTCAGTCTTTATTTGTCATATGTGAAAATGGGGACACCAGATTAGACAGGTGATGTTTCACCTGGTCAAGCCAGAGATCCAAGATCAAATCAAACCTTCCAGAAGTGTACAGTTCTGATCTTGGGCTAGCTTTGAAAGTTAAATGAGAGAATACAACATCACCACCAAGTAAACCTGTCTCCAGAGCTACTTTTCTTGGTGTCCAGAGCTAATGTGTATTGAGCATGCTCCATGTGCAACACTCTGGATGTGCACTCTCCCTGGACTGCCTCCTCTCACCTCCAGTGACCCACAAGCTGGGTGATGTTGGTGTCAAATGGCCTGACTTGAGTGGTTGCTGTGTAAGCACCTATAGAGTGTTCTTAGTGAATCACACACACGTATCTGTTATAGCCTCAGACAAGCCTGTGGGTCAGGAGCTCCCACCACCCTGTGTTGGTTTATATTGTCAAATTGACCAGACCTAGAATCACTTATAAGGGATTATGTATATTAGGTTAGCCTGTGTACAAGCCTATGAAGGAAATATCCTGATTAGATTAATTCAAGTGGGAAGGCCCACCTTAACTTTGAGTGGCCTCATTCCATGAGCTGAGACCTGGACTATATAAAAAGGAGAGAGCTGGATATGAAACATTTATTTGTCTTTCTCTGTTTCATCACTATGGACTGAATGTGCCCAACAATGAGAAGTTGACAACTACACAGCTCTTTTAGCAGATAAAGAAATGGGCATGGGGCCAGGTGTGGTGGCACACACCTTTAATCCCAGCTCTTGGAAGGCAGAGGTAGGAGGATTTCCATAAGTTCAAGGCTAGCCTGAGACTACATAGAGAATTCCAGATCAGCCTGGGCTAGAGTAAGATGCTACCTTAAAAAAACTTTTTTTAAGAAATGGGCTTAGACATTCTGCAGCAAGTGAGTGGAGTCCTAGGGAGCTACCCGAGGCCCTGGTAACCTAGCTTGGGGTCTGCGCTTAGCTTAGCAGTCAACTACACTGGGCCCCTACCAAAGGTGGCTGTGGTCTGCCTCCGCATGGTCCACAGCAGAAGAGACTCCTTAGCAGAATCGCCCATCTAGTTCCCTGGTTTGGCACTTTGTTCCAGCTATCATTTTCTGTTCTTGCTTAATCATTTCAAAACAAATCCCAGTTACCACGACCTTTCTCAGCACATGCTTCATATGCATCTTTAGATGGTGGTGCCCTTTCTTACACGGTGCCATCCTCTTCCCTTAGAGAATTGCTACTAATTCATCCAAGTTCTACAAGAATATCTTGTTCTAGGATTTTGGGCACCTTGTTTTTGGCATGAGTCCAGATCTGGCAGTCGCCACACTGAGATGGATTCTTGGATTTTAATCATGTTGTCATATAGGACAGACTTCTTCATGCCAGTGACTTGTAAAAATCCCTTAGCTTGTTGTTCCCTTCAGTGCATTGAATATGGTCTAGAGATGTGAGATAAATGTCACAGGGAAAGCCAAGCAGAAGCCTTGTCTACAAAAAAGGGACATTGTCACACAGGCCAAGGGCTAATCTCATGGTTAAGTTGATGTTCGCTTTTGCTGATTTATGTCATTTTCCCTATTATTGTTGCTAGGGTCCTTTTAAGCCCTGGCTCAATCAGTATATCTCCTTGAAGGGCTCTCTACACTGCTTCTGGCAGCGGCCACATGGAGATGTGGGTCTCCTTCCCTGCTGATTGTGTGTTGCCCCTCCCCCAGCACAGTAAATCGCCTAAATGAGTGCTTACGTATGGGTTGGAGAGCCAGAAGTGCCTGTCCGTCATGCATGTAGGTTGCCACCCATCCCTGCTGGGGAGGACTCTGTTAAACAAGTGGTTTTAATTAGATGGCTACTCCGAGACCTTTGCCTTCTCTTTACTTCTTGGCACCACCCTGTCAGGCCTGGATCAGTTCAATTTCACCAGGGAATTCCACAGTCCCTTCCTGATGGCATGGTAGTAAGACTCCACAGAGACAATCTGACCCTAGTGCTCAATGTGTACTGCAGCCAACTGTGACAAAGGTGTCCCTGCTTCCCCCCGCACTGGTGACCCAAGTGTTGAAGCCATGACCTTCCTTCCCACTGATGTCCTTCTTCCTGGGCTTCCACCTATGATTTAGTATCTATTTGGGGCAGCAGAAATTTATAGAGCTCATTAATGGTTTTTTACTGCAATGATGACAGAACCCAGATCTCTCAGCCTGGGTCTTAGGACTCTGGTCTGGGCCCTGCCCGCATTTCCAGGCATGTCCCCAGCCCTAGCTGGCCAGCTTGTCTGTAACAGGGCAGGTAAAGGCTCTTCTGACCACTTCCCTGTGTCCACCCTCATCAGGACTGCCCTATGAGATGGCCTCACCTCATTCCCTTTTTCATCCCCATATTCCAGCTCAGTGACTGGCAGACTCCTAGCAACATGGCGTCTCTGGTCAGCCAGAGAGCAGCATGTTCAGCTAGGAAGACATGTGCAGGTGGAGTGTCTGAGCACTGCTTGTTAGCAGGGATCCAGGCTCCTTAACCCTGAAGCTGCCTTGATGATGCTTGTGTCACCAGGACTCCTGAACCTCTGCTTGCAACTTATCTAGCCATGGGGCAGCACCTCCCTTTTCCTGAACTGTCTATTACTAGCGAAGTCATATATATTCGTAGTAAAAGGGAAAACAAACAAACAAAAATGCAGATAAGCCCAAAGAACACAAGGAAATTGGCTAAATCAGCCTGATGCCAAGAGATGTGATGGCTGTCAACCTCAGCACACATGGCTGTCACATGAATGTTTGTAATGGTTCAAGAATCGCAGCCAGTTGTGGTGGCACACACCTGAGAAGATACTACTAGGCTGGAGAGATGGTGCATGCCTGAGAAGCCTAAGGACCCAGGTACAGTTCTCCAGGTCCCAGATGCACATGGTGACACATGCATCTGGAGTTTGTTTGCAGTGACTGGAGGCCCTGGCACACCCATTCTCCCCCTCCCTCCTCTGTCTGTAGTAAATAAATAAATAAAAATAAAAATATTTTAAAAGATGGGTTAAAAAGAATTTCAATCTTAAAGAAAAAGGAATTGCACAAGTGGGACAGTGACCCCACATAACACTTTAGAATCCTTTTATTTATTTGGGATATTTTTGCATGTGTGTATAAGTGTGATATGCAAACCCATGAGTGTTTGTGTGCGCTCACACCTGTATGGTTATATGTGTATGTGGAGGCCAGAGGTCTTTCTTAATCATGCTCCATCTTATTTTTGAGATAGGGTCTCTCATTGAACCTGGGGCTCGCCAGTTCTTCTAGATGAGCTGGTCTAGACTAGTGAGCTCCGGGAGCCGCCTGTCTCATGCTGGGATCACAGGTGTGTGCAGCCATGCTCAGTTTTTATATGCGTGCCAGGGATCTGAACTCAGGTCCTCGTGCTCACACAGCAAGCACTTGATTCACTGAGCCATCCCCCCAGCCCCTTGAGATTCTTTAAATACTCAGCCTGCTGTGAACCTTCTTTCCTCATCTATTCTACTTGTTGTGGCCTTCACTGGCCAGTCACCCATCATTATGCTACATCACATACGGTTTTCCTACCCTGAAAAGAAAAGGGCTACTTAGATCATCATTGTAGCCACCTAAATTGTTTTTCTAGAAAATATATATTTAGACTTATAGTTACTGTGCCATGAGTTCTGAACAAAACACAGGTTCTGGTCTCTACACTGCCAAGCTTCCATGAAGGAGGGACTGTAACAAGTCACACCCCAGCACTGGTTATGGCCTTGCTGGTTTCCCCTGACTTTCCACGTGAGCTATTTTCCTCATCACCTTTTACAGTGATTACAGACATAACGTGTTTACAGGAAGGTAAACACGAAGAAAGCGTGCAAAGTGTGACTTGTCATAGTAGAACTGAACTCGGGCTTTTCCTCCCCAAGCAGCATCCTGGCTTGTACAGAGCATACAGATGCAGTTTGTCTCTACAAGTGGGATTATAGTTTATGTTGCAGCTTATTTTTATAACTTGCACATAACATTACTCCTTGGGAAACTTTACACATAAGGTCTCTTTGTATATCAATCTCCCTTGTTGCTTTGGACAAGTACTTGATGGGGTCATTTATTTAAGTAGTTTCCTGTTGGTAGCAGGTTATTTTCTATCATTCACAGTTTATTTTAATAGACACACCCAAATTTCTCTTCAAAGTTATATATTAACAAAAAGGTTATGAGAATTGTCCCGTGACAGCATTTTATAAACCTTGAGAATCATTTCACTTTAAAAGCTACTATCATAGCTGGAGATCTTGTTTTTATATAAGTTTTTGGCATCTTGTGTTTCTTCTATAAGAACTGCCTCTTCTTATCAGTTAAGCATCTCCTGTTGTCTCATTCGTCTTTTCCAGGTGATTTATAGGTCTCATTTATTTAGTACAGGTCTTAGCTGCTAATGAGAATACTATAAATTCATTTTTCTGTTTTTTTTTTTTTTTTTTTTTCGAGGTAGGTTCTAGCTCAGGCTGACCTGGAATTCACTATATAGTCTCAGGGTGGCCTCAAACTCACAGCGATCCTCCTACCTCTGCCTCCAGAGTGCTGGGATTGCAGGCATGTGCCACCATGCAGGCTTCTGCTCTTTTCGTTTATTCAATATTCAGTAGTCTTGCACAAGGTTGCCAGGAACAGCCTCAACACTCCTACCTTAGAATCCTAGGTGCTTAGCTGCTTTAGCAATGAGATTTTTAAAGTCAGTATATTTTATGATAAGCCTAAAATTTCCCTCTTCCCCATGTTTTTTTTGTTTCTTTGTTTTTGGTTTTTCAAGGTAGGGGCTTGCCCTTCCAAGCAATTCCAGGCTGACCTGGAATTAACTGTGTAGTCTCAGGGTGGCCTCAAACTCATGACAATCCTTTAACCTCTGCCTCCCAAGTGCTGGGATTAAAGTTGTGCCCCACCACGCCTGGCTCCTCTTCCCCAGTTTTAAAATATGTTATTTCTTTGCATACACAGAGAGATGGAATGAGCAGGAGGGAATGGGTATACCAGATCCTCTTGCCACTGCGAACAAATTCCAGATGCATGCACTGCTTTACATGGGTACAGGTTGTTAGGCTTTGCAGACAAGCACCTTAACCACTGAGTCATTTCTCCAGCCCCTACGCCCCATTTTAATTCTTTTTAAAATTATTTTCATTTATTTATTTATTTGAGAGAAAGTGAGGAAGAGGGAGGGAGGGAGAGAGGGAGAGAGAATTGCCATGGCAGGGAATCTAGCCACTGTAAATGAACTCCAGACTCATGTACCACCTTGTGCATCTGGCTTACATGGGCCCTGGGGAATTGGACCTGGGTCCTTTGGCTTTGCTGGTAAGTGCCCAAACCACAAAGCCATGTCTCTAGCCCTTATTCTAAGTTTGTCATTTCAATGGGCCATACTTTGAACTTGTACATCCTCAATACTGTGCAGTGTTGTTGGTCCCCACTCCCTCCCTGTCTCAGTCCTTTGCTTTTGGAACTCCTCCTTTCCTTCTGGTGATAGATAGGGGTGTTAGAATATCTCTGTGGAAGAAATGTGTGTGTGTTTGGATGTAGCAGGGTCTCACTGCCTCTGGCTTATTTCTTTGTGAGGCCTAAGGATTGAACTCAGGTACACTATCTTGAATGGCATGTGCTTTATCCATTAAGCCACCCCCCATTCTTTTTTTAATATTTTATTTATTTTTTTGAGATAAAGGAGGAGGCAGAGAGAGAGCAAGTGAATGTGTGTGTGACAGGGCCTCCAGCCACTGCAAATTAACTCCAGACGCATACACTACCTTGTGCGTCTGGCTTACGTGGGTACTGGGGAACTGAACCTGGATCCTTAGGCTTTGTAGGAAAGTGTCTAAGCCATGTCTCCAGCCTGCCCCCCTCATTCTTAAGGGTGTAATAAAAACTACCTTATTGGATTGTTGAAGACAAAGGTGGCCCAGTCTGCGGGATTTGGGTGATCATAGTTTTCTTTCTTCCTCCTGTACTTGTTTATCCATAGATGGACAATTTGCAGTTGAGCTCAGCTCTGCCTAACGTATGTAATTGTAGTTGCTGGTTTGTTCCACTCTATAAAGTGATGGCATTGCGTACCTTCTATCATCCTATATGTGGTGTGCCAGTGTTGGAGGGAAGTCCTCTTCCCCCTCCAGTCCTAAAGCCATTCTCTCATTCTTCCATTCTCCTAAGCCATCCAGTACTCCTTGGTGTTGTCTGGAATTCATGATCCTGTGCCTCAGTCTTGTTGGTGTTGGGTCACTGGTGTGCCCCCTGCCTGACATCACTTTCATTAAGTACTTACTAACTTCATCTTGATAGAATGAGTGAGAACAAGACAGGGAAGTGGGTGGGTCTGGACCACAGCTCTAAGCATCCAGGCCGTGGAAGTCTATGGGGACCATGTATGCTCCCTCCCATCCGTAACATGCCATTGCTGTCTTCTCCCCTGCTTGTTTTGGGCGTCTTCCCATTTGCTCTGAATCCCTGGGTTCCCACCACCAGCTAGAGTCTCCTGTGAGTAAATTCTGAGCTGAGGCGTGGCACATCTGGATCAGGAGATTTGAATTCATTTAGTGTGACTAAATGTTCCCTTGCAATCTCTCCCTGCCTTGTGTTTCGATTCCTTCATATCAGTGCTTGATTTACCCTTTCAGTCAGAAGATTGTTCCCTTTGATAGAAAATGGGAGTTTAGTAGTTCTTTCTCCATCTTGTTAACTGAACACCTTTCACCCCAATATGGGCCTATCCTTTCCCAGTCCTATCACACTTAATTCAATTTTAAAAGCTTTTTTCCTTTTGTCCTTCACATTTTCCAAAAAGCTTAGCATCTGTGGGCCTCAGCTCTCCCTACTCTGTCCTTATAGGCCTGAGCATGCCTTAATGTACTCTGTTGGTTCCCTGCCCTCTCTGCTTTCAGTTAGAAGTGGATGCTTCTGGAGAGCCCCCTGAGCTGCTCTGAGACATCTGGGTCAGGGCTTGCAGGGCTCTTGCTGCTAGAAACACATGGTAGAAACCTGTACCCTTCAAATGCTATGTCACCCAAAGCTAGGTGATATTGAGATCTTTAGGGGGTAAGGACAGCTCACAAGCCCCTTCCCCCTCCTCCCTGTAAGATCATATATAGGGGGACAGGGGAGATGGCTCAAGGTGCTTGCTTATAAAGCCTGCTGGCCCAGGTTCATTTCTCTAGCCACCCATATAAAACTGGACAAGGGGCTGGAGAGATGGCTTAGTGGTTAAGGTGCTTGCCTGCAAAGCCAAAGGACCCAGGTTCAGTTCCCCAGAACTCACATAACCAGATGCACAAGGGGCACATGCATCTGGAGTTTGTTTGCAGTGGCTGGAGGCCCTGGTGTGCCCATTCTCTCTCTTTCTCTCTCTCTCTCTCTCTCTCTCTCTCTCCCCCCTCCCTCTATCAAATAAATAAAAAGAAAGAAAGAAAAATAAAATATTTTAAAAAAAACTGGACAAGTATTAGATTATAGCAGCAAGAGGCCCTGGTACACAAAACACACACACACACACACACACACACACGTAAATAAATAAATAAATATATTTATTTGTTTGAGAGAAACGGGGTAGAGAGAATGGATGCACCAGGGCCTCCAGCCACTGCAAATGAACTCCAGATGCATGCGCCCCCTTGTGTATCTGGCTTATGTGGGTCCTGGGGAATTAAACTGAGGTCCTTTGGCTTTGTAGGCAAATGCCTTAACCACTAAGCAATCTCTCCAGCCCAGGAAATATATTTTTTAATTTTTTGTTTATTTTTTATTTATTTATTTGAGAGTGACACAGAGAGAGGGGGAGGGAGGCAGGCAGAGAGCAAGAGAGAGAATGGGCGTGCCAGGGCTTCCAGCCACTCCAAACAAACTCCAGACATGTGTGCCCCCTTGTGCATCTGGCTAACGTGGCTCCTGGGGAATCAAGCCTCGAACCAGGGTCCTCAGGCTTCACAGGCAAGTGCTTAACTGCTAAGCCATCTCTCCAGCCCTGGGAAATATGTTTTTAAAAGGTCATTCATCATATTTCTGTGGGATTTGGGGTCAGTTGAGGGGAGGGCCTATGGGTATCTGTTAGGTATCTGGGATGCTGCTCTCCACTCACAGGTCCCAATATAACTTCTACTGCCAAGAATGACTCAGCACAAGATGGCAGCAATACTGGAGTAGCACTGTGGCCACAGCGTGGAGCAGTGCCATGCTTCGTTGTCTCGAGACATTTGTTAAAAATATGTCACACGCCTGGAGTCCCAGCACAGGGAAGGTTGAGGCAGGAAAATCATGAATTCAAGGCCCACCTGGGCTTCATAGCTAGATCTTCCTTTAAAAAAAGAAAATGGCAAAATAAAAATTGCAAATCTTTGTGGTTTGAGTTGAGGCCCAAAAGCCAGCACTGCACACAAGGTGCAGACCACATGAATTCTTTGACCTCTCCTTCCTGGTGGGAGGACTCCCACTCTGCTAGGCTTGAGCCATCCTTTCCTGAGCAGCCAGCGGCACTGAGACGCATGCTTCTTGCCTTCTGGCCAGCACTTTGTTTCTTTGGAACACCCACGTTCACGAAATGTGGGAACAAGCAACACAGTCCTCTGAGCATGCAGCTGAGGACACTGTCCCTGGTTCTTAAGCTATGTTGTGAACTGTAGGAGGTAGGGCACTGCTGGCTTCTTGCTCTGCTTCTCTCCTCATCTCTCCTTTGATCTAAAACAAGATGTGGTTACAATAAGAGTCCCCAGCACAGCTGGTTACCTGGAGACATTTTTGTATTTCTATTAGATGTTTCCCAGGTTGCAAAGCAATTGTATGTATTCAGAAATGCTCAGTGAGCCCTGTCCAGAGTGCTATCTAGGTGAGACCCTCCTTTCCTGAGTGGCCAGTGGCACTGAGACTCATGCTTCTTGCTTCCTGGCCAGCACTTTGTTTTTTTGGAACACCCACGTTCACGACATGGTGTAGAGACATACTGCAGTAGTCTGGAGAGACCAGGGAACTGTGCCCTTATTGCCTCATCCCTTCCACCTCCCGACTTGTTCTCCCTGCTTCTCTGAAGCTCATTATTCAGCACATGCCTTGCTGACATCTCAGGGTATCGGCAGCTCAGTGCCAGTTCAGGTTGGCCAGCCAGAGGAACCTAATCCACAGGGCTAGGACTGCTGCAGTGTAATGATAAGACCTGTTGTCTGTGCTGCTTCCAGGCTGCACGGTCCTTGCTAGTCATCCCTGCCTAGTGCTGGAGAGACATCTCCCACAGAACTGTGGCCTCCATTTATGCCAGCATGCAGGGGACCTGCCCTGGCTCCCATTTGTGGAGTGTCTCAGAGCTAGGCGCCTCACCAGGGACTTTATTTCCAGTCACCCCTGGGTGATTGGACAGTGGCTACAGACATTGTTGCTGCATGGTAGGAACCTGGCCTCAGAGAACCTACGGAGTTGCTCCATAAGCAGTGGGAGTAGAATTTAAATGTAGCACTGGCTGGTTCAAATTTTGTTCTTGCCACCACTGTTGAAACTGATTTCTCTTTTTAAAGGGCAGGAAGATCAGCTTTCAGAGGTGGAAATGGCTCACAGGCCAGTCGAGTCAGATGTGTTGTTCTGATTATTCTACAACCTTGGTCCAATGATGTTTGCTCCAGACTTTTCCTGTTCCCTTATGACATGTTTGTCGTAAGAGCTGGCTTCTTAGGGCTGACCTTCTAGACAGCCCAAGAAATTTGCTCTCTTGTTTGTATCAACACTGTTGCAGGTATTTGACAAGCATCCTGATGTCAGGATCAGTTACAGGGCTCAGAGTGAGAATGAACCCAGGTGGAGTCATTGATGTCAAAGAACCAAGTGTCAGGAGCTCCTGCCGGTGTTCTGATAGGACGGCCTGGGCTGGCATCGGCAAGGGACATGACAGCCAAGCCCTCTCCGGCCACATGGTTTCAGGGCTCTTGTCATTCGCAGGGTGCAGGGTGTCCACACATACTGTCACCTTCCCCTGGAAGTGGACAGGGTATGTATGGACCCTCTCTCTCTGCTAAGTCAGGAAACTCAGAGACTCTTTCCTCCCCTCTCCTGTGTCAGCCTACTCCAAAGCTCCCTAAAACCTACCCTCCCCTCTAACCCACTGCTGTGGTCCATGCCCCAGACCTTAATGGTCTCATGGCCATTAGTCCTAGCCTGATGAGTCCAAATTTGTCAGTGCTACTCAATGACCTGCCTGTCGCTATTCACAGCCTGGCCTTTCATCATGCCCAGGGCTGGGCTGCAGTGAAAAGATGGTACCTAAAAGCCACCTCTGGAACATTCAGAACACCATCAACAAGGGGGAGGACTTGAGCTGTATGCTCAGGGTTGACAGTTTTCATTAAAGAGCTCCAGTGGCTGGTGAGGGTTCTTGATGACATCACACTTCTTGCCATTTTAAGCAAGCCAAACCAGTGTAGAACCAGTCAGTGTTCTTAGAATCTGACAAGCCCAGATCTTAGCCCCAAGCTCAGGGAGGTCACATGTGCTATGAAAGGGCTTCTAATAAACAATAACTGCACTTTGCTTGCATTTGAGATGATCTGGAAGCCAGAAGTTCCTGCACTGTCATAGAAAGGGAGGCAGCCATGGAAGATAGGTGCCCATGCTCCCTGTGTTCTCCCTAGAGGAATATAGGGCATTCCATTGTCTTGTTAAAATGGTCAGCCTTGACAAGTGTTTTTTCTGTTCTAATGGCATCTGATGAGAACACCAACTATTGGCAAACGAAGAAGGTAGGATGTAGATCTGCTAATTTGCTGGTGGTTCTTGGATATTGGCCATTGACTTTGCCTTGCCTAGAATAATGGCTGATATCATCACATACTTGCTGTGTGCCAGACGCTGTGATGAGCTTTTCATAAGTATTGGCTTCTGCAGCCTGCTGCTCGGTAAATACTCAAGAAATGTGTGTTGTGTGATCAGTGAGCAAGTGTGCTCCTAGTCAGGTCTCTCCACCCCTGCGCAGGGGCTTTGAGGGCAGGAGGCCACGAAGACAGGGCGGCCAGGAGGGGGGGAAGGCTGTGAGAGCAGAGAAGACAGCCTGGACTAGACAAAAGCAGAATGAGATATCTGGGAAAGAGCAGCTGTGAAGGATGTTTGCCTCTAGTGAAAAGAAACCAAGCTCAGTTGCCAAACCTCCAGGAATGTTATCCTGTGGTGCGAACTGGGTCTGAGGTAACAGAGCAGTGTGCCAGGACTGTGACAGTATTGTGTGTCATTTTTGGCATATGTATCTTGTGACATTTTTAAAAGTGTGGCGAAGTATAATTGTTAATGTTTTATGTTTCATCGGCAGTGTTTTCTAGAAAATGCCTTTCTTAGGTCCCAAGCATGTGATCGTAAATCAAAGGTAGCATGTTTACACTGGCCATTCTTCCTAGTGGACTGGAACACATCACTTGAAAGTAAGGTTGTCCTCACAGAAACTCATTGCAGCAGACTCTAATAATTAGCATATATTCATTTCATTAATTTGTTCATAGCCTTGTGTCTGTGAGAGGGACTGTCAAGTGTGGGATTGAATGAATGAGTGAGAAATAGGAGAAAAGTCAAAAAACCTGCATAATTATCATCACAAAAAGGAAAGCAGTAGCGGATGACTTAACAGACTGCAGAGTATGAGCAGATTGGAGGAACAGGGTTTCCGTGGAAGCAAGGGCTTCTTGGACCAGACAGGAGAAGCATCCAGGTTACAAGGGCTGTTAAATCTCAGCTGCTTATAGATTGGCAGGCCAGATATGCCTCTGATAAAACAGGGGAGAAGGAAGAAGGTGTATGGACCTGCTTGTCTTTGAAGAGAAATGCAGGTGGTGGTAACGCTGCATAATGGGTAGTATGCTGGACTTATAAAAAGAAATGCAGGAAAAATAAAACAGGAGCTGATGTTTTACCCATAGGGATGAAGAGGAACGGAATGGGAAGGGGGAGGTAGCACTTGCCTAGGGACATATTTTATGTATCAGTTGACGTGTGTATGTGTGTGTGTCATATATATATATGTATATGTATATGTATATGTATATGTATATGTATATGTATATGTATATGTATACACACTATCTATATACTATATATATATATGTATATATATATATATATATATTTTTTTTTTTTTACATTTTGTTGATTTAGAGAGAGATAAAGGCAGGCAGGCAGATAGATAGATAGATAGATGGGGTGGGTGGGTATGCCAGGGTCTCCAGCCAGTGCAAACAAACTCTAGAAATACATGCATCATCTTGTGCATCTGGCTTATGTGAGTACTGGGAAATCAAACCTGGGTCCTTAGGCTTCACAGGTAAGTGCCTTAACCACTAAGCTATCTCTCTAGCCCTCAGTTGGCTTTTGAACCACATTGTTGTATTGTTTAAAAATTGCAACAATAGCTGGATATGGTGGTCACAGCTGTAATACTAGGATGTGGCAGTCTGAAGCAGAAGAATCTAGAGTTCCAGGCTAGCCTAGGCTACATAATGAGACAAACAAAAACCCTGTATCAGCAAAAAAGGGGGTAAAATGCATATAAACAGAAATTAAATGTCCATAACTATATATCAGTTAGATCCCATAACTGTCCCAAAGGAAAAACATTAGGTAGACTTCTGGTCAGGACAAAATGGCTAGACTCTTCCCTGACAAGAACAACTGTGAACCGTGAACAATCCAGAGACAGCAGAAGAGCTCCACATGGTAGGAGGATGAGAAGTGTAGGGCGGTCCCAAACTGGGCCAGCTCTCCCAATTTATTGCCAGGCACCTGGGCTCCTCTTGATTGACAGGTGGCCCACAGCACCAGCAAGGGGGAACAAAGCTGTAGCCCACACACAGGTGGGCAGAAGAAGCACTCTGTCCTATAGTCAGAGACTGAGTTAGTTAGAAAGAACTGGCTGGGATGCATTCTTGTCCATGGACTAGAGAATCCATTCTCCATCTGGAGACGCTAAGTGGCCCATGTGTCAGCAGGGGACACCCACTACAACAAGATGGCCAGGCCATCTAGAAACATTGGGTCCCTGGCACTAGTGAAGGGATCCTTCTGCAGCACATGCTGACATGCCTTGTACCCTTTATTTATTTTATTTTTTTGTTTTTATTTTTATTTTTTTTAATTTATTTATTTTGGTTTTTCGAGGTAGGGTCTCGTTCTAGCTCAGGCTGACCTGGAATTCACTATGTAGTCTCAGGGTCATGAACTCATGGCAATCCCTCTACCTCTGCCTCCTGAGTGCTGGGATTAAAGGTGTGTGCCACCATGCCCTGCTCAACATGCCCTGTGCCTTTTAGGTAGGGAAGCACTTCCCAACCAACTCGTGACATGAGCAGGAGTCTGTAGGAACCCTGCTGGCCTCACTCCAACAGATCATAATCCTGCAAAAGGATGCCTCTAATTCAAGAAATCCCCTCCTAAGACTGGAGAGATAGCTTGCTGACTAAGGCATTTTCCTACAAAGCCAAAGGACCCTGGTTTGATTCCCCAGGACCCATGTGAGCCAGATGCACAAGGGGGTGCATGCATATGAAGTTCATTTTCAGTGGCTAGAGGCCTTGGTGTGCCCATTGTCTCTGTCTCCCTCTTTCTCACTCTCTCACTCTGCCTTTTTCTGTCTCTCTCTCATAAATAAATAAAATATATATTAAAAAAAAAAGAAATCCTCTCCTAGACTCAGTTAGTCTTGCAAGAATTGAAGACAAGCTGGGCATGGTGGCTCATGCTTTTAATTCCAGCACTCGGGTGGCAGAGGTAGGAGGATCATCGTGAGTTTGAAGCCACCCTGAGATTACAGAGTGAATTCCAGGTTAGCCTTGGCTCGAGTGAGACCCTAACTCAAAAAAAAAAAAAAAAAAAAAAGAACTGAAGACAAAAACATGGAAGGATATCAAAGGAAACAGTGTATTATGTCCAAAGTAAAACTCATTTGAATGACTAGATTTCTTCCTTAAAATTACAGAGGCCAGAAGGAAGGGATACATCTTTCAGAGGCTAAAGAGTACATGCCAGTTATGAATGGTATAGGCAACAAACTATTATTCAGATGAAGCAATACAGACATTTTCTGATGAAGGAAAACTAAGAATTGGTGGCTAGCCAACTTGCCTCTGAAGAATGACAGAAGTTCTTCAGACAGAAAATGATCAAGTCATGAGGTAATCCTAGAGCATTAGCAAGCAGGAAAAAAAAGGAAAAAGCAAAAAATGGGAGTAAATGCAATAGATTATCTTCCTCCTGAGTTTTAAGAAACATTTTATGTTTGAAACAAAACAAAAAGCAAAAGCCTCACCTGATATGGGTGGGACTCCTTGTATGTAGGAAAATGTATCCCAGGGGCTGGAGAGATGGTTTAGTGGTTAAGTGCTTGCCTGTGAAGCCTAAGGACCCCGGTTCAAGGCTTGATTCCCCAGGACCCACTTTACCCAGATGTACAAGGGGCACACGCATCTGGAGTTCATTTTCAGTGGCTGGAAGCCCTGGCACACCTATTCTCTCTCTCTCTCTCCCTCCCTCCCTCCCTCTGTCTGTCACTCTCAAATAAATAAATAATAAAGAAAAATATTTTTTAAAAAAGAAAGAAAATGTATCCCAGGCAAAGGTATTGAAAAGTAGAGCAAGCACAGAGGTTCATGGAGGCAAACTGTCCGTGCTCCAGTTTGATTGGTAAAGGTAAATGGGGGGTTGTGGTCATTTACATCTGTATGTTGTAATGTCCAGTGCAATCACTAAGAAGTTACATTTACAAATCACGAGCATTGTTAATAAAACAACATTACTTAGAAAATGTTTATGTTACCCATGGGAAGGCAAGGCGAAACAAAGAGAAAAAGAGGAAACAAGTATAAAGCATGAAATGATAGATGTAAACACTGAAGTCAGTAATTACCTTGGAGGTATGGTATAAATAAAAGGATATGGTTGCCAGGGTGGATTTAAAACATATGAGATAACTAACAAAATGCATGGTCCATGTGGTTCCAAATGCAATGATACAAGTAGATTGAAAATAAGGGAGTGTTTTTTTAAAAAGTGGGGAACAGGAGAGGTGGCTTAGCAGTTAAGGCACTTGTCTGCAAGACCTAAGAACCCAGGTTTGATTCCCCAGTATCCACTTAAGCCACATGCACAAGGTGGCACATGCATGTGGAGTTTGTTTGCAATGGCTAGAGGCCTTGGGGTGCCCATTCTCTCCCTCTCTCTCTCTCTCTCTCTCTCTCTCTCTCTCTCTACCTCTCTGTCTCTTCTTTTTAAAAATTTTTTTTGTTTGTTTTTATTTATTTATTTGAGAGTAACAGACAGAGAAAGAGGCAGATAGGGAGAATGGGCATGCCAGGGCCTCCAGCCACTGAAAATGAACTCCAGACGCGTGCGCCCCCTTGTGCATCTGGCTAATGTGGGTCCTGGGGAATCGCGCTTCAAACTGGGGTTCTTAGGCTTCACAGGCAAGTGCTTAACCACTAAGCCATCTCTCTAGCCCACAAAAAATATTCTTAAAAAAAGGTATTCCATGCAAACATTAATTCAAAAACATATGTGCTATCTACAAGAAAATGAGATAGTACTTTAGAGCAAGGAAATTGATGAGAAACTAAAAGGCTATTACACAGTGCTAAAACACCAGTAGCAGTAGTTTGAATGTGATTGTTTAAATGTGTGGTCCCATAGACTTAGTCATTTTTTTTATTAAACCTCTTACCTGAGCCCCTAGCAGGCAGATCTCTGCTATAGTGGGTGTATTACTAAGGGCAGATTTGAGCCAAGGCCTACTAGGTGTGTTCAAAGCAGTTTGAGCTCTGGTGCTTCCTGATTGCTGGTTTGGTTTCTCTCCTCTCTCTCTCTCTCTCTCTCTCTCTCTCTCTCTCTCTCTCTCTCTCTGTCTCTCTGCTTGGATGCTGGAGTGAGCCAGCTTCTTTCACCATTGATACTGTTCCCCTGGATTGTGTAAGCCTGAAATAAACCCTTCCTTCCATAACCTGTGTCTAATTAGATGTTTGTCCCAGCAACATGGAGCTGATTACAACACCAGCCTACAGGAAGAGTAACAATCCTAAGTATGCATGGACCAAACATGGGCTCGGAGTACATAAGGCAAAACTTAGGAGGCTGAAAGTGAAATGCACAAATCCAGACTCATAGTGGGGACTGTAGTGCTTGCTCATAGTGGAACTGTAGCGCTTGCTTATAGTGGGACTATAGCACTTGCTCATAGTGGGGACTGTAGCGCTTGCTCATATTGGGACTGTAGCACTTACTCATATTGGGACTGTAGCGCTTGCTCATATTGGGACTGTAGCGCTTGCTCATAGTGGGACTGTAGCGCTTGCTCATTGTGGGACTGTAGCACTTGCTCATAGTGGGACTGTAGCACTTGCTCATCGTGGGACTGTAGCGCTTGCTCATAGTGGGGACTGTAGTGCTTGCTCATAGTGGGGACTGTAGCGCTTGCTCATAGTGGGACTGCAGCGCTTGCTCATCGTGGGACTGTAGCGCTTGCTCATAGTGGGACTGTAGCGCTTGCTCATAGTGGGACTGCAGCGCTTGCTCATAGTGGGACTGTAGCGCTTGCTCATAGTGGGGACTGTAGCGCTTGCTCATAGTGGGACTGCAGCGCTTGCTCATAGTGGGACTGTAGCGCTTGCTCATAGTGGGGACTGTAGCGCTTGCTCATAGTGGGACTGCAGCGCTTGCTCATAGTGGGACTGTAGTGCTTGCTCATAGTGGGACTGTAGCGCTTGCTCATAGTGGGACTGTAGCGCTTACTCATAGTGGGGACTGTAGCGCTTGCTCATAGTGGGGACTGTAGTGCTGCTTGCTCTGGGTTATAGAGCAACTGCAAAAACAATTAGTATTGACTTAAATGGCCTAAGTCACATAATTAACCTGTGGGGTCCGACTGACATACACAGGTTGGCTCATACAACAATGGCAGAGTACACATGGTTTTTTAAAATATTTATTTACAAGCAGCAAAAGAGGGAGGGAGGGAGTATGGGTATGCCATGACCTCCTCCTTCTGCAAACGAACTCCAGATGCATGTGCTACTTTGTGTATCTGGCTTTACATGGGTACTTGAGAATCAAATCTGGGCAGTCAGGTTTTGTAAGCAAGTCCCTTTAACCACTGAGCTATCTCCTCAGCTCCGAGTAAGCATGTGTTTAAGTACCAGGATAACTACATCCTGGGCCATGAAGCAGAGCTGAGAAAATATTAGCAAGCTACAATAACACATCATACCATGTAGAATCCAGCTACATGATGCTGAGATTTTACACAAACTTTTTCCAGAAGGTAGAAAATGAAAGAATACTTTCCAAATGTCTCTCACCATGGGAGTCATAAACAATTTGACATGTCTGGTATGAAAGAGTACCTTGCCATGAACAGGAGTAAGCTGGGGATACCACAACAAGTCCATAGGGAACTGTGTTGAGTGTAAAATGTTCATATTGTGTGAGTCTGTTTCTATAACTTTCCTAAAATAACCACATTGTAAAAGTGTTGTGGCGCTGTTTTCTCTGAATTATGGTGATTACACACATTTATGCCCATGATAAAATTGTATCAAACTGGGCTGGAGAGATGGCTCAGCAGTTAAAGGCACTTGCTTGCAAAACCTAATGGCTCAGGTTGAATTCCTAGTGTCCATGTAAAGCCAGATGCACAAAGTGGCGCATGTATCTGGAGTTCATTTGCAGTGGCAAGAGGCCCTGGTATGCCCATACTCTCTGTTTCTCCCTGACTCTGTCTCCCTCTCTCTGTCAAATAAATAAAAATATTTTCAAAAATTGTACAAACCAGGGCTGGAGAGATGGCTTAGCGATTAAGTGCTTGCCTGTGAAGCCTAAGGACCCTGGTTTGAGGCTCCATTTCCCAGGACCCACGTTAGCCAAATGCAAAAGGGGACCCATGCTTCTGGAGTTTGTTTGCAGTGGCTAGAAGCTCTGGCACACCCATTCTCTCTCTCTCTCCCTCCCTCTCTCTCTCTGCCTCTCTTTCTCTGTCTGCTGCTCTCAAATAAATAAATAAAAAGAAATAAAAAATAAAAGAAAAAGAAAAGAGTACACTTAAAAAAATTTTTTTTAATGTACAAACCAAACATAAAAAAAACACAAATCAGTGTTTGTGAAGCTGGCAGACTAAACAGGTAATAGATGGCACTGGTGTCAACATCCTGGTTTTGATACTGCTCTATAGTCACACAGGATATTCCTTCCGTTGGGGAAAAGAGAGTGAAATGTTCATGGGCTCCTCTGTTTTATTTCTCTTTTAATTTTTTTTTGGTTTTTATTTTTATTTATTTATTTCAAAGTGACAGACAGAGAAAGAGGCTGAGAGAGAGACAGACAGAGAAAGAATGGGTGCTCCAGGGCCTCCAGCCACTGAATACGAATTCCAGATGCTTGCGCCCCCTTGTGCATCTGGCTACCATGGGTCCTGGGGAATCGAGCCTCGAACTGGGGTCATTAGGCTTCATAGGCAAGTGCTTAACCACTAAGCCATCTCTCCAGCCCCTCTGTTTTATTTCTTAGGAAATGTTTGAGAGAAATTTGTCCTGAGGCCATTCAGTTACAGCAAACCATTTGATTAAAATTAATTAAGTAACTTTTTAAAAATTATTTTTTATTTGTATTTATTTGTGTGTCTGTGTGTGTGTGTGAGAGAGAGAGAGAGAGAGAAAGAGAGAGAGAGAGAGAGAGAGAGAGAGAAAAGGAGAAGAGAGTGGGACTGCCAGGGCCTCTAGCTGCTGGGAACAAACTCCAGATGCATGTGCCACCTTGTGCATCTGACTTACATTGGTCCTGGGGAGTCGAACCTAGGTGCTTTGCAAGCAAGTGCCTTAACTGGTAAGCCATCTCTCCAGCCCTAGTTAGGTAACTTTTGAGCACTATATTCTGTGCATGTGTCTATTGTTATGTGTCTGAAGAGGAACTCTGGAACTTCAGCAATAGATTTGATGTAGAATTCAATCTCTCTCTCTCTCTCTCTCTCTCTCTCTCTCTCTCTCTCTCTCTCTCTCTCTGTGTGTGTGTGTGTGTGTGTATTGATGAATAAAGATTAATGTTGTGAGGAGCTGAGTTCTTCCCAGAGAGGAGAGATAAGAATATGGTATTAGTTATATAGACTTGATTTAAAACACACCCACACACACTTTTTGCAGCTCTATTCACTCAAAATGGTGAAGGTTCTAAGGAACCTAGATCTTTGTTTCCAAGGAGCCATTGCTGACAATGTTCTTTGAACACTGCCTGCCTGAGCTATAGTAAGAAGTTGACAAGGCATTTTATAAAAAGTAAGTGCACAAAAGAGAAAACAACAACACGGGTGTGGGATGACCCGGGAGCCTGAAAGAGCTTCTACAGTGGTATGCCTTGCTTGAGTAATAAATGAATAGAGGCAGTCATAAGTTATGACATACTGTGGTGTTTGCATTTTTTGTTATTCATTTGCAAGCAGAGAGAGAGAGAGAGAGAATATGAACAGGTGCACCAGGGCCTCTTGCCACTGCAAGTGAAACTCCAGACACTTGCACCACTTTGTGCCTCTGCCTTTAAGTGGGTAGTAGGGAATTGAACCTGGGCTACTAGGCTTTGTAAGCAAGCCCCTTTATCCACTGAACCATCTCCCCAGACTACACAGTGGTTTTTAATGAAGAATCTCAAGTCTCCTCTGATAAAGGATATATAGAAATGAGGGTAAGGAAAGGAAAACCGCCCTTAAGAAGGAATGCCAACTAGTAAAAGCAGGAAGAAATGATTAATTACTGTCTAGTGACTGGGTCTGGAATGCCCCCCCCCCCCCCGACACACACACAGCCCATATGTTCAAGGCTTAGTCCCCTCAGCCCGTGGCACAATTGGGAGTTGTGTTAACCTTTAAGGAGGAAGGAAATTAGGTCATTGTAGGTGTGTCCTGAAAGTGATATTGGGACCATAGCTCCTTCTTCCTCTGCGACCTTCTCGACCACCTTGTCATGAACAGCCTCCTCTTCCATGCGCTGCCGCCACAGTGTGTTGTGCTGCCACAGGCCAGGCCAGGGCCCTGCAGCTGCCGACTGGCCTTCTTAAGCTATGAGTCAAAATGAGCCTTTTCCTGTGCTGAGTTGATTGTCCCAGTGATTTTGTTTTGGTAACACAGAACTAGTGTGTCTGTCTCAGTGTTCTCATAACTACTTCAGACACAAATCATGAGGTGTTCTAAAGTTGTAGAAAATAATCTTAGGTGGTGGTATACTCACATGTTCATATAGTGTCACCTCTCAGATTAATTATACAGGAAAAACAAGGCAGTTTCCTATTTTATCTGTTTTGCATAAAGGACCCTCAAAGTATAGTGTCCTGTAATAATCATTTGGTCATAGTTGTCGGTGCTGTTTATAAAGAGCTCAGGCAGGGCATGTCTCAAGTCCAGCATCCTAGGCCTTGCCTCCAAGGACTTGATAGTTGAGGGCTGGAGTCTTCTGGAGCTTTCTTCGTAGTTGCTTTTGGCTGTCAGTTGGCACTATAGCTAGGCTGTTGGCCAGGGCACACTTTGGATGGGCTCTCTTAAGAGGCTTCCAAAAGCTGGTCCCCGAGAGTATGGTAGCAGTACAACATTGGTGGTCTGGCCATGCCAGTCACGGTGTCGCCTCCACCAAGTGCTGTTTGTTGAGGCGGCCACACACCTCCCAAAACCAGCAAAGGGCGGGAGAAGCATCCTGCTGCAGTGGAAGCAGGGCATGTGGGCTGGGAAACGCTGCTGCAGATCTTTAAAATGGAAAGTCCCAGTGGTCACCACCTTAATTCTATAGCACCAATAATGTCATTTATCGACCATGAATTTGTAACCTTAATTTAATCACAGAGAAGCAGTTGTTCAAATCCAAATTGAGCAATGTTTTCCAAAACTATCTTAGACTCTGAAAAACATCAGTAGCAGGAAAAGCCAAAGAAAAGCCAGGGGCAGTTTAGATTAAAGAAAAATACAGTGTGTAATCCTTGACTGGACCTTGACTTGGGGCAGAGTGTGTTGTTACTGGGATAATTGGGGGAAAATCAAAAAGCATTGCATTTCTGTGTAGTGTCCTGAATGTGAGGATTGTTTTCTGTGGATGTGGGAGCACAGCAGAGTACTTTGGTTCTTGAGAAATTCAGCAAGAATACTTAGGGGTGGAGGGTCCTGATGTCAGCAGTGAGCTCTCAAAAGCTTCTGCCAAAGAGGGCGTGTATGTGTGTGTGTGTGTGTGTGTACACGTACACGTGCACATATGCTGCAGAACACTAGCAGTAATGATTCTAGATGAAATGTTTATGGACACTTATCCTGCTGTTATGCAAATTTTGTATGTTTAAAAATGTTCAGCTAGGCGTTGTGGTGCACACCCTTAATCCCCATACTTGGGAGAATCACTGTGAGTTTAAGGCCAGCCTAAAACTACATAGTAAATTCCACATCAGCTTAGTCTAGAGAAAAACCCTACCTCACAAAAACTAAAAACTAATCCATTCATTAATCTATTAATTTTTAAAATAAAAGCCTGATGATGGGGTCAACTTGCACTCACAGCCTCCTAGCAAGATTCCTGGGGGAATGGAGGGTTGGGGATCAAGGAAAACAGCGGTCAGACTCAGTTTTACTCTTTGCACAGATTCTGTCCACGTAAAAACATTCCCGACTGATTCCACCCAGGATCAGAACACCTGACAGTGCCCCCTCTCTGTGATGGAGACTAGAGGCAGTAGCCAAGTCACACAATGCTGTGTGGTAGAGACAGTGACTAGAGGTGAGAGTGGGTCCCCCACACAACGTCCCCAACTCTCTTGGGGTCTGGTGCCTTCCTCAGAGTTGAGTGGTTTGCCTCTTCACTTACCACCCATAATTCTGCTCTGGGACCCCCAAATGGCTCCTGCAGGTTGTCTACCCCCAGCCTTATTTCCAGCTGAGTTCAGCATGCAAGAATGGCCTGCAGAGATGTGTGTGTCCCGCTTCCATGCTACATCTCTAAACCGGTGTCCTTTGTTGTCTTCCAAAGAGCTAAGGACCCAGATCAGTATATGGCACTGAGGAGGAGAGATGATGCCTCAAAGGTATAAGAGTGTTTTCTGCCTTTGTGGTCAGCAGGGTATATGGGCCCCAGAGATTTCCATGTCCTGATAGCACAGATCTGTGGATTGGTTCTCTTATTTTGTGAAATTGAATTCGGTTTACAGATGGAATTGTCTTAGAGAAAATATGGGGAGCAAGCAGTATAAGTTCAGGTGTTCTTTAAAATGGAACGGGGCGGGGAGGTAGAATAGAACAGAGTGACTTGATTGAGAGGAACTTAGCTTCATTTACTTTTAAGATGGAGGGAAGATGCTGCAAGCCAAAGAGTACAGGCACTGTGTAGAAACTGGCAAAGGACAGGAGACGGAGCTTCTCCTAGACCCTGCTGGCACCTTGCTCTGAGCCTAGTGAGACTCACCAGCTGACCTACAGAACTCTAAGTTAACAACAGATGATGTTCTAAGCCACTGAGCTTGTGACAGTGTGTTAAGGCAGGAATGGAGGCGGGAAAGAAGCATGGGAGGGGAAGCCCTCAGGGTGAGCCGAGCTCCGCTGACCCTGCAGCGTACCCACTCACCTCCTTTTGTAAGGCAGGTCCCAAGAAATGTTGTAGGTGGGGCAGGCATAGCCCAGTGGGACTCTTGAATGGACTCCAGACCCAGGGAGCAGAAAGATGCCTAAATATGGTTGTGCTTCCTAGGATAGTGGCTGGGAGATTCCTGAGTGACAATGGAGGTCCCCTGCCTAGCTTTTCTTCAAGCAGGTGCAGACCCTCCAAGGGACTGAGATTTGGGATCACAGCAAAGGCTTGAGAATGAGGAGGGAGGGAAGTAGGAAGATCGGAAAGGCCACGAAGTACCCAACTATGGCTTCAATCTGAGACCCTGTGTGCAACCAAATTGTTAATTGAGTGTGAAGTCACAGGCAATTTTCAGACCTGCAAAATCTCACAAAACTTCATCTGTACTCTTTCTTAGAAAGATGCAGGGGGTGTGGCTGTGTTAGAGACCTAACTAGGACCAGGAGAAGGCACCGTGTACCACTTTGGAGTTTGGAGCAGGGACACTGCTGGCTGGGGCCAGGGAGCCAGGCGGCCCCCAGTTCCAGTTTGTGTTGCTGGACAAACATCTGACCAAAAGCAGTTTGGGTGGGGGGAGGTATTTCAGACTTACAGAATCCAGGGGAAACACCATCAGGGTGGAGAGGCTGGCTCCTTCCATAGATCCATAGCACTGAGAAAAGTGCAACAAGTACCAACAGGCAACAACGCAGGAACAGCCAGAGTTCAACTGCTTGGAAGACACCTTATGGCCAGACCTAAGACCTGCCCCCAGTGACATCCTCTGGCAGGCTGATGGAGATTGAAGTTGCAGGTTTAATCAAAACTACCTCAGCTTGGCCAGACATGGTGGCACATGCTTTTAATTTCAGCACTCGGGAGGCACAGGTAGGAGGATCGCTGTGAGTTCGAGGCCACCCTGAGACTACATAATGAATTCCAGGTCGGCCTGGATTAGAGTCCCTACCTTGAAAAAAAAAAAAATCCTAAGGTGGGCTAGGGCCAGAACCTACCTCAAAAAAATTATCTCAGGCTATGGGGTTCATATATTCACATTAAAACTACCACACTCCACAGAATAACACTGAGAGAGCTACAAGGACCAACCTAGCTCTGGAGAAGCTGGATCTTTAAGTGAGGGAGTTCTCCCTTATGGGAAAGTGCTTTTTCAGAAAAGGGGATACGCTTAGGCATAGAGTAACACAGCAGTGCATGGCATGTCATCACAATAGTGGACAGTGTGTATCACCGTGGTAACTACTATCTTCATAGAGGTGAAAGGTCTGAGAACTCACCTTCACTGCCTGTCATAAGAAATTCGTCACTAACATTGCAAGTTGACAATCATGGAATCACTGAGAAGTGACAATTAGAGATCTGGAGGGGGTGGGGATGTTAGGGAGGCGTTACTGCTGGGTTGGTCCTATGCACTTACCCTTTTAAACTGTGAGCGTGCATTCTTAGATTAAAATGAAAACCTACTAAACTGCTTAATAGATAAGCTCTTGAACAGGGAGAGAACCAGGTATAGTGGGGCTGTATCTCAGCCCGACTCACACCCCACTTCTCATAGCCCCACTGAGTGACGCATCCCTCTCTAGTGGGAGGCCTTGAGCTGATGAATCCCCCCGCCGTCCCCGTAGGTTACTGCTCTGAGGGAAGTCTGAGGAGAGCTTACGTTTTCTCTTAAGGGGCAGGTGAACTCAGCCAAGTCAAGACAGGTGGTTCATCAGCCTCTGTGCCTTCAGTCTTAGTGTAGAGCTGGGTGGCCCTGAAGCCATCTCAGGGAAGCAGAGACTCCATCTATCTAGTGGTTCTCCCACTGTACTGGCTCTGGTGCATGTGGATGGCTGTGCCCTAGACATAGTGAGTAAAATGGTGCGAAGGGGCTTGTTCCTTAGGACAGGATAACTTCAGAGCTAAGGCAGGTGTCTGTAGGTACTGAAGCAGCCATGTGGAAGGATATTTGGAGAACAGGGCATGTCTGACAGGTGAGGGACATGGAGGTGAACAGCAAGGCGCAGATGTGTCGTGACAAGGGAAGACTGTGGCAGGCTCCACCACCACTTGAAGCAAGGGCAGGAGAGACCTTCGCCTTTGCTCCCCCAGTGCTCTCAGCCAACCTTTCTAAGAGTATATCCCTCCTGCCTGGCCCCACCTGAAGGCTCTGTCTTGAACTCCCAGGAAGGACCACTGCCGCATTGCATGTTGGGAAGGACCACTGCCGCATGCTGGTACAGCTCCATGAATGAAAGCACTTCTCAACAAGCACAAAAGCTGGTCATTTGATGGGGTAGCAGGCTGGGTGTTTGGACTCCTGCTGCACATTCCTGCTGGCTCAGGAGTTTGCTGAGCCTGGAATGGGAACTGCGGGAGTGGGGCTTGTGGGCTCCAGCTTGTGAGATCTGTCACCTCAGTGTGGGAATGGCCCCTTGGGAGGCCCTGTTGGTTCCTGTCAAGGTTAGGAAATGTTCTGCCTACAGGTTGAGTGCTAGCACCCAGCTTCTAGTAACAGTCCCTATGTAACGGGGTGGGGTTCAGGAAAGCCCTTGAGCCCTAAACCCCAGGTCTGTGTCTGCTGTTAACCAAAGAATTGAATAAAATAAGACTGAGAAGGATAATTATTAAATTATATTTATTGAGGAAAGTACAGAACCAAGGAAAGACACTCACGTGGCTTGAGAGTCCACGTGGAGGGCCTGGGAAAACTGTGAATAGGACAGGAAAAAGGGTCAAAGAGCTCCTGACGTGTGGGGAGCTGGAAGGTATACAGAGCTCATGGGGAGAATCAGGGCTAGGGGACTCTCCTCCCTTTGGCCTGGCTGGGTCTGGTCTCAGCCAAGGGGAAACTCACCAGCAGCTGGAAGTTGCTAAGTGGTCAGGCACATCAGAGACCTTGCCTTCCCCTTGCAAATGTATGTATAAGCTTATGGTGGTGGGCCCTGCCTTCTGGCTCAGCTGATTGGTGACGGCTTGGGGCTATCTCAGGAAGAGGCTAGCCCTGACACCAAGTTCTAGGGGCTGAACTTAACCACAAAGTTGGAATCCTAAGAAAGTCCTCCTTCCCAGGTTGGCTGTGGAAAAACAGATCTGGGGAAGAGATAAGAAATCAGATTATATTTTGATCTCACTGCAAGGAGAGGCCCAGAGACATTTCTGCTTTTTTTTTTATTACTATTTTCAGGGGCCCAGTTACCCTAACTGCCTAAAAGAGCTACCTGACCCCCTATCACCTAGCTTGAGAGGCAGCCCAGGCACATCTGAGAGTTGGTCATCGGAAATTTTGTTTCCTCTTCTCCATAGTATCTGCCTTCTCTCTCTTACTTTCCCTGGCTAGAAGCTGGAGACAACAAGGAAAAGGACTCCCAGTTCCTGATGGGATGGGCTGAGGGGGAAAGCTAGAAGCTTCTCCCTGAGACTGAGAGAGGTTGAGAAGTGCCCTGGGGCAGGGGTGGGGGAACACCAAGCAGCCAAGGGCTTGGAACATCCCAGGCTGCCTTCCTATAGAAAGAAGGAGGCAAGGCTCTGGGCCCAGGCCCTGGCTCATGTAGCACATTAATATTTTTCATGTCTTTGTATTTCACCATACTATTTCTAAGTGTATTTCTTACTTTCATGTAAATAAGAGCAGGTGTTTTACAGCCAGATGTTTCAGCTTCCCAACATATCCAGGATGTCTTTTCTGGGCAGTATATAATGATGTATCTTCCTTTCTAAACTCTGCATGGCATTTTCTTCTTGGGGTACTCCACAATTTATTTTGCACTCCTTTCCCGACAGCTACAGAGCTGCTGTAGAACCCTCTAGTCTACATCTCTGTACCCCTTTCAGTTTCCTCATGTCAAGATATGCTCATTAGTGATGACAGGCCACATAGCCAGCTTAGCCAGAAGGCTCCAAGGTTTGCTGCCTGGTGGCCCAGAGTGTATACTCGGCAGAGCAGTCCTTTTTTCCTGGCCAGGCTGGACAAGAAACAGATCTCGGATGTTGAGATTTTATGGATTAGTGGTGAGGCTGAGAGTCTGTCCCTATGTGCATTAATTGTTTGTGAGGTGGGTTCTGAGGTCTGTACTGCTGGCTTTGGAAAGACACAGTGTCAGGTGTCTCAGAAAGGAACTGCCTGTGCCAGGGGACTGGGTGTGAGTGGTGGCCCCTTCTGGAAGGGCTGCCTGGGCTATGAGGTGCCTGTGGGAAACAGTGAGAAAGTAGGTTAGAGTGTGCCTAGATTCCCCAAGGGTCCCAAGAACGCCACATGGGGCAGGGCTTTAATCCTGACCAGTAAGCAGCAGCACCCATGGAGATTGCTGCTCCTGCCTCTCATGTCCCAGGTGAGTACCACCATACCTGCAGCTGCCAGCGCATCTCGCAGGGAAGCAACTGATCCTGCACAGCCTCTACCCATAGGCTCCTCACACCCAAGTCATAACCCACTCCCCGTGTCTGCAGGGGGCAGGAAAGGGTGTGGCACAGCTATTCTTTCAACAGAAGGCGATGTGGGGCCATGGAAAGAGCTAGTTCTTTGGTGTCCTTTGAGTTAGTAGAGGTGTGGGAAAGGGGTATCTGACCTCTGAGCCCAGAGTCATGCATGCAGATCTGACAGAGCTTGTCAAGACAGAATAAGAACGAGATGCCGATGTATACTTGCAGGAGCAAAGTTCTGTGTGGTGCTGACTGGCAGTCCTTCCTGCCCCATGGGCGGGGGGGGGGGGGCTCCCTCTTTCATTCATTTTCTTATGAATGAATTTCTTTCATAATCAGTTGTTGGTAATAATAATCATGACAGTTGTAATTCTCTCAATACTGGCTGAGGCCAGGCAGCATATGAAGCACAGTCTTCTGTACTCCTCAGCATTCTGGAAGGAAGAGGCATCACCTCCTTGCTATATAAGAGCAGCTTGAACCTTTCTAGCATGCAGCAGCACAAGCCAGAGCTGCTGGGAAGCCAGGACTCCTGGTACCCAGGTTCATCAGCTTGAAGCCCTTGGTGTGAAGACTGCCATAGGAACTGATGGCCTCCTGAGGCTCTTCTCAACTTGCAGACAGTTATGTCAGCCATACCTTCTCCTCCACCCTCAGGCTGGCAGCACCTGCTACCTTCAGCTACGTTATAGAGAGGGTCAGGCAGCCCAGCCGTGACCTCGGGCTGTGGCTTCTAACCCCAGCCCAGTGTTGTTTGTAAGCTACTGCTTGTTGGCTGTCTTTGCACGCGCCAGGCTCTATTTGTGGATATGAAAATGGAACCTTTTAGAAAATACATTTTCAATGCCCCGACTTTGGGATTATGTTAAACCCCTGGGTTTTCTTGGTGCTGACATTTCCTATTTGCATTTGCACAGTGTGGAGAGCAAATACACACACGGGTCACAGATGTATTTCCTGCTCTCATTTCTGTAGTTCAGAGCCTAGCGAGTCTGGGCATTGGTTTTGTGTATGTGTGTGTTTTCAAGGGAACATAGTTTTTTTTAGCAACCCCACCTCTCTGCTCTGCACCACAGTAGATCATGGTGTAGGGTAAGCAGAGCTCAGTAGATTGAGTCCAAGTCTACTCACTGGTCAGCACCCAATCCATATTCCATCTGTGGCGTAGGCTGTATGGAGCATTTGAGTGGTATGGGATGGTGTCCACAGCTGGTGACTTCCCTGTCCTGTAGAATGCTAGGAAACATCCTACAATAAGGTACTTTTACCTAGGAGAGTCTTATAGCCTTTAATAAACACTAAGCAGGAACCTTTGTATGCTGAATATTGGTAATTTTGGCAATAAAGGAAGGAATTATTTTTAACTCAGGTAATAATTTATACTACATATACAGTGAGCTATATTATCCCACAAAATCCAGCTATCTACCAACATTTTGAAACTTCTAAAATTAGAAATGGGAAATGTAGTAGTTGAGAAACCATGTGGGAAACTCACTTGGTACAGGAAGAGAAGCTCTGGGGCTTGCGGTGTGCAGGGAGAATCTGCAGTGGCAGGGACTGATGTCAAAGTACTAGGGGTCACAAAGAGCCCTTGAGGAGGCAGGAGGGGACAGATGGTTAGAAAGTTTGATCCAACAGCTTTTCTTTGTCTTGAAAAAAAAAATCTTCCCTTGGGGCTGGAGAGATGGGTTAGCAGTTAAGGTGCTTGCCTGCAAAGCCAAAGGACCTCAGTTTGATTCCCCAGGACCCATATAAGCCAGATGCACAAGGTGATGTATGTGTCTGGAGCTTGTTTGCAGTGGCTAGAGGCCCTGGCACACCCATTCTTGCTCTCTGTTTTCCTCCTTCCTTCTTTCTCTCTCTCAAATAAAAATAAATCTTCCCTTCATTGTCTTTCTTTTTTTTTTTTTTTTTTGGTTTTTCAAGGTAGGGTCTCACTGTAGTCCAGGCTGACCCGGAATCCACTATGTAGTCTTAGGGTGGCCTCAAAGTCACAGTGATCCTCCTGCCTCTGCCTCCCGAGCGCTGAGATTAAAAGTGTGCACCACCACACCCACCTTCCCTTGATTTTCTTTAAATAAGAGGGGGAAAGGCTGGGATGATGGCTTGGTGGGTAAAGGTTTTGCCTTGCAAGCATGAAGACCTGAGCTCAATCTCTAGAACTCATAAATGCTAGGTGTGGTATTATGTACCTGTAACCCCAGGGCTGGGCAGGTAGAGATGAGCAGATTCTTAGAACTCCCTGGCCAGCTAGTCAGGCCTACCTGGTGAGCCGACCAACAAGAGACCCTGCCTCAAAAGGAGGTGGATGGCATAGCTGAGGTTGTCTTCTGGCCCTCCCATGTACCCGTATACACACGTGCCCATATACACAACACCAAAAAAAAAAAAAAAAGAAAAGAAAAAGAAAATCTTAAATCAGCAGCTACTTAACATCTGGGAAACTGAAGATAGACCAAATAACAGTGTCCCATTGTCATTTCTAATTGTTAGGAGTCAGATTATTTGACAGGTAGTGAGTGCCCTTTGGAGTCTAGCCAAGAAGAATACAGCCATGCATATAGTATAGTGGTCTCCTGCAGGCTCACACAGAGCTCTGACTGCCCTCCTGCGTGATTCCTGGGTTAGTTCACCACCTTCATACTTCCTGATGCCTTATCCCTTCAGTCTGTGGAGTAGATGCACAGTAAGTAGCCTCCTGTGACCCTGAAGCCAACAGCAGGACTGCCTGATGGATCTGCAGGTCCAGGAGGCACAGTCCTGAGACTCATTTTCAGCCCTAGTTGGTACCTGACTGCAAGTGACTCTCCACCTCATAAGCTAGAGCTCCAGGAAGACAGGAGCTGGCAGGAACAGGTGGTCCTGGGCATGGTAGGTACCCTAGGCTTGTCATTTTGGGTGTTATACTCTTTGCCTGAGGGTGTGAGGGACCTAGGGGTCCTTAAGAAACTTGTAGATCAGAGCAGGCTCTCCTCTGACTCCTGCCCGGCACAGTATCTGTATTCTTTTCCTGATGTTTCTCATCAAAGACAATTGGCACCCCACTTTGTAAAGTTGGTGGGAGCCATGTACTGTAGTACCTTAGTGAAGATCAGTTTAGAAACTTGCTTGCCAAGTCTGTGGAATCACAGCTTGAAAAATGCTTTGGGAAAAACTTCTTATTTGGAATATGGCTGCGGTATTTTCTGTTTGGGAAGAAGGATGGCTCCTGTCCTGTATCTTGAATATAAAGCTGGACTGAGCTCTCTTATCTTCCCATGTATCTTTTCTCTGCTGTTCCAAAATGAAGTGCAGGGCTGTGGAGTAAGATCCTGAGGTGGGGGGGTGATGATCATAGGAGACACAGAAGAAGAAAGTACAGGAAAGAGATGTGCTTGTGCTGCCAGGATGGGGGTGTAAGGGATAGCCCAACTCTGGGCCAAAAGGGGGTGGAGGGGCTAGATAAAGAGCAGACAGAGGGAAGGGGGCAGGCAGAGGAGGAGGGAGGCCTAGTGAGGTGCTTCAGGAATCCTGGAGACAAGGCCCCCTGAGGACAACAGGCTCAGGCCAGGCTGGAGAGATTACTAGATTGTGTTGATTTCCTTAAATGCTACAAGAAGGTTTAAATGAGTTTAGCAAGACATTGGAACTTAAACAGCATTACCAAGGCCTGCTCTGTTTCAAAAAGAGAACTTGATTGCTTGCTTTGTTCTGAGACAGGTCTCACCACATAGCATAGCAAGGTCAGGAACTTGTGCTCCCACCTCCGCCTCTCATGGCTGAGCTGCAGCCTGCTCCAGCCAGCTGTAGAGGCTCCAGCACCAAGGGGCTTCTTTAGAAATAACAAAGGTGTATGCCAGTGGGGAAGCACGTGGGCCTTCCTCTAGGACAAGTTGCCTACACAGCTGGGCTGCAATTTCAGACAAGTGGACTCCTAGCCAGAGATGTCAAGTAGGTTCTTTTGTCCTTCTGTTCAAAAACTGGGAAGGGGTTGGGGTAGTTCAGTAACAGAATATGTGCTTAGCATGCACACAAACCTGGGTTTAATCCCCACCACCAAAAGAGAAAAGAAAAGAGGCTGGAAGTACAACCCCTCCCTGAGTCATTTGGTAAACCTAAGATGTTACACTTTGACTTCAGGTGTGTTACGTGAAGATGGTCTCCTCTTCTGGTATGACCTTCAAGCTCTCTCAGACAAGAGTTGTCAGAAAGTGAAGCCCGTGCCCTGGGCTCAACCACTTGCTAGGCATTTACCCAAGGACAACCTGGCAGCAAGACCAGGGGCAGGGAGGCCAGGGTCTTCTTTTAAGGGTATACCCCATTACCTCCCATTAGGCCTCACCTCCTAAAAACTTTATCGCTTCCTAGTCTTGCTATAAGCTGGTGACTTAGTCTTTAACACACAGGCCTTTAGGAACACTGAAGATCTAGGCTACAGTAGGCAGAGAGATGGGGAAGGGGAAACTGAGGCTCTGGCACTACTGGAATGATGTGGGAAGCCCTGGAGGCAGGAGGTAATAATGGGAGGAGGGAGGTACAGAACAGGCATGCCAGCCACCCTCAGTGTGCCCACTGCCCATAGTTCAGGCTATGGGGACTCTCAGTGACCTTGTGGGTCTTATGAACCAGACCATATCCATCTAGGAGTAAGTGGTTTCTGTACAGGGGTCAGGTAGTAGTTAAGACAGAGAAAGAGATGCTGTAGCCTATCCCTCAGTGCATATTCATTGGAAATTCACATCAAGGAGCTACTCCTAACACTGCATGTTTTCCCTTATGTCACTGCTTTCCTGACTGTTGCTAGTACTCGTGTTTCTAGTTGGACTAGGAATGCTGAACCAGTGGTCTGCCTCGGTAAATGGTTCCAAGAATACTCAGAAAGCAGTCCTTACACAGCTTGGTTTGGAACCCTCTTACACTCTGAAAAATTATTGAGGGACCCAAAGTGCGCTCATTCTTGCCTTCCAAGTAGGTCTGAGTTGTCACTGGCAATAGTCCTCTTTCATCTCCACTCAAGCCCCTTTCTCCTGTGCCTTCTCCCTAGACTCTGGTACAGGCCATTTTGCTTTCCCCATCTCTTCTGCTCATTTGGTGCCTGATTTTTCCCCACCTCCCAGCTTACCTCTCCCAGGAACCTGCAGGGAGAGCTCACAGGCATGGAGGAAACCAGGAGGCCACAGGAAGTGAGGGAGAAGGTAGTAGTGCTACTCTGTCTCTCTGGACTTCCACTCCTCAGCCACTTGGCCACCAAAAGATGTCACAAGAGCTTCACCCTGTTTCTCGTAGAACAGCACCACTCTCAGGTGGGTACCTGGCCTCCCACAGGGCTCCAGAAGCACTGTGTGTCCCATCACATCAGAAATCACAGTCCCTCCCTGCTGCCCTGCCCTCATCTTGGCCACCTTACTACCATCTTGTCCTCTCAGTTGTCTTTGGCATTACAGGTTGTGACCTAGAAATGGCCTAGGAGTTGTCCTTATACCTAGTAGCAAGGTTTAGTAAGACCTTATACCTTGAGTCTCTCAGGTTTGGTATCTGTAATTTGGGTTTGAGCATTGTCTATCTTCTTGGTCTTTATTCTGTGACTCTGGTAAAATGGAAAACTGTCCCCTTAAAACCAGCTAGCCTGGATAAGAATCCTGGAGGTGCCACTTACTGACCAAGTTCTGTAAGCATTTCCTCTTGCTGAAGGTCATTTTCAGTCTTAAGTGAAAGCTATTCACAGTTTCTGATGTGCACATAGCTGTAGGACTCACACCTTAGCACACAGTAGGTGCTAAACCCACAGGGACTTTTGGGGGGTGATTTTTTTTTTTTTTTTTTTTTTTTTTGGTCTTTTATCCAGCGACTTTTTGTTCTTGGATTAAGTGCTGTCTGTCAGCCACTGGATATTCTGGAGATGTGTTATTGTCTTTGAGGTTTATGAGAAAATTGAAGTTGGTTCCTGTGCTAGGAAAGTCCATGGAGTTGCCAGGGGCCAGGCTGGATCAGGGCCTAAAGCCAGGTCTTTTGCCAGTTGTCTCTGGTTCCCCCAGGCCACAGCTTAGGTGCTGCCTAGAGAAGCACACACAGCAGGCGTCTGCTCAAGCAAATCCATAAGCTCTCTGTCTCCACTGATAGAACCCCAACTACATGTAGAATGACCATGAGTCCTGCTCACACCCACTTTCTAGCCTCTCTGCTGTCCCCATATAGCCTCATTCTAGCCAGGTGCATCAGAACAGGACATCACTGAAGGCTGCCCATGCCTCCCTCAGGCTGAGTTAGGCAAGGGTGTGTGAGCTCTCGTGCTTATACTTAAGGAAGAGTGACCTTAAGAAAGGGGGCTGGAGAGATGGCTTAGTGGTTAAGCACTTGCCTCTGAAGCCTAAGGATGCCAGTTTGAGGCTCGGTTCCCCAGGACCCACGTTAGCCAGATGCACAAGGGGGCGCACGCATATGGAGTTTATTTGCAGTGCCTGGAAGCCCTGGTGCGCCCGTTCTCAGTCTCTCTCTCTGTCTCTTTCTCTCTCTGTCACTCTCAAATAAATAAAAAATGAACAACAACAACAAAAAAAAAAGAACGAAAGAAAGGAAGCCATACAGGGAAACTGAGGGGAGGTATGCACTCATCTGACTGGGAGCTTAGGCAGGGATTCCCCTTCTGCTGCCCCTGCATGCATCCCTGTACTCACCCGTAGCCTGCTGGGTTTTGTTGCACAGCACTTCATGAGGCCCTCTAGAGTCCATCAGACAGGGCAAGCCCAAGTTCCACTAGAGACACCGTAATACCTGCTCCCCACCCCACGTTCTGGCATTGTCCCGTGATGCAAGGGCCCTAGCTGCAGGATGTTCCCATGCACTGCCACTATGCACTGGTCTTTCTCCTGCCCTCCTCTGTCTCTGTCCTGCAAATTCTCCACATCTACACACAGAGTCAGAACCGTCACTTATGAGAAGAAGCCTGTTGCCACAGCAACCCTGTGGTAGGCCTGGTGTCTGATCTGCTGTCTCCAACTAAGTCCACAGAAAGTGCGCAAGAGGAGGGGTTACAGCCAGCTGGGCTTTGTTCCTGTGTCTGTAGCTTACCGCTTCTGTGGGTGCCTGAGCCCACAGAGGGGCCACAGCAGCAGCCCTTAACCACCACATCACAAGGCTCCTGACTAAAGCTATCTGTCCAGGCGCCCAGGCTTGCCATAGCTGCCACCATTTCCCCTATGATCGGCCCAGCTGTGTGGAGAGGCCAGTCACAGGGGTAGTGCAGTGGCCTCAGGCACTTCAGCTTGGGAGGACTCCCTGGCTCAGTGGCCAGGTACTTGGAAGTAGGTGGGCTTTCTGGGGAGTGAGAAAAACCTCGCTGCTGTCTGGAGAGCTTAAGTTGGCTGTGTGGAGAGAGCACAATAGCAGAACAGGGGCTGTGGGCTTGTCCAAGATCCACATGAGTGTAGGGCCTGACTTAGCCCAAGCCCCTCCCTGACTGCAGCGCTCCTGGCTTTGGTGCTGGGTGACAGACATACTACATCCTTTTGGGGTTTGCAACAGTATCCTTCCTAGAACACAGATGCATGCCTTGGTTAAGTGAGACCTGTCCAGGGGACTATGCCATGATGGTTAATAGAGCAAGGAGAGGGATTTGGGGTGAGTATGGGGGCCCGAGGTTGATTCTTGCAGCCCACTTCACAAAAAGCAATAGCCCCAAGTGTCTGAGGTGCGCCTGTGTTGTGCATGAGGGTATCTTCTTGTCCAGCTGCTCTGCCACCTAACTTGGAAGGCCTCTGTACTGGAGCTGCCCAGCAGCTGCAGAGTGGGCACCACAATCATGCTTGCACCGAGGCCCTCTTAACACAGTGGTGTTCTCTAGCAGCGCTCCTGACTGACAGTTCTCACTCTTGTTCCCACCCAAGCCCATATCAAGACAAATACCTGGTCCACAGGTCACTGTGTCCATTTTGGCTGGGGTCCCTAGGGGAGTGGGAAGGATGGTAGCAAGGGAACAGAGCAGGAGCTCCCCCCTCTAAGCCCTGGGTTTTCTTAGTGGACAAAGGGGTGAGGAATTCCAAGGGAAGTGTACAGTGTGACTGGGACACAGCCAGGGAGGGACAAAGGGGTGGGTTTATTCAGCAAATGGGCACTGGGAGGTTAGTAGTGAACAGGACAGTGCCCATGCCCCAGGACACATCCTAGGAGACCAGCAGGTAAAGGTGATTCAAAGTTGATGGGAGCTTTGGCCATAAGGGACATTGTCAGGAAGGGGCTAGGTTGTGGGGTGTGGGGATCAACTAGGCCAGTGGATACTGTCCTATGAAAGTGACCTTCTCATTGTGACCCAAATGGGAAGAAGTGGCAGTCATGGAAGTATATAATGTAGCAAGATGTGGGTCAAAGTTCTAGAAAGATCTTTGAGCAAAGGAATCACATGGCAAGGCCTAAGGTGGAAATGAACTTGTATGTCCACAAGGAGAGAGGTGGCCAGTATGGTCAGCACTGTGGGAGAGGGGCGTCTCTAGTGGCCTGTGCCAGTGATGGGGTGCTTCTCTATGGGGCCAGGACATGCTAGCCAAGGTGCTTTCAGTAGATGTCATTCAGGGAAGATGCCTGCATTTACCAGGAGGAGAAACAGAGGGTGAATCCAGAAGCTGGAGACTACTTAAGAGGGAGCTACTGGTCATCCTGGTGTGGGGACAGTAAGGGGCAGACTTGAGGGTGTGGGATCGAGGTGTTTGGAGTGGAACTGTGTTGGGGTTAGCATGGCATTCTGAGGGTTTGAGGGGTCAGTTGGAGCAACGAGCTCCATCACGGATGGCTTAATGATCTCGTGCTGGGCATGAGTGGATGGGGAACAGGGAGGCTGTGGCTGGGTCATGAACGTTAAACCTAGCCCTGCCCTGCAGAGTTCCTGTGATGGCCCTGGGTTCTTCTGGGGGTGAGGGAATGGAAGTCCCCAGTGTTTGGGGAGCATCTTCACTTGAAGCTGTGCTAGAGTGCCAGGGAGAAGACATGGCAGGGGTTGGAGCCAGGCCAGTGTCACCGCAAAGCCCCACAGCACGTATCGTCGTCTGCTTTGCTCAGAGGCTGTTCCTTTGCCTGCTGCTGCTCCTTCCACCCTCAGGTCTGTTGTCGTGACCTCAGTGCCAGCCTGTGTGGGTCTGGAAGTCTCTCCTGGCACCCTGGTCATTATTGAGGTCCAGTGCCTAAAGAGAGTGCAAAACCTGGAACAGAGGCCACAACATCCTGGCCCAGCTGGTCTTCATCTGTAGATATCCAGCCCTGCTTCTGACACAATCCAGAACATTCCTCCACAGCATCCCTGACCTTTCCTTTGCAGCGCTCCCTGCCCCCACAGTGTGGTTCATTGCTTTGCTTTACAGCTCTGGAGGGTGGAACTTTCTATTGGGAGTCCCAGAACTCCCAGGCCAGGTTTTCCTTCTGTAATGAAGAGGGAACACAGAGGGTCCTTAGACCATATCTGGTCTTACAGTGATATTTACACCCTTCCCCTATACACAAGCCTCCTTGCCCTAATCCAGTTCTCCGGGCTTACATCCATGAGCCATGAGTTTAGAAACTTGGAGGTCCTGTTGCCCCTGGCTGATTCATCTGAGATGCAAGGCCTAGCAACAGACTCCACCCTCCACTTGCAGCTTCTTACCCCTGACACTCCTGTCGTCCCACGTCAGTCCCAGGTGGAAGCTGTGCTGACAGACTGGCTTTCTCTTTCGAAAATAGCTCTTATTTTCTGAAAGTCATTTTCGCTGATTCGTATTTAATTGAGTGATCTCTGCGCTCTGACAAAGCAGTGTGTACTGATTGGATTCCGGGGTAGGAGGATCTTTCCTGCTCTGTCACTGAAGTGTCTTGTGGCTCATTCGTATTCTCTGCTTCGTCTCACCCATCCTGTGGAGCTGCCGATGCAGCTTCCCTTGCTCTGGCCTACCTTGAATGAGGTCAAGACAGGCATTGAGCATGCCTAACAGTTCTCATTTCTTGCTCAGGAATTGCTATGAAGGCCATTAATCCAATGAGTCCCAGTTCTTTATTATTATAGAAAATGAAACGATATCAGCCCAGTGCTAGCAGGACTCCTGAGGGAGAAGGGATTGAGTCAGTAGGGGAATTCGCCTGTGACAGGAAGCCCGAGGGTTGGTGGATAACCATGGGGACATACACGGAAGGAGATGGCTGAAATCATGGTTTGTGGGGCAGACTTCTGCTATAGAATAAAGATGCTGTGATGGTCGGGATGCCCTGCATGGCCCTGTTCCTGGGTGATATGGAGTGGCCACCCAAACAGGTGCTTCAGGGTTGTGGGAGAAGCAAGCAGCTCCCAAGGGAACATGTCCAGGTGTTCTGGTAGCCCCAAATGCAGAGAGGGTTAGCACAGCACCTGCTGGGCCTACCTGGGACTTGACTCAGGGCTATGCTTCATTGTCCTACTCCAGCACGCTACGGTTGAATATGAAATGTCCCCCACAGGCTCATGTGTTGAATGCCTGCCTGATCCCCAGGTGGAGCTGCTGTCTTCCGGAGGCTGTGAACCCTGGAAGGTGGAGCTTGGCTGAAGGAAGTAGTTTCCTTGGGGTGGGGAGCTTAGAAGGTTATATCTGGCCCTGATTCCTGGTCCATGACGATGTTCTGAATCGCTCCGCCATGCTTTCCTCACCATGTTGGACTGAAGCCTCAGAAACCATGAGCCAAAGGAAATCTTCCCTTCATTGCATCTTTTTTTAGTCCTGGGGTCATAGTGCTGCAGAATTACTAACACACTGAGAGAGTGAACAAGCCACCTCAGGTCCTGCTCAAGAATAGCTGGTGAGGCCTGGTGTGGTCGTGTAAGCCTTTAATCCCAGCACTTGGGAGGCAGAGATAGGAGGATCGCCAAGAGTTCGAGACCAACCTAAGACTATAGTGAATTTCAGGTCAACCTGGGCTACAGTGAAACCCTATCTTGAAAAAAAAAAAAAAAGAAGAAGAAGAAGAAGAAAGAAGAAAAAGAACTGGTGAGATTTAGGAGAGCATGCTTGGCTGTTACTTGGTGTGGTGGTTTGATTCATGTGTCCCTCATAAACTTAGGTGTTCTGAATGCTAGTCTCCCCAGCTGATGGAAGCAGTGTATTATTGGAGGCAGGCTTATGGGTGTTATAGCCAGTTTTCCCATGCCAGTGTTTGGCACACTCTCCTATTGCTATTGTCCACCTGATGTTGGCCAGGGGGTCGTGCCCACCCTCTGCTCATGTTGTCGTTTTCCCTGTCATCATGGAGCTTCCCCTCGAGTCTGTAAGCCAATATAAACCTTTTTTCCCCCACAAGCTGCTCTTGGTAGGGTGATTTCTACCAGCAGTGTGAACCTGACTGCAACACTTGGTTACACTTTTATGTTTTTCTCACCTTCATAATTCCCTTCCTCTGGCCAGGAAGAAGCCATGACACAGTGATCCCTGAGAGTGATCACTCATGGCACATCCCAGTGCCCCACTCCTCTCAGTACCTCCCTGAGATGCACATTGGGATGGATGAATAATCCTCAGGGATTGGTCTCTCCTCAGCATTCACCGGAGGACCCAGAAGTGTGCTAAGGGCTACTGCGGAGCCCATGGAAGCCATGCCTCTCTGCTGAGCAGCTTATCTGCTCTTTGGGGGCTGTGAACAGCCTAGATCTATAAGACAAAGGATAGACATTAAACTGGGGACTCAGGAGGGACAGTGTGGAAGGCACCAAGGGACACTGGTTCCATTTGGAACTTAAGGTCAGGGAGAGCACTTGCTTCTACTCTACTACATGCTCCTGGGGGAGTACTTGTTTTTTCCTTTAGCACCACAAAAATTACCCAGCAGACAGTAGACTAGAGTCCTCCACACCTGTTGCTGCAGGAAGCAGTAAGTGAGGGGATCAGGGGGCTCGTGACTGGCAAAGTGGCCATGTACAGAAGGCTTGGAGGAGTCTTGGTAGACAAGTGATCAGACCGACGCTTTTGCTTGTTCCACAAGCGGTGTGTGGCACAGCTACATAGACAAGGACACTATGGATGTCCTTCCAGCACAAGAGCTGGAGACACACCAGGGAGCACTGCCAGGCTATATGTGATAAGTCCTTTCTGTACATTCGTTTCATTTAAAACATATCTGGGGGGCTGGGGAGATGACTCAGTGATTAAAGGTATTTGCTTGCAGAGTCTGTCAACACGAGTTAAGTCCTTCACAGTGCCACATAAAGCTGGATGCAAAGCGGTACATACATGTGTGATTCCAGTATGCTTATGAGCCGGGCATGGTGGTGCACACCTTTAATCCCAGCACTTGGGAGGCAGAGGTAGGATTGCCATGAGTTGAAGGCCAACCATAGTGAATTCCAGGTCACCCTGGGCTAGAATGAGACCCTATCTTGAAAAAAAAAAAAAAAAACACTGTATCTATAACAATGGGAGGCGGAGCTAGGAGAAGCTGAAGCTGTTGGGCCAGCTTGACTGGTGTTCCTTTGCAGCGGCAAGAGACCCTGTCTCAGAGTGTGTGGAAGAAGGGCACAGACACCTCGCAGTTGTCCTCTGTCCTCCGTAGACATATCGGTACACACATGCAGGAATACCGACACAGGGACACAGAAGTACTTTTTCAAAAGCCATGTCTGCATGTGGTACAACACTTAAGTCAACATCAGATTTGAACACCACATTCCTGGCAACCTTTTGTCCCACTCACCAGAGAATAGCCACTGTTAATGCCTTCTTGTATATTCTTTCAGAAATTATAATGCATATTCAAGCATATATTTTATCCAAATGGAATCATACTATATTGTTCTGCAGCTTGCTGTTTTCCACTTTAATAATATGTCTTGCAGTTATTTCTGCCGGTACATATAAACCTTTCTCAGTCTTGTTAATGGTAACATAGCTAAAATCATAGATTCTTCAAACTGGAAAGAACCTTCAAATCAATGTGATCTAATTGCCTCATTTTGCTAGAACCTGGAGGGCTGAGGTGACTTGCCAGAGGGCACAGTGAGGTAGCAAGAGGAATGGAGTCCTCTGAGAGCTCTTTAGAAGGAAGAACTTCACCAGGATGGGCATTAGGCCTGACAGGTAGGAATGACTGCTCTGGGCTGGCCCTGTGCAGCCGGGAGGAGGGCGGGCAGGGGAGTGGACAAGGAAGCCCCTGCACATGCCAAAGGGGGTTCCCAGGATGCTGTTGGGGGTCCTGTGGGTGCAGAAGTGCAGACTCTCTGTACCTGTCTTGATTGGCAGGACACCATTATTTGAGCACAGCATTCTCCTGAAAGTCACTGGTGTTTCTGTGTGTGCTTTTGTAGTTGTCATTGGGCATCGAAGTGGGGCATGGTGGCAGGAAGGTGTGACTCCTCCCTCCACACATGGTGCTTTCCTGTTTGCTGGCTTTGTCCTCCACTCTGCTGTCCCCTCTTGTACCCAACCACGTGGTATAGGTTGGTAGGAGTGAGGCTGGGCCAAAGCCTTTCCAGGACTGCAGGGCTGGGAGGGCTCGTGGCTGCCGCATGGCCGCCAGGCTGGAATGGGCTAGAGCAGTCTCCTGCTGTAAGCTCTGGCCAGAACCCAGCCAGCTGAGCCCTCTGCCTCTCAGGCTACAAGTGCAAACCTTTTGCCCAGCTTTCCCCCCCCCCCCCAGCTACTTATGTCCCCTAGGGTGTGTTCCTACTCACTTGCTGGGGCACAGATATGAAACCACACACTAGAAAGTACACCTCTTCTTGGAACCTCAATTTTACTTGCCGTTTTAAGGGGAGAATACTATTTTTATATTAAAGCAAACACTGAAATTATGGAATAGCATGGAAAATTCAAGTTATGTTTCAAGATAAAAGGGGCAATTTCAAAGCAATTTTATTCTTCCTTGCCTTAGGCCACTTCAGGATTTCCACCTGGCCTCTGAGGATGTGTGCCTTCCCTCCTCTGCTCTTTGGGTCTGGGTTGGAAGTGCATTGCTTAGATTGGAATCATTTCCCCAAGAATTGGAAGTCCATCTTAAGGGTGTTCTCAGCCTGGAACCCAGATGCAGCAGGGCCCTGGACAGCTCTGGGCAGTCTCCACACTCCATGCTGGACTGTGTCAGCCCCACTGCCTGGTGCCCTCACACTCTTCTTCCTCTGACCTCTCTCAGTGTTTCTTTCATGTGCCTTTGGTTCCTTGGCCCTGACCCTATGTCACCTTCATTGTCAACTGGCCACCTGCTTCGCTATTTATTCCTAAGAAAGCCATTGTCCAGCTCATCTTCTCAGACCTGCCCATAGCCTGCCCACAGCACACAGGCCAGGCTGATGATTGGCTACCCCGGTGAATTCAGAGTCACCTCAAAAGACACATCCCCCTGTGCCTCTGCTTCTGGTTAGCAGGTGGGAGTAGACTAGTTGATCCTAAAAGGGTATGTGGCCTAGAGCAGTGAACATCTCCCCACCCCCTCCACTCCATGAAAATTCTCTTTCCTAGGCCTTCTTGCCTTCCCAAACTTCCCTGCTGGTAAACTGGTCACAGAAAGCATCTGCCTTGTCCACATCCACATAGAGAGTGAGTCAGGTGGATGGCAGCTGGAGGAAGGGATGAGGGAGAGGAGTTTCTTCTAGGACCCACAACTGGGTGTGTCATTCCAGCAGGGCTGCCTCTGTTCGTCGAGGCTGGCAGTGTTTCAGAAGACATTAATCCTCCTGTATCTCTGTGTACCATGACCATGGACTAGGTCCTCTTCACAAGAGTTTCATGCTATCAGTAGATAGCAATGCTGAAGTATTTTTCTTCTTTTGGACTAATAAGATTCCAGTTCTGTGCTGTAATGTGTGGAGATAGGGTGTTCCTCTTAGCTGAGATGCTGTGAACAGAGCCACCTTGCCTCTTCTCGGACTTGATCCTGCTGCTTTTCTCTGGGACTTGTCCACTCTCTGTTGCTTGATGGAGAGAAGTAGCAATTCATGGTTTGGGGAGTTGGCTGGTCCTGGATCTCCATCTTTCTTCTACTTACCAGCTCTGTGACCTTGGACAGGTTTCTTCATCTGTCTGAATCTTTTCTCTCATCTATAAAAAGATGACATTCCAACCTCTGGTTGATAGAATTTAATGAGGTCGCTTGCAGTGGGCGATGAGAACCTACAGCCATTCTGAAGTTTTTGCAGCACGTTCCCTAAGGCCTCTGCCTGAGGTGCTTTTTCCTCTAGCTGCCTGGCAGAGGTTGACTGGGACATCAGCCTGGAACGTAGACTGACCTCCCTTTGCACTGAGTGTGATTAGCGCCCTAGCAGAGGCTTGGTCCTGTGCCATGTGTTTCAGTGAGGCCCACAGGAGGCCTGTGAAGAGCCCACTTCAGAGCCTGCCCTGCAGTACACGGCTGTGTGGATGTCACCATGATGAGCTCTGGCAGGTTTGGGCCCGTCCAGTCTGTGGTTTCACCTGAGGTCCAGCTCCTGTGCTGGACTTCCACTTCAGACACATTGGAAGTGAGGCCCTCCCCATGCTGTTCCTCCTCAGCAAAACTAAACGTTGAAAACTGGGAAAGCTTGCTTTGTTTGCCTACTTGCTTGCCCCTCTGGGGCTCCCTTTTCTCCTCAACTGGAGAGTCTTCAGTCAGCAGATGTGGTTACAGATTTATGAAGTATTACAGTGTGCCAGGCAGAATGCCCACATTTAATCCTCCTCACCTCCCCGCTCCATTCCTCAAGATTTGAGAACCTTCTTTTCCCCTATTCTGCCTTGACCACGTGCAGTACTGATCCTGTTGATGGTACCATGTCCTCAGCTCTTGGGCTGGCTGTCTCGGCCATGTTCAGTGATGTGCCCTGGGTACACTAACTGACTAATGTAGCTCAAGAGTCCTGTAGAGATTTCTGAGGGTGCTGCTCGCACAGGGCCTGGCTGGCCCAGTGGAGAAGAAACCCTACTCCAGAATGGGTTGCTCTAGGACTCCTCCCTCAGCTCTGCTTGTCCTTTGACAGATTGGTCCTCACCATGGCCTTCTGGTGGCCAGGGAGTTAGGGGCGTCAGTGCAGGTGCTAGATTGCAATAGTAGAAAGCACAGTTCAGACTCTCAGAGACATGCTGGCTCTTGAATGGAAGGAATCCAAGGGCAGATCTGAACTGACACTTCCTGACTCTGGTCTTCACAGAGTAAGGGAATGGCTGTCTCCTCAGCTCTACCTCCTTTGCAAGGTCCCTTCCAGGTCCCACATTCTGTTCCCTGGCTCCTTCAGGCTGCCAACACACTGAACCCAGGACTAAAGTTCCATAGAAGAGTCTTCCCTGTACCCATCCCTGTGGCTGAGGAAGGAGACACACCCTGGCTCAGGCTAGGTCACCAGCAACATTGCCTGACGTTACATGGACCAGTGGGGAGGGTAGCATCGTGCATAGATTCAGCAGATGCCGGGGAAACGCTGCAGCTGTCTGCCTGCTGTCCCAGTGGCCACCTGACAAGCTTTTGGCTTCCTAACTCACCAGGAAACTAATGCCATCTAGTTGTGGACACTAGTAAGTAGAGGTTTGACCACAGCTGATCCCACTCCAAGTTCAGAAACCAGCGTGCTTCCTCTCGCAGTAGATTCCAAAGCTAGTGGTTCGTAGATGCAATGCGTTGGTTAATATTAGATTTACCTCCTAGTGCCATCATGGAAGACAGAGGTACCGGTAGCTATGTTTAGTAGGAAAAGTTTCCTCCCAGAAGCATTGAGAGAAACTGTTAGGAGCCTGAAAGGATTAGAGAACCAGCCATGCCTACACTTGTTCAGTGCTCACACTGGGAATGAACACCCTCAGTTGCCTTATGGCACTCAAAGTAGAGGCCAACACTTGGCATCAGTATTATAATACTGAGACCAACCAAAAAAAATATATATCCTAAATTTTTTTTTGAGGCATGGTGTCTCACTTTAGCCCAGGCTAGCCTTGTGGAATCCTCCTCCTACCTTAGCCTCCCAAATGCTGGGATTAAAGATGTGCACCACCACAGAGAAGAGATTGTCTGAGTCGTCCCTGACAGCTTACTGGCCTCCTTGGCATTCTCTCCGGTAAACAGTTAGGGCTGTCTTGCTGGCACCATGGGGACTCCTGTGACTACCTCCCTCTATCTTCCATCCATCACATCAATTCTTGATCTCCTGTTCTGAGCAAGAGCCCTGTTGTCAAGGAGCTCCTTGGGGTGGGAAGAGGTGGCCAGGTAACCCACCCCCTCACCTCATGTGCATATTGCTACCCCTCTGTGTCTGAGCTTTGGCCACAGCCTCAGGACCTCCCACTCCTCGCTGCAGCAGGCTAGCTGACTCCTGCAGGCTTATACCTGTAACTCCCCACTTGCAGAGGTGAAGTCAAGACAGCTGGCTGCCACAGGCCCATGTCACCCGCATGCTAGCCTAGCTGGTGGTACTGCCCTCGTCCTTCCCCTCCCTCTGTGAAGCAAGTGCCTCACTTTGATGAGCTGTTTGCACTCTGGTTCTTGTGTCTTCTCCTTCCCTTTTTCCTCTTTCTCCTCTCCTTCATTTTCTTTTCCTTCTCTTCTTTCTCTGCCATGTTTCTCGGCACTTCAGAGATGATCACTCCAGCAGCACACTCCCTTCAGTCCCCACCAACCTGCCCTGTCTGCCCCACTCCAGCCCACAGGTCCCTGAAGAGGGGCCATGTTCCTGTTCTTAGAATTGCTCCTCTGGCTCCTGGGCAGCTTCCAATGCTCAGTCAGAGGTGCTGTGTCCTTGTTGATGAGTGTAGAATGATGTCTCCAAGGCATCTCTGTAAGAGCTACCACAATGAAGTACCAAGCCTGAAGATGAAACAGAGTGTTGGCAGGTCATGCTCCCTCTGAAAGTGCTTAGTTCTACGTTTCTCTATTGCTCTTGCAGTTTCTTGGCTTGTGGGGACATAGCTTAAATCTTTATGTGCCATTTTCCTAGTACATGTGTCTCTGTCTAAATGCCCCCCTTTTATAGTAATGCCAGTCATATTGGATTGCAGGTCTGTCCTTTAGCAGTATGGCCTCATTTAGCTAACAGACAGGCTACGAAGGTATTGGAGGTACTAAGCATCTAAGCAGGGTGCATGGGGAACTCTGCGTCTGACTTGGAGCCTGTGCCGTTGTGTTGGAATTCCTAGCAGGTATCCTAAGTCTGGTTTGTCTGGACTGGCCCAGTGTAGGCTGCTCACCTGTCCCGTGGCCAGGGCATTGGAGTACATTGGGTGCCTGACCTTAAGCACGTTGTGCCAGTCTGGATTGTGGTCTTAGTTCAGCTCTGTAGACACATGTGGGTTTGCCAAGGGAAATCAAAAGCTGACAGAGAGGGAGGAATGCGATGAAGACTGGATTGATTCAGAAAGGGAAGGAAGAGATGGAGACTGGATTGCTTTAGGCGTGCCTACCTGAGAGCTCATGCTAAGACTGTGTATTAGACTTTTTGTTGCTATGACCAAAATGCCTGATAGAAGAACCATGAAGGAAGAACTACTTCTTTTGGCGGATGGTTTCAGAGGGCTGCGCCCACACTCACTTGTCCGCTGTGCTTGAGTAAAACATTATGGCAGAATGAGTACAGGGTGGGTTGCTTTTCACTTCCTGGCAGATAGGAAACAGAGAAAGGGGGAGAGAAGGGACGAGAGGACAGGGAGGAGGAGGGAGGAAAAGAGACATGGAGAAAGTGACGAGGTGCAAGATACAAGTGTCCAGTCCCAGTAACCTGCTTCCTATAGCTTGGTCCCACCTCCTCAAGGTTCCAGACCTCCTAAAACAGTGTAGCAGGCAGAACTACATGTTTAGCACATGATATCTAAACATGTCTCTGAAAGGACAGTCTGCATTCATGAGGGGTCGGTGGTTTCTAAACTCCAGCTCAAATGACATTCTAGTCCAGACACGGGCTCTTTCCAAACAAGTACAGGCAGAATTGGGGAGGCCCTTGAAAGCATGCTTGCACCATGAGGAAGAGTTGAGTGATAAGTCAGGGCTCAGTGACATCACGATGACTGTGTTGGCTCTTTTACATGACCACATGTGTGAAAATAACCACTGCTCATTCATTGAGTGGCCATTGAACTGCTAGGCACTGTGGCACCCTCCACCTGCATGCTCCCTTGTTCTTGCCTCACTTTGAAGAATGAAAGAAACCTGCTAGAATTTCCTCTTCTTACCCCCATTTGTAGGTGAAGAAAGTAATGCATAGAAAAACTAAGTAACTTGCTTAAAGGCTTAGCAGCTGTATGTGAAGAGTGCAGGACTTAAGCTCAAGGTCTTCTGACATGAGAACAGTGCTTCTCATATTAGAATCTCTGAGGATAGCATCTTTTTTTTATTTTTTTTTGTTCATTTCTTATTTATTTATTTGAGAGCGACAGACATAGAGAGAAAGACAGATAGAGGGAGAGAGAGAGTGGGCGCACCAGGGCCTCCAGCCACTGCAAACGAACTCCAGACGCGTGCGCCCCCTTGTGCATTTGGCTAACGTGGGACCTGGGGAACCGAGCCTCGAACCGGGGTCCTTAGGCTTCACAGGCAAGCGCTTAACCGCTAAGCCATCTCTCCAGCCCGAGGACAGCATCTTTAGAAGCTTAGTGCCCACAGGGTCCACCCTGTACCAGTCTGTGTAGATGGGCTCAGGTATAACTTGTGACCATGGCTCTGGGAATCCCAGGGGACCATAGGCCCCTACTGTAAACAAGAGCCCAGGGCCACAATGTAGCTGGCTTTCAGGGACCAGTGGGAACTTCTGGCCTGTGAAGCTACCAGTGCAAATCATGGGGATGCGTAAGAAAGAGTGAATTGTGGTGAATAGAAGAGTAGGCCTAACCAAGGGGACTCAAGTATTTCTTTACTTTTTGAAGTTTTTAAATTTTTATGAGAGAAAGAATTGGCACAATCAGAGCTTCCAGTCACTGCAATTGAACTCCAGCTCCCAGGCTGTGTGGATGCTGCCAGCTCAATGAATGGCAAGGCCACATACCACCTCGTAGTAATGGGTATGAAAACAAAGTGAGGGAATTGCAGGTGGACCATGCCTGCAGCTCCATTACTGGGGCATATCCTGCTCCATTCCAGCTTGTCTTCTAAAAGGGAGTGGGCTAGGGCCCTCTCTCAGGAGGCTCACAGAAGGGCTGTGTCACAGGGCTGAGAACTGCTGAGTGTGCTCCTACCCCCACCTTCCCTCTGCAATCCGTCTGCAAGTGGAACCTTTAGGATCAGCACAAAGAGCGGAAACGTCTTCACACCCCTGCAGCCCAAATGCACATCACCTGATACAGAGCACATCTTGGCCTGCTGGCCGGAATCCCCAGGGCATACTGTTCCGTAAGCATGGAATCCCACAGCTGTGGGATTGTCCTTGAAAGTTTTGTCCTTCCTTTTTGTTGCAGAGAATCTCTGCAGGTCACAGCATCGCAGTGTGATTATACTGAGGGTTACTTCATCAGTAAGCAGCAAAGCTGACATTAAGATTCATGTCTCTGCTTTTTAAAAAATTGTATTTTTGGTTGGGCAGCGCATTTTGTTTGCAAACTCTTTAGATATTCATTAAGCCAAATATGTTTTGCAAATGTCAATAAACAACTGACCAGCAACCCTAGAGCATGGCTGGCAGCCCAACATTTGTCAGTGGTGCTGCTCCCGGCTGGACGGCCTCTTCTCCGCACCAGTGAGTGATGACCGTGGTAGATTGCCTTGTCAATCCTGCTTACTCCAAGCTCACCTCTGCATTGCCTCCTGGCCACCTCATGTGGCTTCTGTCCATTCAGCGTAGGGGCTGCTCTGCGCCCACAGCCTTGTTGAGCCCTGTGTGTTCAGTTTGCTAATGCCCGCCCTCTGGAGATTCCACCCAGTCCCCATGCTCTGGGTCTAGAGAGAGTAGAATTGACCCTTCCATAGTATAACATAGTCCTAAGATTCCCCCATATCACTATAAGCAGGACTTTTTCTTCTTAACTGTCAGGAACTTCTTCCAGGAAGTTTTTTTTTTTAATCAACCCACAAGCCTGAATTCACTTTTTCATACTCCTACTCAGCCTGCCTATTGCAGACCTCATGGCTCTGGTGGAAGGAGGCAGACATGCATGTGACCACCCTTCAGTCCTGACAGATTACTGTGGGTGCATGTCCTTCCCAGGAGTCATACAGCGCACTCAACACTTTCCAGGAACCCCAAAGACATGGGTCATGCACACCCAGACATGAATCGTGCCTACATGCAAAGAGAAGGAGCTTATGAGTGAAATCTAGCATTCACCTAAATGTGTCATAGCTCATTTTAATATTCAGTGTAAATCATTTAAAAAAAAACTAGTGGAGCTATTACTAATTAACACAGTTTTACATTTTTTGCATCACTTTGTGCACACTGTGTACATACATATATAAAGGCATACACACCCAGGGCTGTAATTTTATAAGGAGAGAGCAATAAAGTCCTCCTGCACCCCAGATACATACCCACCAACACAAACCAGCCCAGGGGAAGTGGGGCACCCCCAGAGGAGGTGTGGTCCACAGTGCACAGCTAGAGTGGAAGGGCTCTTATCATTCCTCTTTCCTGAATGCAAGTGCTTCTGGGAGACTGTCACCTGCAGCCACTGCCACCATGGCTCTAATTAGCAATTCACACTTGTGTGTGTGTGGGGGGGGGAATTAGATGGCAGACAGCCAGGCATGGTAAGAAATAGCTCACAGACTACATGTCCCATGATGAGGGGTGCCTGAAAGAGGAAGGATGGGATTCCCTGGAGGAAGAATGGAGAACGAGCTGAGCTAGGACGTAATAGAATGGGGCCTGTGTTTTAAGAGGATGGTTCTACAAGTTGAGCAGGCTAGGCCTCATGAGACATACCTTGTGGGCCAAAGGTAAGGAGAGCAGAGCAGATCAGAATGAACTGAGAATGCCTCAAGTGTGCATTGAATTGCCCCAAGGTTTGGCCAAATTTTGGCAATAAAAATAAAAAGTTACCCCAGATGAGAAGTTTTTTCAAAGGCCCTACGTAGTCTGTACAGGGTGAGTCAGAGGCAGTGTTCAGAGAAAAGGCCAGTGTCACCAAGCATTAGTAGTTGCTATCTACCCAGCTGCACATCAAGAATATGAAGAAACAGTCTCTGTGAAGCCACTTCCTTGTGGAGTCCGCAGTGGGAGAGTGCAGGCATCTCCCTGTAGGACTCCTGCCAGGAAGGGGTCACTGGAGAAGCAGCACTGGAGGGAGCCTCGCTCTGGAACACTGCTCTGCAGGGTGGGCCTAGGCATTGCTCTGCCTGCAGGGTATGCTGAGGCCACACACATTGCTTGCCTTACTTTAAACCTATTTGCCATAGTCCTGTTAAGTAGTGTGGAAGCCCTTTTGCAGTCTGGTGTGCATGCCATATGATCAGGACAGCTTCCTACCCCCCTACCTCCCCTCCCCAGGTTTTCTACAAAGAAAGTAGAAAATAGTGAATTTATGTACCTTGTCAGTGTTTTGCTGTTGATTTTCTAAAACAATATGATCAATAAATCTTATCTACCTGAAAAAAAAAACAAAAGCTACCCCAGAGCCCAAGTAGTCCCCAGTCTAAGCCAGGGAAGACCGACACAAGCATAAGATTGCTGTGTACTATGGGAAATGCCTGGGAGAAGGATGCTGCTGTCCAGTAGAAGGAATACTGCTGGGCCTCAAAGCATGAGCAGGAGTTTCCCAGTTAGCCAGAGAAGAAGAATTAGCAGAGGGAGGAATGTCTAGATAAGAACATCCTAGAGGTGTAGAAGATAGGAAGGCACTGCAAGTGAAATATAGAGACTGGGGTCATTGCCAAGGTCATTAACAGAGAGGGCTACATCTCAAAGTCACGTCTAGGAGAACCTTAGAAGACTGCAGCTGAGAGCAGTAGGTAAAGATTGCTGTGACTGCTGTCTGGAGAAGCTAGAGCAGAGGAAGTAGCCACAGGGGGGACCAGGATGGTGAAAGCCTACGGTACTACTTTGTGATTGTCTACTCATAAGGAAGCGTGGATTGAACGAAAGCAACAGTGGTGGGGAGAAGGGGAAGGAATCAAGAAACAGTTGGGAGGCAGGGTTGTCCGCTATCTTGGCATGGGGACCCTAGGGGCAAGAAGCAGTGATGAGTGACAGGTAATCATGGAAATGCTGGGTGAGAGGTGACGTTCACTAGTGCAGGAGCATAATGAGAAGACCAGAGGCGGATGTGAGAGGGGAGGTGTTCTGGAAGAAAAGTGTCTGATGAAGGGGCAGAAGAAGTGAGAGCAAGGCATACTCAGTGAGACATAGTTCCCCTAAAGGCACAGGGCTTGCAGTGTTCAGCTAAGACTTAGCAAATGGACACTGTGCAGAAACAGTCAACACCCCACGCGCCTCATGCACCTGTCTACAGCAGCCCTCTCTGCTCTCTGCCCACCTGACTCCTAAACATCCAGGCTCAGCCAGGTCAAGGCTAAATCTCAGCTTCTGCTGGCAGAGATGGTCTGTTACTCCTGTGGTAAGTGACCCAATCATCTCCCACTGAGGTCACTGCAGTAACCTCTGGGTAGCCAGGTCACACCTCCACTCCTTTCTCTGTGGACTGTTGCACAGCTACCCAAGGTCTTTCCAGAAGGGACAGTCATAGTGCCATTCCCTGGAGTGCGCCCTCTAGTGCCTTCCAGCAGTCCCTGGAAGAAGCTCAGCATGTGAGGGGTCAACTGACCTCTCAGTGCCTGTTCTTGTCCCTGAAAGTCTCTGGCCACTCTTCTATGCTATTGCAAGAATTTGCTAGATACAGTCCTTATCTCAGTGCCTCGCCTAACCTATGACTTCACATCTGCCTGCTCTGTCCGTGGTCACCCCAGCAGAAGAGCCCCCATTCGTAGCTCTGTGTTGCCTTAAGCTGCTTTGATCTTTAAACGGCAGTACTACAGAATGAGATTTTGTGTTTACTTTTCCCATGGCTGGACTGTTGGCTCTGCGAAGGCAAGAACTTCACCCTTGTTCACAGCTGTGCTCACTGCTTGTAGAGCAAGGCTTGGCAAATAGCAGGCACTCAATAAGTGCTTATTGAAAACCAGGAATGTGGTGGCTCACACCTATGATCCCAGCACTTGGAAAGCTGGGGAAGGAGGATCACCATGAGTTCTAGGCCAGCTTGGGGCTACGTGAGTTCCAGGTCAGTCTGGGCTAGAGTGAGACCCTTTTTCAACAAAAAGAAAAGAAAAAACACCTTATTGAATGAATAAACAAAATGAGTGAATGAGTGACGGACTCTGGCATGCTGGGCAACATACTCAATGTGTTTCAATCCGTCCATGATTGTGTCCTCGGTGCAAACACTGGCAATCACTGCCTGCTGGAACAGTGAGGAAGCAGACTTAGGGAGACTCACCAGCCTGTGTCCCACTTGGTATTGGGATCAGCACCAGATGGGTGGTGGGTGTCTTCTGAGGGGAAGAAGACTGTGGGTGTGGGCAGCGGTACAGTCAGCACTAGAGAAAGTTCAGGGCAGTGGGGACTGACAGCCCTGGGTGGGACGGTCATCTCTACAGTGAGAATTCAGAGTTGTGGAGTCAGGGAAGACTGGGGTAGACTGGGCAACAAGGCCAACCCAGAGCCTCAGGAATCGTGAGCTATGTGGGAAGCTCTAGGGGCCTTGACCTGAGATTGTTCAGGCACGTCTCTGGCCCAGGGTGTCCCTCCTCAGGGTTAGAGAAGGCAGGCTTACTGACTGGCTTGGTCTAAGATCTGGAGCTTGAAGACAGGAGCAGGCAATACCCTTTGGGGCAGATCTCAGTGCGTGGGTAGGCATGAGGAGGACTGAAGTAGAGCCTACCTGCCCTGACAGGAAAAGGGAAGGGACAAGAGCGAGAGGAGACCAGACAGGGGCTATATCTCAGTGCAGACAGGAGCAGAAAGGAGAGCCTGTGTGCTGTGATGTGCAGGGGAGCATCTCAGGAGAAGTGGTGCTCAGATGACAGGCCGACCTTTGAGTGGAATGAGACCTGTGCCTCCATGCTTGAGGCTGGTGACCTCTCCTTATGGGATGGCATAGAGAGGGCGTAGCCCACCATCCTCCTAAGTGTCCAGTCACTGACTCCATGTGCTATGCTCACTTTTCATGTTTCCTGATGTTGAGCTAGGCTTTTTAAGAAAAATTTCTTTTTCTTTCTCTCTCTCTCTCTCTCTCTCTCTCTCTCTCTCTCTCTCGTGTGTGTGTGTGTGTGTGTGTGTGTGTGTGTGTGTGTGTGTGTTTTATGCTTTTTAGGTTAGAGACCTCCTAAATCTTGAATATGTTAATTTTCTGTACTTTCCTTAGGATCCAGCATCCCTGTGTGCCTTGAAAGCTTTTGATAATTAGGCTGTTTCATTACAAATCCCCCCAGATAGCCAGTGCTGGCCATGCTGGCAGAACCTTGGCATGGGGTTGTCCTGCCTTCAATCTGTTCCTTTCAGAGTCTTGAGATTTGCTTGGGCCTTCAACCCTGGGTCCTTTCCAGCCTACAGTGATCTTGCTGGGAATGTTCTTCCCCATCCTCCCCCACCCCCCAGTATACACACACACACACACAGCCCGGAGTCTAGGTTTCATGTTTTCCTGCGTAGACCTGTGCTTCAGCACTGTGTTCTGTCTGCAGCCCTTGATTTTACTCTTCTTCCTGAGGGACAGCTGGGCTTGGTGGGGAGGCATGGCACTGTGCAAGAAACCTGTGGCTGTCACATCCTGCTTTTCGGTGTGACACCTGGACAGGACCTTCTCCTGGCCAAACCTCAGTTACTTCATTTGACAAAAGTGCAGTAATTCTTACCTCTCTCTATTCCTGTGAGTGTTGGAGGAATTAGCCTGCTGGAAAGACCCTACTACTATGGCGCCTGGCCAGACAAAGGCCCTTGTTAAAAATACAGGTTCCAAATACATTGCTGCTAGCCTCAGAGCAGGCCCATGGCATGGCGTCTTGCATTATCCCAAGGCATTTGGTAAATACACTATCCTTTTGGTCAAGAGTCTTAAGTTCCTGACTCAATGCGTAGGCTTATCTTGGCCATGCCCTCAGAATACTGTGCCCTAGTCATACCCTTTACCTCTGGCAGGGTTTAATAGCCTGCCAATTCCCTGGGCACAGGCCTGGCACAGAACTGGAGCTCAGCAGATGGCCTTGACTGCTTCTGAACCAGCCTATGGATCGGCCCTGGGGTCTGGCTTCCTCTCAGTTTGCCTTTATTCAGCAACTTCCTGTTAAGGCCCTGTTGTGTGTGTGCCAGGCCCTCTTATAGGCTCTGGAGGGATCATGAGTAGAGGAGGCTAAAAGCCTCCTGTGGTGGAGGTCACACCCCCAAGGAGGCTTCCTTTACTCCTCCACTCCTCAGCATTCAAACCTCTCTTCTGGACACACACATGCCTTGTTGGCTCATATGCATCTGCTGAGGGGATATTTATTAAGTTCTTAAAACATTTATTGAATGTCTGCTGTGTGCCAGGCACCCTGCAAGCATTTATTTTGCATTGTCTCCCTTGGCTCCCACAAAGTGCTCTGCCATTATATTCACTGTGCAAAGTAGAAGGTGAGGTGCTAGGCATGGAGGTCTTGGGCCCTTGCCCGTGTCAAATGCTAGAAGGAGGTCCTGACTCCAGCACAGATAGCTTGGCTTTGTGACCTGTGCGTGTAGCCCTGCACTGCATCTCCATAGTGCCTGGTTGACGCTACAAGTCTCAGCTCTGTTTAAAGCTGTTATCCCTCTCAGACTCTCTATGATATCTTCATGACACCCAGCCCCAGCTATGTGTATAGTGAACTGTTCATGAATGCTATCTGTCCAGGTGTCTGTCTTTGGGGACCCTAGCCCCAAAGTTGCTCTCCCCCAGTTACACAGATTAAGCTCTCATCTTTACATCCAGTCACACATGCTTGGGCCTGTGGGCCTCACTCTACCCTGTGCATAGCAGGCTTACTGCAGACCTATGTGCTTCCTGCATTCTTCCTGTGCTGTATCCCATGCCTGATTCTGCCCTGGGGCAGCAGGCAGATCTCTCCTGCCTGAGACACGTTTTGCCATCCTCCCCTTCCCACCTTCCCACCATACTTCCCTCACGCTCACACTCTTCTTTTGATCTTGCAAATCCAGGCCCTTGGAGAAATCAGACAGTATGAAATATGAAAACTGCTTGGGAAGTAATTGAAGAAACACTGTGACTTTTGAAACCCACAGAGATAATACTCACACCTTCGTGCTCACGTTATTTAATTTTTAATGGCAGATTTAATTAATGGAGATCAGGTCTTCTGCCTTCAGATGTGTACAAGGAGCATCTGGAGGTGGGGGAGGAGGGGCAGCTGTTTGTGGGACAGAGGAAAAGGCAGGCCGGCAGTGGAAAGCCCAGGAGTCATTGGAAGAAAAGCCCCCGCATGGACAGTTTGTAGTTGCGGGGGTACTGATGACTGCAAAACAGTCGGGGCCATCAGAAGGCCTTCCAGCAACTGATGGGCTTCCACAGTGACCTTGCCTCCTGAGCCCTGGGCTACAGGGCTCCAGGACTCACTGGAAGAATTGAACATCATCATCTATAGCTGCCACTGTCCTTTCGAAAAATATATCTTTGACAGCACTTAGGAGGCAGATGTAGGAGGATTGCCATGAGTTCAAGGCCACCCTGGGAGTACAGAGTGAATTCCAGGTCAGCCTGAGCTATAGTGAGACCCTACCTTGAAAAACCAAATTAATTAACTAATTAAGTAAAATAAAAAATGCATCTTTGGGCTGGAGGGATGGCTTAACAGTTAAGGTGTTTGCCTGCAAAGCTAAAGGACCCAGGTTTGATTCCCCAGGACCCACGTTAGCCAGATGCACAAGGGGGTGCATGCGTCTGGAGCTCTTTGGCAGTAACTGGAGGCCCTGGCATGCCCATTCCTTCTCTCTCTCTCTCTCTCTCTCTATCTCTCTCTCTCTCTCCCTCCTTCCCTCTTTCTCTGTCAAATAAATACTATTTTTTAGAAAGTACATCTTTACCTTTCATTCACCCCACCTTGGCCCCAAGTACAGCCCCGGCTGAGCCTGTAGTTGAGGTCTCCAGTGTCCACGATGGCACCACAAGGCAGCAGCTTCATCTTCCTTATGTAGCGTCTCTCGCACAGCTGAGCACAGTCCCTTGGGCTCCTATACACTGCCACCTCTGCTCACAAAGCCTCCTCCTCACATGGCTCAAGTCCTCTCAGCCTTGACGGTTTGTTAGAACTGGATATGCCCCTTCACTCTAGAATGCCCCTACAGATATTATTATTTATGCACAAAGTTACAGGTGCCCACCAGTTCCCTTCACACAAGTTATAACAGTGGGAGACCGTACAGCCTATTGGCTCTGGTGGGAAGCTGCTGGGCTTGAAGTCCGCAGATCACGGATACTTGGTGGGCAGGGGGGAGTGGTGCATCTTCAGGAGTGTCAGGGATAATGGGGCACAAGTGTGTGCTCACTGATAGTGTTCTCTCAAGTGCATGGTGATCTTGTGCTGGGGACAGAGAGGAGACAGGGAGGGATCTGGGCTGCCAGCATGCAACCGGGATGCTCAGTGTTCAGGGAAGTCCTTGAATCCCAAACCCTGGGTTCATCTCTAATTTTAATCAAAGAATTGAATAGAAAAGACTGAGAAGGATAATTATTAAATTATTATATTTACTGAGGGAAGTACAGAGCCAAAGAAAGGCACCCACGTGGCTAGAGATTCCATGTAGAGGGCCTGGGAAAACCATGGAAAGAAAAGAGAGAAAAAAAAGTTCAAGGAAGCTCCTGCCATGTAGGGAGCTGAAGGGGATAAAGAACCCATGCAGAGTAAGGGCTAGGGGACCCTCCTGGCTAGAAGTTCCCAAGTGGTCAGAGAGCCTGCCCTCCCCTTGCAAAGGTATTTATAACCTTTTAGTGGTGGGCTGTCTTCTGGCTCAGGTGAGGTAGGAGGACAGCAGGTTGGTTAGGGCTACAGGCTGTCACTGGAAGAGGCTAGCCTTGACACCAAGTTCCAGTGGCTGAACTTTACCAACCACCATGTTTAAATCCTATGAAAGACCTCCCTCCCAGCAGAGGTCCTGGTTGTTTGTGGAAAAACAGGTCTAAGGAACGAGGCAAAAGATAAGAAGTCAGATCATCTTTGATTTCTGGCAAATGCAGGCTTTCCTGCCTTTTTTGCTTTCAGGGGTCCAGTCACCCTAACTGTACTCCCTGTCAAGCAGACTTACTGCATACTGTATATCCTTTGACCTTTCTGCTTTTACATTCTAAAAATGTTGATACAGCAGAAATTGTGCCCCAGAACTCGAATGTGTTCTGGTGATAGAGTACTGGCCTGCCATGAGCGAGGCTCAGGACCCCATTGCCAGTGCTGAAATAAAAAGAGGCCTTGGTTCTGGTACTAGCTCCCAAGAAGATAGTCTGGCCTTATTTCTGCCAGGCAGCCCCATTAGGTGCCTTCCTGGAATCTGGGAAGATTGGCCCCATGTCCCTCTGTAAATGGAGACACTTTGTTGTCTGCGTACCCAGCAACCCAGCTTGGGATGAACCCAGGGTTGGTTGGTCCTCTGAGAAGCCCCACTGACAGGAAGTCACAGTCTCCAGAGAGTCCTCCTTGTTCCTAAGGAGGGAGGCCTCACAGATGTGGGAGTTCATGAACACAGGAAGCAGCATGGTACTCCCCAACTGTAGCTTGGAGACTTTCCTGTGCCATGGGGGCAGCAGTTGTGATGGTGTCCATTGCTGACTATAGGCTTACATGGGCAGAGAGAGAGGGCAGGACAGGTCAGGATGGATCAGAGATGGGGCTTTTCACTGAGTCATCACAAGGAACAATAGAGGAAGCTACAGCAGGGTGGTGGAAACCACTTCTTGGCCTACGGTTTCTTCCTGTGACAAATCTCACTGACCACAGGTTCAGTGTGAACTTGCAATCTAGTTCAGCTGCCTACCCACCACCCCCAAATGCATGTCCAACCAGAGCAAAGGCTTCAGTCAAGCCTATCTGGTCAGCCCAAGCATGTGGACCCTGTCTGGGCCCTGATTATTCCCTTTGAGAGGGACATTACCTCAAAGCCTGTGACTTGGAGAACCCTGAAGCCAAAGTACAGGACAGAAGTTTGGCTCTGTGAAGTCTGAGCCAGTGGTTGTCTTGGGGAGAAAGATAGACTGAGGAGGAAGAGCTTAGAATACAGTCAGAAAATGCATGGGTCATGAAGAGCCCATGTGGGTTGAGTGGGTGCCGTTTCCCCAGCTGTCTCAGCCACCCTAGTAGGTGGGTGATGCCTGACTTGTAGTTAAGAAAACAGGCTCAGAGGAAGTAAGTGGGTTAGCCAAAGACCACAACCAGCACTTACTTGCCAAAATGTGGTTCTGCTGTGGGTCTGTGGACCATGCCACATCCTCAAGAGGGCCCAAGACCAGAAGACTCCAGCCAATCCCCATGATTTCATTAAGGATGTCACCAAAGAGCAACTACTGGAGGAGAGCAGGCCTGATCATCTCTGTCCCTGCCCCTTGCTCAGGACAGCCCATGCTGGGGAGTGCTAGACTGGCTGAAGCAGAATCAGATCTTGATATGAACACAAGGGCTCCAGAGAGGAAGCAGGTCTCACATCAGCACCCTAGAATCTGCACAGGCCTGGCATCAGGCTGCCAGTGAGAGGGAGGGAAAAGATCCATGTTTATTATGTGGCTATTGTGTCCTAGGGGCGTTGGCCAGTGTCAGAGAGGGCCCTGGGCTGCCTCCCCGCTAGGAAAGGAGGAGATTGGAGGAGTCAGTCATAGTTGCCTATCAAGCCTAGAAGTAGACCCTGGTCTTCCCTGGTAGTGGCTATGTTGCCTCCAGCCTCCCCACTAGGGTCCAACTTCAATGCTGACCTCTGTGAGGCTGTGGGCAATGGGTATCCCAGACAGTGGGTGGAGGAGGGCCTCCCACCTTAGTAGCCTTCCCAAGAGACCTGAATGTGTCCCCTGCCGCACTGGCATGCTCTCCCCAGCAGCTGTGATGCATACCTCTCACTTCTATGCCACTCCCAAGATTGGCTTGCCTCTTTGGTTTGGGAGGGCAGAGGTGTTTGTGTACAGAATAAGTAGCTAGACCCTGGCCGACCCTGACAGGCATGTGAGGGAGCACAGCCCTGTGGCTGTACAGTCCCTTCACGACCATATCAGCTTGTTGTGGGCACAAACTAGTGGGCCAGAACCTGTTTGTTTAGTTGTAAAATGGGACAAATAACTTCCTGTGAGACTTTGAGTTGCAAATGTTGTCAGGTCTGCTAGGGACCTAGCCTCAAGCACTGCCCACAGGCATGTGTTACTGGCGTTGAACCCTACTGGGGAGGTCTCACCACTACTGCCTTGTCCCACACCTCCACACAGGGACCACTTGACTCAGCTTGTAGGCTCTGCCTCTCCCTGCCCCCATATGGCTACCTGTGGGTCCCAAAGCACTCTCACCTAGACCTCGATGGCAGGAAGTAGCAGGGCTGGTGGAATCCGTCTCCTCTGGGAGCAAGTGAAGTGCTTCAGAGGAGGGAAAAGAGTGCTGGGCTGGGCTTGTGTGGCAGGAATAGCTCCCCTGTGAGGCACAGAAAAGTTAAGCACAGTACCCATGGTCACATTGTGTCACCAGGATTGAAACCTGGCTGAACTGTTCCCACATCTGAACTTTCTCCCTGACAACTTGGCTTTTTAGGCATACATGCAGTAGGTGACTTCAGCAGGGAGGGTGGTGTGCATGCCTATAGTGTTCTGTGGGTATAGTTGTCACTGGAGGCATCAGTGTGCCCCAGACTGTGAGCCCAGACCCTGGGGTGTTACCCAGGCATTGCGCATGGCCACCTATCTAGGCGGCAGAGTCTACCTGTCAGGTAGGGATTAGAACAGGTCAAACTTAGCATTTTTTTTTTCTGTAAAGGTAGTAAATGTTTTAGGTTTTGTAGACCATGCTGTCTGTCACAGCTGCTCCGGAGACAGTCCATAAACAGATGTATGTAGATGTGTGCCAGTAAAACTTTATTTGCAAACAAGCTGGCCAGCAGGTTTTGCCTGTGGCTATAGCTTGCCACCCCTGAACTACAGGGTCTAGTGGTGTTCCCCTAGCACTTGTTATTCTGGGATTGTGCAGCAGCGGTCAGCCCATGGAAGGAGCCAGAAAGCAAGCTGTGGATTAATTGCCATTCTGTGCCTGGTGCCAGTCAAGAAATTAGCATCTGTCCATTTCTGATGCAGTCGCCTCCCAGGAGGGGCTGTGGAAGTCGGCAGTCTTTGTAACCAGCTCTCTTTTTTCTCTTTGCAGAATGCCGAGATGTATAAACTGTCTTCCCATCAATTCCATGAGGCGGCTTCCAAAGCAGAGAGCACAATCAAGTAAGAATTTGCCTGTCGTTCTTTGTAAACTTGGCCTGCGTTGGTGAAAATCCCCCATGTGGCATGAAGCCTGCCTTCACCTGTCCAACTGCAAATTTCTAATAACAAGACAGCCATCTGTTCCTCAGCCCCCTCACTTGGGCCAGAGGTAGCCATTGGTCATCGTAATTTCCCAGATTAGCCCATGGCTCTCCCCAGTCCTTGGTATGCTGAAGTGAGCTGTGGTTGACTTGTGAGATATTCTTGGCAGCATCTGGAGCTCGGTTCTAGCTGGAAGGGCGCGATGAGCAGGCCCTGAGGAGTTGGGGTTGCTGGCCCTCAGCTTTGTCAGAGGCTTGCAGGTTTCCAGCACAAGCCCTGTGGAAGCGTCCTACTCCTGGTATGCCCAGAGCTCCTCTGGCGCATTGATGCTCACAGTAGGCCACACTGCACTCCCATAGGGGCAGAGGCTCAGGTCAGAGGCTCACGTGCCAGCACTGTGCCATCTGCCACTCTCCTGCACTGTCTGTGAGCACCCTGAGCCAGAGTGTTGGAGCAGGAGGTGTTCTCTTGCTCATATAAACATGGCTTTGAGTTGGTTGGGGTTCAGGTCCCTGGGGCAGAGAGCTGCTGCACCTTGTAGGATCTTAGTGTGCCCACACAGACCATAATTCACCAGGGCCTTCCCCCATCTCCTTTAACTGTCTTTTGTTCCCAGTGAGTCAGGGTGAGTCACTAGGCAAACGTGTCACGGTACAAAATGGTTAGATCTGGTGCCATGAGAAGAAAATGTCAGAGGAAGGTTGTATAGTTATGTGGTGACAAAGTACTTGTGAAAATGCTGCAGAGAAGTGTGCTTTGAGCCAGGAGGACAGTGGGGACAGATGTATAGTCAGAGCAGACCCAAGGGCACAGCAGGATGCCATAGGAAACAGTGTAGGGTTTTAATTCCCACCTTGGAAGCACCTGTAGCTAGGGGCATGCTGACTGGCAGCTCCAAGTAAAGGCTGGCCTTGGGGAGGACAGAGAACAACGATCCTGAAAGCTCAAGCCTGAGAGTAAGATGGGAACATGGGGACGCTGGAGAGAGGGGCTTCCCTGCCAGGTGGAGTGTCCATGGCAGCACTGGGATACTGCATCCCCCCCATCCACAAGCCTGGCCAGTGCATGAACCCCAAGTAACAGAGGGTGTTCCAGCTGCCCTGCAGGGTATTGGCCACCTACACACCCTTGCCGAGGGACAGCAGGACCTGTTTCCAGAGGTTCTCTCCTGTGCATGAGCTTCATCCCAGGCCATGAAAATTTCATCCAAGCAACAGCCACTGTAGCGATGGGACCCCTGGCCATCTGAGGAGCCTCTCTGCTGCTTCACTGTTGGTAATCTGGCACCTGTCAGCTGCTCCCAAGTCAGACTGCCTTGTCACAGGCTGCTTTTGTGTCCTTGTGTCCTCTGGAGGCAAGGTGGTGGTGACCAGTGTGCTTTTCAGTGTTTGCCTTGCTGAGCACTACTGAACTGTGACACTCTGTCAGGCCCTTGATTCTGTCATGTGCTGGAGCTGGAGACATCCGCTTGTCTGCCATGGTCACAGCTGGTGATGTAGCATGGACTTTGCCTGACACCAAGAGCACATGTTAAGGCTCTCAACCTGTGGCACTTTTGGACCTGGGATCTTGTGGGAGGAAGTCAGCACACGTAGGTCTGTCCTTGAAGGGGATGCTTGGCTCCCAGGCTCTCCTCTCTTGCCCTTTGCTTCCTGGCTGCTTTGAGGTGAGCAGCCTCCTCTTCCATGAGCTCTGCCATCATGTTAGTGTCACCACTGGCACCAAGCAGCAGACCAAGTGACTCTGCACTGAAACCTTGGAAACCATGAGCCCAACAGACCTTTCCTCTTTTTAAGTATGGACAGCTGACTGTCAGGGCTGGGGTTCAAGCTTAGCTCCCACTCCTTCAGAGCCGTGTTCTTCCGTCTGTATCTCTGGTGTCCCTTGAAGACCTTTCTTGACCCAGTAGGCAACTGGGGCACACCAAGCCTTCTGTACTTTGGACCAGGCTCACATCTCAGCCCTGTTCTTACTGGCAAGTCACTCTACCTCATGGGCCTTCATTTCCCTGCCTCTAGATACACAGGACACAGTTTTGAATTCCCTGTGTGGTGGTCAGTGAGTCCACACAGATGGGAGATCTAGGACGTTATACACTGCTAGCAGTGATGGCACTGTGCCTGGAGGCTCTTTGTGTCCCTCAGAAACCTAGTCCCCACTGTGGTTGTATAGGAGCAGGGGCCTCCGGGAGTGATGGGGTCACAGGGAAGCTTTTGTAAATAGGATTCGTGTCTTCATGAATGAGGCCCCAGGTGGTTCCCTTGCCCCTCCACCATGAAAAGATACAGAAAAGGCACCACCCATGAAGCAGGGCACAGGGCTCAGGGCTCACTGCATGCTACCCTGCCCACGCCTTGTTCCTCTGAGCCGCACAGCCTGCAGGACTGGGTTTGAGAAGTGTCTGGTGTGTCTGAGCCACCCACTTTTGCTCACTGCAGCCACCAGGTGGGCTTCTAAGTAATGTGATTAACAATGGCTATCACCATCACTTTGCAGCACCTGCCTGGTGGAAAACAGAGGGGACTTGATACACAGTTTCCAAAATACTTCCTCTTTTCCAAATGTAGTAAACAGTGTAAAGTCAGAAAGTATTTTCCTTAAATATCAAGGGAAAAACATTTGGAAGATGTTCTGGATTGGCAGGTGGTTGTCAGTTGCATTGTGAATGTCACAGGAATGAAGGCCAGCTGGCTGCAGGAGACTTAGGAGTTTCCTTCCAAGATAGAGGAGCGTCTCTGACAGCTCCAGGAATCTGAATGGGCACTACATGGTAAACTGGATGCCCGTGTTTCATTCATTCATGTAACCCACACGTAATTTGACTTCTGTTTGCCAGGTACCATGCTAGGCCTGGAGGACAGGGATGAGCAGGACGGTGCCTGTCCTTGCCAGCATTTGGGGGATGACAAACAGTAACTTAAGCTGAATTACAGAACAAGCAGTTTCCTAAACAGATGTAGACTGTTCACACGTGCTGTGAAAGAAGGGGCGTGGTTAGAAAGTACACTGTAGAGGTGCCTGGCCTAGACCTACACTTGGCAGGAGGCATCTCTGAGGAAGTGACATCTGAACAGACTACTGTGAAATGAGAAGTTGGTCACACGAAGAGGGAAGCATTTCAAATGAGTTTGAGTATGTGCAAAGGCCTTGAGGCAAGAAGTCAGCTTACTTAAGGAATTGAGACTTATCTGGAGGTTCTAGCAGAGCAGCAGCTACTCATATACCCTTGACCCAAGAATGCTGTCCTCTGTTCAAGCACATAGCTTCTGGAGGGACGCCATGGGTGGTGAGGGAGGAAGAGGACACCTGCTTAGTGAGCCAGAGCAGCCGAATCAGCCCTAGCAATCCATGGGGTGCCAGATGTCTCAGCCAGATCACCCTCACATCCTTATTGAAGGACTTGAAAGAAGACCAGTAGTTTAAGAAAAATGAGCAAGAAGAGAGAAAAGATGGCGCTCTAAGAAGGGAGCAGGAGCTGGCCGTGCAGGGCTTGCATGGAGATTGTACTCTGATCCTATGAGCAGTGTGCAGCCATGTCTTGCATAGACTGCTTCAGCCAACATGGATGAGTGTGCTCATTCTTTGTAAAAAAAAAAAAAGAAAGAAAGAAAGAAAGAAAGAAAGAAAGAAAGAAAGAAAGAAAGAAAGAAAGAGAAAGAAAGAAAGAAAAAGTCAGGCATGGTGGCACATACCTGTAATCCCAGTACTGTGTAGGTAGAGGTGGAGACAGGAAGATCAGAAGTTCTAGGTCATCATCAGCTACATAAAGAGTTTAAGGTCAGCCTGGGCAATATTTGACCCTCTCTCAAGAAAAAAAGGAAGGAAGAGAGGAAGAAAAAGTCGAATATAAAAGAGTGTGCCATGTGATGTGCCCGTGGCCTTCACCATCATATGTGTGTCATGTCTGGATTGCATCAGGAGGCCACAGCAAGTAATGACCCTGAATCCTGTGAAGTTCACAGCCAGAGAATCGCCATCAGAATAATGAATCCCTGTGGTGTTCCCACAACCCCATTGCCTGAAGACACATTCCTCAGAATGTCTCCTGTCGATGAGTGGTGGACAACTCCACTGTGTGCAGCTGTGCTCCTCTCCTGGTACCTCGTCAGCCCTAGCATTTTCTCCCTTTGGCAGAACTTCAGCTACTGCCTGGATTGCTTCTAATTTTCACTATGATTTCTTCTCTTGAGAAACATATTGATTATTTTCCAAATGGGAATTTCTCCTTACCTTTGGAATGATTGATTTCTACTTTAATTTGCTGTGATTACAGAACATATACTAAATTGTTTGAAATTGTTTAGAAACCTGATTTACGACCCAATGTATAATCTATTTTGGTAACCTGATGTGATGGTTAATCATTGTCATCACAATTGGACTTGGAATCACCTAGGAGACACCTCTGGGCATGTCTATGAGGGTATTTCCAGAGAAGCCTAACTGAGGGGGGAACACAGACCATCTCATGGCTAGGTTATTGAACCAAGAATAAGGAGGAAAGGAGAAAGTGAGCTGAGCACCAGGATTCATCTCCTGCTTCCTATCACATGACCTTTTGCTCTGTTGGCCTAGAAGTCTTAGTTTCATATGGGGGAGTACTTCTGTCAAGGAGCAAAACAGCCATTCTTTTGAACTGGAAGCTAAGACTTCCCCCCTGGGCACTTTGGGCTCTTTATGCCTTTGAGTCAACAGGTTGAGAAAGGGAGTTACAGTGCTATCAAGGGTGATTGATCCACACTACCAGGGTGAAATTCGAATTTTTGTTTCTCTACAATGGAAGTTAGGAAGAGTATGTCGGGAACGCAGATCTTTTAGGTCAATTCTTAGTGTTACCATGTTTTGTGGCCAAGGTCAGTGGGAAACAATAGTCCAAGCAAGGCTGGATGATAAATGGCCCCGACCCTTTAGGCATAAAAGGTGTTCATCACCTCCCCAGGTAAAGATCAAAGACCTACTAAGGTGCTTGCTGAGAGTGAAGGGAGTACATCGTCATAGGCAGAAGAAGAAGGTGTTTATAAATACTACATACACCTAAGGCCGTGTTACCAGTTACAGAAAGGCGAAAAGTAACTAACACACCCCAAGTTTTTAAGAAGGCTGGAGCTCGATTGTAGTGGCAGAAGGCTATGGAGTACCAAGATTCATTCATTTTTCTCTCGCTCTCTTTCAAATAGATAAAAAAATAATTTAAAATAAATAAATTTTTTAAAAGAAAGTTAGAGCCGGGTGTGGTGGTACACGCCTTTAATCCCAGCACTTGGGAGGCAGAGGCAGAGGCAGAGATATAGGAGGATCACCATGAATTCGAGGCCACCCTGAGACTACATAGTGAATTCCATGTCAGCCTGGGTGAGAGTGAGACCCTACCTCAAAAAAAAAAAAAAAGAAAAGAAAGAAAGAAAGAAACAAAGAAAAAGAAAGTTATTTATCGGTAGGTCCACATTCACCCAGTGGATGAAGTTGGTCAGCCATTCTGTCTGTCCTTACTGGTTTACACATTTAACACTTCTGAGATTAGTTCCCTTCATTTCTGACTGAAAAGCTTCCTTAAACCAACACAGTGGTACACACTTATAATCCCAACCCTTTGGAGGCTAAGGCAAGAGAATCATGAATTTGAGACCAGCCTAGTCTATATAGCTTGATCCCATTTCAGAGTTTCAATACACACACACCTCTTCTTTCAGTGTCTCTCTGAGTGTCAGGTTACTCGTCTACAGATATCTTTATTTCGTTTTCCTAGTGGAGGAAACTGCAGTCACTCTTTCAGCCATGAAGATCTTTGCTTATCACTGCATGTCTGTTTTTCTCTTGAGCTGATGTTGCTATCACTCCTTGGAGAGATTCTTCTTTACTGCCTATTTTTTAGCAGTTTTATTAAGGTATGATTAGGCATAGATTTTCTTCTGGGTGGGAGGAGGTAGTTCATGGCTTAGCCTTTCATCAGTTTTTGAAGTTTCTAGGCCATTGTCTCGTCACAGTCCTCTCTTGCCTTATCCTTCTCCTCTCTAGGATTCCAGGTACATGTGCCGTGACTCTTTTTTTCCATTTTCGCCACTTTTCAAAGCCTCTGTGCTGTAGCCTGCAGGTTTCCTTTGGTCTTGTTTGGCTCACTGGCCCTCTGTATTGTCACCTCTCCTTACGGCGTCAGGTTTGCCTTAGACATACTTCCTGAGTGCTGCATTTCAGTTACTTCATGTTTCTCAATTATTGATGTACCTGTTTTTATTATTAAGGTTTTCCAGCTTTTGTGACATTCTGCTTTTTGATCTATTTTCTTTTCTTTTTTTTTAATAATTTTATTTATTTATTTGAGAGTGACAGACACAGAGAGAAAGACAGATAGAGGGAGAGAGAGAATGGGCATGCCAGGGCTTCCAGCCTCTGCAAACGAACTCCAGACGCGTGTGCCCCCTTGTGCATCTGGCTAACGTGGGACCTGGGGAACCAAGCCTCGAACCGGGGTCCTTAGGCTTCACAGGCAAGTGCTTAACCGCTAAGCCATCTCTCCAGCCCTGTTTTCTTTTCTTGATCACATTGACACTTGTGTAAAACTCATCTGAGGGTCCATTTCTGCTGCCCTTTTTTCTCCTTCGTGGACACAATTTATTTGTTTCTGATAATTGTTGATTCAATGTCACATGGAATATTAGGGCTGTGATGACTGACCTTTTCCAAAGGTGTTCCCCTGCCTCTATGCACCTGGATGAAGGAGGTCTTCTTGCTGAAGGTCTTGATCATTCCAAGAGTCATCTGCATCATTGTTCTCATGGTGTGGCTCTGAGAACACTACTTTCTTGAAGCTCTAAACTGCTTTTGCTTCCCCAGCTGTGTGAGCCTTCTGGAAAGATCCCTTGGCCTGTTGGTGGCCAAATTTCTGTGTGCCTCGTAGCCTTTTGCCTTGAGAGGCTGAAGAATTGACAAGTGCTTTTAAAAGAAGAAAACCACTGAGTGTTAGCCGGCTCCTGTCTATATTCCTGATGCTCCAATGCGATCCTCTGAGGAGTGTTTTCTCCCTCCATTCCTGTAAGATCACTGCGCTGTCACCCTGCCTCCTCTCCTTTGAGGGAAAGTGGCTTTAGGAATGTTCACCCACCACTGCATGGCTCCCTTCTCTGGTCTTGGCCTGCTTATCCTAGTTCCCTTAGTCCTTAATCACCTGTGGTGACTGGTTTTCATTCAGGCAAAGCATAGATCTCCCTCAGGCTGCCCCCTGCAGTTGGAAGCTGAGCTCCTGACAGTCTCCCAGGAATGGCTGCACTTAGCCAACAGGAGGGCCATGCGAGCAGAGGAAACAAGTCCTGAAACAGAGTTAGCCAAACACTGCCTCACTAGCACAGGGTAGATGCCCCACAAGACTCTCCCAACGTTTCCCAAGGCTTGGGCCAAGACCAGCACATGCCAGCATCTCAGAGACTCCTACCTTATGGGTCAGCAGAGGGTGCTTGTTGGTGAAGCTCAGAGCCACAGTTTGGGGTCTCTTACTGTGGAAGAATTATGTTATTGGGGTAGACATGAATATCCAAAGTGGGTATATACGCATACACCCTCCACCTCACCACAGCGCAGCCAGCGGGATGGCTGAGACTTTCTGAAGGAAGAGATTAAGACCCCAGGGAACATCCTGCATTTATTGTGTCACATCTATTTTTTATGACAACCTTCAGTCCTCTTCCGGTGGGATTCATTCAGAGCCTGCCTTGGCTTCTCATTGTCAGGAAGCATGTACAGTCCTCCTGGCCCCCAAAAGAGCCAGCCCTTAGAGAGGCCAGAACAATTGAGGGGAGGAAGAAGGTTATTAACTGTTTCCTGAGACTGAGTCATTGTGCTCCAGGACTTTGATCCAAGAAGCTCTGATTAGTGTCACTTGGAACCAGCTGCCACTGAGGGTCTTCCCTCTCCCTCAGAAGACAGGGCTTACTATACAGGCTGTGGTGGGGAAGAGGGCCCACCTGAGAGAATAAGTTGAGCCCCACCCCCCATGTAGTTGATGGCAGGTGACTTATTAAAACCAAAGATGTTTATTTGGACCTCAGATAAAGTGGCATTCTCAACATTCTTTAATCCAGATAACATTCAACTCTGTCTGAATTCAAGAGATGTTAGTGTCTGGCTTCCCTATTCTGATAACCCTTAGATAACCTTTTAAACAGTAGTGGTTTAAAGATGGTCCTCCTGAGAAGTTAACAAATTAAAACTAAACCAGGGAGCATCATGATATAGGGTTGTTATGCCAAGTGCTCTTGTAGAGCAGAGGCCATTGTCCATGCAGGGCAGATGTGGAAACCAAGGCAGGTTAGCTGACTGATTGGACTCAGTATTCTGATCTGGAAACTGGGACAAGAATGGTGCCTTCCTTTGTGGGTCCTTACAGAGACCTGCTGTGGTAACGGTAACACTGCATAGTAACACCGTGGGAGGACACAGGGTGGGCTCGAAGGCAGGACTCCATCAGTGTGTCTCTCCTTAACCCTGCTGAGATGCTTGCTTCTCCAGGAATACACAGGGCAAGGACTAAGCTGCTTACTGGCGACTGGCTGCCTCAGCACTACCTATGTGAAGAGAGAGAGAGACACAGACAGACAGACACAGAGAGAGAGAGAGAGAGAGTGTGTATGTATGTGTTTCTAAGCTTTAGGACCATTGGAAGGACTTCACTTCCATGTCACTGCAGTGATGCTTTTTACATTGTTGGGAAAGGAAGATATGTAAGAAGGGAATTGATCAGCCAAGCATGGTGTTTGTGTGTGTAGGAGAGGTTGGCTGCTCACCTGTTCCAGCCCTGCCCTCCCACAGCTGGGAAGTGCTAGTGGATAGTCATTCAAGACAAAATCTACTCATCACCACCACTCCCAACCCCTGGTCAGATGAATTTGTCGATGGGACTTCAGTCTAAGATGGTGCTTGGCTCCTGGATTCAGAACAGATATTGGGTTGTGGGTCCTGGGTCCATACATCCCTGGGCAGGACATGCTTACCTCAAGCAGGTCTCTGTGTAAAAGCTTCTTTGCAATGCCTCTGACCACCACAATATGACATGCCTGCTTTGTGCCCACAGAATGTGGGGGCCAGACACTTCCACTGTGCCTTCCTGTAGTTTTGCACTCGTGTTTGGTAATCACATTTTGCTAGGCTGCAAGCCATGTGTAGGAGCTCATCTTCGTAGCCCCAAGCACTGTGGGTCTCTTGGTCACAGAGGCTCCTGTAGGAGTGGCATTTGCCATGGCAATGTGAGGGAAGCTTTCCTGGAGCAGAGGTGGTGAGGTGTTAAGCTCTGACCACGCTGTGGGTGGGGTGAACTGAGCTTCTCGGGCAGCCCACAGAGGTAGAGCAGGTGGCTTTGTAGTCAGGCGCCAATGTGAGTGGGGCCCTCCAGGGAATGTTCCAGGTGAGGTGTCAGGAATGCAGGACTATGGTGGCGAAGGCGTTCATTGCAGAGCACACAGAGATGAGGCTGGTTCTGGATGGTGAGGCCATTGGCACACACAAGAAGACTCATCCTACAAGCTGTAGCAAGTTGTAAAAAAGCTTTCAAGCTGGGAGTTGATAGTATCAGGTTTGTGCTTTAAGCAGATAACTGGCAGCCTTTGGAAGAAGGACTCAGCAACATTGTTAAGAGCAGACAAGGACTCTCAGTATTGCCTGCTGGGATGACTCACCCATCCTGCAGCTACTGGCTAGGCACCTCCTGTACACAGGGTCCCAAGGACAGCTGTGGACAGGACACAAGCCTGCTCATGGGGTGGGCCATGAGACAGATGAATGGTGAGCTGTGAGATAAGATAAGAGGACAATACAAAGTGATAGGAAGAAAACAAGTAGGACTGCCTCAAAGAGGACATAGCAACCCAGAGTCAGGGATGGGGGCTAACATCTAGATAGGACTGAGGAATCAGGAGCAAAACAGTTGCTCCCATCCAGGGAGTGAGACTCTGGCCTCTAAGCTATGGCTGGGCAAGGAGGGCTCAGTCCACACTAGGTGGCTAGGAAGCACGAGCACCTGACCATGCTCTATTTTTCCTCTGTTCTCTCTAATGTTGCCGGCCACCAGCACTGAGTGGAAGGGGAGAGAGCCAGTCTGAGGACCGTGGTATTGGAAACAAAAATGTTAGATACGAAGGGCCTGGAGTCCATGCAGCCATTGTGCCCATGTAGCTGATACCCACTGGGGTGGGCTTGACAGTGCTGGCCACAGGCTTACAAGAAGGAGCGGCCAGCCTCAGCCATGGGCTTTTTTGGTGTTCAGAGATCCATGACTTAAAAACCAGGCTTAGAGACGACAGTTTGTTAATCCCCTCCCCTCGACAAAGACGGAAATGGCATTTCATTCCCAGCTCTATTAATGGGCTCACTTTGGGAATAAAGCCAGCATCCCCAAAGGCAGAGGCTGGGTGCGTCGTCTTTGTGCCACTTTTGTTTTCTTTTGAGTGTTACATTTAGATTAGCTTCTGGGGATTAAATGTTATTACAGTCGAATCTTTTTTTTTTCTTCATTTTTAATCAGTTGAGAGGTGACTGCTTAGCATTGTTGTCGTTAGATTTATTTTCCCAAGTCCTTTTGCCTCCTCATTCTTAATCTTCAGAGAAAGCTTTGCTAACGCTTCACCTCTCCCTGTTTTGGGAGAGCAGCCCTCCAGGCAGGAAGGGTCTTTATGTCCAACCTAGCCATGCCATCGCAGCCCAGTGGGTGCCACATACAGTGGATACTTGCTTGTCCTCTGGGCAAAGGCAGTCCTGGCAGCCCTAGCAAATGGGTAGGAAAGTATCACACAGTAAAACAGTGCCACAGCAAAGGATCCCCTCAGCTCTGGATGCCATCCGTAGTGCTGCTTGTCTAAGGCCAGCTATAGGAGCTCTAGGCCAGCCAGCTTCCTCAAGGGCCCAAGAGTAGTGAACCCCGTGTCTCTAGACCTGGTATCAGCATCCTCGAGGGCCCAGGAGCAGTGAGCCCTGTGTCTCTAGACCTGGCATCAGCCTCCTCAGGGTCCGGAAGCAGTGAGCCCCATGTCTCTAGACCTGGCTCTTGAGAGGTCATTGTAGATGTCACAGAAAGATGGACCCTATCAGATAGAAATTTAGGGAACTTGTATGCCCCCTGCGTCCTTTTCCTTCAGTGCCCTCCAGGTAGGCACACACCTGACAGGGCTCCTCTCTCCATCGCTGCCAGAATGCAACGTGGGCACTGCCTCCATGATCCAGAGGCCAGGCTGTGTCAGCAGTACACACCCACCAGGTTGCAGCCCTAAATTTATTGCCCACTGATACTTCAGCTGACTCTCTGGCTATCCCAGAATCTTCCTGTACATTTGTCTCCATGCAAAGCTACAAAGTTTGGACTTGGGTCTGTTTACCTTCTTCCCACGAGCTGCACTCTGGGTAGATACAGTCCATCTGGGGGACTGCTGTTTTGCCCATGAAGGTTCTGTCGTCCCACATTCAAGAATGTGCCTTCCCACTTCAGCTAAGTCACCAATGATAGTGACCTCTGCCTTGCAGGCCAGTGTTCAGGCTTGGCCAGGAGCTTGCTACTGTTCTTCTCTGCAGGCTGGATCACGAAGAATGCAGGTAGAGGCTGGGGCTGTTGCCCTGCTCACATGCCCTGCTCTCCTAGCCAGGATCCCTGAAGAGAGAAGAGAGGGTGGGGGATGTGTTTTCAATAGACTCACCCATCCCTCCTGGCTGTCTCCCCCTTTCTAAGCACTCCCAAACCAGCCTTTGGAACATCTGTGTTCTGCGCTCTGCCTGTGTGTGATGGAATGTCCCCTTCCAGAGACCGTGTCATTATGTTGGCTCCTCTCCTGAATGCTGTGCTTCTGCTTTGACAAGCTGTGGAGAGGGGGTGGTGTGGTGGCTCAGACTGGGCACACTCCACATTCTTGAGCACAGTTCAGTGCATGGGGGCACTGGCAGCCATGGGAAGAAGTGTGGTCTTCTGATCAGCCTCCTGCCTACGAAGACCTTCTGTGCTTTCTGTGGTGCTTGTTCCATTTCCTGGGAGGAAGCCAGATACGCCGAAGCACAGGCGCTCTGAGGCAGAGCAGGAAGCAGAATCAAATCCTGGTGGCACCTCTCACAGTGGCCCCCTGCAGCCTGAGGTGTCTCAGCAGTTGACCATCACTAGCTCACAGGGCTACTGTGAGGGCTGAGCCCATCCCCTCCTTCCCTCCTCACCTGTGCAGTAAAGGCTCCATCACTTTTGGAAGCTGGATGAGAGGTTGTATCTATCTCCAACCCAGTGTTGCTCGAGCCTACACAAGTACACATCCGCCCTCCTGTTCCTGTCCCCAGAGCCTGCAGCCTGGTCTAGGGAGAAGGACTCCTTGCTCCTCTGGCTGCTGCTTGGGAAGTCCCAGCTGCCTGTCATCAGGAAGCCTGGGGGGTGGGATGTGTTCTGTTCACTGGGACAGCTTTGGTGCAGCAGTGACAAAGGGCAATATGAGGACTTGCCTCTCACTGCCCCTCCCGGGCATGCCCTCCACAGCATTCTTCCCCTGTCCTTCCCATGAGCATTGGGGTCATCACGAAGTCACCCTTAGGCTTCCTAGTGGTCAGCAAGTACTCTGTGGCTTAAGCTGTCTTCCTGGGGTTCTGCACATGGAAGTGGGATTTTAGATAAACCTTCCACTTCCCTCTTGGCCTGAACACACACATGTGCTGATGAAGTCCTCCTAATCCTGTCAGGCCAACCCCAGCCTCGTGAGCCAGTTTCTGGTCACAGCACTCATGTGCCCTGACTCTGTAGCCCTCATGACCAAGTTGGGGCTTGGGAACTAGTGAACTGTGACCTTGGACGCTTCTGCCCTGCTTCATATCATTTCGCACAGTCATGCCCAGTCCTTCCCCTTTTGAGTTTATATCCACCTCTGAGCTTCTGGGGCGGAGGGGGGGAAGGAATGTGTGTAAGTGTGTGTGTGCTTGCTTGCACATGCACCACAGGTTAACGTGTGTCTTCTTCAATTGCTTTCTACCTTATGTATTGGGACAGGGTCTGCTACTTGAATTCACAGCTTGCCCCTGCAGCTAGTCTAGCTCGCCAGCTTGCCTTGGGAATCCCATGCCTCCACCTCCTGAGTCCTGGGATCACAGGCAGGATGCCACAGCATTTACCAGGGTGCTGGTGATCTGAACTCTGGTCTTGACATGTGAAATAGTAAGCAATTTATCTACCAAGTCATCTCCCCATTTGGTGTTCTCTTCTAAGCTCATCACCAGATGAAACGGAATCCAAGTCAATTAGTGCTCCCACCAAAACACCAGCCCACAGCCATGGTTACCTATACTTGAAAAGAAGGTCTGGATCAGACCACCCACAAAAGGGTAAGGCTCAGTCCTTGTTGCATGGAACACGTAGACCTGCTTAGAGTAAAAGAGAAAACCTCCCTCCCCATTTTTCATGATGGAGAAGTAGGCTCTGCTGAGCTCCTATGCCACTGGAAGAGCTATAGGCGATGTGGAGCAGGATACAGGGTTCTGCTTTCCTTGTCCAGACCCAGGCATGTAGGTTGTACCCTGTAGCTTCCCAAAGGCAAGAGTTACTAGAGGGGGCGTCTGTGTAAGAAGTCAGGCTCTGGCAAGGTGTGGCTTGGGGGAGAGAGCCCTTTGGGGTCTTTGCTGCACCCTGTTGCTGGGGGTCTCTGTCAGTGGCCTTCCCAACATGTTATGCTTCAAGGCTTCCTGGGCCATGGAGGCCCATGGATGAGTCCTGTGAATCGCATGGAATACAGTGTCCAGAGCCTGGCCAGAGCAGCGCCTCGGGATCTGCATGGCCATCCAGCGCCCAAGAGATTGCTGTGCCCCGTAGTCCAGACCAGTTGCCAAGTGAGGGTGTTCCAGCCAACAAATTAATCACTTCCCCAGAAAGTCCCCCAGGGAGAGCCACTAAATCTAGTCTGGCTTCTAAATTGCCTGAGGTTGGGGGTAGGGAGACTAGTGTAGATTGAAGGGACCTGCTCCTTTCTCCTACCATGAGCAGCCAGCTCTACTTCTGGGCCAGTGCACTGAGAATGTGGGCCTGGGCCTTTCTAGGAGGCAATGCTATCCTTCTGCCCGTGTCCACAGTGGCATGGGCCCTCACACTGGCACACCTTCCTGCTGCCTGCAGGGTGCACACATACCCAGTCACAAAAAGCCAGAGCAACCTGCTACAGGGCACATACTGGAGGGGTGGGCATAGGCAGGCTGTGGACACTGCCTAGGCAGGCAGAGGCGTGGCAGCTGCCCCTCCGTGTGCTGGCTTAGCAGTACTATGGTTCTGATTCTTCTTCTCCTTGGGGCCCAGACCCTCCCTATGGCCAAGGAGTCATCTCTTACTCCCAGAAGCCTCTCTGACCCTGGGGGACTTCCACCAAGCTGTACATGAAAGGAGAGAATCCCAAGAAGTCAGGGTTTCAGATCCTCATCTGCTCCATGACATAGCTGGGCCACAGGGTCTCCAAGGCCTGGGGAAGGTTAACCTGCCTGCCTCCCCTCTTTGGCCCCAAGCACTTACTGCACAGGCCACCCACTTCTGGATGATCCAATGGACTCTTGAAGGGATGGCTATGCCCAGCCCCCATGTCCTGTCATTTTTAGGAGCCAAGGGGGCTCTCCACAGCTTTTAAGTGGATAATTAAATTGGATCCTGGTGGTGAAAACAGTGAAGAAGAGTTAACTTTGCACAATCCCATTTATTTACTTGTAAGTAGGCAGAGTGAGAGTGTGTGAATGGGTGTGCCAAGGCCTTCTGCCACTGTAAAGGAACTCCAGACACATGTGACACTTTGTGCAGCTGGATTTACATGGGTACTAGGGATTTGAACCTAGGCCATTGGCCTTTCCAGGCAACCACCTTTAACCACAGAGCCATCACTCCAACTTACGTTTTTATGTCTTTGGTAAGGATGAATACAGGCATCTTTCACTGTTTCCATTTAATTAACACAAAGGCCAAGTAAGACTGTGTTGCAGTCAGGTTTGCATTGCTGGTAGAAATCACCCAACCAAGAGCAGCTTCTGGGAAAAAACGGTTTATTTTGGCTTACAGGCTTGAGAGGAAGCTTCACAATGGCAAGGGAAAATGATGGCATGAGCAGAGGGTGGACATCAACCCCTAGCTAACTTAAGATGGACAATAGCAACAGGAGAGTGTGCCAAACACTGGAAGGGGAAACTGGCTATAACACCCATAAGCCCGCCCCCAACAGTACACTGCCTCCAGGAGGCATTAATTCCCAAATCTCCATCAGCTGGGAACCTAGCATTCAGAACACCTAAGTTTATGGAGATGTCTGAATCAAACGACCACAGAGTGTAACAGTGTTAGAACACCCCTTCTCGCGTGCCCCATATACACACACTCACACCCACATACATGCACACAGCCCAGCACCAGCTTGCCGTCGTTTCCTCGTGGACTCCTGGAGCGATTGCCCTGTCTGTCTGTGACATAGTGGTGACTGCCTCTTGTGGCTCTGGGTCTGAGGGAAGTTGGATGGTCGTCACAGAGCTCGGACCAGGAAGAAGGAACCCCCCCCACCACCACCCCCAGGAAATAGGAAGCTCCGCAGCAGACTCACTTTCGCATTGTCAGGACTTTGAATTCCATGGGATAGATGAATCGCCTTCCCGACTTTGCTGTGATGGCGCTTGTCAGGAATGCCCGGGAGTTTTACTTAACCTAACAAGTGATTGCCCTTCCCATTAGCTCTGCAAACAGGCCCCTAATTAGTGAATTGGTGAATGACAGTTGCCTCTGGGGTCATTAGTCCTGACAGTGCTGGCGGTGTTCCGGGCACTGTCACTGTCATAAAGCATGTTGTCAGGCTTCACTAGAAATCGAGCTGGGGAACACTGTACTGTCGCCCACTCTTTTCATCTCTTATGTTATCTCCTTGGTTAGATAAAGTAACTCCTACCTCAAACAAGAATAATTTCTAATTGTGGATTAGAAACATGGATTTTTGGAATAAAGACCAAAGAAGTGGTCACACCGATTCCAAATAAGAAGACTGTTTTAGGAAGTATAGTTCCATGATTTGGGAATCACTTTGCATAGAGCAAGTGGCTTGCCACAAAGTCTCGTACTTCCCAGGCAAGCACAGATCAAGTGCTTCTGCTCTGGCAGCACAGGGTGCTCAGTTCGTACCCTGCACGTGCCTCACCCTGAGCCTGGGTTTACAAAGAGCAGGAAGCTGAGCAGCATAGCCACATGACTGGGATGTGGCACCCCTCCTCGGGGTTTCTGCTCTTTGAAAGCCTCCTGCTCACCACATGAGTTGACCTCAGGCCCAGCATGGTCTGTGTCTGACAGCTTACCACATGAATGACCTTGTACTCGGGACAATCCTAGGGTGTGAAAATCCACCCTCAGTCTGAGGCCCTGACTTTTGGGGTCGTGGTTATCTTCACTAGTAGTGCAGGACTACAGTGGAGGTCCCAGGCTGGCATTCCAGAGGCCAAAATGGCATGGCGGGGTGGGGTGGGGCAGGGTGGGGGTGGGGCATAGCAGAGCTCTACAGAGACCAGGTGCAGGCTGGTGGGAACACCTGTGACAGAGAGGTGCTTTGCATTCAGGTTCTCTTCTGTATGGATTCCTGTTAGACCAGCTCACAGCCATGGGCTGCTTGGTCTAAATGCTTCTCTAAGCAAAGGCCAGAAGCCTGTTGGAAGACACAAAAGGAGGTTGGAGAGAGGGCTCAGTGGTTAAAGGTGCTTGCTTGAAGACACAAAGGGAAAACAAGGTGTTGATATTGCAAAGTTCACAGTGAGTCACGGATGTAAAATGTATGACACTTTCTATATAATAACAGTGAGTAATGAAACTGCATTTACTTGTTCAAAAGTAGAGTAGCAGAAATGCACATGGAAAAATTTAGGAAAATCCTGCAAAGGTTATTATACCCCAGAACAAATCCTAATCTGGCTCCCATGGAGCAGTTTGGGAGCTAGAAGGCCAGCACATGTGAACACAAGAAGAGCATCTTTGAAATTCAGTGCAGCTATGAAGTTCAGAAGCCATCAATGTTAAGTAGACCATACACCCAAGTGGCTAGCTGCAAGGCACTATGACTTCCACCTACCATAAAGCCAGCCACTGGTTTTCTTGGCTGGAGTAAACAGGACAGAAGCTAGAACTGGATGCAACCTCCCATTGGATCTGAAAAATGGAGCTTCTAAGGACCAAACAAGCAGCCTGCACTCGCTCCTAGGCTCGTCCTTCTGCCCCTCCTAAAGAAAGGCCCAGTCACTACACAGGTCATCTATGAGTCCGCACTCCTTGTCCCCAGCTCCCAGAGCACACTGGTGGTGGTGTGTGCTCTGCATACTCAGGCTGGCAACAATGAGCACGTACTGTTGAATATTGGGGCCAAACAGCCATAAAACGTGGAAGGTGGAAGGGATGTGAAGGGATGTCATAGTGTAGGGTCTTTAGTCACTACTGGGGACTTGGGACTGCAGTAATCCATGGTGCCCAGTCAAAGAGCCCACAGCTGGAATTCTGTGACGTCCTCTCGGCCACATGATGGAACAGGGGCTTTCCAGAGTAGATACGGAAGCCAAGCTATAAATTATCTTGCTGTGAAGACATCAGAGGTAGGACATGACTTCAGGATCCCAAGAAATGGCTCTTAACTGGTCACTGTACTCTCCTGACTTATAAGAGGGCCATTGCCACCAGGGAAACTGGCAAGGGGCCTTTTGGCCTGAGAGTAAGGGAGGGGGTGGGAAGATGGAAGCAATGTGGTCACATCCTACAAACCACCACTGTCCAGGTACCAGCCTGAGATCTAGGACCAGAACCACTGTGACTCAGGCAAGATCATTGTCCCTGCCCTTCACTTCCCAGGGGGTAAAATGGGGTGTTCAGATGACATGAGAGATAGCAAGCAGAGGGCCTGGCACAAGGGGAGGGGCACATGGAGCCAGTCTTACTTATAACCACCATCGAACTATCGACTCTTATAATGCAGTGTCCACTTCACACTCTTCAAATTGCACTACGTGCCACCAGCCACATTAAAAGACCAATGCCAACAAGGCATTCTTGTGCCCTTCCTTCTGGGGCCATACCAGTGAGTCCCACAGTCCACATAAGAATAGGCCCCTCCCCCAGGACTAACCAGGGCAGACGCCACTGGTCCCTACCCAGAGATCTCTCTGGAAGCTATGTGCATCACCAGTGTAGCTGAAGAGGTCTCTGCTGGCGGGTCGCTCGGCTGCCCCACGTGGCCCACAGCTCCCTTCACCTGGCACGTTGTTCCTTTAGCCCGAGCAGCTAGCTCCCTCTGCAGCGTGCTTCTCTCTGCAGTCTTCCTGAGGACAAATTAGGGAGGGCAGTTGTGTTCACCACACCCTTCCAGTGCTCCTGGCAAGCTAGGAAGACTTGAATATATCACCCTATTTATCGTCCCTATTTTATAGGCAATAAGCTGGGGAGTCGGCGAAGCGAAAGCACTTGCCAAGGTCATGGAGGCAAAGAGCCGGAGCCGAGGTTTCTGTCCAAGTCAGCCTGCCTCCATCAGTTTGTGGGGGAGGTGTGGCAAGGGAACACGGCTGGCACAGGACCCAGGGTGGAATGTTGAGTGCCAGCAGCTTGGGCAGGATTTTGCCTTGGGAGGCCCGCAAGAGCGCGTGAGCTTTGAAATGGTCGAATCGGATGTGTGGTTCAGAAAGATAACTCTAGAGCTGTGTATTGTCTGTTTCCCATCCCATCTTTATGCTCCTGATTGTTTTTAAACTCAAGTGCAGGAAATTACATTTTTCTCTCCCTGATTTCATGCATATTCCAGCCTGTCATTCCAGCCAGCCACTTTCAGTTTGTGTAATTGCCTGTGTGTGCGCCTGCATGTGTACCCATGTATGCTCACGTGTATGGGTAGTGGGGGTCATAAAGTGACAGGAGAGAAGATGCTTCCTGCCATGCAGCCACTGGCCTGTGACAACTGTGACTTTTGACTACCAAGAAATCAGGAATTGCATTTTTCATAATACCTGGACAGTGATGGAAAATGATGAGGTGCCAAAACAGCATGACAGCCTTTTCACAGGATTTGCACCCTGGATTTGCACCTTGCCCGCTGGCTCTGTCCCACTAAGTGATGTGGGTATTCAACTTGGAATTTCAGAAACAAGTGCTACCTTTGCCTCTTCGATTAAACAAGTATTTATTGAACTCCTGCAGTGGGTGAGTGCTCTTGCTCAGTGTTCCATCTTATATGTGTTCTTCTAGAACCAGCAGAAAACAAAATATGTGCATGTAAAACACTGGACTCTTAAAATCCAGGCTTTGGTGTCTATCCATAGTCTGGTTTGCAATAAAAAAAATATGTTCATGAGTGTACATGTATCTTCGTATCTGTATATGCAAAGATAGATTGTGCCTTTCAAGTTTTCCAAAGTGAGCATCAATGTGGTCTTCTCGTTATAAAAATGACATTGAAGTTGGGCGTGGTGGCACACGCCTTGAATCCCAGCACTCAGGAGGCAGAGGTAGGAGGACTGCTGTGAGTTTGAGGCCACCCTGAGACTCCATAGTGAATTCCAGGTCAGCCTGGGCTAGAGTGAGACCCTACCTTGAAAAACCAAATAAATAAATAAAAATAACATTGAATAAAATATAAAAGTGAATATTGAATTATATGTGTAATGTATAACAAAGCTACAAGAAAACATAAGGAAAGTCTTTAATAACCCTAAACCCCCTGCTTATGATTTGGAGACATCATTCATTTCAACAGGTCCCTCTGCAGTGCACAGGGTGTCTGCTGTCTTCCCTCACCTACATGTCATAGACACAGCTTAGTGTCAAATGTAGAGTTATGCCTTCATGTTAATCGCCTCATTCTCCCATGTTAGCAATCCTCCATCGAGGCTTCTCAAGTGATTTCCAGTCCCTAATTCAGTGAGTGCTGAAAAGAACCGCCTCATCTGAGTGTGCTTCCTTGTTTAAATTCATCTCAAAGAAGTTGCTGGGTTGACATATATACCAAATGAACTATATGTATGTATATTTATAGACATATTTTACCCACTGGCCCTCCAGGAAAGAAAAGTGCCAATTTCCACTTTACACAGTGATACTAAAGGATGTACATTTTCCCAAGACTTCCCAAGCATGACATGATTGTAATGGTATTTAGGGGCAAAAAATCTTCACCAGTATCCAAGGAAGAAGATACTTGGCTTTTAATACTCTGCATTTCTTCAGGTGCCAAGTGAAATAAAAAACCTCTTCTTACGTTGCTGGCTTTTTGATCGGTCTTTGCATGGGTTGCTTTCTTGCAGCCTGTGCCATCATGGTGTGGTGGTATTATTATCCAGTTACCCATTTGGTCAGGACAGCTGTCCTAGTTAACTTGGTATTTAATCTTCACTCTTTGGAGGTTGTCTGGAGTTGGGGGTCAATTGTGTTTTGTTCCTTTCTCTGATTGTGGTTTGTGTTTTGTTACAAAGGCCATCCCTCCCCAATGCTATAATTCCACACACCCAAACTTTCAACTGGAGCTTGGAAGGTTTTATTTCATGCTCTTGGCAAGCACTTTATCCATTGAGCCATCACCCAGCCCCTTTATTTCATGCTCTTAAACTGTTCCTCCAAATAGCCCACTAGGTTCTCCTTGGGAGTGAGGCGTGACGTACAGATCCATTTGTATTTTCCCAAATAAGACATACTTCATCCCACTGGTTCTGATCTAAAAGTCCTGTCTCTCCCCCTACCCCACCACCCACCAATCATAGGCTGAGTTCCTACTCAGAAACTCAGATCCATTTCTAGACTACTCCTCAGGACCAATCCTGCATGCTGTAGATTCTTTTAAAGTGCATTGTGAAGCTGCAGTCATTTAAAATATTAAGTATCTGGCAGAACAAGTTCATCTACCTTGATTGTCTTTGCCAGTGTGTTTTTTTGAGATGACTTTAGAATCACATTGTCAAACTTCTCCAGCCCCACTCACTCTCAACCGGAAAAAAGAAAAAGAAAATCTTGTTGGGTCTTTTTTGGAATGCAGGCTTCCTCCTGACTACACTCAGTCCTATCAAATCACCATCTCTATTGTTTGATTGCTTATTTGGGGATGTTCCAGCCCAAAGCATGGTTGTGACGTCCGCACAAAGACCTCCAGAACTCCTGCATCCCTTGACCAAGGCTCCCTAGTTCTTCACCTGCTGTGGGCTCTGCAGAGGAAGAAGCATCGTCTGGTCTGACCTGCCAGCCCAGCATTCCTAAGTACAGCTGCCCTTAGTGCACCTCTCAAGGCATCCTCCATGGCTACCATGACCCCTTCAGGTTAAGAAATAACCAACTTTGGACAGTCAGTCCATATACCATGTTTTACTTGCTGTCTCACTTGCTTCTTTGGTCCAGGCCCTGTCCAGGAACTCATTCAGACTTAGTTGCCATGCGTCCTCAGCTCCTTCATATGATACCCTGGGAATGTGTATAGGAATCATGGTTACAGAATTGCCACTGAGCCCAGAGTCTGGCGGGCTCCAATCTGCAGAGGACAGAGAGGGAGCAGTGCATTAATAAGAGTCTCAGCAGACAGCCTGGGGATAAATTGGAGGAGACGCCCAGGTGGCATGACAAAGGATGCATCCTAGCCAGGCTGGATGTGTAGAAAAAGGCCTTTGGAGGTACCACATGCTTTCTGCAGTCTGGGGTGTGGAATGCTAGAGTACTGATTGCCAGGAGGATCCCAAAGTTGAGAGTTCAAGGTGTGAGAGGATCAGGAGGCAGGTTTGGGTCTCACTGAACAGTGAGGCTGCAGGAGATCTGAGTGGGGGAAAAGCATCAGCCAGGGCTTGAGGGCACTGGCAGGGAAAACCTGGCTTTAGCTCACCATTAAGGAGTTGTGTCTCAGTGTCACCAAGTGGGCCTCATTCGTAGCAAGACAAATCCTTTCTTGCTTTCAGTGGCAGACTGAAGGGGCCAGTGCCCAGCACCCATATACCTGGACTTCGAGCTGTGGCCCAGTCCAGCCAGCCACTGATTCTGCAGTTGGCTATGGGTGGCATGGTGAAGGCCCAGATAGGCGATTCTACTGTGTGCAATTAGCCCAGCCCCTGTAGGGAAGCTCCTGGGCCCTCATCAGTAGGCAGTGAGAGGTACACATTGCTAGGAAGGGCTCCCAGGTTTACATGTCCCATACTGAAGGCCAGAGAACATGACAGGGGCCTGAGCCTTCGGAGGCTCCTTCCTCACAGATACAGCAGGGTAAGAAGAAGTCACCCAGGACAGAGGGAGGGAGAGACTGCAAGGCGCAGGAGCCCAGTGGGGTCAGGAGAAGGTAGGAGAGCAGGGCATAGTGTGGCTCAGGCAGAAGCTGTCTGGCAGGAGACTGCTTGTGTGGCCAAGGCTAGGCAGCCCGGGTTACTGACCCCAGACAGCACTTGCAAACACGGGCTCATTGGTAGGAAGCTGTAAGGAGCTAGAGCCCCAGTGACTATTAATTATTGATGCCCTGCCCACCTCAGTGTATTTACGGAATATCTCCTTCCTGCTCTGTATTCTGTGCAGACCTGCAGAAACAAAGGTAATAAATTGTGGCTCCTGCCTTCCAGGCATGCTTGTCTAATGAGGAGGCAGCTCCCACATGGCCCCTGGTACTCAGGCAGGTGGTGTACAGTGTCTGGGGCTCTCACTGGTCAGCAGCCCACAGAGGGCTACAAAGTACAAGTGACTGCTTCCACCAGTGGGAGGGGACAGGAGAGGCAAAAGGCTGGCACAGGCCACAGGCTCACACAGGACCAGAGTGCACACGTGGTACCTGTGATATAGCTGTAAGGAGCCACCACCAGAAGCTTTGTAACAATCATCTGTGGTCTGTGTAGTACCTTGAAGGGAGGCAGAAAGAATGTTGCACAGAGGGAAGCATGGGAGTCACAGGACAGATTTGGGAAAGCACAGAGCATGTTGAACGAATGGTCCATGGTGCTTTCTCTCAATTCGGATTTATTGAGCACTTGCTACACACAGCATTGGCAGGGACTACAAGTAAGGGGCAGCAGAAGAGATGCAGACTAGAGGAGAAACAGAACTGTGGCTCATACAAGCTCCACATGCTGGGCATAGTGGTGAGGTGTGGCTCACAATAGGCCCTCCATGGTATCTATACATCTCTTCCTAGCACAAAAGCACCCCAGAAAGGTGTTCTTGCAGAAGAGAGGATGGGCTTGGAGTAGGCTTGAGCATGAATGCAGGTGGGTTTGCCAGGCTACTGGATGACCAACAGCCTGGAGGCAGAGGGAGCACACTGTACGCAGGTCCAGAGGCAGTTCGCTGTGGCCTGGGGCTGGCAGGGGCCCCACTCAGGAGGCTTGCCTTGCCATCTAGTAATTCTTCAGCCATGCTGGTAGGCGGGGTTGGGTGGACAGGACACGGGAACTTGAGGAATCCAAGGGAGTCTTGAGGAAGATGGGGCCTGAATTCAAAGAGTTGTAATAGAGATGGGAGAAGAGGCTCCTACTAAGTTTTTGAGCCAAACCCCATACAATTTGACCTCTTCTTAATTGGCCTCTGGAACACTCCTCCTGTTAGTCCCCTTACCTAGGGCAATTCAGGGTCAAGTCCTGTCAGAGCTGGTACTTTCCCTCCACTGCACCAATCACAGCTCATCACCCATGTCTACATGTGTGACCGCTTGAGAGCTTGGTGGGGTTTCTGTGCCACTCTGCTTCCACTAGTGACCTATATTGGCAGACCTGGCCCACCTCTCCTAGGTGCTGAGGGCGCTCACTGTGGTGCTGTACTGCTTGGCTGGCACCAGGCCCCAATCACTGTCCTCAGGCGGGTGTGCACCTGATGGAGAGCTGGGCAGAGGGCCCATCACACAGACCAGGAACTGAGAGGAGATAGCTCCGGGGGGCTGGAGTGAAGCAGGCTGGCGCTGGAGATGGCGGTGGGGACAGAGGTGGGGAAGTTTAGATACCCTGCCTGTGCATTTAATATTGATGGAAGTGAGTCTGTGGATTCCAGGCATGAAGGGTTTAATGTGGGACTGACTACAGGGCTTCCAGGACCACTGAGAGAGGTACAAGACAGTCATGGAGCCTTCACTGTCAGGAACCCAACCTGGAAGTGCTCCAGCCCCAGTCATGGAAGCTGGTGGCTCAAGATCATATGGGGAACCTGCTGTGGTATCCAAAAATCTTTGTGAAGCTCCACCAGTGTCCGCCTCTGTGAGCCTAGTGGGTGGTTCCCAGGAGCCCCTAGAATTGCCAGAGGTCAGCTTCAGAATGTGGGGTCACCTGCCTCAGCAGATTAGGGCTTCCGCTGCCTCCATCACATCCAGTGTCATGTAGCAGCTGGCAGGTGCTGGGAGCTGCTGGATGGGCTGGCTCTGGTGTTGGGGCAGGCATGGTGCTATCTGTGTACGTCATGGTGGCCCTTGTTGGATGGTACTCCTTCAGATGGAGAGAACAGCTGGGCCAGCTCAGTCTCGGGCTGTCTTGCCAGGCAGCTGAAGATTTCCGCCCTCCCATCACTCTTGCCTGCGCTCCGCTCCCTGGGCTCTGGTTGCAGGGTCCTTGGTGAACTCAGGAGCCCTTCTCAGGTGCTGCTGTGTGTGCATGTCAGCCCCAGCCTGCAGAACACTGCCTCCACCCGAGACACTGGAGCCCCCCCTTACCATGTTCCCATGCCCCCCACCTCCCCTAGCACCTGGTTCCTTCTGCAGCAGAAAAACCTACATGCAGCACTGCAGCCTCGTCAGCTGCTGCGGGGCCTTAGCCACGCACAGTGCAGCAGCCACTGCGAGCTGCTCCATTGGCGTGGGATACCAGAGCCACCACAAGTGACCTTTGTTGGCAGACCTGTCCCACCCCTGCCTGGGGTGGGACCCACAGAACCCTGTGCTGTGTGTAGCCCCAGGCTGCAGCATGGAGGTGCCTGAATGGAGTCTGCCCCTCACCCATAGCACTTAGCAAATGCTTATAGTTTCTCAGCTTTGTGGCAGAAGCCTGGGTGACAGGGAGAGCTGGACAGGACTCAGAGACTGTGATGAGAACCTTGGTCACAAGGAAGTGCCATGGAGATTGGTCTGGGCAGTGCTCGAAAAACAGATCAGGATGGTTTCAGTCACTCAGAGTGGTTGGTGGCCTTGCTTTTGAGAGAGCACCTCAGGTTAGAGGCAGCAGAGCTAGGCAGGAAGGCAGGCCAGTGTGAGGGGTGATAAACCTGACTGGAGGTGACAGATTTACCAGGTAGGAGATGATCAGGACTCAGGAGGAAAGGTAATGAATTGGTGCTGTGGAATGCTGGATACTGAGACCTGGTAATAGCACCCTTTGGGGGAAGTCCAGGGCTGGGGGTCCAAGCCAGGGGATTGTGTCTTTAACCCTACAGAGCCTAGCCATAGAGACACTTGTGGGGCATTGGTCCCAGTGTAGTCATCTTTAACTGCAGAAGAGTCCCACAACTCTGCTGCTTTGCTCCTTGCCATCTGAGACACCCCAAAAGTGCCAGAGATGGAACCCTGTGCACATGTAGTGAGGGGGCCTTTGAGGGAAAGTGCATACTTTCATTGTTTCTAACAAAGGAACAAAGAAAGGAGTGGTACTCCCCATCAGAGAAAGAAAGAAAAGAGGAGAGGAGAGGAGAGGAGAGGAGAGGAGAGGAGAGGAGAGGAGAGGAGAGGAGAGGAGAGGTGAGGAGAGGAGAGGAGAAGAGAGGAGAGGAGAGGAGAGGAAGAACTGACAGGCAGCAGCAGGCCCTTGTGTGTTGCTCACCCTCCTGGGGTGGGGGTTCCCCTTCCCTCCCCTGCCTTCTTTATCCTTCTCATTCCCCTGCCTCTCCCCAGACCGTGGCTCTCTGAGGCATGGGGCAGCTGGAGGCTGACAGCGATCCCAAGTGGCAGGTTGATCGATGGCAGATCGCCGAGTCCCACTTACCTAGGATGAGTGGCACAACGTCGATAGCAGCCGGTTAACTCAGTCCCTGGTAACCAGCCTGTCTCAGGGCGCTTGCACCCGGCTGTGGGTTGGAGCAGAGGCCTCTTCCAAGCAGCTGGACCTGGTCTGACGGAGATGAATGTCTTGTGTGCGTGGATTCTCCTGCTGCCTATAATGGAAAGCCTGCCCTGAGGTCCCCCACTGATGCTTCCCTGAAATTAAATATCAGGAGGACAGATAATAGGCCGATTCCACACCAGGCCAATATTATCAGATTGATGTCAGCAGTGATAATAGGAGAAGGATAAGTTGATGAGATTCCATTTATTAAATAAAGTGAAGAGAGACGCGGAGGATTTGGGCCTCCCATGTGAGCCTGTCTGAACAGGGTGCTTCCCGCATGCATGAGAGGCAACTAAAGGGGAGGAGGCAGCATTGGCGGTGGCTCAGGGCACCCCTCCCACCTGTCACTGTGAGGCTGCCGAGCTGATGGCAGCAGAGGAAGGTGCTGTCCCCACCAACCAGGGAGGTGCTGATCCATATCCTGTGCTGTCTTGCATCCTATCAATCCTGACCTTGAGGTGGTTATTGGCCTCTTCCTTTGCTCTCCCACCAAGAATCCTTGCCTGTGAAGCCCTCCTACTTGGAATTGGCAAGTTTCAGCTGCTGTAGAAGAGCCCTGCATCCCATGTGGTCGTAGCCTGTCTCTAGTGTCTGTGAGGATTTTGTGGAGTGGAGAGGGTGCAGTGTGGAGACACGGGCTATGCAACCAGTACACCAGGCTCTTCCTACTGCTGTGTGATCTTGGGAATGCCACTTAAGCTCTCTGGGATTCATCCATATCTACAGAGTAGCTCACATGGCTAGTGTGGATATTATCAGGGACACAGCAGTCCCTGGCAGGGGCTGGTTCTCTGAATGACCTGGACGGACCTACCCATGTGCACTCCCAGGTGAGTCTGGCTTTTCCAGACAGGTTCCTCATCCCCTCAGCTCATCCCCTTCTCTGTTGGGGAGCCAAGGCTGGCACTTGGCAGACCTGTGCATGATTTTCAGCCCTTCTCTAAGCACAGATGATGCCTTACGGGTCAGGAGTCAGAAACACTGCTGAGCCTGGCACCTATCCTGGTATGTGTACAGTAGGTGCTCAGGAGCCCAGCTGCAGGTTCAGGGGCCTATTGAAAACTAGGCCATGGTGCAATAGTATACCTCGTACCCCACTGCTTCTGTGCTGTATCTAAGGTCAGGTCAGGGCTACGCTGCCTCCCTACGAGACTTCAAATAGCAAGTGTAAGGGGGTTGTTGCAGTCAGTTTCACATTGCTGGTAGAAATCACCCAACCAAGAGCAGCTTGTGGGGGGAAAAGGTTTATTTTGGCTTACAGGCTCGAGGGGAAGCTCCATGATGGCAGGGAAAATGATGGCATGAGAGAAGGTGGAAATCACCCCCTGGCCAACATCAGGTGGACAATAGCAACAGAAGAGTGTGCCAAGCACTGGCAAGGGGAAACTGACTATAATACCCATAAGGCCACCCCCAACAATACACTCCCTCCGGAGGTGTTAATTCCCAAATCTCCATCAGCTGGGAACCTAGGTTCAGAAGACCTAAGTTTATGGAGGACATCTGAATCAAACCACCACCTTCTGCTTCTGGCCCACATAAACTGATAACCATCCATGGCGTAAAATGCAATGCATTCAGTCCGACTTTAAAAGTCCCCATATATATATATTTTTAAATCCCAATGATGTTCATACATCCCCATAGTCCTAGGTCTCTTAACTGAGCCATAGTACAAAAAAAAAAAAAAATCCCCCCAAACCCATAATGGCACAGAATAAGCATTCATAATCAAAAGATGGCACTGGGCATAGCAAAGAAATACTCAAGCAATACATGATTTAAACAGGGCAAACACCAAACTCTGTAGCTCCGAGTCCAACAACTGTAGCCAACGACAAGTCTACAAGTCCGATAATTCCAACCAGCAACAAGTCTCTGGAGTTTCAATTCCTTCCCTTCAGCTAGGCTACTCACAGTGCTGGAAAACTTCATCCGTGGCCGGCAGCTCTCCTTAGCAGCCATCTGGTAGTCCCGGCACTCCACTGGGTCTCCACTGCAATTCATGGTTCATCCTCATGGCCCCATCGGCTCTCCATGCAGGCATCCAGCAAACCTGCTTTGCACTGCCCATGGCCATTTCCAAAACACAAGGCCGTCCTGCATTTCTTATACTCTACAACACCAGGTAGGGTGCCAACTTGTTAATCTAGGGAGGGGGAAATAAAGCAGACTTTGAAGAACAGGACACTTCTTGAGCACTCAGACCCCTTCAAGAGCCTACATTCTTCCTGTTGCCCCAACTCAGGTCAGCTGGCCCAATTTCAAAGGTTGTAATCTCTCAATTTGCTTTGTGTCCAAAGTTTATGGGGTACACCTGAATCAAACCACCACAGGGGGCCTGACCCTTCCCACAGATAGAGGAAATCGAGGCTCTGGCCTGTACTCATGCTTCTGCTGGGACTGGTGGGAGCAGCCCCAGCACTGCGTCCCTTGGCCGCCGCCTCTTGTGCCTTTCTGTCTCTTCTTCAAGTGATAGTGCAGACTGCACTCCTGTCCATTTTTGCCCTCCGCTGCCTATCTTCACTAACTGTACTTGTAGCCATGCTGTGTCATAAGGTCGCGTTCCAGAGCCCAAGAAGGACGTGGACCTTAAATCTGACTCCTTAAGCCCCTGACTTCTCTGTCAGGGTCTCTCCTTCCCCAGGCTGGTATCAGATGGCAGACATGCCTTCCAAGCTGACCTAAGCCAAGGCAGTGTGCCCAGGTATGTCCTGCAGAATGGCTGAAAGTGGATGAGGTCATGCCCTCAAGTGAATGAGGTCAGTCCCTTCTGGGGATGGCCCGGGGTTTCTGGGGACCCAGCTTTTCATCCTCACCTCAGCCTTTACCTTTGCCGAGTCTATACCAGAACTGTGTTCCCCAGGCCAGCAGAGCTGCTTCTGAAGTGGTGGGAGCCAGGTGGCAGCAAGAGGGACACTAGCCCCCCCCCCCAATGCTAGGACAGAGACTACTTCCTCACATCTTCCTGTTCCAGCTCTGCCGTGTCGTGCTGCGTGCCTTTGCCTTCCTGCAACATGCCCCACTCAGGCTCGGCCTCAGCTGCCATCTAGCCATGAGGTTGCCCATGAGAAGAGCCTATGACACATCCTGTACAAGCTGGTGACTTTTCCCACATCTCAGGTGGGGGTCATGAAGGCCTCGGTGTGGCCTCCAGGCAGCCTGCACACCAGTTTGGGTGCCCTTAATGCCACTGAAACTGGGATCTCTCCACACAGAGGCATCCTTCCTCACATCAGGAATGTCTGTGCCAGGTGCTGGACCCAGGTTTCACTTCTGGAAAGTTCACAGCAGCACACTGCAGCCATTGATAAGACTGTATTTACACATTGGAGTCATTGTTCACTAAGGGTAACAGTGTCATCCTGGATAGGGCTGGGGCCATCCTGGGTGGAGCCGCTGTGACCTGGTTAGCCCTACCTTGCTGCAGAGAGGTAGCTTCAGGAGCCGTGACCGCCCCCCCCCCAATCTGGTCCCACTGAGAGCCTGAGCACAATGGGTGAAACTTCTTCCTGTTGACATTTGCCTGCCTGTGTGGTAGCACTGTGCCTGAATCCCCCAAGGAGAGTTCCTGCCATCCCAGTGGTGCAGGGAATAGATTTCCCATGGCCCAGTTTCCAGACTAGGAGCCCACTAGGTGCTTTAGGAAGGCTTTCCCTTGAAACTCACAGGACACTTGAAGCCAGGGTGGAAATACCAATAAGGGGACATGGCCCCACTGCCCCTGAGGAAAAGGAGAGGTGACCAAAAGGCTCCCTGCTGCTTGCAGTCCTGCAAGAGCTGTCAGCAGTCCGTTATCCTGGGGAGGGCAGCACTCGGAGCTGCAGCTCTGGTGCCAGGCACCTCCATGAAGCCAGTAAGCCTCGAGCCACTTCTTTGAACCTGTTGCCCTCACCTGGTGTCTGCTCCAGGTCACGTGAGGGGCTGGAGCCTCCAGATTGGAGAGAGGTAGTGTGTGAGGGCCAGAAGACCTAGCACACGGCAGCAGTGCGGGCAGTAGAGAGCTCAGTGGGACCAGAAAGCAGAGCCAGGAGGAGGCAGTGGGACAGGGTACAAGGCAGGACTTCAGGGTGCTCCTAAGAGACCCGAGAGCAGTGGTACTGAAGCAGTGCTCATGGAGTACTTGGTGAGACAGGGTGCACTCCCCTCCGAGGCCGCATGGCTCCAGAAGGCCCATGATGCCCAAAGTGCCAAAATACAAAAACAGCCACTCCACAGTGCTCCAGATGCTCCACATGGCAGTTAGAAGCTGACAAGGGGAGTCTCCACATGCTGGGGAGGAAGGGCTGCATCCAATGGGGGCCCTATGGACGTCCTTTAGACTTGCTCCTGTAGTGTGGGTGTGTGACCTGAGCTCGCTAGGAGGACCGTTCACCATCGCGTTCTCACCCTCTGGCCCACTGGCTTGGGTGTGGCAGCCCAGCTAGCCATACCTTCTCTGTTTTGCATACGTCCATCTGATTGTCTCGCTCCCTTGCTAGTGAGTGTATTTGGGGTGGGCCTACGACCCTGTTCTGACCAATAAGGAGAGGAGAGCCCTGGGAGAGAGGTGCTGGAGCAGGAGTGGGCCTGACTAAATGAGGCAGCGAAGATCTTTGCTCTTTTCTGCTCCTGGGTCCTGCTGCAGAGAAGACAGCAGCCTGAGACTGGTGCTATAGGAAGGAGAGTCCCAGGTGGCATCACAGGGCTAAAGGCAATGTTGGAAACGCTGTCCAGACCCCAGGGGTGGGCTTCAGACACAGGGCCTTTTTCCTTAGCTGCTGAGTTTTCTGCTGCTTGCTGTTCCTAACTGATGCCTTAGGTTTGGTGGAGGAATCACGTAATAATAATGGCACTGTCCTTCAGTATCTGCTACCCAGCTAGATGCTCTAAACACTCAGCACAGAGGTGCTGTCCTGAGCTGAGCACCCGCGATAGTGATCCTGCTTATTGCAAAGAAACCTGAGAAATGGCTCCTGCATTCTACGACTCCCATGATGCTCTCAGCCAAGTGGTGCTAAATTCTTAAAGACTGTGTCAGATGTCACTGCTGTGATGATCCCAGGTGCGTCTGGCTGAAAACCCATCAGACAGTGCTACCACAGCAACGTCAATAAATGTACCCCCCCCCACATACACACACACATACTGGCTGTGTGACCCTGTTTTTGTACTTCAGTTTCCTTGTGTGCAAGGAGGAGATAGATAATAAACAGCAAGGCAGCATGGAGCCAGCCAAGAGAAGAGTGATGAGTGGAGTGCAGCAGCGGAGTGCCTACCCTATGTGCTGTGCGTGGGTGGATGTGAGTGTGTAAGAGGAATGTGGCGAATCATGTAAGACTGAGTGGGGAAGTGGGCATGGAAGAGCATATGAGTAAATGTGGGAGAGTGTGTGGGAGTGTGAGAGTGAGTGTGAACATAGAGGTGTGGAAGTGAGGAAGGATGAGGGCTGTGTAGAGTGTATGGAAGGATGGGAGTGTGAACATAGAGGTGTGGAAGTGAGGAAGGATGAGGGCTGTGTAGAGTGTGGAAGGATGGGAGTGAGTGTGAACATAGAGGTGTGGAAGTGAGGAAGGATGAGGGCTGTGTAGAGTGTGGAAGGATGGGAGTGAGTGTGAACATAGAGGTGTGGAAGTGAGGAAGGATGAGGGCTGTGTAGAGTGTATGGAAGGATGGGAGTGTGAACATAGAGGTGTGGAAGTGAGGAAGGATGAGGGCTGTGTAGAGTGTGGAAGGATGGGAGTGAGTGTGAACATAGAGGTGTGGAAGTGAGGAAGGATGAGGGCTGTGTAGTGTGGAAGGATGGGAGTGAGTGTGAACATAGAGGTGTGGAAGTGAGGAAGGATGAGGGCTGTGTAGAGTGTGGAAGGATGGGAGTGAGTGTGAACATAGAGGTGTGGAAGTGAAATGGCGGTATGGGAGTGATTGAGTGAATGTAGATGGTAGAGAAGTGGGAAAATATGTGGACTTTGTAAGAATGTATGAGTGTGCAAGGAGTGGATGTGAGGATGAGTACGTGAACATGCATGGGAACGCAGGGTGAATGAGGGTGGGGAACGTGTATGGGCGTGGCAGTACATGAGGACAGGCGTGCACAGTGAAGGCGTGCATGAGTCTAGGAGGGAGTGCGGCGGTGAGCGTGCGTGATGAGTGAGGGTGGTGAGCAGATTGGAAAGGAGGTGGGAAGGAGACACAAAGATCAAAGTGTCTCTGTATCCAGGAGGGCACCTGCTCTAACATAGTATGTATCTTACTTGTTTTTTCATTTGTTTTGTTTTGTAAAAGGTCAGCACATGCATTTGTTGTGAATTCTAAAATTATTCTGAAAAGGAAGAAAGAAAAGATAGTAAAGTATTCAGCATTACCATAGTCATTGCTAAGAAATGTGAAGCAGGATGTTAACTTTTGGGGGAACATTTTTATAGGGTTTTGGGTTTCATGCATGTTCACTGTAAAGTCAGAACAAGGATTTTGTTCCCAAATAGTGTACCTAGTCTCACAACTCTGGACTTAAGTCAACCACGGCACAGAAGTGCTCTTTGCCAGTGGCTGACCTGGCCAGCTGGGAAGGCCATCATAGTAGTGGGCCTCCAACTGGGTTTCTTGCCACTGGGCCCGTCTCACATTCTAGAGGCACTCAAATGGAGCTCAGGGCAGCAACCAGCCTGGCATACAGCCCTGGACTCGCAACCTTGTCCCCTCGGCATCTGCTGCTAACTGGTACTGGACCCCTGTGTCTTCCTTTCCCTGCTGGAGTAGGCTAAAAAGCACAGGTGGACATCAGGGATTTGGCGTAGTGTTTGCAGGTGGCAATGAGCAGGTATGATCCATTGCCCTTCCCTGTTCACCATCTGTTCTTGTTGTTCCCCAGACCCCGCAGGGTGGAGCCCGTGTGCTCGGACCTGCAGGCCCAGATCCTCCGCTGCTACCGGGATCACGTGCGTGAGGTGCTGCTATGTTCAGACTTGGTCAAGGCCTACCAGCACTGTGTGAGTGCTGCCCGCAAGGTAAGGCCCACTCGCCTCAGTGTGCCTTCATAGGGCAGTCCACCCCGGGGTCCTTACATTTAAATCTGATTTCATCAGCTACTTCCTGGTTCAAAACCCTGTCCAGAGCCAGGCGTGGTGGCACGCGCCTTTAATCCCAGCGCTTGGGAGGCAGAGGTAGGAGGATTGCAGTTTGAGGATACCCTGATACTACATAGTGAATTCCATGTCAGCCTGTGCTAGAATGAGACCCTGCCTCTGGGGGAGGGGGGGAGGGGAGAAGGGGGGGTCCCTGTCTAGTTACTCCCAGGAGTAGCCTGGATGTGGTCTCTGTGCCACCTTGTCCAGCTAGTCTGGTGAAGTCTGTCTACCTTCCCCAGGTCAGTGCTAAGCACACCTATTCCAGATCTGTCAGCATGGGACTAAGGGGTGAAGAGGGAAGCTCAGGACACGGGATGGGAGCCATGGCAAGGGTGAGGACAGCCCTATGGAAGGGGAAAGGAGGGACCTGCCAGTGAGCAGACCCAGAACCCATCAATGCCAGCAGGCTATGCTATCATGGACACCTGAGATGAGTCACTAGAGCCATGCCCTCTTCCCTGACCCTCCTAGCAGCTCCTGCCCTTTCTTCCCACCATCACTGGCTGCCCTTCTCTTTTCTACATAATTTCGTCTTGCTGCCCTGGCCTAACAGTGTTCTCTGATGCTGTAAGACTTCTCCAGTTTGTGCCTGGTCCTTCTTCCACCCTAGTAATCATCTCCCATCCAGAGGTTCACCATTCAGTCCAAGGGCCTGCACTGGGACTTGGCAGAGGGTTCATGTGTTTGTTGAAATGTCTTGAAAGAGCCATGAGCTATGGCTGTTGTGATACTTGTGATGAAAAAGGCTGAGGCTTTTGAACAGGCTCAGGGGAGAGTGCCTGTCTCACACATGTTGGAAGGGCCTCTCCCACTCAACCAATAAGGTCTGCAGCCCTGGCCTTGTGAGGGTTTCCTCAGCCCCAGCTGTTCTCCACCCATGCTACCTGCCAGGGCTAACTTCCCTGCCCTGACCTGGGCTGCAGTCCCCCTGTCCCTTAGCAGCCAGAGCACAGTCCAGTGGCCACTGCACACAGGGTAGGCAGGCATGAAGCTATGAAGTAGTGATCCCCTGGGCAGGAAACAGGCTTCTCTTTCATGAACATGTGCTTACGTTCTGGGTGAATGGAAAGGCAAGGGCTGGGCACTAGGCATGGGCTTCACATTGACCAGGGACTTGGTCTCCTGTTCTTTATCAGTGTGAAGTCTTCCTGGAATCCTGTCCTCATATCTTTCCCCATGAGCCTAACCCTCCCCGAGGGATGAACTCCCTAGCTGTGCCCCCAGCCCTGGGCTCTGTCCTTCCTCCCTCTCTCCACCCTGTACCATGGCCGCCTTTAAGCCTCTTTGCCCCTCAGAGTTACTCTCCTGTGTATCCTCACAGAACTGAGGCAAAAATGTAAAAGTCATGGTAATGACCACAGTAGGCTCCAGTGTACCTCTGTCCTTCTACCACTCCCGAGAGAGACCCAGGGACACTGCCAGGCCCAGCCCCTCCTTGCTAGACCCATCCCTAATGCTGTTAGAGAGTGAAGGTGAGATGAGTACATGGTTACAACAGTGGTCAGCTGGGCCTCAGAGCCATATCTGGAGCATGGACAGTGTGGGCCCTGTCATCCAGGCTCACATGTGGTCCTCAGTGCCTGAGAGAGACCAACTGTGAAGAAACTTATCTCCCTATGCCAGCTCCACCGTGAAGAACATCTAGCAGAGCTGGAGACGGGAGTGAAGGCTACACAAGGAAGATTTAAGCTGCCAAGTGTCAGAGGCATTCCTAGGACAGTTCAGACATCTATGGGGCATGCCTCAGACCCAGAGCCATGCACCAGCACATGCACGTAAAGGGGATCTTAGACAAGGACTGAATTCCACACAGATACCTGATTGTGCCAATGCTTATACACTGGTGCACTCTCCCAGTGTCTCCTTAGAAAATCCCTGGTTGTTAAATTGGTGTTGGGAGGGACGGAGCCCTTAGTGGGGTGGTGAAGTGTAGTGTGGCTGGCCTTGACTCATCGTGAGGGTTAGACACGTCACATGGGGCTGACAGGAAGCTAGGATCTGGCTTCTGGACCAGCTCTGGGTGTGGAAGAGTGGTATAGTCTGGCATCATTACAGAGTGTGTTCAGTGAGGGCCTGTGTCCTGTTGGGCACTGCAAAGAGACTCAGTCGCAGGTCTTAGGCTAGCTGACTAACTGGCAAGCCATCAAGCTCCAAGGAGCAGTCATTGTCTAGGTAGTCCTCGAGACCCACGTGGCACAGACTGAGGCCTCCTGCAGCTCATGCCAAGGCCATTGGCAGGTGCCTAAACTTTCTTCTCTCTGCAGGGCTGAAGAGCAGCATCCATCCTGAAACCTTGAGGAAGGGGCCAGTCATGACCACAGCCCCAGGCAATGGCCACTGTGTCCTTCTCATCTCCTGCTGGGCACCACATATCCTTTTGAGCGTGGGGCTGCCATGTGCTGAGGAAAAAGTATGTCTTACTGTTGGAAAACAAATAAAGCAGATCTCTTTGTTTGCAGTCATTCACTTGCCAGCACCCAGTCACTGCTGTTGACTGTGTCCAGCCTTCTGTGGGTCATTGGAGACACAGTCTCAGAGAACAGGCTGCTGTCCTTGGGGAGTACCCAGCCTGTCTGGAAGACAGACTGAAAACCCTTAACTACATACATGGCAGCCATGCAGCAGGTCGGAGATGGACCAAAGGGAAAATTCTTCCGCAGGCAGGGTTAGCCAGCTTCCAGAAGGAGCTGTCTGCCCTCAGATAGGAAAGCTATGGATGGTATAGGACAAGCTAGTGACTGGGAGGATTGTGGGTCAGGTAATGAGGGGCAGTGTGGTCTGCCGCTGGGGGAGGGCCACAGGCATAGGAGGCAGGCCTTGAGCAGGGGACAGTGTTGTCCAGACTCCTAGAGCCACCACTCCACTCTCACAGAGAAGGCAGCTTGAGTGAAGCAGGGTGAGCTAGTGAGCACCGCAGCGTGTGCTGACCAGGACCAGGCTGCCTGGCTCTGAGATGTCCAGGTGTCTGATGTCATGATGGTAGTGTCATTATGGAACATGAGGATTGATGCTGAGTCTAAGCAGTGGCCTTCCAGTCCTGGACCTTTGCCCGTGTCTACTAGCCGAGCACCAGGATTGTACTGTGACCTGCACCATGTCAGAGCAAGGAGCTTGAGTGGAGCTCAGAATCCTCCACCGCTCAGCTAATACCCTTGTGTTTCCTGTTGAAGTTTACTCCGGAAGGCCTCAGCTATCTGGAGCCAGACTGCACACAGATTGGAGCTTTGCAGCATAGACACTGTGCTCATCTCCATGAGACACAAGAGAGGGTTGGCACTGCCCAGTAGTGTCCCGCCAGCTGCACAGGTGGGCCCAATGGTCTTTCTCAGCCATGCTGCAGGCGTGGTGGCTGGGAGAGAGCCGTGGGTATCCTCTCTAGGGGTTCTGGGGCAGCCTCTCCCAGTACATTGGGAAGTTTGTGGGGGCAGCAACTAGAAGAATCCAAAGGGTACCCTGGCCTGAGCGCTGCAGGGAGGGAAGAGCTCAATGGGATGAAGGGCGCAGACAGGTCACCTGTGTCATTATGGCACCAGAGCCATTCTCCATCCAGGGATGACCCTTTCTGAGACTTCTTCACACACCTGGCTGCCTGCCAGGCATTGCTATGTTGGAAATCCCACATGAGTAACTTCCAGACATCCAGCCTGCTGGCCACATGTTAGTCAGGCTCCTGGGCTGGGCAGCAGAGACGTTGGCAGGTGAACACACCTGCAGGATGGGCACTGCATGAGACTGGGGCATCTTGCTATGCGGGGAAGCAAGCTACCCCAGGTCTAGCCTAACAGTACTCCTTGTGTGTGGCTCCCAGCACCCACCCAGCTTCCTTGTGCCTGGCTTGCTCACAGGGCTGTGGACATTGGCAGGTTGGCAAGGGCCTCACTCCTCTCCCCAGTGGCTGCTAGGACCCTGCAGCCTTCTCCAGGTGCCTCCCCTCTGCAGGCTGGCCTCTAATCTTAGGTCCAGCAATGGCCAAGCAAGCACTTTCCTCCTCAGCCTCGGCCTGCGCTTCCTACTCCATGTGCCCTAGTCCTTGGCTGGCAGCGTCGCTGGAGGCCCAGAGCTGCTTTGGCTTTGGAGCTCTGAAGAGCCACAGTCCTCTTGCACTTGTCGGGCCCCAGCTGGGACTGGGTGAGGAGATGCCTTGCTGACCAAGAGCTGGGAAGCAGGCCTGGAGCTGCAAGCGGAGCCCCAGGGCAGTGTGTGTGTGTGTGTGTGTGTGGAGAGGTGCAGGTCCCCACACCATTTAGCACTCTGCAGGGAGCACTTAGAACCCTAGGCCCCTTCCAATCCCTCTGTGCCCTGTTCTCAGAGCTGAAGCCTGGCTGCACAGGCTGCCCTTGCTCTTCTTCCCCAGTGCTATCGTGTGACAGAAACTCAACAAATGAGAAGATCTTAATTGGCTTTTATTTGTCATTCTAAAACCGGGCAGCACTTCACCCTATAAAATAATGAGCGCTCCAGGAGCAAGCAGAGGAGGTTGGCTTTGTAGACAGAAAGTGCTGAGGAATGCAGAAGCCAAACAAAGGAGATTGGCTGGTTCAGTTTCTTTCCCAACATGGCCATCAGTGCAGGTAAACTCCCCTTCTGATTGGCCCTGGGGGTAGATCTTGTTCTAGGGGAAATGGCCCTTTTCAGAGTTCAGCCGCACTACTGGGCCCACAGCAGAAGCAGCTCCTTTCTAGAGTGGTCTAGTCTGCTGGGCCTGTGTACTTAGCTAATTTGAAAAGATGGCCTCCTGAGAACTTTATAAACAGTGCTCTTAGCACTGGGCCTCTCCATGTGACCCCAAAGCCATGTCCCCATCCAGGAAGTTTACTGGGTCTTAATAAGCTGCTGCCTAGCCCTGATTTTTTTTTTTTTTTTTTTTTTGAGGCAAGCCCAACAGACTGGCCTTTTTTTATGAGAGAGAGAGAAAGAAAGAGAATTGGTACACTAGGGCCTCTAGTCACTATAATTGAACTCCAGATGTGTGTGCCATTTTATGCATATGTGCGACCTTGCACATGCTTCACCTCATGCATCTGGCTTATGTGGGATCTGAGGAGTCAAATGTGGATCCTTAGGCTTCACAGGCAAGTGCCTTAACCACTAAGCAATCTCTCCAGCCCTAGGCCTGAAAGTAAGATACACTGCTCTCCTCCCCACTCCCCAGCTCCAGAGCTTAGGGCACTTCTCCCACTGTACCCTGAGTGTTCCTTATTGTAGAACTACTCCAGGTCAGGCCCTCTGTGAAGCCTCTGCTCCGTCCCTGTCCACCAGACACAGCCTCGGAGAGTGTCCTAAGAGTCAGCTCCCTGGATCTCTGCAGCCCCGGGGCCTGTGGCTGGGGAGAAATCAAGACTAGTGAGTGGTTAACATAGACCCTCTCCAACTCCTCAAGAGCTTCCTGCACACGTCTGCCTCTGAGTTGTTGCCTAAGCCTCTGCATGGCTCCCATTGCCAGCCCAGAGCATGAGGTGCAGTGCGGAGAGAAAGAATGTGGGACCTTAGTTCACAGCCCCACTCAACTTCCTGTTGACTGGCAAGAAAGATCAGCAAGTCTCTAGACCTGAGCCTTAATTTCTTTATCTGCTAAACAGTGAAAGCAGTGTCCGGGGTTTCTAGGGAGTGCCTGTGACTTGCTCAACATCCACCTATCTTCTACACAACTGAAGCCTAGTCCCATCAGGGGTCTCCTTCCCTCTTCTTCTGACGTGGGGGAGGGTACCAGAGACTAGAGCCAAGAGAGGCACGCAGAGGAAGGGTGGGAAGAGAGCGTGAAGGCAGTGAGCACGAGGCTGCATCCAAAGTTAACAAAGGCTGGCTGTTTCCTTTTCCGGTTGCCTTCGGCACACGGGTTCTTTCGTCAGCAGCTGTTGTGCCTGAGGAAGACCACTGGTAGGAAAGAACAGTGTCTTGACTTCTTCCTGACCTAAACCAAGCTCGGGCCAGGCTCCTCCCAGGCCTCATTCTGACTCCATGCTGGTGCAGCTTCGGAGGTTGCCACAGGCACCCAAGGGAAAGCCCTGGCCCAGGCATGGGCTTTGTGTCTACTGGTCATAGAGGAGTATTTGGAGCCTCCTTAGGCCAGGCTAAATGGAAGTGGAGCAGACACACCATGCCTGTGTGTTTTTTTTCCCCCTCAGAGGCCCAGCTTTCTTTCTGTCTGATTGTTCTCTGAAGACTGGCTCAGGTAACTGTACACAATGGGTGTATTCCTCCCTGGCCACAGCGTCCACATGCACACATAGCCATGCATTGGGTGCAGATGGTATATGTAGGGTGTGTCCAAATATGCAGGTGTGTGTGTGTGTGTGTGTGTGTGTGTGTGTGTGTGTGTGTGCATTTGTGCATAGCGTGCTCCTATGTATGTGCTGCACCTCTAGTACCTCCCTGTGGCCACATGTGGCAGGAGGTCAGGACTGAGAGAACATTGCCCAGGGAAGGCTGTGTCAGGCGGGTGTGCAGCTGGAGGAGGCCCATGGGGTATGAGTGGCTGCTGAAAGACCCTGCCGGTACCCCCCCCACCCCACTGCTGAAGAAGTGATGAGAATGGAGTCATTCTGGGTCCAACCAGGAGAGCAGAAACCACCATGCCTATTGAGGGCACAGGGAATGGAAGGCAGGGAATTGATCACAAAGGATTTGGAGGAGCTGACACCCCAGCTGCGTGGTGTGATAAACCTAAAATGAGCAGCAGCGGGAAGCCCTCTTCTGGGACAGAGGAGGCAGCATCGCTGTGGGAGCTGGCACCACAGGGGCCCTGCTCAGGGAGCTGTAGGCACAGCTGCAGAGGAAGGCTGCCCATGGGGGAGAAGGGAGCTGTCCCCTACTTCCATATTCTCACACCTTCAGTCTTTATGGCTGTACACAGTGGGGAGCTGGGGGGGTGCCTATGCCATGGATGTCACTACAGTCTGGGACATGGACCTGCATATTTTACACTTTGTCTTGACAGGTAGCAAACATCTGTCAGGGAATGTTACCAACAATCAAGCCTAGCACTTAACCAGATCTTTACCAGCAACCAGATCAATATGTACTTGCCCAAAGTCTCATACATACTAGGGGTAATGGTTGCCATAGTTATATAGATGAGGACACTGACACAGACGGTGTGAGTAACTTGCCAGAGACGACATGTTAAGCAGCAGGGGCAGGTCTTGGGACAGCCTGATTGCTGACTGCACTCAGTATAACATGGCACCTGCTGCTGGAGGTGGGTCCTGGCTGTATGTAGGGACAAGGCTCAGGGATGCTACTGGGACACCCCCCCCCCCCGTCTCCTGTTCCTTCCCATGTGATGTTATTGCTGGCCCAGAGAGGCTCAGCAATAGCAGGTCAGGCCAGCCTGGCATCACCCCACCACCGCCCCCGCAGCAGAGGGGCTCTAGAGCTCCCGCAAGGTACAGACCAGCTCTACTACTGGCATATCCTCCTGCTGCCACCCCAGGTGCCCAGCAAGACCCACTACAAGGCTATGAGCAGGCCAGGACAGGAGCACTCCTGAAAGGCGCTTTATTGTGACCTCCTGGGAGAACACATTGGGTTAAGTGTATTCAACTTCGTCTTCTGAAGTATGTAGACTCACCAGACATAATGGCACATACTTTTTAATCACTGCTACTTAAGGAGGCTGAGGCAAGAGAACTGCAAGTTTGAGACCAACCTAAATAACTTGGCAAGCTCCTGTTGCAAAAAATAAAAATCAAAAGGGCTAGGGATGTAGCTCAGTGGTAGTACGCTTGCCTGGCAGGGAGGCTTTGGGTCCATTCCCCAGCACTTTGAGTGTGCACACTCAAAAGGCAAGCAAACAAAGCCCTTCTTTGTGCTGCTTATGGGAGACAGCGGCACCTTAGTTCTGAGAGCACAGTGACTAAAGAGGAAAGGGTAGAAAGAGAGATGCCTGCAGCCTCCAGGAGAGCAGGGAAGACAAAGGAGACTTCTCACTAGCAGGGAAGGGGATATTTGGATAATAGGGGGGCAGCTCACGGGAACTTAGAGGCCCTCAGTAAGCCCTCACACCTCACGCAAGAGCCACAAAACACAGGATGCCAAGTTGGCAGAATGGCCAGAGCAAACAGCCAAATAGGCTCACCATCACAGTTTCAGGAGCTTGCACACCTCATGCCCAGCAGTTCCGAGAACTGGCGCTGGCGAGCTGAGTGTGTGTCCTCACACTGGCGCCATGTCTGGGGGCTGCTCAGACCATTTCTTAGCCTAACCGGCCTAGCCCAGCCCAGCCCTGCCCTGACATTAACCACTTGTCTCCTGTCTGTGCAGTAGGAACATCAAGCAAATAGGAATACAGGGGACCTCACAGTTTCCCCAAGACCTGCCATAGGGTGCTGCTGGCAGCCTTGTACTAAGTTCTTCCTTTGCTGGGCCTGAGGATAGGGTCCTGCATCCAACAACCTTGGTGGAGGTGGAGTGCCACAGTCTAGAATGACTTAAAAGAGCATGTCCCCCAGGGGCTGAGCGTGGCCCCTGGACACTGCCTGGCAGCCTTGCTCCTCCTCCCTTTGCTGGAGGTGCTGACCCAGGGCCTTCCTAGCAGACATCCTACAGGCTCATTGGTGCCTCCGTGTCCTACCCAGGGGGCGGCTGTGCTAGCGTTAGCCCTGGCCCACATAGCATTAGGCAGGGTCACACTGGTCCATCTCCTGTGCTCAGAGCCCAGCTGAAGGATCAGGTTTGGAACCAGCCCCAAAGAAGGCCCTGGGCTCAGATGTGGTACAGTTCGCTCCAAGGGGAGGCCCCTGGATCTTAGGGCCTGGGTGTCCTGGTCCTGGGGACAGAAGGGCTTAGAGGGAGTGCTGCTGATATTGATGCTGAAGCTGGCCAGGTGAAAGAGCTCTGGAGACAGCCTGCCTGGCCAAGAGGGGGAATGTAAGGCTGTCTAGAACACCCAGAGCCGTTAAGAACGTGGGATGTGACATATCGCCAACCTGGAGCTTGGCCCACTGTGTTACGGAGGTGAGTATGAACCCCTTCTGTGAATGAAAAAAAATTACCTAGACACATGAAAAATGTGTGCATACCCAGGAAAAGAAGCCGGGTGGGAGGGTCACACGGCCTGCCTGTTCAACTTCCCTGAGAGTTGGGATCATAGATATGTTTCATAATTAACTCCGTTTTCTGTTGTTCCAAACTGACCTCAGCTTTAGATGGCTCACAGAGGTAAAGAGAGAAGGGGCCGGAGGTCAGGGGGCCATGGGACAGCCAGCCTTCTTCCTTGTGTCTGGGCCCTTAGGCTCCTGTTTCCCAGCTCAGCTTTGTTCCATGCCTGGACAAAGCCTTCCTTTTTTTTTTTTTTTTTTTTTTTTTGGTTTTTCGAGGTAGGGTCTCTGGCTCAGGCTGACCTGGAATTCACTATGTAGTCTCAGGGTGGCCTCGAACTCACGGCTATCCTCCTACCTCTGCCTCCCGAGTGCTGGGATTAAAGGCGTGTGCCACCATGCCCGGCTGAAAGCCTTCCTTGAATAGCAAGGTGCTTTTCTGCCTCTCAGCAGAGAGGAGTGGGGCAGGATGAACCCTTGAAGAGGACCACGAGGGGATCCAAAGCACTGGGACCACAGCAGCTGGGGGCCTTTTTGCCTTCACTAGGCATAATTACAGCCACATTGTGGTCACTGTCCTGGACTGCCTGGAGACATAGCAGAGGGCTAAACCTGGGGAAGACCCATCCTCCTAATGACCAATGGGGAGACAAAGAAATGGTAAAGTGGGGGGTGTGGAGGGAGAAGCCAGGGGGCTCAGAATGCCCATGAGTGAGGGGCAGGGCTTGCATCCCCAGGTTTCCACAGCAGACCCAGGCCAAAGAAGTCCAAAGCCAGTCTGCTCTTGATGAAGCACACTTCCACCTCACGTGACAACCTGCCTCATTAAATTTAATGTGCCGGTTATTCCTGTTAAATAAACATCAACTAATTATGAAAAACATATTTGCCAAAGTTTGACTCTGGAATGTATGAACCAATTACATGGTTATTCAGCCTCAAAACACCCTTAGTAATGAGGTGGGGTGCAGATCGGCAGCAGGAACGGATGGTGGAGGGCCTGGGATTCAGAGAGACCCCTCCTCCTTACCACCTTCCTCTCCAGAGCACGGGGAGGCCTCAAGAATGTTCTGGACAGTCAGGGTCCGGGCACACGGGGATCCTGTATTCATCAGACCCCCTTTGGCAAAAACAGCAGACCTCCAGCCAACTTAACTGGTAAGACTGTTGGTTCGTGTGAGTGAAAAGGCTAAAAGAAAGTTGCAGGCACAGCTGGCTCCAGGAGCTGGGTTCTTGTGACTAGGCGGTTTTTCTGTGTCACTTTTATTCTTGAAGTCTTTGGTGCCCCAGAAGGTCTCACTTTATAAAGACAGTTGCCCTCTTCTTGGACTTCTAGTTTAGAGTTTAAAGATTTTTTTTTTAAATCACTGTAGAGTTAAAAATGCAACATCAGAAAATGTCAGGGGAAGACTGTAATCATGAGAAAGTGGCCTGAGTGCAGCTCAGGGATGAATAACTGTGTGAGTGAGGTTCTGGGTCTCACCCCAGCTCTGAAAAAAAAAAGGAAGTACTTCATGTCCAGCTATGGCAGAAGTGACCGGGATAGGCAATTCCAAAAGTGAGCAAGATGGGGAACTCCTGGGACTTCTACACTGCTGCTCAAAGCAGAATGGTGGGAAGATCTGTAGAAGATGGCTTGCGGCTTCTTAGAAAGCTGAATGAACATGTGCCCACTGTGATGTAGCTGTCACTTCTGGGTTGACAGCCAAGAGAAGGACCAGGCATGCCCTCTCTGCCATGAAGGGCAGTGCTGTTTTATTCGCAGGAGCCAATGGCTTGAAATACCACTAGTAACCACCCTGTGTCCATGGGAAACACAATGGCTCTGTTAAAGCTTATTTATGAAAGAATGTTCTTCACAGCAACAAAGAACATGCTAGAACTTATGACTCTATGCCATGAATCGCATGGACATCACATGGCTGGAGAGAAGCCTGCACAATCTACCACTGTACTCACTGTTGCTTCCTGACAGAGGACCTGAGCTGGCCAGTCTCAGGCTGCAGTGCAGGAAGGGTCATGCTCATCCTTGGGAGCCTGGCTGCTATGTCTGGCCTCTGCCCCCACCTGGCTGCCTGCAGCATTCATTGTTTTAGCCCTTTTGCTGACTCTTAACTCAGCTCCTGGGGTCCACCAGCTGTCCACGCGCTCACTTCCATGGAACAAGCAAGGGCATCTTGTACAGCATGTCACAGTCATCAGGTGCATCCCTGCCCCTATGTCCCGTCTGGTTACAGAAGGCTTTCTGGGACATTGTGGCTCATGGGGTGCCCCGCAGTATGCCTGTGATGGCTGTAAGGGGATGACAATGGCTAGAAGGAGGGAGGAAGGGACCGTGTGTGTGTGTGTGTGTGTGTGTGTGTGTGTGTGTGTGTGTGTGTGTGTGTAATAGAGCACTGTGCTGTGCGTTTTAAGCCTGTGTAGTTTACGTAATTGAAGAGCAGGGGAGAGAAGGAGGGAAAGAGAGAAAGACAGAAGGAAAATCTTCAGGTAGATCTTGTGGAATGATCTCTGAAACGCTTGCAAATAGGAAAGACAGACAAATACACCCAAGCTTTGGTCCCAGCACCCAGCTTGTGTCTGTTGAGAAAGAGTGGCAAGGTGTTCCCCATTGTCTATGTGGGCTACAGACAGGCTGGCTTCTCTTGGTGTTTCCCCATGTGCTCTACTTGGATCTTTAAAGAAACATGAGCATATATTTTTTATCATTACAACCTCTTGTTTAAACAAAAGGCCAGCAGTGTAGAGGACGAGGGATGGGGAGTTGACCCCACACTGCTCTGTGAGACCAGGTGCAGCTGAGAGGTGTGTGTTGGTTGTGGGAGTTGGGAGGAGTTTTAGTTCAGGGAAAGTTCTTGTATTTTTCTGCACAATGTGTGCCATGAAGAGCCACTTCTGTTACTCCAAGAAGCCACGGCAGACCAATGGGGAAAGCATTCCTGAGAAGGACACAAAGGAAGGTGTCCCTGGATGCAGCCATGCCTGAAAATGGCCTTTCATTCAGAGAAGAGAGTCCATAGTTCTCTCTTAGGAAGAAGCAAAGCTAAATTTTAGTTTCGTCAAAGTTGGATTTCAGCCAGCCCACTCTTGTGCTGTCCTGTCCTGTCCATTGTTGATGTCTGGCTGCGCCCTGGTTATTCGGTGTTTGGAATGTCACTGTAGAGTTTCCTTTGAGTCAGACAGCTCTGCTGTTCTGCAGGAGGTTCCCAGAGCACAGGCCCAGGTGCTGTGTGCTCACTGGGGCCTGTACTCTGGCACCTGGTATAGCAGATGCCCAGAAAGGGTGAGCTGCAGAGCTACAGGTAGGGCAGTAGCCCCCTCACATGTCCCCTATATGTTCTAAATCATGCTGGGCAATGCCAGGGGTGGCCATCACAGATGCCTCTGCTTCAGAGCTAGTGCCAACACAGACCCAGGAGCACTGGGTTTTGAGGGACAGCCCAGGCTGGACAGTATGGGTTCCAAGACCACAGCCAAGGTCAGCAGGGTGACCTCAGAGATGGTAGTCTTTCCAAAGTAGTAGATACCTCATAGAAATCACACCGAGCACGACAGGGGGCAGGGAAGAGGCTGGGGGGGGGGGATCTGTGAGCCGCGAGGTAAGGCGGCCTCCTCTCACACCCTGCTCTTGCACAGAAGTCTGGTTTTGGTGCATGCTGGTACAAAGCAGCAGCTTGCCAGCATGTCTCCAGAGGTTTGCCATGTCACTGTATGCCTCAGCTTCCCCATCTATGAAGAGACAATCACTGCCCCTCCCCACCCATTGGTCACAGTTCCCATGAGACTTCACCCTTCACACATTTGTCCTGCTTCTCAGCCACCCCAGACCCACACAATCTGCCCACAACCCTGAAAACACACTGAGGAGGATTGAGGGGAGTCCAGTAGGGACACCACCCACCCTCTGTTTCTGCTTCTAAACCCATTTCTGGTGGCCACCACTGCTGTCATGGTGGCTGTTCCCAAGTCAGGAACATCCCAGGAGGGCTGACGTACAGGGGACAGGGCTTCTTAGAAAGCTCTTCTGGGACTTACAGTGACCCTTTTCATTTCCACCCCCATCTTGGACCTGGAGCAAGTCAACAGTGAGGGCACCGGGCTGCTACTGAGGGTGGTGGCTTAAAATGAGAGGCGCTGAAAGGGCTCTGCATGTGGGTTTGTGGTCCACTGCCAGCCCCTGCCCCAAGGCCCGTGTGCTGCCACCTCAAAACTGTCCAAGCAGGCAGGGGGTTGGGGTGGGGTGGGGATGCTGCCTTCCAGGCTCCAGACCTTTCCTCCATTCCCTGTGAGCTGACCTGTCCAGAGTCTAGCTGTCCTGAAGCCATCTTTTAGAGAAGTTGCCTGGCCAGACACACAGAGAATGTAAGGCATCCTGAGGAGTCAAGCCCTAAGGGAGTCTTCCTAGCCTAGGCACTAGACATTTCAGTGGCCTGTGACAAGCCATGGCCTGTGGCTGTCTTGTTGTCAGACTCAGTACTGGGACAGGGGTTGATCTTCCTGCTGCTGCCTGGGAATACCTCATAGAAGCTAGGAGAGGCCACACAGCCATTGTTGGAAGCCATTCTTTCTCAGGGAATACATGCCAGGCACACCCCTCGAACCCTGGGAGACACTGTGCTCCTGGTAAGAGAGGTGGGGCCCTGCCCACACAGAGCTTCCATTCTGGAGTGATTGATGGCAGCTAAGGGGAATGGGCACTGTTGTAATGAGTCAGTGCTGGGGGTAGGGGTCATCGTTCATGGAGGAACTGGAGCTCTGAGGGTTTCTAAGCTAAGCTTTGGAGGACGAAGAGAAGCAATAGTAGCTAAGGACCGGGGTACCCCAGACCCCCACAGTTCCTCCGCTGGTTGGGGGCTCTGTGGTGGCCCACCATGAGTGAGCTCTGCCTAGGAGGCAATACCTAGGAGGCAGTACAGAGTTGGGTCAGAGTCAAAGCAACAGCCAAGGCGGTTTTTAAAACCTCTTCCTTTGAAACCATCATAACCAGTGTAGCCTCACGGGAAACTGGAGAGTAGAAGCAGCTCGTGGGTTCACACTGTCCATCTTCCCCAGTGGTCATGTCCTACGTAACTATTCTGGACTGTCTCTTCTTAAAAGTCCTCAGAGCTGGGCATGGTGACACACGCCTTTAATCCCAGCACTTGGCGGCTAAGGTTAAGGTAGGAGTTCGAGGCCAGCCTGGGCTTAGAGAGATAATGTGCTCCCCCCCCCCAAAAAAAAAGCAAAAATAGGCATCAGGAATTAATCAAAGGGTCTCTGCCCTAATGACCTCACCTCCAAGTCTTAACTCTAAACACCATAGCAGATAATTTCCACTCTTTAATACTTCACGGTTGGGATTAAATTATTAAGTTTCAACACATGAACCTCAGGGAACCCACTCAAACCATATCTAAACCCTAGTAACCCCCAATGTGTTCCTCTCTATAATTTTGTCATTTCAAAAATGTCACAGAAATGGAACCATGCCATTTATGTTTTGTCATTATTAATGTTGGTATGGCTTAAGTCTGCCATTTTAAAAATTTTGTTTTGGATTTGTTTTCTTATTCTCCCTTCCTGCAGACAACGGGAACACATTTTTAGCATTCCGTTGTGGCTTACCTCCCGTGTTTCTAATGAATCTGTCTGCATGGGTTTCCAGTGCCTACTGACCATCACATTCTGTAGGTGGCTGACGCTGTGCCATTTTACAAGTTAAAGTGATGTGTATAGTCCTAACTCTCCTCCTGTCCTTCCTCCTCCCACCAGTTACATGATCACCTTAAATATTTCCCCTACATACTTCGTGGCATCAGACAGTGTTCCACAGAACCTCTCATTCCTAAAGTTTCATCTCTTTGGGTATAAAATTTATAGTTGATGGGTTTTTGCTTTCTGCATCTGGACATGCACCTCTTCTTTTTTAACAAATATTTATTTTTATTTATTTGAGAGAGAGAATGAGGCAGAGGAAGAGAGAGAAAAAATGGGCACGCCAAGGCCTCTAGCCACTGCAAACGAACTCCAGATGCATGTGCCACTTTGTGCATCTGGCTTACGTGGGTCCTGGTTACTCGAACTGAGGTCCTTTGGCTTTGCAGGCAAGTGCCTTAACCACTAAGCCATCTCTCCAGCCCAATGCGCCTCTTCTTTCTGGACTGAAATAAAAAAAAATCCACATTATTTGAATTGTTCTCTTTTCCAGTGAAGGTGGCATTTCTGTGGTTGCATTAAAGATAGTTTTTTCCTTGTGTGTGTATGTGTGGATGGGGGGGTGCATGCACCTGTACGTGCCCTTGCAGGGCCATGTGCCCATCTGTGGCAGGATGCACTCACCTGTGATGCCCAGAATGAAATGTCTACCTTTCTTCTGCCTCTTCATATCTGAGCCAGAGTCCCTTACTGATTCTGGAGCTTGCCATTTTTCATGAGCTCCAATGATTCTTGGGTATTTGCTATCTACGGGACTGGGGATACAGACGTGTGGCCATAGCCAGCTGTTTATGTGAGCCCTGGGGATGAAACTTGAGTATTCTCTCAAGATTCCTCAGACCCTCATGCTTGCATAGGAAGTGCTCTTAACCACTTAACCATCTCTCTACCTAGCAGTCTTTTTTTTTTTTTTTTTTTTTTTTGAGTTTTGGCAAGTATGATGTATGATGGTATGGGTCTCTTTAGGCTTATACTGTGTGGGGTTCAACACCTTGAATATTTAAGATTTGTGTGCTTTGGAAATCCCCAATCATTATTTCTTTAGATACCCCTTCAGCCTTTCCCTTATTCTATCCTGGTCCTTTAAGGGCAGGATTGAATGTTAGATCTTTTGTTATATCCCAGGGGATCTCGAGCTGTGGTTTACCCTCACCACACATGTGCACATGCACACACTCACATTTTCCCCTCTGTTTTTCAGACTGGGTAGTTTCTACTGTTGTGTCTTCAAGCTCACCGGAGTGTTTCCCTGTCCCCTCTGCTCTGGAGCCGTCATTGAGTGCTGCATCGCTATTATTGAACATTTAAGAAAATTCTAAACTGACCATTTGTTCCCCATTACATCCTTGGCAAGACTGTCCATGTTTTTGTTTGTTTCATGCCTGGTTACAATTGCTCATAAGGCATCTTTTATGATGCTCTTAAGAGCTTTGTCAGATGATTCCAGTGACAATGTCCTTTGTGTTGGGTCTGTTGATATTTTCTGATACCAGTTCAGATTTTCCTAGTTCTTGCTATGAGAGGTGCTTCTTTTGTTGGACCTTGAACAATTGGGGGTACCTTATGTTAAGACCCTGGATCCTGATGCCATCTCGTTTCATGCTGCGTCTTCCTGTCCGGTACCTGGAGGCAGAGTGGTGCACTGTCCCGAGGGGAGGGAAGTCCAGCATGCCCACTCCCACCCAGCTGTTTTTAGCACGGCAAGAAAAGCTAGCCTCCAGAGGAGGTAGGAAGCTTCTGTCTTGCTGCTTTGATCTTTGGCGCTGTGGGGAAAAGAGCTTCCAGGCCCTACAGAGTGGATGCTGGGAATGGCTTTTCTAGGTTAGGCCTAGAGATGGTTTCTGTCCTTGGGTGCATCATTAGTGACGTGGTCGTGAGCCCCACTGCTCAGGGTGTGGTGCATGCTATGCAGCCACTGCACCAAGCCAGACATTGCACAAAACTACTGGCTGGGCTTCTCTGACCATGCTGTCACTCAGCACGCTCCCAGCCACCGCCAGTCCCAGCCCTCGGCCTCACCATTTGCACCTCTTCCCCTTCAGCATATGAGTTTATAGCCCAGAATGAAACAGTGCCAAAGCCTCTTGAGAAGTGGAGGGCAGAGGGGAGTTTGCCACTCCGTCTTTTGTACTAGGTATTCCTGGCAGTGTCCTCATTGTGTCTGTAAGCTCAGGGATAGGTGAAGTGGTGACAGATCTGCTTAGAGAGCTGGCACAGAGAGGTACAGGAAGCTGAGGAGGCTCATGGGTCAAAGAGGCATCCTGGAAGAGGAGAGGGACACTCAGACCAGTGCACAGGATGGGGAAAGGCTCGAGATGTTGCAGCAGTTACTTTCTTGCTGCCAAGACAAAGCACTTGAACAAAAAGCAGCTTACGAAAGGAAAGCGTTTATTTCTGGCTTACAGTTTTGAGGGGAGTTCGTCATGGTGGGAAGCAAACATGCAGGTGTCACATCTCAGTGACAGTAGGGAGGGCTGAGAGAGAGTCAGCTAGGTGTGGCCAGTGGCACTGGGCTATGACACCCCAGGGTCCACCCCCAGTGACCCACCTCCTTCAACAAGGCTTCACCTGCCCAAGGCTCCACCAGCTGGGGATTAAGCTTGAGGCTTGCTCACAAACCCATAACGAAGTGGGGGATATTGTGCATTCAAAGCACGGCAGATGTTAAGAATCTTAGGTACCTTAGGAGAACAGCCATTCCAGCCCCTCAGCATCAGAGGGTTCTGGATGTAGACTGGGTCACATGGTGGAGGAGGGGGTGTTGTATCACCCACTGGGGATTCATACTGCCTGTCTTGCCATGTCTGGGACAGTCCATTCACCCAGGGACCTCTGTCCACATGGCAATGAGGGGGACTGCAGTACAGCCTCCTCATACAGAGGCCTATGCAAGAGCATAGACAAAGCGGCCGTGGTGGCACACACCTTTAATCCTAGCACGTGGGACGCAGAGGTAGGAGGATTGCCATGAGTTCAAGACCACCATGAAACTACATAGTTCCAGGTCAGCTTGGGCTACAGCGAGACTCTACCTCGAAAAACCAGAATGTGTGTGTGTGTGTGTGTGTGTGTGTGTGTGTGTGTGTGGAGAGAGAGAGAGAGAGACGGAGAATAGACAGCCCTTTGCACCTGCTGAGCATCCATTCATGCTGCTCATGGGAAGCATGCACAGGAGGACACATGCTGGCTGTGGAGGGCACACATGGGCTACAGCTTTTCCAGAGACTTGGCACACCCTGCAGCCAGACGGTTGTTTTGATAGCTATCCTGATTTTTCACTGAGGAAACTTCCTCCAGTGAAACCTGTGGAGCCAGGGTCCCATGGTCACCCATAGATCCTGCATGCCTAGCTTCTTGCTTGCCTGAGTACACAATTCCCCCCAAAGAGCCCAAGCCCAAGCGAGCCCCTGTCATCTGCAGCCAGCAGTGCCGGACCGATGGGGAGGGCAGAGAAGGGTGGACCATCTGAGGGGGTGATGTAGGACAAGTGAACCTCTGTCTGCAGTGCCAGCCCCTGGTCAGGGCCCTTCTCCTCCTGCATGCGGAGGGACAGGCAGATCCCTGAGTTTGAGGATGGATCCTGTGAACACCCCTGCCTCTGGTCCCTGGAACAGACACTCACAACACTAGTGACTTGCCCTGTGCTCTTCCTGCCTAGGGGCCACAGTGAGCTTCCTAGAGTGCAGGGGGACTACACTTGGCCCTGGGTCTGCCCATCAGAGGCTACCCATGGCCTGAGGTTCACAGAAGGACCCCACAAAGCCGTGTGAGGATGAGCCGGGATAACCATGGAGTGCCTCCTTTAGGAGGACACCCTCACTTGATGCCAAGGAGTTCTAGGGGACCATGATACAGGCTAGAGATGGCACAAGGTGCGGGCCCTGATCTTTACCAGCACACACAATGGAGGGGTGCTGTTGGGGGCTGGAGGGCAGAGGCAGGGTCTCCCATGAGGAATACAAGGTATAAATGCTACTGACAGCTGGGGAGGGTGCAGTGGTGAGTCAGGGAGGCTGGTACGGGGGCAGTGCGAGTGCATTTTTGTGAATGAGTATTCTCGCGTACTCTGTTTTGCATCTGTGCATGTGTGTACCCATATATGAATGCCTGTATGTGCACATGTGAAGTCCATGTTCATACACTGCAGCCTGTGTTCATATGTGTGCATGCCTGTGTGAATATGCTGCGCATGTGCGTTTATAGAGGCATTGTGTGTAGAAGGGTCCCCACCTACTCTGCTCTCTCAGACTCCTCCTGGTCACAGGTGCACAGGTGAGTGGCAGACAATGCAATGGAAACACGTAACCATGAAGAGCCCACATCCTCCAGCCAGCAGTAACAGGAGGGGAGAAATGGACTGGGTAGGCACTGACATGGAATGGGGGTAGGGGGGCAGGAATCAGAATGGCTTCCATCTTTGCCGTGGGCCAGAGAACAATGGCCTTCCCTCTGGGTGCTGGAATGCCTAGGGCCTCTTCCTCACTTCTCTCTTCATGCGAGTGCTGCACTGAGGAGGGAAAAGCCACCCAAGTCCACTTCCACTAAAAGCTCTGAGTAATGCATCCAAAAAGGGCCCTAAAACTGCTCTCGGGCTGAAGAATGGGAAGGTACCCTCAACCCTCCTCCTTGGACATCCCTGAGCAGAACTGAGCTCCTGGGAATTAATCCCTCCTTCTGAACTCTCCTGCCATAGAAATGACCCTGCGGGGGAGAGCCAGAGGGAAGAGCCCCTGCCTGTGCAGCAGCCACGCTGACTAACTTCCTTCCACGTGTTGTGGATCAGAAGCCCAAAGCCACAGACTTGGGTTCCAATCCCACTTCTGCTTCTGCACTTGGGAGGGGTGGCCTCAGGAGCCAGTGAGGTCACGCGGAGATGAGATGAGACTTCACCGGAGGGAGAGCGTTGCTGGGGTCAAATGGCAGGCTGCAAGAGCTGCGGATAACATTTCCCTGGGTTTGCCTACGGCAACAGCCCCTGGCCACATTCCATTCAGAATAGGACGTGCAGAGAGCTCCCCCTCTTCCTGTTGGGTGCTACCCTTTTTGATTCTTAGGCATTCTTTATGTATTCTAGATACGTATCCCTTGTCAACTCTGCTATGAGACTTTTGAGACTCCAACATCTCATTATTATTCCTCTCATTTCCTCATTAAAGATTCTAACCCTTAATGAACAAAACTTTAACACAGTCAGATTGATCCATATTTCCCTTTATTTCTTTGTTTTTAATGTCCTACTTAAGAAATATTCCCCAAAGATCAAGAAGATAACGAGCTCCATGGTCTTCCAGAAGCCTTCTGTTCCCTTTACCATGCTCAGGCCTGCAGTCACCTGGAATGGGTGACAGTATATGGCATGAGGTAGGGATACTTGGGGTATTGATGCAAGGGTGACACAAATACTCATTTGAAAGCTCTTTATGCTGCTATCAAGGGAGTGGATAGATGGATGTCACCAGGCAGGAGCAGGGAGAATGGATGGGACACAGAAATCAGGCTGGGGGTGAGGGGAGGAAGCAGAGAAATATGCAATAAGTTTTCAGGAAGACATCAGAGCTGTGGCACACACAGGGATGGGGGAAGGAGGTGCTCAGGCAGCATGGCACTGGGGTTTTTGGTTGGGCAACTTCAGAGGTCTGGTGCAACTCTGGAGACAGGGAAGAATTGGCGTGCAGGGGTAACCATGCTCCCTCCACTAGCTTCCTCAGGAAATACCACCAGGAGATGAGGGCTGACCTCAAAGGAAAGGCCAGCACTCTCTTGAGGATTTCTGAGCACAGAACAAGAGCCCTGAATGCCTACCTCCATGGTCCTACGGAAGACAGGTGGGTAGAGGAGACTGGACAAGTGTGGGCAGAGCATGGGGGCAGCAAGCCCCTGGAGCCAGGAAGCAGAGGTGACCCAGGCAAGACCTGATTGAGCATATGCTGAGGCTGGCAGTGGCTTTCACACTGTCACCTAACCACAGCTCTGCAAGGGGGCGACTGTGGGTCCACTTGACAGATGAGGCAAGCAAGCCTGGGGTGGGGACAGGGCAGCCATGTCAGATCCATACCCAGGTACATGACTCAGAAGTCTCTGAGGGAGCAGGCCTTAGTTGCTTAGGATAGGTAGGATGGAGAACAGTGTGGCAGAGTAGAGGCTGGACCTCAGACTGAAGCTGGACTGCTAGGGTTAGGTTCCCACCTCTGTCACCCAACAGCGGAGGAGGTCATGCCACCTACCCAGCCTCGGTCTACCCATCTGTACAGCACAGCAGAGATTTATGCAATCAACACTTTGTGAGATCATTCAGGAACCAGAAACATTAAAACCACTACCAAAAAAAAAAAAAAAAAAAAAGCCAGTCCATACCAACGGCATCAAAGTGCAGCAGTTCCCCAAAGTAGGATAGGGTCAGCACCATCGACCTTCCCACAAGCCAGGGGTGTGGACTCGGCTTACACTTGGAAAGCCAGTTTTCAGCACCTGCTGAAGCTAACATACACCTACAGGGGGCCTTGAGGCCCACCCTGATCTAACCTTGCCCAGAGGCTTACTGTGTCTCCATTCATTATAGTCCAGTGGGGATCCCAGTCCAGGGAGCAAAGGCTGCCTGGAACCCCTGGATCCCTCTCACAGAAGATGGAGGATCCCATTTGTATAGCCTCCCAAACAAGCCACACAAAAGAACATGCCATTCAGGGAGACAAGTACAAATGGTCACACCCAGAGAAAAGCCAGAGAAGGATTAGCACAAAAAAAGAGGGTGGTGGCTGCCCTAAGAGAGATAGGAAGAGGGATGGGTGAGGACACAGGGTCTTCACCGTGGGAGCTCATAGAGGGTCCCTCCTGTGTGCGGGTAACGCGGTCCACACAGCAAAACCCTCCCCACCACGCCGTGCCCAGCCAGCGCTGACCCTCCCACCCCAACCTTTTCGGGGGCCCTTTCTGTTGGTTCGCCTGTACAGGCTATCTTGCCTCGCCCGGGCCTGGCTGCCTGGCACCAAGCAGCCTTCCTGGAGAAAGAAGGGCTCTAATACCCGCACCTGAGTCCGCCCTCGGTACTCCCTGCTCCTGTAGCCCAGCCTTGCGCCTCCGGCCCGCCTGGCATGATCTCTACCCAGATGGGGCTCAGGGGTCGCCCAGCTGCAGGACCGCGAGCTGGACACAGCCCTCCCCAGTCAGCGTGGGCATCTACGAACGCTCCACGGCCGGGGGCCGCGGGAATACCCACCGTTCACCCGCGCAGGTGCCCCTCCCACCTAACAGAGGCACGCGCCAGGCCAAGAGCCCAGACATCCAGCCCTGCAGGACCTGGGCGAGTTGCCCCCTCCGGCCTCAGTTTACCCTTGTGTGGACGAAGGTTGCGCTTTTCTAGCCCAGGCACACAGAGGCCAAGGCTCGTTCCGGAAGACGCGGGTTCTCAGGACGCCCCGCCGAGACCACCCCGCCTCCCCCAGCCCTGCGATTGAAGGCGGAGGTGGCTTCGCCCTTTGAAGGCGCGCAGTGGGACCCGGCGCGGACCGCAGCACGGGGCAGAGCGCCCTCTGCAGGCCACAGCGGCTCCCGCTCCGGCCCCGCCCCCGAGCCCCGCCCCCCGGCCTCGGGCGGCGCATGCGCGCGGCGCAACGCTCCGCGGGCGGCGAGAGCGAGGCCGGTCCGCAGCCGCGCGGCGCTCGGCGTCCCATTCATGCTGGGCAGCGGCAGCGCGGCCACGCAGCGGAGCCCGGGCGCGGCGGCCTCGGCCTGGGCGGCCTGCTGGGCTTCAGTGGCCCCGCGGCGGGGCGAGCGACGCGGTGGGCTGCAGGGAGCGACGATGGCCGGCGGCGGGGCGCGCCCCGGGGCGGCCGGTGAGTAGGGGCGCAACTTTCCCCGCGGCGCGACGCAGCCCGGGCGCTGGGTGGGAGGGGGCCGGGCGGCCGGATGGGGGTCCCGGGGCGGCCCGGGTCTCGCGGCCGGATGGGGGTCCCGGGCAGGGGCGGATGGGGCGGCCTCCACCGGGGCTCCCGGCGAGCGTCGAGGGGCAGGGGGTGTGCGGGGGACTGCGGCGCGCGCGTCCACGGCCCGCGTGTCCCTGCGGCTCCGGCCCGGCGCCCGCGTGTGTCCGGGCGCGGTCGCGGCGCCGGCGCTGAGCTGCCGCGTCCTCGCGCGGCCGAGTCAGACCGCGGTCCCGGGCCCAGCGCCGCCGCCTCTCCCCGCCGCCCGGCTCGGCCCGGCCCACGGAGCCCCGCCGCGCAGCGATCCCGGGCGGCGCGTGGGGGCGGCGGCGCCCCCCCCTCCTCCGGGCTGGAGAGAAAGTTTGCGGCAGCCCCGTCGGGAGGGCCCTGCGGGTGTCCAGGCCGAGCCGGGCCGCGGGACCGCCGGTGGGGACCTCGGCCGTGGGCGATCGCCGTGCTGGGCAGGCCCGGGCAGGGCTGCGCGGCTGCTGAGGCAGGGCCGCGGGAGCCCGAGAAGGTCTTGGGGGCTGTGCCCCGCGGGCCAGCCCTCGGGTGGAAGTTGGAGTGCGTCCTGGGGACCGAAGCCGCTACCGCCTGCTCCGGCCCGGACGCCCGAGTGGGCGCTGTGGCCAACCCCGGCCCCTGCGGGCCGCCTCCGGGCTGGGAGGGGGGCGGTGCGGTGCCACCCCGGAGGCCACCAGCTCGGGACTCGTCGGCCTCCCCCCAGCGCAGGGCCTCTCCAGGGTCATTCCTTCCCAGGAGGCTTCCCTTTGCTTCCTGGACAGTCCCGGGCCTGGTGTGCAGTGATGCAGGCTCCGGCGGTCGAACTCGGCTGCTGAGGGAAGGGCGAAGGTAGACTCCAGGGAAGCCGATCTGCCGGGGGCGGGGAGATCCCAGGTGCAACCCTGGAATATTATGAAAGGGGTTCTGAGGGGCTACTTAATGAGGGGAGCTGCCTCTGGGTCATCTGTGGGGTGCGGGGGCCACGCCCCTTGAAAGAAAGGGGTGTGTGGGGGGATGTAGCTGAACCTCTGCCCCTCAGTCAGCCTCCTGTCTCTGGAGTTCTGTCTGCTTATGTAGATACTGTGGGTGTCCAGTCATGCTGGGTGGTGCTAACTCTCTGGGAGCCCCTCTCTCCAGAGCTCCCCTGGATCCTCTCTGGTTGGGAGTGTGCTGGAGGGAATGTGCTGCACCAGGCTGGCTGAGAGTCTGCTGGGTCTGGGAAACACCCAGCAGGTGCCTTAGGCAGAGGTGCAAAGCACAGATTCCGCTTCTGGGCAAGGCTGCCAAGCAAGGGGGGGGTTCCTTGGGGGTAGGCATAGTACCTCCAGGTCCAGCAAAGGTGTTTCAGGCAGAGGGTCCAGCATGGGTAGTCAAGATTGGTAAGCCCCTGTAGGACCAACATGTGTGCTCTGGGGGAGGGTTCCAAGCAAGATACACTAGACAAAGCCCCATGTCTGTTGGCCAGGAGAGGGGACCCCAGGGAAGGTTCAGCAGCAATGCCTTTTCTGAGAAGCAGGACTCCAAGGCCTCCAGGTCTTGGACCCAGAGGACTGGCAGAGAGTGGGCCACTGGGAACCACCTCTTGTCACTTCCCATGGGGTGGGACAGGGTGACAAGGGGATCCTTCTCGGACTGCGTATGGAGAAGCACTGGGCAGGATGTCAGTAAGTTTGGCCTGTCTTAAGCCCCAGAAGGACCCTAAGCCAAAGGCATAGGGAGCAAACTGGCCCTGCTTGAGGGCTCTGTGGCCTTTGGTTCTGAGAAGCAGCCATGGTGTCATCCAGGACTGAGAGAGGGAAGGACACCTGGTTTTGTGTGCTCCATTGAATGCCTGTCCCAGGACTTGCTGGGTTAAGCACCCCCTGCCCTGGTTCCCACTTGTCCATGCTGGAAAGCTACAGCCATTTGTACTGCCCCATCTGCCTCTCCTGCAGATTTGCACCCCACGCCTCTGCTTCTGCAGTCACTCCTGAACCCACCAGTGTAGTGAGTCTAGCCCTTCTAGAACAGGTAGAAAGACCTCTTGAGCCTCTGCAGGCAAGGGTGGTTGGGTAGCCATACTGCCTCTCACAACCAGCATCTGACGGTGTTCCCCTACCTGAGCCTTGCCTGAACCCCAGCACCCAGGCCTCCTTGCAAACTGTTCCCTAGGCCGACTTCAGGCTGTGAGATCGAGCCCCTGCAGGTTGCCCTGCTGCCTGTGTGTCTACAGACCCTCTGAATTTGATCCCTGCCTGCCAGGACTGGCTGTGTGACCTTGGATCTATCAGAGCCAGGAATCCTGCCTCTGTTAGCCAGAGAAAGTGGCCTTGCTGTCCCAGTGAAATGGTGGGTGTGAGGGACCCAGCTGTAGGCTTGGGATTCCCTCTTACCTAGCCAGCACCCTGTGCCCCAGGGCCCAATCCCTTCTTGGCAGCCCCTGTTCTGAGGCAGGGGAGGGGACCCAGGGGCAGACTGGAGTTTGGATGGTGGCTTCTTTAGCCGTGTCCCTCCTGCTTAATATAAAAAGTAGAGCCCGTAATTGCATTAAGACGTGTATAATTATCCCGGAGGAGGGGAGAGCCCAGCCCCTGGTAATTGCAGGCCTGCTTTGAACTGATAAACGGTGAGTGATTCATGTTTTCTTTGGAGTTCACATGGACTCAGCTCTCAGCGCAGGCCCACTGCGTCTACAAGGAACCTGCTTTCTGGCTGTTGGTCTGCCTTGAGCTTGGGAGTTTTCTGTGGGTGGGATGCTCCCCCACCCGGCTGCTGGTCTTAGGGCAAGAGGCAGCTGACAGCCTGTTAGGGAAGGAGTTCTACAAGGTGGCAAGAACTTCTGCTTTAGAATTCAGACCTTGCTTCCCTGAGCCTCAGTTTCCCCACCTGGATGCACACTGGAGAGTGGTATGGCAAAGCCAGGAGCAGGTGCTGCTCTGCTCAGGCCTGTCTGGCCGCTCTGTGTCCCCACTCATTCATTCACTGATTAACTCTCTCAGTGTTCACTGAGCTATCCTGGGTCGTCATGGCTATAGGAACACAGTGTGACTACAGAGCCAGGCCCTGCTTCCACCTATCGCTGCACCAGGAAAGCATCTGGGCAATGAGTAGCCAGAGTCACCAGCCAGGCCTGTGCCAGGGATTAAGGCTGGGACTGAATTCATGACCAGGCCAGGAGAGATGTCTCAGGCATCCCTTAGCAGGTGTGGGGGCAGGACAGGGAGCCCTGGTTGAGAGGGGGTTCTGGTGGCATAGGGGCCACCAGGCTACGAGGGCAGTGTATGGGAGTAGAGGGAAGGTGTGTACACCTGGCTGCCTGCCCACCCCTATGCTCAGTACCACCATGCCTGAACATCAGCCAAGGAGTGGGGTAAGAAGTCCTCAGCACACAGGACAGGGCCAGAGACCCTGCTGTCCTCTGTGGGTGGTATGTACCAGCATTTTCAAGCATGGCTTTGGCTGTCTCATCCACCAGGGAATTGTTGTCGCCCCCTTTTTCAGCTGTTAAGAGTAAGAAAAATGATTGTTCCTATCAGCCACATAGCTACAGTGTACCATAGTCTGAATTTGACCCAGAACTGCTGAACTGAGGAACTTTCCAGAGATAGTGAGGGTGCATAGCAGGATTTGAGGGATCATGCTAAGATTTGGGTAACACTGACCTCGTGTGCAGGTCAGAGAAGTAACTCAAGCAGCTGTATGGAGTCCTGGCTATGGGTGGACACTGGTAGAAGACAGCTCAGTGTCATGGCTGTCTAGGACAGTGGTAAGCAGTTTGAAAGAGATTTAGAGGTGAAGTGAGACTATGCCTTGGGAGATGCCCAGGGTCTGGTGTGACGTTGAAAGCAGAGGTAGTCAGTGAGTCCTGGGCTGGGCACATAGGTCTGGTGAGGCGTCAGGTCAGGGTGGGGGCAGAAATGCTGAGGCCTAGGATTTAGGAAGTTGATTTCTAGAGGCTTTCTCTGCTTATAGGTGGGTGTGAGGCCAGGGGCCAGAAGGACAGGGGCTCAAGGGACAACTAAGAGGCAGGCCTAGGTCCACTGGGGAGCCAGGGAGTGCCAATATGGGTAACAGTTGTTAGCTGGGTGTGGAGATGTGGGTGGGAGCTGCATATGGCCAGCTTCTGGCTCATTCCTTGGAGCACATAAGAGGCTGGCCAAGATCAGTCAGTGAAGCAGCCCCATGGTCAGGCTCCAAAGAGAATGGTTCAGACTGTCCCTGGCCCAAGCTAAGAACCATTGCCATGAGGTTGTGGGACCCTCTGATGACCATTTGGGGTGAGGTCTACTGGACTGTCAAAGAGTCCTTGGGAGAGTGTATGGGTGATAGCATGGGACAAGGGCCATCCAGAGCCATGCTGCTACTCTGGGTCATCAGGATGGCTGGCCCTGTGTTGGGATGGGGACACAGGTGGCTGGAGTATGCACTGTAGCCCATGTGCCCGGCTCTTGAGAGGCTGCTGGTGGTCACAGCGGTGCTGTTTTCCCAACAGCCTCAGTGAATGAGGAACTTGAGCTGTCTTTCTCCCCAGGCATGGCCAAGCTTGGAGTCAGGGCAGTGCACTTGAAGTTGGGGTATCAGTCACCCTTGTCACGCACTCTGTGTTCCCATTGTCTTCTTTACTAGCAGTGACAAGGCACAGGTTCTAGCGTACTAGCTGCCGCTAACCATGGCATGTTCTCTGGCACTTGGCTCACCCACTGCTGGCAGGCCTCAGGACAGGGAAGTGTCTTTTCTGCCTCTGATTCTCCTGGCTGGGGGATCCTGAGGGTCCTGCCTTCTAGAGGTGTCCACACAGAACAGGGTGGGTGCACATAAAAAGTTCATGAGATGGGAGGGGATGTATGTATGTGGCATGTGCAGGCAATGCCCACATTCCCACCCTGTCTTGTTTGTTCTCCCAGTGCTGAGGCTCCCTGCCCCGTGATGCTGGCCACTGCAGGACCGGAGTTCTTCCGCCCAAGGCCCTGGCCCACCATGCCGCTGCCATCTCTGAGCCTGAGGACTCTGCTGATGCTGCTGTTGCTGCTGCTGGGGGGCATACGTGCCACTGCAGGCTTGTCACAGGCTGGTGGGGGTCTACAGCCCCCCTTCCGCACCTTTCCGGCCAGCGACTGGGGCCTCACTCACCTTGTGGTCCATGAGCAGACAGGCGAGGTGTATGTGGGTGCCGTGAACCGCATCTACAAGCTGTCGGGGAATCTGACGCTGCTTCGGGCCCATGTGACTGGCCCTGTGGAGGACAACGAGAAATGCTACCCACCTCCCAGTGTGCAGTCATGCCCACACGGCCTGGGCAGCACAGACAACGTCAACAAGCTGCTACTGCTAGACTATGCCGCCAACCGCCTGCTGGCCTGTGGCAGCGCCTCACAGGGCATCTGCCAGTTTCTGCGGCTGGACGACCTCTTCAAGCTGGGTGAGCCACACCACCGCAAGGAGCACTACCTGTCCAGTGTGCGTGAGGCAAGTAGTATGGCAGGTGTGCTCATTGCTGGGCCACCTGGCCAGGGCCAGGCCAAGCTCTTTGTGGGCACACCTATCGATGGCAAGTCTGAATACTTCCCCACACTGTCCAGCCGCCGGCTTATGGCCAATGAGGAGGACGCTGACATGTTTGGCTTCGTGTACCAAGATGAGTTTGTATCCTCCCAGCTTAAGATTCCATCGGACACATTGTCCAAGTTCCCAGCCTTCGACATCTACTACGTGTACAGCTTCCGCAGCGAGCAGTTCGTCTACTACCTCACGCTGCAACTAGACACGCAGCTCACCTCACCTGATGCCGCTGGGGAACACTTCTTCACCTCCAAGATTGTGCGTCTCTGTGTGGATGATCCCAAGTTCTACTCATACGTGGAGTTCCCCATTGGCTGCGAGCAGGCCGGGGTGGAGTACCGCCTGGTGCAGGATGCCTACCTGAGCCGGCCTGGCCGTGCCCTGGCCCACCAGCTTGGTCTGGCAGAGGATGAGGATGTGCTGTTCACTGTGTTCGCCCAGGGCCAGAAGAACCGTGTGAAGCCGCCCAAGGAGTCAGCACTGTGCCTGTTTACCCTGCGGGCCATCAAGGAGAAGATCAAGGAGCGCATCCAGTCCTGCTACCGTGGTGAGGGCAAGCTCTCTCTGCCCTGGCTGCTCAACAAGGAGCTGGGCTGCATCAACTCGGTGAGTGGGCAGGAACTCCAGAAACCCTCCTCAGTTCCCACATCTTGTCCACACCTCAGTGACCCTACTGTGTGTCAGGTCTGCCCTCGACTTCCCCAGCTCTGAGAGATGGGCTGCTCTCAGCATGCCAGCCCCCATGCCCCAGGAAGGTGACGGCACTCAGCCGCACAGCTCCCAAGGCCCTCAGGGACATTGATGGCACTCTGCCACATGCCTGGTACAGTGCTGGATGCTTAACCAGCTTCATTTGGTTCCCATTTTGTAGGTGAGGTTTTGGAGGCTGACAGGTGGATGCACTTGCCCAGGGTCACACAGCCAGTCAGAGGCAATGGAGCCAGGTCTGACCATACAGCGTCCTGCCACTGTATCTGCAGAACACTTGTTTCCCCAAGTCCTCTTGACCATACACCTGCTTTCTGGACCTCCTCGCCATGCCCAGTGGTGGAAACTAAAAGTATCTGGGTGCACCCTTCCAGAGAGCAGCCTTGACATCAGGGCATCTGTGCTGTCCTGTACTGGGTGCCCTGCAACCAACCTGGCCAGCCTTGGCTTCAGGTCTTGTCTGTGCCTCCATGCCAGGGACAGCCCCAGCCTCAGGGTGGTCACTGGATGTGGTCAGCCAAGTAAGAAGGCAGTCACTGGGCTGGAGAGATGGCTTAGTGGTTAAGCGCTTGCCTGTGAAACCTAACACCCCAGTGCAAGGCTCGATTCTCCAGGACCCACGTTAGCCAGATGCATAAGGGGGCGCACGCGTCTGGAGTTTGTTTGCAGTGGCTGGAAGCCCTGGCGTACCCATTCTCTCTCTATCTATCTGCCTCTTTCTGTGTCTCTTACTCTCAAATAAATAAAAATGAACCACAAAAAAAAGAAGAAGTCAGGCACATGGCTTGTTGGATACTTAGGGAAGCTTGTCCCTCTGGCTGTAGGTTTCTCATCCCTGAACTGAAAGCCACAAACTTCCCCCAACCAGAACAGTGTGGGTCCCTGCTGTCCCCTCTCCCTGGTATGCTCTGCATATGGCCAGGCCTCTTGAGTGCATGGGGTGGATATAGTCACCCAGCTTCCCTTAGCTTCCCAAGGAAGGCATTCTGTACCATACCCATAGAAATACTGAGGCTCAGAGGGTAATGCCTTGCCAGAGCCCCACACTGCACTCTTGGGAGCCCTGCCCCTGATCTTGGAGACCTGTTGCCCTTTCCTCCCTGCATTGGTTCCAAAGGACTGCCAGTCTGGCCTGGCCTAGCCTGATCTCCCTGTTCAGCCCACATTAGTGGTGTCTCCCCTAGCAAACCTCAAAAGCCAGAGAGCAAGCAGTCATCCTCCCATCTCCCTGTATTCCCACCCCTCCCACCTGCCATCTCCTTGAACTTCCATGCCCAGCAGTCCCCAGAACCTTGAAGTATTGATAACTTCCTGCCCACACAGCTGATCCCTCTCTGTGGCTGCTAGGTGTGCCTGGCTGTCTCCTGCCTTAAAACCAGTCTTGTCTCCACATGCCACGTTTGTAGAGGGAAGACTGCTGCCGGCCTCCTCCCACTCCACCATCCCCTCCTCTCTCCATTCTGATGGCTCCTGAGGTTCTGAGGATAGATGGCCCAGACTCATGACCACCTACTGGCAGCCCAGCTGTCCTCCCTTTCTCAGGTTATTTCAGTGTAGAGACTGATGGTCCCATTGCCTTTCTCACTCCCTTCAGAGTGGGTGCAGGTGGGATGGTTGCCTTGCTGGGCATGCTCACTGGTCTGGGACAGTCTGAGTCTCTTTTCTCTGCCAGTGAGCCCTGGACTCTCCCATCATTGTAGAGGTTGTGTTTAGGTCTATACGGCTCTGTGCTGGCCCCTTGAAGACCCTCCTGGGCCCGTCTTCTCTGGTTTTGTCCTCTTGATATTGAGGTAGGCTGTGCTCAGGGCTTACCCTCTCATTTCCCACAGCCCCTGCAGATTGACGACGACTTTTGTGGGCAAGACTTCAACCAGCCGCTGGGGGGCACGGTCACCATTGAAGGCACACCCCTTTTTGTGGACAAGGATGATGGCCTGACTGCTGTGGCTGCCTATGACTACCGAGGCCGAACTGTGGTATTTGCTGGCACACGCAGTGGACACATTCGCAAGGTCAGGCCTGTGTGGGCTGAGGGTGGGGTACCCTTGGCTGAATGTGAGCAAAGGTCCTGTCAGGGCAGAAGGACAGCATTACTCTGTGACAGAGAGGCTGGGTCTGGTGAATGAGGTGGTCACTTTGTGACCTTGACAGGCTCAGCTACCTGGGATACCTCAGAAGGGCCTTCAACCTTGTGGTAAGGTTCCCTATATCTGGTGTGTGTCTGGAGATATGAGGTTAGTTGGGGGCCTGTCTTCTATGTCCCACTATGCAAGAACCTTCAGGACCACTATATAGAAGCCTGGGGTGCAGAAGCTGAGGCCAGCCTGGGTGTCCCTGGCTGGGAGAGAGGCTTGTGTAGATGGTGGACTGGCCTATGAACTCCCTCCCCGCCGGGCCTGCTTCTGCCCTGGGAGATCTGGTGTCTGCTGAGGCAGCACTCTGCCTCAGCCTGCCCCGCTCCCACCCACTGCAGCACAGCAAGGGCAAGGCAAGGGGAGCACCCTGCCTCCACCCCACTATAGCTTGGCCCTGGGGGCAGGTGACCTTAGTGACTGAGGGCCCAACTCAGGTCCTAGGATGAGAGTGGCTCTGTACAGTTGCCCATGTGGTTTCCAGGCCTTCTTCCCAGAATGGGAAGCTGGACAGAGGCAGGTAGGGCAAGAAAGGCTTTCTGGAAGCTGTGGGCAAAGGGGCTGCCTGCCAGTGAGCGGGCAGTGGTGGACAGCACCCCACCTGATTGGAGGAGCTCCTAGTGGCACTGGTGGGGTTACCTAGATGCCCCAGAAAGCTGTCGAGCGGGTGCCGAGGATGAAATAACAGCTAAAGGCTCTTGCTGACACAGGTCCCCTCCCTCCTGCCTGCCTGCACACCCGTGGGTGGGACTGGGCCTGGGGCCAGTGGGGCCTAGCTGGCTCTCAGTCCCCAACCCTGTGTATGGGAACCAACCATGTCCCAGTGCTAGCTGGTCTGGAAATTCTGGGAAGCCTCTCAGCCTCAGTTCTCCCCCACCCCCCAAAGCAATTCTGATGGCCATGCTTGGGCTCGGGTGCTGATGGTGGCTTTGGGGCCATAGGACCTCAGCTGTTGACCAAGGGGCACCTGGCGAGTGGAGGCTGATGATTGGTCAGCTCAGACCAGGCCCCTGCTGCTTGGCAAGAAACCCCTGTGCTCTCAGAGCCCAGCCCTGTGTTGTGACCCCACCCCCGCAGTGCAGGTGAGCCCTATGGCTCTCCCCTCAGCTTTCCCACCACACCAAGGAGGCCCTCAGGGCTGAGTAGTGCCCAAAGGGGCCAGTAAGGTGTGTGTTGGGGTGGGATTGTGCCTGGGGTGGAAGCTGGGGTACAGTCAGCCTGGAGACATTGCCTTGGGGCTCCCCAGTGTCTGCTTCCCAGCTAGAGATGGGCTACTAGGGCTTGTAGTGTCCCTTCCATGGCTTGGGGGCTGAGGCATGGCAGAGAGGCTCATCAGAGGCAGGGAGAATGGGTCCCTCCACACTTGTCTCCCCTGTTGCCTCCTGGGTCCTAGAGATCCCTTTGGCTGAGGAGCTCAGAACACAGCTGTTCCCGTGAGTCCTGCTGATAGTGCTCCCACGTAGGCAACTGAGGCCTCGAGTGTAGAACCAGAGTTGGGCTCCAGCCATCCTCAAAGAGGCCCTGCCCTCCTTCCCTGCTTTTCCTACCCCTCTTCCTTTCCCCACCCTAGGCCTGGGAGGCAGTTGGGTGGGAGGCAGGCAGGAGTTCCTCTGCTCCCCAGGACAGATAACTCCTCAAAAGTGGTGTTCAGACTGCAGCTGGGCAAGGCCCTTGCACCCAGCCAGTGTCCTCTTTAGACCAGGTCTCTAGCCCTGCCTTTCAGAGCCTTGTCCTAGACCTAGGATCCTAGCATTCCTGGATGCATGTGGGCTGGGTGTCTGTGTAGCTCTTGAGTGAGTAGACCCTTTGGGGAGAGTCTGGGATCAGCTGCCCGGGGGGCTGCATTGGGGAAAGAGTCTTTATTTGGAGCTCTGAAGTTGAGCTGGGTGCATGCTTCGCCCTCCATGATACTCCTCAGAGGACCTGCTGCCACCTGAGCCCTTGCACCCCGTTCACCCATCCTAGTTGTGAGGACTCAGGCCATTTTTGTGCCTAGTGTTGTGCAGATAGTAGAGTTCCAGCAGGCTTGTCACTGCTCTCTGTCTGTTTTTTCCTAGCAGCTGCTGACCCCATGACCTCATTCAGGCCTTAGAGATTGGGGCCACCTCCAAGTGGTGCCCTCCAGCACCACATTGCCCAGTAGGACAAATCAGTTTGTGCCTGGATGTAGGATGGGCATGGAGATATGCCTCTGTGTTGTTCAGGACACCTGCTCCCCATAACTGCTCTTAACTGGGGCCTGTCCCACCTTCAGACACAGGATAGCCACACCCCCATCTTGACCCATTCTTGCTAGGGGCAGTACTAGTGGGTTCCTCATGGGCTGCAGTGGACTTCAGGGAGGAGGAGCCTAGACAGAAAACAGAAAGGAGGCTGCTAGGCCTAGTTTCACTGACTGTCAACTGCAAGGTGGGTGCCTGTGGCCCCACCTCCTAAACCAATTTTGGCACTGTGATCCTGGGGACCCCCATGCCACCCACTTAAGCTACTGGGCCAACCTCTCTCCACTTTCCCAGGCCTGGGTCATCCAGGGTTTTAAAAAGCGTCTGGGGAGCTCCAGAGACTTGGCTGGCCTCAGGCCAGGCCCTGCCAAACGTGTTGTTGTGTAAAATTGTGGCAATTAATTTAAAACCTGCCAACTTCAGCTGCTGAGGCCTGGCTGGGGGTGCCCCTGCCTCCCCCTCCCTTCCCTAGAGCCCTGCCTGCCACCTGCCCTTCCCCCTACAGAGGCTGCTTCTCCTAGGTTCCCCTCCCATTATCCTCCTTGGCCTAGAGACCCAGCCATATCTGTGGCTCTCCTCATAGTCTCCAAGGACCATGCTCTGGTTGGAGCTCCTTGTCGTAGCCTTTGGTTTGTGTCCTGCAGAGCAGCCCAGGTAGGGAGGCCCTAGAGTCCTGCTAAGTGGACAACTCAGGCTAATAATACAGAGCTAGGGAGAAGGGTGCCTCTAGCCACCTTCATCTTGTCCCATCATTAGTTCAGAGCCAAGGATAAGGATGCCAGATGGAATGTGGCCCTGCTTGCTCAGGCATCCAGTTTTACAAGAGAATCTGAGTTTGTGCATTTTGAGTGAAATGGCTCAGTTATAAAGCACTGGCAACTAATCCATATTTTCAGAAAGTACTCTGGCCCATCTAGTGTGCCTATGGGACACCCATTTATAGTTAGGGACCTGTGCTGTGGCATGGTACAGCTTCGAGGAGAAGCATCTCAGGCTTGTGGTGTGCCAGACCTGGGGGGCGGGGGGCTGAGAGCACTGGATGAGGCCATCAGGAGCCCAGCCAATGGGGAGGGCTTCACTGGCCAGTTCTGCTGTCTTGAAGCCTCTGTTTTTCCTCCCTTGGACCTGGACAAGCCCTGCTTTCCTGTGAGCTATTGGGAGGCCAGGGAAGGAAAGGGAAAGGGGGCCATGCTGAACAGGTCACAGAGACAGCCTTCTCCCCATCTCCTTGCCGTGATCCTTTGGAACAGAGGTATGGCTGCAGTCCTGTGCATGCAGGCCTCCTTGCAGGCTGTCCACTTCCCTCCACCTTAGCCCCTGCTGTCCCACCTGCCCTAGTCTGGGTCTCCTTTCATTCCCAGGACATGTATAGAGGTGGGTCTCTGAAGGGCTCATGTATCTCAGGGCCTTAATCAGTATCTCCAGATGCTGGCCGGTGGTGCTAGCATAGCTCTGCTCAGCACATCTGAGGCCTGGGGCAGGAATGTAGCTTTCACCTGCTGCACGGGCCCCTGTCTGCAGCCTCCACCCCCTGTGGCCTTTCTTCTTCCGTAGATGGTTCTGCTCCCTGGAGCACCAGTTGTCAGGCTCTGCCTAAACTGCTCTAGGCCTGGCTGCCTGCTTTAGGCCCTGGACCTCCGATGCCTCCAACTTGCTTTGTGCACCTCTGCACCCAGCCCTGTTAGAGATCCTTTGCCCTTGGTGCCGCCTGTAACACAAATGTGCGCAGGGAGGGGTGACCTGAGGACACACCACTGGCACCCACCATCCCCAGAGCCCCTCCCAGGCCCCGCCCATCCCCAAGAATGCCCTGGCTGACCTCTGTCTCTGGCTGTGTTCAGGGCCGGAACTTCTCTTGGCTGAGTCATGTGCATTTCCTTTGTCTCCTTGGTGAGGCCGTCCCCACTGCTGTGCTGAGACTTGGGTCCACAGGCCACACAGTGGGTCACATGCAGCTCAAGCATCCTTCTGTTCTGCATGTACTGTGCATGCTGAGGGGTCTGTCCGCAGCTCTGCTCTGTGAACCTGACTTGAAAGGGCATGGGTTGAACAGTTCAGGAACAAACTTGGGCTTCCAGTCTTTACCATGCTCTAATCAGACCTCCATGATGCCTCTTGCTGCTTCAAGGACTAGGTGGGGGCTGAGGCTGTCTGTCTGCCCTGTCCCTCTGCTGGTCATGAGCAGAGTCTGGAGTAGTCTAGACTGCCTGCCTCCCCTATGAGTTGGCTGCACTGGAGCATGTGCCTGTCTGTTGTTGGTTCTAGAGGCTTCCCACTGGAGGCCAAGTTAGGACACAGGGAGAGACCCGGTTAGTGGGATCGAGCCCCTGGACCAAAGCTTGTGGTACCTAAGCATATGTGCATTGCTTGTGTTTCCCAGTGGGCAGTGTCATCCAGCCATGCGTGGATGGCACTCTTGGTATAGCAGAGAAGGCCCCCATGCCTTGAGCATGGCCAGTCTGGGTCTTCCTGAGTGCCTACCCTGGGCAGCCTTTCCTCCTGAGGTAGTCAGGACCCATCCGTATGGCAAGGGAGGCTGGAGCCATTCAATAAGCGTCCAGGTACAGGGAACATAGTTCAGAGTCTCCAAGCAGACACCTCACCTCCCTTTCTTCAGAACTCCCAACTTCTCTCACAACCCTGTGAGACAGTGTTGGTGAAGGGGGAGAGCAGGCAGAGGTCCACTGCACAAAGGGGCCAGTGCTGGAGCTGTTGCCTCTAGCCTTGGCTGTCCTCCACGTGTGGGAGCCTGACCTCATTGACCCCTGCTTCCCTATGTGGTAGAGTTTGGGGTGGGAAGATGGAATTCCTGAGATCCTTGCTGGTCAGGTTTGCTTAGCCCAATTATAGCTTCTGGGCTTCTTGTCAACTGCGTTTTAATCAAAACCCAGTTACACCAGAGAAAGCGGCTAGCTGCTTTACTAGTATCAGACCCTGCTTGACCTTTGAGAGTGTTGAGGATCCTAGAGAAGACAGGAGAGGGGTTCTGTAGGGAAAGGGAGGCTGTTCTTGGCACCACTCTCCATGGGGATAGGCTTGACACTGTTACAGAAACGGAGATGCCTCCCTGGCTCCTGCCCCTGGCCCCTGCCTCCTTTCCTGCCCCAAGCCTTGGAGACTGGATCAATTCAGCCAGTGTACCCTGCCCCCAAACACAGGCAGGGAGGCCTGGGCTGAGCAGTGCTTCAGGGGCCAGTTCTGGCTGCCATCTCAGAGTGGGCAGAGCAAGGAACCTCTCCCCTTCTGGGTTGGGCCAAGAGGGGCAGCCTCCTGCCTCCAGGCAGCTAGGGCGCGTGCCGGCCTTGGCACACGGCCTGGATGGCCCAGACGTCCTCCTCAGCACCCCCGCCTGCCCTCAGCCTGGAGAATGGGCTCTTTGTTGGCTCTGAGCTGGACAGACAGCTGACCTGGCCAGGCTGTCAGCTGCCCACCACCCGCATATAGCAGTTGGCCAGGGCCTCAGGTGATGGGAACCTAACAGCCAGCCTGGGACTCAGGCCTGCCCTGCTGATGGCTATCTCCTCATGGCCCTGAGGTCTCCTCAGGTCTCCTTTTGCAGGGACCCTCCTGGGGTATCCTGAGTTACATGGTTAAGGCTGCTTCCTGGTCTGCCTTGTGTGGTATCTGGTGCTCCATCCATGGGGAAGTCAGAGTCTGGTGTGGCCCTGTGGAGAGGCTGCTGTGGTGGTCAACTCAGATTCCAGGGTGTACACCTCTATACACAGGGCGGGGGCAGCTTATGTCCCCTGACTGGGTGACTCTGCTGCAGTACCTGAGATGAAGGGTCTGTTGGAATCAGCAGTGGAAGGGGCATTTGGGGAGAACTTTGTAAAGCAGGAAAGCAACAGCTAGAGGTGGCAGGGATACCCAGGATGCCCTGCCCTAGCCTATGCATTCTTGTGTACTCTGCCAGATGACCAGCTGCTATGGCAGGAGGCTGCTGGCCCAGCTGCCTCCAGGTGGGTGGCCTGAAGTGGACAGCTGGAGGCTGAGGCTGTAGGCGTTTGCACATGGGCCCTGCTATCTTGCCCTGTACCCGTCCTGCTGTCTGGACCTTGGTGCTCCTGCCCTTCTGGAATACTCCCCTTGGCAGGGTGCTGGCTTCAACCCTCCCTCCCCAACTTTGGGGGTATACTATGTCCTGTCCCCATGTGTAGCTGGGATCCAGGGCTCAATTCCTTTTCACAGGGTCTCTGTGAACCTTGTTTTGCCTCCTGTCTGGTCTAATGAAGGTCACTGTGCTGTGGTGACTGAATGCTGTGGCAGGGACATGCATGGCAAGCATATCCTGGGGACTGTTCCAACCTGATGTTCCCACACGGAACACGTGCACAGGGGCCCCACCATGCTTGTACACACACAGGGCCCTCCTCATGTGTGTACACAGGGACCCCATCATATACAGAAGGACTCAGCACATGTGCACAGGGACCAACCCTGTTACACTGGTTTGCCATTGGTCCTGTCAAGCCTAGGCATGGCTCAGCCAGCACAAGAAGCCATCACACCATAGTCATGTCTACCCTCTGGCCTGGCAGGCCACCTCTTCACCCCCTCCCTCCCTGCCTTCCTCTGCCTCAGGAACAGTTCTGTGCTCATCCAATGGCCTCTCCCCAGAATTGGCCTCTGCTGAGCCATGTCCCTGGGACCTGTCTGTACATGTGACCCATTGCTGGGCAGGTGGACAGACAGCTGGACTCGCGTGCCCCTAGTTGCAGCTGTCAGCCACCTGTCCCAGTGTCTGAGCCTACAGGCCAGGGGCGGGGCATCCTAGAGCCTGGGCTGCATGCCCTCCCTGCGTTGCCAACTCTGGAGTGAGGCCAGCCCTGGCGTCCACATGCATGCCTTGGAGCTGGTGTGTCCATCCTGAGTGAGGAGGATGATGGCAGGCTGGGAAGGGTCAGGGTCAGGCCCTCAGTATCACCTGGCCTCAGGTGGTCAGGTTGGCACAAGGCTGGAACCAAACTCCCTAGGGCACTGTCCAGGACCCCTCTGCATTCAGGCCAAGACACCAGGAATGCCTAGCCTGTGGTGCAGGCAGTAGACCTCTCATGGAAAAGTGGAAGTCTAGGGACATAGATGTCATAGGAATGTGGAGATGGGTGGGGCTAGCGGAGAAGTGCAGAGCCCTGGCTGTGGTCTCTGAGATTGGAGGCTTTGAGTCTGGCATTCTGGGTCCCTTGTTCCTGTCAGCGGGCTGTGTCCTGTCGCCCTCCCTGGCACCTGACTCAGGTCGACCTTCCCTGGGCTCAGAGAGGCTCTGTTGGGGGAGGGTAGCTTATTCTCATCTCACTAGTAGAGAAACCAAGGCAGAGGAGCACTCCTCATGGGTCTGGTAGCTGAGGTGGTTCTGAGCTGGGTTTGGACCAAGGCAGCATGGATCCAGCCTGGCCTATACTTCCAGCTTACCAGGACCTTCCCCTAGTACCTGGGGTTCCTCCCCTGCTCCACCTGCAGTCGTGGGGACAGGCCTGGGTGGGTGCACTGGACAGCCAGGGCAGATCTAGGTTAAAGCTGAATGTTCCCACTTCCAGGGCTCTGGGCTGCTGTAGCCCCTCTTCACCCGAGCCAGTACTCTAGACAGCCAAAGTTTGGGCAACTGTGCCCCCAGTCCCTGCCTCTCAGCTAGGCTGAGCTGCTGGGCATCTCCTCCTCTGCCCTGTTCTTCCTGGTCTGGTTTAACTTAAACTTGCTTGGAGGGGAGGCAGCTGAGCGGATGTGGGGGTTGAGGGGTGGCCCAAGCTCTCAGGAATGTGACCCTCCCCCTCCAAGCCCAAAGCCTCTTGGCCCTGAGACACACAGCCCCACCCTGGCTGGCCCCTAGCCCAGCCCCTGACAGAGTTGGCTTAAGCAGGGAGCTGCTTTCTCGCCTGCCTCTGCCACCCCAAGGCCTACCCTGCCTCCTCATTGTGGGGCACAAAGAAGAGGTCTGTGCCAAGCCTAGTCCAGGCCCTATCCTGAGGTAGAGGTAGAGAGGTGATCCCACAGACAAGTCCAAGGCCAAAGATGGGTGATAGGCAGGCTCGTAGCAGTGGGCAGAAATGAACTACAAGCCCTGTGCCCAGGAGACGGTGCCTGGGCCGACCCAGCCAGGCAGATGCACCCCACAAGTTCCATCCCTATAAAGCCCCCTGGGTCTCTGTTAATTAAATACATTTGTTTGGTAAAAGCAACTAAAAATACTTGCAGCCACATCGAGGCTGTAAGGAAAGGAGCAGGCTCATTAGCGCCTGGTTTGTTTGGGATCTGGAATATATTTCCATGCCGATGAGACGCCTGCCTTCCCTGCCTGCCTTCTTGCTGGGGTGTCCCTCACCCCCAGAAACTAAGAGCTGGCCTGGGCCTCCCCATATAGGAGGTGCCTGGTCCTGTTCCTCAGCTGCACCTGCCCCTCCTTCCAAGCATGCCTCTGCTGGTCTGGAAGGAGTTCCTGCTTGCTATGGCCCCTGCAGCTTAGGAGTGGATGCTGCAGCCCACACATACACCACCCTGGGCCCTGGTGTCTGGGCTGGTGGAGGAGCTGGGGCCAAGGCCTGCCTGGGCCCATACTGTCTTGCTGTCCTTAGGCTGAGCTAGGCAAGGGGAAGTGAGTGTGGCTGGCCTTACCCTTTTCTGAAGCCTGCCTGGTTCTTAGAGGGCTTTGGGGAGGTGTCTGGTGGATGAGGGGCAGTCGGACCCTTATCCTCAGGTGGAATGGGGCTGAAGCAGAGAAGCAGCCAGCTGTACACTTCATGGAGGACCCCTTGCTTCCTTCCATAGATCCTGGTGGACCTCACGAGCCCCAGTGGCCGACCAGCCCTCGCATATGAGAGCGTGGTAGCCCAGGAGGGCAGCCCCATCCTGCGTGACCTTGTCCTCAGCCCCAACCACCAGTACCTCTATGCCATGACAGAGAAGCAGGTGGGTGCCTTAGCTGTTCAGCTGTGTGCTGGCATGCAGGAAGCTGGGGGAACCTGTCAGGACTCAGGAAGCTGCTTCTCCCCCTGGGGTACTCCACCAGTTAGAAGAATTGTCTTGTCACCCAGCAGACAGTATATCTGTCCCTTGGGGGCAGAGTCATGAGGAACCCCATACCATCCATGCTTCCCCAGACTGTTGGGGCTGGAGTGGGAACACTTTGGGCCCTTTCCACCCTGTGTAACTTGTGAGCACCGGAGTATATGTGTGAGTGGGAGCATTGGCCCATGCAGGTGCCGTTGAAGGGTGGAGCTGCATCCGGAGCCTTGGGTTCTTGGCCTGGGCCCTTTCTAGCTCTGCCCATCCTCTGTAGTGGGCTGTGGATGTTTCCTTTGTGGGGCTGCAACCAGCCTGGCTTGCCCAGCTCTTTTTAAGGCTGTGGGCTTTCATGCTGGGCCCTAAGGCAAGGGCAGTAGAACCAGAAGCTAGCCCTGCTGCCCTCTGGCCAGGCTCGTCCTTCTCTTCTACATCTCCCCTAAATATAGTGGGTTCTTCTGCCCCTAGGGGTCTCAAGGCTGGAGCTTCTGGTGCTGGGATGCTGCAAGGCAGCAAGCAGGATTAGGGAGACCCAGAGCCTGTCGGCCCCTCTTAGCACCATTGGGGTCTGCTTGAGCTATTTGTTTGGAGGCTGACAAGCCCCTGAATACCCCAGGATGCCCACTCTGAAGAGTCCAGACAAGCAGGACACTAAGTGTGGCTAGGCCTCAGCTGGCTGCCCATCCTGCGCTCCCTCGATAGCCTCTAGGGCAGAGGCCGGCCTGTAGGACCTGCTTGGCCAACAGTGTCACCAAGCCTAACTTTTGAATACACTGAGCTCCTGGGGAGTGGGAACTGCAGGGAGAAGCTGGAAGCTTGGGGCCTCATGCCAGGGGTCCTTCCCCAGGTGACGCGAGTACCTGTGGAAAGCTGTGTGCAGTACACGTCCTGTGAGCTGTGTTTGGGGTCTCGGGACCCCCACTGTGGCTGGTGTGTCCTGCACAGCGTGTGAGTCTGGGAGGCCTGACTTGGAGGGGTGGGTGACACTCGATCTGGTGGCCACCAACCTGGGAAGGACCATAGGTAGCCCATTGTGTCTCACATAGTCACATTTGTCCTGAGTCTCCCTCTGTTTCCACTGACCATTGTCAGGATTGTTCCCAGGGTGGGACTGGGAGAAGCCATGTCCTCAGCCTGGGCATGGTTCTGTGGTGGGTGGTTCTATGCACACAGCCGTCTCAGCACACTCTGTCCACAGCTGCTCCAGGCAGGACGCCTGCGAGCGGGCAGAGGAGCCCCAGCGTTTCGCCTCTGACCTGCTGCAGTGTGTGCAGCTGACTGTGCAGCCACGCAATGTGTCAGTCACCATGTCCCAGGTGCCGGTGAGTGTAGCTGCAGGGGAGAGGGGTGTGGAACTTGGGGGTGAGTAGGTGAGTACCAACTCACTTGATCCTCTTGCTGTGAGCTAGCTCGTGCTGCAAGCATGGAATGTACCAGACCTCTCAGCTGGCGTCAACTGTTCCTTCGAGGACTTCACGGAGACTGAGAGCATCTTGGAAGATGGGCGCATCCACTGTCTCTCACCCTCTGCCCGAGAAGTAGCGCCCATTACACAGGGCCAGGGTAAGTGGATTTCCACACTCTTGTGCAGTGATAGGCCTGGCTGGGTAGGGTGATGTCAGCAGTGGGGGATGAAAGGACAAAGGCAGTAGGCTGTTCAGGGTTGAGCAGAGCTAGAAGGGCATAGGCCCTATGAGGTCAAGGTAAATGGGAGGGATCAGCCCTGCATGGAATGAAAGCCTGTGAAGATGGGGACAGCACCCTTCTACTTGCTGTAACTCAGCACTTCCCAAGCAGCACTAGTGAGCCAGCCCTCCTGGAGAAGGAAGCTGTGCTAACCCCTTGCTGTCCAGCCAAAGAAGGGGTTGGAGTCCTGGGGCCACCTGGGCTGACTGGTACCAGGACCTGCAGAATCAGCAGCAAGCCTTCTGCTGTCCTCACTGGAGTCTGGGCCCTGCATCCTGTGGCCCTGGTGACTCAGTAGGCATGGCTTCTGCAGGAGATCAGCGAGTGGTGAAGCTCTACCTCAAGTCCAAGGAGACAGGGAAGAAGTTTGCGTCCGTGGACTTTGTCTTCTACAACTGCAGCGTGCACCAGTCGTGAGTGTCCCAAGACCCTGCTCATTCCCTTCTCACATCCCCTGGATCCTAACGTGTACACCCTCTGTAGGCCTGCCGTCATACAGCTGGGGTTAGGCCAGGCAGACCGGTGACGAGTCCTGGTAAAAGCAACCTGCCAACTATGTGGCTGCAGGGTAAGGCCACAAGGGTGGCACAGGCGGGAGGCTATGGCTGAAGTTTTTGCACCTGTTTGTTGGGAGCTGTTGTAGAGTCTGGACAGTGACACACGCAGGAACATGGGATAGGGTAGGACTGTGATGCTGCTGGCCACCAGAGGCTCTGGAGGGAGATAGTGGTCACTCAGTGTCTGCTGTCTCTGGACCTAGCCAGTGGCTGCTGGATGACAGGATACTCAAATCTCTGACCCCTGCTGGGCTCCTGGTTGGACACAGAGAGCAAGGAGGAATCAACTTTACCTGCTACTGCCTGTTTGGGCTGTGAACACTCAGCCTGAGGAGGGGCAGGGAGGTTGGAGACCTACTATGGGTTCATCAGAAACCAGAGAACTGGTCAAATGAAGGCCTGAGCTCTGCCTCCCAACCTGGAGGGCCTGTGGCATAGGCAGAGGGTGGGAAGGGAATCCCCTAACAGGTAATAGAGTTTGGCCTCAGACACAAGGGTGTCTGGCTTTTTAGTCATGTCTTTGTTTGCTGACTGACTCATCACTCTGCACAGTGTTTTTAGTTGCCAGTATCCTCCTTTTTCCCAGGCAGGAAACTGCTCTGACAGGGAGCTCCAGGAGTACCAGGACTGTCTGGACAAACAGTGGCGAGCTGGTAGGGCAGAGAGTGGTGGCAACCTTGAGGCTGCGAGACTTCATGGACAGAGTTCTTGCAATGGCTAGTCCTTTGATAATTCCTAGGTTGAGTTAGACACAGACCAAGCAGTGACTGAGGTTCTGAGATGAATGGGTTTCCATAGTATAGTGACTACCTTGTTCACCTAACTCATAAAGTAGGATGTGAAACCTGGGCCTCAAGTGTCCTAACAGGTTTCCTGGGCTGCTTATCATCAGTTGGCAGTGGTCACTGTAGTGGCTACAGGGAGGGAGGACTGGTGGGTTATTAAGGTTCACGAGAAGCAGTAAAGAGGGAGCCGGCAAAAGGAGGTAGCAAAACAGTTCTCATAGGGCCAGCAAGACTGCTCTTGGAGGCAAGGCCTGTGTAGCAGGCAGAGGGTTTGGAAGCCCCTCCCAACCTGGATTAGCTAGTGCAAAGGCTCTGCACTGACACTGCAGAGAATAACAGGGCCCTGGGTCCCCACAGGGGAGATGCAGCCTGGGTTCCCAGAACTCATCACCTCACTCTTCCTCTGTAGCTGTCTGGCTTGTGTTAATGGCTCCTTCCCCTGCCACTGGTGCAAATACCGCCATGTGTGCACAAACAATGCTGCGGAGTGTGCTTTTCTGGAGGGCCGTGTCAATGTGTCTGAGGTAAGTCTGGGCAAGGGCACAGGGGTGGAGGCAAACCTGAATGTCACCCAGCAACAATCATGGGTGACGGTGACTGGGGTGTCCGTTGCATACCATGAGGTGTGACTAGGGTAGGAACAACCTCCTAGATGATGTTAAAGTCAGAGTCCAGACTATGGACCTGGGTCTCATTTGTGATCTTGGGAGATAGGGGAAAGCTTCAGTGATGGAGGACTTAGAACAAGTGGACACCATGGGTGACTGGCTCCCAGGCATGATCCTAGGCCCAGAGCTCATGTGCTGGGAGTGGCCTTGCAAGGCAGGTTGCGCAGTGGTCCGAGTTCTTCCAGGCCAAGAGGGAGCACTTTGGATTAGCCCACAACACTGGTGGTTCCTGGAGTCAGTGGTAATGGCTAGTGGTGAGGGGTGTTTGGAGCCCAGCCAAGGCACTGACTGTATTTATGATCATCAAGCCACTCCTAGAACTGAGGCTCTGAGCTGGGACAGGGCTTGCTCCTGGTGCTTTCTGGGTTTGCATGGACAGGAAACTGGAACAGACTCCTGGGGCATAGCCTGTGGTATGGGGCCAGGACTTTTAGGACTTGGTACAGGGCCAACTCCTTGGTTGTGGATCCCACATCACTGCTAGAATGGGAGAAGTCATGATCCACCTGCTAGGGCCCATTAGCCTGGAGTGGAGACCTGGTAGAGGAGGTCCTATGGTTTCAGGGACCTGTCCTCCCTTGTGCCCCTGTTCCTTGAGTACTTCCTGTATCCTTCCTGCTTTCTAGTTTGAAGTCTACTATGACAAGGTGACAGTGAAAATCAGGACCCTGGGCCTTGTGGTGATGAGGTCCATGAAGTAGGTGGTGGGGGAGCCAGGAAAACTGGGTGAAAGACTTCCTGAGAAGGTGCTTCTCTGGCCTGTTTGCAGGCATAGAAAGATGCATCTGGCCTTCCACAGGAGACCCATCAGGTGTCCTTCCTAGTGGTCTGGTGGGCCACACCCATGCTCAGGCCTTTCCCACCTGCCAGGCCCTGGGATGTTCTGGCATTTCCAGAAGGGAAGTGGACAGGTGGTCCTAGTTCTGACCATCTGTGAAAGGGAACTGTAGGTCAGGTAACCTAGAGCCTGACCTGAGTCAGAAAGCATCTCCAGGGACTGGAGAGATGGCTTAGCAGTTAAAGTGCTTGCCTGCAAAGCCAAAGGACCCAGGTTCAATTCCCCAGAACCCACATAAGCCAAATTCACAAGGTAGCACATGTGTCTGGGAGTTCATTTGTAGCAGCTGGAGGCCCTGGCACTCCCATTCCTCCCCCCACCCCCACTGTCTCTCTCTCTCTCATCATCTTTCTCTCTCAAATAAATAAATAATAAAATGTTTTTTAAAAAACAAGCATCTCCTTCCCTCACACTTCACAGGCCTGAGCCCCAAGTGAAGAATGATAGGCAGGCCCAGGGCCCTTGAGCAGGGACCCTGGCACCAAGCTGTTATGCAGCTGCCTTCCCAAGGGTCTGCTGGGGCACAGGAAAAGGTCGGACCTTACAGGCAGGTCTGCTGATCCCAATGGCTACCATGGCCTCCCTTCTGTGTCTTTGGTCAGGAGGGCCTGAGGTAAAGGTGGCCAGTGTGAATTAACTCAAGACTAACTCATTGTGCCCCTCAGACTACCCACCAGTTGTAGTTTTCACTGTCATTCCCCAGGTTTGAGAATGTGTAATCAGAAAACATACTCTTGTGTCTGGAAAGGCCAGGGGAGGTGGGAGCCCCTTGGGGAGGCTCAGGCAGGCCTGTGCCCTTAGTATAGCTATCAGCTTGGTGGCTAGGCAGATAGGAGAGCAGTGTCAGGGTAGAGGAGTGGCTGCCTGGGCTCCAGCTGGCCATGTCTGCCCTTTGCCTGCTGTATGTTCACATGGGAGCGTGGCTGAGGGCAGCAGATAGTACTGGGGTCCCTGGCTGGGACTTGCACTGGGTGAGCCTGCTCATGTCTCAGTTTCTAGCAGAGAAGTCTCCCAGCCTTGCCCCCACCCCAGCTCCCTGCAGATGGGTCACCTGACGTGTGGTGGTAAGGTGATAGTGGAGCTCAGCCTAGCATGGTTTAAGGCACGGAGGTTCTAGGGCGAGCCAAGACTGAGTTAGTCCCATTTTCATGGCTGGGTCCCAACCCAGACTGCTTCCTGAGTCTTGGGCTGTAGTCACTGGGTGTCTTGTCAGATGGTTGGGTAAGTACTATCATGAATATGGACCCTGCATGCCAGTGCCAGGGCAAGTTGAGGTTGTGGCCAGTGGATATAGGGCATCCCACAGGCTCAGCAGTTGATGGCCAACTTGCCGACTGGGCCTTTCCAGCTCTGCTATAGTAGTACTGAAGGGCTGAGTCAGAGACTAGGCCTTCCCAGGACTCTGTGAGCTCTGCATAGTATATCCTGAGCCCACACCCACCATGGGAGCTGTGCCAGGGCCCAGGGAATACGGCCTGTTTGCAGCATCCCTATTTAAAGCCCACTTTGCACACTCCCCCGGGGCAGAGGCTCCTGAGGCAGCTGCCAGCCGTGCTGCAAGCAAGCCGGGCATTGCATCAGTTATTATTGCTGAAACCCTGGCCCTGGGGGCCCTGACTGTTTTTCTGCTGGGCTCCAGCTATTTTTACATGCTCCCCAGGCCCCCAGCTGAGAATCTGTTGCCCCAGCTGCCCATTCTTGGCTCCTCCTGCCTTAGGGACCTGTGCAGCTATAGGCCGGGTGAGGCGCCTTTGGCCACTAGCATGATGGGGCCCTAGAATCTAGGTGTGAGCAGGCTGGCCTCTAAGCCACAGTTTGGTAGGGAGCGGGATTGATGGGCCACTGCCCCTGCCATGCTCAAATGCAGGGTATGTAGCAGCACAGTGGACCTGGGCTCTGTGAACCAGCTGTAGCCTGGAATGCTCACTCCCCTTACTGGCCAGCCCCAGCTCAGCCAAAGCCTTTTTTGTACATAGGATTGTCCACAGATCCTGCCCTCCACCCACATCTACGTGCCTGTGGGTGTGGTGAAGCCTATCACCTTGGCTGCACGGAACCTGCCACAGCCACAGTCAGGCCAGCGTGGGTATGAGTGCCTTTTCCACATCCCTGGCAATCCAGCCCGTGTTACCGCCCTGCGTTTCAACAGCTCCAGTTTGCAGTGCCAGAACTCCTCGGTGAGCCCCTGGATGGTGTGCTAGCCACAAAAGGCCAGCTTATGTGACCCAGTGTGCCTTGGGAGGGTTAAAGGCTCTGCTGGTGCAGCTGCATTATTAAGGTCCTGAGTGTTGAATAGCCAGATGATGTAACTATATAACCTGTGTCCTGTGGTCACAAACAATGCACCCGGTGGTCATGAACATGCTACCACCATGAGCATGTGTACATTGGCAGTCAGCCTTACCTGCCAGTGGGTCAAAGGACAATGTTTGGTAGTCACACCTCACTCAGTGACACTCCACAAGCTGTGCTCCTGAGCTCAGCAAGCTTGGTGTTGGGCTTCTTTGATGCTGTGCTCTTTATGGAGCTTACCCTTTCCAGGTTGGGGAGGGGTGTGTGGAAGACAAGTCTTGAACTCTCCTTTGGTTTACTGCTGGTTAATAGGCCTCAGTTTCCCCCTCCGCTCAGGACAGGCATAGTCAGAAGAGCAGTGGATTTCCTTGGGTTGCAGCATTAGGCACAAATCTGTTGGCAAAGCCTTGGTGGTTCTGCACCCACTGGTCTCCTCAGGAGGGTCCTTGATGAGGCTAATGGTCTGGTTCCTGAAGCCCTTGGATGACACAGGTCTGTCCAGCAAGACAGGAGGCCTTGGGGGTCATAGCCAACTCTCGGGCTGCAGGTCAGGGAGAGGTGGGCTTCCTTCCCACCAGGGAGGGCTATACTCTTTCCATTTCCTCCGTGCTGTTTCCTCCCATCTCTCTACCAGCTCCCCACATGCCCTGCACCCCATGCTCCTCCCTGCTCCGACTCCTGCTTCCACTTCACATCTCCTTCTCACCTCATCCCTTGTCCTTTCTCAGACCCCCACTTATCTTTAAGCATGTTTAAAGGGAAGAGAGAATATCAGAGAACTTTATAGGATCCAGATAAAATGATGAATTTCTGGGCCACTCTTTGGGACAAGTCAGGGAGACCAGCATCTCCAAACACAGGAATAGAGTTGAAAGCATCAGCTACAGGAAGGAGGAGGCAGCTGGAGGGGCAGTTGGTCTGAGGCCAGGGCAGACTCCTCTGGGGAGGAGCAGGAGCAAAACCAGTCTCCCAGGACAGTGGTCTTCTGGCCTGTACCAGGCTGTAGGACACAAATGTCACACCCCTCAAGGCATTCCTGGCCCACTTAACAGAAAAGATGCTGCGGTTCACAGAGCATTCCTGATGCTGTCCAAGGGCCCATCCAGGAGTCCTGTTTTCCCAGAAGGCAGACTGCAGTTCCCAGAAGGCAGAGGGTTCCCTGTGGTTGGCAGTGTTGTCAGAGATAGCCTTGGAGGTCAGCTTGGGAAGCAGGCAATTGATATGGAGGTCTTTTCATGGCTGTAGGAGATGGAATTTGGCAGGGATGTGGAGCCATGGAGCCAGGAAGAAAGCCTTCTGTGGATGAGGTGGGCAGGAGAGAGCTGTGTATAGCCTTTGTCACAGGTATTAGGTGCTAGCCTGCCAAGCCCACCCAGTGGTTAGTCTCAGAGCTTGTAAGGGGCTCCGACCCAGAAGCCTTAACTCTCTAAGTGGCAGGGGGTATGTGGCCTGTCTCTCTAAACCTGACCACTGTGCCTGTACCAGCAGTACTCCTATGAGGGAAATGATGTCAGTGATCTGCCCGTGAACTTGTCAGTTGTGTGGAATGGCAACTTTGTCATCGACAACCCCCAGAACATCCAGGGTAAGCGGTGAAGCCAAAGGTCCGGGTGGGCAGTGTGTGGAGCCACACTGACCGGGCCTCCCCTCCCCTCTGCCACCTGTAGCCCATCTGTACAAGTGCCCAGCCCTGCGCCAGAGCTGTGGCCTGTGCCTCAAGGCTGACCCACGCTTTGAGTGCGGCTGGTGTGTAGCTGAGCGCCGCTGCTCCCTGCGCCACCACTGTCCAGCTGACATACCCACCGCATGGATGCACGCCCGCCATGGCAGCAGCCGCTGCACGGACCCCAAGATCCTCAAGGTATGCACTGGAGGCCAGGCTGGCCCCAACCCCCACCCACCCAGCACCACCTGTTACCTGGCACAGTGAACCCTTTTCACTGCTGGGCTTCAGTCGCTGCATTTCCACAGCTGTTTCCTGAGACTGGCCCCCGTCAGGGAGGGACTCGGCTGACCATTACTGGTGAGAACCTGGGCCTGCGGTTCGAGGATGTGCGGCTGGGAGTGCGTGTGGGCAAGGTGCTATGCAGCCCTGTGGAGAGCGAGTACATCAGCGCAGAGCAGTAAGTGCAGGCTGTGGCAGGCAGGGTTGGGGTGGCCCAGAAGGAATCCTTCTTGTTGCTGATGCCCGCCATGCCTCTAGGATTGTCTGTGAAATTGGGGATGCCAGCACATTGCGGGCCCACGATGCCCTGGTGGAGGTGTGTGTGCGGGACTGCTCCCCGCACTACCGTGCCCTGTCACCTAAGCGCTTCACCTTCGTGGTGAGTCCAGCCCTAGCTCCCCTCTCTGTGCCTGGTTGCTCTGAGAAACTGGTTAAGGGTACTGCTAAGGTCTGCTTGGGGTATGGGAATAGGCCCTGGCCCACAGCCAGGCCATATCCTCTGGTGTAGGATACTGCCCCTATGCCCCCACCTTTAGGCTTTCTTAGCATCTGGGAACACAGGGTATGAGATCCAGCTCAGGCCTGTGGATTCCTGTCTGGGGTTTGGCCAGCCAGCAGGGGGGTAGGCTGAGCCGGGACTGTGCTCATGTGGCCTGAGAGGGACTCTTCCCTAACAAGTCCCTCTTCTGGCAGACACCAACCTTCTACCGCGTAAGCCCCTCCCGTGGGCCTCTGTCTGGGGGCACCTGGATTGGCATCGAGGGAAGCCATCTGAATGCGGGCAGTGACGTGGCAGTGTCCATTGGCGGCCGGCCTTGCTCCTTCTCATGGTATGGGGCGGGGGGGGGGGGTTCAGGGCTCTCCCTCTTGGCTCTGCTGCCCCCTCCTGTTGCCTGGGCAACGGGTATGGAGAACCTGGCTGGGGTGATCACCATGGAAACACAAGAGGTGGAAAAGGTTGCTGTGGATACAGGGGCTGACTCCAGAGTAGGTAGGGGGTATGGCCCAAACTCGGTGGGCAATCGCTGCCCTGGCTCCTCCCAGGGAGGGGGTTCCTTATGAGCAAAATAAAAAGGTTTTTTTTTAAATTTTTAATTTATTTATTTGAGAGTGACAGGCAGAAAAAGAGGCAGATAGAGGAAATGGGTGCGCCAGGGCCTCCAGCCACTGCAAACAAACTCCAGACATGGGCGCCCCCTTGTGCATCCGGCTAATGTGGGTCCTGGGGAATCGAGCCTCGAACCAGGCCTTGAACCGGGGTTCTTAGGCTTCACAGGCAAGCACTTAGCCACTAAGAAGGAGCCAGGCGTGGTAGTGTATGCCTTTAATCCCAGCACTCAGAAGGCAGAGGTAGGAGGATCGTCATGAGTTTGAGGCCACCCTGAGACTACATAGTGAATTCCAGGACAGCCTGGGCTAGAGTGAGACCCTATCTCAAAAAACAAAAAAACTAAGAAGGAAAAATGTACATCTTGACAAAAGCCCAGAGGTTTGAAGTGGGTAATTTTAGATTAGGAGTGATAACAGAACAGCCCTTAAAATATTTTCCTGTGGTAATTACTAGTTATCAGGCTAATCACTGGTATGTGCACCCTAGCTGTGGAGCCTCCACCGAGGAGATGGAACCAAGAGTCAGGGCATTGGCACAGGTGAAACCTGGCTTACTGCTCTTGGAGGTGACTTGTGACCCCATGCCCTATCCCAGCTCACTGTGTCTCCATCTAGCCTAAAGGCTGAGTGTTTTCCTCATCAGGGTCAGATGTGGGGGAAGGGGAGCTGATTTGTTCAATGCATTGTGGAGACTCACTCAGCTCAGGGCTTGGAGTGCTGGAGCTGGTGGCAGGGGTCAGGCCCGGAGCTTGGTTGCGTGGGCCTCCCGCAGCAATGTGCCGTCTGCAAAGTGAGCCTCCTCCTCCTCCTCAGCCTGCCTGGTGGCTTTGCTGTCTGGAGCTTTGCACAAGATAATGGCCTGGCCTGGGTCTCCTGAGAAAGCTGGCCACAGTCGGACCTCCCTCATTGTGCAGCAGTATTGCCCTGAGGAAAACAGGCTAGAGGTTAAGAGGCCTAGGAGAGGTATTGAGTCAAGTCCCACAGCCTAAACAGGCATGTGGGCAAGGCCCAAGAGGATTAGGGGTGAGAGAAGTTAACTAGGGCCCAGGGTAGGTCAGTGATCACCCTGACAGCCACCTGGAGGCAGGCCTGTGCCTTGCCCTTGGGAAGCCAAAGCACAGCTTGACATGAAGGAGAGCTTCCCATATCGGCATGCCACTTCACCACACCCTCATCCCTAGGAGGAACTCCCGTGAGATCCGTTGCCTAACACCCCCTGGGCAGAGCCCTGGCAGTGCCCCCATTGTCATTAACATCAACCGTGCCCAGCTCTCCAACCCTGAGGTGAAGTACAACTACACTGAGGATCCCACCATCCTGAGGATTGACCCTGAGTGGAGCATCAACAGGTAGGAGGCCATCGGAACCCATCCTAGAGCTCCTGACAGGACGTGCCCTGCTGAGCCCCACTTAGAGCTCCTGACAGGAGGTGTCGTGAGCCTTGGACCATAGACTCACTCGGGTGGGCTGTACATTCTGCTTGGACTTTGTAGGCCTAGTGCTTCTTCTGACTGACTCCTCCTTCCTCTAGTGGTGGGACCCTCCTAACCGTCACGGGCACCAATTTGGCCACCGTCCGTGAACCCCAAATCCGAGCCAAGTATGGAGGCGTTGAGAGAGTGAATGTGAGTCCACACCCTGAGCCAGCTGATTGCAACCCCTGCCTCACTCTGCCCTCCACACCAGGTCACCTGGACCTTGCCCTAAGCTGGGGCTCCTGCTGGTAATGCCCCTGCCTGCCACCTCCCCATGCCTGCCTGGCTGTCCTAAGGCCCCACGGAAGGGAGGTAGCAGCTGCCTGGGGTGGGCTCTGGCCCTGGGCGTCTGGCCTGCCTAGTCCTCAGTTTGCACTGGGAAAACATCTCAAGGACACCTCCCTGGTGTCTGAGCCAATCCTCACAAAAAACTGGTCCCCAATGTGAGATTGTTTTGGGGGCGGGGCCTAGCCTTCCTTGGGGTGGTTGGCCTATGGTCTTGCTGCCTATGTCCCAGAGCTGCATGGTGTACAACGACACTACCATGGTTTGCCGGGCACCGCCAGTAGACAACCCCACGCGCAGCCCACCGGAGATGGGGGAACGGCCTGATGAGCTGGGTTTCATCATGGACAATGTGCGCACACTGTTGGTGCTCAACAGTTCCTCCTTCGTCTACTACCCCGACCCTGTGCTGGAGCCACTCAGCCCTACTGGGCTGTTAGAACTGAAGCCTAGCTCCCCGCTCATCCTCAAGGTGGGTCTCAGCTCCTGGGATAGGGCAGACAGGGCTGGAAGGGAGGTTCTAGCACAACTTGGACTCATCCCACCCCTTGCAGGGCCGGAACCTCCTGCCACCTGCACCTGGCAACTCGCGACTCAACTACACGGTGCTTATTGGCTCTACACCGTGTATCCTTACCGTGTCTGAGACACAGCTGTTATGTGAGGCACCCAACCTCACAGGACAGCACAAGGTCACGGTACGTACCCCAGCCACCTTCCCAGGGAATTCATGTTACAGTCCAGCTATGGTTTCCTGCCTACCCTATTCTGACCATCTGACCCGCTCCTACCAAGGCCCCTTGACCACAACTCTCTCCAAAGGAGGCGAGCTCTAGTACAGGCTCAGCTCAGCCCTTGCTCATCTTCACATGTGATTTCCCACTACCACTGACCAACCCAGACATGTGCCCAGGGTTCCAGCATCCCATACTTGCCAGCCACTCTGGGTACCCATTGGTGGGATCCTGCCCACAGGCTGGGCTATTGGCAATAGCCTTGAGCTCCTAGTTTCTGGAAGCCCTTGAGCACCTCCATGCCCACTTGGCAGGTGCGGGCAGGTGGCTTCGAGTTCTCTCCGGGAATGCTGCAGGTCTATTCAGACAGCCTGCTGACACTGCCGGCCATCGTGGGCATCGGTGGGGGTGGTGGCCTCCTCCTGCTGGTCATCGTGGCTGTGCTCATCGCCTATAAGCGCAAGTCCCGGGATGCTGACCGCACCCTCAAGCGACTGCAGCTCCAGATGGACAACCTGGAGTCCCGTGTGGCCCTGGAGTGCAAAGAAGGTCTGCTGGGTCGGGGCAGGGCCCTGGGCAGCTGATTCCTCTGAGCCTAGTCTGGTGATGCTGTGCTTGGCTCCAGGGACAGGTGGCACTCTGGGCCTGCTGATGACGGGTCCAATCCACATATCTCATACTTAGCCCAACTTTGGGGAGTGTGCTACCTAACTTTGCCTCAGAATGGGCATAGAAGGTAGTGCCATCCCTAGGCGTTACATATGGGAGCAGAATAGCTAGGGCAAAGCCCATACAGTGCTAGTTCAGGTGCTTCTTCAGCCCAGGAGACCCAGGTGGACCCATGGTTGGGTGGACATGCTTGTCCACCTGCTTTGTGGGTGACCCTGGTGGAACAAGAAACAGTTTAAATTAGCCCAAACTAATGAGAGGAGGGGCCTCTGGCCCACCTCAGAGCCCTCACATGTGGAGGACTTGTGCATGGTGCCCTCTCTGCCATGCCAGCACATATGGCATGGTCTGTGCCAGAGAAGGAAACCAGGTGCCTGCACTTCCAGTGCTTCATCAGACCTGCCAGAAGCCCCCAGAACCCACCCCAGAGCCTGCCTGGTTCTTCTGACTTCTGATCAGATAGTCATGCCCTGGGCAGCTGGAGGGCTGATACTTCACAGCTCTGGAATGTTCTGTAGGACGTGTTGCTCTACTCCACTTCCTTTGTTCCTGAGAGAGGCTGGGGTCTGAGGTGGTGATGTTGAAGGGGCCTGATCATCACCACCTCAGCCCCATGATTTGCATAAAGCAATGGCTGGCATGGGTTTTGGAAGCCTGAAGACAGTGTTGGGACCTCCGTGGCTCTCACTCCTCACCTGGCCGTCCAGGCTCCCTCTCTTCCATAGGTGGAGGAAGCATTCCTGAACAGCTTCTCCCTCAGATATGAGGGGACAGATGGTCCTCCTTCCCACCAAGTATTGCCCTTGTAGTTGTTCTTGTCTTAGTAATCACATAGCAGCACATGAGGGAGAGGGGTTGTCTGTGTTAGAAATGGGGAGACTGAGACACAGGGAGGTGCAATGACCAGACATTGCAGGTGGGTTGGGGCTTTGGGAGGGCAGGTAGGCTTTGAGAGTGCTGCCCCTGACCCCATGCTGGGCCACAGCCTTTGCAGAGCTGCAGACAGACATCCATGAGCTGACCAGTGACCTGGATGGTGCCGGGATTCCTTTCCTTGATTATCGCACATATGCCATGCGGGTACTCTTCCCTGGCATCGAAGACCACCCTGTGCTCAAGGAGATGGAGGTAAGACCATCTGTCCAGCGGGCTCTGGGGGATGATATGCAGCCAGAGGGATTCAGTGTAGCCTTTGGGAGACAGACTGGGCCTGCAAGGTGCAGGGCACTGGGTGGAGACCTAGGTCAGGGTTAGCTCAAAGCCGGGGCCCTTAGCCTTAGGGCAGAGGCCTACCTGTGGTCCACTCCCCACAGTGCCTCAGGAGGCAGGAAGAGTGCTCCCTGGCCTGAAAGCATCAGGCCAAGCCCAAGCAAATCATCCTTTAATCTAGGTTCCTAGCACTTCCCCTATGGCTGGGCTATGTAGGGCTCCTTCCCACTCATCTGCCCAGGTCTCCTGGAGTGTCTATGTGCTGAGCTTTTCTGGGTAAGGTCACTGGATGATGCTGGCAGGTAGGTGTCCAACTGGAGTCCACGGTCACTCAGAGTGGGGCCTTCAGAGCTGAGCTCAGACCACCAGAGCCCAGGTCCCAGCCAGCAGCAGCAGGGAATGGCAAGATGCCTGCCACTCTGGCCCAGAGTACCTAGCACTGCACTCCTGGGCAGATCTATGACCCCTGCCATGTCCCTGTGAACAAGAAGTCACCAAGTCAAAGCTGGGCGTGGTGGCGCACACCTTTAATCCCAGCACTCAGGAGGCAGAGGTAGGAGGATCGCCAAGAGTTTGAGGCTGCCCTGAGAATATGTAGTGAATTCCAGGTCAGCTTGAACTAGAGTGAGACCCTACCTCGAAAATCAGAAAACAAACCAACAAAAAAAGTCACCAAGTCAAACTTGAATATGCCTTTCTATCACTCCAACTCATTTCCTTGTCCCCTAGGACTGCCATGATGCTGGGGCTCCTTGTCCTCCCTCTGTCATATCTCCTCCAGTGTTCCCATATGATGTGATTATATTCTGCCTGGTTCCTTTTGCTTATTGGCCTGGGTTGGGATCCAGGTATCACTGTATCCTCTTGGCACAGACTGGTGTGAACTTTGTCCTGACAAGTCTTGGTATGGATAAAAGAGAGAAAGAATCTGGAACCAACCATGCCTGCACTCCACCCTTCCCCATGACCATGCTGTGTGACTCTAGACATCAGTGTCCTTTATTATAGTTGTAAAGGCAAACTGAGACACTACGCCTTCTGGTACCTTGCAAACAGGCAGTGACATGAGCTTCCTCTGAGCTGTTGAAGCCAGGCTGGTCAAAGATCTGGCTGCAGAAGGTACAATAGAAGCAGGCCTCCTTACCCCACCCCACCAACAGCGCGGGTGACACTGTGCCATGTCTCCAGTGACAGTGGTTTCTTATAGGCAGGCCTTCATGCCCAAGCCTGTCTCAGTGGCAGTGGGGGTGGTGCTTTCATTGGTGCTCATCATTCTACCAAGGATGATTAAGCTTGAGGACTGACCTGTGCTGGCCCTGTGGAGTCAGGATCTGCCCTGCCCTGGCCTGACCTGTGCATATATGCCATGCCTGGACAGCTGCAGCACAGTGCAGGGTCTTTCCCCTGCCTCAGCCATGAGAGCTGTGTGGCCTGTGTTCTGAGCAGGCCTGTGTGCTCCCAGGTGCAGGCCAATGTGGAGAAGTCGCTCACGCTCTTTGGCCAGCTGCTAACCAAGAAGCACTTCCTGCTGACCTTCATCCGCACGCTAGAGGCCCAGCGCAGCTTCTCCATGCGTGACCGTGGCAACGTGGCCTCGCTCATCATGACGGCCCTGCAGGGTGAGATGGAGTACGCCACAGGAGTGCTGAAGCAGCTGCTGTCCGACCTCATAGAGAAGAACCTGGAGAGCAAGAATCACCCTAAGCTGCTGCTGCGGCGGTGCGCCTGCTGGGGCGGGAGGGGCGGGCGGGACAAGGCTGGGCCTCTTCACTAGCCACTGCCCTGTGTAGGCTCTAGGGGAAGGCCTGGGGTCTCTGTGGCAGCTGTACTATAGCCTACTGTGTCATCCTTTGAGTCCTGACTGGGTGGAGTTCTGTGGGAGACTGGGCATCTTGGGCCTGCTGGATAGTGGGAGTGATGCCACTCCGTCCTGTCTGCTGCTCTGTCCTATAGGACTGAATCGGTAGCAGAGAAGATGCTGACCAACTGGTTCACGTTCCTCTTATACAAGTTCCTCAAGGTAGGTGGGCCATGAGCAAGCATCCCAGCTAGGCCTCAGGCCATTGAACACTGGAGGGGAGGGTGGAGCAGGGCAGAGAATATTGCTGGGCTCTGGCCCACAGGTGAAGTACAAGGACCTGCACCAAGTAGGTCCCTGGCCGGGAGCCCTCCATGTGCTTGCTGGGAGAAGGAGACAGGATAGGTGTGGGCAGTGAGCAGAGAGGGCTGGCTATAGAACCAGTAGTTAGGAGGGTGTGTCTTGGGTGGCTAGAAGGATAAGGCTCTAGATATTTTCCTGGATGACCAGTGCACACATGAACAGCTGCCTAGGCCACACCAGTCCCAGCTCCATCCTCAGGCTCAGTGGGAGCTAAGCAGAGTCTCTGGATCTCAGACCCATCAACTGTGGGGTCTTCTCACTATAGAGGGTACCAGGACCTGGCCACAGAGGAGGCTACCTGGTGGGCCAGTCTTCTGCTCCAGGAGGGTGCCAGATTGGCTCTGGCCTGCTCTTCCCTATGTCTGATCACTACTCGGCCACATGAGCCTCCAAGCAGCTCCATACTCACTGGGGAGGGTGCACAGACCAGGGTCTTCTGCCTGCATCTGGTCCACACAGGCCAGGAGGAAATGTGGCTCCATTCCTCCCTCTCCCAAGTGCTGGTCCTGGCTTCTTCCTGCCACACAGCTTTGCCTTTTTCAGAGTCCTGTAGTAGAATTCTCATGGTATACACAGCGTTGTCAGAGTGGCTTCTAGCCATGGGCTTGAATTCCTTTATCTTTCATGGCTTGACAACTGATTTCCCTCTTTCTCTCTCTCTCTCTCTCTCTCTCTTCCCCCTTCCCCCTCTCCCAGTGTGTGTGTGTGTGTGTGTGTGTGTGTGTGTGTGTGTGTGTAATGCATATACTTGCATGCGCACAGGGCCTCTTGCCACTGCAGACAGACACCAGATACTTGGGCTACTTTTTGTGCCCAGCTTATGTGGACAGCTTAGAAATTAAACCTGACCTGGCAGGTTTTGTAAGCAAGTGTCTTAACTGCTGAGCCATCTTCCCAACCTTCAGTTGACCTTTGTATGTGGATTTGGAGATCTGAACTCAGGTCCTCACCTTGCTCAATAAGCATTTTACCCACTGAGCCATTTCCCCAGATGATAACTAATCTCTTTTTAGCATGACATAGGCATAGTTTTTTCATACTGTGATTAAGATACACATAATACAAAATTCACCATCTTAACATGTTATTTCATGCCCATTTAAAACATTTATTTATTTATTTGATTGACTGAGAGAAAGAGAGGCAGAAAGAGAATGGGTGCACTGGGGCCTCCAGCCACTGCAAACGAACTCCGGACACGTGTACCCCCTTGTGCATCTGGCTTACGTGGGTCCTGGGGAATTGAACGGGGCTCCTTTGGCTTTGCGGGCAAATGCCTTAACCTCTAAGCCATCTCTTCAACCCTTTATACCCATTTTCTTTTTAAGACAAAGCCTCACTGTGTAGCCCTGGCTGATACGGAACTCGTGATCCTCCTGTCTGAGCCTCACAATTTAAGTGATCATGCTAAAGTGTGTGGTTCATTGTATTAATTGTCAATAGTGTGCAATTCTTACCACCACCTGCACAACTCTGCATTTTGTGAAACTAAAATCTGTCCCTGTGAAACACACTCTGTCCCCCTCCTCCACCACTGGCAGCCACCACACTACTTTCTGTAGGTTATGAGATTTGACTCTAGGATGTCCTCTAGGAGGAATTGTCCAGACTTCCTAGACTAACCTGGAATTCAGTATATAACTCAGTCTAGCCTAAAAGTCAGTGAACTTCTTACTTCAGCCTCAGACACCAAACCCAGCTCTCTAGTATGTCTTTGTGTGACAGGCTTATCTGGCTCAATATGACATGGCTGCTGCCCCATGTCCATTGGCAGACACATTGCGGTCTCCAAGGCTCCTCCATGTTCACTGTGCCTTCTCTGGTTTCAGTTGTCTGAGGTCAGCTAGTCTGGAAACACCCAGTGGAAAACTGGAGACAACATGAGTATCAAATTGTGAGCCTTGCTGAGAGCCATGAGAACCACTGTGGTCTCTCCAGAGTGTTTGCCCTGTGCACTATACCTGCCTGTTGGTCATAATAGTTGTCACCTTGGCTGTCACATTATCAAAGGGCTTAGGTCCACATGGCCCTCACTTTTTAAATTTTATTTTATGAGAAGAGAGCGAGAGAAAGGGAGAAATAGTGTGCCAGGACCTTCGGCCACTGATATTAAACTCCACGTGGGTCCTTGCACACTTGCATCACCTTGTGCATGTGGCTTGTGTGGGATCTGGAGAATCGAACCTTTGGCTTTGCAGGCAAGCACCTTACCCACTAAGCCATCTCTTCAGCCTGGCCCTTACTTTTTTTTTTTTCAAGGTAGGGTCTCACTCTAGCTCAGGCTGACCTGGAATTCACTATGGAGTCTCAGGGTGGCCTTGAACTCATGTTGGTCCTCTTACCTCTGCTCCTGAGTGTTAAAGGTGTGTGCCACCACACCCAGCTGGCCCTCACTTTTAATAGCAGCCCTGACGTCAGTCTTGGGAGACTGACAGTTCCAATATACCAGAAAAAGCTGCAATGGGCTTCTTCAAGTGGAAACTCTTGACTTGAGAAAAGAAACCACATGCTGAGGTGGCTGATGACTGTGTTAAGAAGGAGTCATCTGCGAAATGAAGGAGAAAGGAATCAGTTCCAGTTTGTCCATCTTACCTCAAACGTCAGAAGTCTTAAGCACAGTGTGGGATACCTTCCAGGGCAGGTAGAAGAGCAACAAGCCGTGCTGTGACCAGGGGCCACAGGTGCTCTGGAGGCTTTGAGTTGAAACAGGTGCCACAGGCCCTGTGCTGCAAGTGGGCCATTTGTACTTTCTCAAGTAGGCTTGGGCCCCACAGGAGGAAATTAGATTTACGAGGATTTGGTCCTGTTGGAAGGCTGAGGGGTCTTCAGTATCCTGAAGTCCTCCCCTCCACTAATACAGGGGATCGAAATAGAGGGTGGGATAGTGACTTTCCCTTAAGTTACTGTCTTTGCTTGCTGTGCTCCTGTTATGATGCACTTCTAGAAGGGTGAACCAGGGTGACCAGGCACACTCGTTTTTAATGTAAGATGTGCTACCTTGTCCTGTAAGAATGGGCATGCTGGTTCCACGTCCAGAATTCCTGCGCAGGCATAGTGACCCTTGCCTCATTAGGCTTTCCCACCTTTGCCAGTGTGATAAGCGCGTAGTAGTAGCTTACTATGGTAACTGACACTTAACAAGTTGAGTGTCTTGCTTAATGGGCCACTTTTTTTCTTTGAAACTGCATTTGCAAATCCCCCCTTTTTTTTTAATCCTAGGCATGTTTTTCTAAGGTTAATTCTTTCAGTATATGATAGGATTTTTGTCTCGTTTGTTTTTTTTTCAAGGTAGGATCTTGCTTGAGCTAAGGCTGACCTGTAATTCACTATGTAGCTCAGGCTGGCCTTAAACACATCAATCCTCCTACCTCTGCTTCTCAAATACTGAGATTAAAAGTATGTTGCACTACGCTAGCAGAATATTTTTTGGTTTGTTTGTTTTTAAATATCAGCTCCTTTGTTAGCTAAGAAGTGACTTTTACTTGTGGGTGGTGTAAGGTTGGGATCTGTCTTGGTTTTTCCCACCAAAGAGGAAGCAATATCCGGCCATGGTACCTTGAGCTCCTTGTGTGGTCTTTTATGTGGAAAAACTTTTTGTTGAGTCTGTTTGCATTTTCACATAGGGCTAAAAGGAATCTAAGGTCCTCTCTTACCCTTGTCAGAGGACAGGAAACTGAGGCCCAGAGAAGGAAGGGCCTTGAGCCTGGGGGCTTCATTCCTGGTCTCTAATTGTGGGAAGGGCTGCTGGAAGCAGTGGCTGGGGCTGGCAAGGAAGCTGCCTCTTGGGTCAGGAGTGAGCCAGCTTGACTTGGGCCGAGACATATTTGAGAAGCTTTGGCTTTTAAACAGAAGTTGTATCAAGGTTGAAGGGATCTGAATTCCAATCCTGGTCTCTGGTTATGTGCTGTGTTGTATCCTCTGACCTTCAGAGGCTATAGCTCCACTCCTTTGACCTGCGAAGTCCAGGCCTGGGAATCTGGAGCAGAAATCTGATTTGGGGAAACCATGATAGGTTCTGCACCCTTTGTCCCTCTATCAGGATGGTATCTGCAGGTAGAGGCATATGATGGCTCTACGTCCTGACTCTCCCTGCCTCCTCCTTGGCCGACTTAATTAAGCCAACTTTGCAAATGAAACATAATCTCAAAGACAGGCATGTTGTTGGAAGGTCTCAGGATGATCTGTGCTCATGAAGGTTCCTTAGCAGCTGTCTCTTTAATTACTGCAGATGTTAACGAGGTGCTGGAGCATCTGGTTACAGGGGTAGAGCCACTGTGGCTGGCCAAAGGTAGTGGAGGCAGGGCTGCCTGAGCCTGCTGTCTGCCTGGGCACTGTCACCCCTAAACCTGCAGAGACCTCAGCTTGGGCCCTGGTGGACCTTCACCCGCACTGAGCACAGCCGGCAGCACTGGCCATCAGGGGCAGGCCCTGAGGCTGACAGGCCAGGATGGGCTTCGACCGGCTGCTTTCCTCCCCTTGCTGAATGCCATGAAGTTTTCCTCGGATGTCTTGGTGTTCATTTGGTTCACTCAGTAATGTCTGCTCCCTTCTCCCCCTGGCTCCTGCCATAGCCCTCAAAACTTCCAATGCATCTCTGCCCAGAAGGGTGGAGGAGGGGTCCTGACTGTAGGGACAACAGGTGCAAAGGCCCCGTGGGACCTGGAGGTGGCCCTCATGGCTGCAGTATGGGGAACTGTAAGGCAGTGGTTGGAAGTAGGGGTCCTTGCTAAGTGCCATGGGGTGACCCCTCTAGTGCCCCACACCTTCACACCTGACTTGTAGGCTCCTGTGCTCTCAGTGCTGCAGAGCCTCTGGGGTCGGTGCACTTGCATTGATGATGGTAACAAAGATGTGTTCTACAGTGGTCCTAGCCCCTGCTGGGTGGTCCCTAGACATCTAGCCAGTCATGACCACACCCGGTCTGGAGCAGGACTTCTTGGATGAGCTTTATCTTGAATTGACTCTGGAAATCAGGGATGGAGCAGAGGTCACCATAAAGGCTGCAAGCTTCAGTCCACTGGCCTCTGTCCTTTTGCCATGAACTTGTTGGCCACTTGCTCTGACCCTATTCTTGGTGCCTCCTGGCTCGCAGTGTGTGAAGGAATTCCAGAAGGGTGTCGCTAGCACTGGCTCTAAGGACAGGCTTGCCTCCTAAGAGGAAGTAGGGGTATTGATGGTCTATTAGATAGCCCCAGGATGCCTCAGGTCCTGGCTGGGCCTCATGCCTCACTGTTCCCATAGGAGTGTGCAGGAGAACCACTCTTCATGCTGTACTGTGCCATCAAGCAGCAGATGGAAAAGGGCCCCATTGACGCCATCACGGGTGAGGCGCGCTATTCCCTGAGCGAGGACAAGCTCATTCGGCAGCAGATTGACTACAAGATGCTGGTGAGCTGGGTGTGGCCTCCCATCCTGGCCTTACCCCATCCTAGTCATCCCTGGTGTGATGGGCTGACACTCCCATGCCTTCATCTCCACAGACCCTCAACTGTGTGAACCCTGAGAATGAGAATGCACCTGAGGTGCCCGTGAAGGGGCTGAACTGTGACACTGTGACACAGGTCAAAGAGAAGCTTCTGGATGCTGTGTACAAGGGTGTGCCCTACTCGCAGCGACCCAAGGCTGGGGACATGGATTTGGGTGAGTGGTGGGCAGTGGACTAGAACAGGGTCTGGCACTGTTTTGAGAGATTACATGTGGTAACCAAAGGGGCTGAGTATGTCCAGAAGCCCTAGGGGACAGGACCTTGGTGCTGGCTATCCTGATAGTGGGGATACTGTAGAAGTAGAGGGTCTGCAGGAGAGAAGAACGGTGGGGTGGGATCTACAGGCCAGGATGTGGCTGCTACTCTGCTAGGGTGGGTTCAAGCCAGAGCTGAGTGGCCTCTGCCTTGTGGGCAGTTGGAGTCCATGGAGGACCCGAGTGGAGGTGGAATAGAACTCAGATGTGGCTAGAGAGGCTGGGTCAGGACCATCAAGGAGGACCTGAAACCTAGGACAGGCAGTGGCCACAGGACAGAGGCTCAACTCTTAGGCCAGTGTGGGGAGGGGCCTCGCCTGTTCATGCGTTCCAGGCCCTTTCCCAGGTACCCGTCAGGCTTCTCCCTACCACCCTGTGTGCTAGTGGAATGATGAGCTAGGACAAGAGGAAAGAGGAGGGAGGCTGCCTCCAGGGACCGGGACAGGAGGAGGAACGCTACCTCCAACCCCCTGCTTCCCACAGAGTGGCGCCAGGGCCGCATGGCACGCATCATCCTGCAGGACGAAGATGTCACCACCAAGATTGACAATGACTGGAAGAGGCTGAACACGCTGGCCCACTATCAGGTGACCACACCATCTGGGGACTCCATCCCTCCCTGCCCACTGGGTGGGCTTTGCTGCTCCCCAGACTACAGGTGCTGGGTGCCGGTTTCCAGAAGCCCAGCCTGGGACTGGTATGAGTGTTGAGGAAAGGAGGCAGGTCACACATGTTGATGGTCCCAGGTCCTCACCAGTGAAGGTGCAGTATCTGCCCTGTAGCTGTCCATGGAAGAGGCTCAGAGTGACAAGGGCCCAAACCAGGGACATCTTTAGGTCCTGACAGGATGTGCTGGGCAACTCACTGGATCTGCTCCTCTGCCTGCAGGTGACGGATGGCTCATCAGTGGCATTGGTGCCAAAGCAGACTTCTGCATACAACATCTCTAACTCTTCCACCTTCACCAAGTCCCTCAGCAGATATGGTAAGAGACTGGCAGGGTGGAGCAAGTGTGCAGTGGGCCTGGCAGGGTGCCACTCCTCAGGCTCTGCTATAGCAGGTCCATTGCCAAGAATGAGGGTACATGGCCGTGGCATGTCACTGGGCTCTTGACCTCTCCTTCCAGTTCTGGAGATGTTGCCCTCTCCCTAAAGCCTGCACCCAAGCTCCCTCTTGTTGTCCTGACGGCCACAGTGGCCATCATCCCCAGTACCCCTGGAAGGCATAAGGGCATTCCAGCTTACCATGAGAAAGCTGGGTGCAGTGGGCTGTGGCTGATGAGCTGTCTCCACAGAGAGCATGCTGCGTACAGCCAGCAGCCCTGACAGCCTGCGCTCACGCACACCCATGATTACGCCTGACCTGGAGAGTGGTACCAAGCTGTGGCACTTGGTAAAGAACCATGACCACCTGGACCAGCGTGAGGGTGACCGTGGCAGCAAAATGGTCTCGGAGATCTACCTGACACGGCTGCTCGCCACCAAGGTAGACCTGAGGGTGAATACTGGCATGCCAGGCCTCCAACTGAGACGCTCAGTTCAAACAAGCCCCTTAGCAGCCCTGTTTCTGGGGCACCTCCAAGGGTCACCCATGAGGTTAGCACCTTCCCCTGCCTTCCAGGCAGCCATAAAGCTGTCTGTGCCTTGCCCCACAGGGGACGCTACAAAAGTTCGTGGACGACCTGTTTGAGACCATCTTCAGCACAGCGCACCGTGGCTCGGCCCTGCCATTGGCCATCAAGTACATGTTCGACTTCCTGGATGAGCAGGCTGACAAGCATCAGATCCATGATGCTGACGTTCGCCACACCTGGAAAAGCAACTGGTGTGTGTGGTGGGGCTGGTGCTGAGTGCAGGTTGTTCCCTTGGCCTTCCCAGTTGCCAGGGATCTCTGAGGCAGAGGGTGGGGCACAAAGGGTGGGCCTCTAGGCTTGTGTCCCTGGGCTGAACCTGAATCGGGGGTTCCCACACAGGAGCATGAGTGTGAGCCACCATATAGGCCTCAGGGATGGTGACAGTGTTCCATGGGCCGTGAGGGTCCCTGGTCTGCCTGCCCTGCCTGTGTGTGATCACATGTGTCAGCATGTATGTGACCACCTGCATACATACCTAGGCATGTGGAGGATGCTGTGTGGAAGGCCCTGGGTGGTGGGGCACTTCACCATTTAGGCCTCCATTTCTTACCCACGTGGACATTAACCACCTTGCTGGAGGTCAGCGCCTCCTGTTAAGAAAGGGGTTGCGGTTCAGAGGGGTCCTCTGAGCACCCCGGGCCTGCTCACCCACAGCCTGCCCCTGCGCTTCTGGGTGAATGTTATCAAGAACCCACAGTTCGTGTTCGACATCCACAAGAACAGCATCACGGACGCCTGCCTGTCGGTGGTGGCCCAGACCTTCATGGACTCCTGCTCCACATCGGAGCACAAACTGGGCAAGGACTCGCCCTCCAACAAGCTGCTCTATGCCAAGGACATCCCCAACTACAAGAGCTGGGTGGAGAGGTGGGTGGGCCACGGGGACTGGGGGACTGGGCTGTAGGCAGGTGGGCAGGCTCCATGACCCCACTCCATCCACCCTGCCACCTCCTGGCAGGTACTATGCCGACATTGCCAAGATGCCCGCCATTAGCGACCAAGACATGAGCGCCTACCTGGCCGAGCAGTCCCGGCTGCACCTGAGCCAGTTCAACAGCATGAGTGCCCTGCACGAGATCTACTCCTATATCGCCAAGTACAAGGACGAGGTGAGCCCCACTCCCATTGCTGCTGGGTCTTCCTGCATCTTGGAACTGTCCTGGCCCTTGCTTTTGCCTCTGCATCTGATAATCCCCCTAGGCTCACAGCAGGCATGGTGGCTGCATCCCAAAGTGGAGAGCTGTGTGTCTTGGGTAACTGGCCCTGCCTGTTAAAGGGTTTATTGGTTTGGGTGATGTTTCCAGGGTTGGGAAATTATTTCTTTCCTGTCTGGTGACTTGGAATGAAGAAGCTGCAAGGGACCTCTTATCTGCACATGGAGCTGGAGCCCTGTGACTCATCTCCTGAGGGAGATCAGCCAGGCTAGTACTGACGTGGATGCACAGTCCCAGAGATGGAACAGGAACAGGCGTGGCCAGTGCTGAGGCACTGAGGCAGGAGTGAGCTAGGCAGGCTGAGGTCCAGGGAACTACATGTCTGAGCCAGAGCCAACCTAGGAAGGGTGAGGGATGCTCAAAGGCCTGGGCATCCTAAGTGTGCAGGAGGTGGGAATCTCAGAAACCCTGAGTGTTAAAGAAACTGTAAGGCTGTGGTCTGCCAGCTGAGCTGAGCCAACAAGGCATCATGGCCTGGATGCTGACTGGCAGCCTAGCCTGACTGTATGTAAGGAGGCTTGCAGGAGGCAGTGGAGATGTGGGCTCAGCAGGTCCAGGGGCGGGGGAGGTGCCAGGTCAGACCTGGAGGGGCCTTTGGGCTGAGATAGGTGAGAGCAGAGGAGAGGACAGCAAGCTTGGACTCCCTCCCACATGTGCTGAAGTGTGGTAAGTCAGGTGGCCAGAAGTGGGGGTGTGATCCTCAGGCAGACAACCCCAGAGGGCTGGAACCTCAGCAGCAGGGGTGAATTGTGATAAAACTGCAACAGAGGACAAAGAGTGGAGCACTACGCACAGTAACCTGGGAGTGAGTGAGCAGGATCAATAAGAGGCCAGAGCCTGCTGATTGGGAGGACCAGGGTTATGTAGGGAGCTCATCCTAGGATATTAGGCTCAGGTGCAGAGCCCAGTTTCCACAGCTGGGGAGAGTTGGGATCGAGTCTCCACTGTCTGCTCCTAGACCTTGCCATGTCACACAGAGTGTGCTGGATCCAGCACAGGCCTATGAGTGGCCAGCCCTGTGCCTTGTCGCGCCCCACAGATCCTGGTCGCGCTGGAGAAGGACGAGCAAGCGCGGCGGCAGCGGCTGCGGAGCAAGCTGGAGCAGGTGGTGGACACGATGGCCCTGAGCAGCTGAGCCCTGGCAGTGACACCAGCAGAAGGCAGAGCCGGAGGCCAGCAGAAGGGACCCCAGCAGACAGCCTTGGCCCACCTGAGCAGAGTACTGGGCACCAGGGCTGCAGCCCGTGTCCTGGCCCTCCCCTTCATCTCTTTGTGTGGTGGGTCACTTGGTTTTATTGCTGCGATGTGCTGGCTCCTGCCGAGCCACCTCAGTTCCCTGGGCTTCCTGCTTGGGGCTAGGAGAGCATAGCATAGTTTGTCCTGTCCAGGACTTTTGCTGCTTGGCAAGAGCTGCTGGTGGCCTTTATGGGAGAATGAAGTGGCCTCTGAAGGGCTGAGACTGAAGGCCAGGGCCTCCAGAGGGAGGGGCAGCCAGCCTGGCCTGTCCCTGTGAGGCCAGAGTGAGTGGCTGGATATGCCTGCAGCTCCTGGCTTCCCTAGCACCTCCAGCAGGTAGAGTCTAAGGGTCTTGGCCCAGTCAGCAGCCAGAGAGGGGAAGAGAGGCAAAATGGCCAGGCCTGGGTGCGATGAGCCACAACCTGGGCCCATCCCACCAGCCTCTCCGTCCAGTACCCTGTGCTCGCCACCTACTGCCGCCACCACCCTGATTCACCGCGTGCTCTGCGCGGCCGAGGCCGGAGTGCTCTGTCCTCCTACAGGGAGAGGCCCCACTCCTCTCCTATGGAGGGGCTATAGACCTCGCTCCCAAGTGACTCATGGATGGACTAGGCGACCCCTCTCTGTCCTCAGGGCTGTGCCTCTGGGAGCTTCCAGGCCTGGGGCTCCGTGTCACAGGGGGCATGTTCCCATTATTTATTCCCCACCTCCTACTCCCGTCTTAGGCCTGCAGCTGCCCGCAAGGGTGAGCTGTTTTCCCACAGTGGAGCTCCAGGGACAGCCAGCCATCTCCTCTGCCCTCCCTGCCCCCGACACCCCCCAGTGGCTTCCAGCCTGACATCTCAGCATCCTGGTCCCTCTAGAATGGTGGGGCACCCAGGGACTGCTTTGAAGGGAACAAGAAGTCCTGCTGCACTCTGCTGGGGGGCAGGGCCCCTCTGCCACCCTCCTGGCTGTGGACAGACCTGAGGAACTGGAGGGCAGCTGTGTCTACCTTTGCCCTCGGTGAGCAAGAGAACACATTTTTAATGGACCCTGTACATATATATGTATGTATGTATATATATATATATGTGTGGCCCCAGTCCCAGTGGGGTGCTGTACAGTTACCCAAGGGAGAGACGAGGGAAGGCGGTTCAGGAGAAAACCCAGGCAGCAGAAGAGCAAAGCCAGAGGGTCCTGGATCCAGTGCCTGACTGGTGGCCGCCCTCTGCTTCCCACTGAAGGAGCCACTGCCGCCCAGGGCTTCTGGGTGTGTAGGGCTGTGGATCTGCATGACTGTGCTAGCGTTTAGTCTGAGTTGAACTTTTCAAACTGCAAGTGTTGAATACTAGAGGTGGTTAGACCCTTTTTTTATGTTTTTTAAATTAACCTGTCCCTTGGAAAAGCAAATGAATGGCCCATCCCCTTTTCAAGTTCACTTTTTCAATGGTACTAAAGATTCTAATGGACCTTAAGGGACAGCTAACTGTGGCCAAGCCCAGCCTCAGTGCCAGGGACAGCATATCCATGCTCACAGGCTGCTGGCCTTGAAGTCCCTCCCCTCTAAGTATTGTGAGCCAGATGGGACATGGTAGAGGTCAGATTAGAGTTGTGCCCACGGGTCTCTGGGGCTGATGAACTGACTCAGGGAGCCCCTTCCTCATGGACACACCACGGGGCTTGGGCACCCTAGCCAGCCCCGGCCTTGCCCATGTGGCTCATTCCCAGAGCCAACACAGCCCAGGGCTGAGGCCAATCAGTCTGGATATACCTGTTTCTTGGTAGCCCCTGGTGTTGCCTAGGATTTCTATCTCTGGGCATATTCCCCCCCCCTCACCAATTTCTCTGGGCCATGCCTGGGTAGGAGCCTCAGTTTCCCCCAAAGTCTTCCCTGGATGCTGGCTTCAAATGGAAGCCCCTAGTTCTTCCAGTTCTGCCTGGGCCACACAGCAGCTTTTCGGCCTGACTGCCTTCACAGTCCAGCCCCACATGCCCTGCCCATGGCCTCCAGGCGCCTGCAGACCAGCCTCTGCCCTGCCAGGCTACCTGGTCCTTGCAGGTGCCATGGGTAGAGCTGGAGCACTGCAGGGTGTCTGTTCATTAGCACTTTAGGGATCTGTTTACACGCGAGCTGACGCCGTTTTTGGCACCGTCTACCTAGCATATGAGGCAGGCCTCCAGGCGTCACCTTCCTGCCAGTCCTGGACTTACATTAGTTCTCAAGGGCCTTCCACCTCTGGCATCCTGTGAGCTCAGTCCATGCACCTGCCCTTGGCCTCCCTCCTGCCAGGGACTTTGCTCTGGCCTCAGTGTGGTCTGGGGTCCTGGGCCCTGGCCAAAACTGAGGTTGGAGCCCATCATGCACTGGATGATGGTGAGGTTTCCTAGACCCACAGAGCTGGTCAAGCGACACTCCAACTGGCCTGGCACCGACAGTGTTAGCATTGCCGTCCTGCCTTGGGCCCCATTCCTCAAGGCCCTTCCCACCTATCTGGCATGTCCTTCCCTACATCCAGACTCAGGAGTGCCTAGGTGCCTGGCCTCCACATGCCTTGGGCTTGCCCTGTGCTCCCAGACTGCCCTGCCTTTCCCGTAGCCAGAGGGACCTTGTTGGATGGTAGGTACCTGAGGTTCCCCAAGAGGCACAGCATTGAGTCCAAGGCATGGGCCAGCAGCCTCTTTGCACAGATGAGCCCATTCACCACCTCCACCCTGGTCCCCCAGGCACGGGCCAGCAGTATCTGCTTAGGGCTCAGCCACTACCCACCCCAGTCCCCAGTCTTGGATCTGGTGGCTCATGTCGGTGCTACCCAAGCTAGAGTAGATATATTTAGAGAAAGAGATATTTTTAAGATGAAGCCCACAATTAGCTGTCCTTTAATGCCACAAAAAACCCCCTCCCAAAAGAACGGTCCCTTGGATGGTCTGAGCTGACTGAGCCTGGTCATTGCTTCTCAGGAAGCAGCAGGGCAGATGTGCTCAGCCCTCAGATGTGTAAATACACGGCTATTTCCTATTTTACGGTTCTTCAGATTTAGTACTTGTAAATAAACACATTAAGGAGAGAGTAAACATTTTTGCTAAAGCTCCTGGCTTCAAGTTTTCCTTGCTAGGCGGGGTCAGTGGGTGTGACCTGGAGGCAAAGGCTGGGGAGGTGCAAATCAGACCTCTCGGCAAAGCACCTCGGGCAGAAGGGGCCCCGGGTGTGCTAGTGCTGGGGACTTCATGTGGGAAACAGTGACAACGGTACCAGAGAACGGAGCAGGACATCTGGACCGTCTGTGTTCAGGTGACCCAAGTGACTTGACTCTTATCTTAGATTAAAATTTCCAGTGCCCACCCCCCCAACTCATGTGCACACCCATCAGAGTAGAGGATGGTGGCAGGAATCTCGGGTGGGCTGCATGACCAGCACCTTGTGCTGTTCCTTGCTGAGAGCCCACCATTACCACAGGCAGGAATCCTGGGGTTTTATTACTTAAAAACAGATTCTGGCCCCAAGACCTGGGGCCATCCAGAAGCCCATGGCTAACGCGCATAGGTGACCTAGGCTGTGGCCTTCAGACCTACCTTGCACACGAGGGACTGGCAGTGTGTTTGGGTGCTCAGCTAGGGAGCCCCTCTAGCCAGCCAGACACTGAGGAGCCCGGCATGGGAATGGTCAAGAGCTTCCTGCAGGCTCTACTGCCACAGCTTTGCTCCAGACCCCTGGTGCCAAGCATCATGCATAGTTCATGGCCTGGGCTGCCTCTCCAAGAGGGTACCAGGGGTGGTTTGGTTCCTGTACTCCAGGCAGGACTGAGGCATTAAGGCCTGGTAACTGTGCCTCCTGATCCTTCATCCACAGCACTGCTAGGGGTGCAAGCTTGCTAGTCCTCTAGTGGCCCTAAGGGAGTGGAAGTTCTAGACTTCAAGCACCCCACAGGCTACACTGGCCCCTGAGGGTCAGTCCCATTCATTCCTGGGCTTCTGGCTTCTGACAGCAGCCCATAAATCACACTGAGTCCTCTGCTCCCAGCCAGTGGCAGCCTTGGTGACTGGCTCTGACCAGCTCGATTACGAAAATAAAATCAGTGTAATCACCATGAAATTGCATGGGAAACAGATTCAGCAAACTTAGCCTGTTTGGGGTGTGATGTCTGTTATTGTCACTGGGGTCCTTCCAACCTTTGGTATAATCAGCCCTGCCTCAATTACCCTCGTTAGGCCTCCAAGGTCTCCGGCCTGCTGCCTGGAAAGGAGGCAGCCTCTAGGAGCTACAATCAGTATTTCTGCGCTGGGGTGATCAAGTGTGATTACCACACCAGGAGCAGTGTCTGATTGCTGCAAGCTCATCGAAGGTGTCAACCCATCCTGGCAGGGCTGCGGCAGCTCTAGGCAGGTCAGCCATGGGGTCTGGGGAGGCAGAGAGCCAAGGTCAGCCCTCTGCCCCACTCTGGATGGAGAGGACATTTTTTGCCAGCTTTCTTCTCTCTGGAAGTCCAGAGGAGCCACAGCTTGGTCAGTGGACAAAATAGTGAATAGCAATGAAAACTAGGCCAGATGGAGTAAATCCTTTTGCTCTTTTGATACCAACTATTCTGGGTTTTTTTGTTTGTTTGTTTTTTTAGGTAGGGTCTCATTCTGGCCTAGGCTGACCTGGAATTCACTACGTAGTCATAGGGTGGCCTTGAACTTATGGCGATCCTCCTACCTCTGCCTCTTGAGTGCTGGTATTAAAGGCATGTGCCACCACACCCAACAATACCAACTATTCTGTCTTATGCTTGTGTACCTCCAACATGTGTCCCACCATCAGTCGGTTTCTGGGCATTGGAGATCTTTTCGTCTTTGGGATGTTGTGAACAGTGTTGTCATGGACAACCATGGGGAAGTTTCAGTGGGCTTCCGTTTCTTTGGGTCGGCCCCGAGGTATGGCATTGCAGGGTAACTGGAGTTTCATTTAAGAACTACCAGATTGTTTTCTAGTGCACTGGCCTCATGGTACATCCCGCCATATGTGAGGGCATAGTTCTCCACACCTTGTTAGTATTCTGGCATTCTGACCAGGGCTGGCAGGTGTGGAGTGGAATCTCACTGTGGGTAGGATTTTGGCTAACTATCTTTATGCTTTTAAGCATCTCTGTGTGTGGGTACATGTGTACACACATGGAGGGCAGAAAACAACTTTGTGTCATTCTTCATGGGCCATCCACTTTTTGAAATATTTTTAAAATACATTTATGGGCCGAGCGGTGGTGGTGCACACCTTTAATCCCAGCACTTGGGAGGCAGAGGTAGGAGGATCACCATGAGTTCAAGGCCACCCTGAGACTACATAGTGAATTCCAGGTCAGCCTGGGCTAGAGTAAGACCCTACCTCGAAACACCAACCCCTGCTCCCCAAAAAGTGTATGGGGATGGAGAAGATGGCTGAGCAGTTAAGGCACTTGCCAAAGGACCCTGGTTCGATTCCCCAGGACCCATGCAAGCCATACAAGGTGGTGCACGCATCTAGAGTTCATTTGTAGTGGCTGGAGGCTCAGCATGCCCATTCTCTCTCTCAATCTCTTTCTCCCCCACCTCCCTCTCTCCCCCTATCTCAAATAAATAAATTATACTTTAAAAATGTGTATGTCCTCTCCTTCTACCTTGTTTGAAACAAGATCTTCCTTGTTTTTGCCACTGGTGAGGAGAGTCTGGTGAAGGAGAGCATGGTGGAGGGGAGTATGGTGGAGGAGAGCATGGTGGAGGAGTGAATGGAGGAGGAGAGCACAGAGAAAGCATGGAGGAAGAGCGCAAGAGAAGGAGAGCATGATGGAGGAGGAGAACTTGGTGGAGGAGGACATGGTGGAGGTGAGCACGGAGGAGGAGAGCATGGTGGAGGAGAGCATGGAGGAAGAGTGCACAGAGGAGAGCATGGTGGAGGAAGAGAGCCCGGTGGAGGTGAGCATGGAAGAGGAGTGCACAGAGAAGGAGCACGTGGTTGAGGAGAGCCTGGAGGAAGAGATCATGCTGGAAAAGAGTATGGAAGAGGAGAGCATGGAAGAGCAGTGCATGGTCGAGAACATGAAGGAGAGCATAGTGAAGGAGAACCCAGAGGAGGAGAGCATGGAGGCAGAGAGCATGATGGAGGAGGAGAACATGGAAGAGCATAGGAAGGAGAGCACGGAGGAGGAGAGCATGTTGGAGGGAAGAGCATGGTGGAACTAAGCTGCTCTCCTCATGGTGTCCAGGAAGCAAAGAGGAGAGGGTAGGGACAAAGCATCCCCTTCAAAGGCATGTCCCTAGTGTTCTCCTTATAACTAGACCCAACCTCCTAATTTTCACCCTCGCCTGGTAACACCATCAATATACAATGAGGTCAGCATCCTCATGATCCAGTCATGTCCCTATTGCCCAGCTCTGAGCACTGCTGCACAGGGACTCAGCCTTCAGCACTCAAGTGCCTGGGGCATGTTTCAGATCTAAACCCCAGTTCTGCTTGGTCACTTCTCTCATTCCAGAGTAGCAATTCTATGACATCTCCCCTATGGTGTCGGCCACCACCCTGCCTTGCCCATGGGGCTCTGCTTACAAACTCCACGTTGCTCCTGTCATGTGGAATCATTGTGGGCTTCATGCTACTGGTTCCAAGGCAGTGGGGACAGGTTAACTGAAGTTCTCTCCCTGCCACACCCCACTCTTTCCTTGGAGACTCTTCCCTTGACTCTGAGCCCTAAGTGGCTCACACCCATCTGACCCAACGTGTGTGGCAGGAATGCTGTATGCCAGCTCCCAGTCTTGCTCCCAGTTTTGCTGTGGTCACTTTCTGTGATGGTTACAATGGACAAGAGACCACATACAGAGGTGGGCAACTACCCTGGACACAGCCATCGTGGATCTGCTATGACAAGTTGTCCCCAGATGTAGTCAGGAGAGCCTGTAATGTGGGCCAGGGGCCCTGTAAGAAATTAGAGCCATATATTGTCCAATAGGTTCCCATGGGGACTTGGGGGCATTAGCTGCCAGATGAAACACAGGTTGCCCTATTAAACCCAAGTGTTAGATAAGCCACAGGAAGTGGGGAATGCTTATCTGAAATTCACATTTAACTAGGGGACCATGTTTCGTTTGCTGACCTTGGCAGTTCTAGCAAAATGGCACTAGCTGACATAGCACAGAACGCCCGCCATGCTGTCCCACCTGCGCAGAGCAGCCTGCACTCTGTCCCTGAGCACCTCACACCCTGAAGTTAAGTAGCTGGGCCAGAGCCCGCGGAGGAAGGCATTCCTGTTGTCCGTTCCAGGTCCTCATCCAAAGTGGCTCCACTGTTCTGCCTGGTGGAGGCCCACTGCGTGCTGGTCAAGTGGAGAGGTGTTTTCTGCTCACATCTGGAAGTCTGGGTGGATGTTTATTTCCCTTTGGGCTAAAGTCTGGCTTCCCAGAGAGTACATGCCAAACAGAGTAGGCAATGATGGAGAGTGGAATTTCAAAGGGGAAAGTGTGGGGAGGGAGGAATTACCATGGTATATTGTTTACAATTATGGAAGTTGTCAATAAAAAAAAAACTAAAATAAAAAAAGCATGAAAAAAAAAAACAGAGTAGGCAAGTGAGCCCCACGATCCCAGATGCTCATGGGCCCCATACTTGAACAGGGTTCCTCGTGGCTGGCTGGAGTCAGCAGCTATTTGCCCTCCTAGGCTTGTGTGTTGGGGACAAAGATGAGGACGGGACCTAGGCTCTATTGGAGAGGCTTGGGATGACCAGAATTCCCCCCTCACGGCTGCCAGGATCTGTATTCCCTCTTGATCAAATCTTCCACCCACCCATACAGCCAGGACACCTGTGACCAGCACTGAGACCCTGGGAGGGTCAGGGTGTCTGAAACTGCTGGCTGGGTGTTGGCCCTGGGCGGCTCCTCCCTGGTGGTTCTGGGGTCCAACTCTGGCCACCATCCCAACTGTGTTTTTCCCATATTGCCCCAGCAATGCCTGTGCTCCTGGAGAGCCATGAGCAGCATCAAACCTCACAGTGGCTTGAAGTTCTGATCTCCTTTGGCTTCAAGGGCCTCATGTCTGCTGGGCCCTCAGGTGAGATTGAGCAGTTGCTGGTAGTTAGCCAGGGTGCCTCCCTTGTTCACTCAGCCTCTATCCTCTACAGTTGAATAACGGGTCAAAGAGTGGGGGAAGGAATCTGACCCTGTCCAGAGGGAACACAATGGACCCTACATGTGTTCCCCAAGGCAGCAGAAGTGGCCCAGGTCAGTGACACTCCCAACTTAAAGTGACCCGGCACCCATGACCTGGTTTGCTTGCCTGTGAAGTTTCCTGACCCTTGGGCTGGAGAGATGGCTTAGCAGTTTAAGGCATTTGCCTGCAAAGCCAAAGGATCCCAGTTCGACTCTCCAGGACTCACGTAAGCCAATGCACAAGGGGGTGCACGCATCTGGAGTCCGTTTGCGGTGGCTGGAGGTCCTGGCGTGCCCTTCTTTCTCTCTGCCTCTTTCTCTCTCTCAAATAAATAAATAGAAGATTCCTGACCCCAGCACACCACTCCAACTGCCACTCTAGTCATTTATCAGCTGCCCCTCCCTAAGGGCTGAGGGTTCCAGAGGCATCCAGAAACATCCCGGAAGGCAAAATGAAGTTCTTCCCCATTACATAACCAAGCAATACATAGTCTGCTTGCAGCATGCTGGGGCTCCAGCTCCCCAGCCCAGTGTATGCTGAGCCCTTTGAGTGTCCAAACTAATGCTAATGTTTAGTCCTGTCCACGTCTGAATTCAGGAAGATTTTTTTTTTTTCCTGTTCAGTCAGGGAAAGGGTGTGCATGCTTTCCAAGGTTTCAAGTTATGTCATCAGCTGTTTCTGACTTTGGAATACTTGGTTAATGACTAATGGTGGATAAGTCCTTCCATCATCCCCTTAGGGGCTGGGGCCTGTCACTCACCAACTCTTGTCATGAAGCCCTGCTGGGTCTTCCTTGAAATCTCTACCCTACAGAGGCTTCAGGAAGGTTCAAGCCATCTACACACAGCTCCCTGGTGCTCTCTCTGTCTGTGTGGCTCTGTGGCCTTGGCCAAAGGCAGCCTGAGCCAGCAGCCAGCTATAGCCACTGGGGCTCCCTGTGGTGGGCAGATATGAGCTCTGACTTACAAATGGAGCAGAGCTTGTGGAAGGACCCTGAGTTGTCCTAGCCCTCCAGGAGTTCACAGGGTCCAAGTTATGTCACAGGCCTACTGAGGAGCCAAGGCTTGTCCCACTCTGGGCACTCCTGCGGCCATGGTGGCTGCTGGTCCTGGCTGTTTGGGTCATTGGCTTTCCCTTCAGAGCTGACTCCTGTGGGTCAGTTTAGATCTTCATTCCGGTGCGGTTCTCAGTCAGGCCATCAGTGGTCAATGAACTCTCATATTAACATCTATTCCTGGGTGACAGTTACCCTGAAACTGATGGATCACCTCATCAGTACTTGGACCCTCTGACTCCAGCCTGTCAGGCAGCTCCTCTTCAAGGACTTCTGTCACGTCTCCATGTGATTAAGATGCTGACCAAACAAACCATCATCGGAAGGCCTGCTGAACCAGGGGTACCCCCCCCCCATGATGCCTGGAAAGTTGGTGCTGTCACTGGGCGGGCCCCCCAGGATCCCTCAGGTGATCTTACTACATGGTGGTTGGCTTCCCAGGGTGGAGACACAAGAGGAAGCCTAAGGAAGCCCCCAGGGCCTATTGTAGTTCTAGCCTTGAAAGTCACTACAGGTTGGCCCCACTCAGCCGGCCTAGCAATGATCACCTGGACCTGTTATAATTGCAGAAGCTCTGGCCTAAACTGGAAGTCCCCACCCTGAAGGGCTGCCCTTCTGGGGAGCTGTGCTCACAGAAATGGTGGTCCCACACAGGACAGCCTAGAGGACAGAAACTGTGCCATTATTCTTCTAACTGTGGAGTTGGAAGTTTAGGTTCAGCCCAGCTGCATTCATCTCTTTATTATCTAAGTACTCAAAGCTGTGAATTTTATTTAGTTTAGTTCAGTTTATTGTTTTTCAAGGTAGGGTTTCACTCTAGCCAGGCTGACCTGGAATTCACTATGTAGTCTCAGGGCGATCTTGAACTCACAGCATTCCTCCTACCTCTGTCTCCCAACTGCTGGAATGTAGCGTTTTTACTTCAGAATATTTCAGATTGGGGTTTTGAGTTCTCCCTGGATGTAGATGTTAAGAGAGAATTTTAAAAAGTTTCCAAAAGGCTTTTGTCTTAGTTCCAGCTGTTTTTGTGCATTGGAGATAATGTTTCCTATACTTAGCTTTTAATTTTCTTAAATATTTTATTTATTTATTTGACAGAGAGAGAGAATGGGCATGCCAGGGCCTCTAGCCACTGCAAACGAACTCCAGATGCATACGTCCCCTTGTGCATCTGGCTCTTAAGTGGGTCCTGGGGAATCGAACCAGAGTCCTTTGGCTTTGCAGACACATGCTTTAACCGCTAAGCCAGCTTTTAGTTAAAAAAAAATGTGTGTGTGTCTATCTGTATGTGTGAATGTGTATGATGCTCATCTACATGGGTTGTGTGTGCCTCAGCACACATGTGGAGGTCTGAGGATAATCTTGGGGTGTTTGTCTGCCCCATCCACCCTGCTTAAGGCAGAGTTTCCTTTGTTGTTATTTTGTTTATTGGCCACCTTCACTTTGTGTGCTCTAGACTCTGGCTAGTGAGCTTCTACGTTCTGGCTCTGTCTCCCATTGCCACAGGCCTGTTAGGAGCACAAAAGGACATACCAGGACCAGATGATGACATCAAAATAAAAGAGACTGATTGAGAGGGGGAGGGGATATGATGGAGAGTGGAGTTGCAAAGGGGAAAGTTGGGGGGGGAATTACCATGGTTTATTGTCTATAGTTATGGAAGTTGTCAATAAAAAGAATAATAACTTTTTTAAAGGCACACCACTTTATATCCTGCCTTATGTGGAGTACTAGGGGGTTGAACTCAGGCCAGCAGGCTTACAAGCCTTTAACCACTGAGCCGTTTCCTCATGCCCTTAGCTTTCAACTTTCAATTTTTAAATTTTTATTTATTTATTTGAGAGAGGAAGACTCAAACAGACAGAGAAGCCAGGCATGGTGGCACACACACCTTTAATCCCAGCACTTGGGAGGCACAGGAAGGAGGATCGCTGAGAGTTTGAGGCCACCATGAGACTGCATAGTGAATTCCAGGTCAGCCTGGGTAGAGGGAGAACCTACCCCGACAAACCAAAACAAAAGAAAAAAATAGAGAGAATGGGCACATCAAGGGCTCTAAAAACTCCAGACACATGTACCACAGTGTGTATCTGGCTTATGTGGGTTCTGGGGAATTGAACCTGGGTCCTTATGCTTTGCAAGCAAGTGCCTTAACCACTAAGTCATCTCTCTAGCCCCAGTGTTCTACTTCTAACATAATAAAATGTATGTAACTTGAACCTTCAGATTGTAGCACTATTATGCTAAGGTCAAAAATCCTCTGTCCTGGGCTGGAGAGATGGCTTAGCGGTTCAGCACCTGCCTGTGAAACCTATGGACCTCGGTTTGAGACTTGATTCCCTAGGATCCACGTAAACCAGAGGCACAAAGTGGCACATGCATCTGGAGTTCATTTGCAGTGGCTGGAGTCCCTGGTGTACCCATTTTCTCTATATATATCTGCATCTTTCTCTCTCTGTCTGTAGCTCTCAAATAAATAAATAAAAATGAACAAAATAATTTTTTTTAAATCCTCTGTCCTGGGATGGGGGTGTGGTTGAGTACTTACTTAGTATGCATAAGGCCTTAGGTTTAATTCCCAGAGTCACAAACAACAAAAAATAGGCAGACTTCTGCTCTGTATCTTGCCACCCCCCCCATGCACCCATGTTTGCCCCAAGCCAGGTGTATCCAATTATTTTATTTTATTGAGACAGCAGGGTCTCAATCTGTAGCTCAGACTGGACTCAAATACATGGCAAACCTCCTGTCTCGGACTCCGGAGTGCTGGGGTTACAGATGTGAGCCACTGCACCGACTTCTAACCCTTTAGATGCCTTTCAGTTATGTACTTCCATGCGTCTCAATCACGGAGCTAATTCTGTTCATTTAACTGCAAGGTTGAATGTCCTGTAGAAGACAGGGCATGGGTCTTAATTTCTCATATCTTTGCCCTTGGCCATGTCCTCCTGTCTTTCAGTCTTATCAGGATTGGTGGCTGGGTCTCCTGTAGATTGCTCTGGCTTATCCACACATGTAGTACACTCTCTAAATGACAATTAACACTTTTTTCCTTCCTTTGGAATTGCCCCATTGGGGGGGGGTGGTTTAGTTTTTATTATTATTCAAAACAAAATTAAATTTAAATATTTTCTTGTTCCTGGAGCCCAGATGCTTCAACTGGTTGTTGCTATAGCCTTGGTCTTTCTGTCTTTGGTGTCCTGGAACCCCCTTGCCTCAGGGTCTGTTTAAACCACCTTTTCCTGGCTTATACCTCATGTGGGCCTAACACATTTTCCCGTAGGCTCTCAGTAAGTGTGCACAAAGGAGGCAGATTTGTGAGGCCTTAGGTGTCTCAAACTTTTTTAAAATCTGTTAATTTTATGGTTTTTTTTTTTTGTGTGTGTGTTTTTGTTGTTGTTGTCGTTGTTTTTGTTGTTGTTGTTTTTGAGGTATGGTCTCACTCTAACCCAGGCTGACCTGGAACTCACTATGTAGTCTCAGGCTGGTCTTGAACTCACAGCCATCCTTCTACCTCAGCTTCCTGAGTGCTAGGATTAAAGGTGTGCACCACCATGCCCAGCTTTAAATTTATGAAGTTATCTATTTTTATTTATTTATTTTTTAGTTTTTTGGGATAATGTCTTGCTCTAGCCCAGGCTGACCTGGAATTCACTCTGCAGTCTCAGGGTGGCCTCAAACTCATGACGATTCTCCTACCTCTGCCTCCCAAATGCTGGGATTAAAGGCGTGCACCACCATGCTCAGCTAAATTTACCTATTTATGTTTTGGTTTTTCGAGGTAGGGTCTCACTAGCTCAGGCTGACCTGGAATTCACTCTGTAGTCTCAGGGTGGCCTTGGACTCACAGCAATCCTCCTATCTCTGCCTCCCAAGTGCTGAGATTAAAGGCGTGCGCCACTGGCTAAGTTTATGTTTTCACATGTTTATTTTCCATGAGTATAGCTGCCCATAGAGTTGACAGTTGATCTCTGGTTGCTAATTTGACAGAGCTTACAATCACCATGTAAACAAATCTCTGGTCCTGTATGTGAGAGATTTTTCTAGATTAAATTAGCTAATGTGGGAGGATCCACTCTGTCTGTGAGTAGCACTCTCATGGCCTGGGTGTCTGTGTGGCATGAAAAGGAGAAAGCGGGTGGAGCAGCAGCATTCCACGCTCTCTGCTTCCTCACATGGATGGATGCAGTCAGCTTCCTGTTCCTGCCATGCTTTCCCCGCCATGACAGAACTTCCCCCTGAAAGGATGAACTGTCGAAATAACCCCCTTCCTTCTGATCAGGTATTTTTGTCTCAGCAGCAAGTAAGTAACTGATAGTGGTACTCTGTTTCCTGTGTATTTGTTGCTTCCTTGTTGCTATGACCAGATACCTGACAAGAGCAAATTAAGGGAAGAAGGCTTTGTTTTTTGGGTCGCAGTTTGAGGGTAGTCCATCATGGTAAGTAAGACATGAACTGGGGAGCTAGCCAGGGATCCCATGACTCCATGTGGAGACTGGCCCGTGCATACCATGTTTTCAACCCCAAAAGGGCAGGTCTACAGTGTGTCTGGATTCTGCCTGGCTTCCTGAATGCTCACACTCCAATGACTTCTGCTTTGCTTTTCGGGGTCTCCTATTAGTGAGTGACATGCCATCCAGACCAATTTCCTAACTTCTCATAAGTATCATCTCTTTCCTTTTTCCTTTTTCTTTTTCTATTCACAGTGATCGTTTAAGAACGAACAGACTACTTTCTAGAACAGTATTAGATTTGCAGAAAAACTGAGCAGGGTGCACACAGGTTCTGTTATTTACACCTTGCACGAGCTGAAGACACTTGTTACAATTAATGGACTAATGCTGTGATTTGCAGTTAAACAAAACTCATTGCTGGCTCTTAGTGTGGCACAGTGGCATGAGTTTACACAAAGGAGCAGTGTTGTGGGTCCTGTCTGTCATCACTGTGCCATGTGCCACTGCCCTAAACATGCCTGAGCTTTAGCCACTGCTGGCCTATTTGCTGTCTTCGTAGTTTTACCTGTGCCGGGAAGTCAAGCATTTGGAATCACACTATGTAGCTTTGTCCTATGATGATCTGGTCATCTTACTTGGTAAGATACATTTAAGGTTGTTCTGTGCACTTTTTTTTTTTTTTTTGCTTGTTGTGTGTGTATGATGTGGTTTTGTATGTGTGTATGTGTGTTACATGTATGTACACGCATGTGCCCATGTAGCTCCCCCTGCATTCTCCTGCAGCAGGGTGTACTCACCTATGGTGGCCAGAGAGGATGTTGGGTATCTAGCTCTGTCACCCTTCCATCCATTCATATTTAAGCCAGAGTCTCTTACTGACCCCAGAACTTGCTGTTTTGTTCTGACCCCTCCCCCTCCCACAAGTTCTGCCAATTCTCAGGTGTCTGTTTCCCTAGAAGACTTGGGTTACTGATGTTCATGGCCACACCCAGCTGTTTATGTGGGTCCTGGAGATCAAACTTGAGCCATCTCTTAGGCCTCCTCAGGCCCTCATGCTTGTACAGGGAGCATTTATAACTGCAGAGCAATCTCTCTAGCATTCCTCTATGTATTTTTGTGGCTTGAAGGATCATTAATCTTTGTTTCTTTTTAAAATCACTAAATAATATTCTGTCAGGCAGGTGCACTCAATTTGTTTGCCCACTCACCTGTTGGCAACTGCCTTGGCTGCTCCCAGATTGGGCAGTTATGAATAAGGCCATTATACACATGGCAGTATGTGGACGTATGTTCTCAACCCACCTGGTAAATGCCCAGGACTGTGACTTCCACATCATATGACAAGACTATTTCATTCTATAAGGAATGATAGGAGCCGGGCGTATCCCAGCACTCGGGAGGCAGAGGTAGGGGGATCATGGTGAGGTCGAGGCCACACTGAGACTACATAGTGAATTCCAGGTCAACCTGGGATAGAATGAGACCCTACCTCAAAACAAAACAAAGCAACAAAAGACTAGGATGGGCTGGAGAGATTGCTTAGTGGTTAAGGCGCTTGCCTGCTAAACCTGAGGACCCAGGCTCAATTCTCCAGGTCCCATGTAAGCCAGATGCACATGGTCTGGAGTTCGTTTGCAGCGGCTGGAGGCCCTGGTGCACCCATTCTCTCTCTCTCCCCCTCTGTCTGTCTCTAATAAATAAAAAAGAAAGAAAGAAAGAAAAAGAGATGGCTAGGAGTTAAGGAGGTGTCTCTGTGAGTAAAGCACTTGCTGCCCGGGCATGAGGCCCTGAGCTGAATTTGGACCCTGGTGGTCACATGAAAAGGCCAGGCCTGGTGGCCCACTCCTATAGTCCCAGTGTTGGGCAGACTGAGACAGGTAGGTCTCTAAGGCTTACTGGCTAGCTGGTCTGACCAAATTTTTGAGCTCTACGTTCAGGGAGTGACCTTGTCTCGATAAAATAAGGTGGAGAGAGACTGAGGAAGACACCTGATGTTGACCTCTGACCTCCACACCCATGTGCACACATGTGCATGCATACTCACACACATATGAACACACATATACACACACCACCCACACATAGACATGCAAAAGGAAAGAAAAACAACCAGGCCCGTTTTGCCTTTCCATCACAGTGTGTGAACATTCTGGAGGCTCTGCATGTTTGTCAGCATTTGGTGATTTCTCTCTCCCTCTCTTTTTTGTTTTATTTTTTTGAGGTAGGGTCTCACAATAGCCCAGGCTAATCTGGAATTCACTATGGAGTCTCAGGGTGGCTTCGAACTCATGGCGATCCTCCTACCTCTGCCTCCCAAGTGCTGGGATTAAAGGCATGCGCCAACACACCCAGCTTGGTGATTTCTCTTGATGAGCTGTTGTTTGGGATACCTTTCTTTTATTTTTCTCTCTTCTATATAACTGCTCATCAGCATTTAAAAAACTTTTTTTGTTTTGTTTTTTCAAGACAGGGTTTCACTCTAGCTCAGGCTGACCTGGAATTCACTATGTAGTCTCAGGGTGGCCTCGAACTCTTGGCGATCCACCTACCTCTGCCTCCCGAGTGCTGGGATTAATGGTATGCACCACCACGCCCAGTGATATTCTTAATTTTAATATGATGGATTTTAGCCTTTCCTCTTTCTGTTTGAGGGAATCCCTCTTACCTGATCTGTCCTCCTCAAGTCTTCTGGAAGGTTGTTTTACTCGGAGCTGTGTAGGTGTGAGGCAGGATCCATCCAGCTTTTTCTCATGAATGACTGGCGCTCCTCCCACTCCCATTATTGAGTTTTGACTATTCTAGCTACTTCCCACATTTCCACAGATGCACAGGTGTCTTTCAGTGCGCTCTTCTCTTCTCCGTGACCAACTCTCATATACACACTTGATACAGTTTGGATATGAACTGTCCCCCAAAGGCCTAAGTGTTGCAGGCTTGCCACTCCTGGGAGGTGGAAAACCATTAAGAGTAGCACCTCTTTTAAGGTTGGAGAGATGGCTTAGTGGTTAAGGTGCTTGTTTGCCAAGTCAAAGTGCCCAGGTTCGATTCCCCAGGGCTTACATAAAGCCAGATGCACTAGGTGGCACATACATCTGGAGTTCATTTACAGTAGCTAGAGGCCCTGGTGTGCCCATTCTCTCTTTCTCTTTCTCGTTCTCTCTCAAGTAAATACATATTATAGGGCTGGAGAGATGGCTTAGCGGTTAAGCGCTTGCCTGTGAAGCCTAAGGACCCCGGTTCGAGGCTCGGTTCCCCAGGTCCCACGTTAGCCAGATGCACAAGGGGGCGCACACGTCTGGAGTTTGTTTGCAGTGGCTGGAAGCCCTGGCGCGCCCATTCTCTCTCTCTCCCTCTATCTGTCTTTCTCTCTGTGTCTGCTGCTCTCAAATAAATAAATAAATAATGAACAAAAATATTTTTAAAAAATACATAATATAAAGATATTTAAAAAAAAACAGTAGAACCTCTCTTTTCTGACATCCCAGACAGGAGGTGGATGGTTTTGTGCCTTGTCTGCTCTCACCACAAGATGCTACCTCACCACAAGTCCCAAGGAACTGGGACCAATCACTCATGGATTGAAATGTCCAAACCTCTGAGTCAAAACAAACCATTTTTTTTAGAAGGTCAGGTATTTCATTACAAAAGTGGAAAGTTCACTGACAATGCCTCAGTATATCATTGGCTGGACCTCCCTGGGTGGAAAGGGTGGCTCCTACCTTGATGTCCACAGGCAAACAGGGACGTGGGATCCCCTGTCCCTGGAGAAGCTGTGGCTGAGGAGGAGGTCCTGGAGACTGTTTTAAGTGTTGTGGAGGTGAGGAGCGAAGACCGTCCTTAGGTCAGGAGAATGGTGGATGACATACACCTGTGTCTTCCAGAGGTCCCTCTGGCTGCCTTGTCAGCGACCTGCAACAGAGACTAGCCAGAGTGCTACCCTCCTTGTGTGATTTGTCCTTCCCTTCAGGAATTTCTGTGGTCTCCTGTAGAAATACACCTGGGTGACACCATCATGTCATCAGCACGCCTGTCTCCCTAGGCCTGCCTTTAGAGCACCCGTGTGCCTCAGGGCCTTACACTTGCTGCCACCTCTGCCTGTGCCCTTTCTCTCCTCCTTCCGGCCAGTACCCAAGGCTTACTTTTCCAGTGAGACATTCCCTGACTACTTGATTTAAAATTATAGCTCCCCATCACCAGGATAACGCTGTCTCCTTGTTCCGGCCTTACTTATTTCCACTGACTTCACACCATCTGCCTCACTGTATAATAGCTCATTTATTTGGTCCTTCGTTCTCCTCCCTCCCCCGCACATGACTAACACACACAGCAGATGCTTGGCAGAAATTTGCAGGGCGTGGTGGCGCACGCCTTCAATCCCAGCCCTGAGGCGGCAGAGGTAGGAGATCCCTGTGAGTTCGAGGCCAGCCTGGGACTAAAGAGTGAGTTCCAGGTTGGCTTGGGCTAGAGTGAGACTCTACCTCGAACAAAATTAAATTAAATTAAATAAGAAGAAATTCACTGGCTGAATGAATGACACGGGGGGGGGGGGATGAAGGAACCTGAGGTGTGAGGCCCAGCCTGGGGAGCACACCCAACGAGAGTGAGGTGGGGATGCCTCAACCGAGCTGACCCCTGGTGCAATCAGGGGAGTCCTCCCTAGGATTTTAGGCTCACAAACACCCCACGCCCATCCCCTACCTTCCCTTCCCTACTCAGCTGTGACTCCCATTTGACAGATGGAACCTGATGCTCTGAGAGGGGCATGTGGCTCTGCCAAGGTCCCACAGTGCAATTTCCCTACGCCCCTCCCCCCCCCCAGTGAGGCCCAGAAAGAGGCACCCTGGCCCAGCACCCACTGACCTATATACTGCTTCCTCATCCCAACCTTGGAGCATGCACCAAGTTCTTTGGCCGCTCTTTCTGAAGATTGTTGCCTGGCAACGGTTGCTAGGCAAATTTCATAGCTAGTAAAGAGTCAGGCAGAGCTCTCATGCTTGTGCCCAGAGACCCTCAGAACTACAGAGGCATCTCAGGCTGTGGTGACCCAAGACTGACATGGCCCTGAGATTCCTTCCTCTGAGTGTGAGCGGGGGACTGTGAGCAAATGGGATAGCCAAGCTCTTGCTAGCTGCCACTTATGGCCAGGGCGGTGGATGGTGACACTGTGAGCAGTTGGTGCTGACTCGGTCACAGTGGCTGAAAGGATTCCCTGGCCACCATGAGGTGAGCAGTGGCACACCCGCCACCAAGACCACAGAGACATGGGGCCTGCTCCTGCCAAGAGCTGACTTCATGCCATGGGCTACAGGAGAGCCTGGGAAGCTGGCCTTGGCTCTTTGCACAGCACAGCTGACACCCGAACAGTCCAGGGGTTGTCAGCTCACCACACTGGACACCTGGCCCTCAGCTGTGGCCAGGCCATCAGCAGTGACAGCTGAAGTGTGTACCTATCAGGAGACCTCTGCAAAGTAAGGGCTCTGGTCCCACACTTGCAGAAGGGAAGATGAGGGTCAGAGAGGCTATGGGTTGCCCAAAGTCACACTGCCAGGAAGAGGTCAGTCTGGGACTCCAATGCTAAGGCTTGAAGTTCCTGGGGCCCCTTTTATCATCACTGACCAAAACAAAAAAAGTGGGCTGGAGAAATGGCTTAGTGGTTAAGGTGCTTGCCTGTGAAGACTAAGGACCCAGGTTCAATTCCCCAGTACCCATGTAAACCAGATGCACAAGGTAGCACATGCATTTGGAGCTCCTGTGCACTGGCTAGAGGCCCTGGCATGACCATTCTCTCTGTCTCTCTGCCTCTCAAATTAAAGAAACAAAAAAGGGGAGGGGCTTCCAGTGGGCTGGAGGGATAGCTTAGCAGTTAAGGCACTTGCCTGCAAAGCCAAAGGACCCTGGTTCGATTCCCTAGGACCCACATTAGCCAGATGCACAAGGGGGCACATGTGTCTGGAGTTTGTCTACAGCAGCTGGAGGCCCTGGTGCACCCATTCTCTCTCTTTCTCTCTGTCCCCCTCTTTTTCTGTCAAATTAAAAAACAAAGGCTTCCAGGGCTGGAGAGATGGCTTAGCAGTCAAGGCATTTGCCTGCAAAGCCAAAGGACCACACAGTTCAATTCCCCAGGACCCATGTAAACCAGATATACAAAGTGGTACATGTATCTGGAGTTCACTTGCAGTGGCTAGAGGCCCTGGCATGCCCATTCTTTCATTCTCTCTCTCTCTCAAATAAATTGAAAAAACAAAAAAGGCTTCCAGCATATTTCAGACCAAGCTTCCCGAGGGGCTGAGTCTTCCTGAGTATTGCTTCACATGTATTCCTCAGGAGGAAAAGGATTTCCAACTATTCCAAAGGCCCCTGGCATTTAGTGTTTCAAGGGGCTCTGGGCTCCTTTGCATAATCTTGGGCTCACTGTGGAGCTTGCCCACTGTCTGGCCCCTGAGAGCTACCACTTGAAGACCTCTCTCCATTCACAGGCAGCCAGGTTGGGATTCTAGCAAGCTGAAGGCCTGGCTCATCCCTGCCACCATCAATCAGCCCTTGCTCCTCCCTCACAGCTGCCATTGTGAAAAGCAGAGGAGTGAGCCGGGCATGGTGGTGCACACCTTTAATCCCAGCACTCAGGAGGCAGAGGTAGGAGGATTGCTGAGAGTTCGAGGCCACCCTGAGACTACACAGTGAATTCCAGGTCAGCCTGAGCTACAGCGAGACCCTGCCTCAAAAAACAAAACAAAAGAAAACGCAGAGAAGTAAACTTCAAGGGAAGAACTGTTTAAGGAGAGGAAACTGGAGATGGAAAATGAGATGGTAGGAGTAAAAATAAATTTAAAACAGAGAGAATCCAACCAAAGGACAATATTTATGTTGTTCCTCCCCCTGAATCACACAGAGGCAATCCCAGCCACTTCAAGCTGAACAGCACTAAGACAAAGCAGAACTGATGGGAAGCCGGAGTTGGGCTGTGAGAAAGATCAATGGATGTGATTTAAGTCAATAAAATAACACAAAGGCAATGAGCTATAAAGTTACAAGCCATAGTTTCTTCCTTCTTGTAAAAGGAAGCTTCCAGAAATAGTCAGACCCTTCTGAGCAGCAGGGTCCTGGGACCTATGTTCCCATTCACCATGGGTTGGTTGGTTACTCTGCAGAGGTTCATGTTGGGCTCCCAGAACTGGCTGGTGGTGAGTCTGTCAATAGGCCAGTATTTTCTCCATCTCCCTGGGCCATGGGCATCGTACAGTACGCTCTTGCTACTGTCCCCAGGCTATTCTCTGCTGCTTGGAGCCCTGCAGAAACTAACTACACCTCCCTCGGTTCCCAACCACAACCAGGCTGTCCTGGTTATGTGAGCAGAAGAGAGTCCAAGGGCAAAAACTAAGACATGAGCCAAAGATGCCATGTGCCCTATTGACTATGCCACAGAAAAGAATTTCAGGAGCCATCAGAGTGAAGCAAAGTTTGCAAGTTTATTAGGTAGAGATAGAGACAGTGCCCAAGTGTGGGGGTAGCAGTTCCCTTCTCATTGCTTGGACAGAACACCCAGTGAGAAGCAGCTTATGGCAGGAAAGGGTGCATTTGAGCTTACAGTCTTGAGGGGAATTTCATCATGGCGAGGAAAGCCTGGGAGAGCAGAGGCTGGGCATCACGTCTTGTCACAGCAGCAGGGTGGGAGCAATGAGTCAGCTAGCTCTGAACACCCAGTGAGCTGGACTAATAATTTCAAGGTCTTTGTCCTCAATGACATACCTCCTCCAGCAGGGCTCCAATTCCCAAAGGCTCCACCAGCTGGGGCTTGAGAATGAGGCTTCATCACAAACACATGAGACTATGGGGGACACGTTACATTCAAGCCACCACCACAAGTATTTAGAGAGAGACACATGAAAGACAGTCTATACCAGTGTGAGTGCTGAAGATAGACAGTCATGCTTAGGTGGATTTACAATGGCTACATATAGTAAATCATTCTTAGCTCATTAGCTTTCTAAGTTACATTTGCTCAAATGCTGTAATTGATAGCAAGGTTTAAAACTTTAAAGTTTATGGGCTGGAGAGACGGTTTAGCGGTTAAGGTGCTTGCCTGCAAGGCCAAAGGATCCAGGTTCAATTCCTCAAGACCCATGTAAACCAGATGCACAAGATGGCACATACATCTAGAGTTTGTCCATAGTAGCTGGAGACCCTGGCATGTCCATTCTCTCTCTCTCAAATAAATAAATAAAAACAAATATTAAAAAAAAAACAAAACTTAGGCCAGGCGTGGTGGTGCACACCTTTAATCCCAGCACTCAGGGGGCAGAGGTAAGATAATTGCCTTGAGTTCAGGCCACCCTGAGACTACATAGTGAATTCCAGGTCAGCCTGTGCTAGAGTGAGACCCTACCTCGAAAAAAAAAAAAAAAAAAAAAAAAGAATAAACTCTGAGGTGGCTGGATAGGTGAGTGCTTTCTGAGAGGGGCCTAAGACCACCCGGGTTTGATTTCCCAGGACCACTTAGATAGCTGGGTGTGGCTACACACTGCTGTAATCCCAGTCTTATGAGGAGCAGAGAATGGAGAATCACTGGGTCTCATGCAAACTGCATGAGGTCTGTGTCCAGAGGAAGACTCTGTCTCAAGGCAATATATAGATGAGTAACAGGAAGGACACCTCATGTCCTCCTCTCATCTCTACATGTCTGTGAGCACATTTGCACATACGTGTGTATACACCACACCAGATACAACATACACAAAAAATTTCCTTTTTGCATGTGTATGTGTTTGTGGTGTGTATAGTTGTGTACTTGCATGTCCATATGGGTATGGGCACACCTGTATGCAGGTGTGTTTAAGTGTATACATGGAGGCCAGAGGTAAACAGCAGGTGCTTTCCTCAGAAGTTATCCACCTTTTGGGCTGGAGAGATGGCTTAGCGGTTAAGCGCTTGCCTATGAAGCCTAAGGACCCTGGTTCAAGGTTCGATTCCCCAGGACCCACATTAGCCAGATGCACAAGGGGGCGCACACATCTGGAATTCGTTTGCAGTGGCTGGAGGCCCTGATGCGCCCATTCTCTCTTTGCCTCTTTCTCTATCTGTTGCTCTTAAATAAATAAAAATAAAGCAAAAAATTAAAAAAAATATTTATCCACCTTGTTTTTTTAATATGTGAGGAGAGAAAGGATGAATAGGGGCACACAAGAGCCTCTTGCCATTGCAAACGTACCACTTCATGCATCTGGCTTAACGTGAGCCCTGGGGACTTAAACCCAGACCATCAAGCTTTGCAAACAAGTATCTTTAACTGCTGAACAATCTCCCCAGCTCTCCATCTTATTTTTTTAATTTTTTAAAAATTTATTTGCAAGCAGAGGGAGATAGAGAGAATGGACATGCCAGGGCCTCCAGCTGCTACAAATAAACTCCAGATGCCTGCACCACTTTGTGCATTTGGCATTATGTGGGTGCTGGGGAATTGAAGCTGGGTTGTTAGGCTTTGCAGGCAAGTGCCTTAACTGCTGAGCCATCTCTCCAGTCCTCCACTTTATTTTTGAGACAGGGTCTTCTACCTCCCTGGCACGGAGATTATAGGCTTGCACCATGATGCCAATCTTTTATGTGGATATGGGGATCCAAACCCAGGTCCACATTACCCACTGAGCTCTTTCCTTAGCCCAAGCATTTCCTTTCTTATTGTAATTTTATAGTGGTTTTATGAGGTTGCACTGTTTAGATTTAGGAGTAAGAGGGGAGTGGTATGACTGGTAAATTCAAGGTCACAGCCATTCTAGCCCTAAGCAAACATGACTTATTTATTGTTTTCCACATCCTTATCTGAGATGCCATTAGGAAAACACACCAAAGTGTTACAGGCAGTTTTTACCTGGCTCTCACCCAGCAGGAAACCCCACCTAGATCTCGGTGAGTGGCTTCTTTTCCCTTCCACATTGCTATCCTGCTTCACCATCAAATATTCAGAATCTTAACCAAGGTCTTGGAAGGGGCCCAGCAGGCCACAGGCAAAAGCTGACTCTCTGTGTACTGTGGTTTACGGCTGGAGGAAGGGAAGAACTTGCTCTGACAGGACAGGGCAGTGGCCAGTGGACAGAGACTGTGTGCTCCCTGCTCCCCAGGGCCTGTGTGCTCCTCCTACAGCAGAGGGCTGGGTCAGCTCTGGTTCCTCCTTGGCTGGGCCCAGCCAACAGGCCCAGACCTCCTGGCATGAAGGTATCTGGGGAGCTTCCCTTCCATACTGACTCTCCCTCCCCCTCGCCTCGCCTCGCCGGTTCCTGAAAGATGCATGGAGGAGTCTGAAAATTTCATCAAAGCCCCGGCCTCCGCTCACACGCGCACTGGGGCTCGGGCGTCCTGCTGTTGGCCAGTTCTGGATGCCACACAGAGGTTGCAGGCCTAGAGTGGGGGTGGGTGGGGAACTCGAGGTACCCCTGGTGTGCAGGCACAGGGGTGGACAGAGAAAGTGCAGGATCAGCTTCCTCGGCAGGAGGGGCCGGCACCCACAGGAACACAGTGCCAGTGGCTGGGTGGGCACTGGGGGAAATGGTGGAAGGTGAGGGCTGGGAGGTGAGTATGGCTCAGCAGCTCACTTTCACCCGCTGCCCATGGTTGCATTTTATTTAGTTTGGTTTTTTGAGGTAGGCTCTCATTCTAGCCCAGGCTGACCTGGAATTCACTATGGAGTCTCAGGGTGGCCCCGAACTCATGGCAATCCTCCTACCTCTGCCTCCCGAGTGCTGGGATTAAAGGCGTGCGCCACCACGCCCGGCTGCTGGTTGAGATATTTTAAAGAACCAGAACATGCATTTCAGTGGTTTTGGAATAGGATGGCTGCTCAGGGCCACACCTAGGCTCCTGCTGTGAGATAGAAGTGCCATTACCTTGTCCTTGCATGAGTTTCAGAGATGTTCCTGGGGATGTGGCTTGCATGGCGGGTGGCCACACTGCTCTGGGCGGGCTACCCCACAAGAGGCTCACACAGTGGGGCGGGAAGCATCAGTGTCTGAGGTCTTCCCCAACACAGCATCTCCAGGGCACTTGGAGTCTAGCCAGCCTGTTAGGGAAATGCTTTTGGAGAAGCATAAAGGGGCCTCTGGCTTTGTACTCATTGACGGGTTCTCGGCCTCGGTGGCAAGGCAGGTCATTCCGTGACTAGCGTAGCGAGCCTGTAACTGCGTGAGTGCAAACGTGCTATGCATGCCTGTGTGTGCACATGTGTGCATATGTCTTACTCAAAGTATCTGGTCCATTCCTGGCTCTGGGGAGAGAAAGCATAGAATGAGTACCAACCCCCTACCTGAGGCCATCTGGGAAGAAAGGCCCCATCCTCTCAGCCCTGTTCTCATAGGTCTGGAGGAAGGGACACCTGGGGGAGGGGGAGGCTGAGGACAAGATGAGAGGCCAGCACAGGGTGGTGAGGAGCCAGAACTGGGCACAGGCAGAGCTGGGCTGGACTGGGCTGCTCTGAGACCAGCTGGAGCTGGCTGGTTTAGAATGGCCTCCACTGTGCCTTCCTGGCTCTGTCCTCTGAGGTCTCCCAATCCTAGTTCAGGCCTAGGCTTGCTGTACATAGTGGCAGGATGCCAGGGAGTGAGGCAGTGGTTCCTATAGGCACCATGCCCTTCCCTATCAGAAGGAAGGCCCTCGATGGGAGTAGCTTCCTAAGGAGGTCATGGGCACAGGAAGGAGGACCTTGAGGCCAACTTTGCTGTCCATCTCTCTGATGAAGACTTGAGGCCACTGGTGTGTGTATGGGGCCATGTATGCCAAGCTGGCAGCCACCAATGTCCAGCTCAGCAGATGGCAGGAGAGGCTGCTGCCCTGGAAGGCTCTCAACAGGGAATAGATGAAGACAGGCTATCAGGGGAAACACTTGGAGCTACGAGGAAAAAGGCCGGAAGGGTTTTGGGGAGGCTCTGGCTGGTGTTTAAAGGGTGTGTAGGAGTTCACCTGGGGGACAGCAGGGAGAAGTATGGCTAAGCAGAGAGCAGCTAGCCATGCTGAGGCAGGAGGGGCTCCCGTGGGTGCTCTGAAGCCTGTAGCCCCACACAGGCTGCTCCTGCCCAGGCAGCCCAGGGATTAAACTGACTTTGTTGAGATTACACCTGCCAATCAAGTTCAAGTGCATTTTTTAAGAGCTTAATTTGCGGCCCTAGGTTTCGAGTAAAATCATCAAGTCCAGTCGATTAAACTCATTAAGGCGGGCGGCCCGGCTGGTGTTTGCACTGCCATCAGATTCAGAGAATTAATTAGGGGCTGTTATCCTTTGCTGGGATTAGTGGGGCCAGCCCCCACGGCCCGGGGTGTCTGTAGAAGGCAGGCTGTAATCTCTTTAGTGGGCCACGAGACCGATCGGTGTCCGCGGAGGCAGGAAGACCACGCGGGTGTCTTTGATTCTATGCGAGTGTCTTTGATCCTGCACGTGGGAGCATAGTCCTGTGAGCCCCTGGGTGTGCGTAGGCTCCTCCATGCTGAGGGAGGCACGGTGGGCTGGCCCTGGACACTGAGGTCACATAGCTGATGTCCCTCCGGGAGTTCTACACAACGGGGGGGGGGGTAGACTCCCTCAACTTGCAGATTGCTCCCCATCCCAACAGTAGCATTTCAGGCAGGGCTCCAGCTCTTTGTCATCCAGACCTAGGTGGCATCCTTGTTGAAGTGCACCCCTGGAACCCCAAAATTGGCTCTCAAAGCTCCTTGGGTGCTCATTCTCTCTCTCTCTCTCTTTATCTGCCTCTCTCTTAAGTAAATAAATGAATAAGATAATTTGCAGCTGGGCATCGTGGCGTATGCCTTTAATCCCAGCACTCGAAAGGCAGAGGTAGGAGGATTGCCATGAGTTCAAAGCCACCCTGAGACTACATAGTGAATTCCAGATCAGCCTGGGCAAGACCCTACTTCAAAAACCAACCAAACAAACAAACCCCAGAAACAAACAAAAACCTCCTTGGGCCCTAGCCCAGTGGCCAGGATCAATGTTCCAAACATTAGAAGTCAAGTGACACCACTCCCTTGAGGAAGCACCTAAGATGTGGCTGAAAACGCCTTGTTGAGTCAGTGCTGGTGGGCATGCGCCATTACAGTTTGCTCTGCAGTCCTGGCTGCGCACTTTGGGCATCAGGACTGTGGACAGCACTCAAAGGCTGGTTTGCTCCCATCACACAAGTCTGGGCTCAGCCAGGACTGGGTGTATCAAAAGGACCACCTGCCTATGGCCCATGTGTGTCTCTGGTTCCTTCCACCTTGGTGGCTGGGGGCCGGCACAGCTTGATGGGGGCTCCTGTGTGGCCTTTTCTGACCTCCTATTGGAAGACACTCGTCTCACTTCCATGGCCCCTGTGGTGGTTTGAATCAGATGTCCTCTATAAACCCACGTGTTCTGAATGCTCGATCCCCAGCTGGTGGCAATTTGGGAGATGGAGGAGGTATGTTTTTGGGAGGGGTCTTAGGAGTGTTATAGCCAGCTCCCTCTTGCCAGAGCTTGTCTAGCTGTCCTGTTGATGTTGTCCACCTGTTGTGGCAGAGGTGGCATCCAGCCTCTGCTCAAGCCACATCTTCCCCTGCCAGCATGAAGCTTCCCCTTGAGACTGTAAGCCAAGCTAAAACCTTTCCGCTCTCAATAGCTGCTTTTGGTTGGGTTCTTTGTCTCAGCAATGAGAAGGTAACTACAAGAGAACCTGCAGACCCAACAAGGCAAGGTCTCCACACCCTCAGTCTCAAGGGGAGGATCCATGGCTGGAGGAATGACTGTGTCACTTGTATGCAGAAAAGCATGTCAGATGGGAAACATCGGCATGGCCATCTCTGGAAAATGTGGGCCCTCTCTCCATAGTGTGGGCCTGGCTCATGAATTGAAGGGGGATTCCTCCCCTCTTGCTCACTCCTTCCCAAGCACTCTGTCTTAAGGTCTGGCATGCACTCTTTCATCTGTCTCCACATGGCTATTTCATTCCCTTTCTGAAGATCTCAGTTCTGGTGTTACGTCTTCCGAGAGGCTTTCTGCCTCCCTCCAAGAATGTTCTAGAAAAGGACCATCCCATAGAAAGATCACACAAACAATGTGTATAATTTTAAACTTTATAAGAGCCTCATTGACAACAAATAAAACTTAGGGCTGGGTGTGGTGGCACATGCCTTTAGTCCTAGCACTTGGGAGGCAGAGGTAGGAGGATCACCATGAGTTCGAGGGCACCTTGAGACTACATAGTGAATTCCAGGTCAGCCTGGGCTAGAGTGAGACCCTACCTCAAAACAAAAAAACCCAAAAATAATAAATAAATAAAACTTAGTTGATATTTACATGTATGTTGTTTTTCTGCATTTTATTTAATCCATTTTACCCAATATATCAAAAATATTATTCCGTGGGTAATCAATGTAAATTACCGAGATATGTTCATAGTCTTCTTATTGTACTATGCCTGTGAAATATGGTGTGCACTATATACTTAGAGCCCATGTCAATTCAGAAGCTAAATTTCTACCGGAAATGCTCCATCTGCATTTAGATTTGATAAAATTTACCGTTGAGAGAGAGGATTTACATACCCAAGTAGTTCCAAAATATCCGAACTGATTTGAGCCTCAGTTTTTAAATTTAAGTTACTTAAAATTCAATAAAATGTAAAGAACTTCAGGCCCCATCTCACCGGCCGCCTCACAGGAGCTCATGACCGAGATCAGAGAGGGAGAGTGGCTGTCACTGCAGAATGCTGGAACATTCTCTGAGCTGTCATGGGCAGCCCTCACCCTGACTGCACGGAGCTTTCTCCATGTCCTTATGCATTTGTCTCCTGGCTTCCTATGGCCAGGACACTCTGACAGGGTGGGGCCCGCTGTCCAGAGATGCCACCTGCTCAAAGAAGGCTCTAGGGAGTAATGATGGCATGACTGAATCCTGCCACACTTGTCTTCTTGGACATGCTTTAGGGCCTCACAGGGGAGGTGGGCAAGGCTCAGATTGGCACAACTGCCACAGGTCTTCCAGTGGAAAGGGCAGAGTGACAGAACCAAGGTGGAATCTGGGACAGAGCTGAGCTGTGTCTCCCCAGATCATGGGGCTTCAGAGGTAAGAGAGAGGCCACTGGCCTTGGGAGTGGGTCCTGCCAGTGAGATGAGACACACTGGCAGCAGTATGGAGTTCGGGTGGCTAAGGGGAAAGCTTGCTTTCTAGAGGCTGTGATGAGGCCCTGGGCTAGAGTGTCTGCAGAGCTCGGTCCCCGGGGTCTGCAGAAACAGTGGACTAACTGGGATGGGCTGAAGGGAAAGAGGCATTTCTGGATCTCAGTGTGCCCGCCCCCAGCGCCGGCCTCAGGATGGTGGTGACCTCACTCTCAGCCCTTGGCCCACCTTTGATGCCACATTCCTGCAGCCTCTAGTGTGTAGACTGCCTTTCTCTAACAGCTGCTCTGCTCAAGGGGGACTCATGGCATCACAGAGCAACTGAGGGAAATTTGGTGACTGGCCAGACTGGGAAATAGGGGTGAAGGGGGGTGGTTTCAGGAAAGTCCATGGGCATGGGGTGAAGAGTTCCCAAGGGAGGCAAGTAAACACCTTGGGACCTGAGGGAAAGCACTCTGCAAACTGTGGGGTGTTCTTGTGTTCTGTGGCTAGAATACCCTGGGTGGGGCAGGGAACTCGGACTTGGCATGGTGGGAGGGTCCTGGGCCAGCATGCCCTGGGGTACGGTGGAGCTCTGATTCTGACTCATTGGAACACTTCATCATGGCTGCAGAGGCTGGATGGGAGATGGTCTGGGAAACCCCTCTTGTCCTTATGGGAAGGACAGGACAGGCGTTGCATCCTGGGGGAGCAGCTGGTGAGCGGGAGGAGACCAATTGAGAAGAGGAAGCCAAGGAGGGAACCCAAGATGGGGAGGAAGATGGGTGTTACAGCTATGTTCCTGAGCGTCCCCTGAGGTTGGTGCCCCTGAGGCACCATGCCAGTGTGAAGGAGCCAGTGGGAGGCCATACCCAGAGGCTGGTGCCTGGTGCCCTGGGCTCTGTCCCGTGCAGCTTCAGCATGGGGCCAGATGGAGACTCGAACCCGGGGTGAGATCTGGCCCCCCAGCTTGCATGCATTAGCTGAATCCAGTGTCCGACACACAGAGCAAGCAGGAGATCATGAGTGTAGGGTTGCAGGTGCAACTGAGCACCCATGAGGCACCTGCAACCCTACACTCATGATCTGCTTGCTCTGTGTGTGTGTGTGTGGGGGGGGGGGGTTCAGGGCCTTTCTTCCCTCTCAGAGTCTCTCCCCAGGGTCCTGCCTTCTTGGCTGACCAATAGCTTCTCTTGTCACTCAACCTGGAAATCCTCACCTAATGCTTCCTTAGCAACCAGCCTGTGGCCACTGCCCCCATCAGCTGCTTCTTGGATCAGAAGACCCCCCAGCCCCCACACACAGGGCTTTCCTCAAGGGGCTGCATGCCCTGTCTACTCTCTGGTCCCATCCGTAACACTACGTGGTCTCAGAGCAGAGCCAGGCGGGGGCTACAGGGACCAGCACAGAGGATCTAGGATGGCGGTAGAGGATGTCACCAACCACAGTGGTTTGGATTCGGGCCCAGTCCCAATATGTGACCTGATCAGGCCTGGGAGAGACCAGGGCGGCCCTGCCATCTGCAGACCTTTTGGCCCTCAGCCCTCTTCAGTTTAGGTAAATCCAAGTCAGCTAGACATATGTCTGGGTGGGAGACCCTCAGGAGCTGATAATGCAAAGTGGAGGCATGGTGGGGTTGGGAAGGCTGCATAAGCCCAGGACCATCTAGAGGTGAGCCTGGAGACAGTGTACCTAGGGAGCTGGTACAAAGCAGGGGATACCAGCAGAGAAGGTACCGGAGGTCTGAGCCCCATCAGGTACCTGATACTCTGGGTCAAGAGGACACAGAGATGTGTCCCAAGATCACCATCTCAGGCCCACATCCATACAGGACACCTCTCTAGAGAGCTCATCTTCCATTGCTAGGCCCCAAGGAATGCCCTGGGCATCCTGGGCTCACCTGAAGCTTTGGGGGGAGGGTCCTCTGCCCTCTTCTGCTCAGGGCATCCCAGGTCTGGCTCTCAGGCTCTGTCCTAGGCACTATGTGGTATTTAGCTTCTCCTGACCAGGAAATTAAGGAATTTCCAGCCTGAGCCTTCCCAGTGGGTGCCGAGCTGGGGGCCAGGAGTGTGGGAGCTCCCTCTTTCTAGCAGGATCTAGCATCCCCGTGGTGATGACCTGTATGGGAGGGGTCTATGACCCAGGCTCACTCAGCAGTGGACTGTCACACGGGTCCTGGTCCTTTGCCACCTAGGGGCAGAGTCCCCTCTCTGGGCATGGCATCTGGGTAACCCTCTGCTGACTTATGAGGTATGGTGGAAGCCAAGAATGAGGGAGGAGAGGGAGGCGTGGGGGGGGGGTGTTGCCTATTGGGAAGCCTCTTGTGCTGACTGTGTTTGCTTGTTGTTTGGCTCTTTTGGGTTGTTCTCTGTCATGTTGTCAGGGGACTCCAGACAGGTGGATCTGAGTGACTGTTTTCAGAAGGTGGTAAATAGTGTCCCCTCCCTCCTAGGGCCATTGTGAGTTAGTTAACTCATGAGGGAGCCCACCAAAAGAACTTAAACTGATGTCCCATATGCACTCAGTGCCCGGCAAACGCTTACTAGGACTGTTAGTAAAAAGTGTTGGAAGGAACAAGTCTTGGCACTGCCATGGTGTTTTTAAATATTTATTTTTATTTATTTGAGAGAGAGAGAGAGGAAGAAAGATGCAGAGACAGGAAGAGAATGGGCATGCCAGGGCATCCAGCCACTGCAAAGGAACGCATGCACCACCTTATGCATCTGGCTTATGTGGGTCCTGGGGAATTGAACCTGGGTCCTTTGGCTTTGCAGGTAAACGCCTTAACTGCTAAGCCATCTCTTGAGCCCACTACGGTGTTTTTAGAAGGGAAGCTTTACAAGCCTGGGACCAGGTGGCGTGTGGGGGATAATCAAGGAAGAGTTTCCTAAGGACTCACATTGAGCAGATATTCCAGGCCGACAGCAGAGACAGAAGTCCAGGCTGGGAGGCAGCATGTGCCAAGGGCCTAACGCGGGCAGCATGTATCTAGAGAGAGACTAGATCTGACATCTGTGCCCATGGACTGTTTTTCTCAGGACTAAGTGGAGACTGAAGCCTTGTCGTATCTGAGGGGGCTGCTGTGCACTGGCAGAGATCAGAGGCAGGCCAGCAGCTAAGTCACATGGGTCTGTCCCCATCAGCTAGGGGACAGAGGCAGAACATGAGGATACGAAAGGCGTCATGCTTCAAGGACCTGCCTGGCATGACAGTCCTCACCCATCCTGACCAACCTGTCTCCAACTCAGCCCTGCTGGCCTTCCTGTGGGATAGCCACCTGCCATGGCTCTCAGTTGAGGCCCCCAGGATCGAGGGCAAGGTAAGTAAGGTGAGGCTCTTCAGGGTCAAGCTCTCAGTGGGATGGAGAGTGAAAGGCTACATGAAGCCTGGGCTCCCACCACTTCTGGGAAATGGTCAAGTTCTCTGGGTAAGTCTGACCCTTCTGTGGCTCTGGGGCCTGGAGCATCAGCGGAGTGGACACTCAGTGGCCCCTGTCTGTCCTTCAAGCCCTGACCCAATTTTGTGGCCAGCACGGCTCCTCCTGGCACTGCCCTATAGCTTGGCCCTTGCCTGGAATTGCTGGGAGGGGCCGCAGGAGAAAGATGGAATTACACCCTAGCCCGAAGCTGCACCGACCCTCCGGGGCCACACCCAGACTCAGCACACTTTAATTAAAGACCAAGACCTACTGAGAGGAGTTGGCTCAGCTATCCGCCTCTGCTGAGGGGAGCCTTACCCACCACTGCACTCCTGCCCACACCCCTCAGTGTTGTATGCTGCTGCTGGGGCCGTCTCATAGGCAGCCACTCACTGCAAAGGGCGGGCACCCTTCCTTCATGGCTGGTGTGTCTGGGTGCCACACTGTGGGTGCTCAGCCTTCTGCAACTGAGTCACAGGCCTAGGGCTCAGTGAGGCAGAGGCCAGTGAGGGTGGAGCCTCCCTGGGTCCTCTGCCCCAAAGCAAGAGTCTTCATCCACGGACTCATGTGGAAGTGGAATGAGCATATTTTGGACTGTCCACTGTTTTCCCGCACAACTGAGGCCAAGTCACTGACTTCCTGAACAGCATCGCCCAACGGAAAGGGACAGATTCCACGGATTCCCATCCTATATGAAGCGTGGTTGGCATGGTCTGTTGGGCACCATGACTTTGTACTCCTTAAGCCATGAGTCTCTCCTCAGCCGAGGCCCTTCCACACCAGCCTGGGGACAGGGCAACCTGGAAGGTCATGGCTGGCACAGAAATAACCCTGAAGGGTCAGAAAATGAGAGCGAGGAGAGCCAGTGCTGAAATAGCCTACCTTTTGTCAATTGTTTTTTTCTCCATATGTTTATATTGTTTTTATTTTATTTTGGGCAGTTCTTTTTCATCACAGGTTATATCTCATTAAGAACATTTGTAGAATTACTATTTAATTACTTATTTATTTATGAGAGAGAGAGGGAGAGAAAAGGGTGTGCCAGGGCCTCCAGCCATTGCAAATGAATTCCAAACACATGAGCCACCATGTGCATCTGGCTTACCTGGGTTCTGGGGAATTGAACTTAAGTCCTTAGGCTTTGCAGGCAAGTGCCTTAACTGCCAAGTTATCTCTCCAGCTTTAGAATTACTATTTTTTTTTTTTTTAATGAGAGACAGCAAAAGAGAGAGAGAATTAGCATGCAGGGTCTCTAGCCACTGAAATCAAACTCTAGATGTGTGTGCCACCTTGTGTGCATGTGTGATCTTGTGAGCATGTGTCACCTTGTGCGTCTGGCTTCTGTGGGTTCTGGGGAGTCGAACCTGGGTTCTTAAGCTTCACAGGCAAGCGCCTTAACTGCTAAGCTATCTCTCCAGCCCCTAGAATTACTATTTTTAATTGTGGTAAAATATACATGGCATAGTGCTTGTCATGTTTGCCATCGCTGAGTGTGCAGTTGAGTGGTGTTAAACAGAGCAGCTGCTTCCAGAACCCTCTTCATCTTCCCATTAAACACTCTGCTGTTCCCTCCTCTCAGCCCCTGGAAGGTTCCCCATTCTACTTCGTGTTTCTATGAACCTGACTGCTCATATGTGGAGCCACAGCATTTGTCTCTGTGACTAGCTTATCTTTCACAGCAGCGAGTCCTCTAGCTTCATCTATGTTGTGGCGCACGTAGAATTCTTTCCTGTTTAAGGCCCCATAGAACTCCATTGTATGTGTGGACCACTCTGGGCTTACTTACCTTTCCATTGTCTGTGCACACACATAGGGATTTGTGGTGGTTTGAATCAGATGTCCCTCGTAAACTCATGTGTTCTGAATGTTTGTTCCCAACGGATAGCAAATTGGGAGGTGAGGCCTTGCTGGAGGAGGCATGTCACTGGGGTTAGGCTTCTCAGGGTTGTAGCCAGCTCCCCCTTGCCAGGTCAGGGCTGACTCTCTTGCTACTGTTTTTACCTGCCATGGCAGAGGTGACGAGAGGGAGCCAGGTAGTTAGGTAGCTCCTTTAAGCAGTTAGGGTGACCCCTAAAAGTGAAAAATAAAAGGCAAGAATGTCTTTGGGTCAGGATCTGACTTCTTGTGGGTTTCTTCCTTCCCTTCTCTTCCCTTCCCTTCCCTTCCCTTCCCTTCCCTTCCCTTCCCTTCCCTTCCCTTCCCTTCCCTTCCCTTCCCTTCCCTTCCCTTCCCTTCCCTTCCCTTCCCTTCCCTTCCCTTCCCCTTCCTTCCTTTCTTCCTTCCTTCCTTCCTTCCTTCCTTCCTTCCTTCCTTCCTTCCTTCCTTCCTTCCTTCCTTCCTTCCTTTCTTTCCTTCCTTCTTTTTGTTTTTCGAGGTAGGGTCTTACTCTAGTCCAGGCTGACCTGGAATTCACTATGGAGTCTCAGGGTGGCCTTGAACTCATGATGATCCTCCTACCTCTGAATGCTGTGACTAAAGCCATGTGCCACCATGCCCACTTGGCTAAGGATCTGACTTTTTACCTCTTGCCTAGATCAGCTTTGCCACAAACAACTTGGGCCCCTCCTTGGAGGGAGATCTCTCCTAGGATTTAAATTTAGCCCTAACATTGTGGTTAGTCAAAGTTCAGCCACCAGAATTTGGCATCATGGCCAGCCTTTTTCTGAGACAACCCCTGGCCCAGACCAGTCAGCTGCCCTCAGGGTGAGCTGAGCTGGAAGATCGGGCCCACCACCATAAGGTTTTAAATGCGTTTGTGATGGGAGAACAAGACATCTGAGCTGTCTGACCACTTGGGAACTTGCAGCTACTGGCGAGCTGAGGGCAGAGTCCCCCAGCCCTTACACTCCACATGGGCTCTTTACCCCCTCTAGCTCCCCATGTGGCAGGAGCTCTTCAAACTTTCTTTTCTTTTTCTCCACAGTTTCCCTGGCTCTCTACTTGGGATCTCTAGCCACGTGGGTGCCTTTCCTTGGCTCTGTACTTCCCTCAGTAAATATAATTTAATTATTCTCCATCTCAGACTTATTTTATTCAATTCTTTGATTAAAATTAGGCATGAACCTAGGGTTTAGGGTTCAAGGGCTATCCAGTGATGTCTACCCTCTGCTCATGCCATGCTTTTCCATGCCAGCTTTCCTCCCACTCCCATAGCTGCTTTAGGCCAGGCGCTTTGTCCTCGCAATGAGAAGGTAACTAACTGCACGTTAACATGGTCCTATCTTTTCACTGGTTCATAGGCACACTTAGGGGTTCTAATTGTTAACTTTTGTGAAAAATACTGGTTTTGCAGTGTGTGTAAAAATCTGTCCCAGTCCTCGCCTTCAGTTCATTCTAAGTGATAGAAGTGGACTTTTCATGGTAATTCTATTTTACTTTTTTTTGGTCTCACAGCGGTTCTAACCATGTAAAATGGTATAGCACTGTAAAGCTGACAGCAACAGTGCCCTAGAGTTCCCAGGGCACCACATTCTCACCAACTTTCATCATTTGCAGCTTACCTCTCGGCTCAGTGTGGTTTGGTTGTTGTGATGGTGGTGTGGTTCGAACCTAGGGCCCCGTGCATGTCAGACTAGCCCTGTACCGCTGACCTATATCCCCAACCGTCCTTTCGCATTTTTATTTCGAGACAGGGTTTCATTATGTAGCCAAGGCAGGCTGGAACTTTCCATCCTTCTGCCTCAGCCCCACGGTGCCGGGATGGCAGGCCTATGGCACCCACCATGTGGTGGTTTGATTCAGGTGTCCCCCGTAAACTTAGGTGTTCTAAATTCTAGGTCCTCAGCTGATGGCAATTTGGGAATCAAAGCCTCCCGGAGGCAGTGTATTGTTGGGGATGGGCTGATGGGTGTTATAGCCAACGTCCCCCTTGCCAGTGTTTGGCACACTCTCCCACTGCTGTTGTCTACCTGATATTGACCAGGAGGTGATGTCCACCCTCTGCTCATGCCATCATTTCCCCCTGCCATCATGGAGCTTCCCCTCGAGTGTGTAACTCAAAATAAACCCTATTTTCCCCACAAGCTTCTCTTGGTCAGGTGCTTTCTGCCAGCAATGTGAACCCGACCGCCACACACCAGCTCAGGCTTTCATTTGCTTGTCCTCTGGCCTGTCCCTGCCGTCCTTCACACATCTTTGGGGAACTGTGCGCAAGTCCTCAGTCAAATGAGGCCTGGCTTGTCTTTGTTGTGGAGTTGAGGGAGTTCTTTGTTCATTCTGCATTGTAAGTTCTCTTCAAACATACAAGTTGTAATTTCTCCCATTCGTCAGATGTCTCTGCTGTGTACTTAAGTTTTCAATTCTAGCTAAGTCTGATTGATGTGTTTTTATTCTCACGGTCCGTATTTTTGTCACCATAGCCAAGAACTTGCCACTGCCGGACCCAACGGCATGATGCTCCCCGCCCCCCGCTTTCTTCTGAGAGTCCTAGTTTGAATCGGAAGTGACCCCAAGGCACATGTCACAGTCCTGCCTGTCAACTGATGGGCTTTGGGGGACTCTGATCTCACCCCTGGCTCAATCTGTACAAAGATTCATATGTCAATGCCATCATTGGTAGGTGGTGGGAACTTTCTGGGGTGAGGCCTGGTTGGAGGAAAAGAGCCACTGGGTGCTGTGACCTGGATGGGTCTATCAAGGCCAGACGTGCCCTTCTTGTACTTCTCCCTGCTATCTGGCACCTGAAAAGTGTGTGATAATCTGGGCTGGGCAGAGGAGTCATTTACAAAAGTCAGAGCTGAACAGCGCCTGCTCTGGTTCAGCCCCTTCCTGTTCTCTCTACTTCTGTCTACCACAGGGTGACATTCTGTTGCACCCTGTACTTCCTACCTGCCATGATTCTCTCCCTCTCTGCAGATCCCAGTGACTATGGACTGAGACCTCTGACACCACGAGCCAAAACAAACCCTCCCTGTGTCAAGTCATTTGCTGTTTTTTTTTAATTTTTTTTTTTTTTTTTTGTGTGTGTGTGTCACAAGGACCGAAAGTGATCAACATGAAGAGCTCTGTACTTTATGTAGCTCTTGAACTGACACCTGGACATATTTCCAGGTAGATTTTGTGCGTGGAGAGAAGAACCCACATCCATTCTTCTGCATGCGGGTGTTCAGTTTGCCTGGAAACATGTTAAAAAGATTACTCTTGGGATGGGGAGATAGTTCAGTGGTTAAGGCCCTTGCTTGCAAAGCTTAATGACCAGGGTTTAGTTCCCCAGTAGCCACATAAAATTAAATGCACAAAGTGCTACATGCATCTGGAGACTGTTTACAGTGGCTAGAGGCCCTGGCACACCTGCATTCTCAATCTCTCTTTCCTTGCACATAAATAAATAAAATAGGGCTGGAGAGATTGCTTAGTGGTTAAGGCATTTGCCCGCAAAGCCAAAGGACCTAGGTTTGATACCCCAGGACCCATGTAAGCTGAATGCACAAGGTGGAGCATGTGTTTGGAGTTTGTTTGCAGTGGCTGGATGCCCTGGCATGTCCATTCTCATTCTCTCCCTCTCTGCCTCTTTAAAATAAATAAATTAAAATAAAATAAAAAAATATCTAAAAAAGATTCTTGCTGGACTGGGGAGATTGCCCAGTGGTTGGGTCTGCTTCCTGTACAAGCCCTGAGACTGCCTGAATTCAAATGTCCAGAACTCAGGTAGCCGCTGGGCGTATCCACACTAGCTGATAGCCCTCATCCTGTGAGGGCACAGACTAGACAATCATGGGCTCCACCAACAGCAAGCTCCCGAATCAGTGAGTGACTTCTTTGCAAAGAAAAACATGTGGGTGAGTGACAGAGGGGGACATTGGTGTTTTTCTCTGGCTGTTGCAGGTGAGAAAAATGGGAGCAAGGTGCCACAAACCAGGGCACAGGGCACCATAGGCATATACCATATATATTACCACATGTACTATGCACATACAAAGAGCAAAAAATAAATACATTAATTAATTAAACGATTACTATTTCCCACGTATGTGGTCTTGGCATTTTGTTGAAAGTGCTTAGCTGTGCTCAAGGGCTTATTCCCATGGTGACCATGATGCAGGCTTGTTATAGGCCTCAGAGGGCACCTGCTGTATGGAGTGACTGCTGCCCGTGGCGCCCCGCTTGTATAGCATCGCCCCTCACTCTCCTTCCTGGCCTCCCACATCCTCCTTGGCTTCCTGGGTTGTTGCCTGGAAGGCTACCTGAGCTGACAACCTACTTAGGATCTACTTTTTGGGGAATCTGGAATTAAGTGAGTGCTGTTTTTGCAGTCAAATCCTCTACCACTGAGCTATCCCCCTCCCCAAAGTGCTGTTTTTAATTCTTTCTACAATATTAATCACTACTATTTTAAAAGAATCTGGTATTTGCAAGTCCTCAAATTGGTTGCTTTACATCTGGGTTGACAGAGAAGAGAGGTGCTGGCTGAAGTCACGGCTTTTCCCAAGACCACAGAAGTAGTTGGACCTGGCCTGGGCCTCTCCCTGCCCCAGACCAGCTTGAAGGCTCTCGAGGAGGCTGCACAGAGCTGCTAGACCAGCCTCGGAGTCCAGCAGGAGCTGGGCAACATGCCAGAATTCATGCATGTCTGCTCTTCTCTGGGTCACCTCCTCCACCCCAGGGACCCTGCAAGGTGGGCCCACTCAGGACATACCAAACCAACTATCTGCAGATCAGTGGACCCAGGAGCCCAAGGACACAGCCTTTCTATCTTGACCATCCACAGTGGAAGCTGTTGCCCTTGCCAACCCTAAACATAAGACCCTGTTGCCTTCTATGCTGTCCCCCCACCCCAGCCCCTTTCCTACAACCTTTCACTGGCCCTGGGGCTCAGCTGTGGCTGGGGTTTGGAAAGCTCAAAGTAGCTCAGCATGGACGCAGAACACTGGATGGTCTGACTGCAGCATCACTACCTCCTTGGCATAGCTGAAGGCCCGGATGAGCCTGGTACCCAGGCCCACTTGGAAGTCACATGGTGCTGAGAGAGAACTCTAACAGCCCCATGGGTGACTTGTCCTATAGACACAGATAATAGAAGAAGGTCCAAGCTGTGCCTCAGGACATGGGACTTCAGGCCAGCTGTCTCCTAGTGGTCCGCTGTTTGCAAGATTTCACAGGGGCCCAGCAAACTCAGTAGCCACAGAGGCTCACCGTTTCTCTGTGTCCACATAGCCACAAGGTTCACCCTTTCCCTGGGGGTCAAAGGGCTCCAGTTGGTCACTGGCGCACACAGAGGTAAGATCAATGTGGTGTGTCCTCCAAGTATCCTCAGTCCTCCAGCAGGATATAGTGATGGGCCCCTGCCTGCAGCCCCACAGCTCTCCATCTGATGCTCCTGAGGGTCTGGCTGAGGGATAGAGGTGAGAAGCCATCACTCAGGGCTCCTCAGAGCAGGAACTCCACAGGGGTCAGGCCAAGCCTCACCTGCACACGTATCATGGAAGCTTGGCAGGGCTGAGGTGATGGCTTGGGGAACTTCTGCTTCCAGGTACAAGGAGGTGAACAAACTCCTGCGTTATGGCCCCAGGATTGTCAGCAGCAAGGGAGGCATCCAGGGAGACCAGGACAGGTGCAGAGGAGAGCAGTGTTTGCAAGGGGTTCTGCAGAGTGCCGGCTCGGGCGTGGCTGCTCGTAGGGATGGCACTGGCAAAGACACCAATCCAGGACAGTGGCAAGCAGAGGCTGGGGCCAGTCAGAGCCAGGGAATCTTCATTTGTGGAGTAGGGAACAGCTGTCTGGACTGGGCCTCTGAACGCCTTCCCTCTCTCCCTTGGAAAGGTCTCACTTTGCCTCGTGTTTTGCGTGTTATCGTATCCCTCCTACCACAGGGTCTATAGTGACCATCTCGGGGGGTGGTGGTCAGAGATGGACCTGGCACAATTCAGATTCCTCCGCAACCCACAGTATAGACAGAGGAACTTCACTGGGGTGCGGTGTGTGGCTGTGGGGTCCAGAGTAGCCAGGAGAGTCCTGTGGCTGCTGGGCCTGGAGGGCAGCTCTCTCCTGTGGATGCAGACCCAGTGAGTAAGGGGCCTGCCTCCCATGTGACTGTGGTCTGGGCCAGTGTGGCTGCACTGGGGCAGCCTAGGGCCTGGGGCTGCCAGAGGCTGCAGGGCTGGGCTCGGGGCCATTCTCCTCATGAGGCCAGCAGCTCCTAGGCCAGTGTAGATTCACAGGAGCGGGTCAGACCTCACCTTGAGTGGCAGGATAGAGAAAGACTATTAAAAAAAAAAAAGAATCATCCATGTGGCATTAGACCTTTCTTAAAGCTTTTGGCATATTTCCTTCAAGTCTTTCTTTTTGATTTTTTGAAGTAGTGTCTTGCTCTAGTCCAGGCTGACCTAGAAGTCACAATGTAGTCTCAGGGTGGCCTCGAAGTCAAGGTGCTCCTCCTACCTCTGCCTCCTAAGTGCTGGGATTAAAGGTGTGCGCCACCACACCTGGCTCAAGTCTTTATTTATTTTTATTTTATTATTTTATTATTTTTTTTATTAACAACTTCCATGATTGTAAACAATGTCCCATGGTAATTCCCTCCCTCCTCCCGACTTCCCACTTTGAAACTCCACTCTCCATCATATCCCCTCCCCCTTTCAATCAGTCTCTCTTTTATTTTGATGTCATCATCTTTTCCTCCTATTACGATGGTCTTATGTAGGTAGTGTCAGGCACTGTGAGGTTGTGGATATCCAAGTCATTTTGTGTCTGGGGGGAGCACGTTGTATGGAGTCCTACCCTTCCTTTGGCCCTTACATTCTTTCCGCCTCCTCTTCTGCAATGGACCCTATGGCTCAAGTCTTTAAAAACCACATTGCCATCACGAAGTCTGCCATTTTGATTTTATATTCTGGACATTTTCCCCAGTGGCTGAAACGCCTTCCTAGATTCCACTTGGCATCCTATAGGTACGTGCCGGCTGTCACGAAGGGCCCCACTACTGGGTATTCCTGCTTGCTTTCCAGGGGAATGGTCCTCGTGGAGACCACTAGTGGGCTGCCTGCTTCAAATCCCACGGCCTCTCCCAACTCTGTCTTCCAGCCTTGCGGAACCATCTTGGCCCAGGCAGGTACTCTGGTCTTGTGGGTTTGGGGCACTGGATTGCTCCCTGCATTGAGACTCTGTCTCGTGGGCGCTTTCCCATTCTCTTCTCCTGCACATTGGCCCCAGGTTCACCGCCTCTGAAACATCTGGAGAGCTTGTAGGAAAGTCTGAGCCCTGCAGCAAGGGGGACTTGGAAGCACGAGGTTGGAATTCTCCTCGGGGCATCTGGGTATCTATTTAAATGAATGGATGGGTGGGTAGATGGATGGATGAAAAGAAGAATGGAAGGATGGGTGTGGATGGGTATGTGCATGGTAGCAAACATGGAGAGGGTCTCCCAAGGACTTGGGGCAGCCATGGGTAATGTGTTTGCCACATGTTGCAATGCTCTTCCTCATTGCTAATGATGTCTAATGCTAGCAAGGAAGAGGCTATGATTCTGGCCTGACATCTATTCACTCACCCACACAGTTTCCAAGAGGGGTTCAAAGTCAATGCTGGTCACCTCCAAGTTCACAGCCTCCAGGAGCTCAAGCACATGATGGCGGTTAAAGACAGCTGTGTGGCCCAAGCCAGTGAGGCACAGGGGTGGCTGGGGACATATCCAGAACTTTCTGCCCTTAGCCACCTAGACTCCTTCTTTGCCTGGAGGCCCAAGCAGATGTCTTTCCTAGAGGCCAGCATACTGCTCATCATGGTCCAAGCCAGCCGGGTTTCCCCTTTGGAAAAGTACATGTTCTCACAGAGCCACACCTGTTGCTTAATTATGTTAGGTTCATGCTACGGGGTTGGGAGTAGGACTGGGAGTCACTGTGATGGAGACTGTGTGGGCTACAAAGGCAAGATGATTCAGTACTGGCCCTTTCCAGAAAACCTGACCCGCCCCCACCTCCACCTGAGGATCTGTGGCCTGATGACCGGGACTCTGACATCGTGTGGATCTTGGCAGTATTGTATAATTCAAGAGTCTTTCAGGACCATGCAAGTCTCCCTGCAGGGAAGGCAGGGACCAAGCCATAGCCTTTCTGTGTTTTCACACCCACTGTGACACGATCGTCCTGAGTATTTGTTGAGGGCAGGACACATTCAACTGTTGCAGGGGTGAGGGACAGCTTCTGGAATATCTGTGTTTTTTTTTTTTTTTTCCCCAGGGCATTATGACAGAATCTCAACTCAAACACTACCAAAAATGGAAAGATATTGGCTTACGTCACTAGAAATCCAGAAATACAGCAGCTTCAGGCATGATGGGATCCAGCTGCTCAAAGACAGACGCTTCATCTCTTGGGTTTGGCTTTCTTTGTGCCAACTTCATTCTCAAGCAACTTTAGCCAAGACTGTGATTGCTGAATGCAGGCACTTCGCTCTCAGCTGGAAAGAGAGTGTCATGTTCCTAATAGCCACTGTACAAGTCCTGAGTTGGGTTCCCATAGGGCCAGGTCTGAAGCCTTCCTCTGAACACTGTGGCCAGTGTAGTCTGACTGAGTTGGGCTGGCTGATCCATCTGCTCACAGGGCTGAGAAGGTGTGGGTGTGTTTCCTAAAGGAAGCCTTTCAACAGGACAAGACAGGTCTTGGCTGGCGCAGAGAGTAGGTGTCCAACTGCAAGGCCCTGGCAACTGCTGGCCTTGGCCTTGGTCCTGGCTCCCTGGTCCTTGCCATCTGTCCTGGTCCACCTTCCTCTCTAGCCACTTCAACTTTGAGCTTCCCAGGGCAGATTTGGTGGCTGCCATCAGGCTCTGAAAAAGAGAAGGGCCAAGGGCCATGGAGGACATAGGGTTGGCATGACTGGGCAAGTGTGTGTGGGGGGGTAGTGTCACCTGGAAAGAGGGGACACATGCAGACCCAAACATGTCCAGATCACATGGTGGTGAGCTAAGTTAGGCAACTCCATGGATGGCAACTAAGGGAAATCAGATGGAGACAGAGTCATAGAGACCCTGAGGGAGTACAAGACCACCTGTAGAGGATGGCTCTTTAGACCTCATGGATCTAGGGTCACAGAGGGCCTCAGATCTCCAGTCTCCTTCAGACCCCACATGTGTGTTTAGGAAGATAACACAGAAGGTCCGGGGGAAGGCTTCCTGGGAAAGTGCCTCCTGGGACATTAAGAGGAACTCAGGATAGGGCCCAAGTAGAGACCTGGGTCTTATCTCCCAAGATCTAAGAAGCCCTACTGGACCTGAGGCAGTTTTGGGTGAGTGGGCCAGAACTAAAAAGCAGAAATGTCTTTGGGCCTGCCCTTGCACACTACTTTGCTAGAGATCAGAGAAGGTCTCTTGCCTAAAGGAGTTCCCTAGATCTATTTTTCCATAAACAACCTGAATATCCCTCTGGGAAGGAGTTCCCTTTTCCTAAAATTAAGGTTTAAATCTGATCCTGGAATTCTGGTTGGTTAAACTTGGCCCTAAAATTGACATCATGGCTGGTCTTTTCTTGAGCCACCAGCTGAGTCCCCCATTCAGCTCTCAGACTCACCTGAACCTGAGGGTCAAGCCCACCACAAGATTATAGATGCTCACCAGGTGGGCAAGTCTTCTTTTCAGCTTTTCACTTCATCTGAACTGCCAGGCCCTTCTCCATACACCTCAACTCTGGTCCATCTGGACTTTCCTTCTCCATAACCTAAGATCTGGGCTACCTGGACTTTCTTTCTCCACACATCTCAGCTGTGGTCTACCAGGACATTCCTTCTCCACAACCCTCTACTCTGTTCCACCTGGACTTTCCTTCTCCATGCATCTCAGCACTGGTCCACCTGCACTTTCCTTCTCCACCACCTCAGCTATGGGCCACCTGGACTTTCCTTCTCAATGCACCTCAGCTCTGGGCCACCTGGACTTTCTTTCTCCACATATCTCAGCTCTGTCCACCTGGACTTTCCTTCTCCACGCATCTGAGGTCTGGGCCACCTGGACTTTCTTTCTCCACACCCCTTAGCTCTGGTCCATCTGGACTTTCCTTCTCCATACATCTCAGCTCTGTTCCACCTGGATTTTCCTTCTCCACGTATCTGAGGTCTAGGCTACCTGGACTTTCCTTCTCCACACACCTCCGCTCTGGGCTACCTGGACTTTCCTTTTCCACACACCTTAGTTCTGGGCCACCTGTTATTTCTACCTGCCACCTTGTCCTGCTGCTGGATCTGTTTGTAACTTGTCTTAGGTCATGGTTCTTTATTGACTGCCCTTTGTAGGGGCTCCATAAACTCTGTATCTTGGAAATCCCTCTCTCAAGTTCTGGGTTTAACATCAAAGTAAGTGTCACCATACTATACTTTGGGGCTGGGTGGTTGAGGGTCTAGGGCCAGAGTTCATATCTAGAGTGAGTAAGCTCTCATCCCTATTTGCATATCACCTGCCTGATACTCAGTGCCTGGAGGCCTGGCTGCTTCCCATGCTGTGGGTCCTAGTATTGAATTCCTGCTCTTGTCCTGGTGGGCACCTGTTCACCAGGGGTAGGTCTTACCACTGCATTTCTAGCACAGGCTTCAGGGGTGGGTGATCATTTCCACCTGCTCATTAAGTAACCCTCTGACTCCAGGCCTTCTTGCATCCTTTCTCCTCATATACAATCTGGTTCCTCCTTTCCTCCTTGGAACATTTTAGAAACAAGGGCAAGAGAGACACTAGGTCAGATCTCCAGCCACCTCCACTCTCTAGAGGAAGTCACCGTGTCCTTTTGTCAGAAAGCCAGCATTTTTGTGTTTTGTATTTCCCCTTTAAGAAAAAGAAGCTGTATGTCAGCAGAAAGCCGGCAGTAGCAGCATAAAGCCAGGTAGCCAAGCACCCAATTGTATGCAAATATATGCACCTGTTGGGAAGGGGGAGGTGCAGCCAGTGGAAACAGGAAGCAGCTCATCAAAAATTCTGGATTTCAGCATCCTCTTGACAGATTCTCCTCCTTAGGTTCTGAAGACGGTGCTGGGATGTGGTGGGCATTGCTTGACATATGGGGGCCCAGGGTTCCATACTACCCCACAAAGGAGGGAATGGGGGGGACAGGAGGAGAAAGTACGTTCATGGAGTGCTGACTTATTCTAGCAGGACCAGGCCAGGTGGGCCCTGTGCCTCTCAGGGCCTGCCTCCTGCTACTACTTCAGGTGGCTACCAAGTCCTGGACACCTCTGAACTATGCTGGTGTGATCTAGGCATGTGGTAGGATGTCAACTACCTCATTTACCATCTTGTATCAATTGCACAATGAGGTGGTAATGTTTTACATATATTAAATAAAACAAGATGAAAAGTAATTCTAGGTGGTTTTTTTTTTTTTTTTTTCGAGGTAGGGTCTCACTCTAGCCCAGGCTGACCTGGAATTCACTATGTAGTCTCAGGGTGGCCTTGAACTCACGGTGATCCTCCTACCTCTGCCTCCTGAGTGCTGGGATTAAAGGCGTGTGCCACCACGCCCGGCTCGATATTTTTTTTTTTTTTTTTTTTTTAATGTGGTAGGATTGGGGAGATGGCTCAGTGGTTAAAAGTACTTGCTGATAAGGGCTGCCAACCTGGGTTCAATTCCCCAGCCACAAAACATGGTGCAAGCACCTGTATTCATTTTGTTTGCAAGAGACCCTGGCATGCTCATATGCATGTGCACAGTGCGCAAGCAAATAAATAAACAAAAATGGAAAAACGTGGCTATAATTCCAGCATTCAACAACCTGAGGCAGGAGCATGGGGATCTTGAGGTCAGCCTGGATTACAGTAGTGAGACTTTGTCTCAGAAAAAAAAAGTAAACAAATAAAAACCAATAGCAACTGGAACATTAAAATTACAAGTGGCTCTTAAATTATTCTCCTCCGACAGTATATGTTGGTAACTAAATAATACATGCATGATGAGAGCACCAAGGAGACCATGCCCTTCTGCTGCTTTAACAAAAGAAGCACAGATGGGGCTATTCATCAGGGAAAGAAATGTATTTCTCACATTTCATATATATATATAAAATATTTTATATTTATTTATTTATTTAGGAGTGAGAGAGAGAATGGGCATGCCAGGGCTTCTAGCCACGGAACTCCAGACGCATGTGCCACCATGTGCATCTGGTTTATGTGGGTTCTGGGGAGTTGAACCTGGGTCCTTAGGCTTCACAGGCAAGTGCTGTAACTGTTAAGCCATCTCTTCAGCCATATTCCTCACATTTCTGAGGCTGGGATGCAAGATGGAGGGCCTGCATCTGTAGGGCCTTCATTCTGCTCCAAACATGGCAGAAGCACCAAGTGACCAGATAGTGCATGGGAGCTGAGTAAGAGGTCTAAAGACCAAGACCCGGTGCCCCCTTTGAGATCAGCCTGCACCTGGCTCTAAGTTACTCCATATTGTGTGAAAATGGCTTTTTTAGAATGTTCCTTGCCCAAAATGACTTCATTTTGAGGGTAGATGATGGCTCTGCTACTGGGTGGACATGACCGGCACCATCTGTCTGGCACCACCAACGCGGCACAAACTGATAAATGATGTATTCCTGGTGTAGAAATGGTGCACTCTCTAAATTTACTGGGGTGAATGATGACTCTAGGTGCACATGGGTATATTAAAATCATAGCAGGTTAACTAGGCCCAGGAACTTATCTGACATACCAGACAGAGGAGGGAGTATAACTCCCTCGCCTGAACCCCATCAAGAAGTAGACACCGGGCTGGAGAGATGGCTTAGTGGTTAAGCACTTGCCTGTGTAGCCTAAGGACCCCGGTTCGAGACTCAATTCCCCAGGACCCAAGTTAGCCTGATGCACAAGGGGGTGCACGTGTCTGGAGTTCGTTTGCAATGGCTGGAGGCCCTGGCGTGCCCATTCTCTCTCCCTCTCTCTCTCTCTCTGCCTTTTTCTCTCTCTGTCTGTTGCTCTCAAATAAATAAATGAAAAAATTGAAAAAAAGAAGTGGACACCTAGTACTGCAATGACAATAACCCCCATTGACCTCCCAGGGTGTACATTAAGGCTTGCTCAGTTGCCATCTGCCTGGTCACCCATCTGCACCTGCTGTCCCGTCATCCACTTATCTGGACCCAGTGTGCCTGTCCCCAGGTTCTTACAGCTCAGTGGACAATAGCAACAGGAGAGTGTGCCAAACACTAGCATGGGAAAACTGGCTATAATACACATAAACCCACACCCAACAATACATTACTCACAGCTTGACTATGACCAGCAGCTTCCTCCAGCCTCTCCTGCAGCAGGTTATCTGATCAATAAAGAGACTGCATTTCTATCTATTTCTTAGCTCTGGCCTCTGGGGCCTCTTTGAAACCCTTCCCTGTCTAACCTTTACGTAGTCATATATAGAGATACGTTTGTGTGATGTGTATTGTGTGATTTGAGAGTTAACATTAATAATTAAGACCGGGATAAAAAAAAAACAAACAAACCTGTATTTGCCTCAGCCAGGGCTATCAAGGAAAGCAGGAGTATCTGGCAAATTGCTGTCACTGAAACCATCGTACCTTGTGAATTTAGTGTTATTCAATACATTCTGACATCATGGAAAGACAGGAGTGTGCTCATCTATGTTTATGACATAGCATATGGAGTGGTTTGATTCAGGTGTCCCCCATAAACTTAGCTGTTCTGAATGTTAGGTTCCCAGCTGATGGAGATTTGGGAATTAATGCCTCCAGCAGGCAATGTATTGTTGGGTGTGGGTTTATGTGTATTATAGCCAGTTTTCCCATGCTAGTGTTTGGCACACTCTCCTGTTGCTATTGTCCACTTTATTTTGACCAAGGGGTGATGTCCACCCTCTGCAAATGCCATCATTTCCCCCTGCCATCATGGAGCTTCCCCCTTGAGCCTATAAGCCAAAATAAACCTCTTTTTTTTTCCCCACAAGCTGCTCTTAGTTGGGTGATTTCTGCCAGCAATGCGAACCTGACTGCAACAATAACATTGGTGCCAAGGAGTGGGATTGTTGCTAGAATCCTGACTACATGGCTTTGGCCTTTGGAGCTGATTTTCAAGAGGCATGTGGAAGGATTTGAAACCTTGGCTTAAGAGTCACCTTGAAGTACAGCTTGGTGGACTATTCTGGTCAGAGTTGAAAGACCTGAATGCAGTAAGAACTATGGACTGTGAGGTTTGGTTTATGAGGGTGAGAAAGAGCTTTGCCTGGACCAGGCTAGAATCAGTTTGTGTGAGAGGCTTGCTGTTATGGCCATGTCCTGAGAAGTGCTGCAGCGTTGCTTTGCATAGAAACGGACTGGTGTGTGCACAGGGATATGGCACAGAAAGAAATCTTTAGGCCAAAACTGCTGTCTGTTCAGCTGCAATTGTATGAGAGATTACAACCATTGAGATTGGGACAGCTAACCTGCATTGGGACAACATAAAAGAATGCAGCTTTTGAAGGGGCCAGAATGCTCAAGGATTGTACTGTTCTTCAAAGTCTGCTTTATTCCCCCCCACCCTGGATTAACAAATTGACACCCCACCTGGTATTATGGAGTATAAGAAATGCAGGAAAGAGAGGGTCATTGAATTTGAAACATGGTATTTTGTTTTTGGAAATGGCCATGGGCAGTGTGTAGCAGGTTTGCTGGATTGCCTGCATGGAGACCCAGTGGAGCCATGAGAATCGATCATGGGTTGCAGTGGAGACCCAGTGGAGATGCTAGGACCATGAGATGACTGTTAAGGAAAGCTGTCAGCCCTGGATGAAGTTTTCCAGGACTGCGAGTAGCCTAGCTGGAGGGGAGAAATTGTTGCTTGTTAGAATTATCAGACTTGGAGATTTGTCACTGGCTAGAGTTGTTGGACTTAAAGCTACAGAGTTTGATGTTTTCCCTGGTTGTTTTAAATCTTGTATTGGTTGAATATTTCTTTGCTATGCCTAAAGCCATCTTTTACAGTGTAAATGTTTAATCTGTGCCATTATGGGTTTTGGGAGGATTTTTTTGGTATTATGGTTCAGTTAAAAGACCTTGGATTATGGGGCTATTTGAACATTATTAGGATTGATAGAAAATGTGGGGACTTTGAAAGTTGGACTGAATGCATTGTATTTTCTATTATGTATGGTTATCAGCTTATGGGGGCCAGGGGCAGAATGTAGTACTTAGATTCAGATGTCCCCATAAACTTAGCTGCTCTGAATGCTAGGTTCCCAGCTGATGGAGATTTGGGAATTAATGCCTCCTGGAGGCAGTGTACTGTTGGGGGCGGGCTTATAGGTGTTATAGCCAGTTTCCCCTTGCCAGTATTTGGCACTCTCTCTTGTTCCTATTGTCCACCTGATGTTGGCCAGGGGGTGATGTCCACCCTCTATGCATGCCATCATTTTCCCCTTCCATCAAGTCTACAAGCCCAAATAAACCCTTTTGTGAACCTGAATGCAACAGTGTGCTGATGACACTAATTCACCCTGAGGAACCAGCCTGAATCCCTTCCTCAGAATTCCCATGACCTAAGTGTCTTCCATTAGCCTCCACCCTTTAACACTATTATCCTGGCAGCTAAATCTCAATGTGGGGGCAGGAGGGATGGCTTAGCAGTTAAGGCATTTGCCTGCAAAGCCAAAGGCCCCAGGTTCCTTTCCCTAGGATCCATGTAAGCCAGATATACAAGGTGGCACATGCATCTGGAGTTCATTTGCAATGGCTGGAGGCCCTGGTGCACTAATTCTCTCTCTCTCTCTCAAATAAGTTAAAAAAAAATTAAATCTCAATGTGAATCCAGGTTGGCAAAAACCTAAACCAGAGAAGGCAGAATGGGTAAAGCATGGTGGCACATGCTTTTAATCCCAGCATTCAGGAGGCAGAGGTAGGAGGATCACCATGAGTTCAAGGCCACCCTGAGACAACATAGTGAATTCCAGGTCAGCCTGGGCTAGAGTGAGACCCCGCTTTGAAATAAATAAACAAACAACGAAGAAGACAGGATGAATTGACCTCCCAAGTAAATTCAGAAAGTGGCTCAGTCTGACGACATAATGCCCTTTAAGGGTGTGAGAGGATGGAATGAGATTCTTGTTGTGGTCGTGGAATAACAGATTAAACCATCTGTTACTCTGTGACCATGCTGGTAGGTTGAAAGATAAGTACTCCCCAATGTAAGTGGCTCGTGGAGGCAACCTTTTCCCATTGAAAACTCCCTGATGCACTAACAAGTGTAACTACCCCCAGGGGAGGGAGGTAAGGCCCACCCCTCCTCCTGCCCAGGGTCTGGGTGTACAGAGGCTGCTTGTTGGTGGGAGTAGACAGTATGTGTCTGGCAAGGAGAAATGCAAAGCTTTAACGAAGAAGTCATAGAGGGCCAGCCCAGACTTGTACAGGGAGCATATCAGTGACTCCTTACCTGCCACCTCTGCTCTGTGAGAGATGGGGAGATGTTGGTGGGGACCCAGGCCCATGATGTTGGCTGGGAGAGTAACTGCTCCCGAGAGATGGGCTCTGCAAGGACAGTGAAGCAGGAGCTTTTGGCCACCTGGGGCCTTGTGTGGTGCCTTTGATCCTGGGTTCTGGCTCACGCTGTCTCCTGTCCACACGTGTCTCAGTATGCTCCACCTGGATAGGTGTTTGCTTTGCAGAGGGAAAGGGGCCGTTACCCGGGGCGGGGTGGGGGGGTGTTGTAATGATGAACAGGTAGAAGCAGCGAGAGCAGGTCCTTCTTCGTCTTTTGATTTCGGCTGGACGCTGGTCCTTGCGTACCACGGGGTGGAAAGGGGCCCAGCAAAGCCAGTGGCTTCCAGACAGCTGGAGCAGCAGGGCTAGATTCAAGGTGGGGCGGGGCCATGCAAGCTGCCCTGGGGGGGTGTGTGCGTGTGCCAGGGAGACGTAGGCTCCCATTTCCTTCTGAGACACCAGATGAAGGGGCACAAATCTAGCTTCTAAATACAGGCCGCAAGTAGTTCAGTAACAGTAATGGTGACTCCTAGCGTTTTCTTGCTTGCTCCTTGGTTAGCCAGTTTCTAGTCTCACCTGTTATATGTTGCCTCTGGTATTTGCAATGGAAGGATTTTTTTCTAAAAATAAAATCCTGTACTTTGTTTTAATGCTTCAAAAACTTTTTTGTTGTTGTTGTTGTTGTTTATTTGAGAGAATGAGAAAGAAAGAAGCAGAGAGCGAGAGAGGAAGTGAATGGGTGCTCCAGGGCCTCCAGCCACTGCAAACAAACTCCAGATGCATGCACCACCCTTCTGACTTACGTGGATCCTGGGGAATTGAACTGAGGTCCTTTGGCTTTACAGGCAAATGCCTTAACCGCTTAGCCATCTCTCCAGCCCTGCAATGGAAGGTTTTTGACAGATAATTCATTGTCACAGGCTGTTTGCCCTGGGCGACCTTTAATCAGTTTTGCAAGTGGACTGACTCTGCTTGGGAGGGACCAGGCAGTTAATTCTCTAGGAACAGGCTTTTATGATGTCTAGCTCCCACCCTTCCGTTGGCTTCCTGACGACTGGTTTTACCATGTTTATGGGCTGTTGGAGTTCTGGGTTTCCTAGAACTGTGGTAAAGCAAGGTATGGGAATGGGACAAGTTAAAAATGCCACTAAGTTGGCTGCTCTTCCAGACTCAGCTTTTTCCTTGGTGAAATCCTTTGGTTAATTTCCAGACCAGAGTTCGGAAATGTTTTGACAGTCTTTGCCAGAGTGCTCAGGGCTTCTGTGGAAGAGAAGATTTTAAAGGTCCTGAATAATGTCACCATCTACTGATGTCACCTCTCAGAGAGGTTTGTTTTCCATACAATAGTAATCTGTGGTTTCTGCTGGGAGCAGAGCAGGGGAGGGTCTGTGGTTTTATGGCTGGACCTTCTCCTCACTTCTCTTCAGGCTGAACAGTGAGATCAGGAGCCAGAGTAGAGAGCAGAGTGTGAGAGAATCCCACTTCCCAATACTTCATTGTTTTTACTGGTTCCATTGAGTGAGCCCAGGCTGCAAAGACCTCCTTCCAGCCTGGACCTGACTCTGTGGTCAGGCTTGGAGTCTGTGACTTGGCAATTAGATAGCTTAGTTTTCTGTCCCTGCTCTGGAGACCTCCCAGAGCCAATTCCTACCCACTTTCCCCTCTCATCCTCACATCTTGCACAGCCGGGTGTCAGAAAAATGGCTTCATTAAGCCCATCATGCTCTTGATTCTCCGGGATGCTGGTCCATTAGGATAGTCTAACTCTTCCTCCAGCAGCTGCAGGGCTGGTCCAGAGCCATATGTGGAGACTGGGGATGGGTCCCAGGGAAGATGTGCCAACCATGACTCAGGCTACCGTTCCATGTTTCTGGAGGGCAGCCTAGGTGTGGGTGTGTGGTAATGTTTCCATCTCCTATCTCTCCCATCCATGAGGTGGGGCTCTGCCCTGAGGGTTTGGGCTGGACTTTGGAAGGATGTAGAAAGGTTCAAGTGCTTGGCGGGCCCACATGCCAACTGTGGGGTTTGGAGCTGATGGGGAGGTCAGATCTGAAGAGCAGGGTCAGCAAGTCAGGGTAGATTCTGGAGGAAACAGCTCAGGAGCAAAAGTCACAGAGGGGCTTTCTCACTGTGTGCCCCCAGCTTGGATGTGAGATGGGGGAATACATGTTTCCTCTGAGCCTCAACTCTCTCCCCTCTCAAATGCAATGACAGCTGGTGATGAGCAGCCCAAGGTTAGTAGGAAGTTGCCTCTTCATGAAGGGCAGGGCTGACTGTCCATATAGGGAAACAGGTGGGACTGTCCATCACCTGGCTAAGTGACTCCAGGAACGATTCCCAACCATCCTCATCTGTCCAGAGGGTCTCAGGTCAGCCAGGACCCCAGCCTTGCTCCAGAGAAAGACATCTGGCTTCACACAGGCAAAAGGAGGCTGGATCAGCTCGTGTAGATGGCCAGCGTGATCAGTGTGGAGTCATACCTCTCCCCTTTACTGTTGATGCCTTTATTTTAGAACAGGGCTACCCTCCCTGGTGCCTACATGGCCGCAGGCAGCTCCAGCCCCAGGCCAAGTGGGGTGACTGACCCCCCCCCCAGGTGACTGTAGAGCTCACACTGGACCTTACAGTACTGCAGCAGCCAAGTGACCCCAAAGCTCAGACCTGCCTGTTGTGAGGAAAGTGAGGCTGGTGGGGGAGGGGCCTCAGCTTCTTTGACACAATGAGCCGTGACAGCAGGGACATGACAACCCAGAATACTAGAGTGCTGTCCTCAGGGTGCTATTCCCAGGGCACTGTCCCCTGGCTGCTGTCTCCAGGTCACTCTCTCGTGGGTGTTATCCCCCAGGGTACTGTCCTCAGGGTATGGTTCCCAGAGGCACTGTCTCTGGGGGCACTGTCCCCAAGGACGCTGTCCCTAGGGGCTCTGTTCCCAGAAGCACCGTCCCCAGGTGTGCAAGCAGACAAAGCCATCAAGGGCATGGGCATCTTAGGACCCACCGCTGAGGCCATGCCCGGCACCGCTTTTCTTCCTATGCCCAGACCCTCTGTCTCCTCTACCTGGTGCTCTGTGTCCTCCCTGCCCATATAGCTTCACTCCACCTGACATCTGGGCTCTCATGCCTGGATTCCACCTTGGATACAGTCTCCTTCAGGCCCACACGGCCCTCAGCTAGGGATCACTTCCTGCTCCCGTACAGGTCTTAGCTGACCCTCCTATTTTCTCACCCGTTCTCTCTCTGTCCATCCACACTAGGCAGCATAGGCGAGGCCAATTCCATAGAGAGACACAGACAAGTGGATCTCTCCCAACCCCAACTCCGGGAACCCTCTTCTCTGGGCCAGACCCTACATTGACTGATCCATTTAAATTTCGGTCAAAATATCATCGCCGAGCAATGATTATCACGTAGTAAAACTCTACAGGCTAATGTGTCATGGCACAATGCTCTCAGCCCTTGGCACCTGGGGATTCCAGTGCCCAAGCATCAAAACACACACTAAGAAATTGCTTCCGTGCTCAACACACACTTCTGTTTTGTCACTGAAACCCCAAACAATGCAGCACAGTAATGTTTCCATCGCACTGGGCCCGGTAGGTAAAGCCAGACTTGAACTAAAGCATGCGTAACACATTATGAAAGGGGTGGGACATGGGTGCCTGTGAAATTTGGTATCTCTGGTGGGAGGGGGGATCTGGGAGCCAATTCCCCTGGGAGATCAAGGAGGACTGTGCACCATCACTACCACCCAGATACAAGCATGTCTGCCAGCCCTAAAGGTTCCCTGGGCCCATTGTCGTTTTCCCACCTTGGTCTCATGCTCCCACATCTATAAGCCTTTGTTCTCTCTTTTTGGTCACTGTAAACAATTTCATTCATTTCACACGCTGCGTAGCATTTCACGGAATAAACAGTTGATCAGTACTTTCTTGTCGTGCTGGTTTAGAGTTTGTCTCATTTTTCTCTAGGACGAGCCAAACTGTGGAGACAGTTCCTGCGTGTGGGTTAGGAATGGAGTTACTGGATTGGGGCTGTCAGTCCCTATATTTAGATACAACCAAGAGTGGTACCAACTTACATGCTTGCCTGCAGTGTGAGAAACTTCTTCTTTTGCTACAGCTTCCCCTTTCCTAGAAGGCAAACAAAAGCCCTGTGTAAGGCAGGCACTCGATAAACTACCTTTGAGTTGAAGCAGAAAGGTCATGAATTTGAGGCCAGCCAGCGCTACATAGCAAGACACCATCCGAAAACAAATGAACAAATGAATGCATGAGCACAACCTCAACAAAGACAAAGCAAAATAAAAACAAACAAACAAACAAAAGATGCATGGAACACAGGCGGAACACAGGGAAGGCCTTAGGTACACCTCAAAGCAGGCATTGGGAACATTTCCTGTGTTAACTTCACTGTCCCTTTCTAGGAATTCTGTCTTTGTATCTTTCACTGGGTCTTTGCTGGTGTAGCATTTTCTTCTGACAGGGTAGGTCTTTGGTATTCTCAATAATGCCATTGCAAACCAAATGTAGAGCAAGCAGCTCTCCCAGCCTGTTTTCATTTTGATTTCCTCACCTTGTGTCTCAGAAGTGTTATGCCTTAATGTATCCAACATTCCCAATATTTCCCCCTACAGTTTCTAATCTTTTGTCCTTCCCACCTGAAGTTATACACATATTTTCCCATTTTCATGAGCCCCCTTTCTATTTATTTATTTGAGAGGCAGGGAGAGAGAGAGAGAGGCAGATAGAGAGGGAATGGGTGCTCCAGGGCCTCTAGCCACTGCAAACAAACTCCAGACACATGCCCCATCTAGCTTATGTGGGACCTTCAGCTTTGCAGACAAGTGTCATGACCACTAAGCCATCTCTCCAGCCCCAATCCCCTTTTCTTTACCATCTATATACCATAATGTTTGGACTTTTATTTTTATCTTTCTTTCTTAACAAAAAGGTGGCACCAACTTAAATACTTGCCTGCAGTGTGGGAAGGATCCAAGCTATCCACACTTCTAAATGGCAGGCAAATGCCCCTGTGCACGATACTTAATAAACACATTGAGGGAGGTGGAAGCAGGACAATTACAAGTTTGAGGCTAGTCTGGACTACACCATGACTCGGAATAAGCAAACAAGCAAACCTGCAAACACTCAGGGACAAGGTTCCAGTCTTCTGTCTTCTGTCTCCAGGCATCTGGCGTGAGAGTTCTGTCGGGATGAGTCAGTGTCTGGGCTCTGTCTACCCCGGTGTATTATTTTTCATCCTCTGCCAACACGTCACTCAGTCAATAAACTGAAGCGGATCTTTTGCGATGTTTTGATGAGACCCCTGCCTTTTTGTTCCCAAACGTCACAGCTTTCCTCTCAGTCCTTTATTCATCCACATAAATTTCCAAATTAGCTTGTCATGTTCTCTAAAATTCTCTATTGGGATTTAGTTGAGATTAAATTAAATTTATAGATCAATTTGAGAGAATTGTCACTTTTATGACATCAGTTCCTCTCACTCGTGGGTGCAGCATATCTGGCTAATTTACTTCATGTTTTTCAATGAGGTCTTATAATTTTCTGTGCAAAGAATATGTATATCTCAGCTAGATTTCTCCACAATCCTATACAGGCATTATTATTTGCACTGGTATCAGTTTCAAAATTAAAATTTCCATTTGTTGTTATGGCACAGAACAATTTGTCTCTGTGTTTTTTTTTTTTTTTTTTTTTTTTTTGATCCCGTGTCCTGCAACTTTGCTGAACTCTTGAATTAATCACATTACATTGTCTGTAGGTTCTCTGGGACTTTCAATGGAGAATCTCATCCTTTGTGTATAACGAAGGCTTCTGTCTCTGCATTTCCAGTCTCCATACATACAATTTCCTTTTCTTGTCGTACTGCACAAGCTAAGACTTAGCCCAGCGCTGAGTAGATGCGGCGAGAGTGGGAAGTCCTTGTCACCCTCCTGACATTTACTGGGATGGCTGGTCATGAATCACGACTTTGTAGCAGGTTTTAAACTCACATTTTGTATTATGCTAAGGAGTCCTTTTATTTTGTTTGCAGTTGTGAATGGACACTGTCACATGAAATGCATCGGTTCTGATGATCTTGTGATTCTATTCTTCCATTTGTTCTATTCAAAATGAGCGTGTCAACAAGTGTTCCTGGCGTACATGTCCCGCACTGTGGGGGGAGACCTTGGACGTGGACCTGGAGCTGTGTCTGGTCCCAGCCCTGCCTCTATGGGAGGCTTTTTCTCCCAGAAACTAAGTAAAGCAGAAGTGGCTTTCCTCAGGGCCTGGCGCTGCTTATCCTGAACTTGCTAAGCAAGAGAACTGCCATTGTCACTGTGTTTTGACATAGGCTCAGTGGGGGTGTGGAATGGATCAGCCAGGTACGCCCTGGGGGCCGTGGGCATGGAGAAGCTGCAGCCAGATGTAACCTGGGGTCTGTGGGAATGGAGAAGCTGCAGGTGGCACCCAGGAACAGCATTCTGCATGGCTGTCAGGGGTGCATGTTTTGTGGGCTCTGGTTAGTCCTGAGTCAGACATGGACCAGTGCTAGGGAAGCTGTGTCCTGACCATCACTAGGCTGGCCATTACTAGGTCTCAGGGTGCCATGATGGCCACCAGAGACAAGGGTCTGACTTCCCACAGACCTGCCTAGGGTCCTTGGTGAATCATGGGTCAGAGCTGCTTTCACACTTGACATGGCACCTTCAGCCTTTCACTAGGGAGGGCTCAGCTTTGTCCCTTGTTGTCCAAGGCCAAGGTTTCTGTTCTTACTCCTATGGGGCCATCAGGACTGGAGCTCCCCACACACCTGAACCCAAACATCTGCCCACCTGCTCCCTTCTGCCTGTGCCCCTTACTCTCTCATTTCTTGAACAAATTGTCTACTTTTAGAGGGACACTTGCCATACTTGTTCCTCTGTTTCTGTGAGTTGGTGGTAGGGAGTTTCAGGTCACCTAGTTTGTGGAGTCACCATACAGAAGTGCCAGCATCTTCGAAGCAGGAGGCACTTTCCTTGTGTTCCCAGGGCTTTGATCTATCCTGGGGTCCTGGGTGCCCATCCAGTCTCTGGTATAGCCATACCTAATCTTCCCTCCTCAGAGCTTTCAGCTCATTGCCAACGCTTCTGCCAGTCACCCCCACCCCCTCCTTACTCTGTACTGCTAGGCATAGCTAGATCTAGGCTGGGCAGGCTGTGGGAGGCTATAAGGCCTTTCCTCTCTAGACTCAGAGAACTGAGGAAGGGCGCACATTCATAGGGCCATAATCCAGTCTTTTCTCTAAAAAAATTTTATTTTATTTATTTGAGAGAGGGGGAGGGAGAGAGAGAGAGAAGAGAGAGGAAGAGGCAGATACATAGAGAATGGGGACACCAGGGCCTTCAGCCAGTGGGCAATTCAGATACTGAGGAATTGAACTTGAGTCCTTATGCTTCACAGGCAAGTGCCTTAACCATAAAGTAATCTCTCCAGCCCCCATAATCCATTATTATTTTTTCCTTTTTCGAGGTAGGGTCTCACTCTAGCTCTAGCTCAGGCTGACCTGGAATTCACTAGGTAGTCTCAGGGTGGCCTCGAACTCTTGGCTATCCTCCTACCTCTGCCTTCCGAGTGCTGGGATTAAAGGCGTGCGCCACCATGCCCAGCTCCCATAATCCATTCTTATAATTGTGGATTTCAGGAGCCAGCCTGTCTACTTTCTATAGTAAGAAGACAGAGTTTACTCTTGAGGCCAACATGGAGAAAAGTGTGGGATATGGGAGAAGGGCAGGAGAGAAGACAAGGGCAGAAAGTGGGGAGCTGCAAGAGAACCCTAGAGGAAGCTGGAGGCCTCCTCTGCCTGCCTTGAGATTTGTTCAAATTTGGAGGCAGTGCCTGGCTCTTTGCTCACTGAGCTGAAATGAGTAGGGGAGAGAGAAGTGAACACAAGCCCTTCACTGTCATCTCCACATGAAAACTTCCTTTTTATTTTCTTCAAAAATCTATGCTTTGTCTCAACCTCTTAAAATGCACATACATATGCATATATAACTATTGTTTAAAAAGCAAAAGGCTTCACAGTATGCCATTATTCTATCTCAGCTTTCTTTTCAAAAATATTTTTATTATTTATTTACTTTATTTGACACAAACACACACACACACACACACACGGGCAGATACAGAGAGAAAATGGCCACACCAGTACCTCCAGCCACTACAAATAAACTCCAGATGCATGTGCCATTTGGTGCATCTGGCTTGTGTGGATACTGGGGAATTGAACCTGGGTCCTTAGGCATTGAAGGCAAACGCCTTAACTACTAAGTCATCTCTCCAGCCCCATATCTCAGATTTCTTTATGGGGACGACATGCTTTGAGATATAGTTCAGTCTCAGTGGAGCTTTTGCATGCTTCTTAGGGCTATCCTGTGATTTCCTGACAAGTCTATCATTGACAGAGCGACATAGTTTCCAGTTCACTGTTTAGTAAAACAGATCTGTTTCTTTGTGTGGTGTGTGTGTGTGTGTGTGTGTGTGTGTGGTGAGCACATGGATGTGGTGTGTGTGTTAAGTACTCCCTCTTCTGTTATAATGAAACAGGTGCCCCGCTTTGGTGCATGTGTGGTGTGTGCAACTTCATGCGTGTATGTGTTGGGCATTTATAGCTGTTGTATGTACACATTTGTGTGCATGTGCTGTGTATATGTGGGGCACGTGTAATGTGTGAATGCTAATACCTATTCTTCGCTTCATCAAGTAAGGCAGGAGCCTCAACCTGGTGTGTGTGTGTGTGTGTGGTGTGCATGCACGTGCATATATATTGTATGAATGTGTTGCATGAACATGTGTTGAGTGCTTATTCTGTGTGTATATGATGTGTCTGTGAACCCAGTATCTTCTCTTCCCATGAAACAGGAACCCTGTCTTGGGTACAGCCCAGTCACACCCACCAAGTTCTGTGGCCTCAGTGGTGAGCCAGTGGCTCAGAGATGGCCCGATGGATCATGTCAATGGAGGGCTTCAGAGAAGTCACAAGGCTTGATCTGGGGCAACCCAGGTGTCCCTTCTGACACTTTGTCTATGGAGGTGAATCCCTTTCTGCCAGGAGAGTTGCTCAGGGCAGCCTGGCCTCCTGTCTACATTGGCAGAGATAAGGTGTGGCCTGGTGTTGTGGACTATTCTTGCATTAGGTTGTGCTCAGGACAGCTACTCTGTGTCCCCAGGCTATGTGAACCCAGATGTTCCCTGTATTAGTCAGGGTTCTTTAGAGAAACAGAACCGATAGAATGAATTGTATTAAAAGGGAGATTTATTGGATTAGTTTATGGCAGTCCCACAATGGCTGCTCAGTCCACGTGGCTGCATGCCTCAGCAGTCCCAATCCAGCACTGAAGGCCTGGAGGCTTCCTGGAGAGCGCTGGTCTTCAGTGCACATGAAAAGGCTGAGGAGGGCTAGAGAGATGGCTTAGCAGTTAAGCGCTTGCCTGTGAAGCCTAAGGATCCCGGTTCAAAGCTCAGTTCCCCAGGTCCCACGTTAGCCAGATGCACAAGGGGGCGCACGCGTCTGGAGTTTGTTTGCAGTGGCTGGAAGCCCTGGCGCGCCCATTCTCTCTCTCTCCCTCTATCTGTCTTTCTCTCTATGTCTGTCGCTCTCAAATAAATAAATAAAAAATGAACAACAACAACAAAAAAAATTGAAAAGGCTGAGGAAAGTTGGTTCCACTGCGGACGGATAGCCAAACAGGACAGACGCATGTACAAGTGAAGGCACTCATCAGCAGCCGAGGCAAGAGGAAGGGGATCTGATCTTTTCTCCCAGAGCTTCCTTACATAACGTGACCCTCTGGGAGGGCCACCAACTCTGGAGGAAGGACTTCCTCCTTCAGTCAATCCTTCCTGGAAGCAACCCAGGGGCCCACCCATGAGGAATGTCTGTGGATCAGATCAAGTTGACCACAGAACTAAACCACCACCTTCCTTTTCCATGGAGGCCAGCTGGGGGTGGGTGCACCTTTGTGGTGCCATCAGTATACCCACTGTAGGCTAGAAATAGCAGCTGGGCTGAGTACTCTCTCCTGGATGTCCTGTGCTGTGGGATGCAGGAAAGCACAAGTTAATGAGTCCCCGAGGAACTTACAGATGACAGCACAGAGTCCTGCCATCGACACCCACCGAAAGAGACGTGATGGAAACTACACTGAGGCACGGCTGTGTGACTGGCAGTGAGGAGTGGTGACTACCAGACCCCCCAAACTGCCTGGCTACTTCTGACCACCAGAAGGCTAACAGAGAGAAAACAACCAACTCAGAGCTGTGAAATCTCCCAGGATACTGTCAGGGATGAGAGGGCCTCCACCGTTCTAAAATGACCTCATGTCCTCTGTAGCTACAGGCCTATCTAGTGGAAAGCGACTCCAGATTTGTTCATGAGCTTGCACAATGGCAACGTCGATTGAATTCACAACCTCGGATGTGTTACACAAATGGTGGGGTGAAAAACAAGGCATGTCATTGAACTTGGATGAGTCTGAAAAGCAGCTGCTTCTTTCTGTCTGGAGTGATGGTCCCTTCTCTCCAGAGAAGTCTGTAAGGAGCTCTTGGGAGTGAGTTTCCAGGATGCCAACTCCTGTCCTCCAACCTGAGATGTTAGAGCCCACCCCTCTGCCTCAGGAGGCATGGCTCAGGTCTGATCTAGGAGATTATCTTAGAGTTGTTTTTCTTTTTTTTTCTGTGATGTAGGAAGACAGATTGTGTCCTCAGTTTGCAAACGCTTCCATATGATGTGGGGGTATTCCAGAACTGGACTCTCCCACCATGGCCACCCCTGCAGTGCTTGGAGGTGGAGTCTATTTGGCTGACTAGAGAGATGATAAGAAGGATGGCTTACTTATACTTGTACCTGGTCTGAAGGGCTTAGGTTTGGAGAAGGTAGGTGAACTTCTCAAAAGTTTTTGCTGGGAAAATTTTCATGGCCCATAGGACCACTCACCAAGAGAAACCCACTGATGGGCTGGGGAAATGGTTCAGCTTGCTTGCAAAGCTTGCTAGCCGTGGGTCCAACTCAGTGACCCATATAAAGCCAAATGAGCATTCATTTGCCACAGCAAAAGATCCTAGGGTGCCCACCCCCATATACACCAATAAAAATTTTAAATTTTATTTATTTATTTATTTGAGGATGACAGAGAGAGAGAGAGAGAGGGAGGCAGATAGAGATAGAAAGAGAACGGGTACGCCAGGGCCTCCAGCCACTGCAAATGAACTCCAGACGTGTGCGTCCCATTGTGCATCTGGCTAACGTGGGTCCTGGGGAGTCGAGCCTCTAACCTTAGGCTTCACAGGAAAGTGCTTAACGGCTAAGCCACCTCTCCAGTCCACAAATAAAAATTTTAAAGATATAAAGGGAAGAGAAAGGAAGGGAGGAGGGTACTTAATAGGTTGGTATTGTATATATGTAAGTACAATGATTGAGATGGGGAGGAATGGAATTTCAAAGGGGAAAGTGTTGGGGGAGAGGGAGGGTATTACCATGGGATTTTTTTTATAATCATGGAAAATGTTAATAAAAATTGTGAAAAGAAAAAAATTAAAAAATAAAATTAAAAAACAATTTTAAAGAGAGGTACCCACTGAAGCAGGGTCCCCACCATCAATGTGGCATGCTGAGACTCAGTCCTGCCCTTCTAACTGCCTCCAGTGCAGGTCGTTCAGGCCCTGTGTGAGGAAGGGGCTTTCTTTCACTGGTGCAATGCCAGCTGGTGTCACTACAAGATGCTCAGCAACATGACCAGACACATGGGTGTGGCACTGTAATCCCAGGGAACAACTGGACCCCCTAAGCACACACAAACTACATTGAATCTTAATATATCTTGTCCTCAGGGAATTGCCTCCCTGGTTGCAACACCATCATCTGCTCATTAGTATCTTATGAAAAGTTCTGGATTTATTTTAGATAAAATATAAGTAGCTATGATCTCAGACGTATAGCTTTTGTTTGTTCTCTTCCTACATCACCAAGTGTCAGCCAGCCTTTGGAGTACTTTAGGTTTTATGGGCCACACAGTTGCTGTAACGTCTGTGCAACACTGTTCTGGTAGCAAAGGAGCAGCCAAGAAAGATTTGGAAAAAATCTTGGGCCTGGCTGTGTCAATAAAACTTTATTTGCAAAAACAGACAACAGACCAGGCTTGGCCCATGAAGTACAATTTGCCAAGTCCTCATATAGAACATTGGCCAGTTGGTTCCACAGCCAGGAAGGAGAGTGCCTGTGCCAGGCTGGACAGTTATCCTGAGGGTTCCGGTATGCGCTTTGGGCTTGTGACCAACACATGGTGCTGTCTTATCAATGGCCAGGTTTGTGAGCCTGGGAGCCAATGGGAGAAGTGGGAGCAAATGTGGAAATACGCTTGTGACTCGTGCTCCATTTGCACAGCTGCAGGCGCTGCTGGCTCAGACACCACATTCTGCAGGAAGAAATGCTTGCAACAGGGGCCACAGCTGCGGCTCTGTCGAGTGGGAAGTGGGGACAGACACCTGTTCATGATGGGCTCTGTGTCAACAAAGAAGGGGGTTTTGGTATTGGCTGAAGAGATGGATCCTATATGTCAGGGGAAGTGGGCTACAGGGAAAGGGAAGGTCATGGTGGGAATCTAAGGGTCTCTCGCAATCTCTCAGTATTTCTGTGTCTAGTAATTAAAATTAATGGAGGGCTACAGAGATGGCTCTCTGGTAAAGCTGCTTGCCCATAGAGCATGAATCTGGAGTTCATTTGCAGAGGCTAGAGGTCCTGGTGCACCCATTCTCTCTCCCCACACTCCCCCATGGTGGTACATGCCTTTAATACCAGCACTTGGGATACCAAGGTAGGAGCACTGGTGTGAGTTCAAGGTCAGTGAATTTCAGATTACAGCAAGGTCCTTCCTGGACCCCTCCCCACAAAGAGAGGGAGGGAGAGAGAGAGAGAGAGAGAGAGAGAGAGAGAGAAAGAAATCAAAGACAGGAACATCCTAAGAAAGCCAGACCACACAGCTCCTTCTGGAAAGACAACTGGTCTCTTCATTAGCAAGAAACCTCAATTGAGGGGCTGAAATCAAAGGGAACTTGAAACGGAGAGAAGAAGGAAAGATAAAAATGGACTGTGGAGCCGGGCATGGTGGCACACGCCTTTAATCCTAGTACTCGGAAGGCAGAGGTAGGAGGGCCACTGTGAGTTCAAGGCCATCCTGAGACTACATAGTGAATTCCAGGTCAGCCTGAGCTAGAGTGAGACCCTACCTCGAAAAAAAAAAAAAAAAAAAAGTACTGTGGCGAGTCTGGGGAGATGGGATGCCACACAAGCATGAGGACCCGAGTTCAATCCCCAGCGCCCACATCAAAACATCTCACGTGACCACACATGCTTGTAAACCCAGCTCTGGAGGATCAGAGACAGGAGGATCACTGGGGCTCCCTGATCAACCAGTCTAACTGAAAAATGAGGAGGTTCAAGTTCAGTGAGAGGCCTTGTCTCAAGAAAATAAGGCGCCAGGTGTGGTGGTGCACACCTTCAATCCCAGCACTCGGGAGGCAGAGGTAAGAGGATCGCTGTGAGTTGGAGGCCACCCCGAGACTCCATAGTGAATTCCAGATCAGTCTGAGCTAGAGTGAGACTCTACCTTGAACACCCCCCCCCCAAAAAAAAAAGAAAGAAAGGAAAATGAGGCAGAGGAGTGAGAGAGGAGAGAGGAGGAAGATAGCTGATGTTTCCCTTAGCCTCTGTGTGCATGTGCACAGGGCATGGGCATCTGCACACACGTGCATACATCACACACACACACACACACACACACACACACACACACACACACAAATGAGCCCTGGCTGCACAGTCAGTGTAAGCATTAGGAATGCTTATTATGGCTTTATTCACATATATTTATAAATTATTTCTTTGTCCCAGTTTTCATGTCAGACAACATTTGGCCTGTATGGTGACTGAACTCAAAGGAGGTAAATGCTGCCTACGGGGGAACATGACCCTTTTGGTGAGAGGGGATTCAGACAGGGCATGAGTGCGCAGAGAATGCACTCTTGCTATTTTCGTCTGGGACAGTGAGGAAGTGTGGATGGTGAGCGGGACATGTTGCTGAGGCCATGGACTCTGCAGGCACCTACAGGAGCACACCAAGCTCTCTCTCTCTCTATTTTATTTATTTGAGAGAGAGAGAGAAAGAGGCAGATAGAGAGAATGGACACACCAGGACCTGCAGCCACTTCAAACCAATTCCAGACACATGCGCCAACTTGTGCATCTGGTTTATGTAGGTCCTGGGGACTCAACCTTGGGTCCTTTGGTTTGCAGGCAAGTTCCTTAACCATGAAGCCATTTCTCTAGCTCTCCTTTTTTTTTTTTTTTTCAAGCTCTCCCCTTGGAGGCTGTTTCCTAGGCTCCCATACTACCTAGTCAGCAGCATCAGATGAAGTCACTGGGAGGGGGACAGAGTGGCGGCGGCAGCAGCAGTGGACAGGGTAGCAGCAATGGTGGCCATCCACATGACCCCTGGGCTTCAGGTCTGACCTGGGCACACAGCTCGAGGGCTCTGGCTCCTCTGTGGATGTCAGGGCAGCCTTCCACCAGGAGCAGAGGCTGTGGTAGGTAGGGTTCACCATGGACAGCAAGGCTGCAGCTCCTCCAGCTAACACTGGCCTCAGGGAGCCTTGCTCTATCTTTTCACTCAGCCCTGGGGTGTAGAATATTTCCGAAGTTACAAATACCTGGGCAAACTCAGTGTCCCTGTTTTGGTAGCACGACCCTTCCAACACTTCATAACCAATACACTATGTAAGTTCACCCACTCCCGGTTTGTTTTGTTGTGGTTGGTATGCGAGCCCCCAAAGTTCACATGTTGGAAATTCCATCCCTAACTCATGTGCTCATAAGAATTCAGGGTGGGGCCTTTGGGAAGCAACTCGAGTTGACTGATGAATGGGGCCGTGGCTGTGGTAATGGCTTCATCAGAAGAGGAGGAAAGGTCTGAGCTCACACACTGCTCTGTCCCCATGGACACCCCACAGGTTGCGATGCAGGACTTGGTCTTCACTAGATGTTGGCACCATGCCTTTAGAATTTCCAGAACTGTGAGCCAAGCAAACCTCTATTCTTTTTTTTTTTTTTTTTTGAGGTAGGGTCTCACTCTGGTTCGGGCTGACCTGTAATTAACTAGGTAGTCTCAGGGTGGCCTTGAACTCATGGCAATCCTCCTACCTTTGCCTCCCGAGTGCTGGGATTAAAGGCGTGTACCACCATGCCTGGCTCAACCTCTATTCTTTATAAATTGTCCAGTGTCGGGTATTTTGTCACATCAATAGGAAACTGGATAAGACTTACTATATGTAGGATGTGGGGTGCCAACTGCTAGAGTGAGGTACCCTACATATGTCACATTCTCCTGGAGCACCCCCCACCCTTAAGGCATTACCTCCTCCAGGTGACGTTCACCTACCCCTGTGGATATGGCAGGGTCCTTTTCTGTGTACTCATGGTCACTGTGCTCATAACTAGTTCCTTTAGTGGACCTACTACGTGCCAGGCATGGTGAACTTGCAGTACTTAATGCTCTCATAGACTCACAGAAGCAATCGACACTATTTCCATTCTACACAGAGTGGGAGACTAGGGCTCCAAGCCAGAGATTTCCTTCTAGTACACGCAGCCTCACACTCTGGTTCCTCCATGGAAGAGCATGCCTGCCACCGTGGATAGGCACACTGTGCCTCTGATCGGGGCAGCAGGTCACTTTTCCAGCCCAGTGCTATCCAGTAGTCACTAATCCAACAGAGGCAGAGAGAATGACTCAACACCAAGGAGGCACCAGTCTTGCTTCTTCCCTCCCTCCCTTCCTCCCTCCCTTCCTCTTTCCCTCACTTTCTCCCTCCCTCTCTCCCTCCCTCCCCTTTCCTCCTTTTCCTTTCCTTTCCTTTCCTTTCCTTTCCTTTCCTTTCCTCTCCTCTCCGCTCCGCCCCGCCCCGCCCCGCCCCGCCCCCCCCCTCCCTCCCTCCCTCCCTCCCTCCCTCCCTCCCTCCCTCCCTCCCTCCCTCCCTCCCTCCCTCCCTCCCTTCCTTCCTTCCTTCCATAAGTCCATCCAGTCTTCTTCCACTCATTTATTTATTCATCCATCCATCTACCCAACCAATAAATGTAGCTCAAAGTCCAGGTGACAGCTGCAATGTTAATTGCTAGGGACAATCAGAATTTGGATGTGACCATCTTTATATTCAGAAGTCACTTGTTCCTGCCCCCACCCCCCCCACTCATGCATACTCACGCGCGCACACGCACGCACGCACACTCTCTCCCTCTCTCTCTCTCTCACTCTCTCTATGGCAGGGCAAGAGATGACCCAGGGCTGAAGCTGAAAACCCCAGAGGTGCGGTCTCAGACCGGGGCAGCCCTGGGCAAGAAGAAGGACTGAATGACAAGCGGTAGTTCTGATGTGCCTGGGGCTGCCCAGCGCCAGACTGTTTTGCATTCATCTTGGGAATTGCAACAGGGCAAGCAAGGTGCTGTTCTTGCTTTCCCTTCAAACCACGTGTGTAGCAAAATTCACCATGAACTGTTTTTTAAAAGTATTTGTATTTAGTTATTTATTTATGTGTGAGAGTATGAGTATGTCAGGCTCTCTTGCCACTGCAAATCAACTCCAGATGAATGTGCCACTTTGTGCATCTGGCTTTACATGGGTACTGGGGAATCGAACTCAGGCCATCAGGCTTTGCAAGCAAGCACCTTTAACCACTGAGCCAAAAGCTCCAGAAACTGTTTTTTTTTTTTTACCATAGTGTCTAAATATATATATTTCAATTAATTTTGCACATCCCATGCAGTAGATATGAACATTAATTTCTTGTTCATCAGGGGTGTGTGTGAGTGTGTGTGAACCCAGATGCTTACCTTACTGGGCATGCACAGCAGCACCTCCTGTCTATAGGGAGCAATGCCTTTGCTTCCAGATTCGGCTCTGTAAGGTGCACGGCCCAGCGAAGGAAAGGGAGAGCAGTGTCAGAGGTTGGATGAAAGGAAAACGCATAGGCAGAGAGCGGGGTAGGGCAGGAAGTGAGACCTGAGGTCCACCGGGAAGGGATCGTGACCCCGGTAATGAACCAGAGCCTAGGGAAGGTCTGTATGCATAAAGGTCAAGCTTACATATCTTTCCTTTAGGTACCATCAGCTTCCAAAGTTTTCTGAGTGTGACCCTCTGCAAAGACAAAAAAAGTGTGACACTTTGTCCCCTAAGTGGTAACACAGAATCTGACACTGTCAGGCAGGCTGTCAGCCGAGGACCACACACATTTGGGGCAGGAGAAGCTCTGCTGCAGGGTCGTCCTAGGCCTCTACCCAGAGATTACCTACGTCCCCAGAGTGACAAGTAGAAATGTCCAAGACACTCTAGTCCCTAGGGACACTCTCCTTGAGAAGTGAGGGCCATTAGAGCGAGGGAGTGGGCACAGGCAAGGGTGGTTTCCTTAGGACAGATGTGGTAGGGTGGGATTATGGGGTGCAAGGATGTAATCATTTTCTTACAAATGAATATAATTTCTAATTATAAAACAGTGCATTTTAGCTAAAGCCAACGTGGACAGTGCACAAAGAAAGACACAAAGAAAAAGAGTATGCCAGCATTGTCCCAAACACAGAAATACACAAAGAACAGAGCATGCCAGTATTGTCCCATCCAGCCAGAGATAAACGTCCCTAATAGTTCCCTTTCTAATCTTCTGCCATTTTCCTATGCATATAAATAGATATATTTTCTGTTTTTCAACGGAAAAGAGATTATAGCACGCACTGTTTTGTAATGTACTATTTTCATTTAAGAGTGTGGGATGACCATCTTTATGTCAATAAATTCAATTTTACAGCACAAATTTTGTTGGCTGTTGATTGGGACTGTAAACTATTATAATTTTACTCAGTCCCTATCACTCTTTGAAATTTTACTTTTACTACCCAATTAATGTATGCCTATTGTACAGAGATTGAAAGGGGGAAATAGCCCCAATGCAGGAAATAGAAATCACCCACCATCCTCCCAGTTGTGGGAGTTGGCACTAATATTTCAGTGGGGCATCTTTTCCAACTTCCCTGAAAACAATTGCTGTTTGGGCATGTATTATTTCATCAGCAGTTCTTTCACCTAACAATACAACAGTCATATGCACACTCATGTAATGCCATTATGAATGGCTGCATCGAATTCTATTGTGCGAATGTAAATGCTTTACATAGCCAGGGATCGCCTATTAGTTGACATTCACATTTATTTTTTTACATTACAAAAAAATCACTGCAATAAACAGACTTATAGCTAATTCTTTACTTCAGGACAAATTTCTTTAAGGAAAAATGGGTCAAAAGGTTTGCGAAACAAATGTGGAAAATGAAATTGCCCTCTAACAAGCTGCACCGCCTCGTGTTTCCTGCAAGGGAGTACAAAATGCCCAGACCCCACTCTTGTGAACCCTGAACACAATAATAGTAATAATACTCCTAAGAAAGAGCCGATGTCATAGGTGAAAGTGGGAGCTTGTTGTTTTAATTTGCATATGCTTGAATACTAATGGGGCTGAACATGTTTTTCCAAATGCCCTTTGATATTTTTATTTCTTCTATTGAAAATTGTTGGTTCATAATCTTGGCTCATTTTTATTTACATGTTAATATTATATATATATATGTATATAATTATATATATATACATATATATAATTATATATACATATATACATACATATACATATATATAATTATATATACATATATAAAATTATATATACATATATATAATTATATATATAAAAGAAATACATATATATACATATATATGTATATATATATATATATATATATATATATATGTATGTATGTATGTATTTCTTTTGGTTTTTTTTTTTTTTTTTTGGTTTTTCGATGTAGGGCTTACTCTAGTGCAGGCTGACCTGTAATTCACTATGAATTCATGAGCCTCAAACTCATGGCAATCCTCCTACCTCTGCCTCCCAAGTGCTGGGATTAAAGGCATGCCCCACCATGCTTGGTTCCTTGATTTTTTTTTTTATTGACAACTTCCATAATTATAGACAATAAACCATGATAATTCTCTTCCCCCCAAGTTCCCCTTTCACAGCTCCACTCTCCATCATATCCCCTCCTCCTCTCAGTCTCTCTTTTATTTTGATGCCATCATCTTTTCCTACTATTAAGAGGGTCTTGTGTAGGCAGTGCCAGGCACTGTGAGGTCATGGATATCCAGGCCATTTTGTGTCTGGAAGAGTGCATTATAAGGAGCCCTACCCTTCTTTTGACCCTTACATTCTTTCCACCCCCTCTTCCATAATGGACCCTGAGCCTTGATAGGTGTGATAGAGTTGTTTCAGTGCTGAGCACTCTTCTGTCACTTCTTCTCAGCACTATGGTGCCTTTTGAGTCATCCCAGAGGTCACTGCCATCTGAAAAGAGAAGCTTCTCTAACCAAAAGTGAGAATAGCATTAATATATGGATATGAACATTAAGAGTCGTGGAAAGTTTGGTGAGTATAATGTATGCATTTAGCCAGACACCAGCAGTCATTACACCCCTAGGGCTCCTTATTTCCCCTGTCATAGGTTTTCATTATCAGGCATGTATTCCCTCCTGTGGAGCAGGCCTCAAGTCCAATTACAGAGCAGTTGGTTTCCCTCATAACAGACATGTCGCTACTGCACCCATTGGCTCATTTGGCCTGGCTGGCCAAGCTTAAGTCTTACAGTGTCCACTGTTGTTTGTCTCCACTGATGACTTCTCTCTCTCCCATGGAGCTGCATGCAGCATAGCTTTTTCCAGCTTTCTGTCAGCTGGTCTACAAGGAGGAGGTTTTCAGCTCAGCTCCAGCAGAATTTCTCAGTGACCTTGCAGCCCAAGTATGTGGAGTCTTCAGCAATAGGGTCTTGCCACCTATTCCTGGTGGGAAACCAAGGACCTCAGCAATGGCCTGTAATGTTTTAGGGGCATCAAGGACCTCCCTGGCCAATAACTGACTAGAAGGTATCTCTTCCCTGGCACTGAAAATTTTCTAGTAATTACCTGTGGCTTCTAGATGTGCCATTGTTCAAAAAAGTAGGTTACCATATGGCTTATTCATACCCTCTTAGATTTTTTTTTTTTTTGAGGTAGGGTCTCACTCTAGCTCAGGTTGACCTGGAATTCACTATGTAGTGTCAGGGTGGCCTTCAACTCACAGCGATCCTCCTACCTCTGTCTCTCGGGTGCTGGGATTAAAGGCATGAGCCACCATGCCCAGCTTTTTTTTTTTTTTTCGAGATTGAGTCTCAGTCTACCTCAGGTTGTCCTGGAATCTGTAGTCTCAGGGTGGCTGTGAACTCATGGTGGTCCTCCTACCTCTGCCTCCTATGTGCTGGGCCATAGGCGTGAGCCACCACACCTGTCACCCTCTTACATTTTGATTAACCCTCCTTCCATCCTTCCTTTACTCAATCTCTTCCCCTGACCTCACTTGGGCCTTTCCATCTCCAGTAATCTGTTCATCTACTTACATATATACAATACCATCCTCTTAAGTCCTCCCCTCTCCTCTCCTCCCTCCCTTATAGCACTTTTCCATCTTCTCTCTCTCTCTCTCTCTTTAAAGTTTTCATTGGGTTTATTCCGTTTGCTCCAACCTATATAAGAAGTGTGACTTTGGTGCTGGTGTCATGTTTAGGAAAACATTCCCCACCTTGACATTGATGCACATGCTACATTTTATGGTTTGTTGATTTGTGGTGCTGGCGATCAGATCAGGGTCTTCACATGCTAGGCAAATGTCCTGCCACTGAATCACACTCCCCAGCCCCTTGTAGTTTTGGTTACTTAAAAAAATACTTGGGGGTGGGGTGGAGGGATGGCTTGGTGGTTAAGGTGCTTGCTTGCAAAGCCAAAGGATCCAGGTTCGATTCCCCAGGACCCACATAAGCCAAGGTGGTGCATGCATCTTGAGTTTGTTTGCAGTGGCTGGAAGCCCTGGTGCACCCATGCTCTCTCTATCTGCCTCTTTATCTCTCTCTCAAATAAATAAAAATAAAGTAAATATTAAAAAATAAAAATACTTTCATTTATTTGCAAGCAGAGACAGACAGAGATAAGAGAGACACAATGGGTATGCCAGGGTCTCCAGCCACTGCAAATGAATTCCAGATGCATGTGCCACTTTCTGCATCTGGCTTTACATGGGTACTGGGGAAACAAACCCAGGTTGTTAGGCTTTGCAAGCAAGCACCTTAACCACTGAGCAATCTGTCCAGCCCCTTTAGTTACTCCCTCCCTCCACAAACTTACTACATTTTGATTGGACAACATTACTGAAGTAAATCCCCTTTTCTCGCCATTCCAAGCTGTGGCCCATTACCCAGAGGTGTTGTGGTGTGTGTCAGGGTGTGTGTGTGTGTGTGTGTGTGTGTGTGTGTGTGTGTGTGTGTGGGTCCATGCTCAACTCTGCTCTGTGGGAGAGTGAGTACCTCTTGAGTTGAACTTACTATTTCCTTGCCCATTCATGAAGTACATCTTCCCAGTAAGTTTCACAGTGTTCTTTTCAAAGTTGAAACGATAAAATTTTCTACAGGATTTTGGAATTGCGTCATCTTGTGAGGCCGGATGGGTTGAATTTGTATGAGCAAGTCTCTCTGAAGAAGGATAAGGCACATGTCTATATTTATTAAAGTCTTCCATGCACCTTTCTGAAGGATCTTTCTGGGAAGTTTTTCAGGTGAAAATAAAATGTTTCCTGGTAATTTTTAGCAGCGTTGTGCTTGGGGATCAGAGAATGGGATCTGTGCAATCCCTCTCAGCTTTTTTTTTTGGGGGGGGGTAGGAGATAGACCTTATTTACATTTTTTGATGGTTAACTATTTTACAAGTTTATTCCATAGATGTTGCAAAGGAAGGCATGATTTTTGTTTGTGAGACACATGTCTGTATTTCTGTTATCTATTCACACACATGCACATGAGCATGTCACCATACACAATGATCTTGCTAATATTCAGAATCGCTTTCTTCTCTTATTCCTTCCTTCTTCCTTCCTTCATGTTTATTTTCTTTGGCCTAGTTGATCCATCAAGAGTATGAGAAATAAATTATAGTCCCCAAGTAATAGAGTATTTTCACCAAACCCCTTCATATTTTTAGAGTTTTTACTTTCTCTTTAAAAATGCCATGTAATTTGGTTCATGAAATTTCATGACGGTTTGGTCTCGTGTCCTGTGGAAAGCTTTTTGTTATATGATCCTAAATCAGAATGAATATTTAACCCACACACTCCTTCAGATTTTATATGCTGGCATATTTTTATCTTGTATAAAGGCGTTGGAAGAATCTCTTAGGAACGGTACTTAGCTTGATTTTGTTTGACTCAGTATGGAAAGGTTGGCACTTTAATTTTATGGTGATTGTAAAACAGTGAGTTAAACACTTATTGTTGTAATTAATAACTCCAGACTCGCTTCTGTCTTCCTCCTTCTGGCTTCTGCTCCCCCTGCCCCCACCTTGGGATTCTATTGCCACCTTAGTGGCTTTTTATGTACTTCAATGTTTTAGACAGTTGATGTGTTCTGCTCTCACCTTGATTGATTTCAGCTCTTCAGGTTTATTCTTTAGACCTTAGTTTTCTAGCTGCCAGTCTCCAGCGGACCATGTGGCATCCTTGGGCATGTAACAGCTGTCAGATTGTGTTCTGATTCTGATGGATCATGCCATTGCTCCACATGGGACATGTTGGCACCTTCAGGTGCCTATACAGGGTGTGTTGGCCTTTCACAAGCAGGTGCAAGCTCCCTGATGCCACTTGAATGCAGTACAGATTGGCTGTCCACCCTTAGGCTGCCGGAAATATGTCCTGTTGACAAGCACTGCTTCAAAGCACATGGGTACTGATGGTCTTCACAGTAACTTGGGACACAGGATGGTACATGAAAGAAAATGTAGCTTTTTATCTTTTTAAATTTTTATTTATTTATTTGACAGAGAAAGAGAGAGAGAGAGAGAGAGAGAGAGAGAGAGAGAGGGAGAGAGGTTGCACCAGGACCACTGCAAACAAACTCCAGACACATGTGCCACCTTGTGCATCTGGCTAACGTGGGTCCTGGGGAATTGAACCTGAGTCCTTTGGCTTTGCAGGCAAACACCTTAACCATAAAGCCATCACTCCAGCCCAAATGTAGCTTTAAAAAATGGTGGCATGGGTAGCATCAGAGAGAATTTCAAGGGTCATTGAATTGGCCAGAAATTAGTAACTGATTGGAGTTGCTGCCACCTTTTAAGGCTAAAGGGTGAGGGAAGGAGCAGTGATGCTAAATCCAGGGGAGGGACAGGTATGTCCTCGGAGAAAGGAAGCTGCTATGAGCTTGTCCAGAGAAAGGAGTGAGACAGGGAGGGTGTTAGGGCACTGATGATGGACCAAAGAAACATGCCTGGCTTGGTCAATGAGCTTATTGGGGTTACTTAAAGGAGCCTGGGTGACTCATAGGCAGCCACATCACTGAGAACCCACACCACCAGGGATGACAACATACTGCGCAAGCAACAATACCAACTATGAGGTCATGAATGCAATGGCCATTTCATGATCGGGAGTCGGTGTTCCAAAGCACTGCTCTCCATCCTCTGGCTCCTGCTGTCTTCTTCCCCCCACCTCTTCTGCAATGTTCCCTGAGTCTTGGAGAATGTGATAAACATGTTTCATTTGGTGCTGAGCACTTAGCTGTCACTTCTTCTCAGCCCTTCTATGAGTCTTGGGTCTCCCCAGTAGTTACCATCACAATCCACAAAAATGAGCTTCTGTGACCAAAAGGTAGAGCAGCACTGATCTATGCACAGACTTACAAATATTTAGAGGGCAAACTGATGGCACAACACTTGCATTTAGCCAAAAACAGTAGGAGCTTCCCCCTAGGGCCTATGATTTTCTCAACTATTGGCTTTTGGATAGCCTTTCAGTGTCTGGCATGGATTGTTTCCTCAAATCCAATCAGATATCGATTGGTTTCCCAGCATCTTTACTTCTCTAACCTGTGTTGGCACTGGAGCTGGCCAGTCTCACTAGAAGGGAGCCAAGCTGAGCTATGAATAGTAAGTAGGGTCACAGGATGGTAGGGTTGCCCGTCTGGGCACAGGTGGGTGAGCAGAAGATCAGCCAAGGGGGCTTCCGAGAGCTGATAGGACGTGCATGTATCATGAGGTGGATGTCTACAGTAGCTGAAAGCGCTCCATGTTCACATGACAGCATCCAGCCAGGAGGGAGGAGGTGGGTTCATAGAAGCAAACTTGGGTCTTGATATCGTGTGTCCCCAGCTTTCCCTGCTGACTCCCCCAACAGCAGTGGGCAAGGTGACAGCTACTACGGATAACCAGACAGTCACAGTGCATTGCCTCTGCGGAGCACACCAGGCTCTCTTAGCCACCCCTGCCTCGACTATGCTCCCCGAATGGAGTCAACAGGACTAGCTGCTGTCAGGCCTCACCCTGGGTAGCATTTGCATTCTTAATGCAGGGACAAATGTCCCACTAGAAGCAGCCGATGGGCAGAAGGGTTTAGTTCAGTTTACAGTCACAAGGGCAAGTTTCATCACGGCAAGAAAAGCATGAGAGGCGGCTGGGCATCATGTCTTGTCACAGCTGCAGGAAGGAAGTAGGCTGAGTGAGCTAGCTCGGAACATTCAGAGGACTGCACTAACAAACCTCGAGGTCCACCCCCAGTGACACGCCTCCTCCAGCAAGACCCCACCTCCCAAAGTCCCAACAACATTGTCGAATTGCCACCAGCTGGGGACCAAGTTTTCAAAACAGGTGAACCTAAGGATTTTTTTTTTTTTTTTGCAGGGGGTGCGGGGGAGAGGTTTTTCAAGGTAGGACCTCACTCTAGCTCAGGCTGACCTGGAATTCACTACGTAGTCTCAGGGTGGCCTTGAACTCATGGCAATACTCCTACCTCTGCCTCCCGAGTGCTGGGATTAAAGGCATGCACCACCGCAGCCCAGCAAGCCTATGGATTTTCACATTCAAACCATCACACCCTGGCCCATCTCTCTGTAGGAGCCAGTCTATCATTCTCTCTTTCTGAAATAACTTTATCGAGGCAGAATTTACATACAATCAAATGCACCCACTGAAAGTATGCAACTCAATGAGTCTTCACACATGTGTCTGTGCTCTTAGCCACTGCTACAACTCAGCTATGGAACACTCACGTGACGCTGGAGTCCCCTTCCTCCTGTGTGCCCTCACTGCTGTCCCCAGCCACAAGCCCAGGGAAACCACAGCAACCACAGAGCTGCTGTCTGTCCTGTCGCCAGAGATTCCTCTGCATGTTCCAGGATTGCCTGGAGGTGGAAGCTCACAGAAGGCTTCTTTGAGAGGCTTCTTTTGCTCAGCGGGATGCTTTTGAGATGGTCCAGGTCTGTGGCTGGGATCTGTGGCTAAGCGCTGGGCACACCGCAGTATCCTATCCCACACAGCCTATGTCTGCTTGTCTTTCGAAGCACTCACTTTCTTGGCTTCCTGGAGGCTCCTTCCCCACCCCCAGCCTTTTCTTTTTCTGCTTTCTTTCATCTCCTTGACCTTCCATCATGAGGGTTTCCAGGACTCCCGGAGGGTCTTCTTCTTGTATCTGCTATGGAGTTACGTCCCGAACACTAAAACTTCACTCACCAACGACTGTCACCTCTAAACTCTCACTCATCCCCAGACCCGTGTCCACAACATCTTTCTTTAAACAGCTACCGCCCCTCACAGAATATGAGCCTCCTCTTGACTACTGTGGTCAGTAACCACAAACTAAATGGTTTCAGCCATACACACTATTCTGCTGCGAAGGCCCAGGATCAAGGTGTTGTGAGGGTGGTGGTACTCCAGGGAGGCGTGAGGGAGGAAACATCTCTGGTGTTTTCCAATTTGGAGAGGCTCCCATGTTCCTAGGCGGGTGGCCCCTCTTCTCTCTTCAGCTGTGACTCTGTCCCCCCTGCCTCCCTCTTACAGGGCTCTGGGGATGATATTTAGGGTCCCTTTGCGAGCAAGTGCCTTCATTGCTTGGCCAACTCTCCTGTCCCTTTAGGGTCCATTCGAATCACTCGAGACTACTTTGCCACTTCGCCACCTCAGAATCCTTCCTAGTCAATACTGTGAAGTCCCTTTTGCCATGTAAGGTGACATATTCTGGGAGTTGGAGCATGGACGTCTTTGGGGGCCATTTTTCCACCCACCACAATATAGAAGCAGAAATTCCTGCAGGCTTTGTTAATCTCAGAATATAGCCATGGTCATTCAGTCTTGTCCCTCATTTCCCGTCATCCTCCCATGATCACCCATCAGAGGAATTGCTCATCTTCCCCGTGAACCCCACAGAACCCAGCATGTCTCCCACATGCTACCTCTGAACCCCTCACAGCTTCTGCCTGGTGAGCGCCCAACCTGCAGCGAAGCTCCCGGCTGCTCAGTCTCCGCTGGCTCATTCAAGGCCAGACCCTAAGCCTGCACCCTGTCTTTGTGGCCTTATTGCCGGCCGCTCCCCATCCCTCCCTGCAGGGTGCCATCAGAATCCCTTGCTTCTTTTTGTACCAGCTGTGAACACCCCATTTAACCTCCACCCCCCAGCCAGCTGGGACCATCCCTCACCAGCTCCAGTTCTCCCTTCCCTGGCATTCCCTCTCACAAAGACATCATGGCAAGATTCGTGGGGGTGGGAGATAGCTACGCCCCAGGTGCTAAGTTGGATACCCCAGTGTGTAACAGTCCCGCAGCCCCCCAGTTCCAGCCCTTGTTGGCTGATGGAGTGAATGAGGACCAGAAATCAGCTGGGGCTCAGCAGGGCTCGGGGAAGAGGTGAGGGCAGGCCTCCCTAGGGTACATCAGTGGGTGGAATGGCTGTGAGAGCTGGGCTAGAGTGCTCTGAGGTGGGGTCCTAGGTGAGATGACCCCAGAGTAGGGGTGGGGGAGGTTAGATCGGGGGCTGAACCAGGTAAGAGGGTTGGCTGGGAGCATGAGCTACATGGGTTTGCAGCTGGAGCTCAGATGTGCCTGTGAAGAAAGCTGGGTTTCAGTCAAGGCATATTTGCCTGTAGAGGCAATCACACACCTGTGTAGGATGCTCTGCAGCTCGCTGTCTACACGTGCAGACTTGTTTCTGTGGGTACATATGTATCTGTGTGCAAGCATGTGCTTTGTGAACAGGTATGTGTCTTGGTGTCTGGTCACTGGGACCTTTGGGTCCACAAACATATGCAAGCACATGAGTGTGTTGTGTGAGTGAAGGCAGGTCTGCACGTCCCACTGTGAGCCTCCATGCCCCACTGCATAGCCGTACCCAGTGCATGAATTGGTATGTGATTAGAATTAGATTAGATTAGATTAGTGAGCCCGTCTGGAGCTTTCTGCTAATCACAGGTACTTGGGAAAGCCCAGCAGATCCAGATCAGGCTTGCACCCAGATGGCCATGTTTGTGAGCCCACGAGTGGACCCAGGCAAGTGCACACTTTGCATCGACTCCTGCCTGCCCCTTCCCACCATTCCCAGGGATGAGCAGTATGTGCTGCCAACCCAGTGCCTTGTCCCCCGATAGCTGGGGCAGGAGAGGTGGCCCGAATCTGGCCTGAGGAATGAGAGCAGCCTTTGTGCTATCACTGTTGCTGAAATCCTGTGTCCTAGGCCTGGGCTTCAAAAGCATCCAGCTCAGGAGGCCCTTGAGCCCCATGCCTGCCCATCCCATGCGGCTACCAGGGCCGCTTGCTTGGATTAACTGATGGCAGGGAAAAAGCCATTAAGCTCCTGCCTCTCCCAGTCACCCGCTATCAGCACGTTGGCTTGGCTGACACACACCTGCTCTTCTTCACATAATTGGAGAAAGTTTTCCCATCACCGGAGCCCGGCGTTCCCCATGCCCTCCCAGGCCCCCCTCAATTGTGCGGGCACTCCTCTCCTCCTTTAGAGGCTGACCTAATTTCTACTCTGTCATTTTCTTCCAAACACTGTGGTTTTCTTAGGAGCTCTTCTGAGCCTTAGCCCCACACAGACATTTACTCCCTCTTCCTCTTATGTAAAGGGACACTAGCAGGGCTGTCCCTGGGGGGAGACCCATGGACACCCCGCCACATGCTGGTGGTGCAGTCAGATGGTGCAGCATCTGATCAGGGACTCTGTTCCAGCAGGATGACTTATCCAAGACGGGAACAGGCCATCCCCGAAGCTGCCTCCATAGGTGTTCCCTTTCCCCTATGCCTTACATTAACCTCTGAACTAATGCCCACAGGGACATCTTCCCCGGGACCCACTGCCATCATATTCTATAGCCTGGGCAGTGCCTCATCCCACCAGCTAGGCTCTGCTCCCCTGGGCAACTGATGGTGACCCAACTGAGACCGGGCTCTGTGGAACATGTGAGCCGCTGTGGGATCCAGGAGAGCGTCGGCACCACATTCTGAGCCTCGGCCTGGAATCCAAGTTGGAGCCCTCAATGTGCCCAGCCTCATGGCTGGGAAGCCTATGCCATATTCAACCACCCAATTTCCATACAGGCTGGGGAAAGCTAGTGCCTGTGGCTCAGGCTGTCCCTAACGTTCTTCACATGGCTAGCCTGGGAACCTCTCCATGCCTGGCCAGACCTAGTTTTCTTAAAGCCCTGAGATCTGTGTCCCGACACTTGGGTGTTTGACAGCCAGGCATGGCAGGCCCCCTTCTCAGGCCAGCAGCCTGCCCATGGCAGCCTCCAGTCCTTCTCACCCGCTATCTCCAGCACCTCTCATTCCCTGAGACAGTCTCCAGGGTGTCCAGTGGCCCAGCCCATTACCCTCTGTCCACACTCAATGGCCCAGTATCCCCCAGTAGGGGCCTTTATGGGGCAGTGTGTTCCTCTTGGGGCAGACATTTCCCTCACAGTATGCTGTCACATTTTACACAGTATTCCAAAGTGTGTACACCCTTAAAAAAAATTTTTTTTTTTTTTTTGGTTTTTCAAGGTAGGGTCTCTCTCTAACCCAGGCTGACCTGGAATTCACTATGGAGTCTCAGAGTGGCTTCGAACTCATGGCAATCCTCCTATCTCTGCTTCCTGAGTGCTGGTATTAAAGGTGTGCACCACCCTGCCCGGCTAAAAAATATATATATATATATGTATATATATATATATATATTTATTTATTTGACAGAGAAAGAGGGAGAGAGAAAGAGAATGAATGGGCATGCCAGGGCCTCCAACCACTGCAAATGAACTAACTCCAGACATGTGTGCCTCCTTGTGCCTCTGGTTAACATGGGTCCTGGGGAATCGAACCTGGGTCCTTTGGCTTTGTAGGCAAACGCCTTAACCTTTAAGCCATCTCTCCAGGCCCAAAGTGTGAACACTCTTTGGAGCACCTTGGGGATGTTTAATTAGCTGACAACATTCAAAACTCAGGAGGCTTCATAAAATGAGGTGCCTGACTTCTCCAGAGCCACTGGGAACCCGAGCCGCACACTACAAAGTGGTAGACGTGGTGCTCAGGTGGGGCCACAGGGAGCTGCTGTCCTGCACCTCCCTGCAGTGGGCCTCACCCAGGCTGGCTCCTGTCCATGCAGAGCCTCCAGCAAGGTCCTGCAGTACTCTGGCTGCAACCCCTGGGAATTCTGGAGGGACCACCTCACCATCTCCACAACTTCCGTGGGGGGGGGGGAACCAGTTCCTCCCTACCTTCTCTGGGGATACCCCTCTCCATGGGACTCTGTGGTCCCTGTCTTTGGGGGTTGTCTACTGCCCTATGTCTGGAATCGGCCTAGCCATGTGACTTGTTTTGGTCTGGGGACACTAGGATGTGTGGGAGCTGCTGCCCGCACAGGCTGACACAGGCAAAGGGCAACCCGCTGCTGGAGGGGGAGAAGGCAAGCGGAGACCATGGCCAGGGAAACTGATGACCGGCAGCCACAGGAATGAGCCCCTCTGGAGCTTTCTGCTAATCACAGGTGCTTGGGAAAGCCCAGCAGATCCAGATCAGGCTTGCACCCAGATGGCCTACAGAATGGGGGCAGAATAAAATAAATAGAATGAAACCCTAGTGGCTTTGAACCCTTGAGTTCTGAAATGGGTTGTTATGCAGTAGAAACGAGCTAATAATGAATCGTGCTTCTGCCAGAGTCATGTGATACTGCTAGATGGCCCTGGAAGGATGTCACAGCTCAACTCCTATGGGACTGTCTAGACCTTTGCCCTCAGACCTGTCCTAAGCCTAGTTGACAGTTTGTACCAAGGGACAGCCCCCACAACCCCCCGGTTCTGCACAACAGTCTCTGCTTGCCAGAACCAGGCCTTTGGAGGGAATCTAGGAAATGCACCGTCGAGATGTCTCTGCTGCCCCTTCCATGCCCCATCCTGGGGCTTTGACTGCTGTTCTTACAGGTGATACCCGCTGGGCATGCTGTTTGCATTACCCTAGACTAAGGCACCCCCCAACACACCTGCTGCGAACAAGTGCTGTGAGTGATGGGTTGTCACTTGCCACAGTTCTGAGCTCCTTGGCACCCGATCACATCACATGCAAACCCATGTAGCTCACTGTGGTGGTTTGATTCAGGTGTTCCCCATAAAGCTAGGTGTTCTGAATGCCATCTCCCCAGCTGTTGGAAATTTGGGAATTAAACCCTCTTGGACGCAGTGTGTTGTTGGAGGTGGGGATTATGGGTGTTATAGCCAGCTTCCTCTTGCCAGTGTTTGACACATTCCCCTGTTGCTGTTGTCCACCTGATGTTGGTGAGGAGGCGATGTCCACCCTCTGCTCATGCCATCATTTTCCCTGCCATCATGGAGCTTCTCCTCGAGTCTATAAGCCAAAATAAACCTTTTTGTCCCAAAAGCTGCTCTCAGTCAGGTGTTTTCTGCCAGCAATGCAAAACAGACCGCAACACTCACACATCCACACACATATACATACAGGTGCATGTGAAACATCTTACACGGACATCATTCTTTCATGCACACACACACACATGCCTGTGCACAATCACAGGTGCTCATACCTATGTACATGCAATTGTCACATGCACAGTCCTTATGCAACCAGGTACACGCATATGTGCATGCAAGCATCACGCAAGCCTGGACACACTCAAATGCATGCACATATATGTATACACAATTATCACATGCACAGACCTACACACATTCATAGATGCATGGCCATATGTGCATGCAACCATTATGTACACAGAGACATGTGCACACTCACATGCACATATGTGTATATGCCCATCACACCCTAAGCCCTGCATACACTCCTAGGTGCACACATGCATGCACACACCCAGCTACCATCCCTTCAGCTTTTGTGTGGTGATCTTATGAGTGTGCCTGTCTTATACTAGATGCTAGGTAGCCCCATGAGGGTGGGCTGACTGAGTTCAGCATGGCACCCCCAAGGCCTATCACCACACAGGAGACATGAGAACTTGCGTGCTCGCCAAGGCAGGGGAGCGGGCTCCTTCCTGTGGGCTCCCTGCCCACCCCTCTGGCCCTGCAAACCTCCCCATTCTTTGCTGAGAGCGCGGCACATGCTGCCAGAGGCGGAGATGTCAGGGAGAAGAGAAGGAGCCTCGAAGTGACAGGTGCTTCTTGGCTCTGGGCGCGCCCCAGGCTGAGGCTGAATTGGATGTTGCAGGAGCCCCTGTTTCCTGGGCTAATTGGGGAAGTAGCGGGAAGGGGAGGGTTGAGCATGCTGCATTCTGGGCTCAGACCAAAAGCAACAAGGCTTGCTTATAGGAACGGTATGCTGAGGGGTGTGTGTGTGTGTGTGTGTGTGTGTGTGTGTGTGTGTGTGCGCGCGTGCGTGTAAGAAACAGCTACACAGAGAGACAGAGAGAGGCATAGAGGAGACAAGAGAGACAGACAGCCACAGAAATATAGACAGGGGGAGGGAGAGAGAGAGGGGGGGGATAGGGAGGTAGAGATACAGAGAACAAGTAAGAGAGAAGAGACAGGAGTGAGAGAGAGAGAGAGAGATTATGAGACATACAGTATCAATACTAGAGGGGCGAAGAGAGACAAAGAGAGGAGATAGAGCCCATATCCAGCCAGTGATAACCCGAACCTTCCCATGCCCATCAGAGCATGGCTCTGCTGGACCCTCTGGTGCAGGACCAGGCCCATAGTCTCGGGCCCTGCTTCTTGTCCATCCTCTGACCCTGGCACTGGGCTCCCTAGCTGTTAGCCTGTCCTAGGCCTGGGCCCATGTCTCATGCATATGCGTAGCCTCCAGAATGGGTGATGCAAGTCCCTCTGTGAACCCCATGGACACACCAGAGCCTCTCCCCAGCCCTTCCAGAGTGGAGGGAGGAGAGCTGGGGCATGGGGAGCCTGGAGATGAGTTTGGGAAAGGTGGTAGGGTGGCCTGCTGGAAAGCCAGTCTCCAAGAAATCCAACAGGGGTGTTCAGGAGGTGACTGTGCAGGGGACAAGGAGGATGGAGAGCTGGGAGCTATGGGGTTGCAGCCCGCCCCCACCCCCCATCACCTTGTCCCATGTTCGCATCTGATGGAGGCTCAGTATGGTCAGTGTGGGACAGTCACCCCCCAGCTCTGCACTGTGACTCCTCTACAGCCTGTGCTCCCCACATTCTCACCCAGGTCCACTTGTCTGGCTTTCAGAGCCCCTGGGTACAGGATCCTCAGACTCTTGTCCATGCCTACTGTCTGGCTTTTAGACACCGTTGGCACAAGCTTCCCAAGCCCTTGTTCAGACCCGTCTGACTGTCACTGTCTCACTCATGACCAAGGTACAGTGGGACCTTCAGGTATGCCTCAATATCCCCACCCTTTCTTACTCTCCTTGGGACCCGAGCCACCCATTCCTACTCCTCCTGCCTTGCTCACCCTTCTACAAGTGTAGACATCATGCTGCCTGGCCAGCACTGTGGAGGCAGCAGACCATAGCCCCAGCCTGGCACTTGGAGGGCAGTGGCATCATGGAGTCACTAGAGACCCAGCTCTTTGGTCCTAATGGACACTCTTACTTCCAAGGAGCCTTTGAGTTCCCTCCCTCCCTCCCTCCCTTCCTTCCTTCCTTCCTTCCTTCCTTCCTTCCTTCCTTCCTTCCTTCCTTCCTTCCTTCCTTCCTTCCTTCCTTCCTTCCTTCCTTCTTTTCTCCTCTCCATGCAGAGAGAGAGAGAGAAGAGACACAGAGATAATTGGCCACCCAGAACCTCCAGCCACTGCAAATGAACCCCAGATGCATGTGCCACTTTGTGCATCTGACTTTATGTGGGTACTGGGAAATCAAACCCCAGTCAGTAGGCATTGAAGGCAAGTGCCTTAGCCACTGAACCACCTTTTCAGCCCAGAGTCCTGGTTCCTTACTTGTAACATGTAAGCTCTCGAGGTGATGGAGGTCGACACCAGTGATATGGCACATGATTCTCGCTGATGTCACCATGTGACCTCCTTTCCTATATCATCTCTCCAAAAGCAACCAGGAAGCCTTGGTGGGCTGGGCACTGGGTGGAGGTATACTGAAGTTTTATGCAAATGAGATATAGACTAGGCTGAGCTTTTCCTTCCGGTGGGGTAGAATGATAATTAGGGATGTCAGTGGGGGAGGGGGAGGTCTAGAAGTCAGGGAGCCCTATCACCTTGCTAGGCTAATGGGGAAACGGAGTCCCAGATTAGAAGGCCCTGACACAGGCAGCCTGTTTAAAGTTTCCACAAGAAATCTAAAGCCAGCCTCGGGTGCTGCTGGGAGCTGTTCTTTTCAGAAATGACCCTGGAGGGAGGCTGCAGGCAGCGGCAGTGTGGAAGTGGAAAACTGGCCTCCCTGGCTAGGGGGCCAGTTATCTCCCCAAGCCGACAGTTACTGCCACAGATAAGAGCGGAGCCAACACGAAAGCCCTTAACACATCTGCTAACAGCTGGTCTGTGTGTAGATACCAGGCCACGCGCAGACCCAGGGTCACAAAACAGGGATGCTAGGCTTGGGACCTTGCCTGTCGCATCAGCCGGGCCTGCCCTGTCCCTCTCCGTGGGTGGAATGAGCAGTCCCAGTGCTGATGATCTACAAGGCCCTGGCATTCTCTGAGTCAGTCTACAAGGGCAGGTAAGCAGCGAGAGCACGCACGCGCGCACACAGACATGCTAGGAAGTCAGCTGTCAAGTGCTATGCTTTAAAATGTGCTTATTTATTTGGCTTGTTGGGTGCACTATCTCCTCGGCTGCCTTTATAAATATTTATCAATGTTGTCACAGTGACATTTCCTGGGAGGACTTGAGAAGGGGCGGGTAGGAGAGGAGGTTGTCAGAGGGGAGTTGACAGGTGGAGTTAGCAGGCTCCAGGGCCACAGACTAGCCCAGGATGGGAGCTTGCTGTGGGCCAGTTCTAAGGGGCAGATGCTACTACCGGATACTGGTCAGCTGGGGTTTGAATGTGGGAGGCAGATGTCAGGGCTTCAGGTTAAGGATGAATCAGAACCTGGAAGAGCCGCACATTTCCCACCAGCAGCCGAGTCCACAGTTACTTATTGTAGCAGCAGTTAGCTTTAATAAGCAGTATACACCCGACCCCATAGCGGGTATTCCCTATTTAATCCTTACCAACAACCGGATGGCAAAGTAGCTGTTGCCCTCATCTTGTGGGTAAGGAAACTCAGTTCTGAGATTGTCATCTGCCCCTCCTCCTTGGGAAGCTGGGGGCTCCATCTTGGGAGCTCCATTTGCTTTTTTTTTTTTTGTTTGTTTGTTTTTTTGAGGTAGGTTCTCACTCTAGCCCAGGGTGACCTGAAATTCACAGGGTGGCCTCAAACTCACAGCGATCTTCCGACCTCTGCCTCCTGAGTGCTGGGATTAAAGGTGTGCGCCACCATGCTTGGCTTTCATTTGCATTTTTAAAAAAATATTTTCATTTCATATCTCTCTTCTTTAAAAAATTTTTTTGTTCATTTATTTATTTATTTGAGAGCAACAGACACAGCGAGAAAGAGGCAGATAGAGAGAGAGAGAGAATGGACACACCAGGGCCTCCAGCCACTGCAAATGAACTCCAGATGCGTGCACCCCCTTGTGTATCTGGCTTACATGGGTCCTGGGGAATCGAGCCTCGAACCAGGGTTCTTAGGCTTCACAGGCAAGTGCTTAACCACTACACCATCTCTCCAGCCCTTGTTTTTTCTTTCTTTTTTCTTTTTTTAAATTTTTATTAACATTTTCCATGATTATAAAATATATACCATGGTAATTGCCTCCCTTCCCACCCCGACACTTTCCCATTCCTTGTTTTTTCTAACAAGCATTTCTTAAAGTCTGTTCCATTCCCAGCCAGTCCTGAGCTTGTTCCTGAGCCCTTGACCTCCAGAAGCACAGAGCAAGGCAGTCCTGAGGACACTTACAGGGAGCCATCAAGAGGGTATGTGAACTTCAGGCCAGCTCAGGGCAACTGGCTGATCCCAACTGGCCCAGGCCAAGGATGCTGCCAGTGGGAGGGGAAAGCATAGAGGAACTGGGGGAGGGGTGGCAGTCAGAGAGGAGGTGCTGCTCCAGAGCTGAGAGAGTGGAGTTGTAGTGGAGCGTTTGCTACACATCCTCCTCACCCAAGCTCCGGGGATAACACACCCCCATTCATTTGGTGGCCCATGCTGTAGTTTTCCATTTGGGCTGGATGGCCTCAGCTGCTTTTTCTGGTCCGGCTCCCATGTCTGCAGTCTCAGCTGGGATGCTGGGGCCTTCTTATGGTGTCTCCACCTTCCAGCAGGCTATCTTGGGCTTCTTCACCCTTGGGTGCCAAGATTCCCAGGGTGGGGGGATTGTAAGCATGCCAAGCCTCTTGAGGCTTGGGCTCAGAACTGGTGCAGCATTATTTCCAGTACATTCTATTAGCTTAAAGGGATGGGGAAATAGAGCCTGCTTTTTTTTTTTTTTAATTGGAGGAGGTATAGTACCTTATTGCAAGGAACCTGGGTAGAAAGAGGGGTGGGAAGTGGCTATGTCTATGGAGGGGACTTTCTTCACCTCACAGCATATAGACACATGTCAGAGGGGAGGAAGAAGATTTGGTTTTCTGATGTAGGGTTTTGTTCTAGCCCAGGCTGACCTGGAATTCACTCGGTAGTCTCAGGGTGGCCTTGAATTCGCAGTGATCCTCCGACTTCTGCCTCCCAAATGCTGGGATTAAAGGCGTGTGCCACCAGGCCTGGCTTGAATTCTGATTAAGTTATAATAGCATTGGAATTATTGGCGGAGCCTACAAATACAGTCTTGAAACCTGAAGAGGTGGCTCAGTGGGTCAAGGGCTTGCTTTGCAAACATAAGGACCTAAGTTTCATTCCCAGATGTAGATAAAAATGTCAGGCATGATACATGCTTGTAATCTTACTGCTAGGGAGTTGAAGGCTACCTCAGTCCCTCCAACACTGGGTCTCTGTGGGTACTGTCCTCCATGGAGCCTTCTCTTTTTATTTTCTTAATGAGTATGGAGAACAACTCTAAATAAAGCCTCTGAATTTTAGATTTATGTTCAGTATAAGTACATCACACATCCCATTCACTTATTTGTTGTTTATTGAAAGGGTGTGTGCGTGTGCGCACGTGCGCATGTATAAAGAGGCCAAAGGACCTCAGGTGCCTTTGCTCAGGCACCATCCACTTCTATTATGGGGAGAATGCATGCATGTTCGTATGTGTGTGGGGAACACTGTGTGTGTGTGTGAACATGCATGTAGAGGCCAGAGGTTGACATCAGGTGTCTTCCTTTATCACTCTCCACCTTACTTTTTTTTTTCCTGTGTGTGGTGGCATATACTTTTATGAGAGAGAAAATGAGAGAGAGAGACGTGGGGATGGTTTGGAGAGAGAATTGGCACGCCAGGGCCTCCAGTCACTGCAAGCAAACTCCAGATGCATGCCCCACCTTGTGCACATGTGTGACCTTGCATGCTTGTGTCACCTTTTGCGTCTGGCTTATGTGGGATCTGGAGAGTTAAACATGGATCCTTAGGGTTCATAGGCAAGCACATTAACCATTAAATCATATTTCCAGCCCTCCACCTTACTATTTTTTCCTCCTTACTTTTTAAAAAAATATTTTATTTTTATTTATTTATTTGGAAGAGGGAAAGAGGGAGATAGATAGATAGATAGGTAGAGAGAGAGAGAGAGAGAGAGAGAGAGAATTGGTGCACCAGGGCTTCCAGCCACTGCAAATGAACTCCAGATGCTTGTGCCCCCTTGTGCATCTGGCTTACGTGGGTCCTGAGGAATCAAATCTGGGTCCTTTGGCTTAGCAGACAAGTGCCTTAAACGCTAAGCCATCCCTCCAGCCCTTCCTCCTTACTTTTTGTCCCAGGGTCACTCATTGAATCTGGAATCCATCTAGTCAACCAGTGTGCCTCGGGGATTCTCTTATCTCTTTCTTCCCAGTGGTGGTATTATAGGAATGTGTTACCAACCCAGCTTTTACATGGGCACTGGGTATCCAAATTCAGGTCCTCATGCTGGAAAAGCAAGCGCCTTACCCATTGAGCTATCTCCCCAGTCCCATTGCTGACATTTGATTTGAAACACATACTATGCCCCATGTTTGGATTGGCTGTGTCTGGGGATGGGGGTGATGGAGTGATCCTCCCTTGGTAGGGTTCCTGAGAGATATGGGTACCCCCTGGCTGTGTTGAGGTGGATTTGGGTCGGGCCTGAGGAAAGCTGATCCTGGGCTAGGAGAGGAATGTGTGGCTGCCGGTTGGATACAGCCTTGGGCTGAAGGGAAACAACCACATGGCCCAGAGATCCCTGAAGCCCCAACACATGGCTTTTCCCTGGCCCCCATTGCTGCCGATACCTCCCACGTAGGAAACAGGCTGGCGTCCTTATCCTCAACCCTGAGGCTGAAACCAACCCAGCCCTGGCATTCGGTATTGATGAGGGTTGCCTCTCTTGCCCTACCTGGGTTAGGCCCACCTTCATGGACATCATGGAAGAGGTTCTGAGGACCTCCTCACCTCCATTCCCAGCCACAACCATCCTTCACCTTCTCCCAGACTCCCCATCCCATCTGCTTCCTTCCTTCCTTCCCCAGCCACACTTTTGTCACCGGAGGTCTGCCACTGAACAAGACCACAGTCCCATGACATTGTTGAGTGCTCTGCTGCCCACAGGCCTTTCTGTCTTCACCACCCTCAACTTTTCTCCTCCTGAGGTTCACAAACGCCCCCTCATCCTCTCCAGCGAAAGCCCCAAGAAGCCTCTTCTGACCAGTACCCAGCCCCGTTCTCTGCCTTGCTCTTCTTTGGGGTTCTGTCTCTCTTGATGGATGCTACAGCAGAGGGCCTCTGTCGGCTCCCTTGGGATAGGATGCTGGCGAACAGAAGCATTTACACCTGCCTGCTCTCCTTTTGCTTCCTGCACCTTTGGTACGGGGCCTGGCCCGGAGCAAGTGCACAACAAACAGAATGGTGTGAGTGAGCGGGTGGGTAGGTGAGGAACAAGTGGGTAGATAGATGGGTGGGTAGACAGGAGGGTGGATGGACAGTTGGACAGATAGATGAAGGGTGGGTAGACAGGTGGGTGGAGGGACAGGTGGTTTGACAAGTGGGTACACAGGTGAGCTGATGAATGGGTAGGTGAGCAGACAAATGAAAAGTGGGTGGACAGGTGACTGGATGAATGAGTGGTTGGACAGGTGAGTAGATAAGGCGAAGCAATGCAGGGTGAGTAGACAGACAAATGAATAGGTGGGTGGACAGGCACGTGGACGAATGGATGGACAGGAGTATGGATGGGTGGGTGGGTGGACAGTGGATGTATGGATGAGTGAGGGTGGGTGGACAGATGAATGGATGGTATATGAACATACAATGGATTAAGTTTGCTTGCAGAGCCTGCCAACCCAGGTTCAATTCCTCGGTACCCAAAGTGGTATGTGTGTCTGGAGTTCGTTTGCAGCAGCAAGAGTCCCTGGTATGCTATGTTCTCTCTCTCCTCTCTGTTCCCTCACAAATGAACAAATAAAAATATTTTTAAAATATCTGCATAATAGGAGGGGAAAAGGATGACATCAAAATAGAAGACATATTAATTGGAAAGAAGAAGGGATTCAGTGGAGGGGGGTATGAGAGAGGTTGATGGGGGAGGATTGGGATTATGGTATGTTGTGTGTATGTATGAAGGATGTCGATGAAATGTCTTTTAAAAAACTACAGGATTTAAAAAGGAAGGTGAGAGGGCTGGAGAGATGGCTTAGCAGTTAAGTGCTTGCCTGTGAAGCCTAAGGACCCCGGTTTGAGGCTCGATTCCCCAGGACCCACGTTAGCCAGATGCACAAGGGGGCGCACGCTTCTGGCATGTGTTTGCAGTGGCTGGAGGCCCTGGTGCGCCCATTCTCTCTGTCTCTATCTGCCTCTTTATCTCTCTGTCACTTTTGAATAAATAAATAATAAAAAAAAAATTTAAATTTTTAAAAAGGAAGGCGAGAGACTTCCTCAAAAGTGTATATATATAAGAATTAAATGCCTTATGAGCTGGGAGTCTCCCTGATGACTAGTTGCCATACTGGTGGCTGGGAGAGAAAGGCCATCAACTGTCTTAACCAAGAGTGGACCTTGCAAGATGTGTCCACTAGTGTAATAGTGGTATGACTATTATGGGGGTAACCAGCTGCTCTCTGATTGGACTTGAGGCCTGCTCCATGGGAGGGAATCCATGGCTGGCACTGAAAACCTAGTCAAAAGCCTGTGGCTGGCATGGTCATAAGGCCTAGAGAAGAACTACTGTTGTTTGACTAAATGAATATATTGTGCCCATCAAATTGACCTCTAAATATTTATGTATTGCCCACATATTAGTGTCCCTTGCACTTTTAGTTAGAGAAGCTTCTCTTTTTGGATGGCAGTGACCATGGGGAGATTCAAAATGTCAAAGTGGGGGCTCAGAGATGGCTTAGTGGTTATGGCACTTGCCTGCAAAGCCAAAGGACCCAAGTTTGATTCCCTAGTACTCACATAAAGCCAGATGCACAAAGTTACTCATGTGTCTGGAATTCTCTTGCAGTGGCTAGAGGCCTGGGCATACCCATTCTTTCTCTCTCTATCTGCCTCTCTCATCTATCTTTCTCTCTTTCAAATAAATACATAAATAAAATATATTTTTAGATGCCAAAGTGCTAAGAAGTGACAGTTGAATGTTCAGCACCAAATAAGAAATTTCTATCACACCCTCCAAAGCTCAGGGACCATTATGGAAGAAGCAGAGGAAAGAATTAAGAGGCAAGCCAGGCATGGTAGCACATGCCTTTAATCCTAGCACTCAGGAGGCAGAAGTAGGAGGATCTCTGTGAGTTCAAGGCCATCCTGAGACTACATAGTGAATTCTAGGTCAGCCTGGGCTAGAGTGAGACCCTACCTCAAAAAGCATAAAAAGCCAGGCATAGTGGTGCATGCCTTTAATCCCAGCACTCAGGAGGCAGAGGTAGGAGGATCACCAGAAATTTGAAACCACCCTGAGACTATGTAGTGAATTCCAGGTCAGCCTGGGCTAGAGTGAGACCCTTCCTCAAAAAAAAAAAAAAGTTGGGTGTGGTGGTACACACCTTTAATCCCAGCACTTGGGAGGCAGAGGTAGGAGCATCACCATAAATTTGAAACCACCCTGAGACTACATAGTGAATTCCAGGTCAGCCTGGACTAGAGTGAAACCCTACCTCAAAAAAACAAGCAACAACAAAAAACCAAGAAACAAAAACCAAAGGATGGGGAGGGGTACTTTGCAATGCTGACACAAAGTGGCCGTAGCTGTCATGACCTCACAGCAGTTGTTGTTACCTGCATAATACTGGGCCCACCAACGTGTCATGGATAATGGAAGACACACACACACACACACACACAAAGACAACAGAATATGAGAGAGGATAGTTGGGAAGAAGAGGGGTCAGTGGAGGAGGGATGGGGGAATCAAAAGAAGGTGTTAGAAGAGGACTATATACATTTTTAATAAAGTTGTTTAAAAAGTGCTTTAGGCTGTACCTGCAGCTGCTAGGTGACCTGAAGGAACTAGAGACAAAGCAGGCGGCGCTGAACACACTCGGGTGGAGGAGGGCTGACTGTCGCTTGCCCTGCCGTGCTATGCCATGGGTGCCAAGTCGGTAGGATCCCTGCAGTATGCCTCCCGGATGGAGCCACATGTCTGCATGAGCACCGGTGAGGCCCAGGTCAGACTGCAGACATTCAGGGTGATCAGAGTTGACGCCTAGACCCTAGAGGAGGTGGGACCCCATGAGGCAGCTCCGAGCAGATGTAAAGTTCCCGCCAAGACCCATGAGCAAGCATCTTCAGCAGCCCCACGAGATCCTTTGAACTGGTTTGGAATTCTGGTTCCTCACAGTTTGCAGCATGCCCAAGCTAGCTTCTGGGATGGCATCAACCCGCATCAGCTAAGTTCAAAGTCAGATCCGGGGCCTCCAGAAGAAACTCAAGCAGCTCAACCCTGACTCTGGGGCTGCCTGACCTGCATCCAGGAGGCAGGCGCCAAACACAGCTGTTCTTGGATGTCCCTACCTTATCTAAGGCCTTCCCCCTTCCCAAATCATCCCTGCCCCAGCTACTGCTCCTCCTTAAAATGCCCTTGGTCTGAGTTGTTTCTGGCTTTGTGAGATTTGGAATTTGAAGTAACGCTGAAAGCCCTTCCTTGGAAACCACTTCCATGCCCCTGATCTCACAGGTCCCCTCCCTGGGGCTGGGCACAGGGTGAACAGCCAGCCTCGGGTCAGCTGAGGTGTCACTCCTGGATGATGAAACGCTGCACCAGCGGTGGCAGGGGAGGTAGAAGTCATGCTTCTGGGTCACCAGATCCTTGAAAGTAACATGGCTAGAGTAAAAGTCCCTATTCAGCTGACAGATCAGTTCCAATCAGAAAAGACATGAGCTGTCCTTGGTGGTGAACTCCAGAGGTCGGAGCTGGAGGATCTCTTGAACCTGGGCAACAAAGACTCTGTCATGAAGACAAATGACAACTGTACCTCCCCTCCCCCATCCCCCCAAAATAAAGAAAAATCCAGATAGATGGGCAGCCAATAGCAACCACTGCATTTTACTTCAGTGAAAATGGTTTGACTTGTTTGCAAGGAAGCTGGAGGAAGAGACCTTCCCGCTTTCAGAGCCTTGTCTTTAACTGGCAGGGATGAAGCTCAGTCTCCTCGTGCTATTCCCGAATAAGGTCCTCGCTTTACTTTTCTACTGGGCTAACTTTTCAGCAGGTTTTTAAAAAATTAATTAATTAATAGAGAAAGAGAGAGAGAGAGAGAGAGAGAGAAAGAGAGAGAGAGAGAAAGAGAGAGAGAGAATGGGTGTGCCAGAGCCTCCAGCCACTACAAACTAACTCCAGATGTGTGTGCCCCCTTACTGGGCTAACTTCTCAGCAGCTTCTGTTTTTTTTTAATTAATTAATTAATTAATTTGACAGAGAAAGAGGGAGATTGAGAGAGAGAGAGAGAGAGAGAGAATGGGTGCGCCAGGGCCTCCAGCTACTGCAAACTAACTCCAGTCGTGTGTGCCCCTTGTGCATTGGGCTAATGTGGGTCCTGGGGAATCAAACCTGGGTCCTTAGGCTTTGCAGGCAAGGGCCTTAACTGCTAAGCCATCCCTCCAACCCTGGTGGGTTATGTGTGTGTGTGTGTGCGTGTGCGTGTATGTGTGTGTGTGTGTGTGTTTGGGGCATGAGATGAGATGTAATCCTTTGTGAGATGTAAATATTTTTCAGTTTGTCTTTTATAGTGTTTTTTCAAGTTTTTATCGTAAAATAAACTGTACAATAGTTGAACAGCACCTAATAAAGTGAAAACTGTAGCAAATAAATAAATAAATAAAATGCTTTAAATAGCAAAGGTTGTTTTGAAAAAAGCTCAGCCAATGGCACCACCTGGCCTAGCAGATTTTAGCCCATCATGAAAATCCACAGTCAATGGAAAGAGAGAGAGAGAGAGAGAGAGAGAGAGAGACTAAGAGAAGCAGAACTTGGGGAGAAAAGGCTCCCAGACCTGATGCACGGTGGCTCTAGGGTATGGATGGAGCTGCTCTCTCACCTGCACAGCCATCTCAGTCCTCCAGTCACACACGAATGTTGAACTGCACCCCAGCCTGGGTTTGGTGCTGGGCCACAAGGACCAATCCAGTAGACACCAGGTCAGGGGGCCAGGGTAAGGGGAGCAAGAAGGAGGAGTCACACAGTCACTTCAAACCCTGACAATTAACTGTGCTGAAAGGAAGGAAGGCACAGGACAGGTAGTATAGGTGAGGGGTGATGCTGAGGTGTGCACTGGGTCCTACCCAGAGGTGGGAGGGTGGGAAATCGAGAGAAAAGAGAAGGCTAGAAGACTCCCATGTGCTCACAAAGCCAGCTTCCATCCACATGGCCTCTCAAAAGCACAGAGGACACAGAAAGCTCTAGAGCTGAAGGACAGGACAGGCCAGGGCAATTCATGCAGATGAGTAAACTGCCGCCCAGAGAGATGAGGCGGGTGTAGAGGAGACAATGCCTCCAGGCCTCCGATGTTCCCCCGCAGAGGTCTGGATTCCCTGGCCCCAGCAGGGAACCCGGCCCAAGTTGCCCTCTCAGAGCTAGGGAGACCTGGAGTTTAAGCAAAGCTGTCTGTGTGTTTAAATACTGTCATTGACTATTGTAAGTGGGCTTATGAGCCTTATCGGCTTAGATTTGTATCTGCAGGAGAGCTGTTCATCTAAAATAAATATGTTTTTAATAATCTCTGAGTATTTATGGAGCATAAAGCTGTCAGAGACAACGGAGACAAGGATTCCCGAAGTCGCTTGCTGCACATTCCCACGTTAGTCATTAAGGAGACAGACTCCCAGCAGGACAGCGAGCTCCGGCTGCCAGGTACAAACGAACACTTGGGTGATTATCATCTCCGAAGATTTTTTTTAATAAGCTAGTGTTGGTTATTTAACCTACAATAACCACTTAATAACCACAGTAAATTACTTGCAGGTTTAGAAATATCTGTTCCTCCCGGCCCCTCCCAGGACCACCTGTGCCCTGAAGTTTTTTTGAAGGAAATCCGAGGCAGGAGGTTGGCTCTTCCTGCTCTGCTCCAAGTTCTGTTGCAGTGGTACCTAGGGTACCGAGGCCAACTGATTTGAGGGGGGAGGTGTCCCCGTGTCTGAGTGGAGCAGGGTCCACTAAGGAGCCCCACCCTGTTTGTTGCCTATAAGACATCATTGCCATTTTTCCCGAAGCCAGCAGGGGGTGAGGGGTAACCCTCTAGACACCTGCTGGCCGGAAAGCCTTTCCTACTTTACCAGGCTGCCTAAATCATGCTGCCCTCAGCCTGTGAGCTATCATCAGTCACTCTGCATCTTGCACCCAGATTCTGCTGGCCCTGACTAGAAGGTTCTGGTGTCTCCTAACTGACTTTCAATCTCTCTTTTCTTTTTCTTTTTCTTTTTTTAATTTTTTTGTTCATTTTTATTTATTTGAGAGTAACAGAGAAAAAGGTAGATAGATAGAGAGAATGGGCACGCCAGGGCTTCCAGCCACTGCAAACGAACTCCAGATGCGTGCGCCCCCTTGTGCATCTGGCTAACGTGGGTCCTGGAGAATCGAGCCTCGAATTGGGGTCCTTAGGCTTCACAGGCAAATGCTTAACCACTAAGTCATCTCTCTAGCCCATCTCTTTTCTTTTTCTTATTTACAAAATTTCATTGTAGAATATTCCACACACTCAGCAGCATGGGCCATGTGAGTTGGTAGTGTTAAAGAATAGTGAAGTAACTGGGCATGGTGGTGCACGCCTTTAATCCCAGCACTCTGGAGGCAGAGGTAGGAGGATCACCATGAGTTTGAGGCCACCCTGAGACTACATAGTGAATTCCAGGTCAGCCTGAGCTAAAACAAAAAAAGAATAGTGAAGTGAACCTGGGTGTTCCCCACCGCCATTGAATGAAGACAAAGACGCTTTCAGACTCCTGCAGCTCCCCCTCCATCCATGCCCCGTCCTCAAGTGCTGGCTGTCCCGGAGGTGCGGTGAAGCTGCCTGCCTTGTGGACTGCTCCGTCTTGCTGCTTTTTTTTTTTAATGTCATACAAATGGAATCAGACCTGTGTATTCTTCTGTGACTTGATTGTGTCAGGCGACATTGTTTCTGTAATCCATTCCTACTGCTGTGTGTACCCACAGATTAATCACTGCCAGGGCGCGTGGGACCCCATTGTCTGAACACCCACTGCATCTGTGTGTTCTCTCGGGAGTAGGCACGTGGGGAGCTTCCAGGGTTTCTTTTGTCCCAGAAAGCACAGTGCTGCTGCGCGGGTCCCCGACACGTTTCCTGGCCACTTCTGACTACACAATCGGGGTCCAGGTGAGCTGTGGGGGTCACAGGTGTGGGAATGGTCAATTGTGACTCTGAGGGGTGGTCCTGGTGTCCCAGCAGGCACTCAGACCCTTCTGTTGTTCTCTGCAACCAAACTCCTCATTTCCCATGTCCTAACGAGGTGGAGTTCAGATGAGCTGATCAGAGCAATCTGCGGCCTAGGACCAGTGGTACTTTGGACCCAGCAGGGCCATTCCACCTCTGAGGCCCCTTCAGCTCAGGCAGGGCCACCCTTGCTGGTGTGGCCCAGCTCCCAGCTGAGCTGAGAAAGCCCTGTGATTTCTACTCAACCAGACCACCAGTCTAAGAAAACCAGAGGCTAGAGAATTCAGTGTCATAGGTGGGAACTCCCCATCCTGCCAGCCATCCTGAAGCAGGGGCTCCCCACCCTGCCAGTTCTGAGCCCCACCAGCCTTGGATGCTCAGTTGCCATCTGTGGGAAGCTGGTCAGACACAAATGAATGATGGGTTCTTTGTGGCTGGTTTTGCAGGTGGTGGGTAAAAACTTTGAAGAAACACTTGTGAATCAATGGGGGCCTGTGTGTGATAGAGGTGCATGAGAGATGACCCCCCCCACTTCCATCGATGCCCACCAGAGGCCCCACAGACACCTGAGCTGATGCTGTCCTGAGAGAGCCCAGGACCCCAGTGCGACCCTCTGTTCCCTCTCACCTTCAGGGGTGCCAGAAGAGCACTGGACAGCAAAGAGGCGCCCTCCCCCAGTTGCCCACAACTCTCCTGGCTTTGCACACCTGGTGGGGGCACAGGAGGGGCGTTCCTCGAGGTCCCCACCCTTCCTGTCCTGAAAGTAGAGAAAGGGGTGAATGGGCAGAGGCAAGAACTCCAGTGGGTACATGCTAGAGGCTCACTTGGTGGTCACAGAGATGACAGCCATCAGTCATGTTAAGCACAGCACTGGGACACACCTGTACCCAGCCAAAAAAAATCATGGAGACTTCTTGTTATTAGCAGGAAACCTTCCTCACACCCCCACTCTGCCCACCAGGGCCAGGCATGACCTATCAGCTGCCCTGAGGAATGGGAGGTGGAGAATCTTAGTGTTTTGAGCTCTACTGTCAGGGGGAAGGGGCCACGTGTCTGCAGACAGGCGGAGCTGGGTTTTGTAGGTTGAGTAGAAGTTCGCCACAAGCAAGAGGCTGAGGGGACAGCACAAAGTGTGAGAGCATGATGGTGACAGTATGGGTCATAAGGCTTAGAGTGTGGTGACAAGAAGAGGGGGCCAGGCATGGAGGCACATGCCTTTAATCCCAGCACTCAGGAGACAGAGGTAGGAGGATCGCTATGAGTTTGAGGCCACCTTGACACTACATAGTGAATTCCAGGTCAGCCTGAGCTAGCGAGACCATACCTCGAAAGAAGAAGAAGGAGGAGGAGAGGGTGGAGGAAGGTGGACAAGGGAGGATGCTGTGGTCAGGTTGGGGTTCTCAACAGTTTTGGATTCTCTACGGCAGCTCACAGAGAGTTATCCCATTGTACCATTGGGCCCAGGACCTGTGTACTACCTACTGCAGGGTCTTAAGAAACTCTAATGGCCTTCTCACTGTCCCATCTGACAGCTCGCCTCTTCCCCACTCCCAGAGCTGAGAGGCTCGGAACAAAGGAGGGAGGGAAGGCAGCTGTGGGCATAGGCACATCACCTCCCTGGCAGTGTCCTGTTCTCTTGCTCCTGTCCAATGACAACAGGTTGGCTCTCTGGTATGGGGAAAGGGTTTAGTAGATCTCCATACACTCAACATCTATGCTGTGACCAATGCCTCCTTGCCATGAACTGTCCTAAGAGCCAAGAACTAGGGCCAGGCCTGATGTATAGTCAGAGAGGACTTCTCTGAGGAGGTAACACAGCACTGGTTCAGAGTGACCAGAAGCCAGCATGATGGAGGTCTGGACACAACTCTATAGGCAGGAGCCTACAAGGAGGGGGTCATGACCACAGCAGAGTGAGAACAGGGCAGCTGCCATCTGTGTGGCTGTGGCTCTCAGTTGGCCACGTCTCATCCTGGCTCAGTGGTCCCCCCACTGCCTGGTTTAGTCCAGTCTGCCCGGTGGTCCCCATCAGCTGACTCAGTCCAATCTGCCCCACCACCTGGCTAGGTCCAGCCAGCTCAGAGGTCAACATGGACCCTGCCCTGAGCCCAACTGTCAGATGCCATGTCCCATCAGCTGCCTCTTCCTCGGCAGCTGTGAGCAACTTTCTCCCTGCAGTCTGGGGTGACATTAATGGCCAGTTCCGGTGCTGTTGCCCCAGGGGAAAGCCAGCGCACCAGCCCACAGTCAACAGCACAGGTTGGTAGCTGCTGGGAAGGGCCTTGCTTGGAAGGGCTGTGTGACTTGAAGAAGTCTCTCGCCATCTCTGAGTCCCAGTTCTTCTAGTCATACTGGAGGTAAGGACAGAGGTCACCCTTGGGCATGGTGCTGGGAGGACGTGGACACCCAGGACAGGGAGCGTTGTGTCTCTGGACTCCGCAGCCTTTGCCTTCTTAATTAAGGTGGGGCCAGGAGCCTTGGATGTGTAGAGCACCCCTCATTCCTTGATGTGACATTCCTTCCTTCCCCATGGCATGAGCTTGACTCTGAGGTACAAGTAAGGGGGTCTCCTGGGAACCAGTGCTCACCCAAGGGAGTCTCCCCGAGTAGGCATCTGGGAGCTCCTAGCAGTAGCAGAGGGAAGACGTTCTGAGGAGTGAAGTGTGAGCTTGCTCTCTTCTGTTAATAGCTTCTGCAAGAGCCTCTTGCCTTCCGATTCAATTTATTCCCATCTGGGCCCCGCTGTCCCCATCAATTCTGCTAATAAAGAGTGGTGGACGGCCGTGACCCAGGCTGCAGCAGAGGCCTCTTCCAAGCTAATTAACCGGCCTGAACAATCCCTTTTAATACTTCTGTGTTCAATGCCCTAAAAGGAAGAATAAACTGGGGGAGGGGTGGCTACGAGGCAGGGAGGATGCAGCCGGCTGGGAAGGATGTGGGAGCAGGTCCCTCTGCCTCCTGGGGTGTGAGGGAGGCCTTGCTCTGCTGTGACCAGGCTGGAGTTTTCTTTATCTTGGGTTTGGCCTTGCTGGAGTGTCCAATCCCTTCCGCTGAACCAGCCTCAGGCCTAGAGCCTGGGTGGGAAGGAGTAACTCTGAGAGCTGTCCACTCCTTAGTGCTGAAAAAGTCACCTAGGCCCATCTTGCAGCCTGCAGAGTTCTCAGAACTCAAGCTAACCCTGCAGCTTCTGACAGCTACTGAGTATCCCTTGTCCTGCCAGTGACTCTGACCCAGGCCCTGGCCACATACCTGGTGGCAGCTTGGGAGCAGAAGAAGGGAGAGGACTATAGACAAGCCCCATTCTCCAGAGAGGGCAGTCTCCTGCAAACAAGACCTTGGGAGACAGCCTGTAATTATAGCTGCAATTCCTATGTTCCATGGCAGGCATGGGAGAAGATGGGAGGCAGAGAGCTGGCCACAGGCTGGTGGGGTCAGCACACTAACCTTACACACAGCTGTGCTCAGGTGCCCCGCCCCCGCTCCTTTGTTGCATGCCCACATAGTGCTCAAGGGCTTGGGAGGGGGTGGTGGGATGGACAAGAAGATGGGGTTCTGTCCCCTGTGTGTAGAGGTGTGGAGTTCATTTCTGGGTAAGGATGGCCTCTGATCTTGTCTGGGCCACGGAAGGAGCTAGGCCCAAACTTCAGCCTGGCCCTTCCCACCTCTATGGCTAAGGGAGGGTCACTCAGAGCTGCTTCCCATCTGTTCCAGACCTTGGAGTTTCTTGGGGTTAAGAAAACTGCCAGGAGCAGGGCAGACGTGCCTCAGATGTAAGAGTTTGAACCAAGTCCTTATAACCCTAGAGCATATGATTTACTAAAACATTTGAAAATAGCCCTCCCATTGTGACCAGGTGGGACAGTTAAAAACTCACATCACGGGGGCTCACAAGCTGCTGGCTGCCATTCTGACCTGCTTCGTCCCTCTCCCACAGGAGTCCCTTAACAGTTGCTGCTGGAGAGATGTCCTCTGCTAGTCGGCATGATCCCCATAGGCTCTTGTGCCAGGGTAAAAGGAGATTCTGCTCTCTTATCCAGCCATTGTCTTCATCCCACTCTCAGAAGGGCAGCACACTGATATATACTCCTCTCTTGACTATCTCCTCTCTGTATGGTTTATTTACTTCTCCATTATGCCTATAGGCATTGGTAGGAGGGGTTGTGCCACAGCCACACAGGAATAGAAATGGAGACAGTTTATTGTGAAAGAGAGAGGCACTCCTGAAATGCAAGTGGGCTAGTGAGCTGGAAAAGGCACACACAAAAGCTCTGGCCTCCAAGCCACATGGCCATTTAGAAATCATTTATATAGCTTTGACCCTTTCTTGCATTTGGGGTGTTCTGGGGTCTCTCACCCCATGCTCTACTGTTACATGCAGCCAGCATTGGGGAGGCTTGGTCTCCCCAGTCACCATCTTGTTTCTGGGACAAAACACCTAACCAGAAGCAGCTGATGGGAAGAAAGTTTTTATTTCAGCTTATGGTTTCAAAGAATGTTCCATCATGTCAGGGCAAGCATGGCAGAGCAGGCAAATGGGACATCAAATCTTTTTTTTTAATTTTCAAATTTTTTTATTAACAACTTCCATGATTATAAAAAATAACCCATGGTAATGCCCTCCTTCCACCACTTTCCTCTTTGAAACTCCATTCTCCATCATATCCCTTCCCCCTCTCAATCAGTCTCTCTTTTGTTTGGAGGGACATCATATCTTGTCATAGCATCAGGAAGGAGGTAGTCTGAGCGGGCTAGCTTGGAGCACCCAGTGGGCTATGCCAACAAGCCTCAGGCTCCACCCCCAATGACACGCCTTCGCCAGCCAGCGAGGCTCCACCTCCCAAAGCCTCCACAGCTTTCTCAAACTGCCACCGGCTGGGGAACCAAATATTCAAAATACATGAGCCTCTGGGGGACATTTCACTTAAACTACCCAGTGTCATCTCCTCTTTATAAGTTGAGCTTGATGTTGACCTCCCCAAGTCCCTATTTTTCTGCCACGTTAGGAAGGCAGAGACCATATGCCTTGGAGTCAGGGAAGGCTGGGAGCAGCAGGGATTGGGACAGGTGGCATGCTGGACTGCTCAGAGCCTGCAGGTTCTGGTAAGCTGCTCAGATTTGATGGGAAGAAACCCCCGAGAACTTTGTATTTTAAAAGGTTCTCTCTCACAGGCTGCTGGGCCACATTCCAGTTTTCCAGTGCTAAACTCCAAAGCTTAGAGTCTAGAGGGAGGCCACTGCCTCTGCTTACTCACAGTGCTAAGGGCCAGGATTTGGGGGAAGCTCAGCTGGAGGGCCCTTCACTCGAGTGCTGGGCTCGGGTCTCTACCTCCAAGGTGGCTAGGCTTGCATGGCAGGGTGCCTGGCACCCTTCTCTCTCTTTAGGGTGGCATCTCATCCCCTAGCTTCTCTGTGTGGCTTTAGCTGCATGCAGCTCACGGGGTCAGAGGCCTCACTTGTTTCTGCACAGGTGGGAGCAATCACTCTAGTTCTTGGCTATGTCTAGAAGGGTTTAGCCACCCCACCAAGGAGCACATAAAGCAGGAGACAGGCTCTCAGCGACCTCCGGAAGATGATTTGCCCTAAGGGATGGATGGTAATGTGGAAATGAAGGGTGGGGGTAGGGGTAGCATTATGCAGGGAGACTGAGGTGATGGATGAAGACCAGGGGCAGCAGAAGAGAGAAGAAATGGATGTCAGTATGGGAGACCATGCTGGGGAATTGGTGATTGGACAGATGGAGAGGAGGAGGAGGAGAAGGAGGAGAGAAAGGCTAAAAGGAGGCTCAAGGCTCTGGCTTAAGTCATTGTATTAACTCTGCCTTTTATTGCCTGTGCTTTAACATCTGGGGGCCTTGTTCTGGAGAGACATGTTCCCCATCCCCTGGTTTAGCTAAGTTCAAGAATAACACCCAGGATTGTAGATTTTGAATGCAGAATACCTCATTCAAAAACCCACTCCTCAACCTTTCCTCTTGGGCTCTCAGAACCCCACTGCTCTCAGTCACTCCAGGGCCAGGCACCAATAAGCAAGACCATCTGCTCCCCCAAAGCCCTTTCCCGCCTGCCCTCCTCCACCCACACAGGCCCATCCCACAGTCGCCAGTGATGATTTTGTCCACGGGCCTCATCCCTGCCTCCCGACCCACCCACTGTGTCCTTGTCCTTGTGTGGCTCTGGTAATGCAGTGTGCTCCCCTTTCTTTGAGAACTGTGAGGAACAAGCTGTCCTTTTTTTTTTTTTTTTTTTTTTTTTTTTTTTTTTTTTTTTTTAGTAGGGTCTCACTCTGGCCCAGGCTGACCTGGAATTCACTATGCAGTCTCAGGGTGGCAATCCTCCTACCTCTGCCTCCCGAGTGCTGGGATTAAAGGCGTGTGCCACCACACCTGGCTTGAAGCTGTCCTTTAATGGCAGATTTTGATCTGTTGGCCTCACCATACCTGAATAATAATCATACCTATATTTGTTTCAAATGTTTTATTTATTTGCAAGGAGAGAGAGAGAAAATATTCCAGAGCCTCCAACCTCTGCAAATGAACTCTAGATGCATACACCACTTTGTGCATATGGCTTTATGTGGGTACTAGGGAATCAAACCTGGGTCATTAGGCTTTGCAGGCAAGTGCCTTAACTGCTGAGCCATCTCTCCAGCCCACACCTATATTTTTTATGCTCAGAGACTAAGATACCCCAGAGAGAGTTGTGTGGTTTTGTCAGGAACAGTAGCCTGCTCACTTGCCAGCACTGCCTCCTGTGGCTAGAGGAAGAAGGGCAGAGGAGCCCACCAAGAGGGGTGTCAGTCCATACCACCCCTCCCTCTGGTACCTGCTGTGAGAGTGTTCCTATGGCAACCTCATGAGTGGCAAGAGCCAATCCCCTTCTCCAACAGGTGGATTCAGCTGAGAATGGAACTGGGATGAATAGTTGTTTCTCTTAATTAGAAAGGCAACATATTGTTATAGTTATAGCTGCATCTAAAAGCATTCCAGGAGAAATCCAGACACACTGCCTTCTCTTGTCTCTCACACAATGACTGCTGCCTGTCTGCAGAATCATCTTAGTGCTTATATGTTCAATGGACAGTTTTGCTTTCCTCTGCTGTACCCGCACGCATCCACTCGTACGGGCAGTGTTGGGTGGCAATCTCTTCTGGGTGTCCTGGTAGCTCTGATCCTTGAGTTCTGGCATGGAGGGAGCTCAGTGGGCTCCCCTCCAGCTGCTAAGCACAGCTGCCTGGCTTGAGATGCAGGGCCAGGTCTGACATGCCACGAGTGAATCTCCATGGCTAAACTGCCAGATCTGAAGGAAGGCAGCCGAGGGCGCTGCCAAGCCAGGCACCGTGGGGTGGCAAGCAGCCAGGCCAGGCCGGAGCCATTCCAGGCAGCTCATGACCAGCTGCTCTGGGGTTATATTTAGTCCTTTCTGCCAGGGACAGCAGGGTGCCGGGGCTCCCCAGGCCAAGGGACCATACGCCGCCTAAGTGGTCCCTGGCATTGGGCATGTGAGATCGTTTTCCATTTTGAGGACATTATTTTAAAATGTTTCAGTGAGGAAACAGGAGGAAGGGAAAGCTGTTTTGGAATACGAGAGACCCAAAAGAAATATAGCAACCTTGTTTGCATTCCGATTCCAGCAACCCAACTCTGAAGAGATTGCTAAAGACATCCGGGCACATTCACACATAGACTGAGAATTAAAGGATATTAAAAAATTATTAATTTTGTTGAGTGTGATGATACTGCGATTAGATGTCTTCAACTCCTTATCTACCAGAGACACAAATTGAAATATTTATGATAAAATGATATGGCGACGTTGAGGACTTGCTTTAACATACTAAAATTATGCGTGCACGTGTGTTGGGGGTGGAATAACATTGGCTGCGAGCTGCTATCTCTGGAAGCTAGGGCTGGCACATGCTTTCATTATTCTATTCTCTCTACTTTTGTGTGGAGTTGACACTTTCCATAATAAAATGCTAAAAAGTGCTCCAGACCTTATATTCTTGCCCATGGCTTTTTTGCAGTCTTTCTTTTTTTTGCACCGCTTGCTGGGGGTGAATCCCTAGGGGCAGGATTACCTGGTCCAGAGGCTTCCCGCTTCTTTCCTGGCTCTGAGCACACACTGGCAAGTGACTTGCCCAGAGGACGGGGTGACAATTTACGCTCCTGTGAGCGTGGGGCACCTGGAGCCTTGGCTGGGCAGCCGTCCTGGCAGGCGCTCGCTCTTCTTGACTCTCACTGAGTCCGTAGGTAAAGCAGCTGTTGATTTCCAGCACTTTGCTTCCAGCTTTTTGATTGGGATGAGGCAGGGGCCACTTGCTCCTGGCTGGCCATCTGTGCTTTCCCCCGGGGCCTACTCACCTGTGAGGTCTTTTGCTTGGAAAATGTAACCACCACATGATAGTGACTTTGAACTCTCTCGATACAAATGTTTCTTGGTGTTTTTCTTACTTTTTTTCTTTTTTCATTCCTTTTATAATGACATGCTGGAGCTAGGAAGATGGATTAGCAAAGCTTGCTTGCCTGGGTTCAATTCTGCAGGACCTATGTAAAGCCAGATGCATTTGGAGTTCATTTATAATGGCAATACACACACACACACACACACGCACGCACGCACACGCACACATACACACAGATGTGCAAAATAAATATTTTTTAATGGCATGCATAGTCAATACATTCTATTTTTACTTTCTTATGTCATTTTCCTATTTTTTTTTTCAATTCTGAGGCAGACATTTATATTTCTAAATATCGGCCAAGGTACCAACTATGTTTCACTAGATTTTCTAAGATTACTTACAGCTGAATTTTTAATTCATTTTGAATTTGAGTCTATAGCTCAAGATACAGATTCATGTTTTATTTTTTTTTTCTTTTTGAAATTCATCTCCAGATATCTCAGCATCATGTTGGGAGCCATTTTCCTGCTCCTCAGTCTTGATTATTTGTGAGTGATTCACCACCCATACATCTGGCAGCTCTCAGCTCTTTCTTCCACTAGGTCTCCATTTTTGAGTCAGCACATAGCTTTAGTCACCACTATTGTGAAGTGTGCCTTGGTATTGGACACTCATGGGCTCCACACACCCGCCCATCTGAACTCCTCTTAGACTCCGGCAGCACTGCCAGCCTTCCTGGTCCCCCTACCCTGCGATGCTCTTGACCAGGAGAGACAGAGGAGACAAGAGCTGGAATTCCACTTTTGCCACCAGCTGTGTTTGGACAAGTCCTTGGGACTCTCTGGGGTTCAAAGCAATGGTATGACTTATCAGCTGGCTAAAATGTCTACATTTAACACATATTCAGCACACGCTTACACGTTGAGATTTATAAACCTCCCCTGGGGCGTAACAGAAGCTGTGAGTTGGTAGGCATGGGAGAGAGCCCAGGGCACCTCCTTTAAAGTGGGGGGGTAGGTGTCATCCTCTTTGGCAGGAGCTCACAAGGGGGTTCTGTCAGCCTGCAGGGCTGGGGGTGGGGACCAGTTCAGGTGAAGGGCACTAAGGCACCTCATCTCCATGCGAGCCATAGCTGTTCACAACCCCGTTTCCATGGTGATTGCCTGGGGATGAGATCACCTTCCTCACAGCACTGGGCATTCTGCCAGGGAGCTGGCCAGAGGAGCCAGCCATGGGGAGGCACTGATGTCCCTCCTGGGCAGCAGAGGTGGGTTCATGGGCACAGTGACCAAAACCAGCCAGAGCCACAGAACAAGTCACTTCTGGCCCTCCAGGCAGCAGACCTGAGCTGAAGTGAGGTATGACGGGGTGGGGTCAGCGTAAGAAAGAGACGCACTCAGTGTACTTCGGACACCTGGAAGAGGGAGGTGGAACCTTAGTCCGCAGCATTCCTCAAGCCCACAGATTTGTTACATCCTAGCGGATGACCTTGTGACCTTCCACACCACCACAGCTCCGGCCCCTCAAACACACCCGACATACAGTAGGTGTTTGCCAGGGCACTGGTTCACCGTGCCTTCCAGTCCCACCTGCCTCTCCACCTCCACTGTGAAGGGGATCGCTGCCTCCGATCTCTTTCAGCGGGAAATTGAGGCAGAAAGAGTCTTTAATCCAAAGTGATCCAGCAAGGGAGAAGCCATGGCTGCCAAGTAGACCCAAGGTTGGTCTCTCAGCCTCCTGACAGGGTGGCCTCATGCTGACAGCTTGTCCGGGCCACAGACATGCACAGACTGGCCCCGTGCCAGGGTGACTCTTCCTCCACGGCAGCCTCCCGCTAACGTCTGGGCAGGGGCTTCCTGCAGGGGCTGATGTGTGAGGGATTTATGGGTCGTGGTTCAAAATGAAAAGCAATTCAATTCAATCCCAGGGCAGCAAGAGTTTCCCAGAGCCTCACTAAGTGGGCCTGGAGCAGCGATCAGCACTGCAAACCTATTAGCCCACAGCCGGCATCTGAGTCACAGGGGAGGAGCCTGGAAGCTGCTGCACCCAGCAGGCTGCACTGTCAATTACACTCCTCTCTGCTTAATTAAGTCATAAAACACCACCCGTGTCTGGAGAAGGGCCAGAAGGCCATGGTAGCTCTGCTGCCGATTCCTGCTGCCAGCGCCACACACCCATCAGGCTGGGAGGCCACTGAAGGGCCAAGCTGACAACTGTCCTACGCACGACTCAGTTCTCCTGTGGAGGCTCTGGGATCTTGCTGGTCACTACTGCCACCCCTTTGCTGCCCCAAGAGGCCAAGCAGGGTGGTGCAGTGGCTAGATCGTGCTCTGAGCAGCACTTGGGTTCAGACTACTCAGCCGTGTAAACTTGGCCCCATTCTTTGCTTCATTTCTCCACATACACCTAGAAGGATGGGTAGCATCTACATGTATCATGGGCACTGGATGGGTACACATTAAGCCCGGCAGGGGCTGGGACAAGCTGTAATGTGTCCCTGTCTCACTGCCCATCTTTGGAAGTCTGTCTACCTGTCCCTAGGCCCTCATGGGCCCACATATCTGTATTTGGATGAACATCATGCTGGGTGCAGGGCAGATGTGGCAGTACCCTCTTCATGGGAAGGTCTGAGGGAGGAAGCACCCTACCCTATGTCCACAAGTGAGCGAGCAGCTCAGGGCTTGCCTCAGCAGGGGCCAGCAGGCTTCCCTGATGGGCAGATGGACCAAGGAATCAACCATCTGAGTTCTTCCCTTTTGAACTTTTCTTGGGCCCCAGAGATGAAGATGAAGTGAGTGTTGGGCTAGAAAGTCACCAACCCAGTGCCAAGCATTTCCAGCTGGAATCCCAGCTCTCCGACAGGCCTGACCCCAGCCCCCGACCCACCCCCTGGTTCTCATCCTCAAAATTCTCACTTGAAGAGTGGGTGCCACACAAGTACCCTAAGCTACTGGCTCAATATCACTCCTTCTCTTCCTGGGGAATAAAACATCACTGGGGAGGAGCAGCCACTGCCTAAGCACAGGTCCTCCTGGTGCCTTATCAGGCTCCCTTGTGACTCAGAGTGGCCAGGCCCCTGGCCAGAGACGAAACATCCACAGTGCTGTGACAGTCAGGCACGGTCTAGTTCACCCGTGGACGTGCTATCTGTGCAGATCATCCGAGGCTGCTCAGAGCTGAGAAAGCGGCGGGCACCTGCCTTCCGACACTTTGCCGAAGGACAGAAACACACCTTGGTGATTTTGTCCCCTTTGACCTAGGGCCTTCTGTTTCTATTTTGTAGAGCTGAGAGCATGTCACACAGGCACGTTGAGGTCACCACACACAGGGGCTCTCAAAGCCCTCACCTGTGTCCTATATGGAGCAGATGCACAGCAAAATGCATCTATTCACTCCAGCCTGGCCCACCACCAGCCTGATGACCTGCACAGGTGCAAGGTAAGCGAGGCGGCTCCGGGGCCGTCAGAACATGCCTGGCTACAGTCTGCCCTGCAGAGCAAGCAGGGCTCTCTAGTGTGACGTGGAAAGAGCCTGCAGCGGGGGAGGGAGGGGGAGAGGGAGAGGGGCACTGGAGGAGGGTCCTGACCTTGAGTTGACCTAGTAGGAGGGCAGTCCAGGATAGAGGCTTTGTGCATGGGCACACTTGAGGCAGGGATGGTCATGCCTAGCACACGGACCCGCAAGGTGCATGGAGGAGCTGTGGAGGGGGCGGGGGGCATGGCATCTATACAGCAGTTAAGGTGGGAACATCCTGGAGGGCTACAGCCTAGCTTCATCCCAAGTCTCTTCTCTCTGGGTCTCAGTATGGCTCATATCACCCAGGCCATCCCAAATGGGATGTCATCACAAGCTATCTGCTGGTCACATGTAGGGCAGCAACAAGTCCCTGATCAATTCTGATCCCCGTTGAAAAACTAAACCAAGTCTCAGAGGGCCCCCACCCCAAAGTGGCCAGAGCCACTTGCCACAGGGAGAAAGCAACAGTGAAGGCCAATACGGTGAATGCCAGAACGTGCCAACCCAGCCAGCCACACTAACTATCTTAGGGCGGGGCCTGATGCCAGAGCTCCACACGTGGGAGGCGTCACAGCCAGGCCGGAAGCAATTTGAGACTCACTGGGCAATGTCATTAGCGGGAGGGGAAAGAGTCGTTGCTGATCCACACGTGGCTCTTGGGGAGCCTCAGAGGTCACAGGTCGCTGCAAGGCTCACGACAGAAAGCAAAGCTGGTGGCTTGGCATGGATGGGACCAGACTGGATCCATAGAGGGCACACTGAGAAATGAGGTCCTTCTGAAGGGGACAAGCAGGGGACAGAGTGAAAGATGAGTGGCACCTACCCTCCTCTGACATCTTGCGGTTCATGCTCTGCCACGCTAGAGGCAGGGTCCTCTTGTCCCACAGTAGGCACTATCTCCAGAAGGGAAGGAGAGGCTGATGTGGGTCACAGAAAAGGAAAACCAGCCCAACCCCAGATCTTCATGGTATCCATGGCAACTGCTACCCCCAGCGCCAGCGTCTTTTCTAATCTTTTGGACCTCCAGCAGGGCTAGAGGGACAAGAGCCTGGATTGTAGGTGCTGGAGAGTCACAAGAGTGAAGATATCACCCAAGGAAAATTCTAGAATGGACAAGTACATGCACAGTATGAGGTCCAAAGAGCTAGTCAGCGGGTACCAGGAGTGAGCGGGGCTCGCGAAGGACATTTCATTGGGTGACCTCATCATTTGCATGATACATTATGGAGAGTGGGGCAAAGCTACTCCCTGGACAGATGCTTGACTTCCTGTCACTCTCCGTTTAGGCGCTTTCACACGGCTTGAGGCATTTTCTTCAATGGGAAGGGAAGAGAAAATTCAGGGCAATGTCTGATTTCATTCAAGATTCTCATGGGCCATCAAGAGCCACTTGGGGCTCTCAGTTGTGACAGTTTTAACCAATATTTACTTTGTGGGTCAATTTTGGTGAAACTGAAATGGGAGCCACAAGCATGGTAAACAGACACATCTATCATGGATTAATTTGGGTATGCTTACATCCCCTTCAATAAATAGAAAATTAATTACTGTTAAGAGGCTGCTGTAGGTAGCTAAGTGGAAGATGAATAGACACAAGCAAATAACTTCCCCAGAAATATGAGCAACTGGTTAAAGAAACTGTGACAAGCACAGAATCATGCTCTGGTGGCCCCTCTGCACAGGGACTTGTTGCTGCCCTACATGGATGTGGCCAGCAGATAGCTTGTGATGACATCCCATTTGGGATGGCCACCTTACCAGACATGCCCATCTAACGGCTGCACACACCCAGCCACTGAGGGAGGTAGAGATGTCCAGTTCACTAGACAAGTCCAGCAGGCCCCAGAGCTCCTCACCCTCCAGATGAGGTCAGGCTTGCACGACCTCTCATGCCCTTGACCTCTCTATGTCCAGTCCTGCTTCCTTCCTTTCTGCCAACAGTTGGCTTCCTGGAGAATTTGATTGTTATAAAAATGCCATAGAAAGCTGGGCATGGTGGCGCACACCTTTAATCCCAGCACTCAGGAGGCAGAGGTAGGAGGATGGACTTGAGTTCGAGGCCACCCTGAGATGACAGAGTTAATTCCAGGTCAGCCTGGACCAGAGTGAGACCCTACCTCGAAAAACCAAAAATAAATAAATAAATAAGTAAATAAATAAAATAAATAATGCCATAGAAAAAAATCTCACAATAACTACAGAAAGGACAAAACAGTTAAGGACAAAGGCTTAAATTATTATTATTTTTTTTTCAGTTTTCTGAGGGATGGTCTCACACTAGCTCAGGCTAACCTGGAATTCACTATGGAGTCTCAGTGTGGCCTTGAACTCTCAGTGATCCTCTTACATCTGCTTTCTGAGTGCTGGGATTAAAGGCATGCGCCACCATGCCTGACACTAAATTATTTTAATATAGAACAATAAAGGCAGAGATGTGTCCTGGTTCAGGACAATATACACTGCATGATGGAGTCACTTTGACTTTAGATGTCAACTTGGCTGGGCTTAGGGTGACCAGATGGTTGCTTAGGCATCGTGTGTGATGTGTCTGTGAGGTATTTCTGAAAGAAAATAAAATCAGTGAGCTGTGTAAGAAATACCTGCCCCCATGTGGGAAGGCATCACACACAGAGTCCAAATAGGGCAAGGAGGCAGGGAGAGGTGACCCCTCTTGCTTGGACTATCCATCTTCTCTTGCCCTTGGGTGTTTTTCCAACTCTCATACAAAAGGTGGGGGGGTATGGTGGTTTGATTCAGGTGTCCCTCATAAACTTAGGCGTTCTGAATGCTAGGTTCCCAGCTGATGGAGATTTGGGAATTAATGCCTCTTGGAGGGAGTGTACTGTTGGGGATGGGCTTATGGGTGTTACAGCCAGTGTCCCCTTGCCAGTGTTTGGAACACTATCTTGGTCCTGTTGTCTGCTTTATGTGGGCCAGGAGGTGATATCCACCCTCTGCTCATGCCATTGTTTTCCCTTTGAGCCTGCTAGCCAAAATAAACCTTTTTCCCACAAGCTGCTCTTGGGTGACTTCTACTAGCAATGTGAACCTGACTGCAATAGGGGGCTTCTGAGCCTCTGTAATTGTGTGCATCTTTCTCCCAAATAAGTAGCCTCCAGCCTGTCTACTTGCCTACTAACCTTCCTACCTACTAATCTACCTATCTATCCATCCTTCTGCCCATCCTTCCATCCATCTATATCTTGACCTCTAGCTATTTCTCTATCATTTTCTAACTGTTTCTAATTTCCTGGAGCCCTGTGCCCTGTGTTACAACCCCTTCCTGTGTGAAATTCTAAGCTGCAACCGACCCATCCCAGTGCTAAATCCATACCAATACTGAAAATGTTCGCCAATTTAAAAGAAAACACATCATTCGCCTGAATAAAAAAGAGATTGAGAAATCCCCCAGTGCCCAAACACATGGACCATGGTGATATGACAGCAGAGAAAACTATTAGCCAGACAAAGTAAGGTTAGTAAGTCAGTGACACAGCTAGGATCAGCAGGTGTGTGGGAGGCTAAGTATGTCTTCCACAGAGGGAAGAATGCCTCAGAGAGAGAGAGAGAGAGAGGAAGAGAGAGAAGGAACATAGGAATCTGCTGGAGTTTCATTAAAGCCTCTTTCTCTCTCACACACACATACTCCCTGGCACTCCATTCATAACAAACATGAACTCATGAGGAGCCAAATCCAGTCTGTGGTGATGAAATATATAACATTTCACACAAGAGATGAAGAGCTGGGCATACTGCAGAGCCATGCAGAACAGAGGACTAAACTGATGGAATGTGACAAAGAGCAATGAGGAGACAATGTGGTTTCAATATCTACTCCTGGGGATTCCACAAAGGAAAAGGGACAGACTAGATAAGAAGCAATATTTTCAAAAAAATAAGACTGGGAAACTCTAGAATTGACAAAATAATCTTTGTATTGAATCAACTCCTGAACTGTATTGAAAAGAAAATCGGCATAAGACAAAAAAAAAATTGGATATGTTGCACTAAAATTCATCACACCAAGAATCCCCACAAACGGTTGCAAACAAAATCCTGGGTTTCCTACAGGTGGAGACTGCATCTGTAGCAGTGAAGGCTGGAAGATATCCCAACGGCATCTTCCATGTGCTGCCCAGAACAACCTTGACCTAGAGGTCTATTGCAACCCACTTGTCAAAGGCTGATAAGGAGATGAGGAAGGCTTGGGACATAACAAGAATCCAGGCAGGTTTATTGCCCTCATAGACCCTCAGCTGTGGCTAACAGTCCACAGAGAAGCTGTGGAAGGTAAGAAGCAGAGGTAGGCATGGCCGCATGCTCTGTGTGAAGCATGGAAGTAGTGATTACAGGCCGAGGATCTGCAAGAGGAGCCAAGAGCAAAGAAATGACGCTGAGAACTGTCTCCACTGTGTCCACTGTGGAAGGGTGATGGCATTGATCCAGTCAATGAAAGACGCTAAATGTGGAGGGATTAAATAAGTCTGTGAAAGGATAAAGTTCCACAGATAGGTAAATATTAACAAAGGAAAGCAGACATAGTACTCGTCCCACAGTATAAACTAGAATTCAGAGCAAAACCCCTGTGGTACAGTCAAAAAACAGACTGAGGGTGTGGCTCAATGGTGGAACACTTGCCTACCATGGGTGAGGTCCGGGGTTCCACCTTCTCCTCTTTCTTTCTGACACACACACACCACACCAAAACCAAAATCAATCACAGAGGCATTGGGAAGGCTGTAGGAACCAGCAAGTCACGCTGAGGTCCCCAGAGGCCAGCCTGAGACTGTATCAGTGCAGGGTAGAAGTGGGATTTTAGGGGCCTACAGCAGCTGTAGCTTTAAGAGAAGAAAAGTTGATTCCACAAAGGGCTGGACCACCTCAGCTCTGCAGGGAGAGTAGATAGGAGTGAACCAAGAATGAGTTCCTCTGCCAAGTCCTCTTCTCCCCCAACTTCACTACCTACCCACCATCCCTGCCCTGCTCTCTGGTCTTCTAGAAGCCAAAGAAGGATGTGAGTCTTTTATTAAAAAAGGTTTTGTTTATTTATTTATTATCTGAGAGAGAGAGAGAAAGAGAGAATATGGGCATACCAGAGCCTCTAGCCACTGCAAACAAACCTCAGATCTATGCACCACTTTGTACATCTGACTTTATGTGGGGACTGGGGAATCAAACTCAAGTCCTTAGGCTTTGCAAACAAGCATCTTAACTGCTGATCCATCTCTCTAGCCCAGGATATGACTCTCTTTTTTATTTTTTTTGAATTATTTATTTATTTATTTGAGAGTGACAGACACAGAGAGAAAGACAGATAGAGGGAGAGAGAGAGAATGGGCGCGCCAGGGCTTCCAGCCTCTGCAAACAAACTCCAGACGCGTGCGCCCCCTTGTGCATCTGGCTAACGTGGGACCTGGGGAACCGAGCCTCGAACCGGGGTCCTTAGGCTTCACAAGCAAGTGCTTAACCGCTAAGCCATCTCTCCAGCCCAGGATATGACTCTTGAAGTCAACTTCTGGGGCACCAGGGAGGTGAGAAAAAGGTGGGCCGAGGGAGGTAAGTAGAGAAGGTGGCTGAAGGCGGCCTCCTCATGCAAAGAAGATGGACAATCACAAGAAAATATGCAATGACAAATTTAACTTGAAAATACATAAAGCGAAAAAAAAGAGAGAGAGATGAAATAAAAACACTATGAGGAAAGTGGGGCACCGTAAGTATATTTTTAAAAAATAAAGAATTACTTACTCATTCTCAATTCTTTCTCGTTTTGGTGTGCATATACATGTTTGTGTGTGTATGGGCACATATGCTTGCAGGTACACAGAGAAGTGTGTATGTGCATGTGTGTGGAGGCCAGAGGTCAAGGTTGGTGTCTCCTCCTCAGTTGCTCTGAATCTAAATTTCACAGACTAGTTAGTCAGCAAGCCCTGGAGATCCTCCTGTCTCTGCCTTTCCAGTGCTGGGATTACAGGTGGGTGCCATACCCAGCCCTTCACATGGGTTCTGGGGATTTGAACTCAGAGCTTCATGCTTGCGTGGTAGGCACTTTATCCTTCTTTCCAGCACAGAACACACTTTTGAATGTGGTGAAATCCATTTATCTACTTGTCCTTTGCTCACTGGTCTTCAGTCATATCTAACCACCATCGCCTAACCCGTGGTCATGAAGAGGTGTATCTGTGTACGCTCATAGTAGTGTGTCAGTTTTTAGTATTGCATTTGGGTCTTTGGGACCATTTTGGGTTAATTTTTCTAGGGTGGGCACAATGAGAGGGTTGAGCTTTGTGCTTTTGGATGTGGGTACCCGTGAAGTTGCCCTGGCATCATGTGCTAAACAGGTCAAACTCCCCCACCCCGTGGTCCTGGAACCCTTGTCCCAATCAATGGCTATCGCTGTGTGGGTTTAATCTGCATTTGCCATTCTAACCCATCTCACCACCTCCCCAAGCCACTCCACAGTCAAGGTTACCATGGCCCTGCCTTATGATTTGAAATCCTGATGTGAATCCTTTGAATTTTTTCTTTGTATTTAATATTGTTTTGTGAATTCTGGCCTCCTGCGTGTCCATATGAATTTTAGAATCATCTTATTAATGTATGCAAAAAACCGTCTGGGGGTTTTGAAAGGGATTACAGGGAATCTGAGGATCAATTTGAGGAGTATTTGTTTATCTTACAATATTAAGTCTTCTATCTGTGAACATGGGAGATCGCCCTAATTGTTTTGATCTTCTTTAATTTCATTTGATGATATTTTATACTTTTCAGTTACAAACCTTAAGCTGCTTTTTTGTTAAATTTGTTCTTAAATATCTTATGTTTTGATATCATTATAAATGGAATTTGGGGCTGGAGAGATGGCTTAGCAGTTAAGGTGCTTCCCTGTGAAGCCTAAGGACCCATGTTCAATTCTCCAGGTCCCACATAAGCCAGATGCATAATGGAGCACACGCATCTGGAGTTCATTTGTAGTGGCTAGAGGCCCTGGCATACCCATTCTTTCTCTCCCTCTCCCTGTCCCAAATAAAAATAAAGATATTTTTTCTTTTTTTTTTTAAATAAATATTTTTTAATGGAGTTTGCTGGGCATGGTGGTGCATGTCTTTAATCTTAGCACTCAGGAAGTACAGATAGGATTGCTATGAGTTCAAGGCCAGCTTGGGCTAGAGTGAAACCATACCACAGGTGAAAAAAAAAAAAGAATTTAAAGTTTCATTTTAATGTCTTATTACAAGTGTTTAGCAGGGGTTGTGATGGGAGGGTGGTCTCACAAGATAGCCCAGGCTAGCCTCAAACTCATTATGTAGACCAGGATGGCCTTGACCTTGAGATGCTTCTGCCTCCATTTCTAGAATGCTGGGATTTTGGGAGCGTGACATCACACCTAACTCAAGAAGTAGAATAGGTTTTCAAACATACTGACTTAGATCCTTCAACTTCACTGAGCTTGCTTGTTTGCTATATTAAGTTCATTTTAGTTTTGGTTTTAGGTTAACTCCTCTGGATTTTCTTTTTTTTTCCTGACTTTGATTTTTCAAGGAAGGGTCTCACTCTAGCCCAGGCTGACCTGGAATTCACTATGTAGTCTCAGGGTGGCTTCAAACTCACAGCGATCCTCCTACCTCTGCCTCCCGAGTGCTGGGATTAAAGGCGTGCGCCACCACGCCCGGCTTCCTTCGGATTTTCTATGCACGAAACCATGCCATCTGCAAATGAGACACTTTATTTATTTTTACAGTCTGGGTGCCTTTTTATTTTTAATTCTTGCCTAGCACCTCCAGTCCGTTGTCTGACAGAAATGGTTAGAATAGACATTCTTGTCTTGTTCTAGGTGTTCAGGGGGAAGTTTTTGTCTTTCCCCACTAGTATGGTTTTCCCTTCCTCATTCCCATCTCTGTCCTGGGTTAAATGTTTTTGCCAAGGAAGGTGTTGGGTTTTTGTCAAGTGCGTTTCCACAGCTTTTTTTTTTTTTTTTTTTTTGAGGTAGGGTCTCATTCTGGCCCAAGCTGACCTGGAATTCACTACCTAGTCACAGGGTGGCCTTGAACTCATGGCGATCCTCCTACCTCTGCCTCCCAAGTGCTGGGATTAAAGGCATGCGCCACCACGCCCAGCTCCACAGCTATTGATATGACCATGAAGTTCTACTTTATTCCACGAAGACATTGAGTTACTATCGAATGTTTAGTTGCCCATGCATGCTAGGGATAGGCCCTCTTTAAAGTGTAGTGTGCCATCTTTCAGTCATGGATTGGACTTGATTTGCTGGTGTTTTGCTGATGCTTTCATAAGGGACATGGATCTGTAGTCCCCTTGTGAGTTTTGACATTGAAATGGGCAATTCTGGATTACAAGGTGAGCTGGGCAGGATTCCTTCTCTTCTATTGTTAGGAAGACTTTGTGAGGATGGAGTTAACTAGGTTTTAAATGGAATTCACCTGTAACGCTATCTTCCCTGGGCTTGAGAGAGAGAGAATGGGCCTGCCTGCCAAGGCCTTTAGCCACTACAAATGAACTCCAGACACGTGCGCCTCCTTGTGTGCATGTATGGCATTGAGCACTTGCATCACTGTGCATCTGGCTATGTGGGACCTGAAGATTCAAACATAAGTTCTTAAGCTTGGTAGGCAAACACTTTAATCACTAAGCTATCTCTCCAGCCCAGATTCAATTATTTAAAAAGCATTTTATTTTTATTTATTTATCAGAAAGAGAGAGAGGGAGAAAGGACACTCCAGGACCTCCAGCTACTGCAAACAAACTCCAGACACATGTGCCACCTTGTGCATCTGTCTTACATGGGTCCTAGGGAATCAAACCTGGGTCCTTTGGCTTCTCAGGTAAGCTCCTTAAGTGCTAAACCATCTCTCCACGTCTTGATTTTTTATTGCAATGAGATAAATATTTTCTGTTTCCTCTTGAGTCAGTTTTGGTAGTTTGTATCTAGGAATTATCTATTTTATCTAGATTATTCAAAGTTTCTGTTATACAGTTATTTCATAGTATTTCCTTATAATCTTTTCTGTGAGAGGTAAATTATGAAAGATTTATTTTATTAATTTTTTAAAATTTTTATTTATTTATTTATTTGAGAGTGACAGACACAGAGAGAAAGACAGATAGAGGGAGAGAAAGAGAATGGGCTCGCCAGGGCTTCCAGCCTCTGCAAACGAACTCCAGACGCATGCGCCCCCTTGTGCATCTGGCTAATGTGGGACCTGGGGAACCAAGCCTTGAACCTGGGTCCTTAGGCTTCACAGGCAAGCGCTTAACCGCTAAGCCATCTCTCCAGCCTGAAAGATTTATTTTAAAAGAGAGCAAGAGTAAGAGTAGAAATAAAGCAGAAAAGCTTCCAAGTTGAGAGGGATCCCTCCTCCAGCTGGGAGGGGCCTTAAGTGGGAAAATTCCCCTTACCATCTTTTAAAGTTTCTGTAAGGTTGGTAGTAACAGTCCTTTTTTTTTTTTTTTTTTTTCGAGGTAGGGTCTCACTCTAGCCCAGGCTGACCTGGAATCCACTATGTAGTCTCAGGGTGGCCTCGAACTCACGGTGATCCGCCTACCTCTGCCTCCCGAGTGCTGGGATTAAAGGCGTGCACCACCACGCCCGGCACCATATTCCATCTTTTATTCCTGATTTTAGAAATTATGATTTTCTCCTGTGACTTTTATTTTATTTTATTTTATTTTTGAGGTAGGGTCTCACTCTAGCCCAGGCTACCTGAAGCTACTCACCCAGTAGTTCCAGGCTGGCTTTAAACTCACAAATACTCTCCTACCTCCTTCTTCTAAGTGCTGGGATTAAGGGTGTGTGCCACCACGTCTGGCTCCTGTGACATTGTTTTATTTAATTTAATATTTTTAATTTTTAACAATTTTCATTAAACTGAACATAGTTATGGGGCACAGTGCAATATTTCAGTACATAGGTCTAATGTCAGTTAACTATTTCCATTTCCAGTATCACTAATAAGTCCTTATCATTACTTTAGACACATCAAACCCCTGCCTTGTAGGTACACTTAAATACATGGTAAGGTACTGTGAGATTTGCTGACTACTCTGTGTCAAGTTTTGTCTGTTCTGTGAACACTGGTTTTGTGGGTCTTGGTCTACAGTTCCTCTGACTGTGTCTCATCTTTCTCCCTGACAATCTGCACAACACACTTCCGGGACTTTGCTTTGGGTCTAGTAACTTCTTATGTTCCTGTCTTCTCTGAAGGGAAAGTGAGGGTTTTGCTTTTTCTAACATCAGCACAGGCATGGAGTCCTAGGAAGAAAAAGGCAGAAAGAACAGAGAGAATATTTGAACACATCATTGCTGAAAACTTAAAGTTTTCTCTATATCCAAGAACTTTGGTGAATTCCAAGTATAGCCTCAAAGAAATTCACATCGAGACAAATTGCAATTAAGCAACACACTCCTAAATGACTGGTGGTCTAACTTCCCTGGTGATGTCTTTCTGCCTACCAGTGCTTTAAGTATGGTGCTTAATTTTATTTTCTCCCTGGGCTACCATTGTGTCAATGTATTTTCATATATGGAGACACATATAACTACAGCTCAGATAAACACAATTCACTCCCAGCCTCCAGAATGTTCCCAGGTACCCTTCCCATCCATATGGGGCTACAGTTAATTCCTAGTACCATGGGTCACTTTTGCCCATCCTTGAATTTGAAATGGTGGGAGCCCTAAGACTCCACACCTGGGTTCCTCAGCTCAGCCTGTGACACCCACCTCTCTCCATACATGTAACAGCACTCCCTCCTCTGTCTTCATTGCTGGGTATCCTGTTTCCCATTTTGCCCTTAATGACTGAAGTTGATAAGAGCATTCTTGTGCATCTTTTGGAATGGAGAACATTGCCAACAGTACAGGCCAATTTAAACTCCCATGATTATCTTTTGGGGGCTCCTAGTTCTCCCACAGTGAATAATACTGACCTTGACAGTGTGAGTAGTGCCTCATCTGGTTTCAATTGCATTTCACTGATGACTATTAATGCTGAGCCCATTGTGACCAACACACACTCTGGGCAGTTGGATATTGTTTGTGAAGTGGAATGTATTCCTATCCAGGCTCTACTTCTGCCCTACTGACTGGTAGGAGCTCTTTATGCAGTCTAGTATGTATCCTTGGTGATATATACATTGCAATGTCTTCCTCCAACCCAAGCTTGTCTTCACATATTCTCTAATGTTTATTCTGATAAGTAGCTAACTTTAATGTAGCCAATTGCATCTAACTTTGGATTTATAATTACCAATTTTTTTTAAATTTTTTAATTTTTTTTTAGCTTTTCAAGGTAGCGTCCAGGCTGGTATTCATTATGTGGTCTCAGGCTGGCCTCAAACTCAAAGAGATGCTCCTATTTCAGCCTCCTTAGTACTGGGATTAAAGGCGTGCATCACCACACCCATCTCTTGTGTGTTTATTTGTTTGTTTTTTCAAGGTAGGGTCTAACTGTAGTCCAGGCTGACCTGGAACTCACTCTGTAGTCCCAGGCTGGCCTAGAGTTCAAGGTGATCTTCCTGCCCCGGTTTCCTGAGTGCTGGGACTTTTTTTAAAGATATTTAAAAAATATATTTTTTTATTTATTTGAGGGAGAAAGAGGGAGAGAGAGAGAGAATGGGCACGCCAGGTCCTCCCGCCACTGCAAACAAACTCCACATGCATGCACCATCTCGTTTATCTGGTTTATGTGGGTCCTGGGGAGTCGAACTGGGATCCTTTGGCTTTGCAGGCAAACGCTTTAACCGCTAAGCCATCTCTCCAGCCTGGCTTTGTTTCTTAATTGGGCAAGTTTTGCATATCCCAAAGTTATGAAGTTATACTATTTCTTTGACTTTTCATTTATACATAACATTTTACAAATAAAACCAAAAATAAAAATAATTTTAGATTTCATAGAAGTTGCAAAAAAAAATTAGTACAGAGATTTCACATTTCCACTCCATCTACCTTCCCTTACTCTAAATTTTTTACTTATTTATTTGAGAGAGAGTAAGTATGTGCCAGGGCCTCTTGCCACTGCAAACAAACTCTAGATGTATGTGCCACTTTATGCATCTGATTTTTACATGGACACTGGGGAATTGAACCCAGGCTTAGAGGTCTTTCAAACAAGTGCTTTCAACCACTGAGCCATCTCCTCAGCCATCTTCCCTTAACGTAAGTATCTTATATAAGATTCTTTCTTTTAGAAACCTTATTTTATTTTTGAATTTAGGTCTATAGTCTTTGCAAATGAGTGTGTAGTATGATGCATGGGTTGTTTATTTATTTATTTATTTATTTTATTTATTTATTTATTTGAAGGAGACAGAAAGAAAGACAGAACGAGAGGGAGAGAATGGGTGTGCCAGGACCTCCAGCCACTGCAAAGGAACTCCAGACCCATGTGACACCTTGTGCATCTGGCTACATGGGGACTAGAGAATCAAACCTGAGCCCTTTGGCTTTGCAGGCAAATGCCTTAAATGCTAAGCTATCTCTCAAGCCCCGCTTATTTCTTTTCAATATGGGAATGCATGATCTCCAGCACCATTCATGGGAACATACTTCACTTGTGCATGGGATCGTTGGTCCCTTTGTTGAAAGCCATGGTGGTTCTGTTTATGGACAAACCCCAGTATCTTATCTCACTAAGCCCATGTTTGCTCCTAGATAAACACCACTTTCTATTGTAGCTTTACAGTGGGACTAAATGCTGGCAGTGTAAGTGCTTCACTTTATTCTTTCATCTTGGCTATTTCTGGCTTTAATCCTATGATATGTGTCAGAAATAGATTTTCTTTGGTGAAACTGGTGGCTCATTAATCAACATAATGAATGTTTAAGATGCTTAAAACTGAAGAAAGAAATTAAACTTCATATTGAAAGGTCACACCAAGCATGTAGCAGAATAAACCACCACAGTAGAGAAACAAGTCATAATTAGAACCTAGTGGCATGTCAAAATACGAAAGGATGAAGAAAATCCTACCCGTTCTCAAGCAGGAAAAAAAAAAACTGCTTTAAGGAGAGAGATTCTGATTTAAAAAAAAAAAATCACAGTTTTGCACAGAAAAAATAGAGGAGGGAGGTAAATTAAACACAGATCAAGTGACTGACAAAAGTAAAGAGAAAGTAACTGTGAAGTTACAATCCTAAACCCAGCCCCATGTCAATCAAAACGAGAATGAGGCACATTTCTACATACAACCCTTTCTGTGTGTTCCCATGCGGATGTCCTCATAGGGCGAAAAGTAGAAGAAATATTGCAGAGCCATATGCTATAGAGCTTACAGAAAGAAATTTATAAGGGGCTGATAAATCTAGAAATAAATTATGTGGGTCAGAAGTGACAGACATTAAGTGAACACTATTGCTAAATCTAATTAAGCATGGCTTTAAAAACTTAGACGTCAGGATCAAGCCAAGAATCCAAGCATCCACATAGGCTGCTAGGAATAGACGAGAAGATAACAGAGAAATGGCATTCAGAATCTTGTTTCCTTGGAGGAAGCACACAGCTATTGATTTGATAACTTAAGATAAGCGAATGTGAGCAGAGCCCAATTGCTTATTGAAAAATAAATACTGACAGTAGCATGTTTGGTAACTGTTCTCAGACAGAATATAATTCAAGAGGAAATTCAAGTGTCCCCTGTCAAGGCTCTAGTGTGAAGGAGTCATTTAATGGTGAATGAAAGGGGTGTCTTTTGGAGGCCTGGGAAGAGGAAAGAAATGGGCAGCGGGGGTGCTGTCGGGTGTGGTAGAGTCCCCAGGGTCTGTGGGTAGTGGGGGGTCACTGCTGTTCACTGCTATTTCTGGGTGGGGAAGGAATGGTGAGGCCAGTATCCAGGGAAACCCAGGCTCAGAGAGAGGGCTGCTGGCAAGACCATGGCATAAAGAGCTCAAAGAGGGCTGGAGAGATGGCTTAGTGGTTAAGCGCTTGCCTGTGAAGCCTAAGGACCCCGGTTCGAGGCTCGGTTCCCCAGGTCCCACGTTAGCCAGATGCAAAAGGGGGCGCACGCATCTGGAGTTCGTTTGCAGAGGCTGGAAGCCCTGGTGCGCCCATTCTCTCTCTCTCTCTCTATCTGCCTCTTTCTGTCTCTGTCACTCTCAAATAAATAAAAATGAACACAAAAAAAAACTTAAAAAAAAAAAAAGAGCTCAAAGAGACAAGAAGCTTGTTCTTGTTCAAGCCTTTACACACCAGCAGCACAGTCAAGTCTACATTTCTAACTCCCTGGGGACAGTGACACAGGCAGGGCCCAAGTTGGGTCCAACTCAACAAGGACCTTACTTTAGACCCCTGCTATAACTCACTCTAGACCTCGTCTCCTGAGACAGGGCCAGCGCAAGAAGTCACTGCTACTATCTTTACTTAGGAATTTCTTAGGATCCTGTGAAATTTATATTAACCTTGACCTGCAAGCTAATTGATTCAATTGCCTGGGTATGATTCCTGGTGGATGGTCCAGAGTTAACGTGAGGACTAAGGTGGCTCATGGGCTATTTGCTTACACAGAACCTCGTTCAGCCTCAGAAAAGGCAGAGGTTATGCAGAGCTCCTTTGTTCTTGCCTACACAGACTACCCGGGTTCTTTTCCTAAGGGATGGCCTCATGTGGGAGTGTCAGAGCCTCAAGCTAGCTCCTACTGCTCCCTGGACATCCCCAACATCCTTCTCACACTCCAGGCCCCGAATGGTGTGGGCAGTAGCTGGTTCCATCCTTGTTGTGGTTCCCTTATAGGGTTCCCTTCAGTTTCTTCTCTGTGCAGCTCCCCAGCCCCATCATGCTTGGGGCCTGTTGGGGCTCAGTTTTAGCCAAATGCCCAACCCCTGAACCTCCCACCTCCCACCCTGGGACAGATCCATGTTCACTTAATCTTGCCTTTGATGCAATTTTAGTCCCCCACTCGTTTCCGGGATAAGCAGATGATTTAATCAACCCATCACTTTATATATATATATATATATATATATATATATATATATATATATATATATATATATATTTTTTTTTTTTTTTTGAGAAAGAGGCAGATAGTGAGAGACAGAACAAGCGCACTAGGGCCTCTAGCAACTGCTAATGAATGCCAGAACATGCACCACTTGGTGCATCCAGCTATACATGGGTACTGGGGAATTGAACCTTGGGACTTTGGCTTTGTTGACAAGTACCTTGAGAGCTAGCTAAACCATCCCTCCATACCACTTTCTTGCTTTCTAAGTAATAGGAGTTGAAACCTGGCCTACCACGCCTGATTGGTTGCCTTACCAGAGACCATGCCCCTCCATCTAGTTGGTATAAAAGAGCACCTCCAGGCCGCAGAAGCTCCGCAGACAGGGTGCACCCTGCCTCTGCTCCATATTATCTCCGCATCCCAGGAGGAAGAGCCAGTCCTGCCACATCAGGAGAACCCAAGGCAACCTCATCTTCGTGGGCATTTCAGCTGCTGCTGAAAGAACTTGGCCAACACCGACTATCAAGGTAAGAATGCCTCCAGCCTGATGGGAAGGGCAGATGGGGTCCTGACTGCCTTGGGGAGGCAGGGTCCCCCTTGACTGGAAGATGAACTTGGCCGGCTTAAAAATGTGTTTTCACCTACCCAGCTGCTCAGCCCATCTTATAGCGCCTGAGAGCACACCATCACTTTTCTGACCCCTTGATACTGTAATAGGGTTATTATTATTTCGTTATTTTGGAACTGGGGATCAAACCCAGACCCCCTGCAGATGAGGCACGTGCTCTACTGCTGAGCTGTGTCTCCAGCCACAGTTCAGGGGTTTTGTTAACCTTTTATTTCTGGCTTGGCCATCAGGATTCCCCTTGAAATGGAAGAAAACGAGACCATTTTCTTGTGAGTTGCACAGAGGGAGACCATAAAAGACCAAATGTGGAGAAGTTCTTTTTATTTTTACTTTTTTAATTGTTTTACACTACTGGGGATGAAGCCAGTGCTTCATACATGCTAGGCAAACTACTCTATCCACTGAGCCATATCTTAAGCTTCCTTTTAAAAAAACCTTTCTATATTTTAGATTAGGGCTACAGTAAGTTCCCCAGGCTGTCTTTGAACTTGCTCTGTAGCCTGAGAAGGCCTTGAAATTGTGGTCTTCCTCACCAGGCTCAGCTTCAGAGTTTGTTCAGATGTTCAAGAAATGTGTCAAGTAGCTACCACACAACTGTGTGGCCCACGGAGGGCTCTACCCGTGATGCGCTTCTCCCTTCTTCCTCTGAGAGGCTTTAGACCTAGTTCTGGCTTTCATTCCTCAGGCTCCTGCCGCTTGTCTCGTCTCCCTGCCTTCTAACCCTGTCTTCCCACGACAGGCATCAGAAAGCCCTGTGAAGCCACCATAAGTATGAGGGGCAGCGTGCAAGAAGACTCCTGGAATCTAGACTTCAAAGGCCTCTTCTCATCAGGGATGAATGAGCAGAGACATGACCCACAGAAGCACAGGAGCATCTAACCTTGCAAGGCAGAACTTGGAGGAAAGTTCGTTGGCTCCCATTGCTACAGCCCAATATATGAATGCTTCCACACTGACCTGGCCCAGTAGTCCCTCTGCGAGGCTTCCTGTGTTGGTTTCCTTAATGGGGCAGTGTCATCCCGTGTCCTTGTGGTCAAGGGCTGCCTCCAGCTTTGATCGCGGTGTGGAAAGCCAGTACCTAGCTTCCATGGCCACCAGCACATTTTCTTTGCCTCAGGGGCCCCCCACTCTCCTACTCAGTCCCCCCCACTCTGACATGGGAGACCTCCACCCACTGTCACCAGGTAGGAGGCGGCCAGATCTTGGCCAGATCAGCGCCCAAGGGTGCGGTGAGGGGCCTGCACAGATCGGCTCCCTATCTGAGCAAGCATGGGATCTCACTCTGTAGCCCGGGCCATTGGTAGTTGCCTCGTTTCCCAGGTGCTGGGATTCATGTGCGTGCACCACTACATCTAGCTGCAAATGGAGTTTTAGATAAGTCAAAGCATGGTTCGAATGGAGAGAGCTAGGAAAAGTGGGCGGGCAGGACGGGGCTCCTGTGAAGAGCGAAGGCCCTCATGTCACTAGATACGGCCGCTCAGGTTGGTGATCACAAGATCTGCGCTTCGTCCTGGGAATGGGTTGAGGCAAATCAGAGCAAGAGGTTGGCAACGAGAGGGGACAGGTGCAAGATGTTGGAAAGACACATCCACGCTCATGTGGCAATGACCAAGACACAGAGCCAGCATCATGAGAAGAAAGCTGGGAGGCCGCTGAGCTGTGCAAAGTCAGGACACCCTGACAGACTCCTGAGCGCAGGGAGAGGGTGGGCCGAAGCAGAGCCCCTGTGACCACATGGGGCAAGAAACACCCTATGGCTGGCTCCACAGTGAGGGAAAGGATGTTCTTGCTGGAGAAGCCAACAGGATGCAGTGTCCCCAGGGAGCTGCGCTTGGCAGGGACACTGTGGAGCAGGTGCTCCTCCCAGGGGACATCTAGAAACAGAAGTCTTTCTGATTGGCGCGTTTGAAGGGTGCTGCTGACTCCTAATGGGCAGGGACTGGATGCTCAGCGACCTCCCGGGAGCTGGTTGTCCCTCCCCAGTGAGAACAGCTCTTGATGTGTCTGTCCTTCAGGTGTCCCATGTGGGGGGACGTGCATGGAGCTATTGAAGCCTGGAAGTGGGCTCCTTTTACATATTAATACGATGTTAATATAGTTTTAATGTATCTGGATGGTAGTGACTATGACCTCTAGTCTCTGTATTTTTGGGGGGGGGGTTGGAACTAAAACTAATTTTCTTTCTCAAATCCAAACCTATATAAGAGATAGGGACATCTGATGACATGTTTCTAGGAAGCCACAGCCATGTATTTACACAGAAAAATGCATTTTTGCTTTTGGTTTGTTTTTGTCTCAGTAGCTGGCTTCCCTCACTATGCAGTATGACCTTGAACTTCAGATGCCCCTGCTGTCTCCCCGGTGCCCATTACAGGCATGCCCCACCTCAGCCCTGGTCATGCGGTGCTGGGGTTGCAACCCAGGGTTTCCTGCAAGCTAGACAAGCGCTCTGCTGACAGAATTCTGTCCCCAGCCCAGGAAATGCATTTCAGTTCTTCTCTGTATGACAAGGTACATTGGTCTCTTAGTATGCCAGTCACAGTTTGTGGCTCTTTTTCGAATTTGCAATCAGTGAAGGTTCACAGGAAGTTGTCAAGACAGCCGAGAGAAGTCTCCTTTCCCCCATCTTCCCTCGCTGGAGGCACTGCAACTGGCACAGCAGGTGTGTGCCTATCTGTGCCCTGGTATCACATGTGTGCTTGTGATCGGGGGTGGGACCAATGTCACCACACAGGCTTTCTGGAGTACCCCCATTCAAGCCATGTCCCCCCCCCCCACGCCCCGTCCTCTCTTCTGCCAGCTGCTGATCTATCCTCAATCTCTACAATTCCGTCATTTGAGGACGACAAAGGCACCTCAGAGCGCGGAGCTCGGTTCAGGCTGTTTACGGTTAGTGGCAGTGGGACTTGAGTTTGCTTTCTTCTTCTTTTTAAAAATTTAAACATTTTAGTTATTTATTGAGAGAGGGAGGGAGGGAGAACGGGTGTACGTACCAGGGCCTCTAGGCACTGTAAACAAACTCCAGACACATGTAGCCATCTTGTGCATGTGGCTTTCTGTGGGTACTGGGGAGTCGAACCTGGGTTCTTAAGCTTTGCAGGCAAGCGCCTTAACCACTGTCTTCTCTCCAGCCCTGCTTTCTTCTTCCTCTTCCTCTTCCTCTTCCTCTTCCATCCCTGGGGATGCAGCCCAGCGCCTCACGTCCTCATACTCAGCCACTGAGCACCACCCGGTTCTGCAGCTAGACTTTGCTTTTTTTTTTTTTTAAATCTTCTGTTTCTTGTTTTTCTTTTTTTCCAATTTCATTCGCCTGCCTCCCCATGTTACAAATGTTTTCTAGAATTCCATTTGATTTGTCTGCAGCATTTTCAATATAATTCTTTGCTTCGATTTTTAAATCATCACTCTGAACCTCCTGGTCTACGTAGATATCAGCCGACCGGCCAACATTTGACCAGCTCAAGGGCATTTAGAAACCTAACCCTGCACGGTGTGAAATACAATTTTCTTGAATATTTTCTCTACCTACACTGAGGACTTCATCCAGAAATGGTATACTTTTCAACTGTCAATCACCATGTAGGAAACTCAAGAGAAGTGTTATTATGGCCAGCTTCATTTTTTTTTTTTTTTTTGTAAGACAAGGCCTCCCTCTGCAGCTCAGGCTGGCCTCAAACTCACAGCAGTCTCCTGCCTCAGCCTCCCAGGTACTGGGATTACAGGTGTACACCTGGTTTAAGCTCTCATAATTTTGCTTCTTCCTTCCCTGTGCTCATCTTCCTTTAACCATTCTCTGAGAGCTGATCTGCGGCCAACATCCCCTACATTTCCTTTGTCTGAGAACGCCTTGATTTGCCTTTTGTTTCAGTACTTGACAAGGATGGTGGCATCTCCTCCAGCTTTCCACAGCTTCTGATGAGAAATCTGAGCCTGGCGGTATCTTTCCCTTCCAGGGAGATACAGTTTCTTGTTGTTTTCAAGTTGTCTTTTTTCTTTATCATTACTTTTGAGAGGATCTTTTAGTAAGTTTGAGAAATTTCCAAGTCATTATTTCCTTGACTTGTTTTCAACCTATCCTTTCTCTTGTCTCCCAAATATCAGATCCCAAAGGTTCTGTTTATGTTTTTTTTCCTCTAGTTGTTTAGCTTGGGTGATTTCTAGTGTTCTATTTTTAAGTTCGTTAAATCTTTGTTTTCATCTCTTTGCTGTTGAGTCTAAACATTGAATTTTAAATTTCTCATGCTATTTTTCTTTGTAAAAAATTTTTATTTAAGCCAGGCATGGTGGTGCACGCCTTTGAACCCAGCACTTGGGAGGCAGATGTAGGAGGATTGCTGTGAGTTCGAGGCCACCCTGAGATTACATAGTGAATTCCAGATCAGCCTAGGCTAGAGTGAGTCCCTACCTCAAAAAACCAAAGAAATAAAAATTTTTTAAAAATTTAAAAATTTAATTCGAGTCAGGCATGGTGGCACATGCCTTTAATCTCAGCATTCAGGAGGCAGAGGTAGGATGATTGCCATGAGTTACATAGTGAATTCCAGGTCAGCCTGGGCTAGAGTGAGACCCTACCTAAAAAAAAAGTGTTTAGTTACTTGCAAACAGTAAGAGAGATGGAATGAGAATGGGCACATTAGGGCCCAGTGCCACTGCAGACAAACTCCAAACACATGCACCACTTTATCCATCTGGCCTTACATGGGTACTGGAGAACGGAACCCATGTCATCAGGCTTTGCAAGCAAGTGCCTTTCACCACTGAGCTATCTCTCCAGCCCTGACACTATATTTTGCAATTATAAAATTTCTATTTGATTCTTTTCTTGTACATTAATGCCTTTGCTAAGATTTTTCTATTTTGTTTGTTTCATGTGTGTTCTTAATTGCTTATTGAAGTATCATTTATGGAATTTATTTACTTATTTTTATTATTTGGTGCCACCCCACCCCAAGTCTTATGGAGCTGATTTAAAGGATACAGTTGTGATGACATCATTGTCACCTTAGCATTGGACTCTGTTGGCTGTATTTTTTGTTTTGTTTTGTTGTTGTTTTTCGAGATAGGGTTTCACTCTAGCTCAGGCTGACCTGGAATTTACTGTGTAATCTCAGGGTGGCCTCAAACTCACAGCAATCCTCCCCTGTCTGCCTTCTGCAAGTTCTGGGATTAAAGGCGTGCGCACCACACCTGGCCTTGGCTATATTTTTTAATCATTTAAGTTGACATCTTTTAGGTTGTAAGTATAATGGTGGCTCATGTTTGCTTGCTGAGTATTTGTGGCCTTATACTGTGAGACTCTAGGGCACATTTAATCCTGTTTTTGCTACCTCCTTTGGTTCAGGTATCAGTAAGCAAGAGGCAGCCAAGACACTGGGTGGCGGTGGAAGTCCCTGCTGGCACTCAGCCCTTTTTGACATCCTGGATGGCAGAGTTCACCCTTCCCACGGAATCCCCTCTTCAGGAATACCAGCCTGTTCGGAGCTGGTTCCCATCTGCTCCCCATGTGGTTTCTCCTTTCAGGGTTGTGAAGTTCCAGTTCTGGCCTCAAGCAACACTGTGTGATGGGACCTCATCAAAGCAGGCAGAAAAGAACCCCCCTAGCTCCCCACTTGGGCTTCTCCCATACCCCCAATGCCTCCTTAGAGTTAGGCAAAGGAGGAAGTCTGGGCTGCTGATGAGGTTGTGGGTTCTCTGTGGCATCTGGTTGTTGTCTTCAGATTTTTTGCTTTTCTGGGCTACTGCTTTCTTGGTTCTTTGGACAGAGATAAGAGGCTTAAAAAAAAAAAAAACCTTTTATTTACTTATTTGTCTATCTCATTGGCACTTCGGGGACACTGGCTTTCCCAGAGCCCATCTCAGGGTATACTCAGGAACTCACCCCCTATCATCACAGGTCCCTTACCTGTCCCTTTTGGCCCCATGTTCATCCCATCTGAGACATTCAGATTCTGGCTGTGCTTAGCAGGAGGAAACTTGAGAAATATATATTTCTCCACTATGTCTGGAGCCAGAAGCCTCACAACTTTCAATATGGGGTGTGATAAAACAAAATTCAGACCCATAGAAATTGGACCAAGAAGCAAGTACAGGTAACCTTGAGAGATGTGAGCGATCTAGTAGCTTCTTTGGTGTGGACAGACGGGTGACAGGGTGGCACCTTGGGAAATGAGGCCGTGGAGATCATGTCTACTCAGGATACAGCCCCCTGCCTTCTTGCCACACCTGAGCCAGGCATGACTGGGATGGGCCCTAAGGGTCGTCTAGGATGGGTGGAAAGGAGAGAGAGATCGTTTCTTTGTTGCCCATTAATTACATCAAGCTACACAATGATGGATGCAGGAGCTTTAATGGAACTTGTGTCCTGACCTGTGACATTGGAGAGGAACCTCGGGGCTGGGAGACTTGCTTGATGGTCACGTGTGGAGGAACTCTGGTTGGTTGTCATTGTGTTATCCTATGCGTACTCAGACTGCTGCTCCTTCTACCCCCTCCTTTTGCTCTCCTTGAACACCAGAAGAGAGCGCCACGGGGGTGGGAGAAATGTGTGTTCAGCACCTTTCACTGCAAGGCCAGGAAACCTCGCACTACGCTGGGTCAAGCTTCCTCGCCGGGAGCCAAGTCTTCCCCAGGGGAACCTTTGAAGTTTCTTTCTGTTGAAGGGTATTAATCTTGCTGTGTGTTGAGAGAGTGGGTGTTTGCCTCTTCTTTTCTTCTCAGTATTTTTCAACCTTTCAAGTGGCTTTAATTCTGAAAAATGTAGGTCATTGTGTGTTCAAATAGTTCTTGTCCCTGGTTTTTCCCTCTTCTCCTGAGAATCCAGCATCTGGAGGTGGGGGCCCTTGTCTTCCACACTGCTTAACAACTGTCCGTCCCTCCTGCCTTCTAAAGCCACATCTCACCCTCATCTTCTGGCTCATTAGTTCAGATATTTTTTTCTCCCCTGCTGTTCAGGTCTTCATGGTTTCCATGGTTCCATTCCCAGCTTCTCCTTGATGTGTTTGCTCCGTGCTAGGGATGGAGCACAGAGCAAGCTTGCGCTCTACTGCTGAGCCACAGCCCAGTCCCCAAGTGTGAGGACACAGACAGGGCCACTTGAAGAGGCCCCGGCTGGCCAGGGACCAGGGCCAGGTAGGAAATCAAGACCGGGCCCTGTTGCCAGAGAAACCCAAAGCCACGGCTCAAATGGCATTTAAGCTGTGGCTTTGGGTCCCCTCTAAGAGCAGGGCTGCAGCAGATCAGCCCTTTCCTCTTAGACACCTTAAAGGATCAGAGGCCTTTTAAACCTCCCACCAGCTTCTCCGCTGCCTCTGTAATGTCTCCATATAGAGTCCAACTTTCTTGCTTCTCTGAAAACCTAGGAGAGGGACCGCCTCTCCCGAGCAAGCTCTCATTGTCAAGAACACACATCTCAGTTACCTGTTAAGGAAGCAGTCTGTGGGGCTCCCTCTCTTACCTATCAACTGGTGGCACCTTTACCCTGCTGCTCCTGCTTCAGGACATCAGCCCCTTCTGACCCCTGGGGATATGGACCATGATTCTTCTGTTCTTCTCACATGGCCCACAAGTCCTTCTCTGGGTCCCCAGGCCAGCCATGGGAGCTATATCAAGTCCGTCTTCTTTCTTACTTTTTGTTTTTTGAGGGAGGGTCTCACTCTAGTTCAGGCTGACCTGGAATTCACTATGTAGCCTCAGGCTGGCCTTGAACTCGTGGCAGTCCTCCTACCTCTGCCTCCCTAGCACTGGGATTAAAGACATGTGCCACCACGCCCAGCTCTACTTTCTTTATAATCTGACTTCTCCCAAGATCACTTGCCGCTGTCTAACTACTTGTTAGAGTCCCGCTGCGCCTGTCAGCCAAGTGTGCAATCACCTGGAAGGCGTCACGTGTGCCCAGCACTGAGTGGCGGCACTGACTCATGTGACCCTCTCCAGGAGTCCTTTCCGACTGGAGATGTCCCATTTGCAGAAGAAAACAGGACAAAATGGGCGGAAAGTTGCCCAAAGTTACACAGCAACGCAGGACCTTCAGCGAGCTCTGGTGTTTGTCCCCAGGGCCTTTCACCTAAATTTTTATGGGAACAGCCAGTTTCCCACAGATAATCTGCCGGATCCTTCCGCAGGTGAAAAGGCGCCAAGTAGAAGTTGGGCCGCACAGACGAGGGTCCTGCCTGCGCGTCATTCCCAGTGAGCTCTGGGCCAAGGTCAAGGTCATGTCTGCTCCTAAGTGGAGGTCGCTGCCATGGGACCTGTGAGGCCTGAGAATGGAGGCAGCATGCCAAGGGCATCTGGTCATGGTTGTGAGGGCCCTTCCTACTCAGTAGTAGCTAAGCTCGTTGACCTTTATTGCTTCCATGTCATGGTGGCTTCTGAGGACCAGATTCCCACCCAAGTGTCTGACCTCAGAGCTCTCAAAACCCCCATCCACCAGCCACAGCAGCCTAGGGCATTCCTGGGGGTCCAGTCACAGCAGAGGTAGGAGTAGTCTTCTGCCTCTTGGCCCACAGGCTGCCCACTCTGCACAGAGACATAGCCTCACCCTGCCAGGTAGAACAGCTCTCAGGAGGGGCAGCCGCCGTCAGCTCTCCACCACTGGTGAGCCAGGGCTGAGCTAAGGGCACAGCTGCCCTCAGCCAACTATGTGTCTGTCTAGGCTGAGGGGTTCCAAGAAGCCCTCCTGGCAGGTAGGCACCAGGCATCTCATTGGTCCTGTCATGCCCCAGCCACGTGAGGACAGCTGATGGACAGGTGGAGGGAGCCGCCACTGCTTCCCTGCAGAGTCATGGCTTATCTACACTCTGACTGACTTCTGCTCTCACTGAAGACCCAAGCGTCCTCATGTTGGCCAGCGTGAAGGTCTCCACCACACTCAGTGCCCACTTGCTGCCCTGTAGTCCCCTTCAGCCAAGTGACCTCATAGTCTTTCTGCGCTCCAAGCTCTCCCACCAGGCAGCTATGAGGTTTTTCTTGGCAAAGAGCAGCTGGAGGGATGGCTTAGTGGTTAAGGCACTTGCTTGTAAAGCCTGTTGGCTCAGGTTCACTTCTCCTGTCCCCATGTAAAGCCAGGTGCAAAACTGGCGCACGAGTCTGGCATTCATTTACACTAGCAAGAGAGCCTTGTGCACGCACACACACAAATAATGTTCTAAAAAAGAGCAGCTGGAAGCCAGGCGTGGTGGTGCACACCTTTAATCCCAGCACTCGGGAGGCAGAGGTAGGAGGATTGCCATGAGTTCGAGGCCACCCTGAGACTACAGAGTTAATTCCAGGTCAGCCTGGACCAGAGTGAGACCCTACCTCGAAAAACAAAAAAAAAAAAAAAAAAAAAAAAAGAGCAGCTGGAGGAATGATTTGGGTGGTTAAGGCACTTGCCTGCAAAGCCAAAGGATCTAAGTTCGATTCCCCAGGATCCGCTTAAGCCAGTTGCACAAGGGGGTACATGCATTTGGAGTTCATTTGCAGTGTCTAGAGGCCCTGGCATGCCCATTCTCTCTCTCTCTCTCTGCCTGCCTATCTCTCTCTCTCTCAAATAAATAAATAAAAATAAAATATTAAATAAATAAATAAGAGCAGCTGGAGAAAGGCTTACAGCAAGGGCGGCCTTTGAACTTCCTCCCGGCCTCACTCCCTGGTATCTGAGAGCAAACTATGGAGCAGGTTCCTCTCACAGGGGAAGCGGGCAGCTGAGCCTTCTCCAGTGAGGCAGCAGCAGTTCTCACATCTGTCTGGAAGCCGCAGGGCTCTGGCCCTCTGCACAAGGCTCGCTCATGCTGACGCTGGTGCTCCAGCACCTTTGCAGCCAGCATTAGTCAACCCTGTCCAGAGGACACTTAGGGGTCAAAGGGATCTGGCTCCGTGCATTTTGGCCCAGCCACACACTGGCACTGCAGTGACCTCCCAGTGAGCATGGGCTTGAGGTCTGTTCCTCAGCTGATCAAACTTCCCATTCCCCCTTGCAAACTCCTGCCCCTCACAACGCCCTGAGCTTACAGACAGATGAAGGGCAAGGGGCTGCTTTTCACTGTGGCTTTTTCTATGAGAGGAAAGCTGGGAACTAGAGCCTCCCACCTTAAATAGGCCAGCCAGGGTCCCCAGGGTGTAGCAAGAAGCAGCTTGCAGGCACACAATGTCACTGCTGAAGTATCAGAGACCTCCAGTTGCTGACATGCCTGGCCCCTGGGGAGCAGGGGGCGGGAGGATCCGAGTTGCTGCCTGCCACTCCTGACCCTCCACCTGGGGCCTGGATCCCAGAAGGAGGACCGGGACTTGCTCCAGACTGGATGCTCTATCTGACTGCCCAGCTCCGACTGTCCAGAGAAGCCACAGAAATGGCCTTGTCAGTCCCCACAAACCTCAGAGTGAGGGAAAAGAGAGCCCTAGAAGCAGGTGACTCTAGTGTGGGGGGATAGGACCAGGAGCTGAGCTCTAGCAAGTTTGGGGGTAAGGACTCCCCTAGGGTGACAACAATGCTCACCCTGCAAGGTGAGCAGACTTCAGATGCCTAGGCTAATTCTGTGCCTCGGGTTTGCCATCTATAAAAGTGGCAATACCCACCTGGTGAGGGTGTCGTCTGGATTCAGGGGCTACCATAGCCCTAGCACACAGTAGGGACTTGGTTAATGCCAACCAATATCATTAGCAGTAAAGGTAGTTGGGGAAAGACGTTCTGAGGAATGAGAGGGACGGGGACCTGGTGGGGAGAGGAGAACAAGGGTAATTATGGAGGAGGATGCAGAGCCCAAACAGACAGCGCAGTGCAATGGTCGGGAACAGGAACATGGTATATGGAACCTAATGTCTAAGGTGGAGACTGGCTCAGTCACTCCCAGAGCAGCTGTGCCCTGAAGCAACTTGTGCTCCAGTTTCTATCTGGAAACCAGGCGTGTTATCTGCGCTCAGTGTGAGGGATGCATACCGGTCTGGAGACTGGGCTCCTGGGCATGCGAGCTGGCTCTAGCCAGGCTTACTTAAGGAGGGGAAGCCATGAGACTGTCTCACAGGGTGCCTCCTAAGGGGAGAAAAGGGAAGCCTCTGCCATCAGAAGCCAGCCAGGGCTCACAGTTGGAGGTGCTGGCCTTTTACTAGCCAAGAACAGTCTCACAGAAAGCCAAGCTCAGCCAAGGTCATGGTGAGAAAAGAAAAAGACACAAAGCAAGGCCTCTTCATAACTGCGTCAGCCAGATAAGCAAAGTCCCTGAGCCCCCCCACGCCAAGCATGCTCTCCTCCTGGCTCAAGTGAGAGATGACATTGTCATTAGGGTCTCCTTCCCAGATCGGGTCAGTGAGGCTCAGATACGGCAGACTCCTGTCTGGGTTTGAGGTGACCCAGACATTGGCTGTGTGCATAGGGTGGTAATGGGTTCACAAGGTGGGCAGAGTGAAAGGCAGGGAAGGGGATGGCTTGGTAACCAGTGCTCAGCCATGGCCCAGTGCTATGGAGGCCCCAAGCTTGGCCTGGGCCAGTGCTACAATGTGGGACTCTTGTTCTGATGCCTAAAGGCTGGGCTGAGGGAGCCAGTCTCACCAGGAGTTTCTCAGCCCTGATCAAGTAGGGGCAATAAATACACTATCTGCCACACTTGTAAGGCAACTTTAAAGTGTGTACTCTGCAGAAAAGTACAGCTTTAGGGGCTGGAGAGATAGCTTAGTGGTTAAGTGTTTACCTGTGAAGCCTAAGAACCTCAGTTCAAGGCTTGATTCCCCAGAAGCCATGTAAGCCAGATGCACAAGGTGGTGCATGCATCTAGAGTTCATTTGCAGGGGCTGGAGGCCCTGGGGCTCCCATTCTCTCGCTCTATCTGCCTCTCTCGCTCTCTCTCTCTGTCTGTCACTCTCAAATAAATAAAAATTAACAAAATTTAAAAAAAACTATAGCTTTAGATCCACCAGAGAAGGGATACTATATATTCAATGTTATTTTTCATCTTCCTTCTTTCATTCCTTCCTCCCTCCCTCTTTCTCTCTCTCTCTCTCTTTCTTTCTTTCTTCTATTCCCTTCTCTTTCCTCTTTTATGAGATAGGTTCTCATGTGTCCCAAACTAGTTTCAAACTTGCTTTGTAGCCAAGGATGACCTTGAGCTTCTGACTCTCTTTCTTCCACCTCCAGAATACTGAGGTTACGGGCATGCACCACCACTCCTGGTTCATGCGTTGCTGAGGATCAAATCCAGGGCTTTGTGACTGCTAATTCATGAAATCCCCAGCCCAGCACATTCAACTTGTATTAGAGAAATAGCAATGGAACAAATTTGAGGAAAGAAATAAAACAAAACAGAAAGATACAAAGGACGGCAGAAGTCTACGAACATAGAATAGAAGAAAATAGTACAAAAGAAGAAAAGAAAAACTATTTCCTAAGACTGACAAGAAAGATGAGTAATAGAGACCTTGCCTAACATGCCCAACACACTGGGTTCCAGAGATAGAGAGAGAATAGTATTGGTACAATATGCAGAAATTAGGGCTGGAGAGATGGCTTAGCAGTTAAGGCACTTGCATGTGAAGCCTAAGGACCTGGGTTTGATTCCCCAGTATCCACATAAAGCCAGGTGCACAAGGTGGCACAAGTGTCTGGTGTTCATTTGAAGTGGCTAGAGTCTCTGGTGTACCATTCTGTCTCTCTCTCTTCTCTCTCTTTCATATACCTCTCTCTCTCTCTCTCTCTCTCATCTCTCTCTCTCTCTTACACCTCTCTCTCTCAAATTAAATAAATATTTTTCAAATTACACAGTGATTTAATTCCTAGAACCCTACACAGGGGTTCTGAGATACAAGCTATCTCCTACTGTGGCCAGAGACAGGTTTGTTTATTCAGATGCATGCCACAAAGTTCTGTATCTCCTGAGGCGTGCACACACATGATGTGTGGGTCACTCCCCTCCCCCATGCATTTATTCCTGCATTTGGTTTTCTAGTGTTTCCAGGTTTGCAGTAAAAGTTTCAGCATGGGAAGTCTCCACATACTTGGGCTGCAAAGTCACTGAGAAATCCTGCTGGAGCTGAGCTTAAAGCCTCCTCCATGTAGACCATGTGACAGAAAGCTGGAAAAAGCTATACTGCATGCAGTTCAAGGAGAAAGAGAAAAATCACCAACTCACCAACTCAACAGTGGACACTGCAAGCCTTAAATTTGGCCAGCCAGGTCAAATGAGCCAATTGGTGCAATAGTGGCATGTCTGTTATGGGGGAAACCAACTGCTCTTTAATTGGACTGGAGGCCCGCTCCATGGGAGGGAATACATTCCTGATACTGAAAACCTACAAGGGTAGTCATGAGCCCTAGGGGTAAAACGTCCGCTGATGTCTGGCTGAATGTATATACTATGCTCACAAACTTCCCAGTAAGCACTTCTCTTAATGTTCATGCCCATACATTAATGCTACTCTCACTGTTGGTTAGAGAAGCTTCTCTTTTCAGATGGCAGTGAGCTTGGGATGACTCAGAAAGCATCATGGTGCTGAGAAGAAGAGACAGAGGAGTACTTAGCACTGCAATATCTCTATCACACCTTCCAAGGCTCAGGGTCCATTGCGGAAGAGGTGGTGGTGGTGAGAAGAATGTAAGAGCCAAAGGAAGGGTTGGACTCCTTACAGTGTGCTCCTCCAGACACAAAATGGCATGGACGGATACCCATGACCTCACACTACCTACACAAGACCATCATAATAGGAAGAAAAGATGATGACATCAAAATCAAAGAGAAACTGATTGAGGGGAGGGTATATGATGGAGAGTGGAGTTTTAAAGGGGGAGGTGGGGAGGAGTTGGGAATTACCATGGGTTATTGTCTACAATTATGGAAGTTGTCAATTAAAAAATATTTTTTAAAAAGTTTCAGCACTTTTTTTCCGCTCTCTGCACTGTGTACTGAGGCAGATGTTTTGATTGTGTAACCTCGGGGAGTGTGTTCAAGCTTCAGGAGGACCACACACATGCTAGGATTACTGATACTCTTGTAGGGAATGGTGTTTCTTGTTAGAAAGCTGAAAAGGTGGAGATAGAGAGAGACTTGCGAGTATTTCAAAGGTTGTCCTGAAGAATCAGCCAGGAAGGCTTGTCCTGGGGGTTTTGGGGATGGTGAGGGTGAGGCAGGCTTGTCCTGGGGGTCTTGGGGATGGTGAATGTGAGGCAGGCTTGTCCTGGAGAGTTTGGGGGTGGCAAGGGTGAGGCCTAATGTTGAGACTGGCAGTCAGGACAAATTTCCCGATTCTCTTTGCACACATACCAGTAGTTGCTTCAGTTATGGATACTATGGCTCCTCCATGGAAGAGTGCAGGCACTCCTTGCAGATGGGGACCTCCTTGAAGAATGCAAGCTACCCTTTCCTCAGCCTCATTACAGAACATCGCATACTCAAAGCGCACGCCATCCCAAAGCTTCTGGCGAAGAGCTGGGCCTGGGACATTAGTTCTTTCACAACTTTGGGGTCAAGAAGATGGGCTTGGAAGTCTGAAAATCTTTCAGCTGGGTTTTGTCTATATGAAGGCAAATGCTCCCAGGAGCCATCTTCAATCTTCTTCATGACCTGGTCATACAGGAGTCTTAAGTCCTTACTCCAGGTGGGGTTGGGGACAGCACAGTCCTTATGAATGTCTTGTTTGAAGAAAATGACTTCCACACAGCCCAGGGGCTCACTGGCCTGGCCCCGAGTGTGCGCAGGCCACACTTTCCATACAGCCCCTCAGCATGGTCCCTCAGATAATTTTTTTTAAATATGCATATTGCTGAAAACTCCACATGCTTGGGCTGCAAGGTCAGTGGGAAATCTCGCTGGAGCTGAGCTGAAAACCTCCTCCCTGTCAACCAGCTAATAGAAAGCTGGAGAAAGCTATACTGCATGCAGGTTAATGGGAGAGAAATCACCAGTGGAGATACTCAACAGTGGGCACTGTAAGCCTTAAATTTGGCCAGCCAGGCCAAATGAGCCAACAGGCACAAAAATGGCATGTCTGTTACAGGGGAAACCAACTGCTCGCTGATTGGACTTGAGGCCTGCTCCATGGGAGGGAATACATACCTGGTACTGAAAACCTATGACGGGGGAGGTCATGAGCCCTAGGGGTGTAATGCCTGCTGGAGTCTGACTAAATGTGTATATTATACTCACCAAGCTGCCTTGTAAGTACTTTTCTTTCTTTAAAAAAAAAAATATATTTTTTTTATTGGCAACTTCTATACTTATAGACAACAAACCATGGTATTTCCCTCCCTCCCTCTCCCCCACTTTCTCCTTTGTAACTCTGCTCTCCCTTATATTCCCTCCCTCTCTCCATTAGTTTCTCTTTTAATTTGATGTCATCATGTTTTTCTCCTATTATGAGGAACTTATGTGGGTATTGCTAGGCACTGTGAGGTCTTGGATATCAAGGCCAAATTTTGTTCAGACAGTTGTATGTAACAACAATACTTTTCTTAATGTTCATATCCATATATTAATGATACTCTCACTTCTCACAAGAGAAGCTTTTCTTTTCCGATGGCAGTGACCTCTGGGATGACTCAAAAGGCACCATAGCACAGAGGAGTGCTGAGCACTAAAACATCTCTATCACACCTTCCAAGGCTCAGAGTCCATTGCAGAAGAGGTGGCAGAAAGAATATAAGAGCCAAAGGAAGGTTAGGACTGCTTGCAACGTGCTCTTCCAGACACAAAACGACTTCACAATGCCTGGCACTACCTACACAAGACCCTCATAATAGGAGGAAAAGATGATGACATTAAAATAAAAGAGAGACTGATTGAGAGAGGGGAAGGGGACATGATGGATAGTAAAGTTGTGAAAGGAAAAGTGAGGTGGAAGGGAATTAGCTTAGCAGTTAAGGCATTTTCCTGTGAAGCTAAGGACCCAGGTTCAATTCTCCAGGTCCCACATTAGCCAGATTGCACAAGGTGGTGCATGCATCTGGAGTTCATTTGCAGTGGCTAGGGGCCCTGGTGTGCCCATTCTCTCTCTCTCTCTCTCTCTCTCTCTCTCTCTCTGTCTCAAATAAATAAATAAAATAGATAAATAAAAAATGTTAAAAAAATAAAAAGAATGGAATAAAAATAAAATTATTTATTTATTTATGATAGAGCAGAGAAAGATAGAGAGAGGGAGAGAGAATGGACATACCAGGGCCTTTAGCCACTGCAATCAAACTCCAGATGTTTGTGCCACCTTGTGAGCAATGTGTCACCTCATGCATCTGGCTTACGTGGGTTCTGGGGAGTTGAACCTGGGTCCTTGGGCTTTGTAGGCAAGCGCCTTAACCACTAAGCAACCTCTCTAGCACTATTTATTTATTTTTAAAGTGTTATTTCTCAAGGCCGTTATTACATTGAATTCAAAATAGGAAGAGTCAGAATAAGAAAACATACATAAGCCAGGGTGGTGGCACATGCCTTTATTCAGGCTAGAGGGAGACCCTACCTCCAAAAACTAAAGAAAAAGAAAAAAACATATCTAATTATTTATTTACACACCCAGTAATAAGTGTGTTTTTCAGTTCAGCCAGGCAAGGGTGAACACTGTATTACTATTCTGTAGGATATAACAAAATTACTACTTTAATGTAAAAATGATACTTAGAATGTATCAAAAAAGGACTGATATATTTCAACATATTCACCAGAAAAACAGAAAGACAAGGAATAATGCTAAACTTAATATATCTATACACCCCACACATCTCCCTAACTAACCCAGAGATCAAACAGTTGAAAATCCTAGTTAAGGACCTGAAAGATCTGAATCACACACTTAATAGCTCAGTCCAATGGATACACATGGACCCCCGCAATGAACACGTGTGCTTGAGAATAAATTCACAAAATTTACTGCACTTAGAGCATCAATACATGGCAAAGAGGTGGCTTCCAGCTGCCTCACCCTCAAGCAATGGGACCAAGTTCCAGTTAGAAATTTGCAGTGATCACAGTGGACATGCTGGTGAAACCCGCTGCCCACCTGCTGAGTGCTTCTCGCATCCTGAAAGTCCACAGTGCTGTCTGTCCTCATTCCCACTTAAAATCCCACCAGGGGGAAAAAAAAAAAAAAGGAATCTGTTGACCTACCAAGAAAGTCAACTAGATCACAAAGTGAGTTCTAGTTCAGCCTGGACTACAGTGAGACCCTACCCCCCCCACACTCCAGTTTTTAAAAAAAAGGTGGGGAAGATTTGCTGGAGAGATGTCTTAGCAGTTCAGACGATTGCCTGTGAAGCCTAAGGACCTAGATTCAATTCTCCAGGACCCATGTAAGCCAGATGCACAGGGTGTTGCATGCATCTGGAGTTCATTTGCAGTAGCTACAGGCCCTGACATGCCCATTCTCTCTCTTTCTCTCTCTCTCGCTCTCTCTCTCTCTCATAAATAAATAAATAAAAATAAAAAATGAAAATAAATTTGAAACAGAAAATTAGCTAAAGAAGGCTCAGGTGAGTGAGTTACATACGCTACTTTTCTCCTGTGTCAAGCTGCTATCACTCAACAAGCTCCAGTTCGACCCACGTTGCTGAAATGACTGGATTTTATTATTTTTGGACAGGATCTCACTATGGAGCACAAGCTGGCCTCAAGCACACAGTCCTCCTGCCTCAGCCTCCCAAGTGCTTGGATGGCAAGTGCGCATCATGCTGTCAACTCAGGATTTCATTTGTAGAAGAGGACGGGTACGTGCCCATGAGTAGCCTTTTCTGCATATGCACCTCTTTGTCCTTATCCATTTATCACCCGCGGACTCATTGTTGGTTCTGCGTCTTGGCTGTTGTGACTGGTGCTGCAGTAGATGAGGGGTGAGGTATCCCCCTAACTACATGGTCTCGTGTACAGTGGAGGCTGGATCATACGCTTGTTCTAATCAAAGTCGTTAAAGGAGCCTCGACGCTGGCTGCGCTGGTAACACTCCCACCAACAGTGCATGGGAGTTTCCCCTTTCTCAGCATCATGTCCAGATGTTTTTCCTTTTCGTTTTTTTATAGTCTCATGAATATGCACAAATAATTTTGCATTAAAAAAGAAAGCACAACCAAGATGCTTTTAGACAAATATAAACTGAAGAATCTCTCACAACTCAGAGCTGTGCTGTGGACGTTCTCCAGGTTGAACTAAAATAATTCTGAGTGGAGGTGTGGAGGCTCAGGAAGAAGAAGAGCATGCCGGGAAGGGAAATGTCTGAAGGAATGTGCTGCAATAAAGCCAGTGTGTGACTGAAGTTGTTACATTTCCAGCATTCATCGGAGTAAAATATTACACAATGGAACACGAGGCAGAGGGGAAGTTTCAGAATCAAACCTTTTAGGAGGCTCACAATATAGAAAGCAGTGATAAATACCACTGAAATGTAGGCTGATGAATCAAGGGCAATATTTTATTTTCTGATATTTTATTTTATTTGTAAGCAGATATGTATAAAGAGACAGAGAAAGGGAGAGAGAATTCCAGGGCCTCTTGCCATTGCAAACAGACTCTTGACACATGTGCCACTTTGTGCATCTGGCTTTATGTGGGTTCCAGGGAATTGAACCCAGGTTGTTAGGCTTTGCTGACAAGGGCCTTAACCACTGAGCAATCTCTCCAGCCCAAGGGCACATATTAATCTCTATAGTGACTGCCAAGTGAATAAGCCACTAATGTGTAGCCAAATAGTAAGAGGAATCAGGGAATAATGACACTCCTTTGTATATTGTGAAATGTGTTAGGAAAAGAAAAGGAACACCAGAAAGAACAGAGGGAGTGAAGAGAAAAGAGCAGAGAAATGGGAGGTAAAGACCAATGACATCACCATGCAAGTTCTATGGCTGGCCAGCCAGGTCAAATGCACCAACTGGTGCAATGGTGGCATGTCTGTTATGAGGGAAACCAACTGCCCTTTGATTGGACTTGAGGTCCACTCCATGAGAGGGGATTTCTGCCGGGTATTGAAAAAATAATCAAAAGTCTATGGCTGGGGAGGTCATAAGCCCTAAGTGTGTGTGGGGGGGTGGTACTGTTGACTGGCTAAATGGATATATATGCCCACTAAACCACCCTCTAAATACTTAGGCTTATGCCCAAATATTAATGCTACTCTCACTTTTGGTTAGAGAAGCTTCTCTTTTCAGATGGTGGTGACCACTGTGGTAACTCACAACTCACCAAAATTACAATGACCACTGGGCTGACTCAGAAAGCACCATAGTGCTGAGAAGTGACAGTAGAGTATGCAGCACTGAGACATCTGTACCACTCCTCCCAAGGCTCAGGGTCCAGTGCAGAAGAGGTGGCAGAAAGAACGTAAGAGCCAAAGGAAGGATAAGACTGCTTACAATGCAATCTTCCAGACATAAAATGGCCTGGATATCTATGACCTTGCAATTCCTGGCACTACCTTCACAAGACAATCATAATAGGAGGAAAAAAATTATATCAAAATAAGAGAGACTGAGAGGGAGAGGGGATATGATGAAGGATAGATTTGTGAAGGGGAGGAGAAGGGACTACCATGGTTTATTGTCTATAACCATGGAAATTGTTAATTAAAAAAAGTTGGGCTGGAGAGATGGCTTAGTGGTTAAGCGCTTGCCTATGAAGCCTGAGGACCCCGGTTCGAGGCTCCATTCCCCAGGACCCACGTTAGCCAGATGCACAAGGGGGCGCACGCATCTGGAGTTCGTTTGCAGTGGCTGGAGGCCCTGGCGCGCCCATTCTCTCTCTCTCTCTCTCTCTCTCTCTCTCTCTCTCTCTCTCTCGCTTTCTCGCTCTCTCTCTCTCGCTCCCTCTGTCACTCTCAAATAAATAAATAAACATGAACAAAAAAAAATTAAAAAAAAAAGTTTAAAAATTAGAGCCATATGTGGTGGCACACACTTTTAATCCCAGTACTCAGAAGGCAGAGGCAGAGGTAGGTGGATTGCTGTGAGTTCCAAGCCAGCCTGAGATTACATAGTGAATTCCAGGCCAGCCCTACCTTGAAAAACAAAAACAAAACAAAAATAAATAATAATATTTTTAATTTAAAATTAAAAAAAAAAAACTCATCAAAAGTGCTGAGATGTGACAGTGGAGGATTCAGCACTAAATGAGACATCTCTATCACACCCTCCAAGGTTCAGGGATCATTGTGGAATAGGTACCAGAAAGAATGTAAGAGCCAAAGGAAGGAGAGGGGCACTTACAATGATGTGTTCCAGACACAAAGTGGCCTGGATATTCATGACTGCACAGTAGCTGATGTTCCCTCTACAAGACCTGCATAAGAGGCAGGAAAAAAATGATGCCGAAATAGAAGAAAGACTAGTCAGAAAGAACAAAGGAGACTCTGGAGGGAGGATTTGGGAGGGGAGGGAAGAGATTATGGGGAGTACAAGGGGATTATGATCATATAATATTGTTTATATTTATGGAAGTTGTCAAGAAAAGTTTTTCTACGGAATGATTACATTAACTATAAATGGGGGAAACAATGCAACTGAAGACAGAGGCCAATCAGATGGCATTTTAAGAACAGAGCCATCCATCTGCTATGTTTAGGACATATCTGAGGATGAGGTCACAGAGCACTGAGATCCCAGCAGGCATCACTCACCAGAAACACAGAGAAACATGCTCTTAGCAGACTAAACTGACTACACCAGAAATATTGGAAGAGGTCAAGGAGGACTTTGTTTTTGTTGTTTTGTTTTTCAAGGCAGGGTCTTGCTGTAGCCCAGGCTGACCTGGAATTCAGTCTCAGGCTGGTCTGAAACTCATGGTGATCCTCCTACCTCTGTCTCCCGAGTGCTGGGATCAAAGGGGTGTGTTACCATACCTGAGTGGGACATTTTTTAAAAACCCATTTAAAAAAATTGTATGTGTTTGAGAGAGCCAGAGAGAGAGAGAGAGAGAGAGAGAGAGAGAGAGAATGAGAGAATGGGCATGCCAGGACTTTCAGCCGCTGCAAACGAACTCCAGATATATGTACTACCTTGTGCATCTGGCTTACGTGGTTTCTGGGGAATCGAATCTGGGTCCTTTGGCTTTGCAGGCAAGTGCCTTAATCGCTAAGTCATCTCTCCAGCCTATGAGTGGGACATTTTTAAGAATAAAAGGTCTAGCATTCAGACTCTATAACTCTGCTAAATTTGTATATGCTGAATAACAAAAGTTTAAAGTATAGGGCAAAAAAATCAACAATTAAAATGAGAAATAGATTAATTTATAATGATAATTGGAGATTTCAATTCTCAATGACTGATGAAACAGCACAACATAAAAAACAATAGTGCCGTAGAAGATTTGAACAGAATCATTATCTAACTTAACCTAAAGGACATAGAATGTCATACCCTGAGACAACACAGGTTTACTAAATTATACCAAATGCTGTGCCAAGAGCCAACTTAACATTTCTCAAAATTTAGCATGAGATGGATCATAGTCCTAACTCTGAAAGGTTGTAATAGCATAAAACTTCAAGGAAAAAAAAGAGAGAGAGAGAGAGAGAGATCGAGAAGTCCATGACCCTGAGGGAGGCCCAGTGTTTAGCTATTCAACATGTCTTCCAAAGTACTCACCAAGAGAGAAACAGTTTATGATGCAGGTCTCCATAGGATGAAGAAATGTGATCAATACAATTTATTTAAGAAAGTAACACAGGGGCTGGAGAGATGGCTTAACAGTTACGACACTTGCCTACAAAGCCAAAGAACCCAGGTTTGATTCCCCAGAACCCACATAAGCCAGATGCACCAGGTGGCACATGTGTCTAGAGTTTGTCTGCAGTGGCTGGAGGCCCTGGCATATCCATTCTCTCTCTCTACCTCTTTCTCTGTCTCTCAAATAAATGAATAAATTTTAAAAAACTTATAAAAAGAAGGTAACACAAAAGCCATAGGAAGGATGCAAGCCATTGTAGAATCTGAAAAAAACACTCATATGAAGAATTGAAGATCTTTTACAAACACATGCCTATCTCACAGCCAACTAAATGAGAGAACAAGATAAAACTGGGCCAGGTGTGGTGGGGCATACCTTTAATCCCAGCACTTGGGAGAAAGAGGTAGGAGGATTTCCATGAGTTCAAGGCCAACTGGGGACTACACAGTGAATTCCATGTTAGCCTGAGAGCAAGACCCTACCTTAAAAACAAAAACCAAAAAAAAAAAAAAAACCCAGAAAAAAGGGGGGGGGGTGCTGGAGAGACGGCTAAGTGGTTGAGGGCTATCTATCCTAGTTTTTAAAAGAAGAAGCAGAAGGCAGATTGCCATGAGTTTGAGGCCAGCCTGAGACTACATAGTGAATTCCAGGTCAGCCTGGGTTACAGCAAAACCCTACCTCTAGCCCCCCCACCCAAAAAAAAAAAAGAGGGCTGAAGGGATGGTTTTGTGGTTAAGGCACTTGCCTGCAAAGCTAAAGGACCCAGGTTCAATTCCCCAGTACTCATGTAAAGCCAGATGCACAAGGTGGTACATGTGTCTAGAATTAATTTGCAGTGGCTGGAGGCCCTAGCGTGCTCATTCTCTTCTCTCTTTCTCTTCCCCTCTCTCTCCCTCTCTGCCTCTTTCTCACAAATAAATAAATAAAAATAAAACATTCTTTAAAAAGGAGCTATAATAGATTATGTAATTGAGGGCTACAGAGATTGCTCAGTGGTTAGGCGAGTTTCCTACACAAGCATGAAACTCCGAGGCTGTCTGAGTTCAAATCTCCAGATCCTGTATAAACAGCTGGGCATGGCCACGGGTGCCTGTAGTCCCTGTCCTGCAGGGGAGCAGAGACTCAAGAATAGATGGAGTCCTATAGGGAGACCCAAGCTCAAAAGAAGACCAAGTAGAAGAGCCATGGAGCAGGACACCCTACCTTTCACTCTGGCTAACCACAGACAAGAGACCCCTCCAGTAGACAAGGCACATATATTTTCATATGTCACACACATCACATTATACACACACATGTGCACACACAAGCCAAAAAATGTACAGTTCAGGCAACTTGGATATTTGAATATGTTTTTAACATTTTTATTTATTTATTTGAGAGAGAGAGAGAGAGAAAGAGAGAGAGAGAGAAAGAAAGAGGCAGGTAGAGAGAATAGGCATTCCAAAGCCTCCAGTCCCTGCAAACAAACTCCAGACACATGCACCACCTTATGCATCTGGTTTACGTGGGTCCTGGGGAATTGAACCTAGGTCCTTTGGCTTTGCAGGCAAGTGCCTTCACCCTGAAGCCATCTCTCCAGCCCTTGAGTATGTTTTGAATAACTAGATAGGATGAACTTACTAGTTTCGATAGATGTTGACTATGATAAATGGTCATATAGGAGAATGCCCTTATTTCTTCAGAGCTAGGAAGTGTCAGGCATGGACAATTTGCTTGGAAATAGTTTAACAGGTTGGCAGGTAGATGACAGACAGATGGAGAGATGCTCTGTACATGTCACGTTGTTTATAAGCATGTTGCACACGAATGGAAATGGACATGAGATGTCTGTTGCTCAAAGTTAACAATGCCTTAGTCTAAATGGGGGATGTGAGGGTATTTGTTCTCCCTGTTATTTCTTTTTTTGTTTTGGGTTTTTTTCTTTTCTTTTTTTTTTTGGTTTTTCAAGGTAGGGTTTCACTGTAGCCCAGGCTGACCTGGAATTCACTATGTATTCTCAGGGTGGCCTCGAACTCATGGCAATCCTCCTACCTCTGCCTTCTGAGTGCTGGGATTAAAAGTGTCATCATGTCATCATGCCCAGATTTTTTATTCTTTTATTGGCAAGTTCCATAGTTGTAAACAATATCCCATGGTAATTTCCTCCCTCCTACAACCTTTCCCTTTGAAATTCCACTCTCCTTCATATCCCTTCCCCCTCTCGATCAGTCTTATGTTTTATTTATTTTTTTAAATGTTTTTATTTTTTATCTATTTATTTGAGAGTGACAGAGAGAGAGAGAAAGAGACAGAGAGAGAGAGAGAGAGAGATAGAGAGAGAGAGAGATTGAGAACGGGTGTGCCAAGGCTTCCAGCCACTGCAAACGAACTCCAGATGTGTGCGCCCCCTTGTGCATCTGGCTAACGTGGGTTCTGGGGAACCGAGCCTCAAACCTGTGTCCTTAGGCTTCACAGGCAAGCGCTTAACCGCTAAGCCATCTCTCCAGCCCTCGATCAGTCTTATTTTGATGTCATGATCTTTTCCTCCTATTCTGATGATCTTGTGTAGGTAGAGTCAGGCACTGTGAGGTCATGGATATCCAGGCCATTTTGTGTCTGGAGGAGCACGTTGTAAGGAATCCTACCCTTCCTTTGGCTCTAACATTCTTCCACCACCTCTTCCACAATGAACCCTGAGCCTTGGAAGGTGTGATAGAGATATTGCAGTGCTGAGCACTCCTCTGTCACTTCATCTCAGCACCATAGCGCCTTCTGAGTCATCCCAAGGTCACTGCCATCTGAAAAGAGAAGCTTCTCTAACCAAAAGGGAGAATAGCATTAATGTATGGGTATGAACATTAAGAGAAGTGCTTACTGGGCAGTTTGGTGAGCATAGTATATGCATTAAGCCAGACACCAGCAGGCATTACATCCCTAGGGCTTATGAGTACCTCTGTGGTAGGTTTTCAGTATCAAGGATGTATTCTCTCCCATGGAGCAGGCCTCGAGTCCAATTAAAGAACAGTTGATTTCCCCCATAACAGACACATGTCACTGTTGCACCCATTGGCTCATTTGGCCTGGCTGACCAAATTTAAGGCTTGCAATGGCTACTGCTGACTATCTTCACTGGTTATTTCTCTCTCTCCCATTGAATTGCATGCAGTGTGGCTTTTTCCAGCTTTCTGTCAGCTGATCTACATGGAGGAGGTTTTCAGCTCAGCTCCAGCAGGATTTCTCAATCATCTGGCAGCCAAAGGATGTGGAGTCTTCAGCAATATCCCTATTATTTCTTACAATTAAAATTCTTTAAAAAAGAACATGTGGGGCTGGAGAGATGGCTTAGTGGTTAAGCTCTTGCCTGTGAAGCCTAAGGACCCTGGTTCAAGGCTCGATTCCCCAGGACCCATGTTAGCCAGATGCAGAAGGGAACGCACGCGTCTGGAGTTCATGTCCAGTGGCTGGAGGCCCTGGCGTGCCCATTCTCTCTCTCTCTCCCTCCCTCCCTTCCTCCCTCTCTCTCTCTCTTTCTCTCTGCCTCTTTCTCTCTCTGTTACTCTCAAATAAATAAAAAACAAAGAACAACAACAAAAAACACATGTGAAAGTGGCCAGATGAAGAACCTCCCTACAATCTATTATCCCTGTACTCAGGAAGCTATGGCAGAAGCTAGCCTCTGCCTCAAAAATATTGTTTAAAAGGTAAAAAGAAATGCAGTTAGACCTCAATAAAGCTGGGAAGAGAATGTAAAAACAGAGAGGGGGAGGAAGAAAAAGGAGGAGAGGAAACAAGAAAGAGAAGGAGAAGGAAAGGAGAAATAGAAGGGAAGGACAGAAAAGGGGAGAGAGAAGGAAAAGGGAGGAAAAAGAAGGGAGAAAGAGCTGTAATTCAGCAGAGGAATGCTATTGGTTCTCCTTATTTTTCCAGCCAAGTGGCTCTACCACAGGTTCCCATTGGAGCAGGGCTCTGCTGGCCTTGGTAGAGTCAGGCCTATGGTAGATTTCAGTAACACAGATGGGCTACCCAGGTTGGTTGGGGCTGGTCCTTGAGATACTATGAGAAGTGACAACCAATTGCCTCAAGCCCCTGGCCTCTTACTCTCCAGGACCAACCGGAGACAGCCATGTCACTTGCCATGAGCAGTTTCTTAAGGCTTTTCAGACTTTTGCAATCAGTGTGAAGAAAGAAAACCATCTTGCACACACCTTGCTGCTCTGACATATGGCCATGAGGTCTGTGGGAAGGGTCAGGCTGTCCAATCAGAAACAGCCAGTTCAGAGCCAGGTTAGGGGGGCAATCTCCATGCACGAGAAAAGAACCAACTCTCATGTCACCCCTTCCAGACCAGCTGTGCCCCAGGACCTCCAGCAGGTATGGGTGTGAAGAACAGCGGCCCCCTCCCAGGTTCTCACTGATCTCCCTCTGCTCCACTGAGAATCTTGGAGGCCAGCAGCCTCTCTCCCTTCTCGCCCCTCTGAGAACATACCTGAAGCCTACCTCAGGCTGCAGGTCCCTGAGACATGAGCATGATTCTTCAAAGTTAACTTCACCTTCCAACAAATCGATATTTCAAACTCCAAAACTACACCAAGAAACTGGGGGACTTTTTTTATTCCCTTCCAAATGTATTTTTAATGATGTCTCTTCCAGGATCTAGATAACAAGTTTTGTTCAAAGGGCTGCCTGGTGAAATGGGCTTGGGAGTAGGGGCCGGTGATTAGTTCTGAATGCTGGAAGCTTCCACATAAATGTTCTCTCTGTATTATATAAACATTCTTTTAACTTCCACTACTAGTCCACATGCAACAATAGCTGACTGGAAGAGTCACTGGTGCCCGTAGGGGAAAACACACGTGGGATGGTTTGGGCTTTTTTGTGTGTGTTACTGGGGATCAAGCCCAGGGCCTCACACATGATAGACAAGGGCTCCCCAGCTCCATAGGAGACGTTTAAACTCCAAAGACAATTTTAGTTTGTTGGGCTTGGACATTTTAGAAATTAAAAACTTTGCTTGATTTTCCCCCCTTTAATTGTGATAATTTAAAAAGATATAAAAATGAAAGTCAAATATGCCCATTGAACAGGTGTTAATATGCATAAAGGCCAGGAAACTAGAAAGGGGATTATACGACTGGAGGGGGAAAAGGCTTCAAGAGAAGGGGCTGGGAAAGACAACAGAACAAAGAGCAGTAGGGAATTTGGGGGACAAAAGAGTACAAGTGGGAAAGCAAGCCGGGAGATGGGGGAGGGGCAATAGTCAACCAAAATGGAAACCTCATATGGAATGTTTTTTGGTTTTGTGTTCAAGGTAGGGTCTCACTCTAGCCCAGGCTGACCTGGAATTCACTATGGAGTCTCAGGGTGGCCTTGAACTCATGGCAGTCCTCCTACCTCTGCCTCCGGAGTGCTGGGATTAAAGACGTGTACCACCATGCCTGGCTGCCACATGGAATTTTTTACTTGCAAGCTAAGTTTAACAATACATTAAAAAAAATAAAATGGTCACATAGAATGGTCAGATAACTTTAAATTGTAATAGAGACATTTGTATAATAAAAGGGTCTAAGAGTAAAATGGTAACATGATCTTTAAAAGGTACAAAATGGGGCTGGAGAGATGGCTTAGCGGTTAAGGCGCTTGCCTGCAAAGCCCGAGGACCCAGGTTCGATTCTCGAGGTCCCAAGTTAGCCAGATGCACATTGTGGAGCATGCATCTGGAGTTCGTTTACAGTGGCTAGAGGCCCTGGTGCCCCATTCTCTCTCTCTCCCTCTGTATCAAATAAAATAAAAATTCAAAATATGTGTTTAAAAAAAGGTACAAAAGGAACAAGCAGGTCACACTCGGTGCTGAAGATCTGAGGCGACACTTCAGACATAAGAGGATCAATGACTCCAACATAGAGTCTAGAGACACACAATCCATGGTGTCATATTCCTGTCACTGTCACAAAAACCAGAGGTAATCAACTTACGAAGAGAAAAGGTTTATTTTGGCTGAGTTTTTCAGGGTTTGGTTCATTGATGCCATTGCTGTGGGTGTGTGTGGAGCCACCATGACCGGAGCGTCTGGTGGAACAAAAACCTCACCTCTTGGCCACGAGGCAAAAAGGGAGGAAAGGAAGGAGCTGGGAGCCTACTATCTTATTCCTAGTGATCTAAAGACCTCTCTCCAAGCCCTGCCTCTTAAAGGTTCCATCGCTCCCAATAACAACTTGGAAACCCAGCTTTCAACACATGGGCCTTTGGACCATATTTAAGATCCAAATCACATCCCACAGTAAGACTTTTTTTTGTTTCTTTTATATGTACAAGATAAAAATGGGGTATGGGATAATAAAACCAGTAGGAAATATATGAGAATGTGCATGCTAATAAATTTGAATACATAAATTAGATATACAATATACACATAGAGGTAAGGCTAGGTCTTAAAATACATTAACTGGTGATAAACAAGAAAAATGTGATTTATAACACATCATTTATTTAAGTTTAAGAAACACATCACTGGCGTGTTTTATGAGAGTGTGTCATTAGTGAAGAGGTTAGGTTAGGGAGAAGATGAGCAGATTATTTGGCTCAGTACATGTGATAGCAAACGGGTTTTGGAGTCATCTGCGTGAAGCCAATGGAAAATAATAGAAGGAGTCCCAAGGTCCCAGTGTGCTCCAGGAGTCACTGCTTGGAGGACACTGCAGCCCTGTAAGGCAGCTGGGAGCAGGAAAGCAGCCGGGGGTCCTCCTTGAAGGAAGGGGGCCTAGACAGAGCCAAGGCTGTGGCTGCAGGGTGCCAGGTAATGAACAGGGTAGGTCAGTATGCTGAATTGTTTGTTCTTCAACCCTCAGTGAATGTTAACAAAGAAAGTTTGTACAGCTCATCGCTCGAGAAATTTAAATAAAAACATCACACAAAGCTACACTAGGGTGGTGGTCGGGAAAGTTGCTGCCCAGGAGAGATGCTGGTGTGAAGGCTGGAAGGGGCAGTGGGTAGAAATGCAAGGGTCCCTCCTGGGCTGGGGAGGATGTGCTAAGGAGTGGGGGAACATCGTGCATCTGAGATTCCCTGCAGAAAAGCCCAGACACAGGGCCCAGGCAGAACCCACAGAGCGCTGGCTCTATGACACACCATGTTGGGCATTTCTGGGGCTCTGGTCAGCGCTCAAAGAGGCGACGGCGGACCCTGTGCCAAGGGCTTCCGGGGCTGGGGATTCCAGGCTCAGGGTCTTGGGTGGGGGGAGGGGTCAGATGGTGGCAGTCTGGGCTGGAGGGCATCCTGGGGCACCCAAGGTCAAAGCTGGAGGGCCATTCCGATGGAGAATTTTTAGGTGAGCTCCCCTCTGCAGTCCTGGGAGTGGAGCTGGCTGAGGTCTGGCCTTCCACCTGGGGCCTGGAGGTTTCCCCAGCCAGACCGAGACTGACGGAGGGGGAGGCAGATGGGGTCTCCCTGAGAAAAGGAAATATGCTGTTGGCTATGGAAGTGAGGTGTTGGCTTTCCACACAGGGATCAGAGCTGGAGTCGGCCCCTGACCACACTGAGGGCACAGTAATAAGCTGCCCCATCCAGAGACAACTGCCCCAGGGGGCCCACGTATAAGTCCAGGGGCTTGGGTAGGCTTCGGATAGGGTGCCCACATAGGAGTGGCCAACACAGAAATCCCCCACAGCAGGCCACGGGGACAGGTCGGTGACAAGCCTGCTTCTTGCACAAGCACAGAGGGTGGAAAGAGGCCCAATGTCTGTCCCACCGGCAGCCAAGTGAATTTCCTTTGATGCCTGGGAAGCGTCAGGGATGTTTTTCTTCATAATTTGTTCCTGGGCGGCAGCTGTTGCCATCGTTGAGTTCTGCCCCTGTGTCTCACGGGGCAAGCTGGCCATCCAGGTTCCCTTGGCTATCAGCTCCGCCCTGTGGAGAACAAGGGGGTTAGAAGAGAAGGAAGCGCTCCAGGGAGGGGGTGGGGCCACCTGTCAAGGGGACAGCGGACCGGATAGCAGCCATTGTATACAGCAGCTCAGGTTGAAGAGACAGCACTGCGGAACAGTCATTCTTTCTCTCGGGGTCCTGAGATTAGAACCAAAGGCTTCACGCGTTCTAGGCAAGCACTCTGCTACTGAGCCACAGCCCAGCCCCGTCACCGTAGTCCTTCCATAAGCCATTGTCTGGGATCCAATTGAGAGTCATCCCTCTGACCCTCAGAAAGCCCCAGCATTCATAACCCACCATCATGTGAAGAACAAAGACCCAAGATTAGCCCCTCGGGATGACTTAAAGATGAAAGATAGAACATTCCAGAAGGAACTAGATCTCCATGTCAGAAGCAAGAATACCAAGAAGCTGGCAGGAAGAGGCTCTTCCTAAAGTTTGTGAAGGAAGCCCTCTGCCTCCTGTATGGCTAGAAACTTAACCAGCCCCCTTGACTGGGGCCCCCACATCACCTTCCTTAGCAGGTCAGTGAGGAACCAATGTGCAAAAGGGGCCAAGTTCAGATGGGAATTGAATTTCAGAAATTCAGAGGCTGAGGATTACAATAGCTGCACAGCATTGGGCTGCTGGCCGTTGAAGCCCAGGAACACCTACCTGGTGCCCTTAAGTCTCTGGCTTCTGAATCCTGGAGCAGCAGATTCTCTGCTTCTGCCAGTCCAGCTCTCAAGGGTCCAGGATGGTCGGCACTGGAGCGTGTCTCATGGACCACAACTCCTGTCTGGGTGGAGCAGAGGAACCCCTGCCAGATGACTGGCGATACAGAAATCTACTTAGCAACCTGCTCCTCCATATGAGCCAACACCTTGTACTGCTTGACTCCCGAGAAAAGTCCATGGCATGCAAAGTATAGAACCAACTCAAACTTAACTAAGTATGAAGCTATTATAAAGCAGATTATCTTAGACACCTCAAAGATGCAGCCTGTGCCATTGAAATAATGAAACAGAATGCCAGGCGGTAAAGAACACTTAGGACAATATTAGGACCAAGCCACAGTTAAACAGTATGATTGAAGTTCTCTCCCCATCCCCAGAAAAATGTAACAAAATTTGAAAGGTAAAATTTGGGAGAGAAGAAAAGAAAATAAAAGGACAGCTAGAGGTATAGCATCTGAATAAATAATTAAAGAAATGGAACCACACAAAAAAAGAGGGCAGTTAAAGACATAATTTAAGAAAATCCCCCAGAACCCGAATCATTCTAGAATGAATAGGGCAAAAGATAATGGAAATAGACCCACGCAAAGTAGAACAGTGTGAAATAGCAGCATCCTGGTGCCACAATTCAAATGTCCTCACCAAAACTTACGTTGAAATTTAATTCCCATCTTGAAATATTAATAGATGGGACCAGGAGGGATCTTTAAGTGGTGATTGAGTCATAAGGACTTTCACTTTCAAAATGGATTAGTTCTGTGTATGTATGCTTGAATTAATGGGCCAGTCGATTGTCCCAAGAGTGGATCTGTTACCAATTCCCTTTGGCACTGTCTCTTATTCACGCCCCTCTGGCCTTAGGATGCATGGCCACCTTGAGGCTCTGCAGGGTCTCCACCAGGACTTCCCCTGAAGAAGCCCCTGACCTCCCAGCTTTCAGAGCCATGAGTTGGATAAACCTGTATTCTATGAGTTATCCAGTCCTTGGTATTACGTTATTGCAATGGGAAATGAACTGAGGCAACTGAAACAAAGAAAACCTTACATCCTAGACAAAACAAAAGCTAAGAGTTTGGAATTGGAATGACTGACAACTGCCCTGTAAGAAATTGAAGCAGTGCTTTCAAATTTCAAGGTAAGTTAATTCCAACTGAGCTTTTTTGTTGTTATTGTTTTTGCGGTAGCTAGCCCAGGCTGACCTGTGTGGTCTCAGGGTGGCCTCGAACTCACGGTGATCCTCCTACCTCTGCCTCCCAAGTGCTGGGATTGAAGGGGTGCGCCACCACGCCCGGCCTCCAACTGAGATTTCTAAACTGGCAGGTGAGGATATGCTTTAAGATATGTGAGGTCTCAGTTTCCTTTCCACACTTCATTTCTCAGAAACCCATTAAAGGACGCACAGCATCAAAATGTGGGACTACACCCAGAAAGAGGAAGAGAAAGGATACAGTATGGGTGGGAGCCTAGGAGCCCCTGGGTGACAACCATGAGCAGGAATCTGGGGAGGTACACTGGGGTGGGTCTGACAGAATCCCCAGTGCATCTGAACATATTGAGATACAGGAGGGCAGGTGTGAGCAAGCTACGTTTTACAATGCACTAAATTCAATGATGCTTAGAACTGAAAAAAGCAGGTTTCAAGAGTCATTTGTCTACAGTTTTATTTTCTGTGGTTTCAGTTACCCATGGTGTGAAAATATTAAATGGAAAATTTCAGAACAATTCAAAACAATTCATAAGTTTTAAATTGCATGCTATTAGGAATGGCATGATGAAGTGAGTCTCTCTCTCCCCTGCCCACCTGGGCTGAGACTCACTCTTGAGTTCAGCATATCCACACCGTATATGCTGCCCACCTGTTAGCTCTCTTTACCTTCTTAGTTAGCAGATGAAGGTTGTGATATCCCAGTGTTTATGTCTAAATGACCCTCATTTTAATTAAGAATGGTGGGCTGGAGAGATGGCTTAGCGGTTAAGCGCTTGCCTGTGAAGCCTAAGAACTCCGGTTCGAGGCTCGCTTCCCCAGGTCCCACGTTAGCCAGATGCACAAGGGGGCGCACGCATCTGGAGTTCGTTTGCAGAGGCTGGAAGCCCTGGCGCGCCCATTCTCTCTCTCTCCCTCTATCTGTCTTTCTCTCTGTGTCTGTCGCTCTCAAATAAATAAATAAATAAAAATTAAAAAAAAAAAAAAAGAATGGTGGCACACGCCTTTCATCCCAGCATTCGGGAGGCCAAGGTCAGAGGATTGCTGTGAGTTTGAGGGCAGCCTGAGACTACAATAGTGAATTCCAGATCAGTCCAGGACAAGAGTGAGACCCTACCTCAAAAAGCAAAGTTCAAAAACACAAGGAGTAGTGATACAGGTAGCTTGAACACGTTTAAGAAAAGCTGTGAAGCCGTAAAGTGTGGAAAGGGTAAAAGTTCTTAAGGACAAGGGAATAGTCATGTGCTGAGGCTGCTGGGATCTAGACAAGCACAGCCCTACCTGTGACGTTGTGCATTGTGAAGAATGAGGAAGAGACACCTGCTGGCTTTTCTGTCCTGTCACACACAGCAGAAGTGGTGGCCATGGGACTGAGTGGCAATGGAGAAGGTATTACCTTGTGTAGGCATGTGTAGGAAGACACTGTGTGCAGGGTTTGGCACTAGCTATGGTAACTGGTACTAGAAGGGGTCTCAGACGCCCATGGATAAGGAGGACTGCTCACTAGCATGGTGTTTGAAGATATGGAAGTATAAACCTTGAGAAGTAGCTTAAAAATCATAGCAAAGAAGGAAGAGAGGGAAGGAGGAAAGGGTGGGGGGCAGGGAGTCACTCCTTCTCATTTCAGCTCAAATTTTTGGCTCTGCTTTGTAGGCACAAAAGCAATATCCATAAGCAAGCACATGAGTATTTTTCACCAAGATCAAAAAGTTTCACAGGGGCTGGGCAGATGGTTCAGTGGTTAAGGCGTTTGCCTGCGAAGCCTAAGGGCCCTGGTTTGATTCCCCAGTACCCACATAAATCCAGTTGTACAAGGTGGCACATGTGTCTGGAGCTCATTGGTTGCAATGGTTAGAGACCCTCTCTAACATTTTTATCTTAAACAGATATATTTAAGTTTCACAGGGCTGGAGAGATGGCTTAATGGTTAAGGCACTTGCCTGTAAATCCAAAGGACCCAAGTTCAATTCTCTAGGATCCACATAAGCCAGACACACAAGGTGGCGCATGTGTCTGGAATTCGTTTGCAGTGGCTGATGGCCCTGATGCCCTTTCTACGCGCCCCCCCACCCCCCCCGCCCCGCTGTGTCTCTTTCTCTCTCAAATAAATAAAATATATATATTTTTAAGTTTCACAGTAGTGAGTGTCCAGGAGAAAGAGGAGGAAGAGGAGGAGGAGAGGGAGAGGAAGGGGAAAGGGGAAGAGAAGGGATAAGTAAAGGAGAGGAAAGTGGTCCAGTCTTTTCTACCAGGAGCAACAATGAACAATGCCTCTGTACAAGTGAAATTTCAAAACTTAAGAAGTAGCCACCTTCCCACCCCTGCGGGGCAGCTCTTCCCCTCACCTGAGCATCATGAATTCAGAAGAGGCAGCTGAGAGCAGCAGTGGGTCCTCTTAAAGGGACTCCTGAGGTGGAGGAGGTGCAGGCAAGGGGCATGATGATGCCCACAGGCAGGAATAGGAGGGAAGGAGGCCTGGGCTCTAAGCCAGCCATGCCCAGTCCCCACCCTCCTCACTTGACAGGAACAGCAGGGCAGCATGATGGGAAGGGTGGCGTGGGGGGTGGGGCAGGAAGGCTGGCAGCTGGGGAAGAGCTGGGCAAGGAATGAGAAGAGCCAACCAGAAGGGAGGGGATCCTGAGGGCTGGGACTGAGGGACTTAATACAGTACCCCAGATGCCCAGGAAGAAAGTGGGGCATCCATTCTAGGGAAACTAGAAGAGGGCTCACCCACCAGATCAAAGCTGTGGTCTCCCTGCATAAGCCCAGGATTTTTTACACACCTGATTCTCAGCAAAGGCTCTTTTCCATTGTTGAACTGCTCTAGAGAAGAGCCAGTGGTCTTGGGGTACAGGCCCAGCCTCCTCTCCTCCTGTGCACTCACTCCTCCCCTCCAGGGTGAAGCCTGCTTCTTGGCCCCACACTTGTGCTCTTATACAGTGGGGGGCAGAGCCAAGGATGGTCCCGTGGGTGGGGTCAGGCTGCTCTCTGGTCAAACACCAGGCTCCTGGTGCACCTGCTCCTCTTCTGCAGGTGAAGCCTGCTTGTTGGCCTAACACCTGTGCTCTTATACAATGGGGGCAGAGCCAAGGATGATTCCATAGTGGGGCCAGGCCACCTGGGTACCTTCTGAAGGAGGTGGCAGAAGTCCAGGACACAGGAAAGTCCATCTGCCCAGACCCCAGGGGAGCAGGTCCTTCCAAGGGCTGGAGCCAGAAACCAGGACCTAAGGTCCTGGGCTGGGGAGGCAGGTGGCTCCTCTTCCAAGGTTGTGGGGCAGGGCTTTTGTTTGGAGCAGGTGAGCAACGGCTTGAGCTTCAGCACAGAGCTCCATTGCAGCTGATAGGGCCCAGTGTGAGAGTCTCCAGGAGGCTGGAAGGGTACTTCTGCTCCCAGGGAGAGTGGGGCTCTGCCAGAGTGGGCATCTGTCTATTCCAGGAGGTCCAGCATGCATCTGAAATGAAAGGGGGGACATGCTGCCTGGGTGAGGTTCACCTGCACCCACGTCTGCTTTAAAAAAATTTTAAATTTTAGAATGGAATTTCAAAGGGGAAAGTGGTGGTGGGGGGGAGGGTATTACCATGGGATACTTTTTATAATCATGGAAAATGTTAATAAAAATTGAGAAAAAAATTTTTTAATTTTATTTATTTGTTAGAGAGAGAGAGAGAGAATGGATGCTCCAGGGCCTCTAGCCGCTGCAAACTCCAGATGCATGTACCACCTTGTGCATCTGGCTTATATGGATACTGGAGATTGAACCTGGGTCCTTAGGCTTCTCAGGCAAGTGCCTTAACTGCTAAGCCATCTCTCCAGCTCTCACCTCTGCTTTTTAATGATCAGAATAAACTGGGCTAATGTCACAGTTTCCCCCATTTCTTGTGTCTCTGCTCAATTTACAGTTTCTCAAAAAGTAGTGTTTTATGATGAATGCGAGTTTGCCGATTTCTGCTTTTGTATTGCCTTTTTAAAAAAACATATTTTGAAGCCAATTACTGATATAGTGATTACCAGGCATTGTCCCCCATACTTTCAAATACAAACTCATTTAATCCGTGTGAAATGTCCTAACAACAGGAGACTAGTTTAGAAAATTATACAGTGAGAGCTTTGAGAAAAATGTAATAAAAGTTTATTGATTAACAAGGCAAGTTGTTCATGATATATTATGAAATGAGAAAGGCAAGTTATACAGTTTAAACAAGGGGTGGGGGAGGAATGGAAAGAAATGTTATCTGTGCATAAAAAAAGGCCTGGAAGTGAGCATACCACAGAGATGACAAGAATGGTCTTTGAGAGCTAGAACAATGAGGAGTTACAAGTTTCTCATTTATACGTATATGCGTTCTGTTCTGATAATGGAGATCTATTAGTTTGGTAATAATAGATAAATTATCTGATAAGGATCCTATTATTTAAAATGTGAACTAGAGAAATAGCAGATAAAAGGATCACAAATTCTATTTAGTTAATAATAGGGTACTCAGTACAAGGAGACAAAGGTCTGGCACGTGGCCGTAGGAGGCAGAATGAGAACTGGTGATATCTGGGGAAGGAGATGAGAAATGCAAACCACCTGTGCTGGTCAAGCTTGATGGTCAGCCTGACTCTAGGAAGAGATGCCGGGAGGGTCAGTGAGGCCACCTGTGATGCGTGCTTTGATGGAGGGGTCTGCCTAATGGATGATTGATCACTGGATGGATTCACAGGAGGATGGCTTTACTAGAAGGTGGTAAAGGGAAGGTAGGAGATGGAACCTGGTTAGAGGAAGTGGGCCACTGGTACCATGATCTTGGGGGCTATGTCTTTAAATAAAATTATTTATTTTTAAAAATATTTTTATTTTTATTTATTTATTTACTTGAGACACAGAGAGAGAATGGGTACACCAGGGCCTCTAGTCACTGTAAACAAACTCCAGATGCATGTGTCACCTTGTGCATCTGGCTTACATGGGCCCTGGGGAACTAAACCTGGGTTCTTAGGCTTTATAGGCATATGCCTTAAGTGCTAAGTCATCTCTCTAACTCAACACTCTTTTTTTTTTTTATAAAATTTATTTATTTGAGAGCGACAGACACAGAGAGAAAGACAGATAGAGGGAGAGAGAGAGAATGGGCGTGCCAGGGCTTCCAGCCTCTGCAAACGAACTCCAGACGCGTGCGCCCCCTTGTGCATCTGGCTAACGTGGGACCTGGGGAACCGAGCCTCGAACCGGGGTCCTTAGGCTTCACAGGCAAGCGCTTAACCGCTAAGCCATCTCTCCAGCCCTCAACACTCTTTATTGACAATTTTCATACATATACATAATGTACCCTGGACATATCCTCCCATCACCCTCCTTTGTTCCCCTTCCCAGGTACCCCCTCCACTGAATCCCTGTTTCTTTCCAACTTGTCCATTCCTCTCTTACTTTGTTATCTTTTTTGTTTGTTTGTTTGTTTTGTTTTGTTTTTCAAGGTAGGGTCTCAATCTAGCTCAAGCTGACCTGGAATTCACCATGTGGTCTCAGGCTGGCCTCGAACTCACGGTGATTCTCCTACCTCTGCCTCCCCAGTGCTGGGATTAAACATGTGCCCCATCTTGCCTGGCTTGATGTCATCATTTTTTACACTCATATTATGCAAGCCTTGTGTAGGTAGCATCAGCAACTGTGAGGTCATGAATACCACAGCCGCCCTGTGTCTGAAAGATAATATTCCACAGTTCTCTACTCCATCGTTTGGCTCTTACATTCTTTCTGTCACTACTTCTGCAATGGTCCCTGAGCCAGGAGGCTGTGATAGAGATGTCTCATTTCATGTTAAACAATCCACTGCCACTTCTCAGTACTGTGATGAGTTTTGAGTCCCCTGGTAGTCTCTGCCAGCTGAAAAGAGAAGCTTCTCTAACCAAAAGCAAAAGTAGCATTAAGGGCTGGAGAGATGGTTCAGCTGTTAAGCACTTGCCTGTGAAGCCTAAGGACCCCGGTTCGAGGCTCAATTCCCCAGGACCCACGTTAGCTAGATGCACAAGGGGGCGCATGTGTCTGGAGTTCATTTGCAGTGGCTGGAGGCCCTGGTGTTCCCGTTCTCTCTCTCTCTCTCTTTCTCTCCCCCTCTTTCTCTCTCGGTCTGTCACTTTCAAATAAATAAATTTTTTTTTAAAAAGTAGCATTGATATATGTGCATAAACAAATATTTAGAGGGCAGTTTGGTGGGCATATTGTATCTATTTAGTCAAACAAAGAGTAATAGTCGCTTCTTGGGGGCTATGTCTTGTCCCGGTCTCTTCCTACATATGCCCCTTTTTCTGCTTCCTGCCCATTATTATGTGGTCTGCTCAGCCCCTTCTCCCCCCACCCAAAGGCAACATGGACTGTACCTTCTGAAATCATGAATGAAAATGGGTCTTTCCTCCCTTGGATTGTTCCTGTTGGGTATTTTGTCATGGCAACAAGGAAAAGTAACTAATACAAGACTCGAGATGTCTTCTAGCCTCAAGCATTCTCCCATCTTTAGCCCAGGGGGCCCAAAGCTTCTGGTTGTGCAGGTCTGAAATGGGGGCACGTACATTTCTAGCATGTTCTCTGGTGATAGTAATGCTGTATGTATGAGCCTCGAGAAACTTTGAATAGCACAGAAACATTTCTCTTCCCCACTGTCCCTGCTCATGCCCAGAGGTCACGCTGTCCCCTGTGCTGGGGGACATGACATGTGTGTCGCATACCTCAGTGCAGAGGCACACTCAAGCCAGCATGGGCGTTTGTTCTGTCCCTCTCATGAAGCTTCTGCATGTAGGTGCAGGACACTGCTCTGGTCATTTTTAAACCAACTGGTTCCCCTCTCAGCATCCCCTTCTTTTGCATCCTAATCTCCAGTGTTTTCAATAAGTTCCCTCAACAAGTGTCTATAGAGGGACTCCTCAGGGCTAGGTCTCTGGTGTTAGGAGCACAGTGATGAATGAAACAGACACAGTCTATGATAGAAGGCATGTCCGTGCCCCCTACCGTGCTGAGGGCTGAAGAGGAGACACAGTGCTGACCATTGACGGGGAGCAGTGTGGGCGGCAGGGCGATCCTGTGGGGTGGAGAAGGCCTTCAAAGAGGAGCCTCTGGATGCAGAGCTGAAGACTGGGCACAGTTGAGGGCACCATGGATCTCTTCCTCTTCCTACAAAGTCTCTAGTGCCACCATGAGGCTCACCCTCTGGACCTCATCTAATCCCAACCACCTCCCAAAAGGCTTCACCTCGAAGCACCATGAACATATGAGTTTGGGGAATCTTAGCATGAGCTGTACAAGAGACAAACACTCACACCACATCACTATGCTTGCTTTGATGGGTGCTCCTTTGGGGGGCACATATGAAGCTCCCACGTGGAAGCGGCCAGGTCTCTTTCAGCCAGTGAGGTCTTTTATTTTATTTTTTTAACCTGAGCCTCCAGGAGGGTGGAGCTTCCAGGAACAAGTTTCTTGACAGCCATGCTTGGGCTCCTCCTGGAGGTGACTGGAACCCATTTTGTCATATTGCCTTACTTGGATATGTACACTAATCCCCTGGGGATCTCACGAAGCATGCAGACTCAGGTCCAGAGCGACCAGGATAGGGCCTTGGATTCTGCATTTAAACAAAACTTTAGAAAGACTGGTGCACATTTAGTTTGGCAGGTGTCCACTCCACCTCCTGAGTGCTAGGATTATAGGTATATACCACCATGTCCAACTCAACTTTCACTTTTTTTTTTTTTGGTTTTCTGAAATAGGGTCTCACGCTAGCCCAGGCTGACCTGGAATTCACTATGGAGTCTCAGGGTGGCCCTCAAACTCACAGCAATCCTCCTACCTCTGCCTCCCGAGTGCTGGGATTAAAGGCGTGCGCCACCACACCCGGCTCAACTTTCACTTTTTTTGGGTGCTTTTGACTGGGTTTTAGACCAGCTTTGTGCTTGCAAAGCCTCATGGCTTCAGTTCAATTCCCCCAGCTACCCCATGTAAATTCCACAGGCATTCGTTTGCAGAGGCAAGAGTCCCTGACATGCACCTACATGGGCACATGTGTGTGTGTTTTTAAAAAGAAATTATGCATCTGCAACAAATATACAAATGAAACAGCCTTCATAGTGTCTATGACAATGTGGATGAGTGACCATTGCTCTTCCACTGGTCTTCCTCTAGAGATCCTCCAGAGACCATGCCAGTATGGTCTCTGCTCAAGGTGACTGGATAGCCAGCATCACACCCAGGCAAGAGGCAAGGCAGGGGCTGCCAGACCCTCTCTCTGTAACCAGACACATAATCACCTGTCCTGAATCACCCAGAACATTTCTGCTTGTGTTTTATTGTCCTGAACTGTCATCACTCAGGTTTCTGCCTTCCAGCCTGTCATGGTGGGTAGCCTTGGCAGAAACTCTGGGAGGGAGGGCCATGGTGGCCAGCCACAGCTGAGTTTCACTGGTGCTGTGCATTTTCCACGCTCCTACAGCTGCATAAGCAGGTCCAGAGTTAGCTGACAGCACTCTCGTTCGGCAGCTGCTCTGCAAATGGACCATCAGAAGCACTTTATTTGAAGCTCACTGCACTTCTCCAGTTGTCTTCTTTCTTAGGCCCAATTTCATTATTTATATTTTCCTAGAGAGTTGCCCATTTCATTAAGCATAATGATAATAATTATGCATGGCACAGTCCTATGACTTAAAAATCTCTACCTGGAGTTGAGTTCTGTTTCTCCCTAATATGAATCCGTGTGCCCCTCCCTCCCATCCTCCCTCTCCTTTGCTCTCTCTCTTTTAAAGCTTGGCCAGCAGCCAATTTTGTGAATAGATTTTTAAAAAGTATTGTATTTTATAGATAAATACTAATGAATTGTTAAAAACAGTAAGTAACTTCTGCTTTTCAGTTTATCCATTTTCCCCTCTTTTTGCTACTTTTGTTGTTATTGCTGCTGTTTTCCTAGAAGTTGGGGTTCCTGACTTGGTTACCTATTTTCATTTTTATTATAAAATATCTCAAAACACTGAAAAGTAGTGAGAACAAGATAATGAATACCTACCCATGTAAATGTGACAAGTTGAGCAAATTCATAGCATGCCAGTATTCCAGAGTTTAGAAAAGACATCTCACATATGCTTGCATTTCCCATGATTCTAAGGCCTTTCCTCACTGATGTTTAGTTCTCTACTTTACTAAAGACGTGTGCCTAAAAGTCACACACAGGACTGTGTCGCTGCACATTACAACACTGAACATTACGTGTCTGGGATACATCACTACGGTAAGTCTACTGAGGTTCAGTGCTGTCTGAAAACCCTACCCTGTGATTTGAGAAGCCAGGTCCATGCTGATGGACACTTGGGGTTGTTTCTGGTTTATTACTCTTATTTTTAGCACTGCAAATTAGGAACTTCCTTGAGGATTTCTTCTTCTGCACATGTAAGCAGCTCTCTGGGTTGGATTCTTGAGGACATTGCTACATCATGGATTTGCACTTTCCACATTCCCAGAAGACACAAGGTTATTTTCCACAGTGGTGGCACTGCTCCAAACCCCTACCAATGTCACTTGAGCCCCCACTGCTCCATGGTCCCACTGCACGTGGTCATCAGCACACCTATGCATCTTGCCAGGTTAACAGGTCTAGGATGGCATTTTGTCATCATTGTGAGCCGTTTCCTGATTCGTAATAAGCGCTGCCATTTTCTCTCGTGTTTGCCTTTCGGGCTGCATCTTCACAGTTTATTTTCTTGTTCATAGTTTTGTCTTTTTCCTGAGATTTGAGGCAGTTCATTTTGTTTTATTTTATTTATTTATTTTTTGAGGTAGGGTCTCACTCTAGCCCAGGCTGACCTGGAATTCACTATGTAGTCTCAGGATGGCCTCGAACTCATGGTGATTCTCCTACCTCTGCTTCCCAAGTGCTGGGATTAAAGGCATGCGCCATCATACCCAGTTCATTTTAAAAGCTAGTTGTGGGCTGGAGAGATGTCTTAGTTGTTAAGGCACGTGCCTGCGAAGACTAAGGACCCATGTTCGATTCCCCAGTACCCATGTAAGCCAGCTGCACAATGTGGCACCTGAGTCTGGAGGTCATTTGCAGTGGCTCGAGGCCCTGGTATACCTATTATTTCTTTATCTGCTTCTTTCCCTCTCTCTCTCAAATAAGTAATACTTTTTTTAAAAGCTACTTGCTAATTTTCCTTTAATTCCAGATCCTGCACATGCCTCTTTCCTTCTCTGGTATTGCTGTTTGCTTTGACTTTTCTCATGTAGCAAAATTCACGAATCTTACTCTTTTCTCTCTATTTAGGGAGGTGGAGACAGGGGGTTCCCTGAGTGGACTCTGGCTTCAAGTGAGAGACCATGTCTTAAATAAATAAGGCAGAGAAGCCAGGTATGGTGGCACATACTTTTAGTGTCAGCATGTGGGAAGCTATAGGAGGATCACTGTGAGTTTAAGGCAAGCCTGGGGCTACAGAGTGAGTTTTAGGTTAGCCTGGGCTAGAGGGAGACCCTATCTCAAAAAAAAACCCCACAAACAAGAAATAGAAAGGTAGAAGGGAGATCAAAGATACCTGACATTACACTGTGACCTTCACGTGCATATGCACACATGCATCCACAAGTGTGCCAACATACATAGGCATGCACATTATATGTATACACACACCAAAAAATTCTTTAATCTCTTCTTTTTTCCTATGTTTATTATGTGTTTGTATATGTATGTGTATGAGCATGTACACGCCAACACAGTGACATGGAGATCAGAAGACAACCTCCAGCTGTTTCTCCTTCCACCTTTTTTGTTTTTTATTTTGAGAGAGAGAGAGAGGCAGATAAAAAGAGAGAATGGTCAAGCAGGGCCTCCAGCCATTGCAAACGAACTCTAGACGCATGTGCCCCCTTGTGCATGTGGCTTACATGAGTCCTGGGGATTCAAACCAAGGTCCTTAGGCTTCACAGGCAAATGCCCTAACCGCTAAGCCACTTCCCCAGCCCCCTCTCTCTCCTTCTTCTACCTTCTTTTGAGACAGGGTCTATCTTGCAAGTTTCCGGATTCTCCTGGCTCCACTTCCCACTGCCATAGTCAGGTTGGGATGTGTGTGCTACTTTGCCTCAGGATTTACATGGAAACTGAGGAGAATCGAACTTGGGTCAGAAAGCTTGCTAACAAGTACCCTTCACCATTAAGCCATGTCCCCAGCCTGTTCTTGGGTTTCTCAATAATGTCACAACAGCAGTCAGTGGCTCGTGAGCACCTGGCTGGCACTGTGCTGCTCTCCATGAGCAGACACAAGCTTTGTTAGTTGAGTTAGTCACGCTGTTCCTCTCCCTGGCAAATGCCTGACATAAACCATGTACACGAGGGAAGGTTTGTTTGGGCTCACAGTTTCAGAGGCTTCAGTCTACGGTTCACTGTTTTCAGGCCTGGGGCAAGACAGAAGCATCATGGCGGAAAGAGGTGTGCACCTCCTGGCAGCCCAGAATGGAGAGAAAAGATACCCCTGTAAAACCAGACTGCTGTCAACCTACTTCCTCCAACAAGGCCCTGCCTCCCAACAGTCTATTCAATTTTTAAAAAGTTTTTTGTTTATTTTTACTTATTTATTTGAGAGCGACAGACAGAGAAAGAGGCACAGAGAGAGAGAGAAAGAGAGAGAGAGAGAGAGAGAGAAAATGGGCGCACCAGGGCCTCTAGCCACTGCAAACAAACTCCAGATGCGTGCGCCCCCCTGTGCATGTGGCTAACGTAGGTCCTGGGGGATCGATTCTCGAACCGGGGTACTCAGGCTTCCCAGGCAAGTGCCTAACCGCTAAGCCATCTCTCCAGCCCCAGTCTTTTCAATTTTTAATCTATTCATGGGTTTAAGTTAGTTGAGGTTCTCTAGATGAACAGAAACAATGGAATGAATGTGTAAAGGGGGGATGTATTAAATAAGCTCACAAGATACAGGCTGGGCAGTCTAATAATAGCTGCCCATGGACTGGAATGTTGAAGAACCTGGGGGGTGCTCAGTACACAAAGCTGGGTACAGGCTAAAGAGTCCGAGGACCAGGTACCCCTCAGTGCAGGAGGCCAAGGGAGCAGAAGCAGAAGCAGCAGGGCGGGGGCCAGGCACAGACCCGCAGCAGCAGCCCAGCTGGAGGAGAGAAGAAATCCCTGAGGCTCCTAGAGGCCCCTCCTACATAGTCAGTCCCCAGCAGAATGGCTGCCTACTCGGAAGGGAGGATTTCCTTCTCAATTAATCTTGCCAGGAAATGCCCTCACAGACCTACTCAAGAGGTGCATCTCTCCCTCCATTTCTAGTCTGGTCAAGTTGACAACAAACTCAACCCTCTCAGAGTTAAACCACCACTCATCACTTAATTGCTTCTGGGATCATCTTCATTCACACTCAGAGATGAGTTTACTAATCTCCTAAAGTGTCTAGAAATACAGTAAATTGATAGCCAATACTAACCATTGCATCCATTTCAAAACATAATATGGGGCTGGGAAAATGGCTTAGTGGTTAAGGCGGTTGCCTGTGAAGCCTAAGGAACCCGGTTCAATTCCCCAGGGCCCATGTAAGCCAGATGCACAAGGTGGGCGCATGTGTCTGGAGTTCATTTGCAGTGGCTGGAGACCCTAGCGTGCCCATTCTCTCTTTCTCTCTGCCTCTTCCTCTATCTTTCTTTCTCTCAAATAAATAAGTAAAAAATAAAAATAAATAAACATGATATGGGCTGAAGAGGTGGTCTAGTGGTTAAAGTGTTTGCCTGTGAAGCCAAAGTACCCAGGTTTGATTCCCCAGGACCTACATAAGCCAGATGCACAAAGTGCATCTGGAGTTCATTTACAGTGGCTAAAGGCCCTCTCTCTCTCTCTCTCTCTCTCACAAATAAATAATTTTAAAAAAATGATTAATAGTGGGACACAGTGGTACATACCTTTAATTCTAGTACTCAGGAAGCTGAGGCAGTAAAAAGATAGCTGTGAGTTTGAGGCCACCCTGAGACTACATAGTATATTCCAGGTCAGCCTGGGCTAGAGTAAGACCCTACCTCAAAAAAAAAAAAAAAAAAAAAAAAAAAGATGATAAAGTGTAAAATCACTTAGTGAGCACCGAGGGCCTGCAGTGGGGTCCTCACAGGGAACACCAAGGTAGGCTCTGCTCTTCTTCCCCATGGTACAAATGAGGAAATGAAGGCAAAAGTAGCTAAGTGATTTCCCAAGGTCACCCATTAGTGAAGTGGTGGCATTGGCAGCCAGCCCAGGATTTCCCACCCAGCCATGCTACTTCCCTAAAGGAGAGCTTTGCTTCTGTTAATATTCATATATTTCTTTTTTATTATTGAGCCACACTTTCATTCAGTGACTTCACCTTACTTCACAGAGCCCTTTGAAGTCCTTGAAGGGATTTTTCCTCCTGACACCAAGACTCGGTTCTCTAACTCCAGCAGAGTGTCTGGCCATTCACTGCCTCCCTCAGGCTGACCCCCGGAGTTAGCATCAGACTGCAGACTTAAAGGCTTTGTCTCGAAAGTCTTTCCCTGGGGCTGGGAAGGTGGCACAGCAGTTAATGGTGCTTGCTTGCAAAGCCTGCCTGGGTTCAGTTCCCAAGCCACCCACGTAATGTCAGATGTGAAAGTGGCACAATTATCTGACGTTTGTTGCAGCAGCGAGGGGTCCTGTCACATGTGCATAAATACACACACACACACACACACACACACACAAATAAACTTTAAATGTTTAAAACAGGGCTGGAGAGATGGCTTAGCGGTTAAGCGCTTGCCTGTGATGCCTAAGGACCCTGGTTCGAGGCTCGGTTCTCCAGGACCCACGTTAGCCAGATGCACAAGGGGGCACATGCGTCTGGAGTTCGTTTGCAGAGGCTGGAAGCCCTGGCGCGCCCATTCTCTCTCTCTCCCTCTATCTGTCTTTCTCTCTGTGTCTGTCTCTCTCAAATAAAAAAAAAAAAAAAAAAAAAAAACTTTGTGACATTGTTGTGCTGAAAAGAAAAAAAAAAGTTTAAAACAAAATAAAACCTACCTTCACATAGCGGCCCCTGTTGAGGCGCCTGGGACCCGCAGTTCTGCCTGGCTGACTACAAGTTTGGGGGCTCCCCAGCCTTTCCCCTAGGGCATCAATCATTTGATAGTATGACTTACAGAACTTGGAAAAGTGCATTCCTTGTTGCCACTAGCTGGTTGTAAAGGACCCACCTCAGGGACAGCCAAATGAGAGAGATGGAGGGCCAAGGCAGGGGAGAGACTGTGGCTTCCGTAGCCTTCCTGGACAAGCCCTACCCAGCCTCCTGCGTCCATCTCAGAAGCTCTGTGTCAGCCAGCTATGCAGGTCACAGTAACAGAACGCCTGAAGGAGAGAACTGATCAGGAGAAAACATCTGTTGTGGCTCAAGGTTTCAGAGGTCTCAGTGCATGGTCACTTGGCCCCATCACTTGGGCCTAGAATGAGGCAGAGAATCATGGCGGAGGCACAGTTGCTTATCCTTTTGTGGGGCTGAAGGGGGTGCGAGTGTAGAAGGACTCAGGGCCCCAATATTTCCTTCAAGGTCACACCTCTAATGACCTGACTTCCTCCACTGCACCCCACCCAGAAAGGTTGCACCACTTCCCAATAGGACCACAGGCTGGCAACCCAGCCTGTAGCAAGTGCTCTGCAGGGGGTACTTAACACTCAGCTGAAGCACTCTCCCAACAGTGTTATTTAGGGTTTGATGGAGGCTTCCTTACATAGGGGTAATGTGGGCGGGTCACATCCCATCAGTTGAAGGTGTCCGGAATGAGGAAATTCTGTCTGACTACTCTTGAATTGGGACACTGGATTTTTCCTGCCGTTGGATTCGAACTGACACATCTTCTCTGGTTTGCCAATCTTGACCACTTGCTGGGTCCTGAGCTTGCTGGCATTTAGACTGTGGGGAAACTGTTGGGTGTGCTGGGGCCTCCAGTTCTAGGACTCTCCTGCAGTCTTGGGACTTGCTAGTCTCCATAACTGCTAGTGCTGGTTTCTTACAGCCAGTGTCTTTTACACACGCACACTATACACATGTGTCGTTTAGTGACTGGTGACAAGGAGAGAAGTCAGGTAGATTTGTTAGGTAGTTTATGGTGACTGGGACCCAAAAGTGAAGGTGGGAATGTCTGCCCTTGGAACCTCAACTTTTCCAGTGCTCAGAGAAGCTGGCCTCTCCTTATCTCTTGTCTAAAAGAGTTCCCTAGACCTGTTTTTCCACAAATAACCTGAGGCCCTCCTGGGAGGGCAGTCCTCATTCCTAGCATTTAAATCTAATCCTGACATTGTGGTTGGTCAAGTTCAGCCCCCTAAATGTCATAACCCGCATGTGTGTGTATGTATGTATTATGTATATATGTATGTGTGTATATGTATGTATGTAATATGTATTATGCACTCACACCGCACAGTTCTGCTTCCCTGGAGAACACTGACTAACAGAGACACCATCCCCCTTACCTTCTCATACCTCACTCGGCTTATCACCCTTCACACCATCCCTCACATGGCAGCAGGGACATCAAATCATGGACGTCCCTCAGCTGGCCCCTTAGTGATAATAGAACTGGCTTAAAATAGCATAATGATTCAATCCGCAGATTTCAGCCATCTAAAATGTCTAGAACTCCACCCTCATGCAGAGAACAGGCATCCTTTCTGAACACCTGTGAAATACTGAGAAAGATTTAGAACATCTATGGACCACAAAGAAAGCCTGACCTCTTCCCCACTGAGTCAAAACCATGTCGTAACATAGCAAAATTAGAACTGGTTGAGGAAAAGTCCCCATAGCTAGGAAGCTACATTAAATATTGTTAAATATCCCTTAGTTTAAGGGGAAAAATCCAAAAGAATACAAATCTCTATAAATCAACAAAATGAATTACTGTGGTCAATTAACATTTAATGGGAAACATTAGGTTACATAAAATAACTAAGAGCCAAAAGTGTAGAAAATGCACTAAACATTTGAGTTTTTAAAAAATAGAGCAGCTGGGTGTTCCGTGAAGCATGCCTTTAATCCCAGCACTGGGGAGGCAGAGGCAGGAGGATAGCTGTGAGTTCAAGGCCAGCCTGGGACTACAGAGTGAATTCTAGGTCAGCCCAGGGTTCAGTGAGACCCTGCCTCCAAAAAACAAAAACAACTCCACCCCCAAAATAACCCCAAACAACAACAACAACACACACAGCAATAAAACACACCCAGCACCACAAGGGAGGGGACCATGGAGTGGAGGGAAGGCCACTCACAGAGAGGAAGCTGGGCTCACTTGTCATACAACAGACATTAACAGTAATAAAAAGAATATAATAAATTACTATTTGCTGATGAATTAGAAAGCCAAGATGACATGAATAAATTTCCAGGGAAATAGAAAATGCAAAAAATTGGCAGAGAAAGAAATAGAAATTTGAATAAGCCTACTGGTTATTAAATAAATTGAAATCTAATATTTCTCCTCTTAATGAGCCCCCTACCAAGACCATTTTGTGGGAGATTTCTATCCAATACTCCAGGGGTCTTTAATTCCTCTCCTATATGAGTTGTTTGAGAACATGGAAAAAGTATAATCTTCCCAGCTCAGTGCAGAGGTGGTTTGAATGTGTCTCCTCAAGATTTATATTTAGCTGGGCATGATGGCGCACGCCTTTAATCCCAGCACTTGGGAGGCAGAGGTAGGAGGATAGCCATGAGTTCAAGGCTACCCTGAGACTACAGAGTGAATTCCATGTCAGCCTGAGCTAGAGTGAGACCCTACCTCAAAAAAGAAAAAAAAAAAATTTATGTTCTGAAAGATGATAATGGAAAATGTGGCCTATATTAGGGAGGCCTTCTCAGGCTACTGAAAGGAAAACTCCTCCAGCAACATGGGTAAGTTACCTTCCCTCAAAGAGAAGAATTTCTGTTCAACATGGGACACTTGAGCAAGTTGACAGCCAGGGACCCGCTGAAGCAGGGGATTAGTTAGCGACAGCTGGAAGTGGAGAAGGGCTGATGTCTAACATCTGCTGATGCAGGTTCATGCTGAGAAGCAATGGGGCAGGGGAGGGGGGCGGTGAGGAGAACACATGTTCTTGGAAAAGGAGGCCAAGGGCTGGGGAGATGGTTCAGCAGTTAAAGGCACTTGCTTGCAAAGTTTAATGGCCTAGGTTCAATTCTCCAGTACTAATATAAAGTCAGACGCACAAAGTAGTGTGTGCACCTGGAGTTTGTTTGCAGTGAAAAGAAGCCCTAACTCCTCTCCTCTCTTCTCCTCTCCTCTCCTCCCCTCCCCTCCCCTCCCCTCCCCTCTCCTCTCCTCTCCTCTCCTCTCTTCTCCTCTCCTCTCTTCTTCCCTCCCTCCCTCCCCCCCCCTTTCCTTGCAGACAAATAATTAAACAACATATCTTTTATTTTTTGGGGAAGGGTGGTTTGAGGTAGGGTCTCACTCTAGCCCAGGCTGACCTGGAATTCACTATGTAGTCTCAGGGTGGCCTCAAACTCATTGTGATCCTCCTACCTCTGCCTCCCAAGTGCTGGGATTAAAGGCATGTGCCGCCACTCCCTGCTAAAGTATCTTTTTAAAAGGAAGTCTGGGCTGGAGAGATAGCTTAGTGGTTAAGGCACTTGCCTGCAAAGCCAAAGGACCCAGGTCTGATTCCCCAGGACCCATGTAAGCTGGATCCACAAGGTGGCACATGTGTATGGAGTTCATTTGCAGTGGCTAGAGGCCCTGGTATGCCTATTCTCTCTCTCTCTCTCTGCCTCTCTCTTTCTCAAATAAATAAATAAAATTAAAAATAATGATGATGGGGCTGGAGAGATGGCTTAGTGGTTAAGCGCTTGCCTGTGAAGCCTAAGCACCTCGGTTTGAGGCTCGATTCCCCAGGACCCACGTTAGCCAGATGCACAAGGGGCACACACGTCTCGAGTTCATTTGCAGTGGCTGGAGGCCCTGACGTGCCCATTCTCTCTCTATATATATCTGCCTCTTTCTCTGTCTATCATTCTCAAATAAATAATGAATAAAAAAATAATGATGATGATGATGATACAGGAGGCCAAGAAGTAGAACAGACAAGAAGAGAAGGAAACCCCAAAGAGTCATGAACAGGAAAGGAGAACATGATTTGCTGGGGAAAATACACACGGTAATCACACTAACCGGGGCTCACTCTAGCCCATGAGATGGTCAACAATTCAAAAGGCTGAACGTGCCCAGCATTGGTGCTGGTTCCTGGCAGGGCGAGGGAGGCTGAGAGGGTATAGCCCCATATGACCAATGGGGGCTCTGAAAACTATATGTATATACCCCTGCTGGCTGGTGATCCTGGACAGGTTCCCCAGGGGGCAACCAGGAGCCCTTGCATATGGAAGCCACACAGCAGGGCCATGTGAGGAGCCGGAAGCAGCTGGCGGGGTCATCTTGGACTGCTTGGGTAAGGAAGCTGGCTCATGCACGCAACAGAACACATCGTTCGCCAGTCAGAAGCTGCAGCAATGCGAAAGGACTCTCCAAGCAGCCCAGACTGAAATCATGGCTTCAGTGTCAGATGCTGCTTTGGGGGGCTGGGTATATAATTCAGTCAAAAAAAATGCTTGCCTGCCTCCTGAGATGTTTGTATCTGCCTCCCCTGGCTTTACAAGATTCTGATGCTAAGAAAACCAGCAGCCACATCCTCACACACCCTGGACAGGCTTGTCAGCCGGGGTGGAGACAGGAGCAGGCAGGCCTGGGAGGAGATGGCCATGTTTCTTTATTTATCATTGTCTTGTCTTTCGCTGGGGGCAGCGGACACACTTAATTATGAGCAATTCTATAAGTGGTTCACTCTCTTCTGGACTTAGTGGGGCTCGCTATGCTATTCTCGGCCAGACAACCCCCCCCACAACTTGGAGTGCCTCACTCTCCTAACTCCCCCTCCTTCCCCTCCCACCAGCACAGACCATGCCTTTGCAAGCAGGTAGGAGGTTCTTTCACAAAGTCTCATTATTCTGTGGGCTGTGTCTTTGGTTTATATCAACTTTCACACCATTGTGCACAGATGTAAAAACAAACAAAATTGAGTTTTGAAGTAGACTCATACTAGATGCATTAATTTGGGAGAGGATTTTTTTTTTAAATAGGAAGACTTCCCAAATCTTTTGCTAAGTAGATGGATTCTCACCTCAAATCTCCCAAGTGTACCCCTGACCTCACCCCCTTCACAGATGCCCCCTCACCTCATTTCGGAAGTCAAAAAAGCAGCTTGGACCAGGTGCAAGGCTGACTTCCAGTGTACCTGGCCCTCCATGACAGGGCCTCCTGTCCCTATCAGTCCCAATTGCTGTTGATTAAATTCTCTCTAATCTGCTCCCTAGACTGGTAAATTCTGTGTTCTGTTGTGTGAATGAGCCAGTTTTCTTACCCAAGCATTCCAAGCTGCTCCCAGCTCCTCAGTCTGTCTAGTCCTGTCTAGTTCTAAGCCATCCCTTGGCTTAATATCTTCTGTGACCCCCAATGCTCCTAGGACCCCATTCTCTCAACTCTGGCATGTCCTCTCATCTTGTCCATTCTCTCTCCCTCTGGTGGCCATGAGCCTAGCCATAGGACCAATGTCTCAGCTCCCATCCTTTCCAGGGACTCTCCAATGCTGTTCCCAGCCTTTCCCCCAACCCTCCTCCCTTCCAGCTCCCACACCAGAACCCCGGCCCCCATCTCTGCAATGAACTTAGCCCTGCCAACAGCAGTCAGCAGCTCCTTCATTCTCACCTACCCACCCTAAGCCGCTCCTGCCCTACGGGGCCATCCGCTCTTCACCTGAAGCAAGAGGTGCATGCCCTCCTGTGATGGCCCCACACCACCAATTTGCTTTGCCTCAGCCACTAATGGCACCTGCCTCTGTGGCTCTACATGGACCCTTTGTCCAGGTTACACCATGCTAGAGAAGCTGAAGGGGGCCCCTTACATGCAGAAGGAGCAAGGAAACCTAACCCACTCCTGTGAGATGAGCATCAATCTCTTCTGAAGATGGAGCCCTTCTCTGATTAATACCCTACTAGCCATCTGCATACTGGGGACCATTCTTTCAACACAGGTGCATTTGTGGGGAAATCACATCTAGACCATAGTAAATACATAGGTTTCCTGTGCCATGCCCTGTTTTTTAAAAATATATTTTATTTATTTACAAGGAGAAAGAGAGGGAAGGAGAATGGGGACACCAGGGCCTGTAGCCACTGCAAACAAACTCCAGATACATGTGCTACTTTGTGTATCTGGCTTTATGTGAGTGCCGGGAAATCAAACCCAGGTCGTTAGACTTTGCAGGCAAGTGCCTTAACAGATGAACAATCACTCCAGCCCCCATGCCATAGATTTTATTTGTTTTGAGACAGTTTTGCTACGTAGCTCAGGCTGAAAGATGGAAAGTCATGCCCTTCCTTCCTGCCTGTGACTTGAGGCCATCACGGTCAGCACTTGCTACGCATCCTTTTGGTCAGTATAATGGCTGTATAGAGGTGGGGTTTACAGACCATGGCATCCCCCACTTACAGCAGACACTCCTGTTAGCATTCTTCGGGTTGGGTTAATCACAGCCAGCCTTAACCTGAGACCTAACAGGACAGCATCCCCACTTCCTAGGTAGGCAAGGAAGCTGGGTGATGTCATAGTCCAAGGGCTGAGACCAGGGTTCACACTGAAACACTTCTGCCTGGACAGTTGGAACCTCAGGACTATTTTATAATCAGCTGTGACCAAGGAGGGCATCTTAATGAAGATGCCAGCTCTGCCACTGCTGGTGACAAAAGTCCTCATGGGTGGGAGATCCCTGGGAGGTCCTCTGGATACCTTGGGCCTGCAAAAGAGGTACCCTTAGATTTTTTGTTGTTGTAGTAGTTGTTTTTGGTTTTTCGAGGTAGGATCTCACTCTAGCCCAGGCTGACCTGGAATTCAGTATGGAGTCTCAGGGTGGCCTCAAACTCATGGCAATCCTCCTACCTCTGCCTCCTGAGTGCTGGGATTAAAGGCGTGCGCCTCCACGCCTGGCTACCCTTAGATTTTGATGGCCACTTCAAGAGGCTCAGACCTCTGACCTTCTGTGAGATCGTCTGTGGCTTTAGAGCTCCAGTTAGTTGCTGGAGTGACCCTTCTGCCTGTGACAAAGACCTCAGGGTCACCCCAGGGATCACACATACATCCTGGATTCCTAAATGATGGGCAGAAGCCTGGTTCAGCTCCAGGATGGCCAACACCTCATCAGCCTGGTCTAACCCCTGCCCCTCAGTCACCTCTTCACCCCAGCTCCTTTCTGGGGGGCTTCCACTGTTCCATTTTCTGCCTCCTTTTAACCAATGTCCTTTCCATCAGGTCCCTGGGCTTGAGCTCTCCTCACATCCTAGTAAACAAGAGCTCTGCTGCCCTCAAGGGGCCTCAGGACCTTTTGTTTCTCATCAGGCATGAGTTTGGAGGGCTGTGGAACCCTGTGCACCCCGACCGTTGGCTGTCTTCTCCCCCAGCAGAACACCACAAGCCAACTTCCACCACTAAATCACCTCCCACTGGAGGTAATTCAAAAGCCTCCGCATTGCAAATTGCTCTTCTCAGCTAACAATTCCCGTTGGATGGGGAAACAGAATAGCTGGACCAGTGGGAGCAGACATCTGAAACTTGAGAGCAATTTGGAAATCGCTCTCCCTAAAGGTTAAGCCAATTTAGTACCCTCCCCAACCACGCATGTGAATGCAATTTTCTCCATGGTCTCTGAACCCCACTTACTAAACTCTTTAACCTGCCACTCAGACAGGTGAAAAATAATATCACATTTCTTACTTTAAAAAAAAAAAGTTTCTCTAATTCTTGAAGTGAGTGGGGATTTTCACTGTGTATTATTAACTTTGCCCATCTCCTCCTCCACTTACCTGCTTTGCTTTCAATTTTGTATTAGAGGTTTTTTTTTTCCCTCCCTCCCTCTGTCCTTTCCTTCCTCCCTTCTTTTCATAAAAGATGTTTTTGTACGACTCCATTGGGTGTTTGCCTTTGGTGATGCTGTCAGAGAGGCCTTCCCATCATGCACATTATCTTTTCTAGATGTTTCTGGATTCTTCTGTAGAAAGAGCCGTCATAGAGTTCTGATTGGGCCTGTCCCAGCTCCCATGCTCACACTCTCCTCTGCTGCATGTTCCTTTAGAGCCCCTGCCCCTCCCTCCTCTGCGACCTGCGGGCTCTGCCTCTTGTTAGGAGCCCACCCTTCCCTCAAACCCACCACCTTGCTCCCAGGTGCTGATCTGAATGAAGTTCATGGAAGAACAATCTTCTTTTTTTTTTCTTCTTACAGTTTGAAAAAAAGTACATTTATTTATTTATGTGAGAGAATATATATGGGTGTTCCAGGGCCTCCGGCCACTGCCAACACACACGAGATGTATGCACCACTTAGAGCATCTGGCTTTATGTGAATACTGGGAACTTGAACCCAGGCCATCAAGCTTACAAATAAGTGTCTTTAACCACTGAGCCCCATTTTTAAACAGTTAAGAAAAACATGACATGACTTTGTTCTTTTTTAAAAAATATTTTATTTTATTTTACTTTTAATTTTTTTTATTGACAGCTTCCATAATTGTAAACAATATCCCATGGTAATTCCCTCCCTCCTCCCGGGAAGAACAATCTTAAAGCTGCCCACCTGCCCAAGAGTCAGATGAGGGACCCACCACTCCTCCCTTTCAGGGGTAGAGGCAGGTGTTGAGCACTGTTGAAAACTGTTAATGTGAACAAGTTCTTACTGTAAGAACTCCTGACGTTTATTTTCCTGTTTATATGCAAAAAAATTCAGAATGGGGCAGCTTAACTCTTGACTCCCTAACTGACAGCTGTTGGCCTCATATAGAGAGGAGAAAAGCTACTTGTCATTAATTGAGGGTCTTCAGTCAAGTGGCCATACACACAGAAACATAATCAAAACCAGTGGCTTTCCTACGGAGCACCTACCACCACTTAGATCCACCTCTGAAGACATCCACGTCTGTTAGAAACACCATTGTCCCTTGGTGTCCAGGGGATTGGTTCCAGGAACCCCTGCAGAAAGCAGTATCAGTGATACTCTAGTCCCTAAAATAAAAGGGGGAGCATTTGCATAAACCTTCCTGCAAACTCAGGAATCTTCAAGTCCCCTCTAGGTTATGTACAATACTAAACATGATGTAATTGCATGCTAAGTAGTCACTTGACTATGTTAGGGAATAATGACAAGAAAAAAGATTGCACCTGCTCAGTGCAGATGCAGTTTTATTTTCTGGATAAATACGATTTGTTGCTGGTTGATTCCACAGGTGAGGAACCTGTGAATATGGAGAACCAACTGTGTGCTGTGAACACCAAGAAGCTTAGTGACATGAGAGTCCTCAAAGCCATTGATTCTCCATGAAGGGCTGAGGTGAAATCACCATTGCTTTTCCCACTCTACACTCACAAGGCAATTTTGGGCTGGTGGTATAGTGCCTGCCTGGTATGCCCTGGTTCTGTCCCTAGCACTTAAAAGTCAATCAATCAATCAATAAAAATTTTAAAAGGTGTTGGAAAAAAAATCAAAACAGGGCTGGCGAGATGGCTGTCCGCAAAGTGCTTGCCTCAATGACCTGCATTCGAACCTTAGTACCTATGTCAAAATTCTGGGGCAAGATGGTGCATGCTTTAATACCAATGCTGGGAAGGTGGAGCTCTGAATCTGACTGGCCAGAGTCTAGCCTAATCGGTGAGCTCCAGGCCAATGAGAGACCCTGTCCCAAAGGAGATGGATGGTGTTCCTGAGGAACAACACTTGAGTTTGTCTTCTGGCCTTCACACACACACAGATACAATTTTAAAAGTGTCCGAGATAGTTGAACAAGTGCACAATCAAAAGCCAGAAAAAATACTTTATAAGCCAGAAAATGTGCTGATTTCCTAAGAAAGAGTAAGACAAAAGTGGATCATGCTGGGAAGAAAGCCACACCCTGGGTCAAGGTATGCTCTAGAATATTCTAAGACAACACTGCTCCCACACACACACACACAAAGAGAGCCATGGCCCTGGAATAAACCAGTGGGTTAGACTAACAGAAGAGCTTACTGGCACAGCCAGAACTAATAGAGAAATCAAAATGGGATCACGTGTAATGGAAAATGAGTCTCCCAAGGGCTGATGGGGAATTTCATGGCAAAAATAAGAATGAGCCCTTATAACAAAGTAATTAGAGACGTTGGAAAGAAAACATTGATTATGAACTCAGAGGGAGATCCTCCCATGACATGGCTACAGAGCTCAGAGCTGCAAAGCCATCATCAGGAGCAGCTGGGAGGCCAGGGTCCCAGGAGAAGCCTGCATTGGCCCTGACCTGTCACCTGCCACTCACTGCGTCTACCCTGCTGAGGACCTTTGAGATCAACTAGGGCCTTGCTGACCCACCAGCAAGGTGGCTCTGGCCACCTCCTGTAGACCCACTAGCTGAGGAGACCCTCATTGGATTACCAGGGTTAGAAAGTTGCCACAGGGGATGTCCAAGGAATGCTGTCCCCTTGCGTTGTCCAAGGTGGTATACCCTTCCCAGATGGGCCCGTCCACCCCACTGTCCACTGCATCTCCTCCCAGGAGGTGAACCAGTGAACAGATCCTGCCAGCGCTGCCTGTCCTTTCCACTTCTCCCCAGCTACAGGGACACACTGTGACCACACCAGCCTTCCTTTGGCCCCTCTGTCTTCTGCCTTCCAGTCTTCATCCCCTGCAGCCATCCCTGGAAGCAGGCAGCAAGGCTTTCTGGGAAGCCCCTCCCCTCGCCGCTTTGACTCCCCTCCACAGCACCAAAGCACCTGCTGAGAATGTGCGCCACCCACGGAGCTCTGCTTGGAGAGTTTCTGGAGGCCAGTGCACAGGAAAACACCCACCCCACTGCTGGGGAGAGAAGGTCTTGCATCCCAAAGTGTGATTCTGAGAACAGTAACGTACATCATTTTTCTTTATTGTTATGAGTGTGTGTAATATAGTGCTGGTAGAAATAGGCCAAAAAAAAAACCTTGAACACTGGAAAGCCCCCAAGATGAGATAAGAAAAGAATGAGAAGGGGTGACTAGAGAGGCTGCCCCCATTCCTAGCAGTTTATTGCCCTTGCCCTCACCTCTTTTATGTATTTTATTTTTTGCAGGTTTAACTTTAAGTATTATGTACACTCCATTCTAATTTTTGTTTGCCAAACTGTTATATGTTTGTAAATCTTTTGTAACCTGCTCACTCAAGTGTCACGTATGTACCGTTGTAACCCATGCTTGCTTATACTATAAAATAATCCCTAACAGTCTTAACTTCGGGTCTAATGCCATTACGGAGAGAACCAGGTGTCAGTCCACCTGTGTAGTAAATAAACGTCCTCTCTGTCACCTGATCCAGCTGCTGGTCTCTTGACATCCAGAAATTCATATAACATGTGTATGTTTGTACCTGTCCACGTGTATAATGGTGCCTATGTGTGCATACATGTGGAGGCCAGAGGACAACCTCAGGAGTCACCCTTAGGAATGCCAATCCACTTTTTTTTTTTTTGGAGACAGCTTCTCTCATTGGCCTGTGATTCACCAAGTCGTCTAGACTGGCTGGCCAACAGGCTCCAGGGATCCTTCTGTCTCTGCCTCCCCAGAACTTGGATTATAAGAGTGTACCACCCTGCCCAGCATTTTGCTAAGGCTTCTGAGGAGTGAACTCAGATCCCCATGCTGGCAGGGCAAGCTCTTTGCTGACTGCGCTACTCCCCAGCCCAGGCATGTATGTTTTCACTGGATAGATCTGGCTTCCGCAAAACTCACCCCAGCCATTTCATCCAACAATTGAGTATGTGCATGCAGGATTCTCGATGCCTATTCTTGTTTTTTCCTCTCTTTCCAAAATTAGCATACTAAACTGGTGAAAACTCCAAGACCAATTCCTTTTTTTTTTTCCAAATTTTTATTAACAACTTACATGACTATAAAAAATATCCCATGATAATACCCTCCCTCCCCCCACTTTCCCCTTTGAAACTCCATTCTCCATCATATCCTCTCCCCTTCTCAATCAGTCTGTCTTTTATTTTGATGTCATGATCTTTTCCTCCTCTTATGATGGTCTCGTTTAGGTAGTGTCAGGCACTGTGAGGTCATGGATATCCAGGCCATTTTGTGTCTGGAGGGAGCACGTTGTAAGGAGTCCTACCCTTCCTTTGGCTCTTACATTCTTTCCGCCACCTCTTCCGCATTAGACCCTGAGCCTTGGAGGGGGTGATAGAGATTTTGCAGTACTGAGCACTATGGCAAGACCAATTCTTTTTCCACTTCCCTTTTACTAGCATTATGGGGTAGGGTATGGTTGTGTTCCTATATTTCATGGTTGTATTCCATGAATTTCTTTTACTTATTAAGTACAAATAGACCCTCATTCAGCCCAATAATGAAGTCCTAAAGTCTATCTTGCCTGGTACACAGGTGGCACCAGGCTCTGAAGGGTGGGGCTCTTGAGAAGCCTCGTCTGTGTAGCAGCTTGCGCACACGCAGCGCCACTCCTCCACAGCGCGTCTGTGCAGTGACCCATTCCCAGTGGTGAGGCAAGAGTCTTCACTGCCTTGATTCTTCTTTTAAAAAATATTATTTATTTGAGGGCTGGAGAGATGGCTTAGCGGTTAAGCACTTGCCTGTGAAGCCTAAGGACCCCGGTTCGAGGCTCGGTTCCCCAGGTCCCATGTTAGCCAGATGCACAAGGGGGCGCACACGTCTGGAGTTCGTTTGCAGAGGCTGGAAGCACTGGTGCACCCATTCCCTCTCTCTCCCTCTATCTGTCTTTCTGTCTGTGTCTGTCGCTCTCAAATAAATAAATAAGTAATTTAAAAAAATATTATTTATTTGAGAGAGAGAAAGGGAGGGAGGGAGAATGGGCATGCCAGGACCTCCAGTCACTGCAAACTAACTCCAGATGCACACACCCATTTATGCATCTGGCTTACGTGGGCTCTGGAGATTCAAACCGGGATCCTTTGGCTTGGAAGGCAAACGCCTTAACCGCTAGGGCATCTCTCTGGCCCTCTGCCTTGATTCTTTAAAGACTGTGTGCCAGCCACAGGGCAGGGTCCCTTCCCAACCATCCAAGCAGTAGTAGAAGTTCTGCAACAGTGAGCAGTATCCCACATGGCCAAGGCAGGCAGGACCTGGGCCACCTGGGTGTCCGGACTTGGGGCTGTGTTCTCGATGTCCATTTGGCTCTGAAAGCCCTGGCTGCCTCAGACATTAGACTTCTGCTTCAGTCAGTTTTAGAAATTGAAACCAGAGTGTCCCATGCCCCAGGCTCAGGCTCCAAGTACTTCCTCCAGCTTATAATGCCATTGTGAGGGCTGTGGAGCCTTTAGGAGCTGGGTCCTGGCTGGCGGAAGTAGTCACTAGGGGCTGGCCTGTGGAGGCTTACCCGCCCCCTAATCCTGATTCTTTCCTGGCCCACCACCATTCCAGGAGTCTTTTCTCACACCTCCACTGTCTCAGATGGAGCCAGCCCCACATCTTCCCTGCCATGAGGGATAGAACTACCTCTGAGAATGTGAGCCAAAACTTTATCTGTCAGCTACTGCGACACAAAACCATCTACCTCACTGGGTGGCCCTGTCCAACCTTCTAGATCAGCTATAACCTGCATACAGCACTGTCTTGCACCTGCCCAGGTGCAGTGACCTCCCCCACCCCCAGCCAGCCATGACCCGCTCAGACCCCAAGCAAACCGCACAACTCCTTCGCCCAGCACATCTCTCTGAGCCCGACCTAGCTAGATGGTGGCCAGCCTTCAGACACAGCCATGCACTCTCCTGGCTGCCTGTCCACCCAGCGCATCACCCCTCTGAGCCTAGCTCCTCTAACAGGACAGCGAGGCTCAGCTGCCTCAGCCCACGGAATCATGCCCGCAGGTCTCAGGGCTTGGGGCAGTGTGCACTGAGCTACTCATTATAGCTGCGCTCTGATCTCATCTCAGGTCTTGCCTTTCCTCTGGGGCACAGTCCCCAGGGCAGAGGTTTCTGCTCTCCAGCAGCCCTGACAGTACAGGGGGTCCTGGGAAGTGAGAGGGCGCCTGCTCAGGAGGAGGGAGCTAACAGAGCCTTCAGAGCAGGGCTGTACGAGGGGCCAGTGACTCTGGCCAGGCAATTATTTTTAATGAGTCTCACTCTCCCGCAGGCAATGGGGCCTGGAGCTGGTTGCTGGCCTAGGAAAGGGGAGATCTGTCAGATTCCCAGCAGATGGGTCAGCATTCACCCCAGCCTTCTCAGGGATCTACAAGGAAATTCTGTGTTGCTTATGGTAAAGAAGCATCGTGCTCCACAGAGGAAACAAAAAAACAGTATGAAGGCTGAGATTACAAAACTATACCTGGGCAGGGCCAGCATTGCAGCCAGCGGTACACAGGGCTCGAGTTGACTCCTTGCTCAGACTTGGACCCTTAGGGATGGTACCTTCTGAAACAAACCTTCATCCAGTTTACCTAAACTTCCTCTGTTCCTAAGAACCTTGATTCAGAGGGTTATAAAGTGGACATAGCGGCGCCCCTGAGCCCTTTTCCCAGATTTAAGAATGTTCTCCTACAGAGAATGGTACCCCACCGCATATTACCCACTGAAGCCCCAGAGGCTGGAATCCCGCCTGGCTGGGACAATGGCGCTAAGTCTAGTGGGGATCACATGACTTTTCCTCTCTACAGGTCACCAAACAGCCTTCGTGGGCAGGAGTCCTTGGGTCCTGGGGAGGCAGTGGTGAGCATGCGGGAGCTGCAGCCCCACGGGGAAATGTAGCACCTCAAGAAAAATCCCAGGGATGGGGAGCTGAGGGAAGTGGTCCCGCAGGTACCTGGGAGTCCTGGGAGTGCTGAGGGTGGTGAGCAGTGGGGAAGCTGGCGGGGGGAGGGGGCGGCAGCCAGATGGGGCTCAGGTACAAGGTGGAACCACCTCAGAGGCCCCTCTCCTCTGTGTTCACAGCTCAGTTGGGCCTAGCGCAGTACCTTCCCAGGAAGGCCGGGCCTGGGGCTCTAGTTCTAGTTTCTGTTGTCCCACACTCTAGCCAGAACTCACTCATAGTTGGAGCCACAGGACAGGGAGGGGGATGAGAGAGGGTCTGCTTTTCCTTGGAAAGAGTTCAGCTTCCAGAGGAGTCCTGGCTCTTGACCCAACCCCACATTGACTCCAAAACTGTACTGAGCTCTATCCCTAAGTACACCCTAGTTTATATCCGAGCCATGCTTTGACCCTTGACCCTAGCCAATATTGACCCTTAATTGGCTGTACTGACTTCTGGCACTAAGCTGATATTAATGGCTGAACCAGGGGACAGCCAAACCATGCTGGTTACTGCTTGAACATGGCCTTACTGTGGACTCACATTGTCTCTACTATACACACACCATGACCTCTACACAGGGCCTGGAGCAGGCTGAGGGCCCTGGCCCCAAAACTAATCACAGTAGGACAAAGAGCCCAAGGTTACCGCTCTCTATCCTTCCAGATCAGAGTTGGACCTGTGACATAATCCCTGGATTAAGTGTCACTGTGTCCACTAACGGATGTTCCTTACCCACTACCAGTGTGCTGGGTGACCTTGGGTAGCTGCTCTGGAGCTCAGTTTGCTCAAGTTAAACCCAGAGTCTGGAGAATTCCAAAGACACAGGAAACAAGTGGAAAGGCTGCTGATCAGGTGAATCCATTGAGATAATGTGTTCAAGATGCTCAGCACAGTGCCAAGCACGTCCTGAGTGTTCAGTAAATGTGGGTTATGAATGCTATTTTTAATAATCTGACCTGCCCACTCCAGCGAGCAGACGACACCAGAAGAGTAGAGGAGGAAGGTGCTGGGTAGCGGGAGTTGTCATGAGGGAAGTGGGGACAGTGTGTCCACATTCTTGGACTGGGCAGGCTAGGGTACCAGCACTGCCTTCACAGTGTGCAAGCCAGGGGACCAGTATCTGCTCTGCAGTGCCCAAGCCTGCTCCATCTGAATGGAGGGGGCTTCCTCCCACTGAATGCCCCCAGGCCATCACAGCAGGTCCTAGGGATGGTAACATCAGGAGCTACAGAGGAGAGCTCTGAGAACAGTGTTTGTGTGTGTCCATGTGCATGCATGTGTGCGTGCCTGCGTCTGTCTGTCCAGAAACGCTGCAAGATCCAGGCTCAGTGGAACTGTCATGTCATTCTATTCCATGACAATCTGGCACCAAAGGTGGCAAGTGGGAGAGGGGCACCAGGAACGAGAGAGGAACAAACTTTCCCTGAGGAGGTGACCCTGAGGGCACGTAGCTGATGCCAGCCCTTCCTCAAGTACCTCTGTGGACAGTGAGGCTGGCACCATGCTGATAACCTCTGATTTTGCACCTGAAGCACCCATCCTGCATCTTAAAAAAAATTATTTATTTATTTGAGATAGAAAGAGGTGGGGAGACAGAGAGAGAATGGGTGCACCAGGGCCCCTAGCCACTGCAAATAAACTCCAGAAGCATGCGCCACCTTGTGCATCTGGCTTATGTGGATCCTGGGGATTTGAACCTGAGTCCTTAGGTTTTGCAGGCAAGCACATTAACTGCTAGGCCATTTCTCCAGTCCCCAGCCCTGCATTTTGCAGCACTCTGCACTGCTGAAAGAGACCACCACACTGGGATCTGAGAGGATAGCCCTTTGCATGCACCTGCTTCCATCTGACCCTTGTGCCTATGTTCTCAAGGGGCTGCAAAATGGAAGATGCTATTCAGAGGGGTGCTCTCCACTTGGCTGTAATTGAACCTGGAAGGCAGAACTCAGACCCCTTGCCCCTCAATACAGTTCACTGTCCCACTCTGTTGCTCCACCCCCACCATCGTAACAGGAAAATAGTGTAGGTAGGAGCTTTTAAATTCAAGGTGGGCTGGTAAGCTCTTCTGATTGGTCCCTGTGATTTTTACCTAATCTGCATGACCAATCAGGGCCTGCCTTTGTCTATATAAACTCCTGAACTCAGTTCCTCAAGGCAGAGTCACCTGGACTCCCAAAAGAGAAAACACCCTTGAAGAATGAGGAGCTCTGAGGCTATGGAGAACACTTCCTGCCCAACCTTGGGGCAGACCCACCCCAGATAGCAGAGGAAGATTGCCTGCTCCTGCCTTGTGGGCAGGCCTGTTGTTCTGGCTTCTTAGATGAAATATTCATTGTCCTGATTCAGCAGGATTGCTCTTGGTTAGTGTCCCAAAGCCTGCCCGGGGCCTTGAGCTGTGACCTCCACAAGACCCTCTTGATGGTATCTCGAGGTCTGTCAGTAGTTGGAGCTGTAACTGTCACCATTGCACCCTCACAGTTGGCAGTCCCACTGCCACCAAGTTATCACTCAAGTTTAGTGTCCCCATGTAAATAAATCCTCATGCCTTAACCTTCAGTTTCCATCCATCCCCTTCTTCTGCTGGATAGACAAGGAGCTGGGCAGAGCCAGATCTCTGATATTGGAAGCTAAAAAGGGTCAGGCCTGGTTAGTACTTGGATGAAAGCACTGAAACAAAAGAGCAAGAGACCAAGAATAGCCAAGACAATGCTAGAGAAGAAAGGCAGGTTTGCCCTGCTAGATATTATAATTACTGCAAAACTTAACAAAAGGTACCGTGTGCGGTGTGGGTACAGAGGTTAATCAGAGCACTCCGGCCAGACTCACATCAATCCGGACTGTCAGTGTGGTGCATGCTGTCACACTGACTTACCAACCAGAGGGGAAGCAAGGCACTTAAATCAGTGTCCCTGGAATACCTGGCTGTTCAAATGGAAAGATATTCTGTCCCACTACATTCTGCTCGAGATGAATTAAGCACTGTGTCTGAGCATAAGTGGATATGTTATGCCCACCAAATTGCTCTCTAAATATTAATGTTTATGACCATATATTAATGCTACTCTCACTTTTGGTTAAAGATGCTTCTCTTTTCATATGGCTGTGACCACTGGGGTGACTCAAAACTCACCCCAGCACTGGGATAGGTGACAGTGGAGTATTCAGCACTGAGTGACACATCTCTGTCACACCCTCCAAGGCTCAGGGACCATTGCAGAAGTGGTGGCGGGAAGAATGTAAGAGCCAAAGGAAGGGAGGGTGCTTTGCAATACTGTCTTCCAAAGCAGCTGTTGCATTCATGACCTCACAGTGGCTGATGCTACCTATACAAGATCGGCATAATGGGAGGGAAAAAAATGATGACATCAAAATAGAAGAGAGTCTCGTTGGAAAGAATAAAGGGTTCGGTGGAGGAAAAGCAGGGGAAGGAGAACAAAGGAGGGCAGTGGGAGGAGTTATGATCAGGGTACATTGTGTATATGTATAGAGGTTGTCAATAAAATTTTTTCACAAAAAGAACTATGCCAGAACAAATGTCAAAAGCAAAAATGCAAATTCTAAACAGAAAATAAAGGTGAGAAAGTCTGATCCCACGACAAAGACTTCTCAAAGTGCAGAAAGTACTGAAGGAGATGAAAAAGTGCTATATTTGGAAATATTATGAACTTGTATAAATCAAAAGACAATTACGATCAAGTCAACACTGAGTCAAAGTGGGAGAATGGCCTTGCGAAGCACATTGTTGACAAAGAACTGGTGTCAAGATGAAACAGAAAACATCTCAAATGAGCAAGAAATAGAAAGAAAACCCAACTGATGAAGATTAAGCAGCTGTCACACAAAACAAGGAATGCTTCAGAAACACCCAAAGGCAGTGGCCATCCCTGCAGACACAAGCCATAAAACTCCACTGTGCCCTTCAAAAAGTACGGATTATGATAAAACTGAACATTTGAGAGACTGGTGTCAACTAGACACTGGCACAGGCTGGCAGGAGTGTAACGGGGACAGTTCTCATGCTAGTGTGTAAATATGGGTGGTAGTGTGACCTGTGACCCAAGACAAAACCTTACACACGAGTTCCAGAGAACAACACAAAAACGTTCATGGCAACACTGTTCAAAGCGGGAAAGAGAGCCAGGCGTGGTGATGCGTGCCTTTAATCCCAGCACTCAGGAGGCATAGGTAGGAGGATTGCCATGAGTTCAAGGCCATCCTGAGACTACATAGTGAATTCCAGGTCAGCCTGAGCTAGAGTGAGACCCTACCTCATGTATGCAATCACCCATGTGTACGGAAGATTAAGTGATGGAAGCTGGAAGTACTTAACTAAACAGCATTCTGATGGGTAAGGCAGAATCACTCTGGCCCATCTTTTTAAAATATTTTTATTTATTTATTTGCAAGCAGAGAGCGAGCGAGCGATAAGAGAGACAGAGAGAGAATGGGTGCACCAGGACCTCTAGCCACTTCAAAGGAACTCCAGATGCATGGGCCCCTTGTGCATCTGGCTTACATGGGTCCTGGGGAATCGAACCTGGGTCCTTTGGCTTTCCAGGCAAATGGCTTAAATGCTAAACCATCTCTCCAGCACATGACTCACTTTTGAAATAACTCCATCACGTCCACTGTGCATCCTCCATGTTCCAGCCACCTTGCTTCAATGCCCATATACTACCAATTTCTGGGATGGTCCGTGAAACCTGGTATTCTTTTATGTTGGTGTCAAAGCTGGGGCAACTGAGGCCCAAGGAGGTTGAAAGACATGCATGCAGCTTCTCAGCTTCTAGATGGACCATTTAGGGTTGGAACCCAAGCTGCCCACCCCCAGAGGCTCTACTTCTGGGTACTGCCATCTTCTGCTCATGCAGGACCATGGACAGGAAGCGTTATGGCCAGGCACCAGAGCAAAGGGGAAGTGAGAGCCAGGAAAGAGGTACATGGCATGGTGGCTCTCAGGCAACAATCTCTACTCTACTCTACTGTGCATGCAGGAAAAGAAGATGATGCATCTGGATCCAGGTCAAGATAGCCTGAAAACCCTCTGGTGGAGGGGACACTCAGAGGAAGGCTTCACTCTCACGACTCCATGGAGAACCAAATCTTTCCTTGTCCGAGGATCTGGAACCTAGCCTTCAACTTTCTTCACTGTGAGGGGACTATTAGCCAAGTGGCTGAGAAGGCATTTACTTGTGGGGTTGTGGAATGCCCACCCTACCCCAGAGATATAGCTAAAGTCACAGTGGAAGGACACTTCAGCTATCCAGGCCCCACAGATCTCCCCCAGTATGAGCCTTGCTCAGGTCACTGTAAGTCCAGATACTGTCAGAGGAACAACTCCAGCAAAAGTGATTTACTCACTGGGAGAAATGAGACCTGCCCGCTGGAGAATGAGAAACCTTATAAACAGGAAGACTCAAAACAATTAAGGTTTGGAGGTTAACATCATGCCTGTCAAACACACATTCTACCACTGGGCTACACACATGGCACCAAGGTGAATAAATCAGAAATAAAGATCAAATGACTCACTGAGAGTGGATTTAGAAAAGAACAAAACAGCTAAGAATCAATTAAGCCTAAATTAAAGAGCTCATTAAATGTAGTAGAAAACTAGTAAACGGAACCAAATCCAATTCAGCAAGTAGAAAGGCAGAGGTCAGGATGACAAGATATACCTATGGGGGTTCTGTTGGGACAAAAGAGGAAAAGGAAAGTGCTCTGTGCTTCAGGCTTTCCATGTTCTATTGCATGAAGTGTTAGCCAACCTGCTGTCACTGTAACAAACACCCAAGACAATTGGCTTATCAAGAGAGAAAGTTTGGGCAGGCTGTGGTGGCGCATGCCTTTAATCCCAGCACTCAAGAGGCAGAGGTAGGAGGATTGCCTTGAGTTCGAGGCCACCCTGAGACTACAGAGTGAATTCCAGGTCAGCCTGAGCTACAGCAAGACCCTCCTTCTAAAAACCAAAAAAAAAAAAAAAAAAGAAAGAAAGAAAGAATTGTTTTGACTTACAGTTTGGGAGGTCTTAGTCCATGGTCTGTTAATCCAGTGTTTGGGGGCTATGGTGAGGTAGCACAGTATGGTGCCCTCACGACCCACCAGGCCCTACCTCTTCAAAGTCCTATCACCTGCTAATAGTAGTACCCAGGAGACCAAGTTGTCAACACATGAGCTTCTGGGGATATTCCACATTCAAACTGTAGCAGAGCTAGAAGAATCTAAAGAAGGATTACAAAATGTCTGTATCCTGACATCTCACAGAGAGACTTCAGAACAGGACAAACAAAGAGAAAGTTGCAAAGAGACCTGGAGATGGCTGAGAGACAGAGAAAAGGATTAGGCATGGTCTTTGGTCAATAAGGAAGCACAAAGGAGACCCACAGGGTATGCGGTGGTGTCCCCTCGAACGCACCCTAAGATGAGCTGCTTAATGTCTGCACAGTTGTCCCTCAGCATCCCTGGAAAATGGTCCCAGGATTTCCCACATGTTCCAAGCCCACAGGTTCTCGAACCTCTTACAGATAGCACTTGTGTGGAGCCCAGCATACTCTCCCTGTGCTTTATTTTATTATTTATTTATTTTTATTTGTGTGGTATGGTATGTGTCTAGTATATGCATGTATGTGAGGCACACACATGATGAGGCCAGAGTTATCCTCCTCTATCCCTTATTCTTTTTTTAAAAAACATTTTATTTATTTATTAGCAAAAGAGGGAGGGAAGGAGAGAGATAGAGAATGTGTGCACCAGGGCCTCCAGCCACTGCAAATGAATTCCAGACACATGTGCCCCCTTGTGCATCTGGCTGTTGTGGGTCCTGGGGAATTGAACCTGGGTCCTTTGGCTTTACAGGCAAGTGCCTTAGCAGCTAAGCCATCCCTCCAGCCCTATCCTTTATTCTTGTGTTTACTTGAGACACAGTCTCTCAACCTGGAGCTGCTGTTTTCAAACTGGCTGACTAGCAAGTGCCAGCAATTCTCCTATTTCTTCTCTTTGCAGCACTGGGGCTACAGGTATGAGTAGCCATGGTCCAGATGACTACATGGGTGCTAAGGATTGAACTCAGGTGGTCTCAGACCCTTTCACTTGAGCAACAAGCACTCTTACTGATTGAGCCATCTTCCCTGACCCCTATATTTACCTTAAACCATCTCCGGGTCACGTCTCATCCCAAAGCCTATGCCAAGGCTATGTAAATAGGCATTATGCAGCATTGCTGAGGACATGTAAAGAAAAATATGCTGTACACATTCAGCAGAGTGTTTTCTGAGTATTTATTTATAAGAAAGAAGCAGAGAGAGAGGCATCAGGGCCTCCAGCCACTGCAAATGAACTCCAGATGCATGCGCCACCTTGTGCATCTGGCTAATGTGGGTCCTGGGGAATCAAACCCAGGTCCTTTGGCTTTTCAGGCAAGCACCTTGACTGCTAAGCCATCCCTCCAGCCCATTTTCTGAGTATTTTTGACCTGTGGTTGGCTAAATCAGCAAGTATGGAGCCCGCAGCTTTGGAGGGGCACCTAGGCTCAAATCTCCTTCTCCAGACCCACTCAGTGCCCCCACACTTGGCTTTTCCCCCAAGGTGAAGGAGCCAAGAAGAAGTACCCTCTGTGAACGCTGGGGCCAGGTCCCAGATGGACCATCTGCCCCACCCAGAGCTCAAAACCAGAGGGGCCTCAGTGAATGCTGAGGGACAGAAATAGCTGGCAGACATGGCCCATGTGAGGCCCGTGTAGGGTACGTGCCAGTGACATCCCTCACAGAATCCATTCTAGGATGGGTGGGCCACCAGCCTCACCCCTTGGATGCCAGCTTCTGCAAGTGCCTGGAGATCCACCTGGAAGTGGTCCTACACCCAGGTTTGCTCCAGGCCACCAGAAACATGCTGAGATCTGGATACACACTGCGGCATGAAGACAGCCAGCTCCTAAGACACCCAAATTCCTGAGGAAGAGTCTGAGTGAAAGGAGGGCGAAGAGCAGGGAATTTGCTTAACAAATGACAGGTTTGTTAAGGAAACGCTTGTCCCCCTTAGAGGCATCAGGGAGGGTTGAGAGATGGGGCAGAGCTCTGGAAATAGCATATTCTGTGGCAGCATTGGGTCAGGAATGACTCGTGACAGCCGAACTTAAAGGAACGTGTCTCTTACTTCTCACAGCGAAACACTGTCACAGAGGAGTGTGAACTCCAGATTCCATGGGGAGGAACTTTCTCTACACAGATGGCAGAAGTGAAGAGTCCGAGGCTGTTGGGAGTCAGATCAAATCGTCTGAGAGCTTAATAAGTCCCATTGGGCTTTTAGTACCCATGGCACCTCTGCAGATGTGGTGAATGTCCCTAAAATCTGCTGACCTTACAGAAAGGTAAGAAGTGTGTCAGACACTGAGGCAGTACTGGCAGGCAGGGAGTCTTTGCCCAGGGAAAGTAGCCCGACAACAGGAAGGAGGTGGCTGTGGTGGGCACACTAAACTGGTTTTCTAGAAAACACCCGAACAACTTAGGGACCTTATGCAGAGTGGGGTGGGGATAAAAACCAGAGCAGGCTCTCTCTCTCTTTTTCTCTCAAATAAGTAAATAAATAATAAGAGGGTTTTTTTGTTGTTGTTGTTGTTTTTGTTTCTCGAGGTAGTGTCTCACTCTGGTCCAGGCTGACCTGGAATTAACTCTGTAGTCTCAGGGTGGCCTTGAACTCATGGCGATCCTCCTACCTCTGCCACCCAAGTGCTGGGACTAAAGGCGTGTGCCACCATGCCCAGGTATAAGAGTAATTTTTTAATGGGCTGAAGGACCAAGGTTCAATTCCCCAGGACCCACATAAGTCAGATGCACAAGGTGGCATATGAGTCTGAAATTCATTTGCAGTGGCTGGAGGCCCTGGCATGCCTATTCTCTCCCTCTCTCTCTCTCTCTCTCAAATAAATAAATAAAAATACTAAAAAAACAAAAACAACACAGAGCCGGGTGTGTAATGACTAGTTGGCTGGAGAAACTGGAGCCCAAGTGGTAGCCTTGGTAAGTGTCAATTATTTACATTTAATTTTTTTCCTTTTAAAAAATATTTTAATTTTTATTTATGTATTTAGTTATTTTGCAAACAAACTCCAGATGCACGCACCACCTTGTGCATCTGGCTTATGTTGGTCCTGGGGAATCAAACCTGGGCCCTTTGGCTTTGCAGGCAAGTGCCTTAACCACTAAGCCATCTCTCCAGCCCTTTTCTCTTTTTTGAGACAGGGTTTCATTATGTAGTCCAAGCTGGCTTTGAACTCACAGCTCACCTGCTTCACCCTCCTGAGTGTGGAAATCACAAGTGTCATTAACATGCTGGGCAGTTAGTGTCAGCTCTCTAACTTCTAATTTGAAACACAGCTACTAAACACACACTGTTTATGCCAATCAATGGACTCGTTCTCTCTCTAAAAGAAAGCTGTGAGAGAAACGGAGGTTTCAGAAGTAGCTGATGGTCTTGGTGGTGACAAGCTGGATACAATCATTGTTAGGATGGTTTTCCTGACCAGAGGCACATCCAGCCCCTGGGTTAGCTGGACACACTGTTACTCCACTTCTCTGGCCCAAGGCGCCTGACTTTGTGACATCCCCTTTCTAGGTTCAAAGGAGTGGGCACCAAATTGTAGCTGTCTCTCAACTGTGCCACACCCACGAGGCACACGGACAGGGTTTTAGATGTCCTGTTGCTCCAGCAGCCATTTGGGATTCTGATGACTGTGAGCTGGGAAATCACTAGAAGAGCAGCCCTTGGAAGTCGCCACTCCAAGGTGATTTTACGCTGGATCTTAGCCACATGGTTGAGAAGTGATTCTGAGGTGATTTTAAATGGGGTGGCCATGTCCTCCACTCAGCACCTGGCTGGTGGCAAAGAGTAGGCAGGGTTGACAACCACCTGGCCAGATGGTGAAGGGGCCAAGCTTGGAATGGGCATTTTAGACAGAACTGCCTTGAAAATAAGCAAGAGATCAAACACATGAAAACAAGGCTCCAGGGGGCAGCAAAACGGAAAATGGTGTTGAGGGCCGACACCCGCCAGTCGGCCCCACCTTCTCCACCAGTGAGTAAGCGAGAACTGGATTTTTGGGTTTCCCACTTTAAGGTGGGAAGATTTCACATTCTTTTTTTTTGTTTGTTTTTCGAGGTAGGGTCACACCCTAGTACAGGCTGTTCTGGAATTCACTATGTAGTCTCAGGGTGGCCTCAAACTCACAGCGATCCTCCTTCCTTTGCCTCCTGAGTGCTGGGATTAAAGGCATGTGCCACCACGCCCGGCTAACTTCACATTCTTAAATGTTTAGCAAACCCATCTCCATTCACAGCGTCAGTAACAGGCTTGGGTACCTGATCAAATAGGTCTGCAGAAGGAATTTCTCAAGGGAGTTTGTTTTTCTTTCCTCTGACTACCCTGCTCCATGATTTGGGGGCCACTCTTCACTTTGCTTTGAAAACATGTGGAACTACAATGGGACAGCTAGAGTTTTATTTCTTTTCCTCTTTTGCTTCTGGGTGTGACCATGTAACAAAGCTCAGGCTAGCTAGAGAAGGGGGACCCCAAGGAGCTGCTCTAAGTCTAAGTGTTGACTCAGAGGCGGAGATTTTGTTTTCTCCCTGGGTGCTTTAGGAACTGGGACATGCTGTCTAGAGCTTCAGCAATAACTGTGGATTCTGAGATGACCATGAGCCTGAGAGTCACATACTAGGATGGAGCGTCACAATAAAAGGCTCTGGTCGCACTGGAGAGATGGTTAGCGGCTAAGGCACATGCCTGTGAAACCTAGGGACCCAGGTTTGATTTTCCAGGTCCCATGTAAGCCAGATGCACGTGGTGGCGCATGCGTCTGGAGTTCGTTTGCGGTGGCTAGAGGCCCTGGTGCGCCCATTCTCTGTCTCTCTCTCCCTCTGTCTTTAATAAATAAATAAAAATAAAAAATCTTAAAAAGAAATAGGCCCTAGTGTTGTGTATAAGGCCTGGGTTGTATACATCCAAGCTTCATTGTTGGAAGATGAAAAGGTTTGGTGTTTTACCTGCACTGGTTTTCTGTGGTGAGCACTGAATAGGACCCTAATTGATGGGACGGTTGTGGCTCTTCTCCTAGCATCTAGGACCTATGAATGCTATCCTCCACTTGGCCCGTTGCCAGAGTAGAGTGCAGTTCTAAATAACTCGTACTGGCACAAAGCTGCATTCCAGGACATGTGTACCTTTTCTGCTTTCAACTTTCCAAGATATTCTTGAAATCTATTATTGGGAAAATACTGAGTTCTAAAATCCTACTTTTTGCTACCAAATTTCAAAGGTCTAAGGCATTCTGGGAGGAGGCTTTGCTCCAGAAAAGAGGTTCAGAAGCTCCTCAGCATAATGGTGCTTGGCTTTGAGCCCCACCTGCCAGGCTGGGTGAGACCCTGAGCCCTGGAGGGGACAGGGAGAAAAGGGTGGGTATTGGCTATGAGCAGAGGCTCCCAAGAGGGACCTGGACTAGGGCTGGTTTCTCTGTGACCAGAGGGGGCAAGGTGACCAGGCCAAGCAGTTGAGGGTAGATGAAGTGGATCCTGGATGACATCTTGGCAAAGGGGACTGAGATAGGCATAGGGTCCTCATTCACCGAAGGGCAGAAGGACCTCCAGGCTCCTGGACAGCTCTGCTGCCTTCAATGAATGAATGCCAGGAGACAAGTCTCTCAGCTAGAAGCAGAGACTGACCTCCCCAAGGACCAGAAATGTCTCCTGGAGCTCTCCCTTTGAAAGTCCTTTCAAGGGTATAGATAATGCCCTATAGTAATGTTAGAATGTGGCTTGTCCCTTCTATGAAAAGGCAGGACCAGGACCAGCTGGGATTTGTAGGAGGTGGTGAGTCTCTGCCCTGGAGCTGGGATGGCTTCCTGAATAGATTATGGGATTATCTTGAGGGTGTTGCCCTGTCTGCACTAGCAGATTGATGTCAGGAGAGGTGGCCAGAATCCAGAAGCAAAAAAAAAATCTTTCTTTCTTAAACTTGCTTAGGCTGTGGAGTTACATACTAGCACTGGGCTATGAAATCCAAAGAGCCCAGGGAGCCCAGGTGTGCTGGCTCGAATGAATAACGTCCCCCATAGCCTCAAGTGTTTGTGATGAAGCCTCCTACTTAGGGCCAGGCTGGTGGGGCCTGGCTGGAGGAGGTATATTAGCCCAGACCACTGGGTGCTCAGAATTAACTCAATCTTGCTTCTTTCTTTGCTGCTGTAAGATGTGAGCCAGCTGCCATGCTTTCCCCCACGATGAAGCTTCCTCTTGAAACTAGAAGCTGAAACAAACCATTTCATCCCATGAATTATGTTCTGTCCTAGCAACAAGAAGGTAAATACTACCCTGGGCTAGTCACAAAACCTGGAATTGGCCGCTTTGCCCTGAGTCATGATCAAGAATGTGTGTGAGGGGGCTGGAGAGATGGCTTAGTGGTTAAGCGCTTGCCTGTGAAGCCTAAGGACCCTGGTTCAAGGCTCGGTTCCCCAGGTCCTACGTTAGCCAGATGCACAAGGGGGCGCATGCGTCTGGAGTTCGTTTGCAGAGGCTGGTAGCCCTGGCGCGCCCATTCTCTCTCTCTCCCTCTGTCTTTCTCTCTGTGTCTGTCGCTCTCAAATAAATAAATAAAAATTAAAAAAAAAAAGAATGTGAGGGCTGGAGGTATGGCTTAGTGGTCAAGGTGTTTGCCTGCAAAGCCAAAGAACCCAGGTTCAATTCCCCAGGACCCATGTTATCCAAATGCACAAGGGGGCACATGCATCTGGAGTTTGTTCACAGTAGCTGGAGGCCCTGATGCACCCATTCTCTCTCTCTCCCCATCAAATAAAAAAATAAAAATAATTTTTTTTTAAGAATGTGTCATGGTGGCACATGCCTTTAATCCCAGCACTCAGGAGGCAGGAGGATCGCCGTGAGTTCAAGGCCACCCTGAGACTACGTAGTAAATTCCAGGTCAGCCTGGACTAGAGTGAGACCCTACCTCAAAAAAAAAAAAGTGTGACTTGGTAAACACTCTCCACACTGCTGGACAAAGTGATCACTTGTGGCTGATATGACCATCTGCCCAAGGAGTGAAGAAATGAAGTTCTCCCACAGAAACTGGAAGAGCAGAGTGGGTGCTGGAGACATGGGACACAGGAGGGTGACTGACAGCTGAGCCCCTTGCTTAATTAGGAAAGGCAAGCTGAGGAAGGAGAGGAAGGGGAAATGTCTGTGGGTCCACGGTCTTCAACTATGGTAGTTTGTTTCAGGTGTCCCCCATAAACTTAGGTATTCCGAATGCTAGGTCCCCAGCTGGTGGCAATTTGAGATTTGAAGTCTCCTAGAGGCAGTGCATTATTGGGGGTGAGCTTATCACTGTTATAGTCAGCTTCCCCTTGCCAGTGTTTGGCATACTCCCCTGTTGCTATTGTCCATTTGATGCTGTCCAAGAGGTGATGACCACCTTCTGCTGATGTCATCATTTCCCCCTGACACCATGGAGCTTCCCCTCAAGTCTGTAAGCCAAAATAAACCCTTTTCTCCCACGAGCAGCTCTTGGTTACGTGTTTTCTGCCAACACTGAAGACTTAATTGCAACCCCAACATCTGAGCTCCTGCAGGCTGAGAAGAAAAAAAGGTGTGGGACCATACAGAACACAGACAAGGGAGATATGCTGACGGTAAGAAATAGAAAAGGCAGGTAAACAGACAGGCAGATACATATACACAAATATAAAAAGATATAGAACCTTATTAGCAGTCAAGGCAACACTAGTTAGAACAAAAACAAGGTAACATATTTTTACCCAAGAGATTAGCAAAAAAAATTCCAGAGCCCCAGCATGGCTGGGGAAGAAATGCCTCAAGGGCAGCTGGTGGGAGCTGGCACAAGCCAAGCTCACTTGAATCCAATTTCTTAGGATCTATTAAAATAAGATAGGGCATACTCATCTCACTTTGAAAAATCTTATAAGCTTAAAAATCTCATTGATACCTAAGACCCATGTACAAACATGTCACAAGGCATTTCTGTCATAAAAACACCTGGAAAGGGCTAGACAGGTGGCTTAGAGGTTAAGGAGCTTGCCTGGGAAGCCTAAGGACCCATGTTCTCTCTCTCTCCAGATCCCATGTAGTTCAGATGCACCTAGGTGACACAGGTGCAAGGTCACACTTTGCACTAGGTGGACAAGCATCTGGAGCTCGATTTCAGTGGCTGAGGCCCCGGTGCGCCAATTCTCTCTGGCTCTTGTTCTCTCTAAAAAAAAAAAAAAACACCTGGAGAGAGAGATGGCTCAGTGGTTAAGGCACTTGCCTGCAAAGTCAAAGGACTCAGGACCCATGTAAAGCCAGATACATATGGTGGCACATGTGTCTGGAATTTGTTTGCGGTGGCTAGAGGCCCTGGTGTGCCCATTCTCTTGCTCCCGCTAACTCTCTGTCTCAAATAATATTTAAAAAAATAACACCTGGAGCTGTGCATGGTGGCACATGTCTTTAATCGCAGCACTCAGTTGGGGAGGGTAGAGGTAGGAGGATCACCATGAGTTTGAGACCACCCTGAGGCTACATAGTGAATTCCTGGTCAGCCTGATACCCCACCTCAGAAAACTAAAAAATTAAAAAGGATCAAGGGGATGATGGGAAGGGATTATGATCAGGGTAGATTGTGTATATGTAAGGAGGGTGTTTTTTTTTGGAGGGGGGTGGGAGATGGCTCAGCCATTAAAAGCACTTGTTTGCAAAATGTGAATTCAGTTCCCTAGCCACTGATGTAAAGCTGGATGGGCATTTGTTTGCCAGAGGCCCTGGTGCACCCCCACTCCACACACACAAATAACTTTTAAATTGTATTTGAGAGACAGAAAGAGAAAATGGGCATGCCAGGGCCTCCAGTCACTGCAAATGGACTCCGGACACATGTGCCACCTTGTACATCTGGCTTATGTGGGTTACTGGGGAATTGAACCTGGGTCCTTCGGTTTCACAGACAAGTGCCTTAACCATTGAACCATCTCTCCAGCCCACATTTCTTTTTAAGTTTAGAAAAAAAAATCAATTGAAGTGGCTTGATAACAAGGAAATACATTTACTAAAATTATTAAATTATATTTAAAATTTATTTATTTATTTTGGTTTTTCAAGGTAGGGTCTCTAGCCCAGGCTGACCTGGAATTACTATGTAGTCTCAGGCTAGTCTTGAACTCACTGTGATCCACCTACCTCAGCCTCCCAAGTGCTGGGATTAAAGGTGTGTGCCACCACACCCAGCTTAAAATTTATTGGTTTTAAATTTATTTTCTTAAATGTGTCACTGCTGCCTGGCATCCATGTCACCCCCATGGCTGGACAAGAACCTGACCACCCTTTGACCCCTTCCTTATCAAGGTCTCTGGCATTTAACTCCATATCACTCATCCTTCAGCCAGTCATTTATATAGAGTAACGTCAGCTTACTTATTTCCTTGCTTACTGGCTCTTCTCATACCTAAACTTCTTCCTGAGTTTAAATTCCTGACTAAGGAACATGATCTGGGCTTCCAGCTGCTCACAGCTCCTCTCTATCCAGCCCGAACGGTGCTGTGGCTTGAATGTACCCCCCAAAGTCTGCATGTTGGACACTGGGTCCCCAGTGCAGTCCGGCTAAGGTGGCAGAGCCCTTGGAAGGTGATAAAATCATAGGATGTGTTCCCTGGTCTGTTGTGAGAGCAACTCACTGGCACCCTGGCTCCCTTCCCACCATGTGACATCCACCAGCATGCAAGGCTCTGGCCAGCATCTGACCCTGGGCTTGGACCTGCAGCCTTGGGACCCCCAGACCTCTCCTCCTTCGAAGCCCCCTCCCTGGAAGCTCAGAAGCATGCTCCCACTTGTTTGGGATTCCGGCTTCTTCTTTTCCCGGAGGCCTTACTTGTCATGAGGCCTTCCTGTCTCCTTCCCCACTCCGAACATTCCTGACTCGTTACAGAATTCTAGACCCAGTGTTTGCTCCCCTCAGCCTTTGGGATGCTCCCTCACTGTTCCCTGGAATCACGATGCTGCCAGACTAAACTAATGACATTCCAGGGTTCCTGATGTATAGTGCTCCAACATATGGCTCAAGACTGTCCCTCCTTCGGTGGGATGAGAACCTGGTATTCATTCCTTTGCACCTGGCTCTCACCTCCACAGTGTGGGGCTGTCTCTGCTCATCCTCTGCCCCCTGGTATACTGGTTGTCCCTCAGTCCTGTCCAGTCTGTCAACAATTGTGTCATTTTGTCTCCCTCCAGCCCTGGCTTCCATCAGAACATCTGGGATTGGCTCTACATACAACACACATGTCGAGGGTACACCATCATCCCATTCCTCTTGGAGGATATTAACTACAGTCTTAGAAAAAGCCTTGCTGGATATCCTGTTAGTGGTATTTCCTCAGATGTCACTGTTCTTGCTTTCCATTGTGTCTTTTCTTTTTTTCTTTTTTCGAGGTAGGGTCTCACTCTAGCCCAGGCTGACCTGGTATTTACTATGTAGTCTCAGGGTGACCTCAAACTCACTGTGATCCTCCTCCCTCTGCCTTCCTGAGTGCTGGCATTAAAGATGTGTGCCACCATGCCCGGCTCCATTGTATTTTCTTTTTGACAAATGTTTGGTGGTTATACATCTGGGGATGGGTTGGTACTAGGTTTGGCAGGTCAGATACCAATGTGAGTGAAGAACTCTGGAATCCCGAACACATGGGTCCCGAAGGAGGTCTGCATGAAGTGCAGGGCAGTGCCTGACAGAGGGGTGAAGGCGATAGTGGGGTACAGGGTGGCTGCCTGACGTCCCATGAGGGACCAGTGGCCAGAGGGCTGGGGCAGCTCCTGGACAGTCCCCATTGGAGCTGCAGTTATTTGAATGAAGGGGAAGTAGGGGGCCAGCCCATCTTCAAAGTCAGCGTCCAGAGCCAGGTCATTGTTGTCCAGCACCATTTCCATAAAGTGCTCCTGAGGGACTTCTGGTGGCTCCTGAGAGGCTGCTTGCTGGTGGCGGCTGCTCCTTCTCTCTGTCCTCTGCCTCCCTTCCCTGGTCCTTCTCTGGCCACTTCTCTCTGTCCTCCCTCCCCTGGGGTGGCTTCTTTGTACTCGATGTCTTCTGGAGTGGCGTCTTTCTGGTCTTTGTGCGGCCAGGGCTGCCTCTGGCTCTGCAGTTGCTGGGGCCTCAATGTGCATGGGCCTTACATAGGCGATGGGTTTGGTGGGTTGGCCTGGCCCTGCTGGCCCGTCTGCTTTCACGGGGTCTTGGTGCTCCACACCAGAAGTGTCTGGCTCCCTGAGGTGCTCATCTGAGGGTGGAGACAAGCAGAGAACGACTAAGGCCTACAGGGAACGTAGGGATGTGCTAGATATCTATGTCATGGCCCAGGGAAGCCCCTGAACCCAAAGCAAGCATGGTTGCAGGCAGCAGAGGGGATGCAGGGGCTCAGAAAGCAGAATCCTTACAATACAACACATCACAGATGCTTCTAGAACCTAAGGCCAGCCTTATCTTACTAGTAAAAAGTTTTCCAGTTTGTGGTTAGAAAAACTCATACAGATTATCTTCCATCCATCTACAACCCATGGGGAGGGGAGGGGTTAAGAGCCCGTACTTTGGGGTGGCACCATGCTTTGTGACATTTTCATAGGCCTGTTGACATAGTTTCTCTGAGGCCACTTTCAATCAGGGATAGTAGAGACAGGCAGACAGGGGACGTGAAGCATGCCCACACTGGGAGCTTCAGAGAAAAGCTCTGGGACTCACTTTGGGTTTACTCCACAGCAAAAGTCAGTCCAAAGAGACCCTAGCCAAGGAGCCTATGCTTCATCATTCAATAATAGCAAGTGACCTACAAGGTCCTTCAGGGCCTTACACCTGCCCTTCTAGACCCAGTCTCAGAGCTTGGGGCTACAGGACCATCTGCAAGGCTGTGGGTGGGATGGAGGGCTCATGGTGATGTGAATGGTGTGATAAACAGACTCCAGGAAAGATAAAAGAATCAGAGAGGCTAGGGAACCAAGCTGGAGAGCTCCTTCAATCACCATGACTGAACCATTCTGTGCTTTCTTAGCCTAGATGTAAACTCAGGAGTTGGGATGGGGAGACTGGCCTTAACAGATAGAGAATAACTAGATTAGTGAACCCCAGAATTGAACAGAACACTTTTAAAACTAAAACCAAGGCCGGGTGTGATGGCACACGCCCAGCACTCAGGAGGCAGAGGTAAGATTGCTGTTGAATTCGAGGCCACCCTGAGACTCCATAGTGAATTCCAGGTCAGCCTGGGCTAGAGTGAGACCCTACCTCCAAAAACAAAACAAAACAAAAAACCCTAAAACCAAGATACCCAAGGGAAGGCAGTCAAGAACTCATATAAGGCTGGAGAGATGGCTCAGTGGTTAAAGGTGCTTGCTTGCAAAGCCTGACTGCCAGGGTTCAATTTCCCAGTATCCACATGAAGTTAGATGCACACAATGGTACATGCATGTCAAGTTTGTTTGCAGTAGCTTGAAGCCCTAGTGTACTCATATTCATTCTCCTTCTCTTTCGTTTTCCTTGCAAATAAATAAAAAAATAAACCGGGCATGGTTGCACATGCCTTTAATCCCAGCACTGGGGAGGCAGATGTAAGAGGATCACTATGAGTTCGAGGCCACTTGAGACTATATAGTTAATTCCAGGTCAGCCTGGGCCAGAGTGAGACCCTACCTCGGAAAAAAAAAAAGAAAGAAAGGAAAAAAAAGAACAAATATAGGCAATTCATAAGGAGATGTTAAATACTGTATATCTGTAAAACAAGTTGAGTAAAAGGTTAGGACATCATGGTGTGTCTATCAAACCAGCAAAAGGTTAAAAAAAAAAAAAAGATAAGACACTTAATGTGTGAAGAGAAAGGTTTTTGGAAAAGTTATTAGTAGCTATCAAATTTTAATGGTCTAATTCCATGTACTGAGGTGGCTGAGGCTGGAATATCACAAACTGAAGGCCTGGCCTGGACTACTGAGTGAGTTCAAGGCCACCTTAGATAATATAATGGATCATGTCTTCAAAAATAATGGGCCAGGCACAGAGAGGGTAGGAATACCCTGAGACATGGTCCCTTCACTGCCTCACAGGAACAGCTGAGGCCTTCATGCCCCACAGGGAGGGCCCCAGGGTGGCAGGGGCAGGGGGATGGAAGGGAGAGAGAGAATGATTAGTTATATATATATAATATAATCTTTTAACATGAATTATGGGCCAGGGATGTAGCTCAGTGCTGGAGCTATACCCCTAGCTAAAGACTTTCTCCAAAAAGAAAAAGTAAACAGTAGCAGCACAGATATTTGAAAAAATGAAATTGGTGGAATGTCTGACTGTGTTTGAATTCAACTGTGAGGCAGGATTAGTGACTCATAAGCACAGTAACCAGAGGTGAACACTCCAGAAAGTTCAGGACTGAAAAAAAAAAAGGGAGGCCAGTACCCCCAGCCTCCACTTGAACACCAGGATTTACCAGAGACCAGGATGGAGCTGCCCTAGGTAAGAGGGTGTAGGTGATTCTTGGTGAGGATAATGATCTGTGTGAAATGGAACGAAATACTCCTCTCCCTAGAGATGGCAAAGTCTTAGATGGAAAGAAGAAAATATGCAGCGTGTGGGCTTGTTTACAGAATAGGGCGCTAGCTCTTCTCTCTCTTTCTTCCTCTTTCTTTCTCAAATAACTAAAAATATTAAAAAAAAAATAAAAAAGAGCCGAGCATGCCTTTAATCCCAGCATTTGGGGCACAGAAGTAAGAGGGTTGCTGTGAGTTCGAGGCCACCCTGAGATTCCATAGTGAATTCCAGGTCAGCCTGGGCTAGAGTGAGACCCTACCTCGAAAAATTGAAGAAGAAAAAAATAGGGCTTGTTAGGTCAGGAGAAAAATGGAGGAGGGCAAAAGAGACTAAGGAAGTGGGTCATCCACATTCCTCAAGAAACCACCCAGCCATTATCTCTTCCTTGCCTAACAACGCCTCAGGTCTAGGTTTCCTTATCTCTCAGGACACCTGGTCCTGGTTCTGGTGTCACACCCTAGCTATTTGAAATGTAAAGAACAAAGCAGTTCTTGTCCCTTCCTCACCTTCCCCCAACTGAAGAACTCTATATAACCCACTACCTGTAATCTCAAAGTTGACTGTGCTCTGCTTTTAAGAGTCAGTCCTGGCCGCTCGTGTCCACCCCCATAGAAGCTTCCATCTTTGCCTCAGAGGTCACTCCTGAACCTGACAGGGCTATAGCTGGGCGTGGTGGCTCACACCTTAGATCCCAGCACTTGGGAGGCAGAGGTAAGAGGAGCCCTTGAGTTCAAAGTCACCCTGAGAATGCATAGTGAATTCCAGCTCATCCTGGGTTCGAGTGAAACCCTACCTCAAAAAAAAGGGAAATTAAAAACCCATAAAGAATAGGTGGGAGGTGGGCTGGAGAGATGGCTTAGCGGTTCAGCGCTTGCCTGTGAAGCCTAAGGACCCCGGTTCGAGGCTCGGTTCCCCAGGTCCCACGTTAGCCAGATGCACAAGGGGGCGCACGCGTCTGGAGTTCGTTTGCAGAGGCTGGAAGCCCTGGCGCGCCCATTCTCTCTCTCTTTCTCCCTCTATCTGTCTTTCTCTCTGTGTCTGTCACTCTCAAATAAATAAATAAATTTAAAAAAAAAAAAAAAGAATAGGTGGGAGGTATAGGTCAGGCGGTCGAAGGCTGACCTGGCATTTATGAGTACCTGAGATCAAACCTCAGGTAAATAAAATTTAAAAAAAAAAAAAAAGCAGGGCGTGGTGGTACATGCCTTTGATCCCAGTCACTTGGGAGGCAGAGGTAGGAGGATTATCTGAGTTCAAGGCCACCCTGAGACTACAGAGTGAATTCCAGGTCAGTCAGGCTAGAGTGACACCCTACCTGGAAAAACCAAAATCAGGGCTGGGGAAAGTAGCGCACACTTGTCATCCCATCTCTAGTCAGAATGAGGCAGCAGGATCACCCTAAATTCAAGTTTGGGGCCAGCCTAGGCTGCAGAGCGAGACCCTCATGCTCAAAGAACCGCTCCACACAGACGTGGTGAGGTGGGAAGTGAAAGGAGAGGGGTGCAGTTACATGATCTCTAAGTTCCATGCTGAAACACAAAACTGAAGTAGATCCCAGGAAAATCAGGAGGGACAGTACCTTGATTAGTTGTTGTTCCACGCAGCCGCCTTCGAAGCCTTCTTCCCTCCATGAGGACTCTGTGGGAGGGACAGGGACCCTGGGTTAGCGGGTTACAGCCACCTCCCAGCCTGGCGGAGGATTTGGAGACCACGAGGGGTTGTGGGGTGATGAAGTTCAGAACTTTACACCCGTAGATATGGTTCCCGTGGATGCTAGACAGGAGAGGGTGACTGGCCCCGCGGGAGAGGGACAGTCCAGAGGCCTCAGCTGGGAAGCCAGGGCTCTGGGCAAGGAATCCGCCGCACCTGGCCTCCTGCTTTGAGGTCCTAAGCAGATGGCTGTGGAGGTCTGAGAAGGCACTTCTGGGAGATCCTTCTAGAAAGAGAGCTGGAGGCTGGGAGTCCCAGAGGCTGGGTCTGGGCCTAGCTCTTTTTCAAAGGGGCTGAAGGACTAGAGGGTCTTCTGGGAAGGGTCCGCCCTTATAGTTTAGCCATCTTGCCACCAGCCTCAATCTCTCCACGTGACCCCCAAGAGGGGGCGGGGCCTGCCGTGACTTCAGAATCAATGGGCATCTCTTCTGTCTGTCAAATGGGTCCCACCAGCTGAAACCTTTAGCGGTAAAGGCTTGATTGATGGGTTGGTTAGTCTCATCCTTGCAGGGATTACATGAAAGGATTAATGTAGGTGGGTGGCGTCTAGCTTGACTCTGGGGGATCATTGTGTTTCTCTGTGCTGGGTCAAATGGATCCTACCAGAAAATCTGTAAACAAGGATTATATAAAGGGAAGAATGATATTTGGTGAGTATCATCAGCTCTTCCAAAGCTGGAGTGGGAAAGAGGGAAGGGAGAAGGAAAGAGAATGGTCGGGCTTGGGGAGAAATAGATGGAGGTACACTGACCCTCAGACCAGGAGGAAAACTGGGCCCAGGATTTGGGGGACTGGCATCAGGCCAAGAGCAGGGTGAGAATGCCAGGGGTGGGGCAAATGGGGCAGGGTGACGGTGCTGATCCAGACTTGTTCTCAGAGCCTCCAGCACAGTGAAAAGGTATCTGCTGGGCTGCAGAGACGGCTTAGTGAATAAAGCACTTGCTTGCAAAGCCTAAGAACGTGGGCTTGATTCCCCCATGCCCATGTAAGTCAAGTTTGTTTGCAGTGGCTGGAGCAGTGGGAGTGACTGATGTTTGGTCTCAACTATGTAGCAGAGGATAACCTTGAACTTGGTCCTCCGGCCACTACCTCCTAGAGCGATGGGAATATAGGCATGAGCCACCACCCTGTTTATGCAGTATTGGGGAACAAATCCAGATGCCAGCCCTCTACTATAGAGCTACCACCCCATTTTCAAGCCAGCCAGCTACCTGATCACAGGAGACAGGAGGCTGAGGGTGGAGAAGGGAAGGTGACCAGGGCTGGTTGTAGTGTGGATGTGCCCTTGAGCAGGAAGGAGGATGGCATGTAGTTTGGGGGCACCACTGATCTAGATGGGGACAAATGGTGCAACTGCCCTGAGGGAGGGTTGTGATCTAGGTCCCACGTGCTGGTAAGATGAGGGAAGAAAATAAAGGGCTTTTGAGCGACCTTCAGCCAGACATTGGTTTGCATTTTGTGACAAAGGTTTGAGGTTCTGAGATGTGACATGCAGAGACGTAGACAATGGTGTGGAAACTGTGGAAAGGGCCAGGTGGGAGACCTTGCTTAACAGGAGAAGCCCTGGGTTCAGTTCCCAGGATGTAAAAGAAATATCTGTGGCACATTCCCAGTGGGCAGGGAAGGACACAAGCTACAGCCTCTCAAAAATGGCCAGGCGTAAACCGGGCGTGGTGGTGCACGCCTTTAATCCCAGCACTCAGAGATAGGAGGATCGCCATGAGTTCAAGGCCACCCTGAGACTACATTGTGAATTCCAGGCCAGCCTGGGCTAGAGTGAAACCCCTTGAAAAGCAAAAACAAACAAACAGAAAAAAAAAAAGCCAGGTGTGGTGAAGCACGCCTTTCATCCCAGCACTGCTGGGCGGCTGAGGTAGGAGGATCACCTGGAGTTCCAGGACAACGCGGAGCTACAGTGACTTCCTGATTAGCCTGGGCTGGAGTGAGACATTTTCTCAAAAAAAAACAAACAAACAAACAAAAAACAACAACCTTATTTAGCCAGGCATGGTGGCATACACCTTTAATCCCAGCACTCAGGAGGCAGAGGTAGGAGGATTGCCGTGAGTTCGAGGCCACCCTGAGAATACAGAGTGAATTCCAGGTCAGCCTAGACTAGAGTGAAACCCTACCTCAAAAACAAACAAAAAAAAAACCCAAAAAACCCAAACCTAATTAGACTTTTTATTGCTTGTTTCTACAGTGCTGGATATTGACCCTAGGGACCTCTTGAAAGTGTCCTACCATGAGCAGAATTCCCAGCCCTTTAAAAAACATTGTTTTTGCTGAGCGTGGTGGCTCACGCTTTTAATCTCAGCACTTGGAAGGCAGAGGTAGGTGGATTGCCATGAGTTCGAGGCCACCGTGAGACTCCATAGTGAATTCCAGGTCAGCCTGGGCTAGAGTGAGATCCTACCTCAAACAAACAACAACAAAAGAAAAACCACATTGCTTTTATTTGCCTTTAAAAATATTTTTATTTTTAGGGAGAGAGAAAGAAAAGAAAGAATGGCCATGCCAGCCAGGCGTGGTAGGGCACGCTTTTCATCCCAGCATTTGGGAGGCAGAGGTAGGAGGGTTGCCATGAGTTCAAGGTCAGCCTAGAACTACAGAGTGAGTTCCAGATCAGCGTAGGCTAAAGTGAGACCCTACTTCAAAAATAATAATATTTTTTTGAATGGCCTGCCAGAGCCTGTTGGCACTGCAGATGAACTCCAGATCTGCCTTTATGTGTGTATTTGGGAATCAAACTGGATCCAGCTAAGCTACACCCCCAACCCCCAACAATATTTTTAGTATGTTGAGGCATGGTCTCCCTAGGGATCCTTCTATCTTAGCTTCTCAGGTAGCTGAGACTCGACACCCTGTGGGTCTCAAGTTAGACTTTTTGGGTTTTGCTGTTGCCATTTGTTTGTTTCTTGAGGTAGTCCAGGCTGGCCTCCAACACGCAGTGATCCTACTGCCTCTGCCTCTGCCTGGGATTAAAGGTGTGAGCCACTACTTCTGGCTGTAGGGTTTTTTTTGTTTGTTTGCTTGCTTTATTTTTTGGTTTTTTGAGCCCAGGCTGACCTGGAATTCACTATGTAGTCTCAGAATGGCCGTGAACTCGCAGTGATCCTCCTACCTCTGCCTCACGAGTGCTGGGATTAAAGACGTGTGCCACCATGCCTGGCTCTATTTGTTTTATTTTTGAGACAGGCCTAGAATCTCAGCTACTTGAGAAGCGGAGGCAGGAAGATCTCAAGACAAGGTCATTTTAGGCAATTCAGACTCTGCCTCAAAATAAAAACAATCAAAAAAAAAAAAAGAAAGAAAAAAAGGTTGGAGGGATGGTTCAGTGGTTAAAGTCACTTTGCTTGCAAAGCTTGACTTCTCAATTTGTTTCCCACACTCTGCCCCAGGAAAGTGCTGACCTGCTGTTACATACACTGTGGATTATTTTTTCCTGTCCTGGGAATTATGGAGTCACATTCTCTGCACCATTTTATGTGGAGTTTCTTTTGCTCAAAAGAGTATGAAGGTTTGGGCTAAAGAGAAGACCTAGCGGTTAAGGCACATGCCTGTGAAGCTTAAGGACCCAGGTTCGATTCTCCAGGTCCCACGTCAACTAGATGCATATGGTGGTGCATGCTTCTGGAGTTCGTTTGCAGTGGCTAGAGGCCCTGGTGCATCCATTCTCACTCTTTCTCTCTCCCTCTCTCTCTCTCTTTCTAATAAATAAATAAAAATAACTCTTTAAATTAAAAAAAGTATGGAGGTTCACCCGTGTCACAGGCTGCATCAGTAAGCTGTCGCTTTTCACTGTCAAGCAGAATCTCACTGCATGGGCACACCACAGAATGCGTGTCCATTCACAAATTGATGAACACACATGGTCTGATCTACTGTGAACAAAACTGCTTTGAACCCTCATACATCAGCTTCTGGGTATACACACGTTCATCTTTCTTAGATAAATGACTGCAAGTGGAATTTCCAGGTCAAATACCAGGTGCTGGTTGCTTCAGACTTTCTAAAGCACATAGGAGTTATTTCCCTGCACGGTTGTGTGGTTTTATGCTCCCTCCAGCAATACAAATATAGGAGGCTTCCTTTGCTCCACAACAGGGCATATACTCACTTGACACTGTCAATCTTTTCTTCTTTCCTCTTCTTTTTTTTTTTTTTTTCCTTTTTTTGATTTTCGAGGTAAAGTCTTACTCTAGCTCAGGCTGACCTGGAATTCACTGTGTAGTCTCAGGGAGGCCTTGAACTCATGGCAATCCTCCTACCTCTGCCTCCCAAATGCTGGGATTAAAGGCATGAGCCACCATGCCCGGCTCCTTTTCTTTTTGTTTAGGGAGGTCTCAGAGCCCAGGCTGTGAACTGGAGAATGGCCTTGAACTTCTGATCCTCCTGTCTCCACCTCCCAAGTGCTGAGATTATAGACATGATCTTTGTTTTCCATATGGATTCTTGGGATTAAACCTAGGACCTCATGCATGTTAGACAAGCCAGCTACAAATGAGCTATGTCTGGTTCCTTCTTCCCTTCTTATTTATTTGTTTAATGAGCTTTTTTTAAAAATAATTTTTTTAAATTGGCTTTTAAAAATTGTTTATTTGAGAGTGACAAACAGAGAGAGAAAGAGGCACATAGAGAGAGGGGGAGAATGGGCGCACCAGGGCCACTAGCCATTGCAAACAAACTCCAGACACATGTACCCCCTTGTGCATCTGGCTAACGTGGGTCCTGAAGAATCGAGCCTCAAACTGGGGTCCTTAGGCTTCACAGGCAAGCGCTTAACTGCTAAGCCATTTCTCCAGCCCTGTTTTATGAGCTTTTGTTTTGGGTTTTGTTTGTTTGTTTTGTTTTTTGAGTTAGGGTCTCACTGTAACCCAAGCTGACCTACAACTCACGCTATAGTCTCAGGCTGGCCTCAAACTCACAGCAATTCCCCCATCCTCCTACTTTGGCCTCCTGAGTGCTGGGATTAAAGGTGTGAACCACCACACCAGGATTTTTTGTTTGTTTTTTGGAGACAGTGTTGCTATATAGGCCGAGCTATCTCTGAGCTTCCTCATTTTTAGGGTGCTGCTCCTGGTCTCTCTTCCTGCCCTCCTGGTATCTGTGGAGGCCTCCACGTTGTTGGCAGTCCTGAGGACTAAACATGCACTTGCTGGTAAGTATCTAGCACAGGGCTCTGACTAGCATGGCACATGGTGATAGGCTGTGAGCAGAAGTCGCAGTCTGTGCCACTGGCCCTTGTCTTCCCCGACGACAACAGCATACGGACTGGCACCCCGGACTGAATAAAACAGAAATCCAATTGGGCACCGGCACCTTTGCTCTGTGCTTGCCAGCTGTGGATGCTCTGTGTCCCTCTGCCTCAAACTCCTGTGCCGCCTCGTAACCTGCAGCTGTGAACCTACAAAACCCTTCCTTCCTGGAGTTGCTTTTGTCCGGTAGTTTGTTACAACAATGAGATGAACCTCTAATGCATATGCCAAAGCCACAAAGTGATTTCCTAAGGCTTGGTGACACGTACCTACACCCTGCTCAGGAGGCTGAGGTAGAAGGACGGCCATAAATTCAAGGGCAGCCTAAGCTACAGAGTGAGTTCCAGGTCAGGTCAGCCTGGGCCAGAGTGAGACCCTGCCTCAAAAAGACAGAGAAAGAGAGAGAGATAAAGAAAGGGGGGGGGAGGGGAGGAAGAAGGAGGGAGAGAAGAGAAGGGAGGGAAGGTAAGAAGGAAAGGAAAGAATCCCAAAAGTTTTCTAGAAGTGTTTACCTCTAGGTCCATGATTCTTTTTGTTTATTTATTTGTTTTGTTTTGTTTTTTTGAGGTAGGATCTCACACTGGCCCAGGCTGACCTGGAACTCACTGCGTAATGCCCAGCTGCTCTCGAACTCATGGATTCTCCTACCTCAGCCTTCTGAATGCTGGGTTTAAAGGTGTGTGTCACAACACCCTGCTGATTCTTTTTTTTTTTTTTTAATTTTATTTATTTATTTATTTGAGAGCAACAGACACAGAGAGAAAGACAGCTAGAGGGACAGAGAGAGAGAGAGAATGGGCGCGCCAGGGCTTCCAGCCTCTGCAAACGAACTCCAGACGCGTGCGCCCCCTTGTGCATCTGGCTAACGTGGGACCTGGGGAACCGAGCCTCGAACCGGGGTCCTTAGGCTTCACAGGCAAGCGCTTAACCGCTACGCCATCTCTCCAGCCCTCTTTTTTTTTTTAAACATACAATTAACTTTGTCCAATACCATTTGTTGAAATCAGTGTTGTTTCTTTTTCTTCCATGATCCTCAATGAAATAGTTTTAAATTTTATTTTCTTTTAAAAAATGCTTTTATTTAGTTAAGACAAAGAGAGAGTCTCTTGGCATGTCAGAACCTCTTGCCACTGCAAATAAACTCGAGATGCATGCACCACTTTGCATGTCTGGCTTTACATAGATATTGGGGAACTGAACCTGGACTGGTAGGCTTTATAAGCAAGCACCTTTAACTGCTGAGCCATGTCTCCAGCCCAGTTTAAATATTTTTTTCAAATTTTTATTAATAACTTCCATGATTATAAAAAATATTCCATGGTAATATCTTCCTCCCCCCCCCTCCACTTTCCCCTTTGAAACTCCATTCTCCATCATATCCCTCCCCATGTCAATCAGTCTCTCTTTTATTTTGATGTCATGATCTTTTCCTCCTCTTATGATGGTCTTGAGTAGGTAGTGTCAGGTAAAATTTTTTTGAGGTAGGGTCTCACTCTAGCCCAGGCTGACCTGGAATTCACTATGTAGTCTCAGGGTGGCCTTGAACTCATGGCAGTCCTCCTACCTCTGCCTCCTGTGTGCTGGGATTAAAAGCATGCACCAACATGCCCATCCCAGTTTTAAATTTTATATGAAAAATTAAGTCTAGTTTTTTTTTTTTTACCCTTGGGCCTTGGGATGTAGCTATTGGTCCAGCATACCTTAAGCCCTGAGTTTGATCCCCAATACTACATAAACTTGCAATCCCACTACTCAGGAGGTAGAGGCAGGAAGACCACTGAAGGTTCAAGGCCAACTTGGGCTAGCATGAGCTTCAGAATAGCCTGAGCTACAGAGCGAGGCCCTTTCTCAAAGGAAGAACCAACACCAACCACATAAGCAAACAACAACACAAAAAAAGCCATGAATACTGTGTGAAAGAACTAGTGAGTTAGACACTGACTCTATGGCAGGCATTGTCAGTGGCTTTGTTCATGCGTCCACACGCCCCATCTGCCCAACAGCTTTAAGGTGTGAAGAATGCTAGAAATGAAAAGGAGGCACAGGATAAGTCATGAGCAGGGTAGAATCAGGCTTTGAAACAGACTTGTTTGTTTCAAGCTAGAGTCTCAGTCTAGTCCAGGCTGACCTGGAACTCACTCTGTAGTCCCCGGCTGGTCCCAAACTCATAGTAATCCTCCTACCTTGGCCTCCTGAGAGCTGGGATTAAAAGTATCTACCACCACACCAAATCTGGCCTGAACCTGACTCATTCAATAGCCTAAATTCTCACCCGTTACAAAACTCAGCCTGAGGTGATATTCTGATTCAACTGGAAATCGAACTTTGTTAATTTAATAATAATTTCTAATTTGATAATTGGTGATGGTACCATTTGAATAGGCTCATAAAAATTTGGAGGCAGAAAGTCCAAACAGCATGGCACAGGCTTTGTTTCTGGCAACTGACTTGTGATGGCTGTGTGTGTGTGTATGTGTGTGTGTGTGTGTGTGTGTGTGTGTGTGTGTGTGTGTGTACAGCTTACATGGCCAAGCTGGAAGGCAGAGAGGCAGACTGGGGCCCCCAGTCCTCACCAAAGGCATGGCCCCAGTGACCTGGTTTCCTCCCATCAGGCTGCACCTCCCAAAGGTTCCACTACTCCCCACTAGCACCACTCTGGAACCAAGCCCTCATTCACAGTGAACCCCTGGACACATGATTAAGCCACATCCCAACCACCAAATAGCGACACCATTACTCGTCTTATTAGACACCTTGCTCAAGGTCATGTCTAGTGAGCTGTGGGTTGGCACAATCAAGGCCCATCCACTCACGTGTGTGCAGTGACCGCCCCACTCCATACCTCCCACAGTGATAACGATGCACTTACAGGAATTCCTTTTCGGGTTGGGGAAATGGCTGGGCAGCTCAAGACACTTGATTACAGAGCCTGCCTGCCTGCAATCAATTCCCCAGTACCCATGTAAAGACAGGTGCACAAAGTGGCATGTGTTGTCTGGAATTTATTTGCAGTGACATGAGACTCTGGTGCATCATTCTCTCTCTCTCTCTTTTAAATAAATAAAGTATCTTTTTTAAAAAAAATATTTCCTTTTCATTATGCATTATTAAATTGCAGAACATTCTTCCAGTACAGCTGGGTAGAAGGTTGATCCAGCCTCAGTGTCTAGAACTGCTTCCCAACCCCCAACTCCTCTTCCCTAGGTTGAAGCCATGTGACTGGAACTGGCCAATGAAATGTGAGTAAGAGTGGGACTGGAGAGATTGCTTAGTGGGTAAGGCGCTTGCCTGCAAAGCCTAATGATCCTGGTTCAGTTCCCCAGTGTCCACGTAGAACCAGATGTACAAAGGGGCACACGTGTCTGGAGTTCCTTTGCAGGGGCTGGAGGCCCTGGTGCACCCATTCTGCCTCTGTGTCTATCTTCTCTTAAATAAATAAATTAATTAAAACAAATTTAAGTGAGAGTGAAGTGATGGTTACAGGTTTGAGCTGTCAGCTGCTACAGGTCACACTGGCCTATGGTGACAGTGACAGAGGAATGACTCTCCTGGAGGAAAGCACGGGGACTGGCAGTTGCTCTACTGTGACATGAGTTGTCTGCATTCCCTCCAGCTCAGCCTTTCCTCTACTTTCCAGAGAAAACTGAAACCACAGGTGGCTCACGTCTCATATGGTCCCCTGCTCTCCACCAAGCCCACCATTTCATCTCTATCTGGTACCTCTATCCCCTTCTCCCAACAAGTCTTTTCTTTCTTTTTTTGGCACACTTTTAAAATTATTTTATTTTTTATTTTTTGAGTAATGTCTCACTCTAGTCCAGGCTGGTCTGGAATTCACCATGTAGCCTCAGGGTGGTCTTGAACTCACGGCGATTCTCCTACCTCTGCCTCCCGAGTGCTGGGATTAAAGGCGTGCACCACCACGCCTGGCTTCTTTTAAAAATTTTTAAAAAATTATTTATTTATTTACTTGTTTTGAGAGAGAGAGAAAGAGAGACAGGGAGAGGGAAAGAACCAGCTTACGAGGGCTGCCGGCTACTGCAAATGAACTCCAGACACATGTGATACCTTGTACATCTGATTTACATGGGTACTAGGGAAATGAACCTTGGTCCTTTGGTTTTCCAGGCAAGCACCTTAACTGCTTAGCCATCTTTATAGCCCTGGCATGATTTTTTTGAAAGATCTTTTTGTAGTTTTTAAAATTTATTTGAGAGAGATAAGATCCACAAAGAGAAACAGAAAGGGCATCTCAGACCCTCTTGCTGCTACAATTACGCTCCAGATGAATGTGCCACTTTGTGCCTCTGGTTTTACATGGGTCCTGGGGAATTGAACCCAGATTATCAGGCTTTGCAAGCAAATGCCTTGAACCACTGAACCATCTCCCCAGTCTCCCCCACTTTTATGTGGTTTGGGTTTTGTTTTGTTTTGAGGTAGGGTCTCACTCTAGTCCAGGCTGACCTGGAATTCACTACATACTTTCAGGGTGACTTTGAACTCAAGGCGATCCTCCTACCTCTGCCTCCTGAGTGCTGAGATTAAAGGTATGCACTACCATTCCAGGCTTCCCCAGCCCCTTTTTGGCCTATTTAAACAGTCTTCTCATGGTTCTGTTTTCCCTTAAGTACTTACCCTTTAGAAGTACACGCTGAATTATTTATGGTTTAAGTGAGCTAAGGCCTGGGATTGTCTTTGAAATGATCCAGTGTTGTTGGATGCAGTGATTCCTGCATGTTTCCCTGGTACTCTGGAGAGATGCAATCAAAAGGATCAGGAGTTCAAGGTTATTCTGGGCTACACATTAAGTCTAAGGGAAGCCTGAGCTATATGATATTCTGTTTCAAATGAAAAAGCACTTGGGAGGCAGAGGTAAGAGGATTTCTGTGAGTTCAAGGCTAGCCTGAGACTACAAAGTGAATTCCAGGTCAGCATGGACTATAGAACAAGACCCTACCTCGAAAAACCAAAAATCAATCAATCAATAAAAATAATAAAACAGGGCTGGAGAGATGGCTTAGTGGTTAAGCGCTTGCCTGTGAAGCCTAAGGACCCCTGCTTAAGGCTTGATTCCCCAGGACCCATGTTAGCCAGATGTACAAGGGGGCGCATGCGTATGGAGTTCATTTGCAGTGGCTGGAGGCCCTGGCATACCCATTCTCTCTGTCTCTCTCTCTCTGCCTCCTTCTCTCTGTCTCTCTCAAATAAATAAATAAAAATAAACAAACAAACAAAAATAATAAAACAACTTAGTTGTTCAGGAAGTGGCGGGGGGGGGGTATAGACAGCAGAAGAAAAGCTCTGAGCTGGTGGCTGGTGGCTCTAAGTGACAGGTACTTGGGTCATCGCCCCATCCTATACATGAAAGTTCTCGTAGTTAATGCTATCTGGAGTGAAAAATTGGCCATGTAACCCCAAATCTGAGAAGCTGAACTGAAATGTCAGTTAAGAACTGGAGAAAAAGTTCTTCAGTGAAAAGGGAGCTAAAGTTAATCTTCCCAGCAGGCCAGAGGAACAATGAAGAAGCTTTGGCCTACACCAGCTCAGGGGGAAAGTAACCAGACTCTTTCAGCATAGTGTGGAGTCCTAGTGATGCTCACTGCATGTTGCAGAAATCTTAGCAACTAGACATCAATTTTTAAACATCTCACCCAGCGACCCATTCAGATCATGAGGTTAAAGAACGAAGCAAAGAAAACAAACAAACAAACCTTCTTTCCAGTGTTCCTCCCACAACACAGAGCATGAGAATTCCCAGAGCGAAGAAAGTCCACAGTGAAGATGAGCTCACAAGAGAAGGGCTACAAATCCCAAGGGCAACGTGGCTCCATCGACTCCCATTCCCCCCTCAGCACCAGGTCCTTCTGAAGCAAGCCTTAGGCGCCACGCCATTTCGGTAATAAATATTGCAATGTGTATCTATCTCTATAAGCTAAGCACTCCTGTGTAGAGGATAATGAAGGGAGTCTCTGAATGGGAGTCAACGAAAAAGGAGAAATCGAGATAACACAGCAGTAACACACTGGCTTGAAATGATTAATAGTTAGAATAAGAACACATGCCTACAAACAGAAATATGCAGACTTTTGAATGAAGCAGACAGAACTTCTAGGGATCAATGTAATCACATTTAAAATCAAATGCACATAATGTTGCTTGAGGGTAAAGAATTGCCATGCGGGGCAGACAGCTAGTCCAAGAGAGGGAAGACGCACAAGAAGGTGGAGATGTAGAGGAGAAACCGAGTGTGCCCATCAAGACTAAGGAGAGGCCCAGCCTTCAGAGGACAGAATCCAGGTCCCCTGGAACTGAGAATGAAAAAAGACATGAGTGAAAGCTCACACTCTGCAATCCAAATAGGCAAGAAAAATAACTTTGCACCCAAGCATTGTGCAGGTCAGCCGAGCAAAAGATGCTAAAAAGTCATCGAACTAAAAGAGACTTATTGGGGCTGGAGGGATGGCTTAGTGGTTAAGGTGTTTGCCTGCAAAGCCAAAGGACCCAGATTCCATTCCCCAGGACCCACGTTAGCCAGATGCACAAGGGGGCGCATGCGTCTGGAGTTCGTTTGCAGTGGCTGGAGGCCTGGCGCGCCTGTTCTCTCTCCCTCTCCCTCTCCCTCTTTTTCTGTCAAATAAATAAATAAATAAATGAAATATAAAATAGACAACTTGCCGGGCGTGGTGGCTCATGCCTTTAATCCCAGCACTTGGCAAGCACAGGCAGGAGGATCACTGTGAGTTTGAGGCCAACCTGAGACTACACAGTGAATTCCAGGTCAGCCTATGCTAGAGTGAGACCCTGCCTCAAAACAAATAAAATAAAAGAGACTTATTGTCTAAAAAACAGCTAACCACTTGACAAAGGCTTTCTTATGGGTGGCATGTGTTGGTGGCACAGGAGGAAGTGGGGGGTGTCAGGTGCAGAGAGAAGACGGTCAACTTGGCTCTGTGCCAGCCGAGACACTAGACAGAAGATAAGGAGAACATTTCAAAACCTACATATGGGGTTAAAGATGTGACTCCATTGGCAGAGTGATGGCCTGGCATGCAGGAAGCTCTGGGTTCAATCCCCAACACTGCAGTACGTGATGATACAAGACTATAATCCCAGCACTCTGAAATCAGAGGCAAGAGAATCAGGAGTTCAAGATTACCCTCAACTATACAGTGAGTTTGAGGCCAGCCTATGATACAAATAAATAAATAAAACAAATAACTAAGTAAAACCAACTTTGGAGAAAATAGATATTTACACCCAAAGCTGCTGTGAAATCACTTTGTTTTGTTTTGTTTTGAGGTATTATCTTGCTCTAGCCCAGGCTGACCTGGAACTCACTCTGTAGTCCCAGGCTGGCCTCAAACTCACAGCCATCCTCCTACCTCTGACTCCAGAGTTCTGGGATTGAAGGCATGTACCACCATGTTTATTTTTATTTATCAGAGAGAGAGCGAGACAATGGGCATGCCAGGACTGCAAACAAATTCCAGACACAGGCACCACCATGTGCATATGGAAATTGAACCAGGTTTCTTTTTTGAGTTTTGTTTTTTTGAGGTAGTGTCTCACTCTAGCTCAGGCTGAGCTGGAATTCACTATGTGACCTCAAACTCATGGCCATCCTCCTACCTCTGCCTCCCAAGTGCTGTGATTAAAGGCGTGCGCCACCATGCCCAGCAAAACCAGCATCCTTAGGCTTTTCAGGCAAATGGCTTAATGGCTAAGCCATCTTTCCAACCCCTGAAAAAAATATTTTTTAACAAACATTTTATTTATTTATTTAAAAATTTATTAATAACTTCCATGATTATAAAAAATATCCCATGGTAATGCCCTCCCTCCCCCCACTTTCCCCTTTGAAACTCCATTCTCCATCATATCCCCTCCCCCTCTCAATCAGCCTCTTATTTTGATGTCATGATCTTTTCCTGCTATATGATGGTCTTATGTAGGTAGTGTCAGGCACTATGAGGTCATGGATATCCAGGCCATTTTATGTCTAGAGGGAGCACATTGTAAGGAGTCCTACCCTTCCTTTGGCTCTTACATTCTTTCTGCCACCTCTTCGGCAATAGACCCTGAGCCATGGAAGGTGTGATAAAGATATTGCAGTGCTGAGCACTCCTGTCACTTCTTTCTAGCACCATGATGCCTCTGAGTCATCCCAAGGTCACTGCCATCTGAAAAGAGAAGATTCTCTACCAAAAGTGAAAGTAGCATTAATATAAGGGGATGAACATTAAGAGAAGTGCTTACTGGGCAGTTTGATAAGCATAGTATATACATTTAGCCAGACAGCAGCAGATGTTACACCCCTAAGGCTCATGACTACCCGTTTTAAGTTTTCAGTATCAGGGATGTATTTCCTCCCATGGAGTGGGCCTCCAGTCCAATTAGAGGACAGTTGGCTTCCACCGTGACAGACATGCCACTATTGCACCTTTGGCTCATTTGGCCTAGCTGGCCAAATATAAGGCTTGCAGTGTCTACTGTTGAGTATCTTCACTCGTTAGTGATTTCTCTTTCTCCCATTGAACTGCATGCAGATGGCTTCTTCCAGCTTTCTGTCAGCTGGTCTACATGGAGGAGGTTATCAGCTCAGTTCCAGCATGATTTCTCAGTGACCTTGAAGCCCAAGTATGTGGAGTCTTCAGCAATAGGGTCTTACCATCTATTCCTGGTGGGAAACCAAGGGCCTCGGCAATGGATTATAATGTCTTGGGGGCATCAAGAACCTCCCTGGCCAACAATTCACTGGAAGGTTTCCCATCTCTGACACTGAAAACTTTCTAGCAACAATCTACAGCTCCTGAGTGTTCCATTGTGCAAAAAAGTAGGTTTCCATATGATTTATTTATATCCTCTTAGATTTTCATTAGCCCTCTCTCCACCTTTCCTTTGCTCAATCTCTTCCCCTGACCTCACTTTGGGCCTATTCTATTTTTCTACTTACATATATACAATACTATCGGATTAAGTACCCCCCTCCCTTCCTTTCTCTTCCCTTTATATCTCTTTCTTGCTTACTGGCCTCTGCTACTGAGTTTTCTCCCTACTCACACAGAAATCCAATCATCTGTAGCCAGGATCCACATATGAGAGAGAACATGTGATGTTTGGCTTTCTCGGCCTGGGTTACCTCACTTAGTATAATCCTTTCCAGATCCATCCATTTTCTTGCCAATTTCATAACTTAAGTTTTATTTACTGCTAAGTAGAACTCCATTATATAAATGTGCCATATCTTCATTATCCACTCATCAGTTGAGGGACATCTAGGCTGGTTCCATTTCCCAGCTATTGTGAGTTGAGTGGCAATAAACATGGTTGAGCAAGTACCTCTAAGGTAATGAGATGAGTCTTTAGGATATATGCCTAGGAGTGTTATAGCTGGGTCATGGGGTAGATCAATTTTTAGCTGTCTTAGGAACCTCCACACTGATTTCCAAAATGACTGGATCAAATTGCATTCCCATCAATAGTGTAGAAGGGTTCCTCTTTTTCCACATCCCCGCCAGCATTTATGGTCATTTGTTTTCATAATGGTAGCCAATCTGATAGGAGTGACATGGAATCTCAACATAGTTTTAATCTGCATTTCCCTGATAACTAGGGATGTAGAACATTTTTTAGATGCTTATATGCCATCCATATTTCTGCTTTGAGAACTCTATTTAGTTCCATAGCCCATTTTTTAATTGGCTTATTTGATTTCTTATTATTTAATATTTTGATTTCTTTGTCTATCCTAGATATTAATCCTCTGTCAGATGTATAGCTGGCAAAGATTTTTTCCCATTCTGTAGGTTGCCTCTTTGCTTTATTCACAGTGCCCTTTGCCATACAAAATCTCTATAATTTCATGAGGTTCTAGCAGTTAATCTGTGGTTTTATTGCCTGAGCAATTGGGGTTATATTCAGAAAGTCTTTGCCAAGACCATTATGTTGAAGGGTTTCCCCTACTTTTTCCTCTAGCAGTTTCAGAGTTTCAGGTCTGATGTTAAGGTCTTGAATCCAATTGGACTTAATTCTTATGCACGGAGAGAGAGAAGAATCTATTTTCATCCTTCTACAGATACATATCCAGTTTTCCCAGCACCAGAAAAAAGACATTTTTTAATTTATTTATTTTTATTTATTTATTTGAGAGTGACAGACACAGAGAGAAAGACAGATAGAGGGAGAGAGAGAGAATGGGCACGCCAGGGCTTCCAGCCTCTGCAAACGAACTCCAGACGTGTCCGCCCCCTTGTGCATCTGGCTAATGTGGGACCTGGGGAATCGAGCCTTGAACCAGGGTCCTTAGGCTTCACAGGCAAGTGCTTAACCGCTAAGCCATCTCTCCAGCCCTTTTAATTTATTTTTTATTGACAGGTTTCCTAATTGTAGGCAAGAACCCATGGAAATTCCCTCTCTCTCCCCACACTTGCCCCTTTGAAGCTCTGCTCTCCATCATATCCCCTCCCCTCTCAGTCTGTTTTATTTTGATGTCATGCTCTTTTCCTCCTATTATGATGGTATTGTGTAGGTAATGTCAGACACTGTGAGGTCATGGATATCCAGGCCATTTTGTATCTGGAGGAGTACACTGTAAGGAGGCCTACCCTTCCTTTGGCTCTTACATTATTTCCACCACCTCTTCCACAATGGAACTTGAACCTTGGAAGATGTGATAGAGATATTTCAGTGCTGAGCATTCCTCTGTTACTTCTCAGCACTGTGATACCTTCTGAGTCATCCCAAGATCAACACCATCTGAAAAGAGAAGCTTCCTTAACCAAAAGTAAGAGTAGCATTTATATATGGGTATGAACACTAACAGAATGCTTACTGGGCAGTTTGGTGAGTATAGTATATGCATTAAGCCAGACACTAGCAGGCATTACAGGCTCATGACTACCCTTGTAGGTTTTTAGTGTCAGGGATGTTTTCCCTCTCATGGTATGGGCCTCCAGTCAAATTAAAGGATAGTTGGTTCCCCCATAACAGATGTGCCACTATTGCACCTGTTGGCTCATTTGGCCTGGCTGGCCAAATTTTAGGCTCGCAGTGTCCACTGTTGAATATCTTTACTGGTTATTTCTCTCTCTCCTATTGAACCTCCTGCAGTGTAGCTTTTTCCAGCTTTCTGTCAGCTGGTCTACATGGAGGAGGTTTTCAGCTCAGTTCCAACAGGATTTGTCAGTGACCTTGCAGCCCAAGTATGTGGAGTCTTCAGCAATAGGATCTTATCATCTATTCCTGGTGGGAAACCAAGAGCTTTGGCATGCCTGTAATGTTTGGGGGTATCAGTGACCTCCCTGGCCACAACTCACTGGCAGGCATCCCATCTCTGGAACTGAAAATTTTCTAGTAACAATCTGTGACTTTTGAGTGTTCCATTGTCCAAAAAAGTTGGTTTCTATATGACTTATTTATATTCTCTTTGATTTTGATTACCCCTCCCCCACTTTTCCTTTACTCAATCTCTTCCCCTGACCTCACTTAGGCCCTTTCACCCTCATTAATCTGTTCTTCTACTTACATATACACAATACCATCCTATTAAGTCCCTCCCTCCCTTTCTATTCCCTTTATATCTCTTTCTAACTTCCTGGCCTCTGCTACTGAATTTTATTCCTACTCATATAGAAGTCCAATCATTTGTAGCTAAGATCCACATATGAGAGAGAACATGTAATGTTTGGCTTTCTGGACCTGGGTTACCTTACTGAGTATAATCCTTTCCAGATCCATCTATTTTCCTGCAGATTTAATAATTTCAGTTTTCTTTATTGCTGAGTAGGACTCCATTGTGTAAATGTGCCACATCTTCATTATCCACTCATCAGTTGAGAGACATCTAGGCTGGTTCCATTTCCCAGCTATTGTGAATATATTGGCAATCAACATAGTTGAGCAAGTATCTCTAAGGCAGTGAGACAAGTCCTTAGGATATATGCCTAGGAGTACTATAGTGGGGTCATATGGTAAATCTGTTTTTAGTTGTCTAGGGACCTCCACACTTATTTCCACAATGGATGGACTAGATTTCAGTCCCACCAACAGTGTAGAAGGTTTCCTCTTTTTCTGCATCCTCGTCAGCATTTATGGTCATTTATTTTATTTTCATGATGGTAGCCAATCTGACAGGAGTGAGATGGAATCTCAATGTAGTTTTAATCTGCATTTCCCTGATAACTAAGGATGTAGAACATTTTTTAGATGCTTATATGCCATCCGTATTTCTTCTTTTGAGAACTCTCTATTTAGTTCCATAGCCCATTTTTAATTGGATTGTTTGATTTCTTATTATTTAGTTTTTTTATTTCTTTGTCTAACCTAGATATTAATCCTCTGTCAGATGTATAGCTGGCAAATATTTTCTCCCATTCTGTAGGTTGCCTCTTTGCTCTATTCACAGTGTCCTTTGCTGTACAAAAGCTTTGTAATTTCATGAGGTCCCCGCGGTTAATCTGTGGTTTTATTGCCTGAGCAATTGGGGTTATATTCAGAAAGTCTTTGCCAAGACCAATATGTTGAAGGGTTTCCCTTGCTTTTTCCTCTAGCAGTTTCAGAGTTTCAGGTCTGATGTTAAGGTCTTTGGTCCATTTTGACTTAATTCTTGTGCATGGAGAGAGAGAAGAATATATTTTCATCCTTATATAGATACATATCCAGTTTTTCCAGCATCATTTGCTGAAGAGGCTGTCTTTTCTCCAATGATTATTTTTGGCATTTTTGTCAAAGATCAGGTGGCTATAGCTACTTGGACTTTCATCTGGGTCCTCTATTCTGTTTCATTGATCTACATGTCTGCTTTTGTGCCAGTACCATGCTGTTTTTGTTACTGTGACTCTGTAATATAGGCTAAAATCAGGTATGGTGATACCACCAGCCTTATTTTTGTTGCTCAAAATTATTTTAGATATTTGAGGTTTTATGTACTTCCAAATAAATTTTTGGATTGTTTTTTCTATGAAAAAAAAAAAAACAACTTTTAAGTACTGTTGTCATCAGGGGAGGTGAGATTTGGAAGGGGTGAGAAGGAAGGGCAGTAGGAGGGAATTATGATCATGGCATATTGTCTACATATGTATGGAGGTTGCCAATAAAATTTAAGAAAATATGTTTTATTAAAGCAGAAAAATAAGGGCTAGAGAGATGGCTTAGCAGTTAAAGGTACTTGCTTGCAAAGCCTGATGGCCTATGTTCAATTCCGCAGTACCCATGTAAAGCCAGATTTACCAAGTGGCCCATGCATCTGGAGTTCATTTGCAGTGGCAAGAAGCCCTGGCATGCCTATTCTCCCTCCCTCTCTCTCTCTCTCTCCTTGTAAAAAAACAAATAAATAAATATATTTTGAAACCAGTAAAAAGATTGCTATTATGATAGAAAAGGAAGGCAGGAGATTCAGGAGATCCCATTGCCAGAAAGCAATGGGGGTGGACACCATCAAGTACAAACTGATCAGGCTACACTCCATGCCAGTTAGCCAGAACCTCTGTAAATAGGGTTTTATAAGCTCTTGGGTGGCACATTCTATGCAACAGGTGCTCTAGAACTTGTCATCTCAGTGGGCACAGCCTGTTAACGTTGGTTGCACTTGACATCACATGTGCCAACCTCCTACCCCAGCCTCCAGTGGAGTATGGCCATGAAAAAAAAAAAAAAAAACCTACAAGAAAGAAATGAGCTTCACTTCCTATGGGCACATGTTCTTCCCAAAATACTGAGCCACAAGACATGGGACATGTGGGAGATGTGGTCCACATTAGTTCTCAGCCACTTTAAATCTCTTCCAGAGCCCATGGTGCAAATATATTCGAATCCTAGCTGTGATGCTAGGTTCCATTCAATGTTACAGGCACACTGTGCAAGGGCTGCTGAGTAGTAATTTGGTCTGCCACCAGCCACGAAAATGATAAGAACTTGGAGAAAACAAGAGGAGCAGCTTTCAGCTGCTAGACGCAGCAAACACAATAATTATATGTTTTCCCTAGAAAACACTTTAATGTACTTTCAATACACATATATAAAAAACGTACATAAATGTTTTCCTCCCAAATTTTTTCTTCTCTGAGAAATTATCACATAGCACACTGTCTTCTTGGTGTGGGTAAGATGTCAAATTAGCGTGGGACCTTTATCTCTAAAGGCAGCTTTACAGGCAGAACTTGGGATGCTATAGAGGGGGAGGGACTATACCACCCATGGTAAAAGCAGTGAGATCCCCAGGAAATGGGCCACGGTTGTGATTCTGAGGTTGTGGGGCACAGGGATATGGCGGTGACTGTCCTGAATGTGCAATGGAAGAGCCTCAAATGGAAGATAGGTTAAGCTTCTGAGGGCAACTTTAGTCAGACCAGATCCCACAGCCTGTGATGTGCAGGGACTCCTGAAACTCAGCAAAAAGGGGGAGGCAGGAAATCCAATCAAGCAATGAGTAATAGATACAGGCATGTGACCCTCCCTCCCCAAAGAGGAAGCCAGAATGGTGGTGGTGGGGTGGTCGGTGGGGGCAATGATGCTTAACTTTCCTGAACTATATTAACTTGCTATGCCAATAAGGAAGTAGACATTATCAAGGTCAGAAAGGATGCAGGCCAGGGATGTCCTGGGCTGTCCTAGCTGGGCTGTACAAGTTCCAGTCTCCAGCATTCTGTACTTAGTCAAAGCAAGGGTTAGTAGCCTGGTGACCCAGCAGCCACATCCCCAAAAGTCAGTCCTGGAAGAAATCGGACCTGCATGAGAAGCAGACAAGAAGAGGTTGACATCACAGGAAGGTTGTGTTCACATACTCATACCGGTGGAATGGGGGAAGTAAATGTGGTGGACACAGGGAATGGAAGGCTATATACCATCAGACTAGAAGTGTGGACAGTGTTGTGCATGGGCAGTAAGATGCAGACTGCTGGGGAAATGGGAAGAGATGCAAGGTGACCTAATTGGATATTTCCATTACCTAAGTTGAAAACATTTCAGTAAACAACTGACCAAAAGTATGATGGTGGTCCCATGAGACCATACCACCTAGTGACATTAAAGTGGCTTAGTCTGTGTAAATTCACTCCATGGTTTGCACAATGACACTATTGCAGGGATTGTGATTGTTTGTGATTGTCAACTTGATAGGACATGCCTGGGAGGGCTTATCTTGATTGGATTAAGTGTGGTCTGGGGTCCTGGACTACATAAAAGGGAGAGAAGTGGTTGCACGCCAGCATTCCTGGCTCTCTGTCTCTTGACCGCAGACCATGTGACCAGCTCTGCTTCCGGCTCCTGCTGACATGCCTTCCCCACATAATGAACTATAACCTCAGACTTTGAGACAAAACAATCCCTTCCTTCCTCAAACTGATTTTTGTCAGGTATTTTGTCCCAGCAATGAGAAAATAACTCATACATTGATCACTTATCTATCTAATCTATCCATCCACTTGATCTATTCACCTGCCTGTGATTTATCTATAAGCATACATATTTCTGTAGAAGGCCATTTCTATTGCTATGAAGCTATGCCTGAGTCCATGCTAATGTCTCCAACCCTGACCCATGACCACTTGGGTCAGAGGCTCCTTTCTTTGCTCACCTGTAACCACCCACTTCCACAGTGAGACACTTGGTTCTCCCCTCCCACAGTTCATGAACATAACTGTTGAATCCCAGGGCACATGCTCAGTAGGGCCGGCCTTGCCATCCGGGCCACACGGGAGACCGCACACGTGGGGCACAATGCTCTCGGAATGTCTCTGTGGCTGTTCGGTCTCCACTCACTCTTTAAAGTCACACTTTGCCATCCATACCCTCCAGGGTCTCCCAAGTGTAATGCAGTTGGGTTGTTTGGTCACACTTTGTACTCTATTGGAATCCTTTACCTCCTAAGTGAGTTTTCGGTTTGAATATGTTGTTTGCTTTGTGCTGTCAAGTTAATGGACTTTGAGCAGACACGGTATTACATCTCCTCCCATAGTGCCACGCAGAGTAGTTCACCATGAATCTGTTCTTCATCTGCTCAACCTGCCCCCAAGCTTTTGAGTTTTAAATGTCTCTACAGCATTATCTTTCCAGAACATCATATATAAGTGGAATCATATAGTGTGAAGCCTTCTCAGTTGGGCTCTTACACAATAAAAATTTATCTGTGTCTTTTTGTGACTTGACTAGATTTTTTTCTCTTAGTCATTGGATATTATCTATTATTATAATCACTATTTTGGTTTTTGGAGGTAGGCATTCAGTCTAGCCCAGACTGACCTGGAATTCACTATGCAGTCTCAGAGTATCCTTAAACTCATGTTGATCCTCCTACCTCTGCCTCCTGAGTGCTGGGATTAAAGACATGTGCCACCATGCCCGGCTTTTTGCAAGTTTTTAAAATATTTATTTATTTATTTGAAAGAGAGCGAGAGGAAAGGCAAATAAGAGAGAATGGGTACCCCAAGGCTTCCAGCCACTGCAAACAAACTCCAGATGCATATGCCACCTTGTGCATCTGGCTTATGTGGGTACTGGGGAATCAAACCTGGGTCCTTAGGCTTCACAGGTAAGTGCCTTAATCTCTAAGCCATTTCCCCAGCTGTTTCTGCAAGTTTTTTTTTTCTCAATTTTATTAAACATTTTCCATGATTATAAAAAATATCCCATAGTAATACCTCCCTACCCCTTTTTCCCCTTTGAAATTCTCTTCTCCATCACATCCACTCCCCATCTCAATAAGTCTCTCCTCTATTTGGATGCCATGATCCTTCCCTCCTCTTATGATGGTCTTGTGTAGGTAGTGTCAGGCATTATGAGGTCATGGATATCGAGGCCAATTTTTTGTCTGGAGGGAGCACGTTGTAAGGAGTCCAACCCTTGCTTTGGCTCATACATTCTTTCCGCCACCTCTTCCTCATTAGACTCTGAGCCTTGGAAGGTGTGATTGAGATGTTACTCGGTACTCTAGTTACTTCTTTCCAGCACCATGATACCTTCTGAGTTGTCCCAAGGTCACTGCCACATGAAAAGAGAAGATTCTCTATCTAAAGTGAGAGTAGCATTAATATAAGGGTATGAATATTAAGAGAAGTGCTTACTGGGCAGTTTGATAAACATAGTATATACCCTAATCCACACATCAGCACATGTTACAGCCCGAGGTCTCATGACTACTCCTGTTTTAAGTTTTCAGTATAAGGGATGTATTCCCTTCCTTGGAGTGGGCCTCCAGTCCAATTGGAAGGCAGTTGGTTTCTACCATGACAGATGTGCCACTATTTCACCCATTGGCTCATTTGGCCTGGCTGGCCAATTATAAGGCTTGCAGTGTCTACTGTTGAGTATTTTCATTGGTGGTGTATCTTTCTCCCATTGAACTGCATGTAGAATGGCTTCTTCTGGCTTTCTGTCAGCTGGTCTACATGGAGGAAATTATCAGCTTAGTTCCAGCAGGATTTCTCAGTGGCCTTGCAGCCCAAGTGTGTGGAGTCTTCAGCAATAGGGTCTTACCATCTATTCCTGGTGGGAAACCAAGGGCCTCGGCAATGGCCTATAGTGTTTTGGGGCGATCAGGGACCTCCCTGGCCAACAACTCACTGGAAGGTATCCCATCCCTGGCACTGAAAATTTTCTAGCAACGATCTATGGCTCCTGGGTGTTCCATTGTCCAAAACTGAAGAATTACATTTGATTAATTTATATCCTCTCAGATTTTGATTAGCCCTCCCTCCACCTGTACTTTACTCAATCTTCTCCCCTGACCTCACTTTGGGCCTTTTCACCCCCATTAATCTATTCTTCTACTTAAATATATACAATACCAACCTATTAAGTACCCTCCTCCCTTCCCTTCTCTTCCCTTTGTATCTCATTTTTAGCTTACTGGCATCTGCTACTGAGTTTTTTCCTTCTCACACAGAAGCCCAATTATCTGTAGCTAGGATTCAAATATGAAAGAGAACATACGGCACTTGGTTTTGTGGGCCTGGGTTACCTCACTTAGTATAATCCTTTCCAGATCCATCCATTTTTCTGCAAATTTCATAACTTCATTTTTCTTTACTGCTGAGTAGAACTCATGAAATTACAAAGATTTTGTACTGCAAAGGACACTGTGAATAAAGCAAAGAGGCAACCTACAGAATGGGAAAAAATCTTCGCCAGCTATATATCTGATAGAGGATTAATATCTAGGATATACAAAGAACTCAAAATGTTTTTGCAAGTTTTGATGGCATTATTATCTTAGATTTATAGAAAAACTGAGAAGGAAGTGCACTGTCTCCTTCTAAGCTCCTCCTCTGCAATTTTCTGTATTACTAATATCTTGTGCTATGTGGTACATTTGTTGAAATGAGCAGAAGACTCATACAGTGCAGTTAGCAAGGTTCATTCTTGGTGTTGGACACTGCATGGATTTTTGCAAACACACCTGCCATTCTGGAATTCTACAAAACAGTCACTACCTAACTGTCTGTATTGTCCCTCCCTCCTACTGTCTCCAAAATCAAGTGTTTTGTCATATATCATACAGCTGGGATCACACAGTGCGTGCCTTTTCAGACTGGCTTTTTTCCACTTCGTAATATGCATTTCTGAAAGTAAGATAATTGTTCACGTCTTTTGTTGTGTCTTTTACTGTTGTTGCTGTTAGTTTTATTCATTGACGAGATCTTGCTGTGTAGTCCAGGATGGCCTAGAACTCACAACCTTCCCAAATACTGGGAATACAAGCATGCTTTACCATGCTTGGCTCTTCATGTCTTTTCATAACTTGATAACTCATTTCCTTTTATTGCTCAGTAATGTCCCACTGCATAGCTGAGCCACATTTCAGACCTTTACCCATTGAAAGACTGACTTCTTTATTGCTTCTAAAATTTGGAGATTATGAATAAAGCTTCAATAGAAATTTATGTGCATGTTTTTGTGTGCATAAGCTTTCAAACAGTTTGGTCAAATCCCTAGGAGCACAAAATTGCAAATTGTCAGAAACAGCCATACTGGGGATTGGAGAGATGGCTTAGCATTTAAAGTGCTTGCCTGTAAAGCCAAAGGACCCATGTTCAATTCTCCAGTACCTACATAAAGCCAGATGCACCAGGTGGTGCATGTGTCTGGAGTTCTTTTGCAGTGGCTAGAGGCCCTGGCATGCCCATTCTCTCTGTCCCTTTCTTTCTCTCACTCTCTCAAATGTAATTTTTATTTTGTTTGTTTGTTTTTTTTGTTTTTTGAGGTAGGATCTTACCCTAGCTCAGGCTGACCTGGAATTCACTGTGTATTCTTAGGGTGGCCTCAAACTCATGGTGATCCTCCTACCACTGCCTCCCAAGTGCTGGGATCAAAGGCATGTGCCATCATGCCCAGCTATAGATAAATATTTTTTTAAAAAAGAAAGAAATGGCCACACTGTCTTCCATAGGGGCTGCAGCATTTTGCATTCCCACCAGCAACAAAGCAGTATTTCTTTAATTCCACATTCTTACCAGCAATCGATATTGTCATAGTCTGGTTTTAGCCATTCTAATAGGGTCTAGGGGGTTACAATTTGTGTTTCCCTAATAACAATCACATTAGCTGTCACATTAAATTTTTTTATTTTTTTTTAATATTTTTTATATCTTTTTTTTTTTTTTTTCCTGAGGCAGGGTCTCACTTTAGACCAGGATGGCCTTGAACACATGGCTATCCTCCTACCTCAGCCTTCCAAGTACCAGGATTATAGGTATAAGCCACTGTGCCTAACATCCTGTTTTTGTTTTGTTTTGTTTTGTTTTTTTGTTTTTGAGGTAGGGTTTCACTCTAGCCCAGGCTGACCTGGAATTCACTATGGAGTCTCAGGGTGGCCTTGAACTCACAGCAATCCTCCTACCTCTGCCTCCCGAGTGCTGGGATTAAAGGCGTGTGCCTCCACGCCGGGCAACATCCTGTTTTTTTAAAGTCTTTTTTTACTTTTTAATGATACTCCCTCCCCCTGAAAATGATGCTATTTTTGTTCTAAAGATGCTGGACAATGTACTTACTATAAATACTGTAGTGTTTGGATGTACTCACCATATACCTTGGATAAATGCCTATGTAATCTTTACATTATGAACATAGACAATGACATCTCTTGAAATCAGAATACATGTTATTGTCCCCAAAAGTCTTTTTTCCCCCCAAATCAACAGAAGTCTTTTATTGTTTCAATAAAATACAAACTGTTCTTGTGATCTGGGATCTTGTTTCTGTGTGTAGCTGAATAACTTAGACTTTACTCATCAGTCTGCTGCACTGTCCCTTTTTCAGAAACATAGAGACCATCCAAACACTTTGCGGATAGACTTGGTTTTAACTGTGGTGGCTTGTTGAATCAAAGCAGCTGCATTTGAAACAAGTTCCATGTCATTTCCTTCAAGGATTAACTCATCTTTCTGGGCCTGAGATACAGTACAAGCAACACCTGTTCTCATCCAAACCCTGCGGATGTACTTTCACCCAAGAAATTTTGGATTTCGACTAGCGATCCATTTTCCAGAATAATGATGTTGATGGGGAAGTGAGCTCACACAGACCTAAGCTTGAAACGGAAGCCCAGTGGCACACTTTTTTTTTTTTTTTTTCCCTTTGGTTTTTCAAGGTAGGGTCTCACTTTAGCTCAGGGTGACCTGGAATTCACTATGTAGTCTCAGGGTGGCCTTGAGCTCATGGTGATCCTCCTCCATAGTGCTGGAATTAAAGGTGTGTGCCACCATGCCTGGCCAGTATAACACTCTTGATCATCTTCTGGACATGACCACAGATAGTACAAACAGTAGCCAGTTCCCTTCTATTTCCTCAGCATTTGTCAACTCATAGCCTCTTTTCTTTCTTTCCCAGGAGACTCAGTTCTACGTTGATGAGGTTGAAGTCCCTCTGGATGGTCCCTTGGAGCCCTTCACTCTAACTGTAAGTCCCTTCAGAGTGATGTCAACATGTTCTGGGATGTCAACAGTCTGGTTGCTGAGAATGGTCTTCATTCTCGCAGTAGATGTGGCCCCAGAAAAGTATTTTTTAACAGAATTTTAGGCCAGGCGTGGTGGCACACACATTTAATCCCAGAATGCAGGAAACAGAGGTAAGAGGATTACTGTGAGTTCAAGGCCACCCTGAAACTATATAGTGAATTCCAGGTCAGTGTGAGATCCTACCTCAAAAAAAAAACAAAAAAGGGGGGGGGGGCTGGGAAGATGGCTTAGCAGTTAAGGCACTTGCCTGCAAAGCCTAAGAACCCAGGTACAATTTCCCAGTACCCAAGTAAGCCAGATACACAAGGTGATGCATGCATGTGGTGTTCATTTGCTAATGGTGCACCCATTCTCTTTCTCTCTCCCTCTCTCTTCTCAAATAAAAAATAAATAATTTAAAAAATTATTATAAAAATTATTATTTATTTTTATTTGAGATAGAGACATACAGACAGAGTGACTATCAGTGCACCAGGGCCTCCAGCCACTGCAAATGAACTTCAGATGTGCGCACCACTTAGTGCATCTGGCTTTACGTGGGTACTAGGTAATTGAACTCTGGTCCTTAGGCTTTGCAGGCAAGTGCCTTAACTGCTGAGCCATCTCTCTAACCCTAAAAAGTCTTTTAATTATATATTTACAAGAACAGAGAGGGGCAGGGGAAGGATGGCCACACCAGGGCCTCTTGCCACTGCAAATGTACCCCAGTCACACGCTCTGCTTTGTGGGTCTGCCTTTGCATGGGTACTGAGGAGCCAAACCTGGGTTGGCAGGTTTTGAAAGCAGACACCTTTAACTACTGAGCCACCTCCAAAGCCCCTGACATCCTTTTTTAATATATGAGGTTTTCTGGGGCTGGGGAGATGGTTCGTGTTTCAAGGCATTTGCTTGCAAAGCCTGGCAACTTGTGTTCAATTCCAAGCACCCACATAAAGCCAGATGCAACAGGGCGCATTCATCAATGATCACCACTGTGCCTGACACAATGGGGGGGGGGCCAGAGCCAGGAGAACTGAAAGCTCAAGGGTCAGCTAGTCTGATGTGCACTTGCAGTCTGGAAGTTAGTTTGCAAAAGCAATAGATTCTGTCTCAAAAAGATGGAGGGGGGCTGGAGAGATGGCTTAGCGGTTAAGCGCTTGCCTGTGAAGCCTAAGGACCCCGGTTCGAGGCTCGGTTCTCTAGGTCCCATGTTAGCCATATGCACAAGGGGGCGCACACGTCTGCAGTTCGTTTGCAGTGGCTGGAAGCCCTGGCGTGCCCATTCTCTCTCTCCCTCTATCTGTCTTTCTCTCTGTGTCTGTCACTCTCAAATAAATAAAAAAAAATGAACAAAAAAATATTAAAAAAAAAAAGATGGAGGGCTTAGGAGGATGACTCAGCAGTTAAAGGTGCTTTCAAACCCTAATGGCTCAAGTTCAATTCTCCAAACACCCATGTGAAAAGAAATGCAAAAAGTGGTACAGGGCTGGAGCGATTGCCCAGTGGTTAAAGCGCTTGCCTACAAAGCCTAGCGACCTGGGTTCAATTCCCCAATACTCACATAAAGCCAGATGCACAAAGTGGCACATGCAACTGGAGTTTGTTTACAGTGGTTGGAGGCCTTAGCATGCCTATTCTCTCTCTCTCTCTCTCTCTCTCCTTGAAAATAAATAAATAAATAAAAAATTTTTAAGTGGTACAAACATTTGGCATTCCATTTGCAATGGTAAGAATCCCAGGCATGCCCATGTAACACACACACACACACACACACACACACACACACACACACACAAATAAAATGTCCTTTTTAATTTGAAAAAAAATTAATTTGAAAAAATATAATAAAATATTTTTATCTAGAAATAAAGTCCTTAATTTATCTTTTTCTTCAGCAAAATGCATATGTATTTCTTTGTAATGCTATTCAAATGGGGTAGTGATTGCTACTTTCAGAAGTTTTAGTGTGCAAATGAGATCTTCCTCGATGGCAGAGGCAGCTGGAATTGCAAAGGACATCCGTGCACTTGAGTAAAATTGTCTTGTATTTAGACTGATGCCTCTTAATTAATTCCAGTTATTTTTCTTTGATACTCTTGGGAAATATAGACATGTAAGCATATTATCTGCAAATAATTATAATTTTGTTTCTTTGCTTAGAAGAATTACACCTCTTATTTATGGTTCATATGTAATTGAAGTAGCTGGAAATTGCAGAAGAATGTTAAATAAAGAATAGAAACCAAGATCTACATTTTATCACTAATTTCTGTTAGACTTTAGTGTGATAGCTTGTGACTTGAGGCTGTGTTTTTAGGTAGATTAAAAAAAGAATCTGTCCAAATACCGCAATGTCTTGTAGAGAATTAAATAAATTACTCAATTAGGCTTTGACAATTAGGCTGTAGAAGTTCATATGATAAAATGTTCACAAGATATTTAGCAGAAAGCAAGCCCTCAAACACCTCCCACTCCTTCATTGTGTGAGAAGAAAATCTCAGGTGCCTATGCTGTGGTTTGGAATGGGTCCTGAGAGACCTGTGTGTTCAAGCTTGGCCACCAGCTGGTGGCACTATTGGGAGGTGGTGGAATCTTTAGGAGGGAGGACCTAGTTGGGAGGAAGCTAGGCCTTTGGGGGCTGGCCCTTGAAGGGATGGTTGTGTCTCTAGGTGATGGGTGAAGCTGGCAAGGAATGTGGACCTTTGGCTGGTTTGTTAAAGTCCTGGCAGATGTGTCCAACAAGGGTTTTTCAAATATGGAAGACACTTCTGAGAGACAGCAGACTGTGTCATCACTGTCCAGCAACCCAATCCAAACCGTGACCCCGGGATGTTATCTTTGAGAAGCAGAACCCTAGAGACTTATTTCACCCTGTGTGTGTTTTATCTGATGCCCTGCCAAGGGGTTCTTTCTTCTCGCGCAGCACGGGCTCTGATTCCATCGCTTCCGGTGATCAGACGTTGCAGAACATCCACAGGCAGCCACCATTCCCCGCCATGGCTGCTCCTGAGATTTCAAAACATGTCACTGTGGAAGAGCTTGTCTGAGAATGCGGCAGGAGATCATCAGGCTTCCCCTCCAGCGACTCATCTCCGGGCTGTGTGGGGTCTTTCTCCCATTTGGTGACATCTCAGCCTGGTGTCTCAGCCATTCTGATATTCAACAAAGAAAAAAAAAAATGCCAGGCCCTGTCCAATATCAGAACTTCAAGCTTTCATCTAATTTCTCACGTGTTCCCCAGCTCTGGTCTCACACTGGTAACTTTTTCCTCCCTTTCACTTCCTCCTCCTCTTTGCAATCCACCCTGGGGCTCTCTGTAATACAGAATGTGTCAGGCAGGAGGTAGATCCAGTCACCTCCATGGGTCTTGGCACGGGTCCCTGTATGCCACCTGCCTGCATGTCTCTCATGGGCCGAATATGTATCCCCACACCTCCAAATTCACACGTGAAACCCTAGCCCCCAATATGGTGGGGCTGAAAACTAAAGGCCTGGGCTGGAGACATGGTTATAAAGCCTGATGGCTATGGGTCAATTCCTCAGCACGATGTAAAGCCAGAGCACACAAAGTGGCACATGCATCTAAGTTTATTTGTAACGGCAGAATCGCTCGCTCTCTCTTTTATTTTTTTTTTTGTTTATTTTTATTTATTTATTTGAGAGCGACAGAGAAAGAGGCAGAGAGAGAGAGAATGGGTGCGCCAGGGCTTCCAGCCACTGTAGACAAATTCCAGATGCATGCGCCCCCTTGTGCATCTGGCTAATGTGGGTCCTGGGGAATCAAGCCTCGAACCGGGGTCCTTAGGCTTCACTGGCGAGCACTTAACGGCTAAGCCATCTCTCCAGCCCTCTCTCTCTCTCTCTCTCTTTTTTTTTTTTTTTCCCAAGGTAGGGTCTCACTCTAGTCCAGGCTAATCCAGAATTCACTATGTAGTTTCAGGGTGGCCTCGAACTCACAGTGATCCTCCTTCCTCTGCCTCCCAAGTGCTGGAATTAAAGGTGTGCACCATGATGCTTGGCTTCAAATAAATACCTTTTTAGGGCTTTTCTAAAAGGGGTGATTGTTGGGCACAGTTGAGGGCCCTGGGCCACTGGAGGTTGAAGCAGGCCTGAGCTGTCAGGCACGGCTAAGGGACCCGGGCTGCAGGATGCTGCGGCAGGCCTCGACCTCGATAATCTCACCTTCAGACTGGCAGGAGGGGGGCCGTTCCCTCCCCTAGCCTAGGGTACCCGGATGTCCTGATAACACTCAGGTTTCAGTTTTCCCATGGCCATGTGACCCATACCCCATCCTAAGCCTGTGTGTTAATGAGGTATCAGCCAGGAGCCTTCACACAGCCAATCCCCCTGTGACCCATACCTGTAACTTTTCCCACCACTACATGAACGTTTATAAGCCCATTCCCCTAGCGAAGAAATGAGCTGTCCTCTGACCCAGTCTCCTGAGTGTTTCTTCCCGTGGCACTCGCATCCACTCAAGACCCTGCTCTGAAGTTGTCTGGGCACCCTGGGGCAGCCAGGAACCACAGGTGATTAGGGAGGAGACCCCATGGATGCATTAGTATCCTTATAAAAGAGTTCTTGTAGAGCTCCCTAGGTCTTTTCAGATGGGTGGGACCCAGTGAAACAGCAAACCTCTGGAAGTCAGCAGTGAGCCATCTTGAGGGGAGCCTTCAGCCCAACCTGGCCAGGGTACACCCTGATCTGGGGCTTCCAGACTCCATAACTATAAGAGGGAACTTCTTCCATGAAGCATCCACAGACATTCTGTTGCTGTCACAATGGGCAACTTTCTGGCCTGAATAAGCCCATCTCCAGGACTCCACTCTGCCCTTCTCTTGGCATCCTCCTGCTTCTGGCCACCTGTCCCCCTTGTAGGCAGGGCACTCTCTCTGCAGGTGGTCCCCCTGGCCCAGGCTGCTTTCTCAGCATGTGACCCTCACTGGGCCTTCAGGAAGTTTGGCAGGAAAGGGAACATAGTCAGTCCCTCAGGACAAGCAGCCGCAGCCCTGGCTCGCCCTCTCACCGGCAGACAGGGAGGGGTGCTTACCAATCTCTACAGCCCTGGTGTTGAGGGTTTTCCTGAGTGCCTGCGGCTCTCCAGTCTCTCATCCCACAGTCAGGCTCAGCTTCCCTCTTTGCCAATCCAACAAGGATGTTGTACTTCTCAAGCGGATTCCAGAGCTCCCCCGACTGTAGGGACCCAGTCAAAGCCTAAAAATGGGATTCTGAGACAGCGCCCTCATGAGGTCATGCCTGGTGGTGCATGCTGGCTTTTCTACCTGCTCCCTCTCTTCTCAGGAACATGGCCAGGACTCTAGTTTCCAACTTGGTTTTGAAACAGGAAACAGAAAGAGCAGACAGCAGGATAGGCCAGGAATCAGTTTCCTTTCTTTCCTCAGTGTAGTGTTGGCCACCTGAGTGGCAATGTCTTAGAGCTGGTCCCAACACCCTCCATATCTGTGGAAAGGGAATTGGATGGGAACAGGAGCCTTTGCCCAGGGAAACTGGCTTCAGCTCATCTCAAGCCCTGTGGCTCTGGCGTGGGGGTCTCAGGCAAAATGAAACCTGTGGCTCCAATAGCAAACATAGTCAGCTACTAGCTTGTCCCACTTCCTGCGAAGATGGTCCTTGGGATGGAAATCATATCTGATATGATCTTTCTTCATTCCTTATCCTCCCATCCTAACAAATCAAGTTTTATTTTTATTTCTAGACAAGTACCTTCATTTCCTAGAAGTAAAAACACCTTTGTTCCCAAAACAGTTATTTCCTCAAGCGTACAAATTCAGTCTAGGTTTATTTATTTTTGTGTTGTGACTACTTTTACAAACAAAATATTCCCTTCACTGTTGTGGTGAGGGCCTTTACACTGAGATGCCCCGTCTCACATTTTTAACTGTACAAGACGCTGTAGACACAGGCTTTGATCCAGAGCTCCAAAGCCAGGGCCTTGGTAATACCTGGTCCCCTTAGTTTCTCATAATGATGGCACCTTCTTGTGTGTTTACACACTTGTTAAACTGATAACAGATTCCACACTTGATCTTAGCCAGAAGGCTGAAAAGCAACGTGTTTACACACTTGTTACGAGAGACAGGTTTCTGAGGATCCTGCTATTAAGTGTTCCAAGCCTGGGGATGACACAGCCCATCTCAATTCCCATGAAGAATGAGCCTTCAAGGGACACTAGCTGTTGGACATTTCTGGGACAGAAAGAAACTCAGTCTGGCTAACAAAAGATCCAGGCCAAACCAGGGAAGACACAGTGCCTCACTTAATTTCAAAGAGAATTTCACAATGTTTATACAGCCAAGAATTTACCCATCCCTCAAAGTTTAAAGCTTTTGTTGTTTTTTGCTGGTGGGGACCTGGCCATCAAAGCTTCAGGTGGCCATTTTTGTTTCAGTGCAAATGCATCCAATCCTTTCGTAGGTCCTGGTCTGATCCAGCTTTCTGTCATTCTCCAGTCCATTTTGATCATTTGTAGATTTCAATGAAACCTCCCAGCTTTTCAAGGTTCCCAAGGGCTGGGGAGATAGCTTAGTTGGTCAAGTGCTTGCCTTGTAAACATGAGGAGCTGAGCTTAATCCCTAACACCTTTGTTAAAAGAAGTCTGACATGGTGGGTCCCTAGGGATTCCAGCGCAGCCAGTCTAGCCTACCTGGTAAGCTCCTGGCCCATGAGAAACTCTGCCCCCAAAAGAAAGGTAGGCAATGTTCCTGAGGAACAATACCCAAGGTTGTCTTCTGACCTGCACACACGTGTGTGTACACACACACACACACTCGATTTCAGATCTACTAGCAGAGTTTAATGTGTACATTATAACATATGCAAGACCTCCATAGAAACCACACATTTTCTCAGTCTAGGGCTGTAGCAATTATTTCTTCCATGGGTTAATTTCCTCACTGCTAACAGGCACCTCATTTTCCTTGTACTTAGGAAAGAACCCCACTTTTATTCTCCTGCTATATTCTCACTAAACACCCCTAACACTTCATACCTGACAACAGATGGGTGTGGGTTCCCCACAGCAAGCCCATCTCCAGCAAGCACCTGTTTGGTGTTACAGTGCAGCTTAGATCTCACACTATTAACATGACAATGACATCAGAGCCCACAGGTTAAAGTCCTGATCCCCAAGTGTCCCCTCTCCATTGCAGATGCATGTCACAGCCTAGGTTCTGACTCCAGTTTTAGTATAAGCTGGGGTTCCCATCATCTTCTTGTGATGTGATCTTTTTTTAAATATTTTTTAAATTTTTTATTACTGACAACTTCCATAATTATAGACACTAAACCCTGACAATTCCCTCCCCCTCACTTTCCCCTTCCACTCTCCATCATATCCCCTCCCCTTCTCAATGTCTTTTATTTTGATATCATCATCTTTCCTCCTATTATGATGGTCTTGTGTAGATAGTGTCAGGCACTGTGAGGTCATGGATATCCAGGCCATTTTGTGTCTGGAAAAGTGCATTGATTGGCTCTTACATTCTTTTATCCCCCTCTCTTATAATGGACCCTGAGCCTTGAAAGGTGTGATAGAGATGTTTCAGTGCTGAGCACTCCTCTGTCACTTCTCCTCAGCACCATGGTGCTTTTCGAGTCACTGGGATGTGATCTTTTGTAAGCAGCTTGCAGAACACAGGGACAGGCTTTGCTATGAAGAATCCAAATTGGAATCTGGATGTCAAGACACGAAGGGCCAGGTGAGGACAGGTCCCCAACACTGCAACCTCTGCCCCTGTGGAGCTGGGCACGCACTCTTCCGGCACGCAGCATGCTCTCTTTTTCAATCTGGTGTTTTTCCCACCTTGTCTTTGGGGGGCTTCATTATGTGGGTGAATTAGTTGGCTTTCTATTACTATAAAACAAATACCAGAGACAAATGACTTACAGAAACAAATGGTTTATTCTGGCTCACAGTTTTAGGGGCCCAAGTCTATAATTAGTTGATTATACCATTGCTTTGTGAACACATCAGGGTGGGAGCTCGTGGTGGACCAAAGCCACTCACCTCATAGCTGGGGAGCAAGAGAGCGAAACAGAAGATAGACGGGTAGGGGCACACAGTCTCCTTTGAGAACATGGTGCTCAAAGAGCTAAAGACCTCCTCACACTAGGCCACCTATCAAAGGTTCTACCACCTACTTGGACAGTGTGAGGACCAAGCACTCAACACAGGGACTATGGGAGATAGGAAATTCACATAGTGACAAGAGGCAGATCTGACTATCACCAGCTCTGTGGAGGTGGAGACAGAAGCATCCTTGGGGTTCACTAACCAGTCCATGTAGCCTATTTGGTGAGGTCCCGACTAAGCAAAGATCCTGTGATGGTGAACACTGATTCTGAAGATGACCAAAGTTCCAAAGTTGTCCTCTGGCTTCCACACGCATGCACACACATACAGTACACACACACAAAGACACACATGAATTAAAATTAAATAAGTCGCATCACAATTTTCCATGTCAGTAACTAATTCTCTGTCCTCCAGCACAGCTCAGATACTTCCTGCTGCTGTCTTTGGGTCCAGACTCATGAGCTAAGGTTAAAATCCTCCACAAGGCTGTCCCCACTTCAGCCTTGGGACCCACCCACATGGTTCGAACCAAGGAGTTCATCACTGTCATCCTTCCTTGGCTTCTGTCATTTGCTGAACTGCCTCATCTCATCACTGAAAGGACAGGCTCTCCAGGCCACTTTCAGGATCAGGCACATGGAGAGACACGGGAGTACCATGTCTGTAGAGACCAGAGGAGGGGACACAGCCTTATCCTCAGGGAACCTGGGCATGTCACCTGCCAGCCAGGAAGCCCTGAGGAGTGTCTATTACCATCTCATTGAGTGAGCAATTGATCAGAGCCTTGGGTATAGGACTGAACACCCCTCCCACCACCCTTCTCCCAGAGGTCAGACAACTCAGGTCTCCCTCTCTAATCATGCACTTGGCTTTCTATTGACCATTTGCACCCTGAAGCTACTGGGGGTTCTCACCAAGCCCCTAATTAGCATAACAAACACACGGTTGTCACTCAAGGGAAGTCCCAAGGGTTTTGAAGCTCTGCCAGGAATCATGGGAAAAGACCAGATGTGTTCTTGATTATACCACGACTGGACTTCCTACCCCAAGCAATTCACTCATTCGTCATTAGCAAGTCCTCGTTGCCGGGTGTAAGCTGGGCACTGGGAATACATCAAGGAGCACAGCCACTAAGCATCCTTGTTTTCAGAGTTTATGTCATAACGTGGGGATGTGGAGCAGACAGAGACAAGGTGAGAAATGTAAGTGAAAACATTAAGTGTGCCAGTGATAACTCCTGGGAAGACAAGGCGAGGGAGGGAGATATTGAAATCTCGGGAAGTGTGTATAAAGATCAAGAAACCTTGAGATGAAGAAATGGGGTGGGAGAAGGCAGTATGATTGCTTTGTGTAAATGCTTTTATAGTTAAACAGACTGTAACAAGAAGTGATCAAATGGGGAGGAGACCATATATAAGGGTATGGTCTGGGAAGAGGATGGGGAAGCAAAGGAATGGCTTTATCAATGACAACCAGGTATTCATAACTGCACATTTATTCCTTCTTAAAATGTTCCTATTAGGGGCTGGGAGATTGTTCAGCCATTAAAGGTGCTTGCTTACAAAGTCTGCTGGCCCACCATCTACAGCCCAGGTTCAAATCCTCAGCACCCACCTAAAACCACTCATGGGCCATGCAGCAGCAAGAGAACCTATCTCAAAAGAAAGTGGAGTGGAATACAGACACTCTTCCAACCTCCACAAGCACCCATCCACACATGCATACAAACACATACCTAAATGAACAAAATGTTTAAATGTCCTTATTATTAAATGATTTATAGAAAAGCTACCATGTTACGTGAATCTGGAACTCTAAACTTTATCGCTTCTTTATAAAAAAAAATGTTTACTTATTCAAGAGAGAAAGAGAAAAAATAAGCATGCCATGACCTCCTGCCACTGCAAATGACCCCCAGATGCATGCACCACTTTGTGCGACAGGCTTTGTATGTGTACTAGAGAATTGATCATCAACCATCAGGCTTTGCAAGCAAGCATCTTTAACTGCTGAGCCATCTCTTCAGCCTTCCATCTCTTCATTCACAGGATAGGAGTGTCTTCCTCAAATCAAATGATTTCAGATTGCACAGTGATATTCTTCTCTTAATTTCATTTGATTTTTGTGTGGTTTTGTTCCACTTGGCCAGAGAGTTGAAAAATTATTCTGAAATATTTAAACAACTAGGTCTTGCTCAAGAAAATACCGGCGATGAGTAATGTGTTCACTATAAAGACAGCAGCTGAACATGAAGGGATGGAAAGATAGATCATTAGAATTCTAATCGCGTGGCGGGAGAGAAGCCTCAGAGATTTAGTGCACTTCCTATGCAAGCAGAACAGCCTGAGGGGGCCTGAAATCACCTGAGTCCGAATCTCCGGAACAGCTGGGCACAGCCACATGCTCCTTCCTGTAACCCCAGTGGCACAAAGGGGAGCAGAGACCAGGGAAGCACTCCAGCTCATAAAAAGCAGCAATCTCCTGTATCAGTAAGAGACGTCGGCTCAAACTAGGAGATAGCTGCAGAGTGACGGAACAGGACACCCAGCATTCAGGTCTGGCCACTGCTGGTGAGCTCATGGGGTGTTGCAAGGGCACATACCCCCACCACCATGACCAAATTACACACATACAAGCAAGGAGAAGGAGAAGCAGAAGAGGAAGATAATCCTAATCATGGGCTGGGCATATAGGTTGGTGGTAAAGCACTTGTCTCGCATGGACAAGGCCCTGGGTTCCATTTGCCCTAGCACCAAGAAAAGAAACAGCAGTCAGATACTGAAGTGTTTAGATTAATGGAACTGTTTCAGTTTCTGTGCTACACTAGCAGACTATCACAGACTGGCTGAATTATAAGAAATAGGAGTTAATTTGGTTCCTGGTTCTGGAGGCAAAGAGGCCCAATGTCTGGGGGCTGCGTCTCTTGAGGGCTGTTTTGCTAGGTCCTGGGAGAGGGGACGCAAGTATGCACAAAACCGAGAGACGGCCCATCAGCAGTTGCCATTTCTATCCTGAACATATTAATCCAGGAGAAAAACAATGTTACAGTAGACGTTAAATAAAGATGCTTAGCACACAGAAGACAGATCCATGTCCCTGAAGGAAAGCCCAAATACTTCAAATACTCTAATTCTTCTTCAATTAAGCAAGTGTAATTCAACCTTGGGGGAGCAGTTTAGTTACTATTAAAAGGCAGGATACCATGGCAGATCCAACCTCCAGAATCACTGAACAGATCAATGGGAAAGGATCAGAAACCACCTCTGATGGTATAATGAATTTGTCCATGACTCAGGTAACACGGGATTGAGGAGCAAGGGAAACAGGTGGAGACACCAAGATGAGGGAGGAAAGACGTATTGTATTGTTCAGTAGATGGTGCTGGGATGCCGACTGAATACTTTGGCGAAATACAGTCCCCCAGGGTGCATCGAAGTAAGTTATGGGTAAATTAACAATGCTGAAGTAAAAGGTGAGCCAATAAAAGACATAGAAGAAAATGAAAACGATCATTTACCTTGTGCAGCAGGAAAAGGGACATCTCTGGGATGAAGCGGTATGACATTTTGTGTTTAGCAAAGCCATACACAGCCCAAATGAAGATCATAACACGTGCACAGTTAAAATAAAAATTACATGTGGGTGCTGGGCGTGTGGCACATGCCACCACATCCCAGCACTTGGGAGACAGAGGTAAGAGGATCGCTGTGCATTTGAGGCCACCCTGAGACTACAGAGTGCATTCCAGGTCAGCCAGGGCTAGAGCAAAACCCTACCTCAAAAAACCAAAACAAAACAAAACAAAATTACATGTGAGTAATCAAGTGCTCTGACAGAAGTCTGTCTGGTTTGTTTAGGGAGATCTAGTAGGTCTCTCTGATCAACAGCTCATTGTGGATGTAAATCACATCCTGGTACATAGAATTATAGGCCAGCACCAAGGGAAAAGGAAAAAGAAAAAGAGAAGAAAGAGAAACAGGAGAAATTTGAGGTTAGATTTCATCTCACCATCTCCAGGTCCCTTCAACTCAGATGCTCCCCCTAAGGTCCTCTTGAGGATTCCACCTTTTAGTCTGACTTCCATGATATAGATTCTATGGTACCAGTTCAGTTCAGTTTTGTGTCCCCCACCCCAATCCTTACCCTTCTCCCAAGCCCTACCCTCCTGATTGTCCAAGCCTTCAGATGCTATTCAGGTATGTCAGCAACCTGGTTACCCATCAGAGGTTAATGGTAAGACTCTACTGCTGAAGACACCATACGCTGTTGGCACAGGCTATGGAGAGACCTGGTTGGAATCTGGAGGAGAGCCAGTCCCCAGACAATTAGCTCATCTAGTGCTGGAAGGTGCAACATGAGCTACCAGGGGGAAGTGGCTAACATCTGTCCAAGCAACTCAAAGTTGAAGTGACTCAGAAGCAAACAACCTGATGTGATGCCCACACAAGTGCAATAGTGGCACACAGCCATGGTGGGTAACCAACTGCTCTTGGATTGGCTAACAGATCTGCTCAGTGGAAAGGAAACCATATCTGGAACTGGGAAACAAGTTAGAATCCTATACAGATAATGATTCTGCTTTCCATTGTCAAGCTCCCACTAATCTTGGGCTATAACAGAGTCTGCACCCTTTAAATTCTCTCTAAATTAATAATGATTATCCCATTTAACTGTTGCTGACTTCACTCTCTGTTGGAGAATATGCTTCTCTTTTTCAGATAGGAGCTGGACCTGAGGAGATAAATGACCCAGTGAACTCCACTCTGGTCCAGTTGAAACTACAGAGGAATTGGGGAAATGAGCAAGAGTGCTGCCTTCTTAGTGAATCTGATATCAGCACAAGGGTGATGGAGATAGACACGGAGGACACTCAAGACCTAGCAAACCAGAGATCCAGAGGTTCCTAAGAGCCCATCACTGAAGTAGACTTAAAATGCTCCCAGCATGGCTCAGGGAATTTTGCGGAAGAGGGGGTGGAAAGATTGTTAGAGCTACAAGTTGGGACATTTTGCACAAAGACATTGCCTCTTCCCCATAACTGACTGCTGCCCCCATTAATCCATGACTCACAATCCTCATGGGGTTGACCTGCATCCCCAATGAGGAAGGCCTCTTCAGAAAAAGGATGGTACCAACATGTGTTGTTTGCATACTAAATATGACCATATCTAATAATAAAAAATTGCATGTGATTCTATAACCAAAAGCGTTCCCTCTACCATTTAATGTAAAATTTCCAGAAATTATGTGTATACATTCTCACAATACTTTTACTTCTCTTTAGCTAACCTCATGTACATTGAGGACCACAGGGAGTGTGCTGTGACAGCTTTCTTTGCTTCCCTGAAGGCCAGCAGGAGGTGGCTGGACTGCTCAACATGTCCCAGGACCCCAAGGACCACAGGCACCAGTGTCCCTCCTACCCAGACACTTCAACCCAGCAGGGAACTCTTTTGGGTCCACCCAAGAAGCCATAGACCCACCCAACCTGCCAATTCTTGTTGGCTACATTGACCATGGGGTTCAATGCCACCATGCCTCCTTCCTCTCGGACCTCTGGCAGGCCCCTTACCTCTTTGATCTCGTAGGTAGAAGGGGGCTCCGGAATACAGTCAAGCTGACAGCAATCCACAGTCTCTGGCCAGTCTGAGTCACATACAATTACAATTCAATGCTCAAAATGTCTCTCACAGGAAGCAAGCAAACAGGACCTAAGTGAAAGTTCTGACTCTACCCAGGGCCTGCTTCATCCATCAGAGACAGTCCCCATACTAAGCTCCTCCCTGTCCTGCTCTGACTTGTCAACCTTAAACACCACCCAGTGGGAGCAGCCAGTGGATAAGGCATTTTTTGTCTGGGGCAGAGGCTGTTCTTTGGCTTCTAGAATTTTCCTGGTGTCACTGCTTTTTGGTTTCTAGAATTTCCCAGGTGTTTGGGGCTAACCCAATTCAAGACCCTGTTGGCCAAGGCCCTGGGAAAGTGGAACTCAGCAGATCTCTCTCCAGAGGAATCCCATGTCTGTCAAAAACCAATTACTGTCCCGCGTACCCTATCAATATGGAGAGGGCTTAAGGGCTGCACAAATGGCTTTTACCACGTTTATTGCTTCCCATATAAACTCCTCATGCTTTACTATGTGCCGAGAGCACCTGGAGCCTCGTTAGAGGATTCCGAGTCAGTCAGCAGACGGGGGGAGGGGGATCCTGCATCCTGACAGCTCTGAGCAGATGCTCAGACCTCAGAACCACATTCTGCTCTGCAAGGGCCGGTAGCACTGGTCTGATCCTCAGAGTCTGCAGTACCTCAGAGTCAACCTGGAGTGGTGGCTTGGACCCAGCACAGGGCTACCCTGGCGAATGTGGCCCACCATCAGGGATTCCAGAAGCTCCTAGAAGATTCTGTTACACCGACTGGGGGAGAAGGTATCCATGTCCCAAGGCCTGAGTGGGAGATGTGCCCTTCTGCTCTTTCCCCTGCCGTAACAAGACTTCCCATCTGGGAGGTCAGGATGGTCAGCTGTGGGACCTGGCATTGTCTGCAAGTTCTCAGTTTTTTGTTTGTTTGTTTGTTTGTTTGTTTGCTTTTTCAAGGTAGGGTCTCTCTCTAGCCCAAGCTGACCTGGAATTCAGTATGTAGTCTAAGGGTGGCCTCGAACTCACAGCGATCCTTCTACCTCCGCATCCTGAGTGCTGGGATTAAAGGTGTGCACCACCGCGCCCAGCTCATGTGTCCTAAGCTTTCAGATTTTGCCTCAGAAAAAGAAAGAAGAATAAAAGCCAGATGCCAACCCAGGAGAGGAGGAGGAAGGAAAGCAACAGAGGCTGAATTTGCCACGTCACTGTCATCTGAAGAGAGAAGGGAGGTGACACTGAGGACTGTCGCCAAGCAGAGCGCATCACATACAGGCTCTGGCACCCTGGACACGCTCTAGCATCCCAGCTGCTGGAACGAAGTCACAAGGGTGAAGCATGTCCAACCCTGAGGTAAAGTCTGCTTCCAAAGAACATGTATTGAGGTAGGAAAATGTTAAGGGAAAACATGCATTGAAGCTCCTTGTGTGATACACTGCCCAGCATGTTCATAATGCACGGCTGAATGTTTGAAGAAGGGAAGATTAAGAAACGTTCCAACCACTGGCGGCAGTGGTGGGCTCCGAAGACTTGAGCTCAGGTCTCCTACTTTTTGTCTTTCCACAGTCTTCTGTCCTTCCACTTCCTCCTCCTCCTCCTCTGTGTATGTTGGGCGGTGTTGGGTGGGGGCGATAAATAGGGTTCATGTAGCCCAGGCTGGTCTTGAACTCCTGATCCTCTGGCCTCCTCCTCTCTTTCAGGTGTTGGATTATAGGATTCCACCCTTTCCTTCCTTCCTTCCTCCTTTCCTCCCTCTTTGGCACTCTTCCTTCCTTTGCTTTCTCCATTTCTTTCCTCCTTTCCTTGCTTCCTCCTTTCTTTTCTTTCTTCCTCACTTTCTGCTTCCCTCCCTTCTTCCTCTCTTTTCTTTTAACATGAACACGTACCATGACACACTGCATAACAGTACTTTGGTCAGCACCACAGTGCGTACCCATGATGACCCCCCAAGGACAAATTCCCAGTGATGCTGCAGCCGTCTCACCTTGCGTAACTCCCTGTAGCAGTTATCTACTCATTGCTTGCACAAAACACCCAACAGGAAACAGTATATGGAAGGAAAAGGTTTATTTCAGGCTTACAATTTAGAGGGTAAGTTTTAGCATGGCGGAGAAAGCATGGCAGAGCAAGGGCTGGGCAGCACATTTTACCATAATAATTGGCAGGAAGCAGAGTGAGCTGGTGATACCCATTGGTGCTGGATTAATGAACCTCAAGGCCCGCCCCCAGGGACACACCTCCTCCAGCAAGGCTCCACCTCCCAAACTGCCACTACCCGGAGATTAAGTATGAGGCTTATTCACAAACACATGAGGCTATGTGAGACACTCCACATTCAAAGCAACACACTCCCCTCCATGACACTCACAGTGGCAAAATCACCCAATAACACACTTTTTGGAACACAGTAAATGATGTACAATGACTGTCTGACCAGAAAACAAGAGTATCCAGGAACAAAACAAAATCATCAAAAGCAGTAAAGGAGAGCAAAAGAGATGGCTCAGGGGTTAAGGCACTTGCCTGCAAAGCCCAGTGACCCAGGTTTGACTGCCCAGTACCCACAAAAAGCCTGATGCACAAAGTGGTTCATGTTTTTATAGTTCATTTGCAATGGCTAGAGGCCCTGGAGTGCCTGTTCTCTCTCTCTCTCCTCTCATCTCTCTCACCACTTCCAAATAAATGAAAATATTTTTATAAAATATGACCTCTGGGCTGGAGGGATGGCTTAGCAATTAAGGCGTTTGTCTGCAAAGCCAAAAGACCCAGGTTTGATTCCCCAGGACCCACATAAGCCAGATGCACAAGGAGGTGCATGCATCTGGAGTTCAGTTACCATGGCTGGAACCCTGGAGTGCCCATTCTCTCTCTCTCTTCCCCCTTTCTCCTTCTTTTTCTCTGTCAAGTAAATAAATAAAAATAAAATACTTTTAACAATATACCTCTGTCTCTCCTAAAAAAATGAATTAAAAAATATGTAAAGGAAGCACCAGGTGGCTGGACCTACTTACAACAGTGGCTTGGGGTTCAGGGTTTGAAGAAGAGGTCTGTGTGGCAAAGTAGGTGAGGAAAGGCAGAGGGTCCCGAAATGATTGCCTGTGACTGTGAGGACACTGGGGACCCTTGTCAGGAAAGAGCGCAGGTGGCTTGCTTGTGCTGTGTGTGAGACGGTACCCAGGCTGGGCCTGTCCCTGAGCGCAGGCGAACAACCTCCAGCTGAACTGAGGACCCTCCCTGCTATCTCCATTCTGTTTTTCTTTGTTCTGTTTAAGCCTGTGTGTCACCCCCAACCTGCTGGGGCTATTGCTGGTAGGTGGGGAACAGGGGCTCTGGGCCTGGAGTCTGAGAGGGGTCTCGGACATGGTGGCTGCGGGCTGTGGAGGTCTGAAGCCCTCTGTGGCCGCCCATGAGCTGCCTCTTGTCAGTGGGAGTACGGTGTCACTGCACCCAGCTCCTGTGTATGTTTTCTTCAGTGACTCCAACCCTGAAACCCGTGCTGAGGTTGCTCTTCTGGCACACCTTATGCTCACCAGCCTGACAATTCTAAACGCTGTGCCAGAGCTCCCTTTATTCACCCATTTAGCAGCAGAGGAAACTGAGGCTATAAGTGTAGAGTGACCTTTCCTGGTCCCGCAGTTCACAAGTACAACACTGAGGCTCAACCTCAAGGTTAACCAAGTCAAGATCCCAAAACCAGGAAGCAGGGAAGGTAGTTGGACAACTCTCCGTCCTCTGAGGACAAAGGGAGATGCCAGAACCAGGCGGACCAGCTCAGCCAAGTTGCTTCTCAGGCAGCCTCAGGACCAGTGAGGCTGGACACACTCTGGCAGAACCTGGCATGGCAGGGTATGTCCCTAGCCTGGCCTGCTGGTAATGCAGATCTTCAGTTTCAGAGATTTTCTCCTGAGGAGCTTGAAGCACAAATATGTATTTTTCCTTCACTCATTCCTTCATCAAACAAGTAATCTTATTTTGTATTTGGTACCATGAATGCTCACATTCTTTTTTTAAATTTGTATTTATTTATTTGCAAGCAGAGAGAGAGAGAGAGAGAGAGCATCAGGGCCTCTTGCCACTACAAATGAACTCCAGATGCATGCACCACTTAGTGAATCTGACTGTACGTGGGCACTGGGGAGTCGAACCCTGGCAGCCAGGCTTTGCAACTAAGCACTTAAACCACTGAGCCATCTCTCCAGCCCTTTAAAAAATATTATTTTTTTGCCGAGCGTGGTGGAGCACGCCTTTAATCCCAGCACTTGGGAGGCGGAGGTAGGAGGATTGTCATGAGTTCTAGGCCACCCTGAGACTACAGAGTGATTTCCAGGTCAGCCAGGGCTAGAGTGAAACCCTATCTCAAAAAACCAAAAAATAAAATTATTTATTTGCGAGCACAGAGAGAGAGAAGGGGCAAGGCTCCCATTTTTTAAACAAAAATTATTTATTGAGAGACAGAGGGCAGGGAGAGAATGGGCATACCAAGACCTCTTACCACAGCAAACAGACTCCAGATACATGCACCATTTTGTACATCTGGCTATATCTGGGTACTGGGAGACTGAACCAGGGCTGGCAAGTGCCTTTGATTGCTGCAGGGGGACATTATGAAGGCCAAGCTCTCCCAAATGTCTTTTCTTTTATATATATATATATAAAATGAACTATATATATATATATATATATATATATGTGTATATATATATATATATATATAGTTCATTTTTTCTTTATTTATTTGAGAGTGACAGACACAGAGAGAAAGACAGATAGAGGGACAGAGAGAGAATGGGCGCATCAGGGCTTCCAGCCACTGCAAACTAACTCCAGACCAGACGCGTGCGCCCCCTTGTGCATCTGGCTAACGTGGGACCTGGGGAACCGAGCCTCAAACCAGGGTCCTTAGGCTTCACAGGCAAGCGCTTAACCGCTAAGCCATCTCTCCAGCCCCTAAATGTCTTTTCAAATCAGGCCCAAGATAGCTATTTGTTCCTCCCGCCACATGGGGAGATGTGAGGGAATAGTGGGCTTCACCAGACACCCAGTTTGCCCATGCCTTAATCACAGACTCCCTAGTCTCCAGAAGGGCTGAATTCCCTTTGTCTGTAAATGACCCCACCTAATGCATTTTGTTATAGCAATGTGAAAGGACTAAGAAACATCACCTTAAGTACCAAGCACAGATGCTAAGCAAACACTGGGACATTCAGGCAGCAGGCTCAGAGACAGCTTAGGGTACAACAGTGTGGGCACATGGGGAATACATATGGGCACAGGCTCCACAGTGGGAGACAGATAATGGCCCCTGCAGGGGAAATGATGGACTGTGGCATACCTGCCCCCGTGAAGTCTGTACCCCTGACTGAGCAGATCTTACAGGTCATCGCAGGGTTCACAGACACAGGTGCATCTTACTATATCCCCAAGGAATGCATCTGTGGCTTAAACAGCTCGGGTTGATGGCAGCTTGCTAGATAAGGGAAGCCGTGGGTTAATTATCATGAAGGTAAATACGCATCTTTGCAAGGAAGCTTCCCTCCTACAAACAATTTAACAAGTGCAGCTTTTCCTAACGAGCACTTTCAATCTCAGTGTTACAAGTCAACACTTGGAGTCTATTATGACAAAATTCTCAATGTTACAGGAAACTGGAGCTCCTCAGTAAACAGACGTAGCTAGGAACTCAACTTTCTGAAGGCAAGGCACAAAATAAGTTTAGATTTAACTTAAATTATATGGTAATTGGTATGCAAATATTGCCCAGCGTTCTTCTAATCCATCTAACAAGGCGTAATGGCTAGTTTATTGCCTGTCTTTTCCAAGCATCTGTGTCAGTAGAATTCAATTTTTTCCCCCAAGGTTTATCAAAAACAGCATAGCCCACGGCTCCTGCTTTAGTTACATCTTGTAACCAAGACTGAATCACAGGACCTGGGCTCTGCCCTTTTTGATCCAGCCTGAGGTTTACACCCATGGGCCTGGGCACTTCTGCCCTGGGCACAGGTACCGCGGGAGCTGTCCGTGTTGCCAACCAGGACGGGTGAGAGCCCAGGTTGCCTTTCCTCTACATTCATTCTGACCTTCGATGCTTGATAGTGACCCAGATGCAGGCTTGATCATGATGTTCTTGACCCCAGTCTTGGCCTCTATCCCCAAGGCCTGACCCCTCTGTGAAGTACCCCGGGACCCCCGTGGACCCGCCCATAACTCCTATCCATCTCTTCCTGTCCATTCTCATGGGATCAGTGGGGAATCCTCTGTAGTAGGTCCCTTCCAAAGGCCATTATTTTGTTTCTCATATGTTCTCACCACCCCTGTCCCATCACAAGGTCAGAGCCAGAGTCTGAGTTAATGTTGGCTCATGCTGCCTTCTCTTCCTCTGCCTCCCCCACCTTCTGCTGCACCTTTATCTGAGCTGAGCACACAGGGGCTTTGGCTATGCACACTGACCAGACAATCGGTGGCAACATAATGGACGTCTGGACCTAGGTACAATGGGGCAGAGCAGGTGCTGTGGGGTCCTCTGCCTCCCTCCATCCCGTGGGGCAGGAAAGTCTCTTCTGTCTTTGGGTAATGGATCCTGCCCTGGCTGGGTGTATAAATTAAGGAATAACCGAGCGGCAGAAGCATAAGCCTTCAATGATGGGGAATGTGTTTGTCTGCTAAGAAGCAATTTCAGAGAAAATTAACTCCATTCCAACGGGAAGAGTGAGGCTTGGCATCAGCTGGCCAATCCCCAAGGACAATAAAATTACTTCGTCAAAGCTCTGCTTGCTTAAATTAACCAAGCGAGCACTCCAGGATCTTGGCTAGAGACAGCAAGTAACTAGGTTTTAATGAGCAAAAATAGCTTCTTAGATAAATGAGAAAAATAAGCCCCAGCCTACCTCTAGCCCATGCACACAGGGCACTTATCTCAAGGACATCCTTCTCCAGGGCTGTGCATGGCCATGAGGGTCCCACGAGGTCTGTATGCTCGCCTAAGCTAGTCTCTCATTTCAAGTTCTTGACCAATGCTGCCCTGCCTGTGCCATCTCCCCTGGCTTTATCCTGTAGATGGCATTCATGGCTGTGGCTACCCATGCCCTCCTGCCTATCTTCCAGACAACCATACCCCAGACATCTGTCCAACCTTGCTGTGTTCTTTGCGGTCATATCACAGTGGTGGAGCTGCCTTCCAGGTCCCCAAGATCCTGCAAACAGCCCCAATAAACTCATTGGTTCACCAAGAGGAACTTGGGTTTGGATGGAATCCTATCTTTGGTCTGTCAGTACTCTCTCTATCTGGGGTAAAAATTTTTGTAATGGTCAATATTTTATTTAAAAAAAAAAACGTTGGGGAGGCTGGAGAGATGGCTCAGTGATTAAGGCACTTGCCTGCAAAGCCTAAGGACCCTGGTTTGATTCTCCAGGCCCCATGTAAGCCAGATGCACTTGGTGGTGCACATGCACCTGGAGTTTGTTTGCAGTGGCTGGAGGCCCTGGCATACCTACTCTCTCTCTCTCTCTCTCTCTGTTCTTTTCTCTGTCTCTAATAAATAAATTACTTAATCAGAAAAAATAAAAATAAATAAAAAATACTTTTATTGTTGCTGAGGAGATGGCTCAGTGATTAAAGATGCTTGCTTGCAAAGTCATCCAGCCCAGGTTCAACTCCCTAGTGCCCACATGAAACCAGATGCACCAAATGGCAATTGGCAATACATCTGGAATTCATTTGTAGGGGCAAGAGGCCCTGGTGCACCCATTCTCTCTCTTGTTCTTCCCCTTCTCTCTTTGCTTTCAAAGCAATAAATTTTTTTTTTTTAAGTTTGGAGTTAATCCAGGCATAGGAGCATATGCCTTTAATCCCAGCATTCAGGAGGCAGAGGTAGGAGGATTGTTGTGAGTTCGAGGCCACCCTGAGACTCCATAGAGAATTCCAGGTCAGCCTAAGCTAGAGTGGAACCCTACCTTGAAAAACCAAAAAAAAAAAAAAAAAATTTTAGAGTTAATAAAAAGTGTTTGATTGACAATCTCTATCCCTCTCTCTCTCTTTCTATACACACACACACATATATATGTATAGCCTCTGATCATAATCCCCTCCCACACCCTTCTTTGTCTTCCTTATCCTATCCTCCCTTACACTGAACCCCTTCTCCTTTCAACTGGTCCCTCTCTGTTTTAATATCATCATTTCCTCCCTCATATTATTCAGGTCTGGGTAGCATCAGCCACTGTGAGTCATGAATGCACCCAGCACTTTGTGTCCTAAGACAGCATTCCACAGTACTCCTCCCCATTCTTTGGCTCTTATATTCTTCTGACCACCTCTTCCACAGTGGTCCCTGCCTTGGAGGGTGTGATAGAGATATCTCAGGGTTGAACACCCACTATCACTTCTGTAAGTTTTGAGTCTCCCCAGAGTGGTCACCACCATCTGAAAAGTGAAGCTTTCCTAACCAAAAGTGAGAGTAGCATTAATATATGGGCATAGACTCAAAATGTTTAGAGGACAAACGGTGGATATAATATATCCATTTAGCCAAACAACAATAGTAGCTGGCCTCCAGGGCCTATGACTGCCCCAGACATCTGCTTTTGACTTGGTTTTCAGTACCAGGCATGAAGTTCCCCCATGGAGAGCTCCTCAGATTCAATCAGAAAGCAGTTGGTTACCCCCATAACAGACATACTACTATCAATCACACTAGTTGGCACAGTTTGCCTGACTGGGGTGGATATTATATGTTTCTTTATACCTTCCCAGGAAAATTCCCACCACAAAAGCCATGGGGAAGGGAAGCTGGAGACCCTCGGAGGCCAGAGCTGAAATGGCTATCACAGGTGAGTTTCTTCCTTATAGAGACCTGAGGTCTAGTCTTCATGGCTGTCACTAGATGAGACCAGGCTCACCAGATCATCCAGGTCAATTCCATTCCAGAAAGTGAACTGGCTTCAGATGTCGGTAGCCACATCCACAGTGTGCCCTCCCAGCACCACTGGATCCATATATGGCTGAGCCGACGGGGTCACCAAGTGGTCAAGAGTCTGCCACAGCTGGTGCACCTTGACCAATGAGCATGGGCTTCCTGCGGGTCTCTGCACAGTTCATCTAGGCACGCTGGAACTGGATGCACCCAGCTTCAGTGGCTCAAGCATGAAGGTGGGGCCTGGGGTGTGCTCAGCCTCACCTCCTCTCCATGCCTGCTACACATCCTGGGATTTCACATGTGCTGGGGGCAGCTCATGGGCCAGTGCCCTGCTCTCCACACCTGATGCTCTGTTGGTCTGAGCTTCTGCTGTGGGTCTGTCATGGGGTCATGTTCTGCCTACCAGACTTTGTCCTCAGCTGTCTCACAGACTGGCTACATTTGTATTTGGGTTTCTTTGCACTCATCTTCTTGTTTTGCTTGGTCTGATGGCCAGGAATGGGACCCAGGGCCTCACATACGCTAAGCACACATACTACTGCTGAGCCATGCTCCATGCAAAGACGTCTAACACAGCATGTCCATCAGTTATAGAAGAATCTGCATCCATTTTCTGCCTGCCAGCCCTCTACCTACTGATTTGTTCCTTCCTTCCTTCCTTTCCTCCTTCCTTCCTTCATTCCTTCCTTCCAGGAGCATTGTGCACTATGGTCAAAAGCCAGGCCCTACCCCAAGCCTGGGGGCCCACAGAGAGCAAGGGTGACAGACATGCCCACTCTTTTCAGTTGTCTTCTTTGGGAAGGGAAAATAAGAGCTTGGCATGGAGACTCATGCCTCTAATGCTGGCATTCAGGAGGGTGAGGTAGGAGAATTGCCATGAGTTTGAGGCCTCCTTGTGGCCAGAGATCAACCTTGTAGGTCAGACCTGTGGACATTGTAAGGCCTGTGGACTGGCCATAAAGGATTCCTGAGTTTGGAAGTCCTGTTTCCCCTACCTCTGCCTACCCCCTGCTGGAGGAGCCTGAGCTTTTGAGCTCATGTGTAAGAGGCCCTGAAACTTTCCTTCTTTGGTCTAGATGACAGTCCTAGGGATGAGAGGTCAGAGCCTCCAGTTTGGAGCTGGAACATAGGTTCAAATCCCAGCTCCATGACTTAGCTGTGTCACTTTTAGAAACCATCTTTACCTCTCTGAAGTTTAAAAGAATGTTGTGAGTGAGAAGTGTGACCATTCCTTCCTCAGGGCCCTAATGTAACCCCACAGGTTCCTATTTATAAGTTCTTGGCAGCTTACTGCTCATAACATGAAATGGAGAAAGGAAAGGTGAGAAGAAAACTAGACCGTGTGTGTGTGTGTGGCAGGGGCCGGGGGGGGGGGTTAAGGGAGGGTGGAAATCTTCATTAGGGCAAACTACTGGGTGACAACTTTAAAATTAAACCACGGGGGTGTTAATTGCGTTCCCTTTGCCTCTAGGCCTGTGCTTGCCACTCTCCTTGAGTCGGGGATCAGTGTGAGGGATGGTGAGGGGGATTAGGGAAGGCAGGCTTTGATGAGGCCATCAGACACCTGGAAAGGTATTGAGCCCACTCTGGTGGCCTGTCACTAGATACAATTAACTGGAGGATTGTGTGTAACACCCCCTTCCCTTCCCTCTCTCTCCTTGGCCCCAGCTTTATCTTCTATAATAAAGTGTTCATTCACACCATTGTTGACTTCCAGTCAGAATTCAGTTTGCCACATGGCTGAGAAAGCTTCGTTCATTCTGCACATATTTACTGAAGGCCTACTATGTGCCCAGTGACTTTTACAGGTGACAGGGATGGAAAAGCAAAACAGACACCACCGATGCCCCTTGGGGTGTTGTTCCCTTGGGCTGAAACCATCAATCAACAGACAAATGGTAGCTGTCATGATGTGTCAGAAAGATCCCACGTGGACTCATGTGCTGAGGATTTAATTGCAGCTGACAGGTTTGGGGGATGTGACTGTGCCCTAAAGGCTCTGACCTCACTGATAGGTTCATCCAGAGGTGAGCTTGTACTCTGACAGCTGGACTGGGAGGTGGTAAAAGGTAAGAGGTCAGGCCTGGTTGGAGGAAGTAGCTCATGGGGTGAGGGGGTGCCCTTGAAGGATGTTCAGCCCCTTCTTCCATCTCACCTCTCAGCCTTCAGACTTCTAGGAGCTGAGCAGCTCTGCTCCCCTGTACCCCTCTCCCACGATGCCAGGCCTCAGCACAGACCAACAGGCTGTGTGTACCTGAGCCTGAGGTGCCATTGCCTTAAACTTTGTACTAAATAGGGAAGACTCGTCTGGCTTTTTTTTTTTTAAATATATTTTATTTATTTATTTAAGAGCAACAGACACAGAGAGAAAGACAGATAGAAGGAGAGAGAGAGAGAATGGGCGCGCCAGGGCTTCCAGCCTCTGCAAACGAACTCCAGACGCATGCGCCCCCTTGTGCATCTGGCTAACGTGGGACCTGGGGAGCCGAGCCTCGAACCGGGGTCCTTAGGCTTCACAGGCAAGCGCTTAACCACTAAGCCATCTCTCCAGCCCTCGTCTGGCTTTTATACGAGCCATGTAGGTGAGGCATGAACACACTTCTTCATTCTGACTCTAGCACCCACAGAGAAGCAACCTGAGGCTGGGTGAGATGTACCTGTCTGTGGTCTTTTCCTCAATAAAACAAGAATCCATGAGCCGGGCATGGTGGCGCACACCTTTAATCCCAGCACTTGGGAGGCAGAGGTAGGAGGATCATGAGTTTGAGGTTACCCGGAGACTACATAGTGAATTCCACTCACTGTAGCCTGAGCTACAGTGAGATCTGCCTCAAAAAACAAAAAATAAACAAATAAAATAAATATATAAGAATCCACGAAACACTTGTAGACATACACGGATGGTGAGGCAGACCAGGATTCTGAGCCAGGTCTGCTTGACTTTTCAGCTTCGTTTTGATCCCTGCAACAAGCTATTTTCCATAAGTGGGCTGTCTATGAACCCCACAAAAGCTAATGAGCTGTGCCCATGGTGTCCTGCTTTGCTCTGTGGTGACAAAGTCATGGAAGGAAGTATTCTATAACACGGCCAGCTCTGATAAGTTCAGGGACCATGGCAGAATGGCTCACCATCTAGAGACCTGGCACCTTTGATTCTGTCGCCAGTCTGGTGCAAAGGCACCATGACTTCTGGATTGTTTGGCTCACAGTGAGAAGTTGCAAAGGGATAGCAAACACTTCTGCCTGGTTTGAGGGGGGCCACTTGTGGTGGGGCTCGTGACAGAGCCATTTGCTCGGGAAGAGGGGCCTCTAAGGCTGGCTACACAGAAACTGGGCCAGACAGGGTAATGTGAGGAAGGATAGGAGCTCCTGCCCAAGTACCTCGTGAAATAGATGGTAATAGTGAGAACAAAAGAACAAAACTCTGTAAAGACACAATAAAAAGGACTGGAGAGATAGTTCGGTTGATAAAGTGATTGCCTTATACACACGTAGAAGTGTTCAGCATGTTGCTGTATACCTATAAGCTCAGTGTTGGGGAGAGGTTGCTGGCCAACCAGTCTAGCCTAATTGGTGGGATCTAAGCCAATGAGAGATGCCATGGCTTTAAAAAAAAAAAAAGTGGACAATTTCCTGAGGATGACACCCGTGGTTGTTTGAATGTAAATCCCCCCATAAACGCCTCATGTGTTTGAATACTTAATCCCCAGTTGGTGGCACTCTTTGGTAAGGCTGTAGAACCTTGAGGAGGTAGAGTCCTGCTGGAGGACGTATGTCACTAAGGGTGGGCACTGAGGTTGCATAGTCCAGCCCTACATGACGTTCTTGCTCTCTACTTCCTCCATGCGGATGTGACAATGTGCCTCCGGCTTCCTGCTCCTGCCTGGCTTCTCCCACCATGATGGCCTCTACCCTCTGGAACTGTAAGGCAAAATAAACCCTTTCCTTTCATAAGCTGCTTCTGGACAGGTAGTTTGTCTCATTAACAAGGAAGTAACTGATATAACACCCAGGGTTGTGAGTTCCAGGTCAGCCTGGGCTAGAGCAAGACTCTAACACAAAAACAAACAAACAAACAAAAAGCTGCCTGAAAGTAAACCGGCTCCCATAGCCTCGAGTACTTGTGATTAAGTCTCCCAGCAGCTGGTGGAGCCTTTGGGAGGTGGAGCCTTGCTAGAGGAAGTGCACCACTGGGAAGGCGGGGGGGGGGGGGGGGGGGGAGGCCTTGAGGTTTATCAGTTCTGCCAACTAAAAGCTCACACATTCAGAGGGTTTTGTCCCAGCTGTGTGACAAGATATGAGCCAGTTGCCTACTCTAGCATGCTTTGCCCCCCCATGGTGCAACTTCTCTCTGAACTATAAGCCTGAAAAAGACTTTCCTTCCGGGCTAGAGAGGTGCCTTAGCGATTAAGCGCTTGTCTGTGAAACCTAAGGACCCCAGTTGGAGGCTCGATTCCGCAGGACCCATGCTAGCCAGATGCACAAGGGGATGCATGCATCTGGAGTTTGTTTGTAGTGGCTGGAGGCCCTGGCACGCCCATTCTTTCTGTCTCGCTGTCTGCCTCTTTCTCTCTTTGTCGCTCTTGAATAAATTTTTTAAAATGAACAAAAAAAGTACTTTCCTTTCATAAGCTGCTTTTGGTCCAGCAGCAATAAGGCAACTGCTACACCCACTGTAGCTTGAAGAGCACACGTACTTGGAATGTGAAGAGACTGAAGGTATTCTGCAAATGCCAACCAAAAGATAACGATGGATCAGTACTTAGATAAAACAGACTCTATGTCAGAATCATCACTCCAGATGTCAGAATCATCGCTCCAGACAAATAATGTGACGCTCCTGGAAGGAATGAGGAAGATATTTTGATGATCCCTTTGGCTATCAGACCATTGAAACATGGTCTCCAAGAAATTGAAATTTCCTCAGGCATCTCATGCTGAGAGAAGACAAAGGCTAAAGCCTGGTTCTAGCCAGGGGAGGAACTTGTCTTCCAGAAGAGCTTTCGCACAGTTCTGACAAAGACCATCTTGCAGGAGAAATAGCCCAGACAAGGACGAGGGGTGGGACCACACCTTGACCAGGGCTGTTAGCTATACATACCACTTGTCCCCTCTTTAAACCTAAACTTATGTCAGGACCCTGAAGATGGACTTGGGAGGTCATTAGATTGCATTGTCCTTCCATCTTCCCAATGTGGCCCCAGTGTATAAATCCTTTCTTGGCTTTTCTCTCTTACTTGTCTGTTTAATTGGCATATTGAGAACAGGTGGCTGAATGTAGCTTATTAAGACCACCGGGACCCAGGCTCTGACCCTAATAACTCTGGTGACAGTGTCACTTTATAATGTATTTAAATGCATCATAGTATCACATGTATTCAAGGATATTGGCTGAACTAAAGGGAGAAACGTACAATACAGTAATAGAAGCAGACTTCAATACCCACTTTCAACCATGGGTGAATGACTCCTATGAAAATCAATGAGGAAACAGCTAATTTGAATAACACTATAAACCAAGAGGACCTAAGAAATACAGATAACACTCCACCCCACAGTAACCATGCACACATAACTTTATCCTGGATGGATCAGATGCTGGGCCACAAAATGCATTTTAGCAAATTTGAGATTTAAATCATTTCATATATGTGTATGGGATAATAATGGTATTAAATAAGAAAGAAATAGGAAGAAATCTGCAAAATTATCAAGTATGTGGAAGTTAAGCAATATACTAAAAATGAGTCAAAAAAGAAATAACACAAAGAAATCCCCTCCAAAAAATACGAGACAAATGAATTTGGAAACACATTCTGTCATGAGACTGAGCAACAGCATTTCTAGGTCAGAAATTCATAGTGAGAAATGTCTACATATAGGAAAAGGAAAAATCTCAAACAACCTGGCTCTATACTCCAAGGAGCTAGAAAAAAAATAAAAGGACACCAAATTCAGCAGTAGGAAGGAAATAATAAAGGTCAGGGATTAATAGACATTATCAAACAATAGAAATGATCAGTGAAATAAGTGTTGCACTGTTTTTTATTTGTTTCTCTGAGGGTCTTACTCTAGCCCAAGTTGACCTGGAACTAACTCTGTAGCCCAGGCTGCCTTGAACTCATAGTAGTCCTCCTACCTCAGCCTCCATGTGCTGGGATTAAAGGTATGCACCACAGTACCCAGCTTAAGATCAGGGTTAAGGTTTATAGATTTATTATTCAAGAGAGAGAGAGAAAAGAAGAAGAAGAAGAGGGAGAAGAAGAAGAAGGAGAAGAGGGGAGGAGAATGGAGAGAACGGGTACACCAGGATATTCTGTCACTGCAAATGAACTCCAGATGCATGCACCACTTTGTGCATCTGATAAATTGAACCTGAGCCTTCAGCCTTTGCAAACAAGTACCTTAAACTGCTGACCCATCTCCCCAGCCCCATAACTGGATTTTTTTTAAAGGTAAATACAACAAATAAATCTTTAGCCAGACTAACCAAGAAAAAAAGAAGAGTCAAACAAATGAAGTTGCAATTAAGAGATATTACACAGACACCACATAAACGTAACAACCAGAAGAGAGTGCTGTGAACAGTTGTATGCCATCAAATTTGATAACCTGGAAGAAAAGGATGATGAATTCCTAGAAATATATAACCTTCTACTATGATTAGAATGTGACATGTCTCCCATAGGCACCAATATTTGATCTCTTGGTATCCGGCTGGTGGCTGTGTTGTGGAAAGTTAAGGAACCTTTAGGAAAGGGATCACTGGAGATGGGTCTTGAGGTTGTTAGCCTGGCCCTGCTTTCTGGCCAATCCTTCCCCTACATCTGAGCAAGAAGCCTAATAATGTTCCTAAAGCCACAGACAAGATCCATGGCCATGCCTTCCCTCCATGATGGAGCCCCCTCCAATCATGAGCCAAAATAAAATGCTCTTCCCTTAAGCTGGTTCTTCTCCAGTATTTGGCCACAGCAACAAGAAGAGTAACTGATGCCCCTACCACGATTGGATCATGAAGAAATGGAGAACTTGGACAGATCAGAAATGGGAAAGGAGATGCGGCCAGCACTGCAAAGCCTCACCAAAGAGCCCAGTACCAGCTGGCTGCACAGCAGACTCTCCCCAACTCCTGCGAGAAATGAATGCCAGTCCTCCTCAAATTCTTCCAGAAAACTAAAGAGGGATCACTTCCAAATGCTCCTGCATACCAAAACCAGACAAGGACACCATAAGAGATGAAATAGAAGGCAATAGCCCCATGAACACAGGTGCAAAAACCCCTCAACACAGCGCTGGCAAGCCGAGCTCAACAGGCTCAGAGACGGTTCACGTGCCATGAAAAGGCAAGGCTCCTCGCTGCATGCAGGGATGGTTCAAGGGGCACGAATCCCTACATGTAGATCCGATGTTAACAAAGTACAGGGTGAAAGTCATTATTGCCTCAGTAGATTCTTTCAAAGCACATGGTAAGCTTCCATACCTTTTCATGATAAAAAGAACTCTCAACAAATCAGACATAAAGGACATACTTCAGCACAGTAAACATGATGTATGGCATACCTACTGCTTATACTGTACTCTGGGGTGACTTTTCCTTCTAAGGTCATGAACAGAGCTTGGCATCCCACTCACACTTGCCATTTCAATTTAATACAGTGCCAGAAGTCCAAACTGGAACAATTAAAGAAATCAAAGGCATCTATATTAGAAATGAACGTGTTAACCTGCTTCCAGGCGAGATCATAAGATATAAAAAAAAATCCACCAAAATTGAAGGATCCAAAATCAATAAGCAAAAATCAGTTACATTCCCTTTCAAGACCACAACCCCAATGACCTAAGGGCTTCTGGGCAGGTCTCCACCTCTCAAAGATCTCATCAACTTCCAATAGCATCACTCTGTGGACCAAGCTTGGACCTTTAGTATTCCTCATGATCCCAAGTTGGCTGCCAAGATTCCAGGCATCATGGAGGCAACCTCTCAACACAATGACCAGATCTACTCAATTGCTTCTTCCTATGCCATCGCTGGCTAGGGGAATGAAATTACCAGGGTTGGCTTGGTCTAATGAAGAGCCAGTCCTGCCCAGGACCTCATGGAGGTGAGGGGCTAACACCCTAACAGATATGAGGATCTGATAATACAGGAAACAACACTAGCTTTGTTGGAGTAACCACTTGCCCCAGCTCTTTGTTCAAGCCACAGAGGAGTTTGGAACGAACTGCGGGTTGGAGTTCTATTTTAGGGAGACAGACCATCCCCTGCATAATTATCAAGATTCAGGGAGCAGGCAAGGCAAAAACCACCCAGTGTGTCAGGACCATGGCTAGCATCCTGGGACTCAGTTGATGGATGGTGTTTGGACCCTCACTCCCCTCCCGGGACACAAGCATGACTGAGATATCCTCATGTCCTTTCATTCTCCTCTGTAGATGCACCTATGTTGGGTCTTGACCCTCTCACCGATGTGTGACATACTCAGCCATGGGACCACTGAGGAAGCCTTCATGAGCTGTGGGCACTATAAACACAGTCCTTGGGTGTCCATGACTCACTTGCAGCCTGAAGTGCCCATATGCCCACTCATGATCCCCACACCCTCCTGACACTTGCCTGCAGCAACTCCCTTCCTGTTCCTTTATATTCCGAGCTCTTTTCAAATTGCGGGTTTCTGAGGCATTAGCTACGTCTTAATGTATACCTATTTTCTTTGATGTCTTGCATTTATATTTAGCATATATCTAGCAGGAAACTTTATGCCACTCATAAGTGGGAAGTCGTCTCATTTACTATCTCACAAATACAAGGAAATACAAGTCAAACTAGCATCATTAAAACCTCATTTGACGCTGCCTGTCTTGGCTCAAAGCCGAGGCCTCCCCCTCTGCTGACAGGAAAGATTAGCAGGCATCATATAGGTGAGGAGACACTCCAGCTCTGCCCAAGAAGCTCTCCATGGGGAGATCATCTGTGTGGAGTTAACTTTCTGCCAGCGGGACTTGGTCTCGCTCCACACTGGGCTCACAGTACCTTCCATGTATCTGTTGATAACTGTTTTGGGATGCCAGGAATATGTCAAGGTTCCTTGTCAGTCACACCGGACAAGTGGCAGAGGTGTGGGCCATGAAGTAGAGAGGGTGATGTGCCTCAAGTAACCAGTATGGCTGGGCATAGTGGCGTATGCCTTTAATCCCAGCATTCAGAAGACAGAGAGGTAGGAGATTTGCTGTGAGTTTGAAGTCAGCCTGGACTACATAGTAAATTTTAGGTCAACTGGGCCAAGGCAAGACCATACTTCAAAAAAAAAAAAAAAAAAAGTAAGCAGTGTGAGGTAGATGGCCCCACACTAGAGGACATGGCTAGGACACCTGCCATATTTTTTTTTTTAATTTTTAATTTATTTATTTGCGAGCGACAGACACAGAGAGAAAGACAGATAGAGGGAGAGAGAGAGAATGGGTGCGCCAGGGCTTCCAGCCTCTGCAAAAGAACTCCAGATGCGTGCGCCCCCTTGTGCACCTGGCTTACGTGGGACCTGGGGAACTGAGCCTCGAACCGGGGTCCTTAGGCTTCACAGGCAAGCACTTAACCGCTAAGCCATCTCTGCAGCCCCACCTGCCCATCTTGATACCAGATGTGCCACGGCCAGGACAGGTGAGGGACCAGCTTGATGTCCATTGTAAAGGTCAGAGAGCTTGACCCCTGAACCACTGTGGGATGGACAGTGGCAGTTTGTGAGGCCTGTACCTATGCTGGAGAGCCAGTGGGCCATGGGCATCCTTCATGGGACCAAGCACAGTGGGCATCTATGTCCCTGTATGAGGTTCTGAAGGGGTACACAAAACAGACCCAAAGCAGCAGAGAAGGCAAAAAACAGGCCAGGTGAGGGAGACATCTAGCCTGGGGTTATTGCCATGCTGGGGAACTGGGTGCTCAGATTGGCCAGCCCAGACCATGCCTCCCCTACCTGGAGCGGGCACAGGACCATGAAAAGGCCAATCTGTAGCTAGCTCCTGGTTCCTGCTGCCCACTGTGGGCCTCAGGCAGTGACAGAACCACTGCAGAGGAGGGAGCCAGGTATGACAGAGGACAACATCAGACATGACTTTGAGACTGGGGACGCTGTGATCAGAGATTGGAGCAGCGCTGCTTGGGTGGAGGGGAAACAGGGACAGCGTATCTCATCTTGGAGGAAAGTCACCCCCAGTGGGCATGCAGGCTGAGCCCACAGGAGGTATAGAGTACAGGGACTGTCCCCACTCTCCAACTTTCTGAGGTTCAGGGCACATGACTTTCTGTCCTTCTTCACCAATAATCACACACACGCACACACACACACCACTGCTTTTTCTCCATGCACACACTATAGACACCATACACCATATGCTGTGTACACCTTACACACAGCACACGGCATACATGCAAACACACAACCCACTGGCTCCATACACTCATCCTACATACATATATACACATATGTGTGCATATACCCACACACATGGATCCCAAGTCTGAACGCACACTTTGTTTCCAAGCGCAGAGCAGTGGAAACCCAGTTCCAGGCCCTTCTCCCTGGAAGGTGGAGACGCCGGCCACAGGGACGGGCCATGGAGTTGGAGCAGCTGAGTGGGGTCCAGCTCTGCCCTCTTAACCCCTAGGGCCCCAGGCAGGGCCTTGCCTCTCCCCACCATTCTGTGAAGTGTGGCATCTCCTGCCTCTGTGGAGGTGAAGTGAGACCCAGAGTCTGTCAGCAGTGATTTCTAAATGTTAAGCCTGCTACAGAGCGCAAGAGAAGGATCGTTAATATTAGGTCTTCGCCAAGAACCCAGCTCACGCCGCGGTCCAGAAAATCAAATCTTGTTCTTCGATTTCATCTACTTAGCCAGCTGTTCAGTCCCCGTCTGCTCCTTTCTCTTCCAGAGCCTTCACTGCCAATTGGAATCCAAGGTAAAAAACACCATCTGTGCCCCGCGTCCTTCGGTTCCCTGCCCAGGACGTCTTGGGCCCCAGTGATGGTTTTCCAGTTCCTTCTGGCATGGACCTACGTCTCGCCTTGGCTGACAGCCTTGGAGGGAAGTTGAGAGGCTTAACAGCCTATGCTATATTGGAGGGCAGTCCTGCTGGGTGTCGGCTATGGAACTGTGGTCTTAGCATAGTGGGGTAGAGGTGGTGGCATCAGAGGTGGGGACTGGTGAGAGTATTTCCAGGCATGTCCTTGGAAGGGATTAACATAGTTCTCCGGGGACCCTAGTCTCACCCTGGCCTCTCACCTCACCACTTGATTGCCTTCTCTCGCTCATGCCACACCATCAGGAGCCAGGCAAAAATTTCAATGCCACGATCACATTCAAGAAATTTTACACCTATAAATTCTGATCTTATATATTCCCTATGCAAATTAACCAGCTGTCCCACCATTTCCTTCAAGATCTAATCCAGAGTTTGATGTTTTTGGTGTCCCTAGTCTAGAACGTTTATCCCAAGTGTCTTTTCTCTTTCATAACATTGATTACTTACAATTTTGATTCAGACAACTGTGGAAGGGAGGCATAGTCATTTTTTTTTAAGAGAATGGGCACACAAGGGCCTCTAGCCACTGTAAACTAACTCCAGACACATGTGCCGCCTTGTGCATCTGGCTTTATATGGGTACTGGGGAATCAAACCTAGGTCCTTTGACTTGGCAGGCAATCACCTTAACTGCTGAGCCATCTCTGCAGCCCCACATCATCATTTTTTGAGGCAGTGTTTTATCTGTAGCTCAGGCTGGTCTTGAACTCAAGGATATCCTCCTGTCTTGGCCTCTTGAGTGCTGGGATTATGGGGGTGGTACACCATGTCCAGCTAGACAAATAAGTTGTTTTTAAATTTGAAAAATTTTGGCAAGGAGAGAGAGACAGACAGACAGAGAGAGACAGAGAGACTACAGCCTCTGCAAAACAAACGCCAGTTGCATGTACCACACTGTGCATCTGGCTTTACATGGGTACTAGAAAATCAAACGTAGGTTGTTAGGCTTTTCAGGCAAGTGCCTTAGCCACTGGGCCATTTCTCCAGCCCTAGACAAATAAATCTTAATGAAGCAATGTCCAATTGAGTTGCCATTCATATGGATAAGAAGATAGATAATAGAGATAGATGGATGGATGGTAAATCTAATCTACATGCAGGAATGCACCAGGCATAATGGTACAGGCCTGTACTCCTAGCACTCAGAAGGCTGAGGTAAGAAATATCAGAAGTTCAAGGCCAGTTTGGGTTTCATTGAGCCATTTCCATGGGGAAACCAAGACCCGAAGGAGTCTGAAATATTCACCTGGAGTCAAGGCGGCATTCAGAAGACATGCAGTCTAGCCAACAAGAAGCTAAATATTTTTCCTGCTCTGTCAGGAAGTGTGTTGCTCACAACAGAAGAAGCTCCTATGTTCCCCCCCACCATTTGCTGGGCCCCTTACCACACAATCTGAGAGAGCTATCTGATCAGTGAGGAGAAACGTTTCCAACCAGGTATCCCCTATTCAGAGTTCAGGTCTGTCCTGCTGACCTCTCAACACAGCATGGGCAGTGAGCTTTCTTCCAGGACACACTGGCTTCCCTCCCCAACTAAGGGTGCCCACCCCGTGGCCCGATTCTGTCCCTGGCCTTCTCCCAGCACCCCCTAACTCAGCTGGGTCCTTAGCCCTTCTGAGCTTGCTCAGCCCTCACAGCTATAAGGTCCTAGGCAGCTGACTTCAGCAGACTGTTTAAAGGCCAAGAGGATATTGTCATCATGATATGAATCTAATGAATGTCACTTGTACCCTTCGAGGTTGAAAAGATTAGGGTGTCCTCACCTCTGAGCCACAGGACAGAGACCCATGGGGAAGATCTGCCAGGGGACGTTGTGGAGAAGTCCATGCTGCCTTTCAGGGAGTCAAGGTCCCGCAAGAAATGTGTGTCTATCACCCACAAGACAGGACTCCTCCCTTTCCCCTCATCTCTCTTTCATTCTCTTTTCCTCCCCTGTGGTTTCCTGCCTGACACCAAGGGCTGATGCTGGCCATATATCTGTCCAGATGTACGCCGAGACACGATGGTGGCCTTAGAACTGTCCCTAAACCTGGGCATCTTGTCACACTATGCCACCCCTGAGGGACTTCCCGGAGTCTTGGCATAGAAGAATACATGGCCCCACTGCTGGCTCATTGGTCAGACTGAGTGGTCAGGGTGAATGATGCAGATCAGTTGAACTCTGTCATCCCAGACTGCCCAATACTCTCAGCTGACACTGGGGGGAAGGAGTCTCATCAGAGGGGGAGGAACACAGGGACTACCACAAGGAAATGATGGCTTCTTGCCCCATCTCATCCTCATGAAATCCCAAATCTGGCTTTGCTTTCCCCCTCCCCCACTGCCCACCATCCCTCAGTCTCCCTCACACACTAGCTTCCTGTTTCTTGAGGACATTGGCACACTTTCATCTCAAGGCCTTTGCACCTGCTTTGGTACCCACAGGGCTCCCTCTTGCCTCAGCACCATGGAATTGCACCTACTTGGGAGGCCCATCCAGCCATCTTACCTAAGATGGCAACCCCACTCCACCCCCACACTCCCATTTTCCATGTCACTAAGCTTCATAGGATGTGCGGTGGGGAGTTGTGTGCTGTCTCCAGCATCCAGAAAGGGCCATGTGCACCGCGGGTGCTCAGTAAGTCCCTGGTGAGTAAGCAACTGCAGGATGGATGGATGGGTAGATGGTTGGAATGTAAGTCAGTTCTCTGTCACTGTGACAAAATAGCTGAGGAAGTCAGCGCATAAGAAGGAAAGGGCTGTGTTGTCTGATGGCGTCAGAGGCTTCAGTCCATGGACACTTGGCACAATTGGTTTGGGGTCTGTGGTAAGGCAGCATGTCACAGTGGAAGTGCTTGGTGGAGGAAATTACTCACCTCATGGTAGGCAGGAAGGACAGAGAAGAAGAGGCAGAAGGAGAGAAGGGGGGAGAGAGAGAGAGAGAAAGGGAGGGACAGAGAGAGATCAAGAAAAGTAGGGACAAAATATCCCCTTTAATGGCTAATGACTTACTTCTTCCAAACAGCTCCCATCAGTGCCATCAGCTGGGGCCAAGCCTTCAATTCATGAAGTTTGGGAGCATTCATGTCAGCTGATCAATGGTTCCTCGCCTGGCTCCCTGCAAGACTAGCCGCTGGCTCCCTGAACCCCTTGCTCACCCTCCACTCAGAGCAGCTTCGTCTCCCTCTGACCTATTCCAGTCGTCATTTCTCAGTTGTTTCCCAGCTTTTCCGAATCCCCTGGGACAGTTTTCCTGTTCCACTTCACACCCACCCGAGCCAGAGTAATGTCACCGAGCCGAGTGAAGGAGGAGGGCCTGGCCTGATGAGGTGGCCTTCCTGCCCCGCCCCAGAAGAGCCCAGAGGGAGGCTTCCAGGAGTGACTCCAGGCAAATGCAGCTGTCGTTGGAGGAAGCTGCAGAGACAGGGGGATTAGCCTCAACAAAACTTAGAGCCTTGGCAGCTAAATTCAAATCAAACATAATTTTGATATCAATTCAACGAGTCTAGGCATAAGAGCCGAGGGATTTTATTCTTCAAATTGTGAAAGCGACAGAGAAGACATGAATTCTAACAGGCGAGAGTCACTGAGATGAGGGGAGATTTGGGGATCAGGAGGAATCTACTTGGAGAGGCCTCCCTTCCTGGCAGTGTGAGGAGTGCCAGTCGCTGCTGCCATGGCAATGGGCAGGTGCAAACGCCAGCATGAAGAGGGGCCAGCAACCTTCCCACGAGATGCCACAATCACTATTCTGCGGGCATGGTAAGAGCCGGCCGTGCTCACTGGATGGATGCACCAGGACAGAAGCCCGTGTCCCATGCAATGCAACATCCAAACGTGCTCTCCTGACCACTGGGAACCTTCCACCTTCCTTCTGCTCTAGTTCCTAAAATAGTGGCTTCAAACAACAGCCATGAATTTACTATCTGCCTTGTGGTCAGGGGTGGAGCATGCAGGAAGGACTTGGTCACCTGTGTCAATCAGTGCTGACAAAACACCCGAGATAATCTATCTAAGGGCCAAAAGGTTTGTTCTATTTCCTGGTTTTGGAGGTTTCCAACGATAGTCAGTTGGCCTCATTGCTTTTGGACATGTGGAGGGTTAACATGTCACAAAGCAGCAGCGGCTGGTGCTAGAAGATGCTAATCATCTTGTGGATGCAGGGAAGCAAAGAGGAAGAAAAGTGCGTGGGGTCCCAGCATCTCTTCAAGGACATGCCTCCAATAACCCAATGTCCTCTAACAAGGCCAACCTCCTAAAGGTTTCCACCATGTCCCGCCAGTGCCCAGGCTAAAGACTAACTCTAGCATGTAGCCTTTGGGGAGCAAACCCTAGTAGTATTTCTCCTCACGGGCTTCCTGAGTGTACTAGCATGGGAATCCTCACAATTTAGCAGCCTCAGGACAGTCCAAGTGCTGACCTAGCAGCTCAGGGCTATAGGGCAAGCACCCTATCTGTGGCAGGAGCTATGTGGCTCTCTAGACTAGATCTTGGGTCTTGTGGCAACTTCTTCCATGTCTGGTTGGTTATAAGAAAGTCACATGGGGCGTGGTGGCACACACCTTTAGTCCCAGCACTCAGAAGGCAGAGGTAGGTGGATCATTGGGAGTTTGAGGCCACTCTGAGACTACATAGTGAATTCCAGGTCAAACTGAGTTAGTGTTGTGGTCAGGTTCACATTGCTGGTAGAAATCACCCGACCAAGAGCAGCTTATGGGGAATAAAAGAGGCTTCTTTTGGCTTACAGGCTCAAGGGGGAAGCTCCAGGATGGCATGAACAGAGGGTGGACATCACCCCCTGGCCAACATAAGGTGGACAATAGCAACAGGAGAGTATGCCAAACACTGGCATGGGGAAACTGGCTATAATACCCATAAGCCTGCCCCCAACAATACACTGGCTTCAGGAGGCTTTAATTTCCAATTGCCATCAGCTGAACCTAGCATCCAGAACACCTAAGTTTATGGTGGACACCTGACTCAAACCACCACAGAATGAGACCATACCTAGAAAAAAAAAAAATCCAATGATAGAAAATTAAGTAAATTTTTGATATACCCACATTGAAAGGCAATAGTGTTAATGGTACATCACTTATGAGTTGCAAATTGACATAATGATAGTATTCATTATATTGATATTTCTGTAAAAATAGTCATTTTTGTAAAATGACATATTTTGTAAAAAAAAATAATAAATCTGGGAAGATATTGTACTAAGTAAAATCATCTCTCTCTCTCTATCTGTATCTATATCTATATATACATACATACATTTCTTCCTATAATAAAAATGGATTGTGGGCCTAAAAAAAAGAGTCCCTAGCCCGGCGTGGTGGCACACGCCTTTAATCCCAGCACTTGGGAGGCAGAGGTAGGAGGATCGCCAAGAGTTCAAGGCCACCCTGAGAATACATAGTGAATTCCAGGTCAGCCTGAGCTACAGTGAGACCCTACCTTAGAAAACCAAAAAAAAAAAAAAAATCCCAAAAGGAGCAAGGGTGGCCCCACCCCTTTTCAGGTCAGTAACACAGTTCTAAAGGAACATGAGAGACTGGAAGTGAATTTGAGGGTATGCTACCCTCACCTCAGAAGAAGAGTGTGGGACGCTGAGGGAAGCAGAATGATGTGTCTATATGAAAATGTCACAATGAAACCCATCTCCTTGTATGTGAACCAAAATGTTTAAAAAATCAGAAAGAAAAGAAATAACAGAGTGTTACAACATCTGTGTTGGCTTACTGTCACTATGGCAGAACATTTGACTTGCTAGTCAGGGTTTTGGCATTATAACCAAATGCCTGACAAAATATCGTAAGCACAATAGGTTTGTTTTGACTCAATTTTCAGAGGGCTCAGTCCATGGGCACTTGGTCACATGTGTTTGGGCAGAATGTCATGGTGGCAAGATTATGTGATGGAAAAGGATTTTCACTTCATCTCATGGTGGGAAGGAAGCAGAGTGAGGAGGGACCAAGCCCCGGTACAGCCTTCGAAGGCACACCCCAACAACCCATGAGCTGTTCTTGTTTGTGTGTTTATTAGACCCTAGTTTGCCAGTATTAGTTGGCTCACTCTCCTGTTGCTGTTTTCCACCTGCCATTGGGAAGGAGGTGATGTGTAGCCTCTGCTCATGCCATGCTTTCACCTGCCTCCATGGAGCTTCCTCTTGAGGCTGTATGCCACAACTAAAATCTTTTCTCCCATCAGCTGCTTTGGGTTGGGTGTTTTATCCCAACAAGAAGGACTGCAGTGGTGATTAAGCCTTATACTCCCCATCTGGTGGCAGTTTGGGAGGTGGAGCCTTGCTGAAGGAGCTGGCGCCACTTTTGGCGGACCTTTAGGTGTTACAGCCCAGCTCCCCCTTGCCAGTGCTAGGTCACTCTTTTTGCTACCTCCCAGCTGCTCTGGCAAGATGTGATGGCCAGCCTTTGCCCTGGCATGTCATGATGAAATGGCCCCTCAAGACAGTAAGCTGAAATAAGCCCTTTCCTCCCACCAGTTGCTTCTGTTTGGGTGTTTTGTCCCAGCAATGAGGAGGTAATTGCTACAGCCCCACAAAGCTTGGGTGTTGAAGAGTGGGTCTCTGTATGGCAGTGGCTCAGAGGTGGGGCTCTGGGGAAGTGAATGGATCACAAGGGTGCTCACCTCATCCACAGACTGACCCAGTGGTGGGTTTGTAATTTGACGCTGTATGTGAAACCCTTAGGAGGTGGGGTCTGGGTGGAGAAAGCAGATCACTGGGAATGTGGCCCTAAAGCTTCTGTTGCATCCATGGCCCTTCCTTCTCCACGGACCTAGAAAAAGCAGAACCATCTGTCTGTGGATGAAACCTTGGTGACCATACATTACAACAAATCCTTCCTCCTTGACGCTGGCTGCTAAGCATCTTTCCAGGCTCATCTGTTCGGGAGTTGGCACTACCTGGATTCCTCCATCTGATACAAACCACCACAATCACAAACACATGAAGCTATGAGGGACAGTTCACATTCAAACAACCACGGGGGGGGGAGGGGCATTTCAAATCAGATAGACCAATAAGATTTCATTAACCAGAAGTAAAAAAAAAAAATCCCTAGAAACACTAAATGAAGTCACTGTGGTAATTAGTTATAAAGACAACATATCAAAAGCAATACCTTTATTTTGTATACAACATAAACAGCTAAAAATACCAGGAGGTAAGGAAGTTCACCCATTCTCCATAGCAGGAAAGAGCTAAGGCCAGGGAAAGCCTTACATGAGATCATCAGAGCTCAACTAAGAGACAGAAAGTAAGAAGATAATTGGAGAGTCAGACCTCCTTACTGAATAGGAAGATGGGTTGTAAAGACATCAATCCTCTCTAAGTCAAAATTCTAATTGAATTTTTTGACAAAAAACTCAATTGAACTTGACAAAAGTATTCAAAATATGAACAGATGCATCAATGGGAGATAAGGGAAGATCTAGAAATAGGCCAGTGAATACCAGTGCTTAATAGCTGATAAAAATGGCATGAAAATTGGGGAACTGATGGATTGTTTAACAAATGGTATAGGGAGAAATATGTAACCATTGGGGAAAAAATAAAGCCGAATCTCTACCTTTTTAATCCTAAAAAAAAATTCTAAAGCATTAAAATTTAAATGCCAAAAAAAAGAATCTAAAAATGTAATAGAAGAAAACGTGGGTGAAATTTTTTTTTTTTTTGATATCTTGATGTGAGAAAATTCTTTCTAAGCATGACATAAAACCCAGAAGCCAGAACAGAAAGACTGACAGACTTGCTGTGTAAGAGTATAGGCTTCAGCTCAGTGAAGGGCCCTTTGACAAAGAGGAACAACGCTCTGGAAGCATGACTGCCACCTTGGCCATGCAAAGGTTGACTTCCCTAAAGAAAAAAACTGAAGCTTGCAAATCATTGTGGGGAAATCACAACGTAACAGGAAAAAAAAAAATGGACAAGGGAGGTGGGCAGACAATTCATCCCAGCAGCCCAGAGCCTTCCACCCAAAATGACGCTTGAAAAGGGGCCAATGTCACTCCGCAAGCAAGCACTTTAACCTCTGAGCCATCTCCCCAGCCCCTGATGTCACTATGAATGAGAGAAACGTAAATGAAATTAAGGCTTTATTACATCCGCCACACTGACTGAAAAATAAAAAAGTGGCCAACATGGAACATCTCTTTGCTGTGAGAGGCCAGGGCGATGGGGTAGAGACTAAATCAACTTTTCCAAGGGACATTTGCTGACTAATGTGACTGTCAGTTTCAGAGCTTTTCCCTGTCAATTCAAAGACTAGGATCTTATCTTCCAATCACACTTACTCTGAGATATATGTGCAAGAGTGTAGCAGTTACTTTCTCATTGCTGGGGCAGAACACCTGATCACAGCAGCTTATGAAAAGAAAGGTTTATTTCATGTTTACACTTTAAATAAAAATTATTTAGCCGGGCATGGTGGTGCATGCCATAAATCCCAGCACTCAGGAGGCAGAGATAGGAGGATCGCCGTGAGTTCAAGGCTACCCTGAGACTACAGAGTGAATTCTGGGTCAGCCTGGGCTAGAGTGAGACCCTACCTCAAAAAAACAAAACAAAAAAAATATTTATAGAGGTAGGGTCTGACTCTAGCCCAGGCTATAGTCTTAGGGTGGCCCCCAACTCACAACAATCCTCCTACCTCTCCTCTCGAGGGCTAAGACTAAAGGTGCACGCCACCGTGCCCTGCTCAGGCTTACAATTTTTTTTTTTTTTTTGAGGTAGGGTTTCACTCTAGTCTAGGCTGACCTGGAATTAACTATGTAGTCTCAGGGTGGCCTCGAACTCATGGCGATCCTCCTACCTCTGCCTCCCGAGTGCTGGGATTAAAGGCGTGCGCCCCCACGCCCGGCCAGGCTTACAGTTTTGAGGGGAAATTTCATCCGGACAGGGAAAGGCTGGCAGAACATTCAGCCAGGCACCACATCTTTACGTCAGCAATCCAAAGCCCTCGGGTGGAGGCCTGAAGGGAAGGGACACACATGGAGCCCTCTGGGAGCCTCCAGCCACCGAGGGGGACAGCTCCGTCAGCAGTGCCTGGCAAGATGTGGGAATCAGAGGAGCGGAGAGGTAAGGCTGTGTGGAGGGAAGAAGAGAGCCGGGGCAGAGCCGGCCCGAAGAAGGATGTCCCATACACCGGGAAGCGGGTGTATTAGTCAGGGTTCTCTAGCAGAGCAGAACCGATAGAATGAGTTTATTAAAAAGGGAATTTTGGGCTGGAGAGATGGCGTAGCGGTTAAGCGCTTGCCTATGAAGCCTAAGGACCCCGGTTCGAGGCTCGGTTCCCCAGGTCCCACGTTAGCCAGATGCACAAGGGGGCGCACGCGTCTGGAGTTCGTTTGCAGAGGCTGGAAGCCCTGGCGCGCCCATTCTCTCTCTCTCCCTCTATCTGTCTTTCTCTCTGTGTCTGTCGCTCTCAAACAAATAAATTAAAAAATTAAAAAAAAAAAAAAAAAAAGGGAATTTTTTGGATTAGTTTATGGCAGTCCAACAATAGTAGTTTGCAGGTCTGAGAGTCAAGGAACCTGGTAGCTGGCTCAGTCCATGAGGCTGGATGCATCAGCAGTCCCAATCCGGCCACCTAAAGCCAGATGCACAAAGTGGCACATGTGTCTGGATATCGAGACAGGAGGCCCTGGCTTGTCCATCTGCCCCCTCTCCCCACATCCGTCTATCTCTCTCTCATAAATAAAGAAGAAGAAAAACAATGGGCTTAAGAGATGGCTCACTGGTTAAAGGTGCTTGCTCACCAAAGCATGTCAACCTGGACTCAATTCCCTCAGCACCCATGTAACACCAGATGCAAAAGTGGAGTATAGTGCTGGACAGATTGCTTAGTGGTTAAGGTGCTTGCCTGTGAAACCCAAGAACTCATGTTCGAATCTCCAGGTCCCACATAAGCCAGATACACAGTGATGCAATCGTGCAATGTCACACATGCACACAAGGGGGCACATGTGTCTGGAGTCCGTTCACAATAGCTGAAGGCCCTGGCGTACCCATTCTGTCTCTCTCTCTCTCTCTCTAAATAAAAAAAATGGGAGTATATGTGGCATGTGTACACCCATTCTCACACACATGCATAAACAATATGAAAACAGAAAAACCATGTGGTGTGGGCCAGGGGTATATAGCTCCGTGGTACAGTACACTGCCTGCTTAGTATACGAGGCATTAGGCTTAATCTGCACCATTCAAAAAATGCCATTAGGGCTGGAGAGATGGCACAGTGGTTAAGATGCTTGCTTACAAAGCCTAACAGCCTAGGTTCGATTCCCCAGTATCCATGTATAGACAGATGCACAAAGTGGTGCATGCATCTGGAATTCATTTGCAGTGGCAAGAGGCCCTGGTGTACCCATCCCTTCCCTGCCCTCCCCAATTGCAAATAAATAAATAAAGTGCTGTTAAAAAAAATAACAATCAAAGACAATAAAGGACTAAGTGTGGGATGTGGTACCCAATGCTGATGGTCATTTGGCAAAAAAAAGATTGGTGCTGAGGAGAAAACATAGCTCTGATGGAGACAGCAAGACTGATGGTACCGGTGGATTCTGAGGGTGCCCCAGCAAGCCCCATGTGCAGACAGGCAATCCCAGAGGAGATAGTAAAACCTGGAGGTAGAGCTTTTTCTAGCTGGAAAACTTCTCAGGGGCAGCCACCCAGGGAGGACTGAGAAGGTACCCAGGGCCATCCAAGCATGAGAGATGGGTGACAGCAGCCTCTGCTCCTCCTCATGCACCAGGCTCCCCATGCACCTCACAGAGGAGCTCATAAGAGGCCTGAGGTTCTCCAGCTCCTGCTCTCGCTGCCCTGCTGCCTTGCTGCAGTGTACCGTGTAAAGCCTCAAGGTTTGCCTCCTTAGGGATCACCCCAGATGCACTTGCTGCTGGCCCTGAAGGAGCCTTCTGTGCCTTGAGGCTGACCAGCACAGTAATGTCAGGCCTACTTGGGGCAACTGTGGGTCTGAAGCAGTCACAGGAGCTGCCGTTGCACTGGCACTGACGCTCAGCCATCCCTCAACCCACATTTGCTTGTCTCTGGCCGCAGGTGTGACCCCAGCAAGGCACAACCTGATTTCAGGGCTCTGACCCAACATCCCTGCCCATATCACCCTAGAGGGACAGGAGATTGAGTTACTTGACTCGGAGTCAGTGGACAGGCTGTTTGTCCCACCACAAAGAGCATGGGGACGCTTCATCTCTTTATCTCCAGCCAGGACACAGGGAGCCACAGCTGGCACCAGGGCTCACCCCCTGCCAGGCTCCTTCCCTGGCTCTCCCACCCAGCCCAGAAGGTGCAAGCAGACTTTCATGGCTGCCGTTGCTCACAGTGCCGGGGAAGTGCCACACCCAGCATCTGTTTGGAGTAAATTAGATTGTCACCTCCTGACTAATGAAGCCGGGATGTGCAAACAGAGAGGAGGCAGCAGGTTGTCTGTCTCTTGGGGTGGGTGGTGGCCCAGAAGTTGGCGCCCCAGGTGTCTCCCAGGCCCCCTGTATGGATATGACAGGAACAGCCTACGCCAAGCTGCTAGGAACTTCCCCAGGTGACACCCATCTTGGTGGGTGTGGATCCCAGCCTGGAAGCCAGACTGCCCGCAACTCCTGAGCCAACTGGAAGACACCAGCATGATCCTCTCCAGATGTGGGAGCTGTCTTGATCTCCCACTTTGGCTCTGCCCTGCCTCGCCCAGTATCTTCCACTGGGAAGTAAGCTGTAAGAGTTCTCTGGATATCTGAAAATGAGATTTGAGGATATCCCATTGGTGGGCTGTCTTTTCTTGATGGGGTTCTTTGGTATGAAACAGCTTTTACTTTCAATACAATCCAAATGCATTTATCGTTCTTCGATTGCTCCTGGCTTGGGATTCATATCTAAGAAACTTCTGCTCTAACTGATAGCTGTGTCAACGCTCTCCCACTGTTCCTTCTAAGAGTCCTATAGCTTCAATCCGTCTTGAGTTAATTGCTGTATATGGTGTGATGTAGGGGTCCAATTCCACTTTGTCATGTATAGATACTTAGCTCCCAGCACTATTTTTGCTCTAAAAAACTATTTCTATTTTTTATTATTATTTATTTATTTGAGAGTGACAGACAGAGAGAAAGAGGCAGAGAGAGAGAGAGAATGGGTGTGCCAGGGCCTCCAGCCACTGCAGACAAACTCCAGATGCGTGTGCCCCCTTGTGCATCTGGCTAACGTGGGTCCTGGGGAATTGAGCCTTGAACCGGGGTCCTTAGGCTTCACAGGCAAGCGCTTAACCGCTAAGCCATCTCTCCAGCTCTAACAAACTATTTCTACATTGACCAATCACCCATGCCAAAAATCAGCTGACCATAAATGACATAGATTGTTGCTAGAAGCTCAATTCTTTTCTCTTTATTTTTTTTAAAAAAATCTCACACACACACACACACACACACACTCTCTGTATGGATGTGTCAGGGATTCTTACCACTGTGAATGAACACCATACATTTGTACCACTTTTTGCATCCCTCTTATGTGGGTGGCTTAGGAATTAAACCTGGGCTTGTAGGCTTTGCAAGCAAGAGCCTTTAACCACTGAGCCATCTTCAAAGCCTTTTTTCCCTCTTTTTCATTCTTCTTTCCTTTCTTTTATTGGCAGTTCTAGGGTACTGGGAGTTGCAACCTAGTCCTTCATACATGCTAGGCAAGTACTCTCTTGCTGAGGCCTCCTTTTACTTTGTGTTTTGAGACTGAGTCTCACTAAGTTGATCAGGCTGGCTTTGAACTTGTGGTCTTTTTGCTTCACCTCAAGTGGCTGGAATTATAGGTATGGACCACCAGGCTCATGTTTAGACTCAATTATATCTGCTTTTTAAGATTTACTTTTATTTTTATTTATTTATTCGAGAGAGAGGGAAAGGGGGAGAGAGAGAGAGAGAACGGGAATAGACATGCCAGTGCCTCTAGCCACTGCAATCGAACTTGAGCCACCTTGTACATCTGGTTTACGTAGGTCCTGGGGAATTGAACATGGGTCCTTTGGCATTGCAGGCAAGTGCCTTAACCACTAAGCCATCTCCCAGCCCTCTCATATTTTTAAAATATCTACTTATTTGCAAGGAGAGCCAGACAGAGAAAGATGGGCCTCTAGCCACTGTAAATGAACTCCAGATGCATACGCCACTTTGTGCATATGGCTTTATGTGGATACTGGGGAATCCAACCTGGGTCATTAGCCTTTGCAGAAGGCTTAACCACTGAGCCATCACTCCAGCCCCTCAGTTCTTTTATTTTCGAGGTAGGGTTTTGCTCTAGCCCAGGCTGACCTGGAATTCACTATGTAGTCGCAGGCTGGCCTCAAACTCACAGTGATCCTCCTACCTCAGCCTCCCAAATGCTGGGACTAAAAGCATGTGCCACCATGCCCAGCTGTTAGCCCCTCAGTTCTGTCCATTGATCTTTGTATCTATTTTTATCTTGGGCCGAGAGGTTCAAGGGCCAGGTTCAAGGAAGTGCTGACCCTTGGGGCCATGCAACTGCCAGGGCACTATCAACAGCAGACACCTCCTTAAGTGTGCCACCCTGATGAGCAGAGGCGGGAAACCCAGAACCAGGCCGCTATGTGGAAACGTGAGGCAATAAGACCTAGGCCTTTGCAGGCTGCAAAGGTGCAGCAGAAAACGGGAGGCCGTACCCTCAGTGACATCACTGGGGGTGTCTCCTTGGGGTTTCCAGGCAACAGTCTCTTTCCTAGGAACATTCATCGAGCCATTGAAATCTGAGTTTTGTGTCTCTTCAGCAATTCCAATATGTCAGTTTATGGCCAGTGACATTAAAAATGGTGAACAAAAGCCAGGCATGGTGGTGCACGCCTTTAATCCCAGCACTCGGGAGGCAGAGATAGGATCGCCATGAGTTCAAGGCCACCCTGAGACTCTATAGTGAATTCCAGATCAGCCTGGGCTAGAGTGAGACCCTACTTTGAAATACCAAAAAAAAAAAAAAAAAAAAAAAGGTGAACAAAACGTGGTTTAGTTTTTTTCAATTTTTTTTTATTAACAACTTCCATGATTATAAACAATAACCCATGGTAATGCCCTCCCTCCCCCTCCCACTTTCCCCTTTGAAACTCCATTCTCCATCATATCCCCTCCCCCTCTCAATCAGTCCCTCTTTTATTTTGATGTCATGATCTTTTCCTCCTTTTATGATGGTCTTCTATAGGTAGTGTTAGGCACTGTGAGGTCATGGATATCCAGGCCATTTTGTGTCTGTGGGGAGCAAAAGAAACCTGGGCATGGTGGCACAGGCCTATAATGCCAGCTCCTTGGAAAGCAGGAATATTGAGAGTTCAAGCTCAGCCTAGACAACTAAGTGACCTCTTGTCTTAAACAGTAAAAAGAGGGCTGAGGGGCCAGAGAGATGGCTCAGTGGTGAAAGGTACTTGAAAACTGCAAAGCCTGATGACCTGGGTTCAATTCCCCAGCACCCACATAAAGCCAAATTCACAAAGTGGTACATGTGTTTGGAGTTTTTTGCAGTAGCAGAAGGTACTGGCATGTTCATATTCTCCCTCTCTCTCTCTTTGTGTGTGTGTGTGTGTGTGTACGTGCCTCTTTCTTTGTCTCAAATATATATATATATTTATATATATATATATATATATTATATATATATTTGTATATATATATATATATATATATACAAACATACATACATACACACACATATATGTATGTATATATATATTTTTAAAGAGGGCTGGCCAGGTGTGGGGCACACATCTTTAATCTTAGCACTTGGGAGGCAGAGGTATGAGGATCACCATGAGTTTGAGGCCATCCTGAGACTACATAGTGAATTCCAGGTCAGGCTGGACTACAGTGAGACCCTACTTTGGGAAGAAAAAAATAAAAAGAGGGCTCAGGGTGTAGCTTGTGGCAGATCACTTTCCTAACACGCTTCTGGACCCTTCCAGAGCCTCGTGGGCTAAGCTGGGGCCCCACACCAATGCAGGCTTTCTGGGGACAGCTGGGCAACTTCTACAGCTGCCCATACAGCCACCATGCCAGCCAGCATTCTGCTCCTCCACGAGGGACCCATTTATAGAAGCTTTACCCGTGAAGGGCCCACATGGAAACCAGCCTCAGTGTCCACCCGCAGCTTAGGGAGATGCCAGTTCTTAAGGTGTTATCAGTTTCATGTCAGTGACCCGCAGGGGGAAGTATGTCTTCTGGACAGACATCTCTGCGGCCTTCATGGTGGAGGGCCAAGAGACACACAGCTGGCCCCAAAGACTGGCCAGGGAAGGTCTGGGGTGATGGCAGTGTTGTGCACATTTCTCAGAGACCTACATGACCAGAAGGGAGACTTTTGCTGAGGTGAACTATGCCTCGCTGCATCTTGAAGAAGACACTTACATCAGGCCAATACTGTCGGCTCATTGAGTTGCTACATGTAAGGACAAGATATATGAAAACACCCCAGTGCCAAACAGTGACATAATTCATCATGGCTTCAGGCTTAAGTCTGATTTTAAAACAAGGTAACATTAAGCGAAATGGAAGACACCAAACCCAAAGACCACACGCTACGTGACTCCATTTGGCATTCTAGAAGGAGCCAAATAAGATACCCAGTACCAGGGCTTGACTGCAAAGGGACCCAAGGCCCGTTTGGGCGTGGGGCATCTTGATTGTGGTGGCGGTTACCTCACTGCAGTCACTTGTCAAAACTCATCGACCTATGTGCTTAAAAGGAGGTGAATTTTTCTGTATGTAAATTTTATCTCTGATTAAGTAAATTATATACACCTGACTTGCAAACAGTCAGCTGAGTGGAGGATTGTTCGATAAATAATAATACAGGTGGTGTGCAGAGACTGGGCGGGGGTAGGAAACAATGCTTATTCCCAATGACAGTGTTCTCGAGAAGAGGATGTCGCAGATGAGTGGGAGCCTGTTTTCTCCCATGGGAATCTGCGTGGTTGAGCAGTGGGCTGCGCTGAGACACAGTGAGAACTTCCTTCGCTTTCCATAGCACAGGATGCTGGTGGGAGGTGGCGTCTGCAGGGACTTGTGGGGAGGCAGCATTTGTAGGGATGTGAGAAAAGAGCCCACCCCACTCCTAACCCAACCTCACCCCTACTTCCCCCGGAACGTTTTACAACATGGAGAGGTTCTGTTCTTGCTTTCTTTTGCATACGAATGTGGATGTGCCGTGTATATATGTGTACCCATGTCCACATGTCTGCAGGGGCCAGGAAGAGAACAACTTTGAGTGCTGTCCTCAGGAAAGCCATCCACTTTCTTTGAGACATGCTGTCACTGCCCTGAATAGACTAGCTTGTCAGCGAAATTCAGGGGTCCTCTTGTGTCTTCCTCCCTAGAACTAGGATTACTGGTATGCCACCACATTTGGTATTTTTACATGGGTGCTGGGGACCCTAATAAGAGTCCTTGTGGTTATAAGGCAAGAATTTTGCTGACGGAGTCATCTCCCCAGCTCCACAATGGGGATTTTATTACTGATCAGGTGCCCATAAGTCCACCAGCCCACAACAAGCCCACAGGGGAGAGGAAGGGGCTATGACAGGGACGCTTACTCTGCTATAGTGAGGATGGCCATACTGCTGGATAACTTTGGGACTCTGGGGAAACAACTGCCCTGATATGTGTCCTAGCCCTGAGACGATCAGGGTGGGGACAGTGACCTGGAGGACAAAAGCATCCAGAAGAGGTGGTTGGTTTGTATGAAAGGCTTGCCAGCAGGTTAAGTTTCCTACCTCTGGGACCTGGCTGGCCTGGGAGGGCTGGGTCCCCCACAGTCAATAAGCCTCTGCTATACAAAAGAATGAAAATATCAAAACTAAAACACCAGCTTTGTTTGGGCTGGGAGGAGCTCACATTGGAGGGGGTGCTACATAACGGAGGGAGACGTGGGGATAATTGTCACATGGGCTAGCATGTGACTCTGGGGTCCAGCCCTAGTCTTGCATGCTGAAGACCCAGGGTTTGATGCCCCAAATAGCCCTCTCCCCCCAAAAAAGACAAAAAGTACTGCTGTCACTCTGGGGCATAAGGGTTTCTCTAGAAACCAGCCTGCTGCAGGGCACAGAGGGGGACCGCAGACAACGAGGTGAGCGGACACCCATTGGTGGCACACACAGTGCGGGCACCAGGTGGTGTCAGCTGCTAATTGGCCTCAGAGAGTGGCCAGCTCCCTGGCTTCTGACATTGCCTCTCTTCAAGGCCTCCCCATGGCCAGGCTCCACATGACCATGGCCTGTATTCTCATCTTCCACCTCCCTCCCTCCTCAGCGTAGCTCTACAGAGGGTTTCCTGACCTGTGGCTCTGGGTGACCCCAAACCTGCTGCCTCCCTGGCCTACGGTGAGCTAAGCCACATTGTCTTTAGACCTCCAAGGCCCCTGCATTGTGCAGCGTGATGAGCAGCTTCCGTTGTAGCAGAACCTACTAGAGGCCAAGGCTGGATAGGAGAGATGATGAGACCACACTTAGCCAGGCTGGGACTCCAGGACACAACCACTACCCCTCACCTGGACCCATCCCATCCTTACCAGATGTCTGCTTGCAGGATGTAGGCTGACAAGCGGGGACAGATAGAGTAAAGCCAGATCGGAGACAGGAATCTAGCTGCGCAGGGTGGTGGCTGGGATGAAATGACCGAGGCCAATAAATTTGGAAGCCTAGCCAGATGTGGGAGCTAACACCTTTAATTCTAGGAGGCAGAGGTGTGAGGATCCGTGTGTGTTTGAGGCCAGCCTGGAACTGCAGACTAAGTTCAGGTCAGAATGGGCTAGAGTGAGACTACCTTGAAAACAAAACAACAACAAAAAAGGAAGCCTTGGGATTCTATACCAGACCGAACATGCTTCCTGTGGCCTCCAGCCCTGCAGAGCAGGTGGCTGGGTGGGACCCAGGCTCCTAGAGGGGAGATGGTTTCTCTTTGATGGCTGGGGAAGGGTGCTAAGTCCTAGAGGCCTACCTGCTTAGCCTAGAGCTCTCAGAGTTCTCAGCACAGAATCCTCATCTGAGGTCCTTCCTCATGTGCCCAGGCAGGTCATCCAAAGGTGCTCAGGACCTGACAGTTTGGACATCAGCCAGGGATCTTGCTCATCCCTGCAGTGTGAGATGGGGCTGGTTCCCTAGGATCCCTTGGCTTCCTGTTGTCTCTGCCCAAGTTGAAGTTTCAATTCTGTATTCTAGTGGCTGAGTCTCTGTTTCCTCTTCTGCTGAAGGGTTTGTAACGGTGCCCACGTCAAAGTCTGCTAGGGATCAAGGCACAGAGATCAGGAGGATGCTGGGGACACTCACTAAGCATTCCCTAATAACCATTGTTAGTAAGCAATCCTTAGGACAACAGAATACTCTCTTGTGCCACCCTCAACCACAGCAACCCCAGAAGCAGATGGTTCTGATCTGGTCCAGATACACAGGATTCCATGTAGGGGGGTGAGGTCAGCATGGGCATGGAGCTTGGTGTTGGGCTGGCATAGATTCTGTTGGGCTGGGCAGAGGAGACGGAGCCTGCTTCTCTGAAGCTGCCTGAGGAGAATGGTGCCGGGTATGAGATGTGGGGAGCCCAGCCCCTCTGCCCACCTCTGCCCCGCTAGCAGACTTCAAGGAGCCATTGCCCCATGTGTGGCCACAAAGCCTCATCTTGCACCCGGCAGGGACACTCTGCACTCTGTTCAAGTCCTGAAGTCTCAGCAAGGACTGAGCAGGGGGTGGCTTCTGGTAATGCTAGCCCCAGAGCCTGGCACAGCAGCTCAGGCCCTCCAGTCACCCCACTCCCAGAGTCTGACCATTAACTCCTGCAGGCACAGTGGGGGGAGGGAGAAGCTGCTGTTCTCCCTGCCTGGCTTTTAGTCCAGCACAATTAGGACCCATTATTTCTGTCGTGTTGATTCTTGAAAAATCATTTTAAATTGTCGCCCTTTTTCTATGCTTTGGAGAGGGAAACGTGAAAGAAGATGAAAACAGAAAAGCGTGCCCACACCCCCCGCCTGGCTCCCAGTGCCCCCCTCAGCTCCCCCATTTCTCCTGACCCGTTCCCTTGGCAACCGGCAACCGGCTGCTGTAAGTATTCAAAGGGAATCTCACAACCGCACATCAATGGACACAGGAGATGTTTCCAGCTGCCTGTGTTAGATGGATGGACAGACAGATGCCCAGTTTCCCGAAAAGACAGATGCAGAGAGACAGCCATGAGCCGTGAGAGCCAGAAACAGAGAGGAGAGGGGAAAGAGCCAGCTTGAAGAGACAGGAACAGGAGTTCAGAGCAGGCAGGGGGACTCAGAGATGCCCAGGTAGAGCGGAGCAGACAAAGAGGGCAGATGCAGAAGGAGACCAATCTAGAGAGACAGCGAAGACAGACAGGCAGGGAAACAGAAGGGGAGAAAGGAAAAATGGGGCATGGGGCAGACACAGGGCCCAGTGGGTGGGGGTGGGAAAGTTGAGGGACTGACTCACCACTATCCTCTTCCCTCCTGTGCCCCGGCAGACTTCTCCTCCTGTCCCGTTCCATCTTCCTCCTGTATTTCCCGCTCTTCACCTCTAGCCATGGCCTGTCTTTTGGCCAAGCTTGCCTGGACCCACATTGGGCATTTCTTTCCCCTATCACCCTGTCTCTTCCTAAAAGAATGACTCTGCCGCTAATGCTCAAGTGGGGTTCCAGGCACCCCAGCAGACAATGAAAGGGAATCTCAAGGCCCCTGATGTGTATGGTTGTCCCTACCTACACAGAGAGGTTCTAGAGAGGCCTGGAGCCTAGGATCAGTGCAAGTGCCCATGTGCCCCCACCTGGAGAGGAAGGAGCTGGGCAGCTGGCCAGCCCTGGCCGCCTCTCACTCCTAAGCTCTCTGCCCTCTCCCCACCCATCTCCCCCTCAACCATCCCCACCAAGCCGCCAGAGCCCCCCTGGCTCTTCAAAGCTGTGAGAGGATGCTGACAGAAGGCTGGAGAAGAGACCCAAGAAGTGAAAGTTCTGAGGTCAGAGGTCAGGGAGTCAGAGGGCAAGGGCAAAGCATGGGTCACCCTCAAAAACAGTGTGATGGAAAAACCTAGATTCCCCACACCAGGTTCTTCCACTGACCCACACTTAGGATCACTTAGCCACTCTGGGCCTGTGTGCAGGTGCCTGCAGTCCAGGCAGAGGGCTGCTGCCCGGGGAGGCCGCTCGAGCAAGGCCTGTGGTAGCTGTTGAAGCCCAGCACTGATGACAAGAATAGGTTCTAACTCTGTGGCAGAAGGGTAGCTGAGTGCTGGCTGGGGTCACAGACTCAGCAGGGAGCCAGCATCAAGGAACAAGAGGAGCCATTCAGGTTACTGGGGTAGCCTGGGGGCCCATCCCTCTCCAGGGCACTGGAGGAGCCTGGGGGTACCCCCTCCTGAGCGTGGATAGGTGCAAGCTCATCAGGGCACATGGTACCAGTTTATCAAGAGGAGATAGAACATGGATTTTTAAGGCCCTCTCTGTGTTTAATTTTTGATGACCAATTTCCTTTTAAGACAGCCGCAGGCTTAATAAGACCTCCCATGGTTAATTTGGCTGCAAGCAGCGCATTTCCATGGGTCAGCAAAAGGTGCAGAGCAGCATCTCAGACCACCAGCAGGGGTCACTGTTGTTAGGGCTGCAGGTGGACAGGGTCATAGAGGCTCTAAAAGGCAGACCTGGTCCCAGCGTCCCAGGATGAAGGTGTTCTGAACACCTGACTGGTTCCCAAGCCACACTCCTCCCTGGGGCAGGGGACCTGCAGGTGCACAGGGCAGAAGACCCCCTCCAGGCAGATTGGTGGAAGGGTCTAGGAGAACACCCAGGGGCCACCCTGAGACCACTGGAAGAGTCTGCCTAGGCTCCTCTTCGGGCCAGGCTCTGCTAGCTGGTATCAGGATAAGGCCCCAGGCCTCAAAATACTGGGTGGGCTTTGTAAAGCAGAGTTTCCTGGATCCGCCCAGCGGACCCCAGCCATTGCCCCACCTGGCCCATCAGAGTCCTCCCTGGACGTGCCCGCAGCCCTGTCAATCATACAGCCCCTTGGCCACCGAGGGAGGCACACCTTGCGGGTCCCCAGAGCCCTGAGCTTCCTCATCCATTCCCGTTCTGCCCCAGCTAGTTGGCGTTCTGTCACTTGCAACCGCATATATCACCCCAAGCCTCCTGACTCAGAAGGTTCTGGATGTTTAACAAGTTCCCTGGGTGATTCAGACGCACTTGAGAACCGCTGATGCAGAGCGCTGCGGATTAGGGGGTGGTGTCGTGGGACCGGGTCTGCGCAGACAGCTCGCCGCCTTGCTGGCCTCCGCTCTGCTCTGCCTTTTCCATCCGCGCTGGGCAGCAGCCTGTGAGCAGGGAGAGGCGGGGAGGACCCCAGCCGCCCCCCAACCCCAGAGGCTGCAGACCAGGAGGTCCCCAGAGGCTCAGGCCCTCTCTAGAAACTAGGAAGACTCAGAATGGGCAAGGGGAGCTGTGACAGAAGGTCACAAGGGGGTAGGGTCTGTGACTAGCTTTTGACCCCAGTTCCAGTTCCACGGCCGGGGCTGTATCCCAGTCAGGTCCCCAGGAGCACCGTTCTCTGTCATAAGCCTCCACCTGGTGGGGTGCAACCATTTCCTAAAGGGGTCGTCTCTAATGTATTGGGGATTGGGTTTAAACAGCTGAACTTTGTTAAGACACAATTAGGGCCATATTGACTTCCTCATGAGTGATTTACAGGAGTGAAATGCACAATTCTTTGCTCTTCTCCCTCCTTGTCTGAATGGAAATGTGATGGTGGGAGCTAGAACAGCTTTCGGGGTCTATGAGGGCTACAGCACCTGACTACATGCTGATAAATATACCAGACAGAGGCTGGAGAGATGGCTTAATGGTTAAGGCTCTTGCCAACAAAGCCAAAGGACCCAGGTTCAACTCCCCAGTACCCATGTAAAGCCAGATGCACAAGGTGGCACATGCATCTGGAGTTCATTTGCAGTGGCAGGAGGTCCTGGCGTGCTCATTCTCACTCTCTTTCTTTCTCGCTGTGACTTCTGCTTGTAAATAAGCAAATAAAAAACATCTAAAAATATACCAGAAAGGTCAGACCCACTTTCCTCTAGGCTTTATTTGCTAAAGAAGGCTGGAGAGATGACTTAGAAGTTAAGGTGTTTGCCTGAAAAGCCAAAGGACCCAGGTTAGATTCTCTAGGACCCAAGTTAGCCAGATGCACAAGGGGGTACACCCATTTGGAGTTCGTTTGCAGTGGCTGGAGGCCCTGGTGTGCCCATTCTCTTCCTCTCTCTCTCCCTCTTTCTCTGCCAAATAAATAAATAAAAATAAAATATATTTTTTTAAAAAAAGAAAGAAGTAACCCCTTCTTTGTTCAGCCAGGACTGATACAACCATGTCCTGGGAAATCTTAAGAGGTACTGGTAAGTCTGTGATGTGGGCCCTAAAGGCAGAAAAGAGTTGGCCAAGAAGCCAGCAGGGAGAGAAGGCCTTAAATAGGGAGTGAAAGCAGCTCAAGAAAACAAAAAGAGGCCAGTGAGGCTGGAGAGCCAGGGGAGAGGAAAACGGTGGCATGGACAGGTCACAGGTCTTGCATCCTGCTGGACTGCTAGAGAACCCCAGAAGGGCTTTCCCACAAAGGGAGGACAGGGGTGGATTTTTGTCTGTAAACACCCCCTCTGTCCAGCAGGGCCCTGCAGACCCCCCGAGTCTGCAGTTCAATTCCCACTGAACATACCAGAGGTCGCCATGACCCCCTTTTATAGATGCAGTACCAGAGAGGTTAAGCTGTAAGCTTGGAGTAGCTCACCTTTCTAGAGTCCCACCAGGAATTTAAGGCCAGTCCATGGGACTCCAAGCCATAGGAGTCCCTGTCTTGTGCCCTGGGCTACACTCATGAAATGAGCACTGAATGTGGAGAGCGGACAGTCAACTGACAGGTGGGTAAATAATAACTCTGGCTGTGCCAAGATGGACCTGTGCCTTTGGAGGAAAAAAATGAGCCAAGAAAAGAGATGCCAGTCAGTAGGAAGATAACAGATGTCCTGGGACACTTTGAGGGAGGCCCAAGGGGTCCTGAGGACAAGGGGTGTCTTGTGCTTACATCAAGATGTGAGACACTGTCACACTTCCATCCTCAGCCTTAAATCTCCAGTCAACTTTGGGACACTTGCCCATCTGGTGTAAGGCAGAGAGTGTCTGTCACATGTCAGGAGGGTAGAAGAAGGCAGAACAGAGAGAGCCCAGAGGACTGAGAGAGACAACTCCTGAGTGGAACCATTTCTTTGTCATCATGCTGAGAGGTATGGCTGCGATAGGAAAGCGTTCACCACCTCCCCCACTCAGTCAGCCTGGGAGAGACTGGCTGTCCCAAGATGAGTCAGCCCAGCTGACATCAGCTGTCGCCTGTGTCACCCGCATACCTCAGAGTGGACATTCCCAGCCTTCTCCTGTCCAATCTGATAAAATTGACAAAAGAAGAATGGAAAAAAGTGCTGAATGAAATATATACAGAAGGGATCTGTTAGATTGATCAAACAATAAGACACTAGCACAGTATAAGAGCACAGGGATGCAAGGCTGAGTGGGTCTCTGGATCTTAGTCACATCCACATGCTGACAGGTCTTGAGTACATGCATGATGATACAAAGGAACTTGATCATATTCAACATTGACTCCTGATTTTTACTTGAAGAAAGCTTTCAGAAAACATTATAAAAAAATCTTTCTTCTCTTTAGTACAATGTGATATCAGTCAGTTTTCCATTACTGTGATAAAATACCTGATTCAAACATCTTATAATGAGGAAAGGTTTATTTTGCCCCACAGTTTCGGAGACTTCATTCCATGTTGGCCCTGTTGGTTTGGGCCTGTGTTATCATGGCGAGGGTGTGTGGTAGAGGAGGCTGTACCCCTGATGGAGTCTGGAAAGCAGACACAGAGCAAAGGACAGGCCCCAATATCAACTTCAAGGGCACACGCACACACACACACACACACACTTCCTTCTACTAGGTTCAGCCTTCTCCCAATAGCTCCAGAGAATGGAGAGCAAGTCTTGACATACAGGCCTTTGGGAGAGTCTAGATCTGCACCACAGTGAGCATTTGTTGGAGATGGAGCAGTGAAGCTGGTCTTCCACAAGGACGCTTCCAGGGCCTCATTTCTTCTTAGAAGACCTCCAGTTAGGTTCAGCAATGCAGAGTGGTGTCCACCATCCATGAGCTCCCTTGCCTAAACTACACTTGCTTTCCACACAAGTCAAAATGCAGGAGGATGACCCCAGATCCCACTGGCTAACATCTTCCACTCCGGAGCCCCAGCTCTGAGTGAGACACCTTCATCCAGCAAGGTGCACCTTGGTCACGAACTTGGCCCCCTCCTCACACCTGTATTGGAAACGACCCCCAGGGCTTATTGGTCCCTCTCCCAGTGGGAGCCCCTTTGTTTCACCTCCCTGCTCGCTGTTTTCCAAGTTAGACCAGTGGTTTTCCTTCTGAGATCTACACTGGGCTCCTTTCTTCCTCTTGCTAATTCTCCCTCCCCAGTCCCACCCCGCCCCCGCGCGCTGGGTACTGGCTGCACATCTTGGTGTGGTCATCTCTCGCTGTCAGCACCACCTTTGTCACGACTAGTGCTCTGAGTGGGTTTGGTGGGTCACGGACAGACATGCTCACAATGGCATTTGAGATTTCATGGTTCTCTTTCCTCCCGGTAGATTGTTTCATGTAGCTGTTCAGGAAAGGCTGGGATGTTCTCTGTGTTCTGGGCTTTGGGACCTCCATGACCTCACAGCTACCCACACTGAAGAGGCAGAAATGACCACACCTCTGTGCCCAGCAGCAGCAGAACTCCCTACTTCCCTCCTTGACCGATGGGGGAGGGGCAGGGCAGGGCACGCCTGGCAATGGTTCTGTCATATCACCTGCCAGTCATCCCCAGGCCCTACCTCAGCTTCACAAGACCTCATACCCAGCAACTCAGGTTTGGGATTTGTTTTGTTTGTTGTTGTTGCTTGTGTGTTTGTTGTTTGCTTTTTGTAAGGTTGGGTCTCACTCTAGCCCAGGCTAACCAGGCTGGCCTCATAGCAATCCACCTATCTCCACCTCCCAAGTGCTGTGATTAAAGGTATGCACCATCATGTTGGGGTGGTTTGGGATTTTTTACATTTTTTAAAAAATTTATTTGAGGGGACTGGATAGATGGCTTAGTGGCTAAGCACTCGCCTGTGAAGCCTAAGGACCCCGGTTCGAGGCTCAATTCCCAAGGACCCACGTTAGCCAGATGCATAAGGGGGCACATGTGTCTGGAGTTTGTTTGCAGTGGCTGGAGGCCCTAGCATGCCCAGTCTTTCTCTCTCTGCCTCTTTCTCTGTCTGTCACTTCCAAATAAATAAATAAACATAAAAAAACAAAAATTTTTTTTTTAATTTTATTTGAGGGCTGGAGAGATGGCTTAGTGATTAAGCGCTTGCCTGAGAAGCCTAAGGACCCTGGATCGAGGCTCGATTCAATAGAACCCACATTAGCCAGACGCACAAGGGGACACATGCGTCTGGAGTTCATTTGCAGTGGCTGGAGGCCCTGGCACACCCATTCTCCCTCTCTCTCTCTCTCTCTCTGCCTCTTTCTCTCTATGCCTGTAGCTCTCAAATAAATAAATAAAAATAAACCAAAAAATTTTAAAAATTTTATTTGCGAGAAAAACAGAGAGTGAGTATGGGCACACCAGGGCTGCCTGTCACTGCAAATGAACTCCAGACACATGCGCCATTTTGTGCATCTGGCTTTATGTGGATTCTGGGGACTCAAATCCAGGCCATCAGGTTTTGTAAACAAGCACCTGTAACTGCTGAGCCATCTCCCCAGCCCAGGCTTGGAGTCCAGTCACTGCCAGTCAGAAGACTAGGAATCTGCACCTTGCTTATGATGCGTTTGTTTGTTTGTTTGTTTTTCCCACCAGATTTGTGGAGCAGGTCTAGATTTATGAAAGAGAAGAGTGAGGGAGAAATAGAGGGAGAGAGAGAGAGAGAGAGAGAGAGAGAGAGAGAGAGACGCTCCTTTCATTTCTAGGGACTCAGAGCAGGGGGATGGGACTGTGTAATCTGCCATCTGTGTCTCCCTTTTATTCCCATATAAACACAGACGGCAACACTTGGTAATAAATGAGACTTGTAGAACAAGATCAGGATAGGAAATAGAAGATCAAGACTGGCAGAGAGAGGGGGGGCAGAGATCTGGGTCACAAGAGTTCCAGTGCTACAGCCATAAACTTCCAGGTGGCCAGGGTGAAAAGTGGAGCCAGACTACAGTGGGGAGCCATGCCCACCCCAGGCAGCTCCTCAGGGAGTTCTTGGTGAGCCATGGTGCCTGCCCCCTTGGAGCCCTCAGCAGCACATACCTGTTGACAAAAGGTAAAAGGCACCAACGTTCATTGGCGCTGGCATTCAGCATTGCCTTACTGCAACAAATACTTGATATGGGCTGCAGAGATGGCTCAGCCGTTAAGGCACTTGCTCTCAGAGCCTGACAGCCAGGGTTCGATGCCCCAGTATCCACTTAAAGCCAGATGCACTAAGTGCCACATACATCTAGAGTTCGTTTGTAGTGGCAAGGGGCCCTGATGTGCCCATTCTCTCTCTCTCTACAAAGAAATAAATAAAAATACTTTAAAATTTTGATGATTAACTTCAAATGAAGAAAGGTTTATCTGGCTCACAGTTTCAGAGATTTCAGCATGTGGTCAATGGTGGTCCAGTTGTTTTGAGCCTGTGGTGAGGCGTGGGAGCTTCCCTCAGGACAGTGATTGGGCAACACTCCCACAAGGTGCTCAGGGAGGTTATGCCCCCACACACCACCAGGGAGCCCAACCACACACACACACACACACACACACACACACACACACACACACACACACACACACTCTGCCCAGGAAAGCCATGCCCATATACTGCCTACGGAGGCCATGTTCACAGGCTACCTTAAGTCACACTCACACATTGCCAGAGGCCACTCCGCCATGCTGCCCAGGGTTCTTCTCAAAGGGGTTCTTTTCCAGTTCAGGACCTGCAGGGTCACCTGAAGGAGGGAGCCAGGGTATGAGCAGAGTTTTTTGTTTGTTTGTTTTTTGGAGGTAGGGTCTCACTGTAGCCCAGGCTGACTTGGAACTCACTATGTGGTCTCAGGCTACCCCTGAACTCACAGTAATCCTCCTACCTCTGCCTCCCATGTGTTGAGATTAAAGGCGTGCGCCACCATGTCCAGCTCAAGAGTTTTTTTGTATGCATTTTCTGAATTTAATTTTACTTTTTTTTATTATCAACTTCCATGATTGTAAACAATATCCCATGGTAATGCCCTCCTACACCCCACCCCCACTTTTCCCTTGGAAACTCCATTCTCCATCATAGCCCCTCTCCCTCTCAATCAGTCTCTCTTTTATTTTGATGTCATCATCTTTTCCTCATATTATGATGGTCTTGTGTAAGTAGAGTCAGGCACTGTGAGGTCATGGATATCCAGGCCATTTTGTGTCTAGAGTAACATATTGTAAGGAGTCCTACCCTTCCTTTGGCTCTTACATTCTTTCTGTCACCTCTTCCGCAATGAACCCGGAGCCTTGGAAGGTGTGATAGAGATATTGCAGTGCTGAGCACTCCTCTGTCACTTCTTCTCAGCACCATGATGCCTTCTGAGTCATACCAAGGTCATGACCATCTAAAAAGAGACGGTTCTGCCAGGCGCGGTGGCGCACGCCTTTAATCCTAGCACTCGGGAGGCAGAGGTAGGAGGATCACTGTGAGTTTGAGGCCACCCTGAGACCACATAGCGAATTCCATGTCAGCCTGGGCTAGAGTGAGACCCTACCACAAAAAAATAAAATAAAATAACAAAAAAAAATAGAAAGAGAAGGTTCTCTACCAAAAGTGAGATTAACATTAATATATGGGTATGAGCATTAAAAGAAGTGTTTACTGGGCAGTTTGATGAGCGTAGTATATACATTTAGCCAGACAACAGCAGATGTTATACCCTTAGAGCTCATGCTAACCCTGTTGTAGGTTTTCAGTATCAGGGATATATTCCCTCCCATACAGTGGGTCTCCCAGAGATTTTTTTTTCAGTCCCCATGAGAAAGCAGAGCTAGTGTGGAGCTGGAAAGTTCTTTGAGACTTTGCAGCAGGGTGGCTTTGCTGGGGTCTGAAATGAATTACAGTGGGCCATGGCAAGCAGGTCCTGAGCTCAGGTGTCGGCAGTTGGGCCATGCCAGCTCTGCCTTCACAGTGCCAAGTGATCTCTATCTGGAATCTCCACAGCCCCAAGGCCCAGGAGAGTGACCTGGGGAAGGGACCTGACAGCAGAGAAGTGTCAGCAAGGACTTTCGTCCACAGAGTCCAGTTAGGCCAGGAAGGCCCTACTGCGTGCTGCCTGCCACCAACCATGGAACAGGTGCCCAAGAGGGGAGGCAAGCATCAAGGGTGGGTCCAAAGAGTTGTGCTGTGGCTGGGTCACTGTCGTGGAGACCCTGGAGAGGTCATTCCATCATACCAGCAGCATCCTTGTGTCATCCTCAGGGTCAGTTGTGTGTGTGTGGGGGGGACCAACTGTTGTGCAGGCACATGACCAGGACTGGCTAATCAGCTATCCAGTCAGCGTTCTAATCTATGCTGAGCCAGCCAGAAGAGTCATCTCTGAGGCTTTGGTGAGAAGTAGTGGGAAGGAGGCAGGAGAGCCCAGGAAGACTTTCTGCAGCTGCTTGGGAAAGCATAGCCCAGAAAAATGGAGCAGTGAGGAGAGACCATGTACTACTGGAGCACCTGGATTAAGCCACGCCTGAAGTCCACATTGACTTTTTTAGTTTTATGAACTTGCTTAAGCTCCCATCCGTACACATTTCTATGACTTGCAAACAATGAAAGCAAAGAACAATTACACTTGTAATGAAAAGGAAAGTCTTTTCATCTCCAGACTTCCTCCTGGGTGCAGCCCTATCACTGTTTGGAAGAAATGCTTTTAAAGAGCATTAGTGGGCTGGGGAGATGGCTCAGAGGTTCAATGAGTTTGCTTGCAAAGCTTGGTGGCACAGGTTCAGTTCCCCAGCACCTACATAAAGCCAGATGAAAAAGAGGCAAATATATCTGGAGTTCATCTGCAGTAGCGAGAGGCTCTGACATGTCTATACACACACACACTCTCTCTCTCTCTCCTTCTCAAGTTATAAATGAATGATTTTTTAAAAGAGTAGAACAGAACTTGTCATGGGGAGAGTACATGTAAAAGGGAAATGCCATCTCCTGATTCTGACAAGGGAGAGACCACAGGACCCCCTGGGCCTGACTCCCCCCACCCATGAGCACAGGTCAGTCACCTAGCCAGTACGTATGAAGGCAGAGGACATACCCAACGCTCCCTGATGGAAAGCAGCAGTCATGCGCAAGCGATGCCGGTGGGGACGGGGAGATCCTAGCCAACCTTTCCCTTCCCCCACCTTACTCCCCCTGCTGCTGGAGCTGGCCCGAGGTGACACTATGCAGCTGGGTCTAGCTGGGGTTTGTGTCCACTGCTGGGAGGGTGGGACCCAGAGTCAGAGGCCCTGCAGGGAGCCTCAGGGTGCTTCCAGCCACCTGTGTAAGCCAACACCCTCTGGCTCATGCTGCCCGGGGAAAGGAGGGGGTGAGTGCCCAGGTTCTCTAGCTTGGTGGCGCCAGGCACCTCCCATGTTCAGGGCACATGTCTAACAGGGCACCCAGTTCTGAGAGGGGCTTCTGCTGCCCTGTGGGCTAGACTGCCATGGGGTCAGGGCCACTTGTGGCAGTGGACTGTGTCCCTCTTGCCCTGCGCGGGTCACTTTACCCTCTGCTGTGCTGAGTTCTTGTATCAATAGCGATATGTGGGCAGGGGAGCAGCGCTCAGTGAGCAGCTTGGCAGGAAGGAGTCATTTGAAAGCTTTGGGTGTCGCTTTCCCTTGACCCACTACTGCCAAGTGTCTAGTTTACAAGGGCTGGTTCACTTAGTCCAGCCCCTGTGTCTGGCCATCCTTCACAAGGCTCAGGACCCCAGAGGCCTAGAGCAAAGGCCCCATGGGAACAGGTAAAGCAACAGGGACCTCAGATGGAGACCCATAGCAGATCTTTGCGGTGGGGGGGGGGTCCTGTTGTGAGCACATCATGTCAGGAACAGAAAAGCATGCGTGTGTCTTCCCACAATGTCAGAATTGATTGAAGAACAGTAAAGTCACAAGGCACAGTGGTTTCAGTTGACAGCAATTTGCCACATACTCCCGCTTCCCTGGATAGCCCTGGCCAAGACAAACACTGGCTCTTTTATTCCAGTCTTAATTACTAATGTTAACACTCAAAGCACCCAGCACACAGTAAATATATTTCTATCTTTAACTGAAAAGGGGTTAAAAGGGGGGGGCAGTTTCAAAGAGGCCTGAGCAAGGCCAGACTGAAAAACTGATAGAAATGCAGAGCCTGTGTTATGATAAGATGATCTGTTGGGTGAGCGAGAGGCTGGAGGGGCTGCTGGCCATTTGGCTACGAGTCAGAGTCAGGTGAAGGGCAAGATGAATAGGTGGACAGATGGGTGGCAGGCTCAGATGGACAGACAGGCAGATTGCAATTGAGTAGACAGCATCAATAGTGGGAACAGAACCAGGCGGGAAGTCTCTGGAACAGACCAGAGTTCCTTGCCCCACACACTGGGAGGTCAGATGACAGGTCAGTGGAGGCCATCGTCATTGCAGTGCTAGGTGTCCCCTACTTTACAGGATCCAAGTGAGGAAGCGCACCCCTTCCTCTGTCTGGTGCTTCCGTTAAGTTCTCAGGCCTGGCGTTCCTCATAGGATTTCAATGCGTCTATGTGCTCCTCTCGTCTCAATTTACCCCAATAAATGTATGTGGCATCTTTTCTTCTCCCAGAATAAGTCATTTGTCACCTCATGGGTGGTGCCTGACAGATGGTACCATTTGCATGTCTACCCAGGAGCAGAGTCATCCTGCAGCCCCAAAATGGAATTAAACGCTGCTTGTAAAATGGAGTCCCTCAGGGCAAGGCACAGTGAGGCAAACCATTGCTTTACATAATACGGAGGAACCTGGAGCAGATCACAGCCTGTGTCGGCACTGAGACAGCGTGTTGGGCTGCATCGTAAGAAGTATAGAGAGTAGAGGGAAGAAGTGGCAATCACGGGCAGGCCACCTGAGGGAAGCCCCAGGATATCCTTGCCGTCCCACCACATTCCCCTCCCCACCCCAGGGACCGAGGCAGCTCACAGCTGGTCTGAGAGATCCTTTCCTCAGCCGTCCCCATGTGGTTCCAGTACAGTAGAGTGGGGAAAATGAGGCTCGGAGAAGAGCTGGCCAGGAGCCAGGAAACTTCTCCCCTGCCTTGTCAGCTGTGTAATTGGGCTAATTCTGCCGTATTTGGGCTCAGGGCCTTTGTTTCCCTTTGTGGGTAACTCCTGATTGGAAGGCTTGCTGCTCCCTTTCTCTCTGATAATGTTCATGAATGTGTTTCCGATGGATGTTTTCCAGAGCCCTTTGTTGCCTCAATTAAGGGATAATGAACAAGAATTGTTCCTATTTGTGAAACAGCCCAGCCATTTCCCTGCATTCCCATTGGCGGGACCATGCGTCTTAATTAAGCATAAAGACTTGTCACTTCATCTATTGTCAAGATCCCATGAGGCTGCAATGGTGGCCCTGGGGAGGAGAGGGAGCGTGGCTCACCAGCAGGGGTCCCAGTGGAGTCTGAATGGCAGCCTGAAGGACCTGAGAGGCCCATGGGCCTCCCTGTGGGTCAAAGTGGCCCTGGTGCCACCCTGGCCCCACTTGCCACCTATGAGATAGCAGCCCAGGCCTGGGCTAGAATCTGAGGATAGGTGGCTGGTGATGGTGGTGGCCACCTCCTCTTCCAGTAGACAGTGGGAACGAGATTAGAGCAGCCAGGCAAGGGGTGAGCTCTGAGGAAGGTACTAAGGCTGTGGCTGGGTGAATAGCATGGGGGTTCCTGGAGAGCCTCTGCCCACCCCTGGGCAGGTCCACAGAACAGAGGCTGGGTGAGCATCCACCTCCTGCCCATGGTGCCCAGCACAGCCAGCTCCCACAGGTGGAAAGATGGGCAGAGGGTGGCCATTTTCCATGATTATGTCAGTCTTCGATTTGATTTAATTTGATCTTTTCTTTTTCCAGGTTATCTGCTTGGGAAGCCACACTTTGGGCCACACAGTGTGAATTTCTGTGGCTCTAAGGATGACCCCTGGGGGAACATAGGCACACCTAGGCTCTTCCTGGCCCTGGTGTCTACGCGTGCACACGCTGAAGGATGGCCTCGTGCAGGCAGAGAACTAACTGGTCCTTGTCAGGCCCCCACTGGGGAGATGGGAACGGAGGCTTTCCTGAGCAAGTGTGGGATAAACAGAGCAGGCAGTAGGAGGGCACCCCAAGGCTACAGCTTAATGGAGGCGACACATGGCACGGGTATAAGAGCCATGAGGGCTGGAGAAGTCTTCTGAGGAGAAGGACTCTGGAATCCTGCTCAGTGGAGTGGAGCCGGAGGAGGTGGGATGGGGAACATGCCTGCCCGGCTTGCTTTAATGTAAGGTTGCTGTATGCCACAGTAGGGCTGCTGTTAAAAGCAGGAAGGGGCAGAGTGCCCCTCCCTGTGCCAGTGCTCCCACTGGGAGGGGTTTTCAAGTCTGATATGCCCTACTGAGCAAAGAGGGGTCTAAGCTCCAGGCCCAAGGAATGGACATGTAGCCACTGCTGCCTGTGATCAAGGGCAGCCCTTGGGGAAAAGACGCAGGTGTGGCATGCACAAGCTCAGCATAGACTTAGGGTCTCTGTGACCTCACCAAGGACCTGTGCCATCAGAACTAGGCAGGGCTGGAACTGCCTCGGGAGAAGCCAGCTAGCCTTCTTTCCTCTGGTCTAATGAAGGAGCAGAGGCTGGAGAGATGGCTGAGCTGTTAAAGGTGTTTGCTTACAAAACCTGACATCCTGGGTTCGATTCCCCAGCACCCACTGAAAGCCAGAGGCACAAAGTAGCACAAACATCTGGAGTTTGTTCGCAGTGGCAGGAGGTCCTGGTGCGCCCATACTCACCCTCCTCCTTCATGTCTGCTTCTCTCTCATAAATAAATAAAAGCATTTTTGAAAAAAATCAATGAGCTGGTGTCTGATTGGTCCCAGGGGGGCCATGGGGAGGGTGCTGAGGCTCAAGGGTGCAGCAGGCTGAAGTCCAGACTCTACCATGTCTGTCAGAGCCTCCCAGACTGGGACCATTGGGTTCACATGGGCCAGGACTGTCCAGACAATGCCTGGGAATAGAACAGGGCAGGAGTGAGGGCTTTCTTCCGCTCTGACCCCTAGCAGATTAAACATCCTTGGACAGGAGAGACAGGTCTACCTGCTGTCCCTTCGTCCCTCCCTGATACTAGGAAAGGCTGTGGTCTGTGAGCCATAGACACCGAAGGTGTCAGGGTTGCCAAAGCAGCCACGGCAGTGCTCCTGCAGCTCCTGTGGTCCTTCCACACCGGAGCCTCAAGTGTGAAGGAGAAGCTGGCTCCCTGCATTAGCTGGTGATGGCTGGTCCTTTGAGTCGGGGACACTAGCTGGGACTCATTAGGAGGTGGTCACAGTGGCTGTGTTGACACAGACAGCAGTGCTGTGACAAATAGGCAGGCCTCCCATCTGGCTGAGATGTGGCTTGGAGTCCTCCCTGGGGGAGCCAAGGATGGCCCACTGAACAACCCTACGAAAGCCGTTCAAGCCCTGTGGCCCACACGCCTGGGAAAGATGGTGTTGTGGTCACCTTCTTGCTGCTGGGACAAAACACCCAACTAGAAGCAGCGGGGATGGGAGGAAAGGTTTTATTTCAGCTTACAGGTTCAAGGGGGAAGTTTCTTTCTGGCTAGGAAAGCACAGCACACCTGAGCAGGAAGCCGGGCTCACATCTTGTCATGGCCACAGGAAGTAGTTGAGGAAGCTGGCTCTGAAAAGCCAGTGGGCTGGACTAATCAACCTCAAGGCCCGCCCCCAGTGACACAACTCCTCCAGCAAGGCTCCACCTCCCAAAGGCTCCACCAGCTCTGAATGGAGTGTGAGGCTTCTTTACAAACACATGAGACTGTGGGGGAACACTTCACATTCAAGCCATTGCAGATGGGGACAGACACCAGGGACACACTTTCCCCTTGGTCTCTCTTGCCTTCCAGTTGGACTGGAGGCCCGCTCCATGGGAGGGAATACATCCCTGATACTGAAAACTTAAAATAGGGGTAGTCATGAGCCCTAGGGGTGTAACATCTGCTGATGTCTGGATAAATGTATATACTATGCTTATCAAACTGCCCAGTAAGCACGTCTCTTAATATTCATACCCTTATATTAATGCTACTCTCACTTTGGGTAGAGAATCTTCTCTTTTCTTTTTTTTTTTTTCACTTGTATTAAACATGTTTATTTACAACATGGACAGAGAATAAGGGACTATTAAGGCCATTTTCTCAATGTGAAACACTGCAAAATATGTACATAGGTACAACCTAACATAGGCAAAGATTCTAAATACCATCTTTCTTGGCTTAACACAATTGAGTATCAGGATGGGCAGGAAGAGATAGCTTGTCAATAGCACCAAGCCACACCAACAGGGTCATATGCTTTTGCCATTTCATCCAGCTAACCCATAGTACAGCAGTTGAGGTGCATCTTCAACTGGAACAGATGTGCACCACTCCCCAAGACTGCCTGAAGGACACTTCTGTCCCTTCAGTTCCATTTCCAGATTCCCAAGGTCCAGAGTCAAGAATACTTCTAAAAAGATTCACATCACTGGCCCATTAAAGCCAAGGTACATGCCATGGAGACAGTCCAGCAGTAGCTTCCTGGGAATACATCTCACCTACGATGCCTACTGTGTCCAGGGTGGTCCCGCTCATAGCGGTGGCCTGTGCGCTCATATGACCTTGAATGTTCCCGTCACTGATCTCTGTAGTAATGACTTTTCTTCTTGTATTTTCCAGAATTATCTGTCCATTCTCTTGACCGGCTTCGAGAACAGGAGGAGCTCCAGCTATGAGACTTGTGTGTCTTCTGGGTAGAGTACTTGCAGTCCTTGGATTTCCGGGAGCCTTTTACCTCAGACCCTTTGTAGGGAGCGCTACGGTGTCCTGCCTTGGTGGGGAGTCACTGCGACTCCGAGAATGGCTCTGTGACTTGGAGCCACCTGAGGTAGATCCGCTGTCGCTTTTTCTCCTCTTAGGAGAAGCAGACCTAGACAGGGACCTTGAGTAGCTCTGCTCACAGCTTCTGCTCTGGCTTCGACTTTCCTGCCCCTTTGGCAAGCCATTAACAGGGCTATCAGCCTTGGCTTTCTTCGGGCCCTCTACTTTCCTCTTGACATTCTTCAGCAGTGGGGGAAGTTTGCTTCCTTTACCTTCTTTGGGGGAGTCCATCTTGGGAACAGGTGAGAACTCTGCTGTACTCTCTGGAACTGGAGCACCCCCTGGAAGCAGGCCCCTAGCTCATGCCTTTGCTTCTTCCATGGCATGCTTTCTCTTTTCCACTTCACTTTCCAGGTGTGCCAGATCAACCTTTTTCCGTGTATAAAGCTGCAGGATTTTAAAGCAAATTTCTTGAATTTCTTCTTCAGTTGCTCCAAATAAAAGAAACCAATGTGGACAATTGGGTAAAGGGATCTCCAGTGTCTTGGCAGTGAGGTAGATGCAGGCACAGGCAACGCTTTCAGGCTGAAACCACGTGAGGACATCTGTGCGAAGGCTGTCGTTCATGTACTTCCATGAAGTCTGGACCAGGTGTTGGTGACACTCACACTCTAACACCTGAAGGTACATAATGATTATCTTGTGAGGATGCCTCACATGGATGCAAAAGCCCAACTCCTTGAGGACCCGTCTCTCTGCCTTTATGATCTGGTTCTTTAAGTTAACATACTCTTGATCCAGTATAAGAGGCACTGGTTTCTTTTACTCTCTCAGATGTCGAAGGCGATGGAACACATTGATGACATCTCGGATTCGCCTTGGAGCCTCTTCTAGTTTGGAGGCCAGGTGAACACATGCCATAGACACGTGCTCCATGGAATGTTTTACAAAGGACTTGGTGTAAAAGAACTGCTGGAACAACACCTGCCCAGTAGCCATGGCCACCTGTGGCAAGCGGAGTAGAATGCCAGCCGCCTGGATGAGCTCTCAGCCCACCACGTGGAGGCCTGTCTCTGTATCGGTGTCGAGGCCGCTCGACATGGACGGCTTGAAGCGGAGTTTGTTGGCGGGCAGCAAGCAGTTCTCTAAGGTAATGAGCATGCCCAAATACAGCTTCTCCCCGATCAGCAACCCTGCAAATCTGGCGCAGGGGCCCCCAACCCCGAGGTGCAGGCCACAGCCACTGGGACCACGGATGCCGAAGGTCCAGGGGCCAACGCCACCATTTTGAGTCACTGATTCTTTTAGGGCCTCCAAGAATCTTCTCTTTTTGGATGGTAGTGACCTTGGGACCACTCAGAAGGTATCATAGTGCTGGAAAGAAGTGACTGGGATACTGAGAAACATCTCGATCACACCTTCCAAGGCTCAGGGTCTAATGTGGAAGAGGTGGCGGAAGGAATGTAAGAGCCAAAGGAAGGGTAGGACTCCTTACAACGTGCTCCCTCCAGACACAAAATGGCCTGGATATCTATATCCTCATAGGGCCTGACACTACCTACACAAGACCATCATAACAGGAGGAAAAGATCATGGCATCAAAATAAAAGAGAGACTGATTGAGGGCTGGAGAGATGGCTTAGCGGTTAAGCGCTTGCCTGTGAAGCCGAAGGACCCCGGTTCAAGGCTCGGTTCCCCAAGTCCCACGTTAGCCAGATGCGCAAGGGGGAGCACGCATCTGGAGTTTGTTCGCAGTGGCTGGAAGCCCTGGCGCGCCCATTCTCTCTCTCTCCCTCTATCTGTCTTTCTCTCTGTGTCTGTCGCTCTCAAATAAATAAATAATAAATGAACAAAAAAAAATTTTTTTAAAAAAAGAGAGACTGATTGAGATGGGGAGGGGTATGATGGAGAATGGAATTTCAAAGGGGAAGGTGGGGGGAGGGAGGATAATACCATGGGATTTTTTTTATAATCATGGAAAATGTTAATGAAAATTGAGAAAAAAATAAAATTTATTTTTTGTTTATTTTTACTTATTTATTTGAGAGCGAGAGTGGGAGCAAGAGAGAGAGAGAGAATGGGCATGCCAGGGCCTCCAGCCACTGCAAACGAACTCCAGGTGTGTGTGCCCCCTTGTGCATCTGGCTTATGTGGGACCTGGAGAGTCTAACCTGGGTCCTTAGGCTTCAGAGGCAAGTGCCTTAACAGCTAAGTCATCTCTCCAGCCCTGGTCTCTCGTTCTAAAATATATATATTTTTTAGGACAGTCTTACTTTGCACAGGCTGGCTGGCTTTTAACTTATGACACTCCTTGCTGCATCTGCCTTCCAATTTTGGGATTACAGATGTGTGCCACCTACCTGACTCCTCTCAATCCCTCTTAACCCAGACTAAGGCCGGACTTGGTCTGAGACTCACACCATTCTACCCACTGCTGTTCCCCTTGGCCTCCTCCTCTGTGACCTGTCCCTGCCCTGATGAGCCACCCTTCTTCACTGCTTGACAGACAACCTGGCCAGTGTCACAATGCCCATATTTCTTTTTCTCTTTTTCATTTTATTTTTTACAGGTGATTATTTTATTTTCCAGGAAGGCTTAAAATCTAAAATGTTTTTAAATTTTTTTATTGACAGCTTCCATACAGACAAGAAACCATGATAATTCCCTTCCCTCCCCCACTTTCCCCTTCACAAATTCACACTCCATCACATCCCCTCCCTCTCTCCATTAGTCCCTCTTTTATTTTGATGTCATCATCTTTTCTTCCTATTATGAAGGTCTTGTGAAGGTGATGCTAGGCACTTCTAGGTCATGGATATCCAGGCCATTTTGTGTCTGGAGGAGCACGTTGTAAGGAGTCCTATCCTTCCTTTGACTCTTACATTCTTTCCACCACCTCTTTCTCAGTGGACTCTGAGCCTTGGAAGGTGTGATAGAAATAGTTCAATGATGAACACTCCTCTGTCACATCTTCTCAGCACTATGGTGCCTTTTGGGTCATCCCAGTGGTCAGTCACCGCCATCTGAAAAGAGAAGCTTCTCTAACCAAAAGTGAGAGTAGCATTAATATATGGTTATGAACGTTAAGTAAAGTGCTTACAGGGCAGTTTGGGGAGCGCAATATATGCATGTAGCCAGACAAGAACAGGCGTTGCACTCCTAAGAATACACACATTTCTGGAAACACTACCCATCTACCTTTATAGGCCCTTTTCATGCCTATCAAATGGAGCCTGAGGCTCTCCCAACCTGGGAGTGTCCAGAAGCGAACAGATGGCCCTTGATGGCCATTCTCCCTCCAACCTAGTCACTTGTCTTGCCTGACCCACCTTGGTCTCTCTCCTTCCCCCCGTGTCCTCACCTGCTTCTCTCTGGCTCCCCAAGCACTACTGACCAATGGGTCTGCAGTTACAGCACCCCACCAGAAAAGGCTGCCCCCCCCCCCAGCCACAACGGCTGTGTTAGAAGTCACTGCAGGCTCTGCCATTTGGGTGGAGACAGAAGGTCCCCCCCACCCCCGGCCCCGGCTGCTGCTTGAGCCAACAAACTTAGGAATGGGTGGTTACCACTTGAGCCACCACAGGGTAAGCACATTTCACAGGGGGTCTCATTGCACTGGGTCCCGCTTGTAGAATCACACTGGCTGCACTCAAGACAGGAACAGCCTGAGCTGACAGGATCGCCTCGCTGATAATAACCAGTCCAGGCCCTGAAGCTAAGCAGTGAAGAGAGGCATGGGGACCAAGGTGTATAGACAGTGCTCATGTCCTCCAGGGGCCCTACCATGCCCGCTTCTTATATCTCTGCTTTATAACTCAGAACGGAGAGAACAAAACCCCAGGGCCAAGGTGTGTCCTTGACCAGGCTTGGGAATCATGGAGCTGGGGTTGACGTGGCCCCAGTCCGAGCCACTTTATACTGTTCATGAGTTGCCTTGCTGCCGTTCCCACCCACTCATATTTTTTTCTCTTACCATGATCCACATTCCCCAGGATGCCTTGCCCTCCAGCCCCCTGGCAGCTTTATCTAGTGGTAGGTATCCGTGAAGCCTAGTGGGGAAGAACAGCCAGGGTACGCTCCCTCCTAATTGGCTTCTGGTAGCTTCTCTGGTAGTGACCTGTGTCTCCCACAGCTCCACTAAGTAGAACCCCCTCTGTGGCCCCAGATCCATCGGTGAGCCCCCATTGTGGTGCTCGATGCTGCTACGTGCCCTAGTTTCTGGGCTCTGGTGATACTGGGTCAACAGAAGCTAAAATCTCGCTTGTATCATTGGACAGCCACCGGCTGGTAACAGTGAATGCTGTGTGGGAGAATAACTGTAGGCCATCCCCTTACTGAAGGAAGCTCAAGGAGTCTCCATCCATCCAGGAGGAGGGGTAAGGAATACAAGATGCGCACTGCTCCAGTGTCACTGGGTGTGGCCACCAGCCCGCAGTGGCTGCCATGTTTTCACCAGCCACACTGTTGGTACCACTCTCTGGGAGCTCTAGACAGAGCCCAGCAAGGGATAGAGCTGGCTGGTGCTCGGGGTAAGACCACACTCTTGCACCGTGCACTCACACTTGGCCACCCTGATGAGCACAGAGGTGGATCCCCATTGGGGCCACACATCTCTGTGGCTCTGTCAGCCTGCCCAGGGCAGATCCTGAGAGATGCTGGGAGAAGTTAAGCCCGGTTCTCACCACCCCTGAGGAGACCTGGCAGTTGGCAGATAGGAGTGAGCTTCCTACCATCCCCTCGAGAGGACAATCGTGTCACTCTGGGGAATGGGAAATGGAGGGGAGTCTGTCAACAAGCCAGAGGACCCAAGGTGGCAAAGAGACCTCAAAGGGATTGTCTTGAGGGACAGCTTTTCCACCAGAGAAGTGGGCCTGGGAGAGCTAAGCATCTGTAGGAACAGACGGTCCCTGCTCCTGGGTCCCCTGCGCTGTACTGAGTAACTCTAATGGTCCAGTGTGGAATAACATCCCAAAGGATATGGGCTCATGGGAAACAGTGGTAACTGGAAGAACACACACACACACACACACACACACACACACACACACACACACACACAAGTTCCCCTTTGAGGCTAAAACTTGCCACTTCCTAAGGATAGTCCAGAGGGCTTTCCCTCCAGAGTTGCATGGCTTCCCAGGGACCGACTCCTGGTGGCTGTCCCCTGGCGCTGGCCTTATCTTTTCCTACCATTGCACTGCCACAGTGTCGGGATCTAAGAGCAAGAGTGCTGCCTGAGCCAGCCCACCCCACAGCCTTCCCTGGGGCACTTGGGCTAGGCCTGGACCCTTCTGGTGAAGCATGACAGTCAACCTCTCAGAAACAAATGACTCACAGGATACCCATACCAGCATCTGCCCCGCCCGAGCTCTGGGATTGATCTAGCATTACCTAGTGCTCAGTGGTTAGAACTCACTCTGAATGTGGAATAAAAGGAAATTGACCCTCTGAAGCAGGAGGGAGAGAGAAGAGAGAACAAGAAGGAGGAGGAGGGGAAGGAGACGACAAAGAAGAGGGGAGAGGACAAGAAGTGAGGGGAGGAGAGGAGAAGGGAGGGAAAGAGAAGGGAAGACAGGGAGGGGAGGAGAGTTGAGAAGATGTAAGACTTTATTCTGTGGCTTCTAACCCTATGAGACTCCCAATGTCTTCCAGCTGCTCATAGGCCACAGCCCAACTAAAAAAAAGCCCCTTTCCTCATCTAAGTGACAGTTTGGAGGAACAGAAATGAAAACACTGAAATTGAGGTTGGGGAGATGGCTCAGTGGTTAAAGATGGTTACCACAATGCCTTTCAGCCTAGGTTCAATTCCCCAGCTACCCATGTAAAGCCAGACAGACATTCATTTGCAGCAGCAAGAGACCCTGACACACCCATACATGCATGCACGCACGCACACACACACACATGCGTGTAAGTAAGAAAAAATAAAAATAAACTTCAATCATTTTTGTTTAAAAAAAAAAACATGGGGCTGGAGAGATGGCCTAGTGGTAAAGCGCTTGCCTGTGAAGCCTAAGGACCCCGGTTCGAGGCTCGGTTCCCCAGGTCCCATGTTAGCCAGATGCACAAGGGGGCGCACGCGTCTGGAGTTCGTTTGCAGTGGCTGGAAGCCCTGGCGTGCCCATTCTCTCTCTCTCCCTCTATCTGTCTTTCTCTCTATGTCTGTCGCTCTCAAATAAATAAATAAATAATGAACCAAAAAAAAATAATAATAAAAATAAATAAATAAATAAAAAAACATGGACAACACAGCAGCAGAGACGCACAGACTTTAAACAACAGGCACAGAACCTGCCTCTAGACCAGAAAAATCTAGAATTGGCTTGGGACAGGGCAGGATCGCCAAAGCTGGGACACTGGATCTTCTTCAGCTGTTCACAGATGGCCTCCCTTCACCTGCCCTCCAGGTGTGTCAGCTGGGGGAGACAGAAACTACTGGAGGAATGTTGTACAGGAGTTGAATGGCCACAGATGGAGCCAGCCAAAACCAAACAGCTCAGGAATTCTGAACCCCTCAGAAAGCTGTCACACCCTAAGACTGAAGAAGCCACCAGAGAAAGTGTGCTGTGGGCTTTCACTCCACATGGAGTATGGCTGGAGCTGTGGTGAGGTGACATCCTTGCTGCTCTGCTTCTCCTCCTCTTTATTTATTTATTTGGAAGGAGAGAAAGAGAGAGAGAGGGGCTGGAGAGACGGCTTAGCGGTTAAGCGCTTGCCTGTGAAGCCGAAGGACCCCGGTTTGAGGCTCGGTTCCCCAGGTCCCACGTTAGCCAGATACACAAGGGGGTGCACACATCTGGAGTTCATTTGCAGAGGCTGGAAGCCCTGGCACGCCCATTCTCTCTCTCTCCCTCTATCTGTCTTTCTCTCTGTGTCTGTCACTCTCAAATAAAAATAAATAAAAAATTTTAAAAAAAGAGAGAGAGAGAGAGAGAGAGAGGAAGGGTGCTCCAGGGCCTCCAGCTACTGCATGCAAACTCCAGATGCGTGCACCACTTTGTGCGTCTGTGTTTACATGGGCACGGGGGACTCAAACCCGGGGCATTAGGCTTTGCAGGCAAGGACCTTAACCTCTAAACCATCTCTCCAACCCTCCTCCTCTGTAATCTGCTCTCACATCCCACTGGCTGAAGCTACTTGGGAAATGGTGTCCCTCCAGGCAGAGGAGTGAGGGACTTGCCCTCTTTCAGTATCCTTGGGAAAGGATGGGAGGTCAGACTGGTCCAGCTTGGATCTCATGCTTATGGACCGACATGGAGAGTGAATCTAAAGGAAATCAAGTATTGTCATCAAATGTGGTGACTAATTTCACCTTGATTTAGAAACAGCTAGAAAATTAGCGAGGCACACCTTTGGGCATTGTGTAAGGGAATTCCCAGAGAGGTTGAACTGACCAGGGAAGACTCACTCTGAATGTGCACACCACTATCCCCACGGCCCCGCCTAAGATGAAGAGACGTCTAACAAGTCCCAGTGAGGATCCAGACAGCTGACCAGCACCCTCAAAGCAGTCCAAGTCATCTAAATCAGAACAGAAGTGCCGCCACAGCTGAGAGCAGCCTGGTGGGCGGAGCCCGAGAAGAACCCCGGAGGCTGTCCTCTGGCCCTCATGTGCATTCACACACATGAGCATGTGCACTGTATTCCCAACAGTTTCACTCAGACTAGCATCATAATTATAAACGCAGGCTGGAGAGATGGCTTAGAGGTTAAGGCACTTGCCTGTGAAGCCTAAGTAACCATGTTCCACTCTCCAGGTCCCATGTAAGCCAGATACCCAAGGTGATGCAAGCACGCAAGGCCACACATGCACATGCATCTGGAGTTTGATTACAGTGGCTGGAGGTCCTGGGGTGCCTTCTCTCTCTCTTGCTCACACTCACTCTCTTGCATTAAAAAAAAAAGGCCGGGCTGGAGAGATGGCTTAGTGGTTAAGCACTTGCCTGTGAAGCCTAAGGATCCCCGTTCGAGGTTCTATTCCCCAGGACCCATGTTAGCCAGATGCACATGGGGGTGCACGCATCTGGAATTCATCTGCAGCGGCTGGAAGCCCTGGTGTGCCCATTCTCTCTCTCTCTCTCTCTCTCTCTCTGCCTCTTTCTCTGTCACTCTCAAATAAATAAATAAAAATAAACAACAACAAAAAAAGGCCGGTTTGTTGGCCTTCCCTCAAAAAAAAAAAAAAAAAAAAAAAACTTATGAAACACTGAGCCAGGCATGGTGGTACACACCTTTAATCCCATAACACAGAAGGCTGAGGTGGGATAATCATTAGTTCAATGCCAGCCTGGACTATGGAGTGAGTTCCAGGACAGCTTGGGCTAGAGTGAGACCCTGTCTCAAAACATTTTAAAAAATACAAAAGAAATTATGAAAATACTTAGGTAGAAATATTGCAAGATGTGTTTAAAGTCTGTATGCTGATTTTAAACCTCAAAACTGCTGGGAGAAATCAAAGACCCCAATAAATAGAAAGCCCCCTTAACCAAATTGTTAAGACGTCAATTCTCCCCTAAGGGATCGATATGTGCAAATCAAGATCCCAGCGTGATCTTGGTGGAAATCGGCAACCCAATTCTAAAATTGATATGTGGAAGTGAAGAGACTAGAACAGCTAAAGTGATTTTGTAACAAGAGGAACAAAGAGGACCCCAGTATTCGACTCTGAGACTTCCTGTAAAGCTGCCTCCTGGAGAGGGGAGGTCCAGGAGAAAGCTTAGACACATCGATCAGTGGGTCGTAACAGAGCCTGAAAATAGACCCACGCGTTTATAGGCAATCAATTTTTTTTACCGAGGTGCAAAGGAAATTCAATGGAGAAGGGCGTCTTCCAGCAAACAGGGCTGGAACAATTAGACAGCCATATGCTAGGGGAGGAGAGGGAGGGGGAGAAGTTGGGGTAGGGAGAGGAAGGGGAGGAGAATAAATTCAAGCCATTTCTTTTTGTTTTCACATTATAGCCCAGGTTGGCCTTAACTTGGTAGCAATCCCCCTGATTCTACCTCCCAAGTGCTAGGATTACAGGCTTGAACCACATGGGGAAACTAACTCAAGCTCTAACTCATAGACCTCAGGGCAGGCTCAGAATGTTAAATTTTCCAAAGAAACTGTAGGTGAAAATCTCAGAACTTGAATCCAGAATATATAAAGAATATTCAAACCACAGTCATAAGAGAGCAAATGACCCAATTTTTAATTGAATTTATTTGTGAGCAGAGAGAGAGAGAGAGAGAGAATGGGTGCGCCAGGGCCACTAGAAACAAACCCTCAGACCCATACAACACCTTGTGCATCTGGCTTTACATGGGCACTGGGCAATTGAACCCAGGTCATTAGGCTTTGCAAGCAAGAGCCTTAACCACTGAGCCATCTCTCCAGCCCCCAAATAAACCAATTTTAAAATGAACACAAGGGGGGAAATAAAACTAAGAAAGAGCCAGGCATGATGGCACTTGGAGGTAGAGACAGAAGGATGATGAATTCAAGATAATCTTCAGCTACATAGTAAGTTTAGAGACCCTGTCTCAAGCAAACAAAAACAAATAACAAATAATTAAAAATAATATGAGTGAAACCTGGCCGGGCATGGTGGCGCACACCTTTACTCCCAGCACTCAGGAGCAGAGGTAGGAGGATCATTGTGAGTTTGAGGCCACCCTGAGACTACATAGCAGATTCCAGGTCAGCCTGGGCTAAAGCGAGACCCTACTTTGAAAAATCAAAATCAGGTAAAATAAATGAATGCAAGATTGGAACAGACCCTTCTTCAAGAAAAGTCATGAACAGGGGACTATGGGAACACCCTGATGCCAGCACACATGTCAAAATGGCTAACGTCAACCATGAGAATGAAGAGCAGCTGAACAGCCACACCAGTGATGCAGAATGGGACATAGGACACGACTCCAGAAAATAATTCGACGGCTCCATGTCAAGCTAAACATCATCCACCCAGTGGCCTGCGAATCTTCTCTGGATACTCAGTCTATGTCCACACACAGCCCACCAATGTCTGTGGGTGTTTACTCATGGTCACGCAAGGCCTCACTCCCCAAGGAAGTGAATGAACTAACTCCCATATGTGTACATAGCAGCCCATTGGTCTGTCGTGAAAAGCAGTATTGAGTAGAGAGTGGCAGGTGTTCTGGGTCCATTTACACGGCCGCATTATGAGAGGGCAGAAGACAGAAACTGGCTGGTGTACGCCCGGTGCGCGTACAAAGAGACCGCGGTGATAGCGGGCTCCAGGGAGGTCTGGGATGACTGGGCTGGCCCTCGCAGGCTTGGTGACTGGGTTGGCCATATGTGTTGATCAGTGTTTGCTAAGCTACAGTATCTGAAACAGAAAGAAGAACTAAGATCGCAGCCTTTCCCAGAAGCACCTTACCCCAGGGCTGGGCTTGCCTGTGCCAACTTAGGCACTCCTTAGCAAGTTTAGCTGATACCTAGTTTGGTTAGACCACCAGGACCTGGGTGGCAGGGAGGGAGCAGCAGGGGTGTGTACATTCGGCCGGGGCCTTGTTTGAAGGACGGGCAGTGGGGTCATCATCACCCTGGCAGGTCCTTAATGTGAGAGGAGACAGAGCACAAGCGGGCAGAACAAATGCCAAATGTAGGTGGGAGGGAAGCAACCAGAGATGCAGGAGAATTTTTTTCAGACGAGATCGGGCACGTTCAGGGTGGTATGGCCGTAGACAAGGAGAATTTTTTCAGAAAGCAACTCAAACTCGGTCTGACTGAGGTGATCAGTGCCCAGCGGAATGGAGAGGGTGCAGGAGAATCACCAGAAGCAGCAATGTTTGAGCAGGCATGATGGACCCACCTGTAATCCTAGCATAAAGCAGAAAGGCCACACATTTATAACCAGCATAGGCTACATACCACAACCCTGTTGAAAGAAAGACACAGGAAGGGAGGAGAGGGACAGGGAAGGTACAAACGCACTGGAAAGATGGCAGTGCCTCAAGAGACAGGGCCTGGGGAAACAGCAGGGTAATTGCAGAGGGGGATTATTTTCTCAGGAAGTGACATACAGCCCAGACCCCAACGAAGAGTACCACAGGAATAGGGGCAGGAGAAAGGACTCACACAGCTGCCGTTGCCCTATGAGGGGACCACAACAGAGGCAGCCAGTGGGGAGCCTGGGAGCTATGGCTATACTTGCTCCAAGTGCGGGACAAGCCACACCAGCTCCATGGATAGGAAGGCAGATCCTAGGCACACTGTAAGAGGGCCCCCCAGGTGCATAGGAAACAGAGGGGAGGGAGGGCAGGGGACATGGGATGCAGAGATGTTTCCCCCGGCCCCAGACAAGGACTGGCTGGACACACAGATGAGGCTGGTCTGTGGCTTTAGAGTTCACTGGCGGGTTAGTCTTGGATCTACCCCCCGCCCCAGGGATATCAGGTAGTCACCTTTCCAGGAAGATCACTAATTCAGGGGCAAAGGAGGAAGCTCTAGCTAGACTCTAGGGCTCTGCCCTTGGGATATTAGCATCCTGTATGTACACACGCGTGTTATGTGCCTGTGGTTCCCTTAGCAGCCCTGGGACAATCCACACAGCCCCACAAGCCTGTGCGCTTTGTTTTACAGGTGCTCAAATAGGCTCATGGGTTAGGCAGATGGCTCAGTAGGTAAAATGTTTGAAATGCAAGTGTGAGGACCTAAACGGAGATCTCCAGCCACTCATATAAAAGCCAAACATGATCTCGTGCTGGGGAGGTGGAGATAGGAGGCTAGCAGCTTGCTGGCTAGCTAGTCTTGTTGAACTGGTGAGCTCAAGGTCTGTGGAGAGAGAGACCTTGTCTCCAAGAATAATGTTGGAGATCTTTTGAGGAGGATAACTGATGATAACTGCTGTCAGCTTCTGACTTCTACACATGTGCGCCTGCACACACATATACAAGGGAAGGAAGAAAGGAATGGAGGGAGGGAAGCAGGGAGGAGAGGAGAGAGGAAGGAAGGAAGGAAAGAAGGAAGGGAGAGAGGGGAGGAAATGAGAGAGGGAGGAAGGAAGGAAGGGGGGAAGAAGGAAGAAAGAAAAGAAGGGAGGGAAGGAGGGAGGGAGGGAGAAAGGAAAGCTAGAAAGAGGTGGCAACATTTGTTTCACCAATGTGCAGGTGGCAGAGACTGAGCCAGAAATGGAACCATATCTAAAAACCTGACAGTCCCGTGTCCTTTCCAAATATGTTTTTTTATTTTCTTATAATTTAAATTTCCAGTGTGCAAAGGCATCATAGCACCCAGATCCCCAGTCACCCTCTAAGCAACTGATCAGGCCGCCTGCGCCTCCCTGGCCTGGGGTCCCCTCTGGAAGAAGCTACCCAGTCAGGCAGCAGACACAGCTCTGCAGCAGGGCATGGTATTTCCAGGCGGCAGAATTAATAGGACAATTCCCCATGCAGAACTTAGCTGGCTCCCGTGCTAAATTAGCATAGATAAATATTTTTGAGAGCGAAGGGAGAATAATGCATTTTGCAACAAAGCTGGAGAGCAGCCCCGTGCGGCCCAGGCCCCTGAATCTGGGTGAAATGAATTTGCACCTGGCGTAATTGAAGGCGCCATGGTCCTCCGTGACTGGGAGCAGGACCTAGCCAAGCGGATAAATTCCCTCCACTTGTGCAGAGCTAATGGTTGTCAAGAGGCTGAGCCCCAGGGAGGCTGGGGGAGGGGCAGGCTATGCTGGGGAGCAGGTGGAAGTGTGCGGACAAAGACTGCCAGGCCTGTGAGGGACAGGCACATCAGTATGCATGCATGAGGCCACATGCCACACATACTCATGCCACATATACATATGCCACACACACACAGTGCCACACATGACTGGCCCCAGCTTCACTCTACGTGATTGCCAAGCCCCGAGTGGATCAGAATGGGTTGTTAGCTACCCCAATTGGCTGCCAGGAGGGTGTGACACCCATACTCTACTACCAGCCCCATGAAAACCATGATGCTCTGGGAACTCCCCAAAGAATGGCCCTCAGGCCCAGGTTTGCAATTCTGACTTCCCTGCGTCCTTCCAAAGCTGTGTAACCAGCCTCTGCTATTCCCTAGCCCTTGCCTCAGAGTCCTTCAGGTCTGACCTGTGAGTTGTCATAAAAGACCCCCACTGCCTGCAACATCTCCCTAAGATGCCCCAAGGAAGCGATTGAGGGCCAGCACACACCAATTTGGATCTGTCAGCTATTAACACTACATGGCTTTCAAACCAGCCAGTAAATGGCCCTTGCCCTGTACCCCTAAACATCTGGCTACCCTGAAACTCAGGAGGACCTCTGGCCTCTGCTGAATACATGGCACCAAGGGGTGTGGCCCAGGAGTTCTGCCAACATAGGTTCCTGCATACCAACCGCACTGCACATATTTTGAACATGTCCCCGAGGAGGAAGAGCTTAGGCCCCTGTAATCACCCTCAACCCCACACCCAGATGACAGCCAGCTGAGATGGAGAGGGACACCAGACATCATGAACCAAGATGACATCTCACCTCTCCTCCTCTCTAGCCCACATAGTCATAGGAGGACTCCCCACATCTGATTACAACATGGCATGGTCTTCCTCCCTCCCTAGTCCTGGAGCTCCCTTAATAACTGGTCCCTGCTGACAGTTGTCCATGACAGATAGAGCCCAGGTTATTCCATCGATGCTTGGAAGCAAGTGAGGGGCAACCAACCCAAAACCAAAGAGGAGGTTACTGGAGACCCTAGAGGAGCAGCCATGCTTGGGGCTGGACCCCATCCCAGCCTGGGACTCAGCGGCCACAGAGCACACACTCTGCAGCTGCAGCGCTGGCAGTAGCTGGACCTGGCATCGTGCCCCCACCCCCCGATCCCAGGGATAAAAATGTAAGGCAGCCAGCCACAGAGACTCCATGGAGGAAGCACAGGCCTGGGAGCAATTGCCCTTCTGGGCTCACAGCCCCACTCTACCCTTGCTCAGAGCAGAGCTTGTCCAGGCAACTATCTATGGCCATGGCTCTCAACACGTGGAAAGGTCAGAACTCTTTGACCCCCACCCCCAACACACACACACAGCCCCAGTGCTCCCTGCTGCCCACTTTCTTACCCTGAAATGCTCTGCTGGAGGAATGTAGAATCTCGGGCAGGAAAGGGAGCAGCATGAGAGCCAGTGTGGGAAGACACGGGCATCCCAGAATTCAACTGAGCTCCCCCACGATGCATAGGCCTGTGGGGAAAGTAAGGCTCCTTTGCCTGTGAGTCCACCCAACAGACCACTCACCCAAGGAGGCTCTAGGTTCAGGAACCACGGCTCCGGTATAAGTTAGCTGCACCAGGACAGGGGACCACACAAGATAAAAGACTCAATTTGGGGGCCAGAGAGATGGCTCAGCCAGGAACGTCACTTCCTTGCCAAGCCAGATGATCTGGGTTTGGATCTCCAGTACCCGCACAAAGTGGTGCGTATGTCTGGAGTCCTTCTGCAGCGGCAACGGGCTTTAGTGTGCCCATTCTCTCTCTCTCTCTCCCTCTCTCTCTCTCTCTCCATCTCTTGTAAATGACTTGGCCAGTAAGCAGAAGCCCCAGGAGGGCTCTATGGGGACAGCCTCACTGGACTGCTGGTGCAGCTCTTTGTGCCACAAGTTTTGTTATTTAAACGTCACTGTGAGGCCAGGCTCTAACCACTGAGCTCATTTCACCTCCATAACAACCAGTATCTGAAGCAGGTCCTTCTATCTTTCATTAGCACCGAGAAGCTGAGGCTCAGAAAGGGGAAAGAGACTTGGACACAGTCCCACCACTCCTGAGCGGCACAGGCAGAGCCAGAATTCAAACCGGGCTTTCTGATTCATCTCCAGGGGTTTGTGGAGAAGCCCCAGGGCAAGCTTGTGCTTCTTACCCCCAGATGAAAGCTACTATGCACACTCTTGAACCAGGCCCCTCTGCTGCTGACATCTAGCTTCTGCCAGGCAGATCAGCTAAGCATGAGGAAAATCACTATCTCGGCCAGGATTAGGCTCAGTAATACACACTTCCAGAGACCAGGGTCTGGATACCTGCTCTGTCATGCTGGGCACAGGGATTTCTGACGGTAGGCAGCATAGTAACTTCCTCTGACCTTCTGAAGGCAGTGTCTGTCCATCCATCCACCCAACCCACCCCCACATCACATCCTTTCAGCGATCTCTCTGGGGACCAGGGCGTGGGTGGCATATTAGGTTGCAGAAAGAGGCCCCACTGTTGGTCCAGTGATTGCGCACTCCTAAGCCTGCTGCAACCTGTTCTTGGTGGGCTCCTGTTGCTATCCATGAGCCCCAGGCTAAACACACTCTTATGGACACGCATGGTGGTGGCTCTGCCAGCTCTGAGGTCTTGGTCTCCACCTGTGCAATGGGCACTGGGGTATTTAGGGAGAACAGAGATGGTGTACTCAGCACACAGAGAATCATTGGTGGTGCTGAGATCTGGGAGGGGCTCACAAATGCTGCATGGGAGCCAATGGTAAACCTGGACAGCCAGGTAAGGGCCACTGAGGTAGGGACCCCCACTGTAAAAGCAAGGGCAGTGGCAGGGATGGCAGAACTCATTAGGCTCAGAGCCCCTCACCTGAGGCCAGTGTGGGGCACACAGGCTGCTCATCAAAGGAATACTAGGCTCTGCCCTGCTCGGGGGACAGGGAGAAGGACTCCTGAGGATGCTGGGCAGCTTTTGTGTGTGTGAGAGAGAGATGTCCTTTCTGTGGGCCAGGGCCTCAGGGAGGGGAAGCCCGGAGGCAGAAATAACAAACAGACCCAATTTCCCCAAATCAACCTGTCACTACAAAGAGACATAAAGGAAGAGGCCTGGCCAAAGCTGACCTTCTGTTTACATTTTCCCAGGCAACAGGGAGTAATTGCTGGTATCCTAAGGAGCTGTCTTAGGCCTCCCCTCCTCCCAGCGCTCCTGGTCCTGCTCAAGCGCAGCCAGGGATGACACCAGAAGCTTGAGGCACACTAAGTGGTTACTATGGTGTCAGGCTGAAATTATGAATCTCAGAGGCGGCCAGCAAGGAGGCAGGAGGCAGGCGCACACTCGCAGGGGAAGCGCCTTGCGTGTCAATACCAGAAACATCGTGCTTGCGAACAAGCTTGAGGGGCATGGAGATGCAGTTAGAGGTTCGAGACACCTCACCTCCTCCCCAAACACTGGCCCCTCTACCCGCTACTCTGAGGCTGTGGATCCCTGCCCCAGCCTGCCCATAGAAGCATAGAGAAAGGAAGGTCCCTTCCCATCGCAGTCTGGAAGATTCTCTCACCCTGACACACATGGGTACAAGATTCCTTCTCCCATCTCAACAGCCATCACCCTAGTCCCATGCCTGCTTCCAGATGAGAACCCCAACCCCCGCTCTGACCTTGACACCCACATTCCTACATCCTCCACCCCCCATGCACTCCATCCTGTCCTATATCCTCCTTCATACACTCTATCTCCCAGAAACCAAGACGCCTCTTATGTCTTTGCATAAAGGTGGCACACAGGGCTCCCAAGGTCTCAGGTGGGATATGACAACTCTTCCTCATTCCTCCTTCTATGGGGGACCCAATTCCTAGAGTATTTCATCACATCTGTCTCTGGGAAAGACGGCAGTGGTTGTGCTACAGAGATGGTTTTTTTAAAATATTTTATTTAGCCGGGCGTGGTGGCACACGCCTTTAATCCCAGCACTCGGGAGGCAGAGGTAAGAGGATCACCGTGAGTTCAAGGCCACTGAGAATGCAGAGTGAATTCCAGGTCAGCTACAATGAGACCCTACTTCAAAAAAACCATATATATATATATATATATATATATATATATATATATATATATACACACACACACACACATACATATATATATATATATATGTTTGCAAGCAGAGAGGGACAGAGAATGAGAATGGGTGTGTCATGGCTTCTGGTTGCTGCAAATGAACTCCAGATGCATGAACCCCTTTTGTGCATCTGGTTTATGTGGGTACTGGGGATTCAAACCTAGGTCATTAGGCTTTGCAGGCAAGCACCTTAACCACTGAATCATCTCTCCAGCCTCTGAGATGGTTGCCTGACCAGACTTGATATTTCTATCTACTTTATCAAGTGCTTTTTTTTTTCCCCAAAGAATTATCTTTCACTTTCGGAGCTCAAGCCGATCATTGTTTTATTCTATTTCATTAGTTTCTGCTCCTTTTCTTCATTAATTTCTTCTGTCGGCTTTCTGTAGATTTATTTTGATGTTCATTTCCTTGCTTATTGAGGTAAAAGCTTCGTCCTCTGGTCTTTTCAGTCTTTCTCTGTCTAATGACTGCATTCAGAGCCATTAATTCTCTTCTAAGTGCCACACTGCTTGGGTGGCATCCTGGGTTGTTTTTTTTTTTTTAATAGAGACTTTATTGTCGCTCATTTCCAAATCATTGATAACTCAGTTTTGATTTATTGTTTAATTCACATTATTTAGATTTGTTTTTAAATTTATAAGTGGCCAGATTTGGGGATGCCTCCCTCTTGCTCATACCCATTTTTTATTCACATTGTCCTTGGAAATGTGGCTGGCATGATCTTTTTAAATTTTTTTTGAAAATTGGTTTTAGGAATCAAAGGTAATATAAAAATATTTCTCTCTGTGAAAGCCAATCAATTCAGAAGTGTGCAGAATGAACCGTAAGAGTTCTTGTGCAATAACGTGCGTTCCTCTCTACTTTCTTTGTCCCTGCTCGCTTGGAGCTAGCCTTTGTGAACAGCTGACAGCGTCCTTCAGTTCTATTTTTGAAATCTACATATGTGTTTATATATTTATCTTTGGGGTTTCTATGCTGGTGTTTAGCTAATGCTTTGTTAGTTCTGGCCTTCCATTTATTGCAAGTAAATGGATTTTTGTTTTCAAACAAATGCAGGCATTTGGTTTTTCATTGCTATAGCAGAGTACCTGAGGCAGGCTGCATTAGAAAGAAGAGAGATTTATGGATCTCAGTGTGTTGGAGGCTGATAAGGAAGCATCATATCATGGCAGGAACATACATGCATCTTCATCAACATGAAAGTCTCACTTCTTCCTCCAAAGCCACTGGATTCAGCCTAATCTAATCTGAATGCCTCCCTGAAGAGCCCACCTGCAATCATCACCAGGCTACGTAAAGTCTGCACCCTCCTTATATCATTTAACACACGTCTTTGGTGATTCAAGGCCTGTACGAATGCGTGGGGCCAGATCACAGTCACGTCACTGCACCACTGCTCGTTTCCAGGTCATTTTAACCTTCAGCTTTGATGAACCTTTTAACTGGAGTTGTTTAGAAGTTTTCTCAAATTCACAGTTGCGTAAGTTTGAGATTGAAGGGGAAGATGGAAAACTTCTCAACTCTCCCTCAGAGAATGACGCAAAGAAATCAAAAAGAAAATAAAATGTGTAATATCTCACATTAATGGTTTTCCAAAAGCATGAATAAAATATGAATAAATTACACCCATGGTATAATCAAAAGATTAACATGCTGTGATGAAATGGGCTATAACCCAGGAGTCAAAGGACAGCATAACGTAGTCTGCTATGCCAAGAGACTACAAAGAAAACTGACAAGATTGCTTAGGTGGAGATCCCCAAAGAGGTGGCTGATAAAATTTCACATCCATTTCTGACTGGTAAACATATTCTAGGTATAGAAGGGGATTTTCTTAATTCAATCCATTGCCTATTGGGGACTTGTAGCAAGCCTGATGTTTAGTGAAACTTGAGACCCGTTCCTCAGGGAGTCATAAAGGAAGCTTGGAAGGCCATTTCCACCCACTGCTTCGACAGCTGGAGAGTACAGAAAGTGCCCCTAATCTGTGTTTTCTTGACTCTGCTATCAACAGTGGCCTGAAAATCCTAAGTGGGAACTTGCAAATAAACAATTTCCAAGTTTTTAAAACATAATTTTATTTATTTATTTGCAAGCAGAGAGGGAGAGAAGAGAGACAGAATGGTCATGCCAGGGCCTCCAGCCACTGCATGTACCACTCTGTGCATCTAGCTTTACGTGGGAAATGGGGAAAAGAATCTGGATTTTCAAGCTTTGCAGGCAAGAGCCTTAACCACTGAGCCATCTCTCCAGCCCAATTTCCAAGTTTTAAATTGCACAGCGTCCCAAATAGCAGAATAAACTCACACTGCCTAGACATGAGTGTATCCATGCTATATAACCTCCCATTAGCTGTCTGAGACATGCTGTTTCTTTCTCTTTCTTTCCAGTTTTCATGTCCTCTAATTTTATTTTTTTTATTTTTAACTTTTTTAAGTTTTTGATTGACAACTTCCATAAATATAGATAACACACCATGATCCCCTCCCACCGCTCCCCTTTTCTCCCCTCCCAAATCCTCCCTCCGCTGAATCCCTTCTTTCCCACTAGTTTCTCTTCTATTTTGATATCATCATTTTTCTCTCCAATATGCAGGTCTTGTGTAGGTAGTGTCAGCCGCTGTGAGGTCATGAATATCAAAGCTACTTTGTGTATGTATAACAGCATTGTAAGCAGTGCTCGCCTTCCTTTGGCTCTTACATTCTTTCTGCCACCTCTTCTGCAGTGGTCCCTGAGCCTTGCAGGGTGAGATAGCGATGTCTCACTTAGTCCTGAGCATCCCACTGTCACTTCTCAGCTCTTTGATGCGCTTTGCGGCACCCCCAGTGGTCACCAGCATCTGAAAGGAGAAGCTTCCCTAACCAAAAGTGAGAGTAGAAAGCTGTTTCTATATTGCTGTGCCTGTGTTCAGACAATCCTTATTTTACTTAACACTGACCCCAGAGCATAAGTGTTATAATGCTGGCAATTTTTTATACAGGATTTTATGGCTTGATCTTAAAATTTCCCAAAGACCACGCGCTACAGGCATGGTCCGCAGCCTGCATGCAACACTATTGGGTGAGGTGGAGCCTGCAGGAGCCGAGACTCAGAGGAAGAAAGTCGTTCACAAGAAGGCATGCCCACCTTTCCCTTGTCTGCTTCCAGGCTTCCAGGCTTCCAGGCTTCCATTCAACCTCACCACAGACAACGCAATGGACGCAATGGACAAGGAGACTGAGCAGAAGCCCATGTGCCGAGGTAACCTGTTCTTCCTTTCAGGTGCATATCACAGGTATTGTACTGGGATGGAAAGCTGCCTCTCACAGTGTCCTGAGTTACTGGCATCCATCTTTATCTCCTCAGGCCTAATTTAGAAATTAACTGTCGCATATCTGTGCACAGGGTGAAACACTGTATGTACACGGCTCAGTATTATAGTAGGTTTCAGTTCGCAGGCATCACCAGGGTCTTAGAATAGATTCCCCATGGATAAGATGCCACTGTCCCTACCAGGAGTAGCTGAATTCTCCTCTGAGTTCAGGTGGCCCTGGTGACTTGTACTGACAAGCAGAAGTCATGCGCCGGGGCCTCAACATTGTCTTCAGAAGGCCTACACAAAGATGAAACTCTCAGGAAAGAAAAATAAATAAATAACTGTCAGTGTCCAAGAGGTGCCCTCACCTCCCTGGAAAGTCTAGAGCAAAGCCGGGCGTGGTGGTGCATGCCTTTAATCCCAACACTCGGGAGGCAGAGATAGGAGGATCACCATGAGTTCGAGGCCACCCTGAGACTACATAGTTAATTCCAGGCTAGCCTGGGCTAGAGTGAGACCCTACCTCGAAAAACCAAAAAAAAAAAAAAAAAAAGAAGAAGAAGAAAGAAAGAAAGTCTAGAGCAAGTCCCAAGTTCAGTGTGCAGCCAGACCTATCCAGACAAGCCAAGAGCCACCACCAGTTGGGGCAGACTTTGGGGAAAGAAATGTATTCCATTCACAATAACAACCAAACTGTGGAAATATTAGTGACAAATAGAAGGAGATCTACCTGAAACAAAGGGTGAAACTCAAAAGACAAAAACGTAAGTAAGTGGAGGGCTATAGCGCATTCTTGGACAAAGAGATCAATTCTCCCCCAGACGAATCCATGACTCAGTGCTAACAAGACGAGGCACGGTATCAGCTCGCTGGCCCAAACCAGCTCCCAAGCCGGCGTGGTGGCGCACGCCTTTAATCCCAGCACTTGGGAGGCAGAAGTAGGAGGAGGATTGCCAGAGGTTGAGGCCACCCTGAGACTACGTAGTGAATTCCAGGTTGACCTGGGCCAGAGTGAGAGATCCTTACCTTGGGAAAAAAAAAAAAAAAAAGGAAAAAAGAAGAAGGAAAGGAGGTTGATTGATCCAAGGAGCTTGTGTGAAAGCTGTGAGATAGAAGACTCAGGTGTTTTGGGGTGTGCTTTTAAAAAAAAAAATCCTGTCACTTTTTAAAAAAATGAGAACAGGGCTGGAGAGATGGTTTAGCGGTTAAGTGCTTGCCTGTGAAGCCTAAGGACCCCGGTTCGAGGCTCAGTTCCCCAGGTCCCATGTTAGCCAGATGCACGAGGGGGCGCACGTGTCTGGAGTTCGTTTGCAGTGGCTGGAAGCCCTGGCTCGCCCATTCTCTCTCTCTCCCTCTATCTGTATTTCTGTCTGTCTGTCACTCTCAAATAAATTTAAAAAAAAATAAAAATAAAAAAATAAAAAAATGAGAACAATAACTTCTTTTTTAAGTTTTAATTTTAATTTGTATTTATTTATTTGAAAGTGACAGAGAGAGAGAGAGAGAGAGAGAGAATGGGCACGCCAGGGCCTCCAGCCACTGCAAACGAACTCCAGATGCATGCGCCCCCTTGTGCATCTGGCTAACGTGGGTCCTGGGGAACCGAGCCTCGAACTGGGGTCCTTAGGCTTTACAGGCAAGCGCTTAACCGCTAAGCCATCTCTCCAGCACTAGGTGTACTTTTTTGAATGTGCAGTTCATGCTCCTGTGTGTGTGCTCATGTGTTTGTACATTACATGTGTATATAGTATGTATGTATGCACGCAGTGCATGTGTGGGTGAATGTGGTATATGTATGTGTGTTACTTTTGTGTGCTCATGTTTATGTAATCAGCATATGTGTGTGCAGTGCATGTGGTATATGCATATATGTGTAGGCATGTGTGAGTGTGTGCATGGGAGAGGAGGGGAGAGTGCCAGGTGTGGAGGACAGCCAGTGAGGGACCTGTCCAGGGAGCACCGTTGAGCTTCATTCCTTTCTCTCTGGAATGCTCTGAGGGGCCGCTGTCAACCTGTCACCCCTAAGAGAAAAGAACGAAACAGCAGAAACAGCCCAGGCAGAACGGCCTGGCTCAGAGTGGGCTGGTCCCTGGACACCCCCCTGCCTCCTACCTGTCACACCTGAGAAGGAAGAGGTTGTAGGAGAAGGGGTGAGTTGGTTTAAGCAGCTTTAATGGCACTTCCTCAGGTTATCTGATGCTCTGTAATGAACACCCCAGGAGTCAGTGTCCTAAAATAATAGCTGACTGGGTCTGGGGTGCCTCTCAGTGGTAGGCCACTTTCCTGCTGTGCAAAGCCCAGGTCCCATCCTCAGCACAGCAATCAATCAATCGATAAGTGTGTAATAATGATTTACTCTGACTCCTGAGGCTCTGTGGGCCAACTGGGCTCAGCTGGGCGGCTCTCAGCTGGAGTCCCTCATGAAGTCACACTCAGAGGATGACTGGATCACCTGTGGCCCCAGCCGTACACAGAGTAAGTCATTATGGTTTCCTTGTTTACCACTTCTAGGCTGGCCGTTTATGTTGGCTCATGGTTTGCTGGTCGCAGCACGTCCATGTGGCCTCTGAAGCAGGCATGTCTTCACGATGTCTGGCAGGCAGGATCTGTGAAGGGACTCTATAGGCTTGGACTCACAGGGAAACCCTCATTTCCTATGATCTAGCGGGGATGTCACCCTCCCACATTCTGTTGATCAAGATGTACACATAAGGCCAACCCAGCCTGAAGGGCTGAGGTCACCTGGCTGTGTGTGTGAGAGAGCAACAGGGACAGCATCTCCCCTGTCCTCACCAGCACAGCCTTTCTCGCTTCAGAGTTCCTGTCCCCTACGAAGGACACACACCACCGTCAGTCATGCTGCGTGCTGGAGGGACGTGCTTATGGGCAAGCATCCAAGTATGTTGGGGTACAGTGCTCCATTTCCAGAGGGAGAGCCTGACCTTTCTGCTGGCACTGGTTTGGCCCCAAGTTCCTAAGCTGGAAACCTGGCCTTCAGTGGGGCCCATCGGATCTCTGCGGCTCTCAGCCTCTCCAGCATCCTATCTTGCAGTTTGGCCCCGGGTGTCACACATATCCCATCATCATGGTGTCTGCGGTCAGCCATCACCTGAGTCCACACCACTGGGGCCCTAACACGGAACTTTCTGCCCTCCAAAACGGTGAGCTTAGTCAGCCTCTTACATAAAGTTAGCCTGATTCATGTATTTCATTGCACAATGAAAACATGCCAAGATTTTTTTAAATTTTTATTAGCATTTTCCATGATTATAAAAATAATCCCATGTTAATTCCCTCCCTCCCCCCCACACACTTTCTCCTTTGAAATTCCATTCTCCATCATATTACCTCCCCATCACAACCAAGATTTTTTTAAGTAAAGAAAATATGATGAAATAAAAAAAGACTGTGGGAGAAATTGGTCTTAATTGAGCATAGATTAAGTATAGATAGGACAACTTAAGCAAACAAAAGCAGGACACCATAGAAAGCTTTAAAAAGGAATGAGTTTTAAGTCATTCTGAATTCTAAAGAAACACACTTAGGGCTGGAGAGATGGCTCAGTAGTTAAGGTGCTTGTCTGCAAAGCGTGAGCACCCAGGTTTGATTCTCCAGTACCCACATAAAGGCAGATACACAAGGTGGCACATGCGTCTGCAGTTCGTTTACAGTGGCCAGAGGCTCTGACACACGCATTATCTCTGTTTCTCTTTTATTCTCTCTCTCTCTCTTTCTCTTTTAGGTTTTCGAAGTAGGGTCTCACTCTAGCCCATGCTGACCTGGAATTCACTATGTAGTCTCAGGGTGGCCTTGAACTCACAACAATCCACCTACCTCTACTTCCCAAGTACTGGGATTACATGGTGTGCGCCACCACATCGGCTTCCTCTCTCTCTCTTTCTGTCTGCCTCTCTCTCTCTCTTTCTCAGAGAAATAAATAAAATGTTTAAAAAATTAA